>NW_023416317.1:33234791-35903541 GCF_014108235.1 Myotis myotis | reverse complement strand
GATAACAGCATTGTAGATAGTTGCAGAATGACTTAGGAAGTATTTTCAGAAAGAGAAATGATTGCCATCAGGTACACTTTTTTCTTCTGTAAGAAATTCTAACACTCTAGGTTAGAGTATGTCTTATACTGAGTCCTATAGTTAAATGTTTTAAATCTTAGCCAATTTATTTTTTAAAATGTTTTTGGTTTTGAAAAATTTAAAGTCAAAGAAAATTTAACAAGATTGTAAACCTGTCAGCCGCATTCCTCACATCTTGTTATTCCGAGCAGAGTGAGGAAATAGAAGAATTGAGGTTTCATAGATGTCTCATTGCACATATTGCAATAAACAGCTATAGAATTATATCATGAAATCAGCTATCCTCACATGCAATGTGATCAGGTTGTTTCTATGGTAACATTTCCATTTGTGAATTTTTGTAGAGTTAAAATTCATAGTCATCACATCATGCTACCATTGGCTTTTGATTTTTCATATAAATAAATCACTGTTACCTGCATGCTTTTAAGTAGCACCAGTCATAGCACTTAACTACCAACCATACACTCTAAGTTATGGAATCCAAAATAGGAAAATGAGAACATTCTGCTAAATTGCATTTTAAAGCTGTCCTGACGTTGCTGGTAAAATTTTAAATATTTCTTAAGAGGAGTAAGAGCATTGTCAGTTACTCTCTGAGATACTTTAATATTATAAGTACATGATATGAAATTTGTTAGGCGTGGTAGCAGTAACAGGTAAGGAGGGCTTTAATTTATCAGCTAATTGGGTGTGCTAAATCACCAAAACACAAGTAATGTCCCTTCTGAGACCGAAAAGATTCATTTTCAGAGCTGTCCCCTTTAATTTTAACCTTTAATATTAAACTGTTTGAAATTTGTTCCGTTTTCAGATATACAGAAGTTGCTCTGCTTCTTTCACTTCTGATTATAAAACCAGACTCTAATATTTTAGATTAACTTGGATTAAAATAGCCTGTAATGTTTCCTTGTATCACTTACTGTATTCTCTTAAAGATTCCTACTGTTTTTGTTTTGTTTTGCTTCCTAAAGCCCCCTGCTGCTGTTGATTACACCTAGATCTGCTACTGATTGGAACTGTTAAAAGGCAAAGATAGTGTGGCTGGTTGCTGAATCATTTAATTGTAGGACTAATAAGAGATGTTCACTCCTGAACCTAAAAGAAATAATGACACTAGAATATTTTGTATTCTAGGAAGCCAAGAAATATTTATTTTAATAATTTTTGAAGATGTAAAATTTATTTATTTGTAAGTGAATAGAGGAATATCAGCTGTCTCTTTGGATTCCTAAACTGTATAACTGAATTCTGTTGAGAAGAAACGAACAGAGAGGAGAAATTCTAGAGAAAATTTGGTGCTATCATCCCCCTCCCCAAGGCAATTGAATACTATTACTTTTTATAAAGATAAAACAAATGGATAACTATATGTATGAAAGTATTGATTCAGTAGTTGAGACATTGGATAATAGCAAGATTTAAAATTAAATGTTTATTTATAATTGAGGTCGTTTATAAACCTAATGCACAATATATAATTAAGTTATATAAGATATAAGCTCCCCATGAAAATTTCATAATTTTGGAATCCAAAGATGGGATTTCCATGATAGCAATGGGTATTTATGAGGCACCCACAAATCAAGGACAGCTATCACTTTGTACTCTCATTACTTCAAATTTTGAGATAATTTTGTGCTGAACTTAGTAAGAGATTATTTGAGGGGTTATTGTTAAGCACAGGTGTATTAAATGATACTTTATGATATTGCTACTCCTGCTCATCCTATATCCTATATAATAAAGAGGTAATATGCAAATTAACCACCACGCCCTCACGAGATGGCTGCCTACGACCAGGACGGCAGGGGGGTTAGTGAGGGACAACCAAATGACTGAACAAGCAGGCTGCATGGGGCGACCAGGTTGGCAGGGGAGTTAGTGAGGGACGACCAAACGATTGAATAAGCAGGCTGCGTGGGGCGACCAGGCTGGCGGGGTGGGTGCAGTTAGGGATGACCAGGCTAGCAGGGTGTGCAGTAAGGGGTGACCAGGCAGATAGGGGGGGCAGTTAGGAGCAACCAGGGCGGTGGGGAGGAGGCAGTCGGGGCGACCTTGCTGGCAGTCGGGGCGACCAGGCTGGCAGGAGGGGCAGTTAGGGGCAATCAGGCCGGCACGCAGAGGCAGTGAGGGGTGATCAGGCCGGCAAGGGTGGGAATTAGGGGCAACCAAGCAGGCAGGCAGGTGAGTGATTAGGAGCCAGCAGTCTAGGATTGTGAGTTGGACATCCCTGGAGGGGTCCCGAATTGGAGAGGGTGTAGGCTAGGCTGAGGGGACTCCCCTCCCCCGTGCACGAATTTCATGCACTGAGCCTCTAGTTATAAATAACTGCTTATTCTTTTAAAGACATTTCAGTTTTCAAGGTGCAAACTAAATCAGTGGTTTTAAGTAATTTGAAGTTACGTATTATCTATCGGGAGGTATGATTGCCTATAACTTGAATTGGGAAAAGGACAAATGTTCTTTTAAGATATATTGTTGAAATATTAATTAGGGAAATTACATGGAGGGTACTGTCCTGAACGGTGCTGCCAGCAATTTACATAATGGATTGGAGAAAGAGAGACCAGTTGGAAAGTTTTCCTAAGAGTGAGGCAGGGAGCAATGAGTGCTGTGATTGGGGTGTTGACAGTAGAAATGAAGTAGAATTCAGTGTTGGGGTGTCTTGTTTTTGTTGGTGACCCGCTGAATCAAGCATCAATAAGCTTTGAAAAAACTGTTGGCATCTTATTAATGACTAATGGATGTTCATGTCTTCTTTTTTTTTATATATATTTTTTTTATTGATTTTTTACAGAGAGGAGAGGAGAGGGATAGAGAGTTAGAAACATCGATGAGAGAGAAACATCGATCAGCTGCCTCCTGCACACTCCCCACTGGGGATGTGCCCGCAACCAAGGTACATGCCCCGGACTGGAATCGAACCTGGGACCCTTGAGTCCGCAGACCAACGCTCTATCCACTGAGCCAAACCGGTCAGGGCTCATGTCTTCTTAAGTAATATACCATTAGACTGTAAGTTCCTTGAAGGCAAGTATTCATTTTTGTGGTCATAACACTTGACACAGCATATTGCTTATAGTAGTCATTCAATATTTTAAAGTGTAAAAAAAGTAAAGAAAACAGAAAACTCTTGAACTAGTTTGCTAGGACAGTCATGGCAAAGAATCACAAACTGAGAACAACAGGAATGTATTGTCTCAGTTTTGGGGCTAGAAGTCTAACATGAAGGTGTGGCAGGGTAAGTTCCTCTGAGGGCTACAGAGGATGGATCTGTCCCAGGCCTCTCTCCTTTGCTTGTAGAGGACTATCTTCTTCCTGTGTGTTCACATCATCTTCTCTCTGTATGTGTTTAATTTTTCAGTTTCTATAAGAATGCCAGTCAGAGTGCATTAGGGCCCATTCTGATGCCATTTTAGTCGTCTCCAAAACAAGGTCACACTCTGAGGTATTGGTTAGGACTTAAACATATGAATTTTGGGATATCATGATTCAATCCATAACACATCTAAAGTTGATATGGTTTACAGACCAATGGCTAATACACGTACACTTAATTTATTGAATAATAAATGCCATTCCTTTCTAGTTATTAATGTCAGTATAGGGACTCATAGCTGTATATTCCTTTAATTAATACCATGTGATATAATTATCACCTGTTTATTTTATTACTTTTAAATTTATATCTGCAATTTGGAAGCTTATTATTGTACTGGTTTCCATCTGGTGACAGAAATAAGAGATGGGAGGTTAAGTTTGAAAAGTACAACAGAACTAAATTGTCTACACTCCCCCTTTATTTCACCATGTTTAGAATAACCTAAATTATCATCCACCCCCACCACCCAGACTTCTTACGTTATATGAAAACAAGCATTGTTATCTAAATATTATTGATAAGAACAAGATTATATTTATAATGTTACTAGAGGCCCGGTGCACTAAATAGGTGCACGGCGGGGGGGGGGGGATCCCTCAGCCTGGCCTGCACCCTCTCCAATCCAGGACCCCTCGGGGGATGTCCGACTGCCTCTCCCAATCTGGGACCGCTGGCTCCTAACCACTCGCCTGCCTGCCTGCCTGTTCACCCCAAACCCCTCTGCCTGCCTGCCTGATGGTCCCTAACCACCTCTGCCTGCCTGACCTCCCCTAACCACTTCTGTATGCCTGCCTGATCACCCTTAACTGTTCCGCTATAGCCTGATCACCGGTAACTGTTCCCTAGCTGACATGATCGCCCCTAACCGCCTCTGCCTTGCCCAGCACCCGGGACCCAGGATTCCCTCCTCCAGCCAGTTGCAGGCACCCAGGACCCAGGACCCAGGCTTCCCTCCCTCTGGCTGGCCACAGGCACCCAGGACCCAGGCCGGCTTTGCCCGGGCTGGCCACAGCCACAGGGTACCATGGGCAGACAGCTTTGCTCGGGCTGCAGGCGCTGGCGCCCGGGACTGTGGGGCGGGCAGCTTGTCCCTCTCCCGGGCCACAGCCCCAGCCACTGGCGTCAGGACTGCGGGGCAGGCGGCTTGTTCCTCTTCTGGGCTACAGGCCGAAGTGCAGCCGCTGGCACCTGGGACCACGGGGTGGGTGGCTTGTTCCTCTCCCAGACCACATTCCCAGCTGCTGGTTCCCAGGACTGCGGGGCGGGCAGCTTGTCCCTCTCCTGGGCCACAGGCGCAGGTGCAGCCACTGGCACCTGGGACCGTGGGGTGTGCAGCTTGTCCCACTTCTGGGCCACAGCCCCAGCCACTGGCACCTGGGCCCATGAGGCGGGTGGCTTGTTCCTCTCCTGGGCCTCAGCCTGGCTGGTGCCCATTCCTCTTTCGTGAGCTCATTTGTGCCTGGCTGATCCCCATTCCTCTCTCCCCAGTGTTGAGTGTCTGAGCCATTATGGTGTGAGGGTGTGATGACTATTTGCATATTAGCTCTTTATTATATAGGATTATAGCATTACTAGAGGCACGATGAACGAAATTTGTGCATGGGTAGGATCCCTAGGCCTGGCCGGCAATCAGGACCAATCTGTGGAGCTACCAGTAGGGTGATGGGAGGGCCCTCCCTCTGGCACGCACCTTGGTGGCCTGGCACCGCCTGCTCGCCAGTCCACCTCCCGCCGCCGCCAGTCGCCTCCTTCTGCAGGTGACTGGCAGGGTGATCAGGGGCCCCACTGGCACCTGCCTTGGCTGGCCTGGAGCCTGTGGGCTGGGGGCAGCTCCTGCATTGAGCATCTGCCCCCTGGTGGTTAGTGCGCATCATAGTGACCGATCATTCCAATGGTCATTCCGCTCTTTGGTCGATTTGTATATTAGGCTTTTATTATATAGGATAATAATGTTCTTGGCAGATGCGGTTTTATGTACAATTTTGATCTAGAAGAGATCTCAAACTGTGGTCCCTGGACCAGTAACTCAGCTGTATTTGGGACTATTAAGAAACGCAAACTCTTAGGTTCTATTCCAGACCTATTGATGAAAAATTCTGAGGGTGGAGTACAGAAATCTGTGTTTTAATAAGACTTCTGGGGGATTGCTGTGTACACTAACATTTTGATCTCTTCTAGATGTTAGCGGACCTAAGCTGTCAGTTGAACATCCCCCAAGGACTCCAGGACTGCGAGAGGGTGCAGGCTGGGCTGAGGGAACCCCTCCTCCCAAGTGCATGACTTTTGTGTCCGGGCCTCTAGTATTTATATAATTTTCATATATGCAGGCATATTCATAGTATAAATTCCTGAGAATGTAATTACAAGGCCAAAAAGTATATGTGTGTGTGTGTGTGTATAATTTTGATAGCTATGCCAAATCACCTTTCATGTCCCAATTATACCAGTTTATACCCCCTTTAACAGATTTGTTATTACAAAATGTGTGTTTTGAAGATGCAGAAGTGTTACATAACAGCATTATATTTTTGA
Organism: Myotis myotis; assembly: GCF_014108235.1. Classification (NCBI taxonomy): domain Eukaryota; kingdom Metazoa; phylum Chordata; class Mammalia; order Chiroptera; family Vespertilionidae; genus Myotis; species Myotis myotis. Next base: position 35,897,543 of record NW_023416317.1, on the reverse strand, counting down.
AGAAAACAGATGTATGTTATGGTAAAAAAGAAACAAACATAAAACTTAAACAAGTGTCTTTCAACAAATAGTATATAAAGACTACTTCAGAGTTTCTTACATTTAAGTTATGTTTTAGAAACTTCTTAATGCATAAATTGAAGATAGAATTGAAGATTGTCTCTACTAACCTGAAGTAATTCTGCATTTAGTGATTCATTAAAAAGTAATTTTTGCATATCTAGGAAAACATATCTAAAATAGTTTTCATTTACTGTCAGTGAGTACTTGGACAATCTTTAAATGTGGGGCTTATTTGAGATACTACATATGTAGTTGTTTAAAAAATTAAGAATTTTTTTTTCGGTAACCACCATAATGTTTTTAATTAAAACTCTTTTTAGGTTTTTCACTTACGTAATATTTTTTCATTGGCTTATCTTGTGTTAATTATTTCAAAATCTAAAATGAAGCAGTAGTTAGACATAGACATTGGGTTTTGGTGTTTTAAAATACATTCTATATTTCCCTCACCCTCCTAAACCCCCCTCTTTTTTTAACAGTCTCTTAACTTAAAACTACTAAACAGATTTTTATTTTAATCTTTGGAACAAAAAATGTTCTCTTGGGCTGATACCAGTACTTTCTATGCCAAGTTACAGACCGCAGTCTATTTTTATAGGCCAAGATACAAACCTCTGAAAACCAGAGTTTATAATGGAAACATTGACAGGCCCTTCACTTTCACAGCACACATGGCACTGCTGAAATCATAAGGTATAAAGCTCAAGATTTCACATTTGGGGTGAACATTGAATTTTCAGCAATTGTATTGTCAAATGCCTTTCAATTAGGATTTAATAAGTGTCATGTGCAAATGGAGCTATGGTAGTGACCTAAAAGCACATTGAATAGGCCTGATTTCTGCCCTCTGAATGGTGATGCCCACGTACACTGAGAAGTACTTGAATAGATCTATTGGAGATGGCCTGGTGAATAGTTTTGGTTGGAGGGATATATGTGAACTTCTTATCACTAGATTTTATTTGTGGTAAAACCTTGAAAATCCTGCATGTTTTTGCATGGAGGTCACTGTGCTTGTGTTCTGGGTATTATTACAAAGCAGGTGATAGTAATTGATTACATCTTCATTTTAATCATATCACTGAAGAAAGCTTAAACCTTATATTGTTTCACAGTCAAGCAAGTTTGATACTTTGTTGTTAGGTGAATTGAAATTTACCATTTTACCTCCTCTTTGAGGGATCCTACCAGGTAAAAAGTAGAAATAGCCTTCTTCAAAGACCAATATTTGATTACTCAGCTTTATTTGATTAAAGAAAAATAAAACAACAATCTTGAATCACTATGCTTTGTTTTAGTTATATTTTAGTTTCAAAGGGTCCTTCAACATTAATTAATGATTGCCATCAGATAACACCGAGTGAATGACTCTACAGTATATTACTTACTTTAGAGGGAAACATGTCAGATGACAATGTAGGAAAATAGTTAAAATGGTTTGAGATATATAGTTAATGTTTGAATGTTCGTAAGGTTTGGATTCTTTCTCTTGTAACACCAACATTTTTTACTTTTTCTTCCTGCCTTTTCTTTATCTTGTTAAGTGCTGGAGAGAAGTAGAGGTGTTATGTCAGATACGCTATCTCAGAAGCATTGTGAAGTGTTAGAGAAAACCAGTATCTTGTGGGAAGATAATGAAGTGATAGTTTGTTGCTACAGATTTTGCAAGTACATTCTGCCAGAAGGAATAGGTAAAAGGAAGATGTTAATTTGAATCTAAATCAGATTTTATGTTTTAGTTTAAATTTTCTTTATCCATTGACCTATATCCATATATACTTAATAAGATGTGGATAGGAGACATGCTTGCTATCCTAAGAGGTATCTTTTACTTATCAGACTGGTTTTCCATTAATGAAGAGATAATGGACAGTTAAAGGTTTTTGAATCTGTGATTACATTCCCCCCCCCCACCCCCCCACCCCTAATGTGTTAGGAATAATGCTTTTGTATCCTGAAACATGGAAAATCTCTAAATGGAAGCTATTCCGTACAGTTGTACTAATTCTAGACTAGGGGGTCCTCGTTTTCATCCTTTGCTTTCTTGATCCATTTCTATAGGGTGAAAAGTATGTGTATATGAACTCTCCCATCAACTACCCCTTGGCATTGCTGTAGAAAACCTCACCACGAACTTGCAGGAAATAGTGTTGATCTTGGTTATATAGATAAAGGATAGAATTCCCTCATATTTCAGGAATGCCATTTTTATGATGTGTTTCACTATAAAGTGAAATGAAGGTGTGTGTGGTATATGTATGCATACACACACACACAGAGAGAGAGAGAGAGAGAGAGAGAGAGAGAGAGAGAGAGAGCGCGCGCGCTACAGACACCGAGTTCTTAGATTTACCGATTTGTCTGGTTTATAAATTATTCCAGAAACAATGGAATAATAACATAAGCATAATACTACATGAAACCAAAATCCAGAAGAATTGTTAGAGCTTACTGAACTTTGACTTTTTAAATTCTCATCCATAGACTTATTGACATATCAGACCATTCACAAAGTCTATTTTATCCTGACTCTATTAGTAAATTTATCTGATCCAGTCTTACCACTAGCAGTTTCTGACTAAAATAGTTTTTAGGATGGGCAATATTTTTAATCAATAAAAGAAGAGACTTAGAATTTGCTCTGCCTGTGCCTCATAAAGCAGGGGTTGTGTGAATTAGTTTGGTGCTCAGGTTTTTCTTTACTGTTTCATTCACATGTTCATCATTCCTTTCTATTCTCTCTTATTAGAACTTAATATGCCAGACAATGGGCTAGGAGCTCTTGACCTCCAGCTGTCATCATTTACTCTGAAAGAGCCAAAGGTTTTGAATTAAATTAATGAAATTGATACTTTTAAAATTTGGGTACAAGGTTGGATATTTTTGCTTTTAAAAAATATATTGGCATTAATAGGTCAAATAAGCTAGCATTCTGTCTTAAATATTTTCTTTTAACTAGGGAAAAAACAGGTTTGGAGATTGTTGGAATGTAGAAAAGGAATTGACTTCTAAATTTAAAAAAGCAACCCTAAGAATGTCTTAAAACTAAGGTAAATAATTGGGGTAATTTTTGTCTACTTAATTTTCAAGAAAATATAAGTGTTCCAGGTAAAAGATTTGGTTGATGGATGATACTTTATGCCTAATTTTGAATATACAAGAATATCTTGGGAAACTAGAAAATGGAGAAGCCATGGGAGGAAGGGTTAATTCCCATGTTTGTAAAAATTTTATTTTCTCTTTGTCACTTAAATCTAAATTGTGATCACTCCCTCTAAAGAGAGAGAAATGAACTCTAGTTACTTTTCCTTTGCTGATGAGTTTACTTGTAACCATCAACACTCCCCACCCAGGTGGTTGGTATTTTTCAACTAAGCATATATTTGTACACTTGTTCATTATTGAATTATATGTTTTTTAGGTTGGATCAATTTTTACTTGTTTTTAAAGCAAACCAGATATGTTAAAAATAAAAATGTACAATTAACCTTTCATTTGAATCACCTTCATTTAGGAGATATTGTTGTATCACTTTCTTTTCATAAATATTAATGTGTCTTTTGTATGCCAAGCACTATGCTAGGCCTTGCCCTCATGAATTCAGGGGTGGCAGTAAACCTTTAAAATATATGCTTATATGTAAACACACATAGTCTCTCTGTCACTCAATTTCTCCCCACCCCTTCCTCTCACCCAATTGCATTAAGTACAATGATGGAAAGATAGGGGCTTCAGGATGCATGTAACAGAAGTAACTAACCTAATTTAGGAGCTGAGGGGAGTGTTAAGGAAGACCTCACTAAAGAAGTGAAATTTCAGTTTTGTTCTTCAGGCAAAAGAGGACAGATGTTGCAGGCTGAGGGCAAAGCCTGTATTAAAGCTCTGATTAGAATGAACTGATCGTTGGGGAGTTTATATAGATAGTGTGATTGGAGTCCAAAGAGCCCAGAGACAAAGGTGGGAAAAGAAGCCAGACAGTAGGTCAGTGGCCACATAAGACATTGTAGTTTTACTGGAAATTTTAACTCTCGAGTGGTAACTTATTGAAGGGTTTTAAGGAGGGAGAGTGATATGAGTAGATTTATTGTTTTAAAGATCATTCACTGAAGGGATCTTGATTGAGGGGAATATGAAAGGAATGCTGGGAGATCTTGTGGGGAGGTTTTAGCAGTGATCCATGTAGTACTCCATTTCTGGATTGCAATAAGTTATAAAACCAATTCCTTATTCATGGATACCTGGATAGTGTTTGACTATCACAGTCATCCTCTTTCTGTATAAATTTGGCTAGAGGATAGTTCAGTAGGATAAATTCTTAGCAGTAATATTGCAGAATCAAAGGGTATATTTGAATTTCTAATTTTGATAGTTATTGCCAGATTGCTTTTCAAAAATATTACACTTACATAATCAAGTTAATATCAAAATGCATATTTCTCCACATCCTTATCAACACTAGCTATTATTCACTTTTTTGTTTTGCAAATTTGAGGATTGAGAAATTACTCTAATTGTTTTAGTTGATATTTCTTTAATTATGAGTGAGGTTGCATATTATATGATACACACGTATATAAACAACATTTCATTTTTTGGTGAACTATCTTTTTTTCTCTTTTATTCGTTCACTTAACTCTTTCAGTTTTATTTGTCTCATATGCTTTTCAAATAAGGGACGGATACCCTTCTTACCCACTAGATTATAGGGATGATCAAATAAGGTAGTATTAATCTGTGTTTTTCCACCTCTTTTTCATTGTTATTCCCTAAAAAAGCTTTTTTTTTTTACCTTAATCATTTCCCTTCCCCATGAAATTTTAATATAACAGATATACACAGATATACTATGTATTTATGTACTGTGGCTTTTTGGAGGGCCATACACCCTTTTAATATGTAAGATTCCCCACTCCAACCCCAATAATCATTTTTCTCCCCTCAAGAACAATGACACTTCTTTTCAGAATGCATGGTATATGTGAAAGTTTTTGTAAATTTCAAAGTGCTATTTAAATGTAGAGCTTCATTGTTAATAATTTGCATTTCGTATGATATAATATTATATGTCTGTTTTGCAGCTGCCTTTTTCTCATTGCAGATTTCGCTTTTGCAAATACAGGGATTTACTATTTTGTTGTTTATTTTGCTGCATTTGGAACAATCTTTCTTGAGTTGACCTCTGATTAGCTACCTCTGCCCATCCGTGCCTGTCAAAAATCTTACTCTTTTGTCAAAGCCTGTCCTAGATGTTTCCTTTTTTCATGAAGTCTTCCTAGTCCCCCATAATTGTCCCTTGACCTCTTAGAGTTAAAGCTGTATTCTCCTTTGCTGTGACATTCTGTGGTCTTTCATTATGTGGTCTGTGTATTTTCCATATTCCGTATTCCACCTCCTGACAGATTGTAAGTGTCACGGCAGCAAGGATGTTGCCCTCCTCATTCTTTGTTCCCTAGTGTTCCTTTCCCAGTGCCATTGTATATAATAGGAAGCCAGTAGGGCTAGCTTACATGAATTTCTAAAGAAGTCTGAGTTCATGTCCCAGCCATTTAGTGTGTAACCTTGGGATGAGAACCTTGACCTGCTGGCCTCAAATTCCACCTGCATACCTGTAAAATAGGGATAATGATGATGCTTTTCTGATAAGATTGCTGAGAACATTGAATGTGATGATAACATAAAGCACAGTGCCTGGCATTTAGTAAGCATTCAATAAAACATTAGCAACCGTCAATCTTGCAAACATTTCTTAAGTGCAGAGGAAGACATTGAACAAATTATAATAATAATTTATCTTTCTGGTTCAGGATCATAATCTAGTGTTCATTGTACCATATTTACAAGGGGAAAATTTGGTTTTCTTTAAATCATTATTTTCAAAATGCATTCTGCAATATAATTAACAGTATGGAGACCATTTTAGTATATGAATGATGATTAATATATACAGTGTACTTTTGTTATTTCAGTATGGTGTTAAAATTATGTACCCATGATTTGTTTTGTTAAAATCCTATAAGTATTAAGCAAAACAGCCCAGTTGAAAATTGGGCAAAAGATATGAATAGGTACCTCTCAGAAAAGGAGACCTAAAAGGCCAGTAAACAGATGTGAATGCTTAATTTTATGCGTCAACTTGACTGGCCCACTGAGTGCCCAGGTATTTGGTCAGAGATTATTGTGGGTGCTGCTGAGAGGGTGTTTTGGATGAAATTAATATCTAAGTGGGTACAAAGCAGATTGGCTCCTATGATGTGGATAAAGGCCTCATCTAATGAGTTGAAGGCCAGATAGAATAAAAGACTGACCATTTCCCCCAGCAAGAGGAACTCTACAGCCTACTGCCTTGCACTTCATCTACAACGTCATCTCTTCTGCCTGATGGCCTTCAAACCAGAATATCAGCTCTCCCTGCCTGACAGCCTTTGAATAGAGCATTGGCTCTTCCTGGATCTCCAGCCTGCCTGCTCACCTTGCTGAGTGAATTTTCCAGCTTCTGTAAGCGTGACAGCCAATTCCTTATCTATATTTATATCTATATATCTATATCTATATCTATATCTATATCTATATCTATATCTATATCTATATCTATATCTATATATCTATCTGTCTATCTATCTATCTGTCTATCTATCTATCTATCTATCTATCTCTATATAAAATAGAGAAATATGCTAATTAACCGGGACACCATAATGGGTCGACCTTACAGGAGGAGGTTGTGCTCACAGCGTCGGGGGCAGGGTGGCAGGGGCCTCTATGTGCCTGCACTGAGGGAAGGCCTGATCAGCAGCAGCCGCAGCTGCTTCAAGGACTGGGGAGTGAGGCAGGGCTGGACCGGCAATGGCCGCGGCTGCTGCGGGGCCCAGGGAGGGAGGCAAGGCCGGACCGGCGACTCGAGGGTGGGCAGTGCTGCGCGATTTTGAATCAAGCTCTGGGCTCCTATTAATAAATATTTCTAAATAAATAAACCTCTGTGTGTGTCTGTTATATATACATATACTGTATATAGTCTCCTATTGGTTCTGCTTCTCTGGAGATCCCTGACTGATACAACATGGAGTTCATGGAATTATTGTTTTTTTAGTATGCATTGATGACTTGCAGAAATCTTCAGCATTATTCATAGAATCCTATGTTTTAGTTCATCAAGATCGTATGTGAGCACTGTATTGTCCTGTCTTTTTAAATTAGCCCTTTCTTTTTTAACCATGTTTCATTTTGTCAATACTGTAAACATCCCCTCTCATAGAAATGAAATCTAAACAGTTTTATTCTCATTTTGAATTCCTATAATGTTTACATTTTAAAACGAGATATATATATATATGTGTGTGTGTATATATATATACACACACACACACACACACATATATATATATATATATATATATATAAAATCAGTTTTCTTACATAGACACATCTAAGTGGTTTTGGTGTTAAAAACATACAGTCAGAAGTTATATGCACACAAGCTTCTTTGGGGTGAAGGTGGAACCATTACAATCAAAATGGATATCAAAGATTCTGAAACCCTCAAGTCTTATCACTCTTCAGTGAAACTCAAATTTATTATTTTATAGTAAGTTTTAATATTTTAAGTGATTTTCATGATCTGTTATTATATAAAATAGCTATATATTTATATGTCATCAATTTGGGAAATTGAAGTTTTTCTTTTCTCTATTAATAATGATGATCTATTATACTTCATTTTCACATTCATACTGAAGCTTTTGGTTCTTATGCCTAAGTATGTAGAAGCTTCTACTCCATGAGCAAATAAGCTATTCATTTTAGATGTCACTAATCAATTAAATCATCAATTTTCATATGGAATATAATAGTCTTTACGCATTATTGATTTTTTAAAATTTAAGGTCACAGAACTTATCATAACTTAGGTTCTTGGCAGTATGCATATTGACTATTTACAACATGAGAATGAAAATGTTATATATTTGAATAAGAATAGTCTCAAAATATTAACAAAGTTTAATTTTTTTCGATTTCCCCCCTCAAAAAAACCTGTGTTTTTCAGGGGTAAAGTTAAATTATTCAGAACATAAGAATAGTGATATACTCTGTCTCCCCTTAACAGGGTCCTCAGTGGCTCTTGGATTTTGTCAGAATGTTTCATTTTTCTGTCATTTGATTTCCATTAAGAAGTTCCAGCTCCTTTTCTCAGGGTAATTGAAAAACAAAGTCTTGTGGGGCTGAGTTAGTACATTTGAGTAGTACATTTTGGTCTTTCCAATTAGCAATCAGATACCAGCTCTAGAAAACAACTCTTCCCTCTTTTGGGTGTATTCTTTTGGGATTTCATCCTTTTTGAGTTTTTATCTCATTTAATAGATCCAGGAGCTTGGACAGTGGACATAAGATATTTTCCCATAGACATTTAGTTTTATTTATCTACGGGTAGGGTTGTCAAATAAAATACAGGATACACCTTTAAATTTGGATTGCAGATAAATGATGAATACTTCTTAGTATAAGTATATTCCAAATATTACTATTGTTGTTTTTCTGAAATTCAAATTTAACTGGGCATCACTATTGTTATTTTATTTTATATCAATTAATTGATTATTTTAGTTAATTATTAATTCTAAGTCTGGCAATTCATTTCCTGGGCTTTTTCCTCACTAAACTTTGAGCCCCTTGAGTGAAGGGGGCGACTGTACCCTAATTCATCTATACCGAATTTTCTAGTCCCCTTAATAATCTGGTGATTTTTATGGACTGAAAGAATGAGCTCTATAATTATCTGTAATGTTGTTTTTTATCTGAGTATGTATAAAACAACTTTCATCTGCTGAGCTTGCCCTTTTATGTGAATTAAATTTATTGGAAAAAAATCATGTTTCAATGAATAGTTGGAGATCTCAACCTTTTATCTCCCTTTCTCTTCCCTACGTCATCTTCTGCTTCTCTTTCCAGCTCTTACTATAATTAGCTAGCATTAACAGCAAATGTTTGCTTTAGTTAAATTATTCAGAACATTTATTTTACTTGTCAAAGGTTAGATCAGGTTGTTGTTTGAACTGGTAATTAAATGCAGCCTAATATGCTCTTGTATTTATATGCACTATAAGTCTGGTTCCTCATCATTCTGTATAATTTTACGATGTTCAAGGCTGACATTTTAAAAAGGTTTTTGATTTCGTGGAAAAGAAACATTCAGAGTAATCTAGTTTGTTATCTGATGTGAGTGTCCAAAATTATGGTTGAAAGCAAATACTACATTTCAATGCTGTTGTAACATGAAGTATCATGGTGGTAAATTTCACCAAGTAATATAAAGAATCAAGGTCACTGCTTACTGAATTTGATTTTGATATGAGGATCAGTGCTGCAGTACTTAGCCCATAGTAGGTGTTCAATATGTATTTAAGTGAGTTTTTTAGGTCATATTATATAGTGTTGAAGATAGTTCAAACTCCTGTACCTCAAAAAGGTAATCTAAGATGATATTTGTCCCTACAGCATACTCAAGATGGTTTTTAAACCTTTTAATTTGTATGCTTGTGTATAGGAACAAATATAACTCAATTAATCTTCATATCTGAGAATTACATTACATTATTTCTTTTGTGTTTTATTGATTCATTGAATAATTGATTTTTGTAAGTTCTTGTATGCTAGTATCTTGGAGTATAGATAAGTAAAACACACCCTATATCATTAGAAAGAGTGGAGATTAGTGGAAAACTAACCATCTTACTAAGGAATGGTTAATGTTACTGTGGAGTTAAACATGAGATAAAAGTGCATCTGAATCAAATTGGATGAAGGAATGTTGAGAGGTGACTTTTGAGCTGAATCTTAAGAACAAGTATCAGTTGATTAGGCAAAGAACGCTAGGAAAGCAGTGCCAGGCAGAGAAGACACATGTATGGAAGTTCTGAGGTAATGAGTTTGGTATAGCTGAAGAAAGATGAAACGTGGAGAAGCAGCAGGTATTCCCTCTTCTTTACTTAAAGCATTCAGTGGCTTCTACTGCCCCTAGGAAACAGCTCAGAATCTTAAGTGTGGTCTGTAAGCCATGCCTTATAGCCTTTGTCTATTTCCTGAGCCTAATGATCACCTAAGCCAGTGATGGCGAACCTTTTGAGCTCAGCGTGTCAGCATTTTGAAAAACCCTAACTTAACTCTGGTGCCATGTCACACATAGAAATTTTTTGATATTTGCAACCATAGTAAAACAAAGACTTATATTTTTTATATTTATTTTATATATTTAATTGTAATTTAACAAAGGAAAATCAACCAAAAAAATGAGTTCACGTGTCACCTCTGACACGCGTGTCATAGGTTCGCCATCACTGCTGAGCCCGACTCCTTGCAGCTTTGAATGAAATGAGCATGCACTGTCTGTTCTCTGAGCCCATGCACATGATGCTTCCTCTGCCCAGACGGCCCTTCCTCCCTCTTCTAGTCCATTCTGACTATTGACAGTCTGCACCACCTTTTAGTTATCAGTATGAATTTCAAAGGAGGTAGTTGGTCATACATCTGCTATCTTATGAAGATTTTAAATATTGATTATTACTGTCAGTAAACTATAACAATGAATCTTTGTTCCACTGCTGTTTTTAGTATGTATTCCCACAGATGATTTTATTTAATCCTCATGTTAGTCATGAGATAGGTATTATATGAAATTAACAAATAGATAAAATTTGTCTTTAATTACAAAATGCCATCCTTTATTTAGAATTTAATTTCTTCTGAAGAGACAGTAGATAATTGAAATAAAAGTAAAAACATCTTTCAAAACGGTAAACATAGAGTTGGTTATATAGCATACCTTATTTGTGTTTGTGTATTTTTAATAAAATTGACTTAAAAGATTAGCTGCAAGATATCATCTACTTGATGTCAAATATAAACCAGATGTTATACTAAAATACTTTCAACCTCTACTTTTATCTTTGAAATTTTATTCCTTTTTTTTTTGGAGGGGGGGATAATATATACAGGGCTACTTAGACATTTTAATGATTACCTTTTTTCCATGAACTTTATTAATTTGATTAATTTCAGTCATTGGTTTATGACATGTTCTCATCATTGGCCTGCAAATCGTCCTTTTATTACTTATTTATGGGTGGTTAACTTTATAAAGGTTGCATATTGCATACAAATTAATATGTTACTAGTTTCTCAGAAATTTTTCAAAATCGAAACATTTACATTGAAATCCAAGGGCTTTTGATAATCTCACTCACTGTACTAATGTACTTAAGAGAGAATCTCTAGTTCCAGCACTGAAGAAGTGGGTTATTTTTTCCAGTAAGGGTATGGGCTTGACTCACAGAGCACAGATCACGGGGGAGGTGCACAGATTTCTTGCTGTCTTTGGTCTTCCCTGGTTTCAGTGGGAAAGCGGAGGATCTCTAGCCAAAGGGCAAGGTTAAATATAATGGCTTCTCATGTTATTGAGGATGTGGTGAGTTAAGATGGCAGAAGTAAGAAGTATGTGTGGGGGTAGGTGAAGGGGGTGTCCAAGAGACTGTTGGTCCACAGGGAATTGTGCTCTCTTCTCCCATCCTGTGTCCCTAAGCATATACTGAGCAGCAGCACAGACCAGGTGTTTGTTCAGCTGCCACAGGCTCTCCCAGGAGAGGGCTCTGGGTCTGCTGCTGTTACCGAGAGGAACCTGTCCTTGCTTCTTTAAAGCAATTATTAGATCTTAATTACCTAATTTCTAGTCTGTTTTATGGGATCTGCCTTATCAAATATCTTGAATTCTAATCTCTTTAACATTTATTTTGTGCTAATATACATCCCTAGCATGTACCTAGGAATTCTTGAAAAACTGATTTAAGTTAATAATCTAACTTGGATTCAATTAACTTTCCTCTCATTGTACTTTATTGGACTCTTTCAAATAGTTATCAGGAAGGCCACAATAAAACACTTAGGGTACCTTCCAGATATGAGAGATATAGGGGTGAATAAGATAGATACAGCCTTTGAATTCATAGAACTGATAATAGGAGGGGATATAATATGTAATATGTGATAACATGTTAGGTGCTGATAAATGTTATAAGAAAAGTAAGACTGGGTAATGGGATGAAGAGTAGGAGAGAGTATTTGCTGAGTGTGGTCCTGTCATCATGGGCGACCTCACAAATACGGTGACATTTGAGCTTGGACTTAAAGGCAGTGGAGGAGTGAGCCATGTGGTATCTGAGGGAAGTGTTTTGGAACCCAGGAAATTAAAAAGGCCCCCTGTGGTGAGAACTTGTTGGTCTCATTTGAGGAGCTATAAAGAGGCCATTAGGGCTTGAGTGGCATGGGGGAGAGTTGTAGGATAAAAGATCAAAGCAGTAGCTGGTGGCAAGATCATGTAGAGTTTTATGAAGATTTTGTATTTTATTCTGAGTGAAATGAGGAGTCATTGGAAAGTTTTGAGCAGCAGTGAGATATGATCTGAGTTAAATTTAAAATGGGTCACTCAGGCTGCTGTGAGTAAATGGAGGGTAGAAGGCTAGGTTGAAAACATGGAGACCTATGGAGGCAATTAAATCGTCCATGCCAGGGATGACAGTGATCTGAATCAGGGTGACTGTGGTAAAGAATGGTTTAATTCTTGATTTTATTTTGAAGGTATGCTTGATAAGATTTGCTGGTGGATTAGATGTCCTCCAGGAAAAGCTTTCTGCACTGACCTGATTTTGAGGAGATATCTGAATGATATTAATTGGCAAAGTATTCTCAGCAAAGGAAATGGGATGTGCATAAACCTAAAATGGCAATGAGCTCTCCTTTTTTAGATAGAGGAAGGAATGGGAGGGGTGGAGGAGAGAAACATTGATCAGTTATCTCCTTTGAACCTGCAAGCTGGGTATGTGCCCTGATCAGGAATTGAGCCTGCCACTTTTAGTGTACAGGATGACGCTCTGAGCAACTGAGCCATACCAACCAGGGTGAAGAGCTGTGTTTTTGTGTAAGGAATAGAAAGAAGTCCTATGTGGACAGAGCATACTCAGGGAGGAGGGGAGTGGGAATTAAAGGTTAAACATAGATTTAGGGTCTCTTAACAGCGTTTGCATTTTATGCTGAGAATGTTGAGACCCAATCTATAATGAAAAAAGTTGCACTGGATATTATGTGGTAATAGATTATTGGAGGTGGATATGTTAGGCTGATTTCAACTGGCAGTTGGGTTATACAGTAAGGGTTCTATTATTACATATATCAAGAAGGCTAGAGGTAAGGTGAATCTAGGATTTATTAATCCACTGCAATTAAGAGTATACATCATTTTTGAGAGAAAAACGTCTAAAAGCCCCTGGGTGACTTTTATTCACATTGAATGGCTCATTCCAACCAATCTGGTGCAAGAAATTGGGACCATCATGATTGACATAGATCAATTATGACTCATACTCTGGGAGCATGTGGCTTGTACAAAATTTGGATTTTCTTGGAAAGGCAATCAAGAGTGTTTACAACAGCAAGAAAGAATGGAAGCTGGGAGACAGGAGGGTATTGCAAGAGTTTAGGAGAGAGATGAAGGCTAGGACCAGGTTGCCAGAGATGAAGGTTAGGGTTAGTCATATTCCAGAGGTGAAGCAGATATTTGAGTAAAAAATATTAACTCTTTTCTGAAGTCTCCCATTATATACGTCTTGTCTATAAGAAGACTCTGTACTAATTTTATCTATCTACAGAAAAGTAGAACAAATAATTTTACATATTCCAACTGCTGGCATTTATTTATTGATACTGTCCTGTGGTACATCACAGTAAGGGAAATGGTGTTGTAGAAGACTAGGGTGAAAGTACTTCTGGCACTGGTCCACAGAAGAAAAGCTAGGTGTACAGACTAAGTATAGGATTTAGAAAAGTGGATAGGAAAGGCCTCATTAGGAGCAAAGGAGATATGAATAAAACTGGAGGGAGGAAAGTGTAAATGTTTTAATTTAATAAGCTACTCTGATGAGACAGGATCAGAGGATGCTTATTAGCTGTTGGCCTTCACTCAGTATGGCACTTGGTCCTGTAGAGAATGGTGTAATGTGAATCTGTAGCATTTGGGGATTAAATCATTCACAAGTTTGACTATTTGATAGTGATTCCAAAGGTTCAGTCTGACTTATTCATAAATGATAATTTTGTTGAGTCATATATAAATTATGCTTGCATCCACATCTTACTTGCTATTTTCTTTTCCCACTAAACATGCATTTACTCTCAGATGGTGATTTGGGAAGGAACATATACCTTGCAACTACAAAGGGCCTATTAAAATTACAATCCTAGATTTTGAAAAAGATTGCCTGGGGAAAAAGTAAGTGAGAATGCTTTGCATTAAATTATAGTTAACATAACAATAAAAACTTTATTCTATAAATCCTGGTTTAATTTATATCAGGACATTTATTAAGTAATTGTTATGCCATCTGAGGTGGTTTTGCCACTAATAATTGTGTGACCTTAACTTCTCTGGTTTCATTACCATTAAAGCAGATAATAGCATCTACCATGTAGAGTTGTGAGGTTTAAATGCATTTATATGTAAAAGTACCTACACAGTGTAAAAGTACCTACTTCTTTAAAATGCTGTTTTTTGCTGTTATTATTAAATTAAAAGCACTATCTTTAAAATACACACACACACACACACACATATACACATACACACTATACTTACTGATTTCAGAGAGGGTGAGAAAGATAGAAACATCAATGATGAGAGAGAATAATTGATTGCCTGCTTCCTGCAAGCTCCACACTGGGGATTGAGCTAGTAACCCCGGCAAATTTAGAATTAATGCAAGAGAGTTACATTGGCCTTTAAATAAGTTAATTAAGTATGAAATGCATTTATATGTAAAAGTGCATGCAACCATGACCTCCTGGTTCATAATTCAATGCTCAACCACTGAGCCATGCCGGTTGTGCTAAAAGTGCTATCTTTAATAAAATTTTATTGTGTTTTCTATCCCTACCACTAACTGATATCCAAGGGATAATGTCATATTCTCATGGGCTTTTAGAAGGATCTCCCCACTTTATGTCCTGTGCTTCTGAAAACACCTCAGGTCTCCCTGTGTTTGCACCAGGGAAGTTTTTTGACAAAATGTTTGATTTGATTGATAATTATACAAAAAGCGGCCATTTGTTTTTTTTCCTTATTCTTAGTAGCATCATCCTATCTAAAAATAGACAAACATGGAAATTAACAGTACCTCCAACACACTTCCCATTGGCTAATCAGGGTGATATGCAAATTAACTGCCAATAAAGATGGCGGCTGGCAGCCATGCAGCTGTAGAGAACAGGAGGCTTGCTTGCTCCAGTGATGGAGGAAGCCAAGGTTCCCCGCCTGCTGCAGCCTGGCTCTGAGCTGAACTCTAAGAAATAATGTTGCAATTATAGAATCTAAACAAACCCCAGAAACCTGCTTTCAGCCAGCCAGGCCTCAGAGCTGGAGCTGCAACAGTGTTTCAATTATAGAAGCCAAACAAACCCAGATACCTGCTTTCAGTAGCAGAGGCCTCAGAGCTGGAGCCAAGTCTCAGAGCTAAAGTCGGCTCTCAGCTGCAGTGACAGCCATAGAAGGTAAATAAATCCCAGAATAAAAAAAAAGAAAAAAGGGAGAGGTTGGGAGCTTAAGTCACCCGCCAGCCTGAAAACGGCCCTCAGCCCCTCACCCAGACTGGCTAGGCACCCCAGTGGAAACCCCCACCCTGAAGGGGGTGTGACCAGCTGCAAACAGCCATCATCCCCTCATCCAGGCTGGCCAGGCACCCCAAGCGGGACCCCACCCTGATCAGGGACACCCTTCAGGGCAAACCAGCCGGCCCCCACCCATGCACCAGGCCTCTATCCTATATAGAAAAAGGGTAATATGCAAACTGACCGTAACAGCAGAAGGACTGGGAATGACTGGTCACTATGACACACACTGACTACCAGGGGTCTGACGCTCAATGCAGGAGCTGCCCTCTGGTGGTCAGTGCACTCTCACATGAGAGGAGTTCTTCTCAGCCACAAGCCAGGCTGATGGCTGCCAGTACAGCGGTGGTGGTGGGAGCCTCTCCTGCCTCCTCAGCAGCACTAAGGATGTCCGACTGCAGCTTAGGCCTGCTCCCCGCTGGCAAGTGGACATCCCCCAAGGGTTGCCGGGCTGCCAGAGGAATGTCTGATTGCCATCTTAGGCCCAATCCCCCGGGGAGCGGGCCTAAGCCAGCAGGTGGTCATCCCCTGAGGGGTCCCACACTGCGAGAGGGCACAGGCTGGGCTGAGGGACCCTCCATCCCCCCCGAGTGCACAAATTTTTGTGCACCGGGCCTCTAGTCATTAATATAAATGGCCAAGTTATTATTATTGTTTCCTCTTTTCAAATATTGCTCATTCTTCTTTAATTCCTAACTGCTTATTATAGTTATTTTGACTTTATGAAAACCTAACTGTGTAGTTTAATTGCTAGAGGGACAGTACAGTTTAAAAGAGTATTTTTGTAGCAGTATAATAACAAAAGGTTTGGTCACTAGGCTGAGCTGCTTTCCCAATTTTTGATCTTGATTATCTGTTCATGAGAAATCTGAAGCCATATGAGGCTACACTGTGGAGAGTTTTTTGTTAGTCCACTTTAACACTTTATAATGCTCATTTTTCTCTTGTTCCACTTTATAGCACTTGAATATTGAAAGCCATATATATTTTTATTTTGTAATATAAATATTTAAGCCCACCTGTAAACTTGTCATATATTATAGTCTATATATTTCTGATTAGGTATATTGTTTATGAATCTAGCATTTTTATAGTAGATTGTTTACCTTAAACATCTTGTTCTGATAGCCTGGAAATTGTAAGGACTAAAGTTGTTCTAATTTTCTTAAAATAATTATGCTTAGTATGTAGACCCTTATTGTAGTTCTATACCTCTTTAATAGACAACACTTGAGTAATACAATTGTGTGGTTGGTAAAAATGAATTAGGGTTTCAGGATTTTACCAATGGGTGATATTTAATATTGAATGACATGTATGAAGACAAATGCTTTTATATATAATTTATTTGGCATTGTAAATGCATTTATCTTGTGAGAAACAGACCCCCCGTTGTCAGATGAAGTATTCTGGAAAGGTTTGGAGTAAATAAATAATAAAACTACTTTGATATACAATCTAACCAATATTAAATATTAAGACTTTCAGATGATTGATTTTAATACTTAATTAACTTATTTAAAGTCCAATATAACTCTCTTGCATTAAAGATTGGCAGAATTAAAAAAATAGAACTTAATTCCTTCTCCTTCTTTGTCTTCTTTCCCACTTCCCTCCATCCGCCCTCTCTCTCTTCATTCCTTTTTTTTCTTTCTCTCCCTTCCTCTATTTCCTTTTCTTCCTCTCTCCTTTGCTCCCTCCTTTTCTCCCTTATAATTAAGACTTTAAAATATTATTATTTCCACAATCAAATTTACCTCTGGGTACCAACATTTCTAAATAAAGAGTTTTGCCAATTCTGTGATGCTCAATTATTCTCTTAATTGTGAAAATAAAACTTCTATCAAAGTTTCTAGTTTTTAGAGCTAAGATGTCATATTTTAGGTTATATAGCCATTATGGTAAATGCAAGCTACTTGTAACAGATACTTATTCATGCTATATCCCTTCTCTCTTTTATAATCGTGCTCTGGAAATGGTTCATTTAAGCTCTTTGATATGCTTTTCTTATAAGAGGTATCTTTATGTAAAGTAATATTACTCTGTCATTTGTGTTAGACTTTAAGTTTACCATCAGTCAAGAATTTAAATGAATGAAGTATGCTTTATGAGCTCTGAATATGGATGTCTTTAGAAGACACAATTCAGAATGCTAATTCTATGCCTGCGTATTAGAAACAGCAAAAGAATGAATGCAAGCAGAAATACATAGAATTTCCACTTTAGGAGAAATACATTTTTTCCCCCAGAGGCTTTGATTAAATAATGGCATTTTAAAAGAGAAAATTTTATTCAACTAACCTGTTTTGTCTGTACAGTGTTAATAATTTGAAATTTTCACTTAGACACTTGTATTGCTTCAATTTACATGAAAAATAATACTGTTTTGAAATTTTATTTAATGTATATTAAAACTGTTTTCTAAATTTCTGTAATAACTCTTACCCTTTCTTTAAATATTAACTACTTCACAAGACTTCCTTATTTTCAATCAGATCACTTTTACCTTAACACTTAATACTGTAGGAACCAAATTGGTGAAACCAATACAACTGTCTTTAGGATTAGAACTTGGATTTTAAATGGCAGTTTCAACCTCATATGCCAATTCCTGTAACTGGGATAGCAGTAAGACCATACTGCACAACCAATTTTGAGTTCTTTTGAATTTTGAGTTCATGTGAAGTAGGAACTGCTATTTATAAGAAGTATATCAAAGAAAGTGATATCTCCTTTCCCAGGTATTACTAGGTACATTGCTATACTTCCTCAATTGGAAAAAATAAGGTTGCCTCTCTTTTTAAAATGTTTTGACCATTTTTTTTGCCAATTAAGGAAATTCTAGAGACATCTTAGTATTATTTAAGAAACTAAAATCCATCAATTACAGATTTGAGTAGTCATTTACATTTTGATCATTATATATTTTTCTCTATAAATCTAGACTCTCTGTAGACAAGATTAAAGCTTATAAAATATAGAAATCCAAGTTTATAATATAAATAAATATAAAATGTAATGATCTATTGTAAATTTCAAAATGTTTATGCCATTTTGACATTTACAGTGATTATCTTAAAATTTCAGACCAGCCAAAACCGGTTTGGCTCAGTGGATGGAGCATCGGCCTGCAGACTGAAGGGTCCCAGGTTTGATTCCGGTCAGGGGCATGTACCTGGGTTGCGGGCACATCCCCAGTGGGAGGTGTGCAGGAGGCAGCTGATCGATGTTTCTCTCTCATCGATGTTTCTAGCTCTCTATCTCTCTCCCTTCCTCTCTGTAAAAAATCAATAAAAAAATATATTAAAAAAAAATTTCAGATCAAATTTTTTTTTTTTAATTTATATGAATTTTTGTCAAATACTATCTTATGGTCTGATATTTATAGGTTAAATTTTATTCATAATAGTGATTAAAATAAATATAGACTCAATTGTTTAAAAACCTTTGATATTCTACTTTGTAGTCAAATATTTTCATTTTTGGTATTGTCAAAACACAAATTGAAAAATTGCTTCACATTGAAAAGCAAAAGTATATTGTGATTTTATAAGATAATCACAATAGCAGCAACTAACATAATTAAGTATTTTTTTTATTCTAGAGAGCTAAAATGGCCCTTTATATTTAAACAAAACAACAAAAAACAAAGCAGCACCTGCTTAATAAGTTACTTTTAAACTAGATTATTATTTAAATCCATAATTAAAAGAAAAATATTATCTACTTTTTCAATAGACTTCTTCATATTAACTCATTATTACTATTCAGCAGGTTGTCTTTATTTAATTATAAAAGCATTTCAGTGATTCTGTTTTAATCCATAGGCATAGTAATTTAGAATCTTGTGGATGTCTAACTGAATAGAATTATTATAGACTGGTGTGTTTGGTAAATTTTGTATTGTGGTTGTTGGCTATTATCATAGACTTGTCAGTTTATAAAGAGTTGTTATTCAAGTTAAAAACAAATGATTTCTTGAACTAATTTTCTCTAAGGAGTAAAAAAAATTAGGAACCTGTGAGCATCTTACATGAATGTAAGAACATTATCATTGTGTAAAGTATTTTATTTTAACTATAGAAAGGTTTTTTTATATCCTTTCAAAAATATACTTTCATATCAGTATTTGTCTATTTCTCATAGAATATGTAAAGTCCCCCTTTTTTTGTATATTTTAGGTATGTGAAATTTGTGACAGTGAAATAATCCTATCTAATAAAGAAGTATTATGCAAATTGACCATCACTCCAACACACAAGATGGTCGCCCCCATGCAGACACAAGATGGCCGGCAGAGGAGGGCAGTTAGGGGGGACCGGGCCGGCAGAGGAGGGCAGTTAGGGGTGACTGGGCCAGCAGAGGAGGGAAGTTAGGGGTGACCGGGCTGGCAGAGGATTGCAGTTGGGCGCACCGGGCCTGCGGGGAGGGCATTTGAGGGCGACCAGGCAGGAAGGGGAGGGCAGTTGGGGCAACCAGGCCAGCAGGGTAGGGCAGTTGAGGGGGGACCAGGCGTGCAGGGGAGGGCAGTGGGGGTGACCAGGCCTGCAAGGAAGGGCAGTTGGGGTGACCAGGCCTGTAGGGGAGGGCAGTTGGGGGTGACCAGGCCTGCAGGGGAGGGCAGTTGGGGGCCACCAGGCTGGCAACGGAGGACAGTTAGAGGCAACCGGGCCAGCAGGGGAGGGCAGTTAGGGGTGACCAGGCCGGCAGGGGAGGGCAGTTAGGGGCAATTGGACCAGCAGGGGAGCAGTTAGGCGTCGATCAGGCTGGCAGGGGAGTGGTTAGGGGGTGATCAGGCTGACAGGCAGAAGCGGTTAGGGGGAATCAGGCAGGCAGGCAGGCTAGCGGTTGAGAGCCAGCAGTCCTGGATTGTGAGGGGCAGTCAGACATCCCTTGAGGGGTCCCAAATTGGAGAGGTTGCAGGGTGGGCTGAGGGACATACCCTCCCCATCCCCCTGCCCCGTGCACTAATTTCATGCACCGGGCCTCTAGAACTATATTATAAAAATAAGAAATTAAGGATATGATTTGAAAACATACTATAGGAGATTAAAGGATGTTAAAGAAATCTGGTAGTTAACATGGAATATGCACTTTCAAATGCTTATTATTGTTTTTTAAGAGTATAACAATATATAGAGAATATGAATCTTACATTAAAATAGTCCATGGGCCAGATACAATTTTGAAATGTGTTTAGTTTGCTTCATAAAGTTCTTTTTTCTTAAAATTTGTATTATTTTCCAACCCTTACAATTAAAGAGATTTCACTGAAAATTCTGGATTTCTAGCTTATCTTGAAAAGATAGAATCAGAATAAAGGAATTTCCAATTATTCACAGAACCTATCCTCTTATACCTCCTTATTTTATAAGTAGTCTATTTATTTCATTGACTAATAGGAGCCAAATGTAGTGTAGGAATAAAGATTGTTAGCTCCAGAGTTCAAGAGGATGGGTTCATATCTGGCTTCAACATCTACTAATTGTGTGGCTCTAGACTAATCTCTCTATACCTTAGTGTTCTCTTTGGGAAAATGAAAATGAAGATGAAGATAGTGTTGTTGAGAAGATGAAATGATGAGTATACATGAAGCATGAAGAGTAGTTTTTGTTGGCACATATTCATTACTCAGTATATGTTAACTATGATTAACAATGCTATTTGCCTGACCCCCTTAGACATTTGAGTTGGTGATCCTCACTTCTCTCTAGTAAAGGACTTCAGCAGAATTTCTCAGATTCTGTTTTATAATATAACTAATCTTCTATATATTGGTATTCTGTACTAGATTATATTCTCCAGATTTCTTCTGTATAGTATTAAATATAAAAAATTCAACAGAGTAAATTTGAAAATCAGTTTTATACAATGATTTATGAGTTGGGCAGCATCCCATCGAGCAAATAGAGAGGAGCTCCAAGTTGCTGTACAAAATGGAAGGATTCTATAGGCAGAATGGGGAAGAGAGTAGATTGTTTCATATTTCATTAACCTACCTATGGGGATGGAAGGGGTTTACCTCACTAGTGCTGACCAGGTAATTCCTGGCTGATTGGTTAAAGGTTGCATTCCTGGAAGAAGCTGAAAATGCAGTTAGGTTAAGTATTAAGTCTTGCTTTGCAGATGTGGGGTTTAGTGACTCCATTTTGGGCCTACTGTTTCTTTTTTAGCAATAATAAGTATTCAATATTTGCTAATTGATTTACATACAAGCAAATACTGACAACTATCCTATTTCTGGATTTAGGATTTACAGCTTTAGAAATTCTTACTAAATGTTAGAGGCAAAAGTTTTCTACTTTCCCAGTATTGGTTTTACCTAATCCTCTCCTGTTAGTATAGCTTGAAAGTTCAAAAATAATTTAATCTCAAAAATCTTTGTGTAGATGGGAATTATTATTGACATAAGAATTTAGGAGGAAGATGTTCAAAACTATAAAATAAAATATAGGTGGTTATTTATGTAATCTTGCCTTTGTAAACATATTACTAGAGACAGAAACCATAAAGGAGATATAGGTATTTTGGGTGCATAAAAATAAAAAGAATTACTTATGTCATAAAAATGCTGCATAATTTGAAGACAAATATTGTCTGAGAAAAATATATGTATCCTATGAAAAATGTTTAATATCCTTAATACTTAAAGCTTGCTTACAAATCATGAAGCCAGTTATAATAATAAACTACATCTACACAGGCAATAAACAAATGTCAGAGAAAACATATGAAGTCCTCAGTAATCTCACTAGTTACCAAGCAAATGCAATATAAAATTTGACTGTTACACTGGTCCACCTCCCCACCTCCCCCCACCAAAAAAAAAACAACAAACACACCAAAAAACACCACACATGCGCACACACAAAAACCATAGGAATTACCTATTACCATTGTTAATGAAGATCCATGGGAAATGAATTGCTGTGTACAAATCTTTCTAGAGCAAAATTTGCCAAAACCTTACTACAAAAACTTATTTTTAAAATAAATATGTTTTGGTTCAGCAATTACACTTATAAGAGTTTATCCTAAGACAATAATCATGGATGTGACACAGAGATATTACTAAAAGATATTTATCATGAGGATTATAATGTTGAATAACTGAAAGCATCCTAATTGTTTACTAATAAAGAATTGGTTACCTTAAATTGTTATTGCTATATAATGGAATAGTAGGAATGCATTACAAGTGATAATACAGATTTTAATGGAAAGGAAAACACAATAATTCATGTAATCAGTATGTTTAGCATGATGGATCACATTAAAAGTATATGTATGGGTGTGTGTGTGTGCGCGCGCACACACACACACACACACACACACACACACACACACACACATACTAGAGACCTGGTGCACAAATTCGTGCATGGGTGGGTCCCTCTGGGTGGCCTGTGGGAATTGGGCTGAAACCTGCAGACCAATGCAGCCTGCAGCTCCTACCTGCCACTCCTCATCCTGGCTCCACTGCGCCTGCTGTGGGTCATGCCCTATCAGTCCTGATCAGGAGAGGCTCGCACTTCCGCAGCAGCACTCACCAGCCATGAGCCCTAAGTCTGGCACCCTCCTGAGGGGAGTGGCCTGTGGGTTTGGGCCAAAGCCAACTCTCCGACATACCCCAAGGGGTCCCGCATTGAGAGAGGGCATAGGCTAGGCTGAGGATCCCCACTGGTGCACAATTAGGGCTGGGGAGGGACCATGGGAGGGTTCCAGGGCGTGTCCAGGCCCATCTCCTCCAATCCCCATCTGGGCCAATCAGGGCTGGCTGGCCAGGGAGAGATGTGGGAGGTTGACCAGCCAGGAAGGGACCGCAGGAGGGCTCCAGGGCATGTCCGGCCCATCTTGCTTAGTCACTATCGGTTGGACCCCAGCAGCAAGCTAACCTACCAGTTGGAGCATCTGCCTCCTGGTGGTCAGTGCACATCATAGTGACTGGTTGACCAGTTGACTGTCTGCCCCCTGGTGGTCAGTGCACATCATAGTGAGCGGTTGAGCGGCCTTAGCATATCATTAGCATTTTGCTATATTTTCTATATTTTGAAAGTTTCTATTGTAAATATGTATTATTTTGACAATGAAACAAAAGGATGTTACTAATGTGATCATAATTTAACTTATAGTTCAACTTTTTGTGCAGTTTATTGACAATGTGATTGAGCATTGAGGCATAGGTTACCAGTGAAGTTCAGATTAGGGGAGAAATTATTGACATGGAAATTTAGTGCCACTTTTTCCAATCTTTGCATATGCTACCAATATGTAGTAACATTCCCTGGAGCCTGTAGAAAACTTGTTAATGTCTGTAATGCTCATTTAATCATTTAGTCCTTTATTTATTCCCAGTCATAGCAGAAAGAAAACATATTTATCATTTTTTTCCTATATTTTTCATCTCCCAGGGAGTCTCTTTTGCTGACACCATCCAGTTTTCATAATGTATCATTCCTTGTCTGAAACTAGACATCCTCTGCAGCCAGAAGAACAAGAAGTGGGCATTGACCCCTTGTCTAGCTACTCAAACAGGACTGGAGGTGAGTTTTGTATACAGATATGTTCTGTGGTTACTGGGAAACCTAGCAGAGGGCCTTCAGTTAGCTCTGCCTACCTTATGTGTGTAATTCTGTGGATGAAACCAAGCAGGGCAACTCTGCATAGGTATAGGGCACTGACAGGAATGAATACCACAAAACGTCTACTTTCAATTATAGAAAAAAACAGACAAATGTTTAATGCACTGCCATTTGTTTTTTAAAAACCATAAATTTAAACAATTACTTTAGTACTAGAGGCCCAATGTATGAAATTCGTGCAAGAGTAGGTCCTCCCCCTGCTGCTGGCCTGGCTTCCCTCTGGCACCTGGGACCCGGGCTTTACTCCAGCCCCTGCTTTGCCCGGAAGGTCGTCCAGAAGGATGTCTGGTCTAATTAGCATATTACGCTTTTATTATAGATAAGGATGCTGAAATGCAAAATGACTTTGTCAAAATTCTTTTAAAGAAGTCTGAGCATTTTGGTGTTGATTTTACAGGGATTTTTTTCCCTCCAGCAAGATGAGATTACTCCAGAATAAAAGACTTGCCTGATTCTCCTTAAAAAAAAAAAAAATTAAAATTTATGTTGTACTTTTACAGATCTATGCATTTAAATTGTTAAAAGATAGATTATTAAAAAATAAACTATATTCAGGGCCCACCCCATAAAAATTTGTCAAATGTGTAGTATATATTAGAGCTCTGTATTTTTTTTTAGTATTAGTAATAATATGGTGTATTAGAAGGAAATGAATTTGTGATAACTTTTGAAACCTTATCCTTATTTTTAAATGATTCACTTAGTGATAAAGTTGACTTATTAACTAAGAAAACTCCTTGTAATATTTTATTCATTAAATACACATATCAAGATTGTGAAATCTATTTTAAAAATCATAATTACTCAATTTACATGTGGTTTATATACTTCAGATACAATTTTTTTTCTATATTGGTATAAATATCTGCAATTAACTCATATTTTTGGAATTTTAAAAATAATCCCTTAAAATGGCTATTTCAAGCTCTTGACTTTATGGAGTGTGTTATTAAAAATAGTATAATTTGCCATACAATGTATTTTATTTTATATTTGCTTTTATTTAAAAGGGCTCAAAAAGACTGCTGTTTAAGGTTTTGAAATATAAAAAAAATGAAAAAATTATAACTGTCCCATTTCAGTTTCAGCATTTTAAATATTTCAGTGGTAAAAAAACTGCCTTCCCTAGTGATGTATTTTTTTAAATGCAATACCTGTAAGAATCACTCATAATTAAATAAGTCCAATTATTTTACAAACCCTAATATCAGTGATATTATGAATATGTTTTTGGGTTAGACATATATAAAATAGTTTCACCAAAATTTTCTGGCCTAAAATGTTTATTTTAGAGCATAGAATTTTGTGTTTTGTTTTTTAAGTGCATATTTTTCCTCTGGTCTAGTTTATTAAATATGGATGCTTGTCTTTAAAAAAAAAGTGGTTAAAACATTTTAAATTAATTTTATCCTTTATTGTTGCAGGAATGAGTAGTTACCTTTACTGAAAAGGCTTTTCGTTTATATCCTAGCCTAACATTTCTATGACATACAAAGTTATTAGGACTGAATTGATGTTTAAAAGTGCCATTAATTCATTTACCCCAAATGTTCATTAACAATGTAAATGTATGCTGATGTTCTATGAGACAAGGAAGTGACTAATGACTCTTCCAACTAACAACACTTAAAATGAATAGAAACTTTAGATAGCTAATCTTGAAGTAATCAAGACCCTCATTCAACTTGGCATCTCTGTATGCTCTAAAACAGCTGTCAACTGTTAAAAATATATACAAAACACACATACACACACACACACACACATATGCAGAAAGAAAGATATGTAAATATCTAGTTCTTCAAAGCCATAAAGGTTACTAACCGTAGTGGGTTTTGCACATTGTATATGTAAATATTTTATATAAAGCATCTATTTCATCTTTTTAGATTTCCCTTTTGCAGAAAACGTGTGTTGCATTTTAATGGGGTTGTCATGTTTACTTTAAAAATCATCACCTTTCTAGTATGTTTGTTTATTTTAATATATGTCTTTCATGGTGTTCTCCATGTATTTGAAGCCTTTTGTACATTTTTCCCACAAGGGAATTTGTGGATGATTCATTTTCTAAGTAGTCAAACATTGGACTTTAATCAGTGGTTTCCCTGTGTAGGATTGTTGTTTTTCTTCTTAATTCCTGTTATAGATTCCACAAGTAAACAAATAAGTCTTTAATTTCTCAAATCTGAATTTAAACATTTATAAAAAAACAGTACATTACTGAATTAAATGATTTTGAGTATTCTGGAAAGCATTATCGAAAATAGCCACGTAATAGGAATGATAGAGGAAAACTCTATTTCATGGGTGGTTGAGGTAAGTGGGTGGGGTCAGAAAAAAAAACTGTTTGGATATATACATGCAAAATCTTAGGGCATATATTCCATGTGAATTAAACTTTTAACTGCTTGAATTGCCTTTTCAAATAGAGAATAGCGTAGCAAGTATGACATTTTCTCTGTGACCTATTAAATTTGTTTATATACATGAATTAAATTCCTAGGTCTTTGAACAAAGGGTATTAATTAGTAATTGACAAGTTACTTGTAATTCAGTTGAAACCATAAAAAAGCAAACTATTTGTTTAACTATTAATGGTTATTCATTCTTAGCATCTAACTTCTAGAGACCAATTAAGTAAAAAAAGTAATAATTTTATTTTAAACTGAAAACAACAGTATCAAGATTTAGGGAAACCCTGGAATGACTAGTTGTTTTCACAAGCTTATAAGAGATTGTTGCTCATGATGAAAGAATATTTTTTTCTAGTAGGTCTCTTTTGAGAATAGCATTTTGTTACATATTGCGAGTATTTTTAGCATTAATTTTATATGCCTTTTTACTTACAGCTTTTATAGTATTTAGATAATTACTACTTAATGTAATGCCTTTCTATATAATACTAGAGGCCCGGTGCACAAAAATTTGTGCACTCGGGGTGGGGGGGGGAAGGGTTCCTCAGCTGGCCCGTGCCCTCTCGCAGTCTGGGACCCCTCAGGGGATGACCACTTATTGGTTTAGGCCTGCTCCTCGGGGTATTGGGCCTAAGATGGCAATCAGACATTCCTCTGGCAGCCTGGCAGCCCTCGGGGGATGTCCACTTGCCAGCGGGGATCAGACCTAAGCTGCAGTCAGACATCCTTAGTGCTGCTGAGGAGGCAGGAGAGGCTCCCACCACCACCGTTGTACTGACAGCCATCAGTACAGTCACAGCCTGGCTTGTGACTGAGAAAAGCTCCTCCCATGTGAGAGCACCCTGACCACCAGAGGGCAGCTCCTGCATTGAGCGTCAGACCCCTGGTGGTCAGTGTGTGTCATAGTAACCAGTCATTCCCAGTCCTTCTGCTGTTACGGTCTGTTTGCATATTACCCTTTTACTATATAGGATAGAGGCCTGGTGTACAGGTGGGGGCCAGCTGGTTTGCCCTGAAGGGTGTCCTGGATCAGGGTGGGGGTCCTGCTTGGGTGCCTGGCCAGCCTGGATGAGGGGATGATGGCTGTTTGCAGCTGGTCACACCCCCTTCAGGGTGGGGGTTCCCACTGGGGTGCCTGGCCAGCCTGGATGAGGGGATGATGGCTCTTTGCAGCTGGTCACACCCCCTTCAGGGTGGGGGTTTCCACTGGGGTGCCTAGCCAGTCTGGGTGAGGGGCTGAGAGCCGTTTTCAGGCTGGCAGGTGACTAAAGCTCCCAACCTCTCCTTTTTTTCGTTCTTTTATTATTATTATTATTCTGGGATTTATTTACCTTCTATGGCTGTCACTGGAGCTGAGAGCCGGCTTTAGCTCTGAGGCCTCTGCTGCTGAAAGCAGGTATCTGGGTTTGTTTGGTTTCTATAATTGAAACACTATTGCAGCTCCAGCTCTGAGGCCCGGCTGGCTGAAAGCAGGTTTCTGGGGTTTGTTTAGCTTCTATAATTGCAACATTGTATCTTAGAATTCTGCTCAGAGCCAGGCTGCGGCAGGTGGGGAACCTTGGCTTCCTCCATCACTGGAGCAACCAAGCCTCATGTTCGCTTCAGCTGCCTGGCTGCTGGCCGCTATCTTGGTTGGCAGTTAATTTGCATATCACCCTGATTATCCAATGGGAAGCGTGTTGGAGGTACGGTTAATTACCATGTTTGTCTATTATTAGATAGGATCTGTTTCAAAGCTTTCTTTCTGTCTTCATGTATAAAATATTTAGTAACCTACTTTTAAAAATCTAAGTTCTTCTGAATATCCTGCCTATTTCATTTTTTTGTCTCTGGTAATTTTGTTTTTGTCCCAAATCTTCCTTTCTTTTTCTTATAATATCATAGAGTTTTAGATAACTCATAAGAGAGTGCCTGGCTTTATTGCTGAATAAATAGATAATACTTAAAATAGTTCATTGAAGTTGATATATTAAAACTCTTCTGTTATGATCTTTAGTATTGCTTTCCACGTAGTGGAAGTGGATTTAGATTTGAGTAAAAGATGTATTTGTTCTTCTGAAGATACCTGACCAAAGTATAGGATGCTACCTGAGTCATTTTACTCACCTTAAACTCTGCCCTTGGTCTAATTGGCTGGAGTTATCTTGGGGTGGGGGCAATGTCCCTTTCCTGAACAGCTCTTTAGTAGTATATTTAGTAGTTTTCCATTGACTAATAATAAAAATTCATACTCTTGATCATGGCATTCATGGCTCTCTTGCTAAAGATTCATGAAAATAGACGCTTCCACTGAACAGTCATTGAGACTATGACCAACATGGTGCTTTCTGTAATCTCCCAAGAACCCATTGTCTTCAGTATATACTCCATATTGAAGATAAATGAATTGTGTGCTCTATACAAAAATTATGGTAGTACTTGAAAAAGTTAAAATCAATGGAAGAAGAGTCTTGGGGTCTTGGAAATTCAGAGGAGATGCAGTCAAGAGCCAAGATGGAGCTATTTGTAGATGAGAGAGTGTCATTATTTTCATTGTAATTATAGGAGGGAAGGGAAAAAGGTGTTTACGTACGGTGAATTCATTAATTCAGTGGCATATCACTGAGTTCAATGAAATATCACTGATGCTTCCATCTCTTTTTTGATAAATTAGGGGGAGATAATTTGCTGAAAGTGATTTGTAGAGATTGACAAAGGTTCGATTGAGTTGATAAAGAATACATAACCTTGGGAGCCAAGTTTAGATTAGACATCCTAATTTATAGGTGATACAAGCTTGTAAACTTGGATGATTATCTTCCAGCAGAATTCAGCACCTAGGATTTAGCCACAAAGTGAAGCAGACAGGGGTTTTGTCAGGAGAGTGTAATACTAGTAAGTAGACTAACAGGCAAGGAAGTTGATGGTGAAAGAATTCATTGATGTTTTGAGAATACAAGGAAATTTGCTGTCATTCAATGGCATTTTAAGAGGGCAGAGTAGAAAGTTTTGGAAGGGATGAAGTGAGGGAAGATGAAGTATAGAGTAATATAGTGATGGAAGTTATGAAGGGGATATGGGAATAGTATATAAGTGTTTGATAAGTACATTAATTCAATGGAATATTGTTTAGTGGTAGCCAATAAACCAGCTCAGTACCTCCTTTAGTTCTGTGTAATGATTTTTATCTACTTTGATGTGGATAGGTTTGAAGTCTTTTTATTTTAAATACTTTATTTTTTGAGAGCAGATTTAGGTGCACAGCCAGATTAAGAAGAAGGTACAGATTTCCCATATACCCTCTCCCCCCACATATGCATAGCCTCACCCATTATCAATTTCCCCCACCAGAGTGGTTCATTTGTTAGAATTGATGAACTTAGTTGACACATCATAATCACTCAAAAGTCCATAGTTTACATTAGGGTTTACTCTTGGTGCGGTACATTCTGTAAATTTGGACATATGTATCAGGATGCATTGATTATTAAAAGTATCCTACAGGGTATTTTCACAGAATTCTCTGTGCTCTGCCTATTTGTCTTCTCTCCCCTCTCCTCATCCTTCTATCCCTGGTAACCACTGATCTTTTTACTATCTGCATAGTTTTGCAAGAAGAATTTTTTAATAAAAAATCTCCCTAGATATCAAGGAAAAAGGCAGTTTAGATAGATGAAAAACTCTAAGCAAGGCTATAAAATCACCAAGGAAAACAGTAGCTTTGTCGAAGATAAAGATTGTAAAATAAATGAGAGAGCAACTTAGAAGTTCTTAAATAACAGTAGCAAGGATTTTAAAAAGTATGGTTTTTGAAATGGCTCCTTAAAAACAGATTTTAAGTGGTATGACAGCAGAAGTGAAATCAGAGAGCAATCAACAAGACATGCCCAGTTCCTCTAAATTAAACTGTTCAAAAGTAAGTTGGAAATGAGAGGCTTAAATTTGAAAGGTCATGAGTTAGAGATCTGAGTCATTCTCCAGATATCAGTTTAAAGTATAAGACAGATAAGAAACCCAAAGAAAGAGAGGAGAGAGAGCTGAGGATTGATTTGTAGGAATTCTCCACGATTAGACATTGAATAGAGGGAGCAGTATTTTGACAGTATTGGAGGAATAGTGAAAGTAGGGGAAAGATGGAGGAGGCCAAAGTTATAGAAGCTACATATATGAGAGTTTCCAGAAGGTCCAAAGTGGTCAGTGCTTCAAGGATTGCATAAGTTAAAGAGTATAAAAGGAGGAAATCTATGATTTGGTGATTGGAAGAGTATTGATGATCTATAATGTGGTTAAGCCATTTTCAAAATACTTCTAACTCACTTGAGTGGATAGAATTGAACTCAAAATCTGATTCAGAGTTAACAGAAAAAGATAGTGGATAAATATCCATGATAAATATTTAACTGATGAGGAAGGTTAACTTATACTTTAATATAAGATTTGGATGAAGCTTTGAGAATGCATTTTACCCAAATGATAATATGATTAATCTGAGCTCATCATTAATCTGAGCTCATGATTGCTATGAGCGGCAGTATTTTTCATTCTTAACTTGTATTCTATGAAAATTGAAAATAAGTTACATTAGTTTGCCATCACTATACATTTCCTATAAGAAGGGTTTACTTGATAATCAAATAGATGTTTTAAAATAAAACTTTTTTCATATAATACTTGTACTTTACTCTGGAGTTTGACTATACTGTTCTGTGAGTCCCATCTGAGCAATATAGGAAAACACAAGGGAAGAAACATTATGTTAGCAACAAGCTGTTTTAGTTTCACATTTTAGGAAAATCTGAATGTTTTAAATGGAAGAAATTAAGAAGCAAATAAATCATAAAAATTATAATATCTTAAGTTATTTACTTTAAATGGTCATTTTCTTTTTATTACATCTCCAATATTAAAAATATAATTTTCTTGAGTCATTGGAAATGATCTGGTATTCTACCATTTGGTAATTACTGTATTCCTGTAAATTATAGTGATTATTTGTCTTTTCTCAACTTACAAATCTATTTGATTTTAGTCAGGAAAAACACCCCCTAGCCTTGATTTATCAATAAATAATGAGGATTTACTTTTACTTACTCAAGTCATGTATAAAGCAATTTGTGAGCCAAATAATCATTTATATTATAGGAATATGTGTACATAAATAATAATTCTCCTACTTTATTTCCCCCATTCTTTCTTCTTCCAAATATAGAGAAATTTAATGCAATTGGCATCCTAGCATATTTGCTTAGTGACAATTTTAAATGTCATAGTTTATGACTGATTTTGACCAAGCTTAGAACAAATAATACTATCAATTTAAATCTTTAATCAGACTTGTGAATATATCTGTTTTATCGAACTTAAAGATTTTCAATCTTGGCGTGATGGTTAAAAAATTTCAGTGATACTCAATAAATGAATAGAGATTATAGAGGCATATGTTTTTTTCACACTTGATAAGGCCTCAGGCCACAAGAGCGTAAAATCTTAATCAATAAAGGAAAAAATAAATTAAAAATATTTATTGATCATCTAGTACAGGGGTCCTCAAACTTTTTAAACAGGGAGCCAGTTCGCTGTCCCTCAGACCGTTGGAGGGCCGGACTATAGTTAAAAAAAACAACTATGAACAAATTCCTATGCACACTGCACATATCTTATTTTGAAGTTAAAAAACAAAACAGGAACAAATACAATATTTGTATTTGCATGTGCCCCGCGGGCCGTAGTTTGAGGACCCCTGATCTAGTATCTGGGTTAGACTATTAAACAAGTACACCAAGAGCTTTCTTTCAATGGAACTCATATTTTAGCATGAGATAGTAAAAAATGAAAAAGTATGGAAATAAGAAAAACTATGAGAGAGTGATAAGTACTGGGCAAAGAATTAACATAGGGTAATATTACCCTGAGTGACTGGATGAAATCTCTCTGTGAAGGTCCTATGTCGGCTAGGTATGAATGATACTGGAGAAGGAGCCATCATGCACAGATGGTGAGAGGGAGAAAGAGACAGGCAGACAGAGACAGCGAGATGGAAAGAAGGAAACACAAAAGGAAAGATTTCATACAAAGGAAATACCTAGGCTTGTCATATTTGAAGAACTGAAGGAAGTCATTGTGGGTGAGACACTATGAATGACAGGACTTGACACAGAATGGTCCTGGTAGACCAAGGCCAGATTATGAGGTTTTGTAAATCAGGCTAAGGAGTATAGCTTTTATTGTAAAGACAGAGTTAATAGTTTGTATTGTTAATCTCTTGAATTTATAATTCTCAGAATGAGGGCCATAACTTTTAAATATATATCCTTATGTACTGATACTAGGCATCTAATAAGTAATACCTGGTTTACTCTGAGTTGTAGTATTTAAAAATTTTTATTTGCATGTTGCAGTTCTCTACACTAGTCTTTGTTTCCTCATTCTCAACATTTTAACTCTTTATAATGGTGAAGTAGTTTCTGTTTAATCTGAGATAAAAAGATGCCTTAAAATTATCTATTTATCTAAGGCTCAGTTACTGTGTATGGTCTGTTTTGTACCATGCAACCCATATTAAAACAGTAATAGTAAATAGTGAGACCTTTTCTCTTTGGCCCATTGTGTGTGCATATGTGGAACTTTTGGTGGGGGACATATAATCATTTTCCCTTCGCTGATGTAATGGAAAATTTGCTTCTCTAGGACATATTAGAGCAATGGATTTAATGCTCTTCAATTTAATTTGCTAGTATCACAATTAATACAATTAAGGTCACTTGAAATGAAACTATTAACAAATTGAGTAATTTACTTTAACAATGTCAATCTGTTCTCACAATTACATTTGCTTAATGAGTGTACAAGCTATTATTTAATGGCATACTTCATATAGAAAAATGTAATAATGCATTCTTGGCTCCTTATAACAGAAAGAGAGAAACTTTTAATGGACTAAGTGATTTTGTGGAAGATCTGCTAGATATAAAGTGATAGAACAAAGTACAAAGCCAGAAAGCTAAGCCTGTAAGATGTAAATAAAACAAATACTTCACTTGGTACTTAGCAATACATGTCCTGGTTATCATTGTATAGTGAGTATTGGAAACTTTTAATGGTAACTAGGGAAGGGAACATAAATTCTAGAAAATTTTAAGTTTTCAGTTTTATCTGCTTTTTACTTAATAATGCAATAGTCTTTTAATTTTTAAAAATCATCCTAATAGAGGGGAACTGAATGGTATGGAATATAAAAAAGGTAGGAAGCAAGCCCTAACCGGTTTGGCTCAGTGGATAGAGCATCGGCCTGCGGACTGAAGGGTCCCAGGTTCAATTCCACTCAAGGCATGTACCTTGGTTGCGGGCACATCCCCAGTAGGGGGTGTGCAGGAGGCAGCTGATTGATGTTTCTCTCTCATTGATGTTTCTAACTCTCTATCCCGCTCCCTTCCTCACTGTAAAAAAACCAATAAAATATATTTTTTTAAAAAGTAGGAAGCTAAAAGATTTGGATTCTCAAACTGGTGTTATGAAAATATTTTAATATGTATAGATCTTACCTAAGAATTCACGCTAATAGCTTTTACCCTCTGTTGAGATCAGAAGACCCAAGGAGGAATAAATGGTTACATTTCTGTTTCTATGGGAGCAGTATAAGATGAAGGAGGTGACTTGTCCACAAAGTCATAATTAATAAGATCTACTGTTGTCTATAAACATGAGAGCAAGATTTACTATCATGTAATAAAGTAGAGATTTTATGTGGAAGAGAGATAAATGCAATCTAGATGATACAATACTCTAACTTTAAAAATTATTTTGATAATTTTTTGGCTTAATTTGATTGATTTCAGTTTCTATTCCTTTCATCCTTTTTTTTTCTCCTTTGGTTAATGATAAAAATTCATAAAGATACAAGTAAAAAAATAGCAGGCACAAGAATAATTATGTAATAAATATTTAAACGTAAAATAGAAGAAACTTAGAGAATCCACAGACTTTGAAATATTATCTATATCTCTCATTTCTAGGAAAGAGGTTCATAGAAGTGAATTTAGTTTTTCAGTATTTCTATATATTTTGTAACAGCTTTCATTGTGTATCACAAATTCTGAGTTCATTCTACCAGGTTGTTCATAGATCAGATGAGTCAGAATTAGTTAATTTACTTGAAGAACAATCTATTTTGTAATAGTAAAAAACTAGTTAAGATAATTATTTAAATAGCATTTTGAATACTTAAATACATCAACTACTACTTTAGGTAGTTACTACCTATCTTATCTAATAATAGAGAAACATGGTAATTAACTGTAACTTCGCTACCCTTCCCATTGGCTAATCAGTGAGATATGCAAATTAACTTCCAGCCAAGATGGCGGTTAATTTGCATATATTGGCAGGGAGCGTAGCAAGCCAGGTGGCCGAAAACAAGCTGGGCAGCAGAGGTGGGATCAAAACAACCCGGTCGGGCAGCTGAGGGAGGCGGGAATGATCAACCTGGGCCGGGCGGCTGAGGGAGGCGGGAACAAATAAGCTGGCCGGGCGGCTGAGGGAGGCGGGAACTAACAAGCCGGCAAGGCGGCTAAGGGAGGTGGGAACAAACAAGCCGGCCGGGCGGCTGAGAGAGGCGGGAACAAACAAGCCGGCCAGGTGGCTGAGGGAGGTGGGAACAAACAAGCCGGCCGGGCGGCTGAGAGAGGCAGGAACAAACAAGCCAGCTGGGCGGCTGAGGGAGGCGAGAACAAACAAGCCGGCCAGGCGGCTGAGGGAGGTGGGAACGATCAACCTGGGCCAGGCGGCTGAGGGAGGAGGGAACAAACAAGCCGGACACCCCTTGAGGGTTCCCAGACTGTGAGAGGGCACAGGCCAGCCTGAGGGACCCCCCCCCCCCCCGAGTAAACAAATTGTTGTGCACCGGGCCTCTAGTCCTATATAATAAAAGCCTAATATGCTAAGTGTCCAGTCATCCAGTCAGCTGTTCAACCAATCAAAGCGTAATATGCTAATGATATGCTAAGGCTGCTCAACTGCTCACTATGACGTGCACTGACCACCAGGGGGCAGACAGTTGGCTGGTCAACCAGACGCTATGACGCGCATTGACCACCACGGGGCAGACGCTCCAACCGGTAGGTTAGCTTGCTGCTGGGGTCCGGTCAATCGGGACTGAGCGAGATGGGCTGGACATGCCTTGGATCCCTCCCGCGTCCCTCCCTGGCCCCGATCCTGCACCGGTGGGGTCCCTTGGCCTGGCCTGCGCCCTCTCACAATCCAGGATCCCTCAGGGGAAGTTGGAGAGCCAGTTTCGGCACCATCCCGCAGGCCGGACCGAGGGACCCCACTGGTGCACAAATTCATGCATCAGGCCTCTAGTACTGTAACAATCAATTCTCATTTGGCCATGATTTGATTTTCATTATATCTGGTCTCTCAATCCTATCTTGAATTTTAAAATGTTTTTACTATAGACTCCTTAGCCTATCTTAGAGAAATTTGGAACAACAACCAGAATCTGATTCTTTAAAAACTTGATCTTTAAAATGTAATAAATTTTAAAAAGACATTGCTTTCTTAAATCAGAGAAGGTCAAATGTAAGACGTAAACTGCTTTCTTCCAAAGTTTGCCTATATGTGGTCTTCATTGTTAGTTCTCTTTCTATCTGGAGAGTCTAAGAAATCGCTGAAAACTTTTTGAAAGAACATAATCTGCCCTTAAAGTGTTTAATATATGTCAGGTCTGAGGATTGATTCAACAGCATGCCAGTTTTATAGTGTTTCAGAAGCACTTTCCCAAGCCTATAGAGCAGCCTCTATTTTCTTGAATTAAGTGAAGTTTTAGAGTAAGCTCTAAAAGGCTTTCACAGCCTGGTTCTAAGCATTTTTTCACTCACTTTCCAGTGTAACTAGACAGGATTTCACTATTAAAATTTAAGAACCACAAAGAATAGTCAATACAACATTGAGGGAGAACAATCTTTGGGAGACTATCACCACCTGACTTAAGAATAAAGAGCCTAGAAATAGACGCATGTAATTATAGTTAAGTGATCTTGACAAAGGAGCAAAGGCAATTCAATGGAGAGTGGATAGTATTTTCAACAAACAATGCTGGCACAATTGCATATCCACATGCAAAGAAAAATGTAGATATAGATTTTATATTTTTCACAAAAATTAACTCAAAATAGATCATAGACCTATATGTAAAATACAAAACTATAAAATTCCTAGAAGATGACATAAGAGAATCTTGGTGACCTTGCATTTGGCGATGACATTTTAGTTTTAGTTTCAAAACCATGATTTATGAAAGAAAAATTTGATAAGTTGTACTTCGTTAAAATTGAAACCTTTTTTTCTTTGAAAGACATTGTTAGGATAATGAAAGATAAACCACAGACAAGCCACAGACTAGGAGAAAAATCTTTACAAAACATACCTGATAAAGGACTCTAGTATCTGAAACAAGCAAAGAACTTTTATAATAACTCAGTAATAAGAAACAACCAACCTATGGGCAACAGAAACCTCACCAAGGAAGAGATACACATGGCAGATAAGCATAGGAAAAGATAGCATCATAGGGCATTAGGGAATTGCAAATTAAAATGAAGTACTGCTACACACCTGTTAGAATGACTAAAATCCAAAACACTGACAATACCAAATGCCAGTGAGGATGTGGAGCAACCGTAACTCTCATTCACTGCTTCTGGGAATGCAAAATGTCACAGTTTCTTTGGAAGACAATTTGACATTTATTCATTTATTTATTTTTACAAGACAAAGCTTACTCTTACCATGTGATCCAGCAATTGCACTCTTTGGTATTTACCCAAATGAGTTGAAAGCTTATGTCCATACATAAACCTTCACACAGTGTTTATATCAGCTATTTTCATAATTGACAAAACTTAGAAGCAACTAAGGTGTTCTTTAGTAGGTGAATGGATAAACAATCTGTGATACATACATACAATGGAATTATTATTCAGTGATAAAAATAAGCTACTAAGCCACAGAAAGACAAGGTGGAACCTAATATGCACATTGCTAAGTGAAAGAAACCAATTTGAAAAGGCTACATAACATAATCCTATGATATTCTGTAAAAGGCAGAAACTCTGGAGACACTGAAAAGATTAGTGGTGGTCCTTAGGGGTGGGGAGGGGAAGGAGGGAAAAGTGAATAGGTGGGGCACAGGGGATCTTTATTCTTTATGATATTGTCATGGTGGATATATGTCATTATACATTTATTAAAACCCATAGAATGTACAACACAAAGATTAAACCCTAATGTAAATTATGGACTTTAGTTAATAATATATCACTATTGATGCATCAATGTACCAATGTACCATACTAACCTAAGTTGTGAATACTAAGCAGAAACTGTATAAATGAGGGTCTGGGGTGAGGGGCAGATATATGGGGGGAGGACTCTTTCTGCTCAATTTTTTTAAATCCTAAAACATCTCTAAAAAATAAAGTTTGTTAAATTTAAAAAAAGGCCTCAGAGTTTCTCTTCCATTGATTTTTACTTCTCCAAGTAAGTGGTGCCATACCTTTTCCTCTCATTCATTATGACACTTCAATATATAGCACATGTATAGTTTATTTAAAATATAAAGAATACTCAAGACTAGGAAATGACAAATTATAAAAAGAAAAAAGTGTGCTACACTCATTGTTCATGATGACATCTCTCAATTAAGTTAACTCAGACCTTTTTAGTTTATAATAATTCTCTGTCTCACTCCTGAAATAGGCTGAATTCTCTTATAATTGAATCCTGTGCGTAGTCTTTCCCATAAACATTACCTATTACCAATCTAATCCTTCATGTAACAATATTTTTAAATAATTCTGTCTTTAATTAGTGAATAAAACTTTTTTTTTCCTAAAACCCTTGATTTTAGATTGGAAATATTCTCATACTCATTTTTTTTTCTTTGATTTTTCTGGTTACTTATATAATAGAGTGTAAAGGAAAAGTCTTAGTATATTTCAGAAGCCAATCTGAGGTCAAATTTTATACTTTTTTAGAATTGAGATTGGCAGTGTTTTTCTTAAAGGTCCAGATAGTAAATATTTTAGGTTTGTAGGCAATGCCATTTTAGTCTGAAAGCAGTTATAGATAATAATTGAAACAAATGCCTATGCATATGTTCCAGTTAAACATTACCAAAATAGGTCTGCCTATTTGGCCCATCGGTTGTAGTTTGTTGACCTCTATTTTGGAGTAACCATTACTATGTTATTAAAATAAATACAGATAATGGAAGTGTGACAGAGAGTTATAGCATGTTCCCTTTTTCCAAAATTTTCTTTAAGTTATAATATCTTAAAAACTGGGCTTGTTAGCATTGGGACTACTAAATCAAAAGGCTACTTTACATGAATTTAGAGGCGTCTTGTCAAAAAGACTCTTATTATTATGATTCCTTAAATACTCACTAATTTCGTTGGATTGCAACTGTGCTAATTAGTATAAAGAAATATACTCATTTTTGTATGTTGATCCTGTATTCTGCAGCTTTGCTGAATTTGTGTTTGTGTATTCCTTAATATTTCCTCTATATAAAGATCATGTCAGCTTTTAATAGAGATCATTTCACTTCTTTCTTTTCAACTCAGATGCCTTTTCTTTTACTTGCCTAGTTATTCTGGCTAGAACTTCTAGTATACTGCTGAATACAAATGGTGTCTTATTTGTGATTCAAGGGAGAAAGCTTTCCTTTAGCTGTTTGAACATATTTATGACAATCGATTTAAAGTCTTTGTCAGTGGAATGCCTGGGCTTCCTTAGGAACATTTTCTGTTCATTTCTTTTTTCCCCCGTGTCAATGAGCCAAACTTTTTTTGTTTCTTTGCATTTCTCTTAATTTGTTGCAAACTGGTTAATTTTGACTATTATAGCAACTCTAGATATCATATCCCCCCACCCCCATGTTCTTGGGGTTTGTTGGTTCTTAATGGAGTTACCAGACAGCTTGAAACTTCTACTACATTTTTTTTTTTTTCACAACAAGGTCTACGTAGCTCACTCTGACTTCAGCAACTACCAGGTTACCCCAATGCAGCAGCTTCTTTCTTTATTAATCTTTCCCCTCTTTGTTGTAAGCTTTGACTAGATTTCAGAGTTATGCAAAAGTTGATTATTAACTAGGTTTTGTTTTTTTGCCAACTTTTAGTCATTTTTGTGGCTAGAGCTCTGGAGTTCCCTGCTCTGCCATTTTTTTCAGTCACTCCTACTGCTGTATTATGAAGAGGCATTTACAATGACAATTTTTAAAAATCTATCTTTTAAAATAATGAATATAGAGAGACAGCAGAAAAACTGCCAATAATGTTTTAGACATGTACAGAAGAATCACAAACCTCGTAATACTTTTTTAAAAAAATGTGTTTCTTATTTCAGTACCAGAAGCACTTAGTTCTTCCATTTATTTTATTTGTCTTTATTATTAGAATGTCATAGGAATAATAGTACAGTGGGGCCTTGACTTACGAGTGTCCCAACTAACGAGTTTTTTTGAGATACGAGCCGTCTCTCGGCCGATTTTTTGCTTTGAGTTGCAAGCTCAAAAAAATTCGGGTTACGAGCCAGCTTCAGATACCCCACCGCTAGTTGGCGCAGCGAACGTCACAGTGATTTGACATACGAGTAATTTGAGTTATGAGCTCCGTCACGGAACAAATTAAACTCGTAAGTCAAGGCCCCACTGTATTATACTTTAAAATTTCTCAGTTTTGATGTTATATTATAAAATTTTCAAAATTTTAGGTCAATCTATTTCTATTAGGTAATTTAACATTGTTGTCCAGATTCACTTTGCACATGTGCAGAATTTAATATGTTATTCTCTTTGATTTTGTTAAAGAAGATTGAAGTTGGGCTAATGGGTGCCTCATTCCTCTCCCTCCTCCTGTGAGTCCTGTGAATTCACTCTGGTGAGGTTTGTTTAGCCTCTGGTAGGTTATATACCTGGTGTACCTGTTATCCATGCAGAGTTCTTGGAGTAACACTAGTTGTTATCCAAACCGGGAGTGGGAGATTTCCTCTTAGCTGTATAGTTTCTGATTAATTTGTTCCTGAAGTTTTAGTTCTTCTGACAACATAGTAAACTTTAAGTTTTATCTTTTAATAAGGGCTTATGACCAAGTTTGTCCCAATTATGACATCAGGAGTGTGACAGGTTTCATACTGAGAAATAGTATTGCACACCACAGTGTGTTAAAGAGCTCTTCTGTTCACTTCTTTAAGGATGAAACATGAAATCGTCACAACCTTAATTCCTTTCAAGACCGTGGTATTAACCATGACTGGCTTTTTATTGCTGCACTTGATTTCCATCCTGTAATTTTCTCCTGTTCAGTTTCTCTTCAGTTCTGGTGTCCTAGTATGGGAATGACTTTTTTCCTTAAGTATTGGCAGATTGATGACATTAAAAGATCAACATTAGGATAAAAAATAATCATTGTTCTTTTCCTGCCTGAAAGCAACTTTTTACTTATTTTTTAAAATATATTTCTTTATTGGTTTCAGAGAGGAAGTGAGAAAGAGAGAGAGATAGAAACATCAATGATGAGAGAGAATCATTGATCGGCTGCCTCCTGCACGCCCCCTACAGGGGATTGAGCCCGCAACCCAGGCATGTGCCCTTGTCCAATCGAACCCGGGACCCTTCAGTCCGCAGGCTGACGCTTTATCCGCTGAGCTAAGCTGGCT
The DNA here is from genome assembly GCF_014108235.1 of Myotis myotis. NCBI lineage: Eukaryota > Metazoa > Chordata > Mammalia > Chiroptera > Vespertilionidae > Myotis > Myotis myotis. Next base: position 35,856,028 of record NW_023416317.1, on the reverse strand, counting down.
AGGACAAGCCACTTTTTAAATAGATAAACTATGAATGATTCACAAGTTAACATTAGGAATGAAAAGGAGACTCTTTTCATGGGGTTCTTTTGATACTTTGCCAGTTATCGGTAATATCTCTGCTTAATAAGGCTAGTGTTGCATTCAGTTTCTGATAGTTCTTGAGAAAAAATTTTGAAGGTACAATTAAGATTTTTTTTTAAAGTCATCATATTCAAGCAGCTACTTTTAATAGTTAATATAATTTTATCCTAACAATGTAATTGTATGGGCCCAAAGTACCTATAGACAGTATATATATTTTTAGTCATTCAAAGGTTAAATTATTTTTTGCAGCTTCCAGGTGTGAATGTTCCCCACATCACACGTGGTTCAGGGTTCAGAATCTGGAGGACGGGCCGCACACAAATGAAAGAGACGAGACAAGAAAATAATAATTTGAAAATATTGGGGCCAGGCAAGCAAGCCCAATGCAAGAGAAAGGACTTCCACTGGTGCCCAGGCCTCGCCAGCCTTTTATTCAATATTGGATACACATCTAGCTCTTAGGCAGGTAATTTCGGTAACAGACTATCTTAAAGGTTAGTAAATATTAGAAGGATTTAGTCTGAGACTATTTGATCAGGAATTAACTTGAACCACCATTGTCTGGACTAGACAATTGGTGCAGAACTCTGGACCTTGCCATCGGGTTCAAGGTTCACCAGCATTCCAGGATTCTTGTTTGCACTTCTCTGATAGTAATGACAATGGGTGGCTTCCTGCACCAGGCATATTTTAATAGTTGGTTTTTTCTTCTTCAGTATTTATTTATTTATTTATTTATTTATTTATTTATTTAAATATTTATTGTTCAGATTATTACAGTTGTTCCTCTTTTTCCCCCATAGCTCCCCTCCACCTGGTTCCCACCCCACCCTCTGCTCTTACCCCTCCCCCCACTGTCCTCATCCATAAGTGTACGATTTTTGTCCAGTCTCTTCCCGCACCCCCCATACCCATTTCCCCCCCAAGAATAGTCAGTCCACTCCCTTTCTATGCCCTTGATTCTATTATATTCACCAGTTTATTCTGTTCATCAGATTATTTATTCACTTGATTTTTAGATTCACTTGTTGATAGATGTGTATTTGTTGTTCATAATTTGTATCTTTACCTTTTCCTTCTTCTTCCTCTTCTTAAAGGATACCTTTCAGCATTTCATATAATACTGGTTTGGTGGTGATGAACTCCTTAAGCTATTTCTTATCTGTGAAGCTCTTTATCTGACCTTCAATCCTGAATGATAGCTTTGCTGGGTAAAGTAATCTTGTTTGTAGGTTCTTGGTATTCATCACTTTGAATATTTCTTGCCACTCCCTTCTGGCCTGCATAGTTTCTGCTGAGAAATCAGCTGACAGTCGTATGGGTACTCCCTTGGAGGTAACTGACTGTTTTTCTCTTGCTGCTTTTAAGAGTCTCTCTTTGTTTTTTGCTCTTGACATTTTAATTCTGATGTGTCTTGGTGTGGTCCTCTTTGGATTCCTTTTGTTTGGGGTTCTCTGCACTTCCTGGACTTGTAAGTCTATTTCTTTCACCAGGTAGGGGAAGTTTTCTGTCATTATTTCTTCAAATAGGTTTTCAATATCTTGCTCTCTCTCTTCTTCTGGCACCCCTATAATTCGGATGTTGGTACGCTTGAAGTCCCAGAGGCTCCTTACACCATCTTCATATTTTTGGATTCTTTTTTGTTTTTCCATTTGGGTGTTTTTGCTTCTTCATATTTCAAATCATTGACTTGAGTCTTGCGATCCTCTAGTCTGCTGTTGGAACTCTGTATAATATTCTTTATTTCAGTCAGTGTATGCTTAATTTCTAGTCGGTCCTTTTTCATAACCTCGAGGGTCTCACTAGATTTCTTGAGGGTCTCACTAAATTTTTTGGCAGTTTCTAGAAAATTCTTGAAAAACCTTATAAGTGTGGTTTTGAACTCTATATCCAGTAGTTTGCTTTCCTCCATTTCTGTCATTTGTGACCTGTTTCTTTGTCTCTGCGTTATTTATGCTTCCCTGTGTCGATAGAGTGGCTTTCTGTTCTAGGTGTCCTATAGGGCCCAGTGGTTCAGCCTCCCCAATTACCTGAGGTGGACACTCTTGGTGCACCCCTTTGTGGGCTTTGTGCACAGTCTTGTTGTAATTAAACCTTGATTGTAGTTGGTATCACTGGGAGGAATTGACCTCCAGGCCAATTGGCTGTGAGAATCAGCTGTGTCTGCAGTGAGAGAACTTCTGTCCTGGAGACACCCTTCTGGGGCAAGACTTGCTTCAGTGGGGCTTTGGTGCTCACTGAGTCTGCCCCCTGAGTGTGTCCCTTATGGATCTGAGGAGTTGTAATCTGAATGGTCCCACTCTGACCACTGGGTACACTGGCTCTTGGATCTCTAAGGAGGTGCTAATTTAGCCTCTGCCTGAGGCTACCCAGCAGGAGGTATGGAGAGATCTGCAGATTCCTCTTGTTTGGGGTTTGGAGGTGCCCAGATGAGGCCCAGCTGTGAAGCAATGCAAGCTGCTGTGGGGCCTTGGGCCTTCTTTGGGATGTTCTGGGTCTCTCTGACCCAGCTGCAGTTTGTTAGGTAATTTTCAGATTGCAAAGGGCCAGGCCTTTCATATGCAAAAGCGTCTGCGCACAGCTTGGGTGGGGTGGGGTCTCAGGGGATCAACAGGGCGGAGTAAGCAGCTATGTATGATCCTCAGTCCTACCCTAAGAGGTCCCGTGTCTCAGTGTCCCGGTAATCGCTGCAAGCATCTCTGAGAAAAAGCCGCCCTCGAGTTCCGACCGATGCCAGACAGTCCAGTTTCTCCCCATATGAGTCTGGGTCCCCAGAGACTCACCCGGAGCTGGAGTTCTGAGCAGTCAGGAGCTTAAGACTCCCTCTTGATTGAAAAAGACAACCATTTCCTCAGTTGCCAGCCCTTTCCAAGTGCGCCTCTGTACCCCTGCACTTTACTTCCGCACCTCCTCTGAGTCTCAGTGTGCTTTTCTCTTTCCTCCTAGTTGTAGAACTTCCACTCAGCCAGCCTTCCTGTGGTTCTGGATGATGTCCGTTTTGTCTTTTAGTTGTATTTTTGAAGTGGTTGTGTGAGGCAGCAATTTCAGGTGTTTACCTATGCCACCATCTTGGTTCCTCTCTTAATAGTTTTTTATGTACATTTAATTAATTGCATGTTAACATTAACATCTCAAGTAACTTAGCAACAAGTTAAAAATAAATCTTTTGTTAATCAAACTTTACACAAAGATGCAGTAAATATTTGACACATTTTTTACCTTCTACTTTTAATGATTTCAGAATGTGATTAATTTCAGACATGTTCATGAACACTGTTAACTATGCAATTGAAACATGAGTTTTGAAATTATTTGTATACACATAAATGATACTTATTTTTATATTGAATTTAAAAACTCAGTGTAACAGTAACATCTGCTTAATAAAAGATCAGAATTGAACAGAAATTGTAGCTGTAGATTGACCAGCTAAATGTACAGTTTTGAAATTTCTGTTCAAGCTAGAAAAAGTAATTTATTTGAGCCATTGTATATCATTTCCTAAAAATATATAAGAAAGCTTCATTTAAACCTTCTAAATAGTCAAATGTATGGAAGCAATTAGAATTGGAAAAATAGAGCCTCCTAGGAACTTCTTTGGGGGAGTGGGAGGGACTCTTAAAAATGGGTTTTAATGGCAATTTATGGAATTCATTTATACCAACTTGCTATTCTTAATATAGTTTGTCTGATTTTAGAGATGGTTGTTAATGTTAAACCTCTCTCCAAAGACTGAGGTTGCTGTTCTAATAAACATTTAGACAAGTAGACTGAGTTCAGTGCTTGGCTGGAGTGATGAAAGTACCAGTGAGCATTTACATGCTTGGTAATTTTTTGCCCCCAACACACACACACACACACACACACACACACACACACACACACACGAGAAAGAGAGATCAAAATTAGGGATATATTTATGCACAATCTGGCCTTTTAACAAAGAAAAATAAGCCAATGTTTAGGCTGCCACTGCTACGAACAAAACAGCTGAGACTTTAATGAACACCATACTGAGGGCATGTAGGACATAAGGCGAATTAAGCAGGTTACAAACTGCACATCTTCTGTTTAGATATAAGAGATCTCCCCAACCCTGACAATTAGTTGTACTGATGGGGAAGCAGATAGACAGAAACAGGAGGGTATCATTTGTATCAATTTGAGAAATAGGACTAGTAATATAACAAATAGCCGCATAAGATAGTCTCACTTTTACTTTAAAATTGTTATGTTCCAATATTATTTCCAAAAATAGATACACAGTTAAATGAAAGCTTCTTTTATTTTGTTTGCAAATAAAGACCAACATAGTTTTTATTTTCATTTTTTTAAGAAAAGATTTTTCTGGACACTCAAGGAAATTTTAATCTTGTCTTGGTAACTGGACAGCTTTGTTTAAACATTGAACATGAGTTTCCTTTCATGAAAATCTTTTCAAAGTATAGCAGTTCAGCTGTGAAAGCCTGAATACATTAATGATGACAAAGAAGCTCCAGAATGAGCCATTTGTTTTGTTCTTTTACAACGTTTCTTGATAAATTGTGTACACAAAAGTGTTGCAGGGTTATTTTACATTTTCCCTTTTTCTTTGCTAATAAATGTCTTTGTTTTTACATTTTTAGACAGTGTCTTATTATTTATCACTTTAAATTATTTTTAAACAAAAATGACTTAATGTTTTCTTTTACATAGGATTTAAAGGTACACATTACAGGGAATATGTAAACATTGCCTTGGATGTACATGATTAAACATCTAAAATATATTATTTATATTTATGTTTTGGATGACTCTCCAGAGTAAATTTCACTAAACAGTTGTGTACCGAAAATGCTTATTTAAGTGATAAAAAGATGAGTCATTTGCAATAAAAGCAGTATTTAAATATTTTAATATAATACTTTCTTAAGGATCACAGTGTTTATTCTACATAATCAGAGTTATGAAGAATGACATTATCAATTTTTCTAAAATAAATGTTTCTTAGTAATTTTAATTTAAAAATTTTCATATGTATGTCACATTTAGAAAAGGTTTGAGGCATATTTTGAGTCATATTCTGTGGAGATTAGCTTTTTCTTTTCTGATTTTTAAAGTTTTAATATGTTTTTTTCTATTTTATTTACAAACTACTTTTTAGTAAAACCATACAGCAAAACTTTTGAAAGTTTGGAATTATTTTCTGAAAGCTCTAAGAACTACACTTTGATGTACCACATTTAAAAATTAAAGATGTGTTCAAATGAATGGTATTTATCTGAGCTCAATAGCTGAAATGAGCTGTATTGGCCAATTACATATTTGGTATATGTCAAACAATAATATTTCATGCTATTTATAAATAGTCTAGGTATAGCTTTTACTGTATAACCTAAACTCAATTACTAAAACAATAAATATTTGTTATTGCTAATGAGAAATGGGTATGCTGGGTAATACTCTTGCTCTGGGCAGAGCTTACTTATATGTCTGGGTGATAGCAAGTCTAAGATGGCCTACCTTATATGTCTGGCGATTGGCTGACTGTTGAGTGAAGTGATGGGAGTGGCTAAGTTAAATGTTCCCTCCTTTAGCAGGCTAGCCTTCACTTGTTTACATAGTGGTGTAAGCATTCTAGGAGGACAAACAGAAGCTGCAGTGTTTCATAAGAAGTAGGCTTTGTATTGGCACTTTGTCACATCCACCAAATTTTCTTTTCTAAAGCAAGGGACAAACAGAGCCAGCTAGAGTTAAGTGGTGGCAAAATTATATTTCCGTATATTAGCAATGAACAAAGCCAACAATTCACAGTTACATTAAAAAGAATTAAATACTTAGGGATACAGTGACAAAAGTATAGGAAGTATTTTGCAAAGTGCAAAATATTACTGTAAGGAAAATATAAATAAATAGAGGTAACTTTTATGTTCATGGGTTGGAAAACTCATTGTTATTATGCCATCACCTCTGTATGGAAGGAACTGGAAAGCCACATTGTAAAAAGCGTGTATTCAAAAAGGAAAATAATTATGACATTTAATACCATCAGTTTGCAATAAATACTGAAGCAGAAATGTAAATGAGCAGTTATGAAATAAGTATTTTATGTCAGCAAGAACCATTCAGAAAGGATGACGTGATGAAAAACACGAAAGAAAAACTGAAAACCTAAGACAATTGACTGAAAAATAAAAGAAGAAATAGAACTTAACAATGTGTTGGCCACTGGGAAATAATTAACAAAAACAATAGTTTTCTTATATTTCTGGGATTACCAGATTAAAAGTATGTTAAGATCTTTACATAAGATCTTTAAACAAGTGTAACATAATATTAGTCAAATTTCTAGAGAGAATCTTTGAATATGAAAAACATCTTTCTAAAATACATTCAGATTTATAAGCTAATTAAAAGATAATAAGAAAATATTGTGAAAACAAATTTGAAAACTAATATGAAATGGAAACATTTATATTAAAAATTATTAATGCTGGCTGAAATAAATCTATTTCAATGCATTGTATATAAAATAGTAACTGCTCTATAATGCTAAAATATTTGTGTTGCTTTCTGAGTTGTATGTTGCACATCTAAAACTATGGCTAGGTTAACTCTTAGAGTATGTACAAAGAATTTATTTAAAAGTGGTAAAAGTTATTTGTTAAAGTGATTTTTATAAAGGACACACAACACTATATACAGCTGTATCATAAACATTAAAATATAAAGTAACAAATACAAAAATTCTGTGTTATTCTTTAACCATTGATGTAATAAATACTTAATCATATCTCACAGCGTAAACACTGGGGACAGATGATTTTTAACAAAGGGGAAAGAGATAATTTTATTCTAATAAAATTATTTCAGATAATTGAGATATTGAGAATATTCTCAAATAGCTAATATAACCTTTATAACAATATCAGAAAGGGGCATTATGGGAAAGTACAGGCCATTCTTGTACATGAATATAGATACAAATAAAATATTAGTAAACTGAATGTAGCCCTGTGTACATCGATAACAACACATCTTACCAAATTTTATTTGTCCTGGGGAATGCAAAGTTTGTTCATTAGAAAAATATTTAACATAACTCACCTTATTAACACAGTAAAGAGGAAAAGTCATTTCAGTACATGTAGGGAAAACATTAGAAAAATTAAATAACTTTATGATAAATAAAACTCTTAGTAAACTGTGAATAGAAGATAAGTTTCATGATGTGCAAAAGGGCATGTATAAAAAGCTATAGCAATATTGTCAGTGGTGGAATATTTAAAATTCTCTGTTTAAGATTAGGAACAAGTTAAGAATCTGTAGATAAATTATTAAAGGCACCTCTACCCATTGAATTCTCCAGTAACAATTTCAGATACAGATTTGGGATGTGTCAACGTAAGGGTGGTGCTGCATTTGAGACCATTTAATTATGGGGTCAAGATTGAACCCTAAGATACTCTAATCTTTAGAGTTGGTTAATAAGAGTTTGATATCTTTACTATTTGAGAATTCAGACAAATTAGAAGGAAAGATGAACATAATAGAAAAATGGTGATAGAATACTCCAAAAAGTATTTTAGATGTTTAATAATTATATGGAATGACATCATTTTCCATCTATGAAATAACATTAAAGCAAGATAACTTTTTTACCAAATTGTCCAAGATTTAAAAAATAATCAAAGTGGGTGTTGGCTGAAGTCCAGTGAGATGGGCATTTTCCTATGCTTTTAGTGGGAATATAAATTGGTATAATCCTTTTGGCAATCAGTTTGGCAATATTTACCCAAAGTCTGAATGTATCCCTTGCTCATTAGCCTTCCAGTTTAATTTATTTTCACTTTCTCAAATTATGTGATTTCCCTGTTGTTTGTTATATTTTACTTGCACTGTGAGTGATACATCAAAATAGAATAAAATGTGGCTAATTGGTTGACTGGAAAGTTCTTATTCATCTGAAACTATGTCCAAAATGTCTTGTGAAGATTAGAGTAGTTGTTTATATTTCTACTATTTCAGTATGTTACTCTTCTTTTTTTCTTACTTTCACATACCTTCCAGCTTGTTTTTATCTTTATGGGTAAATTTATTCCACCTTTTAAATATTGCTAGTGTTGCCCATGCCTAGCACAGAGGACCTTATTCATAATCAATTATGCCATGTTTAGTGGATTGAATATTTTGTTCTTCCAGAATTCATATATTGAAATCCCAGCCCCCAATGTGATGGTGTTAGGAGGGTGGGACCGTTGTGAGATGATTAGGTCATGAAGGTAGAGCCCTCATAATTGGGATTAGCACCCTTTTAAAAGAACACTCTCCCACTCTTTTCACCATGTAAGTACATATCAAGAACACAACCACCTTTGAATCATGCAGCTAGCTGGTTCTCACCAGACACTTAATCTGCCAGCTATTTGATTTTGAAGTTCCCAGCCTCTTGGACTGTGAGAAATTTTTTTTTAAGCTACCTGGTCTTATAGTATTGGTATTATATCAGTCCAAATGGACTAAAACATTCACTTTCTAAATGAATTAATCAGATATGGTTTCCCCATTTTGCCCAAAGAAAAATATGAAACTTCTCACAGGACAAATACAAATTCAGATTATAATAGGGTGTGTGTGTGTGTGTGTGTGTGTGTGTTTATCTGAATAAGTTTTATAACTCAGAATTCTGTTTTGATGAATAAATAGTAATATTTCAGAAAAATATTTGCCAACATATTCTGTCTGTCCTGTATTACCAAATGGTAAATTAAAGAAAAGGAGCAATTTTATCAGATGATCACTGACTTTGGCTCTGTATTCCTTTAATAGATGATAAGATAGTTTCTGTTTTAAGTCTCTTTCTTATCTCTTAATTTAAATCACTTCACCATTGGTAACGAAATTCTTTAGAGGAACATGTCATATTTGAAAGTTACCATTGGTGTAAAAGTGAGGTTTATGAGCCTTTCCCCTCATGGGGTATCTGCATGTTTATTCCAAGATGTATCATAAACAACTAAAAAGTAAAACTTTTTTTTAAGAGAGCGAAATTTTAATAATACACTTTAATGATAAGGTAGATCATTTCATGTTATTTACAAAAACTGTACTTTTGTTTACTTTCTAAATAAAAAAAAGTTCTATTAAGTAGAAAAAGCCATAAATCTGTCTATCAGTAGGTATGTTCACCTTGTATTCAGTTAAATTCTCATCGAATTTGATTTACTTACTCATGGCCAGGACAGATATTTTAATGGAAGAGAGAAGAAGAAAATTAAGTATGTTGAGCCACAGACCCACCTCCACATTTTAGTCTTTGTGGAAGTACAAGAAAATCCCCCAAACTCTTTTCTATCATTTGCAAGAGTTTAGTGTCTTGTATTCTACATTTATCTTTAAATTTGCTTTGTTTTGAATGAACTAGAATATTAATGGAATCTTCCATGTTACAAATTTATTTTTATATGAGTTCACATGTTTACATTAATGTGCTAAGTTATTTAATCCTCTGTCAAAGTCACATTTAAATAGTGTGTTAGAGACATGAGATTGCTCAAGTTCAATAATTATTCCTTTATTTAATCTCTCATGATTCAAATATGCTTTCAAGATATTGACACGTAAGACTTTTAACCAATTTGTTAATCAGTTTTTATTCTGTACATTTTAATTGAGATTTTTTTGGGGGAGGGGGAGGTCAGAATTGTAGCTTTTTATAGGATTAACACTTTGTGATTTTTTTCTTTTCATTGTATGTGAAGGATTGAATAGCTCAAGAGACATGATTGAGTGCATAGATTAAGGTGCTCTGGTAACTTAGCCAAATGTATTATGACATTAATATAATATTACTATTTAGAATTTTATAGGGCTATCAGACATTCAGTCCCAACTCTCCTACATATTCTGGTTTGATTGTTAATGTAAAAATTTTTCATTTTACTTCATTTATCTTCAGATATTCATTAAGGTTTAATATTCATTGAGTTCTTCACTCAGTAGCTACTAATTGAGTGCCTACTCTATGCTCAGCCTTATTATAGATGCTGGGGATATAGGAGTGAACAAAACGCACAATAATCTTCACACAGTACACTTAACTAGAAGTTTATTAGTGGAAGACAGACAGTAAACAAGGTCAGTATGTAATAGATATCATGTTTGGTGGTAATAAGGACTAAGGAGAAAATGAAGCATGGAAGAGGGGTAGAAAGTAAATGAAGGTGGGTGTTAAAATTTTAATTAAGGCAGCAGGAAAGCAAAAAGGCCTCCTTCATTTGTGTAAAGACCTGAAGTAAGTGTTTAATTTTTTTAAAAATCTCCTTTATAAAACCTCAATGTATTTAAATAACATACTAGATTAGTGTTGAATTTTAATATTCTTCTGATTATATCACAATGATATGAATGTTGAAAAACCATAATATCCTGCAACTGGCATCACCATTTTTCGTGTATCCTATTAGTGTAGTTTATCATATATTTATAGTATTTTTAAAGGATAAATTTATTGCTTTATATGATAATTCTACTTACTCTCTGACCTACTGCAATAAATGTGTGATATGATTGGTTTATCTCTGTGGTAGAAGCAAGTCAATTAAATTTTATTAACACACGTAAGTTCTAATGCACTACAGTACATTTGAAATTCCATGGCATTGTGAATATATGTACTAGATACCAGCTTGTTCTGGAGTTTTTAAAATGCTGTTTATATAGTACTGTTATTTATCAACCTGTTCTAGATCTTTTGCAAATGCTAGGAAATGAGGAAAACTAAGTAGTTTCTTTCACAGTTTATTTTATACTTATGATTCTTCCTCTATCTAAAATATGTTTTTCAGTTTATTGCTTAGCCAAACTTTTAAAAAATATGTTGTTGTTTTTATTGATATCAGAGCGGAAAGGAGAGAGAGAGAGAGAGAGAGAGAGAGAGAGAGAGAGAGAGAGAGAGAAAGAAACAACAATGATGTGAGGTAATCATTGATTGGCTGCCTCCTGCATGCCCCCTACTGGGGATTGAGCCTGAAATCCATGCATGTTCCCTGACCAGGAATCAAACTGTGACCTCCTGGCTGGTTTATAGGTGGACGCTCAACCGCTGAGCCACACCAGCCGGGTTGATTACCAAACTTTAAAAAAATTATTTGAGCATAAGAATATTAATACTTTTAATATTTCCTTGCAGTGTAAGCTTTTAATCCTGCCATTAGAACACCTTCTGATACACTCTAAAATTCAAATTCTTGCCCTAACTGGTTTGGCTCAATCGGTAGAGCGTCGGCCTGTGGACTCAAGGGTCCCAGATTCGATTCCAGTCAAAGGCATGTACCTTGGTTACGGGCACATACCCAGTAGGGAGTGTGCAGGAGGCAGCTGATCGATATTTCTCTCTCATCGATGTTTCTAACTATCCCTCTCCCTTCCTCTCTGTAAAATATCAATAAAATGTTTAAATAAATAAATAAATAAAATTCAAATTCTTTATAATTTTTATTCTTCAAGTGTAGGTCAAGAGGGGAGAGAATGACCATTGTGGTCCAGTTGTCTTTGTGCCACACATGCCTGTCTTTTAATGCTTAATCTTCTGGGCTACAACTCAGTCTGGCTGTCACTCTAGTGGTATGATCATTGAGTAGAAGACGAAGTGGAGGTTTCATGCTTTCTTGCTCCTGCTGGAGTCATGGTGCCTGTTGAACCCAGTTAGTGTAACTCCTTGCATGATATTTCAGTAGTATGAAATATTCACACCCAAAGAGCGCTGGACTGGAAAAGCATAAACCATTTTCCTTACACAAGCCCATGTTGCAGAAATTTATTTTTTTTAAGTCTGATTTCTCTTGGTTGTGTGGAAGCTGTTATTTCAAGACTCTTGAGATATTCTTACATATATTTTATAGTTATCTAAGTCATATCCCATTATTGTAAAGCACCTCACTGCAGCGCTAATTTAGAATCATCTATAGAAATACATGTACACTGCATATATCCCATGTCTTAGCACATACTCTCCCTTAATGCATATTTATCAGCCTCTCTAAATTTTAGTCTGCTATATGTTGCATATAGTATTTGTACTTCTTTAAAAAAAATTAGTGATATTGTGATATAAACAGGATACTTAATAATTTCTAAGGGATTAATGAATGCAGAAATAGTTATCATTACCCAGTTTATCTATTTTAGACCCCCCTGCCTTAAGTAACATTTTAAGTTAATTGGAGAAAATAGTTTGTTATTCAAGTTTGTAGTACAGACTTAAAAAGTCAACTGAATCATGATTGTGGGGAAAAAGATAGTAAAGGAATATTAATAGATTAAGTGAATAAAAACGTGTTAGGATGAACTGGATGAGGGTCCTGAGAGTTAGACTGAAGTGCAGGTTATAAAGCTCAGCTTCAGTCCACAAGTGTAGAAAAAAGTGAATGAGTGACACGGTGTTTACAGCCACATTTCAGAGTGAATATGAGGGTGAGGTGGATCAAAAATGAGATGCTTAACTAAATTCTTCGTATAAAACATTTATTCTTTTATTCTACTATACTGCTTTTCCTGTACAATAAGTTATGTCCTAATAAAAATTAAAGAGCAAGTTGCATTGGGAAGATCAGGTCATCGTAACTCATTGACATTAGGCCACATAACTGAAAAATGTCTTCCTTCAGTGAAATACATCAAATGAGATCAACAATTATGACTCATAAACATGCCTCACAGGCATAAAACAGCAGGGAATTAGCATGTGAGGCTGATAAATATGCATGTAAATAAGCTCCCAAAGGAATAACATGGGTTTGATTGATAGGTTTAGAATTGGAACATATGTAAACCCCTTTATTCCTCATTCTGGTGTAGCTAAGTAAAGATGCGCTTTACTTGTTAAAAAGTTTCAATAACTTTGTAAATCTTAATGCCACATCTGTTTTTTTGGTTGTTGTTGTTGTTGGAGTTTTTTGTACGTCGGTTGTAAGATTAATTGAATTGTCTACAGGCTGGATGGCCCTCACATACAATAAATGGTGAAACGTGTGAATGAATAGCTATGCATCTGGGGCTAGACATGGGCTAAGAGTCTTTAGGAAATCTCATTTTTTACATTGTAAAATAATGTGTGCTTATAGGACATTTCTTCAGGAAATAAAGATGTGACATCGTTAACTTGGACTCTTTAAATATACTTCATATTTTTTCTTTTTATATTTAGCTTCTAATAATGAAATTTATATTTCTTCATTTCATACCACTGCTTTGATTCTAATGTATTTTTTAATATTTTTTTCAGTTCTTGATACATACACTTGTCTGGTCCTTCCAAGTCAATATTCATAAGCTATTATGTAACTATATTAGAAAACAAACACATACTTAAACACTAATTGGATATTGGGCGTCTCCAGTCGTGTGCTGATGCCTCTTAGCCACTGGATAACTTGGGGGACTATTAATCCCCTCCTTAAGGCTCAAGTCATTCCAGGCAAATGGAAGGAGAAATATGGCTTTGGATTTCTTGGTGCAGAATCTTAAGTGTTATTGCTGTGGAGAGTTCAGAGATTTGCTAGCTAAAGGCATTATAGGATCAGTTAGTGCCACATCTGTAAGAAAAGAGCTTCCCTGTATCCTCTTATAATAAACTAATGAATAAGAAGCAGCATTAGCTTAAAACCACAAAAGAACCTGTGGTTTCAAACGAATCATGTTTTAGGTTTGCTGAGGCAGGACTTAATTCTCTACAGCCAGCGCCCATCATTTTAAAGATCAGGGTTGTCGCCCTAACTGGTTTGGCTCAGTGGATAGAGCGTCGGCCTGCGGACTCAAGGGTCCCAGGTTCGATTCCAGTCAAGGGCATGTACCTCGGTTGCGGGCACATCCCCAGTGGGGAGTGTGCAGGAGGCAGCTGATCGATGTTTCTCTCTCATCGATGTTTCTGACTCTCTCTATCTCTCTCCCTTCCTCTCTGTAAAAAAAAAAAAAAAAAAAAGATCAGGGTTGTTGAGATGAGTATTAGGCTTTCTGAGTTCTGCACCTGTGTTCTAGGTGCATGGTTTATATCAATGAACAAAACATAGATCCCATGGAGCTTAGATTCTTTATTCATTTCTCCTTACCTCTTCCCTCTCCTACCCCCCAAGCATTTGGATGCACATAGTGCAGGTGTGTGTGTGTGTGGGGGGGGGGGTATTAGAGGGTTTGCCATAGTAATTAGGAAACCCCACTAGCATTTAGTAGGTAACTGTTAAAGGCTTGCACTAAACAGTTCCACATAGTAAAGAAATATCTTGCTCAAAAGCCCACAGCTGTACTACTGAGATACACTGAAGCAAAGATACTATGGACCAAGCTTGCCCAAGCAGGAGTCCTATAGAATGTGGGAAGGCAGTTGCCTGGGAGAGTAAAGACTATGTGATCAACAAGGGCAGTGAGGGGAATTTTCTACTCTAAACGAGCTGGAAACTCTGGGCTGAATTCATGTTACTTGCTGCCTTGGGGAAGCAAGGGTTTCCAGATAAAGGAGTTTGTGTCTACACATTCAGGTAAAAGCAGAGCCCTGCAAGTGCTCCTAGGACCCTGTTAGCCTCAATGCTTATATGAAGACAGTGATCTTGGTGTAGTTCATGAAACCATCTTCAGGAATACCACTTTAAATACAAGATTGACTGGGGTAGGAATTCTGATCATTACAAGTTGATAGTTTTGTTTTTAATGTTGCTAACTTATTTTAAAAGACTTCTTAGCATATACTCCTATACAAATTCTATTAGAAATGGGATTTTTTTTTTATTTTTTTTTTATTTTTTTATTGCTTAAAGTATTACAAAGGGTATTACATATGTGTCCATTTTATCCCCCCGCCCTAGACAGTCCCCTAGCCTCCCCTATCCCCCCATGCTTATGTCCACTGGTTATGCTTCTATGCATGCATACAAGTCCTTTAGTTGATCTCCTACCCCCCTACCTCCTGCCCCGCAACCCTCCCCGGCCTTCCTGCTGCAGTTTGACAATCTGTTTGAGGCAGCTCTGCCTCTGTATCTATTATTGTTCAAAAGTTTATAATGGTCTCTATTATCCATGAATGAGTGAGATCATGTGGTATTTTTCCTTCATTGACTGGCTTATTTCACTTAGCATAATGCTCTCCAGTTCCATCCATGACGTTGCAAATGGTAAGAGTTCCTTCCTTTTTAGAGCAGCATAGTATTCCATCGTGTAGATGTACCACAGTTTTCTAATCCATTCATCTACTGATGGGCACTTAGGCTGTTTCCAGATCTTAGCTATGGTGAATTGTGCTGCTATGAACATAGGGGTGCATATATCCTTTCTGATTGGTGTTTCTGGTTTCTTGGGATATATTCCTAGAAGTGGGATCACAGGGTCAAATGGGAGTTCCATTTTCAGTTTTTTAAGGAAACTCCATACTGTCTTCCATAGTGGCTGCACCAGTCTGCATTCCCACCAGCAGTGCACAAGTGTTCCTTTTTCTCCACATCCTCTCCAGCACTTGTCGTTTGTTGATTTGTTGATGATAGCCAGTCTGACAGGTGTGAGATGGTACCTCATTGTTGTTTTGATTTGCATCTCTCGGATGATTAGTGACTTTGAGCATGTTTTCATATGTCTCTTGGCTTTCTGAATGTCCTCTTTTGAAAGGTGTCTATTTAGGTCCTTTGCCCATTTTTTGATTGGATTGTTTATCTTCCTTTTGTTAAGTTGTATGAGTTCCCTATAAATTTTGGAGATTAGGCCCTTATCGGATATGACATTGGCAAATATGTTTTCCCACACAGTGGGTTTTCTCGTTGTTTTGTTGATGGTTTCTTTTGCTGTGCAGAAGCTTTTTATTTTGATGTAGTCCCATTTGTTCATTTTCTCTTTAGTTTCAAGTGCCCTAGGAGCTGTATCAGTGAAGAAATTGCTTCGGCATATGTCTGAGATTTTGTTGCCTTTGGATTCTTCTAGAATTTTTATAGTTTCCTGTCGTACATTTAAGTCCTTTATCCATTTTGAGTTTATTTTTGTGTATGGTGTAAGTTGGTGGTCTAGTTTCATTTTCTTGCATATATCTGTCCAATTTTCCCAGCACCATTTATTGAAGAGACTATCTTGGCTCCATTGTATGTTCTTGCCTCCTTTGTCAAATATTAATTGAGCATATTGGTTCGGGCCGATTTCTGGGCTCTCTATTCTATTCCATTGATCTATATGCCTATTCTTGTGCCAGTACCAGGCAGTTTTGAGAACAGTGGCTTTGTAATACATCTTGATATCTGGTATTGAGATCCCACCTACTTTGGTCTTTTTCAGGATTGCTGCAGCTATTCGAGGTCTTTTTTTATTCCAGATGAATTTTTGGAGAGTTCGTTCTAGATCTCTGAAGTATGCCGTTGGTATTTTAATGGGAAGTGCGTTGAATTTATAGATTGCTTTGGGTAGTATGGACATTTTAATGATGTTGATTCTACCAATCCATGAACACAGTATGTTCTTCCATCTGTTTATGTCTTCCTCTATATCTTTTTTCAACGTCCTGTAGTTTTCTGAGTAGAGGTCTTTTACCTCTTTAGTTAAGTTTATTCCTAGGTAGCTTAATTTTTTTGGTGCGATGGTAAACGGGATTGTTTTTATAATCTCTCTTTCTGAAAGTTCACTATTGGTGTATAGAAATGCCTCGGATTTCTTGGGGTTAATTTTGTATCCTGCTACATTGCCAAATTCATGTATTAAGTCCAGTAGCTTTTTGATGGAGTCTCTAGGGTTTTGTATGTATAATATCATGTCGTCTGCAAATAAGGACAGTTTTACTTCCTCTTTTCCAATTTGGATGCCTTTTATTTCTTCTTCTTGCCGAATTGCAATGGCGAACACTTCCAGTACTATGTTGAACAGGAGTGGTGAGAGGGGGCATCCCTGTCTTGTTCCTGTTCTTAGGGGAAACGGTGTTAGTTTTTGTCCATTGAGTATGATGTTGGCTGTGGGCCTGTCATATATGGCTTTTATTATGTTGAGGTATGATCCTTCTACTCCCACCTTGCTGAGAGCTTTTATCAAAAATGGGTGTTGAATTTTGTCAAATGCTTTTTCTGCATCAATTGATATGACCATGTGGTTTTTTTCTTTCAATTTGTTTATGTGATGTATCACGTTTATTGATTTGCGGATATTGTACCATCCTTGCATCCCTGGGATAAATCCTACTTGGTCATGGTGTATGATCTTTCTGATGTACTGCTGGATCCGATTTGCTAAGATTTTGTTGAGGATTTTGGCATCTATGTTCATGAGGGATATTGGCCTGTAATTCTCTTTCATTGTGTTGTCTTTACCTGGTTTTGGTATTAGGGTGATGCTGGCTTCATAGAATGAGCTTGGAAGTGTTCCTTCCTCTTGAATTTTTTGTAGTAGTCTGAGGAGGATAGGTTTTAGTTCTTCCTTGAATGTTTGGTAAAACTCCCCTGTGAAGCCGTCTGGTCCTGGGCTTTTGTTTGCTGGAAGCTTTTTGATGACTGCTTCAATTTCTTCCATAGTTATTGGCCTGTTGAGATTTTTAGATTCTTCCTGATTGAGTTTTGGAATGGTGTATTTTTCTAGGAATTTGTCCATTTCCTCCAGGTTGTCTAGTTTGTTGGAGTAGAGCTGTCCATAGTATTTTTTAACAATCATTTGTATTTCTGTGGGGTCTGTTGTTATTTCGCCTCTATCGTTTCTGATTTTGTTTATTTGGGTCCTCTCTCTTTGCTTCTTGGTGAGTCTGGCTAGAGGTTTGTCAATCTTGTTTATCCTTTCAAAGAACCAGCTCTTGGTTTCATTGATTTTCTGTATTGTTTTTTTGGTCTCTATGTCATTTATTTCTGCTCTAATCTTTATTATCTCCTTCCTTCTGCTCACTCTGGGGTTTTCTTGTTGCTCTCTTTCTAATTCTTTGAGTTGTAGAGTTAGATGATTTACTACCATTTTTTCTTGTTTGTTGAGATAGGCCTGTAGAGCTATAAACTTCCCTCTCAGGACTGCTTTCATTGTGTCCCATAGGTTTTGGATTGTTGTGTTTTCATTGTCATTAGTTTCCAGGATGTTTCGAATTTCTTCTTTGATTTCATTGGTAACCCAATCAATATTTAATAGCATGCTATTCAGCTTCCAGGTGTTTGAGTATTTTGGGTTGTTTTTATTGTAGTTTATTTCTAATATTATGCCATCGTGGTCTGCGAAGACGCTTTTTATGATTTCAATTTTCTTGAATTTGGGGATACTTTGCTTGTGACCCAATATATGGTCTATTTTTGAATATGTCCTATGAGCATTTGAGTAGAATGTATATTCCCTGGCTTTGGGGTGAAGTGTTCTGAAGATGTCTATTAAGTCCATCTGATCTAGTGAGTCATTTAGGATTGCTGTATCTTTGCTGATTGTTTGTCTATAGGACTTATCCAGTGCTGTCAGTGGTGTATTAAAGTCCCCTACTATGATTGTATTGTTGTCGATGTCTCCTTTGATATCTTCCAGGAGTTTTTTTATGAATTTGGGTGCTCCTGCATTGGGTGCATATATGTTTACCAGGGTTATATCTTCTTGTTGTATTGATCCCTTTAGTATTATGAAGTGGCCTTCCTTATCTCTTGTTATGGCCTTCACTTTGAGGTCTATTTTGTCCGATATAAGTATTGCTACCCCAGCTTTCTTTTCCTTTCCATTTGCCTGAAAGATATGTTTCCATCCTTTCACTTTCAGTCTGTGTGAGTCCCTTCTAATGAGGTGGGTTTCTTGTAGACAGCAGATGTATGGGTCATGTTTTTTTATCCATTCAGCCACTCGATGTCTTTTGTTTGGAGCATTTAGTCCGTTTACGTTTAAAGTTATTATTGAAAGGTACTTGTTTGTAGGCATTTCTGTTTTTGTGTGGCTGTTTTCTTTCTGAACTTTTTATTTCTTATTTTTATACCAGTCCCTTTAGCATTCCTTGCATTGCTGGCTTGGTGGTGATAAACTCCCTTAGCCTTTTTTTGTCTGTGAAGCTTCTTATTTCTCCTTCAAGTTTGAATGATAGCCTTGCTGGATAGAGTATTCTTGGATTCAGTCCTTTGCTTTGCATCACTTTGTAAATTTCCGTCCATTCTTTTCTGGCCTGATGTGTTTCTGTTGAGAAATCATTTGACAATCTAATGGGAGATCCCTTGTATGTAACTTTCCGTCTCTCTCTTGCAGCCTGTAAGATTCTCTCTTTGTCCTGAACATTTGCCATGGTAATTATGATGTGTCTTGGTGTGGGTCTTTTTGGGTTCACCTTGTTTGGGACTCTCTGGGCTTGTGTGACTTTTTTCTTCCCCACCTCAGGGAAGTTTTCTGATATTATTTCTTCTAATAGGTTTTCTAATCCTTGTTCATCCTTCTGTTGTTCTGGTACCCCTATTATTCGTATGTTGTTTCGTTTCATGTTGTCCCAAAGCTCCCTTAGGCTCTCCTCCTGTCTTTTCATTTTTTTCTCCAATTGCAGTACATTTTGGGTGTGTTTTGCTTCCTTGTCTTCTAAATCACTAATTCGGTCCTCCGCTTCTCCTAGTCTACTGTTGATACTTTCAATGGAGTTTTTCATTGCAGCTATATCGCTCTTCATATCTTCTTGGGTCTTACTTAAGTTGTTGATTTTTTCATCTGTTTCTTCTAGCTTCTTCCATATGTTATCGATTTTTTCATCTGTTTCTTCTAGCTTCTTCCATATGTTATCGATTTTTTCATCTGTTTCTTCTTGCTTCTTGCTGAGGTTGTCGATTTTTTCCTCCATCCGGTTTATGCACTCTAGGACCCTTATTCTGAATTCTTTTTCTGTCATGTTGCATGCCTCTGTATTACTTAGCTGCTTTTCTGGAGAGTCCTCCTTCTCTTTCCTTTGGGGGTTTCTTTGTCTACCCATGTTTGATCTCACTGACATATCTAGACGTTGAGTCATTCAGTGGCTGCTCCCTTGGTGGCAGTGACTCCTTGGTCTGCGGTTCCTCTTCGGGCGGTTGCAGTAGCAGCTGCTCTTCAGTTGGCAGCAACTCCTCTGGTGGGTGCTGTTCACAGCTGTGGTGGCTCTTCTGGCTGGTGGGGCGAGGTTTCACGTACAGCTGCTGTTCCTCAGCAGAGGGTGTGGTGCTCAGGAGGTTGCTGTTGCTTGGATCTGCTGTGTTGATTTAAAGGCACAAAATACAACACAACAAGGCACCACGTACCAGGCACTATACACAAATATATTCATGATATTAATAACCCCAAATAAAGGTGACCACCTGAATTAAGAGAATTAGGGGATAAGGAAGAAGGAAGAGAAAAAGAGAAAAGAGAAAAAAGAAAAGAAAATTAGGGACCAAAAAAAGGAGTGCAAAAATGAAAGTGGGAAAAAGGAGGGGGGAAAGTAAAAGCGAGAAAAGAAAGGAAAAGAAAAAAAAAGAGCGAAAAGAGAGAATGAAGTGGAAGAGGGGAAGAGACTTTTTATATGAGGAGAATGCTCCTATAGAACAGCCATTAATCCCAACAAATTCCAGCAACAGCTCCCTGGAGATAAATGCAAACTAGAAACAACCAATAATATAACGATGAAAATAGAATGGAGAACACTAATCCCAAAATAAAATAAAGAGAAAATAAAATGGCACTTTAAAAAAAATGGTAAAATGGTAGCAGTAATAATACTGGTTAAAAATAAGAAGGTAGTAATTAAAAGGGTAAAATCAGGTGATGGAAAAAAGAAGAAAAAAAAAAGAAGAAGAGGAAAAGAAAAGAAAAAAAAGAAAAAAAATTGGTTTCTTAGTTAAAAGGTGAAAAAAGAAAAAAAAAAATATTGCAGTAGTGAAGGTCCTTCGGTTCTTCTATTCTTCAGTGTGGCTCGCCTTAGACCTGCCCGGTATTCAGGAGAGTGTTGAGTTTCCCTGCGATACACTGTTCCTCTGTGTTGTAAACCACAGTCCTTATTTTAAAGCAAGCCGCATTTGTTTCCCAGACTGCCTTATTTTGTGTTTAGCAAAGAGTCAGTTTGTGGGTCAGCCTCTGGGTGGCAGTGTTCTGGGGTTGGCCTCTGAGGCTACAGGGCCTCTCTGTCCAGTGGAAGTTCACTGCCCAGAGCTGGCTGCGTAAGAGTTACCAGTGCTGTGTTGTTGCTGGGATTGAAAATCCCTCTATAGGCCAGACCCTGTTAACTCCCAGGGACTGATCAGGTTATTTTAATCCTTGATCTCCTACAGGGTGGAATCTGGGTGTGGCTGTGCTCCTTGCCTGGGGGCTGGGGGGAGGAGTCTCACTCTCCGGAGAGAATGGCTTCCTCAGACGTGGGCTCAGGGGTGTCTCAGCACTCAATTCGCTGCCACCTCTCCCGGCCCCCCTTCTCTCCTCAGTCTCTCCCCAGATTCCACTCCTCCGCACACTCTCCCTCTCTTCAGCACAGGTGAGTGTCTGTATCCGAAATGTCCCATGAACAGGGTTCAGTGAAAACAAACAAACAAACGCTGGCCGCGGAAACGGGGAAGGCTTGGTTTCTGTAAGCTTCTTCTCTTACC
The DNA here is from genome assembly GCF_014108235.1 of Myotis myotis. Lineage (NCBI taxonomy): Eukaryota > Metazoa > Chordata > Mammalia > Chiroptera > Vespertilionidae > Myotis > Myotis myotis. Next base: position 35,834,435 of record NW_023416317.1, on the reverse strand, counting down.
GGGACTGCATGGTCTGATCAGCTCTTCAGGCTGCCCCCTTTAGGCTCAGTCCTCTGTGATCACAGACCGAGCTCTCAATTCCCCCGGCAGCGCCAGGAATCCCGCGGTTCTCCTTTCCCCCGTCAGGGGCTGTGCCTGTCCCAAGGGACGCGGCTGTCTGCCACGCGGTCTCCCTCCGACTCTCTGGGCTCAGAGGTCTGGCAAACTTTCCTGCCCAAATCCCTGGTTTTTTTACCTTTCCAGGGGAGTTCTGCTCTTCCCGGCTGTAAACTGTCTCGCCAGCTGAGGAATTTCGCCAATTCGGGGTGGATGTTACTAGTTTCAGCTGCTCACTCCATTTGCTCAGTGACACGACCTGGGACGCGTCTGCCTATACCGCCGCCATCTTCCTGAATCAGAAATGGGATTTTAATATCTAAGATAACTCACAGAAGTTAACGTTGGCTGTTAGTACCTTTTCTGTGCAGTGGGGCAGAGATCAACCAGTGAACTCATATGGTATATGTATAACCCATAGACACAGCCTAGGGTGATGAAGGCCTAGGGGAGAGGACAATGGGGGGAAAAGGGGACATATGTAATACTTTCAACAACAAAGATTTTTAAAAATGATAAATATTCATAAAGCTTTGCTAATTATTATTTAAGAGTTTTTAGTAATTATAATGTTTAGTCTCTGTATCCCGAAGAATGAGGCAGAGCAGGAGGCATATAAGGTTTTTGTAACGAAGCCCAGATTGAACCTGGACACTGTAAATGCTCCATTAGTATCAGGAGGGAGGGAGCCGAGGATTGACTGAGGGCTGGCAGAGGCTGGGCCCTAACTAGGTGGTCCACATGCAACTCAATAAAATCAGAAAGGCACTAAACAATTGGATGAAGGATCAAACCCAGAGTAACAATAAAATATACTTCTTAGTGTGCGTTTTCTCTATAGCATGCAAAGTATTTATAATGATCTCATTAACATTTAAAAACCCTAGTGGGTTTTTAAGAAACAAGAGTGGATATATGGCAATTAATTGTGTCATACCCATTATTAATACTTGATATGAATAAAAAGCATTTCTCTTATTAGTATTATTGCTCTATTTTTAGAAAATACAAAATATTTATTGGGTATTTAAAAAATTCACTTCCAAAGCTCACTTCCAAAATTAAGTCTTCCTCAGATCCTGTTTTCATTATAAACCTTAAAATTTCTTTGTGATAAAATTTCCAATCCTGGTATTATTCAATAATTTAAGTATCCCTGTTGAAGATTAACTATTTTAGTCACCTTTGATGAAAACACAAAACAAAACTAAGAAATAATTCCTAAAATATATATATATAATTCTAAGGAAAGGGCCCAAAGCCAATGGAATCTAGGAACCTTTATTTCTAGAAATCTCTTGTCTAGAGGTCTGTCTAGATCCAAAGAGAGAAAAAAGAATTCTTTAATAAAATGATGGCTAACCTATGTATTTGCTCACTATCTCCCAACCCAAATTATACTGAAAGCCAATAAACTAGATATCTAAAATCCCCACTGTTTCCTGCAGTTAGGGGAAGAGAGGAAGTAAGCAACTAGAGGAGAGAAATGGAAATAAGGTAATTTTTTTAAAAAGTTTACCTGCACTTTGTCTTAGATGAATTTTCTTACACTTTGGCTGTTGTATAGGTAGTCTTTATATTTGGTTTATTCATCTGTCTTCCCAACTAAACTATTTGTTCTTTGAAAGCAGAGGTTGTATGCTTCATCCCTGAATTCCAATAGGCACATAGCAGAAGCTCACTGAGTTTTTACTAAATTAACTGACTCAGATTTTTTAGCTAGCAAACAAGCTTATGGCAAGGCAGTAGCATCTCATCATGATAGAAGAATATTGACTTGTATTCTCATTGGGTCCTGCTCTCCCATTGATGTGGACTATATAGATGCTTATAGGCAGAGCCAAAATATTTTTCAAGAAGCAGTTCATGGGAGAAAGTACTGTGTTGATACTACAGAATTTTGTGTCACAAAACATGGCAAGGATCTGGGAAATATGAAGAGAACCTGTAATTAGTTATCTATATCAGTTGTGAAGCAACTCAGGTCTGCATAACATCTGAATTGAAATACCATTACCTCCTAATGGACAGACCAGAAGGAATTGGCTAAAAATATGTTCCTCCAGGAATTGCCTGGCTTTATTGACTCTGTTTGGCATTTACCATGTGTACACTCGAAAGTAGCTGCCAAAAACAAAGATCTGAGTTTGGGTATATTTGACATCAAGTTCTTCTTACTCTGAATAGTTACACAGTAGGAGCCATTGCTTCTTGAAATATTTTTCAGTTTATGATAATGTTACCAAATGATATATTTGGAGGGCAAGATATATATTCTTGTTTGCCACCACAGGAGGCCGGTTATCAGTTTATCCATGTTTATGAAGTGCATAAATTGAAAGTAAGTGTGTATCTGAGGGGTGGAGAGTGGAGTGAGTCAGTTTCTGTTTCTGAGGATATAATTTAAAAGTGAACAATCAAATTATACTCCTCAGCTGGTTGCTTTCTGTCAACCAGTAGGATGATTCCTTTTAAGCATTTTCCCCTCAGAGAATCCTCCCTGTTTGATGTTAGAGGAGGGTTCTTTGCTCCGGTAAGATACAGCCTTTCTGCTGGTCAGGTTCTGCTGGTCATCTTTGCTGATAGAGACTAGGAGTGAAGACATTTTTTGGGTAAAGAGCCAGATAGTAAATGTTTTAGGCATGGTAGGTGTATAGTCTCTAGTTAAACTACTGAATTCTGTCTTATAACACAAAAGAGCCACAGAAAATATGCAAATGGATGGGCAGGGCTATGTTCTAGTAAAATGTGATTTATGATAACCAAAATTTGAATTTCATTTACTTTTCATGTGTTACAAGATAGCTTCCTTTTGGTTTTTTTAAAGAGACATTTTGAAATATGGCAACCATCCCTAGCTCATAGGCCATATTCAAATCTATCATTTCTCGACCCCTTCCTTATCTAGACTTGTTCAGAAGCAATCACATTTTGGCTTTGTTTGCTTGAAAATTTCTCTTCTTCTCAGTGTTATAATTTTGGATAATATATATTGATATATTATAGAAAACCAAATTATTTACCATATAGTATATAGATTTCCTAAGGGAAGTAGTTTTCACTATGGGGTAATGTCCTCTCTGTTCCTTTTTATTAAGGTGGTTCATTGTTTGTTAGGTGATGGGAATACCCCCTGGGTTCAAGAAATTTATAATCTAGTGAGAAAAATAAAAATCTCACTTAAAATGTACTTTTACATGGCTAGGGTTTTCCTAGGAAGGGATAGGAGAAACATTCAAAATACAAGGAGTAATAAAAAAATGGCAGAGTTATACAACATGTAGAAAAAGTGTGAGTGGATCCAGGGTTGAGTAGAACATTGATTTCTTGTTGGTGATGGCTTAGATACAAGGGAATAACAGTGGCACAGTATAGAATGGAATACAGATCAGAGGTGGAATTAAGCAAATTAGTTAGAAGGCTAGGCCACCAGTTAAGCATTTATTTCAGTTAGTTATGAGATGATGAGGCTGTCAAGAAGGGACATATTACTGGTAATGGAAGAAGGATATAGGTGAGAAAGTGATTATAGATGAAAGGATATAGATAAGAAACTATAAGGTGATTCTTATGTATTTTAAATCAGATGCTGGGGACAGAAGCAATTAATGAGTAAGCATTGAGAAACTGCAAGCAGTGTCTGTATACCACTATTTTAAGCAGCAATGAAGTAATTGAAATAAGGTTACAGAAAGAATGTTTTAGGTCTAGAAAGGATTTTACCGTCTCTGAGATGCAATTTCTCTCAAAAGAGGAAGGATTTGAAGTTGATATAGAAAGAAGAAGGAAAAGGGAGTGAATAAAATATCTGACAATCAAGAAAGAACCCTCTTTCTCTGAATTAAGAGAGAAATAGAAGCATGTGGGTGATTATTTAGAGAAATTTTGAGCAATGAGAAGTATATGTGGTGTCTTGTATTGGAGTGGAGCACTCAGTTGGGAAATCCAGTAACTTTTGTCTTAATAACCTTGATTTTAGTTTACTTAAGATCAAGGAAGGCAAGTACAGATAAAGAACTTGAGAAACAAAGTGTGAATAAAATTAATAATGAAATCACCAAGAGCCATGGAAAGAGGATACAGTTGAGATAGGATTGTGTGAAATTGTGTGAATCCCATAATCAGGCCTCATGTTCTGCCTTCTGCAAAGACCAGAGCAGAGCTCAGTAGCTGGAAAGTGCTGATAGTCACTCAAATATTTGTTTCAAGACCAAGATTAGGATAAGACATGTTATTGTATTACTGATTTCACCTTTGTTTGGGGTTTCATGTGGCTTGCAATAGCAGTGTTACTAACCTTGTTTTTATTTAAAATTTTGATATTTTGTTAATTATTTTTTTACATGATGTCATTAAAAATATATTAAAATTTTTTTATCTTACTGGGTTTTGGCATACCATTAAAATTTATGAGCAACGCAGTGACTAACTTTACTCACTCCCTTCACCTTAACCCAGCCCTAATTTGTTGAATAAACAGTGAGGTATCCCAGGGTTGATGATTGATTTAGAGAGCACAGTAGATGACCAAAGAAGCCAGAATATAGGATCTATGAGAATGTGAGCTTGAGATGATGGGCAACAATATCCAATGCAGTAGAACCCGAAGTAGGTAAAAAGGGACCAGCAAGTTAAGGATTGAACCAATTTTTTTAGACCCAGTCCACGCTGTTTTATGCTCTTGTCAAAATGTTTGTAGCTCTGGTCAGGTAGCTCAGTTGGTTTAGAGCAGAGATGGGGAACAACCAGCCAGTGGGCCATATAAGGCCTGAGAAATCGTTTGGTCTGGCCCTGCCAAGGCATTAGGGGTGAGTTAAATGTTTGACCAAATATAGCAGGCTCATTTGCCGGGGTCCGACCCCAGCAGGTCCAGGGGTTCCCAAAGGTGTGGACGGAGTCGGCGAAGAAGGAATAACACGGAGACAGTGTTCAGTTGATCAGCAGCCTAGCCAGGATCTCCAGCCAAGTTCTGGTCTGGATCTCCAGCCAGGTTCTGTGTCCATGTTCTCTTGCTAGGTTCTCCAGGTTCTCCAGCCAGGTTCTGTAGCCATGTTCCCTCGCTAGGTTCTCCAGCCAGGTTCTGTCCAGGTTCTCCAGCCAGGTTCAGTCACCAGGTTCTAGTCAGGTTCTCTTGCCAATTTCTGTAGTCAGGTTCAGTCCAGGATCTTTTGCCATGTTCTCTCCAGCGAAGTTCTTCTGTCTGTAGGTTCTGTGTAGGTTCTGTCTTCTTAGCTCTGTGTTCTAAGCTCTGTATTCTAAGTTCTGACTCTTGCTGTCTTGTTACATCTGTATTTATACCAGTTGATTCAATCCTATCAATCTCTATTACAAAGGTTAGGGCGTTTCTTATCTCCATTCCAAGGAGTAAAGATTATGTAGCTTAAGCATGATTGTTCGTAGTTAAAGTGATTAATTACCCGCCTGGCATTTAGTTGAGGGGTTTTATTCCCTCCCTAACTTCAGGGGAAAATCCCTACCTGGGGAAACAACCTTTCTCAGAGACCTTGGTTAAAACACATAGTGCCAAGAAGGTGAGCAAACATATTAAGAACAGTATGCCATATATGCCAGGTCCTTTGAAACAGCAAGGATGGACCGGCTCCCGGCACTCATTTTTAAGTTGAAATTTTGTATGGCCCGTGAATAGTGTTATAAATATCTAAATGGCCCTTGGCAGAAAAATGATTCCCCACCCCTGGTTTAGAGCATCCTCCCGAATTGCTAAGGTTGTGGGTTGGATCCCTGGTCAAGGCACATATAAGCATTAACCAATGAATGCTTAAATAAGTGGGACAACAAATGTCTCCCTTTGCCTTTTCTTCTCCCTCTCCCTCCCCCTCTCCCTCTTTCTCTCTCTTAAATCAATAAATAAAAAGTTTTAAAAATGCTTATAGAAATAAAGACACAAAATTAAGCATTGTTGCAACCCAGAATATTTATCAGTAATCTGCCAGACAACAGGAAGAATTTCTACAAACCAAAATGCAAATGGAGTTCAGAAGCAGAATGGTATGTAGCAAGGGGAGGCAGAATGGTGATAGGAAGTTTTTTTATTTTTTGAGGTTTTTAAAAGTTCTATGTGCTTACACCTTTGAGATACCAGGCCTTTGTTTTTTTGTTGTTGTTTTGTTTTGTTTTTTTGTTGTTGTTGTTGTCTTTGATTTCTTTATTGGTTAAGGTATTACAAATGTGTCTTCATCCTCCCATTAACCCCCAACCTTCCTCCCCCCACCCCCCCCCAATTCTCTCTTCCCCGTTGTCTGTGTCCATTGGTTTGGCTTATATGTATGCATTCAAGTCCTTTGGTTGATCTCTTCCCCTTACCCCCACCCTCCCCTACTTTCCCTCTAGGAATTGACAGTCTGATCACTGTTTCTCCGTCTCTGGATCTGTCCCTGTTCATCAGTCTATGTTGATCTCTATATTCCACAAATGAGTGAGATCATGTGGTATTTATCTTTCTCTGACTGGCTTATTTCACTTAGCATAATGCTCTCCAGTTCCATCCATGCTGTTGCAAATGGCAAGAATTCCTTCTTTTTTACCGCAGCGTAGTATTCCATTGTGTAGATGTACCAGTTTTTTAATCCACTCATCTGCTGATGGGCACTTAGGCTGTTTCCAAATCTTAGCTATGGTGAATTGTGCTGCTATGAACATACCAGGCCTTTGAACAAAAAAGTTCTTTTTTGCTCTGAAGGAGTTGCTTTGTGACAAGACCATTTCATGAATATACTGACTTCTTCCTACCAATTACTCACCCATTAGTGCCTTGCTTTATTCAGCAGCGAAGTTCCCGATAATGTAATGTGGCCAAGGGAGAAGAAGATAGGTCATGGCATATTGCATTTGGCAGTAGAAAAATTAATGCCAGGAAAGTGTGTAGAACCATGGGATCTATGCAGTCAGGCATTGCATTTTTATTGATGTATCTTTAAAGAGAAGGTAATGCTTCACTTTATCCAGACAGGAAGTAGTGGAACCCAGGTGAGCTCTGTTCTACAGAGCCATAGTAAGCAAATGGCAACTCATGTTAGAAATTTGGCCCAGGTTGTTAAGATCTGGAAGATTTACACATCAATATGTGGATAATGAAGGGAACCAAGGAAAGTAATTCACCACCATACCCTTTTTCACACTTATTAAGAAAGTACAGAGCTGACTTCAAGAATGAGTAAATAGGCAAAGACCAAAAGATGCCATAGAAAAAATCAAGGGAGCATTGTTTTTAGGGGACTGAGTAAAGACATACTCATAGAAAAGGTTTAAGTCTAGGAAAGGGAAGTAAATTTTATTAAAATATGCTTAGTATTTTCAAGAAGCATACCTGTTCTTTTCAAACCAAGTATTAGATGCTAAAAATTAAGAAGAAAAGAAATCTGGCTAAAATATAGGAAAATATAAGAGTGAGCTGGAAAAATTATAAGGATTGAAATATCTGTTAGGAGCAGTAAGGAACAGAATCAATAAACCAGAAATTTAATCATTGATAGGAGATATTGAAAGGACTGAATAAAATGAGGTGATGGGTGTGATGAGAACAGAACCAAAGTCTCATTGGTTTGGAGAAGACAGGAGGCCACTTCACAAAGACCTTTGAGTCTTCGGATGGGAGTTTAGACTTGGATTTGTAATCAGGTCAAACAAAACATAATACATACATACATACATACTCAGCACTGCAAGCCTTATAAGCATGATTATTTATGTGAAGATTATTCTGGTAGTTATTTTTAGAGCTATTGATGGAGAAAATGAAAGCAGATACTGAATCTTGTGCAAAGTAGCAGTTCATACATTAGGTTCAGAAGCCTGGGAAAAGAGTGTTGTGGCTTTGCAAATAAAGACAATGTAAGTGGCTTTAAAGTATTGTGGACAATAAATCAGCACAACTCACTAACTATCATGTATAGAGGTGAAAAAGTGGAAGCTTCTAAGTCTGAGACTTGAGAGGAGCCCATAGTAAGTAAATAGACAGTGTTTGTGTCTGTGTGTGTGCACGCGCGTATGCGTGTGCACCTGAGTGTGTGCATGTGCATGAGAGTGTGCATGTGTGTAAAGAGAACATACAATTATCCTAACTTTAAATTCAATTGTGCTTACGTTATTGCTTTGGTATTAACATGCCTGAAAGTAATACATACCATAAACTACATATATTTCTAATTATACGGCTTTGTCCTATACTGTGCTTGAATCAACTACTGTAGAATGTTATTTTCTGTGCTTTATTTGCAAGTTAACATTTTAATAATTATCATAAATAGTTACCTGATTTGCATATTCTGGTTCATAATCCAACTGTTCTGTGGATCAACCACAATTCTCTTATTATTCATGCCAAGACTTGTATATTAGTCTGAATAATCTATTCTAGACTGCATTTATGTTTCCAGTTTTCTGAGCTTTTTATAACTCACTTAAGTATAGCGCTTTTTAATCAAAAGATTGAATCATGCATGTGCTGGTATAATAATCTCCATAACCCACTATTATATTAAAGCTAATATTTTTTGTTGTATGATCACCAACATTTCTGTTTCATTTAAAAAACATTTGTAGCCCTATGAGTGATATTCAAGTGATATTTGAGTATTCTATCATCTTTCATCCTTTCAGAATATACATTAAAATGCACAATAGTGGGGCACACATACAAAGCACTGAAAATTTGGAAAACTACCTTTTGAGAGTCAAAGGGTAAAATAGATAACAGTAGAAATAGTCATATTAGAGAGGCATAATGACTGAGAGACATGCTCAGGGACTTGGCTGTAATATAACATACCTAGAGAATAACTTAATCTGTGAGAAGAAGGGTTGGCTGGAAATGGAAAAAAAAGTGGGCATTGGTAATAACTATTTGAGCATTAGCTACAGAAGGAGCATTTGTTTCAGAAAACGATAATGTTTGCAGAAGTTATCTCCAAAGATGTGTGGAAGGATGAAATTATCAGAATATAAAAAAATGAAGCAATTAAAATTAATTTTCTAACCCCCTTTTGTCCTTATTGATTTAGGTTCTGAAACCTTAATTTCCCAGGTAGGTTTTCTAATATGTAGAGACTGTAGTGGTTAGACTCTCACAAATATCTGGTCTTCCTCAGATTTCCTTTGGTTCCACATAACCCATTTATTAACTGGCATATATACTTTAATTTCTTATATGAACAGAATTGGCTTGAAGCACCTGACTCCAGTAAAATCTGATGCACTAAAAACTTCATCTTTTAGGATTTAAGACTGATACCACCAGAGTGCTAGAGATACAGGTATGAAATAGAAGGTTGTATTTTATACCTGTACCTCTAGCTGTTTCCATGAAAGCTAACCTCAACTCCATGTAATATATTATATCCTATCTAATAAAAGAGAAACATGGTAATTAGCGTATGACCGCTACCCTTCCCATTGGCTAATCAGGGCGATATGCAAATTAACTGCCAGCCAAGATGGCGGCCGGCAGCCAGGCAGCTGACGCGAACAGGGAGGCTTGCTTGCTTCAGTGATGGAGGGAGCCAAGCTTCCCTGCCTGCCTTGCCGGCCTCTCAGCTGCACTCTAAGCAACATTGTAACAAATATAGAAGCTAAACAAAACACCCCTCACCCCCCCCCCCCCCCCCGCTTCAGCCAGCAGGACCGCAACATTGTTTCAAATACAGAAGGGTAAACAAAGGCCAGAAACCTGCTTTCAGCAGCGGAGGTCTCATAGCTGGAGCCGAGCCTCAGAGCTAAAGCTGGCCCAGAATTTTTAAAAAAAGGAAAAAAGGACAGGTTGGGAGCTTCAGTCACCCGCCAGCCTGAAAATGGCCCTCAGCCCCTCACCCAAGCTGGCCAGGCACCCCAGTGGGGACCCCCACCCTAAAGGGTGTGTGACCAGCTGCAAACAGCCATCATCCCCTCACCCAGGCTGGCCAGGCACCCAAGCGGAACCCCCACCCTGAAGGGGGTGTGACCAGATGCAAACAGCCATCATCCCCGCACTCAGGCTGGCCAGGCACCCAAGTGGGACCCCCACCCTGATCCAGGACACCCTTCAGGGAAAACCAGCTGGCCCCCACCCGTGCACCAGGCTTCTATCCTATATAGTAAAAGGGTAATATGCCTCCCAGCACTGGGATCAGCAGAACCACGAGGCCTCCCAGCACTGGGATCAGCGGAGCCGCGAGGCCTCCCAGCACCGGGATCAGCGTGACAGGGGGCAGCGCCCAAACCCCCTGATCTCCCTGCGGCTCTGTGTGTGACAGGGTGCGGTGCCCCAACCCCCCATCCCCCCATCGGCCCTGCCCTGAGTGTGACAGTGGTGGTGCCCCAACCCCCTGATCGGCCCAGCTCTGTGGGTGATAGAGGACGGCGCCCCAACCGCCTGATTCACCCTGCTCTGTGAGTGACAGGGGGGAGCTCCCCAACCCCCTGATGGGCCCTGCTCTGTGCATGACAGGGGGGAGCTCCTCAACCCACTGATCGGCCCTGCTCTGTGCGTGACAGGGTACGGAGCCCCAACCCCCCTGATGGGCCCTGCTCTGTGCATGATAGGGGGCAGCGCCCCAACCCCCTGATCGGCCCTGCTCTGTGCGTGACGGGTGGCGCCGCAACCTCCCTATGGACCCTGCCTTGAGTGTGACAGAGGGCAGTGCCCCAACCCCCAATCGACCCTACCCTGAGCGTGACTAGGGGTGGTATTGCAACCTCCCGATCCGCCCTGCTCTGTGCATGACAGGGGGTGGCTCCCCAACTCCCCAATTGGCCCTGCTCTGAGCCCGACCAGGGGCTGCACCTAGGGATTGGGCCTGCCCTCTGCCACCCGGGAGCAGGCCTAAGCCAGCAGGTCATTATCTCCCAAGGGGTCCCAGACTGCGAGAGGGCACAGGCCGGGTTGAGGGACCTCCTCTCCCCCCCGAGTGCACAAATTTTTGGGCACCGGGCCTCTAGTATATATATAAAAGGCTAATATGCTAAGTGTCTGTCCAACCGGTTGTTATGATGCGCACTGACCACCAGTGCACAGACACTCAATGCAGGAGCTGCCATGACGCGCATTGGCCATTTACAGAGAAACAGCACCGTGGACCTGGTGCCCACAAAGCAACACTTGACTTCCCCCAAGTGGGATACAAGCCCTGCCACCACCCCAGAACAACAGCCCACCAAATCGCAGCTGACGCTGCTGAGACCCCATGGCACAAAATGCAGCCCACAGCCAAGCCCATCTCGGAAACGGTCACTGTGGGCACAGGTAATGACATCACATAGCAATACCTGGCTTCCTCTCCCTAGCAACTAGCCTCCTTGGAGTTTCTTCATCCCAGGAACATGACTTGCTTTATAGCCAGGAGGAAACATTTTATACTTTAACCAAATATCTGTGAAGCGTTTTCCCATGCCTCATCTCATTTGATCCTCACAGAAGTCCTGGAGTAAGTAGAGAGGAGACTTGTTGGAATTCTATTTTCTTTTCATCAGTCAGAAAACAGATTTAGAAAGCTTAGAAACTCGACCTGACTGAAAAGAAGAAATGGTGGGCCTTGAAAATGACTTCAGGTTTTCTCACTGCGTAGAATATAGTCAAACACTGCTGCAGTTAAATATTTTACCCTTTGTTCTCCCTGTGTGATCTATAATAATGATTATAATTATAATTGGCTATATTCAGCTGGATTTTTAAAAATCCTATACGTCTCTGCTGTTTGCTATGAACTTATAGGTCGATTTGGCAAGGAAAATTCCTTTTCCCCCCTAATACACTGTGCCTTCATTTAGCTCTTACCTGTGTGCAGTGGTTCTTACTTATTTACCCATGCCTTTACATTGTCCTTAAACATACAAAACTGTGAGTTATTGATAAAATGTGCTCTCAAGTATTATTATTTTTTTAATATTTGTATTTATTTCAGAGAGGAAGGGAGAAGGGTGGGGAGAGAGGAAGGGAGAGAGAGAGAGGGAGAGGGGGTGGGGAAGAGAGAGGGAGAGAGATTTACATCAATGATGAGAGAGAATCATTGATCAGCTGCCTCCTGCCTTAGGTATCAAGCCTGCAACCTGGGCATGTGCCCTGACCAGGAATTGAACCATGACCTCCTGTTTCATAGGTTGATACTCAACCAGTGAGCCACTCCGGTCAAACTCAAGTATTATTTTTATAAGTTTGAACTGACTATAATAATAATAAAAGCATAATAAGACCGGACAGCTGAACGACCTTCCGGACATTATTCCAGACATCCTTCTGGATGAAGCTGCCACAGCGGGGGCCAAGGCAGAGGCAGTTAGGGGTGTTCAGGTGAGCTGTTAGGAGCCAGCGATCCCATGTTGCGAGAGGGATGTCTGCAGGATCGGACCTAAACTAGCAGTTGGACATCCCTGGAGGGGTCCCGGATTGCGAGAGAGTGCAGGCTGGGCTGAGGGACCTCTTCTCACCTCCATCCCCCATGCACAAATTTCTATAAGCAAGTATTTTAAAGTTCTTATCTTACTCATATCTATATTCAAAGTGTTTTAAGTTGTTTTAATTAAACTATAATGTATATTTAAACCTAACTACAAATTAATGTAGTCATGAAACATTTTTTCCTGACCTGAGTGTACTCACCCTTATAGTTAGAAATTGGGTCATCTTGTCTTAGTGGGTAGTTTGGTATTACATTTATTGGTTATCTATTTAACTTTGACAGAATAAACGTACTTTATAATTTACATATAACATATGGTTTAATACTAATGTAAAACAACTTTCAATGGTTTCATAGATTTTAAAACAATAGCTATGCCCTAGCTGGTTTGGCTCAGTGAATAGAGCGTCGGCCTGTGGACCAAAGGTCCCAGGTTCGATACTGGTCAAGGGCACATGCCCAGGGTTGCGAGCTCGATCCCCAGTAGGGGGCATGCAAGAGGCAGCCAATCAATGATTCTTTCTCCTTATTGAGGTTTCTATCTCTCTCTTCCTCTCTGAAATCAATAAAAATATATTTAAAAAAACAATAGCTGAAGTAATTAAAATTACTTTAATAATTAAATGCTACCAATAAGTAAATATATTCCTACTGCTATTCACCTTAAGAACATCCTACATAGAATTGTCCAAGTGAGAAATACCTGATGGAATGAATTTGCATTTGTTAAAAATTTTAGGAAATGTGCATGATCTTCTTTAGACTACTTGACATTTCAGATCTTCCTTAGACTGTCTTGGAATTAAGTATGCAGTTGTCTGTGCCCTCAGGTTAACCTCTGATACAGATCTTAACTGATCTCTTAGCTTTCATCTTGCCACCCCCCAATGCAGTCTTCATATAGCAGCTAGAATGATCTTTCCCAAACATGAAGTTGATAATCTTTTCCATCATTTTAAAACTGTATGTTGACTTCACATTGTACTTGTAAAGTCTAAATTTCTCCCTCTAAACCTAAGTTCTGTGGCCCCTCTTTGACCCACAGACCTTGTCTCATACTATTCTACTTCTAGCTTTCTAGCCACCTTGGCCTTTTGTTGTTGTTGTTTTCTAAGCCCAACTTCTGCCGTAGGGCCTTTGCATGTTGTGTCCTTTGCTATAGATGTTTAAATGGCTATCTTTTTTCTTGTTACTGGAATCACAAATCATATATTACTTCTCCTTCAGGTAGCACCCTCCCTCAGTCACTGCATGTCACATTATTCTGCTGTATTTCTTTATAGTTATCTGAACTTATATATTATGTATTTATTTTCTTGTGTTTCTTCTCCTGACCCTTCCTGACCTCGACTTCATTCTGTTTTGTTCACTATAGTATTTCCAGGTCCTAGAACAATGCCTGGCACATAGTAGACTCTCAAATAATATAAGCAACCTACAAAATGGTAAATTGTCATACTTAAGATGGTATGGTGATAGTATCATCAATATAGCTATTGTATCATCATTTTTTACCTTGGAGTACAAGAACTTCTTCTCCATTTCCCTTCCATCCACTCTCCTCCCTCATCTACCCTAGAATTGCTTTACTCTGAAGTTCAAGTTATGTTTTTATTGACAGATCAATTGATTGATTGTTTTTTGAGAGAAAAAGATAAGTTTGTTCCACTGATTTATGCATTCGTTGGTTGATTCTTGTGTGTGCCCTCACTGGGGATCGAACACACAACCTTGGCCTATAGGGACAGTACTCTGACTAAGTTTCATGGCCAGGGCTTCAAGTTATGTTTCAAAAACTGAAAACCTTTTCATTTTCTACTTCTGCCTAAAACTTTTCTTTCACGGACTTCCTGTTTACCTTGACCAAAATCCTGAACATGACTTTCACAAAGGCATGGCTCAGGCTGATACCTAGTGGAGTGCTCCTCATCCCTTTCTTTCGTTAGTGACCCCCTCCTCTCTCTCATATGTGATTGTACAGTGTGTAACTGTATAACATTTTTTTAAAGTTGTCATTGTACATCACTTTGACTGTCCCTCTCCTCTTCTAAACTTTCAACAAAATCAAAGATGTCTGGGATGGATGGGTTTTGAACTTTTGCTTACAACCAGTGTATCCCCAGGGCTAACATTTAGGAGGTGCTCTACACATGATTGTTGCAAGAATAAAAGTAGTAGTAAAGCTATCACATGACTTTAGTGCATGACTAGAAGTGTGAGTTAGTAAATTGTTTATCAATTAGGGCTCATAACTACGTTGAATGATATTTTCCAAATTCTAAAAGGATAGTTGAATTTTGTACATTGCACATTTATTAGCAAGTTTAAAGGAGCCATATTTTGACATATTTCTAGTTATTATCAAGTTTAGGAAATCATATCCTCTAATAAATAATTATGCATTATTATAAAATGGTAAATAGAAATTAGTTTATGGATTTATAGTTTTTTCTTTGAAAATCATATTTCAGCACAGTTCTTTGTCATAAATAATTCACAAAATAAGATCTTTTTTATGGATCAATTAAAATGTTTTTGTAATTTTTTATTTGAAGAAAATGGTAAACATTTATAATATTTATATTGTATTGGAGGATTTTTAGATTACCAAATTTAATGCAATTAATTTAGTAAATTATTTGTAAGACTAAAGATATGTTTGAGAATATGTACCCTTGGTTCTTCACCTGAGTCTTAAAATTTTATCATTAAAATGCCTGTTAGGCATTTTATGTAGAATTTTTGATATAAGTCCTTGTTCAGTTAGCTGTCACAAGTAGGATTGCTTGTCCTGGTTCATCAATGGTAATTTATTTCTTTCAAGTAGTTTCCACTTTATTTCTGATATCTAAAAGGGAGTTTTTCAATATTAACTATCTAAACTTAATTACTGGGGGTTAATGGGTGTCTTTAATTTTATGAGGTCTTGTCCACTATATGATAAACCAATTTTAAAGGATCTGTTTACTGAATGTAATAGTAAAAATGGGAAGTGCCCAAAGGAATCTATTTTGTAGAAAAAAGATATTTCCCTTGTTGTACATTGAAGAAAAAGAACAATTCATATAAATATTTTTAATTACTATTTGAAAGATTTATAGAAAGTGAAATAGGACTTTAATACCAGATATATTTTTATTTCATTTAGCAAATATGTATATTACTTTTGTTATATATATTTGATTTAGGCCCTGAACTGATGATTTAATGTCATTTTAGAATTCCCTAATTATCGATTGGATTCTCTTTGAAAAGCTATTATGCGTGTGATAGGGTTGTGGGAGGGAGTTCATTGAAACTTTTGTAAGACTTAGTAGCAAAACTAAATATGTCAAAGTTTACACCCAACCGATACTTTTTTTTTTTTTTTTTTTTTTTAGTAAGAAAACATATATACCAAATGGCAAATTATATACGGTCTCCCCGAAATGTATACATACACTCTGAATAATTATAAAGGCAATGTTTATTAAAATACACTTCATTTTCAAAATTGAGCTATCATCTGTTAAAGTGTATATATATTTTTAAGATCCCCCTGTATAATAATTATCTTTGCCCTTAATACTTTTTCCTCCAAGTTGAAATAAATATATTCTTTGTCAACACTTTTATTTATGAGGAATTTCTTCTGTTTGGTTGCTTAGATACTTAGTATAAATGTGTTTTGGAATTGTCTAAATGGCAGCATTGTCATTGTGTAACTTTTTTTGTAGAAAGGTGCTTTCAAGGGGCCAGCAGGTCCACATAGTCCAATAGCATTTTCTGCTTGTCATCTCCAATCTGCATGCTCCCCCCAATAGTCAGTACATGCTAGTGGTCATATTAGGGTAGTGAACAGAGTTGGCATAGCTCAATGCCATCCATTGCTACTGCTGGAAAATGAGGTCAAAGCTTCTGCTTCATTGATTCTCCATAGTAAATGATGGCATATGTGATACCCAGTAATTTCTGTATTTGGAGCAAAATACTTTGCCTTCTACAAAAAAAGACTGTCTCTTTTAGCATAATAGCAGCTTATTATTTTGGACTAGGAAAGACTCGCGGTTCATCAGAATAATCTGGGAAGACTTTTAAAAATAGGGAATCCTGAGACCCACCCATGATTTTTTTTTTTTAAATATATTTTATTGATTTTTTACAGAGAGGAAGGGAGAGAGATAGAGAGTTAGAAACATCGATGAGAGAGAAACATCGATCAGCTGCCTCCTGCACATCTCCTACTGGGGATGTGCCCGCAACCCAGGTACATGCCCTTGACCGGAATCGAACCTGGGACCTTTCAGTCCGCAGGCCGATGCTCTATCCACTGAGCCAAACCGGTTTCGGCCCCACCCATGATTATTCTCCTCTCTCCTCCCCTCCCCTCCCCTCCATTCCCCTCTCCTCTCTCTTTCCTTTCTTACCATCCTCTTTCTTCTCTTTATCACTCACTTTTGCATTTGTACCCATGAGTGTACACACACACACACACACTACATACCTGCCCTCAGGTGATTGGATTATCATTATGTTCCTACCCTTGTTGTAATCTGTAAATGGTAGGACCCTGAAATCAATGGAATGCCTAGAGAAATAACAATATGCCAGGAAATGACAATCATAATAAATAAAAATATTTGCATTTAAATATTGTTACATGTTAACTTAAATTGAGTAATTATACTTGTGATTATATAGGCCTTGAAATTGGGCCTTGGTCCATTCAGTTGCATAATAATGAATTTTTTAAAGCTTGTTTTATACTTATGCATGTGATGGTTTATTACTAGATTGACTGTAGTTTTAGTTTGTTATCTATCTACATTTTACCAGTTCTGTTAACAGTTATATATATTAAGCACCACACATTGTACGGCTTTATGTTTCAAGACTGTAATAGTATTTAAATTTACTATTTTCTCCCCCAGACACTGTGACTCAGTGGTTGAGCATTGACCTATGAACCAGGCACTATTACAGTTCAATTCCCAGTCAGGGCACATGCCAGGGTTTCAGGCTCGATCCCAAGTAGGGGGCACTCAGGAGGCAGCCAATCAATGATTCTCTCTCATCATTGATGTTTTTCTCTCTCTCTTTCCCTCTCCCTTCCTCTCTGAAATCAATAAAAATTTACTATTTCTCCACTCTCTTTGTTTACAGGGTGGGGCAAAAGTAGGTTTACACTTGTGAGTATACAAAAGCATAGTTTATTCTTGTATTATTTATTAATTATTGTATTTTTTTATACAAACAACTGTAAACCTACTTTTGCCGCACCCTATATATTATATTCAATATTTGGTATAATCGCCATCAGGAAGGATATTAAAAGGATACCACAAATTTTTCATGCCATCTACACTAATAAAAGACAAAGATGCTAATTGACGGTACTTTCGCTATGCTCATCAGCCAATGAGAAGAGTATGCAAATTAACCCAACAAAGATGGCTGTTAAATTTGCATAGTGCAGGCAAATCCTGCCACGCAGCATTGCGCGGGCGGCAGTGCGACTCTGAGCCGCTGCCAGCCCCAGCGCAGGATCCGGGCCTGCCATGTGCAGCCCGGGGCGGGGGGTCAGGCAGCAGCGAGATCCTGAGCCGCCGCCCGCCGCAGCGCGGGATCCGGGCCTGACGTGTGTGACCGGGGGAGACGGGGCAGGCACCGTGGGATCTGGCGTGCCATCTGCCACCAGGGGAGCGGGCCTAAATCAGCAGGTGGTTATCTCCCAAGGGGTCCCAGACTATGAGAGGGCACAGGTTGGGCTGAGAGTCCCCCCCACCACCAGTGCACAAATTTTTGTGCACCAGGCTTCTAGTCCTTCTATAATTCATGAAAGACACTTCTTGATAATTTAAAAAAGAATCAGAAATGTTTTTAATTACTAAGAATAAAGTTGCAATTTTCAACTTAAATTATGAATAAGCTTATTCTCTATAAGCAGAATTAATAGTCTTTTTCTTTTATTCTTCCACTGGTTCCAGTATCGTAAATACATTAACTAAAGTGTTTATGAAAATGATAGGTAGCACTTATTGAGGACTTACATTGTGTTATAATCTATACTAACCACTTTACCTGTACTTATCTCATTTAATTCTTATAACCACACTTTCTGGTAAAAATTTTCTTCTCCATTTTACTGATGATGAAACTTAGATATTGAGCAGTTAAGTAACAGAATTGCCCTTTTCTCTCTTTTACTTATCAGGTTCTCATAATGCATATGTTGATGTGCTTGATGTTGTCATACAGGTCTCACAGGCTCTGTTCACTTTTCTTCATCTTTTTTTCCTTTTGCTCCTCAGGCTTGATCATTTCAATTTCCCAATCTTTAAGTCTGCTGTTTCTCTCTTCTACCTACTCTCATGTGTTGTTGAGCTCCTCTAATGAATTTTTTATTTCAGTTATTGTATTTTCCAGCTCCAGAAATTGTTTCCTTTTATTATTTCTGTATTTTTATTGATTTTCTTATTTTGTTCATTCGTTTACCTGATTTCCTTTCCTTTATCTATGATTTTGATTAGTTTTGTTTTGCTCTTTGAGCATCATTAAGAAAGTTGTTTTTAAATCTTCGTTTAGCAAATCTAATTTCTAGATTCCTCAGGGATAGTTTCTGTCACTTTATTTTTGTTCCTTTGATGAGTCATCTTCCTATTTCTTTGTATCCTTTTTGATTTTTGTGTGACAACTGGATATTTGAATATTATAATTTAGTAACTCTGGATATCAGATTCCCCCACCCCCCAGGGTTTGCTATTTTTATAGTCTTAAAACTGTTATAGTGTATGTGTCTAGTGACTTTCTCAAAGTATTTTTGCAAATACTTAGACCCTGACATATGTAGTCACTGCAGTTTTTATTTCTTAGTTTGTGTTCTGCTAGAGTTTTGACAGAGGTTTCCTTGAATGCAAGTACTTAAAACAAAAGCAAGATAAAAAATAAAGATTTCTTTGTCTTTGCAGATTGGCTTTGTGCTATGACAGTCCTTCGTTTATTAGTCAGGCTTGTACTCATTTGAGTGGTCAACTTAACTTGGAAACTTAAGGTTTTCTCAGTTTCTTCCTGATCATGCAGCTTGTCTTGGGCATGTGCATGGCCTTCCACTTCCCCTGTATATCTTGGTGCTTTTGAATGTCCTAATTTCCCCCAAAATTTTTCATAAGCTGTTGCTCCCAGGCCTTATGTGGTCTATTTTATGTTTCAGTTGTAATCTTTGCCCCAGTCTTCTGCGTTTGTTTGGCTTACAGTGTTTTGTCAAGCAATGCCCACCATCTTTTTTTTTTTTTTAGTTAAATGCAAAAGAGATGAGTATCTTAAGTCCTTCAAAATAGAACAGATTTACACAATTATTTGCAAGTATGATTGGTTCTGCTGCCCCTGGAACCTCCAGATACTAGGTTCTCGTGCTGGGAACTGGTTTTCCCCTTCAGAACTGCTGCTGCACAGGGGAGGGGCTAAGGCAAGGGCAAGTAAAAATGCCACAAAGCTTTCAAGCTGCCTTTCTTAATTCATTGTTCATTTGTTCTTTGTAAATATTTCACTATTTACCAGAGTTGTTCCAAAGTTGTTTTCAGTGCTTGCTTTCAATGTTTCTGAGGGAGGATAATTTGGAGTTGTATATTCCACCACTCTATTGATGTAACTGCTTTCTTTTTTAACGAATTCTATTAATGATTTAATAGGAATAACAAAAATTTTATTTTCTTAAGTTAAAATTGTCCACTCGAAATTTACTTATTTAAGATAGTTTCTATGCATTTCTGTTTTATATCTGAGTTTTTGTTATCTAAAAAATAATTTGAAAATATTACATAGAGAGCTAAATAAGACCTTTAAATCATCAGAATGTAGATAGACAACAATAGAGAAAATGGAAAATTACTAAATACACAGATTTTCTGTATTTACTTGAGTGCTGGTTGTTAGACCTAATGAGGGGTCCTGGATTTTAGCATAAATAAATTGTCTGGAGAGATTGTTGTTTACCTGATTCCTGAGATGAATCAGTGTGGCTACTGTCTTCACAAATGATGCTGAGTCTTATGCTTTGCCTTGACCTTTGTCAACATATGAATATACTTAATTCATAGATTTTTAGAAAATCATTACTTAAAATGGGATTGTAAATGTAACTAAAACTTTTCAGTTGTAATACCAGTTCATTTAAAAGACATAAAAGGTTTTATAGGTCTTTATACTAACATTTGTACCATCTTTTCCTGTCACAACTGAAATGTGGTTACCCATAGCTTTATTTTCAGTGTGAACCAGATCTTTTTCCCCCTCTTACTATTAAATATTCATCACACATACTTGGTGACATTTCTTTTACAATGCAGAGATAAACCCTTTTTATTATGTAATAGTTAACAGAATTCATACCTAGTGTGACGTGATACCTAAAATTTGATGTCTTTTAGATGTGCACCAAAGACACGATTGACTTCATGTGCTCATTCACAGCAATGTGCTGGTTCTTTTTAACCTAACCTAGCTTAAAATCTCTGGTTCTCCTTTCATTAAGCAGATATTTGTGCATAAAAAGCACCATAGAATCTCTTGTAAACTTTCATTTAGTGTGATCTAACAGTGCACAGATAGATGCTATAAGTGTCCTTCACTAAACATGACTGCAGTAAATGCTAAAACTGAGAAAGGAATTAGATTTTCATATTTTGAAATATGTCAACACTATACATATTTTTGGCTTAATAAGTTAGATATAGGTGTATTAGAAATTACTAGTGAAAAATACTGTGCTCTCTGTATCCTCATACGAAATAAGCATTCTAATTGTGAATATTATGAACTCATTTTACAAACTTACCACTAACAAGAAATAAATGTGTTATGTAAATTTCAAACTGTAATGGTCCCAAGAATTAATGAACTATTTCTATAAATATATAATGTTGAACAATGTTATATTATATAGTAACACAATATGTATGTTATATATTATATATAATGTATGCATTAAAAATTTACTCAGTTAATAAATCCAGATTATTTTATTGATTAGTTTATGTTAAATATTGAAATACCTTTAAAATCACAATTGTACTTTAAATATTTACTTTATTGTTAATAAGCAAGTGAAAGGAAGCCTGTTATCTCAACATTTAAGTATTTGTGTTCTTGGATCATTTAAAGGTTTTTGTGTAAGATTACTTTAATAATGTATTTGTGTGTGTGTCTGTGAGAAAGAGAGAGAAAGAGTGTTATAAAAACAACCTATGCATCCTTGTTAACAGTACTGCTTCTACCTGGTAACTTAGTTCTAGAATCAAGAACAACTAAAACCATTATATTAAACTCTCTTGCACCCTCTGTTGTTATTTTTAGGGAACACTACACATACTTTCCCATGATTATTAGCATTAGACTTATTAAAATCCCTGATAAAATTAATACTTAGTTTATTATACTTTACCTCAAAATTAGGTTATAGTAAAGTAATATTTGTTTTTAATTCTTATTTGTTATTTCTTGTGTTATAGATATGTTTTTATTGTAAAGCAGCTTCTAAATGAAAGATGAGCCTTTCTGTTTGTCTTTGATTTTTCCTACTAACGCCTCCAAATGTTTCAAACAAATGAAAGTCTCCATAGGATATAGCACACTCTATATACAATTTTCCAGAATTACAAATTCCGTCTGTGTTTTTGTAAACCTTTCAATTGTCAGACAATATTCTTCCAAAATAAGAGTCTAGAATCGTCCATACTAAAATTAAGAATTTATAACTGTCAGGAACAGATGTTTTCATAAACATTTGCTATAATTAATTTCAACTAGAGGATTGAAGGAACAACGCGGTTTTTCCCACTTCAAAACTTTATTGCCTTTTCTTCGTATAGCAAACTCTGAAATCTTTTCTCTAATATTGTTTAGAGAAACAATTGTACTCCTTATTTAGTATGTTTTTGAGAAAGAAAAACTGCCTTTTCCTCTTATTACCAGGCTTTGAAATAACATTTAATGTGATATATTAATTTCAAAGCAGGTATAAAATGAAGAACACTTTTGTAATGTATTATGACAAAACCTAGGTTTGTTTTTTTTAAAACTATAAGTCTTATTTGAAGGATTTTATATTTGATCTGTAAATATCAGCAAAAGGCAAGAAATGTTCCATTGGTGAGATTTTATATATTTAAGTAATCATGATCTTTAATTTGAAAGAGAAAGAAGGCTCATATATTTCAATATATGATGTACTTATTCTATGCTGATTATAGAGTGTTTCACAGGAAATGTCTGCAAGCTGTTAAATAACATGTGTTGTAGGAAATTTTCATTTAGCAAGACAGAGACTAATTTTCCTTAACATTTTTTATTTATTGTAAAACTATTAATTTTTAAAGGAAATGAAGTATATTGAATGAGTCAATTTACAGTACCCATATTTTCAAAGATTTAACAAAGTATACCGACCTAGAATGATCTTAACTGTTCTTTATTTTCTTCTATTATAATTATCAACATTTTTGAGCCCTATGATCCTTTTTAGGATTTTTGTTTAATCGAAGAAATCTGAAAGTACATTTTGAAAATACAGGGATAAAAGTACAAGTGGGCTCTGTCTAGTTCTCATCCTCCTAAAACTTGGGTGCAGCTGCAGAGATTTTGAAGAGAATCAGCATTCTTGACTAATCTGTCAACTATAAAATGTGTAAATAAAAATATGTAGCTGTCATTAAAATTACATTTCAGCTTTCAATAACCATTTAATGAGTGGCATAATTATATAAGTATGGTACCTTAAATACTATACTCAATAATTAAAAATAATCTCATCTTTAAAGTGAAAGCTCGGTAATTACTATTTGACTTAACCAGGACCACTGTGATGATCTCCAGTGGCACCTTAGGTTGTTCAAAGTGGATTAAAAGTATAAATTAAAATTGGATGTATCAGTAAATTATTAAGCTTTAAATATCATAAAAATGAATATAACCTGGAGTTTGGAAGTTACATTACAGGAATTAGGAGTATAAAATGTAATCAGATTCCAGTCTTCTTAATTTGTTTCTAAAAATAAATATGTTTTATAGTAGTATACTGTGGTTTCATAAAACTATACTTTGAAGTATGTATTTAAAAATTTAAACTATTAAAATAGTCAATAAGAATATGTATATTGTGGCATTGGTGAGCATTTTTAAACTCCTTTAGCAAATCTATTTTTCTTCTATAATTTTAAACTGATAGGTATGAATTTGTTCTAAATCTGATTTTATGAGTATACCAGTTTCTTGAGAGAAAATGTCTTTTTTTCCCCTAAATGTTTTTGATATTACCACATGAGGCAGAAATACTTTTCGATGTTATTTTTTTCATTTTTTAAACTGCTGAACTTTTGCCCACAGTTAAAACCTAAAGCTTTGGGAAGAATATTAAGATGTATTTAAAGCTCACTAGAATACATTATTATTCACCACCTCCCAATTCTGCTTTCTGTTTTACTTCTGTGTTTACCAAATTTTTAGATAGGGTGAACTGGGGGCTGGAAACATTCCAGTTTTGCTCTCTGCCTGTTCTCTTTGACTGTGCCCAGTGATCAGGGAGGGTGACTTGGTCACTAACAAAAAGTTGCCCTTTGTTGATTAAGTGCTTTCTTTATAAATATCGGCTTGCCTGTGATGCATAAGAAGAAAATACCTGTACCGTACTTCATTTGTTCCTGTTAGCAGTCACTTTGTCAGTATTCCTATCCAAGTTAGAAACAGTGGTGTTGGTTATTTTTTAGCATCAGTATAAGTATTTGGCCTCATGGGCTCTGATTATAAAATACATTTTGGGGGACGGATAAGGGGATATCCGCCTTTTGATCCAACATACTGCATAGGACTCTCACATAGTAGCTTTTCAACTGAAATATTCAGTTTTCTAATATCCATTATTTCAGTGTTTTTAACTTTTTTTTTCAGGGGACTCAAATAAAAATGGAAGAAGAACAAGTTCTACTTTAGATTCTGATGGGACTTTTAATTCCTATAGGTAGGTGATGAATACATAGATATGTAATATTACAAGACAATGTACAAAATAACTAATCTTACGGGACTCTAACCTTAGAGTAGTAAGGAACTGCTACCTTTACTTTAAAATTATGACAAATGTAAAGAATATTAAGATATGATTGTTCTGCAGATTTATTGAGTAATGGAAAATGCAACATTCTCAATTCTTGCATGAATGGACTTATTGTAGATATCTGTTGTTAACCTATGTTAGGATAATTGGAATGAATATATGTATAGTATTAAGCTTCATTATAATCCTTTTTTTTGGTTCCAGTATATCTTTGATAGTACTAAAGGCTTTTTTTTTGTTTTTGTTTAAGTTTTCGGCTAAAATGTAGAGTACTGTTTATAAGCAATAGAAAATGTATAGAGTATGAAATGTAATCTGTGGTTACTTTAAGTGCTGTTTGTTAATATCCTGTTTGGCTTGTCAGCAAACAGGGTAGTTATGGTCTCAATTAGTGAATTTTAAAAAGGATACACTAGTTAAGAAAGTAATGTATTTTATCTAGTCTTTTGTTAATACATATTCTCCTTTTAACTTGAATTTGCTGGAGTCTTTATGGAATTTGTACCTTCATAACAGAGAAACCTAGAAAGAAGAAAGAGTAAAGTATTTCCAGCAATATTGGAAAATTTATATAGTGAACTAAAATGATATAAGAACTAGGTTTACTTTTTGAGGAAAAAGTACAGATTCAATAATAGTACATTTTGGCATTATAGATAGCAAAGCAGATTGTTGAATAAATAATTGGAGTACACTGTCCTTATGGTTAATTGGTTCTGATACTTGTGTAATGACACTATAAAATATATGCAAGAACCATTGTACGCTTGGAAGCTCATTTGAATGTTAAGCTGTCATTCTTTTTATATAATAAATATGGAATTTATGCTTAGAATTTTTATATTTTTATTTGCATACATACTCTATATCTCTAATGGGAACTGTATTATTTGTTTCCTCAGATCCCAGGCAAGCTTTTAACATCTAGAGTAGGGACTAGTATACAGGAAGCACTTAATAAGAATATAGTAAATGTGAAATTTTTTACAATTGGTTTATGAATTCCAAAAAATGAGCTGGTAATTGAAACACTTGACATCTTTATTTTGTACCGGTTGGGGTCTGTATAAATAACCAGTTGCTCTAGTGTCATGGATACTACAAAAGGCTTGTGTTCCCACAGTGTTCTAGAAGGTATTATCACAGCAGTCAAGCTCATATGTTGTCATTATATTTTCACGGTATCTGTCCTAGCTTATAAATGTTAGAATTCTCCAAATCCTCCTTTTAGTGCTGAAGTGTGATATAAACTTGGAATTTGACATATTAAATAATAGGTAGAATCCTCTATCTGAACATGTTGTAGCTGATCACTTCAAATAAAAAGGAGACTATAAATGATAGTTAAGTAAAGATTCATGAGTTGGCATGTAACTGAGGAATGTTAATATGATAATTCATGTGAAATCTATGGTGGTGATATTATTAGATATAAATACAATAAAAAATAACCAAGACAAAATGGAAATAAAGATATATTTCAAAGGAAGGAAAATCTATATGTATATAAATTTTGTTGGTGAAATATATTTTACATTACATTTATAGTTTAGCTAATTATTGTAAATAATGGACATAATGTAAAATTAAGAGAAATGTGTTAATGTGAATGCATAGTATTTGCAATTTATTGTCTTCTTGAATAGTTTGAAGATTAAAGGATCTTAGTTTTATTGAATGATAATTATATTTTGAAAATGAACTTCTAATGCAACTTTGCACAATAAATACTAGGTTGTTAACTAATATATTTTTAATCAATGCCTGTCAGTGTTGTAATGTTAGGATATTAATTTATTATTGTAATTAAAAAGGCAAGATAAAAAGCTCAGGTGGTACAGTATATAAAAACAAGCTTTTAATAGTTGGCAGGCCAGTGCTGTTATTAAATAGTATTATAGTATTTAAGGTGTGAAATGAATATTTTTCTATTCAGTAGGCAATAGTTCTTACAATATAATGAGCTTACTTGTGAATTTGACACTTGGGTTAAATGCAGAATTCATAGAAGCACAGCTCTGGGGTATATTTTCATATTAAGTCTAACTGATAAAACCAAGGAATTGTTGCAAAATCACAGTACAATGGCAACAGAATTGTCAGTAAAATTTACTTTTGAAAATGAAAATGATTTTTTTCCTGCCATCATAGCTCTTTTAAACTAACTAGAAATAGGTCATTGGAAAAATGTTAATATTCCAACCCTCAAACATCCTAACAATTGTACCTTTGTATATTGCTTAAAATGCCTCAGAAATCCTGACCTTCCTTCACAGCTAAATAGTTCTGGCTGTCAGCCTGGTATGAACACACTCAAGCTGCATATACTTGTGTCCAGGATAATGATCAGCCTTAGTTTGTCATCTGTTAAATGGATTCTGCCTTGTCACAGCTGTTTTAAAGACTGAGATAAAATGTCTAAGATAAAGCTTTTGGAAAATCTAAAGGCAAAGCATGGCATCATTATTATTCTTTTATGCTTACCTCATGTAAATTGTCAACTTTGTAGCCTTAGTCCTCTTTTAACCCTTTTATTGCATACTAGAGGCTCGGTGCACGAAAATTCATGCACTGGTGTGTGTGTGTGTGTTCCCTCAGCCCAGCCTGCCCCCTCTCACAGTCTGGGAGCCCTCAGGGGATGTCCTACTGATGTTCTAAACAGCAGTCTGGCCTCCCTCTGCTCGAGGCGACCAGGAGGATCAGGGGAAGGCGCCGCCCCCATTACCTCACTGCTGCTGCCAAAGCTGGCCACCATGGTTGAGGACCCTCAGCCCTCACTTCTTAGCACTGGCCCCGCCCCCTGCCCACTTGTGGGGGAGGCGGTCTGCAGCCAGGCTGGCTGGGGGAGGGGCTGTGGGAGGTTGAGGCACCGTGAGTCGCACCCTGTCCAGCCTCTGGAGGCTCTGGACCGCAGTGCCACCGCCGCTCCCAGTGCCGCCTCTGCGGAAGGAGGGGCCCAGAAGGAGGGGCCGCATGGCTGCCAGCCATTGGCCCTTGCAGCCGCTGTGGCTTTGTCCAGAAGGACATCCGGTCTAATTAGCATATTACCCTTTTATTAGTATAGATGCCGAGGTTTTATTAACTTTTGAATTGGTCACCTAAACCTATATTTTTCCATTGTTTCTTTTAACTTGGTCCTAAATTTTCAGATTCAAGAGGACACAGTCGCCATTTTCTTATTGTTGTTGTTTTTTAATGTTTTTTAAAAATATGTTTTTATTCATTTTACAGAGAGAGAGGAAGAAAGAGGGAGAGAGAGAAACATTAATTAGCTGTCTCCTGCATGTCCCTTACTGGGGACTGAGCCCCAAAACCTGGTCATGTGCCCTGATTGGAAATCAAACTGGCAACCTCTCAGTGCATGGGATGACGTTCAAGTCACATTGGCCAGAACTGTTTTGTTTTGTTTTGTTTTGTTTTGTTTTGTTTTGTTTTGTTTTTGTTAGTAATATCTAAACACTGTGAGTTGGTTCAAATCCTGACTCCAAATACTTTGGAGACTTTGGACAAGTTTCAGCCTCACTTTCCTTATCTTTAAAATGGGAATAATAAAACACAATTATGAGGAGTCAATGGGATAATGTCACGTGGTAAATGCTAAATTTCAAAATATTAACTGGTTTTAGCTTGTCATCATTTTGGTAACAGAGAAATTTTTTATATGCTCCAATATAAAGATACCAAAAAGAAGACTTAAAAAAGATTTGTCTTATAGGAAAATAACTTTTGTCTGTTAGCAGAAAGCTAAGAACAAGCTTATTACCCTGAGGCTTAAAACTCTCAATCTCTGATACACATTGCCTTTGTATAGCAAAATTGTACACATAGTAAAGATGAAAGGAAGATGTTTTACTATTAGTGTAAGTTCAGAGATGGATTTTTGGAATTTTGACAAAAAATTTTGAAGTTTAAAATTGATGGACCCTAATCCATAGCTTTGTGCCTAAATGTTCATAGATTTGTTTTTCATAGGCTAGGAGTTTTTCTTGGTGTTTGTGTCTTTTATTGTTTTGCTTCATTGATTCAAGATAGAATATAGCTGCATTTAACTCCTAAGGCACCAGTATGATTGCCATCTGATGCCTGGGTAATAGACTAGATCTTGTTTTGGAAGTTTTTGTTAAAAATTGATTGCATATGTCCTAAGTAATTTGCAGATGGCTGATTAAAATGGAAAACGAGTAAGAATTGAGAAGATATTATTGCTTTATGCTTTAGATCTTATAATTTTGGGAGGAGACCAGTTTTAATGTTTTCTGTCAGATGATATGAGCTTTCCATTTTCCTTATAAAACCATTAAAACTGAGAGACTCCTTGCTGGGTATGAAAGAAAAGTAGTTTGCTGATTAACAGTTTGCAATAGATGTTTAACTAAGTGACTGTAGCACAAGGCCACATGATAGAAGGAATACTCTCTCACTACCACACTGCCCCCTTTTCCCAAAGGCAGCTGACCTTCTCCTCTGCAAAGAGGCAAGCCCCTTGCCAGCATATATGACTAGAGACTATTACATTAATCTGTTTAGCTGTAGTACCAGCTGCTTGCATGTTTTTAATTATCATATTAGGTGGTATAACAGTGACCTATGAAATAAACTGAAGGTGAACATTTTAAAATGTTCTTTTTTATGTTATGTTCTAAATATCTTTATTGATCAAATTATAACTCTCTCCAAAGGTTCATGGGAAGTCTGTATGGTTTTTGAGGCATTGTAATGCTTTTTAAAAGTATGTCATAATTCCAATATAGGAAATAACTTCATTTTTGTCTCATTAGATGGTATTGATATAGCCACAAATATTTGTTAAAATTCATTAGTTTAATAGACAATTTGTTAGAGAAAACTCAGTCCAGTTATTGGTATTCTCTGGGAAACTCAAAGTAATGTTTCATTTCCAGACATTGTCTTGGCATTCTATAAGTAGCATAGGTTAGAATATAAACCATTGTAGATTATTTTAAAATAAATTTGTATATTTAACTCTGATTTTCTATACTCTGTCTATTCATATATACATACATATATAGTATGACTAGTAAATCATCTAGCCTACCCTAATTATTTTCAAATTTTAATTTCACATGGTGCCATTTCTGAGTATATTTTCCCAAGCTGTGCTGTTAGGAAAAATGTACTATCTTTTGGATATTGACAGTTGGAAAATTTCCCAACAATACTTTGTCAATGCAATGTTGATTCCATGAGACACAGTTTAAAATAATAACAACTAATGGTTGTTCAGTTATGTCAGAGCCAATAAACAAAGACTGTAATAATTTAGTTAGAAACCCTGGTATTGAAATAAAAAAACAATGGTATTTGGATACGAAAGAATTTCATGTGTGTATCTTTTGCATTAATAAATACTACAACTGGGATAGTAAGATAACCTGAGACTTGAAAAATGTATAAACACCTTAAAAACTTATAAACAATACATTATTTATGTCTTTAATTTAAGAAATATTCATACTTTTTGGATTCTAATCTTTCTCACTAAAGCAGTGGTTCTCAACCTTCCTAATGCTGCAACCCTTTAATACAGTTTGTGGTGACCCCCAATTTCATTGTTACAAATTGAACATAATTAAAGCATAGTGATTAATCAAAAAAACAATATGTAATTACATATGTGTTTTCCGATGGTCTTAGGTGACCCTTGTGAAAGGGTCCTTTGACCCCCAAAGGGATCGTGACCCACAGGTTGAGAACCGCTGCTCTGAAGAAATACTATATTTCATATTTCAAAAGAACTTTTATTGAAGAAATAAAGGGAATTTTCCCCCTTTCTATATTTTCTTAACTTTGTCTAAAGTGATGGGTATATAATTTTTTAATAATGATCAGAGCTTCCAGAGTTGCCTCCCTTTCTCAATAGAGTATGTTCCATATCCCACAGAGTCAAAGCTGTTTAAGTGGGTAAAAAGTTTTTTAAAATTTACTTGGGTTATATTTTATAATCTAATAGTTAAGTCTCTTCCTAAATAAGGAAAAAACATGTTAATTTGAACTTTAGTCATTGAGTAAATTTTAAAAATTAGTCTTCATGTTATATCACGAAGATTTGTATGTATCATCTTTACATGTAATAAGCAAGTTGGGAGGAAGTGGGAAACATTCTTCCATCACTTACATTTATTTTTGGTATAATACCTTTTTCCACCATTTAATAGGTAAGAATGTCATATGTCTCTTGAAATGACAATGAAGTAATGATTCAAAATATTAGAGATCATAGAGCCAAAGCATACTTTAGATTTAAAATTCAGAAATCTGGGTTCTAGTTCATTCTTAGTGTGATATAAATTTGTTAATCTGGTATTTTTAAGAGTATGAAGTCATAGAATCATTTGACTTACTGAAAGTTGTACTGTATTAGTTTGTTTAAGCTGCTATAACAAAATACCAGAGACTGAGTAGTTTATAAAGAACAGAAATAATTCTGGGGGCTGGGAAGCTTAGCAATGAAGGTGCTGGCTGAGAGCCCACACCCTGGTTCCCACACAGTCTTTTCACTGTGTTCTCACAAGGTGGGAGAGCTCTCTAAGGACTTCTTTTGTAAGAGCACCAACCTCAGAGCCCTAGATGACTTAATCATCTCCCAAAGGCCCCACCTCCAAACAGCATCACATTGTGTGTTAGGTTTCAATATATGAGTTGGTTTTGGGAGAGGAAGTACACTCAGCCCACAGCATATATTAAAGCACTTAGGACCAACTTGAATTCCCATCCCACTCCACCACCTTTTCCCCTCTTAAGTTCCTAAGGCTTGCCACTTTAATTATTTTTCCAGGGCATCATAGCTTAGTAAGTAGATGAGAAAGGAGGGCCTAGACTTAAGTTTTCTTTTCTGATTCTTAGAGCATTGCTTTTCTCATGTTAATGTGCTGCCTTTATTTGCTTGAGAATCTATACAATTATATGACATAAACTCTTTTACGTTCTTAAGAATAAATACATGATTTAGGGAAACAATTTGGAAAAAGCACACAGATAGAAATAAGGCTGTACCACTACTGACCACCACTTATTGACCACCATGTATTGCCTGTGGGACCTTAAGCAAGGTAATTAACTTCTCTGATTCCTAGTAACCTCATTTGTGAAATTGTAATGTTAACAGTTCCTGTATCACAGAGCAGCAGTTTTCAACCGTTTTCATCTCATAGCACAATAAACTAATTACTAAAATTCTGCGATATACCAAAAATATGTTTTTGCTGATCTGACAAAAAAAAGTATAATTTTGATCATTCACACCAGGCAGCTATTGTTGTGTTGGTTGTTGTCAGTGCCTCTGACTAGTTAGGTATTGCATATTTAAAAAACTCTTGTGGCACATTGGTGTGCCTCTTGCCACACACCAGGGTACCATAGCACAGCAGTTGAAAATCCCTGTCATAGAATTCTAGGGCACAAACCTAGAAATGTGTAGAACACCAGTCCCAGTCACTTAATACATAAAAGGAAACAAATACCAGTTTCATCATCTTTCTTTCTGTCTTTTCTAAAACTTTAATTTTAATCAAGTTTTCACCTAACAGAGTTGTCTTTTGTCTCAGAAAAGTTTTTGTTTCTTTTGTGTGTGTGTTTGTTTTTTTTTTCAGAAAAGTATTGTTAAAATTCTATTCAGTTCTAAGGTGGCAGTAAATGATATTTAAGAATATAATCTACACTTACCTATAAAAGATCAGATCTACGGTTTGCTACAGTAATCTACAGGTTATATAAGAGGAAGTTTTATAAAACCCTCTAGAGATGTGGTGCACAAAATTCATGCAGAGGGGAGGTGTCCTTCAGCCCGGCCTGCGCCCTCTTGCAATCCGCAACCCCTCAGGTAGGGTCCCTAGGCCTGGATGGTGATCAGGGCCTATCAGGGCTTTCCTTCCCCTGGCTGCTAGCAGCTGGCCCTACCCCTGCTGCTGCCACTGCTTGCCATCTGTGTGGCGCTGCTCCCCTCCCCCGCCACTGGTCGCCTCCCTCTGCAGGGCGATTGCTGGCAAGACCCTCACATTTGCCACAGCGTCACTGGCCAGTGGCCTGGGTCTCCCTCTGTGGCTGACAGTGGGGTAGCCTTGGCCTCCCCCCACGATGGATCACCCTGCCAGCTGGTTGCCTGAGCCTCCCTCTTTGGGGCAATCGATCTCAGAGCACCCCTCCCCCCACCGTATCAATTGCCCACAGAGGGTGACCTGGGCCTCCCTATGCGAGGTGATCCTGGGGCAATGGTGGGGCCCCCCAACCAATCGCATCGCACCCACCTTGGCTGGCCTGGCACCAGTGCATGTCATAGCATGGTCGTCCAGAAAGTTGTCCGGACTGTAGGTTGTTCTGCTATGTGGTTGTTTGGACAATTTGCATATTGCCCTTTTATTATTATAGATACTGTCATTTAGCCTCACAATCTCATTATTTCTTTTTTCTTATTTCCCTATTTGCTCAAGTAGCACAACAACCTTTATAGTTAAATTATAATTTCAAAAAACACAAAACGTGTAACCTTAACATTTTCAAGAAACCAAAATCAGGATATTACCTTTTATTCTTATTTCTATAATGGAGTCGCATTTGAGAGAAGACATGAAAATCACATTTGAGTGATGAATACATCTTCTTGAAGTAACTTTATTATTTTTTATGATAGTGGAATTCATCAATATCTATGCATCTCTATAATATACAATCTTCCTAAACTAATTATTGATCACTTAAGGCTCTGGAAATATGTCACTTTCTATTTAAATAATTAACTGGTTTGTTTTCATGTACAGTCATGCATCGAATAATGACGTTTCGGTCAATGACAAGCTACATATAGATGATAATAGAGCTAAAAAATTCCTATTGCCTTGTGACATCTCAGACATCATAGTATAAGGTAGAGGTTCTCAACCTGTGGGTTGCGCACAATGAAAATACATCCTGCATATCAGATATTTACATTATGATTCATAACAGTAGCAAAATTACAGTCATGAAGTAGCAACAAAAATAATTTTATGGTTGGGGGTCACCACAACATGAGGAACTGTATTAAAGGGTCATGACATTAGGAAGGTTGAGAACCACTGGAAGGCATTACTCATGTGTTTGTGGTGATGCTGGTGTCAACAGACCTGCTGAGCTGCCAGTTGTATAAAAGTGTATCACATACAGTTATGTACACAACATAGTATTTGATAATGATCATAAGTGACTGTGTTATTGGTTTATGCATTTACTCTGCTATGCTTTTTATCATTTTTTAGAGTGTTCTCTTTCTGCTTATAAAACAAAGTTTGCTGTAAAACAGTATACTGTGTTGCCCTGGCAGCAACCTCATACATCTCATTTATTACATTTTTTCATTGCATCATTTTCTCTGGTGCTTGATTCAATCTCATTTTGTTTATTCATTGTGACCCCCAAGCATGCAAAATTCACTGCTAATGTTGCCAATAAGAGGCCACGGTGAGTGATTGTCCTGAAAACGAAATTAAAAGTGACTAAGGACTGGGAAGGTGAAAAATTAGTGATGGTTATTGCTTGTCAGTCAGGTAAGCCTCATTTTGTCATAGCTATGATCTTGAAGAGCAAGAACAAGTGATTGAAGCTGTTAAAGATCTGCTTCATTGAAGGCAATGGGACTAACAGAATTCAAGAAGGGCCCCGTCAGACATGGAGAAACCTCTAACAACCTGTATGGAAGACCAGACACAGAAGAGTATCTCTCAGGACCATGATGATCATTGGCAAAGCAAAAGGTTTGTTTGCAATGTTGAAAGAAAAGGCTGAACCTGGCTAGGATTTTGAAATTACTGCTAGTTCTGGATGTTTTAAACAATTCAAGAATCCATACTCATTACATAATATGAAATGAGTGTTGAGTCTGTGGGTGCTGATGTGAAGGCAGATGAAGAACTTTTGGAAATTCTAGAAAAGCTGATTGAAGAGCAAAATCACTTGACAGAGCAAATATTCAATATGGATGAAATCTCCCTAATCTGGAAACTGGAGGCCTGAAAGGACTTTCATAAGAAGGCCAAGTCAATGCCAATTTCAGGGCTTTAATGGACAGGATAACAATCTTGCTTGGCGGAAATGTTGCAAGTTCTCTGGTACAGTGAGGAGCCAGGGCCTTCAAGCATATCAATACACACACTGCCAGTGTCCTACAGGAGCAGTGAGAAGTCATGGATGACCCAATTTCTCTTCCAAAATACCATCCTGAATTGCTGTGCCAGTGAAATGGAGAAATACTGTTTGGGGAATAGCCTACCTTTCGAGATTTTGCTGATTGTTGATAATGCTCCTGCATTTCCTCTTTTTATTGATGATCTTTGTCCTAATGTCAAAGTGGTGTTTCTCCCTCCAAACACCACCTCTATGATCCAACCAATGGATCAAGGAGTTATAGCAGCTTTTGAGGCCTACTACCTGAGAGGAGGACCTTTGTCCAGGCTATTACTGCAACTGAGGAAGACTCTGAGAAGACACTGATGCATTGCTGAAGGATTTGGAAGGATTACAATATCTATGACTGCAGCAAGAACTTCGCTTGGGCTTGAAGTGATGTTTCCAAGGCATGTATGAATGGTATCTGGAAGAAGATACTCAGAAGTTTTTCTATGACTTCAGAGGATTTGCCAAGGATAAGTAGGTGGTAAAAATCAACAAGGCAAACAGTGTCATGGCTGACATTGAGGAGCTCCTAGAGAGAAATTGACTAATTAGTTATTGGAACCAGAACAGAAACTCATAGCTGAAGAAGATGTAAGAGAAAAGGAAACTGCAAGAGAAGAAAAAGAACCCCCAAGAAAATTCATAGTAAAGGGTTTTTAGTAGAAGCTTTTGCAGACCTCAGCAGGCTCCTTAAAAAGTTTTAAAATATGATCCCGAACACTGAAAGGTTTTCATTATTAGAGAGGAATGTTTGTAGTGGGTTATCTGCTTATAAATATATCTGTGATGACAAAGAGAGACAAACCAACTAAACCACTATGGACATATTTCTGAAAAAGTAATACCTCCTTAAGAAGTGCCTCAAGCCGATCCTTCAGGAGATATTCCAGAAGAAGGTATTCTGTCATAGGAGATGAATGCTCCATGCATGTGATTGTTCCTGAGACCTTCCAGTAGGACAAGATATAGAGCTGGAAGACCATGGTATTGATCCTGACCCATTTTAGGCTTAGCTGCTGTGTGTGATTGTCTTAGTTTTTAACAAAACATTTTAAAAGGTTAAAAAAAAAATTCAATAGAAAAAAAGCTTATAGAAAAGGATATAAAGAAAG
This sequence comes from Myotis myotis, assembly GCF_014108235.1. Taxonomy (NCBI): domain Eukaryota; kingdom Metazoa; phylum Chordata; class Mammalia; order Chiroptera; family Vespertilionidae; genus Myotis; species Myotis myotis. The sequence continues at coordinate 35,798,589 of NW_023416317.1, read as the reverse complement.
AAGAGCCCTGGCTGTATGGTAATTGATTGGACATCATCCTGTATACCAAAAAGGTTGTGGGTTCCATCCCTGGTCAGGGCACATACGAAAGGCAACTTATCAATGTTTCTCTCTCACATTGAAGTTCCTCTCTTTCTCTCCCTTCCTCTCTCTCTAAAACCAATAAGCATATCCTCAGGTGATAATTAAAAACAAAACCAGAAAGAAAAAGAGAAAAGATATTTTTGTACAAAAGTGCAATATGTGTTTTAAGCTAAGTATCATTTAAAAAGTCAAAGGGTTAAAAAAAATAAAAGTTTATAAAGTAAAAATGTTATAGTAAGCTAAGTTTATTATTGAATAAAGAAATAGATATATTTAGAAACTTGGTGCATCCTAAGTGTGTGATGCTTACAAAGTCTGCAGTAGTGTACAGTAATGGCCTTCACATTCACTCCTCAACCAATCCCTGACTCACCCAGAGTTAGTGCAAGCTCCATTCATGGTGAGTGCCCTATGCAGGTGTACCATTTTTTACCTTTTATACTGTATTTTTACGGTACCTTTTTAGTGTTTAGATATGTTTAAATACATAAATACCGTTGTGTTAAAATTGCCTACAGTGTTTTTAGTATAATAAAATGCTGTACAGGTTTGTAGTCTATGAGCAATGGCTGTGCCATCTATTCTAGGTGTATAGTAGCCTCAACCGTCTTGGTTTGTGTAAGTGCACTCTATGATGTTTGCACAATGAGAAAATTGCCTGAGGATTCATTTCTCAGAACATCGCCCCATCATTAAGTGATGCATGACTGTATAGCCTTAAATTAACATCACCCAAACTGACTTGAGTATTCATATTACAGTTTGAGTTCCTTTCCTTCATAAACCTCTTCAAGCCCTTTTTAGTAACTATAGCCAGGCTTCAGGGGAAATTTTTTTCATATTTATTTATTTACATTGTCAGCTGCAAGCTGCACTCATCTAAAGACTGTGTAAATGTTTATCTTTGAAAAGACAGGCATACATTTGAAACATGAGACTAAGCTTCTCTCAGTCAGTAAGCACTGAGGTCCCTTCCCCTGGACATGCTTCTGTCTTCTCCCAGTGGGAATGTGCCCACTGTCAACTTTTGTAGTGAATTTGTTATATATATATTAGCATGTGCTCTTTTTAGGTATGGTAGTGAAACAGAAAAAATCAATTAAATATTTGGTTCGTGATGTTGAAGTGTGTTGCTGGATCTATAATTTGAGAAAATAATGCATAGGATTAGGGTTGAAACTTGGAAAGTTATAAGTCTTTTGAAACATTTTACAAATAGCTTACTATATTGTTAACTCTATGTAATGCTTCATATCTGATTTTTTATTTGTAACTTTCAAAGATATAGTTTTAAGGATGAACTTCTCATTGAATATTTTATTAGAAATTGATATTCAATATTTGTCAATTTTTTATATCAGATTACCTTGCCTTTTGGGGGAAAATAACAGTGGTTAATAATCCAATTTTTCATTTTATTTTTAACCCAGAGCTTTTAAAAGTGTTTCTCTGACATGTTTATATCTGACATGTTTATATATTTTGTTTATTTGCTTGTTTTGTTCAAGAGAGGTAACATATTTCAATCATTCTGCAAATCTTTATTGTACACTCATTATAGGCAAGCCAGTGTGCTAAACCGCAAACACCAAGACCCAAAGAGGAATAAAACATAGACCCTGCCCCTGGTGTCCTTACGGTCTAGGGGAGACAAACGTGGAACCAACTAACGTAGATAATGATGTGTTTGCAAAGGGAGCATTTTACCAAGAGCAGGGGGATACCAGATGGGGTAATTAGAACTGAGAGGTGGGGGCTGGGGACAGATCAATATGTTTACTGGACATTCTAGGACAGCAGTTTTCTGGGGTGAACAATATGAAAAAAGACAATCTTCATTTTCTACTCTTTAGCAATGCAGTTTTTTTGCATTATTAGAATGGATGAATTTGATTGGCCTTACATTTTTTCAATGACAAAATTATGCCCTTATCTGAAAAGACAGCTAAAATGACCCACAACATGGCTATTTACATATATTTGTTCCATTGTGGAGACATTGTTACTTTGCTGAACTGCTCTTTATACAGTATTCAAGTTTTAGGTTTCAGTATATCATAGATGTTTGGTATATTTGAATCAAACATAATAAATGTAACTGGGTGTTAATAATGTGTCTTTAAATCCCACAAAATTAAATGAAATACTTGATAATGATAAAATTGAGAATGAAAATTATATGCCTAGAAATATGGGGAAAATCTATAGAGCAGCTATGGGGTAGAATAAGAAATAGCCTGCTAATGAGGAAGTATTTGAAATGTAAAAGACGTCCTGGTATAATCTGAACATATGGGCATTGTTTTCATTCCATGATTATAGATACAATGTTCTGAGAAAGATATAGTAGTAGTTCAGTCTGCTTGACATACCCTTGAATACTCTCAAGCTACTTGCTCAGTTTAGGAAAGTCATTACGATGAAATGCCCGGGTCTCTCAATTGATTGGAAGTAAATCAGGATAGTTGGACAGCATCTCCTAACTCTCCTTACAGGTTTTTAATGTGCTTCTAGATCTTCAAGTTCTCTTGAGCATGAGAGCTCTACTATCATTGAACCAGGCACAGACCTCTCATTATTTGGATTTTGTACCACCCATAATACTATCTAATAATAGATAAACATGGTAATTGACTGTACCTTTGCTACGCCACCCATTGGCTAATCAGCACAATATGCAAATTAACCACCAACAAAGATGGCGGCTAATTTGCATACTGCAGGCAGGGTGGGACAGCGCCATCCTGCCTGCCCCGCCGCCAACTGGGCCTGCTATCTGCGACCCGGGGCGGCAGGCGTCTGTGTGTGACCCAACCCGGGGCGGCCAAGTGGGGCAGCAGCGATCAGCCAGCCCGCCCAGGCATCCTGTGTGCGACCCGACCCGGGGCGGCACCCCAACCCCCGGATCGGCCCTGCCTTGTGCGAGACCCGGGGTGGCACCCCAACCCCTAGATTGGCCCTGCTGTGTGTGTGACCCGGGGTGGTGCCCCAACCCCCGGATCGGGCCTGCCGTGTGCGCGACCCAGGGAGGCGGGGTAGGCACCGAGGGATCGGGCCTGCCATCTGACACCCGGGGAGCGGGCCTAAGCCAGCAGGTGGTTATCTCCCGAGGGGTCCCAGACTGTGAGAGGGCACAAGTGGGGCTGAGGGACAGCCCCACCACCCACCCTCCCCCACCAGTGCACAAATTTTTGTGTACCGGGCCTCTAGTAGGTTTATAATCTCCCACAGAACTACTGTTGTTTGCTTGCCACTCCCTACCTTACCACTGGGCCCCACCCAGAGCCTGCCTTTCTCCTTTGTATTCTGAATGTGTAGGTTGAAGAGGGACTGTTTTTCCACATGAGAGATCTATAAGAGGGTGGAGAGAGTGGAGTAGAATCTATATATATAAAAGCCTAAGTGCACAATGATCACCTGGGAGCAGACGCTCAATGCACAGGCATGGAAACATGGAACAGACTGATGAATCTCAGGGGCAAGGGGGATAGGTAGGAAGAGATTAACCAAAGATCTTATATGCATACTAGAGGCCCAGTGCACAGATTTGTGCATCGGTGGGGCCCCTCGGCCTGGCCTGTAGGGATCAGGCCAAAACTGGCTGTCTGACATCCCCTGAGGAGTCCCAGATTGCGAAAGGGCACAGACTAGGTTGAGGGACCCCACTGGTGCACGAATCTGTGCACCAGGCCTCTAGTAAATAAATAAAACCAGAGTGGTCTGTTAACATTTTTAATGCTGCTCCCATTCTTGTTTCTGCCACTGCTACCTGGGTTGTTGAAGGACCTTGGAAAACGAACCCCAGCCTTTCCATCTCTAGATGCCATTGCTAATCCTACTCTTTAAAGACTCTGTAGCAAAATGAGAATTTTCTTCATGGTGCCAACTTTAAGTTTTATAATAGCATTCCATAATATAAAGTTGTTACTTATGGAGACATCTCTTTGGTTCATAGAGATGTCTGTGGTCATATAATTAAATTTTTGTGGCATGCATTTGGAATCTGAATTACTGAATATATGGATAATAGAATAGCAAATAACAAAAGGCCTTTTTGTGAAATCATGACAAGATTTGGGTCCTTTTGAAGTAGGTGAACTTTCAAATAATAAAAAATTTCAGCAATAGAGAATACTTCTGTCTAACACAGGAATTTTTATGACACACAATTTAATTTGGGCTAAGAGGTCATGAGAAAATGTTTCATCTTCCCCTATGATGCAGAGCAACTGTTTTAAAAAATCAGTAATAAAACTACTCCTCCTACTGTTCTAGCCTTCATGGGAAACAGTGCAGACTCTGTAGGTCTCCATAGCCCTGGTTTCTTTGTTTCAGTGTTTTCCCCAGCCCTCCCCCCTCCTGCTCAAAACCAGTATTAAGAAAAAGGATTCTGCGCCCCCCACCCCCATTTCTTTGGATATATAACAACACATCTAGGGGTCAAATTTCTAATAACTTCAACCAACTAGAATATAATCAGAATCTCAGAAACATTTGGAGAATATTAAAATGTCCAAAAAGTTTGTTGAATGTTTAGTCACAGGCGGGCTCTTTCAGCCCTTACTCTGCTTCCACTTAGCTTTATTGCTTTTTTTCCTTAATTAAAAAGATTATGATAGTTTATGATATTGAAGTGAAGCTAGAATGTATAACAGTTTAACATCTAGTTTGTTGTCTTTATTTATTATTTTAAAAATATATTTTATTGATTTTTTTACAGAGAGGAAGGGAGAGGGATAGAGAGTTAGAAACACCGATGAGAGAGAAACATCGATCAGCTGCCTCCTGCACACTCCCCACTGGGTATGTGCCCGCAACCAAGGTACATGCCCTTGACCGGAATCGAACCCGGGAACCTTGAGTCCGCAGGCTGAAGCTCTATCCACTGAGCCAAACCGTCAGGGCTGTCTTTATTTTTTATAAATAAAATTGAGCAAATGATAAACCTGTAGAGATTTAGAATTTCTAAAAACTAATTATGTAAACATTATACAAACTGGGAGCTGATCACCTGTTTTTTTTTGTTTGTTTGTTTTTTAATATATTTTTTATTGATTAAGATATTACATATGTGTCCTTGTCCCCACGTTACCCTCTACCCCCCCCCCCTGCTCATGCCCTCACCCCCCCATTGTCCATGTCCATTGATTAGGCCTATATGCTTGCATATAAGTCCTTTGGTTGATCTTTCCCCCTTACCCCCACCCTCCCCTACCTTCCCTCCAAGTCCCGACAGTCCAATCAATGCCTCTCCGTCTCTGGATCAGTCCTTGTTCATCAGCTTATGTTGTTCATTATATTCCCCAAATGAGTGAGATCATGTGGTATTTATCCGCTCTCCAGTTCCATCCATGCTGTGGCAAATGGTAAGAGTTCCTTTTTCTTCTTCCTCTTCTTAAAGAATACCTTTCAGCATTTCATATAATGCTGGTTTGGTGGTGATGAACTCCTTTAGCTTTTTCTTATCCGTGAAGCTCTTTATCTGACCTTCTATTCTGAATGATAGCTTTGCTGGATAAAGTAATCTTGGTTGCAGGTTCTTGCTATTCATCACTTTGAATATTTCTTGCCAGTCTCTTCTGGCCTGCATGGTTTCTGTTGAGAAATCAGCTGACAGTCGTATGGGTACTCCCTTGTAGGTAACTGACTGTCTTTCTCTTGCTGCTTTTAAGATTCTCTCTTTATCTTTTGCTCTTGGCATTTTAATTATGATGTGTCTTGGTGTGGTCCTCCTTGGATTCCTTTTGTTTGGGGTTCTCTGCGCTTCCTGGACTTGTAAGTCCATTTCTTTCACCAGGTAGGGGAAGTTTTCTGTCATTATTTCTTCAAAAAGGTTTTCAATATCTTGCCCTCTCTCTCCTTCTGGTACCCCTATAATTCTGATGTTGGTACGCTTGAAGTTGTCCCAGAGGTTCCTTACACTATCTTCCTATTTTTGGAATCTCTTTTCTTTTTTCTTTTTTGGTTGGGTATTTTTTGTTTCTTTATATTTCAAATCTTTGACTTGATTCTTGGGATCCTCTTGTCTGCTGCTGGATCTCTGTAAATTATTCTTTATTTCAGTCAGTGTATGCTTAATTTCTAGTTGGTCCTTTTTCATGTCCTCCATGGTCTCACTATACTTATTGAGGGATTCATTAAATTTATCGGCGGTTTCCATAAAATTCTTGAAAAACCTTATAAACGTGGCCTTGAACTCTATATCCAATCGTTTGCTTTCCTCCATTTCTGCCATTTGTGACCTGTTTCTTTGTCTCTGCATTTTGGCAGCTTCCCTGTGTTGATAGAGTGGCCCTGTGCGCCAGGTGTCCTGTAGGGCCCAGTAGCTCAGCCTCCCCAGTTACCTGGGGTGGACACTCTTGGTGCACTCTTGGTGCCTTGGTTGTTGTAGAATCACTGGGAGGAATTGACCTCCAGGCCAATTGGCTGTGAGAATCAGCTGTGTCTAAAGTGGGAGAACTTCTGTGCTGAAGACACCCTTCTGGGGCAAGACTTGCTTCAGTGGGGCTTTGGTGCTTACTGAGTCTGCTCCCTGAGTGTGTCCCTTATGGATCTGAGGAGTTGCAGTCTGGATGGTCCCCCTCTGACCACTGGGTACAGTGGCTCCTGGATCTAAGGAGGTGCTAATTCAGCCTCTGCCTGAGGCCACACAGCAGGAGCCACGAAGAGGCTCAGCTGTGAAGCAATGCAAGCCGCTGCGGGGCCTTGGGCCTTCTCTTGGAAGTTCCGGGTCTGCCTGGTTCGGCTGCAGTTAGGTACATTCACATGCAAAAGCCTCTGCCGCAGCCTGGGTGGGGCGGGGTCTCAGGGAGTCAAAGGGCGGAGGAAGCAGCTATGGCCGATTCTCCGCCCGGAGTCGCGCGTCTCAGTGTCCCGGTAACGGCTGCAAGCACCTCTGAGGGAAAGCCGCCCTCAAGTTCGCCCGCTGCCAGACAGACCAGCCTCTCCCCGTATGAGTCCTGGGTCCCCAGAGACTTCCCGGAACCGGAGTTCAGAGCAGTGGGGAGCTTGTGATTCAAAAAGACAGCCGCGTCCTCAGGCGCCACCCCCTTTCCTCGCGCGCGCGCGAGCCGGCCGTACCTCTGCACTTGTACCTCTGCACTTCACCTCCGCAGCGCCTCTGGCTCTCAGCGTGCTTTTCTTTCCTTCTAGTTGTAGAATTTACACTCAGCCAGCCTTCCTGTTGTTCTGGATGATGTTTGCTCAGTCCTTTGCGGTAATTTTCAATTGTTGTGTGAGGCGACAATTTCCCGGTGTTTACCTATGCCGCCATCTTAGTTTTTCCCCGATCACCTGGTTTTATAAATGTTTTGATACTCGCAAAATTTTTGTGTTGAGAAAAAAAAAAAAGTCATACATTGGCCTTTCATCATTCTGGGTAAATGAGGTGTGGAGTTTTAATTAATTAATTAATTAATTTATACATTTGTTTGTTTGTGTAGTAGAGGACTGGTGCACAAAATTCATACACGGGTACGGTCCCTAGGCCTGGCTGGTGATCAGGGCCGATTGGGGCCTTCCGGCTGCTGGCTGTGGCCTTCCTTTCCCCAGCTGCCTGCCAAGGCCTTCCTTCCCCCGGCTGCTGGCTTCCTTCCTTCCTTCCTTCCTTCATTCCGTGCCGCCCCCTGATGGTCAGCACACAACATAGTGAGCGGTCGAACTCCTGGTTGGTCGAATTCCTAAGGAGACAATTTGCATATTAGCCTTTCATTATATAGGATTTTTACTGAGTGTTTTTAAAATTGTTGACAGTATTATAAATGTCCCCCATTTCCCTTCCTTTGCTCCTCCCCCAACCAGCCCCCCACCCCTCCCCATGCCTTTACCACACTATTGTCTGTGAAGCCTGGAGATTTTTAAATTAGTGAGGATTTTTTTTTGAAATTATAATCCAGTGAGATTTTCTAGTAGGCCTTGGGTATGGATATTTCCTTACCTTTTCAGAGGCCCATGTGAATTATTTTCCCAGACACATTAATCCAAACAAATTATAAACTACATACTAACCTTAAACTAAAGTTTATCTTATGAACCATTTATCTTCATTTAAAATGACCATTTCCTGGATCTTTGAACCAGTCTATTGTTGAGGATGGTTATATTAGGCTCGTGATTCACTATTGATAATTTTTGATAACTTATAGATGTATCACTGTCATTATTAAAGATGTGCTTTCCCAACTTCTACAGGTATGTGAATGGAAGAAGAGGGAAGTGGGACTAAGCAAAGGGCAGTGGTGGTAGAGACAGAAACACAGACAGGGAGAGGCAATGAAATAGAGACTTTTTGACTAAAATTACTTATTACATCTATATCTGATCTTACTAGTAGTGCCTTCCACTTATAATTAAGTATATATTGTGTTACATCCCTTATGGAATTACCTTGATTTTCAACCACTTGTATTATTTAACTTCTAACACGTGTCTTCTTAACCCAACAGCACTATGTGTGAGTACGTATCATGTGTATCTTTACTGTTTATATCCTTTGAGCCTTTATAGTTGTTATTTTAAAGATTGAATATATATATGAATGGTTCATCACCCTTAAAATACTTTGAGTTTTGCTGCCCAGTATGAGAACCAATAGCCACAAGAGACTATATATGTATGTTTAAATGAAATGAAATAAAATATGTGGTTCTTCAGGTGCACTAGTCATATTGGACAGTCAGATATAGAACATTTGTCATCTCAGAAAGTTCTGTTGGATGGTGCTGATCTAGAGGATATCAAATAAATGGGGGATTCAGTTAAAATATACATTTTAACCTTTTAAGATAAGTATTTCACACATATATTTATTTCTATAGGTGCAAAACTCTGTAAGTCAACCAAGTCTTGGAAAACATGCTTTAAGAGATAAAATTGAGTTTTAATAAGATATCTGATTTTGCTAAGTAAATGCCTGTTTCTAAATTACTGGAAAATGATTGGTTCTAAATTCTGTATTTCCCTTACAGTATTGCTTACATTATAGAATGTGTGCCAAATTCTTCATCATACAGAAAGTTAGATATCAAGCTCATGCTAATTATCACAAATCTCAAGCTAAGTGAGGTGGGTGGGGAATGGGAAGAGGGAGTTGGCTGGAGAAAGGGATTTTTCCTTATCCTATATAATAAAGAGCTAATATACTAATTAGACCAAACAGCAGAACAACCATCCAGATGACCTTCCAGATGACCTTCTGGAAGACCTTCAGGACGAAGCCAGGGCTGCGAGGGTTGAGCCACTTCCACGAATTTCGTGCATCAGGCCTCTAATCACTGAATAATATTCCATTGTTTAAATGTTCCACAATTTACTCATTCATCTGCTGAAAGACATCTTTGTTGCTTCCAAGTTTGGACAATCCTATATAATATGCAAATAGACCAAATGGTGGAACAACTGGTTGCTATGACATGCACTGACCACCAGGAGGTAGACACTCAACACAGGAGCTGCTCCCTGATGGTCAGTGTGCTTCCACAGGGAGAGCGCACTCAGCCAGAAGCTAGGCTCATGGCTGGCAAGCGCAGCGGTGGTGGCGGGAGCCTTTCCTGCCTCCACAGCAGCAATAAGTTGTCAGTTGGACATCCCCGAGGGCTCCCAGAATGTGAGAGGGCACAGGCGGGGCTGAAGGATCCCCACCAAGTGCACGAATTTCATGCATCGGGCCTCTAGTTAATTATATAAGAAACATCAGTAAACCATGGAATATAAAAGGTATTCATTCCAGACAACTTCATAGACATGGTCTGGTACAGGATCCTTTTATCACCTCATTTCTAAATGCTGATCCTTTTATTATGTGTCTTTATTATGTACTTAATTTTTTATAATCTTATGATATAGCTTTATTTGATTCATTTTCTAAATAATGTTTGTTGAGTTTACCTATTTTAACATGACCCTGAATTTAGAAGCTCTTAAAACATTTTGAAGAAAACAATGCATGTTTTATTTAAAAAATAATAATATTCTATCTAACAGTCCAAAACTGTTGCTACTCAGCTCTTTATGTCCTTGTGGATATGGAGGTGGAGACTCAAGATTTCTCAATTCAATGTTAAGTCCAAACCTGAATGAAAACATCATCATTAGTTACTTTTAACAACTGAACTATTATTGCCTTTGTTTCAAGGGAGCCTCGTCACATGAGAACACATTTCACCTAGACACAGAAGAAATTCATTTTAAGCTTATGAGCAATTATGCATTCTGTTTTTTTTATATATAAGTGCTATGTCCTGATGTTTCATTATGGAGGAAAAAAGCTTTAAGTAAAAGTAAGTTTTAGAAAATTCCTGATACAGGAAGCGAAAAAGCCAGTAGACTTTCTAATTGCCTTTTAGAATCTCTGAGTTCCCTCATTACCTGTGATTTAAGCTAAAAATGAGGTAATTATAGATAACATCAGTGTTTATCTGGTTGATCTTGGCACCTGCAGTCCTAATGTTGAAACTTACCCAGATCTGGTGCCACACTGCAGTCTGATGCCGACATACCTAATTTACCCTTCTCACATTCCCATTGATTTTTACTTTAGATGTTCTTGTTCTATTTGAATAGCATTTTTTAAATCGTACCTTTAAAATGTTATAAAGTTACATACTCTTACATGGAGTATTGGAATTATAGCACAGTCCTTTATTAATAGAAATCTTCCACTATGTTTCTAGACAGATTAGAAACAGATTACAAGTTTATTGTTTCCTTTTTCCTATGCATTTGATAAAGCAATTGTGATAAAAATTAATAGGGCAATTTTTCAAATATTGGCATGCACTTTAGGATTAAAAAATTGCACAAATCTTTTTGCATCAGGTTAACTTTTTTTACCTTCAAATATTTTCTACTCATCTAACTCTGAGTTTATCCTGCTTCAAGATCAACTTCATCCTGCTCTGGCCTTGAGTTTTACGATTATTCTAGTCACATATAAAAAAATGATGATCATGGTTGACTGGCCAACCTTATAGGCTATATAACAATACATCAGTTATCTAGGGGTCATCTTTGAGGACTCCTCTAGCACACTTCCCCCTTAGGACACTTCCAAGAAACATGTGTCCACCTTCCTTCCTGTTCCCCAGAGATAATCCCTTCTCTGCTCTCAGCAGCTTTCATCATCAGTAAAAAATCAAAGTAGCTTCTCTAAACCAAGTATTGAAGATTCTAAGAGCTAGACTGTCAGCGGTTCTCAACATGTGGGTCACGACCCCTTTGAGGGTCGAACAACCCTTTCACAAGAGTCGCCTAAGACCATCAGAAAACACATATATAATTACATATTGTTTTTGTGATTAATCACTATGCATTAATTATGTTCAATTGGTAACAATGAAAATACATCCTGCATATCAGATATTTACATTACGATTCATAACAGTAGCAAAATTACAGTTATGAAGTAGCAACGAAAATAATTTTATGGTTGGGGGTCACCACAACATGAGAAACTGTATTAAAGGGTTGCACCGTTAGGAAGGTTGAGAACCACTGCTCTATGTAGTCTCTGAGCTCTTTCAATTATTGTAGTCATTTGAGCCCCGTAGAGACATTCTCCCTTGTCCAAATAATGCCCGAAAATGGAGTAGAAGCCGTCATATAAAATATACAGTATAAAATGTATTCTCTAGCGTTATCGCCATTTGGGACAATTCAGAAATTTTCTAGTCCAGAATTGCCACATAATTAAGTCACTTATGCATTATTTAGGTTACAGAAGTATTTAAATAATTATATTTGGGAGGCTTTAACTAGTTTCATATTAATTTTATGTTCAAAGCTTGGGAAAATGCTACCTTAAAATACATAATTAGAAATAGTACCTTATGATCATCAGCTGTATTTTTATTCTCTGCATACTCAAGTTGATCCCCATGTTTAAAAAAACTATTGCAGGAGGTTTAACTACCTAAGTTGGTCTTAGAGGGAAGGCAGCAACTGCTGCTGCAGAAGTTGATTTCATTTACTTAGAAATGATAGCAGCCAAATGATCATGGCCAACATTTTTAATTAGTAACAAAGTTCTTGAGGAGGACAGAGGTAGGCTCAAAATCCTTCTCAACACAATGCTTCCAAGGCAGCCACTACTAATTCATTAACATTGGCATGAGAAAGGAAACAAGCTTATCTCTGCCTCTCTCTGCTGAGATGCTGGTTATGTTTTCAGGGACCCAGTGCCTGCAAGGCAGAGTAATTGCCACTAGATGGCACTAGTGCTATGTCAAGAGAGTCCTCAAGGCCCAAGTCTCTAATGGCCCAGCAGTTCTCAACCTGTGGGTCGCGACCATTGGAAAACACATATAGCATATCAGATATTTACATTACGATTCATAACAGTAGCAAAATTACAGTTATGAAGTAGCAACGAAAACAATTTTATGGTTGGGGGTCACCACAACATGAGGAACTGTATTAAAGGGTCGCGGCATTAGGAAGGTTGAGAACCACTGCATCTGTTCCATTTGAGGCTTTTACCAATCTAAATGTTCTTGGAAGTCCATAACCACCCACAGCAGTTGTTGACTTACCTTCTCACTCCAACTGGTGACAACTTTTCTCTATACCCTTGTATTTGATGTTCAAAAACTAAAAATCTAAGGAAGAAAGTATAAGGGCACACTAATACCTTGCCTTGTTGCCAGGGGCAATTTTTGTCTTGGATATCTGGAGTAACATGTTCCCTGTAGTAGTGTTTTCCATGTTATTCCAGGAAGATGCTCAAGCTAATTCTCATTCCTTTTTTCTATTGACAACATACTTGATTTTTCTGAGTCTTAGTTTTCTCATTTATAAAGAGGATTAAATATAGTTACCCTAGGAGGGTTGTTTAGAGGTTAAAAGTGATAATATCTAGCCCTGGCTGGGTGTCTAAGTTGGTTGGAGTATTGTCCCATTCACCAAAAGGTCTCAGGTTTGATCCCCTGTCAGGGCACCTATGGGAGGCAACCAGTTGATGTTTCTCTCTCTCTTCCTCTCTAAAAATCAATAAAAACATATCCTCAGGTGATGATTTTTAAAAAGGTGATATATCTAAAATCTTATATATTATGACATAGGTGGATTTTAAGCATTTTAATAACATCATTGCCAGATTTTTGCTATTACAGCAACAGTATATATACTAATGGTATATGACAGAGTTTAGCAACTATCTTTTATTTTTTGTTAATTAAACTGAAAAGTTCCACCTCAGGCTCCTCAGTACTTACTCTTCTTTTCCCAAGTCCGGTAGTCCAGCTCCCCTCAAAGGGCTAAACTTTTCAACATTTTGCCCTTGAAGGTCTGTCAAACCTCTGACAGCTCAGCTGTTGGATGAAGCATCTCATCCAACATGGTGCTGCATGCCCATGCTACTATTTATTATTTTCTATACTGAGTGTTAATTTTTAGATATAAAACTATTCTTCCCTCCTTTGTATTACCAGAGTACTTTGTCTTAATCACATCATTATTGGTTTGCGTATACATCTATTCTCTTTATGCTTTAAAAAAATATATATCTGAGTGTTAAGCACATGGTAGGCACTAAATGTTTATTATGTATACTCTGTATCACAGTTTATTAACAAAACACTATTCCAGAGGAGAGAAAGACAATTAATAGGCTATCTTGTGGCTTTATGTTGCTCTGTTGTTAGAGCTCTTCATCAGTTTGAGATGTTAAACCTTAATTGGAACTATAAGTACCCATGAATAAATTTAAATGATTGTGAATTTCAGGGATAGTGTTTCCATTTCATATGCCTCAGTCTCCTTTTCTCTTTGCCAACCCTGTAATCAAGGCACAGGATCTTATTTAAGCTAACAAATGATTATCCTTCATTACATAAGTAGTATGTAACTTGACCTTAAAAGGCTGCTTACTTCATAAGATGGCAATGAATCCAGCCACCAGCTGTGTCTACTTTCACAATATCTGGTACCTTTGAATAGAAGCTGATTTTTCAAGAGCTAGGGAATCATTGCCTCACACTTCCGTCTCTGATCTAGAATGCATCAGTGTTTTCAGGCCATGGAACTGCATCATCTCTCACGAGTTCTGATTCCTCTTGGGTTTAAAATACATTTGAAATCTGCACTTTTTGTTTACAGACCACAAGCTATATGAATGTACAGTTTCTGAGATATACTCCTGTAATGTTCTTTGTACTCATTGCTGATCTCGTCTTTGAGTATTATTAAAACCTGGATAAAAACAAAACTTGAACAGTAAGAGGTGCATAATGTATGTGATATTGTTGGAAAATAGATAATGTATTTAAAATACTACAGGTAACGCAAATGGACTAAAGTGATTTTTAAAACCATAAGATCTCAGTGACTATTTCTTTGAACGTGGAGTGGAGTGGCTAAGAACTACTTCAGCGTAAAAATAATGGAAAGATCATCAAGATAAATTAATGTTAGGTTTATATTATATACAAATTAAAAAGCTTCAGGGTGTAGAACAATCAAGAGGATTGGGTTAAAAATACATATAGATGGCAGGAAAGGTGTAATGTCTTTAATGTATGAAAAGCTCTCTCAGACCTGTGATAAGGCCTACTATAATAAAAGCATTATAACATTATTAACAAATACTATTTTGTGAATGTTATGATATATGCTGCACACTTCTGAGGGTCTGTCATACAGTTAAATCCTCATAGTAATTCTTTGAGGGAGATGATACTATTATTATTTCATTTTACAGATGATGAAACAGAGACACAAGGAGGTTAAGTAGCTTGCTCATGCTTGCATAGCTAGTTAAGTAGCTAGTACATTGGCTGTTTTTCTGATCCCAGGAGTGTGGTTCTGATGTCTGTTTTCTTAACCACTATCCTATACATCTTAACATAGGCAAAGGACAAGAAAGGAAGTTGTAAAAAGAAGAGATATAAAATGACCTAAAAAGCATGAGAAAATATCAGTTTCATTAATGATATAAAATCAAATAAAAATAAAAATGAAATATTAGCTCTCTTACGAATAGAGTGATGAAAGTAGAAAGTTCGCATGGAGTGGTGGTAGAAGTTTGCATGGTGGGGTGTGTGTCCCACTCGGGATACTTACCCACAAGGCAGAAGGCTTGGTGGGACAGGGGGCAGTGCTGCAGGCTGAGGCTGGAGATTCTCCTGCACCAGGCCATGGGAATGTGCCATTGCCCTGGTAACTCTTCTGGAAAACTGTGGAGAAGATGCGCTTGCTCCACAGTCTGGTTTTTTAACTCCACATGTACAGTTGAGTGTCAGATACCATAGCGTGCAAGACGGGCCTTTCTCAAGATAAGTCAGGTCTGGTCAGTGGCAGCTGCATGTGTGTGGGGAAGGATGATTGAGGGTTTCAGAGGCTTTCTTTTGAGTAAGTCTCTGAAGAGATTGCCAGGCTTTTAGCTTTGATTAAAAAATTTCAAATTACACATTTCTTGTGGCATTTTTATATCTGAGAGAGATTTCATAAAGCTGTACTCGGTTGCCTCAACTGTTGACGAATGTTTCTTGATGTTTAGTTTGGTATAAGATGCTGGGAATATAAGTCTACTTCCTTTATTCAAACTCAGTAAGTGGTTTGGGACAATTAATTTCCAATTGTTTCCCAGTAGAGCAGATTTACTTGTATATTAATGAGGCACAGGTGTTAGGCCCCTGGTGTCTGTGTGCCTGGGAGGCATATTTCAGTTGTTTATCTACTCAGCCATAGGTACTGCAAGGTACTCAAGCTTGCCTTTAACAGTTTTTACAGTGAGGCTTTTTAATTTTTTGATGTTTATTTTTTTCAAATTTGCTGCACCTGTTAAAATTTTAAAACAGATCATGTAGAAAGAAGTAGCAGAGATTTCAATAGAAAATAGCACTAAAAAGTAAAAGAAAGCAGTCTTCTGGTATATCTACCTGCCAGCCTGACATTGAAGAGAAATGGGTTCATTCCAACAGATATTTCATGTGAGAAGCCAATGTAATCAACAATGCACCTTTTTATTGTGTGTTTTTGGAGCACGTATATCTTTGTCAATGGCTAAAGCAGTCATAAGCTTATGCTAATATTCATTTTTTGTCTTGTCTATTCACTGAACTGCACTACCAACATTTTAGAGGAAATGAAATAGCCTCCATAGACATTATGAATTTCAGTAGCTGGCATAATTATAGCTATCTACATATTCATTAAATCTACAGAAGAACTCTGTCCAAAAAGACAGCCATGCGTTCAGAAACAGTGCACAACTAAATATATACGTCTTAAAAGTTGCATTTCTTAGACTTATTTAAAATTAATTTCCTGTAGCACTCCTCTCCAAGCAGAAGAATTTTAACAGAAGCTTCTCCATGCTTTGGTTCCTTGCATATAGGAAAGAATGGGAGGAACTCTTTGTAAACAACAATTATTTGGCAACAATAAGGCAGAAGGGGATTAATGGGCAGCTGAGAAGCAGCAGGTTCCGCAGCATTTGCTGGAAGGTAAGAAGAAAATATTTATTTACAGTTTGCAGTTGCAGTATATCAACACATTACCTGATGCCCTGGAAGATTACCCATTCGGGGGATCACTGAATTTTCCAGGAGCTGCACTCTAGACTTTTTTTGGCCATCCATGCTTATCTTTCATAGAACATTTACTAATAAGGTTGAACTACCTTAGTTCTGAATAATTGGTGATGGTAAAGGAGTCATTTGAAATAACAGCTTTTTCATCTCATTTGATGGTGCAGAATTCAAAGCAACACCTTAACATGCCCCAGCCGCTGCAGAAACTGTTGAAGCGGGGCAGGGGCAGAGGGGGGATTTACTTTCAGATTCCTATTATATCTAGTGCCATCATTTATCCATCCTTTCTTTTCTCTTCATAAATAGCATATAGGAAAGATTTTTTTATATTTCTTTGACTGGACACACAAAATGTAGGGCAGCAAGAAGAAGTGGAAGGGAATTAGGTCAATCTCTTTAGAAAGGCCATTGGTTACCAAAACTGGTAATAGTAATAATCCACAGTTATCATTTTAGTTGCTTGGAAATACTGTCCCTTTTTCTACTCAAAATGAATTTAGTTTTAGTCTCATTTCTAAAATGACTTTTATTGGAAGTTTTTTAGGGTAGATCTGCATGAATTGAGCATTCGGAGTCTGCAAGTACAGACAGTAAGGAAACATGATGTATTGGACAGTTTTAGATTTAATAATTTAGATTTAATAATTAAAATACATTTTTCTTCTGTTAGATGCAGGCAGTGAAGGCAGGAGACCTGCTGATGAAATATTTGTATACAAATATTTGTGCCTCCTCTCCCCTCCATTCTTTGTTGTTTAACTTTTAGTATCATTCATTTGTGGAAAATAAACTCAAATCCAGATTTATTTTAATGTATTAAGCTAAATTAAATCAAATTTGTCTTTTTAAGAATGCTTGTTATTTTCATAAACTGATTGCTGGTTGTAAATTGAATGTTCTGCTGTGAAAGGAATGACTTCACTTCTCAGGTTGTGTCCTCAGATTGCTCTAGTCTGTCCTCTACCTGCTTCATTCAAGACAAATCTTAAACCTTGAAATTACTAACTGGACCTTATGCCTGTTAATGTCCTCTCTTACCCCAAACAGTACTTCTCCATTTCACTGGCATAGCAATTTAGGACTGTAAAATTGGAACCACACTTGAATCTCAGTGAATTTTTTTGTTCATTATTAATATATATATGGAGAGAAGGTTGCTTCCATTTTGTGGTGTAGCTTTTGAGATCTTAGGGGGGAGGGTGGCCTTTGTTGACATTTGGAATTATCCAAATATATATTTCTTAAATATTTCCAAACTTATTGAGAACTAGAATGATGATAGAAATATGAAATGCCAGGAATATGAATATCTTAATTTTCAGGTGATTCTCTTTGGCATAGTTTCACACTTTACTTATGATTTTTATAAAAGTTTTTTTTCTTCTTGACAGCTATTTCTTTGTGTTCTTCCTCAAGATAAAAATCAGTGGATAAGTAAAATTAAAGAATTAAGAGCATGGTATAGCAACATCAAAGAAACAGTAAGTTGCATTTTAATTAATATAATTGTTTTCACATGTGTGCTTTAAAGTCCAGTGGCCTCTGATCTCTTGTTTTCTTTCTTTCTTCCCTAGCACATCACCAACCCACGGAAGGTCGTTGGCCAGCAAGACCTGATGATCAATAATCCCCTTTCACAGGATGAAGGGGTAAAATTCGCGTTTATTCCTATCGCAACTTCTTTTGCCCATAAGCACGTGTTTATCATACTGGTTATCAGTTACCACAAAAGCAGAGTTATTTCATACCAACTATTTTTTTTCACACCCACATACTACCTAAAACCTCATGGAAATTTTCTTATCTATATACTGTGTTGGAAGAAGTGTATGATCCATATCTGTGGAATGCCACTACAAAGGAGAAGTCCCAAGGGGGTCTTTAAGAACTAAGGATGAGCTAGAAGAGTAAAAAGATGAGGATGGAACTGTTTTATCAAGGGTGCCGTAGGGAGCAGTAGGAAAGCTACTCTGTATGATAGAAATAGAGAAGGGTTCACTTTGTAGGACTAAGTCAGAGGAAGAAAAGAAACTATTTGTAGTGATTCCATGAAGAAGTTTTTAAAGATAGGGAAAAGGTTAGACCTACCTCCACTCATATTCTCGTGAAGACTAGGAATAATTACTTCTTTATAAGTGTTGTATAATTTCTTTAATTACTGTTGTAATTCCTAGGTTCATACTAATAGAAATATTTTTTCTAGTTAATATGTAACATTAGCATTTTCCCCTGATACATATCTATCCTATCTAATAAAAGAGTAATATGCAAATTGACCATCACTCCAACACACAAGATGGCCACCCCCATGTGGACACAAGATGGCCAGCAGGGGAGGGTAGTTGGGGGTGACCAGGCCTGCAAGGAAGGGCAGTTGTGGGTGACCAGGCCTGAAGGGGAGAGCAGTTGGGGATGACCAGGCTGGCAGGGGAGGGCAGTTAGGGGCAGTCGGGCTGGCAAGGGAGGGCAGTTAGGGGTGACCAGGCTGGCAAGGGAGGGAAGTTAGGGGTGACCGGGCCAGCAGGGGAGGGCAGTTGGGGGCAGTCGGGCTGGCAGGGGAGCAATTAGACGTTGATCAGGCTGGCTCAGAATGAGGGAAGGCCCCGGCCGGCAGCCAGCAGCGGGGAAGGAAGGTCCCGAATGGCCCTGATCACTGGCTCGGCCTAGAGAACATACCCGTGCACAAATTTCATGCACCAGGCCTCTAGTAAATATTATAATTTAGTCTATGGTATAGCAGCATAAAATATT
The DNA here is from genome assembly GCF_014108235.1 of Myotis myotis. Taxonomy (NCBI): domain Eukaryota; kingdom Metazoa; phylum Chordata; class Mammalia; order Chiroptera; family Vespertilionidae; genus Myotis; species Myotis myotis. The sequence continues at coordinate 35,779,228 of NW_023416317.1, read as the reverse complement.
GTTAAGTAAATTTTAAAACTTTACATAAAGTCACATTTTAAGAAGTACATAAAAATCTATTCAATTGGGTCCTGTCTGGTGGGGCTAAGTGGTTACAGCATTGTCCCTTGCACTGAAGGATTGCAGGTTCATTTCCAGCCCCAGTCAGGAGACATGTGGGAGGTAGCCAATCAATGTCTCTCTCTCACATCAGTGTTTCCCTCTTCCTCTCTCTTCATCCCTACTCCCTCCTTTCCAATCTCTCTCTAAAAGTCAATGGAAAAAAGATCCTCAGGTGAGGATTAACAACAACAAAAAACTATTAAATTAGAAGACCAAACTTTGTAGAAAACATTGGAAATTCAGGTTAGGTTCATGTCGGACCAGTTGGGCTATGGCCTACTCTAATCCAAGCAGAACTTTTTATAGTTTAGAGGTAGTACCGGGTACATAGTAGTAAAAGTATTGTTCATTTTATATAGATAACAGAAAATAATTTAAACATATATACATATATGCTCCCAGCAACCGAATGGCAGAGTGACCAGTCGCTATGATGTGCACTGCTGTGACCAACCAGCTGATCCAGCTCAATCAGCTCCCCACCCCGATCAGGGTTGGGGTGACAGCCAACAGTCTGTGGCCCCTCCCCCTGCCAGCTATCCCTGATTGCCCCCCCCACCCCAATAAGGCCGGGGGCCAGCTGGCCAACCTCCCGCGTCCCCTTCCCCCCACTGGCCCCACCCCCAATCGGCCTCCATAGGAGCAGGCCCGCTGGACCCCATGGGTGCACGAATTTGTGCACCGGGCCTCTAGTATATAATAATATCTCTGGAAAAATTGGTGTTAGAATAAGGATGTGTCTGAAAGTAAACTAGAATTTAATAAAATTGCTCCAGTTTCAGGTTTCCTACCTGCAATGTGAAATGATAACTCAAAGAAGGATAAATTTAATCATTTAAATTATTAAATTGAGGTCATCAAAGTCAAACAAAGGTGTGAGGTTATTTTAAATAGGTTGTTCTCTTTATTTTAGAGTCTTTGGAATAAATTCTTCCAAGATAAAGAACTCCGATCGATGATTGAACAAGATGTCACAAGAACGTATGTAGAACTATTTATAAATTACTTTCAATAATTAAAATTAGTATTACCTCTGTGTTTTAGCAAAATCCAAAATCTATTGAGGAGCCTTATGTCAATAACAAAGTTATTTTGGCCAAGTTTTGATAATAACTATCATTTTCTATTCTTAAAATATAGATTTCTGTGTTCCATTTTTCAAAATAAATTATTATATTTATAATGTTGATACTCTTAAAATAATATTTAATCATTTTTTCAATTTTTAACAATTATTTTAAGTCATGTGCTTCTGATTAAGGTTGTATTATGTATTCATAATACAGATATTGCTAGAAAGATTTATCTCTTGCTTTATACCTTTGAATTCCTGTCTAACCAAATTACTTTTTTAAATGACTGCTATTACTTTACCCTCTTTATTTCCCTTCCTCTTAAAGCCATTGAGATTTGAAACAATTTCTTCTCTCAGTCTACTCAGTATTTACCATGTGAAAAAGCAGTTTCTTATTTAGCATATAATCAATATCCATACCTTTTATACATTGACCTCATTTTTCTGGGTCAAGTACTGTAGTGAGAAGTACATGAATTTTGTGTAAGAAGATCCTAGGGTAAGTTATAGCAACATATGATGTAATCTTGAGCAAATTACTTTCAATGAATGTCTTTCTCCTGAGTGTCCTTTTCTATAAAATGAGGAAAATAGCAATCGCCTCATAGTGTTGTTATATGAATATATTTGTAATAGAAGTAAATGAGATATGTTTATACTTTAAACTATAAAAAAGCACATACATGTTAGTAAATTTGATTTAATCATTGGGGTCTAGGATGAGCCAGGTGTACAGAGTCATGAGTATCTCTGGGGCCTTCTTCCAAGTCTTTCTGCAGCTTTGCCTGTCTGCCTACTCTTAGTTCAACTCCTACTAGATTTGTCACAGTGTCAAGGCCTCTGGTTCTCTGCTATTCCTCTCTTTCCAGATCCAAACAGAATAATCAAATGACATGGACTACTTTTAAGGTTACCTTGGCTGCGGGCACATCCCCAGTGGGGGGTGTGCAGGAGGCAGCTGATCGATGTTTCTAACTCTCTATCCCTCTCCCTTCTTCTCTGTAAAAAACCAATAAAATATATTTTTTTAAAAAAGTAGATGGGTTGAGGGTATACATTTTATATTTTTAAATACAGAGTAGGGAGTCATTATATGTAGTTTTCTCACATCGGTTCTGTTTTATATTTACTGCTCTGTTTCAGGTTCTTTTTACCTCCCACCTTGAGTCTCTTGTTTACATATTTAACAAATGAAATTTGCTTCAAAAATTCAGAGGAATCTTGAGTTCAGAGCACAACAAAATCTTAGAAAGCTGGCAATAGTATTGGTTTGGAAATAGAGATTTGGGATCATTTTGATGAGCTTGAGTTATCCAGTTACCAGAAGTAACCACTTACAGGGAAGCTCCACTCAGAGGTGTAGGGTAGCTATGTGCAATGCTCCCATAATCGTCTTGGAAAGTAGAAGGCCATTGTGTTGACGCACAGGAGGCATTCAATTAACATTTGTGAATAAAACAAAAATAATAAGTTTCCTCATTAGTCATTTAAGTAACTAGGTAATTAGTGGCAGTAAAACAAGTCTCTAAAAACAAAATCCAAGGTATATATTGCTAGCCCAGCAATAAAGGCACCTCTTTCTTTCAGATGCTAGGCAGTTATCTTAGAAAAATTGACCGCTTCAGCTTGAAGTGACTAATAAGGATGATAGTGTTCATACCATTATTAGATGGAAGTGGAGGACCTGTGCCATAGGGCAGAAGCACACACTCAGAGGCCAGGTGTGCCAGATTGGCTAAAAGAAACGGCAAACAGAGGGGGAAATAAAATGCATATAGCCAAACCTAGCTGGAAGTGGGTTTGGGGGTCTCTTCATCATTTTGGTTACTTAGCTCAAACATTTTTGCTTTGCTATTATTAAGTGTTATTTTTGAAAGCTGTGTTCTTGTAACTATTTGGTTTCATATTTTCTATGCATTTTTCTTATGGCATGTATATAAGTTAATTAATTTCCACTGGTACATTTTAATTAAGTTGGCAAACCCAAGATTCAGGGAAAGCAGCTAGGAAGCCCTATAATCCATAGCACAAGTGGGGAGGTTGCATACCTTCTTTTCCAGAAGGCTCTCTCCATATTCAGTTTCCTTGTCACCGCTGTATGTATCTTGTGGCAAGTAACTTTGTTTGTAGGGTAAGATTGTCAGTCTTATTGTAAAGCCACCAAATTGCCTAATCATAAAAGCTGAGTAGCTTGAGTAATTTTACTACTTTAGGTAATACATTCTCTCTAGAAGGCACTACGTGATTTAAAATCCATGGTTTTCAATTTAGTCTGCAAGGGAGCTCATAATGCAATAGGAGACAAAAGGAAGTACAGCTCAGTGAATGTTATACGATGCTACTCAGTCACTGGCATCTGTGATAAGAATTTTGTTTTTTTAAATGTTTATTTATTGAATGTCTACACTGTTCCAGGCTGATCCTTTGGAGTGGGTGGGGGGCAGAGTGGTGCAAAAGACAGACAAGGTCCTGCTATCACAGGATATCCTTTTTAGCACATGCGGGTAGAGGGTGAGATAATCATGTATACATACTGAGGGTAATTATAGAGGGAGGGAATTGCTGTGAAGAAATAAAGAAGGGTAATAGGAGAGCTAGAGGGGATGGCTGCTTTAGGAACAGTGATCAGAAAAGGCATTGTTGAGAAAATGACATTTGAGGTGAGATGTGAACAAATTTTGAAAGCCAGTCATGTGAATATCTAGGGGAAGAACATTCTAGGAAGAGGGAACAGCTGGTGCAAAGTCCCTCAGTTAAAATAAACTCAGTATTTAGGGGAACAAAGGGAAGGCAGGTATGGCTGGAAGCAAGTGATTTAAGTAGAGACATTGAGAGAAACTCAAATTCCAGACAAGCAGTCCTACAGACCACAGATAGGAGTTTGGAATTCATTCCAATTGCAATGGGAAGCCATTAGAGGATATTGAGCAGGATTGTGATATCTGAAAATATAATTCTGGCTGCTGTGATATTGGGGTGAAGATGGAGGTAGGAATGAATCTATTGCAGTATTCTAAGTTGAGTAATGTTAGTGACTTAGACTAAAGATGCACTATTAAAGGTGGTTAAGAGTAGATGGGTTGCCCTGACCGGTTTGGCTCAGTGGATAGAGCGTCAGCATGCGGACTAAAGGGTCCCGGGTTCGATTCCAGTCAAGGGCATGTACCTTGGCTGCGGGCACATCCCCAGTGGGGGGTGTGCAGGAGGCAGCTGATCAATGTTTCTAACTCTCTATCCCTCTCCCTTCTTCTCTGTAAAAAACCAATAAAATATATTTTTTAAAAAAAGTAGATGGGTTGAGGGTATACATTTTATATTTTTAAATACAGAGTAGGGAGTCATTATATGTAGTTTTCTCACATCGGTTCTGTTTTATATTTACTGCTCTGTTTCAGGTTCTTTTTACCTCCCACCTTGAGTCTCTTGTTTATTGTTCTCTTGAATCTGTTTCTTATCTTTTCCACTATTATCCATGTGTTACAGTCCTGTCTCCTCAAAGCACATTTCTAGTCATGATACTTGCTTCATCTTTTTTTTTTTAATTTCTTTATTGGTTAAGGTATTACTAATGTGTGTTCATCCCCCCTTTAACCCCCTACCTCCCCCCCAACTCATGCTCTCATCCCCCTGTTATCCGTGTCCATTGGTTTGGCTTATATGCATGCATATGAGTCCTTTGGTTGATCTCTTCCCCTTACCCACACCTTCCCCTACTTTCCCTCTGGGGATTGATAGTCTGATCGCTGTTTCTCTGTCTTTGGATCTGTCCCTGTTCATCAGTCTATGTTGTTCTCTATATTCCACAAATGAGTGAGATCATGTGGTATTTATCTTTCTCTGACTGGCTTATTTCACTAAGCATGCTTTCCAGTTCCATCCATGCTGTTGCAAATGGCAAGAATTCCTTCTTTTTTACCCCAGCATAGTATTCCATTGTGTAGATGTACCATAGTTTTTTAATCCACTCATCTGCTGATGGGCACTTATGCTGTTTCCAAATCTTAGCTATGGTGAATTGTGCTGCTATGAACATAGGGGTGCATATATCCTTTCTGATTGGTGTTTCTGGCTTCTTGGGATATATTCCTAGAAGTGGGATCACAGGGTCAAATGGGAGTCCATTTTTAATTTTTTGAGGAAACTCCATACTGTTCTCCACAGTGGCTGCACCAGTCTGCATTCCCACCAGCAGTGCAGAAGGGTTCCTTTTTCTCCACATCCTCTCCAACACTTGTTGTTTGTTGATTTGTTGATAATAGCCATTCTGACAGGTGTGAGATGATACCGCATTGTCGTTTTGATTTGCATCTCTCGTATAAGTAGTGACTTTGAGCATGTTTTCATATGTCTTTCGGCCTTCTGTATGTCCTCTTTCAAAAAGTGTCTATTTAGGTCCGTGGCCCATTTTTTGATTGGATTGTTTATCTTCCTTTTGTTAAGTTGCATGAGTTCCCTGTAAATGTTGGAGATTAAACCCTTATCAGTGATATCATTGGCAAATATGTTCTCCCATGCAGTGGGCTTTCTTGTTGTTTTGTTGATAGTTTCCTTTGCTGTGCAAAAGCTTTTTATTTTGATGTAGTGCCATTTGTTTATTTTCTCTTTAGATTCCATTGCCCTAGGAGCAGTATCAGAGAAAAATTTCTTCGGCATATGTTTGCGATTTCGCTGCCTGTGGATTCCTCTAATATTTTTATGGTTTCCCATCTTAGGTTTAAGTCCTTTATCCATTTTGAGTTTATTTTTGTGAATGGTGTGAGTTGGTGGTCTAGTTTCATCTTTTTGCATGTATCTGTCCAATTTTCCCAACACCATTTATTGAAGAGACTATCTTCACTCCATTGTATGCTCTTGCCTCCTTTGTCGAATATTAGTTGGGCATAGTGGTTTGGGTCGATTTCTGGGTTCTCTATTCTGTTCCATTGATCTATATGTCTGTTCTTGTGCCAGTACCAAGCTATTTTAAGAATAGTGGCTTTGTAATACAGCTTGATATCTGGTATTGAGATCCCTCCTACTTTGTTCTTCTTTCTCAGGATTGCTGCAGCTATTCGAGGTCTTTTTTTATTACAGATGAATTTTTGGAACGTTCGTTCTAGATCTGTGAAATATGCTGTTGGTAATTTAGTGGGGATTGCATTGAATCTATAGATTGCTTTGGGTAGTATGGACATTTTGATGATGTTGATTCTACCAATCCATGAACACGGTATCTTCTTCCATCTGTTTATGTCTTCCTCTATCTCTTTTTCTTCAGTGTCCTGTAGTTTTTCGCATATAAGTCTTTTACCTCCTTAGTTAAGTTTATTCCTAGGTATCTTAATTTTTTTGGTGCAATGGTAAATGGGATTGCTTTTTTAGTCTCCCTTTCTGTAAGTTCACTATTGGTGTAAAGAAATGCCTTAGATTTCTTGGCATTAATTTTGTATCCCGCTACATTGCCGAATTCATTTATTAACTCTAATAATTTTTTGATGGAATCTTTAGGGTTCTCTATGTATAGTATCATGTCATCTGCAAATAAGGACAGTTTTACTTTTCCTTTTCCAATTTGGATGCCTTTTATTTCTTCTTCTTGTCTGATCACAATGGCTAGTACTTCGAGTACTATGTTGAACAGGAGTGGTGAGAGGAGGTATCCCTGTCTCGTTCCTGTACTTAGGTGAAATGTTTTAGTTTTTGCCCATTAAGTATGATGTTGGCTGTAGGTTTGTCGTATATGGCTTTTATTACATTGAGATATGATCCTTCTGTTCCTACCTTGCTGAGAGTTTTTGTCAAGAAAGGGTGTTGAATTTTGTCAAATGCTTTTTCTGCGTCAATTGATATGACTATGTGATTTTTATCTCTCAATTTGTTTATGTGATGTATCACGTTTATTGATTTGTGGATATTGTGCCATCCTTGCATCCCTGGGATAAATCCTACTTGGTCATGGTGTATGATCTTTCTGATGTATTGCTGGATCTGATTTGCTAGAATTTTGTTGAGAATTTTGGCATCTATGTTCATGAGGGATATTGGCCTGTAATTCTCTTTCATTGTGTTGTCGTTACCTGGTTTTGGTATTAGGGTGATGCTGGCTTCATAGAATGAGCTTGGAAGTGTTCCTTCCTCTTGGATTTTTTGTAGTTGTCTGAGGAGGATAGGTTTTAGTTCTTCCTTGAATGTTTGGTAAAACTCCCCTGTGAAGCCGTCTGGTCCTGGGCTTTTGTTTGCTGGAAGCTTTTTGATGACTGCTTCAATTTCTTCCATAGTTATTGGCCTATTGAGATTTTTAGATTCTTCCTGATTGAGTTTTGGAATGTTGTATTTTTCTAGGAATTTGTCCATTTCCTCCAGGTTGTCCAGTTTGTTTGAGTAGAGTTGTTCATAGTATTTTTTAACAATTCTTTGAATTTCTGTGGGGTCTGTTGTTATTTCGGCTCTTTCATTTCTGATTTTGTTTATTTGAGTCCTCTCTCTTTGCTTCTTGGTGAGCCTGGCTAGAGGCTCATCAATCTTGTTTATCCTTTCGAAGAACCAGCTCTTGGTTTCATTGATCTTTTGTATTGTTTTTTTGGTCTCTATGTCATTTATTTCTGCTCTGATCTTTACTATCTCCTTTCTTCTGCTCACTCTGGGCTTTTCTTGTTGCTCTCTTTCTAATTCTTTGAGTTTAGAGTTAGATGATTTACTATCATTTTTTCTTGTTTTTTGAGGTAGGCCTGTAGTGCTATAAAACTCTCCTCTCAGGACTGCTTTCATTGTGTCCCATAGATTTTGGATTATTAGTTTCCAGGGTGTTTTTAATTTCTTCTTTGATCTCATTGGTAACCCAATCATTATTTAGTAGCATGCTATTCAGCTTCCAAGTGTTTGAGTTTTTTGGATTGTTTTTATTGTAGTTTATTTCTAATATTATGCCATTGTGGTCTGAGAAAATGCTTGGTATGATTTCAATCTTCTTGAATTTGGGGAGGCTTTGCTTGTGACCCATTATGTGGTCTATTTTTGAAAATGTCCCATCTGTACTTGAGAAGAACGTATATTCCGTGGCTTTGGGGTGAAATGTTCTGAAGATGTTAATTAAGTCCATCTGATCTAGTGAGTCATTTAGGATTGCTGTTTCTTTGCTGATTTTTTTTCTAGAGGATTTACCCAGTAATGTCAGTGGTGTGTTTAAGTCCCCTACTATGATTCGGTTGTTGTTGATCTCTCCCTTGTTATCTCCCGGAGTTTTTTTATGTATTTGGGTGCTCCTGCATTGGGTGCATATATGTTTATCAGGGTTATATCCTCTTGTTGTATCGATCCCTTTAGTATTATGAAGTGGCCTTCTTTATCTCTTGTTATGGCCTTCACTTTGAGGTCTATTTTGTCAGATATAAGTATTGCTACCCTGGCTTTTTTTTCATTTCCATTTGCCTGAAAGATATTTTTCCATCCCTTCACTTTCAGCCTGTGTGAGTCCCTTGTTCTGAGGTGAGTCTCTTGTAGACAGCATATATATGGGTCATGTCTTTTTATCCATTCAGCCACTCGATGTCTTTTGATTGGCGCATTTAGTCCGTTTACATTTAATGTTATTATTGAAAGGTACTTGCTTGTAGTCATTTCTATTTTTGTGCCTGTGTTCTTTCTTACCTTTATATTTCTTCTTTTTACAGAATTCCCTTTAGCATTTCTTGTATTGCTGGCTTGGTAGTGATAAACTCCCTTAGCCTTTTTTTGTCGCAAAGCTCCTGATTTCCCCTTCAATTTTGATTGATAGTCTTGCTGGATAGAGTATTCTTGGATTCAGTCCTTTGCTTTGCAACACTTTGTATACCTCCTTCCATTCCCTTCTAGCTTGATGTGTTTCTGTTGAGAAATCATTTGATAATCTGATGGGGGCTCTTTAGTAGGTAACTCTCTGTGTCTCTCTTGCAGCCTTTAAGATTCTCTCTTTGCCGTGTACAGTTGCCATCGTTATTATGACGTGTCTTGGTTTGGGTCTTTTGGGGTTCATCTTGCTTGGAACTCTCTGTACTTGTGTAACTTTTTTCTTCCCCATATCTGGGAAGTTTTCTGTTATTATTTCTTCAAATAGATTTTCTAATCCTTGCTGCTCTTCTTGTCCTTCTGGCAGCCCTGTTATGCGTATGTTACTTCATTTCATGTTGTCCCAAAGCTCCCTTAGGCTCTCCTCCTGCTTTTTAATTTTTTTCTCCAGTTGCTGTTCGGATTGAGCTTGTTTCTCTACCTTATCTTCTAACTCAATAATTCGGTTCTCTGCTTCTTCTAGTCTACTGTTGAAACCTTCCATGGTGTTTTTGATTGTAGCTATATCACTTTTCATTTCTTCCTGATTCTTGCATAGGTTGTTGATTTTCTCATCCATCCAGTGAATGAATTGTACAACCATTACTCTGAATTCTTTTTCTGTCATGTTGAATTCTTTTTCTGTCATGTTGCATGCTTAAATTTCATTAATCTCCTTTCTTGGCGACTCCTCATTTTCTTTCCTCTGGGATTTGTGTTGTCTCCCCATTCTGACTATCTCCAGATGGTTCAAACATCAAGTTGCATGGGCCTGGGCTGTGTGCAGTGGGAGCTTCGCACCACCCTTGTTGGGGTCCAACCCCAGCAGGTCCAGGAGTTCCCAAAGGTGTGGACGGAATCGGCGAAGAAGGAATGACACGGAGACAGCGTTCAGTTGATCAGCAGCCTAGCCAGGTTCTCTATCCAGGTTCTCCAGCCAGGTTCTCCACTTGCTTCATCTTAAAGGTTCCATGACTCTCCCTGTGGTCTTCAGAAGAATGGACTAACACATACACACAGCTCTCTTTTAGGATTTCACTTATCTTTCTATTATTGATCTCTGGTCTGAGATCAGACATTGTATGACTTCTATTCTGTCACATATGTTAAGGTGTGTTTTATGTTCCAGAATGTGGTCTGTCTTATGAATGTTCCACGTGAGCTTGAGAAGAATGTGTATTCTGATGTTGTTTGATAAAGTAGTGTATAGACGTCAATTATATTCAGCTAATTGATGATGTTGAGTTCAACTATGTCCTTAATGATCCTCGGCCTTCCACAACTGTCCATCTGATTGTAGGGTGTTAAAATTGCCAACCATGGAAGTGGATTCTCTTAGTAATTTTAGTAGTTCTTTCCTCACATAGTTCGATGCTATTTTTTTAGGTTCACACATAATAAGGATTGTTTTGTCTCTTGGATAACTGGCCCCTTTATTATTATGTAATGCTCTTTTTTATCTTGTAATTAGTGTTGTATGGTATGTTTTTCTCCATCCATTTGCTTTTAATCTACATGTGTCTTTATATTTAAAATGGATTTCTTGTAGGTAACATATACTTGGGTCTTTTTTTTTTATTATTCATGCTGACAATCTTTGTCTTTTAATTGGCCTTGTTAAGAAGAACAGTGTGCTGAGTTCACATTGGCTCCTTTTCCCTTCCCTTTGATTGAAGCTGGGGGGCTGTGGTGCGGGGGTGATTTTTCTCTTATACTACTGTGAGAACCTGGTCCAGCTCCCGGCAGTAGATCTCACAATATTGTGAGGCCCCTCTATGACAGGTCCACCTGGAGTTTTTGACTCTCAGAGTTGTTCACACTGAGCTCAGTAATTCATCAGTTAGAGTTCAGATTTTCCTACCCACACTGGTTCCCACTAGTGAGTCTAACAAGCTGTGACTTCCTGTATTTGCCTGTCTGTCTCTCCAGTCTTGGAGACAGCAGTTTGCCCTGTGTCTTCCCCATTCTTATGGATCCAAGAAGAGTAATTGGTTCTTAGTCTTCTCAGCTTTTTACTTGTTAGGATGGAGTAGCAATGTCCAGACTCCTTATATGGAGGACCAGAAACTGGAAGTCCCTCCACAATTCCCTTTTAGGCCAGTGTTGTGGCACAAGTCCCTGAACAGGTTTTGTGCTTTCCGTGTTTTGCATTACTTGTCCTTGGGAATGCTACTAACCCACTCCTCCCTGTTGGATTCCTGACAGTTCAGTCTTCAAAGCCTGAGTTCATCACCAATCTGTTAATGGAGCATTTTCCATTCTTTACAATTGGAAATAACTTATGCCTATTCTATGTTCTAGTAGAATTTTCTTAATAACTTTTTGATGATTTACTTAATTTTGTTGAGGCTTTTCTATTTATTTAGACCTGCCAAGGTATTCAATCTGCCAATATAGTCAATGCATTGACTCTAATCTCCTCTGGGAGCCAGGCACTGGAGATGCCAAGATAAATATGGCAAGGACCCTTAAAAAGCTCAGAATCTAATAGAGAAAGCAGCCAAAAAAGTTACAGCCCAAATTAACTGGTGCTGTGATAGAAACAGTATGTACAAGAGCTCTCGTGGTAGCCCATCTCCTCTTTGAAACCTAACAGTAAGCCCGTGGAGGGCATGGACTAATGCTGTTTTGTCTCACTGTTATAGAGTCAAGTTGATGTTTATGAGAGCTATAAATAAGCACACTTAAAAAAGTAACTATCAGCCTGCTGTTCTGAGTTTAAATAAGATAATTTCATCTCACAAGTTGCATTGTTGCATTATTATTGAATATGTCACTATATTAAATATTATCTTCATTCAACTAATTTTAACATATTTTTATTCTACTAACTCTTTTTTGCCTCAAAGGGTTTTATATTCATTTCAATTAATTATACTTTATCTAAACCTAATGAGGTTGTTACTCTTCTCATTTTTATTTCTGAAAAAACTGATAAAAAGGTAAATCCAGGAGTTCCATTTTACAGTGTTTCTGATTCAGAACCTGAATCGCCCATTCCAATCCAATTTGCCATGCTTCAAAGGCTGAAACATTAGATGAAACACAGTAATATTTAAGATGATGGGAAGTAATGAGTTTGAAATAAAATTCATTTCCATATTAGATGCCATAGAAGTCTGTTATTTGGTCTGTCAAGGTCTATTCTAAAAGTATATTTATAGTGTCTATAACATCATTTGCAAATTAACATATTTATAAGCCATTGCCAAATAGTGTCTTCTTTTCTTCAGATGTGTTCTCCTTTTTCCTTCAATTAAATGATTAAAACTATTTAACTTACTTTTATCATTATAACTTTGACTCTATTTAAAAGTTTATCTGATTGCCTATTGGATGTGCTACTCTTCACCTTCAATGTTTGGTCTTTTGTTTCTGATTATTGTAGGGTTATTGCAGTTAGCACTTCAGGCAGCTCATTTATCAGTTAAATCCATTCCTTCCTACTTAATCTCTATATTATGGTCAGATCTGTAAAGATCCAACTTTCTCAAATTAGTGTTTCCTTTTGTTTATAGTTTTCATAAAGTTTCTGACAATCTATTTAAGCAACTGTCTCTCCTCAGTTATTTTTAGCTCTTCATTTGATATGTTGTGGTTTCATTAGTAATCGCTGAAATTCTCTATAAAACTATAGATGTGTGCTCTCCAATTTGGTACCCACCAGGCTCATGTGACTATTTAAATTTAAATTAACTAAGATTAAAACATTTTTATGAAGTCTTCTTCAGTCATAGTAGGCATATTTCAAGTGCTAATGGCTATTGTGTGGGACAGCATAGATATAGAACATTTTTTTTTATAGACAGTTCTGTTGGACAGCACTGTGGTGAACTAATGTTATGTTTTTGTACAGTATATGATATGAATGTCTGCATTTTCTTTTTTATTGATGGTGAACTTTTAGATGTGGCCTATGCTAAATATTTGCTTTTATTTCCTTTCTCTGCCCTTAAGAAACCATGAATTTTGTAGTATACAAGTCTTATCTGAGTTTTTGGTCAATTTTAGTTATTATGTTATAGTAGGCAGCTTAAAATTAGACTACTTTGAAAATTTCTTCTGTATTACTGACATACAGAAGTGCTTTTACAAAGTGAACTTGTTGATTTTTTTTCTTGTTTAAAGTGCATCTTCTGCATAGTTCCGATGTTGGGAGGAATACTGTCAGTACTCTGTAAAGTGACAAGATTGTCACACTTTATAAATGGAAGGTGTCCTCAATGTTGGTATCTCTAAACAGCTTCCTCCAAGCCCATTTTTTACTTAAATAAAGAAGAAATTCCTCTGGGAAGGGAGATTTTATAAGCAGTTTCAGAGCAGAATTGATTTGGGTGTGTGTTAATGCAGACAATCTGCCCAGTGTTAAAATGTTAGAGAGAAAAAAACACACAAGCTGCCATCTTCGTGTGATCGCACCAAAATAGCAGCTTGTATTTATATTTTCAGTCTCCTCGAGGTGGACTGCAGGCACACACGAACGAGTGGATGCACTTGGTGTTGTGTTGTGGTTTTATTTAGCGCAGGCAGAGTACACGCTTGTGCATGCACGACCAGCCCTCGCATATGCACTTGTTCACAGCCGAGAAAGTGAAAACTACAACACAAGCCGCGCTCTGAGAGCTGTCGGCAACCTGTGTGTGTGTTTCTTAAATATTAAAGAGGGGGAAACAGATTTTCAGGAATATAAGAAACAATTCTTCTGTCAAATGGCCTGTAGTCCTTCCTCATTTGACAACATTTAAGGTAACAACAAAATATTGATTATTACGGCTGCATGTATTTATTTAGAAATATGTATTTTCCTGTACTGCTTCTGTTTTTAATGTGTATTTTTTCCCATTTCTGTTCCACTTAAGCATGCACATTCATACTGCACATTTATTCCAATTTATGGAATATTCAATATTTTTGAAAAAAATTAGTATTTGAGTGAAAACCTAGGTATATTTGCTGCAGACTGTGCATTGTAGTGCTTAATTAGCATCCTGAGGCTCCAAGTCTTCAGAACTTGGGAGCAGTGGTACGAGTACCAGCGGCACAGCCTGTCAGCCGAGCTGCTGACCAGAAGAGTGTTGGCTGTTGAGATCCCCCTGCTTCAGATTAAGCCATGTTTTTAGCACTGTTTATAGTTGTGGGCTCAATATTGATGATGCGAATGTTAAAAAGTAAAGTGTGCGAGGCGGTAAAGTAGTGCCTCATCCTGAAATAGTCCTGATAGGCATAGCCAGTCCACAGAGTGACAGCCTTCTGAGAACTTCATGCAGATTTGGAATTGAAACAACTTTATTACTTCAAGGGTAAATGAGTGTTTCACTTAAAATACGTATGTATGTATATACACATACATACAGGGTGTCCCCAAAATGGATACACACTTTGAATTATTATAAAGGCAATGCTTAAAATACATTTCATTTTCAAAATGTAATAGAATCTATAGACATTATGTATACATTTTTGGGGACACCCTGTATATTATATATTTCCCTGATTTTTCACCTTTATGAATTAAAAGTGGGTTGTTTTTGTGTTGGGGTCCAGCCCCAGCAGGTCCAGGGGTTCCCAAAGGTGCGGATGGAGTCGGCGGTGCAGATCTTTCTTCTCTGCAGCGACTGTGTCAAGCAGCAAGGCTTCCGGCATTTTTGAGAAGGGGAGTCAGTGGGAGAGAGGGCTTGCCCTGTAACTCAGGGCATTGGAGAACTAGAAAGAATGTTTGATGGAAGCCTCTGTTTCCATGGTGACACATACAACCTCCTGAAACTCCAGCCCCACTTGCCCTTTCTCCTGCACTGTTTGATATCTCCTGCTATCCGAACCTTCTGCTTCATCTTCTCACCTGTCTGGTGATTTCGAACTCCTACCTTCCATTTAGACTTTTGGAGATTTTTCTGCGATCCTCCTCAGCTATATTCTACCACTTATCATCACAACAGATTCCTACTTTCTTTCCTTTGCCTTTTTAAAATCAGTGTTCGCCACCAGTTTTTGGCCTATGAAAGCTATATGTTTCTCTTGTCTTTAACTACAGAAACAGACTGCAGTGCTCTGATCTGACTTTTCTTATACTTCAGCTCCCTACCTCCAGTCCCTCAGTCCATATATTTTTTTTTTCAGTCCATAGATTTTTTTTCAGTCCATAGATTTAATTTTCATTTTTCATTGGTTTATATGTTGGTAGATTTGTCAATTTATTTATTCATTCAACAAATACTATTTGAGAAATTACTGTATAAGCTACTGTGCTATAAGTTAAGGATTTTCATAAAGAAGTTGTGTCTCTTCTATTCTTTTATAGATCATACACATTTTTATTTTAATTTTCTTTCCTTAGAAATATCTGTAAAATGTCTATTTTCTCTCCTAGGTTTCTTGAGTTCTTAGTTCTTATGTTTTGTATCTTCATTTTCCCTAATGCCTGGCACCCATAATAGGCATTTGTGTCACTGGTAGTCATCTAGTAGTAAATCCTTTTGTTTTGCAAATGTGAAAAGTTAAAGTTCAGAAAGAATATGACTGGGGAAAATATAACTTGTTAATGGCCAAAATAGAAATAATACCTTGAACTCTAGGTCTTACTACTCACTACTCTATCATATTTTATGTCAACCTTGTTTACTTGGATTCAGCACTTTTTCAATTTATCAGATACCTTCTGTATGCAAAGCACTCTGAGAAGAAAACAGGAGACAGAAACATGAGTGACTTACCTCAAATCTTATTCAGAAGGAGGTGGCAATTAAATATTAAATAAATAGATGCTGTTTCTGCCCTCTGTGTTCATGTACTCTAATGCAGAGTTTCTTAGCCTTGGGATTATTGACATTATGGACCAATTAATACTTTGTTGTGAGCAGCTGTGGGTGCGGTGTTGGATGTTTAGTAACATCCTTGACATCTAAGTGCTGAAGGCTCTGAGAGGCTTGCTTTTTAAATCGTTACAGGGCATCAGGGCATCTTGTCAGACAGAAAGGCTCTCTAAGGCAGCGGTTGCCATCTGGTGGTCCGTGGACCACTGGTGGTCTGTGAGGTCCAAAAAAGGTTGGCGACCGCTGCTCTAGGGCATCCCTTTACTGAGATCTTAACAAAGGATTTTACGTTCACAACCTTAATTTTGTTTTTAGATTTAATATTTGCCCAAAAGCAGTGTCTTAATATTAGCACAAAATGCTGACTAGAGAGGCTGAGAATAAGAAAATGTTTTCTTTTAAACCCAGCAAGTCCTAGCTCCTTTTTGTTGTGCAGTTCTTCCTTTGCTTCTTTCATTCTATTATAAGTAACAGGTATAAACCAAGCAGCACCTTCAACACTCCGGCTGGATTGCTCCTTAGTTAGATCCCCAGTTTATTAGGTATGTTTTCTATTTTCTTTTTAACTAAGGATTGCCACGTTGCCACTACATAATAAGGGATGTTTTCCCTGTATGTTTTCCCCTGTTAACATGAAAACATTCAAACCTGTAAAGAATTTTTGTGAGTTTATTTGAGCCAAACTGTCGACAATTGCCCAGAAGCATTATCTCAACGGATTGGGATAATGCTCCAGAGAATGGTGTTTTTTTTCATCTATTTTTATACATTGCAATCAAAGGAGAGGTCATAGGTGGGTTTCATGAAATCCATTGGTGATAGATTAGAGAGATGGGAGAAAGCAAAGGGTGGAAACCTCTGGGATTGGATAAAAAGTAAAATGATAGACACATACTTAGATGGGTGCAGAATAGTTAACAGTCAACAATTAATATAACAATGAAGGAATCTGTGGTATCTGTCCTGGCACCCAGGCACATTAGGTTGTGAGGACCCCCAAGGGGTCCGGAAAAAGGGAAGTTACAAGTTACGCAGACATTTCAAGAATATGTTATCATAGATGCAAAAAGACAGATAGGCTCAGTTAAGGTAAAGGTTGGACCCTGTCAGTGAAGATACTGGCCTAGGATGTAACTGCCCACCATAACTGCTTTTAGTTAAAGTTTAATTTCAGACCATCCTTTGTGGTTACTTTAGGTCTCTGAGTTTGCAAGACCACCATGCAGGCCTTCCCTGAGCTTGTCAGGTTAGCATGTGGCCCCTTTCGTCCACACCCCACTTTTATTTAAGCCTTCTCTGTCAGCCAGCTCCTCCTGGGCTGTGTCTGTCTTTTGCTAACAATCTCATTCACACCCTTTAGTCTTTCACTGATGCTTTATGCAAGGTCTTTGGAGCTTCTGTTCAGTTCCATAGACAGATCTATCACATACCTTATGCTTTTTAGCAATACCCCAATTTCAGGTATCAAAACCTATGTTAGTTATCTATTGCTACTATATAAGTCAACCAAAACTTAGTAACTTTAAACAATAATTATTTATTTCATACTTGCTGTATGTCGGGAGTTTGGGAGCAGTTTAGCTGGAAGCTTCTGGCTTAGGGGTATCAAGAAATTGCAGTCAGGTTTCAGCTGGAGCTGCAGTCATCTGAAAGGCCTGACCAGGCTTGAGGACCAGCATGGCTTCCTCTCCATGTGGGTCTCTCCATGGGGCTGCTTAAGTGTCCGTCTCCAGGGGATACTTTCCCCAGACCAAATGATCCAAGAATTTTCAGATATATTTTTAAAATACCACAATCCACATGTAGCTTCCCAGGCCGCCCAGATGACATTTTTCCATTCTATCCAGCTGTAAGGGGAAAGGTCTATGGGCCCTCACTGGGGTTTGGGATGAGTTTGGGGGTTACACATCACTTCTACTCTCACTCCATTGACTAGCACTGAGGCAGGGCCACAGCTACCTGAAAAGGACACGGGGGAATTAAATCCAGCTGTGCGCCTGAGATGACAAGAAAGCAGATTTGTTTGAATAGGGAGAACGGTGAAATCACCAACCAAAGTAGAGGGAGCACAGAAAGAAAAAGGGTCTGGAGTGTGTGGGTTCATTCTATATCAAACTGTTCCTGTATGGTTTTTGCTTGATTTCTCAGCTTTCCTATAACAAACAATAAACCAGAGTAATGTATTGTAGTTATCTTGGTGTTTAATAGTATTCTAGGGAGTTTTCATCCACTCATTTTAAATTTTGGATGAATGCTTGCTCTGGAATTCTATTTTTGAAGTATGGGCATAACATCAGTTATTGTTCCTCCAAGTCCTTCTGTGCTTCTCTGTCCTACTGCATGATTATAAACCTTCACCAAGGGCTTTACTTTCTCCCTTGGGGCATCTTATTGAATACTTGCATCTTCAGTAATTCATCTGGGCCCAATGCTTTGTCTGTTTTAATACTTCTAATTACCTAATTATGTACTATAATGCAGTGACAAAGCCCTTTATCATTTCACTCTTTTCTTAACCCTTTTCTTGCTTAGGAAATACTCTTTTTGTCTCTTTGTTGTCTGAGAAACTCTTCCTTATAGACAGCCAGATATTTGCCTGGCTTCCCTTTATTGTCTTTCTGTTTTATGAAGACAGTTGCTTTATTGAATGTCTTTCCAGTTAACTCCCATCAGGTACCTGGGATCCTGGTTTTTGGGCTCTAGAGTTGTTGTTTAGTCCTCCTCCATCTCTCACTTCCTGATTCATTCCCATACTCTACAGTCACATGAAAACGTATCCGAAAGAGAAATCGAATAGTCTGGTTGTCATAAAACAACTTTTGTGACAGAATTAGCGGCCATTCTGTCATTTATAGATCTTTTATGTCCACAAGTATTTATGAGTAAATTATTGGAAATCAATAAAATTTTCCAAAATTATGATGATCTATACTTAAGGGTAACTAAACATTGATGAAGGGGAATTTTTATTTATATATGTATTTTAGATAATAAAGGAAAAGTGATAAAATCATAGTCTTACCATTTTATTACCTTTAGTGAATTAATGGACCTAGGCAATGCTCATCCGTGGTTGCCAGCATCATAAAAGGAGAGATAAGTTAACAGTACATGCCTCCTGATAGAATTGTACACACCGACTACACCAGTTATTTATTGCTGCATTGTAAGCCACCCCAAAGCTTAAAACAACAGCATAATTTATTTCGTTGATGCATCTATAACTTGGGCAGGTGTGAGCAGGACAGTTTGTCTCTGTTCCACGTGGTGTTGGCTAGGCCAGCTTAAAGGTTAGGGGCTGGAATTTCTGAATACTTGCTCACATACATGGCTGGCTGTTGAAGCTGGCTCTCAGCAAAGACCTTCTCTGGAGCTATGGCTCCAACACATCTACACAGCCCTTCCATGTAGCTGCTTCTCTTCCTAGCAGCATGGTGTCTGGGTTCCAAGGATGTGTCCAGATGGAGAACCAGGCAGACGCTATGCTGCATTCTCTGGAAGAAGCCATCATGAAGGCCAGCACATATTCAAATGGAGGGGAGTTTGACTCAACTTTTTATGGAAAGCATGCCAAACAATTTGTAAACATGTACTAAAACCATCGTGCTGCCCATAAAGAACTTTGTTGAAAGTTGAGCCTGAATCTGATTAGATCTCTAGACCTAACTACCAGTTTATAGGAAATACTAGAGGCCCAGTGCACAAAATTCATCCACTCAGGGGCGTAAGGGGTAGTGGTGTCCCGCAGCCCGGCCAGTGCCTTCTCACAGTCTGGGAGCCCTTAGGCGATGCCCAACTTTCTGCTTAGGCCCGCTCCCCATGGAGCAGACAGTCGGACATCCTTAGTGCTGCTGTGGAGGCCAGAGAGGCTCCTGCCACCACAGCTGCATTCGCCAGCCATGACCCCTGCTCAGGGTTTCTGGCTGAGTGGTGCTCCCCCTGTGGGAGCACACTGACCACCAGGGGCAGCTCCCGTGTTGTGTGCCTTCCCCTGATGGTCAGTGTGCACCATAGCGACCGGTCATTCTGCCGTTTGGTCGATTTACACATTAGCCTTTTATTATATAGAATGGGGGGAGAAGAATGGATTAAATAACAAAATGGAGGATCAATGAATAAAATACAGAATGTGGGAAGTTTCTACAGGATGAAGAACCTGGTTTCTTATAAAAAAGAGAAAAGGACAAATTTATTGAGTTAAAGTGTCAAAAAATTGCAGTGCATGGATATTTCCTGAGTCTTGATTTGAACAAACTGAAATTTTTAGAGATATTTGAACATTGACTAGATACTTGATTTAACTATTACATTATTTTTACTAGTAATGTGGTTATAATACAACTGTGGTTATGTTTTTAAAGAGTCCTTATCTTTGAGAGAGGACTCTGCAATTCTTAAAGATGTGGTGATGTCTCAGATTCGCTTCAGAAGGCAGCAAGATGAGTAGATATAAAACAAGAATTTGTTAGTGATAAAGATGGATGATGGGTATCTTGGGGTTCAGTCTACTATAATCAAATATTTATAAATATTTGACTCTTCCATAATGAGATATTTTAAACAAACTTATAATGGAAAGTATATTGCCTACAAATTTTGGGTTGTTTCAAGATGCAAAACAAAACACGCCATACTTTTATATCTGTTGGTATTAGTTTGCAGTATGTAAAATTTGACTAAAATTAAGTTCCTTCACACATCGGAGAGTGAAACTGCTGTATTTCAAATATTGATCAACTGAGCTACAACTAATACATCGCTTATTTTCCCATCAAGTAAGAATCTACACTGTATGAGTCTAAATTTCATCATGGAATACTTTAATTTAACTTTTCATTCTTTTTTTCTATCAGAGTTTCACCCTCATCTATTTATCATCTTCATTTTCTGGCCAAATGCAGAAATTACTTTTCTTGGACTTTTATTTTCTGATAACAGCACTTATCTTCAGTCCCAATTTAGTGTGATCTTCCCCCATCACCTTTTACTTTTCTATCAGATATTTTGGCTTGCATGAATCATAAACTAATAAAGTTTTAATTCTAAATGTTTTTCTCTATTTTATCTTTACTGAATTTACTACAATTTCTCTTTTTTTTTCGTGAAAATGGAGAGTCACACTATTGATTTTTCAAGCAATTGTTGGATCTGTATACTTTGATTTGTATCATTGTTTCAAAGGAGATTTGCCTTTCCTCTGGTTTTTGGATTAGACTAATGTTCAAATTATTTCACCAGTCCTAAATCAATACCAGATACCACAGGGTAAAAAAAGCTTAGATATGTAATTAGCAGCAGGGAAGTTCTTTTGAAACCTAAAACATATCAACAAAAACATTTTTACTATTCCTAGAAAAGCTACTCACTGTACTTTTCTTCCTCTTATTTCTGATTCTTAAATATGGTATGTCTTCTTGTTTGAAGCCTGATAATATGACAATCAAGTATTTGTTGTAGGGAATATTTTATTATTCAGATATATTCATTAAACATATGAACTTGGTTCTTCTCTGTAGCTAACTCTAAACTCATGGAATTTTACGTAAATGAATATATATCTTCAACTCATTTATAACTGACTAGAGGACCAGTGTATGAATTTGTGCACAGATGGGGTCCCAAGCCAAGTGGGGGGGCTGGAATGCAATAGGCCTTCCAGGTGAGCAGTGGAACGCCTTTGCTGGCCAGGAATCCGGATCTGTCCCTCTGACATTCACGCTGGTTGTTGGGAGCCTCCTGGTGGCCGCTTTTATATTGTTTCTTCCTTGTGGAGTGTCTAGGGAGGGGAAGTAGCCCCGGTGCCCAAGGCTGACTTCCAGGAGGCCGGCAATGCCGTCAGGATGGTGCTGGTGGCGCTGGTCCATCAGTGCCTGGACTGTTTTCCGGAGATTGGACCTGCAGGACTACTGAGGGAGAGTGTCTGCTATCAGGCTGGTGGGCCACCAGGACAGGTTGGTCAGTGGACCACCAGGGGGCAGCTCCTGTGTTGAGCGTCTGCCTCCTGGTGGTCAGTGCGTGTCATAGTGACCAGTCATTCCGGTCGTTTGGATCGTTCAGTCGCTTAGGCTTTTATATATATAGATTAATGAAGCAGTTGGGAAGTACTGCTACCCTGTTATCTACCCAGATGCATTGAGGCAGGTATTAATCTCTCTGTTTTAGTGCACTTAGTTGTTAACTTCTGAGTTTAGCTGGATTATCTTCAGAGACTTTTTGAATTTTAAAATTTGTCTGAATGTAAGTTCTTTTTCCAAATTCTGAAATACTAGAAACTTTTTTTCAGAACTTTTCTATATCTTTCTACCTTACTTATTTGATGCTATGGATTCTTCATCAGGATTTAGAGAATAATCATGCTTTCCTAAATAAAGAGGGTGTCATGAAACTTCATAAATGGACACGTTAGCATTGTTGAGTAGAATTGTAGATGGTGTGTTATTGGGTAGGGATGCTATGTCTGCCTAATACACATTTTCATTTTATTGGGTATTTGCTAAGAGTGGGTAATTTAAATTACCTACCTGCAATTTAATTCTTGTAGATCTCTGGTTTTTAATCTTGCAAGTGGATAGTAGACATTTAAATGAAACTAAGAATTGGTATGTAATTTACATTTTTAGCAATTAGGTATTAAACTCTTACTATATAACTCATGGGTGTTTGTTACTAAGTAAATGTAGTTTTTAGCACTCTTTTCCCATAATTCATTCAGATTGTAGCAGCTACATAGAATTTAGTTTTGACAGTGTACATAGATAATTTGCAAAGAATAGTTAAGGAACGGACACCAAAAATCATTTAGCCACATGATCTTAATCATGGGGCATGGAGCCTCTCAGAAGGATTATTCTAGTTTTAACTTAGTGACTAAGTTTTTCCAAGAAATTTCTCGACACTTTATTTTATTAACTACTTACCTTTCTTGATTATTTTGGGGTATTTGACTTTCTAAGGGCTTTGGCAACTTTTCGTTTGTCCCAAATTTTTGTGTTTCTTTCCTACTTGGGTGCATTTGACATCTTTCTGGAACTTCTTTGACTTCTATGATACATATTCTCTGAATCTATGTTCAGGTTAGTTTTCCCTTATTTAGCAGCTACGGTCACTTGTTGCAGTTGAGCTCCCATCCTGCGTAGGGACTGTCTGGAGGGCATCACATTATGGTTTATGCAGAGATGTGAAGTAATCTTGCTCAGATCTATGTGTTGTTCATTATTGGCCCCCAAAATGGAGGCATCCTTGCTGCTAGAGAAAAGATCAAATATCTATTTCTTGGGACGGTTGCACATCAAAAGAAGTTTCAAGCAAAAGTCAAATGAACAGATGAAGATAAAATAGGCTTTAATTTATTATAAAAACTAGAGGCCCGTTGCAGGAAGATTCCTGTAAAAATAAGGCTTCCTCAGGCCTATTCCTGCAAGAATAGGGCTTCTTGCGGCCGGAGCAAAGCAGAAAAGGGAGCTCCCTTCCCCGCTGCCTCAATCCCTTCTCCGCTGCCTCGCTCTCTCCTGTCTCCGCTGCCTCCGCTCCCTCCCTTCTCCGCCTCTTTGCTCCCTTCTGCTGTGCTTGGCTTCCTTCTATGCTGTCTTCAGTCTTCGCTCCTTGCCTGCATATGCAAATTAACCACTATCTTTGTTGGGTTAATTTGCGTAGTCACTCTGATTGGCTGTTGGGCGTAGCAGAGTGACACCAATTTGCATGTTTCTCTTTTATTAGTGTAGATTAGCATCAGAAAAGAGATGCTTCATGAACCACTAGCATAGTTCACTCAGGAACCCAGCCTAGACATGAGAGAAAGTGGTAACTCCAAAAGAGGATTAGGAAGAAGCATAAAACAGCTGAAGTGTCCAAAAACCATTCTAATCTGAAATCAAACCACCATTAATGCTCTTAAGAAGACTCATGAGGGGTATTTTTCTGTTTCCATGTCCTGTGCCTCCATGCTTGCAGTGCTCTTCCTGTCCAGTCTCTCACACATTCTCTTTGCCACATTCGTCTTCATCACCCACAGCACCAGTACTCAGACTAGTAAAGACCTCGATTTCCAAACACCTACTACTTGCCCAGCACTGTTCTTGGTGCTTTCACATATCTTATCTTGATCTCAAGGTCAGTGTTATTGTCCCTCCTTAACAGAGGAGGCAGTCCCTTACCAAGATCACACAGCTAGCAATTATGCAACATGAATTTGAACACAGGCTTTTCCTTTCAGTTTTGTGATTTTCCTGTGTCACTTTATTATGATGTGCTTTTCTCTTTCCTGTAATCTTTGTTCCTTAAAGATTATTCCCACTTAGTAGAGTTGCTCAAATGCTATTTTCTTTGTTATTTCCCTATTCAAAAAAACAGAGTCACTCTGTTGCATTTCCTCAATTTTAAATTCAAGCTCTTTCCAATCCTGCCCCACTGTTTTCCTGTTCCCAACTGGCAATACTTGGTGTACTGTTCTTTCTGATGACTAATTACCATATTGAGCTGTACACCTGGAATACTCTGTGCTGTCTATGCCTTCATATATTTTCTTCTGATTTGGTTACCTTTTCCATTGATGTTCCTCCTTTTCTAAAAATTCTTATTCAAACCTTTTGTGATCGAATCCATTGGACTGTTTACTTCTAAACGACACCCCCCCTTCCATTATATATTCACTAGTAGCCCTGTGCACGAATCTGTGCGCCAGTAGCTTGTTGCTGCCCTCCAGTAGCTCTCCGCCTGCTGCCCTGCCCTCCTGTATCTTCCCCTGCCCCCTGCCCCCGCCTCATACCTTGCTGCCCTGCCCCCTCCTGTAGCTCTCCGCCACCCGCTTTTAGCCAGTAGCTTGCTGCTGCCCTCCTGTAGCTCTCCGCTTCCTGCTTGTAGCTCACTGCCCCACCCTCCTACTGATCCGTGATCCTGTCATTATGTGGTCGGTCATTATGCTTCACAGTGTAACAACCATTTGCATATTACATCTTTATTATATAGGATTGTACATTGCATTGCTATGTATTTGATCTATGGCTTATTGTGATTATATATTTTGTCTTATAAACAACTGTTTAAGTTCCTTTCAAGTTTATAGTCTGCCCTTTCCTATTTTACATGACCTCAAAGAACCTGGTAGACATTTTGATCCAGACTGTTTAAGCCAGCGGCTCTCAACCTGTGGGTCGCAACCATCAGAGAACACGTATAGCATATTAGATATTTATATTACGATTAATAACAGTAGCAAAATTATAGTTATGAAGTAGCAACGAAAATAATTTTATGGTTGGGGGTCACCACAACATGAGGAACTGTATTAAAGGGCGGTGGCATTAGGAAGGTTGAGAACCACTAAAAGCAATACTGACTAACTTGTTCCATTTGAAGTCTACATTTTAATTAGATAAAATTAGCAATGTGGTCATGTAAAATAATTTAAGTGATATTTGCATTAAAAAGATTTTTTAAAGACTTGCTAATAATAAGGTCACACTCTAGTCCTATAAACCAAATGGACTAAAACAGACCACTCCCCCACCCTAAATACATAGATTATAATTCATTTTGCTTAAAAATTGTTGTATTCACCATGTGGTGACATTAAGCATATGGAAAACATTTGAAATATTTAGATGTTGAAGGGTATTGCTTCCCTCTGTGATATTATAATTTCCATTTTCTCATCCTTTTTTCCTGAACATATAAGTCCCATCAATGCCATAAGTTGCACGGCAAATACAGACTTGCACTAAAACCCGAAGCAATCCTTGTACCTCTCAGAGATGAGAGTTTGAGGTAATTCTTAGAATTGTGCTAGTCATTTCAATTCTGTCTTTTCTTTTTCCAGGTTTCCTGAAATGCAGTTTTTCCGACAAGAAAATGTGAGAAAAATTCTTACAGATGTTCTTTTCTGTTATGCTAGAGAAAACGAGCAGTTGCTTTATAAACAGGTAATGAAAATATCGTACAGGTGGCATCCATTGACTCAAAATTTTCTATACAGCTTGACAAATGATAGAGCAATAATGTAGCCTTTATTGTATCCAGAGTTGTGTCATAATAGTACAGCAATCAAAGGGCTGCTTGTCAGCTGCACGGTGAGAAAAGTAAGCTCATTGAGGCACATATGCTTCTTCCTTATTATAAGACATTTCACCAAATTGTCTTCTATAAGGCATTCAATCTTTTCTTTCAACTTTTGGGAGTTTGTTTATAAACAACATCTCTGAAGCCAATCTAGTAATAAAACTTTTCAGAGTTGTATGTATAAATATTGTTTCTATGTACAGCATTTATAAATATGCAACATGCTGTGTAAAAAATAAAGTATCCTTTTACTCTTTAAAACTTACCAGTAATATAACTTCAGAAAGTTCCTTTAAATTTTTTGAAATTTATATAATATTCTTTCTGATCCTGATATTTGATTCATTCCCATTACTAAAGTAAAGAAAGTTGTTGGATTATTTTTATTGAAATGTAAATTATTTACTTAATATATAAGGAAATATCTAGGTTTCTCTTGAACTTATTGTAATCCAATAAAAATACATCAAGTTGAGCCCTGGCCAGGTGGCTCAGTTGGTTGAAGCATTGCCCTGTATACCTGAAGGTTGCGGTTCCATTCCTGGTCAGGGCACATACCTAGGTTAGAGCACATATGGGAGGTAACCGATGGATGTTACTCTCTCACATTGATGTTTCTCTCTCTCTCTCTCTCTCTCTCTCTCTCTCTCTCTCTCTCTCTCTTCCTCTCTCTCTAAATCAATAAAAACATATTCTCGGGTGAAAATTTAAAAAAGAATACATCAAGTTGAATATTTTATGTCTTTCTCAAAATGTGCATCAAGAGGGAATTCAAACTGAATTAATAAATTCTCTAACAATAAAAAGTTATGACATGTCCACTTAACAACCACCTAATTTCAGTGTAATATAACAGAAAATATTCACATAGTAAAAGCAGTGTATTTAATTTGAAGAAAACTTGATCCATTTAAAGATAATCAACCAAGTCATATTACACTTGTCCTAAATAATACATTTGTTATTGAGTGCATAGAATACCCAAAGGAACTAATTTTATCTTAGTTTTAATATTAGTAATATGTCTTTTTTTATTAGTAATATGTCTTTATATTAATTACATGGTAATTCTATGAAATACAATTGCATTATATAAACCACTGTTTAGAATGGGAAATGGATAAAAATATATCCCATTCACAATGCCAACCAAACTATAAAATAATCTAGAAATAAATTTAATATAGGCAAAAAAGGTATATGAAGAAAGCTATAAATGAATTAAAGTATATAAAGCCAGACTTGAATAAACAGAAAAGTGATACATGTTTTTAGATGAGAAGACATTAAATAAACTTTTTACCAGATTGATGAATAAATATAGTATCATTACAGTGATAATCTAAGTGAGAGATGTGATTTTTAAAAAACTGGACACATTTATTTTAAATTTAGTGCCAAAAAGCTTTACACTAAATTTCATGTACGTAAAGTAGCTTAATTGATTAAGAGCACTTGTCTAGGTGCATATCCCTTTATTTGAATCTCAGCTCCACGTGGCATTTACTAGCTACATAGGCAATTTACTTACTTAACTTTTCTAATCCTTAGTTTCCTTATCTATTAGAGGAGTGCAATAATAGCATTAACTTTGTAGACTTAAAAATAACTAGTTCTCACTAAGCGTTCATGTTGCATGTTGGTAGTTGTGGTGTTGTTATTATTACTAGAGGCCCGAAATTCGTGCCCTTGGGTTGGGGGGTCCCCTCAGCCCGGCCTGTGCCCTCTCACAGTCCCGGAGCCCTCGGAGGATGTCCGCCCTATGGGGAGCGGGCCTAAGCCATCAGTCGGACATCCTTAGCGCTGCCACGGAGGTAGGAGAGCCCCTGCCACTGCCGCTGTGCTCACCAGCCATGAGCCTGCATTGAGTGTCTGCCCCCTGGTGGTCAGTGTGCGTCATAGCGACCGGTCATTCCGCTGTTTGGTTGGTTTGAATATTAGCCTTTTATTATATAGGTTTATTATTACTATTAACTATATCGGAGTTGCCAGAGAATTTAGGGGAAAAGAAGAGTGGCAAAGGGAGATAGGAACATTTCTATAAATATTCTGTGATCAAACCACTGTGACGGTAGTATGGAAATTGAGAGTAGATCACCGGAACAAACTAAGATGGGTCTAGTTATGTATGCAATCGTAATATGATAAGATAGGACATTTTTATTGACTAGCTATATTTAGCTTTCCATCTAGAAAAAAGATTAAATTATACTTTTATTGGAGAACAAATTCCAGATGTAGTAAAGATATAAATGTAAAAACAAGAATTAGACAAGTATACCAGGAAAAATTTAGGAGAATTTTTTTTACAATCTGTGTAGGAAAGGCTTTCCCAAGCAAGATATCTGGAAGTTATATGCAAAGTTACAACACTAAAAACAAACAAACACCAGAAAGGGAGACTGGGAGAAATTAAATCTCTATCAGTATAGCATTTTTTGGAAGCAAATAAAAGAAAATCCCATTTGAAATGACTTAAACGCTAAGGATATTAGAATCATACTTTCCAAGAATTCTGGGGGCAGAATGATTTTGCAGCATTAGTTCCATAGCTCAGGCTCTTTATCAATGACCCAGGTTTATTTCTATTTTCCCGTTCTCCTCTTCTCGTTGTGTTGGCTTTTATAATGAAGTCTATCCCCACATTGTCTCCTCTCCTCTCCTCTTTTGAATACTTGAAAATACTTCACAGTAAAATATTAGGTAGCAAATCAAGTCAGAATAAAATTATCCCAAAATACAGATTTGTTTTCCTTTTTCCTTTAGAGAAAGAAAAATCTAGATTGAAGAAGTCTTAAAATAATGGAAACAAGTTCCACTGACAAAGAACAAAAACGTAATAACTGCACATGCCATCATTTGTGATATATGTAGCCCTCTGCATTTTTAAGGAAGACTAAAGAGGAATAAGGAAGATCAGATTCTTGATAATTTAGACAAAGTCTATCAATTATTGGATTAGAAAGTATTAGCTTACTTCTGGGTATCAGTTAATAAGACTTAATTACTCCCTGTACATGTTTAAAATCTCATAGATTTTTTTACACAGAAATAAAACCTTCTGTAGAAGGACTGAACATTTAGCCAGATCAAATTTAAGAAAAAACCTTGAGTTTTATCACAAGCTGTTAAAGCTATTATTTTGTACTAGGTGACACCCCGTTTAACATCGACCATATTGTTAATAGTTATGGGATTTTATTGAATTAATGAGACTGTTATCATGTAGTAGAATGTCTTGCTGAGTTAATTGAAACTGCAGAGATTATATAAATGGTATTAATGAACTTTGACTGCCTGATGCCTCAACTTTAATAAAGACTGCTTGGTGGGCTAAATGAACACAGGCAGATAAAAGAACAGGTTCAATTTTGTGAGCCTACAGGCTGTTGATGAAGAAAACTTCGTTACCTTTATTTTCCGATGGCATGGGTTCGGAGTGCAGTGACTGCTAACGATCCAGCA
The DNA here is from genome assembly GCF_014108235.1 of Myotis myotis. Taxonomy (NCBI): domain Eukaryota; kingdom Metazoa; phylum Chordata; class Mammalia; order Chiroptera; family Vespertilionidae; genus Myotis; species Myotis myotis. Next base: position 35,749,942 of record NW_023416317.1, on the reverse strand, counting down.
GGGATAAAGGCTTGAAGCAAGCAGAAATGCTTACAGTGTCTATGGCAGCAAAATACACATTTTGGGAACCAAGAAGTATACTGACACTGTTTGTATTATGTTTTGTCAAATTTACAGCATATTGAATTTATGATGATTCTGTCTAGATAATTCTCTTTTCCTTTAGAGATATCTGTATACTTGCCACTTGCAATTATTTTCTGGGTTTTAGTAGTTTAGAATTGAGAGTAAAGCCAACATTCTCTTTCAAGTCTATTTAAGAAAATATCGTAGTTTAGTTGGAATGCAACATTGAATTGGTAAAAGTTGTCTTCATTGTTATTAATTTTTATTATATATAAAGAGCACCCTATTTATTGATGTGAAATATTGAAATATGATTTAGTGTTATTCTTTTCCATTTTTTATATTGTAGGTCAGCTTTTACCAATTTGTTGCTTTGTTGAGTGGTAGATATTTCATTTATTCAGTCACTGTGTAGTGAGTGCTTTTTATGTGTTGAGCCTATAATAGGAGCTGGGTTTGTGTGTGTGTGTGTGTGTGTGTGTGTGTGTGTGTGTGTGTACTAGTATGTCTTGTTCTCTAGGCTGCAAGCTTCATAATGGTTAGGAGCTTGCCCACTTTATTCACTTTTGTGTTGTCAACACATCATAGGTAGTTAATAAATAATTTTTGAAATAAACAAAGACAAATGATGCCTGAACAAATAGAGAATGTGGAGAGAGTAGTATCACAGAAACTAGAGGGAAGAGAACATTTAAAGAAGGTGAGAGATGCATTTAAACAATAAATCTTTCTTATTAAATTAGCCATAATTAGTTAGAAGATATATTGAGGGAAAAAGACCCATTTAGAATCACTACCACTACCAACAACAATAAAAACCTAGTAACAAACCCAGTAAAAATTATGCAGTTCTACAAATTTTTGGATTACAAAATCTGGTGTTCTAAAAATGTCAATTTTCTTCAAATTAATTTTAATGCAATGCCAATAAAAATTACAGTATTTTGTTTATAATTTATGTATTGAAGTTCCCTTGGATGAAAAAATTTAGAATAGGCAAGATAATTTTGAGGAAAAAAGGATAGATAGTATGGATGAATAGAATAATGAACAGGTCTTTACAATAATAAAATTATTTTTAAAATTTAAAAAAACATATTTGATTTTTTTTTCAAGCACACCTTTTACTTTGCTCTTAGGACCCTAATAAACAGCCCAAGAAGCAAAATGGAGAAAACTCACCATTTCCTCTGAGATAGCATTTATTGTGTGTGTGTGTGTGTATACTAAAGTTCTTATTAAGAATATTCCAACCAATGGAATACTAGTAAAATCCCAGCTAAATATGAGAGCTAAATATTCAGTTTATGGTAAAGATGACATTTCAGAACTCTTGGGAGAAGAGGTGTGTTATTCAATAAATGGTGCCCACTTAATAAATTAGTGAAAGGTTTGGAGGGTGGCTGGGGTTGCATACCTATGACATGAGGCCATAATGCAGCGGTTCTCAACCTGTGGGTCGCGACCCCTGAAAATACATCCTGCATATCAGATATTTACATTACGATTCATAACGGTAGCAAAATTACAGTTATGAAGTAGCAACGAAAATAATTTTATGTTGGGGGTCACCACAACATGAGGAACTGGATTAAAGGGTCGCGGCATTAGGAAGGTTGAGAACCACTGCATGTATCAAAAGAGCTTTTATTTCAAGCACCTGGCTGCAGGTGGGCTGAGTCCGAAAAAGGAATCAGCAGTGACTGAAGGAAGAGGCAGGTTTTTATTAGCTTCTGCTGGCTGCAAGCAGTTCTGCTGATGTACAGAGCTTGACTGACATGTCCTGTCCTTGGCTCCTCCCAGCGCCAGATGTCCAGTGGTAGGCTATGCTGTGAACGAGGCTGCACTGCCAGCCTTCTGCAAGATATCTGCTAAGCACAATAAGTTTCCTCTGCCCATTTTATTCTCTTTAACCCTTTCAATTAGTTTAACTCATTTTGAGAGAAAATATATATTTAATCTTCAGGTCAAAATTAAATACTAGATAGATAATTAATTTTTTAAAAAGAAAACTAAAACTATATAACAACCATTGGTGAAATTTGATTGGATTTTGTTAAAATTAGTTTTTGTTAAATTTGATGGGGTGACATTGGTTAACAAGATTATATAGGTTTCTATGACATCTCATCGGTATATTCCATTGTGTGCCCACCACCCAAAGTCAGATCTTCTTCCATCTCTATATATTTGACATTCTACCCCCGATCCCATCCCTCTGGAGATAAGTCAGACATAAAAAGTCAAGAACTATATGATTTCACTCATATGTAGGCTATAAAACTGAAAGCAACAAATGAACAAATAAGAAAGATAAACAAAAACCTCATAGACACAGACAGGATTTAAAAAACAAAAAAAAACCACTACAAATATAAGGGCGGATTTGTGAGATGGTGGTATCTATGCTCATAACTAAGGGAATTCTTTTTGAAGAGTAGCTTAATAGTATAGATCAGACTTTAACAATATCTTTCATCATTTACATAGAAATTCTGCTTCTAGATACTTTATCCTGAGGAAACCATCAAAAATAGGCAAAACAAACAAACAAGCAAACAAAAATTACCACAAGGATATCTATCACAGTTTTTTATTTCTTTTGTTTTTTTGGTCCTTCTTTCTTTCCTTCCTCCCTCCCTCCTTCCATTCCTCTTTTCTCTCCTCCCTTTCTTTTTTTCATTCCTTCCTCTTTTCCTTTTCTTTTTTGTTTTTTCTTTCACATGGTTTTCTACAATAAGCTATTGCTTTGCTGATTAAAATTATGTTTCTTAGTTTTTGGAATAATGAGATTTTTCCAGGAGAATAAAGCCCTACTGATGATTTTAAAGCATAATTAGCAACACAATTCCATTTTTTCTGAGTCTCTACCATGTTCTTCTAAAGCAGGGGTGGGGTACGTCTGGCCTGTAGGCCATACGAGGCTCATGAAATAATTTGGTCTGGTCCTGCCAAGGGATTAGGGGTGAGTTAAATGTTTGACCAAATATAGCAGGCTAATTTTTAAGTTGATAATTTTGTATAGCCAGCGAATGATGTTATAAATATCCAAATGGTCCGTGGCATAAAAAAGGTTCCCCATCCCTGTTCTAAAAAATAGTTTTTTCAAAATTTGTTTAGTAAGGACATGGTTACCTAAAAAAGATCACTATATGGTTATTTGTCCTCATTAACAAGTAAGTTGTCAATGGAACATAAATTATTTTGTAAGAATATCATCAAGTTATTCTTAGAGTTTACTTCCACATTATTTTGTGATAATCACTAAGTTCCCGAGAATAACACAGTACTACTAGATTGTGCAGAAGGCTGTGTGACTATCCTGTCATAGGAACTCATCTCTGATTTCACCAGCAAAAACTGTTTCTTCTCTCTGCTTGTATATTTTATTCTTATTTCCTATAAAGGTAGTTTTTTTTGTCTTTTTTTTTTTTTATAAAAGATCATCCATAGTTATTAAGCAAAAGGGAAATGGTAATTTACTCACTTTCAGAGGCATAAAAGTGTGTAATCTATTTTTAACTTGCTAAAATATGTGTGTGATTTTTAATGCGCAAGAGGAAAAATCATCTCAATTAGCAGGGCAGGTCACTAATTTGGAATGCCTTATTTCCCCACAATAATGGATTTTATAATACCTTTTAAAGACAACTTAGTAGCAAATATATCTTTTTGTGTCTGCCTATTCATATAATTCACAGGTGAACACCAATATAAAGAACAAGAATCATATTGATGAAATCACTAAAGGTTGATAAGTAACCTTATAGTTGAAATTGGACAGGAAAAAATTTAGGTATTCTTCAAATTAAACAATTTGAAAATCATAATTTCAAAACTGTTTTCCATTATACCAGCTAACAGTTCTTTCTTTTATTATCCAACATTTCCAGCTAGCTGACTTCAGCTCTTCCTAAATCTACAGACATCCTAATTTTGAGCCATTATATAATGAAAACATTGGGTGTAATTTCCTTAGGTCTGTAGTTCTTAGTTGCCCTTCTTACTGCAGATCTTTACACTGTAGTTCATGATTATAATTTGCATAAATGAAATTCATATTTATGAGTACAGATCTTGAAGCAACTGACAGGTGCAAGGTTGTCTACCATGCCAATTTATTGTTTGTTGTGTCATTTAAAAGAGAACTGCTCTCCATGTTTTAAAGCAGAATACCATGCTGTGGTTGAATTGGAACCAAAATCTAAAACGAAATAAAAGTCTCATCTTGTAGCTTTTCATTTTTATGATTTTCTATTATGGAAATGTTGGTAGCAGGGACTAGTTGAAAAAGCATTTAACTAGGCTTATTCTGTCCACTAGCAGACTCTAAACATCCAACCCTTTCATTTCTCTTGCTCTTATGTTTCAGGGCATGCATGAGCTGTTAGCGCCTATAGTCTTTATCCTCCACTGTGACCACCAAGCTTTTCTTCATGCCAGCGAGTCTGCTCAACCAAGGCAAGTTTTTATATGAGCTCCATCTGTTTTTCAAGGCCTGCTGTAATCTTTTCTTGCCTCAAAATTTTTTAACTTGAAGGTACTTTTGTAAATTATAAACATGTGGTTGTGTTTCATGTGGCTGCTTGTTAATTCCACTTAGTTGCATTAACATGGTTAATAGTTGTAATCTCAGTTCAGCTATGGGCAAATTTGGAAACATAAATATCTTTGCAAACCTTAAATATATACCAAAGAATGACATAATTAATGGATCAAGAAGAAGAAATTTTTGTTGTAATGACAAAGTGCTAGATTGATTGTATTCATATATATTATCTTCTAATGCCCCATTCTTTTACTACAAGCTGTGTGGGAACCTTGTCTGGGAGATACTTACTCCAAGTTTGAGTCAGTTCAATTCATAAGAGAAAGGAACTAAAATCTAAAACGAAATAAAAGTCTCAGGTTGTAGCTTTTCATTTTTATGCTTTTTTTTATTATGCAAACTTCTAGTCTAGCTTTTGAGATACATTAAACTTAGTCTTTCCAGCAGATAACTTTAGTAATTGTATTTAACTTAAGCTAATAGTAAGAATTTATTTTCTAACTTAAGATACCCTAACTGGAGAAGCAACCAGGAAGCCTTTTAGGAATAGAGAGCAAGGGATTATAAAACTTTGTCAGGGATATTCCATACTAGTCCAGCTATATGCAGGAAAGAGAAAGAAAACACACAACATCTTTATTAATCAAATGTAGCCATCCATTTTGCTGAACATAGACTAGGGCCTTGGTTAAATTAATTTTTGTTTACTATATTACACATTAGTATTGTCTAGTTCCTTTTGAGTTTTTTTTTAAATATATTTTATTAATTTTTTGCAGAGAGGAAGGGAGAGGGATAGAGAGTTAGAAACATCGATGAGAGAGAAACATCGATCAGCTGCCTCCTGCACACTCCCTACTGGGGATGTGCCCGCAACCAAGGTACATGCCCTTGACTGGAATCGAACCTGGGACCCTTGAGTCCATGGGCTGGGACTCTATCCACTGAGCCAAACCGGTCAGGGCTGAGTTTTTTTTAATTATACTGAGTTTTACAAGATCTGTCTGTAGTAACCATGTCTTAATTACCTTTGTTTAGTAATTTTAAAGAATGATAAGGATGAAGTTAGTATGAGATTCTGTTTTCATGTTAGTTTTACCTTTGTTAAAACATGTAGGTGGAATATACTTAATAGGAAAGTAAAGATGATTGAAAAAATAGCTTTTAAATGAGTTGAACATGCTTCTTTAGCTATTTCAATCCACTAAAATGTAAAAGCAACACTACAATAGATTTGTAAGAGGTGCTGTCACTGATTAATTTATGTTGAAATGTAGTAAAAATGGAAGTCATTAAAAGAAAATAAGTTAATGTTTTGATATGACATATTTGACGAGTAACCGTATATTTTTAGGCGTTATTTTGGAAATAAGTAATAGATTTTGGAGTAATCAATGTATTCTAGATCAGGCACATTCAATGAATATGTTGTCACATTTGTATTTGTTACTTGGAATAATTGAATAGTTATTTCATTGTGGTACAGGCAAGGCAGCTAATTTGTTTTTTATATTTAGAGAAAGGAAGGATTTCATTTGTTAATGGAATTGCTCTTTTTATTAAAAAATAATTTTTTAATTTGCAAATTATATGTAAGTTGACTTGTAAATATAGAGTAAGGTAACCTTTGAATCACCTTCTGTTACAAAATTACACATTTTGATTTGTATGTATTGTTTTTTTAAGTGAGGAAATGAAAACGCTGTTGAACCCTGAGTATCTGGAACATGATGCCTAGTAAGTACAGATACTTTCTGATATTTTTATTTTTTATACCATATTTACTGTAGCGAAGGTTTAACAGCATTATATTATTTTTCTACATTTTAGTGCGATGTTCTCACAACTTATGGAAACTGCTGAACCTTGGTTTTCTACTTTCGAGCATGATAGTCAAAAGGTAAATCATATAGTACAGATCTTTTCAGTATGTTTGAAGGAACAAACAATTTCAGTAAGTAATGACATATCATCAGAGACTAAAAGCCATTATCCTATATAATAAAAGGCTAATATGCAAATTGTCCCCTTGACCCGGAGTTTGACCAGGAGTACGACCAGGGGGTGGGGTTGGCAGCCAACTGCCTGCTGGACCCCAACAATGCACAAATTTGTGCACTGGGCCTCTAGTAATTACTTTAAAAAGGAAAATATGAAAATACCTGTGGAATAAGATTGAACTGGGATTTAAACCATATCTCTAATAATATTGGCAGATATATACAAAGGTAATATAAAAATTTTTGTGTAAATAAGTGGAAACTTCTTTTATACATGTATATAATATTCATGCAATGTAACTTACTTAAAATTATTATAAATTTTTAATAAAGTGCATTTATCTACCCGATCTGTTGCTATCTTAGTGAGTTGATAGACATATTATTAACTAAAGTGCATAGATAAACTTTGTAACAAATAGGCTGTTTTATTTTTACTAATGCACCACTATGGAATTTACACATTTAGCATCAAACCATTTTTTCTTACTTTCTCATATTCTTATTTTTTAATTATAAGTTTTACTATGATATAATTAATATACTGTAACATTCACCTTTTTAAAGTGTACATTAGTGAGTTTTATTTATTTATTTTAAATTTTGTTTTATTGCTTAAGGTATTACAAAGAGTATTATATATGTCTCCCTTTTTTCCTCTTCTTGACATTCCCCCGGCATAGTCACAAGATTGTGCAAATATCCTCGCATCTAATTTCAAAACATTTTCTTCACCTCAAGAGAAAATCCTATACCCAATAGCAGTCACTCCCCATTCCCTCTTCCCAGAGCCTCTGCTGTTACTAATCTACTTTGTATTGGTACTTGCCTCTTCTGGACATTTCATACAAGTAGAATTATACAACATGTGGCCTTTATGACTGACTCCTTTCCTTTAGCATAATGTTTTCAGTGTTCATTCATGTTGTACCCTGCATCAGTACTTCATTCCTTTTAGTGGCTGAATAATATTTCATTGTGTGGATATAACACATTTTGTTTAACCATAAATCAGTTGATGGACATTTGGTTTTGTTTCACTTTTTGCTTGCTATGAATATTGTGTACAAACTTTTGTGTGAACAAAAGTATTTTGTTCTTTTGGCCTGTCTCTAGGCATGAAATTTCTGAATTATCTGTTATTGTAAACAAACATATATGCTAACCTAGAGATCAGTATGATATTTTCATTTTTATTACACAATATTGGAAACATTGCAAATTATTCTGGCAAGGTATGTTAAGAGTTTGGGGCACATTATGTTTTATATGATTAATTTATTTTATATTGGTATAATTGATTGCATTCTGGTTAGAAACCATGTATTAGTCAGTCACTTCATTCCAGCTCTTAAAAAAGGAAATGGATAACTAATGCTTTTTATGCCTTTGGTCTAGGTCAGGGCAAACTACTGCCTGCAAGCCAGTTTGGCCTGCCATCTGTTTTTGTACAGCTTGTGACTTAAAATGGCTTTTACATTATTAAATGGTTGAAAAAATATGAAAAGAAGAATAATCATTTGTGTCAGATGAAAATAATATGGAATTCAATTTCCATGCCCATAAAAGAAGTTTTATTGGGATACAGCCATGCCTGTTTGTTTCTTGTTGTCTGTGGCTGCTTGCATGTTACAACAGCAGAGTTGAATTGTTGCAGCACAGACTGTATGACCTGTCAAGCCTGAAATATTTATTGTTGGCTCTTTACAGGGAAAACTTGCCAACCCCTAGCCTTGGTGATAAAGTCTCCCTTCAGCAGAACTTGTTACCTTCTGTAAGGGAAGTTAGAGCAGAAACTTGCTGTCCCTGTATGTGATGAACTACACATGTTGTGGAACAATAACTTTATATTCTTGGCAAGTGATTTGATGAAGTTGTAGACTTATGTGAACATCAGAATTTTGAGCAGAGAGTATTTGAATACATTTAATACAGGCATCATGGTTATTTTATACAGTGGTCATTTTGTATTTTATAACTTATTCACTGTATCTGAGAAACTGAGTGATAAACATGTGAGTTACCACTTAGTTTTACCTACTTATGTTGATATCACTGAGTCAAGTTCATGAAAATGACTAAGATAATGCAAAGAAAGGCATTCATTTTATCAGTGAACACATAGATGCTGTGACCTCTGAACATTTATATTAATTACTTTCATGTCATTGAGTAAAATATTCCTTAAAAGCATATCTAATGAATCCCTTTTTATTATTTTCCTATTCTCTCACCTTTTTACAAAGAAGTTCGAGAAGTTAATATACCACTCCCATATTTAGTTCTTCTAGTTCCTTTGAAAATTCAGTTATATCATTTGCTGCTTATTTCAGCAGACATGTTTTTCCTTAGACTTGTTTGATGAAGAAAGCAGTGCATTGGTTTACATAAAGGCATAAAATCATTATCTTGTTGCAGTTTGTGGACTGGCTCTGCTTTGCAGAACACATTGACTGCTTAATAAATGGTTAGAAAAATTTTCTAGTTTTATTGGTAGTTGTGGCTGTCCCATTTGATCATATTTGTTAAATGCAAACAGCATTCTTTATTATAAGAAATCCTGATGATAAGGAAGTATTTTATAATAGCTCTAGCTTCTCTTTTGATTTCACTGTTTTAGCACTTAAGTGATCTGGAATATTACTTTTGAGTTTCTTAAATGTAAGAGATTTTGTTATAAGTATTCTGAGCACAGGAGAAATATTTCAAGCTATAGTTTATATAAGCCTTATACGACACGAGTCTCTATTAAGCATTTGAAAAATGGACTACATATGCTATTGATTTAATAACTCATTCTATTCCAACTAGAAATTGATTATATGATTTCATTAAGTTAAATATTTTTAAATAGCTTAGGATCACTTCTCTCCAAAGCCAGTGATCGTATATCTGTGGTAGTATGTGTATTCAAAACCCTCAGAAGAAGACTAGATACAGTGATCTGTCTTCCATGGGATTCTTAGCAACCCTGTGTGAGGTCAGTGCCTCCACCCCACACTGTATAGAATTCAGCTGCACAGGGTTCTTCAGGAAAGGAAAACTGCATGACCAAAATACATAAAATGTTAAATCGCTTGTTTTTAAAGGAAATTTGGCTTTAGAATAAACACTGTCTTTTGAATGTGAATACTATCTTACAATTGACACCCATTCAAAAAAAAATAAACCAAACACTTATTTCAATTTAATATCAGTAGGAAAAAATTGTAACAAGAATTAAACTTTTTAATTAAATCTTCTTTAATTAAAAAAATTTAACAATTAAAATCTTTTTTAATTTGAAGAGAATGTTAGCTATTACAAAATTAGAAAAAGGTGTCTTGGATGTATTATTTTTATAATAAATGACCCCAATATAGAGATTTCCTCTTCTCCTGTTTAAATAAATGAATACAAACCAATTGAATTATAAAAATTGGTACAGATTTATATCCTTCAGACCTCAAGACACTAGGGCAGACATGCAGGAAGTACAAAGGACACGTTTCTTTTTTAAAAAAATGTATGCTTTTATTGATTTTAGAGAGAGGAAGGGAGGGGGAGAGAGAGATAGGAACATCCATGAGGGAGAAACAGCGATCGACTGCCTCCTGCATGCCCCCTACTGAAGATCACCCGGGCATGTGCCCTGACCTGGAATAGTCACCTCCTGGTACATGGGATGGTGCTAAACCAGCTTAACCACACCAGTCGGACAGGACACATTTTAAGACCAGAAATGATCCTGGAAAGACAGATGGAACCCCTTCCAGATACGTTTCTTTGTACTAACACATGCTCCTCCTTTCCTCTGTGGTTTCTACCAGTCTGATTAGTCATGCTCTCATGTAGAATTCTCAGTTATTTTCTCTGTAGTCCTCCCCTCCCAACTATGAGGGCAAGAGCTTTTACCTTATTTTTGTGCCCCTGAATCTGGTCCAAAGATGAAAAGATGATGTTAATCTTAGAGATCTCACAGTTTAGGAGGCCAAGAAGTAGTAAAGGAGACTGTGGTAGGAGAGAAGAAGATAATGAGATAGGACTTGATCCTCATTTTTAAATATACTTGGGAGCTCTTCTGTGGAAACACTGGGGAGGGGATAAGAATGTCATCCCCAGGATCTGTAGAAGTGAGAATTCTATAGCCTCACTAATGAATGAAAGGCCTTAGAAACCAGGCTAAATAATTTGGTGGGTTTTTTTTTCTTGAGTAAAAATGATGCGGTGCTATTAAAATGTTTAAGGAGGGCAATTTGGCATGGTCTATCTGCTTCAGATAGATCACAGGCATTTTGGAAGATGGATTTGAAAGCCAACTAAATTAGGGGCAGTGAGACCAGTTAGGAGGAGGGAAATAATTAGTGCTCCAAATCAGGTTATAACAGTATAGTTGAGGAAGAGGAGACATATAAGAATCCCCTGAGTGGTTCTGAGGAACTAAAATTGGTAAAGTGGTGTTCCTATTGGAGGATGGGTTGAGGTATGCATGGGGAAAGGATAAACGTGTGTTTGAGCAGATGATGATGAACTTAATTGTGGGCCTACTGAATAAGACACCCCTTTAGCAATCTAAGATCTCTTGCCAAGATTTGAATGTATGGGGGAAACACTCGAGAGTTCTAGATTATGAATACAGATTAGAAAATCTATGGAAAGGCTTTTGGTTGAAACACTGTGGATGACTGAGATTATTCTGGGAATTGTGTGTAAGTAGAGAATAAAACTAAGACCAGAACTATGTGAAAAAGCAACATTTGTGAAGCAGAAACATAAATTTGAGCTATAGCAGTAGACTGAGGATGAATGATAGGCAGACAATCATGAGTGATGCTATAAATCCCATTTTAGAGAGAGGTAGAAATCAAGGACAATATCAGTAGTCAGACATAAATGTTTGAGGAAACCATCAGATTTGAGGGGGTAGTACAGTTATATCTTTCATACTGTGGAACGTGGGAGAAAATGTTGTACGTGGTCCATATAAATTGTGGGTTGTTTTTTTTTAAATCAGCTATATTTTAGTCTGCTTAGCTATTTAAATTGATAAAGGACAGTTAAAGAACATCTTATTTTCTAGTTTTAGTTTCCTTTATTTTCTGACTTTTTATAGTTTTTAGAGCTCAAATTAAAATTTTTCATTTGCTGTTTTTCATATTCTAGTTTTATGCCACAAGAAATATGTTTTCATTAGAGTGTTTCTTTTAGGTATTATGGCTGATTAGATACACTGCCCATGGACAAATAGACTAGTGGCCACCACTGCCTATAGCCAGAATTATCTTGTAATGCGTAACATCACCAGAGAAATTGGTAAAGGGAATACAGGTAGAAAGTATTTTAAAAGGCGTTTTCTGGCCTTTATGTTCACAATCATCTATATGATGATCAGCATATGATTCTACATTATAAGCGTTTGTCATTAAATAATTATTGATTCTATTTAGACTAGTTGTTGGTTCTTATTTAAACTCCAATTGATAAATGTATTCAGGAACGATGTCCACATATTTGTTAATTTCAAATTGAAATATAATACTTGTTGTATTTTTCTTGTTTTTAGGGGAAAGAAACACTGCTAACTCCTATCCCCTTTGCTAGACCACAGGACTTAGGGCCGACAGTTGCTATTGTTACTAAAGTCAACCAAATCCAGGATCATCTACTGAAGAAGCATGATATTGAGCTCTACATGCACTTGAACAGACTAGAAATTGCACCACAGATATATGGGTTGTAAGTATTAAAAGTTTACATTGCAGATCTACCTAATTATGATTTATGATGATTTCTCTATGTGTAGATTTATAAGAGTAAGAGCAAGAACTAACTGGTTCAGCTCCATTTCATTTCATATCTCATTTCTAACCTATGTGCTAGGCTCTGTGCTCATAGCTTTTACATATGATATTTCACCTAATATCCCACCAACCCTGGTAATTGTTACCACTTTGTTACAGAGGAAGAAACTAAGTCATAATTCAAATTCAAGCAGGATTGGCTTCATAATCTGCAGAGCCAAGTGCAAAATAAAAATGAATGGCCTCCTTTAAAAAATTAGTCAGAATTTTAAAATGGCACTGCAGCAGATCATTAAACCAAGCATTTTAAGAAGTATAGGGTCGCACAGGTCATACACACATGGAGCCAGCCCCAAACCCAAACAATCCTATAATCTTTCCATTTTATTGTATGGTCTTCTGTTCTACCCTCAGAAGTGCATTTTGAAAAGTAAGTTCAATGCCCTTCACAGTGAACATAATATATTAATCTTCTTTAGCCACATAACTCTGTAGCAAAAAAATAGGGAGCTCCCTAGATATGTGTGTGTGTATTTGTATGTATTCATTCAGTGGCTTATAAGTTGAGTAGGCAAATTACAAAGGTAGCACTTTTAATAAATATAAATTAGTTATGCAGTATTACAGACAATAAAAGGATCTTTTATATTAAAACAATAGAACATATCTGTGAACTATTAGGTAGTTCCTTGATAGATATTTCTTGCAAATTCCATCTCTCAATTAGGTAGAACATGAAAAATTGAAAAGATATCATTGAGATGTACATAGTAGATGCTCAGTAAATATAAATTCATTATTTGAATTACAAAGAATCTCAAACAAGTCAAAGGTTTAAGACCAATTTATTTAGTCTAAAGTAAAAAATATCAATGAATGTTTTCTTTATGTCCTCATGTTGTACAGACTCGTTCACTTATAAATATTGAGCTCTCTTTATTCTCTGGAACTACTAAACTATAATTTAAGAAGTCTGATTTCCTGTTTTTAATGATGCTTGTTTTCATTTCTGTGACTTCAGCTTGGCTTCATCATTGAGAGCAGCTTCATCATTCCCACTTGAATTAAGAAAGTTGTGGGTAACATGGGTAATTGGCAGCACTGTAGGTTATTAATGAATTGTAATTTACACTTATAAGTCTAGCTAATATGTTTGTGTTTATAGACATAAAAGTTTCTTTTAAAATAGCTATTAACAAGGTTAGGACATTGAGGCCAGTTAGGAGGAAAGAAATAATTGGGTTGTTATAGCAGGGGTCCTCAAACTACGGCCCACGGGCCACATGCAAATACAAATATTGTATTTGTTCCCGTTTTGTTTTTTTACTTCAAAATAAGATATGTGCAGTGTGCATAGGAATTTATTCATAGTTTTCTTTTTAAACTATAGTCCGGCCCTCCAACGGTCTGAGGGACAGTGAACTGGCCCCCTGTTTAAAAAGTTTGAGGACCCCTGTGTTATAGTATAGCTGAGGAAGAGGAGAGAGTAACTATGTCTTATTATCACCTTAAATATATTGACTTTGTATATTTTCAACTACATTTTATACTTTGATATAAATAGAATACATAATAAGCATCTGTGGGATATGCAATTAATGTCACTTTTGAGGAAGGACCCTCATAACACACTTGGGCTTTGACATTTGCAAATTATGAGCTCTTTACGACACTCATGGGATAAATTTCATATCTCCCAAATTTTATTGTACATCTTCCATTTCCCCTTTTTCTCTAATTTCTGGATTAGCAATTGTTTCGCTGTGGTGGTTTATAATAATTTAATTGGCAAGGTTCTTGGTTATTGATAAATAATCTGCTTAATTTTGTGAAATAATTTTAAAATATTTATATCACAGTGTATTTGTTCTAACACATCACAGTATAATTATGTATGACTACTAAGTTTTTTTAAACGATATTTGAAATATAAACATATGTTAAACAATATAACTTTTAGTCATTAAAGCAGTGTAATTACCTACCTTAAAAATTCTCTTCCAACAGTTTAAGCAAAAAGCTTCCTATTCTAAACACAGTTAATGATTGAAATATTTTTCTTTTCAATGAGTTTTATCTTATACATTTAACTAGAGGCCCGGTGCACAAAAATTTGTGCACTCAGCCCAGCCTGTGCCCTCTCACAGTCTGGGACCCCTCAGGGGATGACCACCTGCTGGCTTAGGCCCGCTCCCCGGGGGATTGGGCCTAAGATGGCAATCAGACATCCCTCTGGCAGCCCTCAGGGGATGTCCACTTGCCAGCGGGGAGCAGGCCTAAACTGCAGTCGGACATCCTTAGCACTGCTGAGGAGGCAGGAGAGGCTCCCACCACCACCACTATACTGGCAGCCATCACCCTGGCTTGTGGCTGAACAGAGCTCCTCCCATGTGAGAGTGCCCTGACCACCAGGGGGCAGCTCCTGCATTGAGCATTTGCCCACTGGTTGTCAGTGTGTGTCATAGTGACCAGTCATTCCCAGTCCTTCTGCTGTTAGGGTCAGTTTGCATATTACCCTTTTACTATATAGGATAGAGGCCTGGTGCACAGGTGGGGGCCAGCTGGTTTGCCTTGAAGGGTGTCCCTGATCAGGGTGGGGGTCCCGCTTGGGTGCCTGGCCAGCCTGCATGAGGGGATGATGGCTGTTTGCAGCTGGTCGCACCCCCTTTGGGGGGGGGTCCCCACTGGGGTGCCTGGCCAGTCTGGGTGAGGGGCTGAGGGCTGTTTTCAAGCTGGCGGGTGACTGAAGTTCCCAACCTCTCCTTTTTTTCTTTTTTTTTAATTCTGGGATTTATTTACCTTCTGTGGCTGTCACTGGAGCTGAGAGCTGGCTTTAGCTCTGAGGCTCGGCTCCAGCTCTGAGACCTCGGCTGCTGAAAGCAGGTATCTGGGGTTGTTTGGCTTCTATAATTGAAACACTGTTGCAGCTCCAGCTCTGACGGCTGAAAGCAGGTTTCTGGGGTTTGTTGAGCTTCTATAATTGCAACATTGTTTCTTAGAGTGCAGCTCAGAGGCCAGCAGCGGCAGGCGGGGAACCTTGGCTTCCTCCTTCACTGGAGCAAGCAAGCCTCCTGTTCGCTTCAGCTGCCTGGCTGCCGGCCACCATCTTGGTTGGCAGTTAATTTGCATATCTCGCTGATTAGCCAATGGGAAGGGTAGTGAAGTTACAGTTAATTACCGTGTTTCTCTATTATTAGATAGGATGTATAAACCAGAATGAGGGATTAGAAGGTGAAGATCCAAAGATAATCTTGTCACCCACCACTGGGTATTCCCCCAGGATTACTCCTGTTAAAAAAGCTGAGTATGTTCCCTTCTATTTGAATAATTATCATGATTAAGAATTATGGGAAGAATAATAAATTATTTGAAATAATTATTAACCATTATTAATATTTATTGAGTATTTTCTGTGGGCCAGGATCATACTGATGGCTTTACATAGATTATTTTATTTATTCTTAGAACACATTGGGATAGGTATTGCTATTATCCCCACTTTTTAGATGAGGAAATTAAGGCTTATAAAGGCTTATTTACCACCTACCAAGAAGCTGAGCCAGGCTTTGACCTTTCAAGCCTATATTCACACCCTAATATGATTCAGTCTATGAGTATGGTAGGAAACTAAGGCATCCACAGGGATTGTGTTAGATTGGATTATAAGCCAAACTCAGGGTGACCAGATTAGCAACAGAGACCAGGAAGGTACAAATCCTGGAATCAGAGGAGTCTTGTTACTGAGCAGAAGCCAGCCACCTATAGAGGAAATAGTAAATCAAAGGCACTGGACAGCCCAAGGCCCATAGCCATGCCAAGGCAAAATGTACATATGTTTTTATATGAAAATTAGACTGGCAAGCATTGTTAAGAGTACTTATGTCTGAGAGGGAATGATGGATGGTGTTTATTTTCTTTATACTTTTTGTTACTTTCTCAGTTGTCTCTATTGATTATAAATTGATCATATAAGAAAAAAATGTGAGGACATAAGTAAGAATGCACTTAATTATTGTTAATGAGTACGTTATGTCAACATCCACAAAACTGAAACACCTTAAAGGTATATTTGAACCATTGTCAGTAATCTTTGAAGAATTACGAAAAATGGAGGACATGGCAAGAATGCTTAATATGAAATAACTCTGTTTTAGCAAACTGCAGTACTGTCAAATGTATTTACCTTAATCTCTGACAATATATTAGAACTTTAAAAAAATAGATAAGTCCCTAGAAGGGAGATTTTTATGTGGAACTATCATGTACTTACCAGAACAGTTTGGACAAGTTAGAGCTGCGTTTTTTTTCCTATCAAATTACCAGATTCGACAAAAACTTTTGACTGAATATTTTTACTTCACCACTTTCCTGTTATATTTTTTTTGCTCAAAATAGAAAATGTGCAGACTGAATGATATTACATTTAGGCTTGAAATGTAGTTTTATGTAACTGCCATGTTCAATGAGTATGGATGAATATATTGTGACCCAGGTGGAGTGAGGTATTTGACACCAGGCCATAGGGCTTTGTCATTGGCCCTGCACAGAATCCCAGCTTTTTAGGATCTGAAAGGTCACTCTTTTACCTACTTATGAAATGCTTCAATCTGATTTCTTTAATATCCATATAAAATAATTGAATATTTCGAACTTAGCAAATCTCTTTTTTTAAAAAAATATATTTTATTGATTTTTTACAGAGAGGAAGGGAGAGAGATAGAGAGTTAGAAACATCGATGAGAGAGAAACATCAATGAGAGAGAAACATCCTTCAGCTGCCCCCCTCACACCCCCCACTGGGGATGTGCCCACAACCAAGGTACATGCCCTTGACCGGAATCGAACCCGGGACCCTTCAGTCCGCAGGCTGATGCTCTATCCACTGAGCCAAACCGGTTTCGGCACAAATCTCTTGTTGGTGAGTTTGATATCATCACAGGCAGCTAATTCAATGGCAGATTTCACACATCTCTCCACTATACCTCCCAGTATAATGTAACAAATATTTTAATTTGTAATAAATGTTAAGCATTTGTTCACAAGGAGCTCACAGTATTGCATAGAGAAAAAAAATGAGATTTGAAGTATACGGACTTAGATAAAATCATGGCTTGAATATCCCATTTACTATTAAAGTTACATCTATGTAGTTAGGGTAAATACTATGATTAGTCTAGTGTGATATATTTGTAAACAACATTATTTTGATATAATTTAATGATTAGAGTCATGCACAGTCTGCAGTAGGAGCACAAATATAAGGAACACTATATCAGGAATGCATTTGGCTGCAAGTAACAAACTCAACTAGCAATGGCCTAAACAAATGGTGCTTTTTGTTATTTTCCTAAAAAGTAACAAGTCTGGAGATAGGAGCTCTGGCAGTGGTTCAGTGGCTTTACAGTATGGAGATGTGCAGATTCTCTTGGCCTTTCTTCATGATTGTGGCTAAAATGGTCTCAGGATGCTGGGATTAAAGTTGAATTAAAGTAAAACAGCTAGACATCAGTTATTAGATCAGTAGGTAATTGTTCAAGGCTGTATATTTGTTCAAGAGGCTGGTGTCAACCTTATTTGCCTCCTCTGATCAAGCAAAGCAGAAACTCTCCCAGCAACCACCACTAACAGATGTAGGCTTAAATCTCATTGGTATCATGTTGTTAGTAATTCAGTTTGTCATATATATATATATATATATATATATATATATATATATATATATATATTCTTTCTAAAAACTTTTCATTAAAATTTGCTTTCTCTGATAAAAATAATGCTTTTATTTTCATTGTACTTAAATTATTATTTCTTAGGTATTTTTATATGATGTTACAGATGATATTTTTATACCACTGTACCTCCTCCAAAGGGTTCTGATTATGACTTAAACTGCAAATGGCATGCGTAGCATTAAAAAAATTCCCAAACTTTAAAAACATTTTAAAAGATTTTTTACTGAATTTTACTTAAAATCTTACTGAAATTAAATGTTATATTACATGAAATTTGTTGGAGAAAATATTGTAGACCTTTTAGAATAGATAATTGTTTTAATAGAAATAAGCCCTAATTAGGAGGCATCAGAAACAATGTAAAAATGATTAGGACGGGGGAGAAAAGAATTAATGACAGGCTGAGAGATCACACCTATGCTGAGTAGGTTCAACTTTTATTAAAGACGACTTCTGACCTAAATAAGTTAATGGGACTTAAACTATTAAAAATACAGCTAGTGAAAACAGTCAGAATTGTGAACACTGTCAGAATTCAGCCAGATCAGTGGCACTGAAGAGAACCAGAGTTCAGCTCCTCTAGTGACCAGACCCCAAGTATGAAGATGGTAAATCTCTATGCCTGGGGTGGGAGGAATGGAGGGAACAGAACTACAAATGTATTTTTTTTACTTTATTTTTGTATCTTTTTTTCATATTTTTATTTATTTCAGAGAGGAAGGGAGAGGGAGAGAGAGAGAAACATCAATGATGAATTATTGATCCGCTGCCTCCTACACGCCCCCCACTTGGGATTGAGCTCGCAACTTGGGCATGTGCCCTTGACGGGAATCAAACCCAGGACCCTTCAGTCCACAGGCTGACGCTTTATCCACTGAACCAAACCAGCTAGGGCCAAATGTATTTTTAATGGGTAGAATTATATAATGTTGATATTTGGTATGTATTGTAGGTTTACTTCATTTTAATTATCATTTTATAATGAAAAGGTCTTTATTTTATCTGAAACAAGAACTATTCAGAAAAAATACTTATAATATATTTTATCTGTCCCTTCTTACAATTGCTGAACTCTTCATTCATTGCAACCCAGAACTTGAGTGCAGGTACTGCATTGCAATGGATGCTTGCAAAAGTTGCATTAAAGTAAAATTAAGATTACCTTCCTTATAGGTTTGCCATGTGGAGCCTTCTATTTGCATAGTACCTTAAACGGTGTCTGGCACATAGGAAACATTTTCAAAGTGTTCATTAAATTAAAAGAAAATAATGATAAATCATAGCAGGGATCATAAAATTCTAGTTAAGATCTCATACTTCTAAATAATAATAAAAATGATAAATAACATTATTTCTTTAAATTGAAAATTAATCGGAAATGGTTATTTCTGGAGTTCTGAGCCGCCATATAGCAAATGCCTTTTGCTTTGGTGTAGCCCATCAATACCTAGCTGTCTTTCTGTAGCTTGATCAGCTCTAGGCAGGAGGGTGCCCTGCTTCTTGGTATTTAGAACGACAGTGCCAAATCAGGGTGGACCAGCTCCTAATATGATTTTCCTTTTATCTTTGACTTCACTCCTACACTTTTGTGGAAAATGCAGTTTTAAAACAGTAGTAAATGTGAGGTGGTGTGATCAGTTAGTTGGTCAGAAGTTTGTCCCTTGACCTGTTAGATTTATAAGTTTTCACATTAAGGAAATTTGATTAAGCTGTGTATGTCATTTTCTCTTAGCTTTTTAAGTTTATATCTTTTACTTGATTTCATTAATGTAGGATGATTGGATTTTTTCAGTTTAAAATTTTTAAGAATAGAACTGTTTTAAGCCATCATTCCTTCAGCATTTGCTTTATTAAACACCTACTGATGTCAAGCAGTGTGCTCTATGTTACACCACTTGGGTATTTGAGAATTATTAATGGAACAGGGAGTAGCCTCTATAGAAGGCTAGAGAAGAACCCATCGAAATAATTTGTGTGGGAGTGCAGATTTTGAATCAGCAAGTGGAAAAATCCTCTACCTTCACCCCAAAGTTTCAACAGAGGCTCAGCAGTCCCCAGCTTAGCTTATCAGAAATCAACTAAAGAGAAATGGTAAAAGGAGAGAAATGGTCCTATCCCTTGGACTGCAAGCCAGCTATCAGAAATTTTATGGATGGTTGCCTTGTGAATGAGAGATTGGACAAAATGGCAAATAAATTCCAATATCAAATTTGCACACAAATGACTACATTCATTTCCATGAAAACATGATCAAACCAAATGCTTTAACCAACAATGATTAGTTTGTTTAAGCCAGCATACCAGTGTTTTTATATTGAAAATGACTGTGGTTCTTCAAAAGCATGGTCGCTTTAATAAGTTAGACACCTATTTTAATGAAACATTACTCAAAATACTTCTGGAATTCCCTTTTTGAAATTATCTTCATTAGCAACCTGTTTCATGGCAGTATAATAAAATAATTTTTAAAAAAGCATTTGACCCCAAAGTATTACCTAACCTCATTTCCTCAGGTTGTTCATCACATGTGGCTCTAATTAGAAGTGTTAGTTACTTACATGAATAAAACTCATCCTCAGAACACACCGCTGGGCTTCCATGGGAGGTATACAAAAAGCCGAACAAGGCCTCTGGCTCTGAAAGAATAATTTACCAGACATTTTGGTACCTTTGCTAAATAAAAAGAATAAGTTTCATTGTTTTCCAGTCACAAGTTGGATGTATTTTATTCTGGATGTGTAAAAAATTGATATTAAGTATTATACAGCAAAACCCAAACAACACACTTGATCCTACTTGATGATAAACATTATGTTCTTCAATACAACTGTAAACTGTGGATTACCTAAAAGAGAATCCATTCTGAGAAGGCTGTCTTTTCCTACAAGGTCCCAATTCACCCAGAGACATATTGGAATGAATTTTTATTTTCTACTTGATCTATTTTAATTGGCCACGGCCTGCAGCAAGTTCATGCTTATTCTTAAAACAATTGGGAGCATTCAGGAGCCCTAAGTACCATTAATAGGACAGTGCGTTTGAAGGACCTTGGAAACTGATAGAGTAGGGTCCTGGCCCCTGTAGCAGCCATAGAACCAGCTGAGCCAATAAACTGCCATACCTTCTTTTGAACATAAGCTGGAAGTTACAGGATCTGGGGACAATTTGGTAGAGTTCTATAAAAACCTTGGCTTATCAGAAAACAACTAAAAGGAAATGGCAAAGCGAGAGAAATGATCCTGTCCCTTGGACTGCAAACCACAGTCCAGTTGGCCAGATTTGGATTTTCAGCTATTGCCCAGCTGGTGAACAGTTCAACACTATTTTAGGTCATGTGATCCCATTGTAGCCAATTGCATGGCTTGGCAGACAACGACATAGTAAATATCTATTCACACAAATTGTATGCATACTGCATATGTCCATGTGCATTCTCTGCTTGCCTGTATTGATGATAACATACCCACATAGATAGAGGGATAAATTGTGTATAGAGGTCTGTACCTGGATATTTAACACAGTAATTATGTACTTTGATTCCTTCTAAGAAACAGAATGGTAGGAATAATCTAGTTAAATCCGTTTCTATGGGGATTTTTTGACTCCTTTTTTCGTATTTTCTCTAGTTGTAAAAATTACAGTGATTACACATCATAAAGCCTATCTGTAATAAAACGCATCAGCTGGCCAAGGTTTTCATCGCTCACTCAATAATCCATTAATACAGCAGCGCTGCCCAGGCATCTTTATAATACCAACTCGGAGGTAATTTTAATCAGCTAGACCAGCTGGTATTTAACAGCAGCTGCTGGAGATGCCACAAATATACTCAATAGCTGACATCTTTATTTGCAGTTTTTCAAGGGGAGAAGAGATTCTCCTGTGGTTACTGGTATTAAGCATTTAAAAGTAGGTGTAAAGTATACAGGGGTTTCTACCTAAATGAGAAGGGGAGGGATTAATGATAAAACAAAGGTGATAAATTCTATCAGGAGGACAGGTTTGTGAATGAACAAACTGCTCAACTGAATAAGAACACATTGGCTTTAGGTGGACTTCAGACCTTTTTTCCTAGTTACATTTGCACTAATCTTGGCTATCGCTAGCACTAAAATTGTAGCCTGCTATGTATAGCATCCTTATGTCCTATACTGGATTTGTAGTGGCCTTCCTACTACATAAAGCTGTGAAAAATAATTTGATTATGTGAAAGAGTGATCTGTTAATATGCACATGGTCTGTCTCAGCCCCTGCATGCCTTGGCTTTCTTTGTGTTATGAATATATTTTCATTAATGTTCAATTTTGATTTGTAAGTGAAAGGAATCATCATCAATGTGTACTATCTAGTAGTAAATACAGAATGCTATTTCACATTGGTGTGTATGAACATGTGTGGGGGAAACAGGCTTCGGCAACATGAAGTTAACAGTCACAAACCCATTATAAATAAAAATGTAATTACACTTGGGGGAGCTTGGCTTACAAAGCTCAGAAATCCATAATGGAGCTTGCTGGTAGTAAATGCCTGATCTGTTTGCTAAACTCCACTGTTCCCAGCCCCTTTCTCATCTTCTTTTAGCAAATACTTTGACATCTCCACTGATGAGAAATTAGTAAAGAGAGCTGACTTTCCGATTGATAAAATAGTTGGCCTTTGTCTCTGGGGTGAAAATCTTACTTTTGGTTGAATGACTAAAAGAGAAGAATTAGAGTAAAATAGGAAAAATATAAGGTATAGTGAAAAAAACAAAGGTTTTTCAAGACATTTACTTAACTACCACAGATATAGATGACAGCTTTGAATACAGATAGTTGTGTATTGAACTTACTAGTGATATAAATGTCTGATGCTTATGTGAACAGAGGTGAAGTGGTTTTCATCTTCATAGAAAACTTCTCATGTCATTTTCTCGAAGACTGATTTCAAAATTAAAGTAAATAGAAAATAATAGAGTTATGGGCCTTGCACACTTGGTATAGAAATAGTTTTGTTATTTCTGACTCCTGTAGAGCCATCAAATGTTCTTTTCTTATGCTAATAGTCCCTGCTGGGAAATGAAGCATTACAAACCCCTAAAAAAGTGAAATGTACAATCAAACGTTCTTTTCTTATGCTAATAGTCCTTGCTGGGAAATGAAGCATTACAAACCCCTAAAAAAGTGAAACGTATTACATGTTACGTGTTCTCCTGTACTAAATTATCAGAGGTTAGCAGAAGCCGTTGTCCTACCAAGTCTTCTGCAGGCAGCTCCATTCATCAGTGCCACCACATCTCTTTCTTTCAGAGCCAAATAGTGATCTGTCTGTGTTGGACTGTGATTGATACTTAAAATTAAAATCCACTGACAGAATGGATTACGGAGATAGCAATTTGAATTTAAAAATTACTTAGCAAGCATTTTTCCTGTTATTTGTAGTGAAAACAGACTGTTTAAGTTTGTTTAGCGTGTTTGACAACAGACAGGTTGATATATTGCTGGGCACAGCGGTGGGTTGGACTTGAGTGGTATTAGCGCTCGGTGTTTTGATTAATGGTAATTGTTTCCATATGAAAAGGCATGTTTTACGTACAACTCATAGTTCTGGAAAACAGAAGTCAACTTGCAGGATCCATAATTACCATTCCGAGTTAGCATATAAAAAGGGCAAGAAGCAGCAGCGCTGGAGTAGCACAGTAGGATTTTTTTCTTTTGCTTTGTATTGTAGTTAGAAACTGTTCTGTATGTCAGAATATAAATCTTCTGTTATTTATCTTTTGTCCAGTATTTGAAGTTGATTTATGACACATTTCTGTATGCCATAATTTAGTTGGAATCCTATACCAAGGTGAAATTTCACCTGTCTCTACAGTAAAAGGAACTGTAAAAGGAACCCTAAGCAACCTACTGAAGTATAGATTAAAATTTTTCTTCCTATTTTTCTCGTCTTGCTCTCATTTTAAAAGAATGCAATTTAGAAAACAATTAGAAGGTTTATTTGAACAATTCAGAGATTTCTGTTGCCAATTTAAATAAAACATTTTACATATCGTTAAGGTACATAAACCCAGGGGAAATAAAAGCTAATTTTTATTTGGAGAAAATAAAACATGCATTAAGGACAAAGTTTTGTCAGCTTAGAAGCTGTCAGAATAATGCCCTCATAACACCTTTCACTCTCACCTGTAGGTCTGTACACATATGTGAATAGATGCACGTATACTTTTTCTGTCCACAAAGTGCATAATGCTCTGCATTTAGGCTGTCAATAGGTAGAACTTGACTTTAAGTGAGTGTCCTTACCTTTAGCGTGAACAAAGAAACACCATTTGCACATAAGGACTTGAAAAGGAGTGGGAGAAAATGTCCTTACCCTATGTAAGCACTCGTGATTTTAAGACTGTGAGACATTTTGTAAATGGGAGGTAGTGCTAGTTTTGGGGTTCGGGTAATGTGGTAAATGCAATCAGAATGTTCGTAAAAGAGGCATAAATGACCAACATGTTTGTGAAACCAAGATGAGAATCAATATTTGCACAACAACCCTCCCCTGCTTTTTTTAAAGGAGCATAGCAATTCGAGTTTATTGGGTAATTTCCTAACTATTAACCCAGGAAACTAAATATATTTTAAAAATAAATATATTTTAAAAAAATTATTTTAAAAATAATTCTGCTCCTTATAGGAGCAGAATTTTAGGTTTATATTAATGTTAAAGCTTTGACATAATTAATAATATATGCCTTTTATATAGCTTTTATGTAAGTCATGTTCTTTAATATGTTTGGGAAAAGGATGGGAGGTGAAACCTGCCGTGCAGAGACTGTGATGTTACTGTCCTATTTCAAAGGGAATGATCCTGCTCCATAGTAGCCTGGATTGAAATGCCATTTGTCAGGTTGTTTATTCCAAGCAAAATTAAAATTAATAAATGATTGTGTAATGCACACCTAAGTCTTTGACACAAAAATAAATATAATTTTTTTAAAAAAATTATTCCTTGTAGTTAACAACCATGTATCATTGTGGCATCTTTTATTGAAAGGAACTTTATTTAAGTAGCATAAACTTGTTGGATGGGCTTCAATTAAATGATGATTTGTTAATGCAAATGTGTAGCGAATGACGGTAGTACATCTGTCTCTTCATCCATAGGCCATTACTGTGCAGCGTTAGCACATGATTGTAAAAAACGAGAAATCATTATATGCAGGTAGTACATATTCAATCAATTCTGACCTTATGTCTCTGGCAAAATAAAAAAAGTATCAATGTAAATGACACTGAATCTGAATAACAAAAAGCAGCTCTTTGACTCTCTGTGACTCAAGCTGTTAGGTGATGTGAAGTGACTGCTGTTTGGGATTGATGGTTATTGGTGGCCCAGTGGGGAAAGGCCATCACTTTAATTCTTTGTCATCCCTCCCATGCACTCCTCTAACCCAAATTACATTTTAAGTTATGTTTTCTTCTCTTTTTTTAAAATGTTACTTTCAAGGGTGGTCTGTGGGATAGTGTGAGAAATGGGTGCCGATGACCACCAGGCTGAGCACGTTAAGCAAGCAGTGACAATTAATACAACAACAAAAAAAATCATACAATTAGCTCCAGCTCCATAAGTGTCTAATGAGCCATTTGTCAGTCTTTTGGTGAAATAAACTACTCTATCTTAATTCTCCACTCTTGCAGCAAATAAATAAAAGTTATGAAACACCCGGGCACCAATAAAATATAATTTATTTCACAGGGCATGACAGAATTCTTTACATATCTAGAATGAACATGTTATTTACAAATGACTTGTGATACTCATATAAACCACGGATCTGTGTGCTAACTGCTTTCATTAGAGAGATATGCATTTTTTTCTGATTGTTTAATCATTTAAACGTATCATTACTCCTAAAGGCATGTGAGTTAAAGTGACTCCTCCTGGTGTGATTAACTCATGAGGCCAAAAAGAACCTCAGAAATGAGCTATTCTGCAGCTGAAGACATTAAGAATTTACTGGAAAGGACAAAACAATAATTTTCATTGGGGAACCTCTCAGCTCTCTGCTGATTATCTTCCTGCCCTCATTTATTTTTAGGAACCCCAATCTCTCGAAAGTTTTTCACCACCCCTGTGTACCACTCAAACAAAACCACACTGTAAGCTTTTTTCACTTGTATTTTGTACTAGCTTAAAAGTTGTAATCACCATACTGTGAAAATGTGAATTGAAAATTCACATTAAAGCCCTGGCAGGTATTGCTTAGTAGTTAGAGCATCAACCTGCACAGCGAACAGTCTCAGGTTCGATTCCCTGTCAAGGGCATGTACTTGGGTTGCAGATTCCTGGCCCCATTGGGGTGTGTCCAGGGAACCAACTGATGTAGCTCTTTCACTTATTTCTCTCCCTCTCTCTCTCTCTCTCTCTCTCTCTCTCTCTCTCTCTCCCTCCCTCCCTCTCTCTCCCTCCCTCCCTCCCTCCCTCCCTCCCTCCCTCCCTCCCTCCCTCCCTCCCTCCCTCTCCCTTCCCTTCCTCCCTCCCACTCTCTCTAAAATCAATGGAAAAAATACCCTTGGATTAAAAAAAAAATTCACATGGAAAAGGTGCAGTATCATTGAAATTAAACCATAGATATTTTTAAAATAGCAATTGGCTGTTTTAAGTAAAAGAAAAATACACAGAAGTTGTTCTTCAGAATGGTATAGACAGTGGTTCCTGAGTGTTTAGCCCCTAGACCAGCAGCATCTTAAAGGTTCTGGTTAGAAATGCAGATTCCTCAGTCCCTACTGAATCAGAAACTGTAAGCGGGGTCCAGGAATCTGTTTTCATAAGCTCTGCAAGCGATTCTGTGAGCCACTGATATATCCTGATAAAGTAATTGAAGCAAAAATAAACACATGGTAATGAATCCCTGATGTATATACTGAACCCGAAAGAAAGCAGACAGCTTTCAGCTTCAAATAATTTCCAGGAGATCCAGCTCATCTTGTTTCCAACCCTTCTTGGTTGGTTCACTACTACTTTTACCTCCTCTTTCTCTTTCTCTGTTTTAATACACTTTCTTTTTCTACCCATTTTGCAAGGCAATGATAGAGTTTTCGGGCAAATTCCAAGTTATGGGTCTACCATTATCATATTCCTATTAACCAAATGTTTTAGTTTATAATTTGGGAACCCTAGTATTTAATGATTAGTATTTTATTTCACCTTTTAATTTTAAACTTATTTCAAAACTATTAATACACAGTTCACTTAGGATGAAGAGAGCAGGTGTCTTTCAGTGCCAGCCTGGTGAATCCAGGAAGGAATAATAGGCAGAATCTCTGGAATGAGTCATGTACCCCAAGTGTCTGATGTGGGATCACTAGGACTTGATGCTTTATACCTGCAGCTGGAATGATTAGCTGTTGTTGCCAGTAGCTGTAGCTTGACCCCCAAAATGACACCGAGTCTAAAGTGGAGAGTGGCAAGTGAAATCAGAAAACAGCCAGGCAGAATTTTACTAAAGGTGAACTAGAACCAATGGTAATTGTAGGCAGTTTTGTTTCAAAGGCATTTCTGTGTCCCTTGCTACTCAAAGTGTAGTCCATGGACCAACAGCACTGCCTCCCTTGGAAGCTCAGTGGGAGTGCAGAACCTCAGGTCCCACGCCAGGCTAGCCCACTGACTAAGAATTCACATTTTAACAACATTCTCAGGAGATTTTCATGCACATTAAAAATAGAGATTCACTTGCTCAGTATATTAGCAGGCAGGGGATTAGGTGAAAGATTGACGGTGAAGGCATATAGTTAAGCAATGTCACTCTTTTATATAGAGATGAATTCTATGGGGCTGTGATAGTTCCAAGGGGGTTTTCAACAAATGCACAATGCTATTGCAGTTATAGGAGGAATTATTTTATTGGCCTGACTTACTTGATTTTGGAATAAATCCAAAATGGAAATATGAAATTTGATTAACGATTTTAAAATTTAAATTTTATTTGTCTTTTCCCCTGAGGAGAAGTTAGAGTTCAAAGTGATATTATAAGTGTGAAAGGGGCTGCACCTGATGAATAATTAAGATTTAAATCTAAAGTCTAAAAAGAAATCTGAGCTTAGACTTTCTTAATTTGGTTTTTAAAAAGTGGTAAAAAGGGTTTGGATCTTGACATTTTTAATTTTTGTTCAATTTATAGTTAACACACAATATTACATTAGTTTGTAGGTATATAATTGTCTAATCACTATGTTGTACACACGAAAGTAACATAATATTGCATGGTAAATCTAGTAACCATCTAACACCAGACATAGTTACTATGATGTTATGGACTATAGTCCCTGTGCTGTATATTACACCCTTGTGACTTATTCTGTAACTGACAGTTTGTACTTAATCCCCTTCACCTTTTTCGCCCAGACCCCAGCCCCCTCCCATCTTGCAATCATCAATTTTTTCTCTGTGTCGGTGAGTTGCTTCTGTTTTCCTTTTTTCTTTTTTTTGTCATTTGTTTTATTTTTTATATTCCACATATAAGTGAAATCATTACAATATTTGTCTTTCTCTGTCATACTTTTTTCACTTAGCATAATATCTTCTAGGTCTATTTATGTTGTCACAAATAGAGAGTAAAGATATACATAGATTTTGCTGTAAAGCTTTTTTGGCAATGTTTATTTATGATACTGACAAACTCTATAAGTTTAAATACTTAAAAATAGTTCAATAGATAATTGTATGTCCATACAATGGAATAATACTATTAGCCACTTTAAATCACTCTTTAGAGATGCATATTTATTGACATAGAAAAAAAGATTATAGCAGAATACACATATAAAAATATTCTTATTATAAAATAAATGTGTTTATATTTTATATGTGCATGGAAATAGAATTGAAAAGCTGTAATCCAAGATTATTCTGGGGCTATGAGATTATGGGTATCATTATTTTCTTCATTTTGCTATGCTTTTATTTTCTAGCTTTTCTAAGACAAATACAGATTACTTTTGTAATAAGAAAAAAATCATTGTATATGGTCAATCTTGACATTAACTAATTATGTAGAAAAATACATAAAATCAATTATTTTAAATATAGGTGAAACATTTCCCTTTAATTTAGCACTTATTGCGTGCTGGTGCTAACTAGAAATATACCTCAAGGAACTCATCATGGTGTATAGAAGAACTTAGTCCTGTAAATAAAAGACGTGTGAATCGGAATGATTTGCAGAGGAAGGTATGAAGGTCATGAAGGTAGTTTTACTGGGAGTTTAGAAAAATGGTTATCTGTGCTTCATGGGAGACAAGATGCGGGTCCAACAAGAAGAGATACTTGATAGAGGTTTTTGAAGGAGTTCCCCCATATCCAGTGAAGAGGCTGAGCATTTTTGTCTTGTGTAAAAGTGGTGAGGAAATCGTGACTTTGTAAGTGTGCAATTAGGAAAGACTAAAACTAAGGGGAAGTGGCCATAAATGAGTCTCAGCAGACAGGATTTTAGATGCTATTCTAAAGTGTTTATCGGATGAGCACCGCAGGACAGAATTGATCAGATTTACCTTTTAGAAAGATCTGTCAGGCAGCAGAATGGGCCTACATAGCATGGCAACCCAGAGGCAGGTTGGAAAACGGGTGGAGTGAGAGGCAGGAAAGATAAGTTCTTTGGTGGTAGAGTTTCAGAGGGAAGGATAACTTACAAATCAGGCAATGATGTATCTTGACAGTCAAGGATTGGAGACAGGAGAAGGAGGGTGTAAGGGCTAAGAGCTTTTAACTCCACTCCCAGATGAAGGAGGAGAGAGAGGTTGGGGAGGGAGAGGGGTACAATAATGAGCTCTGTGTCAGGTAAACTAAGTTGGAGTTGCCTGTTCAGATCTCTGTACTGTTATAGTAATCTATTTTGATTTCTTACTGTAATTTTCAGCTTGAGTATTTATTTTAGAATTATTTGTAATGTTCTATTAATAACTTTCCAGATTTACAGGTTTAAAGATTTTATTATATTTTTATTTTTTTAAAAATATCTTTTTATTGAATTTTAGAGAGAGGAAGGGAGAGATAGAAACATCAGTGATAAGAGATAAACATTGATTGGCTGTCTCCTACATGCCTCCTACTGGGGACCAATCTCATAACCTGGGCATATGCCCTCACCTCTTGGTTCATGGGTCAACACACAGCCACCGAGCCACACCAGCCAGGCAAGGTTTACTGCATTTATATACCTTTTATTAGAAGGCACTATAAAATAGTGATTCAGAATATGAGTCAGCCTGCCTGGAATTGAACCCAACTCCACCCCTTTGTGTGCTTTAGAAAAATAACTTGCATCTCTAAGCTGCAGTTTCTCACCTGCCAATGGGCACGATACCTTTAAAGAGTTCAGAATTACATGAAATGTTACACGTAAAGCTCTTAACATAGTAATCAGTCATATAAATGTGAGCCAGAATTATTATGACTTAAGACAAAATGTTTTCTAGGAAAATCATTTCTAAGAGAAAATATTTATTTGCACATTTTTCTAAAATTAAGTTTAATATATTCACTATGCAAAACAATGGAAATCTGTAAATATTAATGTGACATTTTCCAAAACTTACAAATTGCAGAGGCCAGTGCCTGCAGTTCAGGAGTTTATTTGCAAGGAGGTGACACAGTGGTGGCTGATAGCAAAGAAACAGCAGGGCAGGTGCTACAGTTATGGGTAACTGACACAACTGTACTTGAGAATTAGATGAAATGGTTTAGATCACTGGGAAGGTAGCTGGTTCCTCTCTGTCACTCGCTCCAGACTCCATCCGTCCCCTCTCTCTAATCCCGCTGCTCCTTCAGCTCTTCTGGGAAGTGTGGAGAATCCAAAGGACAGTGCTCCTAAGTCTCTAGGAGGTGTCGACTGCTCTTTTGTTACAGTGACAGACTTAGCCTGTACTTCCCATTTGGCCATGTATGTGCTTTCCTCAGTTCTCTTAACTTCAATGCAAATGTCATGCAAAATATAGGTGGAAATACTCTGCTGCATGGTGTGTGTATACATATAGCTTTTAAAATATCATTTACAGATTTCTACATGTCAATATATATTCATTTCTCTGAATTACAAACCATGGAAATATGTAGTGCAGCATAGATGACCAGTTATTACTGGTCAAATTCTTTCCTTCAAGTAGTTTGTTTTGACACATAAGTCACTAAGTGGTTTTTCAAAGAAAGTTTAGCTTGATGGGTCGTCACATAAGCCATTTGACATTTGTCCCCAGTCAAACCGGATGCCACATGAAAAATTTACTCAGGCAAGAGGCTCCTAGGAATAAACAGTTCTCTAGTGTTGCTCACAGGGGACTCAGCAAGGTGAGCAGAACTTCAACTTGTCACGGATGCACTGTTCTGACAAACATAAGTAGATGCTAATGGCTAAATCGTGACAGAATAAAGTCCCACAACCATATGGCTAATTGCCACAACAATATCTTCAGTGTTATTAATCAAGTTTTCATAGTGTGCCATGATAATTGGAATAATTAGAAACAGCATAGGCATTGCTTGTCTCCACCACACAGTTGCAGACAGGGACCTCAAACAACCACAACTGCACATTCAATACTGTACTGTTTAGTGCTATCTTCTCCTCAAAAAATATTTTGGTTAATTAATGAATTAACTGCTTGCCATTGGTGTATTGTGTGAGCTTCTGTAGAGACATAAGTATCTAAAAGAAATCACCAAAACCTCTGTGTATCTATTTAAATAGGCAGTATTCCTTTAAGGCAAGAATAGAGATCTGCCCATAGTGGATCTCTTAGTTTGAAAGATGCATTCATTGTACACTAATTTGGATGATGGACATTAATTTTTTGGTCATATATTTCCTGTTTTAGCTAATTTAGTTAAGAAAATGAGGAATTAGAAAGCAATTGAATAAATTATAAGATGTAAGTATTTGCATAATTTGTTTCAGGCAAATACTATATAGTAGTGCTCCCAAAATGAATTATTATAAACATATCTTTCAATTATGGATGAAGTAAATATTACCATTTTTAATATCTCAATTGAAACTTATATTTTCATGTTGCTAATATTGAAATATACTCACTTCAGTCCTTTATAAGCTAATATCCTTCCCTTCATCTTAATGGCGAAACAAGAATTCATTTGTGTTTGGCACGGCGCTCTAATAAGAAGAGGGCTTCCCGCTTGCTCTGCTCTGTGAGGAAGTGACCGAACAGGAAAGACAGAAGATGAATGGTAATCCGCAACTTGGTGCAGAGCATTTAGGCAAATAGATGAAGGGAATGGCTGTTGTAGGTGTCTGTTGTTAAACAGCTTGTCTGATTATTTTCAGTATCTACGTTAGGGATGGGGAACCTTTTTTCTGCCAAGGGCCATTTGGATATTTATAACATTATTCTCAGGCCATCCAGATTATGTACTAAAAAATTAGCCTGCTATATTTGGTCAAACATTTAACTAACTCACCCCAAATGCCTTGACAGGGCCAGACCAAATGATTTCTCAGACCTTATACGGCCGGCCTGTGGGCCGGATATTCCCCACCCCTGATCTCAGTGATATATAAGTAGTCATAGTTTTGAATTCTGTGCCAACTTAAATTTTGTTACCCTTACTTTTTTTGTCCCATTGCATTCTTCAACTAGAGATCAACATTTCTTTAAAATTTTATATTTACTGGTATCTTCAGTTAAAAAGTATTTCAAAATTCCCAAAATAAAAATAACTAATAAAAATAATATTTTATTATAACTTAAAATTACCTCAGCCAGAAATGGTTGCTTTATTGATCCCTGAACTCCATAAATTTTAAAACCACTGTGTTACTCATTTTCTTGTATTGAAATGAGTTGTCTCTTTTCCTCCCTTCCTTTGCCTCTGTAGGGATGGAGTGAGAGGCACAGAGTAGAGATATATTAGGAAAATTGGAAGTTGGAAGTAAGAAAGCAAGAAAATGGAATTTTTATCTTTTAATCAACTTAATTGATGGTTATTTATTCACTTTGTGGATGAAATGACTTAGAACTTTTACTTCTTTATCTTATTTTGTCTTTTTACTGCTCATTAGCTAGAGGTGGTTGGGGAAAAATGAAACTATTTTGGTACTCATTACCAGTTATAAAAAATGATGTACAGGAAATTTTTAAACCAATGTCTAGCATGAAGTTTGGGTTACATGTAGATTTTATTTATTTATTTATTTATTTTCCTCATTAAATAAAGTATAATTGTATTTTTCATTTAAACTTTCAGTTTATCCTTTGTATCATTAGGATGCTTTTGGATACATACTACAGGAAACCCTACCTTGACTGGCTCAAGCTTTAAGGAACTTAATTAGTTCACATAACTGAAGTCTAGAGGGACTGCAACTCAAGGGCCTCAACTAAGGATACGTTTTTCCTGTATCTTTTCTATATTAACTTCATCTTCTTAGGGCTTATGTCTTTGTAATCACAAAACATTTGTACTATTCCAGATGGAGAAAGAGAATGAAACCTTTTATCATTACAAAACAATAATTTCTTTCAGTCCAATTGGACCAAATTAGATCATGTGCCCACCCCCCGACCAAGATCAGCTCTCAAGGAGACCATCATCTCCTGTTTGCCTTAGACTAATTGGGGTCATCATTAGAGTAGTGGTTCTTAAATGGTGGCTTCTGGACTAGCAGCATCAACATCCCCTGGGCATTTGTTAGAAATGAAAGTTCTTGGGCCACACCTCAGATCCACAGAGTCAGAAACTCTAAGGGTGGAGCCAGCCATCTGTTTTTAAAAACACTCCAGATAATTCTGCTGCGTTTGAGAAACACTGACTCTAGCTATCAACTTCCTTTTGAATAATGTTGGGATAACAAGCAGGACTGAACTACATCAAATTTGTTTAGGAAGGCATAAGCCGGGATCGGCTCTTGGTAGGCAATTACCCTCCCTGTACTATAAGACTAAAATAACTAAATATACCTTCTCTCTTGCAAAGTTATTTATATGTGATGCCTCTTACATCACTTGCAATGAAACTCAACTATTCCCAAATCTTTTCCTGTTAAATGTGGCAGACAATGCTGTTTATCCACCTAATATCCATTTACCCTTGCTTTCTTACTAAAATAACTCTGATATAGAGGTCATTGGACTTTTTTGTTGTTTTTGGAGTGATACTATACCCACTTTCAGTTGTACATTGTGACACAATTCTAACCAATCATATTTAATCTCCAGTCAGCTGCTGGGTGTCTATGCCAAAGATTTGCTTCCCTGACTTAGGCCCCCAGCCTTTCCTCTTATCACTGTAGATGCAGAGCCATTTTGCATCTATGAGAGAACGCCAAAGAGAATTTTAGAGGCTTCAGCTCTGACATTTTTAATCTGCAGAACCAAAACTTCTGGTTGTATGAGACAAAAATAAACCTCATCTTTAAGACACTGTTTAGGTGGGGTTTTTTCTTACTTGCAACCAAATGCAAGTCTAACTGATAAAGTAACATAGTATAATTCTTTTCATAAATGGAGAAGCATGTAGCTTTCCTGTTTCTAAATTCTTTCCTCTGTTTTATAGACCTTACATTCTGCTCATCAAATAAGTCTTTACAAAGCACTTGGCGTAGTGGCTAAGCTCATACACATACATTAGGCTTAAATCTCCTCTCTCTATATCTTACTAGCTATATTTGGCAAGTACTATAACTTCTCTGAGCCATAGTTTACTCAAATGTAAAATGAGAATAATAACACTTCATTTTCTGTTAAGGGGATTAAATATGTTAATGGATATACACCATGAGCCACAAGCCTGACACATTGTAAGCTCTGAAAAATGGTGGCTATATGTTGCTGAAGCCCAGTGAAGATGAAGGTGATTTATATCTGTAAAATATAATGATCAGCAGCATGGGACTAAGGGCATAGGAAACTAGAAGTCAGCATGAACCTTATTTTGTTGCAATACTTATTGGAGCATTTTATTACCAGGTTTTAAAACTCTTCTTAGAAGTTCATTATGCCAAAATAAGACCTCCAGGAAATATGAATATGCATTTTGTTTCTTCTGTCTAGGTAACACTTCAGCTCTTTGTCTTTGGGGAAAATCATCACTTAAATTCTCCAACATAATAGCTGCAATCCATCTGCACAACTTGATACTCTTTAAAATTCACACTGGATTCTGTGTAGACTTCTTAGCACATAGGTCATTGTTTGTATTCTTAACTCTAGCAGTCAGGACCCATGCCTATTTAATTTGTGTTCTTCTGTCTTTGAAACAATTACATGTGCAAGTAGGCATTACAAATACCTTTTGCTGGTAAAGTAGAGCAATTATCGCCAAGGAATGATTTAGTGTTTTCTCCGTTTGAAAGTTATGGCTCTGCTAGGTGGAGTCCTAGGTGAGCCTTTTCACTATAATTTAGAGTCATTTATTACACTGCTGTCCTGGCCACTAGAAAGAGCCAATGAGATAGTGAATGGATTGGCGCAAGTTTCCAGCATTATGGAAATATCAACTCATGGATATTGTCTATAAAATATACATGTTGTGATCTTCAAACCTTCTATCTCCTGTTAATAGTTATCTATACTTAAGTGACAACCATATTTTTGATTATTACCTTTCACTTTTTGACCGAAGAAGACTATCTAAGGGTCCATGTCAGATAAGATCATAACTTACCAAGATGTGTTTAGTAATATAACCACTAAAATAATTAACAAAATTAATATTTACTATTTTTTAATTATCATGTAAGAAATAATTGCTTATCTTTGGGTATATGTACTCAGATTTTAAGGCTTTACTAAATTTACATCTTTGTCATCTTATTTTGATTGACAGGATATATGGATAATTAAAGGTTTTAGTATTATTTCTAAGCTGACTGGCTTATCTGTGCTTTATCTGTAGATTTCTACCCCCTAAAAATGTTTGCTTTAAATACACAAAGTCAGATTAGATTGGAAGGAATTAAAAATTACCAACCTCAATTATA
This sequence comes from Myotis myotis, assembly GCF_014108235.1. Lineage (NCBI taxonomy): Eukaryota > Metazoa > Chordata > Mammalia > Chiroptera > Vespertilionidae > Myotis > Myotis myotis. Next base: position 35,713,853 of record NW_023416317.1, on the reverse strand, counting down.
CAATTTAATATGAGTCTCAGAAGAGCTTGAAGAAAATAAAAGAAGGGCAGTTGTCCCTGGTTCTGACTCTTTTCTGTGTAATTCTCTAGAAATACAAAAAAAAATCATTTATGTTGAGATTTATATCAAAAGGTGACTTACCCAGGACTCAGTGTTTGGATTTGGCTAGATCTTAAAGTGAATGGCCATATCCTACAATCTTTGGAATGAGAAAGGCATATTTCCTCTTGTCAATGAGGTTATATTTAAGAAGACTTCAGCTTTCTTTAAAGGTGCCAATTACGAAATAGGAAGAGTCTTTGGTTTCATGGGCAGGCAGTTTTAATCCTGACCCCAGCATTTTCAAAGCTCTGTAAACTTGGGCAAGTTACTTAACCATCTTAGAGCTGCAACTGCTTTCATCTGTAAAATGGAGACATATATTCAAAACAAGTGTCTTCAATAAATGTTGCTTCCGCTGTGAATCACCAAAGTCTATACATACTCCAAGAATTAGCATTAATTTGAATTTCTAAAGCTGATTTAGATGATAAGTAGGAAATATTCCCGCTAACCTCCAGGTGGCTCATAAAGTCACTATGCTTTATGAAACAGGTAGTATCTGCCTGTACTTGCCAGTTATTCTCTGCATCCTCACCTCCAGCTTCCTACTCTTATGGTCACATCTGGAGTCTTTTTTATTTCCAGTAATTGTACCACCTCAAAAACTTCCACCTCAAACATGCTACTCTCTGACTTGACTCCATTCCTTTCCTTATTGTCTCTCCATTTCCAGCTTGACTTCTAGTCCATTTACCCCACTGCCTTTCCATTGTCATTTAGTCCCTAATTGCCCTCAACTCCCCAGTTCATTCTTTGCCCCCTAAATTCAATTACTCCATGCATTTATGTGCAATACCCTTGTGCCTCCATCCCTCTGTTATTTGACTAGCAGAACACAAACCCTATTCCTGATTGTAAGTGAGCAGCTGAAAATGGCAGGAATAAAACAACCATGCTTACTGAACTCGCTTTCTCTAGCTTGAAGGGAGCCCTCAGCACTAACAACCCTATTGTATCTCCTGTCTATAGCCTATGATTAAAAATAGAGAAGTTAAAGATTGGAAATTGACTAGGTAGGAGGATGAAGGGTTATAGTTTTTATCTTTGAAATGTTTATTCCTGGATCCTAGAGTGCCTCTTTAGAAGTGAGGCGTAGGATCTGAGGACTGTGAGACAAAAGGTGCAGGCAAGAGGTAACACAGGACACTCACTGGACAGAGGCATCTGGAGGCCTACTTTCTGGAGCCTAATGTGTGAATTGAACTGTCCATTTTTATGTTTAGAAGTTTAAGGTCTATTTTTGTGACCCATTTTCTAAAATTGAGTTTACAACCACTTTCTGATGTTTTTCAAGTTAACTTGTGTAGTTTTTTAGTTGTTGTTTTTGATCCTTCATGAGGTCAAGGGTCACATTTTTTTTTGCATGTTTGTGCTTCTACATTAAGTATTGATGAAAAGTAAAACCAACAAACTCCCATAAATTAAGGTAATCAAAAATCACTTATTTAAAAATGATCACTTTTAGATCAAGCCTGTTAAGGTATAACATCTGTTAGATATAGCTTATTTAATACTGAGCATCAACGCTATCTCCTTATTATTTACACCCAGTGTAGTGCTGTGTAAAGGTGTGTTTGTTATATAAGTCCATTATGTTCATGGATGGCTTAGTGGAAGCTTAGAACAGTGATTCTGAAATGATCATCAAGTTATCTCTACGGATGTTATAAAGGACCTAAACAAGATGTCTCCCATACTTAATTTGCTATAGTTCTAATATATGCTAGCCTCTGGCTCTGCAGGAGAGATGCCCTCCAGTGGCAGGACTGGTGCTTGGAGGAGTTTGTGTCCATTCTGGGCACCGGGCAAGCCTTCAGAGTCAGGAAGCATCTCTTTGGGACCTGTCCAACTTTTTTCCCCTTCAGTGTTTCCCACTAAACATTTCTATTTTAAAATTGCTGTCTCCTCATGCCTTAATATTGAACTTAATACTTATAAACAATTCCAACTAAAGCATTTGTACCAAATGGCTGATAAACATAATTTCAGGACTTTGGGATCCACATTTTAAACCTAAAGAATTTTGTTGACTGGATGTCATGTTTTGAGATTTTTGAGTTGGAGAAATTTTATCAATACAACTTTCCTATTCTGCATCTCCATTACCAATATATGAAGACCTCACCTCATGTTGTAGAAAATAACTCATATTTTAGAAAGTAATTAAAACTGGCAACTCAGCATTGCAAACTCTTGAGGGGCAGTGAGGCCTAAGGAAGAGATTTAGAAGTGAGTTGCAGTTCTATCCGACTCACTATTCAAGCTGACAGTCATCTTCATTTGCCCATTTGTCATTGGCCTGCCAGATGATTGCAGGTAGATAACCCATGGCAGGTTAGGTCAGTAGGGAAACAACAGAAAATATTTACTGATGGTCACGGAGATGGGAGGAGAACAGTTCTTAGTAATAGATGCAAAAACAGTGATCATGTCCCACCGAGATCATTGCTTGTGTGGCTAACAAAGGCAGGGCCAGAAGCTCTTTACAGTTACATCCAGCTCTGACGTATCCTGGTTCTTAACTGGATTTTGTAAACATGGCTAAGGAGGTTTGTTCAACAAGATGGATTAAACATTCACTGTATGCCAGGCACTAGTTTTATAGTGCTGGAGGAAAAAAGGCAAAAAAGAAAAATCCATGCCTTTGTGGAGCTTTTATTATAACTAGAGGCCCAGTGCACGAAATTCATGCACGGGTAGGTCCCTAGGCCTGGCTGGTGTTCAGGGCCTGCTGGGGCCATCCTTCGTTCCACGCTGTCCCCTGGTGGTCAGCACATGTCATGGAGAGCAATGGAACTCCCGGTCTCCTAGTCAAACTCCCAAGGGGACACTTTGCATATTAGCCTTTTTATATATAGATGGGGGAGTTAGACCATAAACATAAAATGTGAAATACAGATTGTGTCACGTGGTAATAATTACTATGGAGAAAAGTTAAGGGTCATTAAAACTCCCTTGTTCCCTAGTAAATCTTGGACCCAAGACTATGTTCTCTCTTATATGCTCTTAAAGTAGTGGTTTTCAAACTTGAATGTACAGGCTTATTCAAATACAAATTACTTGGCCCTGCCCAGAATTTCTAGTTTTGTAGGTATTGAGTGGGTAAGGTCCAAGAATTTGCAGTTTGAACTAATTTCTAAGTAATGCTGATGCTATTGGTCCATAAACCACACTTTGAAAACCACTGTTTTACCATGTTCCTAAATCCCCCTTTATTCCTGAGATCACTCAGTACTACTCTTTGCAGTCAGACTCCTAAATCACACTAAAGTGTTGAGGTAACATGAACTAAGTAAGCAGTTAGCTTCTTCCCAAGATATACTTACATGCCCAAAGACTTATACAAAGATAATCAGTTATCGCATTACATACATAAAATTCGGTGTATGCATGCCTCAAAATGGCTTTATGTCATGAAAACATTGGCTGCCTTAGCAAAGTGGATTTAGAAGGAGAGGGTCTGGGATAGGAAGGGACATTATATCTAATGTATGCCCTGTTAGACTATAAAGTTCTTTTTTCTTATTCTTTTTTTGGCACTTGCAAAAAAAAAAAAAAAGTACTCTAAATTAACAAAACATTAACCCCACATAGTTTTATTTAATTTGTAGGAAATAAAAGAATTTAGGACGTGAGAAAGATGGTGAGATAGGCTGTACTCAGAGAGCAGTGCTTCAGACTTTGCAATACAGAATTTGTAGCTTCTCGGCACCAGCAGCCAGTCACAGAAACTGCTAGCTGATGTGGAAAGTAAATGAGTGCTGTTGATGAAAATAAATTTAAAGTATTTTATGCGATGTTTTGTGCTTCATATTTGAGTTGGTTTACGAGCAAATTAATTTATGAACATATTATATACCATGATGCCCTCAGTAAGCTAGACTTCACTGAGTTTCTCTTCTCTCCCTTAGCCCAATATACAATTCTAGACCTCATATGTCTTCCTAAAATCAGCTGACCAAAAGTGGCAATTAATTTTTCTTTGTAAGTTCTTAGTTCTTTATAGTTGCCTTAATGAGTTTCCTCTAAAGGAAGCTCTCTAAATCTTGTAGGGTCCTGTGGCCGTAATTACCACTGTATTGTAACTAGGGTACTCATGAAAGAGAAGATCATGATTCATTTAAATAAGTTCTTCCGAACACTCCATCTCTTCTACTCCAAAAACTCAGTTGCCACACAGATGACAGCATTACCACAGAGATGACAGCAATAGTAAATATTGTGCATTCTTTGTCTTATTACTTGGTCATTAATAGGGAAAGGTGATTTTTAATATATATCTGAATTAGATAAGCTTTAGGAATTAAAGAGTAGAAGTCAAGAGGACAATAAAAGAGTGGAAGGAACACTGAGCGAGGAGTATAATTATCATGGTCTAAATCTCTAATCTGCTTTTGATCGAGGTTGATTCAGGCTGTGCCATGGGCCTCTGTTGAGACACCTGTGACATGCAGGCGCCTGCCTGTTTGGATCTGTGATTATGTACTGGGGGGTGAGCAAGGAAACCATCTATCTGTGAAACATGTGGGAGTTTCTTCACAGGTGATTCTAATCCATATATTCCACAGACCACTTGAAGAAATATTGCTTGTAGAGAGTAATTTCAGAATATATATTTGATAATACCTTTAGAAATCCAATAGTTATCTCTGCCATTATCAGAAATTGTGTGCTTTTATTTTGAAAGCATTGAGTGGCAATCTTCTCTATATTAGAAAACACATGTATATATTTGTCTTTATTTTTTAAAAATGTATGCACACTCACAGTTGGTTAGAAAGTGGTTTGAGCACTGAACTTTGGCCAGTAGCCAGGAAGCCAGGAACAAAATGGAGTAGCCAGTCTCTCAGCCCTTTGCCCTCACTGGATCCCTCGAGGTGTCATTTTTCCTTTGTGTCTCTGCTTGCCTCCTTGTAAGTCATTTGGGCCCCATGCAAATACATTCAGCTCTTTATGTATCTGCATTAATGGATAGGAACTAGGGTACATACAGGGTGGGGCAAAATAGTCTACAGTTGTGCATACACAAAACAGTGTTTATTTTTGTATTGTTATTTATTAATTATTGTATTATCTCCCATACAAACAATGTGAACCTAGTTTTGCCCCACCATGTATAATCCCAAATGGAGGATAATCCAAAAACAATTAATACTTGTCTTTGAAATGTATTTAGTAATGTTTTAAATTGTTTTTACCTCCCTGATTATATTTTGCTAATGTTGCTATTAGTTTGCATTCCCCGAACATACCTGGTTGATTGGGGACTTAAAAGAGGAGGGCACAGAAAAATGCAGTGACTATAGGAACCCAGGTTGATAGGACTTTCATTGAATTAGAATTTTACTTTGAATAATTTCCATGTTAATGATTAAAAGTTGTCAGCATATCATTCAGTCTAAGGCCTAGCACAGAGCCCAAGTAAGTGACAGTTGAAATTCAAAGTGGCCCAGCTTCCCCAACCTTTGGGAGGCCTTCTCCCCTACACCCTCACATCCATGTTTCTCCTTTTATTGGATCATCTATACTAATAAAAGGGTAATATGCTAATTAACCTGACGTCTTCCAGATGTCCTTCCGGACAAAGCTTCGGCTGCTGCTGCTGTGAGGGCTGGGCTAAGGCTCAGGCAAGCCACAGATGGCGGCTGCTGCTGTGAGGGCCCGGCCAAGGCTCAGGCAGCCGCGGTGGTCAGCAGTGGCAGCAGCAGCAGCATGATGGGAGCGTCACCTTCCCCGATCCCGATCGGCCTAGTCACCTCCCATAGAGAGAGGCCAGACTGCAGCTTAGACCCACTTCCCGCGGGGAGTAGGCCTAAGCCATCAGTAGGACATCCTCTGAGGGCTCCTGGACTGTGAAAGGGGGCAGGCTGGGCTGAGGGGCCCCCCATCCCCCAACGCACGAATTTTCGTTCACTGGGCCTCTAGTTTTTTAAAATAGTGTTTACCAGGGGACTGGAGGGGCATGTAGAAATTAACAGAGATAGAATATTAAGAGAGGCTTGGCTATGTGTGCTATGTGTCCCAGTCATTAAGTGTTTAGTGGCCATTGATCAAGTGACCAGTTATCTATATATATAAAAGCCTAAACCACCATTAGACCGAACAACCAGTTGAATAGTCACTATGATACACACGGACCACCAGGGGGCAGATGCTCAATGCAGGAGCTGCCCCCTGGTGGTCAGCGCAATCCCACAGCCAACCTCCTGCAGCCCGTCCCCCCAGCCAGCCAACCTCCCACTGGCTCCCCCTCCCCCGCACCGGCCAACCTCCTGTGGTCCCTCCCCCAGGGCCCCAATCAGGGGGGTCAGCAGACCAACCTCCCTCGCCCTGCCCCCCAGCCGGCCAGCGCCCTGATAGGCCTCGATCGCCGGCCAGGACAAGGGACCCCACCCATGCATGAATTCGTGCACCGGGCCTCTAGTATTGAATAAGCTAATGTGAAGACCCACACTGAGGATAAGCTGAGGAGATATGGAGTGAAACCAGAATTTCCTATATAGTGATTCTCATACTGTGGTTCACAGAGCAACTCCAGGGAACTAGTTCAAAACGCAGATTATAAAGCCCCACGTAAATATCAGCCAAGAGGGCTAAGGAGGCCTTGATCCATTCCTACACAGTCATGATCACTTATAACTTAGTGCATGTGTCCAAGGAATCCTGAGAGGAGCCCAGGGAAATGTCTGATGAGCAGCTAGGAAACCTGGGAGAGGTCAAGGATGCAGGCTCAAATCAAGAAGACTCAGAAGAGCTGACCTGGGGAGGAGGATTCATATTAATTTAATAAACATTTGTTAACCCTTTGCTCTCTATGTCACACCAAATCCCAAAGAGCTTGTGACCTGCTGGAGAAGGGAGAGAAACCAAACTCTCAGGAACTAAGTCTTTGGCTGGGATTTGTTTATAAGTGCCTTTTTCTCTGAAAAGTGTAATTGGGGAGCAGTGACAGTAATAGATGTGAACCTCCCAACATCAGGCCTGAGTGGAGCACTCATGCTAGCCTCTGAGGAGCCAGGAGGGGTCCAGGTGCCTGTAGGATGGGGAAAGAGAAAGACAGACAGAGAGTGAAAACCAGCCCCACAGGGTGTTTGCAGCTATAGGAAAGTGGTAAGAGGTCCAAGGGAATCAGGCTGTGCTGCTGCCTTCTAGGGATGGTTCATTCTGACTCTTGGTACCAACATGGACTAGCCTGCCTACACATTTGTGGTCTTACCTCCATCTAGATCGCATGGATTCTGATATTTCTCAGCTCTCCCAACAGTGTATATAAATGTATTAGGAGGTCAATGCAGAGGAAGTTGAGAATTGTTATTCATTAAGGTTAAGATCCCATTGGTATTTGAATTTTGTTTTGTTTTTTAATGAGTTTCAGATTAGGGAAAGATAGGAATAATTGTTTTTAGCAATTCTCTGAAAACTGATTTGATCATAATTTCTTTTCCTGAAGGTAAAATGACAGAACAAAGCCTATTTACAGACTTTCTAGGAGAAAAAATTGTCTGTATTACGAATAAAAACTAGTATTCACAGAGCCTAAAATTAATTTTCCCAACATGACCACCAGCTGCACATGCAACTTTTTCGTGTTCTTGTTCATAGTCAACAGTTACTTCCAAATAGTGGAGCCCAAGTAAGTGACAGGGTAGAGAGATTACTTCATAGGAACTTTTACCTCCATTGACCTCTCCACTCAGGGCTAAGATTCCAGCTGTACACGGTTGGAATATAAAATGGGATTCTCAGAGAGAGCACATCCTGTCCATGCAACTAAATCGGTACTGAAGTGTTACCATCTTTCCCTAGCTTTATTTGAATTTGTTGGTAAATCGCATATCCTGGTATTACTTAGTCCTTGAAATCTCATGCTTCTAATCTACATAGCAGGCATACATCTAAAAGTGTGTGTGTGTGTGTGTGTGTGTGTGTGTGTGTGTGTGTGTGAAAATGCTCAATCATTTTATAGCCTTAAAACATGACCGTCATCTGTGCTCAACATTCTCATGAGCATCTTATACCTCTGGTAAAACATAGATGCATAAGGCTTTGCTTTCCATTCAGACTATTTTTTGCAAAGGGCATATTTTAGTGTTCTGATTAAACACACACACACACACACATACACACACACACAAAAACCAACCTTCAAACACTTGCCAAAGAGAATAAATTACAGTAGGAATGGGTGATAATTATTAGGAACTTATTTTTGGAATAAGAAACCTTCCTTAATAAAGGGTTATGTACTGCCCTCTGAAAGGAATATAGAATTTCCCCCCAAAGTAAAACAAACAAACAAACCTTTTAACAGTTTATGTACATATCCTGTGGAGGTTAAATTAGGTTTAACATGTGTCTCCAGAAAGCCAAATTCAAGTTGGTTCATCCCAGGGTTTATAAGAACATAGAAAGCAAATTTGAGTTCTCTAAAGATAATAACTAATTTGAAGTTTCAGTTCCTTCTGTTTTGAAGCAGATTTTGATAGGGTTGAAGTATTCAAGTCTTTCTGTAATGCATGCAGATCCCAAATATTTTTAAGAGGTGGGAATTGAAACAGTTGACTACATTTGGGAAAAAAAAATTAGTAAGCAGGCTAAACATTTTCCAATGTGTTTTATAGAGCCTTTAGAAGAAGAAATGTGAAGTTAGAAAAAAATCACTTGTTTTGGCTTTCATATATTTTTTGTGTGTGCGTGGAAATATGAAAGACTTTATTATATATTTTAACTGATTTCAGAGAGGAAGGGAGAGGAAGAGAATCATTGGTTAGCTTCCTCCTGTACTCCCCTACTGGGGATCAAGCCCGCAACTTGGGCATGTGCCCTTGACAGGAATTGAACCCGGGACCCTTCAGTCCACAGGCAGATACTCTATCCACTGAGCCAAACCAGCTAGGGATAAATATGAAAGACTTCAGAAGTCAACAGAAAAGTTTGAACAGTGTCACTCCAAGAAGTTAGAATTAAAGATGGGAATGCCACCCTAATTATAATACTTCAACATGTAGTTCTAGTTTTAAGACTGTTTTCATGAAGTTGATATAAAGGGAAACTAGTGTAAATTAATTTTAAAAGAACTGAATACAAAGGAAACCAAAATAAGAAAAGTGTAAACTCAGTTAAGAAGATGGCAACCAGAGAGATGAAAACCTAGATTTGCTTTTGATTTTCTCTGGTACTAATATGGAATTTGGATTCTGTGTTTATTCTCTACCAGGTATGGGTTATTTAAAAATTAATTGTTAGCTTTTCAAAGTTAATGCAGACTGGTGCAGCCACTGTGGGAAAAAGTATGGCGTTTCCTCAAAAATTAAAAATGGAGCTGCCTTATGAACCAGTGATCCCACTTCTGGGAATATATTCGAAGAAACCTGAAACATTATTTTGAAAGAATATATGCACTTTTGTGTTCATTGAAGCATTATTTACAACAGCCAATATCTGGAAACAGCCCAAGTGCCCATCAGTAGATTAGTGGATAAAAAAGCTGAGGCACATTTACACAATGGAATACTACATAGCCATAAAAATGAAATCTTACCTTTGGTAACAGCATGGATATGGATGTACTTAGGGATTATTATGATAAGTGAAATAAGCCAGTCTGAGAAAGACAAACCTTATATGACCTAATCTATAGTGGAATATAATGAACAAAATAAGCTTATGAACAAAATAGAAACAGAGGCATGGATACATGGAACAGACTGACAGCTGTCAGAGGGGAAGGGAGAGCTAGAACTGGATGAAGGAAGGTGAAAGGATTAAGCAGAAAAGCATATATTACTTAGACACAGACAACAGTGTGAACAGTGTGGTGATACCCACAGGGAAAGCGGATTGGTGGCTGGTGGAGGTGGGCAATGTCAGGGGAAATGAGGAAGGAAAAAGACTGCTTGGGGAAATGCACGCATGATGCAGATGATGTTTTGTTCAGTTGTACATTTGAAACCTGTATGGTTTTGTGAACCAAAGTCACCCCAATATATTCCATTAAAAATATAAGTGAACAGAAAGCAACAGAAAAATTAATGTAATTAAGCAAAAAATCCAACATCGTTCTTTTGTATCCCAATATGCTTATTCAGTGTTATCATTTCATGACCACAGGTTACTTAAGGTGCCTCACACTGCTTGTTAAATTAAATTAAATACACCTTTACAACTTTATTTGTTTGTCTTAAGGTGGCAATATCTAGATTTATTAAAGGCTCATTAAGAGAAAAGAAAAAGGACATGAAGATCAAGTTTTTTTTCTGCAGGTATAATCCTACCACAGCCATGTTGGATTAAGGCTATGTTTATTTAAACCTCAGTCAAATTGGTCATCTTCATACATTCTTCATTTAAAAAAAAAAAAAGGATTTCTCTTGAAGTTTTCATGGGTCATTCACCAAGCACTAACATCACTAGGAGCCTACTGATCCCCTGGGGACAGCAGCTTAATTACACAGAAGTTTAACATTGAGAATAGTGATATAAATGCAAACATGGAATTTGTCCTGTCTTTGAGTGGTTTATAATTAGATTTAATACCTCAGCTTGTATAGATTTTAATTACTAAGTAGATCCGGTAAATTATGAATTATTGTATTTTCACAGGTGATAAGATGTATACGTTAATAAGCATTGCAGTCTGAAGGTGCAACATACATAAAGCAAGATAATAATATCAAGCAATTAAATGGAATCTATCCTTAAAAGGAAAAAGGTTTAATGCTACCCTTAAGTGTAACTTAAACTTTTGCTAAATATTTTTAAATTCAATAAAAACATGTTAATTTTAGGAACAGCTTCCTTATAAGACCTAATTTCATAGAGTAAGTTTTCCTTTCTAAGAATAGAAAAGCTTGCTGAAATAATTTCTATTGGTAATTCATTCCATAAAGAACTGAATTTTTCCTTGGCTTTTAAGCTCAATGAAGAAAGCCCAAAATAGCACAAGGAATTTTGTGTGTGGCAAATATATGTATGAACTAAATCCAGTTGGGACAAAAATGATTAAATTACTAATAAGGTCATTGTTGGTCCCAAAACATTCCATTAGTCATATAATACTTTTTAAATATTTTGAGAATTTATCCTTAATTTTTCTAAAATTTCATATAAAATAGAAAGAACTGTATTTTGCATTAATTTAATATACTTATCTGTACAACTTTCAAACAAACAGTCTTGTATAAAAGAAAATGCTAGGTATTAAATAATAAATATTTTCTCTTATGTGTTTCTGGATCTTTTTGCACTCACTGAATTATTGTTATGCCACCACTAACAAGATCAATGTGTGTTTCCAATTGAACTACACCGCTGCTTCTCGGCAGCGTGACAGCTGGCTTTACAGTGAATTTAACAAGACCTTAGTAAATACATAGAGCACTTAGCAAAACGTACAGAGTTCTTTACAAAGAGCACTAGAGGCTCGGTGCACAAAATTTGTGCACTGGGTGGGGGGGGGTGTCCCTCAGCCCAGCCTGCACCCTCTCACAATCCAAGACCACTGGCTCCTAACCGCTCGCCTGCCTGCCTGCTTGATCACCCCTAACTACTCTGCCTGCCTGCCTCATCGCCCCTAACCACTCGGCCTGCCTGCCTGCCTGCCTGCCTGATTGCTCCTAACTGCTCGCCTGCCTGCCTCATCATCCCTAACTGCCTCTGCCTTGGCCCCCACCACTGTGGCTTTGTCTGGAAGGTGGTCTGGAAGGATGTCCAGAAGGTCATTTGGCTATCTGTTCTAATTAGCATATTATGCTTTTATTATAATAGATTTTGGATCTCTTCCCCCCCCCCCCCCTCTCTCTGTCACACACACACACACACACACACACACACACACACACACACACACACAGAATTTGGTCCTTACCCTGGAATTATTTAGCAGTGTACTTGGCAAAGTGAAACTTCAAAAATAAAGCAATGTGAAACATTTATAAAGCAGCACAGCATAGAGTACACATTAAACATAAAAGTACGGAGGACTTACATTCTGTGTAGTTTGGAAGATGTGTTTTATTTAATGTAGATTATAGGTGTTTTCAGTTCCCCTCCTGACAAAGCTGCAGTAGAGATTGCTGCTTGTATGATCTGGCAGAGGGGGTGGGGGTCGTTTTTGAGGCTAACCTGACACAACCCCAACCAGCAGAAAGGTTGCAAGAGAAGTTGGAGCAATATCCGGACATTTTGTTATAGAAACAATAGGAATATCAATTATTTATTTAAAATAGGCTACTTTTTCCCCCTTACACTGTATATGATGAAACTAGCGGTGTGGTTGTCCACAAGAAAATGGGAAGAGTTTGAGCTTTGAGAAAGGGGAGAAAAGATAGCATTGCATTCTCACCTGTGGTGTGTTCTAATTTCCTCCATTTTTTGTTTGTTTGTTTGCTAAATGATAGTATGACGTCTATGATAGTATGACGTCAACTTTTTCAAAAGTGATTTTGGTTTCAATAAGAGAAAGTAGGGAAAATAAAGAAACATGTCCCCCTACACATAAGAAAGCTAAGCAAAAGCATTGCCTTTCAAGGAACAGCAGTGGTAGATTCTAAATGGGTTTATTCAAATAAGGAAAGCATTGAAATACCCTTCAAGAGTGAAAGGGGCAAGTTCGGGGCACAGTACTATTTTACTGGTCTGATGTTTGAATTTTATACTAACATCTAGATTTGAACCAGAAGGAATCATTTAAATATCAGAATTTTATATTTTGAAACAGCCAAAATTGCCTGTTCATTGAACCAAGATAATTCTTTATTTACTTATATTTTTCAGCTTTACTGTATCATAAATGTTAAATAAAACTGTAAGATATTGAAAGTGTACATTGAGAGGATTCCTCCCATCTAATTAATAAAGACATCCATGACCTCATTTATTTATTTGGTTGTGTGTTTTTTGTTTTGATTCTTTTTTGTGAGAACATTTGCTACGCTCTTAGCAAATTTCAGTTATACAATAGAGCATCATCAGTATACTCCCCATGTTTACATCAGATCCTCACCAGTGTTTTATATTGATTATTTTTTCTTCCAGTTGTCTCAGTTGAATAACTTTGAATAGCCACATTCGAAGTGTTTAGTCATTTAATAATGCAGATATGGTTATCAGTTTGAAGATCCTTTAACCATTTGTACGCCATAAGCATCTATAGACGCAAGCGGCGGACTTTTTAAATTAAATTCAAAATATCGTGGCAGTTAACTGGTTAAACAGGTGCCCCAAATAATTCAGTCCAGATGCTTTTTGCTTTGTCCATTCTCCTAGTTCCCCTGATGCTTTTTGCAAGACCAGTTAATTTGTTGTAATTAAGAAGAGCACCTATTTAGCTTAGAGATATTTGTATACTTCTTAAAACAGTAAACATTAGCATTTGTAATTTAAAAGAATTAGAAATGTGTAGAGAAATAACGTTTTTTCTCTAAACTGCATAAATACAAACACATTAGATAAAAAAGTATATTTTATTTCTCAAATTAGCAGTGGAATAAGAATTGAAAGGTAGATAAAAATTTTAAACAGCCTATAACATTTTTAAAAAGATAAATTTATTAGACATTAAATTTTTGCCCCTGAAAAATTGAGTAACATAATTTAAGATGTAGTTGAAAATATAATTAAATTATTCTGTTGATTAATTTAACAGTATAAATAAAATAAATGTTTGATCATATGGTTCCTCATAAATTTATACATATGTGTGATTGTACACTATATTGTCACAGCTATGATTCCTTCTTAAATGTAATTATTCCTGAAGAAAGTATTTGAATTTTATTGGCCTCACTTTAACCCCACAGATGGTTATATTTGGTTTCAAGTTTTGCAAAATGGTAACATATTTTAGTTGATTTTTAAACAATTTTCTCTATTCTGTGCTATTTGGTGGTACCAGAAATTTGGGATTTCTCATTCTTTATACCAGAATCACATAGAATTATAGATGAGCTTCCTAAAGAAAGGCTGTGTAAGAAAATTGTAGCCATGTTATGTAAAATTAGAAGTAAATTGATACAAACATATCAAAGTAAATTATTTTTATTATAAGAATTAGATATAAAGAGCTTAGGTAGCATTTATTGACAGTCTGAAGCGTAACTGTTTATGATATATAATTATATACAGACCTTGCTCAGTATTCTTATTGGCTGCTTATGCATAGATATCCATTTTCCTGGCCATAGAGGTAACTGTGATTTGAAAACCATGCCTGGAAAGATAGCCTCACTGATAAGTCATATCTCTTCTAAAGTTAAAAATTAAGTATCACTTTGTTTCGTTTGAAATAACTGTCTGTGCTTGACAAAAAACATAGATATCTGCTCTTTCCCCCCACATTTTATTTTAAAATGAATATTTTTAAAATGAGTGAAATGTGACAGTGAAATTTTCTGCTTGGTTATAGCAATTTATCATCTACCCATTTGCAAAAGTCTAACAAAAAAATTAGTAGTGAGCGTGAAATTTTGGAAAAATGTAATTTTTAACTCATAACCTTACAAATGAGGTATCTATCAGACCACTATACTTTTAATTTTTTCTTTGCCTTTTTTATGTGATTTGTATGAAATGGGAAAGATTTCTACCCTTTTCAAATGTTATACTTTTGTTTTATACATATAGGAATAAAGTTTAATGACTGTGGCCTAGTTATAAAATTTCAAAATTCACTTGAAAACTAAAAACTTGGATTTTACTTCATTATATTCTTGATATATATTTGCTTAAAGTGATTAGTTAAAGATTATGATTTCTTCACAGTTGTAGGAGAAAATGGTTCCTCTTTATATTACTGTCAAACGTACTGCTTTCTGAATTTTGGTTTTGTTTTCTCTAGGCGGTGGGTGCGGCTGCTGTTTGGGCGAGAGTTCCCCCTGCAGGACCTTCTGGTGGTCTGGGATGCCTTGTTTGCTGATGGCCTCGGCCTGGGCTTAGTGGATTACATCTTCATAGCCATGTTACTCTACATCCGAGATGCTTGTAAGTATTAATGACCTTGCCCACATTCAAGTAGGTGATCCTGAATTTAAATATGTTTTCCCTTTTAAATATACTTTACCTTTTATTCTGAATTACCATACCTGGATTTTATCGTAGGCAATATATTGAAGTTTCAAAGGAACATACTAAAATTTTTTGTGTGAGTTAACTATGTACATATTGAGAGATGTGGGTGATTTTTCCTGAGAGAATTGGAATATTCTTTCAGAACCCTTTTTCTGAAGACTTTACTCCTGCTTTAATCTCCTCACTAGTACACACATTTGTGAAATGCACATATAAAAAGCCAGTATTTTAGCTATGTTTAGAGCTCCACCTTCTGACAGGTAGGTAGTATTCAAGGATATTTATCAAGAAAGTAGAGGTTTTTTTATAGTATCAACAACTTGCCAATAAAAAATAAACAT
This sequence comes from Myotis myotis, assembly GCF_014108235.1. NCBI lineage: Eukaryota > Metazoa > Chordata > Mammalia > Chiroptera > Vespertilionidae > Myotis > Myotis myotis. The sequence continues at coordinate 35,698,344 of NW_023416317.1, read as the reverse complement.
TACATTTAAAAATATTTTAACTTCTCAGTTATATTTTAGCCAAATGTGTTTCTCAATAGAGTGCCAAGTGGTAGCTATATTTCATCTCATCAGATCTACTCAAAGGTGCCTGCCCTAGTTGGAAAAACAGTGCATTCCTTTTGAATAGTCAGATGATCTTCACTTGAAGAAACTATCAGAGCTTGTTTTAAATTTCTAAATACCTCAAATTATTTTCCTTCTCAGAAAAATAATCATAGTTCACTAAATAAGATTTGTAAGCCAAAATATAATTAGGAAAGATCGCACAAAGTGATGATTAAGTAGGAAATAAAAAACTGTCATAAGAGTAGGACTCTGTCAGAAGAATATAAACTGTTTCGAGCCATTCATAATCTTGACTGTTAAATTGCTATGTGGTTCTCTTTTATTTATTCATTGAATACCATTTGTGCCAGATGCTCTTGTTACGCCTCTGGTAACACTAATAATATTCTTTAAAATTTTATATTATACTTTTTTAATTCCCCAAAAATTACTTGAGTGAATAAATGACACAAGAACCACATTTTTATCCAGAAATTGTGGGGGTTTTGTGTGTGTGTGTGTGTGTGTGTGTGTGCCTTGAAGGTCAAACACTTCGGGTTTTGACAGACAAAGTGAAAAGCTCCTTTTTTTTCTGAGTCAGAGCTAATCACATAAGAACATGGAAATCATAAAGGAAACATCTGGGAAGTAGAGAAAGATGTTTGGTAGATTTGATAGATACTAGGTTTTTGGATATTCAATACTGTCTCCCATTTTAAAGTTGTTTGCCTTTTTTTAATGTAAGTACTTAAAAAAACAAAGGAATGAGAAACTTCTTTTATTTAAACATAGGTTTATAGTTGTTCATATGGAAAACAATATAATAATAAATAAATATTAATACAAGAATAAACTCTCTATTTCACGAACTCTAAACCTACTTTGCCCCACCCTGTATTTTCACAAATTTTTTATAGTAAAGAACTATTAAAATGTTTACTGGTTTTCTGTGATCTTAATTATTTGCTCTTTTCTTAAATTTGACATATCACAACTATATTTTTAATTTAATTATCCTGTCTCCTATGCTAAGATCTACATTTTAAAATTAATTTCATGAAACAGGCAAATTTTTGGCAGCTGAAGCTCTTCTACATTTTTTAATCCCTCCACTGATGATGTTATAAAACATATGGACACATGTGGAAAAATACAGGGGTAATGAAGTTGTTTATTCATTTCAGTGTTTAGTTCAACTTCTTTTTATTTGCTTGGTTAAATCCATAGCAGTGCATGATATCTTCTAAAATAGAGTGACTATTATGTATTTAAGGAGCTCTGCCTCTGTCCTCAAAAAGCTTCCCAGTTCATAGGAAAGACTGATATAATCAATTTCAGACTAACATACCCAGTGCTGTGGTTGAGGTCAGGAGTCCTATGGAACACTGGCTATAGAACAGGAATAAAAAACAGGTGCTAATCCTGGAAGGAAGCACTAGGCAGGTTTTAGAAATAGCCCACTTTACAGATGGAGGAGATGGGAAGTGGAGGAAGTCCATCCTATATAATAAAAGCCTAATATGCTAAGTGTCCAGTCGATTGGTCGGCCATTCAATCAATCAAAGCATATTATGCTAATGATATGCTAAGGCCACTCAACCGCTCACTATGACCTGCACTGACCACCAGGGGGCAGATGCTCCAACCAGTAGGTTAGCTTGCTGCTGGGGTCCGCCCTATTGGGGCTGAGCGAGATGGGCCAGGCATACCCTGGAGCCCTCCCATGGTGCCTCCCCGCTGACCAACCTCCTGTGTCCCTCCCCAGCCCTGATTGGGCACTGGTGGGGTCCTTCGTCCTGGTCTGTGCCCTCTCACAATCCAGGACCCCTCGGGGGGTGTCAGAGAGCCTGTTTCAGCCCAATCCTGCAGGGCAGGCCGAGGGACCCCACTGTTGCACAAATTCGTGCACCAGGCCTCTAGTGTCTGATAAAAGAAGAAGCAGGTTGTCCACAATGAATGAGGCAGAGTAGTGTAGGGTTTGAGAGGAATGACTGGGAAGTGTGGGAGAGATGGCTAATCAAGAACGAGAACAAGCCTGGTCTAGCTGTCAAAGACCCTACAGAGAAAAACAGTGGGCGGTAGCACCAGGACTCAGGTTATGTTTCTTCTCAGCTATGCTCAGCACTCCAGGCAAGATTCAAAAGAGGGATATCATAATTCAGGCTCCAGTTAAGGCCACATCCAAATGAATTAGGTAGATCTGAAGGGAGGAAGGAGAATGGAGGGTGCTGATTGCATTTTAAGAGAGTGATTTAGGCTGTTTAGGGAGGGAAACATGGCCAGGAAAAGACTATGGGGAAATCAAGAGTATCAAGGGATTAGAGGTCGGGTATGAGAGCTAAAATCAGAGGTCATGGTCAAACAAGAGGATATGGAGCAGTTCTGCGTATGAGCAGAATGGTTGAAGGTACTAAAGGAGAAAGTATCACTGAGGAGATCAAGAGATTGTGAGGGGACTGGGATTCTTGTTTGGTCCTCGATGGACAATTCATTCACCTGACAGGAAAAGATGTAGAAAGAAGCATAGTGAGTGAAGCAGCGAAAGTCTCACATAAATGCAGAAGAGTGACCAAGAAAACAGCTTTTATTCAATCAATTATTTACTCAAAGAATTAACCATTCATTCAGCCAGTGTTTATGGAGTGCCTACTACCTGTCAGCCATCATAGCGCATAGCTAACAATTATGTAGAGGCTTGATGGAGGTAGACATGTGTGGCATGGACTTCAGAGGAAAGGTGTTTTTATGGAAAGATAGGAAGCAATGGTTTAGAAATAGAGTAAGGGAGCAAGGTGGTGGCCCTACCCCTACCACTGGAGGTTGCCAGGGCAGCAATGACTCAAGGAAGGAAGGTTAGTCTGGGAGGGAAAGGCATTGTTCTTTAGAGAAAAAGATTGAGAGGGTGGGGAGTAGCAGGAAGCAGACACAGAACAGGATTGAGTAGAACACATGGGAGGAGTGTGCTAATTAAATGAGCTTACATTTTCAGCCAGGACCAAGAACAAGAGGAAGGTGGACAACTTGCCAGCCTCAACACTTCACCTGGAACATTGGTGTCAAGTTTTTATTCCATCTTGCTTGATTCTGACTCATGAAGCCCTGCTGGGGCATCCAGGGTGGTGGTGACCTTGGGCTCTGCAGATGTTTTTTTGCAGCTGTAGGTGATATGTTTGTAGCTCAAAGAATGATGCACTTTGTAAAACTAAAAGAGTCTTCCTTCAATGTTGGCATTCCTTACTTCGGATCCATACCTCCTAGGAGTTCAATAGAGGGCTTCAAAGTGCCTGTGATCTTCCTGATACTGTGCAATATATTGTGTAGGTGTGCATTTCCCTGGGCCAAGGATATACAATTCATCATCTTCTCAAAGGAATATGTAACCTAAAAAAATGGTTAAGATTTACTATATCTGTTCCCAAATCTTTATTTTATAAGGAGAGATAATTAGGCCTTTTATGGGTTTAATTATATCTCCCAAGGTATATGTTGAAGTTCTAATCTAACCCCTAGTGCCTCAGGATATAACATTATTTGGAAATAGGTGGTTGCAGATGTAATTAGTTAAAATATATCACTGGAGTAGGATGGACTTCTACTTCCCTATGACTAGTGTCCTTATAAGAAGAAAAGAATGTGGACATATATGCACAGAGAAAGGATGATGTGAAGACACATAGGGAGAACAATGCCATATGAAAACAGAGGCAGAGATTGGAGTGATGCATCTGCAAGCCAAGAAATGACAAGGATTCCAGCTGTCACTGAAAGCTATTAGTCCTGTAAAGGTTTATTAATAGCCATACTCTCATCATACTTTTTTTATTGGTTTATTTCATGCTATAAATTACACATGTGATTCCCTGCTTCCCCTGGCCCTACCTACTTAAGTATTGCTCCTATTTTCAGGTCTAAGGCAAGGTAGCTTTTTCCCAAACCATCCCCAATTAATCTAGCTTTCATCGATCTCTCACTTTTGCAGTCCTATAAGATTTTAATCAGTACCATTCAAGGTAACATTTCATTAACTCCATCTTTTTCTTGTTCCTTATTGTGCATATTAGTCCCATCTTCTCAACTAGATTGCAAGTCCTTTGGATCAGAGCCCCCTCTTATAATTCTTCCCTGTTTTTTAGAGCGTCTGAAGTTCTTCATGTATTTGGGGCAATCTCAGACAGACGAGTACTCTAGACACCTGGGGGTGGGGGTCATGGATTCGGGTATAGTGATTATTGAGGGAACAGATGCCCAAACACTCTTAGAATACCCACTCAACTAAGTAGTGATTGTTTAATACACTTTAGCATGGCTTTGTTAAAGAAAGCATTGTCTGCTTTTTAAAGTAAGCATAAATTTTTTCACATCTTTTTATTGATTTAAATTTTTGTTTTTGATTAGTATCAAAGAAAAACATTTTCTCTAATTTACAATGTAACATACCTTTTATTTGTCTTGTATTAATTGTATTAGCAGCCTAAACACTGTATTCAAATTCATTTCATTGTAGAATTTTCTAACCAGAAAGTATTTCTCAAATAAATGTTTGTTGTCTTGTTTAATTTACCACCTCCCTGAACACTTTGGAAATGAAAAAGTTCCCTTCTTGGCACTTGTACCCTTGTTTTTTTCAGCCAGCATAATCATGTTACAAAACTTTAGATTTCCTCATTTTTCTATAGGGGAGTCTTCAGTCATTTCTTGGCCTGTTCTGGTGTGACAGTTGTGTTCTCTTAGTGGTTTAAAACATTGTTCCTTTTTATTTCATTTTAAATCTCCATTTACTCTTCAGCCACTACCTGTCTATCTGCCAGTGCTTCCATCTGCCCTACCCCAGAATTTCTGTGTCTCTGTTTTCTCATTAAGAGCATGTTCAACATTATACTGATGTCAAAATGCAGTTTATTTCAACTACAGATTGCATTTACTTGTCTTTTCTGGAAACAAAGACTTAATCTCATGGTCATGAGTTACAGAGTGTTTATCAAAGCACAATCAGATTTTTGAAGGAATGTTTTAGCACTTCCCGACTGCCGGCTCTCCTCCCTCTTGGACATTAAATATTGCCACTCGACTTTAAGACCATCTCAGGTATGAATATTAATGTACCCTTTGAGTTTCAAATAACATATCACTTTATACTTTAGTTTAAAAATCTTTGAAAATTTCACTGAGGTAGGCTGATAAAGCTCATTGTCTTATTTTTTTATGTTTAGATTTTTTAAAATAGACTTATTTTTAGAGAATTTTTAGATTCACAGAGAAAAATACAGAGTTCCCTTACACTCCTTGGACCCCACATACACACAGCCAACCCCAGCAACATGCCTCACCACAGTATTACATTTGTTACAGTAAGTGAAACTACCTTGATATATCATAATCACCTAAGGGCCATAGTTTACCTCATGGCTCATTCCTGATGGTTGTACATTCTGTGAGTTTGGATAAATGTATGATGACATGCACCCACCATTATAGTGTCATACAGAGTAGTTTCTCTGTCCTTAAAAATCGTCTGTGCTCTGGCTGTTCATCCATTCCTCCCTCCCTCTAGCCCAATTACAGAACTTCTCATTGTCTCCATAGTTTTACTTTTTCCAGAATTTCATATAGTTGAACTCATACCATATGTAGCCTTTCAGGTTAAATTCTTTCACTTAGTAAGATGCATTTATCTCCATGTCTTTTCAAGGTTTCATAGCTGGTTTCTTTTTAGTGTTGAATAATATTCCATTGTCTGGATATATCAGAGTTTATTTATCCACTTACTTTCTAAAGGCTATCTTGGTTGCTTCCAAGTTTTGGCAGCTATGAATAGGCTGCTGTAAATATCAGTGTGCAATTTTTTGTGTGGCTACAAGTTTTCATTACAATTGGGTAAATACCAAGGAGCACAATTGCTTGATTATATGGTAAATGCCAGGAGCTCAGCTTGGCTGGGCGGGAAAGAGCTGAGCTGTTAGGTGTCCGAGTAGCTAATTAAAGCAACAAGTCAAAAGTGAAAGGTTAAGCCTCTAATCACTTACTAAGGTGGTATAAGCAAGGGTCAAACTCTGGAGAAAATGGAAATTCCCTCTGTTCCATTTCACCCATGAAACGGCACACTGGTCAAAGATCAAGTGGATCAGCACAGATGCGAGGTTGTCTCACTGTTTAGGAAGCACTGAACAAAAGACTTTGGCAGTTTTATGAACCTCGAGGTGGTGGGGGTATCAGAGCAGGGTGCTAGGAGTGAAAAAAATACTGGTACTAAGTCAAATGAGGAAAGGTATCTTCAGAATTCCCGTCTCCTACCCCTGTAAGAGGTATTGGCAAAAGGTGCTTGTGAAGATCTCTACCAAAGCCTCAGATAAAGAAGTCTAGGGATGAAAGCACTAGGAGTAGGATAGAAACCTGTGAAAGATCTCATGACCAGCTACTTTGTCCTTAGACCTTGATTGCAGCTCCTTTGAGAGACCACAATGTGCTGGCTGTGCACCATCTGGTGTGGGGAGCACAGTTTTCCCCTGTGAGGCCTGTCAGGTGAAGACTTTCGTATTGGGGCTTTCCAGAGAAAATGAATCATGTATATGAGAAGATTTGTTCTATGAATTGGCTTACATAATTATGGAGGCCTAGAAGTCCCACAATAGGCCATCTGCAAGCTGGAGAACCAGGAATGCCAATAGTGTAATTCAATCCAAGTCTGAAGGCCTAAGAACCAGGGGGGCGATGGTCTAAGTCCCAGAGTTCAAAGGCCCAAGAACCCAGAGCTACAAAATTAATGTGCCACTGTAATCTTACCCAGGAATGCTCAAGATGCCATGTCCATCTGTTGCTTCCAAAAGAGAATGTGAACAGTCTTGCACGTTGACTGGAGCTGTTCTCTTTGATGATTAGAGAAAAGGAGATGGTAATCTTGGGCTTTCTGACTATTTGCTTTTGCAAGTTTATCCACCCAATTGCCTCCTACCTACATTCTTCCCCTTTAATTCACCTGCCTAGGTGCTGAGTAGAAACATTGTAAAAGAAGTGATTGAGGATATCAGATATGAGATGCATTTGTTAACAGTGAATTGCACCAGATGTTAGACCTTGATCCTTGAGTTTTGGGCTATGAAAGAATTCAGAGCCTAGGCCCAGATACAAGCAGAAGTTTATTTAGAAAGTCACAGAGGTACAAGACATGAGTTGTGAAAGAAGAGAGCCAGCTGGGCTGTGTGGGCTTAGGAAACAAATTACAAAGGCAAAAAAAATGGCCCTTGGAGCTCAGGGGAAAGAAAGCAAAGGTACCTTGAGGGAAGAGAAAGTGGGGAAAGGTGTGGGCATGCTCAAGAGAGAGAGAAAGAGAGCACTCTGGGGAAAGGAGGTGGGAAGAGGCAAGGGTGTGCAAGGGGTCGGGGGATGGTCCTTCATTTTAAGGACTTTTATCTGGAGTCTCGGGAGAATCCCAGTAGAATATTTATCAGCTTTCCAGATGTGTCCTTGCAGGGTCATGGTATCTACTATTTTGGTCAGAGAATCATTAGTTGTCACAGTGGGTCCTGATATCAGCCATGGCATCACCTCACCTGGTCTTACTGCTTTTCTGGGCCTGGAGTTGAAACACAACTGAGACCTAGAAGTTAGTTTGATCTAAACTCTGTCTCTGGAGTCAATAGGCCCGAGGTTTTGTTTTTAAGAATATTTGATGCAAGTCAGAACCTCATTGTCCTGAGGACTTAATGCTTAAGGGAGTGGTTGTGCACGGGCTTGTATGAAGGACCCTTTGTTCCAACTCTAAGGGTGTCTACCACATGACTAGCAACATGCCTGGGGAGGAGAGGTCAGGGAACGGTCTGAATCGCATGACCAGAGATATGCTAGAAGAGGAAAGGTCACCATGGGGGTAAGGTCCTATCTTACAATTGCCCATTGCTCAGCATGCGGGGCTTTTCACCGTGGTGACTTTCTGTACCTGGCTTATCATTCCTACTCTGCTCACGTCTGTCTAACTGCCAACTATGTTACATTTACCTCCATTGCTCCTAAAATCCCATTAAAATAGCATAAACCCACAAGACACAGAGACTTAGGAAGGAGATTACAGCAATTTTGGAAGCAGGAAAAGATGGAGCAGTGATAACTGATTTAGCAGATCCATGGTAACTAAATACAAAAGTGATAATGGGCAAAGCAAAGAAATAACCCATAACATTCCGAAAAGTGTAGACATTTGCAGTGCTAAGAACCTCTGAAAATTGGAAATTGGTAGGAGGAGGGAAAGAGTGAAGACTAAAACAAAAACAAACAAACAAGAACTGGTTGAACATCTATTTAAGAAGCTGTTGTACTCAGATCTATAGCCTTTACCTCTAGGATTTATGCTCTGGACATGTTAAAACAGAGGTTCTCTGGACTAGGGGCTCCAGCAGTTTCAGTGAATATTGAGCCCTTTGGTCTTCTTTACCATCTCAAATAGCAAAACACCGAACTGAGGCCAGACTGTCTTCCTCCAGGAGGAGGTTTGGGAGACTCCTCTCTGGGGAAATCTAATCAGTCTAAGGCAGTGGTTGGCAAACTGGGGCTCGCGAGCCACATGCAGCTCTTTGGCCCCTTGAGTGTGGCTCTTCCACAAAATACCATGTGTGGGCGCGCATGTACAGTGCGATTGAAACTTTGTGGCCCATGTGCAGAAGTCGGTATTTTGTGGAAGAGCCACATTCAAGGGGCCAAAGAGCCGCATGTGGCTCGCGAGCCTCAGTTTGCCAACCACTGGTCTAAGGGAAAAGACTTAAAAATCCAGGCTCATGAATTGCCCAAGAAATGACCTACGATAAACCCATCCCTCTATGCACAAGTAGCTACCTTCCAGTTACCTTGGCATTGCCTCATTCTTAAACATGAGCAGGTAGCCAAAAAACACCAACCATTTGAGGAAAACATCAAAGTGAAAGCAGATATTTAAACAAGTAACCAGGCTAAAAGTAACCTGGAGGACACAGAGACTACGCAGGGAGGAGAAAACTTCTCAGAGAGCTAGGAAAATACATAAAGGGAAAATGTAATTGAAAATTGAAATATGATGAAAATCAGATGGCTGGAATATAAAATTGAAAAAGTGTCCCAGAAACTAGCACATAAAACAGAGTTAGAAAATAAGAAAGCAAATTAGAGGACCGGCCACGAGATTCCATCTAAATGAGATTTCTTTAAAAGAGAAAGAGAAGAAACAACAAACACAAAATAAACAGAAGGGAGAAAATCATCAAAGAAACAATTAGAAATTTCTAGTTAAACAGAAAAACATGAATTTCTAAAATGAAAGGGTCTATTATGAAAATAGGTATATTATCATGGATTTACAGACAATTAGTGGAGAGGAGAAGAAAACACAAGTCACATAAAGGATTAGGGATTAGAAGGTTGGGGGCTTTGCAACTGGAAACCCGAAAGCTCTGCAGCAGTCAGTACTCCCAGTTTGAAGGAAAAGTTATTTCCAACCCAGAATTCTGTACCTAGTCAAACTGTTAGTTGCCAATGGAAAATCTTCCAAACAGAGAAGCTTTCAATAAATTTATGTTTTGTGCATAAAACATTTGGAGGATGTTGCTCCACCAGGTGAGAGAATCAAGCAAGAAAGAATAAGCTAGTTACTTTAGGAAATAAGGATTACAACACTGGCAAGAGGTGAAGGACATCCCACGATGAGGGAGCAAGCCAGAGGCCTCAAGAGAAACTTCTTGAAATTGATGAAATACCTAAGATTTTGGAAAGTACTGAAGAGATTCATATGCCTAGGAGAGCATTTCAGGTTAATTTAATGTTAAATGCATATACAAGGCAAATGAAAAACAAACTGTTATAAACTCCAGGAAAGGACAGAGGCTGTGCAAGAAAGGAAAGGTAGTTGTGGTGCACTGTGCTAACATTTGCCTAGTTATAAAAATGAAAACTCTAATAAAAGTTGATCTCAATGACATTATGATATAACTTAGTGGGGGGAGAGACAAAGAATGCCCGCGGGGTGTGGAGGTCAGTGCAAGGGTGGGCTTCAGTGCTAAGGACACACTTTGTTAAAGCTTTGTCTTCTTCGATGGGGCATCAGTTGATAACATTTAAAATAAGAGCTAGTAATATTAGCATCTTCTTTTTTCACAATATGGAAGGTATGTTTTTTTAATCAGCTAAAAGAAAGCCAGTGCTTCTGGGAGTGGGAAATGTGGTAGGAGACAGCAATGGCTGTTTTTATAACCAGACTTAGAGAATAGTTTGACTCCTTAAACAAAGTACATGTATAACTTTCGTAAAAATAAAAGCTATCTTTCAAACTTCCGCAAAGAAATAAAAGTTGCTCTACCCTTTAATTAGCTTTATATAAATTTTTTAATATTTTTACTAAGTTCTTCTTGTCTGCTGTTGCTTTTATGTTTCTTTGTCATAAGCACACACTCCCCAAACTTAATTTTATACGAAGACCTATCCATTTTTCCAGTATTTTTGCCCATTACACTCCTCCTCCCATTCTTACTTCAGGTGTGCTCTTTTAACCTGCCTGCTGCCTCTTGTCCCTCTTTTGCTCCCTCTCACTGATCACCCTGTGCCAATGTCAATCTTTCTGAAAGATCTGATCACATTACGTATAGTCTAGTCTTTCAGTGACTGCTAACAAATGTGGAGTAAAATTTAAACTCCTAATCTCCTTTTTATAAGCAAGACCTCCACCTGTTTTTCTCCCTCCATGTCTCCACTTCTTCTTAGCACCCCTGCCTTAGGGGCCGCTTGGGGTCCTTTCTCCAATGCTTGCACCCCGGCCACCAGTAATTCTGCTCTTGATACTTACTTACTGCCTTTCAGTTGGCAAAACTGTATGTTTAAAGGTGTAAATCATTAAGTGAAGTCGTTTACTAGACAAAGAATGGCTGCTCTGAGTTGTACTCCTTCCAAAAAAGTAATTTAAAAGTTTCATATTAGTGTGCCCAAAAGCTCATAGAGAAATGAGGACCATCCAGGACAGAATCTTACGAGGGTCTTAACACTGGGTGAAAATCACTCTCTTTGGAGAAGGATATGACCCTGCTTTATACTTGGCTTTCTCCCAGAGTGTAAGGAATGAAAGGTTTGTTTTTACTTATGATTTACTTCCCACCCCCACTTGGTCGTCTGGTTCATTTGAAGTCCATTTTGTATGTTGCCATTTTGTAACTGGGAAAGTGAGTATAGTAAAAGTTTTTAAACAGTTGGAGACACTGCATGTAGTAATTATGTATTTTTTCCTCCAGGTAGTAAGCCCTCAACAAATATTTTTTCAGAGCACATTGCATTTATTTAATGTCTTCTGCATGCCTGGTTGGTTACCTTGCAAGACTCACACACTCATTAGCTTTATTTTCAGTGGAGATGCACAATAAATTGTTAAAACTTTAATTTAAGGTTTTGTTGTTAGCTCTTAATTTTTGTTTTATATTTAAACCATGATTATTTGTTTTATGTGCTATTTTATACCTAAATATGAGAATTTGTGCCTCTTTCTAAATATTTACTATACCTGACCTTATACACCAAGGGGTATGCGATTTGGGCAAATGACATAACCTTTCCAAGTATCACTTTTCTCATCTGTAAAACAAGGATAATATTTGTACCCTTATAATAAGATTATCATAGAAACTAAATGAAATAATGCAGATAAAGTTCTTGGCAATGGGCCTGGTCTCAGAAAGCCTTCAATAATTCATTGTCATCTTGTGATGGTAGTAGTAATAAATTCTTATTGTTGCACATCTGCCCTCCTGTAGTTTACATTTCTGCAGGGCAAGGATGTGCTTTGCTCATCTCTGCATCCCCCTCCTAACATAGGGCCTGCCATGGATTAGGTACTCAACAAATAATCATTGAATTGAATGAGGTAGGCATATAGTTTTGTTTTGTTTTAAATATATTTTATTGATTTTTTACAGAGAGGAAGGGAGAAGGATAGAGAGTCAGAAACATCGATGAGAGAGAAACATCGATCAGCTGTCTCCTGCACACCTCCTACTGGGGATGTGCCTGCAACCAAGGTACATGCCCTTGACCGGAATCGAACCTGGGACCTTTCAGTCTGCAGGCCGACACTCTATCCACTGAGCCAAACCAGTTAGGGTAGGCATATTGTTTTTTTAAATGAGAAAGTTGTTTTCCAGATGGCTAAACTTAAGCTTAGAAAGGTTACCTTTAACAGGTTTTAAGCAGCTGCTATAAATCAGTCACATAGATTATGTCATTTAATCTTCAGGAAACTTTAATGAAAGTTTCAAATGGTGTCCTGGGATTCAAACCCACATCTTTGAATCCCAAGGCCATAACCATTTCCAAAAGATACAAGAATACTTCCTGTGTCAGTTACTAATATATAATCATTATAACTTTTGGGAGAATATGAGTTATAAAATGAATTGATTATCTAAGTTTTATTTATTTGTTAGCTCTCCAAGAAGACTGTACATGAAAACATTATACTGTTCTTAGTATCCAAGCTTTTTGAATTCTAGAGAAAAAAGGACAATAGGTAACTGAATATGAATATGACAAAATGAACAAATAAGAAAAGGAGAGTCTGAACAGATATAGAAAGGGTAGGATAAGTGAGTGCTTTACAAATGAAAGCAGATGTATGAAATTACAAGCTGTCAGATCAGCAACGGAAATGAAGATGATAAAGTGGTTCCTTACATAGATTATAATTATTCATTTTGCCCAGTCCTGTCTCCTTTCCCCACAGTGTTCATGGGCAGAGGGAGGGATGGGAAGGTATAGCAAGAAATGCTGTTTCCAACAGAAGGGGGAGGGGATCTAAGAATCAATGGTATTTCTGATCACAAACATTTATTTTGTGATCTGTGTTGTTTCTGTTGAATCACAGTTTTCCTATGGAATCTTTCTCAACTAACTACTCTGATTAATAAAAGGGGTTTAGTTGCAGCCACAGGAAGTTGTAACTAAAGTTTCTTCACAGTGGTGTGGAGGGTGTCCGTGTGGCTCACAAAACGAGCATCCTTACTGGGCCCGACTGTGACAGTGTGGCTGATGGATGGCCAAGAAATGAAGTAGTTTACATAGACCTGCCTGAAAGATGTGTTTAATAACTGTGCCCATAATTAGGTTGATTTGAAAAAAAATTAAATGACAATCTAAGGCACGCAGTTAGGCTTATCTATGAAGATTTTGATATTCTTCCTCCCAGAAATACTGCTTAGATATTTTCCCTAAATTTCTTGTTACCTTTAGAAAAACAAATAATTGGAAGAAAATACATTTAAAAATTTTTTTTATATCTATCAAGTGAATCTAAAAATCAAGTGAATAAAAAATCTGATGAACAGAATAAACTGGTGAATATAATAGAATCAGGGGCATAGAAAGGGAGTGGACTGACAATTCTCAGGGGGAAAGGGGTGTGGGGGTGTGGGAAGAGACTGGACACCTATGGATGAGGACAGTGGAGGGGCGGGTAAGGGCAGAGGGTGGAGTGGGAACCAGGTGGAGGGGAGCTATGGGGGGAAAAAAGAGGAACAACTGTAATAATCTGAACAATAAAGATTTAAAAACAAACAAACAAAAAAATAATAATAATTTTTAGTATGTATATATATAAAAATGAATACATGTAACATGTAAGTTATGAAGCATAAAATCAGGATAAGTATTTTATGAAAATTTTAAACTGGTTCTTTCTCATTCATGATATTTTTGTAATTTCTAAGCAGCAAAACTAGACATTTGAACACAGCCATGTAAATGGCAGTAAATATGCATGCTTCCAGAGATTATTTATATTGTAAACACACACACATATCTGTGTCTGAAGATTTTCCTTCCAGCACTCCCTGAGGCTACGTGCTAGTTCATTAGATTGCAGTTAACAGTTCAGCTTGTTGCCTCAGAGGCCATTGGGTGAAGGTCCCTTCTCCCCATTTCCGTTTGTCAAAGCAGTTATTCGTTTACTTTCTTTGACTTGTTGTTGTATTTTTACTCAGTAATACAAACATCTGAAGAAATATTGCTTCTGAATTATTTTTTCCTTCTTATTTAGTGATCTCTAGTAACTACCAGACCTGTCTCGGCCTTCTAATGCATTACCCAGTGATTGGGGATGTACACTCACTGATCCTTAAGGCTCTGTTCCTTCGAGATCCAAAGGTAAGCTTCCCAAGTAGGATATACCCATTTTCCAGAAAAATTGGAGTCTCTGTATGATGCCAAGAATTCCTCATGGGGAATTTGTCTAATGGCAGATGAATTGTCTGATGAAAGAATTTGCCCAGAGTTATAGGCCAAAACTCATATACCTCATTGCCTAGCAACTGAGCAGCAAATTAAATGGAGCACACATCTCTTGTCCCTTAAAAGGTTGTCCTGTCCTCCTGCCTCCTCAGAATGCAAGAAAGTAGATGAGCTTGCTTCTCTTTATCACCACCTTCATTACCATTGGAACCCCTCAGAGGGCCAGCCTATCCAAATAAAGCCTCAGGGGCCATGTGAAGACCAGGACATCAGAGCTATGAAAAAGGACCAGTTCTATAGCAACTTATGAAATTATGAAATACTAAATTATTTCATATTATAAATATGTATTTCTTATTTGGGGGGTGAAGAGTAGCCTAATAAAATAAAGACTTCAACAGACTATAATGCTGATTTCTCTAGTTGAACTTTAAAGCAAGTCACCAAAATTGTCTTTACACTTCGGAGAAAAAGTGTGCTCTTTTACAACTAATGTTATATTTCTTGAAAATAAGAACATTTAATGATCTAAAAAAATCTGTGAATTTTTGATGCATTTGAGCCAAACAAAAATATTGGACGAAATGTAAGAGAGAAAGCTTCAAACACGAATAGGAGAATGCCAGACATTGGGTGGTATTCCCAGCCTTTGGCTCTTTGGCAGAATCACCAACAGTCTTGTTGGCAGTTGTCCAGCTGTCTTTGAGTCAGTCTGTTTGTGGATCCATTGCCAAAGCTCTGTCTGATCAACTTGGGCCTCCATGTTCAACATGTTCAACATACATTTTGATTCAAAGGGATTTCTGCCCTTTCTTTGGTCGTAGACTTCAACATTTGAGTATATTCTCTATTTATTAATTGATTAAAATAATTCATTTCCTTGTGCCTATATCCATTTTCTGCAGAAATACATAATTTTATCATTTCCCTTCTACAAAATTTCATTAAGTATCAGAAATATAATCCATTGCTTCTCTGATACATAAGATAGCAATTATTTTGGTAAGGTTTAAGAGTCTGACTATGAAAATCAAAAGTTCCATATTTTATATTATTACATATATGTGTTATATGTAATTTGTGTAAGTATATATTTTTTTGTAAAAAATAACCAAGATTACAAAATATCCATTAAAAAAATAATGAGGTTTCTGGTCAATAAGTTTTACTCTACAAACTTAAGGTAAATTCTGTCTGCTCAGCATTAGGAATTCTTAGAGTTATACAGAGTGGGGAAAAGTTCAAAAATAACTATTTGAATTATCTACTTGTGTAATTTGCTTGGTTTAATTGAAGGTAGAAATGAATATGTTACCTAAATCTATTGATCTTGATCATTTTTCCCTAGCTAATTATGGTTGTTCTTACTATGAATTATTCACTCTTCTAATTGCAGAATTGTATACAATAAATCTGTCAATGTTATTAGTGTAATCTGTGATTTTAATAGAATACTTTTATCTCAATAATGTAGTATATCTAATATACAAGTATAATAAAGCCATTCTATAAGGATTAACAAATATGCTTTCTAAGGTTTAAGAGAAAAAAATAATTTATAGCGTAAGTATCTAATAAAAAGGTAACCCCTACTTTTACATTCAGGATCTTACCAAGTAAAAACATGATTAAGATAATGGTCCAAAATGTAGTATCTTAAACTGATATTCCTGAGACATAATAAATTGGGCAGGAATTGGTCTTCTCTTTTGTGGTTGAAATCAATTGTGTCTAATGATCCACCCAACCAGAGCATCCTTTGTCCATAAGAACTGACTTCTAACGATCTAACAGGATTTAGTCCAGTGCTATAAAGATACAATAAAAAGGAAGTTTATATATATATTACAGAAATCCACAAGTGATTTCAGAGTTTAGAGTATAGTTAATGTCTTATAAAGTCATAAAGGAAGCCATTTATGCTGAGGGGGGGAAATAGAGGGAAAGGTGATGCTCACACCCCACCCATATCCTATAAAAATCTAAACATCAGAGTGCCTTGAATGTTTTCTATTATTAGCAACAACACAACACTTGAATCATCCCTGATACAAATTGATCAGAGTAAGTATATAAACACACAAATCTCTATGAAGTAAATTAGTATAAAGATGAGATTTGAGTCATGAAAGTACACTTTTCATATCCCAGCTTCACATTACTGTAGTGTTGAGTGCTGCTGACAGACTCAATCATATAAAAAATAAACAAGGAACTCTGAGCTTAGGGGTTCATTGTCAGCCTCGGAAAAGCACTTGGTCATGCTGCTGCCCCTGAATCCCAGTGAAGTTGCTGAGTTGAGAACAGACTCTGCCAAGTAGAGCTTGAGACACTGAGCTTTAGTTGTTTTATATCAGCTGTGATGCCGGCTTTACAGTGAAACTATTTCTTTCTTGCCAGTCTCTTCTGGCCTGCATGGTTTCTGTTGAGAAATCAGCTGACAGTCATATGGGTACTCCCTTGTAGGTAACTGACTGTCTTTCTCTTGCTGCTTTTAAGATTCTCTCTTTATCTTTTGCTCTTGGCATTTTAATTATGATGTGTCTTGGTGTGGTCCTCCTTGGATTCCTTTTGTTTGGGGTTCTCTGCGCTTCCTGGACTTGTAAGTCCATTTCTTTCACCAGGTAGGGGAAGTTTTCTGTCATTATTTCTTCAAAAAGGTTTTCAATATCTTGCCCTCTCTCTCCTTCTGGTACCCCTATAATTCTGATGTTGGTACGCTTGAAGTTGTCCCAGAGGTTCCTTACACTATCTTCATATTTTTGGAACTATTTCTTATTTGAACAGACATTTGGAAATAATGGGCCTGTAAACTGTAATAATAGGGCCATGTTCTTTCAGTTTCCAAGCACTCTGATGGGCTCAATGTGGTCCCTCACAACAAGCTGTGAGGTAGGCAGAGCAGGTTATCTTCCCTCATTGCTTCTCAGTGCAGAGAAGTTAAGGTTAGATGGCTTTCCCACGGCCAAAAAACCTTGTAAGCTTCCAAGCTAGCTAGAGTGGCTCCATGACCTTGCATCTACTCACCTTCTCCTGAGATTCCTATATCCATCTGCCTTCTCCAGAAAGCCATTCTCCGGGTCAAATAGGACATGAGTCCTCACAACACCTTGTATTGTAGCTATTTGCTTATTGACTTTTTTTCAATTATTTCTCCTTATGATGCTGTTCTTTTTTATTTTATTTTATTTTTATTTAGCTTTGTGTTCTGCACTGCTTGGTGTTAAGAAAATAAGGGTAGAATTGAATTCTGACTCAAATGCTAAGCCTCTTCCAATACTGACTCTAATCTAGGTGTGTCCCATTCACCTAGCATTTTTCTGGAACCCATATCTACATTCTAAACAGAAGTTGTAGCCAATTATATATTTGTCAGCTGCTATTTTATCAAGATGGCAAGCTAACCCTACAACTTGAACTTAAAGAGCATCTGGTTCCTTAATTTACTGTGTCAGAATTATTTGAAAACTTGTTACCACTTTTAAATATTATGGAACAAAGAAGACATAATAAAGAATGTAGTTAATCTACTTTATTTAGACTGTCACATTTTGGAACTGCAGAAAACCTAGAGAGTCTAATCCAGCCCCTCCTACTGCAGATGAACACAGAGGATTAAGGTGAAGTTTAAAACTTATTCAAGATCACACAGCTCAATGGCAGAGCCAGCAATTGAACCCAGGTCTTCTGCTCACCTTTCCAAACAAGAGCTATAGCTTCATTAGTTTTAAAAATAGTGGAATCCTAGTTACTGCTGTTGCTCACCCAATTCTTCATTTGTATTAGACATTTATTTGTATCTGTAATAAATGAAACTGCCAGGTATGTAAGTGGCCCAAGAACTGTATGAAAATTTTTAAAATGTATGCTATATATAAAGACTGGATGTCAGATACCTGTTTGTAGCATTCTGTACTCTGTTCACCATAAATTTGATTTCTATACTTAGCTCTATGCCATAATCCTAATTCTTATTTCCTTGTCTTTATCATATTAGAACCACTGAGCAGATTTCCAAAAACCATACACTGAATAAGTAGAGGGATAGAAGGAGGACAGTCTGAAAAATATGAAGTGATTAAAAAACATTGTTCTAACTAGTTGTTCAAATTCAAAAAAATTTTAAGATCCAATTAGAAACAAAAGTCATAGAAAATGTGAACATATTGTGTTCCTTAAATAACCAGATGTTCTTCCCTTCCTGAAGGCAGTAAGGGCTAGGAATAAAAGGTTTAAAACTATTGTTTTAAGTTAACTGTGAATTTTGCAAATCTGTTTTTACCCTTTAGCAAATAAAATTCTAATACGGAAACATAAGCAGAGTAATTTTCATTGTTTGGTGCTCTCTTATTTGTGTTATGTGCTGAAATGTTAACCTTATCACAAAGACTTATTACAAATGAAATACAGTACATGGATTAACATTTTAGATTTTGCAGTAAGAATTTGACAGATACTGTTTGTTTTGAAGACTAGAATGTTCCCCCAAGAAATTTCTGGTAAGGTTGCAAGCAGTCCTTTTATCTGTGATTGTTATTGTTTATGGAAGAAAATGGCTAGAAATAAGACAATTTAATTTCAGTCATTCTTGTACACAGAACTACACTATGAAAATAGTTTGTATAATGTTCTTATGCTTGGCCAATTCTGATTTGGCTTTTGTTTGGAGTTACATTAAATATTGCCTTTTTAAAGTGTAAAAAGTCTGAATAGTCAGATTTCAGATTATATGTAGGTAATAGGTTTTTACTCTTTTAATTCTAAAAAAAGACCAAACCCCTGACTGTTAATGCAACTTTTTAAAAGTCACGTGGCTTTGGTAAAATGTCATACATCAAAATTGAAAAGTGGTGAATGGACTCAAGCCTACTACCAGGCAGTTGACAGTATTAGAAAAAGCTCTGTGCCAATAATGCCATCGTACTTTTCTCTTCTCTGATCAGTAAGGAACTAAGAACCACACAGATGGACTCTTTAAAGAGGATGCACAGTGCTCTTTTATTTAGTTTTGTGATGTTCCCATTGGAGGTTCTATTCACATTTTTAAATATGTTTCTAATCTGACTTTCTGTTACAGAAAGAAGGTGTTACTTTTGTCTTCTTCATACTTTTTTTCCCTAAAAAGCTGGAACATGATCTGAAAACTACCATTCTTTAAGAATCCTTTGTTTTGTGTTTTCCCTGTTAGTGACCAAAAAAAGGTGGTTTTTTGCCTGTATCTGAGGTACATGAGTATATGTCATTCTCATTTTCCTCAAGTTAACTATAGAAGAGACCAGAATCCATGGTTAATTCTGTTCTGATTAACAATAAACAAAATGAAATTTATAAACCAGGGGTCCTCAAACTATGGCCCGCGGGCCACATGCAAATACAAATATTGTATTTGTTCCCGTTTTGTTTTTTTACTTCAAAATAAGATATGTGCAGTGTGCATAGGAATTTGTTCATAGTGGTTTTTTTTTAAACTATAGTCCGGTCCTCCAACAGTCTGAGGGACAGTGAACTGGCCCCCTGTTTAAAAAGTTTGAGGATCGAAAAAAAAAAAAACTAAGATGGCGGCATAGGTAAACACCGGGAAATTGTCGCCTCACACAACAATTGAAAATTACCGCAAAGGACTGAGCAAACATCATCCAGAACAACAGGAGGGCTGGCTGAGTGTAAATTCTACAACTAGAAGGAAAGAAAAGCACGCTGAGAGCCAGAGGCACTGCGGAGGTGAAGTGCAGAGGTACGGCCGCGCGCGCGAGGAAAGGGGGTGGCGCCTGAGGACGCGGCTGTCTTTTTGAATCACAAGCTCCCGACTGCTCTGAACTCCGGTTCCGGGAAGTCTCTGGGGACCCAGGTCTCATACGGGGAGAGGCTGGTCTGTCCGGCAGCGGGCGAACTTGAGGGCGGCTTTCCCTCAGAGGTGCTTGCAGCCGTTACCGGGACACTGAGACCCGCGACTCCGGGCGGAGAATCGGCCATAGCTGCTTCCTCCGCCCTTTGACTCCCTGAGACCCCGCCCCACCCAGGCTGCGGCAGAGGCTTTTGCATGTGAATGTACCTAACTGCAGCCGAACCAGGCAGACCCGGAACTTCCAAGAGAAGGCCCAAGGCCCCGCAGCGGCTTGCATTGCTTCACAGCTGAGCCTCTTCGTGGCTCCTGCTGTGTGGCCTCAGGCAGAGGCTGAATTAGCACCTCCTTAGATCCAGGAGCCACTGTACCCAGTGGTCAGACGGGGTCCATCCAGACTGCAACTCCTCAGATCCATAAGGGACACACTCAGGGAGCAGACTCAGTGAGCACCAAAGCCCCACTGAAGCAAGTCTTGCCCCAGAAGGGTGTCTTCAGCACAGAAGTTCTCCCACTTTAGACACAGCTGATTCTCACAGCCAATTGGCCTGGAGGTCAATTCCTCCCAGTGATTCTACAACAACCAAGGCACCAAGAGTGCACCAAGAGTGTCCACCCCAGGTAACTGGGGAGGCTGAGCTACTGGGCCCTACAGGACACCTGGCGCACAGGGCCACTCTATCAACACAGGGAAGCTGCCAAAATGCGGAGACAAAGAAACAGGTCACAAATGGCAGAAATGGAGGAAAGCAAACGATTGGATATAGAGTTCAAGGCCACGTTTATAAGGTTTTTCAAGAATTTTATGGAAACCTCCGATAAATTTAATGAATCCCTCAATAAGTATAGTGAGACCATGGAGGACATGAAAAAGGACCAACTAGAAATTAAGCATACACTGACTGAAATAAAGAATAATTTACAGAGATCCAGCAGCAGACAAGAGGATCCCAAGAATCAAGTCAAAGATTTGAAATACAAAGAAACGAAAAATACCCAACCGAAAAAGAAAAAAGAAAAGAGATTCCAAAAATATGAAGATAGTGTAAGGAACCTCTGGGACAACTTCAAGCGTACCAACATCAGAATTATAGGGGTACCAGAAGGAGAGAGAGGGCAAGATATTGAAAACCTTTTTGAAGAAATAATGACAGAAAACTTCCCCTACCTGGTGAAAGAAATGGACTTACAAGTCCAGGAAGCGCAGAGAACCCCAAACAAAAGGAATCCAAGGAGGACCACACCAAGACACATCATAATTAAAATGCCAAGAGCAAAAGATAAAGAGAGAATCTTAAAAGCAGCAAGAGAAAGACAGTCAGTTACCTACAAGGGAGTACCCATACGACTGTCAGCTGATTTCTCAACAGAAACCATGCAGGCCAGAAGAGACTGGCAAGAAATATTCAAAGTGATGAATAGCAAGAACCTGCAACCAAGATTACTTTATCCAGCAAAGCTATCATTCAGAATAGAAGGTCAGATAAAGAGCTTCACGGATAAGAAAAAGCTAAAGGAGTTCATCACCACCAAACCAGCATTATCTGAAATGCTGAAAGGTATTCTTTAAGAAGAGGAAGAAGAAAAAGGAACTCTTACCATTTGCCACAGCATGGATGGAACTGGAGAGCGGATAAATACCACATGATCTCACTCATTTGTGGAATATAATGAACAACATAAGCTGATGAACAAGGACTGATCCAGAGACGGAGAGGCATTGATTGGACTGTCGGGACTTGGAGGGAAGGTAGGGGAGGGTGGGGGTAAGGGGGAAAGATCAACCAAAGGACTTATATGCAAGCATATAGACCTAACCAATGGACATGGACAACGGGGGGGTGAGGACATGAGCGGGGGGGGGGGGGGGGTAGAGGGTAACGTGGGGACAAGGACACATATGTAATATCTTAATCAATAAAAAATATATTAAAAAAAAAAAAAGAAATAGTAAGGAAAAAAAAAAAAAGTTTGAGGATCCCTGCTATAAACCAATCCCCTGCTTTGTATCTGATATTTTATAAGTAAAAGCAATCTAGATTCTTATGGAGAAATATTTATTTTAAATAGATTACTTAAGTTTATAGAGCTATTAATTCTATGTGTGTGTGTTTCGAAAGGCATGTAAGGCCCCAAATGTGAAAGTATTAAAGTATTACAGTCCAGTGCAGTGAAATGTATGTGATCTGTCCTTGAGATCAAAATGAAGTGGCTGCCCTGTTTCACGTTGACTGGCTCTTTTACCCCCAGAGAAATCATTTAACCTTTGCTGCCTTGACTCAGGTTCATTAATTGTTTTTGGTTTTTTTTTTAAGGGATAGGTGACTAGTAAGGCCTTAATTAGCCTGTAATCTCTAAAAGTAATTTGTAGCTCTACATTCTGTGAGAACCTAGCTGATGACTTATTGTCCTTATTATATATGAGGTGGTAGCATGTTTGAAAAGAAGAGGTGCTACTTTGAGTATTTTCTGGTCCTCTTACTTTGATTGAAAGTTATAAATCACAGATTATGACAAAAAGTTTTTAAACTTAAACTGATGAAAGAGAAAAAAAGCTTAATTATTTTTAATATAAGTCATGTCCACAAATATTTTAATTGCTTCTTAAGTATATTAGTTCATTAAATTCAGCATTGCTAATTAACAACTTTAAGTATATTGATTTCATAGGACTTAAAATCAATACATTCAAGCAGTAAACTTAATCATAATCAATTAACCATAATCAATTAACTTTTATTTAAATACTTTAGACAAGAAGTTATATATGTTCCAAAAAATACAAAAGCAAAACAAAACCACCAAATGTTTTATCGTGGAGAATTTTTAAGTATACTTCACTCCATCCAAGTACTGTTATGATTGGCATATTGGGAAATGTAAGCTAGGTTTCCATACTGAAAGGTGGTGGCTGGACCACTCAGTTGAACCAGAGCCCCCGCATGGGTGAGGCTGGCCTAGCTAAGCAGGAGGCCGCTTGGCTCTGTGAGGGGGCTTTTGCTCTAGTATTTCATGTGTAGAGCCCTCAAATGCTACTAGGGCCATTTTTAGGTGTCTTCATATGATTTGAAATAGTTCTTTATTTGTTTGGTTGTTCTTCCTGTTTTGAGAGGAACTTCATAGTTTCATTTCTCCACATTGTTTCTCTCTCCAAAATCCTATTTTTATTTATTCAGCCAAAATTTACTGAGCTCCTGCCATGTATCCACAGTGTCTAAAATTTCTCAGAAGTCTTGGTTAAAACCTGCAAAGGAGGATGAGCAGGATTGGTGGCGAGTGAGAGGAATATCCCCTTGGCCAATTCCCTCACCTCCTTTAAGTCTTCTCTTAGATCCTATCTTAGTGAGCATCCCCATCACCCTGCAGGATGTCCTGCCCCCACTTCCCACTGCCCCGGCACTCCTGATCCCTTACCTTGCTCTACTTTTTTTCCCATAGCAACTACCACCTTCTAGCATAGTAAATAATTTATTTATGTATGTTATTTTTTATTTCATCTTCCCCTGACAATATATCAACTCTATGAAAGTGCTTTTATTTTTTTTCAATTACAGTTGACGTTCAATATTATTTTATATTAGTTTCATGTGTACAGCACAATGGTTAGACATTTAATTTAAGAGGTTCCGGTGAAGAAGGCAATGCTTTTAGTATGTTTTATATTACCCAAGTTCCTACAATAATAAAAGAAAGAAGGGAGGGAGGGAGGGAAGGAGGAGGGAGGAAGGGAAAAGTGACTAGTTACTCTAACTAAACCCTCATTTTCTCTGCCAGAGGAGAAATTAACCTGATAATTACAATTTAGTTCAACAAGTGCTTATTGCAGGTACTAGTGATAAAATGGATTAGGGAGCTGGTTCCCTCTCCATGGTGCTTGCAATGCAGTGCAGTAGGTCTGAACGGTGGTGTGCCAAAGAAGCCCCTGAAGGCGCTCGTAACAAATGCAGACTCCCAGACAGTCCAGTGTAAATAGTTCTGCGATAGGATCCAGAAATCTGTAATTGTACCTGGTCTGAAACCAGTGGGCCATGGACATTACTTTCAGAAACAGACACTAGGTTGAGAAAAAAAGTACTGCACAAGCTGAAAGGTAAATACCTGAAAACAGAAGCCTGGCTCTAAACTGGTGATTTCTGACATAGAATGTGTGGAATGTGTGCATACACAGTGGCTACACAAAGATAATGCAATGAAGTACTGGATGAACATAATGAAACGAGAGAGAGAGAGAGAGAGAGAGAGAGAGAGAGAGAGAGAGAGAGAGAGAGAGAGAGAGAGAGAGAGAGAGAGAGAGAGAGAGAGAGAAAGAGAAACAGCTTTAGCTATTAATGTGCATGTTAACACTGGTGCTTTCACATGGCCCATGTGTCAGCCAGTCTAAGGTCTCCTAAAGGAAGAGGAGACTTCCCCCATACAAAAGCATTGATAGTAGCCCTTTGTGTCCACCACGTGGTGCCGCAATGACATGTCCCTATGCCCCGTTAAGTAGATTATGGCTTATATTAAATGATGGCATGTTTACCATACCAAAGAGATGCCAGGAGCTGTGAACATCTATTGTAGGTTCACTAGATATCTGCTGCTAATGTGCTGAAAAGAGTTGCCAAATATAATTTCTTTTTTAAAAAAATATAAACATTTCAAATTCGCTTATCTCTATTTTGATGACAAGTAGCTGCCGATAATACAGTACCATACAAATATTGCTGAAAAAAATAAGCACTTAATTTGTCCCTTTAAGTTAATGGCAACATTTTAATAATGAGAGAAAATAAGAGCTTTTTGAAAGAAATTCATGCTATGGGAAGAACATTTTTAAATTGAATAGTTGGAAATGTTTCATCCATTTGTGATGTTCTTGCCAAAGACAATTTAAGTGTTTCACTTATTTAAAACTCTCAAAGTACACTAAAAAATTATGGAAACAGAATTTTCTAACTTGGTTACTCATCTTCCAAATGAAATAAAATCAGGTTTGAGTCCATTTTTTATAATATAGAAATGTAACATCTTCCAATTAAATTTTAAGAAGAGCCATATGATGGTAAATTTTGTGTGTTCACTAACTGGGCTAAAGGATGCCCAGATAGCTGGTAAAACATTATTTCTGAGTGTGTCTGTGAGGTTGTTTCCACAAGAGGTTAGCATTTGAATCAGTAGACTAAGTAAAAGAAGATTGGTCCTCTCTAATGTGGGCAGGCATCATCAACATATTTAGGAAACACAAGAAAACATAAATTATTATAAAAATTAATTTAAATATAGCTTGTTTCATTTAAATATTTTAGTGTGCACATATTTTCTATTGTACATAATATTTATTGCTTTTTATGTAACTGTATAAACAGATAAAGTGTGAAGGTTCTAGATATCATTAATCATTAAATAGTACAGTCTAGAAAAAGAAATCACACTTTAATAGCTCTATGAGAACTTTAAGAACAACAAAATGAGTAAGTTCATTCTTTCCTCTCTGTGCTGCCCTGTTTCTCCTCATAGCCCTCTCCCCAGAACGCAAACATAATTAAAAACTACTCATTCAAATTGCTATTCCATGTCACTTCCTCTGGGAAATCCTCCCTGATGAAATAAAATGACCCTATATTGTGCACTTTCATAGCACCTCCTTTTCTAAGCATTCAGCTCAGAAACAGTCTTACATAGATGTGATTATTTACTTGTCTCAATCTTGAGAATAAGCTCCTTAAGGGTAGGGTAAAGACTGTTGTGTCAACATTGTACCATTGGTACCTAGCACAGTGCCTGACACATAGGAAATATTTGGATGGAAGGATTCATGGGAAGGAGGGAGGAAAGGAAGAAGGAAGACAAGCAGAAGGAAGTCTCTTTCCATATCATCTTCACCCCAGTTCTGTGCTCTCCCTCCGCTTGGGTTGCTCTTTCTGCCTCTCTCCTCCTACTGTCATCTTCACAACCTTCCTTCCCATCCAACTTAAATAGCACTGATTGGTTTTAAAATGACATCCAGCTTCTCTCAGTTTCCTAGTAAAACTCCTATGAAGAGCCAGACAAACAGAAACAATAACGCAGCACAAAAACAGAACAAAATAAATTCAGACAACATACTGCCTACAAGGAGTTCAACTCAATTAAGAAACGTTAATTACATTGCCTGTGTTTACTTTATAAAGCAGGGTGCCATCCACATCCACTTAACCAGCTGCTCCTTTGTGAGATAACCCATCAAGCAGGGGTGGTCAGATAGTCATGGTCAACCCTCCTGCTCTCTGCTCACTGATTTCCCTGCTGGAACAGGCTGCTTGTGTCACCACTCACTGTTCTTTTCATTTTCGTTACCTGAATTGTGATCACAATCGTATATGACTGGATACAGGAGTTAGGATTCTGTTTATTAAGAAAAACTCTGAGAGCACACGTATTGCCAGTTAGCCTTTTTGGAGCTTCTTTCTGAAACGGGCATAATGGTAGCCTATTTGGCTTAGGCCCATCTCATATCGAGAAAGGGACTGCGTGGGCATTTCAGAAATGCCTTCTCTCTGAGCCTGCCATTTTCCATGCATATCTGCAGATCATATTATTTTCACTCTACTTCCCTGCAGCTACGTTTTTAGAGCCAGATGCTGGCAAGCTCTTCGATTTATCTGGTTCACACACAATCACTGAATGCATACCCTGTGCCAGACATGTGGCTAGAGACCAAGAAGCTACACTGATCTGGACAGGCTCCGCCCTCAGTGAGCTTCCACTCTGCGTGCAAGACAGACGTGTATACAATTGACCACAATGTAAGGCCAGGTGGAAAAGGCAAACTTCTGTTGAAATGAGCATGTTGTCAGAGTAGAGGTCATAGAGTAACTAGAAATTCACAAAGGCTTCATGTCAAAGGTAGTATGTATTTGAACTAAGAATGAGAAGCATTTCGGTCAGCAGAGAATAGTGAGTAAACACCTGTAACATGAGGGAACAGCTTACCCAAAGTCTGGAGATACGTCCATAGGTAGCAGTGGAACCACTTAGTCATATTGCAACTCTACGTTCAACATTTAAGGAATTGTCAAACTGTTCTGCAAGGTGGTTGCACCATTTTACATTCCCACCAGCAATGCATGAGGACTCAGATTTCCCCATGTTTTTGCCAACACTTGTTATATCTGTCATTTTTATTGTAGCAATTCTAATAGTTATGAAATGGTATCTCATTATGGTTTTGATTTGGATTTCCCTGATGAGTAATTATGTTAAACATCTTTTTATGTGCTTATGGGCTATTTATACATGTTCGTTGGAGAAAGGCCTCTTCGGATCTTTGTGCATTTTTAATCGAGTTATTTGTCATTGTATTATTGAGTTATAAAAGTTTTTTTTTACATTTCTGAATATAAGACTCTTATCTGAAACATGATTTGCAAATATTTTCAATCCTATGTAGATCATCTTCACTTTCTTAACTGTGTCCTTTGAAGCACAAAATGTTTTTAATTTCGATGAAATCTAACTAATCAGTCTCCTCTTTAATTACTTGTACTTTTGCTGTCATATCTATGAAATCATTGCTAATCCAAGATTGCAAAGATTTACTCCTGTTTTCTTCTAATAGTTTGATAGCTTTAGCTCTTGCATTTAGGGCTGTGATCCACTTAGAGTTAATTTTGTGTGTGGTGTGAAGTAGGGGTCCAAAGTCATTCTTTTGCATGTGGATATCCAGTTGTGTTTGTTAAAGAGACTACCCCTTCCATTGAATTTTCTTGTCCATTTGTCAAAACTTAATTAACCATAAATATGAGGATTTATTTCTGGACTCTCAGTTTTATTCCATTGATCTAATGTCTGTCCTTAATGCTAGTACCACACTATCGTGATTGGTATAGCTTTGTACTAAGTTTTGAAATCATAATTATGAATTCATGAGCTTGGTTTACCTTTTTCAAGAGAATCTGAGTCACTTGCCTTCCCATATGAATTTTAAGATCACTCTGTCAATTTCTGCAAACTATTTTTTAATTTTTTTATAATTTACATAAAAATAATTATACTTTGTATGCTGTTCTGTACATTACCTTTTTACCCCTTTCATTTAATGTCATCTCTCTCATGGGTGTTTTAAATAGCGTCCACCAGGAAATAAGTGCTCTGTACTTCCATACAGACTAACGAGGGAAAGTAATGACCTCCAAAGATTCCTCTTAACACATTGCGGACGGATAACGAGAATTTTCGCTTCATATTACACAGTGTTTTACAAAGTATCATACTTTATAAAGAACATGTAATAAATAACTTCAAAATGCAATGGGTATTTAATTTTAAAGCGTGCCTTTAACATTTTTGTAAAACGTTTTTTGAACTCGTTCATTAGAAACTTATCTGGCCGCTGGGTAAAGCTAGCAATAAAACTACTGGTCCGCAATGTGTTAACCTAGATGTGATGATTTTTTATCACCTTCTCATTCTTCTTTCTGAATCACTACAAAGTATGCAGCCCCCGTTCTTCTCCTTCAAAGCTCCAACCAGAGGGATCCTGGATTTCAACTGATTTGATTCTTAAAAAAATAAAATAAAAAATATGACTTCTTAGAAGAGAGTTATTTTCTTGAAGCATTTCTGGCTGCAAACTAAGAAAGTTCAGCTACTTAGAAAAAGTGCTGAGTGGACAGCCCCACTTACTAGTATTGGAGCGTCCCTCTACAAACCTGGTTGCCATCAGCTGTCCCACAGCAATGGAAACCTTCTCCAAGAAGTTAGAACAGAAAAAGTGGGCTCTCCAGAGGCAGACAACTTACGTCCCTGTGATTGAGCATTCCCCCATCATCCTCATCCTCATTGCCCACCTAGCTACACTTCTCATTCATTCAGATAAGGTACTGGAGGCTACCGAGGCCAAAGCCTTAACAGGTACTTCTGTATCAGTATGTAAAGAAATCCAGCATCTGAAGATCAGAGCCTGGCACAGTGGGAGCTCTTCCGGCATTTCCTCCTGGGTCCTGTCAGCCCTGACTGGTACCTGTCTGTGCTAGAGCAGTTGCTTTATATTTTGACTATCACCCCTGTGCACATTTATACAGCAAATGGGTTAATAAACTAGGACAGTGGTACCTATAAAAGTCTACCTTCCCAAGAGGAAAGTTGTCATCCAAAACCACCTTTCAGGTTTCTGATAAAAGGCCCCCAGAAGGTCTATGAATGGAATTTGAGGTGGGGGGAGAGCCCTAAAAACTTGTTGGGTAACATTTACATTTTTATTTTCACTAAACCCTTACTAAAATTTAATATTTATATCAAAGATGGATGAAAGCAACAAACTGCAATATTATCAGCAGCACCTGAAACATTTCCACTAATAGCAATCACAGATATTTTATATCACGTTAGAGTTGATGAAGATATCTTGAAATACCATTTTTACATTCATCACTACTGCTAAATTATAGTAATGATTAGACCAGCCACTATATCTTATTTAATACATTAATAAAAAAGCACATATCACCATTAGAAATTTGTTCAATATTTTGATTGCTCTATTTCGGTATAATTTGTTTTCTTTATAACCCAATGTACTTTATTTTGTGCATTTAAGCACATTATTCTGAAAAAGGAGGCCAAAGTCTTCACAGGAAGCAGAGTAGTCTGTGGCACAAAAAGATTAAGACCACCTAATGTAGATATTATATGAGCAGCATGCAATTCATGTGCCAGTTGTTAACACCAGATATTCAGGGGGCTGAATTTAAGTTACTGAGTAAAGCCCTGGCCAGGTGCCTCAGTTGGTTGGAGCATCATCCCACACACTGAAAGGTGATGGGTTCGATTCCCAGTCAGGGCACTTGGCCCAGTTGCAGGTTCCAACCCTGGTCAGAGCATGTACAGGAGGCAACCAATTGAGTTTCTCTCTCACATTAATGTTTTTTTTTTTCTCTCTCGCTCTCTCTGACTCAAATCAGTTTTTAAGAGTTATTGATCAAAAAGAAAAATTTTTACAGCACTACCTAAGCTTTAGAGAAATAAAACACCCGATATCAGTGTTCTTTTTAACAATGATATATGAAATCTAGAATTAAAAAATCAAGGAAGGCAGCATCCATCTTCTCAGTGATCTCACTTGAGAAAATGTATGTGTTATTTGTGTCTGTTTTCTCATTTCTCTCTTCACTTAGATACTTCAAAAGTTCAGTATTGATACTTCATTGTTATGCTAGAAAGCACCACACACAAAAAACAACACACAGTGTAAGTGTATGACCTTAGTAAGAGTGTATTTATATAATGAATGAGTTTTTAATTCCAAGATGTTTTATTGGAATTACTCTGAAAATTGCATTAGAAGAGTGACTGTGCATGGTTTCCTTTTACCAGGCCTCAGTGTGCAGCAGCTTAGTATTTGTTGCCTTGGCAGTTATGAAAGCAGGTAATGAAAGGAAAGAAGACGGGGCTAAGTTCTTCAAACCAGGATTCTGGGTCCCATGGGGTCATATAGACTTATTCTTGGTGATTCAGATATCCTAAAACAATTTTTTCAGTTGCTTCTATTTTGGTGACATTTTGTTTAAACTTATTTTTAACATTTCCAACAATAAAAAATTACAACATAATTTGTATATCAAATTGGAGTATTTAGGAACAGTTTTTGTGATCACCTCTTTCCTTTTACCTTTATATTATTGGGAGTTGGGAACCAG
Source organism: Myotis myotis (assembly GCF_014108235.1). Lineage (NCBI taxonomy): Eukaryota > Metazoa > Chordata > Mammalia > Chiroptera > Vespertilionidae > Myotis > Myotis myotis. The sequence goes on along the minus strand of NW_023416317.1, from coordinate 35,667,558 downwards.
TCCTAGGAAAAGACAAATGGGTTTCCTAGATTTCTATAAAGTAAGGCTTCCCCTTCCCATCTGCTTACATTCCAGGAAGGAAAAGGGTGAAGAGTTCATTAATGCTGAAAAGAGCTAACCAACTATCTAAAGGGAGAGTTCTAGGACCAGTATTAGTAACAAAGAAAATGTATTGGCCTAAATTACTTCCCATATATTGAGGGGCATGTTCATCTGGCATCCTCCTGCATGCTAAGTTCAATAATATAAATACATTAGGAAAAGGAAAAGAATTTTATTTCTCTGTTGGTGTCTATTTATTGTGTGAAGCTACAGTCGAGCATAACGCACAGGTGGTTTAAAATGCTTCTCTGCCATCTGAGATCTCGGCTTGCCAGGGTAGAGAGGGAGATGTCACTTCAGGGAATTGGGCTTATTCGGTATGTAAAATGAGGCTGGCGTGGCTTCAGAGGTTTTGTCTGGGTCTTTACCCATTTAACAATCTTTTGCTTTTTAAAAAACTTCTTGTAGGCCTTTAAAATGTGTTGTTTTTTTTATCTGTAGATGCAAAAATTGAAATACTTGAATTTTTCTGCCAATTGCTATATACTTCTTGTCAAAATGGGAATTATTACTATACTGAAGGTCATTTTAAACCTGGTAATGAAATAATATTCTAATTTACAACCTTGCTACAGAGATTTTTTGTGTGTGTGTGAAGATGTGTGTTCACTTGATGAATAATTTGTATCCACATTTTGGATTTTGGAATATTATAAAAAAATCAAGCTAGGTTTTAATTTTCCATATCTGATGTTTTCTGAGCTTTTTTAACACTAAATATTTGGCATTTAATTCATGGTATGGGTTGTTTAAAAAAGTGGTTTAGATAAGGAAGGTATGGATCAATATACTGTTATACATAAATATGTATAGTAAATAAGTATTTTCTCAGTAACAGGAACAATATAAAAACAAAATCAACTCAGATCAATGAGGAAGGAAATAAAATACAAGTCTAGGTTTGACAGCAATATCCAGATAATACCAGTTATTTTGTGTATATTTTAAAATGGGAGCTTTGTGAGCATTTAAGATTATAATGTCTGCCTTTTGATCCACTGTGTCCCTGTATCTAATTTTAATGAAGAGGGCAATGTGTGGCAATAAGAAACAGCGATGGTGAGACCTTTGTGGACCCTCTAGCAATCAGAGAATATCAGATCACAAATTTCCCCAGCTTTAATTACAGGCAAAAGAAAAGACAAAATTAGCATTTTAATATAGAAATATCTTAGGCTTTAGGAGAATTATGATAAATCTAATGTTGCCTAGTGAACCAAACAGGGGATATTACAACAAACTGTCTCCTTAGGAATATTTGTTTAAATAAAAGCAACAATACTTCATCCTTATCTTTTCTGGATAATTATCGCTATTTCAGGCTGTTCTTTGTTCCAGGTTTAAAATACCTTTAGTTTTTTGGTGTGTTTTTTTAAAAGTAATTGGCAGTGTTTGTTTTCTATAAAACTATAAGATGGGAAAATTTCCGTTAGCTTGGCACTAACAAGGTAATTATTTTCGGGAGAGTTTTGCTCTCCCGCTCAGCGCGCTAGTGCCGCGGCATCACTGCACTTGGATGCATTCAGGTTATCTCGTTCCCGTTACAGCGTATTAAACTAACTCCTCTTCCATGGCAGAGGCTTGCCCACCTGTCTCCCCTAAAACACCTGCAACATATGTTTGCATAACCCTGTAATGCTTTGCCTTTGGGGTCCTGAGAAATTCCCCCAGAGCTTTTTGCTTATAAACAGCTGAGCAATTCGTTTTTCTAATGACGGTTGCTTTTCCCCCAGCATTGAGGCAATAACATATTCACTAAAATAAGAGTCTCATTTTTCATCAAAGAGAAACGTTCGACGTGTTTTTACAGTGCCGTTTCGCCTTCTGAGCCATATTTTTTCCCCTTTCCTATCTGGCATGCTAAAAATTAAGGGTTGGTAGCAAAATATTAGGGGAAAGAAAACTGAGTAATTCTTCATTTGTCAAATATTTTCTTTCCTTTGTGCCAAACATACACAATATTGTAAATCTAAATCAATATTTTCTATTAAGTGCTACAGGAACTGTATCATTTTAATTTAATGTAAGAATCGTGACCAATAAACTATAAAAATGATAATAATTTGGACATATTGCAGAAAATCACTTTAATTATTGTAATCACATGAGCTGGCAAGCAAATGTGCAGTAATGGGATAGTATGGTTTTACAATTTCTTAAAAATTTATAAATGTATATACTCAGAAATAAGACAGCCTTCCTTCCATATGAGATCCAGTGTGCATGATATATTTTCCTATGTGTTTTTGCTTTTTAAATGTATTGTTTAGAAGAATCTATCCTAAATTTAAGAATGATTATCAGAGGTGTGAAACATCACCTTCTCTTCCTAAATGTTATAGGTTTTAAGTTATTAAACTGTCAAATCTGCTCTCAAAATAAAGGTCTGTTTGTCAGTGCTCGGTGGTATCAGAAGGTAATCATAGCTTCCATCTCATTCATTTGCATCCAGTGCCCAGCACTGTGCTGTACACTGAGCGTTCATTGTCTCATTTCATCCTTTCTGCCGTTTTGCATATGAGGAAACTGGAGATGGGAGAGTAACTGACTCCTCTCAGTGGCTCATCAGCTAGTAGTGGGTGGAGCAGGGATCTGAGTAGGAGGCTCACAGACTCCTGATCCCCTGCCTCCCCCACCAGGCATCCTGGGCCTTTAAAGCAGATGGGCGAGCTATGTTTACCTAGTCTCTTTGTTTTAACATATAACTTTAACTCTTCTTTAACTCCTTCTGGCACATTCATAAATCAGAGCAGGGATCACTGGAATTGCTTTTCTTTGGCTCTTTTCCGTTCTACCTGTGTGTATAAATAGCCAGCCGTTTGAAAGGGTCCATGCTGTTCAAAACAGAATGAGCACTTTAGATGAACTTCCTTCTGGAGTTCCATATGACGATTCAAAAGGAGGCAGTCATCTACAAGGGGAGGGTCAGGAGTTAGGGGATCAATCTGGAAAGTATTGTTTATAATGCCCTTTGTTGGATGTGCTTGATTTCACCAGGCTTAGAACAAGGAAAATTGCATGTACCATCTTTTAGTTAATTGTAGTACTTGTAGTATCGTGTAGTTAGTGTGGGTTAGCATTTAAATATTTGTATTCTACTACAACAAACTGAATTTGAGCTTAAAATACTAAAATAGAACCAGTGTGTGTGTGTGTGTGTGTGTGTGTGTGTGTGTGTGTGTGTGTGGTGGGGGAGGGGTTATGTGCTCATCTACAGACTTCCAGTGCAGAGTAGAGCAGAGAGGAGTTGTCCACCATCAAAAGTCACACCCGGCAAGGGACAGAGTGTGTGTTTTACCTGAAATGACAGTAAGGAGCAAGTTTACTATCATAGCATAGACTAGAAGTGAAGAACGTTAACTATACCAGCAAGATTAGATAGCTGTCAATAAGTTTTATTCCTTACATTGAATGCTGTCATTTCAGTACTATTTGTAAATTGATTTTGTGATCTTGCCAAATTAACAAAAGTGTTTTAGAAATTCAGAAATACAGCATGGTCTTTCTTTTCTTTTGTTTTTCCATATAGTTCCCTCTAGGACACTTGTCTCTAGCACTCTCTGTAAGTCATTTTGTCCATAAAGCTTCAAGATGCTTCCCAAAAATGCAGCCTGTCCATGCCATGGGTGGAAATTTCAGCATTCTTCTTATCCTATGTAATAAAAGGGCAATATGCAAATTGACCAAATTGCAGAACGACTGGTCACTAGGACGTGCACTGGCCACCAGGGGGCAGATGCTCAACGTGGAAGCTGCCCCCTGATGGTCAGTGCCCTCCCACAGGGAGAGCACCTCTCAGCCAGAAGCCCTGAGCCAGGCTCACAGCTGGTGAACACAGCAGCAGTGGCAGGAGCAGGCCTAAGCCATCACTCGGACATTCCTGAGAGCTCCCAGACTGCAAGAGGGCACAGGAAGGGCTGAGGGACCCCCCAAGTGCACAAATGTCATGCACCAGGCCTTTAGGATTACCATAAAATAAAACACTGAATACACAGCTTCAAGGAGAGCTCCTCCACCAGCTTGTTAACAGAGAAGACTGGAATGGTACTTGGGAAGTTAACCAGCTGCAGTCTTGTAGGTTCATTTCCAGTCCATCTGGGTTGATCTAGGAAAGGAGTGGTAAGCCAAGGTAGACTGGATTTGTGATTTCATATCTTCATGTATGTTACATAGACTTCCCAGATCATGGGGCATAATTGGCATTTCTCTGTGCACAGACCTACGATAGGATTACCATTTTGCCATCTTTCTATCAAAGAAAAATTCACTGAAACAAAAGGATTTTTTAAATGTACATTGGTTTGGAAAAGCTTATAATAGTTGAAATCATGACTGTGTGAAAATGGGTTTTAATTAAGTATGGATTGTTCCAATCCAGGCAAAGGCATAATATTAAAGTTGTTGACATCACATGTTCTGCACAATGAGAAGTTCCGCAGTCTGCTCTTTCTTACATACAGAGTTGCACCAGGGGGGTAAGGGTGGCAGGGGTGGATGGGTGCAGGGATTGTAGGCTGATCTGCAAACTTCCAGTGCAGAGTAGAGCAGAGAATTCTAGTGGCTCCTATATTTTAGAGGAAATTCTAGGTCTTTAAAAAATAAGTCAGAACTGTTTTAGTTCTATAAAATTCTCTTTGGAAAATATCCTTCAAAATAAGAAAAACAAATTTCTCTTTACTTTTAAAATGTTTCATTTGCATAAAGTTAGAATTCTGCTCATTTGATCTCATTCCCCTAAGGAAACCATTGTATTTTGGTACACAGTAGCTGTGTGAGAATATATTGTTCCAAGTTTTCTGACTTTCTAACACCTTATTTAGAAGAGATTAAGCTAATTTAATTAAAAGAGAAGAACTGTAGGTATGTTGAAGTACTGTCAGTACTGAATCTTAGTGTCAAAAGTATTTGTGCCCTTTTTATTCATGTCTATATGCATATATTGATTTTGATAGCCACACATTGGTTTACACATGTCAGTCATTTAGTCTGTCCTGTCCATTGCAAGCCACAAGCCACATGTAAAATGAGCACTTGAAGTGTGACGAGTTCAAATTGAAATGTGCTATAAATATAAAATATACACTGGATTTCAAAGACTTTGTGCAAAAGAAAGAATCTGAAATGGCTCAATAATTTTTATAACGATTACATGTTAAAATGACAATATTTTAGATATACTGAATTAAATGAAATATATTGTTACATTTAAATTCACTCATTTCTTTTTTCTCTTTTTAATGTGGTTGCTAGGTAATTTTAAATGTGAAGATTGTGTTCCTGACCTGCATTGTCTTTCTATTGGGCAGTGCTCGCTTAGACCATCTATCTGTCTACATTCTTAATGCCTTAGTAACAGCATCATCATCTCAGACAGAAAACTCTATTGAGTAACTTTTAACTGGAACCTCTGATTTTATTTTCTTACATTTGAAATGCTGTTTTTCAACATCCTCTTTTGATTTCTTTTTTTTTTTTAAGTCCCAATATAGTGGTACTTTAAACTGCCTCTTCCTTTGATACTAGTAAGTCTCCCAGGAATTTAAATAGGCCTCCGTGAAAGCAATACTTGAGCCTCACTCATGTGTTCAAGTTAGATCATTATTTCTAATAATGGCTTTAAGTGCTTAGATAGATCAGCACTTCGGTCTTGAATTGCTTGTCATTTCTTATAAAGATGTTTCAAGAAATTGTTCTGTGCAATCCCCTCTTTCATTGTTTTCTAGCAAAAAGTAACATAATCCTTTGTTAGTTTGTTGGAAGTCAGAGAAGAAAAGTCTTTTATATTAGTCAAAACAAAATGTATTTCCAGGTACTGAGAATAAAGAACAAAATTAGTCATGAGTGATGGTCCTACGGAAGTTAATTTTTGAAATAAGTCATGAATGCACTAACAATCTGCCAGTAGCTTCAGCCTCTATTTTATTTTCCCATTATATTGGGTCCAGGTTGTCATCAGCTACAGCAAGGAAACCTATGTGATTCCTTGAGAGAGAGAAGTTGCACTGTTAGACTTAATGGTATGGTAGCCATGGAAGCAAGCATCCGTTATCTTCATCAAGGCAATTCAGATTTGATTATTTTAGAACTGTGTGCTGAATACCAAACCAGTGGCGTAGGAGCTGGAGCTAAATCAAGGGATTGTCGTTTTTGTTAGATGATTAGGGCTGACTTGGAGGAGCTATGAAAGGGTTGAGCTGTGCAAATATTCTCTTTTCAGCAGAAAAAGAAAAGGTCCATCATGGCCATTAAGATGCAGCTTGTTAGCTTGATGAATTTCAAACTGTTTAACCTTAGCAATTACATACCTCCACCTACATGCAAGTATCAGTGCCTCAGGATTTTGTCTCCAAGGATTGATATCAAAACATATTGGTAATTTTTTATTAAGATAAAATGCAACCTTTCTATGCCTAGATAAATCTCTTAAAGGACAAGGCATCTTCTGGTTCAAAATCCTAAGTATTAACTTGAATTATATGCTCAGGTGAACATTCGAACACATTTATTTATAAGGATTTTTAAATTTTAAATAAAAATATGTGATTTAACATTTTGGAGATGATGGTATTTAAGTAATGCTTTATTAACATGTTACATTTTTATAAACTAGGTGAATTTTTAAGAAAATTAAACTTTTTAAATTTTGTGTCTATGAGGAACTGGATACATTTAAATAATAGACACATTAAATTAATAGCAAAATATTTAGACACACCCGATCTATCATTCAAGGACATTTCTATAGTGATTATAAATAATATTAAATAGCAGAAAGGATATTGTGTTGCTTCTTTTATATAAATGTATGCTTGTTGGTCATTTTGCTTTTGTATCGTGATGGTACTCTGCTAATATTTCCACCACATGGGTACTTATTAAACTCGTTTATAAGAATAGATGACTTAGAAATTGCTAACTTTAAAAGAATTGCTGAATTCTTGAAATAGTTTATTCATTTTAGGAGAATGAAAGACTCGGTATGCCATCTAGTGGGCAAATTTAGTATTCTGGGTATCAAAAAAAATCTTTCTCCAAAATGCTGCTTTCTTGACACTTTGTATCTCTTAGTCCATTAGCATAGATTGTGTTCCTGTTAAATCCCATATAATTTTTCAGTTTTGTTGTAATTTTAACTTATTGTGTTTTGGAAAGTCATAATGAATTAATCAAAATCATAAAAAAAATAAATCTAACAGGAAGAAATTTATGTGAACTATAAGACAAGAAAAATATATCAGCCTTGGCTGGTGTGGCTTAGTTGATTAGAGTGTTGTCCCATACACCAAAAGGTTGTGAGTTCACTCCCTGGTCAGGGAGCATGGGAGAAGCAGCTGATCGATGTTTCTTTCTCTCCTCTGTCTCTTGCTCTTTTGCTCTCTTGCTCTCTACTCTCCCCCTTCCTCTCTCTAAAAAAATCAATTAAAAAAACTTTTAAAAGAAAAAATCTATTAAAACAATTTCAGTCTTTAGTCAGGACTAAGATCAGTTAAGGCAAAACTTCAACAATAAAAGCAAAATGCAAGCACACTAATTATTAAACTTCATTATTTTATGTATTTTTTCCTGAAAGAATATAAAAACAATGATTTTATCCTTTCATATGTTAATGTATAATTTAATCAGCTATATACATTTTAATTTATTCTTTTTTTTTTTTCTATAGAGAAATCCAAGACCAGTGACTTATCAATTCCATCCAAATTTAGATTATTACAAAGCACGGGGAGCAGACCTTATGAATAAAAGCCGGTAAGTCCTCTTTCTTTTATTAAAGTTTTAAGTCACAAAGATATTCTCGGAGATCATCAGGAAATATTGCACATTTTCTGAAAATAATTTTCTAGTTTGGGGCATCTCAGTTGTTAATGCATATAATGAATCTTGTTAAATAAATGAGCCAAGTTTTTTAATCTGAGTTTCTTTAAAGACATAAGAAAGTAATATACATTGATGCCAGTGGTGAGATGAAAAACTAAATATAAGAGGGCTTATTTCAGTTTGAAGTTAGGCAACTTCATTTTTCTAACACTAATAAACCTAAATAAAGTGTGCCTACTTGTATAATCTTTTTCTAGATCCTTGCTGTTGATTGAAAAGAGGCAGTTCTATAATATATTTTTAAATTATTTCAGTAACAAAATTAAAATTGATTTTCCCAACTGTCTTTGGAACTACACAATAAGCTTATAAATGCATCTTGTGTGTGCATTCGTGATTACATACATAGAAATTTTAAGGGTCACTGTAGGAATTAAAAAACATTAAAATCCTACTTTTAAAAGAAATTAACAGTGGCATAAAGGGTTGATGAACAGTTTTGTTCTTTCATAATACTGTACTCAGATGTCTCAAGGGTTAACTTGTCAAACCAGAACCATCTCAAATTAGAATGTAATTTCAAAGTTTACTCTAGGAGACTGAAGTGTTAGTAATGATAAATGCTGCCAAGTTGTCCCCATTTTCTTCCTTGAGTACTTTGCCCGTGTGCTAGCATTTCTTCAGTAGGCCTCCAACAGCGTAAATATATACCATGTAGGATGCACACACAGCGTGTTCTCCTCTTACTTGGAGAGTTGAAAAGAAGACATAATTCCTGCCACATAGAAACTCATAGTCAAAGTGATGACGAAGTTTACAAGGAAGTGGCTAAATTTAACATTGTATTTTGAACCCTGTGTTAGTGTAATGTTACTTTTAAATTACCCATCCTTGATTTTGACGTACAATGCAATGTGATTATGAGACCAGTTTTATAGCCCATGCGGCTTCTCTGAAGCCCTTTTCTGAATGTTCATTTCATCTGACTCTTATTTCGCCAATAAAAGGTTATTCCCTATAGTCGCTTTGTTCCTTTTATTTAACAAATTTTTAATGAGTTCCAGACTCTCATTATGCTAGGCATTGGAGATCGCAGTGAGCAAACCTGACAAAAACCCCTGTCCTCAAGTATCTTACAGTCTGGTCTCTTGTATTTCCTTTTGTTATGTTATGTCAAGTATTTAGTTTTGTTATGTTTAAAAGAACAATATAGTCCCGCTGGTGTGGCTCAGTGGTTGACATCAACCTATGAACCAGGAGGTCATAGTTTGATTCCCAGTCAGGGCACATGCCCAGGTTATGGGCTCGGTCCCCAACTTCCCTACTAAAATCTAAGCCCCTATCCTTATCACTTAATGGCATCTAGGGCAATGCCTAGCATTGGGAAGGTACTTAACATATTTGTTGTATGTATACGTGTATTCTTGTTTTACATTTTTCAACATGTATTTTTTTTCAAAAAGGAAATGGACTGTGCCCTTTATTTTCTCCCCTTCATGTTTTATCTTTCTTTTATTAGCTTTTTGTCCCTGCATTTTTCTTCTGAAGAATGTTGATTTTGTTTTATGTATTTCCTTGTGAGCACATTGAGAATCTTATACAAAGCATATTATTTTGACAATTGGAAAGAAGGTCTTTCATCATCTCTGTTGTAATTTCAAAGCTTAAAATTGAAATTGAACCAAATAAAACATACTATGTGAAGAAGACATCACAGACCAGTGAGCAAGGGAAGAGTTCATGATAAATCTTTTAAGAAGGTATCAACTTGTAATCTTACCACATACTAAAATAAATTCCAAATGAGTCAACATGCACTCAAAATACAAGTGTCTATCTGGCCCCTGGTTACTGGAAGGCTTTTCAAGCTTAAAAGTAATAGAAGCCACAAAGGGAATAACTGGTGGATTTTACATGCAATTAGTTTTAAGTAAATATGTGAAAAATAAAATAAACTGAATCCAACGCAAATAGAAAAGTGGGAAAATATTTGTATTGGAAGTAACTGGCAAACTATAGTATCATCTATATCATAAAAGGCCTGTGGTTGTGACACCGTAATGGCGGAACGACCAAACAACCAGTCACCAGGAGGTGCACGGAGCACCTCTCTCGGGCCGGGACTCGTGGCTCGCATGGCACCAGATTAGTGTAAGTCAGATCATAACATTCCACTGCTCAAGCCCTCAGTGACTCACCAAAACATTTTCAGTGAGACAAGCCCTAATGATCCAGCCTCCTACCGTCTCTCCAAACCCATTTGCTACCACCACTCTTCCCTGTTGCTTATTGCCTCCAGCCACACAGGCCTACTTACTATTCCTCAAGCACACAAACATCTCCCCACTTTGGGAGCTTTGAGCTTGCTTTTCCCTGTGCTTGGATTCCTCTTCCCGCGCCCCCCCCCCCACCTCCATCCCCTTCAAGAATCCACATGGCACATGCACTGTTTAGTCTCTGTTCAAATGTCATCTCTCCATAAAACCTCCCTTTGACTACTCTATCTAAGATAATGGCTCCCGCCCTGACCGGTTTGGCTCAGTGGATAGAGCGTCAGCCTGCGGACTCAGGGTTCCAGGTTCGATTCCGGTCAAGGGCATGTACCTTGGTTGCGGGCACATCCCCAGTAGGGAGTGTGCAGGAGGCAGCTGATTGATGTTTCTAACTTTCTATCCCTCTCCCTTCCTCTCTGTAAAAAAATCAATAAAATATATTTTTTTTTTTAAAAAAAGATAATGGCTCCCTTTCCTCTGTCCCTTTGCTTTCTTATTATTCTTGTTTTTATAGCACAAAGTGGTATTTTTAGCTTTTAAAAAAAATATTGGGTTTTTTGTTTGTTTTTATCATTTGTTTCTTGCACTAAAATGTAAACTCTAAGTGTTTGTCTTTTTAACTGTTATAGCACCTAAAATAGTTTCTAGAATATAGTAGGCACTCAATGAAAATAGAATTACAAACAACAAATAAACATGTAAAAGGCTGTCCAAACTCATAATTAGTCAAAGAAATGCAAATTAAAATACCAATAACGTACCACTTCCACCTTTCAGATTAGCAAATTAAAAATAGTTAAGCCAGAGATGATTTAGTCCTAGAGACCTACTGTACAGAAATATTTAATAATACCATATTATATACCTAAAAATTCCCTGAGAGAGTGGATCTTATTTTAAGTGTTATCACACAAAAAATAAAATAAAATTTTAAAAATGAAATAAAGAGAGTGGGAAGAATCTCTGGATGTAACTGATATGTTTGTGGTATAGATTGTGGTGATGGTTTTGTAGATGTCAAGCTTACCTCAATAAAGTGGAGTGAGTGAGCGAGTGAATGAATGAATGAATCAGCAAGCTAACATTGATGAAGGTGCAGGGATACCCTTAGTCCCCACTTGAGGGAGTGTAAATTGAGACCTACTTGATAATCTTGCCCAAGAAATCTTTCAATTCTATATGTAGCCCTTCCTCCCTAGAAGTTTATCAGGGGCCCTTCGGCCATAATTAACCTTGCAGCTACTTTCTTAGTTGTTTAGAGTCTCTTAAAAAGTTTTGGGGCGGGCTGTCTTTGAGTAGCAAGATGAGGAGTGGGGATGGTCTAGAGGAGAAATATATACTCATGGGGTACCTCCCACAGTGATCTGTAAATAGAGGGTAGACAAGAGAGAGACAGGAAGACACCTGGGAAGTAGGGAGCTAATAACTGCTCCATCTATGGCGATGGACTTCTATTGCTGTTGTTTATCCAAATAAGGGAGGAGGATGCAAAGATGACATATGATTTCATGGATAAGAATATCCCTAGAAATCAAGAAGCTTGATTTCTCTGCTTTACCACAGGCTGCTATAATTAAGTCTTTAAAAGCAAGTGCCTAGGTATTTTAGTGGTAGATTCTCCATTACATGTGTGGGTAATATTCTCTGTGCTCTGATTTTACTTACTTGCAAATTTCTTTTTAAAAATTGGAATTGGCATTTTCCTATTCATTCAGCTTTAGAGCTCAGAACCACAATTTAATACTCAAGTCTTGTTCCAATTTTGTCCTTAAATAACCAGAAAGTGCTGCTGTAAAAAAGTAAGTGCATTTAATTTGTGACCAGTCTTTCAGAAAGACTCATCTAATTTATTTGGGAATCTGTGACTACTAAAATGCCCAATTATATAGTTATAGAACAGAATTTCATATTTACTGCAATCTCAAATTATGATTAGAATCACATACCTTTTTTATTCCAGAACATTCATGGATTTTCTGTTTTGAAAATGACAAAACACAATTTTTCAAAGTGTGTAATTCTTTCTGCTCGGCAGAGGTGATGAAGGAATGGCACCTGAGCTATTGGCAGTGCCTCAAGAGCATGTGTCACTTTATCCAGCAGTGCCTTTTACCAGGCTCCACAACAGGTGGCTTTTTGACTTGCTAAGGCAATTTCATTTCACCAAAATTAGATATTTCATTTGATTAAATTAGGCCTGATAGAGATGGAAGAACCCACGTTTAGATCCTGATCTCTCCATTCAGCTCAGTCATAGCATTCTCGGGTCTAACATTCCCAGCTTTCCTTTGCTCCATGTCAGAGCTTAGTTTAAACAACTTTTAATTCATGTCAATGATGAAAGCTTCCAGAATTATAATTCTGGCAAGTAAGCCCTGTGCAGAAGGCCCCTTGTTGGACCTATGCATGGGAACTGAGAAGAAGCGAGGCTCCAGGGAAGGAAGATTCTAACAAGGAGGGTTCCCTGGGCTCTGAAGATGTATCTCACATTCCTCAGCTGGGCTCCACGTGACCCAGGACTGGTGGCATCCAGCCCCGAACTCCTGCTCGCTACTAGTAATTCTCCATCTGCTCAGCTTAGGAGTTCTCCTCTCAGGACCTGGCCTAAGGAGAATGTCTGGAGAAAGTGCAGGATCCCAGAAACACAAGGACTCTTCCAACAATTGTAATCTCATACTAGAATATGAGCTTTATGAAAGCAGGAACCACACTCCTTCATTGGTTCTTCTCTGTTCCTGGCACACAGAACAAATTCACTTATCATGAAATGAATCAACACTTTTTGGCTTCACATGTAGAATAACTTATATTAATGTCAGAGTCGGGGCCTAGCACAATACCTGACATTATTTACAGTATTCAGTAAATACTTAGTTGAATGACTGTATAAATATAGTTTTAAAAACCTAAAAAGCATTCTAAAATTATCCTGGACAATTTCCATTTTATATGGTCTGACCATTTTATATGGTCAACAAGCTTTTTAAATTAAGCTCTATTATATTTACTTACATAATGACTGCTTTTTTTTTTTCAGGAGTATTGTATTGCTAAAATATGGTAAAGAAATAATATGCTAATAATATTCCCAAAGCCATGAAGCCAGAAAGTTCATGGTTATCAGTATTAGTAGTTACTGATAATAATATTAACTATTAATTATTAGTAGATAATTAGCTAATCAGAATTTCGAAGAACACTGCTTTTTATATAAATGTAATTTTGTAATATTTTCATCAAATAACTAAGAGTTTGTACTATAAACACATCTATGGCTGAAGTGCTATCTCTGTTTTATTAAAGAGAGCTGTTAATTCCCAACCAGTTTAGGGAAAATGGTAACACTATCTCCTATCCAGTCCAGAGTAAAGAGATCTTTCCCTTTTTTATAAATGTATGTATAATTTGTACATAGTACACAGATTCTAAGTGTTCAGTCTGATTAGTTTTGACAGTTGTGTATACCCATGGAACCACCATCCAAACAATATATCTGGAGTGAATATTTCTTTTAGCCAAGAGTTCTTTCGTGTTCCTTTACAGTAGATTCCAACCCTCCATCCTGAGGCAACCACTTTCTGACTTCTATTACCATAAATTAGTTTTGCCTTTTCTTGAGCTTCACATAAATGAAGCCACACAATATGCATGCACCCTTTCATGTCTTAGCTTTTTTTTGTTGTTGCTCAGCATAATGTTTTTATAATTCATCCACAGTGTTGAATATCCATATTGTTGTTTATATCACTAGTTCCTTCCTTTAGATTGTAGAGTTGCATTTCATTATATGAATATACCACAAGTTGTTTATCTAGTCTCTTGCTGATAGATACTGGGTTATTTCCAGATTTGGGTTATTATAAAAAAGGCTGCTATGAACATTCTTGTACAGGTTAATTGACCTCTCCAACTAACTGTGAAGATATATAGGGTGTCCCCAAAAATGTATACACTGTTTGAATAATTATTAATTCCAGTGGGTTAAATCTGAAAAGAAAGAAACATCAATTGAGTTATCAGAAAAAAAGTATATATACATTTTTTGGGATACCCTATATGATATTCTCAAAGTGAAGGAAGAGAGATGAAGAGGGCAAAACTACCCAACAGATAGGCATCTCTGAATTATATCCTCTTCCATTCTGATATGTTCCCCTCGGTCAGAGAATCCCTAACCCCCTAAACACTCAGCTATTATGAACCACAGTTACTGATGGGAGAGAGTTAAATCTCAGATACATTGGATCAGAAAATAAATTAGTTGAAAACTACCAGTCTAGAAATAGAAACCTCAATATTTATTTCTATAGCTATGTCTTGGAGAGTTTATCCAATGATTTTATATACTATGATTAATGCATAATTATCATTTGTTATGTTAGTAACTAGTGTAATAAATTGTGTTCAGACCCAGTTAGGTAAGCCCCACAAACCAGCTTATATCCACCCACTCATCAGGGCCAGTCTTTTTATCCCTAACAAGCATGAGTGCTTTTGCTTCACATCACTTGGACAAAAATTTACTTGCCACATGAAAAATAATCCTAGTCTATTTCACTTGAAAGTCAAACTCCTAAGGAATAAGTAACAGCAAGCTAATTGTCATTAGTTAGTTTTAATAAAAACCTATAAAATCTAGAAGTCCTTGAGATATGGTGTGGCTTCATTGTCTGAGGTAACAGAAACCTCACAATATGGCAAACAGATTAGAATTAGATATGCTTTTCATTGAGGCAAATTTGATACACTCAACTTTAAAGTTAAATAATTAAAGGCAGTTGGAAAATTCATTTTATAGAATTTGAAGCCTTCAACTTAATGGAATTTGTAAGTAGAAATACATCGTGAATGTTAGCTCAGATGTTAGAGTCATCTTGAAAAGTACTATGTTGCAACTCTGACCACTGTTTTAAATTTCCAAGTAAAAGACTGATGTCTATAAGCATGAAAGAAATAAATATGAACCAGCATCCATTCAGGGTAGGCCAATAATGATAGACTAGAAAAATACAGGAATGCAAAGAGAATATTGTTTTTATCCAAAAGCCAAGGTCACGTATTTCTATTATATGTGTATATTTACTTTTCCAACTACCTTTGTACTTCAAAAAATAATTTTTAAATGAGTTACATGTTTTTATGGTGAAATACAGTATAGGTAGATTGAAGTGAGAAAATTATAGAAAGAAAAGGAGACTTATAATACAAAGGAAATGGGAGGAAATAGAAAAGAAAGGTCTCAGAAGAAAGATAAACACAGAAGAGGAAGGAAGGGCAAAAGGAACAGAATAGAAACTGAGAGTGGAAATAGAAAGGCAGGGCAAACAGGCCCCTACCTTTGAAGAAGGGTGAGTCAGCATTTCTCCAAGGCTAGAGGAGTGTATAGGCTGCAGATTTGGTCCTGTCTTCTCAACAGTGTAAAGGATGTGATGGTAAGAAGACATTGGACACAGCAGGTTATACTTGCTCCCAGCTTTTGCAGCCATTCTTTTCCAGCATAATTTTCATATCTCCCCTCTATTTCACTTCATTTTATAAACACAAAATTCAGTCCTGCCAGAAATTAACATCACCAAGAACTATCTTCCATAGTTGTACAGTTATCTCCTGCAACGTAGGCACTTTGGTCACATTTATATTTACCATTAAAGGATAATATGTATTTATATATGTTGGTACTGTATTTACTTTTGAAGGATAATGTCATAGGGTACGGAATTCAGGCTGGTGGTTTTTTTCCTCTCAACACTTAATTCACTCCATTCTCTTCTCGCTGGCAAGGTTTACTGAGAAGTTGGATGTGATATCTTTTACTCCTCTATTGGCAAGGTGTGTTTTTCCCCTCTAACTTCTTTGAGGACCTTTTTTCTTTATCTGTGACTTTCTATAAAAATGGCATGCCCTAGCCAGTTTGGCTCAGTGGATAGAGCATCAGCTTGTGGACTGAAGGGTCCCAGGTTCGATTCCAGTCAAGGGCACATACCTCAGTTGCAGGTTCCCCGGCCCTGGTTGGGGTGGGTGCAGGAGGCAACCAATTGATGTGTCTCTCTCCCATCGATGTTTCTCTCTGTCTCACCCTCTCCCTTTCACTCTTTCTAAAAATCAATGGAAAAATATCCTTGGCTGAAGATTAAAAAAAAAAGATATGGCTAAGTATAGTGATTTTGGTGTGTATCCTGCCTGGTGTTTTCTGAGCTTCCTGGATCTGTGGTTTGGTGACTGGCATTCAACCTTTGGGATCATGAGAAAAAAAGAAGAAGAAGAAAATATATAAATCAGAATATAGAGAGAAATAATTAAAAATAAATTGAGAATTTACTCTGACAAAAATATAAACAAGTATCTAACAAAATTTTACTGTAAAAAGAGTGAAATAAACAAATATTAGATACTTAATATCAATCCTAAAAAATAAATCTATAGGTAGAAAGGAAATAAATTATGGTAGTGTAAAGATTTGGATATTAAGAGAATTTTTACAAAAGTGATAATGTGGTTTTTTAAAGCTTTAGGAAGGTTTGGAAGTTGAAGACTCACTATTAAGAAGGTGTTGGAGCCCTAGCTGGTTTGCTAAGTGGTTACAGCGTTGGCCCACAGACTGAAGGGTCCGGGTTCAATTCCAGTCAAGGGCACATACATCAGGCTCGATCCGGAGAGTGTGTATAGGAGGCAACCAATTGATGTCTCTCTCACATAGATACTTCTCTCTGTGTGTCTCTTCCCCTCCCTTCCACCCTCTCTAAAAATCAGTGGCGGTGGGGAGAGAGGGGGAAATACCCTCGCATGAGGATTAGCAAAAAAAAAAAAAAAGTAAGAAAGAAAAGAAAGCTCTTCACTAGAATGTGGGTCAGAAGTCCAGACTGTAGGAGATTGAGTAGTTAAAGGGTATTGAGAGGCTGCAAGAGGGATTTTTTGTTGTTGTTTTTTTAAAAAATATATTTTACTGATTTTTTTACAGAGAGGAAGAGAGAGGGATAGAGAGCTAGAAGCATCGTTGAGAGAGAAACATCGATCAGCTGCCTCCTGCACACTCCCTACTGGGTATGTGCCTGCAGCCAAGGTACATGCCCTTGACTGGAATCGAACCTGGGACCCTTGAGTCCACAGGCCGAGGCTCTATCCACCGAGCCAAACCAGTCAGGGCTGCAAGAGGTTTTTTTTTAGAGTTTCTGAAACTGAACTAAAGGGGCCTCTGAACCCAATAGTGAAGCCAGGTTGGGTTCTGATACAGGTGTTTTGGGGGGTTCATGGATTTTCAGAGAAAAATATACCCTTTTGCTACCGATTGAAGCTGCTAAATGGAGTTATGCCAAAAGTTGTTGGCATAATTTCAAAACAATCTCTCCTAGATTGTACTATCTATAATAATAAAAGCATAATATGCTAATTAGACTAGACAGCCTTCCGGATGAAGCCAGGGCTGCGAGGGAAGCCCGAGTCCTGGGTGCCTACAGGCAGCCAGAGGGAAGCCCAGGTCCCGGGTGCCTTCCAGCAGCCAGAGGGAAGCCCAGGTCCCAGGTGCCAGAGGGAAGCCGGTGCTGGCAGCTGAGGGAAAGAAGGTCTACTCTTGCACAAATTCCGTGCATCGGGCCTTTAGTCCTATTTAATAGAAGGCTAATATGCAAATCGACCAAACAGCAGAACAACCAGCTGCCGTGAAATGCACTGACTACCAGGGGGCAGATGCTCAATGCAGGAGCTGCCCCTTGGTGGTCAGTGCGCTCCTATAGGGGGAGCGCTGCTCAACCAGAAGCCCTGAGCTGAGCTCATGGCTGGTGAGCACAGTGGTGGTGGCAGGAGCCTCTCCTGCCTCCGCTGCAGTGCAAAGGATGTCCCACTGATGGACATCCCCCAAGGGCTCCTACACTGCGAGAGGGCACAAGCCGGGCTGAGAGATACCTCCCCCTTCCCCCGCCCCGAGTACATGAATTTCACACACCGGGCCTCTAGTTTATTTAATAATAGTATGTAGTAGAAAATAGTAATGGAAGACTGATTACACAGAATTTGTTACTCATTAGATTTAATATCTGATATCTTAATTATAAAGACCTCTTAGTATTTATTTCAACACCTTTACACATTACACTCCATCTTTAATCCAACCCTATTCTCACTGTCCATCAGGTCTCTAATAACTGTGTTAATCGTCATTAATTTAGCACATATGACTTAATATACATCACAGGCAATAAAAATTGTTGCAAATTGTTAAGCATTTCTCGTGAAGAATGCAGCTGCTAACACTTAAGATCTGTGTTAGCTAACTTTGGCATATCTGAAAAACAAACTATGGACAGACAGCATGCTTTTCCTAGAAGTGCATGGTTTACAACTGTTTATACCTGAAAATAAGTAGTCTCCATCAGTAGTAGTTTTGAAAAGAAAATGTTCTTCTAAGGTAGTGGATGAGGGGGGAATTAATTGGTTAAAAACAAAGAATGTTCAAAAAAGGGAAACAGTGTTCATTCCCTTTTAAGAACTATTCAGATGAAAAATTCCTCTGCATGAGCTTGATCTATATGTTTTTCGTGGTTATTAGTAGTAATGAAGTTGCATTAACCATATTCTCTTGATAATGCTCCAGCAGTTGCTTAGTACTTTTATCAGCATATAAATTTTACAACTGGCAATGTGGGAATTTGACTAGTACATTTTTGTTTATAAGGAAGGGTAACATTATAACTTCTTCATATCTATGAATTATGAATCTTGACTTGCAAAAGAAGCAAAACTAAACTGCAACAGAGCTTCAATATCATGATAGCTCTTCTTTCCACCAGCTCACAAGCAATAGCAGTGCATGTAGGCTGCTGAGTGGAATACAGTGCCAGAGGTATGCCTTCTTAATCCAGATGTGTGAGTTATTTTCATTTTATTCACTCTTTTTCTCAATAAACATGTATTCAGGGCCTTCTCTATCTGTACATTGAAAAATGCTCTTCTTCATAAAGGAACAGCTGAAACGAAGTAGACGGTGCATAACCACCATATATCCTTATCTCTGTTAGAAAACATTATTTTCAATAATTTTTGGAAGGACTTTAAATAGCTCAGTTCTTTAAAGATTAAACATGATCCAAAAAGAACCCTTTGGAAAATGATTTTCCCCATTTCATGAAGTTATAAATGAATAAATGTTTTTTATCAAGCTGAAATCCAGGTTTTAAATTTGATTTGTCCTATCTCCAAAGGAATGTTTAAGTCTCCAGCACCTAGCCCATAAGATTAGCTAGTACCACTGGAGAAGAGTTTATGGGAGGAAGAAGCATCATTCCCTTTCCTTTTTATGTGAGGACTATGGGTCCGTCTGGCTAGAGTTACATGTAGTAATGCCCAGGTACAGGTGTCGTGTGAGGCGTGGGAGAGTTACTAGGTAAGTGCTGCCAGGTAGATCTGAGAGAAGGAAATGATAGTAAAATTCATTAACTAAAATCAAATTATCGAATCCCTAAAACTTGATTTTCAGTTTCCCACTTTAGTGAAGAAAGAGCAAAATGGGAGAAAATAAGCTTCTATTAATTATTTGTGCAATAAAAGTACAAACTTTGGTGTTGACATGGAGTGGGACTACCTCCTACAACTACAATAATTTATAATCATTACTTCAAGAAGACACTAGCTCTGAAATACCTCAAGACCATGAGTCATTTGGGAAGTAATCATCCATTCAACAATGTTTCCTTGGTGTCCTCTGTCTGCCAGACAGTTAAAGCACAGGTCCTGGCCAACCCTGGAAGCTAGAGAGGAAGTATAGGGCGTGCTTATGGGATGAATTGCTGCTGAAAGTACAGTAAGATAAGAATGGACCTTTGGCTTGGCAGTACAGGAGTTATTGGTGACCTTGAGGCATGGATTCAAAGCAATGGCAAGGCCACAACCAGACATTAGTGAGTCAGGGACTGAAGAAGCAGCAGTAGCACATTAAGATACTCTCTTGAGGGGAAAAAACAAAAAACAAAAACCTTGTGTGGGGGTGGGAGAGGGATGGTAACTAGAAAGGAGAGAGGGTTCAAAGGAGAAGTTGATGTACACACACACACACACACACACACACACGGTTGTATGCTAATGGAATCATACAGTAGAGAAGGCGAAATGATGATGCAGGGGAGGGAGGTACAGGAGTAAAGATCGTGAAAGGACAGAGGAGGTGGGGTCCAGAGCCCGGATGGAGAGGCTGGCCATGGCTAGGAGCAGGACTCTTCTTCCACCACAACAGAGAAGAAGACCTAAACTATAGGAGATGCAGCTGCCATTTAACAAATATTTACAAAATACCTATTTGTGCTGGACAATGGCAATACAGCAAAGAGACAAAAATCCTTGTGTTCATGAAACTTTCATTCTAGTGGGGATTGGAGGAAGGGGACAAATAATAACCAAATAAGTAAAATACTAATATATAGTATGTCAGATGATGCAGAGTGCTATCAAGAAAAGCAGAGAAGTGGGGAAGGGATCATGGAAAGCTGGGTGGGTAGCAGGGTAGTGGGGCGGGTGTGTTGAGGGTGAATTGCAATTCTCATAAACTGGGCATCTATTGTAATTTCTATGAACTTGATGTAATTTCTGTGAATTTACTTCTTGACCCTCCAACACATTTATTTTTCAAAATCAGATTAAATGTGGCCTACCACCTACATGTGAGGGCTAGTGGGACACCTGCTACCAGCCTCATTTCAAGGTGCCCCTTCTATGGGTAGCCCAAGACTCGTCCAGCCCTGTGTCTCTCCTTTGTAGTCCTCATCATAGGTTTAATCGCACACTTATTTATGCAATTATTTGATTAATATATTTCTTCCCTGCTAGACTAGAAGCTCCAGGAGGGGAACTATGTCTGTTTTGGACAGTTGTATCCCCAGAACCTACCACAGCATTGGCACGTAATAGGCCCTATTGAATGAATGAATAAAAAGTATAAAGACTATTTTCTGTAAGCCACATCTTTAAGAGTCTTATGTTTTATTATCCTGTGCTCATTTTTAAGTTTTTACCTCTCACTTGGTGTGGCTGATCTAGTAAATGGCCATTTTCGAAGTAGCTAAGATATGTTTTTATACCGACAGAGTATGTGAAATAGTACGAAATATAGTTGTCCTCTGATTTAAATCTCCACTTATTTTTTTTTTTTGCAGGACCAATGCCAGAGGTGCTCCCCTGAATATAAATAAGGTCTCCAATAGCCTGATTAATTTTGGAAGGAAGTTGATTTCCCCAGCAACAGCCCCAGGCAGTACCAGTGGCCCTGTTTCCGGAGGCAGTGGTGGCAGTACCTCCACTGCTGTGGGTCCCCCCAGAACCCTGGCAGAGATCCCCCGGCATCATTTGCAGCAGCAGCAGCAGCAGCAGCAGCAGCGGCTGATGAAATCGGAAAGCATGCCAGTGCAATTGAACAAAGGTAAGGAAAAGTACTAATAAATCTGAAGAAAGCACTTGCAGTATAGCCTGCTTGTAAGAAAATAACTTCTATTAATTTTTAATAAATTCATTGTATTAGGTCCTTTTAAATTACATTATCAGATACTATATTGTTCTTAATTACAAACATCTTATGAGGTAATTTGTTAAGGTATTTTTTGACATTTATAGGCTGGTATACTTGCATTTGCATCCTGTGGAGCCTCCTAGAGTATTACACAAACTGTCACAACACAGAACTTGAAGTCATTTGGCTGTGGTGTCACTCACTTGGATGATAATGCAGGAAGTTGCAGACACCATGGGCTTTGCTAGTCCCAGCACTCTCCTGGGCAGTTGGGTTGGAGGAAGCATGCCCTTAGGCTCCCACTCTGGCGTTTCACCGCTGAGTTAACAGACTAGAACCGTAAAGGGAAAAAAGCTAAACATATATCAAGCCTCCAAAGTAAGTGTCTGAGTCCATGCACCAAAAATTTGAACAGTAGAATGTGAGAGCAGAGGAATTCTGGTAGGTGGCTTCCCATCCAACTCTCACTCGATGAGTGAGGGCACTGCTAGTGGTGCTGCTGTTGGGGGTACTCTTGCTGCTGAGACTCAGGTGCCGGGAGCCGGTCCATGCTTGCTGTTTCAAGGGACCTGGCATATATAGCATACTGTTCTTAATATGTTTGCTCACCTTCTTGGCACTATGTGTTTTAACCAAGGTCTCTGAGAAAGGTTGTTTCCCCAGGTAGGGATTTTCCCCTGAAGTTAGGGAGGGAATAAAACCTCTTAACTAGTGCCAGGTGGGTAATTAATCACTTTAACTACGAACAATCATGCTTAAGCTACATAATCTTTACTCCCTGGAATGGAGATAGGAAACGCCCTAACCTTTGTAATAGAGATTGATAGGATTGAATCAACTGGTATAAATACAGTTGTAACTAGACAGCAAGAGACAGAACTTAGAACACAGAACTTAGAACACAGAACTTAGGACACAGAACTTAGAATACAGAACTTAGAACACAGAACTAAGAGAACAGAACCAAGAGAGACAGAACCAGGAGGCACAGAACCTACACAGAACGTTCTCTAGAGACAGAAGAACTTCACTGGAGAGAACATGGCAAAAGATCCTGGACAGAAACTGGCCTCAGAACCTAGAGACAGAACCTAGTGAGAGAACATGGCAAAAGATCCTGGACTGAACCTGACTACAGAAACTGGCAAGAGAACCTGACTAGAACCTGGTGACTGAACCTGGCTGGAGAACCTGGACAGAACCTGGCTGGAGGACCTGGAGAACCTAGCAAGAGAACATGGACACATATCCTGGCTGGAGATCCTAACCAGAACCTCACTGGAGATCCTGACCAGAACGTGGCTAGAGAACCTTGCTATGATGATCATCTGAACGCCCTCTCCATGTCATTCCTTCTTCGCCGACTCCGTCCACGCCTTTGGGGACCCCTGGACCTGCTGGGGCAGGACCCCGGCACTCAGGGGAGCTCATTTCTGTTTCTGGGCCTTCATCTCCCGCATGCATTTTATTCCTAAGAGAGCCCTTCAGGTTCTTGCTCAGAATCTTTACACTTTTACTTTCTACTTATTTTCAGAGACCTATGTATTTGCTGCCCCTATTCAAAATCAATTAGAAAGAACTGAGTTTATTTTTTAATGGGGGCACTCTGCTATCTGTACTGTAGAAAAAAGAAATAACATGATGGCAGAAAATATTTTTTTAAAAAAGTCAATTCTAAGACCTCACGGAGCATCAGATCTGTAGCCATTTTGTTTCAAGGCAAATATACTGACACATGCCTCATTCACGTCTTACAGGGATCCCTGTGGAATAGCCATGTTCCATAACTGGTGTTAACAGTAACAATAGTAATACTGAGTCAATGTGAAGACATTAAGCCATGTTCTATATACTCTGTTTGAGAATTCTGCATTCAAAATTATGAAAAATTTTAAGTTACTGGCATTTAAAATGATGAACTTAAGTTAAATAGGCTTTATTCCCCAATGTTATAAAGTAATGAGTATTATTCAATAATGAGTGTGTGTTTTTCCATTATATCATATTATCGTTGCCTATATGAAGTATTAAACTTTATATATTCTTATTTAAATTTCTATAAGAGTATTGTTTACCTATATAAGACTATGTCATTTAAAATTGCATTCTTCTCTTTTTAATGTAGAGCTATCATATATGATTTAAAGAAAAAGAGACTTCAAATCATTAACATGTTGTAAACGTATTTTAATGCCAGGAGACATGCCCACTTACAGAATGGAAATGAATGTTATTTTATATATTTCTTAATTGTACTTTTTTATTGTTCTAAACAAATATGATTTCAATATTGCTTTGATAACAAGCTGTAGTCAGTAGTAATTCTAACTGATGGCAGGCAAATGAGTCAGAGAATCTCTTAATGCTGTAGCTTAAATTTTCTGAGGAACCAAGCCAAATGACTATAGAAATATAAAGTTGTGTCTCTTAGGAAATGTCAAGTATTAATATCACAGTAAGTGAGAAAGGAAGTGCATGAGGATGGAACAATTGATGAAAACTAAGTCCCCAGTTAGAAGAAGACAACAGAGCACTTAAGCAAAGTGTTTGGAACATGCGTATCACTACTGAGGCACTTCGTAACTGATCCCCGTGCTGGAAGGAAGAAAGTGGCCTTGTTTGGCAACTCTTCCGTCTTTTTATTTCTTCTCCTGTGAAACTACAAAAAGCTAGTCTACCTTCATATTAGAGATACATATTCCTGCTAATGCCCCTCCCTGCACAAAGACTTAAGTAAAACAGGAAAGGGCAAAGAGAACAATTTATACAAGTAGAACCTAGTGTGGGTGATGCTCTTCATTCACTCACCAATGAACTGTAAGCAGAACCCTGGAGCTCTCTGACCCTCTGTTTCCAACCCTGAAGTCAGAGGTTTGGACTAATCCCTGGGGTCTTGCAGCTCCAAAAATCTATGGTTCCTTTGGTGAAAGATTACTTGTTAACACGATGGTGGAAACACTTCTCCAACATAGGTTCTTTACGCTGGCATTTTCCACAGGTGTCCTGCTGAGCTGCGGCACCGAGCAGTCCACAGGTGGGTCACAGGTTTGGGTGGTAGAGTGAGCACAGTATGTAGCCTGTCAGGAGGCTTGCGTTGAATATGACTTCTAACTCCCTCAGAACAGCGCCATCTACGCTGTGCCTTTGAGGAAAGATAATGTATCAGTCTTTTTAGTGTCCTCTGCTGGAAAATTTGAAAGTTGTTTTGAAAAATGGTTATTTATAAAGATGAAAATGCTTATGGTTTTCCTAGGTTAGTTTGTGCTTGTACAGGGAAGCAGTATGGAAAACAGAAAATTCACGTATATGCTGCTTGAAATGCAGTCTGTCATTTGTATATGTGTTGGGGGTGGGGTCTTAAAAGAAGGAAAAGGGAGCACAGATGTTCATCCATAATTTTCCTGCTGATATTTAATATTAAAATTAGTTTTTAGTCTAAATATACTAACTAGAGGCCCAATGCATGAAATTCGTGCAAAAGTAGGCCTTCCTTCCCCCAGCTGCCGGCACCAGGTTCTCTCTGGCACCCGGGAACCTGGGCTTCCCTCACAGCCCCGGCTTTGTCTGGAACGTCATCTGGAAGGACGTTCGGTCTAATTAGCATATTACCCTTTTATTATTATAGATAAGTGATCCAGATGCAGCAGAATAAAATGGATAGGAAGCATAAAATTGAAAATCTCCTTCAAAACTATAGAAAAGAAGCATGCCATTTATCCATGAATAGAGAGTTAACTATACTATGAAAATTCAGGACCTGAAAGTTCTGCTCAAAACTGTTTATCACTTGTTTGGAGTATGTACTTATCTATAGATTGTATTGTAGTTATAGGAGAATATAAATGTATGTACTGTTAATTGATAGTGATGATATAATTACAGCCCAGTAATCTCCATCTGAGCTGGCCATGCTGTAAATCATAATTGTAGCAAGTGGTCAAGGCACCGAGAGTATGTTATTTAATTCAAAAATAGATTTTTACTATTGTATAAAAACTACAGGGGAAGCAAGTCTATTAATCATACATTATCACACACACAAAATATGGTGCCTTTTAAGAAGGCTTGTTTTTTGACCTTGTTAAGCTCAAAATAACATAGGCCCTCAAATGCTGTTGACAGTGACTGCTTAATGTTGAACTTTGTCACCCAGGAAGGAAATCAAAGAAGCAAAAAATCTCTCTTCTAAATTGTGTACCTCAGCTCTTCACAGAATGTCCCGTGGCGCTCCTTTTCCTTTCCTTCCTGTGTTCTTAAAATGCACTCCTTTCCCCCATTCCCTTTGTCTGTTTTTCAAATTTGAACACCTCTTTATTTTAAGCATTTACTACAGGTCCAATTTGTAAATGAAATCTTGCCTATAATAAATATATCAAGTTTAAAGGGTATGCCGTTCACAGATTTATTTTTACATGTTGACATTTCTAAGTACATGTGGGAACTTTTGAAATCTTGTCAATACTTACTATGAAATTAGAACTTGTTTAAGTCTTGATCTGGTGACTGAAGAAACTGGTTTCAAGTTTAGCTAAAAATAAATTTTGTCTGTTACAGAGGGGAATCAGTTTCAAAAGAAACGTTACTTAGTAAATGCATGTAATTTTTTGGATAAAAACTTTTGAAAGAAAATATAAAATCACACTAATATTTATAGCATAATGAAGTCTGTTCAGCAAAATCTTTTGATTGCTAGAGTTTCCTATACTTTCAAATGATAGGAACTTGTTTTATACTTTGGACTAGTGGAAATTTATTTCTTTGTTTTCTTTAAGAAAAACATGCCCAAATGCTTTTTAGGTAATACTTTAAAAAAAAATAGGCCCTTTTAAAAATATTTTATGTTTATTTTCATAATATTGTACTGTATTTTCTGTTTTATTTTACTTTTAGTAATTTGATTGATAAATGTATTACAACATTAAGTATGAAAAAAAGTTATTTTTTTGCTTTTATGAAATCTAATTATTTTTTCTTATGAAATCTAGGTGATGTAGTTACAGGAAGCAATGCTCAGGTTTCTGTTCCTGTCCAGACTCTAACTGACCTCCAAGGTACAGTTACCGTGGCAACGTAGTATACCTTTTTGCCTGCAGTATTATCATTGCCTATTCCAAAATTCCATTGTTCTGTCTGCCCACCCTCCAATTCATACTGTTTATTAGATCACTACCATTATTCAGCCACTGAGTGGCACTGTTGTTTAAAACAAAAGTCCCTTCTCATGTCAACTTGGTGATGCCAAACCCAGCTGTGCTGTGGGTTTTCTAAGTTTGCACCAGCCTCTTTCCTTGCAAAATATGGGCACTCTATATCTTGTGGTGATTTTAACACTCTGTTTTATTGAGCAGCTCACACCAAGGTGTCCTTTTTGTTGCATAGGTGCTCTGTGACAGTAACTGACAAATTAGTTCTCAGATTAGATTATTTATGTGCTCTTTGTATGCATATTATTGTATGTATCAGCCAGAGTACTTGTTATATTTTACCTAAAAGAATCATCACTTGATTTTGAAATAAGTTTTTAAGTACAGGCTTTGTATTATGAATCATATTAACAGAAAGTTTGGTATGACAAATCTCCACACATAACTAGCAATGATTTAAAATACAAAATAACATTTTAACATCATAATTGCTTGTTCTTAATCTAGAAAAAGGTTTATTTAAGACTTAAAAAAAATAATAGTAATTCATATTCAGCAACTCCTGTGGAATTTAAAAACATAAATATTTAAAGTTGTTGCATTAATCTTTTATTATGTAATATTTTAGGTAAAATATCCTACAGAGAGGAATTCTGTACCAAGTGGAAGCCTACTATTCAAACTGAATAGAAGATTCAAATTCAGAATTAAAATTCATATAATGTTTTCCTTAATTTAAAATATACACATAATTTAGTCATGCTCGTAGTATTAAAATACTATTCTAATAATGATATGTCTTCATAATATCTATGATTTTTGATAAATTAACAGAAAAAATATACTGTGATTAGGAAATGAGTGGTGTGTGGCTTAAGATAGTAAGAAATAAAACTGTTGTGCTAGAGGGATGTGACCTCGCTTCTATATATAGTTCTGGATTTCACAGGTATAGTTTCGGCTGTGTTCTGGTAATTGAACCATCTGACCTTTAAGGGTTTGGTCAGCCTGGGGATTCCATGAGGAGCTGCTGTTTACTCTTCATGGTGTCTGTTATGTGATATAAACAGATGCAGTAAAATGGAAATAGAAAAGGCAGATAATCTCCAAATGATTTGTCTTTAGCCTTGTCAATTATTGCACTTAAGTAAATATTGATGTGATTATCCGATATGATGAGAATTCATAAGGCTTAAATCTGTTTCCTAAAATTAAAATCTGAGCCCTCTAGACAACTCTTTAACAAGTGTTTTGTTATCGTAGTTCATTTGGCTGTGTGGAGAGAGACCGGAGGCTGTCTTGCTCATTGTGACTTCTGCTCTATGCTGCTACTGCTCATTCCCTGTACCCTCAGACCAGAGCCCCCTGAACCATGTTGCCTTTGTAATAGAATCTTGAAGAGGGAGGTTATATCATTTTATTCAAATAACTGATGTTATATAAGTAGAATCATGTCATCCATTTACTCCACAAGTATTTATTCAGTGCCTACCATGTGCCAACCTCTGTTTTCATCGATCCCTTGCTTTCCCTACAGCTTTGCCAGGTGGACTGGGCATCAGCCTATGTTTTAAATGGTCCAGACAGGCCTGTTTTTCTGGAGACCCTATTCAAAATTCCCCCTGCCTGCCACGCCCTCTCAGAGAGTCTATCAGTCTGCTAGGGGCGGCTCCTGTCCACCAGGGGAGGTTCCAGCCCCTTTATGTGACATGAGGTGCAAATAAACAGCTTTCAGTCTGTGATGGTGATGATGAGACAGTGTGACCATACCTACCCTGGTTTGAAGAAGTCACTCTGTTTTCTTCAGCACACTTCCTGCAGAGGGTCAGAACGCAGCGGGAAGGAGAAGTAAACCCAAAATAGTTAGTGGTGGCAACAAAAAACTTTCTAACAATCTATGCTTAACAGGATTAGTAATATTAGAAGATAGAGAACTTAATCAAAATGTGCCAAACCCATTCTATTCCCCTTGAATCTCCTATTTTAAGAGTAGAAAAGTTTTTTTATTTCATAGAACTAAAACTATCATTCATACTGTCTCAAATGTCTTTTTTTCTGCCAGCCTATTTCCCTAAGGGTAATCATTGTTAAGTTTCAATAGATTTTAAACTGAGGAGTAAAGTGGGAGTCGCATAAACGTGGTAATAGCTCATGTGTCTGGAGGTGACTTCCTCTCTGGACCTTCAGGAATAAAGCACTAACAGAAATGTTCCAGTGCAGGTGACAGGCAGCAGACTGGGAGATAAAGAAAAAGGAGGTCAAGTCAACTAGAGTTGGACATAGGACTGACCACAGGGACCCCTTCTGCTCGCAAGCATGAGGGGAGAGACTGAAAACCTAAAAGTTATCCGTGTGCGTGACCCTATATTGGTCACTCTGGTGTTACTGAGAAATGAGAGCCCTGAAGCAGCAGACAGGTCCACTGTGTCCTGTATAATCACCCGAAGAAGGCAGAGAAATACGTAATGTGAAACACAAGCATCAGTTAGCGAGAAAATGCATTTTTATAGAACACTCCAAAAGACGTTGAATAAATGAGTTGTTTTTGGACTGAGAATAAGATCAGCATTTGCCCTTACTTTTAAAATACCTCATTCTGTTTTTCTTTAACTTCAGGTCATGCTTACTATAGCCTACCTGACACAGCCCTTGCTAGCGGAGCAGGGAGTGCTGCTTGGCCAGCATGGCTCTGGGGTGAGGCCTGGGTTTGAGTCCTGCCTCGAATACTGCCTTGCTGGCTGACCTAGGGAGGTCACTGACCTCTTACCTGTAACGAGAGAAAAGAATAGCTGCTTCAGGGGTATAAGAAGTGACCACCGCACTGTCCCATAGTGATGCCTCCAGAGCCATTATGTGTTTTCCTCAAATACCTTTTAGTTTTCAGAATCAAATGATGAAGGAGCCAGCTGAGCACCTCTACATTTACTTAAGAATAACTTTCGATGTCCTACAGCCCATGTTTGCAGGCAAGCTCTGGATCTGACAGTGCTTGACCACTGTGTTCAGCTAGAGCAGCTTTCTCTGGGCCTTCAGGTACAGCCTGCTTCCTTTTGCTCTCTGGTGGCACCAACGTGCATGTTTTTAATGAGCCAACATCAGCCCTCTTGCTCTCTGTCACCCGAATCTGAGGCAACAGAATGTGACCAGATGGGCCAGCTGCCTCCCTTTCTCCTGGGTCACTGCATGAAGTTGCAGCAATCCCCTTTCTGTGGCTGCAGCCCTGGGCTTTCTGCTCTTCTGAGCTACGCCTCCCACCAACGACCCCCAGATTTCCTAGCCTCCTAAACACTGTGCTTTGGGGCTTTATCCTATCACACATTGGTTTTGGTGTCATCCTCAGTTACATAGGGATGTCAGGAAGCTCCGAAGAATTTCATCAGACTGACGGAGCTAGATGTCCCCAGGAGTCCAACGGCCTTGGTAATACTGTGTCCTCTGCCAGAAGTGACCCTCCCTGAGCCACCCCACTCACCACCACTCTCCAAGTAATAAGGTTTCCCTTACACCTCTGATTGCCTGAGGCAGTATTAGATACGGCCTCCTTAGTGCTCCCAGGGTACTGTTGTTTAGGCTCCTGTTTGCTTTGATCACCTGGGATTTTAGGTTAGTGAATGTACAAGTCTATTTCCCTTGTACTGTTATTTTGGGAGCTTTTTAAGAGCTTGTCTTGTCCCCCTCCTCAGGGCTGGACAGAGTTTCTATGGGCACTTCATAAGCTCATGCCCTGCTGTTTGGTTATGAATGAAAGATTATGTGCATGCCTGATGCAGCTTGAGAAGTGGTCTGTAGTTAATATATTTAAGAATGCCTTGCAATATAAAATAACTTTTAAAGAATTGCTTTGGGTCCGAATTTCTGATAAATGAAAGCGAGTGAAGGCTTTTGGGGGCGTGCCCTCAAGCTCAGCACCTGGGGAGTGAGAGGGGTTGAGCTGAGGGGTGAGCTGACCTGCCTTACTGTTGCTGCTGGAACCCCTGGGCCTGGGATGGCCCTTCAGAGGTGTCTGCCTTGAGGCAAGAGGGTAGCCTGTACCCTCTATCAGCCCAACTAGTGACTGACTGGAGCTAATCCCCAGGGAGGGACAGGACCTTGGGCAAGCAGCTCTCCACAGCTCAGGGACCTCCCAGAACGGGACTCCTGAGAGCCATCCTCTCCCATCAGCCGGGATACGTGCCTCAGTCCTGAAGGGGCCCTGGGCAAGGCACCGCAGCAATGTACTTAAGAGTGTGCCTCTAAGAACAGGCCTTAGTTTGAGCACAGCAAAAGAAATTATTCATGTTGTCCCTGTCAGTTAAAGACATTAAAAGGTTTCTAGAGCTTCAGAGCCCCTGTGCAGTTGATGGGCTACAGGTAGCTGAGAATATCGTCAGACATCCCTCTGGCAGCCCGGGGGCCCTCGGGGGATATCCACGTGCCAGCAGGGAGCAGGCCTAAGCTGCAGTCGGACATCCTTAGCGCTGCTGAGGAGGTGGGAGAGGCTCCTGCCACCACCGCTGTGCTGGCAGGCGTCAGCCTGGCTTGTGGCTGAGCAGAGCTCCCCCTGTGAGAGTGCACTGACCACCAGGGGGCAGCTCCTGCATTGAGCGTCTGCCCCCTGGTGGTCAGTGTGTGTCATAGTGACCAGTCATTCCCAGTTGTTCTGCTGTTAGGGTCAATTTGCATATTACCCTTTTGTTATATAGGATTCTGTGCGTCAGAAGTCTAGCACAGATCTCACCAAGCTGAAACCAACATGTCAGGAGGTTCTAGGAGAGAATCATTTGCGCTATTAGCAGAATTCAGTTCCTTGAGACTATAGAACCAATGTCCCCATTTCTTAGCTGGCTGTCAGCTGGCTGCCATTCTCCTCTTCTAGAGGATGCCACATTGACCCCTGGCTCCTTTCTCAGTCCTCACAGCCAGCAAAGCCAGTTCCTCTCATGTTCAACCATCTCCTTTATAATCTTTAGTCACATCTCTGTTCCACTTGAAGGACCTCTGTGTTTACATTGGCCCACCATAATAACCTGGGGTGTTCTTCCAATCTCAAGGTTCTTAACCTTAACACACTTTTTTTTTTTTTTTGCAGAGTCCTTTTGCCATATAGGGTAGCATACTCACAAGCTCTGCCGATTAAGGGTCTAGGCCAGGGGTGGGCAAACTTTTTGACTCGAGGGCCACAATGGGTTCTTAAACTGGACTCAGAAGAAGGAGCTGCGGCTGTGTTTCCCAACGTTGCCATGTTAACACTGCTGCTGGTGAAGGAGCGGAGGGGAGAGCAAGAGGACCCTCCGCTCTTTCGGCTCCGCAGGCCAGATAGAAAGCCGGACGGGCCGAATCCGGCCCGCGGGCCGTAGTTTGCCCACGGCTGGTCTAGGCCAACCATGTCAAACTCGCAGCCAGCAGGCCACATGTAAACAAGGCATGGGGCCTGCCAGCCATGAGTTTAACATGCTTGGTCTAGGCATTATTCTGCCTACCTCATATATGGTTTTTAGGGGGACGATACGAATGATCAAAATTGACCCAAGCAGAAGCAGAAAACCTTAATAGTGGAATGAACTTAGAAAAAAATCCAAAAAGCCATCATTGTGATGCCATTAAAATGTCACTGGCACCAGATAATTTTATAGCTAGATGATTCAAATTTTGAAGGTACAGATAAATTCAGTTGTATAATTTTAGAAAAAGCTAAACATTTTTTCATTTTATTTTGTGAAAAAGCCATGTTCTTGCAAATCAAAATGCTTTGGCTTCTTAGATTTATCTTTTTTCCTATGGACTTTTAAAAGCAATTTGGAACTCAGAACTAAGCAAACATTCCTTTTGTTTTAGCTATATCTTCCACAACCCCAAGGCAATAAAAGCTACTTAACAAGTAGAGTTCCAAGGAGCGATGAGAAAATATTTATAAAGGGAAAAAGAAAAACCTAGGTTTATAATAAATACTTAAATTTTTTCCCACTACATCATCTTGGAGTAAGAAATGCCTTCCTAAGCAGGACCATAAAAACAAAAACCATAGAGGAAAATATAGACACACACTTATATACAAATGGTTGAGTTCCAGAATTTAGGAGGAACTCCCCTAAATCAGCTTTTTAAAATAAAATGAGCAGAGATGATTCACACAGGACCTTCAGATGACTGGTATGAATAAGTTGAAAGATATTCAACCTCACTAGTTATCAGGAAACTTCAAACTAACATAATGAAATTCTGCTTCCATCAATTAATCAAATAAAAAATTAGATGAATAGCCGTAACTGGTTTGGCTCAGTGGATAGAGTATCAGCCTGTGGACTGAAGGGTCCCAGGTTCGATTCCAGTCAAGGGCATGTGCCTTGGTTGTGGGCACATCCCCAGTGGGGGGGTGTGCAGGAGGCAACTGATCGATGTTTCTCTCTCATCGTGTTTCTAACTCTCTATTCCTCTCCCTTCCTCTCTGTAAAAAAAATGAATAAAATATATATTTTTTTAAAAATTAGATGAATAGATAAATATATATCATGTTACATTTACACATGTGTATAAATATACATATATATGTAGGTTAAAATCCTAGGAGAAATCAATTTGGAATTATTAATGTAAATTTAAAATGCACATACAATTAGACATAGCAGTCCCATTTATGTAACTTTACCTAATAGAAATAGACAACAGTTTGTACCTAAAAACATATCTCTTTCGAGTTTTAATTGTCATTTAGTTTGTACAGGCAAAAAAAACAAAAGAAAGAAAAATCTTAAATGTCTATTTAGGAAAGCTATAATTGTTTCTTCTTCACAGCCATTAAAAAGAGTAAGGCAGATTTGTATATAAGAGGAACACAAATTTCAAAGACTAAGTTCAGTCCAAAAAGCAAGTCAGAGAGGGAAGTGTTTTTGGAATGACAGGACCTCTGAAAATGTTCCTCCATAACAGCAACAAGATCAGAAATGTCAAAGCTTTATCTGAACTCTGGAAATTAATCAAAGAATTGTAATAACGTAATTTGAAAAGCATCTATTCAAGAAAAAAGGGCTGGATCTCAGTAAGAACAGCATGCTTTGTAGCTTTTCCACTTGCCTTATTCCTGCCCATCCCTCACCATGTCTGCCATAGTCTTTGATAACCATCAGCCTTGCAACCACTGGAGGAGAAAGAATGGACTTGGAGCACCCTAAAAGTCCCATCCCCAGTAAATGGTAGCTATTTGACTTGTCCAGCAACTTCCGGAAAGGCCTCATTCATAGGGCTTGTCTTTATTTGACCTTATTCAGAACTCACTAAGGGAGAAACCCTGTCCATAGGGCATCTATCAAAAATCATCAGTGGAAATGGCTTAATATCACAGCTGCCCAAGGCAGAAGTAGAGCAAACAAGATGCTAACCAAAAACTTAACGGGAAAACCAGAGGCTAGCAAAAAACTTAGAAGTAAAAATCAAAGACCCATCAGGGTCTTTGAAAATCTCCAATATATTCCTGGTATTCTAGAAGGCCACACACAGGCAGGAAAGAATTGAGAATGGCTCAGTCTCTCAGCTCTGGGTGAACCGGAGGCTCTGCATCAGCAGGAATGAAGGCTAATGCAGAATTGTAAAACTATCCTTCAGAAAGGAAGGAAAATTAAGGCAGTCACAGATAAAAACAATTAATTGCTAGCAAATCTGTCCTACAAGACACAGTAAAGGGAGTCATTCAGGCTGAAATGAAAGGACACTAGAAGTTAACTTAAATCTATACAAAGAAAAAGAGCAATGATAAAAACAGGTAAATATAAAAGACAGTATAAGTGTATTTTGCTTATATCTTATATTGTTAAGATGGCAATACTACCCAAATTGATCTACATATTCATAACAATCCCTATCAGAATCTCAGTTATCATTTTGGGAGAAATTAACAAACTAATCTTAAAACTCAAGTGGAAATGCAGCCCACTTCTAATATCCAAAGCAATGTTGAAGGAGAACTCCCAGTCTGATTTCAAAGCTTACTATAGCTACAGTAATCAAATGCTAATGACAAGGACGTAAAAATAGCCGTGTGTAAATTGAATAGAGTTGAGAGCATAGAAATAAACCTGTAAATTAATTTTAAACAAGGGTGCCAAGACCATTCAATGTGGAAAGAATATCTTTTCTACAAATAGTATTGGGAAAACTGGATATCCACATGCAAAAGGATAAAGTTGAACTACTTCCTTATGCTACATACAAAAAGTCACTCAAAATGGACAATAGCCTTAAGTACAAGAACTAAAACTATAACACTCTTAAAAGAAAGCATAGGAGTAAATCTTTGTGACCTTGGATTAGGCAGTGGCTTCTTAGACATGATACCAACAGCATAAGCAACTAAAGAAAAAATAGGTAAATGGGACTCATCGAACCACTGAATTATACATTTCAAAAGGGTGAATTTTATGGTATATGAATTATATCTCAGTAAAGCTGATTTTTTTTATAAAGGCAATTTTCACATTTAATCTATTTACAGTGAGACTATATTTACTTATTAATGATATAATTTTAAAAAGAAAAAAATAAATTAATAGATGGTTCTGGAGGTTTATTTTTTTATTTTTATTATTATTTTTTGTTGTTGTTAATCCTCACGCGAGGATATTTTTCCATTGATTTTTAGGGAGAGTGGAAGAGAGAGGGAAAGACGGAGAGAAACATTAATGTGAGAGAAACACATCGATTGGTTGCCTCCAGCATGAGCCCTGACCAGTGCCCAGATCCAGGAGGAGCCTGCAACCAAGGTGTATGTGCCCTTGACCGGAATCGAACCCAGGACCCTTTGGTCCACAGGCTGGTGCTCTATCCACTGAGCCAAACCAGCTAGGGCCCAGAGGTCTTTTTCAATTCCGACATTCTAGGACTCTATGCCCTCGAGATCTCCTAGGTCAGTGGTTCTCAACCTTCTGGCCCTTTTGACCCAACCATAAAATTATTTTCGTTGCTACTTCATAACTGTAATGTTGCTACTGTTATGAATCGTAATGTAAATATCTGATATGCAGGATGGTCTTAGGCGACCCCTGTGAAAGGGTCATTCGACCGCCAAAGGGGTCACGACCCACAGGTTGAGAACTGCTGTCCTAGGTGCTGGGACCTATTCCCCCCTCTCCTCTCCTAACCTCAGAGTTACTGCCCTTCCAGGGTCAGCAACAACATCATCCATTGCAGGTTGAACCCTGTCTGTGGGAGCTAACCTCTATTTAGATAGAGGTTATGTGAGCTAGCACTTTGTCCCCATTTCTAGATGCTTCAACCATAGGCCGGGGTAGCCAATAAATCTGTTCTGCAATTAATGAAAAGGGAAGAGACCCTTTTGAAAACTGAAGGATTTCAAATTTTTTATATTAATATAATGTACAGTATAATAGTTTCCAGTTTCTATTAATAAGGATGATTCCATTACTGAGAGTCCTGTTTTTAAATCTGTGATTTCTAAAAACTGGATTTTTGATTTTTTATATGTGTGTAACACTTGGACTGTTGTAATATAAATTACATGTAGAAAACTATAGTGTACTTCATTGTTTAAAAACATTGACAGCTAATCTGGTACATAAAAATGCATGCCCTTTAATGCTCCATAGTGTCATTGTGTTGACAGTGTAAACAAAGAAGTGTCACAATGGGTCATTTATTAAAAGCAGTAAGTTTAGACACGTAGTGAAAGAGTGGTGTTTCATTATTGCCACTTTATATTTCTTACAGGACAAAGTTCTAAAAACATCAGTTCATCTCCAAGCATTGAGAGTTTGCCTGGAGGAAGAGAATTCACTGGCTCCCCACCTTTGTCTGCTACTAAAAAGGATTCCTTCTTCAGCAACATCTCCCGTTCCCGCTCACACAGCAAAACAATGGGCAGAAAAGAGTCTGTAAGTATTTAGCAGTGGTTTTCTTTTTATCTTTCATTTCCTTCTAGAGGGATGCATTTGTTAGAGCTTCTTATAATGCTCTTAAAATTTATACTACACTGGAGCAGGGAGGAAAGTAGCATCAATTTACAGTAAGTTAAATCCCAAGTCTCAGGTCCTTTTTCCCCTGCAAAATGACTTTTTGTCAAAGCCTGTGTGGTTTTTTTTTCTTCTAAAATGTAGCAAATAGCATTATACCAAATAATAGATTAAGACACCAAAACAAACCAAGCTGTTTTGTTGTTTGTTTTTTTCAGTTTCAAGCATTTCCTGAAAATTCAAAATTATTTTACCACTTGTTTTTAAAAGTTATACAGATTACATTTCAATTGTGGTCTATTGATAGTTGCTCTCTAAGAACCTTTGTATACATTACTCAAAAGAACATGTCTAAAGCATATCAACTACTTAAAAAACACATAACCTAGCTGTGTCTGAAAATGTTAAGCCA
Organism: Myotis myotis; assembly: GCF_014108235.1. Classification (NCBI taxonomy): domain Eukaryota; kingdom Metazoa; phylum Chordata; class Mammalia; order Chiroptera; family Vespertilionidae; genus Myotis; species Myotis myotis. The sequence continues at coordinate 35,630,383 of NW_023416317.1, read as the reverse complement.
AATCACAAGAAATAAAACATTTAGCCACATTTTATAGCTCATTTAACAGAATATTCTGCTATGAAGAATTTATCTGCCGACTGGAAGAGGATGCAAATTTAAGGTATTACAGAAAAGAATCTACTAGTAGCTGTTGCTGAAATAGTCCTAAATTAGAAAAAAAAAATTGTAAAACTTCTGAGGTATAATTATTTACGGTACACAGAATAGATAATGACGTGGTATCTGTCTGACTGTGTGTGATCTTGGGCAAGATAGCTTTATGGTGCTTCAACCCTCTCATCTGCAAGTTAAACAACATGCAGTGCTCTCTGAAGGGAAGGGCTCACTACACACTCTCTTGGGGTCCCTTTCCATGCGTAGAAACTGTGATTCCTTAATTTGTGGAAGAGCAGAATGGAACGTTCATTTAAAGATGGCAGCTTTAGTGCAGGCAGTTAGCTCTGCTCCCTCTTAGATTCCACTCCAGGGACAGTTAGAATAGTTAAAAATAAACCCTCAAGGAATAAGAAACCAGGAGAAAAGACAACAACAACATTTTTTGTTCCTTGGAAAGCAGATGTTAAGTGCTAACTAACTTAGCCACCTAAGAAAGCTGAACACCAAGTCAGCAGTAGGTAAAAATCAAGAAGCAATGTGATTTAGATTTCATCTTCTGGAAGCTCGGGAACTGGAAATGGGGTAAAGGTGGAACTATAGACATGAGAATCAGTCAGAGGTCTCTCTCTTCAGAAAGCAGTTGGATTCCCTTCCCCATGCTGGCAGAAGACTAGAAATTTAATTATCTGGACTGAGTGAGATCAGGCATGTTCAAGTACAGCACTACCCTACTGGAAAAGGAATCTATAATAATAAAAGCATAATATGCCAATTAGCTGGGGCTGCAGGGAAGCCTGGGTCCTGGGTGCCAGAGGGAAGCTGATGCCGGCAGCCGTGGGAAGGAAGGGCCTACTTTTGCACAAATTTCATGCATCGGGCCTCTAGTGATGAATATATTTAGCTTCAGAATTTGGCCTCACCCCACCTGCTCCCTAAATTCCAGTATGTATATCCCTCCAGGCAGGAAGAGTTTTCTCTAAGCAGAAGTCACAAATGAAAAAACATGCAGACTTTCTGACCTCAGTGGTTCTTCAGGGAAATAGCCAGCTTGCTTACAGTGAACCTACCCATCACAGTCCCATCCAAACAGACCTTGCTCTTGACTTTTAGTTTATACTGTTTTATATGAGCAGCACAGTCGAGGATCACCAGGTACTTGAGGAGAGCATCTGAGAATGAAAGACAGACAAAAAAAAAAAAAAAGGTATCATTTGTATGTATGTCCTGATGTTTTCATGTGAGTACCTGGTACACAGTAATTAAGCAAAAATAACTCAAGTTGAACTCTGGGTATGTTATTTACCTGTGATTAGAAAATAGCAAAATAATGATATTAGCACTTTTAAATATCATTTTTTTGAAGTTCATTTTCTGAGTGGCTCTTTAGGTAAAAATGATTTTGACATCAAAATAATAAAATGCTATTAAAGAAAGAAAGCAACTGGGAGGAAGCAAGTCTATGTAGGAGTAGAATGCCTCAAAAAAATATTCAGAAAACAACCACTATTAGAATCTACAATATCAACAATGTAAAACTCAATAGAAGAATTGGAAGATAAAATTGAGGAAATTTCTCAAGAAAATAGAATACGGGCAGAAATGGGAGGTCAGAAAGAAAAATATAAGAAAACTAGAGAACCAACCCCAGAGGTTCAAAATCTAAAAAACACAAGTTCCAGACAGAGAGAACAGACAAAATGAAAGAAATAGTCAAAAATACAATTCAATAAAGTTTTCCACTAGTGAAAGAAAGACCTGAGTTTTCAGATTGTAAAGGTCCATGGAATGTCCCACACAAGTAAATAGAAACTCACACACTAATACATCACTGAAAAGGTTCAGCACTCTGGGAACAAAGAGATATCCTACAAACTTGAAGAATTGGGTTAAAAGAAAGATTTCCAACAAAGGATCAAGAATTAGCATAGCTACAAACTTATCTTGGCAACACAGAAACAAGACAATGGAGGAATGCCTTCATTACTTCCAACCGAGTTTCTATACTGAGCCAAATTAATTAAATGTGAGGGTAGGATAAAGCCACTTTCAGACATTCAAGATTCAAAAAATTTATTCCCATGCACCTCAGACTCCACTGGAGGACATGCTCTACAAAAATGAGGGCGTACGCTGAGGATGAGGAATACCTGAGAACAAGGAAATAGATTTTTCAGAGCAAGACAACAATATTCCCCAGAATGAGAATGCAGGGAGATCCCAAAACTATGTACCACACAGCTACTTAGCAGGTCCAGTGAGCAGCAGCCAACCCACATTGCAGAAAGTTAGAAGGTTCCAGAAAGTTTTCTCCAAAACAATGAAATTGTAAGAATAATGAATTTATTTGAACAAATTGAGTAATTTATACAACTAGTGGTGAGATTGGGTTTAAATTAGTGATAACTTTAGAAAAAAACAAGCCAGTAAAGCATAGAACAATTGGTAACCCCAAAGAAAAACAAAGAAGCTACAGGAAAAGAAATAAAGGTTATGAGAAACCTTTTAAGTGAGTTACGACTATTATGTACATAGACATTATAATGTAAGCCTGTTGACTATTAATCTAATCAAAACCATGGTGAAATTCATTTGAGAAGATGGGATGTGGGAACTGTTTGTTTGAATGCAGAGGGAAGGGGGCAGGTGGTAGTGGTCATTAGAGCTAAATCCTCATCCTCCATAGTGGAAAAGTAGTGTATAATATTCTAGAACAGTGATTTCAACCGTTTTCATCTCATCGCACACATAAACTAATTACTAAAATTCTGTGGCACACCCAAAAATATATCTTTTGCCAATCTCACACCCAAAAAAAAGGTGTAATTGTTTTTTGATTTACCAAAAAAAGAACAATAATAGTAATTACCTACCCTTTTTGCTCCAAAGTGACTTTTTAAAAAACCAGGTGCCTATATTTGTACATAAGGATTTCTGGTGCCAAGAATTAACCGATCAGATACAACCTTATTATGCAACTTTATTATCCAAGAAGATGCATCTCTGTATATGACCTACATATTTATGAATCAAGATAGGGTATTTACACTGGATGGCTCTTGTTGTGTTGATTGTCACTTTTTTTATTTGACAGTCTAAGGCAGTGCTCAGCAAACTGCGGCTCGGCAAACCACGGCTCACGAGCCACAATGCGGCTCTTTGGCCCCTTGAATGTGGCTCTTCCACAAAATACCAGCTCTTCCACAAAATACCGACTTCTGCGCATGGGCCAAGAAGTTTCAATCGCACTATATGTGTGCACCTGCACGTGGTATTTTATGGAAGAGCCACAGTCAAGGGGCCAAAGAGTCGCGGTTTGCCGACCACGGGTCTAAGGGGAAAAAGGTCAGGTATTGCATGTTTTCAGAATTCTTGCAGCACACCATTAAAAATCGTTGCTATAGAAAAATCAAGAAGTAGCAATATAAGCTAGAGCATAGAGATGAAAAAAAGTGGGTAAAAGAATGAAAAGTGGTAACTTCTGGAGAACAGGAAGTGGAGGGTGGGGCTGTGTGAAATGTTTTTCATAACAAGCCTTGTAGAACCATTTGACTCTTAACAGTGTTACATATATAACAGATTAAAAATAATAACTTCAAGTTACAACAAAAATAGAATATATCGACATAATAAATTAGAAGAGAAGATGTCTGTACAGAAAAACAACAACATATCTATGAAGAATCGGAGTCAGGAATAACAAATGAGAAAAGCATATGGAGAGATGTGTCATTTGCATCATCAAATTTTGGTAGCATATGGATTAGTCTACAACACCAATTAATTACTTTTCTTTATGGTGATGCAGTGACTTAAAACTGAGAAGTGGAGCAAAAATAGAAATAGAGTAAATCTAATCCTCCATGTAGACCTGCTGTGAACCAAGAAACAGAATGTCAAGTTACTATCCAAAATTTAATTTATTTCCTGACTTGTAGGAAGTACGTAGGCAGAAATTTTCAAGAGAAAGTTCATGGTTGTCCAAGTAATGGTTAGCTTATTATTTTATGAAATAATGTATTGTAGTCAGTGCCCTTCGCCAAATAATTTCAGTTTTCCCCCATTCTAGGCTCTTGATAGCATTATACCTCCATGTCTCCTATAGTCTGTCAGAGTCATGTGACTGGTTCTGCTCAGTGAGTTGAGTGGAAGTGATATGTATATATTGTCACTACAGGATCCTCCCAGCTCTGTCTTCCCCTCTGGCACAATGAGTAGAACCCATCTGCCAACCATGATAGACATGGAGTATGAGTGATAAATGAACCTCTATTAATTTAAGGTGAGAGTTGCTTATCACAGCATAACAGTGCACATAATTGGGAATCATTCTCTGATGGGAACCACATACCGACCCGTGATGGTCCCAGTAGCATCAGAGCCTATGACTGGGCATTTATCATCCCTGAGCCCACTTTGCTTTCATTTCCAGCCCAGTCAGCGTGATACAGGGGTATTTCATGTCCTTAAAAAGTTCAAGATAGTTTCTCATTAACCTCATCATTATCAGTTTTTCATACAAGCAAGTGGTCCAAATTGAAGCAAAGATATCTCTTCTTTGGGACCCAGTGCCCTAAACTATATATTTTTTAGATTTCAAGATTCAAATTGATCTTTTATAGTGGCTCAGGGTCGAGAAATGGTTAGTGTCAGTTAATAAAAAGATGAAATAGCAGTTGAAAAGAGACATCAAAACAAAGATACTTTAGTACTACTTCTCAACCTAAGTTTGTCTAAATCTGCTTGTGTTTCTAATCCAATCATTGAGAAATGATTTCCAAAATCAGTATAGGTGTGACATATTCTGGACAAGGTCATATAGTAAGTCTCAGAACTTATTTCCTCTCAGCATTGCCTTTCTGTAAACCACAAGCTATCTTTAGATGAAGTTGTACACATTCATTCCTGTTAATGCCCCTGATTTGGCCTTATAATAAAAGAGTGTACAACTCAGTCTTTAAAAAGGTAATTAGTAAAATCTTGTGCCATGTGTTTATAATATACATGATTATACTTTTCTGAAATGTGAGCAAACTAGTAGGAAGTTTTAAAAATGACCTTACTTCATGATCAGTAGTAGTATTGTTTTGAGGATTGATATTTGAAGACAATTATTCCTCTGCTTTGTTTCCCAAAAAAGCCTCTTGGGCTCACTTAATTCAAACCCAGGTTTTATTTTTTAAATTTATTTATTGATTAAGGTATTACATATGTGTCCTTATTCCCCCTTTGGCCCCCCCACCCCTCCCCCACTCATGCCCTCATCAAACCCAAGTTTTAATCAAGCCCTGACTTTTTTAGTCTTGCAGACAAAATTCAAAATGTTTATACTTTTTATTTTTCATGCTTTATTTTGCATAATGTAAATGACATTCTATACTTAGTTTTCTAGAAATATATTTTCTTTGGTCATTCATCTGACAAATAATTTTTTACTTATTTTGGCACTGTTACATGTTCTACAATTATTGCCAAATAATTTTCCAAGAATATCTTTGCTAAGGTTAAAGAAAAAGGAACATACTGAACATTAAGAAAAACTCAAATTGATTTGTCTGTGTGAATAAGTTCTAATATTTAAGCACATCAGCCAATTAAAAGATTTTTTTAATGTTCCTGATGAACTGCAAGACATTTTGCTATGCTTTGTGATAGTTACACACCAATCTCTAAAGATCTAAACATATCCAATTGGAATCCTCTCTAAGCCCCAGGAAATAAAAATTGTCTGAGCTGAAAATCCCTGCATAAAACAGATGTGTAGTGAGGTAAAAACCACCTGCTGGTCCAGATCACCACTAGGGCTGCTCATCCTGTGTCTGGGTGACCCCTGCATGCACTCATCATTGCCATTTGGCAGGTTGAATATATACCATGGTCATGCTAATAGGATTTGTTTTTGTAATATTCATATATCTATTCTTTATCATGACAAGATAACAAAAAGTGTCAGATGAATGAAAACAAATTTGAATGCAGACTCATATTTACTTGAGGAAGTATAGACAACCTGGACATGATCTAATCTACTTCAGGTCATGTTCTAGATATTGGAATTTAAGACGCATCTGCATTAGAACTATGAGAAAGCAGTCCAAATGAGGGTGCTGACAATGAAACTGAAGGAGGGGGAAACACATCAAAAGTTAAGTAATAATTAAATAAAAATATAACTCATCAACATAAGAGGCAGTTTATGGTTAAATGCTGTATAAGTAGTAAGGGCAATAAGTAATATGGATTCAAAAGATCGAACACCATGGGCTACATTGGTCTAGATAAGCTCCATGTGAGAAATCAGACTTTAACCACAAACATATTTCTTCTTTCATTAAATGCAGCCATTGATTCCCTTATGAATATCCAACAGTTTCTTAGAATGGAGTAGTGGTGGATATCAAGTAGGCAGTCAGAATATCTGTTGCAGGTGTTCCCTTCTTCCTCACATCCTCTGGCAAATGTAAAATAGCTGGGATTATATCAAGTTGTTTTTAGTACAAATACAAGAAATGATTATCTCAATGAGGAAATTTATTGCTTATTATTTCAATAAGAGTTTATTGGCTTTGTCCTCAACTCACTCCTATCATGTTCTCAAGAGGGTTGCCACAGAGCCACGTATCTATCCTGTTATTCCTCCTCTCACCCTCCTCACACATGCACATCTTCTAGAGATGTCTATCTGGACATTCCCCAGCAGGCTTTCCCTCCCATCTCATTGACTGGCCAAAAGTAAATCCCTTGCCCCCTCCCCAACCAATCTCTGGTAAGATGAAAGGATTAGAGAAGCCCATGACAGTATGGAAAGGTGGTGAGGGAGGGGTGACTAGACAATTTGATAGGTGAATTATCCCTAAATTATTAATTGTCAAAATGGTTTATTTAATCATTCCCTAAGGTATTTGCATTTTAAAGAACCAGTTCTGTTCCACCAATGATGTATTAGCCATGAGTTTCTAGGCAGCTTGATTTAGATTGGTAAGTGGAAGAAAGAAATTGAGCAAGTGGCATTCCCAGTAGGCCAGAATTTTTGTAGTTATCAGATTTTCTCTTCAGTCAGTGATGTATACTTTCTAAGAACACATGGTATGTGGAAAGTATTGATTATAATGGATTTCTTTATGAGCCTCTATATGGAATTGAAATCTGGCATCTAGAATTTATCTAGTTATAGGATTTTTTCAATTCATAAATATACATTTATAATCTTTTATTACTTAATAATAATAATGATTGCATTAAAATACAGTGCTATTTGAAATACCTGTTCCTATTTAATACAGTTTATTAAAATGAATAGATATAAAATGAATTTAGACATCTGCAATTTTTCTAGCTCCTTCTAAGTCTCATGATAGGAATTTTAATCTAAGGCTAAATTGAACTCAGGTATTTGAAACATGACATTTAGTTAGTTATGCAATGTTATCTGAACCTTGTTCACAGTCCTTTGCCAGGGCATCAGTTCAAGGCAAGGAAGGTGGACCACATATGTTCGTAGGAGTGTCCCTTCTTCCTGTCGCCACCTGTTTGCCTCCCCCAGTTCACCTCATTGTAAAGAAATGGGAGCGTCTAAGGGAGCATCACAGAGAGCTGTTTTCGACTATTTGTAGATGACATTTTAGTTTCTCTTTTGCAAACAGGTTTTATAACCAACTTTTTAACAACTTTTTATTTATGCTTCAATAAATTTATTTTCAACCAAAATTCTGAGGAACCTGTGGAGGCAGGACCATAGGAAATGGAATTCTGAACCTTGACTGTAATGCCTTTTTTAGGAACGTGAATATGATGCCCTTTGGGGGCAAATGAGACACTCATCTCCATCATCTCCATGAAATGCAAAGGTACCAGACTGTACCCATGCCAAACACTGCCCCGGAGGCAGAGACGGTGGTGTCTGGGAGAGCTCAAGTGAAGCAATTAGAAATATTTAGAATGCCTGGACAGAACTCCCTGTACATTTGACTCATGCTCAATTAAATGCCCCATCGATAGCGTTTGCTTCCTTCCAGTGACCTTTCCTGAAATGTGACATTTATTTAGTCTTGCAGTGACACCTTGCCGTGGGGACAGTGCCTCAAAGTGCACATGTGCAAGGCAGGGGAGGCATGAGGACTTTTAGCTACCCTGTGCACGTGGGGGTCAGGCAAGGCCAGAGGCCAAATCCTAAGGCTGTTAGGTTATGCTCCTCTTCCCCCCTCAATGGTACCACCACTTTCTCCTACCCAGCATCTTTCTGCTCTTAAATTTCCTGCCCCATAACTTCTCATCCTTTATTCTTTGAAACACCTTTGTTAACTTTCCCAGGAATCCACTGGTCACTAATTTGGGAAAGATAAGCTTTGCTCCTGTCATGGGAACTCTAAGCCACTGAACAAAGAGGGAGATGTCTATCACACAGGTAGCTATTGCCTTGACACCTTATGGCCAAGGAACTCCTTTTCGGTTGTTCTCATGCTGAAGCTCTGTGTTCAGAGGGTCAGTCAGAGGCTTGGGTTACCACAGCTTCCTCTCTTTCCCTGAACCTGCTATTTCCCCTCCCAGTTTTCTACTCCTAGATGCCCATGTATCAGGAATTCATACACATGGAAATACTGTAGGTGGTAAGCACCAGAGACCTCACACCTGAAGCTTGGGAGCAAAGGGCAGAGTTACGGAACATTCAGTGATGTGGTCTGTGCACTTCTCACAGAGCAGTAACTCAGAGCATGATGATTGCAGTCAGCCACGAACAAACTGGGCTTATATTAAATCCTAGAAAGTAATGGTCTACATTAGAAAACAAGACAGAAAAAAATAAAGAAAAACTTTTTAACTGGAAAAGCATTTATGAAAGCTTCAGATTCCAGAGCCTCACATTAGTAGCATCAGCATTGAGGTGGGGATGCCCTAGTTATTTGTAAGTATGTCCTTTGCTTTAACTGTCGGAGAACTACTTGTATTGAGTTAAAAGGCTTTTACAGGCACTTGTCACTATCACAGTCTCCCCTGTGGCAGATGTTGTACCTGGCACTCAGTAAATGTTTAGGAATGAATGGATGCGGTTGAGGGGTCTGTGTGCTATGCAAGGATTTAGGTGTTTAGAGTTTATTTTGGCCTCAGGGGCCTGAAAAGTCACCTCATTCCCCAGTGGTATTCACCAACCACATATAAAAGCTAATAAGACTTGTTGGTACATACAGGAAATTCGTTTTCTATCAGTTAGTTTAAGGAGTGAATTAACAAAAGTGTGATAGGCATGTGAATAAACCAGGTAATTCAGAGAATTATTTCCTTCTCACCTTTTCTTTTTCTTTCCAGAAGTCTCAAAATTGATAGTGTTTGTGTTAAACAGCACTGTTCCAGCACTTGGTTTCCTTTACGGATTGTAACTTAAACTACTTCCTCAACCATGCTTGATCCTCAGCGTGGATTTGCTGTGGGCGCCATTGTTTTTGTTTATCTCTAATTGGACTTTGTGGGGGTCAGGTAGTCCAGAGAATAGTGGTACAAGGGTGCACATTTTATCCTCACATGGGGCAGTTCGCTTTGTTATAAGAAAAACAACCTTGGCTGAGCCCTTCTCTCTGGGTCAGCCATCACATGCCTACTTTTGGTGCCAGGAGCAGCAAGGGAAAGCACATAGATGGTTCAACCTGCCAGCAACAGGGTGAGAAACTCAGGTGGAGTCCCCGGTGCTGGCTGGCTGGTTGCATCAGTTGGTCTGATCACATGTGCGTGGAGAGGGAAAAACCCTGGTTAAATAAAGTTACATCTGTGCCAGTTGGCCTGGTGGAGGAGAGAGCTATTCTCGTTTACAAAAGATTGGTCAGGTTGCTTAATTATAAAAGTACAACACGGAAATCCAAAAATGAGACATTTCTCCACACAAACACCATTTAATTCACCTCCCAAACACAGTCCCTTCTAGGATGGACTTTCTTTCCCAGGTAAATGTTCAAAAGACAGGCAGTTGCCTGAACAATTATGCTTAACATTTTTATACCTTTTGAATTTTTAAAGGCTCAAAGTTTCTAAGATATACCATATGTATATAGTTATTTATTTTAAAAAGCGGTTTAAGATTTTTACAAATAATAAAGTTTGTAACTATGCAAATAAGGTTTTATTCTTCCTCAGGTTACACATATGTGAGGTTTTCTATTCAAAGATTTTATTTTAATTTCCATTATATTTATGTCAGGATTGTAAGTTTATTCAGTTTACTTTAGAATTTGTAGCACATGATCCTGGGTTTTTGGCACCATTCTTATCTTTTCTGTTTATTCTATTCATTGTTTTTTGTAAACGAAGTCTAGAAAGGAAAAGTTAGATTAAAATAGCTCACGGTGTTGAAATGGCAGTAGGCATATAAAAGCATGTTTCTAGCGGCTAAAAGTATTTAACAAATATTATTCATTATTATAAAAGTATCTTCAGGAAATGAGAGATGAATGGAAATATTCTACAATTTTCTTTTTATTGCATTCATGTTCAAAAAGCATCTTTTATTCTCTGATACTTACACAAAAGCCTTTGTTTATCAAAATTACAGAAGAGAGCATGCATAGTTCAACAAAATTAATTTACATTTTGCTTTAAAATAAGCGCTTGTGTCTATAGTAGAACAGATTGATACCTAATAGTCTAAGAATTAGTTCTAAGCAAGTAATGAAGCTGCTCTGTGGAAAAGCGGTTGAGGGAGGCTGGAAAGCTGTCCTAGATGCCTGCATCCACTCCTTCCTCCCTGCATCCTACTCCATGTTGAGAGAGGTCTTTTGGACTGTTAGCACGTAAGCATGTGATCATGCAGCCATCATGCAGCCATCTATTAAAACTGCCTTAGAGTAAGGAAATAGTCAAGGGTTTTACAACCTTCCCAAGGGATTGAAAGCTGTACTCAGAAGTGAATATGAGGACGAGATGGGCCATCTAAGTCCTTGCCATTCAAAGTGTGGTCCATAGACCAGTTGCACAGCCAGCCCCTGAGAGCTTGTTAGCAATGCGGATCTCAGGCCCCACCCAGGCCTAACAGTGTTCCCCAGGTGAGGTCTGTACCTATTAGAAATTGAAAAGAATGAGTCTATGTAAGATTAATTGAATACCAAATCAGAAATGAGGTTTTCTATAGATAAGCCAGTTTCAAATATAGCCTAGTGTGAGCATGTTCTAGTGGGTGATGGGAACTGGTGGGAACTACAGTTATAGAAAGCTTTCCATGTGTGTCCTCTGTTCTTGGCAGGCCACATGCATTAGCTCCTTCAGTCCTCAACAGACTTACAAGGTCTGCTATGAGGGGCTGTAATTACCTCCTATTTTATAGCTAAGAGCACTGAGGCATAGAAAGGCTGTGGTTAGCACCCTCTGCAAAAAAACAACAAAACATACTCATGACCGGACAATGGGAAATTTTTGCCTTATTAGGTAGATCCAAAAAAATAAAATGGGGTAAGAAACTAAGATCATTTTTAGTTTCTCAATAAAAATTATGAGAGGCAGCCGAATAAGAGGGAATTTCTTTCTTTTAATCTTGTGAACCTTACATGTTCTATTTTTAAAATATCACTTATAATCCATATCCCGTATGTCCCAAGTACAGCAAATACGTGATCTGAGTCAGTTATTTTAACCTGCCAATACCTGACTTCAAAAAGATGTCTGAAACTCTTTCACGTGGAGATCAATGAAGTGAATGTGGACTTGATATGTAATTGGTCAACTCTAGAGATATGCTAAAAGCCCAGGTGAAATCTGTGGAGAAAAGTTTTGCTTGGAAAAATGAGTTTCTCCCTGTATTTCACCTGGTGTCTCCGCACTACAGCTCTTCCTGGGCTGCTGCAGGGGCGGGGTTCGGAGTCTCTGGCTGCCAGGGCCAGCAAGGCAGCAGGGTCAGAGGGGAGCTGGCCTGGCAAAATCCTGGCCCACCTGGTTCATTCATGGCTATTGTTGTGTTGACTGTTGTTTTCTTATTTGGCAAACTAAGGGAAAAGAGGTCAGTGCCCCTGACTAAATAGTCAGGTGTTTCATGTCCTAAAACGTTTTTGCAGCACACCAGTTGAAAATTGCTGGACTGTGATATTTTGTAGAGTTTAACTTAGAATCAACTTTGGTCATTTAAAAATATTGGCACCTCTTTTTTCTCTTGGCAAATGCCATTTACATTTTTAAAATTTTACTTTGTATTATGTTATTTGAATAATAATTTGAGTTTCTTATTATAAAAATATGATCCAGTTTAATTGTAAAAAATCCACACACACACACACAAAAAAAAAAAAAAAGAAAGGAAGGAAAAAGAAGGAGGAAAAATGACCTATAATCCTACTGTTCAGAGAATAACTGATAAAAACACTTTGGTGGATATCTTTTATTTTTTCTAAACAGAATCACTTAAATATTTTTTCAAAAGAATTTGATATACATACAATATTATATTAGTTTCAGGTGTACACCATAGTAATAAGACATTTATATACCTTACCAAGTGATCCCCCCATAAGCCTAGTACCCATCTGACACCTTGCATAGTTGTTACAGTATTATTAACTCCAGGCTATATTTTACATTCCCATGGCTATTTTTATAACTGGGAATTTGTACTTCTTAATCACATCGATCTTTTCACCGAGTCCACAACTCCTTTTCCATCTGGCGACCATCAGTTTGTCTGACAGAGTCACTCTCTACCTAGAACTTTGTGACTTGTCTTCCCTATTAGTGTATAATATGTTACTGTTAAATGTTCTCTAGGAGAACATTTTAAAAAGTTGCATAATATTCTGTTTATGAATGGTACTACACATTACAGAAGTCACCTATCATTAGACATGTAGGATTTGTGTGGAGTGTGTGTGTGTGTTCATGTTGCCATTGAATGTGTGATGAATATCCAGGGGGTTATTTTTTGGCATATATAGTTCCTTGGAGTAACTTTCTAGAATTGTATTAATAATCTAGAGACAACAACAACATGAACATTAATGAGTATTTACCATGTGCCAAGCACTGTGCAAAGTACATCCTCTGACAATCATGTGAAGTAGATATTATCATTATCCTTATATTATAGACAGGAAACTGAGGCTCAGAGAACTTGCTGTCAGGTCAGGGTTACAGACATGGTACATGCTGGTTCCAGGGCTTGCGATCATATTGCACTTGCTCTCTAGCGTGGCTGTACCACTGACTTTTATACTCTTAAGTCTTCTATGTGCTCTTTTTCCATGTATTTTTCCCCTTGGTAATGTCTTCCTCTGCCAACACCATATGCTCTGGCTTGGTTTTCATCCACACCATGTGTGAGTATTTGGCCCTTGTGTGCACCACAGCTTCCTCAGAACATCCATGGCCTTCCCACTTTTTCTCCTCGAGGCTTTCCATTTCCTTCACTTCCCACTTCTTGTTCACCCATCTGTTCAAAAAAGACTGGGCATCTTTTCTGCCTCCTGGTTTCTGTATTTAGCCTGTTCCTGCTGCCTGCAGTCGTTGTGGGTTCTCTCATCTGCCTCTCTTGTGATCTGAAGTACTGCATGGAAGTAAGCAGATCTCCACCCGGTGCTCTTCCTGCCTCACTTTTCTCCTGCACCGAGGACCCGGGGTTTTCATTAGTCCATGGACAAGGACACTGCTCAGCCTGTCATCTTTACGAGCACGGTCTGCATATCAATCCCCATCCCCCAAAAACATCATCTGAAGTAAAAATGTAATCTGGATGAATGAAAAAGGAAGGGAAGACTTTCTGCCAGACCTCAGCTTCTGCTCTTCTCCAAGCTCTGGCTCTGCGCAGGTCCCACACTTTTCTGACTCCTTTGTTTACTGGGTCCTTGCCTCCTAAAACATCTTTATCCATCATTTCTTCTGGGCCACGTCCCCTTCATCTTTAAGACCCATTAATAATGCTGCCTCTTCCAGAAAATCTGCTTTCATTTCTATCTCTATATATTGGAAGGCATCTGCTATTATGCAGGTTCCTTACTCGTCTTTTATTATGTACAAGTCTTAGGTCTTACCCTTCTAAAGTCAGAGGCCAGAATTCATGTCTCATTTGTTACTGTATTTTCCACAAGGCCTAACACAAATGTATTCATTGAGTAAAGTAATGAATAAGTGAATAAATAATAAACTACAAAAGCTTGTCCTATTATATACAGTAGTAGAAAAACATAAAATCATTTAACAAAATTGATATATAAAATTCATATATTATAAAAGAATTAAAAAACTGAGATATAAAATATTTGAGTAGAAGTATAACAGCACATAAGCTATTTGGGTGAATGGAAACACCACTTTGAAAAAGCAAATTCTAAATAATCATTTCTTCAGATACAGTGAAAACGAAAATCTTTCAGCAAACAACAAAACAGAACACAACCAATTAGGCCTAATTTTTTGGAAGGAAAACAATTTAGTAAGTAATTTTGGGGTTAGGACTTAAGATGGTAATTGCTGAATCTCTTTTAAAGGAAACTGAGATATGAGATTATTCAGTGGGAGTAGTAAGCCAGGGACTTGGGTTCTCAATTAGCTGTCTAAACCTTGCATATACTTCCAAGAATGTGTTTACAAAGGAAGAGACCATGTTTCATGTAGGAGAGAATGAGAGAATCCACCTTATAAGTTTGTGGTGAGGAGTAAATGAGTTAATGCATGCAAAGTTTAGTGTCTGCAATATTGCAATCACTATAGAAAGGTTAGATGCTAGGTTTTTTTCTCTTCCAATGGAGTGGCACTCATCCTCCCTTCTGTAGTGGCAGGCAAGAGAAACATATGTGCAGAGGTAAATCTGTAAGTCCTCACTTGGCATCATCGATAGGTTCTGTGACTTTATGTGAAACGACGTACAACAAAGCCAATTGTACTATAGGCCAATTGATAAAAACAAGAGTTAATCTAGTTCCTATGGCATCTCATCAACTTTATAACAAAATGACATTGAGTGAAAAGATGTTATGCGAGGACCTGCTATATATTAAAGATTTTTCTTAGTGTCTTGTTTATACCTAAAAATTACACTACTGTTTTCATAAAACCACAAGGCAGTTAGCCCAGCACTTGTTTTTTATCACAGAGGACCAGTTTACTGAAAACAAGTGACTGGAGCTGCCAGTGTTTAAAGCATATTAGTTGGGAGGAGAGTAGAGCATGAGAAGCTAAGAGAGCAGCATGAAATCAGTTCCACAATTTTAGAAGCCTGATTCTTGGCTCTTTCTTTTATCTGTAATTATATAGTGAAGAACAAATGACAAGTCACCTTTTTGCCTCCAAGTGATTTCATTCCTATTTATAAATTCTGAGTGATAGTTGAGGGTTTAGGAATGTTTTAGATGAGGCAAACTTAGAGGAATAAGACACTGATTTCTAATTTCCAAATAGAAGATGATCCTGGACCCCTCAACCTCTTTCAACCAGAATGCTCTTCTTATCTCATATACTGGGTCTTTGAATGAGCTTTCCTTTGAAAAAAAGGTTTGAATGAATAAAAGTTGCCATTTTCTACAGTACAGATTCCATTTGCACTGAAGTTGGCTTGGGATTTAGGCCAGCAGGATGCTCTTCATTGCCACCAGAGCCCTAAGCAGCATGTGCAGATGTAGAAACTGTGTTTTCATACTTCCACACGCTCACACAGTGTGCTGTGGGCTGCCGTGCTCTCTGGCTTCCGCATACACTTGTGCAGATTGTGCACTGCACAGTTCACAGGGCAACAGCCCCATCACACTTGTATTACAATAATGTTCAGTTAGGTGTTTTGAGGAAGAGAGCCCCTTGGAGCTACATACTTCCCTCCAGCTGTCCACTGCCTCACACCCACAGCCCTGGCCTGTCCGCTCTAAAATGTCTCCTCTGGCTTCTTCTCTCCCAACTTTTATAATGAAAATAAAGGGTAAAATAAATCCATTTAGGTAGGAATGTCTGCTGGAGATTCAAGTTGCCAAAGGCTTTTGTGTTTTTAACGAATGATTGATTAATTTACTAGTAAGTTAAACTAACACAAGAGAGAAGATGTTTTAAAGCCAGGAGGCAATGTATGCCTGGTGCCCTTTGCCCACTCTGAGCTGTCAGCCCCCCACTCAGTGGTCACATGTGAGGAAAACTCAGGTCACAGCCAGCCCCCTTCTTGTAACAGACTGCCCAGCTCTCACCTCAATACAGTTCTAGACTCATCCGGTTGGGTTTGTGTCGGTAACACATTGAAAAGGTGACTTGTTCAATAGAAGGGACAGGAAGCAGGGACCGGGCTTCCCACAGCCGTTATTTCTATTTAATTACAATTTTTTCACGTACTCTACCTCATACTCTAGTAATTTATGTGTCTTTCTTATTCCAACTACACACTTGTAAGCTCCCTGAGAGCATAGTGTCAGACTTGTACCTCCTCCAGAGAGGGCTGAAGTTAGGCCCTGGTTGGGTAGAGGATTATTTAAAGTTGCATGACTTGTAAATGGAAGGGTCAGAAATTTCCTAAGGCCATATACCCACCTAGTGTTCTTTCTATGCTACCACTGTCTCAGTTACCTGTTGCTGGACAACAAACCACTCCAGAAGTCCAGTCCTCAAACAGCTGCACTACTGTTTCTCCTGGGTTGATGGGTCAAGCATTTGGATAAGGCTCGGGTGGGCTGTTCTGTTCCACAGGATGTTGACTGCGTTGACTGAGTCACTCATTGGCTGACTTCACATGGGTTGAGCAGAAAGGTCCAGTAAGGCTTCATCCCCATGTCTAGAACTCAGAGCTTCTCTTGTGGCCTCTTTCTCTCCACATTTCTTCTCCTGTCTCAGTATTCTAGCCTGAACTTCCTTACAGCATGGTAGCTATCTTCTTCCAGTGAGAGCAGAAGTCAGCAGGCCTCTTACACTAGTGCCAAACTGGCCCGGTTTGACCTCTGCTGTGTTCTCTGGATTAAGGCAAGTTACAAGGTCAGCCAGGTTCAAGGAGAGGGAACAGGGTGTACAATGAGGGAAGGACTAGATGGTGGCCATCTTTGGGAACTAACCACAACTGTCATTAACCAACACTCAGTGTTCTTTCTCCTGCAGTGTCCTGATAGAACAGGGAAACTCAGCCAAAACAAAGGGAGAAAAAGAACAATACCCTGAAACACTCATCCTTTTCCACCTTAAAGCCCAGCCGAAGAGTCGGGAAGGTGGCACCACCTTCCCACAGGCCCCTGTCATCATCCCTTGGCTGAGCTTCTTCTGGTGGCATTTGTCTTTACTTGGTGGGATTTGTAAAGAATATGGTTAGTGCTGGTGTTATTCTACAGTGGACTCTTCTCAATAATTTGTATTTAAAACTACTGCTTTATTTTCTGTGTCAAGCTTTCAAATGCATATTCCTAAGGGCTAGTCTCCAGTCAGCAGTTAGAAACAGTACTTTTCAGTGCTGTATATGTGTGTTGCTAAAATGGAATACACCTACAAGTAACCTTTCAACTGTTAATTTCCATCTATAAGTCAAATTATACTCGGTCTCTAAGGAAAGCAAAGCTCAGTAGGTTTCTCTTTCCTTCCTCTTAATGACACAGGATTTTTATGTGAAAGGACAAGCATCTAAAACTGAAAAATCAATTTTCTAGCCTGTTCCAGCTCCAGCAAAATATTTTCTTTGTATTCTAGCTCACTTGGTTTAAAGTTTCCTACCTAATGAGGATAATTCTCTTTCTCTGAGAAAAACTCCCTTAATCTTCTAAATATCCTGGGGAAATTTTTTACGTGTATCATTTTTCTTTAAAAAAAAAAAAAAAAGCAACAGACTTTTCCTTTTGTTACAGTTAGATTGTCTTTTACCATTTAGATAATTACTCAACCCAGAGTATTTTTCCTAGAAACAATCAAATAAATAAAATGCTCCAGTGTCATATCAAGAGAGGAAATGTAAGAGCAGCTATTTATGGGCTGCAGGGACAAAACTTTTCCAAGTGCTTTGGGGAAATCTCACTTTTTAAGAGATTATCATTGTCTGGAAAGTGATGAGATTTGTCTTATATAAATGGAAATCTTCAGTTTCCCAAATGTGTGTGAGAGAAAATGTAATTTTTTTGTACCAGCTGCCTGGGGAGTATGGCTCACTGAAATCCAATTTACTCTCCCGATTTGTGGGACTCGGTAGTTATAGAAGATACTTTATGTACTTTTTTTGTAGGGGTAAACATTGACGCATGGCACAAAGCTAGCATTCAATTAGGAAAAGTCCAGGTTTTTTCAGCCCCTGTTTTACCCTTTCTCCATCTTACTGGTAGTGGCAGTAGTGGGTTTGCTCGTGTTTATTTGCTATTTTGTTATGCCTTATCTCGGACTGAAAAGACATTGTACTTCTTTAAAATAGTCCAGATCATTGGAGAACTTTGAGGATTTTATTTGATTTTTTAAATTTTTCCATATCTTTACTTGCTTCATTTTAGGAAGAAGAATTAGAAGCCCAAATTTCCTTCCTTCAAGGACAGTTGAATGACCTGGATGCCATGTGCAAATACTGTGCGAAGGTGATGGACACTCATCTTGGTGAGTGAACTACTTTGGCCCTGGGAACGGTGATTGTCCTAACAACAGAGCCACTACTAGGCCCTTTGTTAAGCTCTTCACATGAATTATCTCATATAATCCTCACACCAGCCTATGGTAGATACACTGTTAATATCCCCATTATACAGATGAGGAAACTGAAGTACAGAGAGATTAATAACATTTCCCAAGCTTATATCACTAGTTAGTGGAGTAGAAATTCAAAATCAAACAGGCTGACTGTAGTTTTCAACTCTTCACTGCTATACTGCCCTTTGTAAGTATCTGTCCACCTCAAGCCAAAATAAAATGTTGCGCTTTCAAGATCAAATAGTCAGGTTTTTTTGTGCCAACCTGGCTGTAATCACTAATGTGATTGTTTGGACAATGCTTCTTTATTTTTTAAAATACGTGTTTTAACCACCTGCCTGAAATACATGTTAGGACCACATGACCTTTTCTAACTCTGACTGTGCTTAGAGTCTAAGAAATGTCCTAGTCTACACATGAGTCATATGCATGTCACATCAGAAAGCCTTTGGCCACTACTCTGTCTCCATTTGTAGAGTTCTGTGTTCTGTATGGTCTCATGTAGGTATTAACATGAGCAACTCTACGTTGCTTGCAAAAGCTTTTATAATGCTTTTTTCAGCCCACTTAATGGACATTCTTTCTCCACTCTGCAGTGTCTAGCATCTGTAGTTTGGGAACAAATTAGGAAAATGAGACATGTACTCTAATGGGAGTGGCCTGTGTGTTGCTCTGTGAGTATGGAGAATGGCAACACCCAGTATTGTCAGGAATCAGGATGCATCCCACCTTTGAGACTCCTTCCCTCCAACCCTGGGGCCATCATTGAGGGTAGACTCTCTACCTCAGACTCCACTGGTCTCTCAGCCTATTAGGTCACGAGTCCATTGCATGTGGCCAGAAGGGCTGTCATTTGGGCTTTGTCTGAACCATCCTTGCCTCTGGCACGTAATCTTAGGGATTTGGAGAGCTGCTGATTTAGGTGGCTGGCTGCCTATCAGTATCTGACCACTCGTTCAGAGAAAGGGCTCAAGAGGAGGAAACAGCTGGAGAAACCTAGTCACATTTGATCCCACCCCTTCAAAACTCTGTTTATTCATGTGTTTCTTTATGACCATTTTTATATAGAACTAAGTTTACGTGAATATCATAGCATCACACTTTAAAATGTATTCTAAAGAAGTTATGAAGAGATAGTTTGTATATAAATGACTGATATGTATTATGTAACTAATTTTAGCTAATTAATTCATCTTAATTCTAAAGTGTGTGCATATGTGTGTATGTACACATGTGTTGTTGTTGTTGCTTTGTGGGTTTTTTTTGCTTCTCTGGCTACATGGTGACCTTTTCACTACTTGATTTTGCTTTTGACCAAAGGAGAAGAACAAAGAGTAACTGAGAGAAAGATTTACTAAAACTCTAGAAAATCCCGCTAGGAAATTTCCAAGCTGTTTGGTCCACGTAGCAGCTATTAAAGCAGCTTGACTTAAGCCTCAGAATTTTCCATGGGAGGGGGAAACACTCTAATTAAAGGAAAGCCCATACCAGCTGTGAGTTTTCAACTAACCACAAAACTAGATTTGTTTTTGTGTTTCACTTTCAGCCGGAGTCCTGCACACAGCGTGACTTCTGTTCACCATATAAATGTCCTGGCCATGCTTTTAAAGGGGGTTTCTGGGATGCTGCAAAGAATTTCTGGCCCCAGGGCCCACAGATACATTTCCTTCATCTGCATGTTGTAACATTGGTTTATTAGAGAGCATTTCTGTGTTGTAGGCAATTTTGATTCTAAGCAGAAATTTTAGGAAAATATCATTAATTAAGGCAAAGCTCTTGATTTACTCGCCTTATTATACTTACTTTAAAAATGACTTTAACACCCTAGTGTTTTTTCCATATAATGTTTTCTATTTTTCCTGATTATCAAAGTATTCTAAAATTGGAACAACTGAAATATCCATTAGAAAGTGACTGAGTATAGTAATTTAGATGTGCAATCTTTATAAAAATTAAAAATTCTAATAAATTTTATTTATTAACATAAGGAAATGTTCATGATATATTATTAAGTGAAGAGGCCAGGTGGCAGACTAGTGTGTATTTGATGTGAAAATAACTGGTAACAGTGGTTGCCTGGGTGAGGGAAGATTATAGAGGGACTTTCTAAGAGACAATCTTCTATGCTCAGAAAATGCAAGGCCGTCACTGCAAATCTGTAGACAGTTTAAGTGCGTGTAACTAGCACCTGGCGGGGGAGGTCAGTCTTTGTACTGCGGCAAGAGGCAGCTGTCAGAGCAGCTGAGTGTATCTGAGAAGCAGAGACGGCCTCCTGGCATCAGACAGACACCAGTTATACAGGCTCTGTCCCTTCTCAGCTCGGCCAGGTTGCGATTGTATGCTCTTATATAAAATGGAGATAAAGGTATGTATCTTGCCAGTTTGCTGCCAAGATAACATTTTTAAAGTTTAGCACAAGGCATGGCCCAGAGTGGGTATCAACACAAATCCTCTCCTTGTTCCCCTTAACTCTTAACCGCTCCTGCTCAGGGAAGACCCTGTGAGACCCATCCAGCCCGTAACCAGAGAGCTGAGTGACTGTCCAGTTTATGGAAGAGCTGGGGCCAGTGGCACATTGCCCAGCACCTAACTGAATACTGCTTTTCAAACGGTGCGGAAAGAGGGCGGGATTGTGGATGTGCTGATTCTGAGATTGTGTGTGTGAGCTCTGTGATGAGAATGCTTTCTCGGAACTGAATGATGGATGTGCACGCATTGACATGGTCCAGACGTGCGGGGCCGCAGTGAAGCTGTGAGCACCGCCTCAGGAACTTCATCTAACGATGATGGTCTGCACCGAGTTCCCTTCATTTCAAGGGAGTTCTGTGTCACCCTATGTTTTCATCGAACATGCAGTAATATCTTCAAATGTCAGCTATGGCTTAAGGCTGTTATTATAGCTGATAGAACAAATATAGAGAGAAGCCTCTCGTTAAAAGTTATATAAAGGCATTTGTTCAGATTGTCCTTTAATTACAGAGGCAATAAAATTGACAGGTTGGCAGCATTTCCTTGTGAATCTGGAACCCAAAACTGAAAGAGTATTTGTTTTAATTCTAATTTTATTACCGCCACAGAATTGAACTATTTGAATTCAAAGATTTAGAGGCAGGAATTAAAAATAAGTGTTTTATGAAATCTAAACTTTTCCTGACAACTTCAGAAGACTTTCTTTATGTGTTCATTTTTCTGTTGCTATAGTTACTCCCCTTCTTGTCATCCTGACAGTTGAAAGCCATTGACAGTGCGGTATAACCCCCATGGCTGAGCTCGGGCTATTTTTAGATTTGCCATACTTCACACGTAATTGCACGTGGGCAAGCAGCCTGCACTTCTCTGATCTGTGAGCAGCTGGGCTGAGCGGCCAGCTGTTTACAGGGAGTCTGAGCCGCTCACCCTGCTGGCCTCTCATGCCCACACCTGCCTGCTCCCAGTGGAGGTGTTTCCATCGTTTGATATGTAGACACTGGGTTCCAGCAATTTGGCCCTCTCATTGGTTGTTCATCTAAACCAGGGGTCCTCAAACTTTTTAAACAGGGGGCCAGTTCACTGTCCCTCAGACCGTTGGAGGGCCGGACTATAGTTTAAAAAAAAACTATGAACAAATTCCTGTGCACACAGCGGCGGCAAAAACACCCGGCAGGCCGGATAAATGTTTTTGGCGGGCCTCATGTGGCCCGCGGGCCGTAGTTTGAGGACCCCTGATCTAAACAATGGGAGGGCTAAATGCAATGAATTCAGAGAAATTAGGTTTCCTGTGCTCTTGTTGAGAGCCCTGGAATAGGACCTTAGACCAGTAAAGATGCAGGAGCCCTGGAAGCCATCTCAGCTCCTCTTCATTCCCCAGACGAGGAAACCAAGGCAGGGAAGGATGAGTGGCATGCAGCCAGCTGGCACCAGGGGTCCAGACCCGAATCCCGCCCCTGGCTTCTCGTGCACTGATGCTTCTACCGAGGCCACATCTGAATCAGTCACTGGATTTCAGACCTCCTGCTGTTTTCTTGCACATGCCATTACTGATTTTACACTTGTCATAATATTTATGCAAGAATTAGCTGTAAGAGGCCAGTTTTGAAAATTAGTTTATTTGCCTCTGCAAGAACTTTATAAATCTGATTTTCTAATGTTTATAAAAACCACTTTCAATGGGTGTCTTTGAAAATGTTCAATAGGGCAATTAACTAATGACATTTGAAGAACAGAGAGAAGATGTGATCACCAGACAACTCTCTCCCTGTCAGCCACGCTGTGATAAAAGCTTTCCACAACGATTTTAAGAACTTGAAGTCCTGTGTATGATTGTACGGTACTGCATTTCCTCCAAAGAAGGAAGTAGCCACTTTGCCAAGGATCCTGTGAGGGATGCAGATTCTGACTCAGAGGGTCTGATGTGGGGCCCAAAGTTCTGCCTTTCTAACAGCCCCAGGTGACCTGATGTCACCAGCCTCTGACAGAGTACAAGCAGCAAGGAGCAAAAGGGCTTAGAATGATTTGGGCTCAATTTGATGATGTGTTCCTAACCCCACACTTCAGGCACATGTGCAGCTTAAAGTCTGTGGGCAGAGGGCTCACAGCCTCCCTGACAATGGTTGTAGCCTTCAGCCATCGGAAATTCAGTTCTTTTTTCAGCCTTTCTGAATTTGTTCTATTCTCGGTGAAGTCCCCTCCCCTGCTCCCGGTTTTATCATCAGAAAACTTAGAACTGTTGGTCAACATCTTCCTTGTGCCCACCCTGTGCCTACTTAGAAAAACTTAGCAAACCAAGCACTGTCATCTCCCTTTCCAGGCTAAGGCACCACAACTCTGACCACATGACCTCAGTGCAGACTGTCCTTTTGTCATTTTATTTTCATTTTCTGGCTCTCATTTCCCCACAGGCTTTTCCCCAGGAAGAACCCAGGTTTTCCATCTTTCTAAACTGTCTGACCACATGGCCTGTTTTCACCGCTCCTTACTAGGCTGCCTCCCCATCTCCTCCAGTCCCTGTCCTCTCCAATTAATGACTCAATAAACAAAAGATGCGTCCACCCTATCTTTGTGGAAACAGGCTTGCTGTCAATTGCTTGAAAGCTCAAGGACTTCTGTGGCCACTCCAAGCATCTCAGGCTGAGCTTCACATCTTGTGAGTCTGCGGAGGAGAAGCCAAGATAAAAAGGCTGATGTTCACTGCCGAGGGCCATTTCTAGCTCCCAGTTGAGGAGTGGCACTTCACTTTCACTAGATCCTTATATCAGCAAAACACCTATGGCCTGAAATTCACAAAAATATATCCGTCTTAAACCTAATTCAAAGGTCTCACTTGACTAAATGATGTAATTGTACAACTTATCCAAACTGCTCTCCTATCCCATTGCTCCCAAGTAAAAGGGAATGATGGCAAAACCCCAGGATTTTCCTATTTGTAAGACTCTCACTATGTTTCTTCTTTGTTTTATAAGTACATATTCTGGCAAAGGCATCTAACTGTTATTGGAGCTTAGAGCATTTAAGTTTAAAAAATATATGTAAAGCCTCTTCTTCTGGTTGACCCTAAGGTGCCAGCCATGTCCTAAATGTGATAGATTTTTTGCCTGTGAGGAGTCATACTTCTGTCCCTCTGGCTGGCAGGATGGTAAACCCTTCGAGAGGTATACACCTTGAAGATTACGAGCTCTGTGCTAAGCACACTCAGTTTACTTAAGAGAACTGTTTGTAGCCTGAAGACTATTCTTAAGTGTAGTGCACACATGCGCCTAGTCTCCCCTGGAACCTCCCAGGTGATGCTTCTTTCCTGGTGCCGAGCTGTCCCGGTGCTGAGTTTAGGATTTTCAGCCATTCTGGCAGCTGGATACAAAGTAGGACCCTTGATTAGATGTTCTGTGTAATCTGCTTTTTGCTTTTTAAGAAAAAACTGAGCATGAAGTGCCTGACTCAGTACTCAGCTCTTAATAGACCACTAATGAATGTTGTTTCCCTTCACCTCCCCCTCCCACTTCTCAGTCCAGCATCTGGTTGATGATGTTAGTGTCACTGAATTCTTTATCTAAGAAATATCTCACCTACATCTGTTTCTCAGAAGATAAAAATCAGCCCTGATGCTGCTGGGAAAGCCTCCCATTGGCCAGTCAGCCAATACTTACTAAGTATCTGCTCTCTGATGTAAAAATAGGTTCTAGGAGGAGGGGGTAGGGTGAAGAGGAAGAGGTGATCTAAAATTGAGCTAAGTGTTTAGAAGAGGTGAGTAAAACTTCAAAGTAGGGAGAGAGAGCAAAAGAGAATATACCTCATCAGAAATACTGAAAGTGACACGTATCTTCACAGGAAGCAAACCAAGGTCCTGCCGGAGCACTAGTCAGTGATCTCGGAAACACTGGCAGGGACTCTAAAGTAATAGAGATACAGTGAGCAGAGCACCACATTGGGACCCAGATGACCTTGGGTCCAGGATTTGCCGTGTAGAACTGTGCAGCTTCAGGAAACTTCAGTCTTTGAGCCTCATCTGTGAATTATAGTTCCAAGAGTAAAAGATGAGAGTCCAGCAATAGGTGCTTTCAGAGGGAAGACTATTAATAAGGAAGCTGATGCTTGGATATAGTTTTAAGGTGGACTTTGAAAACAAGGAGGGGTGTGGTGGTAGGAAAAGAGGAAGGCCTTCTAGAAGGGGAATGGCATTTGCAGGGACACAGAGGTGTACACCTTGTGTTAAAAGGTGAACTTGATGCCTACAGTTTTCTCCTAAGCCTGCCTTCTCCCAAGCTCTGGACACCTATGGACACACTCTGTGAACAGAAATCCCAACGGCCCAGCCAAAGTCAGTAGTGACAAATGACAGGTCTGCCCCCTACTCCTTGTCTAATGGCCTCTGCAACCACTACCACCCTGGGCATGCATGTGGCCCTCAGTCAGCCACATGTGAGCCCTCTGTTTGTACCAGCCTGCAAATTTCTTGTTTAGTCTGGGACAGTCCTTATGTGAGGTTATCAGAGGTCAGGATAATTAAATATCTACCAGAGATGAGAGAGCATCAGAGAGCAGAATCCACTTTCTGAGTATTTGAGATATTGGAGAAGGAAAAGAAAAACACATACTAAGCAGTAATAGTAATAGTGAGGCAGTAGATTACTGGTAGAAGGGGGCCACTTTGATTATCTTGTCTGATTCTCCTAAACAACCCTCTGAGATAGGCACTGCACATCCTACGGCACACACATCACAGCACAAAGTCGTCAGAGCCCGAGCTGATGGATGCAGTGCCCGTGCCCCTGAGGTCTGGTGGAAATGGCCGGGCAGTCTGCTTTGCATATAGGTGACTTCCTGTGTCTGGCTGACCTCATTTGGGTCAGCCCCACCACCAAATAAAGGGCACTAACATCCCAAGACAATCACATCAGTGTCAAGACCCCATCCTGTTCCTCTTCAGACCTCGGGCCCTCCATCATTGCCGTCATGCCATTGTGGAAGGAGGGCCCGGATCCTGGTGACCGGGAGTGGAATCCGAGCTCCACCACTTCCAGTGGTGAGACCTCAGGTGACAGACCTGGCGTTTCTGAGCCGGGCTGCCTTTTCCAGTCTGGGATGGTGGCACTAATCTAGAGTGGTTGTTGGGATACTCAGATGACATAATGTGTTTGTGTGGAAATGAAAGCTACTGCAGTGGGCTAGGTGCTATGCTCCTGTGTGTACTCTTCCTAGTCATCCTCTGAGGGAGGTTCTGTTATTATCCATCAGGCACCACAAGGAGGTTAAATAACTTGCCCAATTCCACCTCCACTATAATAGATGATAGTTCTGTTTTTGTTACCTTTCCACTACCCCTCATAATGAATACAGGCTTATGTTAACTTTCTGTGCCAGCCATTCCAATAAAAAATGGAAACACTTTTATTCTAGCATGGAAGAAAATAAGGTTTTTAAGAAAGTGAAAAAGTAGCCGGTGTGCCATTTCCACTACCCGTAGTTAGAGGTCTAGTCTTGCAATGTCAACATTTCATCAAAAAGAGTAGAATCACCGTAGGATCATGTCGATGAGACTTTTGTGTAATTTCCACAGAAGTGGTTAGTCAAGTGAGGTTTTTCCCTTCAGTTTCAATGTGCCCACATTTAAATATAAGGGGGGGTCCCCCTCAGCCCATCCTGCACCCTCTCATAGTCCAGGACCCCTCAGGGGATGTCTGCCTGCTGGCTTTGGCCTGCTCACCCTGTGGGAGCACACTGACCACCAGGGGGCAGCTCCTGCATTGAGCATCTGCCACCTGGTGGTCAGTGTGTCATAGCAACTGGTCATTCCGCCGTTCAGTTGATTTGCATATTAGCCTTTTATTATAGACTAGAGGCCCGGTGCACAAAAATTTGTGCACTCGGGGGGGAAGGGGGGGTCCCTCAGCCCAGCCTGTGCCCTCTCGCAGTCTGGGACCCCTCGGGAGATAACAACCTGCTGGCTTAGGCCTGCTCCCGGGTGGCAGAGGGCAGGCCCAATCCCTAGGTGCAGCCCCTGGTCGGGCTCAGAGCAGGACTGATTGGGGAGTTGGGGCGCCGCCCCGTCATGCACAGAGAGCAGGGCGATCAGGAGGTTGCGATGCCACCCTCAGTCACGCTCAGGGTAGGGCCGATTGGAGGGTTGGGGCACCAGCCCCTGTCACACTCAAGGCAGGGTCGATGGGGAGGTTGCAGCGCCACCCCCTGTCACGCACAGAGCAGGGCCAATCGGGGGGTTGGGGAGCTCCCCCATGTCACACACAGAGCAGGGCCCATCAGGGGGTTCGGGAGCTACCCCCTGTCACGCATAGAGCAGGGCCCATCAGGGGGTTGAGGAGCTCCCCCCGTCACTCACAGAGTAGGGCCGATAGGGGAGTTGGGGCACCGCCCCCTGTCACACTCAAGGCAGGGTCGATGGGGAGGTTGCAGCGCCACCCCCTGTCACGCACAGAGCAGGGTCGATCAGGGGGTTGGGGAGCTCCCCCATGTCACACACAGAGCAGGGCCCATCAGGGGGTTCGTGAGCTCCCCCCTGTCACGCACAGAGCAGGGCCCATCAGGGGGTTGAGGAGCTCCCCCCGTCACTCACAGAGTAGGGCCGATAGGGGAGTTGGGGCACCGCCCCCTGTCACATACAGAGCAGGGCGGATCAGGGGGTTGGGGCGCCGCCCTCTATCACCCACAGAGCAGGGCCGATCAGGGGGTTGGGGCGCCGCCACTCTCACACTCAGGGCAGGGCCAATGGGGAGGGAGGTTATGGCTCTACCCTGTCACACACAGAGCAGGGCCCGTCGGGGAGGGGGGGTGGTTGGGGCACCGCACCCTGTCACACACAGAGCAGGGCCGATCAGGGGGTTGGGGAACTCCCCCATATCAGACACAGAGCAGGGCTGAGCAGGAGGTTGGGGCGCCTTCCCCTGTCATGAACAGAGCAGGGCGGATAGGGAGGTTGTGGCCCCGCCCCCTGTCACACACAGAGCCGCAGGGCGATCAGGGGGTTTGGGCGCTGCCCCCTGTCACGCTGATCCCGGTGCCAGGAGGCCTCGCGGCTCCGCTGATCCCGGTGCTGGGAGGCATATTACCCTTTTACTATATAGGATAGAGGCCTGGTGCACGTATGGGGGCTGGCTGGTTTGCCCTGAGGGGTGTCTTGGATCAGGGTGGGGGTCCCCACTGGGGTGCCTGACCAGACTGGGTGAGGGGATGATGGCTGTTTGCAGCTGGTCACACACCCTTCAGGGTGGAGGTCCCCACTGGGGTGCCTGGCCAGCCTGGATGAGGGGATGATGGCTGTTTGCAGCTGGTCACACACCCTTCAGGGTGGGGGTCCCCACTGGGGTGCCTGGCCAGTCTGGGTGAGGGGCTGAGGGCTGTTTTCAGGCTGACGGGTGACTGAAGCTCCCAACTGCTCCTTTTTTTCTTTTTTTTTTAATTCTGGGCCAGCTTTAGCTCTGGCTCCAGCTCTGAGGCCTCTGCTGCTGAAAGCAGGTATCTGGTTTGTTTGGGTTCTATACACGAAACAATGTACAACTCCAGCTCTAAGATCCCGGCGGCTGAAAGCAGGTTTCTGGGGTTTTGTTTAGCTTCTGTATTTGTTACAATGTTTCAAACTGTAAGCTCAGAGGCCGGCAAGGCAGGCGGGGAACGTTGGAGTCCTCCATCACTGAAGCAAGCAAGCCTCATGTTAGCTTCCAGCTATCTGGCTGCCATCCGCCATCTTGGCTGGCAGTTAATTTGCATATCTCCCTGATTAGCCAATGGGAAGGGTAGCGGTCGTACACTAATTACCATGTTTCTCTTTTATTAGATGGGATTAGAGGCCCAGTGCACAAAAATTTGTGCACTCGGGGGTAGGCGGGTCCCTTAGCCCAGCCTGTGCCCTCTCGCAGTCTGGGACCCCTTGGGGGTGACAACTTGCTGGCTTAGCCCTGCTCCCCAGGGGATTGGGCCTAAGATGGCAGTCAGACATCCCTCTGGCAGCCTGGCCGCCCTTGGGGGATGCCCACTTGCCAGCAGGGAGCAGACCTAAGCTGCAGTCAAACATCCTTAGCGCTGCTGAGGAGGCAGGAGAGGCTCCCACCACCACCACTGTACTAGCAGCCATCAGCCTGGCTTGTGGCTGAGCAGAGCTCCCCATGTGGGAGCGCCCTGACCACCAGAGGGCAGCTCCTGCATTGAGTGTCTGCCCCCTGGTGGTCAGTGTGTGTCATAGTGACCAGTCATTCCCAGTCTTTCTGCTGTTAGGGTCAGTTTGCATATTACCCTTTTACTATATAGGATAGGGGCCTGGTGCACGGGTGGGGGCTGGCTGGTTTGCCCTGAAGAGTGTCCCGGATCAGGGTGGGGGTCCCGCTTGGGTGCCTGGCCAGCCTCAGTGAGGGGCTGATGGCTGTTTGCAGCTGGTCGCACCCCCTTCAGAGTGGGGGTCCCAACTGGGGTGCCTGGCCAGCCTGGATGAGGGGCTGATGGCTGTTTGCAGCTGGTCACACACCCTTCAGGGTGGGGGTACCCACTGGGGTGCCTGGCCAGTCTGGGTGAGGGGCTGAGGGCCCTTTTCAGGCTGGCGGGTGACTGAAGCTCCCAGCCTCTCCTTTTTTTCTTTTTTTCTTTTATTTTGGGATTTATTTACCTTCTATGGCTGTCACTGGAGCTGAGAGCCGGCTTTAGCTCTGAGGCCGGCTCCAGCTTGAGGCCTCGGCTGCTGAAAGCAGGAATCTAGGGTTTGTTTGGGTTCTATAATTGCATCATTGTTTTGGTCCTGCTCGCTCCAGCTCTGACGGCTGAAAGCGGGTATCTGGGGTTTGTTTAGCTTCTATAATTGCAACATTGTTTCTTAGAGTGCAGCTCAGAGGCCGGCAAGGCACACGGGGAACCTTGGCTTCCTCCATCACTGGAGCAAGCAAGCCTCCTGTTTGCTTCAGTTGCCTGGCTGCCAGCCACCATCTTGGTTGGCAGTTAATTTGCATATCGCCCTGATTAGCCAATGGGAAGTGTGTCAGAGGTACGGTTAATTACCATGTTTGTCTATTATTAGATAGGAGGATAGCACTTAACTAGAATGAGATTATAAAGAAGGTAATCTTCCTGCTACACAGAAGTAAAATGAAAGAGCCTTTACATCACAATTTATTCTACTTTTTCTTATAAAGAAAAATGTGCATTACATTGGAAATTTAAACATTTCAGATTTCTGCCTGTAATAGTTTAAAGCATGAAAAGACATCATTATGTTCTATTTTTACATGAGCTGCAACTTACTTAAAGCAGATTTGTTGCTGAGAGGTTATATATTGATGGAATGTTCATAAATGCTACCTTAAATCACAATGTAGTGGAACTGGTTAGGCAAAGGATTTACATGGACAGTACTTAGTAAAATGAAAATTCTTGCAATCAAAATGTTTAACAGCCTCTGAAGATGCCCTTTTGTTTTCATTTGGATTTCTATACCCTGGGTTTCTTGAAGAGAGACTAGTCAGCTTAGTTGATTATAGCAGAGGTTTTTTCCCCTTAAAATTAAGTGAACATTTTATGTGTATGTGGTTTTTTTCAGGGAGACAGCCCTGGTTTTCATGAGATTCTAAAAGGTGAGCTTTGACCCCATCCAAAAAATAAGGCCTAAGATTGCTGGGTGAGGGTACATGGCTGATGACCCCAGGCTCTGGACTCTCCTCCTGCCCCAGTCGT
The DNA here is from genome assembly GCF_014108235.1 of Myotis myotis. Taxonomy (NCBI): domain Eukaryota; kingdom Metazoa; phylum Chordata; class Mammalia; order Chiroptera; family Vespertilionidae; genus Myotis; species Myotis myotis. Next base: position 35,599,570 of record NW_023416317.1, on the reverse strand, counting down.
GCCCTTGGCCAGCCACGCTGTGCATGGCAGAGCCAGCCTGGACCTGAGTCACATTCTGTCTGCAGGAGAGGACTGGTGGGGCCACCTCGAACTCCTTGCATCAGAGGAAGTGGGTGATATTCTCCTGTGTAACAGGCGGTTTGGCTGCTGTCTGTGTCCAGTAGTGTTCCGCCAAATCTGGGTCCACCTGGAACCTATGAGTGGGACCCTGTTTGGAAGCAGAATCTTGTAGAGGTAATCCAATTGAGATGAGGTCATACTGGGTAGGCCCTAAGCCAATGACTGGTGTCCTTATGAAAAGAGGGAAATTTGGGCACAGACACAGGGAGGATGCATGTGGATGAAGACAAAGCCACAGAGCAGCAAGGTTGTGGAACCTCCCAAGCTGAAGGGCCCACGAAGAATGCTTCCCTACCAACACCTTGACTTTGGACTTACAGCCTCCACAAATAAACCTGTGAATAGATTTTTGTTTTAAACCTTTTAGTTTGTAGTACTTGAAACTAACATAGTTGCTAATAACAGATTTTTTTAAAAAAAAGTAAAATAAACAAAATTAGTAGGTTATTGCTTTCTAAAATAAAAGAAGCCCAGAGGTAGGCAGTCTGAGCAGGTATAACAGCTCCAAGATTTACCCAGCCCTAGGCTCCTATGGCTTTATGCCCGCAGTTCTGAGGCTGCGATCCTCCTCTGCATGTTTGCAAGGTGGCCCATGGTGCCCCTGCCAGCACTTCAGCAACAAAAGTGAGGAGTGTACAGGCCCCAAAGGTGCAAACCGAGTCAGTCCCCCATGAGGACTGGTCAGGTAGCTCCGGCAAGGGTCTTATCTCACACCTCATTGGCCAGAGCTGTGTCACATGATCGACTTTGACGGAAAGGGCAAGTGTGTGCAGCACTGCCCTAAATAAAATCTGGGACATGTTGGTGACAAAGGGGTGGAGATGGAGTCAGGGTAGCCCACCAGCAGCTCTGCCACCTCCATAGACCCCAAGGACAGGGCAGCAGTGAGGATCTGGGCTTGTTGGCTGCTCATGCTCTTATCCAGAGAGAGCGCATGGGGAGTGGCCTTCAGAACATGGAGCTTTATTCCTGCGTAGGCCTGTAGTGAAAGACGGCCCCGTTCCATTTCCCAGCACACTCAGCCCTTCTGCCTTCCCCACCTTCCAGTCTTCTTCTTTGAGCATCACCACGCATCTCTTGGCAGGCTCGCAGCAACACAGGGCATCCAAAAGAGGAGGGCTGGGGCAGCTTGGCTCAAGGGACTTTTAGGCAACATGGCCAGTATGGCGTTGTAAGATCTCAGGTAGACACTGATACTTCTGTCGTGGGTTGGTAAATCTATACTCTCAATGCAGGAGTGTGCAATCTTGTTCTGAAGTTCCCTTCCAAGGCTTAAACTTGCCAATTAAAGACAGCTCCCTTTCTTACGGGTTAACCGTGCCCAGTGTTTCTCCACTCCGTCTCTTCTCCTTGCCAGATGGTGTCAATGTCAAGTTTTGGGGATGGCTCGCATGTGTCTGGTGTTTGAGGAAGGCCTCTGAGTGCTCTGGGTCCTGCTGGCCTCTAAGGAGAGCTCAGTTCCCATATATTTCTGGGCCTTTGTCCCCACTGGAGCTGCTGACTGCCCTATTGGCCTGTCGCCTATGACCCTAAGTGCCACTGCTTTGGGGGCGGGAGCCAGGCATTTTGGCCAAATGCTTTGGCTTCCACAGCCGACTATCCAAGTGGCAGGCAGGAGACATCACACTTGTTTTGTTTTTATTTTTGTTTGTCATATTTCCTCTTTTCCTGCTTCCCTCCCCCAATTTGCTAAGTCTGGCCTCCAGAGGCCTCCCCTCCATTAGTTCCTTGGACCCAGGAAGCCCCGTGCTTCCTACAGAGGTGCTGGTATTCCTGCATCTGTTGGTGGAGCTTCCTCTCGGGGTCTGGGAGCTGGGAAATCTGTCCCACCTTCAGCTCAGTGGGGCAGAACCCACTGTTACCCTTGGCCTCAGACCTCTGCTTTAAACACCAGAGCAGCCATAAAAACAAAAGTAACCTTTGCAGTCCTCTCAAAGGCCCACAGAACTGTTACTTGTTAATTTTCTGCAGTTGGTTGTCATTAATGTCTTGTTGAGTGCGTTTTGTGTGTGTTGTGTGTTTTTTTTTTTATTGAGAGAGAACAAATTGTTACAGGCTTTTAAAGAAACCAAAAACATTTGCTCTCTAATTATATCTATTATTCCATTCCCATTCATCATGCTTTCTTGTTTTGGAGCAGGCCTTTCATTACAAAGTACAGTCAGTCACGTTTTCTGAATAAAGAAAAGCTTCTGATTTTCTGCTAAAGGGTGTGAGAGGGCTTGTCAGCATGGTTCAGACTTATTCTTATTGAAGATTCTAATAAATTGTCAGCCTGGACTCCTGTTGATATGAGTCCTTGCCTTGACCCTTACTGGAAATGCTTTGGGGAAATAGTTAGAATAGCAGTGTTTTGAAATGCAAGTTCCAGGAGTGTTTCTGCATGTTTGTTCATTCAGTCAGTCAGTCAGTAAATACTCATTGTGTACTTGAACACACCAGGCATTATTCTAAAGGCCGGGAGTTTATGTTCTATTGAGGGAGATAGACAACAAATAAACCAGCAAAAGCACGTGATAATGTCAGATGGCGACAAGTGCTTACTATCAGTATAGTCGAAGAGATGACTCCGTAGAGAGCCCAGGGTGGCCTGGGCTACATTAGTTGGATGGGCAGGAAGACTGCTCTGAGGAGGCAATGCTGGAGCAGGGAACGGAGCCAGGAGGAGAGGCCAGTCTGCATGGATTTGGGGACAGGGCCTCCAGGCCAGGGAGCAGGGTGCTGGCTCTGCCTCTCCCACTGGCAGGCAGAGAGCAAGCCAGGAGTGATACACAGCTCCCTTGACTGTCAGGGGCACTCATGGAATTAAGGAGGCCAGGGGAGACAATGGGGCAGCTTCAGAGCAAGTGGCTAAGAATGTGGCATATAAGATCTTCTGAACAGGGCATGTTTTAAGGCCATAAAAACTAAGAGAGCCGTTTGGCAGAACATCCTTGGTGGAAATCGTTGCTGCGAAATTTGGCAAAAAAATTCTCAAGCTTGTCTGAAGTTAGAGTATGGCAGCAGATAAGTTACACTCAGAACATTAGTTATAAAATACCGTTCTTCTATTTTCAGTAAATATTCAAGATATGATATTACAAGAAAATTTGGAAAAAGAAGATCAAATTCTGGTTTCGCTGGCAGGATTGAAACAGGTATGCCCACAGATCTGACTTTGTGTCCCAGGGCCTCCGTTTTTATTTCTGTTGGGAGGGCACCCTCGGGCATGGCGTGCCATGACATTAAAGCTGCGTCTCCCCACCCCAGCCCCCCCTGCCCCCCAGACAGAGCCCCTCCTGGGTCTCCACCTCCTGTGCCTCTCGCTCCTCCTGGAGATCCTGTCTGACTAGCCTGAAGCCCAAACTGACTTTCCATTTCCCATCCCTGCCCCTTCCTCGCCAGAGCTGTGTCGTGTGGTCCAGCATCCCGTTCAGTGACATCCATAAATACCAGTGTCCTTGGAGCACAAGTCTTACTCCCTGCAGCAGGCCTCAGACCCCCAAGGGCTACAGTTCAATGGCCCTTAGGACCCTTTAAGGGCTACAGGGAATGTAAATGTCAACGAAAACTGTGCTGCTCTCAAATGTCAGGTGGAGTGGAGCCCGTGAGGAGCCGAGGGCTGTTCAGTGGGGCTGGGTGTGCAGGCAACTGGTGCTTCCTGCCTTGAGTTAACCGCCGAGGAGGTGACACCCATGCCTGCCCCTGTGAGGACCTGGCCATTGAGACTCTTCCATTTTCCTTGGTCATTAAGAAGTCAATGGCTGTGATAGAGTTGGATTTTTCTCTGCTACTTCTTTCTGATGGCAATACATTGATATCCGTACTATAAAAAATTGTCAATGACAAGTCTGGTTTCAGTGTATCAGAGATTTAGCTAGCATTTAAAAACAAACTAATTTATCTTTCTCATTTATTTTCTTCTTCTTTGAAAATAGATCAAAGACATTCTTAAAGGTTCCCTGCGTTTCAACCAGAGCCAGCTGGAAGCCGAGGAGAATGAGCAGATCACCATCTCAGACGACCACTACAGCGGTCAGGGCCAAGGCCAGGGCCACAGTGGCCAGCTGCCCGGGGCCACCAAGCAGGTACAGAGCTCTGACAAATGGTGTCACATTTCGGGGGCACAGTCACATAAGTTCTTCAAAGTTACGAATCATAAAATCCCTACTGAAGTCCCTTTAGATCACCATGTGCGAAGTTCACCTGTGCAATACCACAAGTGGCCTGGGCCCAGGTTGCTGTATACAACCTTGCAGGCTGTACACTCTGGTGCCCTGGGGTGGTGCCAGTCACAGTGATAGCAGTTAGGCTAGTGCCTCCCGGAGCTGTGCAGTGCACCCCACACACCTTTACGCAGCAGCCTTGGCCTGACCGCCTGCCGGTCCCATGGTGTGGGGCTGGAACGCCAGGTCTCTGCCTCAGTCATTGGCCAGTTGTCTCCAGCTGATGCCTTCATCCCTGTAGCACAGGACATGCTGCCCATGCCTTCCTAATGCTGTCCTGGTGTGTTTCCCTCGGCAGAACCCTTTTTGCCTTCATGGAGAAGGACGTTGCATTAATGTCCATCCTCTGAGGCAGAGAGGTCGGCAAACTTTTTCTGTAAAGAGCCAGATAGTAAGTATTGCAGGCCACATAGGGTCTCTGTCATATGTTTGGTTTTGTAGTTGGTGTGTTTGTTTGTTTCTACAACTCTTTAAAAATGTGTAAGCCATTCACAGCTTGAGCTGTGCAAAAACAGGTTGCAGGTGGGATTTGGCCTGTAGGCTGTAACGTGTCTACATTGTGTATAAGCTATTCTAACAGAAAGTCACAGAATTTTCCAGTTAGAAGAGATCTAAGAGATTCCTCATGCACTTAGTACTGCCTGCTTGTTTTACCAGAGAGAAAAAGAGGCCTAAGAGGCCCATGGCTCGCCAGACATTATGTTTGCAGAACTTGTCCCAGTGCAGTAAGCTTCCTACTCCGCCATGCCGCCTCACTGTCCTCATCTGACAGGACTGAAAGTCCCTAATAATATTCTTTTCAAATGGCTTACAAAGCTCAGCTTGAAAAATGAACATTAGCAAAATCTCATCTAAGTCACTTTCTCAAAAACTAGCATCCAGATGCTTGTAAATTATTTATTTTTTATGACTTTAAAAAAGCAAAGTGATACATTAGAACAGGAGTTTTTTAGTTTTAAGAGTTCTTCAAGATGAGAGAGCCCTGTGTGGTTACTGTCACCAGCTCTAAGGGAAGTTCTCATGGAGCATTTTGAGTCTGCATTGTAGCCACATGAATACATTAAAGTTGCAAGTTTAACTTGATTAGTTTGTCCTAATTCTCTTTCCCTGCACAGATGTTTAATTTTTCAATAATTATTTATTCAAATTTTGTTGAGCCCCAACCAATTTTAATTGGCCATTTTATTTAAAAACTTAGTGTGGTTCTTTTAGTTGAATGTGTAAAAATGCTACAGAAAAAGACCTTTCAAACACAGTCATGAATTTGCTAAATCGAGAACTTCATTATACTTTGCATTTGTCATTCCTGGTTTTCATATTTGTAAGAACCTACCTGTTACCAGCACAAGTTTTCAGTTTACAGTGCAGGACAGTGGTCATACAAACAAAGTGTCCCCACATGGGAGCTAGGAGGTCAAGGTTCAGGTCCATGTGCACATGTGTGGGAGGACAAGCCCCACTCAGACATCCCTCCTAGCGACACAGCCCTGAGCAGGGGCACCTTGAGCAGAGCGACAGTATTGGGATGAAAGGACAGTCTTTCTCTACCAAACTGCCCTAGTGCCATATGTGATCACATTGCATCTACCAGAGTGCCATCTGCTGTGCTCTCTTGCGTTTTGAAAGAATTAATATGTTGATGGAATATAAACAGCTTCAAGAACCTCAAGGCCTGTTCTTTCAACACTGTAATTTTAAAGGCAAATTCTGTTTCTGTCCTCCAATTCAGTATCTTAAAGGTAGACAAATGTCAGGAGGAGCCACCTGAACCATGATTTAGCCACTCACCCTGCACCCCCACCCCATGTCACCAAGGAGAACAGGAGATTCAGACAGGGGCATGTCAGTTGGGCCCAGATTTCCCTTAGAAGCGTTGCTGGCTACCTGTCCAGGCTCTGCCCACAGCTAACAGGTGGCCTTGGCCATGCCAGTCTTGAGGCCAGAGGACCTAGGGGAGCCCTTCCAGCCAAGGGGCTCTACATCTCATTAGACTTCAGCCCCCTGTACCAGTCCCTACCCACACTGTGGGGCAGTGGGCAGGCAGGTGGGAGAGCAGGTGTGGGCACCACATAAGCTCCCATCAGCACCAGGGTAGGTGCACTTTCTGCCAGGTTGGCTTTGAAACATGTTTGATTAGACTGGCTCTCCTTCCATCTCTGGTCTTAGCTCAATATGTTTACTGATGTTCATGAATGTCATCTTTAGCTAAAAAACTAAACGCTAGTCATCATTGCTTAGAAAGAAAGGAGGACAATTGCAAAGCAATCCCATCTCTATGGGCATATGCTTTGCACTTCCACGCCTGTTTTTCATGTTCATAGAACCTACCAGTTACCACACTGTCCCAGGGCCCCCAGGTACTTTCCCAGGAGGCGCTGGCTGAGACCAAGTGCCCTGGGCCCTCCTAGGGCTGTCCTCAAGCAGGTGGCCGTCCCTCCGGACCTGGGCTTAGTTAGGGAGCCAGTCCTATGCGATTCACATCCCGCCACGCCACCTCACAGCTCGGTGACCACACACTGGGAATAAGACGCTGTCCTTATCCCCACTCACGGGTGAGGGGTTAAAGCTGAGGAGGGTGAGTGACTTGCATGGCAGGTGCCACGAGAAGCTGATAGGAATCTGCCTGTAGCCTGCTGGCTGCTTCCCGAGCCGCCCCTCCCAGCAGCCTCCGAGCTGGTCCACTGGGTTCCCCCGGGAACCGGCATCCAGCTTCAGAGGGGGAGCACCGGTGTCTTTCCAAGAAATAGCACAGGGCGAGGGGCCAGTTTCGTGTGGAGCGCACCCAGCTCCTGGGCCCCACTCAGCGCTCTCGTCCTCTGGTGTCTGTCTCATCCCTGTGCTCCTGACTGTGCTCCACAGGCCTCTTCGGAAGCACCCGTGCACGCGGATGAAGGGAGCTCAGAGGACTTCATCCTGGTTTCCAAAGAGGACGGGGGAGGCAGTGCCAGGGCGCCCCTCTCCGGCCAGGCCCAGCCGCTCCGCACCCTCAGAAGCACATCTGGGAAGGGCGAGGGCCTGGCCCGCTTCCCGCTGGTGTTCTCCGACCCTCTGATGGGCCCGGCCTCGGCCTCCTCCAGCAACCCCAGCTCCAGCCCTGACGACGACAGCAGCAGCAACAGCAAGGACTCCGGCTTCACCATTGTGAGCCCCCTGGACATCTGACACAGAGCCCAGCCGTCCCCCTCAGCAGCCTCAAGGCCCAGCTGAGGCCCCCCCAGCGGAGACCCCTCTGAAACCAGCGCTTCTTTCCCAGCATGCAATGTGGCATCAGAGCCACCCATCAGAACCTTCAGAGAAAAGCAAATGGCGCCGCAGAGCATACAGACTGATGGTCACCAGGATGCAGACAGGGCTTTAGGCTCATCCCTAACCCCTCCCCACCCCCTCCCTGAGGTAGAACTGGGTTAAGGGTCCAGTTCCACACTGTTCTGTGCTCCCCAACGATGGTGTGGCAACTCCACCTCTTATACCCAGAGGAAGAAGAGTTGGTTTCCAGTCTTCCCTCCCTCAGAGCATCCGGGAGAGAAAACAGATGGAGAGAAAAGAGATAGATAGCAAGGACACTCTCTCCCTGGAAAGCTGTCTCAGCCGATTTCCTTTCTCCCTTGGGCTCTCATACGACAAAGCCCGATGCACCAGAAAGGGACCAGGGTCCCGGGGCTGGAAGAAAACATTACTGACCTCTCAGTAGTTCCAGTGATCTTTAGAAACGGGGTCTGAACTTACGGCTCAGTTAGGTGTGATGAGTTTAGGTTTTTTCATTGTTAAAGAATGCGTTTCCAGGCCTCCAGCCAGATCCCTCTGGCCATCCCTGCCCTCCTCACACAATCATGCTTCACCTGCGAAAACAAGGTCGCCGTGAGCAGGCCTGCCCTGGGGACTGGCTCTCCGGGCTCCTCTGAGACGGCGAGGCCTCTGGCAGTGGGTGCTTTCCTGGCAACAGACACCCTTCCCATCCCGCCACCGTGACCATGATTCCTCTACACAACTGTGATGGCAGGCCCTCCCACTCCCGCTCCAGAAAATGGTGGACTCGCGAGCCAGAGGGGCTTCTAATGGCTCTGCAGTTAGTCCTTAAACTCTAGCAGGGACATCTAGCACACAGCCTGCAGGGTGAATGGTACTCCAGGTTGTGAGATGCGCTGATTAGCACGGCCCAGCCTGCGTGGTCCGCTCAGCGCCTGTGGGGGTGACTCGCTGAGTAGGTTGCTGCAGTGTCCCCTTAATACTTCCTGAGCCCCCGAGGTCCCGTGGTGAGGGGCCTTGCCGCTGTGCAGGACCTGGCTGGGAAGGTTCTAGAGGGCGGCGCTGTCCTTGCTGGGCCCGTGGAGCTGGCTGTCTCCTGGCGGCAGAGCAGGGTCGTCTGCTTACTTTCAGCATTTCTTCTGCCTGAGAGCCAGAGTCATGAGAGCAGTGTCACTGGCCCCACAGCGGCCACCGGACACCACCCCTCCGAGAAGCTCTGGGCTGGTTCCTACACCAAGGTCACTGAGACCTTAGCCCTGCCAGACGCAGGCGGGTCCTCCATTCCGGGCTTCCATGTCGGTGCCACACGAGAGCCATCGGGGTCCCTCAGAGGCATTGCTTCTGTGGCCCCAACAAACTGCTCACGCCTCAGAGGAAGGAAACCCATGGGGAGGGGAGGTGCAGACATAGCCACCCTCAAACTCCCATAGGTTTATGGGGTCTTACCTTTTTTAAGTGACTTGTTTTTATTCTTCATAATTGAGCATTGTTTGCATTTTTATTAGTTACAGTGCTGTTAAAGAATTTATGTTCCTTTTTATTATTTCATCAGGTACTTAGGTGTAATGGCACAATTTTAAAATCCCGAATATATATTTTTTTCTTTAACAAATGTGATAATCATTGCAACCCTCTTGTGTTTTGATCATCAGCAGTTAAATTTTATATACATAAAGCTTAGATTAATTCTCATTGTCATCTACCTTTTTTATACATGCCCCTCCCTATGTTCATGCATTCCTCTCGGATCATTGAGGAATCTGAGTGAGGTTACATGTGGACCTTACCCGTGGAGTTACAGCTTAGGGAAAGGAAGTCGTGATGACCCTGCCTCACCTTGTGTGGCTGCCAAGGGGTCATACAGACTCCGAACTCTTCGTTATACTGGACTCTACGGAGATGGCCTCCGCTCACGGCAGTCAGTGAGAACGAATGTGACTAACAGTAAACCCAGCCTCCCCTGCATACAACTGAGCAGGATCTCGTACATCATTGGGGGGGGGGGGGGGGGGTGATTGTTCACCATTAACAAGAAGTAGACGACAAACGGTTACAAAATTCTGTGGCAGTTCTATTGTCTCCTAATGATAACCTGCCAGAGTGAACCCAAATTTATTCTTTTTGTTTCTATTGTATTGTTTCTTTAAAAGCCACCCCAGGGGTCATTACAGAACAAGAGTGGATGGAGGACACGCGGAGTGGCTGTCCTGTGGAGCCCGCCACAGCCGCGCCATCCTCCTCCCGCAGATGTGCATCTGCCCCGGCCCCACACAGGGCCGGGTCCGTGGGGCGGGAGAGGCGGCCGGATGAATTGGGGCAGCAGCTGGCAAGCCAGGCTTCCTTCTCTCAGGCCAAAACCCTTCCTCGGTATTCCTTTCAGAAGCTCTTTTTATCGTGTTAAAATGAGATATAAGGTTCCTATAAACAGGATTGAACCACTTTGATGTAAAAGTTGTCATAACAATTTTCTCACAATGGCACAGTTCATTTGATTTATGGGTACTCAGTCGTGCCGTTTATATCTGTTGCTTTTTTCTCATTCATCTTTATGCTATAACTCATACTGACTCAGAAATGACTTATCCTGTTGGCAAAGTGATCCCATTCCCTATAGTTATAATAAAAGGCTAATGTGGAATGAGAGCGCAGCTTGACTTGTTCCAGGCGGGGTCGGGGCACAGGATGCTGGCCTGCCTCACCCAGTGGTGCCGTGGGTGCCCAGCAGGTGGGGCGGCGCCCACACCACCGCGCAGGGCCGGGGTACCCAGGCCTGACTCAGGGCTCACACCCAGCTCCCATCCCTTTCTCTCCAGGTGAGGCAAGTTGCTTAACCTCTGGGGCCCCAGCCTCTTTCTCTGCACACGGCTAACCCTAAGTCGCCTACTTCACAGGGTGTGCTGAGGATTAAACAGGGCAACTCACTTAAAGCACGCAGAACAGGGACACGTGGCGAAGTGCAGTGTCGTAGGTGGTGCTGGCTCCCAAAGAGCCCCCGGAGGCCGTGCAGCCCCACCCTCCCACTGACCTGGGCCCTGGAGGCCTGGCCGTGGGCCCTGCAGCAGCTCTGCTCAGCCTGCTGGTCTCAGAGGCCATTTGGGGGGGAGGGGAGGCGACAGGTTCCACCTCCCCACACTCCCTCAGCACCAAGTTTGTCCTGGGGGGCCTCACTGACACCAACTAACGGGTTTGGAAAGAGGCAGGGCGGGGCGGGGTGCACTCCAAGCCGTGCATGACAAACTGGGAAGGCACGGGCAGCCTGTCAGCTTCCGCAGAGCCGGGGACAGGGTTCCCTCCCTAACAGGCCTCTGTCCCAGGCCCAGCCAAGGGGCCTGCCCTCCCAGGGGTCACCCCCACCCCCTCCCCAAGGGACTTCCTTAACCACAGGCTCTGCCATGGAAAGGCGGAGCCGGCACGCGTCCCCCATGGCTCGTGCTGCTTCCCTGACCGGTGCCCACACGGGCACCCCCCACTGGCACAGGCCGGGAGCAGAGGCCTGTACAGCCTGTGTGCCTTGGGAAGACCCTCGGGCCGCCCTTCCGGAGCCTCTACCTGAGAGCCCCCCCCCCCCCCACACACACACACACACACACACACCCGCCCCAGAAAGCTGCTCCGCTGCGGGAAGCTGGCAGGAATGACACCTCCGGAGCAGCTCCCACCACGGCTGAGCAGGCGAGTGAGGGCGCCTCCCTGCCCTGGGTCCCCTCCCCACCTGCTCCTGCTGCGCCTCCTCCCAGTCACAGCCACGCTGGGGTCTCAGGGCTGGAACTCGCACTGACACCTCGGCCCTGGCCCGCCCTCCGCTGGGGTGACGGGTGCGGGTGGTTCGGGTGGGTCCCCAGTCCCTGCAGACGAGGCCCCTCCCTGGCCCGATCAGCAGAGGAGGTGTCACCAGCCCCGGCTTGTTCCCAGGCCCCCGCGTGGCCGCTCCTAAGGTGACGCTGCCCACGCGGATCGTGCGGTGGAGGAGCTGTGGGCGGCTGCGTTTCTCGGTAGCTGGCCTCCCAGGCAGCAAGCTCAGCCTCGCAAGGATGTGCCCGGCACCGAGTCTGGGCTCTGAGAGGCCCACCGGGTGGTGAGGAGGGTGCTGGGGGCGGGGGGGGGGGGGGGCGCCCAGAGAATTCGCCCAACGTTGGTTCACTTGTTCCTTCAGCAGATCCGGCGGAACCCCTCAGAGTGAGGCCACGCGGTGCAGGGGACACAGGTGCCCCTCGATTTGCCAGGAAAGGATGGAAAGAGCCCTGAAAGGGTTTAAACTCAAAGGGAGCGCAGAGGAGGTCCTCCCTGCAGCCTGGGAGGCCCCCGAGGCCCAGAGGTGAGCCTGGTGGGCAGCGCCCGGGGAGTCAGCCAGGCCTGCCTGCGGGGAAGTGAGGGCTCCGCCTCCTGCTCCGGGGATGCTGGGTCTGAGCGCGGCCCAGCCAGTGCCTTTCCCGCGGGCACGGGCGTGATGGGCAGGCCCGGCGCTGAGGACTCGGTGCCGCCCATCATTCAGGTCCATCCAGACAGCGTGCTCAGCCGTGGGGGGGGCGGGGGGGGGACCTCAGAGGCTTCCGGGGCCTGACCTGACTCGGAATGGAGGGATATGTCACCAGGCACAACTGCAGGGGTGACGGGGCTGCAAGGGGCGTCCCTCCCGTGGGCTCCTCCAGGGGAAGGACAGCCAGCGAAGGCCAGGCCAGAGAGGAGGGCACCGTCCACAGCCCTTCCAGCGACGTGCTCCCCTCAGCACCGAATCCCCACCTCCTGCCCCTCGGCCTCTGGCCCTGGTCCCGCATCCATCCAGCTGTCCAGACACCACTGGTCCCCACACGGCCTCCGTCCTCGTCCCACAGCTGGACAGACCCCTTTCCCCACCTCCCCCACAGCGGAGGCCTCGTCCCCTGTGGGCCTGGCCAGTGGTCCCGCTCCTCTGACTGCCCGTCCCACCTCATCAGGAAGCAGATCTGACCAAGGGCCGTCCTCCAAGCCCTCAGATGAAGGGCAGCTCCCTGGACCCCCCAATGCCAACCCCACGGGCCGTGCCCCAGCCCCCCTGGCCGCCTCCTGCTAGTCCCTTTCCCAGCTCATGGCCGCGCCCAGGCTGCGTCCTCTGTCCCAGGCACCCTCGCTGCTCTTCGACTTGCCCGTGGTGAATGCCACCTTCAGTGGCCAGCTGCCCTGGCGAGGTTCCACCTGCCCCTCTCGGCCATGTCTCTGCTTTCAGGGGGTCCTATTGTTAGATTCCACGCTGTCCACAGTGCCAGTCACTGGGGCTGCACTTCACATTACCCTCAACGTGGCGGCATAAACAATCACCTACTACGCTCAGGGGCTGTGTGGGTCAGGAAGACAGAGAACATGGTTGGGACGGTTTATCACGGTGCCTCCAATGTCTGGGGCCTCAGCTGGAAGACTCAAGGGCCAAACTCACTGCAGCAGAACACGGAGGCCAGGTCCCTGGGTGTGAGTTCCTGTGGGCGTGTGGCTCACCAAGGGCCCTGGTAGCATGGGAAAGGCTGCTGCTGGCTTCTCAGAATCCGGTGCCTCAGAGAATTCAGAGAAACTCAGACTTTCAGAGAAAGTCTGGCTGTGTGCTGCAGAGATGTTAACCACAGAGCCAAGCGGGGCAGGTGAGAGCTAGTTCAGCAGAGCCAGGAGGAGGTCGCCCTTCCTGCCCCACTGTGGGTGGAGGTCCCCCCCACAGAGCAGATGTCAGACCCCTGAGGTGCGTGCGTAGGTCGGAGGAGCACTGTACCACGAGTCCGCAGCCCAGCAGTCATCTCTGCCCCGTTTCTGTGCACAAAGCCTACCAAGACCTCACGGCCTTGACCCTCCTGCGCAGACAGGGTTTGGCACCAGCTCATTCAGGAGACTTTGGGGAGCCCCTCACCCTCTTTGACACTCGGTTTCTCCATCTGAAAAATAAGATGGTTAGATTAGATCAGGTGCTTTTTTCAAACTTTTGACCATACCCACATTAAGAATACATTTCTCAGTACACTACACTTGCTATAATTCACGGGTCCCACAACAGTAGTGGCTTAACAAGAAAAGTTCATTTCTCACACACCTGCAGTGCGAGGGCTCCTGGTTTGTGGATGGCTCTCCTCCATGTGGTGATGATTCAAGGACCCAGCCACCTTGACCCCAAAGTAAATGTCACTTTCAACCACATTAGCAAAAGCCAGTCACCCAGGAGAACACTCTAGGAACACAGCTATGCAATAGGAGGGAGCCAGCTACCTGTGCCACACCCTGATGTTCCCACAGATCATTCCTTCCCACCCCGCCCCCCGCCCTGCCCCTGTGGCCCTCACCCCTGGAAAGGTCTGGTCTACCCACCTCATTGCTGATGTTCCCTCAGATCTGCCGGGTCTGCAAAACACATTCTAAAAGCTGGTACTCTTTTCTCAGAAATACCTGGGAACGTGCCCCACATCTGTCCGGGACTCAGTTCATGATGTATGACCCAAAGTGACACTGGGACTCAGGCCCTTTTCTCGGAACAGACAAATCAGACTTCCGTGAGTGACCCAGAGTTTCCTATATAGATCTAACTAAACGTTCCACCTGGTTTTGCTCCATGTGCTGCAATTTGTGCAACTCTCTGTGATACACCCAGAGCAAGGAGCTCTCCTGGGAAAGGTAAGCAATAGCAGGAAGGTGGGATTGTGCAGCCAGTGGATCTGGGTTCCAGAAGGGCCTCTCCACACACACTGTGTGCCCTTGAGAACTCGCACAACCTCTCTGAACCTCCATTTTCCCACCTGGAAGCCAGATACATCGCCTGCCTCGTGGGACGCGTGTGAGGAGCAGATGAGTTAAAGTAAGTAAAGGGTCTGGCTCATGGGGCGTGTCCCCCCCTGCCACCACCTGCACAAGGAGGGGCTGCATAAACATCTATATTGAGGGTGGAGACATCACTGCCCTCTGTGCGGAGCCAGCTCAGCCAAGGGTTCGAAAGCCTGAGTGAGGGTGGTGAAGGATGGAGAAATGACAAAGAGAATAAGCTGGGTCTGGGTGGATCTTCCTGTGCCTGGCTGAGGCCACAGAGAGAGACCCAGAGGCAAGCTGAGCCTTTATTTTATAGCCAGAGGTAAACAAGGTAGTGGTTACCATAGTTACAATGTTCTTGTGAGTTTCACTTGTTTTAGCAGCACTTGCTGCACCTCCCACAGCCCATTAGCTACCCAGGAAGGATCTAGGGAGGTCATAAACTCAAGCCTAATTATGCTAAGAGGACTGTGCCCTCTAAGCTGGGACTTGTTTGGCTTTGCCAATAGGTCAGTCCGAGGCTTAACCCTATAGCCGCGCCCTACAGCCTCCAACACGGATGTGACAGGCCACACCAACCTTTACCGGGAGTCTACAGGTGGTGACTGAGGTGTGTCCCGAGGGCAGCCCAGCCCAGGGACTGTCCCAGGGGAACTTCCCACCATGGAGCCCCTGGAAAGTCTGAGTGAGATGATTTGTGAGGCTGAGAAAGGTGGGCTCAGGAGTGGAGGAGGGACATGATCCGCCCTGGACTAGGAGGAAGGGCTACAAACAGGCTTCCCCAGGAAAGTGAAGTCTTCAGCTGAAACTTGGAGTTGGGCTGGGGGGGTGGGGGGGTGGGGGCGTGTGCCGAGAATCGAATTAGGGCTGTCTGGGGAGAGGCCTAAGGAAGCCTCTGCATTACAGTAAATACCCTCCTCTCATCCCTCCTCCCTGTCCCTTGACCTCCCCCTCCTCCCTCCCTTTCCCTCCTTCTCTTTCCATAAAACTGCCTTCACATATAGTTGGTAGGATACAAGAAAAGGACACCTGCATATCCTATGGTCACACGGATACACCCCTCTGGGCCGCCGACATGCGGGCAACAAGTGTGTACTGAGCATTTCAGACGCTGTTCTAGGCACCGGGGAAGCAGTGGGAAAAACAGCACAGAACTGCCTATGGCCACCACAGGCCAGTGTCTGCATTCCTGCCAGCCCCCACCCCCCCACCCCCGCCATCCTGGCTTCCCCCGAGATGTTGTAAATCTGGGTCACTGGTTTAAGTAAATGAAAGACTTCAGATAAAGTCATGATGAATAACAATTATTTTTATAATTATAACAATAATGGGGAAAAACAGAAAGGAGAACTCCAGGGGAAAAAATGATGTTACGGGCCATAAAGGCATATGAAATCATACTGCAACGTTATACATAAACGGAAAACTTACAATTGGAGGGAAAGATGGAAGAGAAGAGATCATGAGAACATAAGGTAAGTCAGAAATGGTTTCAAGTGGATTTCTTATACAGACTTTAAAAAAAGAAGAAATTTGACTTTTTATTTTGAAGTAATTTTAGACTCACATCGAAATTGTACAGCGTTCCTTCCTACCCTCTCCCGGCTTCCTCCAATGACAGCATCTGACTTACTCAGAGGACCGCTACCGAAATGGATGTCTGTACATTATTATCAACTCAACCGCAGGCCCTGCTCGGGCTTCACCCGTCTGTGTGCACGCTCCCTCCTTATTTTGTGTGTGCGGGTGGTTCTGTATAGATTCGAGGAGCTACCACCACGGTCAGGGCAGGAGCTCCCTGTTCCCGCCTCCACAGCCACAGCCTCCTCTCTACCACCATTTTCTCATTCAGGTGTGTTACGTACATGAAATCAGTATGCAACCCTTTTTAGGGCAGTGGTTCTCAACCTCGGCTGCACATTAGAATCACCTGGGAATCTTTTTAAAATCCCGATTTCTGGGCCTCATCCTCCGGAAATTCTGTACAACATTAGTAACAAAGAAACAGAATTTCCGGAGGATGAGGCCCAGAAATCGGGATTTTAAAAAGATTCCCAGGTGATTCTAATGTGCAGCCGAGGTTGAGAACCACTGCTTTCGGGACTGTTCTGGTTTTGTGTGTGTGTTTTTCCGCTTGGCCTAAAGCTCTTGCAATGCATCCACGGGGTACTTACCAACAATGCGTTCCCTCTTGTTGCCGCCTAGTATTCCATGCTGTCGATGTGCCCCGGTTATCCACTCGCCACTGAAGGACGATTGGGGTGGGGGCCTCAGTTTCTTCATCTGCAAAACGGATGGCAAGACCCTCTCCTAGGACAGTGGCAGGAATTAAAGCAGATAATTTATGTGAGGCGCTCTCGACCACCGTCGTCGTCCCTGGACCAGCCAGCAGGAAGTGGGGGCACGTTCTCACGCAGAGGGCAGCCGCGGAGAGAGCAGGCCTGCTGTCGGCTTCCATCACATCTCGGGCCCTTGCTGGCTCCACACCTACTGACAGCAGAGCAAGTCACCTGGCCACGCCCAGTGCAAGAGGCAGGAAGTACGCCACCCCTGGGACGAGGAGGAAAGTGCTAGAACAAGTCTCCAGTTGGCCACAGGTGTACATCGTGGAGCTAGGATTTGCACCCATGTTCTCTTTGAGGGCGAAGCCTCCAGGTAATTCACCTGCAGTGACTCAAACTGAGAAAGAATGCGCACTCTTTCTACCTCCAGGAAAGGGCATCTCTGATAACATCCAGCTGTAATTGGCCTTAAGTTGTTTTCCCAGCTGGGAAAGGCCTGCTTAGGGAGCACTTCAGGGCTAGGACAGTGAGTACTTTACATGGACTAACTCCTGTTAACCCCGGGAGGCACTATGGTTGCTGTCCTTCCTTTGGTGACCACCTAGGGGCAGATGAGCCTTGATCCATCGGGTGTCCTGAGGCCAGACCTTGGCGTTCTGGGCGGACAGGAGAGGTCTAACCCTGCGTGTCTCAGGCGCCTGGGGCGGGGGAGGCGGTGGGTGAACCAGCCGTGCGGGATCAGACCTCCCCTCTCGGCCTCTGAGCTGCCGCGTGGGGCCCTCTGTCTCTGGGGCACTGTGGCTGCTCCCCAGTGGGCGTGACGGTCCCCGCACCTCCTAAACGCACAGGTGAGCGTGAGGGCCACCTTTGCTCAAATGTCAGTGACCCCAAAATATAAAGTGTTCCCAAGAAGATCTCTTGGGTTGTTTTATGACCATCTAGACATTAGGGGTTGAGCGAACCTGCTCAGGTGTCCTGTATCATAAATCATTTACTAACTGGCTGCACATAAATCTAAGCATCTCCCGAAACTGGAATGTCCTGTGCCCCTTTCTTCCCTGTGACGTCTGGCCCAGCCTTGGGGGTCGGGCTGCTGTGTGTCCCAGGGCAGCCCCATGATGGGGGCGTGTGGGGGTAGGGCTGGGGCAGCTGGGACTGAAGTTCCCCAGAGGGGCCCAGGGGGCGGGTGAGGCCAGGCCCTGGACAGCATGTGTGCCCAGGTTTCTCCCCAAAACGTAAACTGATCGTTTCCCTTCAGATAGACCAGCCCTGGCTGCTCTCCCTGTGGTCTCCAGTTGCAGCCACCCTGACTCACCCATGTCTCCTCGCCAAGGATTCTAGACTGGGCCAGAGCGAGAGTGGAAGACAGAAGCAGAGAAAGACAGAGACACAGAGAAAGAGAAACAGAGAGACAGAGACAGAAACAGTGAGAGAGCGAGACATAGAGACAGAGAGATGGAGGGAGACGGAGGGAGACAGAGGTAAGCGGGTACGCACAGACTGGGACAGCCAGACCTCAAAAGAGAAAGCAGCCCTGGCCGGGTAGCTCCGTTGATTGGAGCGTTGTCCCTGTACATCAAGGTTTGGGTTCAATCTCTGGTCAGGGCACGTACAAGAAGCAACCAATGAATGCATACATAGTGGAACAACAAATCCATGGGTTTTTATTTTCTCTCTCCCTCTCTCTCTTTCTCCCTCCCTCTCTCTTTCTCCCTCTCTCTGAAATCAATTTTTAAAAAAGATTCTGAGGCATTTAGAGATAGAGACACAAAGAGACAGACACAGAGGAGAAAAGAACAACAACAATGAGCCACGAAGGCCGATACAGAGATGGAGTGGAGAGGAAACAGCTGAAAAGAGAACAGAGGGTAAGACATTTGGAATCTGCAAAGGGGTGAAAACAAGACAGAAAGTGGTGGCTTTGCACAGGGAGCTAATCACCAGGGCTCATCGAGCCTTTCTGTCTGGCGACCTTGAATTGCAGCAAGATCAAAGGCAAGCAGCCCTTCCTGAGGCCAATGACCTTTTCACCCCACCGCGGAGCCTGGCCCCAGAGTGCTTGCTGGGAAAGCACTTTGAGAACTCAGTTAAAGGTCTGACTCTGAGGGCCGGGAACACCCGCCCCCACCCCGAGGCAGATGAGGCTACGTGGCTGGTCCCCAGCCGCCTCCCGTAAGGTAACACGGCTGAGGCCACCTGTAGCGACAACTAAAAGCTGCCCAAAGACACCACACGCTGAGTCTCCAGGGAAACAATCTGATGCCCCAGAAACTGCCCCTGGTTGCGGGGAGGGCATGTGTGGGCCACAAGGAACGCCAAGACCCTGGAGCTGTGTCTGCCACCTCTGCCACCTCTGCGCCCGCTGGTCCCCGCCCGCAGCCCAGACCCCGGGCTCCACCGCGGAGGCAAAGACACAGAGAGGGACCACAGGGGGTCATGTCTGTCTGTCCACAGCAGTCCCCCTGGGGAGGAGGGAAGAAAGGGACACTCCTCAATAGCGTGGGTATAAATAAACCGTGGGTTCAAGCGGGGAGAGGCGGGAGCTATTTCAGGATTAGAACAAATTCTGGCCCCCCAGGCAAGAGGAATTCCGCCACCAGCCCCCAGCAAGTCCCTGCAGCCGGGGATTAAGTGTTTTCCTCCAAGTCGAAGGCAAGCCAAAGCGGCTGTGCTGGCGCGGGCAGGGCCCACAGACGCCCGAGTGACACCGCGGTCCAGAGGGCTGTGGTCCCACGGATACTTCCAACTCATCAGCAAAGGGGACACTTCTGTGGTTGGCTGACCAATCGTGCCAACAGATGCGCCAGCAGCCCCTGAAAATAGATCCCGGTTGCTGTGCCTTTGCAAGAAGAAATAATAAAAAACGTTACAACATGCTGCCCAGCCATGCGAATGCACTTAATGCCACAGAACTGTACCTTTAAAACTGGGTGAAATTGTACATTTTGTTATGTATATTTTACATTTTTTACAATAAAAATATTTTAAAATGTTGACAATTTTTTAAAAAATATATTTTTATTGGTTTCAGAGAGGTAGGAAGAGAGAGAGAGGGCGAGATTAGAAACATCAATGATGAGAGAGAACCATTGATTGGCTGCCTCCTACACGCCCCACACTGGGGACAGAGCCCGCAACCCGGGCATGTGCCCTGACCGGGAATTGAACCGTGACCTCCTGGTTCATAGGTCGACGCTCAACCACCAAGCCACGCCAGCCAGGTGACAACAATTTTTTTAATGAGGGTTTTAAACACCACCACCAGGATCTCTCCCGTGGGCTTCATTGGAGAGCAGTTTCTCCCCACCCGGCCGGGAAATGGCCAGGCCACCTGGTCAGGCGCAGCAGTGCGCACACAGGGGGATTGCTCCCGCCCACCACACCAGCCCATCCTCAGCCGCCTCCACGGGCCACCTCAGGCCACGTGCTGCCCAGGACGCTGTCCTGTAGCCAGTGACCTGGACGCGGCGATGGGCCAAGTTTGGCTCAGACCGCCCTGATGTCCATTCTCCCACAGATGACTGCTCCTGCCGCTGATGTCCTGGGGAATCCTGTCCCCGCAGCAGCCTCACAGTCACGGGAAGGGAGGGTAGGCAAACCAGCAGCAGCTTTGGGAGGTTCGCCCACAGCAGCCCTGCCCCGTCCTGTCTCACCCTCCACCCCTCCAGTCCTGGGATCACCTTCTAAGTGAACTCCTTGCCCTTGAATCCTTGTCTCTGAGTGGGCTTTCGGGGAACCCAAACCAGACAGCTCCAGGGCTGCTGGGAGAGAGAGAGGACAGTGGATCTTGGAGGCAGACCCCACCTCAGACGGGCTCAGCTCAGGGCGGGGGTATAGCTGGGGGGCAGGGGAACCAACCCCAGGCCCTGTCCCTGGGACTCCCCCTCCTCCCAACTAGCCCTCTGTGCCCCGGGGTAAAACCCGCAGGAAGAGTTCCTGCTTTAAAAACAGGAGGGTGCCTCTGGGGAGACATGTAAACATGCTAAACATGCTAAACATCAGTCACCCACACGGCCAGTGGATTTAAGCAGAAAATAATCATAAAGCAGAGATTAGGGGTGTGGGGAGGGCCTGGAGGTAGGCACACCGGGCAGCCACTCTGCAAATGGCTTCCTCCAAGAGGACCTGTCACTCGAGAGCATGTGTCTCAGCCCCAAGTCACCTTTACTATGGGCCCAGGTACCAGGGAAGGCGAATTCAGGGATCAGGGCCTCCAGGGAAATGGAATCTCCTCTTTTTGTAACTGTAAGGAGTTAAGGGGATTTCATGTGAGAAAGGATTCCTGATGACTTATTCAGAGCACGGAGGACTGGGACGGTCTGCTCTCCAGGCCCCTGCGCCAAGCCTCTGCCCACCGGCTCAGCGTCTGTTCCCTGGTGGGCACTGTCGAACCCTCGGGGTAGAACCCTGTTGGTCTGGGCGAGGAGAGTAGGGCCCGGCAGGCTCAAGGGTGTTAATACAAGCAACTCTGAGTTATTGAGGGGTCATTGTCAGGACTGCCCCTCATAGCAACCCCATGACCCCATTTTACAGATGGAAAAACTGGCACAGCAAAGAAGTAATGTGTCCATGATCAAACAGCTGTAAATGGTAGAGCTGGGATTTAAACAACCCAGGTGATCTGGCTCCAGTGACCCCTTAATTGCTGTGGGATCCGCTTCCGGGCACCGGGGAAGTCGCTGAGATGGAGGTAGGGACGGTAGAGACATACAGGTAGACAGACGCGCACACGTGCTCACAGCACCCCAAGCTCGGTCCAGCCATTTGAAGGGACCTCACAGTGGTCCTGCCCGAGAGGGGCCCATGGGCAGCAGACCCTGCGGACATGCAGGTCAGCCTGGCTCACTGGCTGGCCCCCCTCCCGGTTCCGGAACTTGCTCTGTGTCAGCTGAGGGCAGGCATTTCGGCCGGCCCCTCGCCTCAGGCCCACCTCCTCACTTCCGGCCAGAGAAATACCACCCTTCCCCAGGGGCACACAGCCGCTGCAGTCCTGGCTCCCTGCATCCCCAGGAAAACTAGGCCCCTGTATGGGCACCGAGGGGCAGTGCACAGCATTCATCAATCGCATCCCAGGAGAGAGGGCAGGTGGACCTGCTGGAAACCCGGTAAGTGTGGCCGCAGAGCCAGTCACCACCCACAGCCTCCCCCAACCCTTCACACACACACACCCCACCCCCCCACCCCCCCGCAGCCAGGGTGCAGTTGACCAGGGCCCGCTGTTCCCACAGGAGTGCACAGTATGAGGGGTCTTTTGTGCCCCTCACTCTAAGGGTTTGGCAAAAGCATTCTAACACCTCCTTTCCCCTCACCCCTGGCCTGAGGTTGCATCATTTGGGGTGGAGGGTTGAGGCAGGCCCTGTAAGGTCCACCTCAAGGACCTCTCCCTTCCCCTGGTTTCAAAAAACTGGCTTATGCAAAACAGCTCAAGTTGTTCCTCAGCAAACACTGCACTCTCTCTGCTCTGTCTCCAAGATTTTACAGTTACGGGTTGTCCTTGAGCCTATAGGGGCTGGTGGCAATGTTGCCATCCATCTGTGCTCTACCACAGCACCCCCCGCCCCCCCACCCCGCCGCCCCGCAAGGCAGTGTAACCCAGCCACCAGCTCCCCCGCTGGGCAGCGCCCTGAGCGAGGGGCTTTGCCTGATGACCGCGTTTATTCCCCCCAGGTGTGCGGTCAGTGCTGCTCTAGTTAGAAGTGAGTTCAGCTGTGAGTGACGGGCTCCTCTCCAAGAACAGTAGCTCCAACCTGTGCTTCTCACACTTTGTTTTGCACACAAATTACCTGGGGGCCTCACTGGAATGCGGGCTCTGATTTAGCAGGTCTGCGGTGGGGACCGAGATCCTGCATTTCTAACTGATTCCCAGGCGATACAGATGCCCCTGATCAGGCATCAGAAGCTTAGATGAGACCATGGTTAATGTGTCTGCCAGGTACATGACACCCAAAGGGGAGGAGCTCTAGGCTGGCCTAGGTTTTGACGGTGTCGCTTTGCTCTGCCATCCTCAATAGCCAGTGTCTCCCTCCTACCACAGGGTGGCTGCCCAAGAACCAGCTGTCACAGCCTTATTTCAGGCAGCAGGAGGGAGGAATCACTGAAGAAGGGCACACTTGCTTCCTGGGGGCACTCCCCAGAAGCTGCCCGTGACATTTCGGCGTATAGCCCATTGCCCAGAACTTAGTCATATGCCTCCAGGAAGCCTGGGAAATGTACTTGTACCCCAGGCAGCAGGTGTGCAGCTGAACATTGGTGATGGTGGGGGGGGGGGGGGGGAGCGGGGAAGGCTGATCAGAGGAAGAAATAGAAATGCAGAGCGGATGTGGGGAATAGCTATTCTCACCCCCATTTTCACAGAAAAGGAAGTCAGAGGACACGGAGCGTAAGTAACCTGAGCGTTAATGAGTTAACATACGAGCGAGCACACAGCAATCATTAGCTGATGTTTCTCTCCAGGAGTCTGTTTGTGGTGTTAAAAAATAGCCCGGCTGGCATGGCTCGGTGATTGTCAACCTGCGAACCAGGAGGTCACGGTTCAATTCCCAGTCAGGGCATTTGCCCCATTGTGACCTCGATCCCCAGTGTGGGGTGTGCAGGAAGGAGGCAGCTGATCAGTGATTCTCTATCATCCTTGATATTTCTATCTCTCCCTCTCCCTTCCTCTCTGAAATCAAAATGTATTTTAAAAATAAATAAATAAAACAAGTCATAAGGGCATTGAGAAGCCAGAGACATAGGCTCACCTGCCTGTCGGAGCAAACACTTGGCAGAGGTGCGAGGTCACAGGTTGCTCTGATCACTGAAATGGGGAGGTGGGTAGCGGATTGGATGGATGACCTGCCTCAGCCCCTACGCTTCCAGGTCCAAGGGCAGAGTTGCAGGCCAGAGGGAGCAGGAACGGGGGAAATGGGCTTTTCACTCTGACACGCTCCCGTAAATGCCAGCTCTTCTTGATATCATCACTGTGTGCCAGACCCAGGGGGGCCCCCCGCTTCCTGCCAGTGAGTGCTCTACCTCACTCAGCTGTGCCCCATCATACCGTCCAGTCATCAGATCTCACATAGAGAATGCCTTGCAGCCTGGCCCGAGACACCTGGAAGGCTTGATGAGAGATGCTCCATACACAACTTCTTCAACCCAAGGCAGCCATTTAAGGAACGCTTTTTCCATCACTAAGTTACTTGACAATTTCAGAAATACAGGCTTGGAGGGTAACTCTGACGGCTTCTTTGAAACTAGGGTTTAAATAAAAGTTACTACAAGGCAATGAGTCCTTAGAAGGTATCAGTCCTGTCTCCGAGGCCCCGGCAAGCTGAGGGCACCTCCCAGCCTCCCCGCAGTGTGAGGCAGCCCTGGTGGAGGTTCCCGCCTGTGGAACGGGAGGGGAGGGGAAGTGGGCCCTTTCTCCGCCCTGGCTGGGGGGGCCAGTCGCTCCTGCTTTGTGGCTGGTCAAGTGCAGAGGCTGCAGCCCGAGGCGATTGTGGATCCCTATAGCTTGCTCTGTTGGCCCCTCTGTGCCCCAGGCGCTCACTGTCCCTGTACATTCCGCTCTCAGCTCCTTACCCCAGGCCTGAGGGCTCTCACCGGCCACGGGATCATTTCATGGGGCAGGCCCTCCACCGCTGGTGGGTAGGAGGTGGTGGATGACTCAGGCCTGTTCCAGGCCCCCAGCGGGATGGAGCCCAAGTGCCCACAGCGCATCCACACCTCCTGGATGTGCCTCTTCTCTGCCTCACTCCTCCTCCCCCACACAGCTTCCTGGGGTCCTTCAGGCTTTGCTTCTGGGAAATGCGATCTACATCCCCGCAGGCGATGGAAAGAGATTCCTTTCACCTCACACACAGGAAGGGCTGCCTGTGGACCCAAATGAGGTGACAGGAGGGAGAAACGAACCTTTCCAACAGGACCAGCGGTCTTTTCCTGAAAAGGGCACAGGCGTTCTATTTTAGGCTTTGCAGGGCATAGGGTCTCAGCTCCTACTGCTCACCTCCGCTGTTGGCACAAAAGGAGCCGGAAACCGTACATACATGAACAGGCGTGGCTGTGGCCCAATCAGACACTTTACAGAATGGTTCCCATTGGCATGTGCGCTGGTCTCTCTCTGCCTTGGAGCATGAAGCCACTCCAGAGAGAAGGGGTATGTTCCTCCAGCGGCTGCTCCCCGGCCCCCATGCCTGCCCCTTCAGTGGTCTCAGCACAGAGCTCTACTGGAACCCACTGGCCCGTCCTGGCTGCCCTCGTGGACAGCTCGGAGAACCCCGCTCTCTTAGATGGCCCACCTGTAGCTCATGAGACACATCATGTAAATTCTTCACCTGTTCTTGGTGGTACTGCACTTCTCAAATCAGTCTCTGACTCCCTCCCTCTCTCTCTACCTGGTGACTGGGAGCCATATCTGCTCATCTTAAAGGTTCTTAGTCATGTGCAAGAAATTAAATCCAATGTCCCCCCAGAACCACACCATTTTAAGCTCACTGAAGACTCTCCTAAGATTGACCACGATTCTCCACCCCTCCCTGTGGCCACATGACTTTCCAAAGTGACTTTGATGATTCTCCCATCAAGAGAGAGATTATTTTTCCTTCCTTGACTCTGGGCTGGCCTAGTGACTTGATTTGGCCAGTGCGATGCAGCAGAAACAAGAACGAGCCTTTCCCAAGCCCAGACCTACTTGAAGAGACCTGGTACGCTGTGTTCGCTCTCTAGTACCCCCACTACTGTCTTGTGAGCCTAGTCTGGTCCGCTGGGGGAAGAGAGACAACATGAGGCAAAACTGAGTCCACCAGTTCACCCCACACTCATGAGGAGCTCAGACAAGATCAGCAGAACGGACTCGCTGACCCAGCAGTTGACTACACAGGCCTTAGTAGCATCATCCTAGGCTAGCTGATCCCCAGCCAATCTGCATGTGAATTTGTTAACTTTCTGAGGAACTGCCATACAGTTTCCACAGTGGCTGCACCAATTTACATTCGTACTGACAGTGCCCCAGGGTTCCCTTTTCTCCACATCCTCACCCACACTTTCTATCTCTTTTTGATGACAGACATAACAGGCTAGAGGTGATATCTCATTGTGGTTTTGATTTGCATTTCCTTGATGATTAGTGATGTTGAGCACCTTTTCTTGTACCCATTGGCCATTTGTATGTTTTCTATTTTTTTTCTTTTCATTTGTATGTTTTCTTTAGAGGATTGTCTACTCAGGTCCTTTGCCCATTTTTAAAATCCAGTTGTTGTTGTGTGTGTGGCTGTTGAATCATTTGAGTTGCTTATATATTTTGGATATTATGAGATGTATGGCTTGCAAATACTTTTCCCATTCCAGAGGTTGTTGCTTCACTCTGTGGATTATTTCCTTTGCTGTGAAGAGCAGCGGTTCTCAACCTGTGGGTCGCAACCCCTTTGGGGGTCGAATGACCCTTTCGCCTAAGACCATTGGAAAACACATATATAATTACATATTGTTTTTGTGACTAATCACTATGCTTTAATTATGTTCAATTTGTAACAATGAAATTGGGGGTCACCACAACATGAGGAACTGTATTAAAGGGTCGCAGCATTAGGAAGGTTGAGAACCACTGGTGTAGAGGTTTCTAATTTGATGCACCCCCATTTGTCTACTTTGTTGTTGTTGACTGTTCTCCTGGGGACATTTAAAAAAAAAATCATTGCCCAGACCAGTGTCAAGAAGCTTTTCCCACATATTTTCTTTCAGTAGTTTTACAGTTTCAGGTTTCACATGTGGGTTGATCTTTGTATGTGGTATGAGCTAGTGGTCCAACTTCTTCTGCAAGTGGATATCCAGTTTTCCCAACACCACTTATTGAAGAGATTATCCTTTTCTCCATTCTGTGTCCTTGGTACCCTTGTCAAACATCAGTTGACAGTAAATGTATGAATTTATTTCTGGGCTCCCTATTCTGTTCTATTGATCTATATGTTTATTTTTATGCCAATACCATACTGTTTTGATTATTATAGTTTTAGAATATATTTAAAAATCAGGAAGTGTGGTGCCTTCACTTTGTTCTTTCTTTTTTATTTTTTTATTTTTATTTTTTTTCCTGTTTTCTTTATTATTATTATTATTATTAATTAAGGTATTACAAATGTGTCCTCATCCCCCCCATTAACCCCCAACATCCCCCCCACACACACACTCATGCTCCCATCCCCCTGTTGTCCATGTCCATTGGTTTGGCTTATATACATGTATACAAGTCCTTCGGTTGATCTCTTCCCCTTACCCCCGCCCTCCCCTACTTTCCTTCTGGGGATTGATAGCCTGATTGCTGTTTCTCAGTCTTTGGGTCTGTCCCTTTTCATCAGTCTATGTTGTTCTCTATAATCCACAAATGAGTGAGATCATGTAGTATTTATCTTTCTCTGACTGGCTTATTTCACTTAGCATAATGCTCTCCAGTTCCATCCATGCTGTTGCAAAAGGCAAGAGTTCCCTTTTTTTTTACCGCAGCATAGTATTCCATTGTGTGTATGTACCACAGTTTTCTAATCCACTCATCTGCTGATGGGCACTTAGGCTGTTTCCAAATCTTAGCTATGGTGAATTGTGCTGCTATGAACATAGGGGTGCATATATCCTTTCTGATTGGCGTGTTTGGTTTCTTGGGATATATTCCTAGTAGTGGGATCACTGGGTCAAATGGGAGTTCCATTTTTAGTCTTCTGAGGTAGCTCCATACTGTTCTCCACAGTGGCTGCACCAGTCTGCATTCCCACCAGCAGTGCAGAAGGGTTCCTTTTTCTCCACATCCTCTCCAACACTTGTTGTTTGTTGATTTGTTGATGATAGCCATTCTGACAGGTGTGAGATGATAACGCATTGTCGTTTTGATTTGCATCTCTCGTATAATTAGTGACTTTGAGCAGGTTTTCATATGTCTTTCGGCCTTCTGTATGTCCTCTTTCAAAAAGTGTCTATCTAGGTCCGTTGCCCATTTTTTTATTGGATTGTTTATCTTCCTTTTGTTAAGTTTCATGAGATCCCTGTAAATGTTGGAAAGTAAACCCTTATCGGTGGTATCATTGGCAAATATGTTCTCCCATGTAGTGGGTCTTCTTGTTGTTTTGTTGATGGTTTCCTTTGCTGTGCAAAAGCTTTTTATTTTGATGTAGTCCCATTTGTTTATTTTCTCTTTAGTTTCCATTGCCCTAGGAGCATTATCAGAGAAGAAATTTCTTCGGCATATGTTTGCGATTTCGCTGCCTGTGGATTCCTCTAGTATTTTTATGGTTTCCCGTCTTACGTTTAAGTCTTTTATCCATTTTGAGTTTATTTTTGTGTATGGTGTGAGTTGGTGATCTAGTTTCATCCTTTTGCATGTATCTGTCCAATTTTCCCAACACCATTTATTGAAAAGACTGTCTTGACTCCATTGTATGCTCTTGACTCCTTTGTCAAATATTAATTGGGCATAGTGGTTTGGGTCGATTTCTGGGGTCTCTATTCTATTCCATTGATCTATATGTCTGTTCTTGTGCCAGTACCAAGCTGTTTTAAGAACAGTGGCTTTGTAATACAGTTTGATATCTGGTATTGAGATCCCACCTACTTTGTTCTTTCTCAGGATTGCTGCAGCTATTCGGGGTCTTTTTTTATTCCAGATGAATTTTTGGAACGTTCGTTCTAGATTTGTGAAATATGCCGTTGGTAATTTAATGGGGATTGCATTGAATCTATAAATTGCTTTGGGTAGTATGGACATTTTGATGATGTTGATTCTGCCAATCCATGAACACGGTATATTCTTCCATCTGTTTATGTCTTCCTCTATCTCTTTTTTCAGTGTCCTGTAGTTTTCAGCATATAAGTCTTTTACCTCCTTAGTTAAGTTTATTCCTAGGTATTTTAATTTTTTTGGTGCAATGGTAAATGGGATTGCTTCTGTAGTTTCACTTTCTGTAAGTTCACTATTGGTGTAAAGAAATGCCATGGATTTCTTAGCATTAATTTTGTATCCTGCTACATTGCCGAATTCATTTATTAAGTCTAATAATTTTTTGATGGAGTCTTTAGGGTTCTGTATGTACAGTATCATGTCATCTGCAAATAAGGACAGTTTTACTTTTCCTTTTCCAATTTGGATGCCTTTTATTTCTTCTTCGTGTCTGATCGCAACGGCTAGTACTTCCAGTACTATGTTGAACAGGAGTGGTGAGAGGGGGCATCCCTGTCTTGTTCCTGTTTTTAGGGGGAATGGTTTTAGTTTTTGCCCATTGATTATGATGTTGGCTGTGGGTTTGTCATATATGGCTTTTATTATGTTGAGGTATGATCCCTCAATTCCTATCTTGCTGAGAGTTTTTATCAAGAAAGGGTGTTGGATTTTGTCAAATGCTTTTTCCGCATCAATTGATATGACTATGTGGTTTTTTTCTCTCAATTTTTTTATGTGATGTATCACGTTTATTGATTTGCGGATATTGTACCATCCTTGCATTCCTGGGATAAATCCTACTTGGTCATGGTGTATGATCTTTTTGATGTACTGCTGGATCTGATTTGCTAGGATTTTGTTGAGGATTTTGGCATCTATGTTCATGAGGGATATTGGCCTATAATTCTCTTTCACTGTATTGTCTTTATCTGGTTTTGGGATTAGGGTGATGTTGGCTTCATAGAATGAGCTGGGAAGTGTTCCTTCCTCTTGGATCTTTTGACATAGTCTGAGGAGGATAGGTTTTAGTTCTTCCTTGAATGTTTGGTAAAACTCCCCTGTGAAGCCATCTGGCCCCGGGCTTTTGTTTGCTGGAAGCTTTTTGATTACTGCTTCGATTTCCTCCATAGTTATTGGCCTATTGAGATTTTTAGATTCTTCCTGGTTAAGTTTTGGAAGGTTGTATTTTTCTAGGAATATGTCCATTTCCTCCAGGTTGTCTAGTGTGTTGGAGTAGAGTTGTTCATAGTATTTTCTAACAATCCTTTGTATTTCTATGGGGTCTGTTGTAATTTCTCCTCTTTCATTTCTGATTTTGTTTATTTGGGTCCTCTCTCTTTGTTTCTTGGTGAGTCTGGCTAGAGGTGTATCAATCTTGTTTATCCTTTCAAAGAACCAGCTCTTGGTTTTGTTGATCTTCTGTATTGTTTTTATGGTCTCTATGTCGTTTATCTCCGCTCTGATCTTTGTTATTTCCTTCCTTCTGCTTACAGTGGGCTTTTTTTGTTGCTCTCTTTCTAACTCTTCGAGTTGTAGAGTTAGGTCATTTATTCTCATTGTTTCTTGTTTCTTGCAGTAGGCTTGTAGAGCTATGAACTTCCCTCTCAAGACTGCTTTTGCTGTGTCCCATAGGTTTTGGATTGTTGTGTTTTCATTGTCATTTGTTGCCATGATGTTTTTTATTTCTTCTTTGATCTCACTGGTAACCCAGTCATTGTTTAATAGCATGCTATTTAGTCTCCATGTGTTTGATTTTTTTGGATTGTTTTTGTTGTAGTTGATTTCCAGTTTTATGCCTTTGTGGTCTGAGAAGATGCTTGATATGATTTCAATTTTCTTGAATTTGAAGAGACTTTGTCTGTGACCCAATATATGGTCTATCTTTGAAGATGACAAATGTGCACCTGAGGAGAATGTATATTCTGTGGCTTTGGGGTGAAATGTTCTGACGATGTCAATTAATTCCATCTGATCTAGTGAGTCATTTAGGATTGATGTTTCTTTGCTGAGTTTCTGTTTAGAGGATATGTCCAGTGGAGATAATGGGGTGTTAAGGTCCCCTACTATGATTGTATTGCTGTCAATCTCTCCCTTGATCTCCTCCAGAAGATTTCTTACGTATTTGGGTGCTCCTATATTGGGTGCATATATATTTACCAGAGTTATTTCTTCTTGTTGGACTGCTCCCTTTAGTTTTATGAAGTGGCCTTCTTGATCTCTTTTTATGTCCTTCACTTTGAGATCTAATTTGTCAGATATAAGTATTGCTACCCCGGCTTTTTTTTCACTTCCATTGGCCTGAAAAACCTTTTTCCATCCCTTCACCATCAGTCTGTGTGCGTCTTTTTTTCTGAGGTGGGTTTCCTGTAGACAGCAGATATATGGGTCATGTTTTCTTATCCACTCATTTACCCTATGCCTTTTGACTGGGGAATTTAATCCATTTACATTTAAAGTTATTATTAATAGAAACTTGTTAGTCGCCATTTTTGTTCTTTACCGCTGCGTTCCTTCTTTGTTTCCTGTTTTTTCTATTTACAGCAGACCCTTTAGCATTTCTTGCATTGCTGGTTTGGTTGTAATAAACTCCCGTAGACTGTTTTTGTCTGTGAAGCTCCTGATTTGACCCTCAATTTTGATTGATAGCCTCGCTGGGTATAGTATTCTTGGATTCAGACCCTTCCTTTGCATGACTTTGTATATTTCATTCCATTCCCTTCTTGCCTGATGTGTTTCTGTTGAGAAATCAGTCGCTAGTCTGATGGGGGATCCTTTGTAGGTAACTTTCTGTCTCTCTCTGGCTGCTTTTAAGATTCTTGCTTTGTCGTTGGTGTTTGCCAATTTAATTATTATGTGCCTTGGTGTCGGTCTTTTCGGGTTCATTTTGTTTGGGACTCTGTGAGCTTCTTGGATTTGTGTGAATTTTTTCCTCCCTATATCAGGGAAATTTTCTGTTACTATTTTTTCAAACAGGTTTTCTATTCCTTGCTCAGTTTCCTCTCCTTCTGGCACCCCTATTATTCGGATGTTGTTTCGTTTAGCATTGTCCCAGAGTTCTCTTAGGCTCTCCTCCTGCTTTTTAATTTTTTTTTCTAGAAGCTGTTCTGTTTGGGTATTTTTTTCTACCTTGTCTTCTAGCTCGCTGATGCGGTCCTCTGCTTCTTCTAGTCTACTGTTGATGCTTTCTATTGAGTTCTTTATGGCAGTGATGTCATTTTTCATTTCTTCTTGGTTTCTCTTCATTTCCTCTTGGTTCTTCTTCATTTCCTCTTGGTTCCTACACATATTGTTGAATTGGTCTTCCATTCTTTTCATCCACCTTATGGCCAGTTCTCTGAATTCTTTCTCTGACAGGTTGCTTGCCTCCATTGCCTCCATTTCGTTTACTTCCTTTTCTGATGATGCCTGTTTTTCTTTCATATTTGGGTTGTTTCTTTGTTTCACCATGATTTCACTTCTCAAGGTGTTTGGTTATGTAGTTCTCTCTCTGCTGCGCTGATTCAAAGGCACAAAATACAACACAACAAGGCACAACGTACAAGGCACCGAACTAAATGCATTCACGATATTAATAACCCCAAATAAAGGTGACCCCCAGAGCAAAGAGAATTAGGGGATAAAGAAGAAAAAAGAGAAAAAGATTAAAGAGAAAAATAAAAAACAAAAAGGAGTGCCGAAATGAGATTGGGAAAAGGGAGAGAAGAAAAAAACAAAGAGACAAAAAAAAAAAAGTAAGAGAATGAAATAGAGGTGGGGAAGAGGCTATTTGTATGGGGAGAAAACTCCAAGAGAACCGCAACCAATCTCAATGAACTCCAGCAGCAGATCCCTGGAGACTAATGCAAACTACAAACAACCACCAATATCAAGCGAGGCAAGGGAAAACAGAAGCACAAAAATAACCAGATAAAGAAAAAGTAAGCAAAACAGAAAAATGAAAATGAAAAACAACAATTTCCCACACAAGCATAATAATCCCCAATATACTCAAAATCAAGCAAACACTAGCAAAACGACAGAGAGAGAGAGAAAAATATTAGATAGTGAAGAAAGATAAGAGAGAGGTGTATATGGATTTAGAGCGAGGGATTGGAAATTAGATATATAAGTAGGGTGAAATTTAGACAGTGGGTAGAAAGAAGGAATAGGGAAAATCCAAAGCAGGAATAGGGTAAGAGAAACAGGACAACAAAAGGGGGAAAGTGAGGAAGAGAGTGGCTTAAGGGTAAATGTGAGATAGAGAGAAATGATGCTAAAGGAACGATGAAAATAGAGTGTAGAACACTAATCCCAAAATAAAATAAAGAAAAATAAAAAAAAATAAAATAAATGACACTTGAAAAAATGATAAAAGGGTAGCAATAATACTGGTTAAAAAAATGTAGTAATTAAAAAGGTAAAATCAAGTGATGAAAAAAATAAAAAAAATAATAAAATAGGTTCTTAATGAAATGGTGAAAAAAGAATTAAAAAAATATATATATACATATAAAAATATTCGGAAGTGAAGGTGCTTCAGATCTTCCACTCTTCTTTTTGGCACGCCTTAGTCCTGCCAGGCATTCAGGGGAGTGTTGAACTTCCCTGTGATACACTGTCCCTCCGTGCAGTAAAACACAGACCTGATTTTAAGGCAGGTTATATTTGTTTACCAGACTGCCTTTATTTGTGATCACAGAAGAGACAGTTCGTGGCTCTGCCTCTGGGTGGCAGTGTGTCTGGATTGACCTCCGAGGCTATAAGTCCTCTCTATCAGTAGGGTTTTGTTTTGTTTTTTCTCTATGGTATTTGGAACTGATTTGGGAAAGACCACTGCCCAGAGCTGGTTCCTTGCCACTGCCCGCTGTTTCCCAGGCTCCCCAAAAAGAACTTTCCCCTACAGGCTCTGCGAATGACCCCAACTGGGGAATCCCATGCACTGGGTTTAATAATCAAATGCACGGATCTAAGGGGAACTGTAACAAGAGCCTGATATGTTGTGCGAATTCGCAAGTCTCCACCTTCCAGGTCTGCGCACAGTCCCCGCGTGCAGTCTCCGCACGCCCACTCGCCCCTGGTACCAAGCAGCCAGCAGATTGGCAAAGTCCAAGGCTGCTTTTTTACATCCAGTCCAGCTATGGGATTATTTTTAGCGTTCCCTTCTGCCAGCAGCCCTGTGGGGCCCCTTCCCCACTCGCGGGTCACGCTGGTCCCAATGGCTGCGGACTCTGTGGGGCGCAGATTCCGCCCCACGCGCGCGAGCTCAGTTCTCTCTCCAACCCGAACTGCAAACCGCACCTTTAGGGGATGTCCAACCTTTCCGTGAGAAGAAGCAGTGCTCGTCTGAGTTCAGGCAGTCACGCTGCTTGCGATCCCTTGTTTCCAGGTTAGTAGCTGGTCTCTGGATGCCGGCAGCAACCACCCAAGATGGCGCAGTCTCCGCTGCTTAGCTGGCACACCAGGAGAGGCTTCAGCCGCAGTCTCCAACCGTCCTTTTTTTCCTGGGGGTTCTCGGTCTTTCCTAGCTGCAGACAGTCTCTCAGCTGAAAATCCTCTGCCTATTCGGGCTGCATGTTACCCGTTTCAGCTGCTCACCCTTATCTGCTCCAGGACAAGGCACAGGACATGTCCGTTTATACCGCCGCCATTTTCTCTCCCCCTACTACTTTGTTCTTTCTTAAGATTTTGGCTATATGGGGTCTTTTGTGGTCCTATATGAATTTCATGTTTTATTTTCTATGAAAAATGCCATTGAAATTTTGATAGTGACTACATTGAATCTTAGATTGAATCTTCATGATTTCATGGTATTAAATTGCTAGAGGCCTGGTGCCTGAAATTCATGCACAAGTAAGGTCCCTAGGCCTGGCTGGTGATCAGGGCCAATCTGTAGGGCAACCAACGGGGCAATCAGGGGGCCCCCTCTGACACCTGCCTTGGCTGGCCGGTGCTTCCTGACAGCTGGCCCCACCCCTGAATTGCCCCACCGCTGCCAGTTGCCTCCCTTTGCAGGAGGTGACCAGTGGGGCAATCTGGGGGTGGCACTGGCCAGCCCTGCCCCCCACCACCACTGGTTGCCTCCCTCTGCAGGGTGACCAGCAGGGTGATTGAGGGACATGGGGGCCCCCACTGGCACCTGCCTTGGCTGGCCTGGGGCCTGTGGACTGGGGCAGCTCCTGCATTGAGCGTCTGCCCCTGGTGGTCAGTGCACATCATAGAGACTGGTTGTCTGCTCTTTAGTTGATTTGCATATTAGGCTTTTATTATATAGGATGATGCTTTGGTCAAAATAACTTACGTTATTATATATCTAGAAATGTGTTTGCTGGCTTAACTTTCTCTTTCACTTAGCTTATGATTGCCAATGCCTGACGGTTTCTGCCTCATTACTGTTCATATAATTTATGAATCAAGTGTCTAGAATGACCATTCGAAGCCAGCAAAGTCACTCACTTATTGGAATGCCAAAAATCAACCTACAAAGCAAGTTTTGTTCCTTTTAAAGTATTTCATGCCTAATATCAGGTCTGTGTGAAATGTATGCAGGGAAGCTACTCATACCCTCATTTAACAGATAAGAAAACGCAGGCATAAAGGAACGAATCAAGTTGGCCAAGGTTAAAGTATAGGGCCTAAGTCTGTGGCTCCTAACTTCTGGCCAAATTGTTTCTTGCTTCCCTCTCATTTCACCCCATTCCAACTTTCTGCACATGGACTTTGTGACTTTGTAATCTCTTAAGAGAATGCAATCAAAGATATAGACAGGTGCTTGGCTTGGGGCTTTGCTTACAAAATCTGGGCTATCTCACGATTTAAAATCCCTCAAAGGCAAGGACCAGACATTCTCTTCAATAAACAGTAAACAAGCTGACCATAAAAAGAAAATTACAGTCGCATGGGGTTATACAGCCTAGTTATTTGAATTTCAGTTGTTGTTACAAGAATTTATGGTATATTTAGCATCATGAAAAGCATTTATCTTTGGGCAACTGAAGCAATAAGAAAGGCGTAGCTCTTAATTTTACCCACAATATTTCCTTTAATTCAATCTGACACCGCACAAAAAGAATCAGTTAGAATTTACTGGCTCAGGATAATTCCTAATTCTCAGATGGCAGCTGCCAGAAAAGCTAATTAATTCAGATTGACTGCTGGGATTCGTTTTTATTTGGACTTTAAAAAAAATGAATGGGGGTAGAAGATCAATAGCATATGTGCAGCCTGGGCGCACATTCTGTGATGTTCTCTGCCGGTTGAGTTCAGTGCCTTTCTGAACTTTCTGGGAGGATGGAGCCCTTCAAATATTAGCAAGAGCCAAAGCCGGGTTCTAGAGCAAGACAGCGGGGAGAGTCTGAGCACTGAAGTCAGACAGGTCTGGTTGTGTTTTCTCACTTGCTGTGTGACTGTGGGCACGTTGATGCACCATTCTGGGCTTCCATTTCCTCTATAACTGGATATAATACTACCTGCTGCACAGGCTGTGACAAAGAATTCCATTGCATAGCAGGTCATTATCGGATAGTAAGAGCATTGCATGCATGCTATCCCACTACCCCGGGTCTTCTGCGTACAGCGTGGTCTATTAGAAAAGGTTCATCCTTTCATCCATTTGTTCAACCAACATTTACTGAGCACCTCTAACGGGGTGTGGCATCGAGTGCTGGGGACGTACCAGTGAAGTAGATGGAGGAGTCCTGGCCTGGTGGTGTTTTCTGTGACCAGAAATATGCCATAAGAACTTAAACTGTGTTACTTTCTCACTGGGAGAGAGAACTGGTAGACAAGTAAACAAAACATCTTTGGAAGAAATCAATCAAGTCGATGATGAGTAAGGAGTGAGATCATGTGGCCAGGGAAAGCCTGGGGGATGTCAGTGTTGAGACTGGAATGATGAGAAGGGGCCAGTTCTGTCCAGTGCGATGGGGAGCATTCTAGGCATAGAGATCGTGTGTGTGTTGGGGTGGGGGGTGCGAGCAGGGCGTGTGGCTGCAGCACCTGAGGGAGAACCCGGAGAGGAGGCTGGGCTGGGCAGGGGCCAGCATGTGTGGGATCTTCTGGTTAGGAGTTAGCAAACTTTTCCTGTAAAGGGATAGGTCACAAATCGTAGGCTCTGTGAACCATATGGCTTCTGTCACAGCTATGGTTGCAGCAGAAAGCAGGCACAGACAATATGTAAGCATTGGGCGTGGCTGTGTCCCAATAAAACTTTATGGACAAAACCAGTGGATGAGCAGGATTTGGCCAGAGGCTGTGGTTTGCCAACCCTTGTTTAAAGTAAGAGCGGAGTTTGAAGTTTATTCCAAGCACAGTGGGTTGCCATGAGAACGCGTTAAGCAGGGGTCTGACGTGGTCTGACCCGTGTTTATGACTTTGATCTGGGCTTCACACCAAAAATACAGTAAGTCCTCACTTAACATCCTCAATTGGTTTTTGGAAATTGTGGCTTTAAGCAAAGTGATATATAACAAAACCAGTTTTACCGTCGGCTAATTGATTTAAACACAATTTAAGTTCTTATGGCATATTTCTGGTCACAAAAAACATCACCAAATGTCTAAATGAAGACCCCATTGGTGATAGACTAGAGAGGCGGGAGAAAGCAAAGCAAAAATTTGAGAAAACTCATGCAGACATGGGGAGAACATGGAAACTCCAGACAGCGGCCCTGGCAAGAAATTGATGTTTTTCTCATCGGCGTTATAATGAAATGACACGGAACAAAACGATGTGGCTGGAGGCGCCTTCTGCTAAGTTACAGCTGGGCCCAGGTGCTGTGCACAGACTCTCTAGAGCAGGGGTCCTCAAACTATGGCCCACGGGCCACATGCAAATACAAATATTGTATTTGTTCCCGTTTTGTTTTTTTACTTCAAAATAAGATATGTGCAGTGTGCATAGGAATTTGTTCATAGTTGTGGTTTTTTAAACTATAGTCCGGCCCTCCAACGGTCTGAGGGACAGTGAACTGGCCCCCTGTTTAAAAAGTTTGAGGACCCCTGCTCCAGAGAGTCCAGATGCTACTCAAAGCCACCAGTGAGAGGAAGTAAAGGCTCAAGAGGGAGGAAGAGGAGGAGGCGCAGGAGGGGAGGAAGAGGGATAAAGGGACAGGGTATTCTTTGTGTTACTAAGAGTGGTCTTTGGGTCTGGCTCCTTTTAGGGTGCACCTTGAGCTGCCATTGTGGGGAGTTGTGGTATTTTGTTTATTGTCGTTGCTCTAAAGTACTCCGTTGTGTGCATATATTGCAATTGTTTCACTTATTCTCCAGTTGGCTACATAACAAGGAGCACCTGGGTACGTAGGAACTCTCAAAGGTTTAATTCAGCTGTCGGCACTCGGAGCTGGTCCCACAGGCAGCCCTGGGTCAGCATCCGGTTCTGTGGGTCCTAACAGATGTGCAGAGGCACGAGTGTGGGAGTTCCCCCCAGCCCTGGCCCAACCCCCACTCTTAGAACCTGAGGGATTGACTACAGATACATGGGCCTCAACAATTTGGATTTGTGCCCAAGGAGTGTACACGGGGGAGGTGGCGACGGAGGTGGGGTACCCTCAGTGTTTGGTTCCTTTGTCCCCATTGGGCGGAAGGGCAGCAGACACATACTGGAATGGTCACACCTGGTGCTAGAATGTTGACATGCTTCCATACGAGTCGGAAAACAGCCACTGCCGTGTGTGTCCCCTGTACCTCCCTTCTCCCCACCGCCCAGGCCAGAGCTGAGGCTCCCCTGGATGTGCACTAGCCTGCCAGCCTGTACTGCCTCTGTGCCCAGCTTCTGTCCCTCGGCCAAAGCAGGCCTGACCGTGGTGGGAGGGAGGGACACCTGATACAGGTCTCACACCCTGGCCTGCAGACACCCACCAGTCCCCTGAGGTTGGGGCTGTCTTGCATCACTGCAGTACCCATAGTGCACTGTGTCAGTTGATAAGCATTTGGAATATCACATCTGCCTCCTGAGACCTACTTTCTGCCTTGGACAGTTGGAATGAGAATGGCTTTAGGGCTAACTTTGATCCTTGATGAAAGAGCTACAGTAAACGACAGTAATAGTCATTGTAATAAAGATAATGGGTAGGACCAGGATATCCAACACTGACTCAGCTCGAACCATGTCCCAGGCACAGTTCTAAGCATGTTACAAGTGTGAGATCACGTGATCCTAAATCACTCTGGGGTAGGTGCCCCAGAGATTTCTATTTCACAGATACAGAAACTTAGGGCAGTTAAGTTGCCCAGGGCCTCACAGTCGGTCACCGGCTAAGCTGGGCTTCAAACCCAGGCAATCTGACTCCAATGCATAGAGAGTAAGAGGAAGGGGGAGAAAGTACGTGCAGTGTGTCCTGTGCATTGTTTCCCCGGTTCCAGGACAGTGGAAATGGTGTGTGGGGGAGAACGAGCTGTAACTGGAGTCATGGTGGCATAAAACACCTTTCCTTACCTGCTTATTTTTACTATAGTTGTTTTTTATTATTTTACCAGAGGCCCAGTGCACGAATTTGTGTACCAGTGGGGTCCCCCAGCCTGGCCTGCGGGATCGGGTCCGAACTGACTCTCCGACATCCCCTGAGGGGGTACTGGATTGTGAGAGGGCACAGGCCAGGCCGAGGGACCTCACTGGTACACCATCAGGGCTGGGGAGGGACGCGGGAGGTTAGCCAGCCGGGGAGGGATTGCAGGAGGGCTCCAGGGCATGTCTGGCCAACCTTGCTCAGTCCCAATCGGCCGGACCCCAGCAGCAAGCTAACCTACCAGTTGGAGCATCTGCCCCCTGGTGGTCATTGCACATCATAGTGTGCGGTTGAGTGGTCTTCTGTCCCTCGGCCAAAGCAGGCCTGACCGTGGTGGGAGGGAGGGACACCTGATACAGGTCATTAGCATATTATACTTTGGTTGAACGGACGACCGACACTTAGCATATTAGGCTTTTATTATATAGGATTCATGCATGTGTTCATGTATTCATTCAACAACCATCTATTAAGTTTGAAAATGGTGTTAAGTAGGAGGCATTCCAGGTTCAGGTGATAGCTTTATTTTTGGTGGGACTGAATGTCAGCCAAGAACAGACACAAAAGTGGAGATGTCCCAACCATGCTGGTGGCTCTGGGAGACCCAGGTTTAGGTGGGAAGTTTGCCCTCTGCCCCACGTGCTGTGGGAGACCCAGGTGCAGGTGGAATATTTGCTCTCCACCTTAGGTGCCCTTGGAGACCTAGGTATTGGTGAGAAGTTTCCCCTCCGCCCTACATGCTGTGGGAGATCCAGGTGCTGGTGGGATATTTGCTCTCGGCCTTACCTGCTCTCTTAGGCTATGGTTAAACTGGCACCTGACAAAGGGCATGTCCATGTGGGATTGAGCCCAATCTAGGGCACAGAGTGCTGCTCTTCTTGTAGAACTTGAACCCTGGCTGGCTGCTTTGAAATATGGCCACTAATTCTTTGACATCCCTCCCATGGAGAGGTTGGGTCCATGTCACTCTCCCAGCCTTGCCCCCTGTATCTGGTCGGGCCTGTGACTACTAGTACTTCAAGGAATGAATTGTGCAGGAGCACTGCTCCATGACCTCTGGGTGAGGTTGTCACAGGCCATGCGGGAGTGGCCTTGTCATTTGGGGAGTTTCCTATCGGAGCTTTGAGCAGTGCCAGCTCCCTGACCTCCATGCAGATGAGGTCACCTGGAGGCGCTCCACACGTGGTCCAGCAGGGCCCAGCCTCCATCCAGCCCCGAGCCAGGGGGTGTGAGGAAGCGTCTCGGGATTGGGGCCCCAGGAATGGCTTTGGGCTTTATTTTATTGTGTTGATTTCATTGACACCCAGATCTTCCACTGCCTCTTTCCCTCTCAGCAAGGACGACGAGGAAAGGCGGTGAACAACACAAGTGGAGCCAATAACACCCAGGTGAGTGCCCCCGCTGCTCCCCGTCTCCAAGATGATGCACGTGGTTCTTCATATGAAATATCTCGCATGCAGATTCAAAGTATGTGGGGCACACCTCCGGATGATCGATGAAAAACATTAGAATGAAAGAGAGGGACCTAGATAAACAGCTGAAGGAAATAATACAGGGAAAAGAGACACACTTAGGAAGTCTCTACATAGGTTCCTAATCTTAGCCACAGAGCAAGATCACATTACTCCCTAATTACTTATTAGAATAAGATTCAAGCTCCTTGCAGGGTCTGCAGGGTCCCTCCTGCTTGCCTCTCAGCCTCATCTCCCCTGATTTTAGCTTGACTCACTCGCTCTCCAGCCACCCTGGCTTATTTCTGTCCTCCACTGAGTCTGTTCCCACCTCGGTCCTTTGGGGCCATGTGGCTCCTTCTCATGGTTCAGGGCTCTGCTCCAAGGCCACCTTCCCAGAGAGGCCCCTGACAACCTCAGCTCAAGCACTCCTCATCCTGCCTCAGTGTATCATCATCCCAGTCCCTGTTCTATTTATTCTTCGTACTTGTTATATTGCCTATTTCCCACACCTGAATGTAACCTCCACCAACACAAGGAACTTAATGCTCTGAAGTAGAGCCGCTAGGGTTTCCTACAATCAATCTTTATGAATGAGTGAATGAATGAATGAACGAACTTATATATCACCACAACATTTTAGAACAGAAAAAGAGAATAAATCAAAAAAGTTCCCAGGAAAACAGGCTACCTGCCAAGGGGTAGAATCAGAACAGTCTGCCTTCCCATCAGCAGTAGTGGCGCTAGAAGAAAATGCAGTGCTGCTTCCCAGTCTCAGAGAAAATGGGTGGAGCCTAGAATTGGACACCCAGCCAGACTTCCAGTCAAACACGAGAACAAGGTCAAGAATTGCTGAACATGGAAAGACTCAGAAAGTTTGCCTTCCATAAACACTCTCTGAAAGAATTAGAGACATCCTCAGCAAAAATATCAACAACAAAACCAAACCAAAAAACAGAACCCAAGAAAGCAATAGATAGTAAAACTGTCATCATTATGATCAAATGCTCCCAGAATTAAATCTGAGCAGCAGACCAGAGAAGCAGTTAGTCCAAATTAAGAACAAAAAACCAATTATATCATTAAGAAACAGGAAAGATTTTACTGATAAGGGAAAAGCATGAAATAATAATAATAACAATATATCATGTTCCCTCTTCCCATTCCTACTCCCAATTGTTTTTCTCCTAGTGTTTAAGTTACAGTCTCTTCTTTTAATCTATAATAATAAAAGCGTAATATGCTAACTAGACTGGACGTCCTTCTGGGCGGCCAATGGGAAGCCCAGGTCTGGGGTGCCAGAGGGGAGCCGGTGCCAGCAGCAGGGGGAAGGAAAGCCTACTTTTGCACGAATTTCATGCATCGGGCCTCTAGTATAAAATAAACTTCGTTGAAGTATAATTTACATACAATATAAACTGTAAGATTTCACATATGCAAGTCAATGATTTTGACAAATGGCTAGGACATTGTAACTACAATCAATCAAGAGACAGATTTAGGTCTGTGCACATGCACATCCCTGCAGCAAGTTCCCTTTGCAGTCACCTCCCACCAAGGCCCCTTCTATCTCTGTATCTTAGCTTCACCTATTCTAGAGCTCCTGATGAACGGAATCGCACAGTAGGTACTCTTGAGTGTCTGGCTGAATCACTCAGCATGACGTTTTTTAGTCACCCATATTTGTTGCAGGTACCAGCAGCTTGTTCTTTTTATAGCTGAGAGATATTAAATTTCGTGACTATAACTCAATTGTGTTTATTTTCTTTTTGATAGTCATTTGAAAAAAGTTTTTGAATATTAGGAATAAAGCTACTGTCAACATTCTGTGTGAGTCTTTATGGAGGGTATAAGTTTTCATTTCTCTTCAGAAAATCTAGGGTTGCAATTGCTAGTTCATAGGTTAGGTGTATGTTTATTTATTTATTTATTTATTCTTTGTTGTTGAAAGTATTACATATGTCTCCATTTTCCCCCATTAACCTTTCCCCGCCCACTCCCACACCCCAGCACAAGCCCTCATCCCCCTACTGTCTGGGTATATTGGTTATATTGGTTATGCTTATACGTATGCATGCATATAAGTCCTTTGGTTGATGGTCTAGTTTGATTTTTTTTGCATGTATCTGTCCAATTTTCCCAATACCATTTATTGAAGAGACTGTCTTGACTCCATTGTATGCTCTTACTTCCTTTGTCAACTATTAGTTGAGCATAATGGCTAGGGCCAATTTCTGAGGTCTCTGTTCTGTTCCATTGATTTATATGCCTATTCTTGTACCAGTGTCAGGCTATTTTGATTACAGTGGCTTTGTAGTATAACTTGATATCTGGTATTGTGATTCCTCCAACTTTGTTCTTCTCAAGATTGCTGTGGCTATTCGAGGTCTTTTTTTGGTTCCATATAAATTTTTGGAGTATTTGTTCTAGAACTGTGAAATATGCTGTTGGTATTTTAATAGGGATTGCATTAAATCTGTAGATTGCCTTGGGTAGTGTGGACATTTTAATTATGTTAATTCTACCAGTCCGTGACCACAGTTTAATCTTCCACTAGTTTATGTCTTCCTCCATCTCTTTTTTCAACGTCCTGTAATTTTCTAAGTATAAGCCTTTTACCTCCTTGGTTAAGTTTATTCCTAAGTATCTTAATTTTTTTTGTTGCAATGGTAAATAGGATTGTTTTGTGTGTGTGTGTGTGTGTGTGTGTGTGTGTGTGTGTGTTTAGTTTTTCTTTCTGAGAGTTCATTATTTCTGTATAAACATGCCATTGCTTTCTGGATGTTAATATTGTATCTTGCTACATTGCTGAATTTATTTATTAAACCCAGTAGTTTTTTGGTGGCATATTTAGGGTTTTTCTATGTACAATATCACGTCATCTTTATGCAATAATATTAGTATAAGGTGGCTATTGGTTTTAATTGTAGAACCAAAGATTGAAAACTTATAGCTACAGGACAGATTAATGCTCCCAGAGACCTTGCCAATGTGACAAGCAGCTGTGTGGTGACTGGGAGCTGTGAGAGTGGGGGGGGGGGGGGGGGGGAGAATGATGGAGAGAACGTGGGGAGCACTAACTGGCTGATCAAACGTGGTGGTGGATCAAAGCATTACAGTCAACAACTGATGTATCAGGAAACAGTTTTAAATAGGTTACTAAAAGCTATAAAGGTAAACCAACAGAACTAAAATGAAAATGCTCCAAGCAGGGCTTGCGGATGGAGGGAGAGCAAAGGGAAGGACCAGTGGAATGAGCCATGGTTGCATTTTCCCCAGGGTGCAGTCACGGGTCTTCCTAAAGGGGGTCAGGCAGAGGCAGGGACCAGCCTGTCTGTAGCTGCTGACCATTATGGTAGCCACTAGCCACATGCGGCTATTGACTTATTGAAACGTGGCTAGTGTGACTGAGGAACTGAATTTTTAAATTAAAATTTTATTAATTAATATGCAAATTAATAGTGTGCCTAGTGGATATTGCATTGAATAGCACAGGTATAGGTGTTTCTTTCATCATCAGAAGTTCCACTGGACAGCGTTGGTCTAGAGTTTGGGTGACAATTATTAGAAGAATCAAAACCAGAAATGATCCAGCATAAATTCTTGGCTGGGGAAGATGGAA
This sequence comes from Myotis myotis, assembly GCF_014108235.1. Lineage (NCBI taxonomy): Eukaryota > Metazoa > Chordata > Mammalia > Chiroptera > Vespertilionidae > Myotis > Myotis myotis. The sequence goes on along the minus strand of NW_023416317.1, from coordinate 35,555,728 downwards.
CGGGGCTTTTACTCTTCCTATCACACGTCCTTTACACTTTGAATATCTATCATCTATATATTTTCTTGTATGTTCAGAATGCTCATCTCACCTGTCATCTCGAGGGCCACAGAAGTCCATTTCCACAGGATTTTTATGATTATTTTGTTTTTTAAAAAAATCTTTTTATCGTTTTTATTTTTTAGGTTTTTTTAAAAATATATATATATTTTATTGGTTTTTTACAGAGAGGAAGGGAGAGGGATAGAGAGTTAGAAACATCGATGAGAGAGAAACATCGATCAGGTGCCTCCTGCACACCTCCTACTGGGGATGTGCCTGCAACCAAGGTACATGCCCTTGACCGGAATCAAACCTGGGACCTTTTAGTCCGTAGGTTGATGCTCTATCCACTGAGCCAAACTGGTTAGGGCTAAAAAAAATCTTTTTAAAGGGAAGATATTTGTTCTTGTAAATTCTAATAGTCATAAACAAAAGTCATTGTTAATCCTTGTTTTCTTCTACCTAACATCCATGGCTCTGATAAAACACAAAATTATTCTAGTTCATAAAATTGAATTGCTATTTGTCACCTTCCTGGCCACAGCTCTGCTCCTTCAATACTCAATTATTTGATTCCTGTGATCCTTAAAGAGAGCTATGCCTTTTCTTTCAACAAAAGCCGGAACTTCTCAGAGAGGAAGGCAATGTTGGTGGCACCTGAACACGTGATGTGCAGAGGGGCCGCGCAAGCCACTTCCCGGGGGAGCGGGAAGGGCAGTGTGAGGGGCATGAGCACTTTTTAATTTACCTTCTTCAGCACTTGACCTTTTCGGCAACAAGGAGCATATGTTTCTTTTGTAATTAAGTGAAACCAATAAAAAGTGGATTAGATATAATAAAACTAAATGTTTGGCACTAACCTTTTAGAAAAATGAGACCAGATCCTTGAGGAGGCGGCCTAGAGAGCCCTTGGCGATGGGCTCCCGCGCCTCGCCACCTCACTCCGCACCACCCTCTTTCTCTCATCATTCCGGGCTCAGTGTCCTTCCTGTAGTCCTCAAGCACGCCACCCTGCCTCCCAGTATGGGGTTTGCAACCTGCTGGTTTCTCTGCCTAAATTGCTTCCCTGGCTTCACCCTTCCTCACCATTTTTGCCTTCAGGTCTCAGCTAAAAGCCCACTTTCTCAGGGAGACCTCCATGGCAGGTTGTATTTTCCAAAGGTGTTCTTAACAATATCTCCTCTCCCATGTTCCATTCTGCAGCATGACCTCGCACGCACCCATCAAGAGGAGGAGTCACGTTCTCTACCCCCTGGAGCCTGGGTGGACACTAAGACAGACTTGCTTGAACAAAGGAATGCAGGAGAGGTGACCTGGGCCTTCTGAGGAGAGGCTGGGGAAGACTTGCAGGTCCCTTATGGGTCATCGGGGATGCCGACTCCCTCTTGGAACCCAGTGCCCGCTAGAAGAAGGCCAAGCCGCACGGAGAGACCACGTGCAGACACTCTGATCAACAGCCACGGGAGGGAGGCATCTCACATGTCCAGCCAAAGGGGACGCCCGCAGTCCCTGCTGCCAGCAACTGCACAACAACCCAAGAAGAACCACTGAGGTGAGCCCAGCCACACAGAACCATGAGAGGCAGTAAATTCCTGGTTTAAGTGTGGGGGTTGTGTTTAGGAGCAATAGGTATCTAGTCCATCTTCCCAGGAGGGCGAGGCCCCCATTACACTCTCAGGGACCCTCCTTTGGAGAATAACTAATGGGAATAATGTGAGCCAAGCACTGGACCTAGTGCCTTACAGACACTATCTTACTCAGTCCTTCAAAAGGTCCCCTGAGGGAAAGAAGCATCTTTCAGTCCTTCTGAAGTGAGAGAAACAAGGCCGGTCAGGAACATTACGATCACTTCCCCTCTCTGCTCAGCCAGGATGGGAACACCAGGAGCCCCTTTGCAGCACTTCCCATGATTGTCACGGTCCCTGTATCTTTAGGATCAGTTGGATTAATGTCTCTTCCTTCCCAACTGAATTGTGAGCTCCGTGGGTATTGAAAACATGCTATTTTTGTTTGTGGTGAATCTTTGGTGCCTAAAATGTGCTCAATACCGTCAGAGTGAATACATTTCAGTGGCTTCCAGGGGGCTCGTGTTCGAGGTAAGAGAATAAAAGGCCATTTACCTCATTATTCCTTATGACCTCTACTCACCTGTAGTTTAGATGGGAAATATGTATTTGGAATGCAGAGGAGTATGGATATAGTGCTTGGGAGCATAGGCTTTGGAGAAGACAGATCTGGGTTCAAATCCTGACCTGAGCATTCTGTGACCTTGGCTAAGGTCATCATCTCGTCACCTGTAATATCGAGAACATACCGTGCTGGGTGCAGAGAGGATGAAATAATGAAGTAACAGGCAGAATGCCTTGAACACACGGCTTGGCATGCAATCCCAACAGGGTCCCACTGTCATGCACAACAGAAAATTCTTCCAACTCATGGCACAAGTGAGGTCTGCTCACATCAAACCTTAGCTCAGACTGAAATGGCCGAGAGATGTCTAGCTCAGGCTGGGTAGGTACAGGGGAGCGAGGCGGAGACTACACTGACATTTGCATTGATGATTTTTTAAGTCCTTGATTAAAGATTCAGCGAATTCCAAGTATTCAATATACGAAATCGGGCCACATCATGAAGACTGAGAGCTGGACGACCTTCCAACTCCACGCAGATGGACAGCACCCTTTCTAGGAGGTAGGACACACGTCCTGAGAGGAACTCTAACCGGCCTGGCTCCTGGGCCACACACACAGCCCTGAAATGGAGGAGGTAAGCATTTGGGGGGTTAGAGGCTTTCTGCCCCTCTATTCAGAAGCCATAGCTGCTACAAGCAGAAAACAGGCCAACACCTGAAATATGACTAAAGAGGCCTCAGGACTTCCTCCCTGGATGGGGCACGGGCACGGCTGCTGGAACCTGTCAGGGCTCCATTCACACGTTGCCCACGTCATTTCCCACTGCACTGACCAGCTGCTTGCTGTAGTCTCTGTGCATTTGCCCAGCTCTGTGTTTTCCTGTGTTCTCGGCAGAGCTTTCCCAGTGGTGGTCATGTAGCTCCCGTTAGACATTGCTCCTAGTTAGGAGTGACGCACTGTGCGCGTGCGGTGTGACTGATGGCGGGGGCATTGTTGTATTTACAGTAACTCATACGGGTGTTCCCCCACTTGAGGAATGTAATGACGGCAGGAAGCCAGCATGCTACCCCACAGTTACCACAATTTACGAACCCAGAGGTAGGTGTCTCACTTTTGATTGACCAGTAGGGGTTTTAAGGCCTCCGCAGGTTCAAGCCAGAGTGTGTTTACAATGTTTTCTTTGCAAGAGAGAACCGTTTGCAACCTTAACTCAAGCACATTAGAATGGAAAGGACAACAACTGAGCAAAGAAATGGTTTTTTAAGAGGATATTTGGGAGTTGGGCAGAAATAACATATATGTTCAGCCTGAGCATCCCCGATTGAGGAAATGACTGAGATGCCAAGTTGAAGGTTACAACACTTACCTGAACCACTGAAAAGAAAATGGGCAAATCAAAAAGGGGTTGGGTTGTTGAAGATTTAGACACATTTTTTACTCTTCCAAAATTTGGAAGCCATTTTGATTTGAGAGAAGCAGTAATTAGGCTGCAGGGTTTATTTTTTTTTTTTCAAAAATAGCACCAAATTTCATTGATTTGGAAAATAAAAGCTTGGGTTAACAACTCAGCTGGCCTTAGGGAAGCTACATCTCCTCTGGCCTTGAACTTACCATTTGCATTTTGGGGCATACTCTCTCTGGTGTGAATTAAGAAGCAGAAAGGGGTGTCTCAGCCCACTTTACAGTCAGGCAGCTACCACTGTGTGACGTTGTGAGCACCTCAATATAAGCCAGTGTCAAGCCAGACAAGCAACCCATTTTTGACAAAGCTTTTTACCAAGTAATGGCTTACTCTTAAGAGCAGAATATTTGAAATACAATTTTTAAAAGTTAAAATTTCATTAAATGCATGTACTGCTATTGGAGAAATATCATAAAACATCCTTTTTAATGTGACCACTACTTCATACAATGAAAAACTATTTACAATGTGTTGCTTCAAGATTGGTTGCTTTTACATCATATATATTATACCCAGCACATGTCTCCAGCTGGGGAGCTTCAGTCCAATTGCACGTTCTCCTTGTATTGGATGGTGCTCCAAGGTCCCTGGGGATTCAGGGGATCTGTCCACTTACATTCTCCTTAGTAATTATGGCTCAGCAGGCATTCCACCAAAATCATCTATAACCCAGAGACTCTGGTAATCACACATGTAAAATGCGTAGATTACATTTTTCTCCAATAAATACTAATTTGACAATACAATCCATTTCCATCTTAAGAAAGTGTTCTCTTTCTCAATGGAACTAGAGTGAATAGTCGGTGGTTCACACTGGAACGGAGTGATGGTCTTTGTATACAAATATAGCATACTTTGGCCAGGAATATCATTTCTTATTAAAGAGTTTATTTGCCTTCACACGCCGGATTGCTACATACATTCACAGTTTTAAGAGACTGCAATTAGCTATTCCAGTTGTGCTTTAAAATCCCAAATATTATTTTCATCAGTGAGTGCAAAGCGACTGCTCCACCTGACAGTGGTTGGTCCAGAGCTATAACCTCCAAGATGACGACGAGGAAGTGCCCTCACTCTCCAGGCTCATCGCTGGCTTTTTCAGGTATGACTTCCAGACTCCGTCGTGGCTTCTGCACGTCGGCATTTTCTGTCCCTGGTTTATTCAGTCCACATGAAACAGCAGCAAAATGGATTTGTTTCAAGTTCTCCAAAGTCTCGTTCTTAGCGTATTTTAAAAGATCCGCTTGTCCCTGTAACAAAACATGCGATGAAACATGTTAGATATGACCTGGCTTATTGTCACGGTTTGACAACATAGGTCTTCTGCTGCAACAGAAATGTTTTCATTCCTCCAAGGGGGCATGTGCATTTCTTATTGGCACGGCATTAGAACAGGTCAGTTTTAATGAGTTTACCAAGAGTGTGCTGCCTTTTCAGTCCTTTTCATTTAAAAATCTGAACAGAGGTGTATTACATCTTCTAGTAATTTGGCCAATCTTGTTTTTTCCTTTTGTTTTTCTTAACCTTTATATTCTGAAATACATATAAACTCACAGGATGCAAATATAGTACAGAGAGGTCTCGTGTACCCACATTTCCCCCAATGCTTACATCTGTAGTACAACAGTATCCAAGCCAGGGGCTGACACTAATACAATGTGTGTGTATAGTCCTCCATCACTTTAGCCCATGTGTAGATTCATGTAACCTCCACTGAAATCCACACACAGGGCTAACCCGTCACCACAAAGATCTCCCTGGTGCTGACTCCACAGTCACACCATTCCCATCCCTCCACAACCACTAATCTTGTCAAGCTATCCCGTGCATCTGACGATACTTAGCAGCATCCCTGGAGAGTAGTAGCAACGACTCAGTTGAGACAATCAAAATGTCTGCAGACATTGCCAAGTGTCCATATAGCCAATGATTTCAAGATGATGTGGTGTCAATTGCTCCACCGTTATAAAATTCAACATTCCTACTTTAATGTTTTGTTCTGTTTTCCTCCTTATATTTAATCTGCTTCCCACCAAGTGTTCTACTTATACCATTGTCGTTCCTTCTTTCTTAGTCTCTTTGCTCATGATTTTCCCCTTTTCTCAGGCTCTAAATTTATTCCATTACTCAATGATTCCTCTATAGCAGTGATGGTGAACCTTTTGAGCTCGGCGTGTCAGCATTTTGAAAAACCCTAACTTAACTCTGGTGCCGTGTCACATATAGAAATTTTTTGATATTTGCAACCATAGTAAAACAAAGACTTATATTTTTGATATTTTATATATTTAAATGCCATTTAACAAAGAAAAATCAACCAAAAAAATGAGTTCGCGTGTCATAGGTTCGCCATTACTGCTCTATAGTTTGACTTTTCCTTTGCCATACTTACATCCTTAGTACCATCCCTTCTTTCTTCCTTTCTGCTTGTTATTTGTTTTCAATTGCCTCCCAATGTGCATCCTGCACAGATAAAACTTGGGGCCACCTGCAAAGGGTGACAGGTAAGGACTGGCTCTGGCAGACAACAGGGCTATAATCAAATTTCTGCCACTAGTGCGTTCAAATGGCAATTTAAGTCACCATGAGGTGGGACTCCACAGAATGGTTTGCTATTTACCACTTACTGTTCATGATTTTCCTGCTTTATAGATATCTTTAATTAGTTACTATAAATAGGTGTTCCATTATTTAGTTTAACTGCATATCTCCCAGAGGCCTCAGGGGTACCCTCAGTGTCACTTTAAGATGACAGCACACGGTTCCTCTGCTATCTCTCACTTGCGTGTCTTCTGTAACCAAAACCAGAGAATGAAATATAATCTCACAGCCAGGAAACAAAGCCTTTATCTAGACTATTAATAGCAGGTGGTCACAAACATAGTGCCCTTTAGTAACTGTTTTGTGATCAGTCATAAATTTGGGTGATGTGAGACTCATCTAGAAACTGAATACATTTCAAACCAGTATTAAGTTTTCCGCACCACAGGCCAAATGCACAAACCTCTTCTAAAAGTGCGATGGAAACTATGTTACATTTCTTAAAACTACAATTCAAATTGGCATAGAGGGCTAGGAATGTAATTATAGTCCTAAATTTGAGACCACACAGCCTACAATATGCAGAAATGTATATCAGCAAAGCCTTCTGGAAACAATAGGTATTTAACTGAGTGACTACTGTATGCCAGGCACTGTCTAAGCTCTTTACAAAGATTATCTCATGGGAGGTTCAACTACTACCCATACTTTAAAGATGAGGAGACTGAGTTTAGGGAGATTAAAGGCCTCGCCCAATGCAGAGACTACACAGCAAATTTTGCTTAAGCACACACAACTTTAACAAATGGGACTACATCAAAATAAAAAGCTTCTGCACAGCATAAGAAACCATCAACAAAATGAGAGCCCGCTGCATGGGAGAACATATTTGCCAGTGATATCCAATAAGGGGTTAATCTCCAAAATATAAATCGAACTCATACAACTTAACAAAAAAGCTAAACAGACACTTCTCCAAAGTGGACATACAGAAGGCCAAGAAGCACATGAAAACATGCTCAGAGCCACTAATCATCCAAGAGATGCAAATAAAAATGACAACGAGGTACCATCTCACACCTGGCTACATCAACAAACAACAAGTGTTGGCGAGGACGTGGAGAAAAGGGAAGACTGGGGCAGCCTTTGTGGAAAATATTAAACATGGAACTGCCATTTGACCCAGTGATCCCACTTCTAGGAATGTATCCCAAGAAATCGGAAACACCAATCAGAAAGGATATATGCACCCCTATGTTCTTTAGCAGCACAATTTATAATAGCTAAGGTCTGGAAACAGCCTAAATGCCCATTAGCAGATGAGTAGATTAAAAAGCTGTGGTACATATATACAATGGAATACTATGCTGCTGTAAAAAAGAAAACTGTTACCATTTCCAACAGCAAGGATGGAACTGGAGAGCATTATGCTAAGCCTGTGGTCGGCAAACTGCGGCTCACGAGCCACATGCAGCTCTTTGGCCCCTTGAGTGTGGCTCTTCCTAAACCTTAGGAGTACCCTAATTAAGTTTAAAAAATTTGGCTCTCAAAAGAAATTTCAATCGTCGTACTGTTGATATTTGGCTCTGTTGACTAATGAGTTTGCTGACCACTGTGCTAAGCGAAATAAGCCAGTCAGAGAAAGATAAGTATCATATCATCTCACTCATATGTGGACTCTAATGAACAAAAATAGATCCAGAGACATAGAAGCATCGAACAGACTGTGGAACCTCAGAGGGAAGGGAGGGAGGAAAGAGATCAACCAATGAACTTGTATGTATAACTGCATAACCCATGAACACAGACAATGGGGGCTGGAAGAGGTCAATGGGGGGAAAGGGGCACATATGTAAAACTTTCAACAATAAAATTTAAGATTCAATTTCATTCAGAATGAATGCCTTTCTCCTCAGAAACAATTTCATGTTTTACTCAACAAAGATGGAGGTAGGGGGCTTGTAGGCAGCACCAGCGAGGAGGGGTGGTGCTGAGCGGGCCTGACAGAGGGCAGGAAAGGATGTCAGCGGCTGCGGGGGACACTGACCTCCACACGTGGCTCCCACGAATGACGCCTCCGGGGCCTCCATTGTTGAGTAGTGTGGTTTCTATACTACAAAGCGGTGTAAGTTCCAACTGTGACTGCATCTCCCTCGGCTACAGACCTGGCCATAGGAAGGGCTAATTTTCACCCTGGTGGTGAGTGCACCCCTGCAGCAGCAGAGGGGCCTCTCATGACACAGAAGAGGCTGCTCTGGTGGCAGAAGTGGGGTGAGGTCTCAGGAGCAGCCCTCGGAGTGTCCAGATGGAGTTTCCTCGAAACCCAAGCACAGAGGCAGGAGGTTGAGCATGGGTTCCAGGCAGAGACCAGTGCCTGAGAGGCGGGGAGTGCGGCTCAGCTGCAGAGAGGAAGTGGAGGGCACGGGCTGCTGAGAGGGGCAGGGCCAGGACCATGAGGGAGCTCCTGCAAATGCAGTGAACACAGTGCATGCATAGGACTCCCCCCGTTAACCTTTCAGCTCACCTGTGCATCGCCAAATGGTAGCTGAGGCTCGCAATTCCACATGAGAGGGATCCGACTGTCTGAGGTTTTACTGTGCTCAGATGCATCAGAAAGTACAGTCTGTCTAATGACAAACACTATTGTAGTTTGAGTTTCTGAGCCATCTGAGCAGTTTTCACACACTAAACAGAAATGGCTTCCAGTCAGTTACAGCTTTTCAGGAAAACAGGCAACATAATACATCACCTATAATAAATGACCTAATTAAAGGATACTGGCCTCAATAAAGGAAGTAAGTTACACGTAGGCTACGGAAGTCATTTTCCCAAAGGAAACAAATGTTAGGCTTCAGGTTGTCAAGGTAAGCACTGCACCTCAAGTAAAAGCAAATAAAATTGAGATTAATGTCTTACCAGGTGCAAAATCTGTCTGGTTTAATTATTTATTTTGTGGAGAAGTCCTCTGCTCCTAAAGAGAACAAACCTCTAATCACATGCAGGGTCTGTTTTTAGTCTTATTGGGAGGGTGGGATGGCACAGGATGGGGAGGTAGCTTGGTAGCAATTCGTCTGGAAAACATCTTGAGTTGCAAAAGTCCACGACTCAAGTGTGATCCAATCCAACATAACTTTGGCCTCTAAGATAATTTTCAGGCTACGAGCAAAATCATACCGAGTCTCACTCTGGGCTGCTGAGCCCAGCACATGTGAGTATGGGGATGATTCTAGTAGCCCGTTTTATGAACGCTGACACACAGAGCCCTCAGAAGGCCCAGGGCCAGCCGGCAGGGACCACAGCCTCCCATCCTGGCGTCTGTGGGAGGACTGAGCATGTCTGAGTGAGTCAGGCGGGCCTAAGAGAAGATGGGATCTTTCCCAGGGACGGGAAGGGTGTCGGAGAAGAAGGAACAGAGGGATTCGGTGCTGCCTAAGGGCATGACTATCACCAGGGGGTGGAGGTGGAGTCAAATTTTATAAAACTATGAGATTTTACCATCTTAGAAATGGTAACAAATAGAAACAGGAAAATTATCACTAGTGCAGTGAATATTTTAGCAAATGGAAAATAGAGGGAGAGGAAGGTCTTGATTAAGCTGGTGGTTCAAAGTGCATTCCGGAACGTGCTTCCCACATCCCTGATGAAATGAGCAACAAGAGTAAAGTTAGCAAACCAGTAACAAACACAAAACCACAAGCAGCCACCAAACAAAGAAAAGGATACACCAAGATGTAAGCAACTTCTAAAACTCACAGAAGCCATACTGGCAATTCATAAAAATCCTGAAAATTCTAACATCCAACCAAACTGGAGAGAAGCCAAGTGAGGGATGGAGTGGGAGCAATGACGGGACAGAGGGTGGGATGAATCGCAGAAGCATGATGCCAAGTGAAAGAAGCCAGGCACCAAGCAACATGGGAATTAGTCTTGGGATCAAATGGGACAACATAAAAATAGCAATATCCCAGCTCCCTACCTAGATATACTTGAGAATACTCACATTCTCATCTTTCAGAGCAGATGGTCAACCAACAGAGCTTAGAACTGAAATGTGTAGCTTTAAAAATACCAACAAGACAACTCCTATTAACATTTTTCATCTTTTTTCTTAACCTCAGAGCGATTTAGAAGAAATAAATACCCCTTACAGTAGACATTGTTCAGCAATTCATTTAGCTTTTCTACGGTTTACTTTTCTTCTGTTATATAAATTTAAAAAGAGCAATTAAGGTAGGATTCTATTTACTGGTGTACCTTATTTTATAATATCCGAGACTCAGTGCTTATGAGACCTACCGTTATTTTTATAGACTGCTAAGAAAGAAAAATCACCGCCAATGTAACTAGGATACAATGCAAAGATGCCATGGACTATGGATACATACCAATTTCAAAGATGCCAAAAATATGAAAAAATCATGACTCGGAATCAATAAAATGACTCTCCCTCCCTCCCTCCCTCTACCCACAAGCACAACAAAAAGTGTCCTGGAGTGAGCTCACCTACATTTAATACTCGTTATTTCTTAGAGGGAAGATCTGAGGTCATTTTAAAACTTTCATCTTTTCTAACATGAAAAACAACTTCTTTCTAATGAAGACATAAATGAATGACTGCTCTTCAAAGAAAAAAAATGACTGGGAGTAAGTATGCCGAGATGTTAACAGCGGGTCATTCTGGGTGGTGATCATGCATGCCATTTCTTCTTTGTTCATTTCCGTATTTTAAAGCAATTCTTAAAATTGCAAAACTAAACAAAGCAAGTAAAGATTCATAAAACCTGGGATGGCATCCTTAGGTGAAAGCAGTTTGTGGCAGGTGCCTCGTCTCAGGGCGACCCGCTGAGCCCGGGTACCAGGCCTATCCCAGCTTTCACACTGGAAATCCACCTCCCAGGATGACTGGCCACCCTGCATCCTTTACTGTTCCACCTGGAGGGGTGATGCACAGGAGAGACACTTGATTTGACTCTAGAGACTTAATACTTGGTATTTTTTAGGATGCTTCAGGATCCCCAGGGGAAGTTGTTAAAGATTCCTATGTCCCGCCCTGGAGATTCTGATGCAGGACCAGGAGGTCTGAGAGGGCCTCCGGAGGCTACATTTTTAAAATATATATTTTATTGATTTTTGACAGAGAGGAAGGGAGAGGGATAGAGAGAAACACTGATCAGCTGCCTCCTGCACACTCCCTATTGGGGATGTGCCCACAACCAAGGTACATGGCTTGACCGGAATCGAACCTGGGACCCTTCAGTCCGCAGGCCCGGAGGCTGCATTTTTAAGGACCCCAGGTAATTCCTATATGCGGCTTCAAGCTTGCTCAGCAGCGCCTCCTCCTCCTCTCCATATCCAGTGTCCTCTGAAACCTTCCCTGAGCGTATGTGCCCATCCGCTGCCAACTGCACAGCACGCGGAGCTCTGAGGGCTGCCACCTCCCCATTCACCACGAAGAACAAACCATGAGAGGAGCTCCTGCCAGGAAGAGGTTAGCAGCTCAACTCACATCCAAACTTGCATACGAGTCCAGGAGCACTGATTCTTCTAAAGAAAGTGTAAGCCTGGGAAACACACAGGAAGCCCTTCTATTGCACGGAAATGGCACACAGATCTTGCCAATTCTCCTCCATTGCTCGACACCATCCATAGCAAATATTATCCTGGAAATTTGAAAACTACCTAGTACCCTATCCTGTACATTTCTTTCCTTGTGAAAAAAGTCTGGGGTGTTAATTCTCACTCCTGGACATAAGTCTGTGGACAAAAAGAGGGGTATGGGAAGATCTGAAGATGGTGGTGTAGGTAAACACCAGTATTTGCCGCTTCCCACAACCACATCAAAATTACAACTAAAATACAGAACCATCATCCAGAACTGCGGGAGAGCTGGCTGCATGAAGTCCTACAACTTAAGAAGTAAAGAAAGCACGCTGAGACTGCGAGGGGGCTGGTCCGGCACCCACATGCTGGTTGTTGTTTTTTTAATCAGGAGGGAGATCATCTCTGCAGAGGCTACCCGGAAGGAGCAAGGGGCCCCAGCCCCATACCAGCCAGGGTTCCAGAGCTGGGAAGGAGAAGTCCCCGTAACTACAGGCTGTAAAAACCGGCAGAGACTGTGGTTGAGTGACAAGGAGGCTGCTGGAGACCCAGGTGTCCCTCTTAAAGGGCCAAACACAAACCTACACGGAACAGCTTCTTCAGAGCTCCAGCACCGGGGGACCCAGCCACATACAGGGAGGAACTGGATTGTCTGGCATTGGGGCAGGAACTCGGGGGTCGCTTTCTCCCAGATGGGTGCTCACAGAAGTCGCTGTTCCTGTGCTGGGACCTCCCTGTCGCAGGGCTGACTGGCAGCCATATCCAGGTCTCCATCAGCCTGGCCCACACTGTTTGCTCCGCCCTGGTGATTCCCTGAGACCCCACCCCATCCAATTTGCAGCCCCACCCAACCTGTTTGCAGCAGCTTTTCCATATGAAAGGCCTGTCCTGGATCAGGCTTCAGACTTTGGTAAAATATCTCAAACAAGCTGCAGCTGGTGACAGCGTGCTCCAAACCTATCAATAAAAGGCCCAGACTAGGCACTAGCACCAGCCTGCCTTGCTTCACAGCTGGGCCCCGCTTCCTACACAGCAGCTCTCCCACTCTAGTCCCAGCTGGTCCTCACAGCCCACTGGCCTGGAGGTCAACTCCTCCCAGAGGTGCCAATAGCAGTTAAGGCTCAACTACAAGACTGTGCACACAGCCCACACAGGGGCGCACCTAGAGTGCCCAGCTCAGGTGACTGGGGAGGCTGGGCCACTGGGCCCTACAGAACCACCTGCTACACAAGGCCACTCTACCAATGCCAGGAGACATAGCAGCTCTACCCAATACATAGAAACAAACACGGGGAAGTGGCCAAAATGTGAAGACAAAGAAACATGTCCCAGATGAAAAAAATGGAAGCAAGCAAACTACTGGATACAGAGTTCAAAACCATTGTTATACAGTTACTCAAGGATCTTAGTGAGAATGTCAAAGACATGAAAAGGGTCAGTCAGAAATTAAGCATACACTAACTGAAATAAAGGACAATTTATAGGAATTCAACAGTAGAGGATTCTGAGAAATCAACAACTTGGGTGTTTTTTGCTTCCTCATATTCCAATCAGAAGAGCCAAAAGAAAAAAAGACTCCAAAAATAGGAAGAAATTATATGCTCCACCCTCAAGGGAGCACATAATTTGTTAACTATCCTGGAGCTTCTGGGACAACTTCAAGCGTACCAACATTTGCATCATGGGGGTGCCCAATGACGAATCTCAGTGGGAAGGGGAGGGAGGGCAGGAAGAGATTAACCAAAGATCTTCCCTATGGACACAGCAGAGTGGTGAAGACCTGGCGTGGGGCAGGAACCGGTGGAGGGGGACAATGTGGGGGAAAAAGGGAGACATCTGTAATACTCTCAACAATAAAGTTTTGTTTTTTTAAAGGGGTATGAGTTCAGTGACCTAATGTAACATCATGGGGGTGGGGGTGATATGATCATAAATTCCTAACCAGGAAAGGCATGGTGGGTAGTTACACCCCAGTCCTATAACTTCCTTCCTAAAAGGTTTAAGCAAGCCCTGTCCATTGTTCTTGTGCATCTAGGTTAACACACCCCTGAAATGCCAGAAGCAATCTCCTTTTACAGACCCCTGGGAGGGGGTCTGTAAGCACGCTCAGGGAGCACATAATTTAACTATCCTGGACCTGGTTTTCTCCCACCTTCATTTAATCTTCCTTCCTTTCCCTCTTTAACTCTAAAGGCATAAAAACAAAAAACAAAAACAAAACTGCAAACCATCATTCTCCACAGCATCTGAGATCTTGCTTGCCAACAGTGTCCTCAGTTTGGCTCAAATAAACTCTTACAAAAAAGATAGGTTGGACATTTCCTATGTAGACAAGTCAAAAGAAAATCTGTTACCTCAGGGTAGCTATTTGGTTCAAGTACTTATTTCTAAAGCCGGTACAGTCCTTTATGTCACCTGGTTTTCATTAGCATGTGAGCCAGGCTCCGTTTTAGGTGCTTCTCAAACTTTGATGTACATAGGAATGCCCTGGAATCTTGTAAAAACAGAGCTTCTGATTGGTGGGTCTGGGGTGGGGTTGGGCATCTGCAGGTTGAACAGGCGCAGGATGACGCCCAGATTGCTGGGGCCTAGGAGTGGCAAGGAGAGCTGACAGATGGAAGTTGGTTCCCTAAGTCTATTTTTACCTCCAATAAAAAGCCCAGTGAGCATTTATTCCTATCACAAGGCTATGAACTACTGTGCTATTTTTTCCTGAGATTTGCAGGAAATTTGTAGTGTAACCCCCACCTCTGGTGGGAGTGAGTTGGCAAGAAGTAAAGCCAAATTCCTTTTCATTGTACATTCTTATCTCTGCTGTTACCGAACCGCAGCAATCAGAGTTAAACACTAAGCAGAAGACCTAGAGATTTAAAAAAGTACATGTGTAGGAAGGGGAGTGTTTGAAGAAGAAAATGATTTTAATTATAAAAACGAGTAGGGGTTAAATGTGAGAAAACCCAAGTTGGCTAGCTTTGGAAGGGAAACTTGTTAAATCAACTTGGAAAACTGTCATCAGCTGCAGGGATGGATCCTTTACCTCAAAGGGGAGTGTGTGGGGTGGGGTGGGGGGGGGGATTAAAAGAGGCAATGTGAGAATGCCATTAGTTTTGAACCCAACTGAGCAGAAAGTTTGGCAGGTGAATATTACATTTTGCTGTCCAAGATCCAGAGTGAAATAATGTTTTCTGTATTATTATTAAAGTTCCTAAAAATTCAGATGAAGAAAAGTGAAGACCACATTGAGATAAAACTCAAAAAAAGTTTCAAGGTACATACAAAGCATTATTATAAAAATCATGTCATATTATATATTATTAGAGAAAAATACTGGGAGACAGTACAGCCTAGGCCAATGGCATTGTCTCTGGACAGTAGTACTTTACCTTTGGTTATGATATTTTGACATTTTCTAAAAATTTTTTATTTTATAATAAAAAATAAAAGTGCTTTTTAAAAAAAATGGACAGGCTGAGCTAGATGGAAGGAGGGAAGAGAGGAAAGGAGGGAGGGAGGGAGAGAGGGAGGAAGGATGGGAGGATGGAAGGATGGAAGGAAGGAAGGAAGGAAGGGAGGAAGGAAGGGAGGAAAGGAAGGGAGGAAAGGAGAGGAGAGGGGAGAGAGGAGAGAGGAGAGGAGGGGAGGGAAGGAAGGACTGAAGATGGCTTTTCCCTCGAAGGAAATTTCTTTCCAATAGCAATTCCTTTACATATTTCTTCTGATTATGCCCTACACTATTGTCCCCTATGTTTTTCTGGGATCATATTAATATGAAGGCTGTCACTGAGTGTTAAATGAAATTCGAGTAACTAGAATCTTTAAAGTCCCAATCACTCCTCTGTAGTCAATATTTCCTATTTCACACACAGCACCTGGCATCCATGAAGTTCACAATGCTGCAAGGATGGAACGCAAGGTCCTTTCACTTTCTACCGGAATCCACAATGTGCCAACCAACCGTTCAAGTCCCCACATTCTCCCTCTGAGCTGCGCCACCCAGCCATGGTGCCTGCAGACCCTCGGAGGGCAGAGGGCACTGGGTCCCTGTGAGCATGGACAGCTTCCATGTACACAAAATGTCCCGACAGAAAGAAATGTGCTGAAGAAGTCTGCAAAACCACTAGCACCAGCAACAACCTGCTAGGTACCTTTAAGATGGTGATATTCCAGGTGAAGCTCTCCACAGCTTTTTGGAGTTTTCGCTCCTTCAGACCTTCCCTGGTGCCTATGCTGTGCAGGTGTTCATGGAATTCCATGGCTGAAAGAGACAGACAAAATAGATTACTTCTCCCTCCAGGCTGTGCCAATGAGCCAGCAATATCTCTTTTACTAGGTATTGCTACATGATTCCAACGTCCAGTGGAATTTCGTGAACATGCCTATTTAAGAATGTAATAATGGGGAAACACTCAGAATTCAGGGCATCAGGAAGTCGGAAGGCATGTGAGAAATCTGTGGTCGTTCCACATGGTTTTGAGGGCGAACAGGACACACGGTTCGTGCTCCTCGTTTCAGAGGTGAGGAAACCGGGCTCGGCTCGCAGAGCTTGATGCCAGTGGAGGGAGCAGGAGGAAGAGCTGGGACGAGAACCCAGGTTTTGGGAATCTCACAGGCAGATTTCAGCTCTGTTGAGGACACAGTGTCAGCAACTGGGGATGAAATGAATGCAAAATGTATTTCCTGTCACAGGAGAGTCAATCTGAGATTAGACACCACGCCTGTTGTAAAAGGAAGGGGATGGGGTGAAAGACCATAAACTCTAACTGGACATTTATATCATGACTCCATAAAATTCATGTAACCCGATTAATATTCCTTACTGTCATTCAAAAGAGTCTCTTAGAGGCTCCCCATGCCGTGACACCGCAATAAGGCGGGACCGGTATGATGGCCCTTTTATTGGTCTAATAAAATTAGGATTCACTGACTTTTTGCATATTAAATTGTAATCAATTATCCCATCTCTGGCCAATGGGAATCCTCAGACAGGTTTCTATGTCCTTTTGAAATGACCAATTAGCCTCTGATATGTTCCTTGTTTTCTTGCACAAGATGTTCTAGACCAGCGGTCACCAACCTTTCGGCCCTCATGGGCCACCAGTGGTCCTCGGGCCACCGGTTGGCGACTGCAGTTAGACAACCAAGTCCATTCCCCACCTCACACTTGGAAACAAGCATTTCTCTGGATTCTGTCAGGGGGGAATATTTAAAGGCCACATCTATCTTTTATTAAAGGGAAGAGTAAGATCTTGCTAAACTTCCAATTCAAATTTAAGTATACAGGGTTTTCACATACTATATATATATTTGAATTTATGCTTATTTCTTATCTGTTATGGGGACGGTCTTAATTCCTAACCATCTCAACATTACTATTACTAGTATAATTGCTGAATCTAATTTAAACTATTTATTTTGGCCTTGGAATGTATCTTACTGAGAATGTTTGGTAAAAATATTGTATTCTAAGATCAGTCCGAATAATTCTTTTCTCTGTTTGGTTATGTCACTAACCAAGTACAACTAGATTCACTTATTTCTTTTCTTTTTCTTTTTTCATTTTGTGTGTTTTTTTCTGGATGTAATCTGTGTTATAATTATCTCAAAACTTGATTCCAAAGTCAAATTATATACCAAGGTGTATTCAGATAAGTTTTGCTTCCATCCCAATTTCCACTACCCTGACCCCTCCCTCCCCCTATACAGATTTATTAGTTTTTCTTTTCTTTTTTTATATTGTTTCTCTTCGAAAATATAAGCACATGTGTACAAATATTCATAATGCTTTCTTGTACAAACGTAGCATGCTATGTGCACTGCTCTGTACCTCGGCTTTGCCTTTTCCTCACGTGACTACGCCCTATATCTAGTTCTGACTTTCACTGGATGTGATTAACACACTGCAAAACAGACAGACAAAAAAACAAGCAAACAAAATAACCATGGATAGGTGGCAATCTTGTTTTAAAACCCAGGTGTTTTGCTAGAGCATGAAACCACACACACAATTTTTCCCAGGTTACATGTGGGAGCCTCCCTGGCATGTGCTGTACTGAAAAAACGGCCAGGTGAGGCCCTAACGCTGAGACCCCAGTGTGCTGGGGAGGGGGGAATTAAGATTTAATTTTGGACGTCAGCAAGACCTGGGTTTCAGGGCCTGAATCATTAATACTCATTGTGTTTATATTTCTGGGGGCCGGGAGGCACTCGTCTCACACGTCTCACGTAGGTGTGGTAGACAGAATCCATGACTGGGCGACAGGAAGGAGAGACACAGCCGGTTGTGTGCAGGGGGTATAAACAAGAAGGCATACACCTGGATGGCCTTCGGGGCGCACAGGGCGAGACAGGGGAGGGAATGGAAGGGCTGTCACCCCTACAACTGCCTGCCCCGCCATGGGGTATGATGTTTCTTTTTCATTACACATTTCAAAACTGGCGCAAACGTGTGACACAACAATACGCGGGATGTTTCAACGACAAAGTTATCTGCGTGGAAGCCTCCCTCCACTAGAGGCAGACTGTTGGCCTTGCTGAACAGTTCAGCACTGTAACTGGGTAGAAGCTTCCTTCCTTTAACATGGCCTTTCTCCTTTCTTTCCTTTGATTCAAGCTGGGTTCACCCAGGACCCTGACTCACCTGCCTCCTTCTCCCTTGCACAACCACTCCCTTAAGTATTTAAGCCCTCAGGACGAGATTCTGATCGGCATCAAATAATAATCTTTAGAACAAGATTTCCTCCGGTCTGCTGACCACAGAGACTTAGAGATAACACTTAGGCCTCAGTTGTGTTTCATCTCCAGGCCAGAAAAGCAGTGAAACCAGATAGAGATGCCACGGCTGACATCAGGACCAGATGATCAACTACCCTCTTCTCCAACGCCGACCAATCAGTAGCGACCTGCACCCTGACTACAACCCAAACTTCCTTAGTCACCATGACCGGGGATTTTCCCCTTGTACAGCCATCCCTGGGAAGCCATGGGAGCCAGGTCTTGGAGCATTAGCCAACTTGTCTCTGGGCATGAGCCACATCCTAAAAATAAACCCTTACTCTGCTGCAAGCTCCTGTTGGTCTTATTGGGCTTTGATGTGCACAGGCAAATGGACCCCTTTAGTCCGACAGCATCACCCGTAAGGTAATGACACCAACTGCTCGCTGGGCTTCATTCCAACAAGGAAAAACCTACAGATAATACAAGCATGGAAGAGTGGATGGAGGCAGCACTGGCTTTGACCAACACCTATCCCAGATTTAAAGAAAGCAGCTTTCGGAAAGTTCAGAAGAACACAGGCCAGAGGCAGTAACAAGACAGGCTGCTTTGAGAGGGAACAAGGACTCAAGGGGGAAACAGTCAAGATGGTGAAAATGATACTGATAAGGAAGATATGGGAAAGCATTTAAAGAAATAAGTGTAGCTGTTTTAAAAAGCTCATATTTTACATGTTTTTTAGAAAGTGAGACTAGAGAGTTCACCTTTATTTTATCAACTACCCTCTTCCCCAGCTTACATGTGGGAGTCTTAAAATATCTACAGTCCAATAAAAGTCATAGGGAAGTACAGAATGTTTTATTAATAAAGTTCTTTAAAAATGGGGCAAAAAAGGTGATGAGTTGAAAACTGGAAAAGTTGTTAAAAATATAAAAACCCCCAATTTTTAAAATGACCACTGTCATTGATTTCATTATGCTGCACAACAGATGTGTTTCTTTAAAAAATATTTTTATATTATTAACTTATAGACTGATCAGTGCAAGCATGTTGCTCATCTGCTGATATGAAGCATGTACTGATTTTATTTTTATGGGAATAAAGGATTCTCACCATGGCCTATGCAGCATGATTGCTCCCTCTCGCCTCCCCTGTCCTATACCAAGCCGAGGGCAAGGACTTAGGGCACACAATGCAGGGGAGCAAGAGGCAGCTCACGGGATGCTTTACGTACATTGCAGAGGAGACTGGAGAGGGGCACAGAACCCTCCCCAAGGAAATGGTGAAGAAGGACTGGAATATTGGTTTGCCTGAGCCCAGTACCCCAAGATTTTCCAACAACCATGCATTATTTCTGAATTAGAGTCCCTGCCCTTAATAGGAGTGTATGCTTGTAGTTATGTGCATCAGATAATTATGCTGTGAGGAAGTACACTAAGGGCTATTGGACCCAGTTCTAAGGGAATACAGAACGGGAAGAATGAGATTATGCATTTGAACTGGGTCAGTCCCTATATAACAAGAAAATCTAATTATATATATCCAAGATGCAAACTGCATTATTCCCTTGATATTAAATTACCAGGAAATCTATCCCAACATCACAGGGGTCTTTTTGGTTCTTTACATCAACAGTGAGTATAAAGGACTTGTCTGGGGTAGATGTTAACTTTCTCCCTTTTTCCCAAATTATTTTCAGCAAAGAAACATGAACCCAATGAAAAAGTCCTTTAAGATTCACTAAGAATATTAAAAGTATCTCTCTTCTCCTTCTGTGAGTTCTTACCATACTGTCTAAAGAGCAGATGGTGAAAATCAGGTAAGTAAAAACTTTACGACTAAGTTACCACCGTCCCATACCCCCCACAAAGAAACCAAGTTGTTTTTGCTCTAAAACTCCTGGTTCTATAATTTCAGTTTGAGGTGGTGGAGTTAGGAACTGGTGGAAGGTGAAGGAATCTGGAGCTCCCACTGTGGGGACCAGGATGGAACGTTGATCAGCTCTTGGGGGAGCACTGGGTAGACAGGGAGCGCATGTGAATCTGACTGCAGATGGACATCCAGAAGTGGGGGAGGCTGGGAGTTAGGAGGTTGCTCCAGTAATCCAGAGAATTTGAAAGCCTCTATTGCTTGAGAGAGCTTGGAGGAAAGGTAACTCAGCAAAGGACTTGGGGGAAGGGAGCCTGTAAGAGGATCCTAGGGGCAGGCTTCCCAGAGAGGGGATCTCAAGCCTCAGTGTACAAGAGTCCCTGGAGGTACTGTTTAAAAGGCGGTTTCTCTGCCTCTCCCCCAGCACTCTGAGGAAAACCAGAACAGGAGGATGGGGAGATGGGACTGAGACAGGAAGTCATGATGAAGATGCAGAGCAAGCCCAGCAGGTGTCAGAGGGCCACAGGTACAGGAGCATTTCAGAAACCTTAGAATTATGAAATAGCAACTGTCTATCCTAAAAAAGAGAAGGACAGAAAGGGGGACAGGAAAGTCAAGGCTCTTCCTTTTTAAGTGGCCCAGCTCACATGTACAAATATTTATTTCCAAATTATTTTATCTTAAATAAGATTTCTTTCTATGTTTTCTAAGTTTCTTGTTCATTAAAAAGGACTCTAATGTGAATAATCAGGAATATTTACTTGGAGAGGTGAAACTGAACCATTACCCAAGAACTTCTTTAGATGTGGATTTTTCAGAATAGATCTCAATTTCTGTAAATAGTAGTCAATCTTCATAATATTGAAATACAAAAGGTTGCATCATTTTGGATAATGAAAGGAATTATTGATTCATGAAGTAATAACACTAATTGGTCAGGCAATAACATTCATTGATTACACACCAAGTGTAGGACATTACTTTGAATAAAGCACTTTTGATGTTTCTCTTGAAATTATCGTGTTTTCTTTGATTACAAAATCCACATTTTTAACCTGTAAAGGGTCAATCCGCATTTTTAACCAGTACCGTGTGCCATCGATCGGAACAAGTGGTAATTTGAAGGAGCAATACAACAAAATAGCATACATATCAAATCGCATATATATCAACATATGTGTAACGCCATCTACTGAAAAAAATCCACATTATTAACCGATATACCTAGTATGTGGGAGATCTAGCAGGCATGAATGAACTATATACTATAATATAAAAGGTTACAGAATAAATTACAAACAACTGGTAATTTAGGGTTATATTACCTAGTCTCAAAAAATACACTGAAAATAATAAATCAGACAAGTTTAATGTGTTTGCACTTAAATGACTAGCTAGAACAGCCATGGGCAAACTACGGCCCGTGGGCCGGATCCGGCCCGTTTGGCTGTTCTATCCGGCCCGCGGAGCCGAAAGAGCGAAGGGTTCTCTTGCTCTCCCCTCCGCTCCTTCACCAGCAGCAGTGTTAACATGTATTAGTTCACACAAACACTCCCTCCATGCTTTTGTTCCGGCCCTCTGGTCTAGTTTAAGAACCCATTGTGGCCCTCGAGTCAAAAAGTTTGCCCACCCCTGAGCTAGAACATGAGAAGATAGTAAATACTCCTAAGGTGCAGTAGATTGCCCTTGCACCTGTTATAAAAGCGTAAGCAATTATATTGGAAATTATGTAACAAGGAAGACAAGGGCCATTTGGATATTTATAACATCATTCTTGGGCCATACAAAATTATCAACTTAAACATTAGCCTACTACATTTGGTCAAACATTTAATTAATTCACCCCTAATGCCCTGGCAGGGCCAGGCCCAATGATTGTGTGGGCCTTGTATAGCTGGTGGGCCAGATGTTCCCCACCTCTGCTTTAGGGGCTGAAATAGGGGGCTTTCTCATGCCAATGCACTAGTTTCATTGATGAATTATAGGTAAGAAAAATCTACACTCTTGAAAATAATGAGAACTTTAATGAAAATTTCTCTTGTGATGGCCATCTACAAAAATCAATTAGTTAAGTTTAAAAATTACATATTTGAGCCAAAAAAGATTAAATGTTGTTACAGAACGTGGCTGTGAGCTTGCATGGCCCGACAGTGCCTGGGGACTTACAGAGAGCTATGGCCAGGCACTGGTGCCAAACGAGAGGGAGGCAGGTTCTTGACTGAGTTGCTGCTGCTTAGTGACAAGAATCCCCACTGTGAAAACAACCTTCAGGTTCAGAAATAGAAACCAGGACAGTAATAAGGAGGGAATAAGTGGGGTTGCTTTCTTTTTTCAGAAACAAGTTCCATTTCCCTGTATATTTTCAGGATCTTCATCATAAATGTGTATATCTTAGAGCCATGTGTAGTTGTTACATTACCTTAAAGTTAGTTGTTTAACACAAATACTTGTATTTTTCTATTAGTTAATGGCCCAATCTAGTCTGATTTGAACTAAATGGCATTATAAGAGCCTCAAATAAAGCATGGCCTTGCCCATGATTTTTAATGGTGAAACGTAATATTTTGGGTCAAATACCAGTATTAAGAGATAGGGGTAGGGCAGGGAAGCAGGAGTCCTTGATTCTACTAAATCATTGCATCAAAGTAAGACATGAGGTAACAGTTAATTCTGGCCAAAGAAATGAAAATCTTTGTTAAGTTTTAGTAAACTTCATTTGAAAATAAATACTAATTAAGTAAACAGTCTTTTGAAAAGTGTGACATGTTATATAACTGTGATGTGCCATATTATTTAACTGTCAAAATATACATTTTGTTCAAGGGCATTAAAGTTGAAGGTTGTGAGCGTATATCCAGATCCAAAGATGCGCATGGGAACATGGCCTAAAGCTTGGGGTGAGTGATGTCCAAAAAGCAGAGAATGGTCATGTCTCACACACAGACCTGGCTGGGCCTGGCTGAGGCTGCTCTTCTGCCAGAAGGGTTCTCTTTGAGCCTTTCCTGCTCTGTGCCCAAACCCTGCAATGACCCCATGACCCCAAGTCTCTGTTCCTAGTGAAAAGCTGTGGGTTATTTTCCTTCTGGAATGTTAGCCAAGAAGAAAATCTGTTTAAATTCCTTTGTGGTAATGAACTTGAGAACTAAGCAGATAGACAGCAAACCATGAAACAGCAGGGAAAGGACAAATGGAAAACCCATACTCATGTGGTTTCCACACGAGTTTAGCTCAATCTGGTCTACAGGGAATGGAAGACACAGGCCATGGGACCAAAGAACAAGGCCTGGCAATGGATCCATGGTGAGGACTGCCCCAATCATTTAACCTTTGGTTTAGTTATAATGTTAAATTTCACAAAAGTATATTATTTCATTTTTATGTAAAAAAGTATATTTTAGAAAGTTATTGCTTCTTTACATGTCTTCTCTCAAAAATCTAAACAGCTCAGATTTTTTTCATACTGGTAGGTGTTGGTTTCACGTAATTTTTCAATTATTGTTTTAAATACTTTATAACTTAAATATTGTAAAGGTTTTTCTTGGAGACGCTTAAAGCTTAACGACAAAACAATAAAATGTAATGCTGA
The DNA here is from genome assembly GCF_014108235.1 of Myotis myotis. Lineage (NCBI taxonomy): Eukaryota > Metazoa > Chordata > Mammalia > Chiroptera > Vespertilionidae > Myotis > Myotis myotis. The sequence goes on along the minus strand of NW_023416317.1, from coordinate 35,531,787 downwards.
TACAAGTAACATGTTTTATAAAAATTAATGAGTGTAAATTTTCTAAGATGATATAATTAAGAATGTTAGTACAACTGCATAAAATGAACCGTAGTGAAGAGAAATTTCCACTTCTCATCTAATTTCCTGCTTCCCATCACAGCTAACTTAGATGAAAACCAAACAACCATATCCTATCCTAACCCTAAACCTATTACTAGCACAAGAACAGGCATTTATATAAATGGAAAATAACAGAGACCCTGGAAATTGACTCGTGCCATTATGGTAATTAATATTTGACAAAGGAGGTTAGAGAATACAATGGAGTAAAAAAAAAATCTCTTCAATAAATGGTGCTGAGAAAACTGGACAGGTACATGCAAAAATATGAAGCCAGACAACTTACACCATACACAAGAATAAACTCAAAATCGGTAAAATTATTAAGTTGAAGTCACAAAACAATAAAAATCCTTGAAGAAAATATATGCAGTAAACTCTCAGACATCTCACTGATACATATCCTAGGGCAAGAGAAACAAGGAAAAAATAAACAAATGGGACTACATCAAATTAAAAAGCTTCTGTACAGCAATAGAAACCATCATCAAAATGAGAAGTGAGCCCATTGCATGGGAGAACATATTTGCCAATGAAACATCTGATAAAGGATTAATTTCCAAAATATATAAAGAACTCAAAGGAAGACAAACAATCCAATTTAAAAATGGGCAAAAGACCTGAATGGACACTTCTCCAAAGAAGACACACAGATGGCCAAGAAACATGAAAAAATGGTCAAAGTCGCTGATCATCAGAGAGATGCAAATTAAAACCACAATGAGGTGGAGGAGAACCAAGATGGTGGCTTAGGTAAACGCCTGTACTCACCGCCTCTCACAACCACATCAAAATTACAACCAAAATACAGAACAACCATCATTCAGCCTGAAAGCTGACTGAATGGAAACCCTACAACTAGAGAAGCAGAGCAGAAAGCACGCTGAGACTGGTAGGAGTGGGAAGGCACAGAACAGGCTGGTCTGACACCCATCTGTGCCATTTTTTAATTGGGAGGGAGATTGTTTCTGCAGAGGCCGCCTGGAGGAGCCCCACACCAGCCCCCTAGCCCAGGGTTCCAGAGCTGGGGAGAGAAGTCCCTGTAATTTTGGGCAGTAAAAACTAGCGGGGATTTTGTGCGGGAGACCCCAGTGTTCCACTTAAAGGGCTGGTGCATGAATTTACCTGGACTCCCAGCACCAGGTGGCTTTGGGGGACTCAAAGATCTTACGTATAGACAGTAGGGTGGTGAGGCATGGGGTGGGGTGGGAACTAGGTAGAGGTGGACAATGGGGGGGAAAAAGGGACATCTGCGATATTCTTAATAAAGATTTTAAAACAATAACAAAAAAGTATAATGAGGGCCTGGCCAGCATGGTTCAGTGGTTGAGCGTTGACCTATGAACCAAGAGGTCATGGTTCCAATCCCAGTCAGGGTCCATGCCTGGATGGAGGCTAGATCCCTAGTGTGGGGCATGTAGGAGGCAGCTGATCAATGATTCACTCTCATCATTGATATTTCTATCTCTCTCTCCTTCTCCCTTCCTCTCTGAAATCAATAAAAACATATATTTTTAAAAACTACAATGAAATATCACCTCACACCTGCCAGAGTGGCTACCATCAGTAAATCAACAAACAACAAGTGCTGGTGCAGCTACTATGCAAAACAATATGGAGTTTCCTCAAAAAATTAAAAATGGAATTGCAATTTGACCCAGCTATCCCACTTCTGAGTGCTCATCAGTACATGAGTGGATAAAAAAGTTATGGTACATTTACACAATGGAATACTATCTATAATAATTTATAATAATAAAAGTGTAATATACAAATGGACTGAATGGCCAAACAACAGAACGACCATCCAGACGACCACACTATGACACGCACTGTGACCAGGCCAGCCAAGGCGGGTGCGATGCAATTGTTCGCCCCCCACCCCCCATCACCCCACGATCACCCCACAGAGGGAGGCCCAGGCCACTGGCCAGCGGGGCGATCAACTGGGGGGCAAGGAGAGGGGGTGGCAGCAGATGCAGGTAGCGCCAGGCCAAGGCGGGTAGGGGTGGGGCCGGGTGCCAGCAGCCGGAGGGAAGCCGGTGTCTGAATCTGGGGGAAGGAAGGCCTACCCTTGCACGAATTTCGTGCATTGGGCCTCTAGTACAGATGTAAAAAAGAAGAACCTCTTACCCTTTGGGACAGCGTGGATGGACCTGTAGATTATTATGCTAAGCAAAATAAGCCGATCAGAAAAAGACAAGTATCACATGATCTCTCTTATATGTGGAATCTAATGAAAAAGATAAACTGACAAACAAAATAGGTCAAGAGGCATAGATGCATGGAACAGACTGACAGATCTCAGAGGGGAGGGGTGAGGAGGATGGGAAGAGATTAACCAAAGAACTCCTATGCAACAGTGTGGTGAAGGCCTAGGTGGGGTGAGGGCTGTGTTGAGGGCGGTAAAGGGGGGGGGGGGAGAATGGGAGACATCTGTAATACTGTCAACAATAAACAAATTAAAAAACATATGACCTATATAATACTAAGATATGAAAGAGGCTTTTGCTTTGAAGGGAAGGGGGTTTTAGTCAGAATCATGGCATCATTTCCTCTTCAATTGAAATGGATGCCATTTATTCTTGCCAAACATAAAGCAGATGACCTTTCAAACATTCTGTTTGGGATTTTCTCTACCAATATAAATGATATGAACCTAAAATATACCACATAGCATATGGCTAAAAATTTTTAGAAGTATAATTTTTAAATATACTCATAATATATATTTAAAATTTTAATTTATTTCAAATGTCCCAAATTAGGTGTAGTGAGCTAGTTCCTGGAAAATGGAATATAACACAGGTCTATTTGGGACCTCATTCAAGAGGTCAGTTTATCAACAGTTATCAAAAGTACCACAATATAACATGGTCTGCATGTGTCTCATGGCACAACATCAAAGTATCTTGAAAACAAAATATGGATATCTCATCATTTTTCCAACTAATTTACATAAGTCCTTGTTAAAGTATTCATCCTCTGTAATTTATCCATTGCCCCAGAATGCCAGCGGTTGAAGTTTGGGGTGCCGCGGAAACGTGGGTGTTTATACCATAATCCCATGGAACATGGAAATGCCTAATTAGTTTTCATATAGTTCCAGTTGGTAGTCTCTTTTTCTTGGCCTTCTTCCCAAACAATCTTGGCATTAAAACAAAACTATTTTAGAATGGATTTTGAGCTGTTAAACCCCGTTCCACATGAGGTGAAAGAGATAAACCAGGTCTCTTAAATACATCCACGAAACCCAGATGGATGGCACGCTCCCCGAGACGCCACAGCCACAGCAGTATAGTTGTGAATGGGTTATATGGAGAAGGTTCTACTTGCTCTGCCAGCAGGTTCCACTGGGTCTAGGTAAGATGGAGTTGCATGACTTGTAGTCTTTTGTGGTATCCAATCACCACACCACCATTCCAAACACTTGGCCACGTGACTCACCTGATCACACAGGAGGAGTGTTTTACAGGACCCTCCTCACTTCATTTCACTTGAGAAATAAAAAGGCTTCTTCACCCCAGTTACACATTAAATCGATTCTTCCTCTGCCAGTTGGGCATGGCCATCATCACCAGGACTCTCATGACCTCACTGTTCCTCATCTCCCTTTCTTTTTACACCTCTTCTTACTTTACGAAGACAGTATAATCATGTGGCTCAATACTTTGAAAAGTAGAAACGGGTATAGAGAGAATTATCTTTCTCTTCCCTATCTCTCCGCCTCCCTGCTCCCCTCTGGTCTGGCAACCATTATGTCTTCTTACGTATCCTTCCAGAGAGGGAGGCACTGACAAGCAAGCATACAGGTCTCCGTTCTTTCACCTCTTACACCAAAAACTAGTAAAGAGCACACACTCTTTGCCTTGCCTTTTAAAACTGTATCTTATGTATACGCACAAATAAGATATACATGTACATATTTATGTATTTTTTACTTGTATATATACTTAAGATCTGCCATATATCTGTATATATGTTGTGTGTAGGTGAATATGTATACAGGGTGGGGCCAAAATAGGTTTGTAATTGTGCGTATGTGAAACAAAGCTTATTCTTATTATTATTTATTAACTAGAGGCCCAGTGCACAAAATTCGTGCACTTGGGAGAGTCCCTTAGCCCGGCCTGTGCCCTCTTACAGTCCAGGATGCATTGGGGGATGTCCAACTGCTGCGAAGGTGGGAGAGGCTCCCGCCACTGCAGCTGCGCTCATCAGCCGTGAGCCCAGCTTCTGGCTGAGTGACACTCCCCCTTCGGGAGCACACTGACCACCAGGGGGCAGCTCCTGCTTTGAGCATCTGCCCCCTGGTGGTCAGTGTGCATCATATGACTGGTCATTCTACCGTTCAGTTAATTTGCATATTAGCCTTTTATTATATAGGATTATTGTATTATTTTCCATATGAACAACTGTAAACCTATTTTTGCCCCACCCTGTATTTCATTCTTCTTTTATGGTAGCATAATGGTCCATTCTATGCATCTATCATGATGTATTGAACAAGGCCCTCCTACTGAACGTTTAGGTATTCTAAGTATTACAGGGAATCCTGTACATGTCTTTCCCCAAGTACATGATCATATCTGCATAAACTCTGAAAAATGGAATTGCCGTTTCAAAGTGTCTACCATGTGCAATTCTGAAATTTACTGCCATATGGCCTTCCCTGGGTGTGAACCCAAATTACATCCCCCAACATGTGCCAGTTTTAGTTTCTCCCATATTCTCACCAATCCATCATGACCTATGTGTGCTGGAGCTTTGGGGTCCTTGAATCAAATGTTTGGAACTCATGCATGAAAAAAGACTGAAAAAAGGCATCTCCTTGAAATACCTCATTTACTCAACTTCTGATCAACCACCCAAGCTACAGTCATTGTTCGGGGTGGGGTGGGGGTGCTGTACAAGACTCCTGCAGGGTTTTCCAGCATCTGCACCTGCCCTGACCCCCCGCCCCATGCTGGTGCAGCCACTCCTCTGCTCAGACCCTCAGAATGACCTCTCATCTTCCTGAGCACAGGGCCAGCATCCTCATCTGGGTCTGGTCTCCCCAGCCACCTGGCCCACCCCTCCTGACAGCACCGCAGCCTCACTGGCCTGCTGGTTCCTCCTGCACACCAAGCGCTCTCCCCTCCAGGCCTTGCCTTGGTGGCCCCTCTTCCTGGGACAATCCCTTTCCAGATGTTTGAAAAGCTTGCTCTCCACCTCCGATCACATCTCGGCACAAATGTCACTGGTTCACGGAGGTCTTTGTGGAGCACTTCATTTAAGAGGCCCATTCTGGCACTCTATCCCCTTATCTGCCTCACGGTTTTCAAAACACTCATCACTGTCTGATACACTTTCCTGTATTTTTTTTTTTATCTCCCGCAACTAGATTTCAGCTTCATGAGGCAGCAATTGAGGCTTTTTGTTCATAACTGTATTTATTTCCTATGCCTGGGACAGGTTTGCATCTTTTAAAATGAGGCTGAACATTTTTTCATTTTGTTTAGAGTCTTTTGAATTTCCTTATCATGAACTGTGTTCCTATTCTTTGCAAAGAAAACAAACACTGGGGTTGTTGGCCTTTAGCTTACCGATTTTTGGAGTTTCTTACACGTTGGGGATATTAGCCCTTTCTGGTATGTATTGTTAACAATTTTCACAGTTTTTCATTTTTTTGAGATTTTGCTTGTGACAGTTCTGCCACCAAAATTCTTTTCATGCAGACTAATACACCACGGCTGCTGGCTCAATGTCATGTTAAAGTTTCTGTGTTTGTGCTGTTCCCTTGCCTGCACCTCCAGTCTCATTGCTGCTCTTTATCACAGCTGCTACTAGCGTGGGTCACGACTGGATGGCACCCTGTGGCATCTGGAGGGCCTCCCACATGCCCACCTCCCACCTCCACCTGGAGCCCCCTGAGGACAGGGAAGTGAAGTCCCGGCTTCCGTCAGACTGAGAGTAAGGACCTAATAAATGTCTGGTGAATGAATGAACAAATAAGTGCAGCATTCAATGTTAAATTCAATTCAAACTATATTTACTGAGTGCTAGCTTTGTGCCACACTAGCTTTCTCGGCATGTGGGACCTGTTATGAATAAACCGAGATCCCTGCCCTTAAGGAGCTGACATTCTATTTGGAAGTATACGCTTGATAAGCAACAGATGTAGGTCAACTATAGGGCAGGTTACAAGGTAACGACTGCTCTAGAAAAAGACAAAGTAGAACAGGGTGAGGGGATCAGGTGTGCCAGGGATGCTTCTAAGCTTCGATGCTGAACCTCCAGTTCTGAATTATCTCTCTATATAAAAGCCTAAGCAACCGTTACAACCAAATGACCGGAACGACCGATTGCTATGGCGTACACTGACTACCAGGGGACAGATGCTCAATGCAAGAGCTGCCCTCTGGTGGTCAGCGCATTCCCACAGCCAACCTCCTGCGGCCAGCGGCCAGGCAACCTCCGGAGATCCCTCCCTGGGCTGACTAATCTCCTCTGGCCCCTCCCCCCCAGGTTGGCCCGGCCCTAATCGGCCACAATTGGGGGCAGACAAGCTGGCCAACCTCCCGTGGTCCCTCCCCCTGAGCTGGCCCCACCGAGCTGGCCAAGCTGAGGGACCCACCTTTGCATGAATTCGTGCACTGGGCTTCTAGTAGACTCGTAATCATATCCCAGGATTTTCTATATTTCCCCAACCCTTTCCTCCTTGGAGAACTCATCCAATAAAGTGAGTCTTCATTTGGACAACACCAATTCTATCTCTATCTTAGATATAGGCCTAAATCCATCCCAGGCTTCATTATAGTTGCCTCAATAACTTATTAGCTATTTCCGTTTGACAACCTGCTATGTTCTGAATGTTTGTGTGCCTCCCCCACTCCCTCCAATTCATATGTTACAATCCTAATGCTGAATGTGATGGTATCAGGAGGTGGGGCTTTGGGAGGGTGCTTAGGTCAAGAGGTGGTGCCCTCATGAATGGGCTTAGTGTTCTTGTGAAGGGAGCCCAGAGAGCTCCCTAGCACCTTCCACCAAGGAGGACACAGTGAGATGGTGCGGTCTATGAACTAGGAAGTGAACGCTCACAAGCCACAACATAAATCTCCTGGCACCATGATCTTGGACTTCCCAGCCTCCAGACTTGTGAGAAATAAATTTCTGTTATTTATAAGCTATCCAGTCTACAGTATTTTGTTATGGCAGCTAGCATGGACTAAGACACCATCCTCCTGTGATCTCATACTCACCACACCTAAATCAGACCTTCATAATCAACTTCTTCCTATTCTAAAATTTCAGGCATCCACGTCCCATTTCTGGGAGAAGTATTTGAATAGGGAGGGTAAAGGAGAGAGACGAGTCAATCAGTGAGTTCCCAAGCCTGTCCCTAACTCTTTAGTGGCCCCACTACCAATCAATCACTCAAGCGAGTGCACATCTGAGTCTGAACAGTTACTTGTTCCCTTTGAGGTAAAGAGGCTCCCAGATGAGCATGAACCAGGAGAGGGCCTGCTGTGCTCCGCCCTCTATAGAGAGGTTCTCACAGCCTGAATGTGCTCATTCAAATGCATACTCCTAAGCCAGACCCCCGGAGATTCCATATTGGGTGATACAAAGAAACTGCATTCCATAAGGAGAAATACTATTAGTATGACAGCCCACTGGGGAATCTTGAAGTAGGATGGGTGATGGGCACAGAAGGTGGTGGGGCGTGTGGGGAGACAGCGTGGGTTTCTGAAACCCTTTGCTTATTTTGAAGTTTTGCCCTGAGTTGGCCTAGTTGTCACCTTTGTGACCATTCCCTCTAACCTCTCTTATTAGCGATGAAAGTTCCTTTGGGAGAATCCAAAGGGGAAGACATGCTGGCCAGCCCCTGAAGACCTCCACGCTTCTTGGCTGCCCATAGCTTCACTAACTGTGTGCTAATTAGAGCACCTAGGAGAGGATGTGGTGGTTCGGCACCCATTCCTTAAGAACAGGGAGATGCCGAGGGCTCCAAAGGAGTTACGGGCACCCGACTTGGTCCCTATGTCTCGCCTTCAGTGGTCAATCTTTCTTTTTTTTTTAATATTTTATTTGTTTTTTACAGAGAGGAAGGGAGAAGGATAGAGAGTAAGAAACATTGATGAGAGAGAAACATCGATCAGCTGCCTCCTGCCCACCTCCTACTGGGGATGTGCCCGCAACCCAGGTACATGCTCTTGACTGGAATTGAACCCGAAACCCTTCAGTCCACAGGCCGGCGCGCTATTTCAGTGGTCACTCTTCACCTTCAAAGTCAGGCATTAACTTTTCTCCTTGAAACTCATGTTGCTGGGCTGTAATTTGTGTATCCCGTGCCGCTGTATGGGCTCACTTCTTTAAGCTGGCAATCTTTTTAAGTAACTGATGAAGCCATTTCAAAATTAGACCATCAATCTCAGATCACTGTATTTTAGAGCCAATGGGGCCCAGCAGGGAATCACAATCCCATGTCACTTGGAAGGAGGAAAATCAGGCAAGAGAGGAGTCAAATGACTAACCTAGTATCATACAGCACGACATGAAGGGTACAGAAGGCACAAGAACAGGGGAAAAACCTCCTCAGTCTGTAAAATGGAGCTGAGAAACATCCCGCCATAAATGAAAACAAAAGTTATAGGCTCCCAGGTCTCCTTTTGTAAACATTTTCAAACAGAACACTTGTGAAGTGCTCTCAGAACAAATTTTCCGGATGATTTATGTTTACTCTGTCGGGCAAGATAATGATGTGCGCAAACCAAGTGATAGATGGTGACAGGTTGCTTATCTGGTAACCCCCGCTCCTAAAAACGCACTGAGATCCAAGGAGTTTGCAAAATAAAAAAGGTCTCTGAGCAATCAAATCCCAGTCACAGTCACGTAGGTCTGCCCAACAGCCTGCTGCTTCTCCCCAGAGGGGAGTGCGTCAGGCTCTCATCTGCTTTTAGGTAAAATAAATCCATCAAGCCTGGTCACAGGGGAGATGCCAACTGCTCCGCAGACTAGAAGCAGTAAATCAGAAGGAAAAAAACCAGTGGAGTACAACAGTCAGAAATGCAGTACCAATTAGCAGTAGAAAGTGAAATTTGAATGAAATGAAATTTAACTATTAACCCTGGATATGGAATCTGAACAGACAGAGCGAGGCCATTCATAGGCTGTGCAGGTTAAGGGTATCCCAAAATGTAAAGGCTCTCGGGGAAATAGCCACATCATCATCATCATCATCATCATCATCATCATCATCATAATAAATGCCCCTCAAAATGACCCAGAGTCATTGAAAACTCAAATTAGTTTTGGAAAGCAAATTTAAGAAAGCAGGGATGTATGGAATCCATTATAGAAAAGTTCTCATTAAACTGATTAAAATGGAGGGTAATGAAAGCTTTCATTATTGGAAAGTTGCCTTATATCCCACTTTCCTCTGTAATGATGCAGCCCTGCCACGCGTGAGACGGCCTGCCTTAGAACTTCTAAAAAGAAGCTTCTATTTAAGTGGGTCGGGGGAGGGGGAAGCTGGGTTTTCTTTCATTTGACAGTGACCTTCCCTCCGTCATTTGTGAAAGAATGAGAACCAATTCTCTGGCCAGAGGAGGAACCAGGCTCTCGCCCACTCCGGCTATAGACATCCCTCCGGGCACCCAGCCTGCCCACAAAGCTGGCGAGTCCAGCAGGGGTCCTGGGCAGTAACCTCACCTAACACCCAACACTGTCCCCTAGCCCTGTGAGTACGGCCCAGGTCTTCTCTGGGACATCCTTAGGGATTCCTGTGGCAGCTTCTGTTTCCTAATTCCTCCCATCCTTTTATAAATTTAGTCATTTAATTTTTATCAGAATTCTGCATGCACATCGTTTAAAGAGCCAAATAATTGTCCTCGTTCCCCATCTCCAGGAGCAGTTACATTCAACCCCTTTGAGTTTTGTTTCCTTCTTTAGTCTACATTTCTAAGTAACATGCTTATATTGTTTAGCTTTCTTTTTAAGTGTCACCTATTAAACTCCCACATGAAGAATGAGAACTTTGCTATTTTTAAACTCCCTACTGGCAGGACACAGGCAGTCTCTCAGGGTCTCATTACTTCTTAACCTGGCCCTGGGACAGCTCCTGTACCCCTGCCTTTACCCTCAGAGGTACCTGGTGCCATCGAGTTCTGGGCTGTTGGGGGTGGTCTGCAGTGTGACTCACATCGGTGGTCAAATCCTAGCCCCCCAGTGGGAGTTGAGAGAGAGAGAGAGAGAGAGAGAGAGAGAGAGAGAGAGAGAGAGAGAGAGAGAAGGAACTAGAAAGTGGAAAAGACTTTTCTCCTGAGAATCTGGCTAATCTTACATAAACTTTTGAAAAAAAGAACTTTTCTGATGCTTCTCCCACTGCAGCTTCCTGATCGGCTGCCCTACACACGCTCCTTACTAGTCTAGTCACCTGCTTTGCTATTCCTTGGAAGAACAGGCATTTGTTGGGTGTACAGTGAGTGTGGGAGTGTATTCAACTGTGCTCGTTAATTTGTGCACACTCACTCTTGCACAGCCATGCCACTTACTACTCATCTGTCTCACTCATGTGGCAGCCCAGACCCACTCACCCCGCATCGCCCTCGTCCCATCTAACTAGTCCCTTTACTGGCACCACTGACCTCTGGCTGAACAAGGGCTGCTTCCCACACTTTTGTCCTGTTCTAGTTCCCTTGTTACCTCCTCAGCCTGAGGCTGTATTCTAGGGCAGCAAGTACTTCCTTGTCCAACTTCTCAAAGGAAAGCACTCCTCTCGTCCTTGGAATCCCTCTGAAGGTCACAGCTCTCCGCATTATCTGAGAGGAGGGTCCTTCTCTCCTCCTAAGGCAGTGATGGTGAACCTACGACACGTGTGTCAGAGGTGACACTCGAACTCATTTTTTTGGTTGATTTTTCTTTGTAAAAATGGCATTTAAATATATAAAATAAATATCAAAAATATAAGTCTTTGTTTTACTATGTTTGCAAATATCAAAAAATTTCTATATGTGACACGGCACCAGAGTTAAGTTAGGGTTTTTCAAAATGCTGACAGGCCGAGCTCAAAAGGTTCGCCATCACTGTCCTAAGGTCATGACTGTACTTGATGCCTGCCTCCTCTCTTTCCATCCTTCATGCCATCTCATCTTTTAATGCAGCGGTTCTCAACCTGTGGGTCACGACCCCTTTGGCGGTCGAACGACCCTTTCACAGGGGTCGCCCAAGACCATCTGGCATATCAGATATTTACATTACGATTCATAACAGTAGCAACATTACAGTTATGAAGCAGCAACGAAAATAATTTCATGGTTGGGTCACAACATGAGGAACTGTATTTAAAGGGCCAGAAGGTTGAGAACCACTGTTTTATGTCTTCCTCTTCACCTCTTCACTGGATCTTTCCTATTCCTGGGAATATGGTTCTCTTATTAAGATTTCCCTTGTGCCCTCTGACCCTCTGTACTGCCATATTCTCATTCTCTTCTTAAGAGGGAGAGCTACAGAGGCTTCCCCAACTGCCCACCGCCTGGTGGTCCCCTCTGTCCTCCCTGCAGTCTGTCCCTTTGGCTGTCTGCCAGCAGGGAAGGTCCTAGACTGCCTGGGCTGGAGATCTCTCCTTCACCTTCTTCTCCTGCCTCACTCTCTCTTCTCAGCAACAACATCAGCACGCACATTTCTGTCTCCAAAAAAATCAACTGCATAGTCCAGAGTCTGAACCTGTCCAAACCGAACACACTTTTTAACAGCGGACCTCTTAATTTTTACTTGTTTAAATGACGGTTAATCTAGTAAGAATGTAAATTAGTGTTTAGAAGTTTGAAATGCTTCTAAAATAATCCTCTCTTACAGCACTTTGGTGACCCATATCTTCATTTTGTCATTGCAAGATTAAAGTTATGCAAGCAGAACAGCAATTACTTACCAAAAGTAAAATCTTATGCAAATGTTTTAAGCCAAATACAAATGAGCAGTTCTTCATATGACTAATAACAATATGCCCTATGATAACTGTAAATATGAGAAACAAGAGATCAAGGGCCTCTAAAATAAGCACTGGGATGGTAGAAGGGCTGTGTAGGCGGTCAGCGGTAACTATGAAACCACAAGACCATTGTCATAGATGTGATACGTGTACACAACGGAACCTTACTTAGCCATAAGAAAAGATCAAATACTGTCATTTGCGACAATGTGGATGCAAAAAAGCTTAGAACCATAAGATTTCACTCATATGTGGGATATAAAACTGAAACTCATAGGCACAGACAACAGTATGGTGGTTACCAGAGGGAAGGGGGCGAGGGGATAGTAAAGGGAAAAGGGAGCCAAATATATGGTGACGAAGATGATTTGCCTTTGGGTGGTGGGAACACAATGAAATATGAAGATGATGTATCTTAGAATTGTATTCTTGAAACCTATATAATCTTATTAACCAACTAGAGGCCCAGTGCATGAAATTCATGGGGGGTCCCCTCAGCCCAGCCTGCACCCTCTCCAATCTGGGACCCCTCGGACATCCCTCTCACAATCCGGGACTGCTGGCTCTTAACTGCTCACCTGCCTGCCTGCCTGATCACCCCTAACTGCCCCTCCCTGCAAGCCTGATCACCCCTAACTTCCTCTGACTGCCAGCCTGGTCACTCCCAACTGTCCCCCAACCCCCGCCAGCCTGTTTGCCCCTCATTGCCCCCCCTGCTACCCTGGTCACCCCTAACTGCCCCCCCTGCTGGCCTGGTCACCCCTAACTGCACCCCCTCTGCCAGCCTGGTCGCCCATTACTGCCTCCCCTGCCATCCTGGTTGCCCCTACCTGCCCCCCCACACACACTGGCCTGGTCACCCCTTATTGCCCCACCTGCTCTCCTGGTTGCCCCCGACTGCCCTCCTCTGCTGGCCTGGTCACCCCTAACTGACCCCCCTGCCGGCCTGGTGGCCCCTCACTGCCCCCCCTGCTGGCCTGGTCACCCCCAACTGTCCCCTCGCTGCCCTGGTCACCTCCAATTGTTCCCCCCCCCTCTGCCAGTCTGGTCGCCCCACACAGCCTTCTGTTCAGTCATTTGGTTGTCCCTCACTAACTCCCCTGCTGGCCTTGTCACCCCATGTAGCCTGCTATTTGGTCGTCTGTTTAGTTGTTTTGGTTGTGACGGCCCCTGGCTTTTTATATATTAGGAAGAATGTCACCCCAATAAATTTAATTAGAAAATAAAATAAAAGAATCGTATATGCTTCTAACAATCTTTAAACCCAGAGCAACACAAATCATTACACACTGGCGATTCTCTGCCTTTCCCACCAAGAAAAAAATCCTTCATAGACAATACTTCAGTTTTTTAAATACAAGCAAATATATCCCTTACTGAAATCAAATAGAAGGACAACATAAAGCTGCATTATGTTAGAAATTATTAAACTTCATACACCAATGAAGTTGCAAAGAATTGATAAACTGTTAAATAAAGTTATTTTTTCTGATAAATGTAGTTTCAAATTCTAATAGTCCACACTTCTCATAGCAATACATGCATTTAATAGAACTGAATACTTAGTCAAAGTCAAATCACAGTCAGTTAATATTGGAACAGAATGTGAGAACAGATGTCATGGGTAAAATCCGGAGGGTAACTCAATATGCAAACCTGGTGCCATAGGAGGTTACTATCCTATCTGGAAGGTGGAATACGTAAGCAGACCACACAATAACTGAAGAAGCTCTATCGGCTGAACAAAACGCTGTATTCATGTTTGAGGGGCTGAATAGAATGGTTAGGTAACATAATCCCGGAAACACGAAGGTCTCCTGGAAGACTGTTGAGACAAAAAGAAGCAAAGCACCGACTGGCAGAGAGGAGGGAGAAGTCCTACCAGAAGGACGGAAAATCCAACTATATAGAAACACACAGGGAATGGAGAAGGGGTGGCAGCCCACAGGCCAGGCTGATGGGCACCATCACTTCCTTTCTTCCTCTCTGCTTCCAACAGCCTCCCAATCAGCTCTGCCCACGAATATGCTCTGCACACAACTGATGATCATCATCTTACAGCTCACTCTCTCTCCCATGCTGCTAGAAAAACAGACAGACAAAAACCAAAGGTTCCCACAGCCTCACAAACCGAGCTCAGACTCCGAGGAAACACAGTAAGTTCTCACCACATTCAATTGTGTGTGACTACTTTCATCCTGTCCAACTGGAAGGTTCTCGGAGGCAGAAACGAATCTTGTTTATTTTTTGATAAGCAAGTGCTCTTACAAGTACCTTGTGCATAGAAGTTCAAAACATATTTATCAAATGAGCAGATGATGTAACTCATGAATTTTCTATAATATTGTCAAGATGGGTGGGTAGATGACCTTGTGTGGAAGTCAGAAGTTTAGATTTGATACAACAGACTCTCCGGCAAGCTTCTAGAAGTTCTGTATAGGGGAGTGGAATGATAAAAATACTGTTTGAAGTAACTTGAGTTGTGGCTGTAGGGAATATTACCCCAGAAGTAGAAAGATCATTTTGCTAATAATGTTTTGCTACAAAAAGAGTAAAACGAAATGAGATTTTTGTCTGTTCATTAGTCACTAATGTGTATATTCCTTCAATAAACACCACAAAAGAAAAATGTCTCTTTAATGTATTTTAAATGAGTTCATTCTGATATGAGAGACTTTTTTTTTCAGGCTAGGTAATAGTTATATTTCTTGATTTTAAAGAATAGCAACCCAAAAACCTTAGCAATTAAGGACAGATATTCTTATTTATGAATTATAAATATTCTCCATATTAGAATCTTCCAAACTGACACTCAAACAAAATTTGAAAATTGAAAGAACTCCATTTTGTCTGTTCTTATTACAGTGCAGAACACTTGATTTTGGGGTTTTATCACAGCTAAAGTTAGACGGTGGTTTATGTGAGTAGAATTTTATAATCTAGCCTAACACTTGGATGTTAAATTAATGAATTCATCAGCATTTGAAAATGTCAGTGCATTAAGAAGTGCTGAGAGGTTGTAACTGGTGCCGATTCTCCTTTCTAAGAACTGTTCTTCCTCTGCTCGAGCCTCACCCTCCCTACCATGTGCTAGAGACAGCGGGGATGACAGGAGGGGCTGGCAGCACAGGGTACTCAGGCAAAGAGAGAAATGCAGAGGTCCTCAATTTTGGCTGTTCATTAGAAAAATCTGGGAGCTTTGAACAGCTATGACACCGTAAGCCACACTCCAGGCCAATGTCAATACATTTTAAAAGGCCCTCCCCCTGCCCCAGCGGAGACTTTGTTATCCAGGCTTGAGAACCAGTGAATCAAAGGCAAAATATATGATGCTACTGATTTTATTTTAAAGAGAAGACAAGCTTTCACTTACCTGCCTTCTGACAGTGCACAATCTTTTCATACACAGCATCTGCATTTTCAAGCAATGCCTTGAGGGACTGCATCATCTGCAAAGGGAACATCCAGACAAGAATTACACCTGACAGCGACACACCAGGCTGCACACGTGCAAGAGGCGCCTCCCCTAACATCAGGCCCAGGCTCTTTTCTCTGACTTCCCACTACTCAAGTTCAAATGTGTATGTGAAAAATGATAAAATCACACATCACTGTGAAATGGCTTAAGCAACCATTTCAGGTAAGTTTCAGGTATACTAGTAGTGAGGCTTGTACAATACTGAATTTGAAACTGGAGCCAGTAATGAACTAAGGTCGTTTCAGTGTAAAAAACTACAAATAAATATGTGCATACAGTGTTTTAAATCATATTTTCAGTCATTCATTTCAACAAAATCTTCCACTCCATCTTATAGGCAGTTTCAACACCTACACAACTTACCCTTTGCAGCCCAAATGCCTTCATCTGAAGATCAGTGTAAAACTTATGAGGATCAAAAAACAGCTTCTATTTGATGCATCACTAATGATGATATCTTTAATGTTCCTATCAATGATTTTAAATATCCAATCTTGAGTTCTTGTTCCAAATTGCATAAGCTTGCTTTAGTTTTAAGAGCCAAGCTTGAATAAAAAAGGGTTGGGGCACAGCTGATCTATCATTTTGCTCACCAAAGTATTGGGGAAAGTAATGGTTTTGGCTCTAACATTACTATGGAAACGGGATAGCCAGATTTAGCTCTCTGGCTCAAGCAGGTATAATTATTGATGCTTACCTTAAGGGTAGATTTTAACTTTTTGTACTTAAATGTCCAAATATTTTGCATTATAATATCACTCATCTATATTTCATGGCATTTCTAAGTAGCAAGTACCAATCCATCATTCTTCATTCCTTTAAATTCTGTGTTGTTTTTCTTTATAGTATTTATCACTGGCTGCCACAGTAATTGTTTCATAGAAATGAAATATAGGTTGGATTATTTGTATAACTCAAAGAACACTATATTTTGATTAATTGCACTTATTTAAACTAAAGCATAATCAATATGCCTCTCAAGAAGTGCACCAGATTCTTCAAGTCAGTCACACAGCATTTATCAACTTCCACTGTTCTAAGAGAATTATAGTGAGCACCCAAAGGTTTCATACCAGCGGCCCCTGAGGAGGAACTAGGGACACAGTGACCTACAGGACATAGACCATCTTCAAGGAGTTCACAGCCCAGTGGTGGGGCTTGCACTCTGGAATTCAGTGCTTTCACATTCACTCTTCAAGATCTGAGTCATTTCTGTAAATTAAAATAGTCTATTTTACAGCTTGACATACTGAACAGGCAGTGATGAAAATGAATAGTCAAGAACTCAATTATACTGGTATCAAGTCATTTGTACTATTACATAATTCGCATACTGAAAAGGTTCATCTCGTCACTGGTAACCTTTTCCAGCTTTGATGTCAAGCCAAATGAGAGATATAAAGAAGCAAGAACTTATTCAAGCAAGGATGGTGGCTGTCACAGCTTAGTATCAAAGAACTGGCAACTGTGCCTCCTTTATTCGAGTAGAAAAAAATTAAAAAATAAATACAAGCGATGAAATGAACCTGGTCATGACACAAATGGGCAGGACAGGAGTGGTAACAGAAGGATGGAAGAAAACCAAGCAGCAGCACTAAGCACAGGCTCAGGCACACAACCTGTGGGGGAGGGTGTTTAAAACACATTTACACCGGGGGTGCAGCAGGGGCAGAAAAGAGTACAGATTTACACGCGTTCAAATCCTGGTTCTGCTATTCATGAGCTGTGTCATCTAGGACAAGATATTAAACATCACGGAGCCATAATTTCCTACCTGTAAAGTTGCGAGAATTAAATGAAATGATGCAAGGGACTGGCACAAAGAAGACACCATGACTGGTTAATGTCACAGCTGACTCATTTATCCAGGGGTCCGGTGGAGCATTTTCTGATAGCCTGATTTGAGCTGGATGAGTATGACTTCCTTTCATATGTTCACTGGCAATGCTTCAAACACTCATCACACATTTTAGTTTTACTTAAAAAGCCTGGTTGATGAAGTTCTGAAAATCAACGAAGTGCATTCTTCTTCTTTTTATAATCCTCACCTGAGAGTATTTTTTAATTGATTTTAGAGAGAGAGGAAGAGGGAAGGCAGGGAGAGAGGGAGAGAGAAGGCGGGGGGGGGGGGGGGGGAGGGGGGCATTGACTGGCTGCCTACTGCACTCATTCCAACTGCGGATTGCACCCGAAACTTAGGTATGTGCCCTGATTACATATCAAACCACAACCTTTCGGTTCTTGAGACAATGCTTCAACCAACTGAGCCACCTGGCCAGGGCTGCACTATTATTCTTGAAAGCATCTTCCAGTTTAAATTACTACCAAAGGCTACAAATTATGCACCTTTCAGCTGTAAAATACAGGCAAGGCTTAAGAAATGCACATCTATGTCAAGGGGCCGGACAGGGAAGTTCACGGCCTCCTGTGCTCTGTAATACTTGGAGGATCAGGCCTTTGTTCTTGGGACAATCACCTTCTGAGGCCGTGTAAGCGGGACCCTGAGCTAAGGGCCGAGAATAAATAAAGAGCTGCTGGCCCAGGACTATGAGCAAACAATAATCACTATAGCATGTGGCACTGTCACTGCAGCCCACGTGCTGTTGTGTGTGACAGCCATGGCAGGGTGGTGGGATATTTAATGGTGGTGTCCTGGCGTCCATGGTGATGTTCCCTTTGTGGCTTGGACTGCAATACAAAAGTTCTTCTCCCAATAACGGGAGTGAAATGCATTTCCTCCTGCCCCGTTCTTACTTATGAGTGATATATAAAATATGAAGGTGTCTAATACACCAGGTGGAGTATGCAAGCATAGTGAAAATCCAGTCCTCTCAGATTTGTGAGTAAACAGCAGCAGGTATTGGCAGAGTATGTGTGTGTGTGTGGGGGGGGGGGGGGGAGGTGGGGGAGAAGGGAAGGGTCTGGGGCAGAGTTCCAGAGGGAACCAGCTTAGGAGAAAGTAGGCTAGCAAAACTTAGACCAGGCAGGAAGAAACATCCAGACCTTAGCAAAAATGATTCCGTTTGCCACACCTGTTATTAAATGTTTTCACCACTTCCTTTTGGCGGAGGTACTGCCATTTTTTTTCTTTTTATAACTTTAGGGTATATATTTATAGTTAGGGTGCACGCTTATAATTAAATGAACATATGGCAGTTTGTAGTTCTCGTCCATTGCATGAGTTCATGAATCCTCAACTCTTGCAGTATTTGCATAAGTTCTTCCCGAGTGAAAGAGCCCCTCTAGGTATCCTCACGGGAGCTCTCTGGACTGCGGGCTCCTTCCTGCAAATGTGCCAGGTAGGTGAAGGGTCCAGCATGCTGAGAGGGCAGGGCCGGGCAGTGGGCTCTCCTGCCTGCCAACCAGCTATGTCTTGCTTCATTCAGCTGACAATATGATTGAATGTAGAGCAGCACACAGTACTGGGGACAGCAGGGACATGATGGGGTGCCGTTCGATCTCGTGGGGACCAATCTCTGACTGGGTCTGCTTCTTTATAACAAGTTGTGATTACAAATAGTACAAGTGTTGGCTGAGTGAGTCAAAACGAAAGTAATTCAATGCCTCCTCTGCATCAGGTACATACTTGGTGCATCTATTTCACTGAATGCTCACCAAATCCCTGGGAGGTGGGTATGTAGGGTGTTAGTTTGACAGACGTGAACACCGAAGACCTGAGACTTAAGCAATTTTCCCAAGGTCATCTGGCATTAAGGACAAAGGAACTGGAACTAATCGACAATGGAACTGGTATTCCACTTGACCTCAAAGCCTCTGCTCTTTCCACAGCACCATGATAGATCTCAACGTGAGAGGCAACTGCACAAGAGGAGGAAAAGCACTGCAACCAGAAAGATGTGGGAAAGAAAACATAGTAACTTCTGATAGGTACTGTGGACCCTGAGAAAGACGATACCTACTGAGAAGGGCTCCTGGTAACTAACTGGTCAAATGTTGAAGTCAGAGCCTCGCAGCCATTTCTGCACAGGGGCCTCTCACACACACTGCACTGCAGAGAGAAGCCTGCACCAGGCTGCCTGCCTTCCTGCACTGTGTTTCTGCCACCTGAGCCAGCCCTTAAAGGAGTTCCTGGAATCCTATTTCAACCAAGAGGACTAAGACTTTCCCTAGCCAATCTATATATATAAAAGCCTAAGCAACCATAGAAACCGAACAGGTTGTGTGGGGCAACCAGGCCAGCAGGGGGGTTAGTTAGGGTTGACCAAATGACTGAGCAGCAGGCTGCGTGGGGCAACCAGGCTGGCAGGGGAAGGGCAGTTAGAGGTGACCAGGCCGGCAGGGGGGGCAGTAAGGGGAGACCAAACTGGTGGTGGGGGGGGCAGTTAGGGGCAACTAGGCTGGCAGGAGGGGCAGTTGGGGGTGACCAGGCCAGCAGGGGGTGGGGCAGTTAGGGGCGATCAGGCAGGCAGGCAGGTGAGCAGTTAGGAACCAGTGGTCCTGGATTGTGAGAGGAATGTCCAACTGCCAGTTTAGGTCCCAGATTAGAGAGGGTGTAGGCTGGGCTGAGGTGATCCCCCCTTGCACGAATTTCGTGCACTGGGCCTCTAGTTGTATATAATTAACATCTTCCCCAACCAATCAGAGCACCTCTATTCTGACCAATCAGGAGGTGTCCTTAGGACCAATCAAACTGGGAGAATTTGGAGTCTTCATTTGAATGAGGGATCGGGGTGGGGACTTCTGTCTATAAGTTAATTCCCCTGGGCTCAAAGAGCTCACTTTCACTTTCCACCAAAGACTGAAGACTGTTTTTCCCCTGCTGGAGCTGAAACAGTGAATTTGAAACACTGAAGTGCTGGGAGCAGGTCCATCCTTGCTGTTTCAAGGGACCTGGCATATATGGCATACTGTTCTTAATATGTTTGCTCACCTTCTTGGCACTATGTGTTTTAACCAAGGTCACCTCTCTGAGAAAGGTTGTTTCCCCGGCTAGGGATTTTCCCCTGAAGTTAGGGAGGGAATAAAACCCCTTAACTAAGTGCCAGGCGGGTAATTAATCACTTTAACTACGAACAATCATGCTTAAGCTACATAATCTTTACTCCCTGGAATGGAGATAAGAAACGCCCTAACCTTTGGAATAGAGATTGATAGGATTGGAATCAACTGGTATAAATACAGATGTAACAAGACAACAGGACACAGAACCTAGACACAGAACCTAGACACAGAACCTACACAGAACCTAGAGACAGAAGAACTTCGCTGGAGAGAACATGGCAAAAGATCCTGGACAGAAACTGGCCACAGAACCTAGAGACAGAACCTAGCGAGAGAACCTGGCTGAAGAACCTAGAGACAGAACCTGGCTACAGAACCTGGATAGAACATGGAAGAGAACCTGACTAGAACCTGGACAGAACCTAGAGACAGAACCTAGCAAGAGAACATGGACACAGAACCTGGCTGGAGATCCTAACCAGAACTTTGCCGGAGATCCTGACCAGAACTTGGCTAGAGATCCTGGCTAGGCTGCTGATCAACTGAACGCTGTTTCCATGTCATTCCTTCTTCGCCGACTCCGTCTACACCTCTGGGAACCCCTGGACTTGCTGGGGCTCGACCCCAGCACTGAAGCTGTCTTGCCAGAGAGGGGCCTGGCTCCAAGGCTTCCAAACTGTCACGCTGCTTCACAGTTGAGCTGTGTGCACTGAATAAAGTTTCCTTCTTTACTGCAACCCCAAACTGGGGATTCCTGTTGGTGGTGAGTTGATACCAATGACCATAAGTTGACGGTACTATACGGTATGTTAGTGTCATCTCAACTATTGACACTGACCCAGAATTGTTTTTAAATAATATTTCTATGAAGCACTTGGGAAACCATTTTTTAAAAAATGACAACAATAAACAATTTGCTCTGGCTGGTGTGGCTCAGTTGATTGATCATTGCCCAATGCACCGAAGGTTCAATTCCCGGTCAGGGCACCCACTTAGGTTGCAGGTTTGATCCCAGTTTGGCAACCCATTGATGTTTTTCTCTCACATCAATGTTTCCCTCTCTCTCTAAACATCAATAAACAAATAAATAAACAATTTACTTGGCTCAATAATTAATTATTATAGCAGATAAATCATTTATATTTAATGTAAAACTACTAGAATAAGCATCTCAGACTAGACAAAAGCAGACATGGGGAAGGACAACAAAAGGTGAGTCAAAGGGTAAACTGCTTTAAGTTATCTTATTTCTTCTGCATATGTTACATTAATATGTCAATACCACGCAAGGCTCATTAGAGTGGTTGGTTTCATCAGCATAATTTGTATAATTGCAAATGGCTTAACTTCAACAGTCCCCTTTAAATGCACAGGTATAACTCTTGGCACCGCAATCAGGCATCCTGCTGCTTGCCCAGTAACTCACCATGTGGACACTCACACTGCTTATGAAGTACAAGATGAGTTTATATAGCTGTTGCTAATGGAGTTTATATTAGTGTCCAGTTACCTGTACCTCCCAAATTTCTGGAATAACGCATTAGAAAAATAATCTATGGATTTAACATAGATTTGATCAACTCTAACATAAGATTTTAATATAGGATTCAGATCAAAAGCAGGAAATAAAGGCAAATAAAAATTCCAATTCATATTTTATTAAAGTTGGAAAGAAACCAGCAATGCCTTTTATAAGAATGCTCTGCTTTGAAAATAACTGCCCATGCTAGTGTAAGGCAAACTTTTCTGATTAGAGATGTTATGAGCAGGCCAATTACTATATTAATATATTTCTTATTACTGGCTTTCTATAGACTGAATCTTTACTTTCTGTTTTGAAATTTGCATATCATTTTGGAAAATTCTGTTTTCTGAATAAGCAAGGCCATGGTTTCATGTAGGAACCTTATGTCTGATTTTAGACAATACACTAAATCTCCTTTCATCCCAAGAACACAGATTTTGATAACTACAAAAGTAATTTGTCAATAATTTTAAGTCCTTGGATGAAAGACATTTAATAATAGTAATAACATATTCTAAAGTCTCTATTTTCCCCATTTGACCTTCATTTTCAGATAGAAAATGCCTCTCTCTTAAGACCTCCCTTTTCCTTTCCCCATCTTCACACCTGGATGCTGCTGCTACTCCCGGGCAGCTGTTTCTAAGGAAGCTACAAAATCTGAGAGGTGCTGAAGCTGTTATAAAAGAGAACAGCTAGATAGCAAAAAGGGCTTGTTCTTGTACACAGATTCTGTGACTGGGTGACACATAACAGGTAAATATCTTCCCCAACTCAATACGTGAGCATCATTCTCAAACTTCCCAATGGACTTATAAAAAAGATTCGCCTGGTCCTCACCGAACACCTCCAGAGTGCCAAGTCCTGGGGATGCATGTAGGCCTTGGTTGACAGAGCATGCCCAGGCGGCAGGCTGGCAGGTATGGCCTCAGGTACCACCGAGCTCAGGAAAGACCCTGGTAAGACCAAAGCTGGACCTGGCTCCAGGGGTGAATAACAAAGCAGCAAATGTGAACCAAGGATGGAGGTCTTTAGAAGATGAACTAATTCAATTCAAAGCATCATTCTACCTCCAGCGAGAATGATCTTTATGGCAGTCTCTAAAGCTCAGTGTCATTGGCGGATTGTCACCCTGATGCTACACAACCTTACAAAGTGAGTTGGTTCACTAATGCTGAGAACAGGACAGAAAATAAAAACAAAATACCCTCAGGAATCTAAGCTTTGCCGCTTTTTTCTGTGTTCCTGAAAGTAACATCTGAGTTAACAACATGACCTTTTTTCTTAACACTTTGCAATAATAATTAGTATGTGAGTGAAGAACTTTAGAATCAAATGCAGAAACACTGGAATTCACAGGGGACATTTTCTCTCACTAAACCCTCTCAAAGCTGAACTACTTGAAGAAAAACCATTTATAAAGTTATTGATTGAAAATACAACATAGCTTTTAATACTTGAAAATAACATAAAAATCACATTTGGGGTGCGAAAGTTATATGGCTGTGGGGGCTCTTTGCCCAGCTGTGTGCTACAATGAAGCCGAGTCCCTCTTCCCCATCAAGGCCGCGGCCACAGTGCTGTAGGGGGAAGGGCAGAGAGCTGGCCACCCTCCAGGGCCCGAGGTATGCCCAGTCATTGATAGTTGCGGTCACCATCCCTCTAGCAAGGTCACTATGAAAACACTTTTAAATAACAAACCGTTTCCCAGTAACCTGTCCTAGTTATCTCACTTCTGCTTCCACATTTTCCACTATGCAAATTATAGAAAATTATAGAAAAAAACCCCTACATAATGGAAAAATTACAGAAAGAACCCACAGTCCTGCCAGTTTAAGAAACACTGCGGAATTATTAACAAACATGAAGAGAGGAGCATATTTTATGTGGGTGCAACCCCACACGGGACCCCACTGCGGCATGATGAGGAGAGGCGGGATGCGAACCAATGTAAAGTATCCTTAAGCTCTCTAGGCATTTCCATTCCTATTGGAGGAAACACGTCCAATTCAACGAATTTACAGTTTTAAGCAGAGATGCTCTGTGTTCAAAGTGGAATTTCAGAAGGAGGAACAGGGTGAGGGAAGAAATGAAGGTGGGGCCTGAAAGTGGGAAGGGAGCCCCTGCTCTATGAGAGACATGGGAGGCCGAAGAGGGACTGGGGACGAAAGGGTGGGATGGGGAATGTGCAGGAAGAAAGGGCGACAGGACAGGACTGGGTGGTTTATGTGCTGTGGGCACAGGGAAGAGCCAAAGACACAGAGGGTCAGCTGGACAGAGAAGGAAAACTAGAGCTCACCCACCAGCTGTAAAGCATCTCACAGTTTACAAAGTGTCTGGAACACGTTAACTGCTCCAGGCGGTGGAGCTCCCCGAGATGAGGTGGTTACAATGGGGCAGCCTTGAGAAAAGCCGGCAGCAGCAACCAGGGACCCTGTGGTGCTTGGTTCCGGCTTTGGAAACTGGGAATTTCTGCCCAGGGGTTGCAGCTGAGATGAAAGGTCTCCATCTCCAAGGGAGGAATTGCAAAAAGAAGTGAGATTAAAATGTCACAGAGGAGCTGCGGAGAATACTAGTGCAAGAGACAGGGAAGTGGTTGGAGGGGAAGGAAGAACAAGGGCAGCAGACATTTACTGACGTGCAAGCAGAGTTTCTGGAAGGGGGTGGGTCTACAATGTGAGGAGCTCTGGCTTTGGCCACTTGATAATTGTGGAGAATGCAGTCCCGACAATTCTGCTATAATGTGATGAGCATATGGGTTCCTGAAAATCAGTGCGCTATAGAGAATGTGCAAGAAAACCCAGAAGGTTTGCGGGGGAAATGGGGTTAGGGGCACGCCATTAAGAAATTTTGCAGTGACATTAAACAAAGACAGGAACTGAATAACAGTGAGCACACAGGGCTGCGTGTGTTAAATAGTTAAGGAATGCAAAAATTACTCCAATGAATGTGGCACCTGACCATGAAGAAGACCTGAAATCTGCTTGTGGAAATGGGTGTCAGAAGTGTTGCAGCTTGTGAGTTACTGTGAAGTGGGAGGCGGAGAGTGAGATCTGAAATCCAATGAAAAGTTGTAACACAAGACACGGATGGGCGTAGCTCCTAACACACTTGGTGAACGAGTAGCTGGTAGGTGTCTGAGGTGTGAATGTGTACATTCAGTTCACCAAGGTGCAGTTTTCTGCGTCCACTAGTGTTTCTTATGGTCAAAACTGTGCATAAGCAAACACAACATTTGCCTCAGGCTAAAATTGTTCACTAACATGTCATTCAAATAAATTTGCATTTTTCAAAACAAGTGTTGTAGCAGAACTGACTATAAAAGGGAGAGTATTTCAAAATATTTATGAGGGTGTGTTTTTTTTATTCTCCTATGCAATTATACTGGGAAGTATAAACTCTCAGTTCCAATCATATTCCACCTAAGTATGGTTTTGGCATCGTATAAGCCTGTCTCAACACCGTCTCAACTATTTTAACAATCATTTCTTGCCAAAGGATAGATGCCAAGTGCTGTGTAAATCTGGAGTGAATTATGAATTTTGAGTGACCCGGGTCCAGATCCAGGAAGCCAAGGATTCTCTAGCTTTTCAAAATGCTTTAACTTCTCATAAAGTTCACTTCAGGGTGAGAGTGGCACGTACCTACAGGATGCATGTGGTTCTCCTGGGACACCACTTTCCTCTAAACACTGATGCCATCTGAATGTTATGCACTACATTCCAGATAAAATCCTGTACAGCAACATCCCATCTCATCTGTAGGTGTCTAGTTGAGTTTTCACACGACCAAAAGCCTCTTCTACCACAATCAATGTGTCCATCTATAATTTCTCACTCTCAATTAATATATTACCATATTTACACACGTGGAAAGGGCTGCATTTCACAGAGCGAATTCCAAGTTTAATTAAACGGCAATTTCTGAGGTGAATCACCATGAAAAGATAAAGACATTATGCTAATTATATGCAGAGTAATATGGCTCTCTCCTGTTCTCACCCAAATAACCATTTGGATTTAGTATAAAAGTCATAAAAATGAACAGAACCATGTAGTCAGCTTCTTAACCTCCACCAGCTGCACTGGCCCTCAGTGCTTGTGGATGGACTGAAAGTTGACACTTACGGGTGCTTCTGAGAGGCACTTCCAGTGTCAGCCACTAGAAGTCCTTAGCAACACACCGCTGTTAGGCTGGAGGAGAGGAGAAAGGAGCAAAGAAGAGAGAAAACACCACCAAGAGGAAATTGGGGGTGGGAGAGAGCACCAGGTGGGGGAATAAAAGAAAAAACAAGTGACGAAATCAGAGGCAGGACTTAGAATGCACCATGGACTTATCCAAAGATAAATTTTAAGTCAGATAAGGAATGTTTATATCCTGCAGACAACTGAACAAGCTATCAGGCCATGACCAAACCCTTATTCACTCACATTTCTAGATTAATTGGAATTTAGCATAACTAGACGTCTCCATATGTTCCCAAATATATTTAAACAGACTAGGGGCTAGAGCAGCTCCATTCTGTGCACCATAACTGGAGGGAAAGAGAAAAGGGCTCCGGAAAAAACAGGGGTTCCTGTTACCAAAAGATTACTCATGAAGTCAGTGCACAGGTTTAAAATATTCATCCTCCTGTAAATTGTTGGCAAGGTGTTAAAACTTCTGAACAGTGTTAGTTTCACCAAGTACACAGGATTTCAAAAGCCCGAATAGAATTGCGGTTGATCTTGTACTATTTCTGGTCCTGTACAATACAATATTCAGAGAAAACAAAAATTACTGAAAATTGAAAAACAAAACAGAACCCAAACTACCCTTCAAAGGAACTCCAATGCAATTCTAAAACTATCCAGAACAATGATATAATAATTCCTACCAGCTCCTGTACAGGTCCCCATATCATGTTGTGCTTTTCTGTGTGGGGAGCATGAATACAGTAAGTTAATTATAATAACCCTGTTATTTCTCCATTTTATGACCAACCTCATAGGATCAGCCGTCTCCTTAGGGAAGCACGTGGGGTGCCATGTGTCACTTTCTACATGGTTACTGCGGGAGGCCTTACCCGACTCCCCTACCCTCAACAGGTGACCTCACAGCGCGTGATGAGTTGTGCTCCATGGTTACATGATAGATGTGGACACACACAGACCCATCCTCTCTGGGGCCTTTGGCCATGTCGGCCTCCTAACATTGTAAAATGCTTCTCTGCTTTTCTAAACTGTAACAATGATATGCTTATATCATATCTCATACCATCCCAGGTGGCACCTGTGCTCACATATTCTCTCTGGCGACAAGTAGGGAGGGATAAGTGAGAGACTCAACTACTTAGAAAGGAACTTTCACCAGGGCCTTTGGGCAGCCAGCCACTCACTCCTGCCTCCAGCAATTGCCTGGGAAGAGGGAAGAAGGGCCAGGGCACCGCTGTGACTCTCAGATCTTAGAAGATTTGAAGATAATGAGTGCAGAGGCTACATCAAGGTGAGGTTGGAGCCTGCAAACACTGTGAGTTCCAAAGAACTGATAAGAATGGCTGAAAACCTGGCCCGAGTCATTCCTGCAGGAAGAAAGGGGAACTTGAACTTGTTACCCCCAATTATTCAGTGAGCAAGCTACTTCTGGAAAGTAGATCAGAAACTTCAGGATGTTATACTTACTCTTCCAAGTCACCAAGGACCATTTAGAGTTCTGACATGCTCGTATAAAACGATTATTACTAAATTAATTGGATTTCAAAAGATGCAATTTGAATTAAACATAGTACCTCTTTTATTACTGTGTATTTATATCAAGCCTTTTCTCCAAGGGGATCAAGGTGATTTAGACACTCCTAATTAACAGAAGGTAATTCAATCACAGTGTTACTGTAAGGTATCATTAGCTTCTCTCAGGTCTGTGATAACTAAGTCTAGATGTTAGGTAAGAGAGAAAAGCAATTTGAGATTTTTCTGTAATGAAAAGTAACACTTGTAAGCACAACAAAGTGTCCACAGTATTCCAGGGGTGACAGAGCTGGAGGACAAGAGTGCACAGGCCGGCCACTACAGTATTTTCAGGGTAAGCCCAGGCATTGTTCCCAGCGTTGACCACGTAACTCACGTGTTCCTCTGTCTTCCCGTTTCAGAGTAGCGAGCTTAGCACAGTGGTGTGAAACCACCTTCTGCTTTTCACTTTGTAACTTTAAACGTGCCTTTATGAAAGGGAGTGACCATGCTCCCCACACGGCAAGGCTGCTGCTGCGAAGTCTGGAGTGATGTTAAAATGTACACACATAAAGGTCTTAAAGCTTCAAGAGCTACAGGTTTCTAGATTTTGAAAAGTAATAATGATTAGGGTTCAGGGTTAGGGGGTAAAAAGTAATAATGACATGACAGTGATACCATTTATTGAGACTTTGTTATGTTCTAGACCAGTGGTTCTCAACCTTCTGGCCCTTTAAATACAGTTCCTCATGCTGTGACCCAACCATAAAATTATTTTTGTTGCTACTTCATACCTGTAATGTTGCTACTGTTATGAATCGTAATGTAAATATCTGATATGCAGGATAGTTTTAGGCAACCCCTGTGAAAGGGTCGTTCGGCCGCCAAAGGGGTCGCAACCCACAGGTTGAGAACCGCTGTTCTAGACTCTCATACCTTCTGAGGTGATGATACTATGCCCGTCCTTCAGATAAAGAAATGGATTTGCCCACAGTCGCAAAGTAAGCACCAGAGCAAGGACTTGCTTGTGACCAAGGCTCCAATTCTTTGCGAGCACCACCCGCTGCACGTCCCACTCACCTACTTCCTAGGGCAGTGATTTTCAACTGGTGTGCCCCAAGAGTATTTACAACATGCAGCAACTGGCTATTTGGTCAGGGGCACTGACCTCTTTTCCCTTAGGTTGTCAAATAAAAAAAATGACAACAGTCAACACAACAATAGCCGTCCAGTGTGAATGAATCGAAATTATGCCTATTTTTTTGTCAGACTGGTAAGGAACGTATTTTGTGTGTGCTGCAGAATTTTGACAATTACTTTATGTGTGCCATGAGAGGAGAAAGGTTGAACATCACTGTCCTAGGGTACAGGCAGGTCCCTCCCTCATCCCCCAACTTCTAGTCAGAGTGTCTTTGCATGAGAACAATCTTGTACACATGGATTCACACTCCATGCACACCTGCCCGGATGGATGGTCTGTGTGAATGCACAACTGAATTTACTGACATGGACCGCAAAACACACCAAGGCATGGCTTCTGTTGGGTGCCAAGTGCCCTGGGAGTCAGCTCAGGATGGCCCATGAGATGAAGACAAGGATTTCTCAAGGCGAAGCTGGAGCTGGCGGATGCTGTGCGGCTCAAGGTTTCCTCCCCCGGGAGCACAGGAGTGTGGCACGGCTCACTCAGCAGGGCCAGTTTAGAGTCAGAGATGGGGCGGGTACAACGATCGAGAGAAGGTCACCGTCTGGCACTCAAGGACTTCTCTGCTCAACCCAGCAGGAGCCTGTGCCCACTTATTAGCTCACATGACCATCGGGTTATGAGCATGACTTAGAAATCATAAAATGCTGCACATCCGTGAGGGACGTTCCCATCTCCTGGTGGCTGCACTGAATCTGGCTCCTCTCCTGGCCAGGTGAACAAGCAGGAGCCTCACTCCTCCTCCTCCTCCTCTCCCCTCTGTTCCTCAACCTGCTCTGCTCCTTACTAGCACATCTCCATCTTTAGGAAATCACAGGGCAAAGGATTCCCTGGTGAAGGGTAGGGAGACGTGGAGGGCAGAGGGAAATGATCTGGGGACCTGGGACCCTCACGCCTGCCCTTCCTCCCACCTGTTCTAAGCCCAGCCCCCTCTGCCTCTGCCCCCATGCTCCCCACGAATCTCAGGTGCCCTCCTCTTCCTAGACTGGCAAGGCCACCACTCAGTGCCTGAGGACAGGAGTGTGACCACCTAGGCTAAGACTCCACAAGCCACCTCCTCACCAGCCCCCAAACCTAACCTTCCAAGGGCTATTTGTGACGACACAAATCAGTCCCGTTCAGGGACCTGTAGGCACCCTGGGACACAGATATATGGTAGAAAGAACACCCGATCCCAGCAGTGGAGATCAAGGTCACTTTCACTCATTCATTCACACATGTATTCTGAGTGCCTGCTCTGTGGTGAGAGCCCAGGGTGAACAGGACACACACTGTCCCTGCCCTCCTGGAGCTCAGACTTGGGGGAGCGGGAGAGAGGCACCTCACTAAAAGGAATCAAGCCAATGAATGTATAGTTACAAGTTGCAGTGAGCGTAAGAAGGAAATGAACAGCATGAGGAGGAGCAGGGTGTGGGAATAATCCACAGAGGGGCCTCAGAGCAGCTTCTCCAACCCCTGGTGGGAGAGGGCCTCACAGGTTTTGTCTCTGCCTCCAGCACCCTCTCTAACCCCTCCCCTCAGAAGACAGCTTTAAATAGAATGTGGTTAGCGTGGCCTGGATGCTATGATCTGAGAGAAAGCCCCCTCCTCCCTATGAGGGAGGGTGAAAGGAAACTAGGGGTTTTTAGAGACGACACAGAGCCTCCACCCAATTCCCCTTTCTCCACCCAACCCTTACCCTCCCCTAACAAGAAATGCTTGATGCGACGGAGAAAAGGAGCCCCACTCAAACCTGTTTTTTGGGCTCATTTTTTAATGCCTTCTTACCAAGCGTGATTATGCATCTCACTAAATACGAGTGAAGTTAGTTACAAATGGTATTGCATTGTAACACAACTCTGCCAACACAGCATGCTCACCTCGGGAACACGGTCAGAAATCAGAGCAACCTTTAATCTTCATGGCCTTCCTCTTCTAGTTTCCGCCTGCAATGTCTTCAGGCTCCTGGCCCTCAAAATGCTAACAAGGAGTATGACTACTTTAGGGGCTCACTGCCTTCCCCAGGACTGGAGTATTCAAGTGCTTACAGCACTCTCCTCCTACCGAGCTAACAGGTAGACGGATGTTCTTATGGATCAAAATTCAACATGCACTGAGTACGTAATTTTAGGGGGAAAATATTTAAAATCAACTGAAGCTGGCAAAAGCAAAGCAGTGCATTGAATGAACTACCTTAAGGCCCGTTTCTCCTGACCCTTTTTGTGGGGCTGGCAAACTTCTGCGAAGGAGCAGACAGCACATATTTTAGGCTTAGTTTCTGCTGCAACTGCTCAGCTCTGCCATTGCAGCAGGGAAGTGGTCACAGAATATGAAGTGGGTGAAACTTCGTTTAATGGACACTGAGGTTTGGATTTCACAGACTCACAAGAAAGATAGGGCTCAGTTTTAGGAAACCAACGAAAAAGTATGACATCCCATCCCATTTACATTTAGCTAAATACTCAAATAGCCATTTATACTAACAGGGATTGGTTTTTGTTCTGCTTTTGGCACAGATAACTGATTTAAAAGTTAAAATTATTTTGTGCCCCATAACGACATAAATGAGGGTCTAACTCCAACTGAGCACTCTCCAATATAGAATGGTAATGATTACAAACTAGAATGATCAACACTGTTTTCAAAATCTAATTATCAATCAAAACTGATTTACATATTTTTATAAGTAGATTTTTATAAGTAGATAAAGGATCTCACATTTAAAATCTCCATATAAAAATCTGTAACATTTAGCCCTAATAACCTAATGCTAAATCTAGTAGGAAATAAATATTTTAAACTACTTAACTACTGATTTTTAAGTTAACTGATAATTAAGCTTGTAGAGTAAAATCTTAACACATCATATTGTCCACCCACTCGGTTTACTGTGAGAGTAATTTTTTATGGTTAAGAATTTAAAATGCCCTAATTAAGTTAGAAAATACTTTAAAACCATTATTAAGTGTTATTGTTATTTCTGATAAATTCATGTGGTAGTAAAATTGGATTTCTGGTATTAAAGGTGGTTATTATAGTGGGGTGAGTGGCATTAATTATGTCACAGCAGCCTGGGGGGGGGATATAAGTGATGAGAATGAAAAACAGTAGCTGTTAAAATAGAAAACCAAGGGACAGTTCCTGCAGCCCCCACAGGGAGAAGGCACCACCCAGGCAGGAGCTGATTAAAGGTTTGGTGAGGTTGAGGGTGAGCCTTTCCATCTATGTAACAACGAGAAACAAAGAACCTGCGGGCAGTGAATTTTTTCAATCTTATGAACATGAGGCCAAATGTAACATATCAAAAAAATAGGCTTCAAAGCTTACACTGCACCAAATGTTATTTATAGGACTATGCCTAGCTGCGGAGAAAAATCACTGCCTCGTTACTCAATAGGCTGTGGCAAAACACCTTTACAATTTCTTTCCCCAGTTCATGACTAGGAACATAACAGAGAGGAAAAAAAGATCAGAAATGAGTACAGCCTACTGCTCTTGAAAAAATGCCAGAAGGTAGCTCAAGTGCCTATTATTACATTTTTCTCAAAAACAATTCTGAAATATATGATTTTTCATATAAACTGGTTATTTCAATAGCTTTATTTTATGAAGGTAATTCCATCCAAATGATCCTATTTCCTAGCGAGTTGTCTTCTAAAATGTGACTGTACATCCAAAGAGTGTGTATCCATGAAAACAGAAGAGCTCAACATTGAATTTACAAAATGATCTATTTATATTCCATCACTAACAATTCTGTACATGTATCTAATGTAATTTCAGTCTTTTCAATACAACTTCAAACTGGACTTGCAAACTGGTGAATTTCTAAATGGAAAAGCATATGCCATTCTAAACCGCACAAGAATGGGTGGCAATAAATCAAGTTAAGTCCTAGCCAGTTTGGCTCAGTGGATAGGGCATTTCCCCGCAGACTGAAGGGTCCCTGGTTCAATTCTGATCAAGGGCATGAACCTTGGTTGCAGGTTCCCCAGCCCTGGTCAGGGTGTGTGCAGGAGGCAAACCAACTGATGGTGCGTGCAGGAGGCAACCGATTGATGTGTCTCTCTCACACAGATGTTTCTCTCTGCCTCCCCCTCTCCCTTCCACTGTCTCTACAAAAAAAAAATAAAAAAAAAATAATGAAAAAAAGTATACCCGAGTGAGGATTAACAACAAAAAATAAAATGAAAGAAAGAAGGGAAGGAAGGAAGGAAAAGAAGGAAAGAAAAAGAAAGGAAGAAAGAAAGTTGATCTGTGATGTGGGTCTTGCATGTATAAAGTCAGGGAATGATGTAGAGAACATCAAGATCCTGAACAAAAAAATTACATTATCACTGCAATGTACATGCTTTCTAAACTCTAACTCGAATATGAGCAACAATGGAACAGGATGAAATAATAAACAATTTATCCTTTTAATGAATCTTTAACAAAAAATACTTCCGAAAAGAAACTCACATGTGTGATTCGTACTGGCTACCTGTAGCCAGCACTTTAAAGCCAGCACAGTTAAAGTAAGCACTCAGGCAAATTATCTCCATTTAACTAGCTGGAGAGCATTCGGAACCACAGACCGAGCCAGACACCAGGGCAAACAGCAGGCTCAGAGGGCAAAGCAGCCACCTTTGCAGGTGGAATGTAGAAACACCATAGGCTTCACATCCCCAAGTCCCCATCTGGGCAGAAGTTGCCACCTTTAGGGAAACTAAGTTAAACAGTGAAGGTACGTTTACTGATGGGGTGTTTCCAGAGAGTACCTGGGCTCCAAAGTGGAGCCCTGTAGTGGCGGGTTCCAAAGCTTTATCCCAGTCTCTGCAAGCTCACAGCGATAAATACAATGATTTCTCCTTCAAAGTAGCCACCACATGCTGGCACAGCCCCCTCTGTGCCAACCCGCACACAGGAACAAGGAGACACTTAGCTCTCCCCTGGGTCCCAGGTGCGAGGGAGCCAGAGGGCTGGCGCAAACGGTGGAGAAGCCGGCTGCATGTATTAATGAGCTAAGAAATGCATGGTCCAGGTCAGCTCGTCTTCATTTTGGGGAATCTGAAAGGATTTGGAACTTGAGCTGCATCAACACATACAAGTTATCACACCCTGAGAGCCAATTAGGCTCTTTGTGTCTCTGATCATCGCTTTTCTGTTTGAAATGGATTTCCACAAAGGAGGACAATCACATCCACAAAATAAGATGTAGAGATGATTCCACTCTGCAGACACTACAGAAATGATTTCAACCATTGACGCCAAACAATTCTGGATGTTATCTAAACTTTTTATTTTTAAAAGGCGGTATAGCATTAATAGTGTTCGATGCATGTTTTGAGAGGAAATAAAAAAATTCTGATTCTGGAAATTATGAATTGCTAGAGGAATACATGCATGAGGTTCATGTCCTTAAAGTTATTCCCATGCGCCCCCCCACTCCCCCCTTTTTTCCTTTCTTGGCAATTATTAGGCTTAACATACATTCTTCATCTATCCAAACCCACTGAAGGGAAGCCGCTGTTCCAAAAAGCTTCAAGAATATTACTCACCTACCTAACAACAGTCAAGGTACTCTGCCTCTATTTGTCTGGATGATCACCCTTTAGCTGGTCTAGTTCTGAAAGTTGTCACATTGTACCTCTAACTCTACCTCCTGGCTCCCCTCTGAGACATCCAGGTCTTTCTCTAGGGCAGCGGTTCTCAACCTGTGGGTCGCGACCCCTTTGGGGGTCGAATGACCCTTTCACAGGGGTCGCCTAAGACCATCGGAAAACACATATATAATTACATTACGATTCATAAAAGTAGCAAAATTACAGTTATTAAGTAGCAACGAAAATAATTTTATGGCCGAAACCGGTTTGGCTCGGTGGATAGAGCGTCGGCCTGCGGACTGAAGGGTCCCGGGTTCGATTCCGGTCAAGGGCATGTACCTGGGTTGCGGACACATCCCCAGTAGGAGATGTGCAGGAGGCAGCTGATCGATGTTTCTCTCTCATCGATGTTTCCAGCTCTCTATCTCTCTCCCTTCCTCTCTGTAAAAATCAATAAAATATATTTAAAAAAAAAAAAAAGAAAAGAAAATAATTTTATGGTTGGGGGTCACCACAACATGAGAAAATGTATTAAAGGGTCGCGGCATTAGGAAGGTTGAGAACCACTGCTCTAGGGGGAATTTCAGGAAGCTTGTCTTTACCACAATCCACAGGACAAATGCAGAGGGGAGGGGATGCTGTACTCTGGTGGCCACAGAAGTAACAAAGGTGTATGGGGATCGTGTAAAGCTATTTTCCCACATATGTTGCCATAGTTTAGAAATCATTTTGCCCTGGGGGCTTTCCACCTATTCAAACAGCGAGTTTCAGAGCCTGGGTCAGGAGCAGCTACCTTATAAAAACAAAGACACTTCTCAGATTTAAAGGTCAAATTAGATTTTCATTCAGGTTCCCACCAAAACGACAGGTGTGCAAGTGAGGCTCCGTCAAGGAGAAACTACTTTCTAAATTATTTTAACATATCAAACACCAACTGTGGAGCTTCGTCCTCTCTGGTGGGCAAAACAGCCCCTGCAGCTACCAAGGCTGCACCCCAGGTTGGCAGCTCTGGGACAGAAGGAGGAAGGAGCAGGGCAGGAAAAGGGGGGGCACCTCTGGCATCCTGAGTAATTGGAGATGGAGCTAGGAACTTCCCCACCACATGGACAAACTCAAGGTGAACGGGGAGTGAGAGGTGAGGACACAGACAGGAGACAGACAGACAGACATCTGCACTTGTTCCCCTCCAGGCACCCAGAGGCCGCTTTGCAGAGGAGCAGAAGGAAAGAAAGTCTGAGAGACTCAGCATTTTCCCTGAAGAGCATTTAGAGTCCAAAGTGGATATTGTAAATTAATGCAACAGATCAACTTTACCAAACTAAATGAAAATTTAGGAATACCATCTCCCCCTAAGAGAGACAGAAAAGCTACATTTCCTTTGCCATCTTAGTTAACTGTGAATTCTGAACTCAAACTCAGCCACACAGACCCAAGGTGATGAGAAGCTGAATTAGGATGATGGCCACAGAATGGAGAGGCAGCCAGCACTGCCTCGTCCGCTCAATTAAAGTTTATTTATTCAACGTTTAACAGGGACAAGAAGTTAGTGAGTAAACTAGGATGAGGAAGCTAAGCGCTTCCTCACAGTTTTGAAAAGCCGCCAGTGCATATGGTGACTGACCGAAAAAACTGTAGAAAATACAGAATTTGAAAGGTGTATATGGTCCCTTTTTTCATTTTCTCTAGGGGTCCTTGACAGACAGAGGAACTTAGCAAACAACTCAAGGAAGTACCTTTAGCCACTGCAGAAAGAAAAACAAAATGCTTGCAGTCAAGAAGAGAATATGTCAAAAATAAACTTCGAAGGAATTATACAAGAGCAAATCCAATATGGAATTTGGTGGGAACACAGGAAGTGACTCCTCTGCTCTTACAGAGGAAGAAAAAAGGTTACAGCTCTGCAATGATCTTATTTTATCAAAGATGCAATACTGTTCTTTTGCCTAACTCACAGGTTCAGAAAGAAGTTCCCTAACTTTTCTGGAGCTTTAGGTTTCAGACATATTTTATACATATTTCCTACCAGATACAGGAAAATAAAGTGTTTTAAAAACAAGCAAGCTTGCTCAATCCCATTAAAAAGCAGTAGCAAAGCTCTAAACAGAAAAGTAAAACAATGGAGACCCCAACAAACACTTGGCCCCAAACCACGTGGCCTTGGTTGAAATGAAGTCCACCCACAAGCTGAAGTGATGCCACCAGGAGGCGCCCACTTCTCATTTACCAACAGCAGTACCTCGTTGTTATGTCCCGGCTTACTTAGAAAAGTTAAATCAGACTTCATATGACAGATGGCACCATGGCTTGCTTAATACCATTTATCATCTCTTGTCTGAAGACAACATTGGACAACGTGCTGATCTCCACTGAGGTTTTCATCTCTGTCCTCCCAGAGATCTTGGAACTGGGTATCAAATTTAATGTGTAAAACAGCTCTATGATGACATCTCTTTCCAGAGGATCGCCAGCCCTAGGTGCTCCTTTTCCCCCAATTGTTCATAGCTTAGTACTGGCACGTGCACTTTGTGCGTGCGTGCGTGCGTGTGTGTGTGTGTGTGTGTGTGTGAATGTGTGTTCCTCACTGGTTTCCATGGAGACATGTACACCTAGAAGTCTGGATCAGAGACAAAGTCTTATAATCACCACCATGTGCTCACCCTGAAGGACTATCTTCCAAAAGTTCCCCCATCTCCCGCATCTGATTCCTGAGAGGCGGCCCACTACGTCTGATCTGATGATACACGCGATGCTATCATCACATTCCTTTAAGCATTCCTTTCCCTTTCCATAGGCCTGGCAGCTGTTCTGGAGTGGCTCCGCTGCATGCTTTTGATGACTCCAGAGAAATTGCTTTTGTTTTTTATTTGTTTGTTTCTTTCCACTGGAAAATAATTTTTATTGAGACCCCACCAGCTTCACAATCTGTTCCTGCTATTAGGCTCCTCCTTCTTTGTAATCAGTCTTTCCTAAGTAGTCCCATGAATGCTCTCTTCTCCACCACTTGTCTGGAAGCAGTCATGGCCAAACTTGGAGGTGCTCTACCCCTTTAAAAAGCAATAGCTGGAATAAGACTGAGCTATAAAAAAAAGGGGGGGGGAGGAATGGGGGATGTATCCTGCAATAGAGGGAAGAGCAGAATCCCAAAGGCTGTAGCTTCATTCGGTGAAAGGGGAGGTCTAGCCAGTGACACTTCTATTTGAAAGGAGAGGTCCAGCCAGTGACGCTTCTATTTTGAAACGTCATGCCCTCTCTCCCCCCTTTTTAGCTCAGTCTTATTCCAGAGCATAATACTCTGCCTGGCCTTTTATTTTATAGTTACAAAGTTGGGAAAGTTGATACCTCCAATTAAAAGAAGCTTTAATGTCAGGTTCTGAGGCAGGAGAGCGATAAGAGGCGTCACAAAGGAGATGGAGAGCAATAGTAATCGTATGACAGATCATCTCTGGTTTGGTCCAGATGGGCAGACTCCATCAATTATGATGTGTGATTTATTTATCCACTGTATTAAGCAAGACAAAACACACGAAACCACACCGACAACATAAAGCAGAGTGTTCCTGATGTTGTATGCCGACTACCAACAAGTCTGTGTAAGAAGAAATCTTTCATTTCGCATATTTGATTGAAAAAAACCTTGCTTCTCTTTAAGGAATATTTAAAGTTATGAGTTAGAAGGGACAGTAACTTATATAAAAAACATCCGCAGAGAGCAAATAACATCCTCTTAGACAAAGCATCTTGCTCCTTTTGACACTAAAAAAGTACTGTTCTCTATTGGATAAATAGATCCCCCAGAGAACAAACAAAGGAACTGCAATCATAGGAACGAATTCATGTATAATCTCTGAACAGATGGCGGCTGCCCGGGAGTCCACCGCTGTGCAGAGGCACAACCAGGCTGCTGTAACAGAGGTGGGCATCGTTTTCTTTTTCCCCTTCTCGCCTTTTCCCTCCCTACAACTGCAGCTTCAATTTAATTATAATCACTAAAGCATATTCCATAAAAATTATAGCAAATCAAGAAACAACCATTTTTCCTTTTAAAAACACCTTACGGAGATACGAATACAACATGAGCTCTACCCTCTTAACAAATTTTCAGTGTACAACACTGAATGGCTTTGCCACCTGCCTTCCTGATCTAGGTCCCAGGCCCAAACCTCACCACTTCCAGGACCAAAAAGATATCACAAATAGGGTAAAACCACCGTTGGGGCAGTTGTGAAGATCTGTTTGTTGATGGCAATCACAGGAGCCATTAGAACAATCGAGGGGCCACAGTAATGGTGAACTTACAACTAATGATCTACATAGAGACACTTTAAGAGCTAGAGGGAGAGTTATTAATAATTACACTGGAACAGCAGGTGTTTCTACAGGGTCATCTCAGGGAAATTGGGATGTGGCACTCTATGCCTGGGCATTCTTTCTAGTCTCCACAGGGGCTTACACGTTGGCATTTCCATCATCAATTCCTTCTCCGCAGCTTTTCTCACAGACACTGGCGTATTCCCCACATACTAGCTTATTAATAAGAGTTTAGACTCTGAACAGTCATCACAACCTCGAGAGCATTAGCGCACATCTGTACCCCGAGGAGACACCAGGCCGTCCTCACCGGAGGCGAGGCTTCAGCGTGCAGATGGCAGGGACAAGGAGCTCTGCAGGGGATTTCCTACGCTGCCCTCACTTCTCATCTGCAGTCTCCTAATTACAGATGGGCAGTCAACAAAATGATGTAAGATCTTATTTCTAAGGTTAATTTTGGGTTAAGTTCAACACAACATTACAAAAATAAAGAGCTACAGTTAACGTTACAGGCTGTGCCAGACCATAGTACATTTCCCATCAATATTTAACCATTGTCACAAGGTGAGAGACCATTAAGTCACTAAAGAAGGACTGCAAAATATTGCAAGAGTTATAATACTGCTGTAGGAAAATTCCAATTTTTAAAGTTCAAATCACAATAATTTGAATTCATTGTAAATATTTTATAGCTTAATTTATCAGATGGAATGAAAAACAGAGCTAATCGATAAAGTTAGAGGCACTAGGCAGCACAGCTATTTCAATCAGAGATCACATAAGAGTCATTTAACAATTTAAAAAATTAAACAAGCTAATGCCTTCTGTCTTATCACTTCTACAACAATGCACACTGTTGACATTATATGCACATAAGAGTTACCTAATAAGTGTTATCAACTACCAGTCCAGGGAGAGGAACCAAGGAACACGGACCGATTCCTGTGCCCAATACTGTGGTGGGTGCCCTACGGAGGCAATAACAGGGTAGACTGAACAAGGGTTAGTACTCAGGCCCGAAAATCTAGCCATGGCCACCCTCCTGCTCTGGATCGGCACTCTGCCCCAGACCAGATCCTGGGTACTGACCCTTTTCCAGTCTACCCTGTTATCACCTGCATAGGGCAACCCCCACCCCACTCACAGGAAGCTCTCAGGAAGGTTCCCATGAAGAAATGTCACTGTGTGACTGCCACAGCAAACAGTGAAACACCTAGGGGGTAAGTCATGTCAGATTTGGGTCAGTGAACCATGTCTGTAAAATGTCTAGTGGCTTAAGATTAAAAAGCATTTACAAATATAAAACTTAAAGAGTTGGGAACTAACTAGGTAGCCTGGGTCACAGCATGAAAGAACTCTTCAATTTTTTCCACATTTACCTCTTTTCCCTATATCCACCCCCACCCACCCCCACCTCACACACAGGAATCTCAGCATAAGCTTCCTGTGTTGATTTCACTCCCAGCTGCCTCCACTACCTTCCAGTAGACTGGACGTTCCCTGAGGAAAGGGGCCAGCACGCTGCTCCCCCAATGTTTATCAGGTACATGCCCCTGGCCTGCCTTCCACTGCAGGTTGGCTGACTCTCCGGAGTTTGCCTGCAGTGTCCAGTGTTCAGTCCTTTATAGCTCTTACACGACCATGAACTCTAAGCTGGAAATGGCAGGGATAAAAAGCATCTGCTACAAAGTGTGGCCATTGTGTAAGAAAAAGATCAAATACCACTTCTTTAAAGGTATGAAATGATAAGCTATTTAAAACATTCCATTCTTCTGACTTACTTCCAAGAAGTGAAGAAAATCAAGAACAAAAGTTCTTTGGAAATTCTGTGTTGGGATATAGTACCCCATGGTCAAGTCAATTTGTGAAATAGGGCATCTGATTAATTTGTTCAAACCAGTATTTCCCCAAATTGTTTCACCATGGAACCTTTGCTCCCATGTGACATTTACTAAGATCCTAAGAAACCAAGGTTCCTCAGAATATACTGTGGGAAACGCTGACCTAAGTGTTTTTTTTCTTTCCCTTAACTTGTACAAATCCCTCTGAATTGCAGCTTTCAGATTAATTTACAAAACACTTAAAACTATTTTTGTTGAAGTATATGATAGCAACTTTGTTTTGGTTCTGACCGAGGCAGGCTACATGGGAAGAAGCCTAGTGCTCTGTGGGCTTAGCTTGTGCATTCAGTGAGGAGGGGAGGAGGCCTCCTGCCCCTGAGCACCCTGAACAGCGAAAGGTGACAGCCTGGCCCACCTGGGCGGGAGGGTCCAACACCAACCTTAACCTTGACAGGCTGGAGAGCAGCTGCCAGCACTCATAAGTTCAGAGAGCTTCAACTACATGGTGAGCTTAAAATGGGTGTAGTTCACCCACTAAGTTCTCCCTTTGAGTTACGTTAAGTCAAAAAGTACAATATGAGCAGGATGTGACTAAGAAAATGCCAGATTCACCGTAAGAGCAAATCTGTAATATTTCAGGTCTCCCAAGGACATCGCATTAATGTTCCGCTGATTACAGATTATACGTGTCTCAGAGCACCTGCTGTGCGAAAGAAAACCACTACACCGGACAGCGCTTGTGACGGAAGCACCTGCCCAGAGGGCACTTACAATGTACTTTTTTTAAGCATTAAATTTCTCACCTTTACCAGTTTGAAAAACGAAAACAAAACAAAATGAGTGAATCCATGGCTGGTTGCAGAGGAAGATAAAAAATACTCTTTACTATATGTATGTGGAAAATAGTATATCCTTTAGAAATCTACTCAGATATAGTTATTACAAAACCATCTATTATCAAATCCAACTGAGGCAAAAGTCTCTGAACCCTGCTTTCTAAAACAACACCAAAAGACTGAACTCCTTCCAATCCCGCAGGTCAGAGAATAGTTGTTCCAGCACAGGTCAATGCAGCATGAAATAGGAGAGGACACCTTAGCAAGAGCTCTTTTTTTTTTTTTTTTTTTTTTAAATATATTTTATTGATTTTTTACAGAGAGGAAGGGAGAGAGATAGAGAGTTAGAAACATCGATGAGAGAGAAACATCGATCAGCTGCCTCCTGCACATCCCCCACTGGGGATATGCCCGCAACCCAGGTACATGCCCTTGACCGGAATCGAACCCGGGACCCTTCAGTCCGCAGGCCGATGCTCTATCCACTGAGCCAAACCGGTTTCGGCAAGAGCTCTTAAGTATCTGGAGTATGACCTTAAGACACCCTCTCAAGCAGGCTACGTAAAAGTACAAAACGACTCACTGTGTCATAAGTTGTTACTATCTTCTTCAGAACCTCAGGCACAATCCCCTGCAACTCCATTGTGGGGTACTGCTCGTTGAGATTCAGGACCACCAGGGGTGTGTTATCCGGCCCCAGAAAGCGGGGAGACACGGCCACCATGCACTGCATGAGATTGGCCACGGAGGAGAGGCCACACAGCTCCTTGAAGGACACCACTGCATTCTGTTAAGTAGAAAGGAAGGAGGCACTTTGTAATTAATCAGCGGTTTTAATTTCTCATGGATATTATATTCAGTACACTTGATTATACTTGAAGTGCCTAGTATGACAGTTGTTAGCAATGCCATGACGGAGTTGGCTATTGATTATTTTATCCTGGGAAAGCTGGTTGTTTTCCAAAGTAAATACAGTTACAGATATTTATAATACCAATTTATCAAAATTACAGAAACTGCAAACAAGTTAAATTCTTCCCAAGGGCAAAGCCTCTTTTCTGATCAAAGTTCAGAGCAGTGCTGAGGCTGATATGCAATTATGAGGGAACAAAAAGAACGGCGTCTGCATTCAAAAAAGGAACACATTAAGAAAAAAAAATACCAGGCTTAAAATAAGTATCAAGTGTGCCAGCCACTCAAGAAGGAAAGGAATATTTGTGAGGCAGGAGCTCGAATCTCTCTCACCTGTTTCTACTTGCTGGTTCCAAACCTACAGGAACTTGGAGGATGCTGCAGTTCTTGTGAGGTCTGCCCAGCGGGAGACCTTGGTTACCCATGGCCTTCCCTGCTTAGTGCCTCCAGGGACCTCAATGCTTCTCCCTCCTGCCCCCTCTCTTTTTCCTACTCATCAGAGACATGCCATTAAATACCCATTACAGAAAGCCCTTCAACACTGTCCAATGCCCTGAGTTGGCAAGTTGGCAGTCTCTGGGCACTTACCAGTGCAAGGCGATAGCAGGCGTGTTTGCTACAAATCACCTCACTTACTCCTCTCAACAAGCCATGCTGTGGATGAGGAAACAGCCTCCGCTATAGCCTCTCTGTTATTTGCCTAAGGCCACACAGCTGGTAAGTGAAGGAGTCAAGATTTTACTTGAAATCTGTTGATTTTAATCAGTGTTCTATAAAAGCAGGTAAACTCTAATGAAAGTGAGCCAGGCTACTGGGCCCTGACCTGGGCTGAGCATGGCAGCCAGTGGGGAGGGATCCGGGCCTGCCGACCCCTGTGTATCCTCTCTCTAATTCTCCGGTTCTTAGAAATGAGTGGCACACTTTAGTTTTTTCTT
The DNA here is from genome assembly GCF_014108235.1 of Myotis myotis. Taxonomy (NCBI): domain Eukaryota; kingdom Metazoa; phylum Chordata; class Mammalia; order Chiroptera; family Vespertilionidae; genus Myotis; species Myotis myotis. Next base: position 35,488,450 of record NW_023416317.1, on the reverse strand, counting down.
TTAAAAATGTTTTTAAACATTTTCTTCTATTAATATTGCTTTAAACATGGACATCACACCATAGGTCATCTGGCTCAAAAGCACTTCAGTGCTGACTGCTTACAGCAATAAATCACAACTGCCATGTCTGAGTGGAGTCTGCATAACTCTCACCTCCGTTTACTTTCTTCACGGCTCTTGCTGTGTTGGCAGTTGTCTTGCTTGTTGATTCACCTGCGTACAGTCCGGGTCCACTTCCCTGCCTGGCCCACCCCCAGCTAAAGTCATCTGTGCTCACGGCGCGTCCTCCTGGCCTAGGCTGCTGCGTGTGGTGTTCACTGCACATCACCACCACCTGCTCTGTCGGGCCCAGAGCAGACACAGGTTCTGGAAAGAGGATGCCCAAGCTCCGCCAGGTCCCCACATGCACGACAGCAGCCTTCCGAGGGGCAGGGGACAAGGTGGCTGGCTCAGAGCTCAGACTTTACCGAGACATTCTCACCCTCAGAAACAGGGGAAAACCCTTCACATTGCTGGTATGCTTTTACTTTGAAAGAAAGAGAATAAAATTTCTCTATTGAGGGAAGGTCTCTTTATTAATGAAGTATCCATAGAATTGGTAGAAGAGTGAAATATATTGAATTTTCCGAGTTAGATTTTACTTGCTGATGGCATTCTTCTTAAAATAGTTATATACAGGGTAGGGCAAAAGTAGGTTTGCAGTTGTTTGGATGGAAAATAATACAACAATTAATAAATAATAATACAAGAAGAAACTGTGTTTCATGTACTCACAGCTGTACACCGACTTTTGCCCCACCCTGTATACACACACACACACACACGCGTAATCAGCTAATATATTATATATGTTTATTAAATAAACGCACGCTGAGCAGCTGTCATGCTCACAGCACTTTTCACCCTGGGACCGGTCAGGGCTGGTATCCCTGTGAGGTGCCCTCACTGCCCACTTCTGCGTTACTCATGGGTCCTAGTCTACTGCTAGACATGTGGACGATCCTTAATTATATACATCATTCCTGATTGCTTTTAGCCATTATATAACTCAGTGGCAATCATTAGACTTGTCATTGATATACACACCACATGCCTTTTACTCAGACAATTAAATAGCTGTCCTCTACAATCGAGAGGAGGCTCAAAAGGCAAACACAGTGGCTTAGTTAAGTGCTTGCTATTTTCCCCACAGAACAGCTCCATAAAAAAGAACTGGAACACATCCCCTTCATTCTAATAGGTCATCAATTTGTGTCCCAGCTAAGGAATATGCAGAAAAAACAGATTCCCATGTACACTACCGGAAAAATGTGGGGCGCTGTTAAGCATTAATTAAAAGAAATTAAGATGTGGAGTGTGAGACAGGAATGATGTATCAACAAGGAGACTGGCTCTACACAACATCCCCCAATGTGGAGGAAACATACCTACCATCCCCCAGATTCCAATCAGGAATGATGTATCAACAAGGAGACTGGCTCTACACAACATCCCCCAATGTGGAGGAAACATACCTACCATCCCCCAGATTCCAATCAGGAATGATGTATCAACAAGGAGACTGGCTGATTTGAACATGTTATCAACATTCTCAATACCAACTATGGTTTTAAAAGTCTAAATGATAAAAAAAATGAGACTAGTGGTAAAATTCTAATAAGCAACTGGAATTTACAAATAATTTAAAATCAAGTATACTATGGTAAAAGAAACAACAACAACAAAAATAATAGCCCTCCAATATATCCATGAACTACATGCATGCACTAAGAAGGAAAACCATTGGGTAAACACTGAAACACAAGAACATACCTGCATGTTCTCTCTCAGATCTGTGGCATCCCGTATAGGGGGCTGGGCATTCTTGAATACCTCGTCTACAGTTTTAATCCACAGTGTTCTCAAAGATGCATATTCCCTGGATTTCTTCCCTTTCCTCACAGAAAGGCCCCTTTTATGAGGTTTCCCTCCTCCTCTTCGGTTAGTAATGGCCACGTGGACAAACAAAGAGGCGTGTGCTAGGACCTCTCCAGTCAGTGACTGCAGGGGGACGTGGCGGTAGCCCGTCTGTAAACATTCAAAGGGAATCGTGTACTGGCCAATAAACTCATCCCCGATGTAGTCATCATCTAGTACCACAAAGCGCACCATGGCCAGTTCCGGGAGGTTGATTTGAAATTCAAAGCTTTCATCGAAAATGGGAGTGTCTCCATTCTGGTGCACTGTTTTTGTCCTTTGTTCTGCACAGTCGGCAGGGATTCCATGAATTTCCACATAGACATAAGGATCCACCACATCACCTTTGGCACCTGACCCCTTGGGTTTGGGAAAGTTCTGCCCGCTGATGATTTTGATGTGAAGAAGCTGAGGTGAGACTCCTGGGACAGAGTCTTTTGTGTTGGCGCTGAAGAAGGAGACTTCCTCCCTCATGATGGCTGGCCGAAGGACATAGCCACAGTTCCCATTCTGACTAAACCAGCCGATGTTCAGATCCATCATCAGTCCCGGGGTCTGAAAGTTCATGGCTACGATTTGACAGCCACATTTCCAAAAATCTTGAGGGTTCATGTTGCTAGAGTCAATCCTCATGGGGCTGGGAAAAACCCGCGCGAGAAAACGCTTGTTGTAGTTCACAAAGTCCCCTGGATTCTCGTTGGCGTACTTGCTGGCGAGCACTTCGTTAAAGGAACAGACCTCCCAGTACTTCTGAACCTGAAAGGACACCTGGAATTCTTTGAACTGGACTGACTTACAGATGCTCACCAGCTCGGACAGTTCTTTGCAGAGCTGAAACCGCTTTGCAGGCACACTGTTGGGTTGCTCTGCGTTCTCTTTTCCCATCCTCTGAGACATTTCTGCTCCTTCGTCTTCATCAGTCACGTCTCCTTCCATTCCAGAGCAGCTTGAGGACAGCTTCTTTGCTTTTATTAATATCTTCCCTTTCAGGACATCTGGGGATGGTAGGTATGTTTCCTCCACATTGGGGGATGTTGTATAGAGCTTGTCTCCTAAAATTTTCTTCATGTGCTGGACCATCACCTTCTGCTGCTTAATGGAACAGTGGTTTTCTAAACACAAGATGAGCGGGTACTCTGAAGCGAAGAATGCATACTTGTTAATAATGTCAATGACACTGCGGAAGACTATCTGAGAGGTCATGGTGTGGCCCGTGTAGATGACAGGCTCGTTGTCTGGCCCATCCCATACATCTAATTCAACACTCCGGCAACCCATTTTAAGAGCTCGAATGTACCCTGTGATATCAGAGGGGCCTCGGAACTGATCCTCTATTAGGTATGTATTATGAGATGAGTTTATAAAATAATGAGACAAAGGTTGCTTCATATCCTGGCAGACCTTCTTATGTTCCGGGTCAAATATATAACAGTCGGGTGACATAAGGTAGTTAGTGAACCCGTCTATGGAGAGCCAGCCCTTTTCCTGGCCCTCTTTGGATGGCTCATATTTGTGAATAATTTCAAGGCTTATTTCCTCATTTATGTGTGCCACACCCTGCTCTGCCTCAAGAAACATCATAAGGTCCTTGGTATCAAGGAATTCTTTATTGCTTGAAAACTGAACTAAAAGGAAATAGATTTCGGGTCTAGTACAAAGCTCATGGAAAACCTCAACAAATTCTTCCCTTGTAACTTCAGTACCAGCTGTGTCCTTGGATTTGTGCAATTCTTTGAACTTAAGCTCAATTTTGCTGGTTTTTAAGCCAGGATTGAGGTTTCTGATACACTGCACCGCATTACACAGAGTTATGTGTCCAAGGTTATCTACATCAATTTCACTAAACATTTGTGAAACCCAGGAAGTCCTCATGTTGTCTTGGCTACTTTCTAACATATCAAGTGTATGTTTTCCATAAGAAATTAGGTACCGCAGTCCCGTAACCCAGATGTTCGCAACATCTGCAGAGTTGGCAACCAAATCAAGTGACTCGTAATTCTCGCCATATATGACAGAAAACGCACAATCTTCAGATATCTGGTCAGAAATGCCATTGCTGCGGAATATGTCTGTGTTCTTTCCTGTTCTCACTTCCTTGATGGATTTAATATCAATCTTGGCTTTCTCAGAATCCTTCTTTGATGGTTCCCACCTCAGGCTCTGCATGTCGGCATCCAATAAAAAATACCTATGGTAAATTCTAGAGTTGGAGCGAACCTTTTTGAGCTCCGAACCCTCAACCATTGAGTTGATACAATCACTCGCACTGCTGATCTTCTTCTCTGTTGGCATGCTGCTGAATGAGACGGTCTTTTTCCGTTCTCTTTTCTGTTTTGTGCCATCCTAGGAGAAAAAGAAATAGTGTATCAGAATAACAAACATAGGCTTCTATGTTCAAGACTAGGAATAAATATTTAATTGTCTTGAGAGAAAAAATCATACTATTAGGATTTCCTATCCTATGTCCTATGATGAATGATACTCATTGATTTCTAAAGCTTAGAAGTAGTCTTGGCATTTCAGCTGAACACAAACAGGGAAGAAATCATTATTGAACAACTGCAATTCATGGGTACCAAGAAACACAATTTCAGTAACATCCAATAAAACCTTTGTATAGAGAGCTGGCTACATAATTAGCAGGTCTCAGGGAAAGATGAAAATGCAGGACTGCTTGTTCAAAAATTATTAACAATTCAAGAAGGTAAGAGAAGAACAGCAAGCCATGTGCAGGGCCCTTCCGAATGGGGGGGCCTACATTTGCACAGGTGAGACACCCAGGAAGCAGCCTGCTTGTACATACATTTCCTACACATATGTTTCTCAAAGGGTTGTCACTAGACCACTTGACTCAGAACTACCTGGATAAAATGCAGATTCCCACGCTCATGGTACCAGATCTCCAGGGGGCGGTGCTCAGGAATTTGCATTTTAGGCAACACTCTAGGTGATGGGGATGTACACTAAAGTTTGAAAACCACTTCCTGACCACTTTGACTCACTACAATGTCTGAGCTATTTCTGGAAACTATACAGAACAGTTAATGACCAAAACCAGCTCAGTAGAAACCATGCAGTAATAAATAAGTAGACACTGGGGTTCCAGCAGAAATCCCTGGCCCTCCCGAATCTCATATTAGATTATTCCTGGTCCTAAATATGTCGATAGATACGGTGTTACTGCTGCAGGTTTGTTAAATCTGAGTGGGATGTCTCGATTACAAGTGCAGTGGGAGGTGCCTCTAAAATTCCAGAGTTGATTTAATAAAACCGATTACCATGAACCAAGCTAATGCTCAGAATGTGTCACCTAAGTAATTCCAATATTAACGGATTATTAACACTACCAAGTGAAAAATTACAGGCAGCATCTATTTCTAAAGAAGTTTACAACACTAGTAACACCATCCTCAACTTCCCTACACAATGGAACAGGTGCCCACCTTAGGAGTGGACACCACACCTATGTGTGGATGAAAGTCCTTTCATGTAGGGCAGTGGTTCTCAACCTTCTGGCCCTTTAAATATAGTTCCTCATGTTGTGACCCAACCATAAAATTATTTTCGTTGCTACTTCATAACTGTAATGTTGCTACTGTTATGAATTGTAATGTAAATATCTGATATACAGGATGGTCTTAGGTGACCCCTGTGAAAGGGTCGTTTGACCGCCAAAGGGGTCGCGACCCACAGGTTGAGAACCGCTGATGTAGGGATACCTTTATTATCTATAATAATAAAAGCGTAATATGCTAATTAGACTGGACAGCCGAACGACCTTCTGGATGAAGCCGCAGCTGTGAGGGCCGAGCTCCTTGCATGGATTTCGTGCATCAGGCCTCTAGTTTAAAACATAATTGCTCAAATGACCTCACAACAACTTTCGCAGTTTGTTGTTATTGTTAATCCTCACTCTAGGATTTTTTTTCCATTGATATTTAGAAAGAGTGGAAGGGAGGGAGGGCGGGGGAGAAAAGGAGAGAGAGGGAAAGGGAGAGAAAGATACATCAACTGGTTGCCTCCTGAAAGTGCCCCCACTGGTGCGGGGATCAAATCTGCAACCCAGGTACATGCCCTTGACTGGGAATCGAACCTGAGACCCTTCAATGCATGGGCCGATGCTCTAATCATTGAGTAATAATGGCCAGAGCAACACCTTTCACAATTCTTACCTGAAACATGATATTGCCTTTAAGGATGGGCATGGAATTTGTGGTAAAATTTCAGTAATTGATCATATTCATAAATAAGGATGAGAGATGGAGATTGGGATTATATAACTTTCGTGGCAATAAAGAAAAGAGCATGGCCCTAGCTGGTTTGGCTCAGTGAATAGAGCGTCAGCCTGCAGACTGAAGGGTCCCAGGTTCAATTCTGGCCAAGAACATATGCCCAGGTTTCGGGCAAGGTCCCCAGTAGGAGGTGTGCAGGAAGCAACCAATCAATTATTCTCTTTCATCACTGATGTTTCTATCTCTCTCTCCCTCTCCCTTCCTCTCTGAAATCAATAAAAACATATTTTTTTAAAAAAAAATAAGCAAGAAAATGTTATACAAAGGCAATGCTAACTTTCCTGCCCTGGGGAGAATCTATTTTTAATAAAATCTCTAAAAAGCAATTATGCTATTCTCTATCTCTCAAATTTACAACCGCTTTTACCTTTTGACTACCTAGACTCCAAAAGCAATTTGCAGAAGGTAATTAAGCTTAAACTTTAAATCATATGGGTATCATTTCCCTCAAAGTTTCAAAATGAACCATAGAGGCTTTTGTGATTTGAATGCCAAGATAAAACATAAAAGCCACAAGGCAGAGTACTTCTTTACAACTGCAACCTGAGAACAATAAAGTGCAAAGACATAAAACTGTGGTAATTACATCCATAAGATATATTGTATTATAACTGCTTCAAAACCTAATGTGCAGATTTTATTCTACCTATTCAAGCAAGTTGGCATAAAATTTGTAACCAGCCACGCATAAGGGCATGAAACCAATGTATACATTTCCTATTTTCTGAATGAAGGCTGTCTTTATCTTTAAAACACACCACACTTACCTTTAATAAAAGCAACATAATAATTAAGGAAATTTTATCTTTATAAATTATACCCCAAAAGTGCTACTAGAAAAATATGTCACAAGGATAAATGGAGGTGCTTATCCATTTATCCATTAAAAATATAGATCTCATTTTTCAACACTGTAATCTTTCATTCTGTTATTTTAAACATATTGACCAATATTCAACTACCACTTTCTAATTTATTACAAATGATATATTGTAATTTCCTAGGTCTCTTTGTTATTGCAAAGTAGGTTAATAACATAACATACATGCTCACACACCCACATCCATGGGGAGGGCAGTCGGCAGCTTAAACACCATGCTTGCAGCTTTCAAAACATTGCTTTGCTTTTCACAAGCCAGCCCAGGCCATGACCAGTGACTTCAGACCATCGACTGCAAACACGTGAACATGCCGGTCACCCTAGCACAGGCTACTGCAATGACAGCAGGGTCTCCCCTTACCAGACACTTCCTATCTCTTCTTCCCCTCAGTCTGCTGTTGTCTAGAACCACCCTGTCCTCTCCACAGCACCGAGGCCTGAATGAGAAGGTCTGTTTCTCTTTGCTTGCTAGCAGATAAAGCTATCAGGAAACACTGATAGAGGAGTGTGCTTGCTTAGAGACCAGAAAGAACTCATCATTGGATGGACTGGAATCACTGGGTGGAAGCAACAGTTGGATGGGAAGGCAAGCTGGTCCTCACTGCCAAGAGGAAAGGAAAGAGGGGACAAAAGCAGTGGTGCAGGAGGGAAGGAGAATTGAGGTTCAACAGCAGGAGATCCAGGCCCTCTAGGCGCCTGACTCCCAGAATCCTTATCCCACTCCTGCTCATCTACCTGGCTTTCACTTTTTCACCCAGTGGTGATTGGCTAAGCAGCTGGTCAGTATCAAAGCTCGGATCTATTTTCCATGTTGCCTCTTAATATTAGTTTAAATATAACAATGAAAAATGATTCAACTACATGTGCTATACTTATAGTATTTTTAACTAAAACTAAATGCATATAACTTATATGCATCAATCACTAAAACCAAAGGAAAAAATAACCCAAGTTTTTGCTAAGATGGAAGTGCTTCAAAATAATTACACAGGGTGTCCCCCAAAATGTATACACACTTTAATAGCTGACAGCTCAATTTTTAAAACGAAATGTATTTTATTTTATTTTTTTTAAAATATATTTTATTGATTTTTTACAGAGAGGAAGAGAGAGAGAGATAGAGAGTTAGAAACATCGATGAGAGAGAAACATCGATCAGCCGCCTCCCGCACATCTCCCACCGGGGATGTGCCCGCAACCCAGGCACACGCCCCTGACCGGAATCGAACCTGGGACCCTCCAGTCCGCAGGCCGATGCTCTATCCACCGAGCCAAACCGGTTTCGGCAACTAAATGTATTTTAATAAACACTGCCTTTTATGAGTGGTTTGGGGGACACCCCATAGAAATAGTTTCAGAGCTGACTCTCATATTGTAAGTACTTGTCACCTAAAGCTTCTCAGTGGTGAAAACAACAGAATGTAAACTTGGTCCATGGGGGCATTTCTGCTGCTCTGTCGGCACTTAGTACCATCAAAAGGAAGAGCACAAATCACAGGTTCAGTCTGGACCAAAAGAACCCACCTCCTTAGCAACCCTGAAATTCTGAATTCTAGATTAAGATAATCATACACATTTTGATCTGGAAAGAGGTTTAAAGATTCAGCTATACATTTAACCAACACTTACTTACAGAATAACAATTTTGTACCAGACTGACTTTAAGAAACCAATGAGTAGAAAGAGGCTGAGCAAACTAACCATAGCAAATTCACAAAGAATTAACATTTTACAGGGCTTATATTTAACATCAGAAATGGAAGTAGCCATATTGAGCTCTATTGAGAAACATACATAATTCTAAGAAGACTGCCCACTTTGTGTAATAGAAGCTTACCACTACCTTTTGGGCATTGAAACTACCATCTGGGATAGTTGAGAGGTAGTAGCAATTTCACAAATAGGTGTGGGAAATTTCATAGATTCTCATCCCGAAGTGAGGTATCCAATAGGTGTGTCTCGCTGCTTCTGCTGGGAACAACGTGCATGGCACTGAGCCAAGGGATCCAGCTCATTCTGGAGCGGAGGAAAGCGATCTGAGGGTGGAGCCTCGAGAATTGCCTCCTCTATCCTACCTGCACTGCTCTTGCATTTCAAAACTGACTTGTTTCCAGTAAACCTCACGAGAAAATGATGAGTCAATATCCAGATTCAATGCATTGGCAAAAACAGTGGAGGAGTCCAGGCCCAGTTCAGCAAGTAGTCCATTGAGGGTGATCCTGGCGAGGGGGTGGGGACATAACAATGGGGAAGGGGAAGGGAAGAGGATGTGGTGTGGAAGCAGGAGCGTTTCTCCTGCTTTGTTTTGAGTCCAGTTATTTACTTTGATTTATAAATAGAATCAAAGAAGAGTAAGAGATCTTTATGCTTACTGAAGGGGGTTTAGGATAAAAGAGACTCGAGAAACACGGGTTTAAGGAAATTTCTATCCTTAACAAACAAACAAACAAATAAAACCAGAAATACTTGAGCTCATTAAAGAAGCACAGCGAAGCCTGCCCTTTCTTCAGCTCAATAACAATAACTGCATTGAAAGAGTCAGTCACGCCGGGCACATCGGGGCTGCTCTGCGAGGTTTCTCACACATCTTAAAAACTCTGATGTGCTGTCCAAGGTGAGCAAAAAGGGGGGTGGGGGGGATCTGGAGCAAAAGCAGTCACTCTGAAGGCCATTTTATAAGATCTCATAAATTGAAAAAGAATAAAATAACTTGAAGAAAATCTAGGGATGGTCAAATACTGCTTTTTACTCACGTGGAAGGGCCTTTATGGCAAATAACAGAAAGCCACTTGGCCCATGGATGCCTCTCCTTGTGGGTCTCCTCTTCCATGATGCCCTCTACTGAATCCCCAAAGCTAACTCCTCCTCAGATGATGGCTTCCAATGCAGAAAGCCAAAAGAAAAGGTCACTCCCACTCCAACAAATTGCCCACTCCACAGCACATACATAGAAAAAGCCAGACTACCTATAAGATCGTAACTTTTCTTGTACCCTACAGAACTGTGGTCACAAGGCAATCAAGACAACTGATTCCAGAATGATGAGCCCTTCTAAGGAGAGACAAGACATAGAGACCATTTCACATTTAGCAGAGCATGGGAGGAAGGGGCCATGTGGAAGCAGGTAGGAAAGAAATTAGCTGAAATTTTAAGGAATTCCTAAAGGCCAATTGTGAACTAGTAGGGTTAAGTGATCAGTTACCAGGTTAACTGATAGTTTAGAGCAGTGGTTCTCAACCTTCCTAATGCCACGACCCTTTAATACAGTTCCTCATGTTGTGGTGACCCCCAGCCATAAAATTATTTTCGTTGCTACTTCATAACTGTAATTTTGCTACTGTTATGAATCGTAATATAAATATCTGATATGCAGGATGTACTTCCATTGTTACAAATTGAACATAATTAAAGCATAGTGATTCATCACAAAAACAATATGTAATTATATATGTGTTTTCCGATGGTCTTAGGCAACCCCTATGCAAAGGTTGTTCGACCCCCAAAGGGGTCGCGACCCACAGGTTGAGAACCACCGGTTTAGAGCAACTGGGCGCCCCAGACACAAGGAAAGTTTGTGCTTTTTAATAAGTCTCCACGGGTGCTCCTGAGAAAGACTGGGGACAGAGCAGATGGGAGGGCCCTCTCTGGGCACCGGCATGCAGCAGGTGACGCTGCTGCTGGGGACAGCATGAAACTCTGCCTACTTCCCCAACCATCCTCTCATGTGGCAAAAGCCTAAGCCACCAGGGCAAGGACAGCAAGCCTTCTCTCTCCTGGGGTTACTGGGGGAAGGGTAGAAGCAAAATCCATCTACCTGTACAGCCAGGCAAAGATCTACTAGTGTAGAAGGACCTCTTGGACTCCGGAGCCTGCACCATACAAGCAGAGCTCTGCTACCACCAGGAGGGCGCCAGAACACTGTCTCCTGCCCACACTCACCACAGGCAGAGCAGAGCGAGGCTGCCTTGGGGAGCAGGACAGGAATGCTCAGAAGGTCCCGCCCCTGAGGCCCAGGTGCACAGGGCAGCCTAAGACCATACCTAGACCAGGAGGACCAGGAATGGCCCTGGATTCCACCAGAAGCCTCACACCAAGAAGCCAGCAGTGCACCTGGAAGAGGGGAGAGAGCATGGAAAGAGATGCCTTTCTGACCCAGGCCTGCAGATGAAAGCTGAGGGCAGAGTAGAGACAATGAGTAAACCCTTTCAACAACACTCTTTTGGAGAAACACTTTCGCTACGACTGAAGTATTTACTCAAAGTAAATTTATAAAGCCATAACGCACATCTGTGTCCAATGTAAACTGCAATAAAATCCATCGGTTTTCTCCAGTAATGAAAAAATGGTGAGCACTGAGCTCCTATAAACTACACTGGTGCTACTTTACATCCCAGTGAAAATGTTGATGCTAATGAATTTTAATTTATGATCTATAATAATGGTACTTAAGTGGGCCACTTTAGTGTGAAAACTGTCAGTGCTCCTCAGCTGTGTATGTGGTAATTCCTTACCCAGCACATTATAAAGCCTGCCGACTTCCTATACTGCAGAACTCTTTCCAGATGTGGTTACATAACTTTGTTAATAACTGTCTGAGAAGTCAAGCTGAATTGTAAAAGGTATGCAAGTCAAATCACATTATGTGAATTTTTAGCTACAAATATGATCAATTCTAAGAATAACTTCACATTCACAATCTCCCCTCCCCCACCCCCCAAAAACTGTACTGGTTCTTCACTATTTCGATGGCTTAGGAGGAAGAGTTTATTTTTTTCTAATTTTTTATCCTTAAATCTGCCACTGCTTGGCATTGAGAGAAAATTATGGCCACTCAGGGGCAGTTGGGACTCAGAAAGACAGCTTGCAGAGAGATCTGTGCATAAGCAAAGCTACTGCCTCAGGCCACATCCACGGCAGAGAAAGAAGAACAGTAGCTCTTTCCGTTAGAAATTTTAATATTTTCAAAATAATTCTAAAATTAAAAATTTTAAGGAAAATTGCTTCACCCACAATTTAGTATGCAGTCATCTTATTTAATATTTTCTTTCTATATTATCTTGTTGAGAAAAAACAACAACTTCTTTCTGGGGCTTTTTAACCCAATGGTTTATTTTGGCATATAAAATTATTGTGTGTGTCGGAGCGCGCGTGTAGGGAAAACAATGAGATCATACAAACAAAAAATAAAGAAAATAATGAATCATACAAAGGGGAAACAGCTTTCTGCAAAATATTCTTTTAAGTTCAAAGCCATTCATGAGCCTGTAGTAGTCCAGCCCTCAACTGCTGTCTCTTCTCCAAACTCACACGGTATTTATAGTCTCTACCATGTAATTTAACTCCTAATTATTGTCTTATTGAGTTCTCTAATTGTTTTATGTGGATTCGCCTTTTCTCCTCAAGTAGAAAGTGAACTTTTTGAGGGAATGAGCTGTGTCTTACTTGGCTGGATGATGCAGTCAGAATAGTAGCCCTTTTGATGACCTGGTAATTTCAATGATAAAGGGGTCAATCCAACAAGAGGATATAACATTTGTAAATATTGATGAACTCAACATAGGAGCACCTAAATATATAAAGCAAATATTAACGAAATAGAGAGACATAAAAAGCAATATAAATAACAGTAGGGGACTTTACTACCCCATTTCTATCAGTGGATAAATCATCCAGAAAATCAATAAGGAAACATTGGCCTTAAATGACACAGTAGGCCAGATGGACTTAATAGATACATTACATCCAAAAGCAACAGAATACACATTCTTCTCAAGCATGCATGGAACATTCTCCAGGATAGATCATATGTTAGGCCACAAAACAAGTCCTAATAAATTTACAAGGACTGAAGTCTTACCAACCATCTTTTCTAACCACAATCATATGCAATTAGAAATCAATTAACAAGAAGAAAAAGAGAAAATTCATAAATGTGTGGAGGTTAAACAACATGCTACTACTGAACAAACAATGGGTCAAAGAAGACATCAAAAGAGAAATCAAATAATAACTTGAGACAAATGAAAATAGAAACGCAACATACCAAAACTTATGGGATGCAGCAGAAGCAAATGTCAGAACGAAGTTCATAGCAATAAATGCCTACATTGAGTAACCAAAAAAATCTCAAATAAACAAGTTTCTAACTTGATTAAATGGCACACAATGATGCCATCTATTTAGATGGAAAAGATTAAGGAATGATGTGGTGGAGGAAATCAGTAATGTTCTGAACATGGTAAGTTTGAGATGCCTCTAGATATCCAAGTGGAGATGTCGAGCAGGCAGTTTACTATGTGAATCCGGAAATGAGGAGAGAGGTCAAGCCTGTAGATATAAATTTGGAAGCCACAGCACATTGGTAGCCACATGAGATCACCTAGCCAAGAAGGAGAGAAGAGAAGATGGCCTAGGACCAAATCTGCTGCATTCCAACATTTTAGGTGAGGTAGAAAAAGAGGGACCAGCAAGAGGCAAGAAAGCTGAAGCCAAAGATGTGACAGTGACTCCAGAAGACTGTGGTGCTACAGCCAAGAATAAAGTGTTTAAATAGGAACAGACTAGCCAACAATGCTTCTGAGAGCTGAGGTCAGAATTTAGCGTAGCCTCGCCAGCTTTCTTACCGTTGCTGTTTGTATGATCTATCTTTTCCCATCTTTTTGTTTCCAACCTATTTGTATCTTTGAACCAAAAGTGTAGACAGCATGTAGTTAGATTTTTTTTTTAATCCAGTCTGCCAATACCTGCCTTTGATTGGATTACCAAATCTGTTCACATAATGTTATTATTAATATAGGGAATTCACATCTGCTACTTTACTTTTTCTTTTCTGAGCCCCATATCTTTTCGTTCCTTTAATCCTTCCGCAATGACTTCTTTGATGTTAAGTTAGTGAGGTATGTTTGATATTTGACAGCACAGAGTTCTCTGATGACCGTGGCAAGAGCAGTTTTGGGGTAGTAAAAAGGGGCCTCTAGAGTGAGCTGGAGAAGAAAAAGGAAATGAAGGCTGGAACAGTGAGTGAAGTGAAGGCTGTGAAGCAGGAGCCAGGGAAAGGAACTGGTGGAGAGAGGAAGATAGCGTTTCCTTGCATATTCATATTGGAGATATCAGAGCAGGTTTCTATGCTGAAGGGATCTGTCCAGTAAAAAGGGGGGAAATTAGTGATGCACGAGAAAGAGAACAGATCTGTGAAGGAGCAAAGTCCTTAGGAAAGCAGGGGAGGAAATCATCATTAACTTTCCCCAAAAGGTGACTTTGAGCTGGATCCTGAGGGAAAATGAAAAGGAAGGGAAGGCTAGTTAACCAGGGAACAGCATATGCAAAGACATGAGATAGGAAAGAGCCTGTAACGTTTGAAGAAGCTCCTGTGGTGAGGCAGGATGAGGGAGGCAAGCAAGAGGAGGCTGCCAGCCTCCATGGGAGAAGAGCCGGCACCTCTTCTGAGAAAGCCTCTTCAGCCTTGGGGGCTCATGTTCCTGTGCCATAGGCAGAAGAAATACAAATATGTACAAAACTGATAATCATGTGCATTTTCCTGCGTGTGTAAACACACCTCACCGCCTTTTATGAAGGGTCAACAAATGGATAAGGTCTCATTTGTTTTATAATTTTAAAAATCACCAGCCATTCATGTAGGTATTTATTTTGCTTCTGCCTCAACAGTCTAGTAACACTGAGCTAAAGAATATATCATGTTTAACTATTATACGGTTTATTAACACATACACACACACCCACCCACAATGAATGAATGAACTAAAAAATTACCACTTGAAGGATCACCATTTCTAACACCAGAGAGAAACCTGAATACTTTAAAAATAACTTTTGAACAGTTAAAATTATCTCCAAATGTTATAGAACACATTGTTAAAATCCAAAATTTTAAATTATTGAACAATTTTAAAATTATAGTAAATTATAAACCCTCGGCTTTTCTACTTAGAAGTGTTATACACAAATGAAAGGTTTTCTAACACAAACATCACTGAAGTGGCACACACACATGCCTTCCCAATCATTGTAGCTACTGGACTTACAGCAACAACGTACGCTTTATGTCATGCCCACAGGAAGCCCAATGTGTTTTTATTAAAAGCCACACTTGGGTTAAGAAATCAATAAAAATGCCAATGCCTACATGGCAGGAATCCATAAGACTCGAGTGATTAATCTAGAGCATGTACAAAATAGAGCAATGACAATCTGGATTGCAGGAGGTCCGGGTCTGCCATTTTCCTGAATCATCATGTACCCTTTTAAAACCACAAGTCCCTTCAAATTAATTAGCTCATCAAACTGAAATGAAAAGCAGTTTTAAAAACCAGCACAATCTCATCATTAATGCATTTTAAATGGTCTATGCTGCCAGTAACTAAAGCAATTTAACTGCCTCAGTGAAATCTTGTGTCACCATTTCCAACCCTTAGTGCTGTAAACTTAACTACTGGGAGGAAAGTACAAGTAGCAAATGTACAATTAAATCTATGCAGCAGGTACAAAACTCATTCTGAATACAGCTTCCTAAACCTGGCTCATGTTTTAAATAACACAGCACAGCAAGCACCATTAGTAATTGTACAGTACATAAAACCAAGCAGCTCAGGCAATCCTACAAATACATGCTGCACACTTTACTTTTGAGAGCTAGATCTAGATGGGCTTTTGATTAATATGCTTCAAGATACTGGTGTGAGAATGAACTATAGGCATTGACAAGGCGTGCTTAGGTTTTATATAAAGGTATTATAATGTAAGCTTAGAATGACACATCTAATTAATACTGTATTTCATTTCATTAAAGTTATCCAGAAGCAAAAAAGGCGCTAATTCTACTTGCAAACTATTCACTAAAAGACCTTACAATGCAGGATGCTGTCCTTATTGCAAGAATTGGGTTTCTATAACAACAGCCACGTCTAAACAGTGCTCTGATTTCTGAGAGATTTGAAGATGACTCTTCCATTCACTTGTGTAACTCTGCAATGCCTTGCTAAGGCCCATGTTTCTAACCGGGGAGATCTTCAGAGATTGAGGGGGAAAGACACAAGGTCCCAGCACCCGTGTGTCTGGGATAGTGGGACCCACTACCAACTGGTAGACCATATTCCCCCAAGCAGAGTGACATCTAAATCAGGGCTCTTGGGGGGATGAAGGTGGAGCTTATTAATAAAAATGCCACAACAACAGGGACTTTTCTGGGTAAATTGAAACGTATGATCACCCTACTTGAAAGTGACCATATTAATAATGTGCAAAGTTGTTACTAAGTGCCAGGCACTGGAGATAACCAAAGTCTAATCTCAGCTTCAGGGGTGTTTCCATGCTGAGTGACAGGCAGGCCTCACCTTATCCAGTCGGAGTCTCGTCTCTACCTGTTTGTGAGGCCTGGATAGTCTTGCTGCCCTGAACCAGTGGCCTAGTCCTATAGCTACTTAATGTTTATTTCCCGCGGCTGCTCCAGTTCTCCCCCATCTGCCTCTTTGTGGGATGGACCCTTGGCCCAATTCCGAGTCTGCCTGGCTAGAGCTGAATTCTTGCCCAGCTCCCAGCGGCAGCTCCTCTTTGATCTGCATGGACCTTGTTGGGAACATGATGAGACTACCAGTTTGGCTGTGCAGAGTCCTGCTCTCCTACGAGTCCCATGAGGTAAAGCCCTGCAGAATCAGCCTGGGTCCACCACGCACCCTTGGACATTGCAAATCAGGTTCCCCATTCTCAATTCCTGCCTCTCCCACCGTCTCATCTTCCTGCAATGCCTGTGTAGCTTACGAAAGGAGAAGCGATACACACATAGGGACCGTGATCTGCTGGATGTGACTAACAGAGGTGTGGATGACACTGTGGAGACCAGGCAATATGCCAGGAAGACCTTCACAGAGGAAATGCCGTTGTTAGAAGTGGATACTGGAGTGTGAGGTCTTGGAGCTGGAGCAAAAAAGTGAGGTGCGAGGCAGGGTGAAGGAGCTGGTGGAGGTCAAATCATGCCCGCTCCCCACAAATATGCATGTGTATTGTAGGTCTCATTTCAAATTTGAAAAAATGAAATGTATTACACACATGACATTATCACTGTCATATGTGTCACCACTAACAATCTAGGACTCTGTCCCACAGTCACCTCAAAACTCAACTCTCCAAGTTTAGAAACCCTTCAGAAGGTTGCTGAATTGAGTTTGTGGCTCATGGCATTTAATGCATCTAAACTGTTTAATGCATCAAACAGTTTCTCTTTTAATCTGATTTTATGCATCTCCCCTCCTTTCCCAATCTAAATATGATGTAAAGTTCATTTGGGTTTACAGGAAATTATAATGGCAACACAGAAATCAAATTTTGTCCTCTGAAACTTTTAGCTGAAGCATGTCTATTCCAATTCTAATGTTTTTCAAATAATTTCATTGCGCTTTTAAAAGCATTACTGTAGAACTTTTTTTTTTTAATTTAATAAGACCAACATTTGAGATCAAAGGCTCTCCAAAGTAAGAAAGGACTGGGAATATGTGACAACCAACATGGTCTGTATGAGCTCCTTCTGAGCAGTCTTAGCACTTGTAGCCCATTGACCCCAGGACAACATGGGAAGTGTCCTTGATTTAGATAATGTAATGGATTTCTTTATAACTTGAGAAAGAAGAAAATTCCAAAAAGGAATAAAGTGTGGAAGGGACTACAATAATCCATAATTGCTCACAGTGCTCAGAAAGATGGTCAGGATGCAAATTCTCACCTGTCACACAGTCAAGCTTTCTAGGCCACATGGTAACTGCTGTCCACCTTAACTGCAGTTGTTCCCATGGAAAGGAGAGGTGGGCTAGCCTTTGTTAGGAACAGGCATTTTATAAACATTATCTCTTTGAATTCCCAACTCTGTTAGGCAGGTCCTATCACTCCCCCCACCCCTCCCTTTTCAGAGGTAATCGTTTGCCTAGGCAGATCAGTTCCTCTTGCAACCCTGTATCTGCTCTATCTGACCAGTGAGCTGATCCCACTAGCAGATTTCCTCCGATCCCAAGTCAGCTGGATGCCTGCTGGGTTACGCCCAGGTAGCTCCGGCAGAGAACTGGAAGTTGGGCAGGAGAAATAGGGAATCTGGATGGTTTCCCTCCTCCTCTCTCTGCAGAGGAGAGGCTAGCAGAGGTTCATCCACTTGGAGGTTCTCATGGCCACTAGGCTCCCTGTCTCTCCACCCTGCAGGTGGGGATGTTTAACACAATTAAATTAGCTGCTAATCTCTGATGGCTTCACCAGCCCCCTGTTTGGCCTTGTGGGCTTCCAGCAGCTGTAACAATTCCCTAGATTTAATTCTCCAGGAAAATACTGTGGGGCGGGGGGGTGGGGGGGTGGGGGGGTTTCTAGTTGGATTCAGTGCTCAAAGTTATAGCTGCTAAGTGCAAAGGCAGGTCCTGAAAAGCTGGCTTGGCCTGGTCCCCCCACTGTCTAGTTGGCCCACTCTGCAAGGCAGAGCTGAGTTCTCCTAGATCCACGGTTACTGGCTGAGCAGCCTTGGTAAGGTTAATAAACCTCTTGAAACCTCCACCACTAATTGAGTTTGTGGCCTCATTTTATAAAATGAGGAAAGTAATTACTTGCCCTTAATTACTTTAAAGGGCTTGGTAAAGCACGGATGAGGTAACAAATGTGAAAGCACTGTGGAGGTGACCTAACTATGACTGCTACATTACATTATAAGTCTTCAAGTCTTATTTACTGGGATTACTGGACAGTGATAAAGGAGTTCACCTGAAATAAACCCCCAAATTAATCTCACTGATCTAAATGGTTAAAGATTGCACAAAACTGCCATCTGATCTAAATGGTTAAAGATTGCACAAAACTGCCATCTAAGAGCTCACTTCCAGCTACCAACACTCTGTTCTCTTATAACAAAAGGGAAGTCAGTTGGCTGATGTTCTCCACGGCCTCCACAGCATGTCTGGCTGCAATAGCCGGGGGCCTGACTCGGCACCACCACTTCCTGTGTAACTAACCCTGGCCTGATGCTACTGAAACATGGACTATGATGACTGTATGTCTTCTAGGGCTGTTGCATTAAACAAGATCATGTAGAAATGCCTACTGAAGTTCTTGATGCCCTTAATAAATGTCAAACATTCTAGTTAACATGGTTGATCTTATCGCTATTCTTATTAGCGTCATAGTTCTCTCCTATAAAGAGCACTTTACAAGGGCTTAATCAGAGCTTTCTCTTCTGCCTACATCATTCCAGGACAAGTGGCAATCTCAGATATGCTTCCAGACATCTTAACGTACTTCAAGCAGTCCTCATTATGCATGGATGGCTCTCCCCCGGGCCCATTTCTTTCTTTTATTTCTATTCTAAGCACCTGGGAACCTAGATTTCCGTATCTTTTCTTTTTTTAATCATACTGTGAAAGAAAAATCTGTGATATCTAGTCATTTATTTACATAATAATGGGCTAACTAAAGGGTTAATAAATCATATATTCTGTTATACTTTGATTGCTATTGTTTGTTGTGGTTATAAATATGAGTATTTATGGGAAAAGCACTGAATCATCTTCAGGAAGATGAGTACTTTCCCTTAATGACAGCATTGGAAGGAAAGCAGGGATACAATCAGTGCTGCCCAAAAAAGTATGCGAGTCACATATATAATTTAAAATTTTCTAGTTAGCCATCACAAAAAATGTACAAAGAAACAGATGAAATAAATTTTAATAATTTATTTTACTTAACCCAAAATACTATTATTTCAACATGTAATCAATATAAAAATTATTAAGATATATTGTCTGCTTTTCCTGGATACTAAGTCTTTGAAATTCAACCAGAGTGCACATGCACAGCACATGTCAATTCTGATTAACCACACTGCAGTGCTCAATAACTCCAGGGGTCTAACTAATGTATAGGCAGTAGGGGTCTACACGACAAGCTGTTTAAGGGGAGGGACCTGTTACACTTTAATTCCAAACTCCTCCTGACATTTCTAGTGTGGTGCTTTGCCCAAAGCAAGCACTCAGCAAATTTCATCATTGAACTTGGGAATGGAAAGAAGGGCTGACACATAAATGTAAGCAAGGGTAATATAATGTTTTTGAAGAAATAACATTTTATGGGTCTTACACTTGAAAAATTACAAATGAATGCCATTGCTAAAATATTCCATGATGTTCACTCACCCTCATGTCACCCCAAAAGCCATTCTATCTATAAAGAAAAAGCAAGGTTAACTGTTCTCCAAACAAGGATAAAAAGGGGGAGAAATAAAAAATGGCCCTAATTAGATCTCCATATTTAAATAACCACAACGAATCATCAAATACTATTTAAATGACCTCATATGTCTGATATTATGTAAGAAGCTGTAATGTATGCTATAACACAGATATATCTTGAAAAGGAATTAAAAACTAATACTGCAACCAGGTGATTATGACAATGGATATTTTTTCTCAGTGTTACTAAAAGCATATTTTACTTGAAGTTTAGAGGCTCCACAAATGCAAATTATGTTAGTTTTCACTAACATAAAAAAATTCAACTTTCTCCAACCACTTGAAAATAATTTGCAGGCCACAGAATTACAATATCTATACAGACATAGCCAAAGGAAAGATGGAGACTACTTTCATCCTTTGGTACAGATGCCATCAATGTCAAGTTCCTTTTGACTACCAAGACTGCCTGTCCACTGAAAGACGACCCAGACTGCTGCCAATGTTGTCAGCAACAGCTTCTTCACACAACTCAAGAGGCATTCCATCCCCCTCAAGAAAACGAAATCGTCAGCCTCAACGCAGGTTGTATGAAACTGCAAAATACTTGGTGTATCTTCACTAAAAATGTGAAATGAACTTCTAAGGAAAAGTCATCCAGCACTAAAGGCACTTACTTAGGGGGCACGGGGGAGCTTTCTTCTTTACTGTGACAGGATTGGTTTTTGCTAGTTCTAAATCCACAATGAACGAAAAGGAAAAGGCATCTTGATGTATCTGGCTGTCCTATTAGAGCTTCTACCTGCTGGGGGAGGGAGAAATGAGGTGTAGGGGGAAGCTCTAAGGCCGTAGCAGCTGCCTACCTCTAGTGAAATATCTTCGTTTAACTAAAACTTGACTTATTTAACCAATTAGAATTTCCACCAGATCCCAGGCTTGATAAATCCATGGTTCTATGGTTACTAATAAAATACCAGTTTAGCTAGCCCTTTACATTATCATCAAAATACTTATAAAACATATAGCTAACAGCTTCATTTATTTGGTCAAGAACTGGCATAATGCATTTACTTCCTAAATTTACTTTTAATTTTCAATCTGATTGAAAGTTGTGCTTTCCTTTACATGAAAATAAATAGTGTTCTTTAAAATCTCCAAAATGTCAACTTTGGAACGTTTAAACTTTAGGGAAAAGAAATGGAGAATGCATGAATCAGAATTTATATCATTACTTTTTAAAAGATATTTTTAGGCTTATCAGTTTGCTTTTTTCCAGAGGCAGCATGTGCCTCTTTAGTCATGTAAAAAATTGTTGACATCTTTTCAATTTTATTTTGCGTCAGTTTTTTTCACGCATTGTCTAATTCTAAACACAGATCTTTTAAATGACTGCAAAGCCATTTGAATGGAGTCTGTGTTAATAAATGTCACAAATTTTTTGGTAACTCAATAATGTTGATGACAAATTTCGTATTGCTGACAACCTGCCACTTGCTGAAATACTTAGTTTTCTACCTTAACTTGTGACTTTCCTTCATTCAGTAAATATTTACAGATAGTCTGCCATGGGCCAGCCATTGCTGGGCCCTGGGTTTACCAGCAGGACCCCAGCCTTGCAAGAGCCCACAGCCTTCCAGGCACCCCCAGTGCTGTCTTTGAAACCTCTCCTTTCAAGCAGTTGTTCTGCATTTCAGCAAATGCGGGAGGTTAATGAGCACTGGTATTACCACCTGGCAAACCTGGGTCTAAATTCTGGCTCTGCCTACTAGTAGCTGATGACCTGAGGCCACTAGATTTGTCTTGTCTTGTCTTGGCCCTGATCTCCTCATCATTACAAAAGGATAATCATTTATTCTACAGGGTGGTTGTGAGATTCAAATGAAATAATGGAGGTAAAGGGGAATCTGGCACTCAGAGGCCTCATAAATATCAGACACCTTCCTCCAATTCCCCTTAAGAACACACAGGTTTCCATACTAAATGGACACTATTTTTAAAGCAAAGAGACAGATGAACTATAAATCTTAAACATGTGCTGCTGTATCAAATACTCAGGAGTTATATGTAGTAAGGCAGTGGTTCTCAACGTTGGCTGAACATTAGAATCACCTGGGAATCTTTTTAAAATCCTGTTTTCTGGGCCTCAACCTCCGGAAATTGTTTCTTTGTAATGGGGTGGGGCCACAACATTAATAAAAAAGAAACAGAATTTCTGGAGAATGAGGCCCAGAAATCAGGATTTTAAAAAAGATTCCCAGTTGATTCTAATGTGCAGCCAAGGTTGAGAACCACTGTAGTAAGGGCTCTGGGTAACCTGAGAGTCTGTCATCAGCTTGATTCCCAGCCAGAGTTTCTCTGACAGGTGACACTTTTTGGGAAAATTGTTAGATTATCATTTGCTCTTTAAAAACAGTTCTACCATGTCCAAAACAGGAGCTAAGGAACCCCTAGGGGTGTGGCCCTTCATCTCTAGGATGATTCACACTAGAACTGTATGGTCTGGAAGGAACTAAGATAGTGAGCAGTTACAGCATGCCAGGCAAGCGCTACTACCCTTCTTTAAACCCCACAACCACTCTAAGACACAGATATTATCTTTTACCTTCTAGGCAGAAACCCAATACTCAGGGAGGCTAGGAAAGTTGTCCACAGAGACCAAGATACAAGTCGCCCAACATCATTTCTCATAGCTTCTCTTCTGACTTGCAGGATAGGATCATTAAACACCTCAGCTAAGTAGCTAGCTAGCTGGCTCCACCTACAGCTCCTCCTGCCTGTTCCTATTGGTTGGGCAGGTCTCCTCCCACAGATTAGAATTCCGTGCATTAACTCCACTGACCACTCCTACTAATATCTCCCAGGTTGCTCAGACTCATGGACAGCTGATGATGTCATGGTTCCATGGAACACCTTATTTTTTTTTTGTTCTCCTCCCCCTCCTATCTCCAAGGGGCTTCCAGGAATACTGAGAGCTGTACCTCCACGTTGATGACCAACTCTGTCTCCTTTGTAAATCCCTTAGAAGTTGCCATTGGGAACAAACATACACTCTCCCAGGCCTAACTCCCATGTGCTCTTACTATGGGTGATATAGCCTGCCTCTGCCTCCTTTCTCAGGTGAGTTAATATACAGTGAAAGTGGCCTTCCAGGGCACCGCAGAGTGGTTGTTGTCACTCCTCGTGGCAGTGCCCAAGCACAGGTCATATCGAGGCAACAGCCCCAAATGCTTTTCATGTTTTCCTTTTGTGGAGACAAAAGCACATGGAGTATACACATTAAGCATAGACACAGCAACATGACTCTTAGTTCCCTAGGGAAATACGCTAAAAATGCACTAAATGAGAATACTAAGCCAAAAGCCACCCTCACCTTTACTCTCCAATGTTTTGATACGTATAATAATGGAATATTACACTCATCAATTATATTGTTAACTTCAAGCATAAGATAGGCCATTTTTATGTTTTCTATTTTTGGCTTTCAGTTTAATTAAATTCAATAAACAATTATTAAGCATCGTGAGCCAAATACTGTGGAAGTACTAAAAAGCCTATAGCACTCTATCGCGGAGATGGCAGAAGTAACAAATTTCAAAAGCACATGATTAGAAGCCACATAGAAGCATGTCAGGGAACTACAACACCAGAGGAGAGCCACCACTCCCAGCCTAAGGTTTCAGGGAAGGCTTTCCAGGTCGCCTGAGCCTTAAAAGAACTAACACACAGAGAGGTCAAGTTCCTACCTCCTTTACTGAGGACAAGAAGTAATGAAAGAAATTCCATAAAAAGTTCTTTTTGCAAATGACATGAAAATCAGGAATGTCTGAAGAGCAGGAACGAACCACTTGCACTTGTACTTCAGGAAAGCAATCAGTCACAGCTTCTTTTAAATAGTCAATTTATGCCTGAAATCGCTAAGGATGGGTTAAAATCATAACCTTTTTTTTCTATTGGTAATATCCTCTTCTTTCCTTCCATGTCAATTATGAGTTACCATTATTCTCTTTTTCTACTATCTGAAGCTCAGAAGCCAAGTATATTACCCAAAGAGGTAAACCTTAAAAGATTCATATAGAAAATCAAACTCTAATGTTCCTGCCACACACAAAGCCTTATAATCAAAGAATCAGGGAAATTATTTATTTAATAAAATCTTATTTTCCTCCAAATTCCAGAACTTTACAACCAATTACAGCAACGCCAATAGGTGAAATGGAAAGGAAGATTCAAGAAAAATAGCTAGTGTTATGTTATTCTTATTCTTAAAATTATTAGACCCTCATATCTTCTTTTTTAAAAACTGCAACCTTAAAAACAAACTATCTGTTACGATTCCTCATTTATTTTAAAAACAAGTATCAACACCTGTTGGTGGGGCCTTACTATTTAAGCTCTGCATATTAGAAAAGAAATACCCTCCACATATTCATGGATGAAAATGCATACTAGCATGTTTTTGGCAGAAACTTTAGAATTATTCCATTTTCTGTCTTGGTTGTAAATAATACATCTAAATGTTTAAAAATAAATAGCCTTCCTATTTTGACTAAATACCACAATATACAGAAAAAATGTAGTTTGCTGCTCGCCACAATGAGGTACAGAATCATTACGTTTGAAAATGTGACTGAAGATGCAATGGAAGCCTTAGAGCAGTGGTTCTCAACCTTGGCTGCACATTAGAATCACCTGGGAATGTTTTTAAAATCCTGATTTTTGGGCCCCATCCTCCGGAAATTCTGTTTCTTTGTTATGGGGTGGGGCCACAACATTAGTAACAAATAAACAGAATTTCCAGAGGATGAGGCCCAGAAATCAGGATTTTGACTTGTATGCATGCATAGAAGCATAACCAATGGACACAAGACACTGGTAGCGGAGGCCAGGGGAAGGTCAAGGGGAGAAAAAAAAAGGAGACATATGTAATACTTTTTGTAATACTTTAATAAAACAAAATTAAAAAAAAAATTTGTATCACACACACACACACAGATTCCCAGGTGATTCTAATGTGCAGCCAAGGTTGAGAGCCACTGGGTTATAGGGTAGTTCTAAAGACACTGAAGCTCTTATCCCATATAGGCCACTTTCCCCCACAGGAGTCAATTAGCTCTGCTTTGAACCATGGCCACAAATCACAGACTTTTAAACTTGGTTAAGCATTTCATAAACCCAAAGAAGAGTAAATTAGAGACTGTGGCTGGATCATGACAAGTTAGACCCTGAACAAACAAAAAGCATCCTTTAATGACAGCTACGCTATATATGTGTACAACCTGAAGGCAATATACATTAGCAAAAATAGCTGTGGAAGGAATGTGACCTAGAGGAATTTTCCCCCTCAAATATATGTTTTTTTTAATCATCTTTAAATTTAAAAAAATTAAAGTCATATAAAAATGTGCCACCATCTTGGAAAAAAAACACCTCAAAGCAAAGGCCCACAGACCCACTGACAGTAGATTAACAAATTCATATTCACATAGAATACAGAAAGGTAGATACGGGTGAAGACACAGTTATAGAGAAATAAAAATATACTCAAGAATGAAAATAAGTTTATTTTTGTCATTAAATAGGGAAGAATGGATTTCATTTTTAGAAACCTTTTTATTTTATGATAAGAACTATGCATCTCTCCTCTGAGGAAAGGAGGGGAGAAAGCTTGCAGTGGAGCAGAAGAGTCAAGGCTGCTCATAAAGGAAGCCAGCCCCCCTGCGCCAGGGGCTCATAAGCCACATGGGAAAGAGAGGACACAATTGCTAGAACTACACATGAAATCAAACCAGGCAGCTCCGGACAACATCCTGTCCCAGGCTCTGCTTCTGACACTTGCTTTTCAATTCAAAGTGGCTGAAAACCCTCTGCCCAGAAGTGTGCATTTCTGTCTTGGCTTTGGGCCACATTCCTGCGTTTTGATAAATGGGGTAGGTGCCAACTTCTGTGTGTATGATGATAAACACCATCCCCTCCTCCACCCTGAAAACACATATACCTCAAAGCAGGAAGAGAGAAAAAAAAAAAAAAAAAAAAAAAAAGAGGCTCACTGTGGCTCAGAAGCTCTCACGGAATTGTCAGGGGCCTAAGCAACGGTTACTAAAAACGTGCAAATACCTAAATAAACTGGCCAATGAACAAGAGGACAGAGGCTGGGAGAAGGGAAAAGGCAGCAGTGGAGAACAGGTCTTAATTTTACAGTTGGGGGAAGGTGCATGTGGTATACTCTTCAATTCCACGGAGAGTTACGGAGGCCTCCCAGGTGCCATGAACTCTCCAATGACTCCAGGTTTCAGACATGAAGCAAATGCATCCTCTGCCTCAGTGTCCCCCCTCTGCACCACTTTATAGGAATGACGATATTAACCAGGAAACATATTTTTAGAAGCATGTATCCTGCCTGCCTACAAGGACTCTGAGGTGACATATGGTTACAGCATGATATAAAAGAGGATAATTTGGGGTGAAAAAAATAGAACATCTAAAAGAAGCTTCAAGATAAGATGTCACTGCACACACACCTGGGGTAGACAGACTGCTAGAGTTAGATACTAAATTTTTGTGACAGAAAATCCCAAGTGGAAGTACACAGGGTTACACATATTTCACTGTTCAACAACATTAAGCAAACAAAAATCCTTGCTGAGACTAACGTTCAGAAACTAAATTCAAAATGCAATTCATCATATGGTTCTTTTATATAAAAAGCACTTTGAAATAAAGTGCTCTACTAATACTGAAACTGCTCATTTCTCAGTAAAAATGAAAACGGATTAACAATTTTAGTCATGGGATTATTGTTGGGGTTTTTTTCCCCAAACTGTCAATATCAAACTTTAAAGTGTTATTATTTTTTAAAATCTAAGTGTATACAAAAATTGCTTAAATTAAAAAGGAAAGTAAACTGAGAAAATATGGGGCGCGGCTACAGTGTTTTGGACAGGTTCAAGCCTTGGACTGATGAGAGGGCACAGTCCTCTCGTGGCCACGTGCAAGTCCCAGCTTGGAGGGCAGAGCCTTCCCAGCACAATTATAGCCAACAGCTCTAGTTGTGAGTTTGAACCTATGGTCCGAACACGTGGCCCCACGTGCCTGAGTGATAGAGTTCAGGTGCATGTAGTTGAGTAGGACTGAAACCCACGAGAATGATGTAAACAACTTGATCACGCCCTTACTTTGCCTCGTGGCATCGGCTTGTGGGCGCTGTCCATCAGAGGGGCAGCGTCCCACCAAGACCTAGCTTTCATTCTCTTGTCTGTCTTTTCTGAAGCCTTTCATTGCCCCCACTCAGGGTCACTGAACCAGGCTGAGCTGCCATGGCCGTGCCAGCTTCCCACAAGAAAACATACTTTTTTCATTTTTGCTACCTGATCAGTACTTTATCGACATCATATTACTTAAACAAACCTATTTCCAGCAAATACAAAATATAACAATTGTAGTTAAGAGTGGTTTGATAGATTTTACTTTTGCAAGGTGGTAGTTCAAATTAAGCCAACTTGCAAATGGAGTTCATATATCTAAAAAACCTGGAGGGAGAGGGGAATATAGCCGTCAGAACTGAAAGAAACAGGAGTTCGTGCCTTATACTTAATTGAGGCTCTTAATCACAAAATAAATGTGGCTTGTGCCCCCTATAATGTATACTAAGTCACATCATCAGGCCGTTTTAAAATGTCAAATTTAAGAGATTCCTATTTGGGCTTACAATGGTCCAGAGGCACACCATCCAAAAGTAAATAAGGCGACAACAAAACAAATTGCTGCTGTAAAAGAGTAAACACTCCAAAAACAAGGCTTCGTCACTCCTTAGAATTCTCTTCTCTTGATAAATACTCTTTGGGCAAGTATCTCTGCATCAGCTGAAAGTTCCCATAGAGCTGCAAGAGCTGACCAAAAGAAAAACTACATGAGTTTTCCTACGCTTTGACAAAGCAGTTTTCCTGCTTTCCTCTTTGCCAAGTCCACTTGCTAATGTGAAGAGTGTCATTTTCAATAAGTTTCCAACATTTAGCATTGTTGCTAGGATTCTGGACTTGTTGCATTGACACAATGTCGTCTGGCATTTGAGTGTGCCAATGCCTCTATGGCAAGAAAACTAATGAGCTTGTACAAATGTTCTTACATCATTACATCCCCAAGAACATTCTGGCTGCCAGGGCTTCTCCACAGTTAAACATTTTTCTCTCTGTTAGTGTTAATATCTAGGCTAGACCCAAACTCATTGAACTGTAAAAGAAATGAAGGTGGCTCCTGCCCAGCCCTTTTCTATATTCCATTATACCCTTTTCTTTTCTCTCTCCTCTCATTTTTTTGTACTAAGAGTTCCTAAGTGGTAGCTAATGTGAGTAATAATAATAATAATAATAATAGTAATAAAGAACTTTCAGATTGCTATCACGGCCCCCCCAGAGCAAAGCATCAATACCCCCCGGGCCAATACATCAATGAATGTTGATGAAAATGAGGCTCACTGATAAAGAGGTCACAAATACCTTTTCACCTGTCTTGCAGCCATTCATTTTAAACCTTCAAATGATTGTGTGTGTTTTATTAACTACCCTCTTATCAGCAATAAAAGGGCTAGGAAGGATCTTAATTTCTTCTTTATTTTCTGGCCACATTCCAAATACACAAAGAAAGGTAAAGTTTCAGACTGTCCAGAAACCAGATGATCAGCTCAAAATAATGTAGTGGCTGAACAGATTTCTAACACATGAATCAAACAGAATGCAAGGACTGCTGGAGGCTCCAGTCAATTCTGCCTCATTAACACCTGCAAGGTACTGAACCAATATGGAATGAGACTTGGACCCTGTCCTCCAAAAAGCTTTCAATATAGAGGCTGAAAGAAATCAACACAACTAAAATACAGAGCCACCATCATTCAGAACCGCCTGAAGGCTGGCTGAATGGAAGTTCTACACTTAGAGGAGTACAGAAGAAAGCACACTGACACTGATAGGAGGGGTGGAGGCACCAAACGGGCTGGTCCAACACCCAGGTGTGCCGTTTTTTTAAGAGGGAGATTGTGTATGCAGAGGCTCCTCTCGGGCCCCAGCCCTACACCAGATCCCCAGCCCAGGGTTCCAGAGCTGGGAAGAGAAGTTCCTGCAACTACAGGCTGTAAGAAACAGTGGGAATTGTGACTGAGTGACACAGAGGCTGCTGGAGACCCAGGTGTTCCGTTTAAAGGGCTAACACATGAACTTGCCTGGACTCCCAGCACTGAGAAGCTTTGGGGGATACAGACACATATGAGGAGGAACTGGACTGTGTGCCATCAGAGCAGGAACTTGGGGGCAGCTTTCTTTCAGACGGGGTGCTCCCAGGGGTCATGTTCCTGTGCTGGGACCTCCCCTGTCACAGGGCTGACTAACAACCATATCCAAGTCTCCATCAGCATGGTCCACACTGTTTGTTCTGGCCTGGTGACTTCCTGAGACCCCGCCCCACCCTATTTGCAGCCCCACAGCAGCTTTTCCATGTGAATGGCCTCAGACTTTGGCTTCAGGCTTTGCTAAAATCTCTCAAACAAGCTGCAGCTGGTGACATCATGCCCTAAATATATCAATAAAAGGCCCAAGACCCAGCACTAGCACCAACCTGCCTTGCTTCACAGCTGGGCCTCGCCTCCTGCATAGCAGCTCTCCCACTGTAGCCACAGCTGGTCCTCACAGGCAGCCTGGAAGTCAACTCCTCTCAGAGATGCCAAAAGCAATCAAGGCTCAAATACAAGACTATACACAGCCCATACAGGGGTGCACCTAGAGTGCCTAGCTCAGGTGACTGTGGAGGCTGAGCCACTGGGCTCTATAGGACACCTACTACACAAGGCCACTCTACCAATTCCAGAAGGCATAGTAGCTCTACCTAATACATAGAAACAAACACAGGAAAGCAGAGACAAAGAAACATGTCACAAATGAAAGAAATGGAAGTAAGCAAACTACTGGATAAAGAGTTCAAAACCAAGGATCTTGATGAGACTTTCAAGTACCTTAGTGAGAATGTTAAAGACCTGAAAAAGGACCAGTCAGAAATTAAGCATACACCAAGGGAAATAACAATATACAGGGATTCAACAGTAAAGTAGAGGATTATAAGGAAGAAAAAAACAATCAGAAGAGCAAAAAGAAAAAGAAATCCAAAAATATGAAGAAAGTGTAAGGAGCCTCTGGGACAACTTTAAGTGTACCAACATTCCCATTACAGTGGTGCCAGAAGGAGATGAGAGAAGGCAAGATATTGACAATCTATTTGAAGAAATAATGACAGCAAACTTCCACTACTTGGTGAAAGAAATAGATTTACAAGTCCAGGAAGCACAGAGAGTCCCAAACACAAGGAACCTAGAGGCCCACACTAAGATACATCATAATTAAAATGCCAAGGTTTAAAGACAAAGAATCTTAAAAGCAGCAAGAAAAAAGCAGTTAGTTACCTAGAAGGGAGTGCCCATACAACTGTGAACTGATTTCTCAACAAAAATTTTGCAGGCCAGAGGGAGTGTCAAGAAATATTCAAGAAATATTCCAAGGACCTACAACCAAGATTACTCTAGCAAAGCTCTTATTTAGAATTGAGGGTCAGATAAAGAGCTTCACAAACAAGAAAAAGCTAAAGGAGTTCATCACCACCAAACCAGTATTATATGAAATGTTGAAGGTTATTATTGAAGAAGAGGAAGGAGGAAGAAAAGGAGAAGGAGAAGGAAAAGAAGAGGAGGAGGAAGAAGAGATTAAAAATATGAACAATAAAATGGCAACAAATACATAACTATCACCAATCGAATCTAAAACTCAAAATAAACAAACAAGAAATCTAATGAACAAAAACTGGTGAATAAAACAGAATCAGAGGCATGGAAGCATGGAACAGACTGACGAATCTCAGAGGGAAGGGGGAGGGAGGATGGGAAGAGATTAACCAATGATCTTACTTATGGACACAGACAGTAGGGTGGTAAAGGCCTGGAGTGGGGTGGGAACTGGGTGGAGAGGGGAAATGGGGGGAACATCTGTAATACTCTCAATAATAAAAAAAATTTTAAAAATCAATACAGAAGTAGTAAGTATATTAAGAAAGGCTATGAAAGGGCTGTGATGTTCTGAATATAGGGAGCATGGGGTCCTGGGTAGGCACCTGAGCTTGTCATCTGTCAAATAATGGATCTGAATGGGTAAAAACTGCAAGAAAGGGCATTTCAGGTGAAGATCATAAGCATGGAAATGCTCTGGGGGTGACTGTGAAGGGCAGCTAGCTTGGCGTGGACTGAGTGCAAGCTGTGGGAGGGGAACAGTAAGAGCTAAAGCTACAAAGGCAAACTGAGGCAAATCACAGAAACTGTGAATGCTAAGGAGTAAGTATTATACAGGACCTATGTTTTAAGATGTACTAGTTTAAAATCATCTCACTCTGATTTAATCAGGAGAGAAAGGAAATACAAACCACGATGTAAAGTAATGTGAAATAATTCACTCAATAAATACACAATGTAAAGTGATGTGAAATAATTCACTCAATAAATACAAAATCAATGGCTATTCCCACACCTAACACAGTGCCTTGAACTTGGAAGACTGCAATATTTTTTAAATGAATAATGTCTATTATGTATGAGGCTTAGTACTAAAATACTAGATACTGGGGGGCTACCAAGCTAAACACATGGATTTTACCCTTAGGGGTCTTCCAACTAGATGATTAGTGGCTTGATGACAGTGCTGTTTAGAAAGCATCATCAGGCCTGGGAGGCATTCTCGGTCAGAAGCCAGGCTAGGTGAGATGGACCAAGGTGGTGGCACTGTGCTGTGTGAACTGACATCATCAGCACACAGCTCCACAGAGGATAATAGGATGCAGTGAGTTAAGAGGGACTTCTAGATTTTTCAGCTGAATTACTAGTCAAGGTGGTGCCACTGAAGAAGTCAGAATAATGATCATGCTTTGTTGAAACAAAGAATTTTTATAAATTAACTAGCTTTATGGAGAAGATGACTTTCTTTGCACCCAAAGAATCACAGGTTCTCAAGCTGAAAAGGACACTGTAATGGGACATCTACCTGACAAAGTTCTGAACACAGGCGGGATACAGTATGGAGAGCCTGGTAAGTGTTCAAGTACAGGACTATGCTGAAGAAGCCATTGGCAAGAGGTGCTATCTGCTGCTTATGACAGCTCTCCCGGGGAGAAAACATGGACAGAGTGTGGACATGAGGCTGAGCTATAATGAATGCTGTTATACAACAGAAGGAAAGTAAGCAGCAAAGTAGTCCGGGAAGAACCCGCTACACAGATAGAATTCTGATGGATGATGTGAGAAAAAATAGGAGAAAAAAAATTCTCATGAAAGGCCAAAGCAAGAAATAATGAACAGGAGACCTTTGGATTTTGCAATATAAACATCAAAGGTAGCACTTAAGGAAGAAGTTGTTGAGTAGATTGGTGGAAATAAAAATCAATTTAGAGAATCTGGGAGATGGTGGGCATGAACTGCTCATTCAATGTTTCGTAGTAAAAAGGAGCAAAAGAGAACAGGAGTCAAAAGGCACATGATCTTATGATGGAGAGGTGAGATGTGTGGTTGAGTTCAGAGGGATGGAAGGAAGGTCCTGGGGAGAGGGAGGATAAGCGAGGAGGTAAGAGCTGAGGTGGACAGGAGTGATGCCATTAGGTACAGGTGCAGGGGTCAACCCAGGAGCAGCCTGGAAAGTCCCCTTTCTCTGCATTTGAATGGGAAATGGGAAGAGATATATAAAATCAAAGATGATCTGGGGCTGATGAGACAAATATAAAGATAAGCTGTCATAGTGAAAAACAGAGTACAAAGATATCTAATCCCAATAAAGGGGGGAGGGAGTTAGGAGGAAGGTCTACAGTAGTCATAGTATCTACTGATGGCAGCTGGGGGTGGGGGAACTGGGAACAAAGCTAAAGGGAACAGAAGTTGCATCCTGCAGTTCCCAAAAGCTAGCTTTCAGCATTGCTCCTGACACAGGTGTGCATTTTGAACAGTTTATTAAACAAATACTTACTGAAAACAAATTACCAGCTTAGGCAGAGCTTAGAGGTGCAGAATAGAGTAAGATAAAACCTAATGCATGAGCTGGTAAGTGATTAAAAGTGGAAGTCTTGCAAAACTACCCAGTGACTTTACTTTTTATATAAAAGAATTTGACATCATTATTTTAGGCCAGTAGCTTTTTTCTTCTTCTTTATAATCTTTGTATCAGGAATTTAACTCAGCATTCAACATATCACTCATTTCGATTGATCCTAAAGATAACAATGGCTTAACCTATCAAGTAAGTTTCAGGGAATAAACTGCAAACAGAATTATTTTTGCAACTACTGCTTGCATTTTTAATTTGCTTTATTACAGTTTTACTTTGAAGATTGTACCCACATTCACTATACACAAAGGACATTTTCAGATACCAGAAATAAAGCATTAAAACATTCAAATAGTTGAGTATGTAAGCTGTATTAATGTGACATTTTTACATTGTTTTAAAATGTAGCTTCATAATTACCTACAATTAGTGGCTTATTGCTCATTATTTCTAAGGTTGGCTGGGAAAGCCACACATTTAAAGGGATGACAGTACTGCTCAAGAAATAAAAATGCCACTGAGTGAAAATTATTGCCTAATCCTGTATGAATTAACAGGTATTTTAAAGTTCATCAGATACATTGTGGTAAATGAAAATGGGAAACCAACTCAAAATTTAAATATTTGTTAGGATTCTTCTAATTTTCTATGATACTTGTGACCCATAAATTTAAAATCCTCTGAAGAATTATTTGTCGCCTCCATAGACTTATATTTATGTCTAGTATGAAAGATACAATGGTGTAAAAATATGTTTTATTATATTTCATAGGAACTCCTATGGTATTGTTTTAAGTTTGCACTAAGGTTACTAATTTTACCCACCTAATTTCTTTCTCAGACAAGTTAAATATCCACTTTGGGAATTATCTGAATAGTGTAGGATAAGTGTCCATGAAATTGGCACTAGTTCACTAAAGTAAAAAATTCCTAAATTGTTATGTATGGTGACAAATATTAACTGGACTATTGTAGTGATCATTTCGCAATGTATACAATCATTACATTGTACACTTGAAACTAATGTGATATTTTACATCAACTATACCTCAAAATGTTTTCTTTAAATTACTAAATTGAAGTTATTTGATTTCTAGCAAATTAATTATCATGTTACTTCCCATTAAAAATAATTATATGAATCTTGTTTACCTGTGAAAAAGAACTTCACAGGACAAGCCTCCAGGGCAGTGATTCTGTTTCACATGCTAATTACATCTCTAGGTTACTGCCACACACAGAAAGGAAATACATAAGTAGTATCTGATTACAGCAATATCATTTTTTACTTTTTGAAATTTATTTTTATCAAAATTTGTTTAAAATAATTAATGTTTATTAAAAAAAATCTAAATTATAGCAATATATGAAGTGAAGCTGCCCAGGTTCTGCATTTAGCTCACAGGTAGGTACTGTTAACTATCATACATATTTCTCCAAAAATAATTTTAATGTATGTACATATATGTGTGTGCGTGTGTATGAATGTGTACACACACACACACCCTTTAAAAAAAATGAGATCACTTACACATAGTATTTTGCAACTTGTCTCATTAACTTAAAAATGTACCTTGGGCATTTTTCAATGTCATTTAGATAAATGGCTTATATAATAGTTCCTTGTTTAGATATAACACAATTTATTTGACCAGTTCCATACTGATGGATATTAGAATTTTTTTCTTCCAAATGTTTCACTATTATAAACAGTACTCAATGAAATCCTTCTTTACTTTAATAATTGCCGTAGGCTTGCCTCATTGCAGGAAACTCTTTGGGTCAAACAATACAAGTATTCAAAATTTAGACACATGTTGCTAACCTGCCCATCATAGTTGTATAACACTACTACCACCAGCAGATAAGAACATCTATTTCCTCCTTCACACTCTCCAACTAAAAATGTCTTTTTTATTCTTTGTTTATTAAATATTATTTAATTTAAACTTCATTGAGTATATTTTAGATTAAATCTGCCATAATCACTGAAAGCACTTCTGCCTTTAAAGCTAGATATTCTAATTCAGCAGTTCTCAACCTGTGGGTCGCGACCCCTTTGGCAGTCGAACGACCCTTTCACAGGGGTTGCCTAAGACCATCCTGCATGTCAGATATTTACATTACGATTCATAACAGTAGCAACATTACAGTTATGAATTAGCAAAGAAAATAATTTTATGGTTGGGTCACAACATGAGGAACTGTATTTAAAGGGCCAGAAGGTTGAGAACCACTGTTCTAATTAATTCTCACCTGGTTTTAGATTACATACATACTAGACCAAAAAATATTTGATGAAAGATGTCTCCAAAGACACATATTTTATTATTAAATAATCACTGTAAAAATTCTGAAAACATAGCCAATATAAAGAATAAAATATAACTATGCATACCATCATTCAAGAGATAATTGTTAAAAATCACCTTTTATTTATGTATACATTTAATGTACATATATTGTTTTTCTCAAATGTAATCATGCTATATGCTATTTTACATCCTGCTTTATTAAAGACATTAGAAATAACTCCCCACATAATCTTAAATATTCTTTTGAAAAATGATTTTTAAAGTCCACATAATATCTCTTCATTTGATTACTATGACTGGACATTTACTTCTGGTTTTCTGTTATTAGAAATTAGGAAAAAAAGCATCTTTGACTGTCCCTCTGAGAATTTAGTTAAGTTGGAGAAAGTCCTGAGAGTGGTTAGAACATGTTCTTTATTTTATAACTAGAGGCCTGATGCATGAAGATTCATGCAAGAATGGGCCTTCCTTTCCCTGGCTGCCGGCACCGCCTTCACTCTGGCCTGGAGCCACCTTTCTGTCTTCCCATGCTGCCCAGAGGCCTGGAGCAGCTGGGGTGGTGCGGAATGCCTGCATCATCATCAAGGTTACATGCAAGCATCCCGCCTTGCCCCTGGCCGCTCAGTGCCTGTATATGCAAATTAACCCACCAGCTTTGTTGGGTTAATTTGCATACTCACTCCTGATTGGCTGGTGGGCGGCACAAAGGTATGGTCAATTTGCATCTTTCTCTTTTATTAGTGTAGACTAGAGGCCCGGTGCATGAATTCATGCAAGGTTGGGGTTCTTCGGGGTGGCCTGCAGGGATCCGGCCGAAACCGGCAGTCCCATGCTGCCTCCTGCTCCTGCCAGCCGCTCCCACTCATTCTGGCCCCCACTCATTCTGGCCCCACTGCGCCTGCCATGGGCTCCCACCCAGTCAGTCCTGATAGAGAGAGCCGTGAGCCCTGTGTCTGGCGCCCATCCTGAGAGGGGTGGGGGAGGATCTGGGATGTACTGAGCATCTGCACCCTGGTGGTCAGTGCATTATAGCAACCGGTCGACTGGTCATTCGGTCATTCAGTCGTCTGGTTGCTTAGGCTTTTATATATGTACTAGAGGCCCAGCCCACGAAATTGCACGAGACCACCCCCCCCGCACCACGGGATCCCGGACTCCCTCCCTCCGCTGCCATGGGACCCTGGACTCCCTCCTGCTACCACCGCGGGACCCAGTACTCCCTCCTGCCGCTGCCACAGGGCCCTGGAGTCCCTCCCACCACCACTGCAGGACCCCAGAGTCCCGCCCACCAGTGCCGTGGGACCCAGAAGTCCCGCCTACCACAGCCACCGTGGGACCCATCAATGCACCTCCTGGTGAGTCCAGTCGTTGGTCGTTATGGCGTTATGGCCACAGGCCTTTTATAATATAGATAGATAATAAATGAGATCTTTGCAATATGAAGTCCTTAGGTATCTATCATCTGTTAAACACAGCCCCATCTAGGTAGGCGACTTTTCACTTCTTTAAGATTTGACAGGCACCATGGTTGCACTGAACTTTATATTTACAAAACTAAAAAAGTGTCCTTTCTTATTTTTTGCAAAACTGTTCCTGACCTTGAATACCAGCATATTTGATTAACAAAGCAGTAATCATGAAGAGACTTTTACCATACTTTTTCCAGCAGAAATCATCAAACCGAAGACAGAAAACTAGGGATGAGAGTATCATAATACAAATTCAACAAGGGTTAGCCTTTAATATACGCACAAAAAATGATCTTGAATTGGATCACAAGGAGCATTCAAAAACATTCCCCAAACAGGAATATAAAGGGCAAATAATCTGACAAATTTGCATAACCAAAAGAATTTTACACATGCAGAACTTTTAAAACAAATTTCCAAAAACCTAATTAGGATTAAAAACAAACAAACCACAAATCAAAATGGAAATCCCCAACTGTTTGAAAATGAATCATAAGAACTCTGGGCTGCTGAAAAAGTGGCACTTAGGAAAATGTATACAGTCTTAGATGCCAGTGTAGAAAATATGAGCAATAAAAAATGAGTGGCTTAAATTTTAAATTCAAGCAGAGAGAGAAAGAGAAACAATAAACATATACAAAAGAGCAGTTACTAAAGATATAAGAAGAGATAGATGAATGAGAAATCAAGTATTCTCTTGATTTGGTAATTTTCAAGGACCAATAAAATATAAATACTTGGTAAAATAAATTTGGAAAAGGAAAGAACAGAACTATTATTTTTTTTAAATTCAGATCATATAAAATCAATATATATAATATGTATTATATAATATATGATCAATATGAATAAATTAGAAAATATAAACAAAATAGCTAATTTCCCAGGAAGTTTTAAGAGAAAATTCTATAAAGACAATTACTATGTTAACAGATTAAAAGAGAAAAATCATATGATTGTGTTAATTATTACATAGAAAATAATTAATAAAATAAAAAACACATTAACGGTAAGACTCTTAATAAACTAGAAGTAGAAATCTTCCTTAACCTGAAAATGGGAATCTATGAGAAATTTTCCTTAACCTAAAAATGGGAATCTATTTTATGTAATGATGAAATCCTAGAAGCATCTCATTGTATGCTTGTATACCAGTCAAAGTGGTA
The DNA here is from genome assembly GCF_014108235.1 of Myotis myotis. Lineage (NCBI taxonomy): Eukaryota > Metazoa > Chordata > Mammalia > Chiroptera > Vespertilionidae > Myotis > Myotis myotis. Next base: position 35,450,055 of record NW_023416317.1, on the reverse strand, counting down.
TTTCAAGAAAAAAGATATACATTATTTGTAAAAAAGAAAAAAAATTGTCATTATTTGCAGATTTTTTAAACTGTCAAGCTAAAACAGCTAACTAGCAAACTGTTAGATCTATCAGAATGTCAGCAAGGTCAAATAAAAAGATGAAAAATAGAAATTATTGGCTTTTATATACATTTGTAACGATTAATTAGAGAAACTTAGAAATAAATCCCATTCAAAATAACAATTTGAAAATTCCTGACATGCAAGACTGTTATGAAAAAACACATAAAACTTTACTGAAAGACATAAAGAAGAGCTATATCTTATCACTGGATGAGAGGACTTAATATTATAAAGATTTCATTTTTCTCCAAATTAATTTATAAATTTGATGTAACCCCTAACAAATACCAAATGGAATCTGCAAGGAATTGGACATGCTGGTACAAAAAATTAAAGCAAATGCATAAACACAGAAGATAGTTGAGGCAATCTTAAAAAGAAAGAACAAAGGTCTTGCCCTACCAGATATCAATAAAAAAACATTGTGAAGATACACTAATTAAAGCAAGATGATACTGGTGCAGAAATAGATAATCATATTCATAGAACAGAACACAGACTCCAGAGATAGTCCAATGAATAAAACAGAATTCAAAATATAATAAAAGTGGCATATTTCATTAACTACTCAACAAATGGTATTGAAATAATTGGCTGTCCATTGGAATAAAGCATAAAATAAAATAAAAAATCTCTTCTTCACAGTTGCTCACACACAGAAAAAGTCCAGAGTAATTAAAGAACTAAACCTAAAATAACATAAAAGCAGGACTGACTACATAATTTGTGGGGCCCAGTGCAAAATGAAAATGTAAGACTTTTAAAATGGCAATAGTAGAGAATTAAAGTGAGCAGGGAGAGGGAGGGGCTTCTGAGCACAAAAATAAAGATCAATTTGACGATACCTAAATTTAAAACTTCTGCCTGACAAAAGACACCATAAACAGTTTTAAGACAAGCCACAGAAGAAGAAACGATTTACAACACATATGAGACAGACCATTAATACCTAAAATACATAAAAAATGTCTACCAATCAATAAGAAAAAGATAATGTATCCAATATTTAAATATTAGATAAAGGCTTCACAAGAATAATTTGCATAAGAGGATGTTAAAGAGCCATTAAACATGAAAATCTGTTCAACCTCATGAATAGTCATGAAAATGCAAATTGAAACAAGAAGATATTTTTTTAACCACAAATAAAGTTTGATGATGTCAAGTGTTGGCAAGTAAACTGCTGGTGGGAGGGTACACGGGCACCTTTGAGGGGAAAACTTGGCAGTATTGAAATGGAAAATCGGCATACCTTCCACCTGGCAATTCTTTCTCCTGTTTACTCCCCTACAGAAGGGCTTCCCACGTGCATGTTCATAGAAAGTCATATGCTGGCATTTTACTGCTAAATTGCAATAAAATTCATAATAGCAAAAATTAGGAAAAAACTTAAATGATCATCAAGGGAATGGTTAAATAAATTATAATATCTATATGTTTTTTGTTGTACATGAATATAACAAAGGCTGTAAAACCCTATGCCTACAGACATAAAAAGCTCTCCAAGACATGTTTTTAAAAGGAATAAATTGCTACTATTATGTTGTTGGATTTTTTTAAAGAAACCATACATCCTTACTATATATTTCTATAGGAACATATATGTACATATGAAACACAGAGAAAAAGACCTTGAAACCCAAGAACAAGATCTACCAAATCAACAACAGTAGTTTCCTGTGGAGAGAAATGAGATTGATAGGGTGGGAGTCAGAGGCAATTTTAGCTGAATCTGTGATGTGTGAATATTTTCTAAAAATATTTTTTAAATATTCACAAATTATTTAATAATTAAAAGTAAGATGTTTCAGGATAAACACTGCCAACTTTGAAGATGGGTGTTACCCTAACACAGTCCTCCTGGACAACACTAAACAATTTCAAATCCCCTATGCCAAGAATATTTCTTCCACCTCAAAGAGGAAGAAAGACCAAATATTTTCTTGAGCACTCTTGCAGCATACTGATTTCTCATTTCCCCTTCAAACACCAAAGTTAATTAGTAAAATGACTTAACTTCCCAAATCCACGTAACAATTGCATTGCCTGAACTGCCTTCCTTTTATAGTTTATGGCAAACTACCATATTACAAGTGGCCTGGAGAAACTGCATAGCAAGGTCACCTCTAAAACCAAGAGCAAAAATATTTTAAGTACCTTCATGAAACAAAGCAGAGTATTTCAAATAGTCATTCAAACTTTAAAAATAATTTTCAGTACATGCAAACTCTGAGATCTGCTCCCCAGAATATTTTCAAATTCATGAAATCGGAAATTTGTTCTTTATTCATTCTCACCTGAACAGAGTTTCAAGGAGATGTTGGGAATCTTCCTCAGTGGATAGTAAACTCATTTACTCACCATGCATTATATTTATCTATCTAACTATACATGCTATGCAAATTAAAGCAAGAAGATTTTTTTTAGTGAAGATATAATTCACATACCTTACAATTCATCTATGTAAAGTTGACAATTCACTACTTTTAGGATAATCACAGTGTTGGGCAACCATCACCATAATTGATTTTAGAACATTTTCACCACCCTATAGAGAAAAATCTTGCACCCATTAGCAATCAATCCCCCTGCCCTCCAAAACCCCGCCTCAAACCTAGGCAATCACAAATCTACTGTTACCACAAATTTGCCCGTCTTGACATTTCATATAAGTGGACACATAAATATGTGGCCTTTTGGGACTGGTTTCTTTCACTTAGCATATAATGCTTTCAAAGTTGTTCCATGTTGTAGCATGTATCAGTACTTTCTCTTTACTGCCAATCACTATTACATGGTATGGATGTACCACATCTTATTTACCCATTCATCAGTTAATGCATATTTGGATGTTTACAATTTCGGGGTATTATGAATGATGGTGATATGAACATTAGTATATAAGTCAAAATGCTTTTTTTAAAAAAGCTGAACAGTTCTACATAAATGTGTGCTGGATGACTTAGAAAGTAAGACAATTAAAATGCATGCATTTATTTATTTATTCATCCTAACAAGTAATCATTAATAATCAAATGAGCCATTTTATAAAAATAATGAATAGGAAACAATTATTGATATCATAATAACCATAATTAACTACTAAATTAACCTTCTCTTAGATGCCAAATTTTAAGAAATTAGTTTTTTGTCATTGGAGAAATACCCTTGACCAGCAATTAATTTATTGATTAGAACTTTCTTAAGAGAAAGAAATGAAAGGGCTTTCTGGAATGTGTGTGTGTGTGTGTGTGTGTGGCGGGGGGGAACGGCGCAGAGTTTTTCCATCTTGCAAGTCACTGGAGTAACTGAAACATTTTGACGGCAAAAATCCTTTGCACTCTGACTTGGAATTAATTTTTATAATTATTTGGAATAATTTAAAAAACTGGAGATAAAACCATTGAAAAGCAGAGAATACCTTGTTTTTAAAAATACTTCTTCCCCATGGATGTAATGAATTGCCCTTCGAAGGTCAAAGGTACCAGACCGGTAACATGTAGCCATCTGAAAGCTTTGCAGGCGGCCGTTGCTTTCTGGCTGTCTCGGTATAAACTGTTATTGCTCAGCACCATTTACGGAGTGGGGTTCTAGGGATAAAGGCACCAATCCTTCTCCTATGGAACTCACATCTCAAGTGGTCAAAATATCACAAAAGTGAGAGTGTAAGAAAATATTTATTTACTGCTCTTTTAACAATTTTGTTTAAGCTCCTATACAAAATAATGATGATCCATAAGGATAAATATTTAATCTTATATTCACTTACTCCTCTAATATGGGAAAATGAATATAAAAAAACCTCTACTTCACTATTATGTGATTTAAAGGCAGAGAATAAAGAACTAATAATCATTTTTAAATATTATTATATAGTTAGTTAAAATAAAATTATTGATGACAGGACTTCCAACTTCTTTTTAACTTTTTGATCTATGCTAACTATAGAATTAAAAAGAAAAGCCACAATGGATTCCACTTATGGACTTCAGTGATGGCGAACCTATGACATGCGTGTCAGAGGTGACACGCGAACTCATTTTTTTGGTTGATTTTTCTTTGTTAAATGGCATTTAAATATATAAAATAAATATCAAAAATATAAGTCTTTGTTTTACTATGGTTGCAAATACCAAAAAATTTCTATATGTGACACACCACCAGAGTTAAGTTAGGGTTTTTCAAAATGCTGACATGCCCAGCTCAAAAGGTTCACCATCACTGGACTAGACAAACAAATTGTGAAACCAAGACTAAAAACCAAAAATAAAATTTAAATCAGTAATAAGAAATCAGTCCACCACTAAGTTGTATTCCCAAAGTTTCTATGTAAATCAGTTGTCTGCAACTCCCAATTCATTCTCCCACATACCTACCTAAATGTAAACAGTGCTTAGCTCTCAGACCAACCCAGAGGCGCCTAGTTAATCCATAATGCAGCTGAAGTAATGTACACAGGAACATTTTAAAAATGGGGAAATTACTGTTGAAATGCTAGTACTTAAACCAAACAGAAAAGAATTTAAATTCCATAAAAATAATTTTATAAACTTTTATTTTGATCCTCCCACACAATCTAGTACATGAAGAAAAGCAGTGTAACCTGAAGGGGAATGGAGCAGAGACATCCTCTTCTGCTGAAATTCTGATGGGCCCTCTAGGCCCACGGAGGAGCTGGGAAAGCTGGGGAACAAGACGTGGGCTCTCTGCCTCCTTTTGCTTTTCATTTCCTGCTACTTCAACCACCTTTCCCCTCCTCTTCTGTCCCAATCCTGCCAACTTTCAATCTTTAATTCAAATCTTTCTATTTCCACTAAGATAATCTGAGTCTGAAATATCTGGACCTAGACAAGAAGCTTGCTGCTCCTATAAATATACACTGTTCCTCTGGCAACTAACATTTATGGACTGGCGCAGCTCTTGCTTTTGTTACTCAGTGAGAGTTATCTGATGGCTAACAAAGGGATCCAATGTGAGGATGTAAGAAAGAAAAGAAATGAAACTCTTTTGAGACACCTACGGAAGAGCTCTGAGAGACAGAGAAAGGAGGGAAAGGTGGAGCAGAGGAAGGGAAGTCATGGGTAAATAGTAATGGATAGAAAGGATCATTCATAAAGTGGGACCACGAGCTCAAGGTCTGTAAGTTTGCTTTGTACAGGAAGAGAAAGGGGAACAGGATGACTATATAAGCACTCCTCATGTTGGTATCTACACATATCCATTAACTGTTTATTGAGCACCTAGTATACAGGGAATACTACTGGATACACTAATCCTGGGTGGTTAACTCCAATATCTGAATTTTGGGGAGACACAATTCATCCCATAACAAGTGTCAAGAATGACTCAGGTTTTGGGCCTGATCCAGTGGAAAGATAGCCATCTGAGCTCACCACTGAATAATGGGCAGGCTTCTGATACATGGAGAAAGGCATTAGAAGTAGAGATCATTATAGTAAAAAGGCCATTTAACATGTATTGAGTGCTTATTACATGTAAGGCACCAGGCTGAGCACTTACATGCATTACTTCATTTAATCCTTACAACACTAGAATGTCAGGATCATCATCTCCATTTACAAATTAGGAAGCAGAAACTTAAGAAGGTTAACAACATGCCCAAAGTTACATAGGTAGCTATTAAATGGAATAAAGGAATTTAGATCCAAGCGCTGATTATAGCAGTCATGCCCTTAACCACTGCCTATAAGTCCTCTGCCACAGAAAGCCATGAGTTGAAGGCATAAAACCATAAAGATAAAAAAAATGAATCTTAAGTATGATACTCAAGAGATCATCCAGTTCAACAATCCTTTTACAGTAGCCATGAATTCAAAAGGTGATTAACTTATTTGTCTAATACAAGCTATCTAGAGCAGACCTTAATTAAAATGTTCTTTATTTTGTAATACTAAAAAAATAAAACCTAAATGTAATTGGTTGGAAAATTATGGAATAACGTACAACAGGATACCATGCAACCACTAAAACAATTATGTAGAGCTATACTGATTACATGGATAGATATCTGATATTATATTAAGTTTTTTAAAGCAGGTAAAAAAATAACATTTTAGAATAATCTATTAAAATATTATATATATTCTCTGTATGTGCAAAAGTCTAGATGAAAGTACACTAAAAAGGAGAGTAAGAAAGTGGATAATTTTCATTTTCTTTTTTAAACCTTCCTACTATGTCAGATTTTTCTACAGTAAATGTACATGTACACTGTTTGTAAAATCAGAAAAATAATAATGCTACTGCCAATCTAGAAAGATTTTTTAAATGATTTCCTCTATACTTTGCTGCCCGCATTCCTCTGAGGCTTGGGGGCTCTCAGGATAGGCTCGCATCAAGCCTTCTGGGAGCAACTTCTCTTAGCTGCTCTTCTTGCACCCAAAGCAACCCTGGGGAGGCAATCTGCCAATGGAAGTGTTTTAGACCTGGCACAGAGGGCAGCGGCACTCACAGTTAATAACTCATTAAGACTCAGAGAATCAACTTTGTACAAAGGAAGTGTCTGACCTCAACAAGTGCAAGCATATTATTCAGCTGGTATTTTATTATTCAGCTGGTATTTTTAGTAATATCAAATCTGCCAAGGCTGTCATTTCTGTCAAAGTCATTTATGTCAGGATTATAAAGCAAAGCACCAATAATAATATTTGAAAAAAGGAGGCAGAAAGGGGCATGAAAGAGAGAACAGGGAAATGCTTAGGGGCAGATCAACCAAAACGTAGTTGTAGCATCATACTTAATACTTATTCAACCTGGCTGGACAGCAACCTATTACTGAGCTCTCCATTCTCTGCCTGGCACCATGCTGCCCTGCGAAGATAGAGATACGTAAGGCCTGGCCCTTCAGGACCACTGTCATTTTTAATATGTGGCCAATGGCACTAAAACAAAATTCCTTTCCACTTACTAAGTGCCCACGTGAAGTGGAGGTCATCTGATCACACTGTTCTTTTACAGGTTTTGTTTACAGTTGCTTTTGTTCTTTGCTTGTGAGGAGATGAAAGTGAGAGATGGGAAAAATGAGGAAGATAAGCATAGAGAGAAGACAGGTGATGAAAATGAGAGGAAGCAGTAAAAGGACTGAGAATAAATACTGAATTTGGAAGAAAAGGTGCCTGAAAAAAATAGAACAAGCCAGAAGAATGGAAAAGTGGCACGTGAGACAAAGCCGCGACCAGCTCCCTGCCAGGACGAGAAAGGCAGTGAGAGAAGACAAGGAGGGCAGCATGGGACCCAGGAGCAGGCACCCTCCAGCTCCCGCTCTGCACGGAGGTTCTGAGGACAACCTCCGTGGGCCCCGGGAGGGAAGGATGCCCTCTTCCTCCAGGGAGTGTTTTCTGGTCTGTCCACAGGAAAATGTAAGGAAAGATGACACGGAGCCATTCACCTGACGGCCCCTTCCTTCCTCTCCCGCGCTGGCTGCAGGAAAGCCATTTCACAAGCTGATGTGATAGGAGCTCAGCTTCTGTAAAAAAATGAGAGAGCTGCTTCTCCTCCTAAAAAATCACAGCATCTGCTCATGTGCACTCGGACAAAAGAGAACAAGGTTCTCTCCTTGGCCGATTCCCACTTAAAGTTCCACATATGATTCCATGGGTCCACAGGACAGGAGACTCATTTAGTGAAGTAAGTATTCCAGGCAGGGCAAACATCATGAGGCTTGGAGGCAAAAAAATGTGCAGCCTGTTCAGTGGACCTACTGACATTGGGTATGAGCAGTGACGTGGGGAGCGACAATGAGGGGGTGTTGAGTAGAGGGCAGGTGGAAGAAAGGAGGCCTTGGTTGTCATAGTGGCAAATACTCTGATTTGCCTTTTTCAGAAATCATTCTGCCCAGGTGGCAACTACATTTATGAAAGGCAAAAATAGAAAAAAAAAAATACTTAAGAGGCAAAGGTAGAATTGAGAGGTGATGAGTTTGTTTTTAATCCTCACCCAAGGATATGTTTATTGATTTGAGAGAGAGAGAAAGAGAGAGAGAGAGAGAGAGAGAGAGAGAGAGAGAGAGAGAGAGAGAGAGAGAACCACTGATGTGAGGGAGAAGCATCAATCGGTTGTCTCCAATACGTGCCCTGATTGGGGATGGGACCCGCAACCCTGTGGTGTATAGGACCACACTCCAACCAACTGAGCCACCCGGCCAGGACTGATGGGTTTAACGTGCTGTGAGTGAAGGGGGCCCAGGGCATCCCAGTGATAATGTCAGCAGGCATTAGAGCACAGAGCAGGAAATCACAACTGTGATAAAGTACAGCAAAGTGGCAGAAAGAACAGGAGGCCAAGGGCTGAACCTTGGCAGGCCCTTCCTCTCGGTAGTGGGAAAAGGCCAAGGAGGCTGAACGCTGCCGGCCAGGTCAGAAACAAACCTCCAGTGTAAAACGTGGAAGCCAAGGGGTCGGAGCACAGAGGACCACGGGCCTACAAAAGCAAAAGCCATCGCAGTAACTGCACCAGCTATTGTCCAGAAGTGGGAGCAGCAACTATCCACCACGGCTGGCACCATGCATTGCATACTTTATTATATATACAATTTATTTTACCACATCGGTCTTTATCATAAAAGAAGCTAGGATCATCCCATTTTATGCTGTAAGGCTCAGAGAAGTCAAGTAACTTGTCTGATGTCACTCGATTAGTTTACAGTAGACCTGTACCTCACGCTAAGGCCTTTTATAAAAGGCCAAAATTTTACAACATGTAACTTAATTGTTGCAAAAGCAAACATAAGATTATGCAGTTGTGGGGAGAGAGAGAGAGAGAGTGGAAGGGAGAGTTGATTTCTCTTGCAATGAAACTGACAGGGAGGGAAACCAAACAGAGGACGGGACCCTAAGGTGTGGTGTAGGGTGTGAGAGAGGTGGGCCTGTTCAGAGGCCGCAGGAAAAGTCAGTCTAGAGAAAGCTCTTGAAGATGAGGCAAGGGCCAGAGAGATGATGCGGATGGAGGGTGCGGGGCCAGCAGGGGGACATCTCACCCCCTGGGTGGGGAGGGCGGAGGAGGGTGCTGCCCAGGTGCTGTGCACAGGGAGGTAATCCAGCCGTCCCTGTCTTCCTGTCATGTAATGAACCCTTTTCTCATCCTCCACGGCTTCCCTCAAATCCCACTCACTCAGTGTTTTGAATGCCACTGTCTCAATTAGGAATGTTGTGTTTTTATAGTATGAATCTTTCTGTTCGGACCTGAAGGCCTCAGGTACCACCCACCACCCACAAGTTTGGGTATTCCTTCTGCTCCGCCCTGGTCCTGCAAATGGAAAAAGTCGCTCAGTTTCTTCTCCTTCCATAGTGTCTGGAAACAAACATTTTTCTGAGGTTTTCTAAAATATGTTACTTTGCAGGGAAACAGATGGAGTGGAAATAACAAAAGTATCACCCCAGCAAAAGCTGTCCCCAATATCCTGTGCGTTGTAAACAGACCATGGACTTCTGTATTCAGAGGCTCTACAACTCTATCACCATTTTTCTCCCACGGAGGCCTAATCCATCTTAACTGGTTTTATTCTAAAATGACTACCTTCTGATTGCTTCATCCAATTTCAATGATGTGCATGTACTTATCTGATAGTTTTCTCATTTATTTATGTGTCCATGATCTCTCTTGTTTACTGCTATATGCCCAGGACAACAGACACAAATACTTATAGAATAAAAAGATGCTCTATTTGGACCTGGCCCCTGAAGTCCACCTCGTTAGAGACAATGAGATACAGGTGGGGCAAAAGGTTTATATTGTGTGTACACAAAACACAGAGCTTATTCTTGTGTTATTATTTATAATTATTGATTTGTATTATTAATTTGTAAACTCAACTTTTGCCCAACTCTGTATAATCATGGAATTTGGCAAAGCTAAGTACTAGATACAGAGCTCAAACTCATGACTTTAGCCTCACTAGTCTCATGCCCCAATAAACTCAACCAACAGACTTTTCATAAGATTTAAAATTGAAAATCCACAGGCCAAAGATTTATATTTGTTTCTAAGTCAACAGATCTAGAAATTCTGAAAGACTAATACTAGTACTAGTTTGAATCTATCCAAATGTCAACAGCTCTTAGACTACTGCCCTAAAAGAAAACATGTGCAATCTACAGTGAGAACTGTATCTTCGACATTTGCACAAGCACGAATGGGCCTTAGTTCATTTTGAGGAAAATCAAACATGGATTCATATAAAATTCATAATTTTCTGTTTAGACAGAGACAAGGCCAGATGCTTCAAACAAACTATAAGAGCTAGAGACAGGACTAATATCCTCCCTCAAACACTTGTATAAAATTTTCCTCATATTGCCAAATTCTTTTGCTCTAATTTTCAGAGTGACAGTGTTGGCTGTCATTGTTTCAGGCACAAATATGAGAGCAGTAAAGTGAACGTAAATACTTGCCATCAAGAACTCAGGTCTGGGTGAGGCATTAACAAAGGGAGAAGAGGTGCAGGGGAAAGACGCCCTGAAGACATCTCCTGCCACCAATCTCATTAACCTGCTTCTAAGGGTTACCTTTGCACTATGTATGCAACAAAAAATGGGCTACTATTTCCTGGTGTCAAACAGAAATATATTCAGACAAGGGCCAATCAAAATCTGCTAGGAAAAAGATGTTAACACGCAGTCTTCCACAAGTAGATTGCTTTCTCTGACGCTGTGGCTTCCTATTCTACTGGCCAGTCACCTCCTACTGTAGATGGCATGTCAAGGCTGGGCAGAGAGAGAATTCAGAAGGCTAGGCTTCTTGTGTTTCTTTCCAAATGCTTTCTTTTTTTCTAGAATACCTCTTAAGCCCTCGATTGGCAATGATCACTGAAGTCATCATTGAAAGTTGACTATAATTCTAAGTTCTAATTATTATTTTATAGTCCTTTAAAAATGCATTAAAAGGCATTTTTATACAGTACAGAACCAATTCATCTTAATCTAATTATCCAAAAGCTTTGTAAAATCATCAAAACTTAAAAAAAAAAACAGATCCAAACACGATTAACTGCTTGTCTAACATAAAGCAAAGCAATGCTTGTGGCAGGAGATTTATAATTCACTCCACTTAAGTAATTAATAGAAATATATTTAAAATGAATCGATACAATCACATTATATAGGCAGTTATGCTTGAAAGCAGTCCTAAAAATGATGTAAGACAAGTAAGTCCATCTTAATGTGGCAATATCAAATTACACATCAGTTGCCACCTTTCAGACCAATTTTTCATTTAAAAATCCAATAGAAAACTGCAACCTGTTATCCAAAATTAATGCAAGTATAACATTCCCTGCTAGAGACCGAGTCTGTGACATGGCTCTTTCGTCTCGTCTGTGCTGTAGTGTTCATAAAAAGGAAGAGGCACCTTTACAAATCAGCAACGGTGAGAGGGAAACTGAACCATATGTGAGGAAAACACACGCCACTAATGTCTATCCAAGTGTGTCACTTGTAGTCATTAAAACACGCAGTCAAGTGAGGGTTTTGTTACAGGCTTTGGTTGATTTTCCAGATTTTCCAAAGCAGGTGGGTGTTTCATCTGAATAGGTCAACCACCCATAGAAGGCCACAGCCTGCAAATCCTGCAGAGCTGGCCAGCCTAGAAGGCCAGGCGGATGTTTTTGGAAAGAAGCATTCTGTTCTTTGATTTATGTCATTAGCACAGCAAATAACTAAATTTAACAACCATAACTGATTCGCCATAGAAGTACCATAGGATTCCTGCCCTTCGCCTGGAATCAACTGAGACCTACATCAGATCAGTCTCCCTAGCAGATAACCTCCCATGTTCTCAAGCCTGTCCTCAATCTCAGTTCACTGATTTCATTTTCAATATAACAAATTTAGTTAGTGACTTTCAGTGCTATGAAATTTGATTGTATTTCCACTGCAGTTTACTTACGGGGTTCCTTCCAACAGCCTGTTAGTGCCCTGGAGACAACTACCTGACTTGAAAGTAGACGACAGATGAATCAAATATAAATCCTGGTCCAGCCCAGCTGGTGTGGCTCAATGGTTGAGCATTGACTTATGAACCAGGAGGCCATGGTTCCATTCCTGGTCAGGGGACATGCCGGGGTTGCTGGCTCAATCTCCAGTAGGGGGCTTGCAGGAGGCAGCTGATCGATGATTCTCTCTCATCATTGGTGCCTCCCTCTCCCTCTCCCTTCCTCTCTGAAATCAATAAAAATATATTTAAATATAAAAATAATCCTGATCCAACCAATTCTATCCTCTCTGCACTGATGATTCCAGTGGCTCTCAACCAGGGGTTATGTGCTCCCAAGGTGACACTTTGCAGTGTCGGGGACACATTTAAATTGCCATGGCTGGCGGGGTGGGGAGAGGTGCTACTGTCATCTAGTGAATAGAGACCTGGGACGCTGCTAAACATCCTACAATACAAAGGCCAGCCCCTACACAGCAAAGAATTATCCCACCCGAAATGTCAATAGTGCTAAGGCTGGAAACCTGGAACCATAAAGATAAGATTTAAAGGTAATACCTACACCAGGATAATGTCAGAAAATCTGTGCCATAAAAAATAAAAAAATAAAAAAAAATGGAAGAACAACTTCCCATAAAAAGAAAAAAGAAAAAAGGATGACCTCCAACACTTACTGTTTTCCAGATCTCTGATACACAAAGGATAGTCAATTATAGACTTGCTTTTTCAAAAGATATTGCTTAGCCTGGTTAAAAAAAATGTATGTATGAAGTCATATTTATTTTCACAGTTAATATTCTTAGCCTTAACCTTAAAAAAACAACAAAAAATCCAATCACTTAAAAAAAATCTCAGGAAAACAACCTTTTGTTCTTTCAGGAATGCAATTACACTCAGATTGCCAACAAACTTATGTAAAATGATAAACATTTAACGTATCACCCTTGTTTGCTTGCATGCTTTTTTTCTTTTTAAAAAACAAATTGGCAAAAACACAGAGAAGAGACAAACCACAGAATTTATCAAACAGATACACATGGCACTCTGGGTGGCCTGAAAGCCACGAACCCCACCTCAGACTCTTGCAAATAGCATCTACTGGGCAGCAGGCTTCCCTGGAGAGCCCATGCTACAGGTCAATGCACAATACACAGCCCTGAGCCAGGCACACACAAACAGTCCCTTTACCAAGCTTGTCTATGAAGATCTCCTGAAGAGGCAGAACGGGTCAGTGCTTTCTTCCAGTCAAAACCAATGGCGCTTTAGAATTAAAAGTTTAAAAAGTTCGACTTCCATTAGGCACCTAAATTATTTCTAAAAGTTTAGGAAATGTTCATCTTGCTGCCAAAATGATAAATGTCAGGGACTGTGGTATTTTATTTCCTAAGATTCCTTGAGTCATTTTGAGGCTTTGCTTTATTTAGTACTGTGGGTCAAGACTTAACAATCTTGGGTGGTCTTCTGATTTCTTCTCCCATAGTCAAGACAATGGGTTCTCTGGGACATGCTGTATAGCAGGGGTCCTCAAACTTTTTAAACAGGGGGCCAGTTCACTGTCCCTCAGACCATTGGAGGGCCGGACTATAGTTTAAAAAACAAAACAAAACTATGAACAAATTCCTATGCACACTGCACATATCTTATTTTGAAGTAAAAAAACAAAACGGGAACAAATACAATATTTGTATTTGCATGTGGCCCGCGGGCCGTAGTTTGAGGACCCCTGCTATATAGAAAGGAACCTAGGAACTTGCAAAGATTAGAGCCACCATCTATCTCAAAATTCATTTTGGTGTTAATGTTTCAAAGAGGAAAGGTAACTTTGAACTTCAAGTGAAATGAAAGCACATAAACCATGGGCAATATTTTATGACCTGAACTTTCCCATAGACTCCTGATTTCAAACATTCCACCCTTTTGACCACATCGAGTGCCTCAGAAATTCCAGTATTTCTACATCTAATCTCTGAGACTGCCTCCCAAAACAAATTGCATAAAAATTCTTTGTTAGACTACGTGTCCTGATTTTTGGTTTCAGAATTTTTAATTTAACTTTGGGAACTAAAAAGGTAGATTCCTACAACACATTTTACACCAGAAAAATCTTGATTAATTAAAGATATAAAGATAGAAAATGACAGCAAAAGTGAATATTTATACAAATTCCACTATTTATATAACCCAGGATTAAAGAAGGACTTTCTTAACACCAAAGGCAGAAATTATGAACAAAAACATTTTATTACATTAAAAGAAAAACTTTCTGATCAACCAAACAACATAAACAAAAGTAAACACCATAACAAACTAGAAGGATGTTACAACAAACTAGGGAAATACTAGTTTCAACAACAACAAAAAAGGCAAAGGGGTAAATAACTAAAATATTTGTAGGGCTCTCAGAAATAAGACAGACAAATGGTTGAAGAGAAAAATAAGCAAAAACATGAATATGCAATTAGTAGAAATATAATTAGTAAACAAATTAAAACAAAGATACGTATTTCCTGACTATTAGACTGGCACAGATTCGCAGCAACGATAGTACCCAGTGAAGGTGAAGCTATGGGGAGACGGCAGCATCCAAACTGCTAGTGGACCTAATACATCGATCGGTAAAGCCTTAGGGAGCCAGTCTGACTACTTTATTAAAAGATTTTAAAATCTTGTTTCCTTTCACTCAACAATTCCACTCCAGGCTTCATCCACAAGAAACAATACAGAAAGTTCCTAGAAATGCAGTTATTAAATGTATAGTTGATAACATTTTTTTAAGTGAACAACAACCAGACGGCTGAGTGTCTCTGCCTCTATAGCCATGTTCAGCAACTGCTAACCCCCATTGATTCCACGGAGCAAAGGACTCTCCAATGCCTGCTTCGTTCTACCTGCACCATCACCACCTTGTCCAGGCCATCAGCACTCCTCACTGGGATTTTTGCAACAGCTTCCTAAAGAGAACCCTACCCCTTTCCTGGTCATTCTCCACCTGGTAGTCAGAATGAGATTTTTAAAACATAAACCAGGTAATTTATACTCCTGGTAAAAGGCCTCTGGTGGCCTAAATCCAAGTCCTTATCACTTATAGAGAGCTGTGGCCATCCTGTCTCCTGGTTACCTTGCCAGCGCCTTCTCCCTACCCCTGCACAGCCACACTTTGAAGTTCCTCCAATGGGCCATGCTGGTCTCTGTGCATGCTGCTGCTTCCTCTCCTAGAACATGGGGGCCCATACTAGTCCACCACTCAGCTAACCTATATTCTTCCAACGTATTCTCTAGGGCTCAGTTTTGCAGGCACTTCCACTGGGTAAAGCTCTCCTGCCTCCCCCCTGGTGAGTTAGATGGAGTGCCCAAGCACATACTACCCACAGCGAACTACACTTACCCAGTCACAGCACTGACCACACTGTACTGGGATTATGGGTTTAACTGGGAGTCACTTAGTTTGCAGGCATCTCATATCACCTTTATCACTGCTTGGCCTTTTCAACAAAGAAAGTCTTTGCATGCCCCAAAGCCCCTTCCCTTATTGACACACCAAGTTCTTCCAGGTCCACAACACCCAACATCCTTTTACACGTGCTCAACTATTCCATAATGCATACACCTGGCGGAGGTGCCTGAGGCAGCAAGACACTGGACAGATGTACTGAAGCTGCATATTCTATAGATCATCTGTGTGGTTCTTGAGTACTTACTGATTCTCCTTTGAGCCTTATCAGATGTGATTTTTGCTGTTTTGGAAACAGAGATCTTTCATAGTTCCTTTTTCTACAACAAATACTAATCATACCAACAGAGCACATCTATTAGGGCAGCTTTCACAAACTAAGAGGAGAACTTTCAAAATAGTTACTTCTTCCCCACACCTTTGGTAATAATCAAAGATAAAAAGCAATCTAAATGTCCCTCAAGAGGAAACCAATTAAATAAATTATACATCAATCCAATGGAGTGCTGTGCAGGCCTAAGCACGAGAAACTCTTCATATACTGATTTGGAAAACATTAGGAAATAGTGTAAGGTGAAAAAGCAAAGTGATGCACAATATGAAAATATGCTGCTATGTGTCTAAAAAGGGCAGACACATGCTGGTGTGTGCATCAGATATTTCCGGGAGAACACGGGTGGGGAGGGAAACTGAGTTGCAGAGCCAGGATGGGGAGAGCTTTCCCTGCCTAATCTTTTACTGCTCATCCTTATCAATATGCTATATATTCCAATGATCCCTTACTTTGGGTTTTTATTTAATTAAATAGATATTAATGTTTGATGAACCTCTTTATATGGGAAGCACAAAGGCTAATTTTAACATCCCCCCCCCCCCCCAACACACACACAACACAAAACGTTCCACTATCAAGTGCTCTTGAACAGGCTGTCAGGAGACAGCGGTAGCGCCATCTTCCCCGCCGGGTCATTTAAAGTGGAGGGTTGCTGCCTTCTCTTGGGTCTGCTCTTCTCCTTTCTCAGTCCTTCACTCTCAAATGGGCTGAGCAGCAGCCACTGTCAAATACCCCCACTGTGTAACAACACCTGGCTACACTCCATTTTCTTGGAGTGAGTGAAACTAGGATGGTTTCTTCCCAGAAAGTAGTGTTGAAATCAGCCCTAAAGGAAAAGCAAAACTATAAATTTATACAGCCAAACAGCACTAACTACAAATTCTGCTTTGTGGCCCATATAAGAAATAAATGGGTTGACAAAAACAAAACAAAACAAACAAAACAAAACACAAATAAAATAAGAAAGGAAGGAAAATGAGAGAGGGAGAAAAACCTTTCACTCCAATGGGCTTTTCCTTTCCCTTTGACTTGATCCAGCCAACATGGCAGGACGAACAGGGTGGGCTGATTTCCGCTTCACTAGTATCAGGTTATGGACTCTGTCTGCAACTCATACATTGTAATTCATGCCTTAGATTTATTATTTTTCCTACGCCTTAAAGATATGTACAAGAGAGTAATATGCTTTCGATCTCATATTCCTAGTGCCACCCAGGTCTCATGCTCTCCCCATCTGGACCAGCGTATGCCAGAGAGAGAGGGCCCTTTCCCAAAGGATAACTGTAATGGAGAAAAAGTTCAACAGAAATTCCAAACAAAATAATGCTAACCATGGAACATCTTACTTCTTGTCTTCATACCAAACAAAAATAAACTCCCAAACAAAACTGCTAAAAGTAACTATCAAGTTATTAAAAAACACACCATTAACTCAATTATATCCAAAACATGGGAGAGAAACATGAATATTCCAAAAATTCTTAAACAAGAAGAAAAAATTCAACCCAGTTATCTTATGAAACTATCATTTGAAATAATGCTCATACATTGTTATTACCAAAAATTATGTTGCTGCCTGAATTAAAGATAGATTTTGAAAACAGTCCTTGAGACATCACATACACTCAGAGCTGGTACTAAATAAACAAAATACTAGGATGATTATCAAATCCAGGCCTAATAAATATACAAGAATCCATATGCAACTAAAAATTAAGTGGGAACTTATTCTATGTCAGAACATAATGTCTTACACTCTACAAGATGCTTCCATATGTAGTATCTCATCATAACTTGTCAGGAAGGTATTTTTCTTCTCATTTTGCAAAGAAAACTTAACCTAAAAAACAGTGAAGCCTGGCTCGGTGGTTCAGTTGGCTGGAGCGTCGTCCCATGCATCAAAAGGTTGCCAGGTCGATTCCCGGTCAGGGCACATTGGGATACATATAGGAGGCAACCCATCAATGTTTATGATGTTTGTCTCTCACACTTAATGTTTCTCTCTCTCTAAAATCAATAAAAAACGTATCTTCAGGTGAGGAATTAAAAAATAAGTAAGCCATGGGGATTTCCCTGGGGTGGTTTTCTTTTCTATTTTTTAATGTCAACAGATGTTGATTATGCTGCATTCTGGAAGAGCACTGATAATGCAACCAGCTTATTCCATTTGCTGATAAAGTTTGTATTCAAGCTATTTTTTACAGAAATAGAACTTTTTTGTGTTTTTCTCCTCCTAAGTGAGGAGGGAAAAGGAAAACAGACTCAAATGGGACCAAACAAGAAATAATAAGCATCATTTAAAGGTTCCTCTTCTACTCCACACCTTTTTCTAAATTCAAATTTATTAAATTTAGCCTTTAGTGTTTGTGCTGACATAACACTAACCCTCAAAGATGTCATCATCCAGCAGAAGAGTCAGACCTGCAAATGAAAAATTACCACATAATTTCATAAGGATTAGAGTAAAACAAGTGGTAATCTGGAGAAAACCGGGAATTATCTTCCTGGGAAGGGTGCTCAGGGAGGAATGTCTCTGCTGAGGATGTGCCTTCTGGGCAGAGGAGCGTGGACTGGCCAGGAGTATGAGAATTTTGAGGAAAAGCATCAATGTAAAGATACAGCCCTATGTTACCACCAGCATTGACAGAAGAAAAATACAGGCTGACCTGACTAGAGTACACATCTCAGAAAAGGGGGTAATCAAATGCATACTGGAGGTAAGCCAAAAAGGAGATAAAGATGGCTCCAAGGTGTCTTGCTTGGGTCATAAAAAATGCCATTAATGACATAGGAACTATTGGAAGAGAAGCAGACTTAGGGAGAAAATTATGAATAATATTTGGGACACACTGAACTTCATGTGCCTGTAAGAGAGGTCCATGAGGCATAAGAAAATAAGTGACTCAAGTTTAAGAGAGATGATGGGGTTCACAAATCTGAGAAGTAGTTCCTCAGGGATTTTATAAAAGCATCACTTGTTGCCCAGGCCGGTGTGGCTCAGTCGGTTAGGCCTCCTCCTGTGCACCACCGCAAGGCTTCCAGTTCGATTGCCCATCAGGGCACATGCCCGGACTGTGTGCTTGTTCCCTGGTAAAGGGCATGCTGCAGGAGGCAATCAATGTTCTGCTCTCACATTGATGTTTCTCTCTCTCTCCCCCTCTCCTTTCCTCTCTCTCTAAAAATCAATAAAAAAAATCTTTTTTTAAAAAAAGCATCACTTGTTTATTACTCTAGGTTCAATTTCTTAGAAATGAACAGAGGCTGAAGAAGGCTTTTTTTCAAAAGAAAAAAAAGGACTAAATTGTGGTAAAAGCCGTAGGAGTTTAAGAAAACAGTACACCACAGCTCTTATTTAGAGCAGTTCTGATCAAAACAAAGAGATATGATCAGCAAAGGTCCTATTCATACATTTGTTGAGCTACAGATCTACAGATAGAATAAATAACAATTAGGAGACTTTTAAACACAGCTGTTCCCAATCCTGGCTCTTCCCTGCAGTAGTCGAGGGAGGGCCATTGTTTTCTCGCTGCCGCAAGTATTTATGCATTTGGAGCGCTCCTTCAAATTTGGGTGTTCTTCCATCTACTTGTGAAATCGTGCCTGTCTTCAAAATGAGGGAAATAAAAATAGGAACCCATGAGGTTATGTCCTCAAGTTAAGTGGGGAAATAATCAAAAGCATACTCTTAACCCACATTCAGTATTTTTAGACTATAACAAGCGGGGCAGGGGGGAATAAATGAGGTGCATTTACCACAGCAGAACAGGGTTCTAGGTTCTGAGAGAGCAGACAAAGCTGGAAAAATTCTGGCAGGAAGAACATAACTCTACATTAAGAGTCCTGTGGCTCTTGTTTTCCTGTGGCAAGCCACCTCCTGGGAAATTTCTCCATCGGTAAAGAGAGGCCTCCACCATCCTGAGTGTCTATCAGCGCCTCACGGAGGTAACATGCAGGCCTTACTTGGCGTCCAGGGAGAAGCGGGGAAACAAAGCCCAGGGCCCTGGGGTGACCTTTAGGCCCCACAGAGTAGTCGAAGTACACAGTTGTGGTCCATGTTGTGGTCCACTTGCTCCTCACACTCCAGTAGTTCCCATGTCAGGAAGTAGCGAGCATCCTCCTCCCTCTAAGCTTCCGGGGGACCAGGCTTTCCCAGTCCTCCCGGGCTTGGGGAGAGTGAGAGCTGCTCCTGCCTAGTCAGGACACAGGGAAGGCAGAGGGCTTGCTCTCCCTGGTCAGGAAAGCAACACACCAATGGCTGCCAGAGGAGGAGATGTTGGCAGATGTATCTGCACAGAGAAGTCAGGAGGACAAGAGCCAGGGGCTTCAGTTCAAAAGAGTGAGGTTTGAGAGGCTTCTTTTTAAAAGTTAAGAATGACTGCAAAGTGAGACTGCATTCTAAGGCAACTCCCAGGGGGTTTGACAACTTTACCAAGATGCTCTCTTTCCTGTCTTCTTAGAAGCCTTCTCAGGATATGAAAACATGTTATCCTTATGAAGAAAACACCGAAGTTTACACTGGACCCTGACGTTCAGGAATCTATAAATCTCAATCCCAGCAGTATCTAACACTCTGAGGCAAGTCCTGGGGAAGGGCAGTTTCTCTCCCGGTCCTAAGCCTCCTAGCAACCCTCCACCCCCTGTTTAGATTCACCATCCACCTGGGCTGGCCTCTTACCCTCAGCCTTTAAATGTGCTCAAGCCTCTCCCATCTTCTTCATTTAAACTGGTCCTCAAAATCCAACTCTCCAGCAAACAACTCTCCCCCAAACCATTCGCAACTAATGTTGAGAAAATTTCTAAACTCACAGCCTCTACTTTTTCACCCCCTCAGTCCTCAAACAGTCACTTCAGTGAAATGGACTTTTGTCAAGGTCATCCATAACCTCCTTGATACTAAAGGCACTGGGTGTGCCTGAGTCCTCATCTTATCTATATATATAAAAGGCTAATAAGCCCAGTGTCCCCTCAGGAGTTCAACCAAGAGACTGGGAATTCGACTGCTCACTATGATGCATGCTGACCACCAGGGGAGCAGCATGGAATGAAGGAAGGCCCTGGCCGGCGGCAGGCAGACTGCTAAGGGAGATCCTGGCTGGCAGCCGGAAGGCCCCAGTCAGCCCTGATCACTGGCCAGACCTAGGGACCCCCTACCCGTGCATAAATTTCATGCACTGGTCCTCTAGTTTGATAATAATAATTGTGGTACTGCCCAATGTTTACTGAGCACTTCTTATGTGCCAAGTATGATATTCTGCACTATGTTTTCACTATAAGTTGATGAACGAGGCTTTACAACTATACCCCTTTTATAAACTGAACCTTTGAGAAGTAAAGTAACATTCACAATGGCACACAAACTGTGAGCAAGGCAGTTAGGACACAAAACACAAGCTCAGCTCTGGAGCCCAAGCCCTCAGCCACTACACTTGCTGCTTCCTCTCTGCAGCACAGGCTGCAGCCCTTCACCTGTCCACACTTCCTCCTACCTCCTTCTTGGTCTCCATCTGGGGCTGTTCTTTGTTCCTAAACCCTTGAACACTGGTGTCCGAGGGTTCCATCCTTGGCTCCAGGGGTGTTCTCATCTAGTCCCCAGCCTCAATTATTATGCATGGGCATCAAAATCTGTCTCTCCAGCCAATCTACTGACTGGTTTCTCCAACTGGTCTATAGTCACCCCCCCATAGATGCCTCCATTCCATGCACTCTGCTCACACTAACCACCCTCCATTGTAGTCACTCGGTCTGTCTGCCTATTCTATGTATTGTTGTCTCTGCAGTGCCTAACACCGGAGTTACACGTGATAGGTGCTCACTCAGCAATTATGAATTCATGCATAACCTTTGGCTGGTCAAGTAACTCCCCTTGACCTGTTTCCTCACCTGGAAAATGACAGAGTTGGAGCAGGGGAACGGAAGTGTGTTACCCGCTGCAAGCTGCCCTTCAATAAAGGGTCAATAGTCAATTAAGTGGAGACATGCGGCAGTCTCTCCTCTTGGCAATTCCCATTAGATATAGCTCTGACAATCTCCTGTGGTTGCTGCCTAACGGCGGGTCTCCCAAACTCATGTAATCACAGAATCTTCTTTTTCTGGAGTATCCCAGACACTCCACAGTGAGTGCTGCTGCATGGGGTGCACACTTTGGCAAACACTTGCCCCCAGAGGGCATTTGGCAAAGTTTGGAGACATTTTTAGTTGTCACAAAGGAGTAGAGGGGCAAGGGGGAGGTGCTGACATCTGTTGGGTAGAGATGAGGGATGCTGTTCAACATCCTGCAATGTACAGGATGGTCCCACAACAAAGAACTACCAGCCCAAAACGTCAATAGCACCTGGTTGAGAAGTGCTGAGCTAGCCTGGTCTTTATTACCAAGGTTCCTTCCAGCTCCAAAACTGCTGATGCTGCCTAGTGACAAGAACTTACCAAGATGTTCCGGATGTAGCTAATGAGACATCCTATTTAGAAGAGAGACTGAGCAAAGATGCATTCCTTTTAAACTAACAAAGAGGGATTGATCAGAATGTTCATTAACCATTCTTGGCCATTTTCAGTTTTGCTTCATTTGTTTATTTCATGCATTTATTTTTAATTCTTGCATTTTGTCAGTATTTTACTTGTACTATATTTGTAGCATTACATTATGAGGCAATAACTGGAAAAAATCACTTTGTTGGTTACTTACTATAACAAAGCAAAATTAAATGGAAATGTGGCAGGGTTTAATTTGTTCTTTCTCAAAGAATAACATTAGAGCTAAAAGGGGTGACTTTAACATTTCATTTTAGCTTTAAAATTTTTTTCTGTATCCAAATTTCATTTGCTTCGGGAAAGAAAGAAAAGAAAACCAAACTGCTTTAATTTTATGTACATCAAGGATAAAATGATAATAACTACCAAGGAGCAATTTCAAATTGATTTTAAATCCCCCTCCGCCCCTTAGTCCCTCACCTTAAGAAGTCTTTGATTATAAATTATTTTGTTTGCTAGAATGAAAATCTGATCTGATTACTACAGTAAAACAATTTTCATCTCTAAGCAGTTTCAGGGAATATTTTAAAACATTCTTTAAATTACTCTTCCAAAGAAAATCTTTGCCATTAAATAATGGTATAATGGTAATAGTAAGGTTAAGCATAATTAACACTGAGAGTGCTTGGGAAATGCCAAGCGAGTGTTTTTCATACGGACTTCATTCTAATAGTTACAGGAACACCCAGAAGTAGATCCTAGTACTAGACCCATCATACAGAGGAGAAAACTGAGGTTTAAGAAAGGGAATTATTCCCCAAGTGGCAATGCTAGGAACCTAATAGCAGAGCCATCCTCATATCTATCTGATTCTAGAATATTTGATGTTATCAGTAAGAGACATTTTTTATTGGGTTGTGGCTAAGATAAGTGTGTATACAACAGGATTTTGGAATTTTAAGTGGACATGTTGATTAACCATGACTTCACTCATTCAACACTAAAAAATGAAAAACAAAACCTGTATTGTGTAGATTTAAAGTCCATATACATGAAGTAAAGCTGGAAGGAGACTGAAATTATGGCCTAGAGCAGCCGTGGGCAAAGTACGGCCCGCCGGCCGGATCTGGCCCATTTGAAATGAATAAAACTAAAAAAAAAAAGACCGTACCCTTTTATGTAATGATGTTTACTTTGAATTTATATTAGTTCACACAAACACTCCATCCATGCTTTTGTTCCGGCCCTCCGGTCCAGTTTATCGAGTCAAAAAGTTTGCCCACCCCTGGCCTAGAGGTATCTTCTAATACCACATATCACAGTTACTCCCAGGCACTGACTTATACTGAACAATGCTGGTAAGCTCCCCTCCACCCCACTGCTGTTCCTTACAGAGCTGGGGAGGGGTGGGGGGATCTATTATCTTCCATTTCCTGTGCCAATATCCCTTAACTGGCACAGACAAGAAGTTGACTGTAGGTTGTAGAAAAGTTAACTTGCTCACACAGCTGACAGTTTCAACACTTGGAATTCTAAAATCCTAGACTTTGAATTTCACTCTTTTGTAAAAGATGCTATATGACTTAAGAGTATCTTATATTTGTTTAAATATAAGGAAAAATTTTTGTCCTGACTGGTCCAACTGGAAGCATTTGCAAGGATGAGTCCTTTCTAAATAAGCCTCAGAAACTAAGAGTAAAACCAAGGAAGCTTTCCTGTAACTCTAATATTTTACTAGATAATTCAAGTCTCACAGACATTCACTCCACAGTCTTAATCTAACAGCACCTGTGTTCATTCATTCTACAAATGTTTCTTGAGCGCCTACTTACTGTATGATACCATGCCTGGTGCTAAGGGTACAAAGGAAGAACAGAGATTGTCTCTACATTAGAGCTTTCTCAACTCAGTGGGCAAGACAATCATCAATCAAATAATGACACATATAAATGTGTGCAATGAACACTATTTATCTGAAAGTTAGATAAATTCTGGGAACAATGAATCTTGTGGCAACTCTTAGGATTCTCTAAGCTTTGTCTGATTTACTGTCATGAAAGGGAATATTACTTTATTAAAATAAAATATTAGACTTAAACTTTTATTACATTAACTTGGTAAAATCAATAAAATTGCTCTGGATGTGCTTATAGACTCTAGAGAGTTCTGAAAAGTAGAGTATTAAGAAAAGCAAATGTTGCAATATCAAATGCATAAGCAATATAGAGTACATTTATTCACATATTTCAGTAAAAAAGATTTATTAAGACAGGTTGAGAGTTAGATGAATAGTTAATAGCAGTCTATAAACCAGGGCCAGATGATAGAGTGACATTAGTGAAAATGGCAGGGCAGGAAACTCCAAAATTCTGTTCCTGCAAAAAAGCTTTGAACAAAGCGGCAAAACTGTAACGATCAACTTTTTTTGGAACTGTGTTAACAACGAAAAGATTGCAGCAACCAGGAGAACACTTAATCAATAAAAATAGCTGAATCTCACTAGGAATTGCCAGCTTTGTATGAGGTAAAACTTACCTTGGTCCCATCCCCCATGCTTAGCTCCATGGGGGGCCTTGAAGACAACAGCCTTCATTCCCAGTACAGATACCATTACCAGATGGAGCAGAACAGAGCTTATTGGCAAAGAACTGTGATTGTTTTGATCTGCTCAGTGGCTCAGCTCAAAGGGCTTGGTGTTCTTTCTCCTAAGGTGGAACTGACTGCTGAATTGAGGTGGCTATCCAGGGAACTTTTGTCAAAAACACTTAAAAGCAAATATATCCATCCCTGCTGTCTAGGTCAATGGGTAAAAGTTGAGGTAAACAATGAGCTAACCAAAAAGCGTGGGAGGAAGGCTGGGGTATGAGATGTTTTAGCAAATAAGGACTTTGAAAGGATCAGACATATTCCTGGGGATCTAGACAATCACGTGCAAGCATGGGGCTAAGTACATGTTCAGGAAAGCTCTGAGATCGCTCTAAACTCTCATCTCTGGCTGACCTTCAGCTTCTGGGCAAGAACGAAGTGAAGGCAAAGGCAGAATTGTACATTATAAGGAATACATACAGACTTTACAAAAATAGTACAGAACAGTCACTAAACAAACAACAGCAACTACAACAAGCACAACAAACCCTGGGGAGTGGAGAGAATCTGATTCCCAGAGTTGTCACATTATAATACTAAAATGTCTAGTTTTCAACAACAACAACAAAAAACACAGCTTGTAAAGAAACTAGAAAGTATGGCCCATATACAGGAAAAAAAGGCAATAGAACTGTCCCTTAGGAAACCCTCACATTGGACTCACTAGGCAAAGACTTTCAATCAATTATTAAATATGCCCAAAGAACTAAAGGGAATCATGTACAAAGAACTCAAGGAAACCATAAGAATAATGTCTCATCAAATAGAGTATCAACAAATAAATAAAAACGATTTTTTTTTTTTTGGTTAATCCTCACCCGAGATTATTATTCCCACTGATTTTTAGAGAGTGGAGGAGGGATTGGGAGAGAGAGAGACATGGATTGGTTGCCTCCCACAAGGGCCCCAATCAGGGCCAGGGAACAAACTGCAACCAGGTACACTCCCCTGACTGAGCTCGAACCCATGACCCTTCCATGCCAGGGCAGACACTCTAACCACAGCCTGGGCTATAAATTTATATAATTTTTTTTTTTACTGATAGAAATATACCTGCAGGATTTATTTCAATAGCACTTAACACCATAGTTTCTAAGCCCTCTCTTAAACATATATACTATTAACAATACAAGCACATAAAGATTACTCCCCAAATGTAGCCTCCTCTATAGGCATATTTGGTGGAATTATGAGATCTTAGGAATGATTTCTTTTGACAGAGGCAGTCATCTTTTAAGAGAGTTAAGAAACACAATGCATTATCAGGTCATTTCCATCCAGTTAGAAAAGTACAAAGAGATTTCAAATCTTTTAAGTTATCATTTTTAGATTATTTTAAATTTTCAGAATTCTTTTAAAGTTTTAAGGGGGTTTATATGCTTAACCCTCTTAAAACTGGCCTTCGAGTTTCTATTACACACTTTAAATGCAGGGTTGAATTCTGAATACTAAAATTCTGCCTGAATAAGCATTAACATAACAAAAAGTGCAGAGCCAAATTCTTCTCAGTAATGATTCTTCACAGAAATGAATTTTAAAAGTTCATAACTCTTAAAAAGCATCAATTTCCTTCCACTAAGCCACAGATTAAAAATAGCTTTTGTTGTATCACATTCTTTTTAAATAGTTGCATGCAACTCTCTCTCTTTTTTGTCCTACTAAAAATATGTATAACTCAAGCAATCTACTAAAATCAAAGCATCTTCAACTATGTTTTTCCCACAGCTACCAGTGTCTTAGATGAGATTCTTCCACAGTTCTCTTAGTCATTCCTGTGTCCTTACTTCAATAGACAATAGTTCTATGTGGCCCCTGCATAATCAAATGCTCCCTAGATGATTTCGGATTAACAGAAAGGGACAATGGTAAAGATCATGGTAAAATGATTTGCACCTGTCCTTAGAAAACATTTCTGCACTTGTACACAAAAATGAATAGTGACATTCTGGGAATTTAGAACCTTGTTCTTTCAAAGTCTGCCATACTTCTGTTTTGCGTTTTTCTGAAATACTGGCAGCAGTGCAGCTCCTGTTTTTCTCATCCACATCCTCACGCAGCTTTTGAAGAATTATGAAAGTTGGTGAAATAGGATCTCCTCTTAGAGAAATCCGGATGCCGTTTCCTCAAAAGATTGTTCGCAGCTCATGTGTTTAATGATCTTACCATTTACTAGGTATTTTGTCAGCTTGCCAAGAATGGATATGAGTCACCAATGCATAGTCTCCATTAAGCAGGTAAATCACATTTCCAATATATCAGTCCTTTGACCCCTTCCTTGGTCACTGTATTTAAAGCTTTCTTATATGATTGACATAGCAGCAAATATCAACAAGAAGTACATTATTGTTGTAGATCATGTGGGGAGGAAAAAAGGTAAAATATTTAACTGCAGCAGTGTTTGACTATATTCTGCACAATGAGAAAACCTGAAGTCATTTTCAAGGTCCACCATTTCTTACTTCTTTTCAGTCGGGTCAAGTTTCTAAGCTTTCTAAATCTCTGTTTTCCGGCTAATGAAAATAAAATAGGATTCCACTGAGTCTCCTATCTACCCACTCCAGGACTTCTGTGAAGATAAAATGAGATGAGGCACGGGAAAACACTTCACAGACATTTGGTTACAGTGTAAAGCAGGGGTCCTCAAACTACGGCCCGTGGGCCACATGCAAATACAAATATTATATTTGCTCCCGTTTTGTTTTTTTACTTCAAAATAAGATATGTGCAGTGTGCATAGGAATTTGTTCATAGTTTTTTTTGTAAACTATAGTCTGGCCCTCCAATGGTCTGAGGGACAGTGAACTGGCCCCCTGTTTAAAAAGTTTGAGGACCCCTGGTGTAAAGTGTTTCCACGAAAGGAGGCTAGTTATCGTTAGGGAGAGGAAGCCAGATGTTGCTACTTGATGTCATTGCCCAGACAGAGGAAAGGACACTTAGCATATTAGCCTTTTATATAGATAGACTAGAGGCCTAATGCATGAAATTCGTGCAGGGGGCTCAGCCCTTACAGCCAAGGCTTCTCTGGAAGGTCACCCAGATGGTCATTCTGCTGTTCAGTCTAATTAACATATTAGCTCTTTATTATATAGGATGATGATTTGGTGCTGAGAAATTAATATTCAAAATGTTATATTGTATTCTCATTTAGTAGTGGTGATCAATACAGTAAACTATTTAACCATAGTATTTGAGGAACTGGGTGGCCTCCAGTTAAATAAAAAGTCAATATATTTTCAAAATAAATAAGAATGCCACACAAACTCTTCTACCCTGCAGTCTATGAGCAGGTCCTACCTAGGAGGAGGATGGCCCTCTATATCCGAACCAATAGCCAAGCCAGCATGCAAGAGCCACATATAGGACTCAAAGCACTTGCTTGCTTTCTCTCTCTCTCTAATTCACATACCTGCTTTTTAATTTGCAGTTGTTCATTCCAGTTGTTCGGATTCTCAATAAACACAAACTTACTATATACTCAAATTAAATAGTAAAATTAATTTAAATTTATTTGGAAAACCCTAGGAATTAATACAATGCTATGTCTTATAGCATCTATAAAAGAAAATCACACAAAGATTAATATTATATCTAATAAAGGCAGTTGAAAAAAAAAGTTAAATGATATTATAAAGCCAAGAAGTAATACCTTCACTGGCCTTCTAAACAACAAGCCTTCTGGAATCCAGAATCCATATTAAGTGGCTCAAGGAGATGTTGTCACATTTCCATGCTACAAACGGAAGACTTTTTACAGATACTAAAGTAACTAAACTTCAAACAGTACCATAAACAAAACATTATGGGCAAATTATTTAAGAACACAGAGGCTCTTTGCCTCGCTGATTTTTCAGCCTTAGAGGCAGTGAGGGGAAAACAAATTGGGTTGGTAAGAGCATATTTTGGTGATTAAGTTTTAGGCAGATGCGATATATGTGGCACATTTATGGGTATTAGTTATTTTATATTCTGCCTGAATGAATTTTCAAATGCTTTGCTCATTCTCACACCACAGCTTCCAGAAAATGAAGTCCATATTCATAGAATCTTTGTGAAGAGGATTCCCAGGAGAGAACATTTATTCACAGATGCTCCCTGAGGGAAGCACTTCCAGGAAACCGGTGCTCAGACACCCAGACTCCAAAAAAGGTCAGTCATAAAAACTATATATTTTCTGTAAGCCAACTATACATGCCACAGAATTATACCCTGAAGGAAGGCTAAATATTACAGAGCTAAGCATACAACTTAAGTAGTCACAAAAATAGCAAAAAGAGTAAACCCAAAGAAAAGAAATAATAAGGATGAAGAAAATAATAAAGATAAAAGCAGAAATTACTGAAACAGAAAAGGAATACAGTAGAGCAATAGAGAAAATCCACAAAGCCACAAGTTGGCTTTTAAAAAAAAACAAAAAAAAAAAAAACACAAAAAAACTGTTAAACCACGGGCAAGCGTGATTAAAAAAAAGAAGAAGAAGAAAAAAAGAAAGAACAAATAAACATTTCCAATAATGAAAAGAAGGACATAATTACAGTCAGTGGATTGTCAAAAAGTGAGAGAATATGATGAAAATTATTTCAATAAATTTGAAAACTTAGGCACAACAAGCCCCAGAACCTCAACTTCAGTATTTCCTATTAAATTGTGATGTAGTCATTTAAATTCTGGCTCCAAATACGTGAGTTCAGGTTTTTGGTTCAAAGGAACAAAACTAAAACTTCAATTGTACTGTTTCCTATTAAATTGCTAACAGCTCCAAACAAGCAAATTCAGTGGGTGTTTTTTTTTATGATTTGTAAATGCTCTAAATTTAAGAAGGGTGTCCAAAAAGAAAATAATATAAAAAGAGTGTCCATATCTTTTTAAATAATTTATTCAATCCAGAGTTTTCTTATAGTATGTCTGTTTAATTTAGGGGATTAGTTCAAACAAGTTTACGTTGCTAAGTATAAAGTGACTAGAATTTAATAACTTTCTGAAACTTAACTGAATGACCCTTGTACATCTATATTTAATATTAACTTTGAGCTGCCATATATAACTGTCTTTTTCTAGGGCTATGTAAATGTGAGAACAATAAAGTCAAAGCATTATATAGTTAGAATAGATTTTAACCCCTTACTTTACAGAAAAGAAAACTTGGATTCAATGAGGTAAGGTAACTTTCCCAGGTTTTTATATTCCCTTAGTCTTTTTCCTTCAACACAGAAAATCATGCTAGTTCTACACTCTGTAGACTATAATTCTGTCCTGTTGCCTTCACTATTAAGGTATTAGGAAGCGATCGCTAAAATCCCAACTTGCATCTCTGAGCATACTATTTAGAATCATCAGCACTGCCCTTGGTGTTGAATTTCCATACATTAACTAAAAAGACTATTTCCTGCACAAAAATTTCCATTGTTTTACCATTTCTCTCCTTTCATCTTCCTGGTTTAAATGCCTTGTTAATTATAAAGTTCATGGTAACAATTTGCTCACTCTTACAATTAATCTGGCACAATCTTATAGTCTTATTTTAGCTTCTCAGATTACGGGTACAAATGAAGACTGTGCTGAACAGTCCTCCTTTGAATCTGCAGTAATACAAAAGTTATATAAAACGTCAGAGAGCAATACAAGTAAGGAGAATATTCAGGCAATCATCCACATTTTTGGTATATAATACTAAATTTTCAAATTATGAGACATTGAACGATTCACATAAGGAAACAGAAATTAGCATTATGGAATCAAAACACCAAGATGCAGTCTCCCCTTTGCATAAGTTCCCAGATGACCACCACAATGTCCCTCAGGCTACATGCTCTTCTTCAGTGTGACCTAGCTCCTCCCCCTTCCCCCCTTCCCCCTCCCCCCTCCCCCCATCAAAAAGTGGTGTCTCACTCCCCTGGCCTTGAGTCTGGGCTGCCCTATGATTCACTTGTAACTAAAAGAATGTGGCAAAGTGGCTCAGTGTGACATCTGAGGCCAGCTCCCACCTGGTTCTCTTGGGAGGCCTGCTCTGGGGGACATTCACCTACGTGAGACCATCATGTTGAAGGGCCGCACAGAGGCGCTCTGGCTACACACAGGCACTCAGCCAAAGCCAGCCTTCCCATTATCCCCATGGAAGTGCCCAACATGTGAGTGAGGAGCCATCTTGGAAGTGGATGCTCCAGCCCCAGCCCACGTCTGAGTCACCCAGCCATTCCAATCTTCCCAGTTGAGGCCCAGACCAAGGAGCAAAGACTAGCCACCCCTGATGTGTCCTGTCCAAACTGCTGACCCAAAGAACCCATGATCATAATGAAATGGTTTATTGCTCCATGCCAGTAAGTTTAAGGTCGTCTGTTATACAGTTGTAGATAACCAAAAGGTGTGTTTTGGCCAAAAAAAAACAAAACTTTACAATACTGCTGAGACTAGTTATAGGATTAATTCTGATATTTATTGGCTAGCTAGCCAGAGAGACCAGAAGACACTTCAGACCTGACCCTAACTAAAAGGAAGAGCAATCCCCTGGCATGCAGAGGATGCATGTCCTTAACAAAATGGGGCTGTATTCTATGCACATCCGGATTGTGAAGGACAGAAAAGGGCTAAGTACCAGGAAAAGGCTGGGCGAGGGAAGGAAGAGCCTTTTATAGCATAGCTATCTCATTCTCCAGTCACTGCCAGGCAACCTACTAAGGAAACTGTGAGTCTCCAAGGGGCTCATAAGACAAAGAGCACAGGCAAGGGGAGAGGAGGGAGATAAAGAACACAAGTTGTTCCTTTATTCTTTGAGGTACAAGATGACACATGGCTAATGTATGACCACAAAAGAGAGAAGAGAGCCTAAGATATAATTTATCATGCAGACTGGAACACCGATGAGGAAAAAAATCAAGTATTTCATCTATCTTTACCTTTTATCCTTCAAAATTCTGTTGGCAATATATTTATGTTTTAAATCTCTTTAAGTGATTGGTGTAAAAATAATTCCAAACATTCATCACCAAGTATTTGGATTTTTCCTTTAAGTAAAAAGATGATAGAGTTATATGAAGTACATTCATTTGGTACCACAATACCATGGACTCTTTTATAGGGATGCTATTAATTTTCTTTTAGAAATAACATATTGGATACTCTTGGTGGTAAATTATTCCTGAAGTTGTGGCAATAACAAATTCAAATACCAAGTTGCAGAACATATTTTTCATCAGAAATACTTCTGGAAGAAACTACTTCCCTCCCTCTTGACCATTTCTCCACTCTATGGACAATTTTCTTATTTACCTTCTTCAATGTTTCAGGAAAGATACCCTCAGTTGATGCAGAAATTAGTTTGCTATAGAAACCCATAAGGTTCAGCAAAACCTAGAATCCAACAAGGAATATTACATTTTCTTGATCAAAACAATTCAGAAACAACTAGTTGAAAAAGCAAAATATTTGGTTACTCATTGCTGGGGTCCAACCCCAGCAGGTCCAGGGGTCCCCAAAGGTGTGGACGGAGTCGGTGAAGAAGGAATGACATGGAGACAGCGTTCAGTTGATCAGCAGCCTAGCCAGGATTTCTAGCCAGGATCTCCAGCCAAGTTCTGGTCTGGATCTCCAGCGAAGTTCTGGTTAGGATCTCCAGCCAGGTTCTGTGTCCATGTTGTCTTGCTAGGTTCTCCAGCCAGGTTCTCCAGGTTCTCCAGCCAGGTTCTGTAGCCAAGTTCCCTCGCTAGGTTCTCCAGCCAGGTTCTGTCCAGGTTCTCCAGCCAGGTTCTCCAGGTTCTCCAGCCAGGTTCTGTAGCCAAGTTCCCTCGCTAGGTTCTCCAGCCAGGTTCTGTCCAGGTTCTCCAGCCAGGTTCAGTCACCAGGTTCTACTCAGGTTCTCTTGCCAATTTCTGTAGTCAGGTTCAGTCCAGGATCTTTTGCCATGTTCTCTCCAGCGAAGTTCTTCTGTCTGTAGGTTCTGTGTAGGTTCTGTCTTCTCAGTCCTGTCTTCTAAGTTCTGTGTTCTAAGCTCTGTATTCTAAGTTCTGAGTCTTGCTGTCTTATTACATCTGTATTTATACCAGTTGATTCAATCCTATCCATCTCTATTACAAAGGTTAGGGCGTTTCTTATCTCCATTCCAGGGAGTAAAGATTATGTAGCTTAAGCATGATTGTTCATAGTTAAAGTGATTAATTACCCACCTGGCACTAGTTAAGAGGTTTTATTCCCTCCCTAACTTCAGGGGAAAATCCCTACCTGGGGAAACAACCTTTCTCAGAGACCTTGGTTAAAACACATAGTGCCAAGAAGGTGAGCAAACATTTTAAGGACAGTATACCATATATGCCAGGTCCTTTGAAACAGCAAGGATGGACCGGCTCCCGGCAACTCATTGTCTTAAAAGATGAATAATCTTTTATTCCATAGTCCATCCTTGCTCAAATCTGCCTGCTCTCTGGTATGATAGGGTTACTGAGTCAGTGCTCCTTCTGGTCATGCTGGTGCTGTAGTATTAAAGTAGGCTACATAGAGATTATAATCTTCACAGAAATAAAACACAAAGACCTTTCACAGATAAAAATGCAAAATGCTTTTCAAGATTATAAGCATGCTTTGATTTAATTAATTAAAAATATTGGCAACCTTAGCAGACTATTTTAGATGTTCAAGACTGAGGTCTGAAGCAAGTTGGGCCTGGATTTTCTCCATGATATTTATTCCATTCCATGCTTCTAAATGTAAACCAAATGGGGCGTCCCTCTTTTTTCTCTCTAACCTTTCCTCTTCTCTCTCCCTTTCTCAGAACTGAGAGTGGTACATTTGTAGGCACAGGACAGGCATTGTCCTTTCCCCTACATCAAACCTGACTTGGCCCAAATAATGTCAAAAGAGCCTTTCTAAAAATAATCAGTTCCCATCATTCAAATGATGAATTTGAAAGGAAAAATGAAACAGCACAAACAAAATAAACCAATGAGAAGTAATTTTCTAAAGATAGGTAAAATACTACCTGAATAAAAAAATGAAAAAGTGATAAAATTAAAGGAAAAAAATATTACAGCAGCAAAGAAACATATCTACCTGTACAACCAGACAATACATATATCTAAACCACAGGGAAGTAATTTTCCATGCCATGAAAACTCATGAATTACGGAACACGGATAACTCTAACCTGAAATAAGTACTGAAAAATTTCAGCGATTCTAATAGCAAATGCATGCTGAGTTTCTCTATGTCAGGGTTTGGCTAAATATTAACATAAATATTAATATTTGTGTTAAAACGCAGAACTCACATCTATATATATAACAGGCTAAGTGACTGTCCGACTGTCTAGTAGGTATGATGCGCATTGACCAGCAGGGGGCAGACACTCAACGCAGGAACTGCCGAGCTGCGGTGACTTGGCAGCAGGGTTCTGGGGGGGATGTCGGAAAGCCGGTTTCAGCCCAATCCCTGCAGGCCAGGCTGAGGGACCCCACCTGCCTGAGGGACCCCCCCCTCACTCTGCAGATGCCCTTCGAACCACGGCACTGCCCCAGGTGTGGCCGGCCAGGGAAGGACCCTGGGAGATTGGCTCCAGGGCATGTCCGGCCCATCTTGCCCAGTCCCGCCCTGCTGGCAACCATCCATTTAATTTCCTTTCAATGTGCACAAATCCATGCACCAGGCCACTAGTTAAAAACAGAAAAGAAGCAAGGTGAGAATAAACATGAGGATTTCAATGAAGTCTTAAGCAACTTCTAGGCCTTGAGTCAAAAGCATTAACCTTATAAAGAGAAGAATGTGCACTGATGTTATGCACTATTTGGTTTATATTCATTTTCTCTTCATATTATAAAAGACTAGAGGCCCAGTACACAAAATTCATGCACGGGTAGGGTCCCTAGAGGCTGCCAGCTGCCGGCCGGGGCTTCCCTTCCCCGTGGTTGGCCAGCTGGCCCCGCCCCCTGGTCAAACTCCCAGTCGAACTTCTACTCAAGGGGACAATTTGCTTATTAGGCTTTTATTATATAGGATATGCTTTAATTGATTTATTCTAGTACTCACTAATACAGTTTTATATGCAGGTAAAATCTTTGTTCCCCTAAATTGAAAATATTATTTTACAATTTTAAGAGACATTTTATAAAGTAATCTTTAAATCTTTAAGTCATATATAATCTCTAAATCCTGTAACAATTAGACTCTCTAACAAACTGTAAATTTTTTATCATTCATTTCTACTATAGTATAATTTCAAGAAAACTAAGATTTACCAAATTCTATTAAAAAATTAAAGATACCCACATATTTTAATAGAGAAACTAGACCATCAAGGGAAAAAAAGAAACTTGAAAATTCAAATTTAATTTATCATGAAAGTACACTAATATTTTAGTAAGCTCACAATTAAATTCAACAATTTTAATAATGGGTGAACTTAAGAAATATATCTTTTGAAAACTCATCTTTCAGCCAGATAACATTAGTTTGACGAAATTAAATTATGAGTATGCTTCTCCCTAATTCCTCCCCTCGCTGTTATATACATTTCTTCATATACAAAATATACTTTATTATCCTCATGAAAATCTGATGGACTACATGAAGATCTATGTTAGAGTTACATTGTCTCTCCAGCTAGTTTTTTTACAACTCACAACTAAAACAATTTCTCTTAAGTAATGGCATACACCAAAAATTCCACATTAAACCATAAGAAAAATATAAATGTTGATGAAATACCATTGTAGTTACCAAATTAAAACATCCTATATGATAAAAGGCCAATATGCAAATAGACCAAAAGGTGGAACAACCGGAACAACCAAACAACCAAACAACTGGTCGCCATGACGTGCGCTGACCACCATTGGGCATGTGCAGAACATGGTGGGTGTCGGCCATGGTAGGATGGTGGAGCAGGTGAGCAGGGGCGCCAGACAAAGGCGGGGCACTGGTCACTGTCATCGGGGCGAGCCTATGGTGGTTACTGAAAATTCTTTGCTCCCATACGCCGTGGTCCGGCCTGGCGCTCACACCTGTTGCCGACGCCAGCCCTGCTCGCACTCACTACCAGTGCTGGAGCCACCACTTGCACCTGCTGCCAGTGCCCAGCACTGGTCCCAATCGCTTGGCACCATCAGCAGGTGCGAGCAGTGGCTGTCAGTCCTGATCACCCCTGAGGGCTTCTCTGCCTCCCCCTGCTCCTGAGGGGCAATTGGGGCAGCAGCTGCTGCTTGCACCCACTGACAGCACTGGCCCCCCTCACACCCACTGCTGGCACCAGCCCTAATCGTTCCACACCGTCAGTGGGTGCAAGCAGGGCTGGCACGGTCAGCACGTGGTGGCAGGAGTGGGGTTGACGGCCGACAGGAGACTAGGGGCTGCGGCAGGAGGGGCTGGGCAGGGGCGCGGAAGATGGGCCAAGACCTGCCCCTGTGCCTGCAGCAGCCTCGCAGCCCACAGTGCCTTTCAAGGTGCACAAATTCGTGCAATGGGCCCCTAGTTATGACAATAAATACCAAGGTTGCAGAAGATTCCTGGTGTCAGAGGAATCTGTCCAGTCATACAAGAGAGGGTATCGAAAAAAAGTATTTTTGAAAAAGAAAAACACTATGGTGGGTGCGACAGTTATGCCATAGCCTCTATATTTCAATAATCTGGAGGAAAACTCTATTATGTTTTTACAATGGGCACAAAATGTACAGGCAGATCTTTTCTACTTCCACACCATGAATCTAAGTCAGCACCTCAAGCATTCTATTCAAAATGATTATGAGCCCTGTATTGTTTTTTATGAACATGCTATTATAAAAATGACTTCATGAAAGGTAAATTACATACATATATGCAGTATATTTATGTATTTATATTCTATTAAGTGATTGGATTTAATTTCCCTTTCTCAAAGCAAAGTCACTTTACATTTCACAAAATCTTTGACTAAATTTATATGTTGTTTTTCTTTACAGCCAACTTTAAGATATTATTTCAAATAAATGTATCAGAAAGCAGGAAACCGTTAAATTATTAAATTATTTTTTCTAATTATAACATAATTCCAGCAATAATTTGACGATATGACTAAGAAAAAATTTACACCACATCCCATACTAGGCAGGGATCCTACTCTCTAAGTGAAAACATTAGCAAGCCCACAGAAAAATTTTAGAAGCTAAAGAACATATATATAACACACCCTACAATCAAAATTTCAACTAATGAGTAAGAAGTGGCCCAAAAGAAGGGCTGGGGTTGCTAACCAAAAGGAAAGGAACAACATTTCTGGAATAGGGCACAGAATAGAAAACTAGAATAAGGACTTGGCAAGAAGCAGAAAAGGATCCTGGAGAAACACCAAGGACAGATGGAGAGTGTCCTGAAAACCAAGAGGAAGCCCAGGGCACCAGCCTAAAAACAAAGGGCATCATAGAATTGCTGAGTGAAGAATTTTACACAGTAGTGTTTATAGGAGTATTAACCTGCAAACTTTCTGAAAAAGGATTTGGGAGAAGGGAGAAGAACAAGAGGAACAGAGATTAATTCCTGTGATGATCCAAGAGCCTGGTACCAGCATCAGAAACTATGGGACAAATTTGGGAGCCAATGAGAACACAGTCAGCTGGTAGGAGGCATCTTCTAACAACAGTGTGTCAAGAAGGGTTTTGTTTGCTGGGATGGTTGATTTGCTTTTGTTAGGAAGTACCTTTTTATGGACCTAATATTCATCTCACAGTCCTGAGTTATTCTGTATTTCGTATTTGATAAGCAAAGAAAGCAGAATAGCTCAGTGGAGAGCACCTGGTCTCACAGTCAGGAACCCACAAACCTATTTTTGGGTTTTGAGCAATGTTGCTCATCACCTTGTACAACCAAATCGGTCTCAGTTCCCTTCAAAGAAAAATGATCTCTTACCCTTCGAGACAACATGGAGGGACCTGGAGAATATTATGCTAAGCGAAATAAGCCTGTCAAAAGAAAGACAAATATCACATGATCTCACTTATACGTGAAATCTAATGAACTAAATAAGCTGATGAATAAAACAGAACCAGAGGCATGGAAACATGGAACAGACTGTGGAACCTCAGAGGGGAGAGGGTTGTGGGAGACATGAAGAGATTAACCAAAGAACTTATATGCATTGCCCATGGACACAGACAACAGGGTGGTGAAGGCCTGGGGTGGGCAGGAACTGGGTGGAGAGGGATACTGGGGGAAATAGAGGGGGACATCTGTAATACTCTCAACAATAAAGATTAAAAAGTAATAAAATAAAAATAAATAAGAAAAATGATAGAGCAGCTGATACAACTCATAAAGTGTAATAGGGGTGGGTGGCAAACAAAATAAAGTGCTTCGGACTAGCACTTAAATAACATATTTAAAACAAAAATAATTTAACAGTTGCACTAAACCACTGGGCAGGTTGTCTATGAGGCAAGGCATCCTTATAATAATTCTGAATGGTCTACTTCTCTCCCATTAACTATGACTTTTTTAAAAAGTATACAAATATAAAATTAAAAATAGTTAAGAATTTAGAGTCTGATGGACCTGGGTTCAAATCAGAGCTATTACTAACTCTATAATGGGGATAATACCTCCATCACATTCTGAGATTCTACATATATTCCGAAGGCACAGATTTGTTGAGAGATTAGATGTGGTATATGAGAGAAAGAGGAGTCAAGAGACCCTGAGGCCTGAGCAATTAGAAAGTGCCATGCAACTGAGACAGGGAAGGCGATGAAAAAGAAGGAGAGTTGTGTTTGAGACATGGTAAGTGGAGAGATATAGTAGGAAGTTGGATATGTGAGCCTGTAGTACAGAAGAGATATTGGGTTGGAAATATAAATTTGGGAGTGGCTGACAAAACCATGGGACAGGATGAGATCATCAAAGGAATATAGTTAGATAGAAAAGAACAGATAGAAAAGGACTGAGATCACTACAACATTGTGAGATTAAAGAGAAGAGGAGAAATCAGCAAAAGGGACTAGTGAGATAGGAGGAAAATGGGAAGAGTAGGGAGTTACAGAAACCAAGTAAAATAAGCATATCAAGACAGGGAATAACCAGCCATGCCATATGCTACTGATAGGTAAAGTAAAAAAAGGATTTGAGAACTAATAATTTAAGAACTTGGTAACCTTGACAAAAGCATCTCTAGTGAATAATAAAGATAAGAACCTAAATGGAGTGGGTTTAAGAAAAAGTAAGAGTAAGGAATTGGAGATACCGAACATATACAATTCTCCAAGTTGTTTTGCTGCATAAAGAGAGAAAGAAATTGGGCAGCAGCCAGCAGGGAAGTGGCATCAAGAGAATCTGGAAGAAATACCAGGATGTTTGATATGCTGAAGGCAGTGGTCCAGTAGAGTGAAAACCGACGCTCCAGGAGGAGGAAGAGCTGCTGTGTGAGTAAACTGAGGACTCAAGAGGAGCTGAGACTCTCACCTGAATGGAGAGACCCAGGCTAGGTCATCTTGGTAACCAGGGAAGGCAGAAGATGTGGGTGCTATGCTGGCAAATGGGTAGAGATCAGAGTGGGCCATGACCAAATAACAATAAAGGTATCGGTCAGACCAATTCTATTGTTTCTTAGGAACAGGAAGGGAAGAGCTCTTAAAGAGGAAAGAAACCATTCTAAACTTTAAATTTCCTAATTATCAAAAGAGATGGCATTTAACCTAGTAAAGGCTGTTTAAAACCAAAATAGGCAAAGTTATTTTGGACATACTGTCTTTTGCTGACAGAAATGGGGACTCCAGACTAATATTAAATCAGTTATAGAATATAAAGGAAGTTACAAAATATAAAAAAGCATATCTAAGTTGTAGTGTACCAATTTCAACCCCAGGAGGCATAAAAGTTAATATTCTTGTTCCTAATCCTCTTCACTAGTCATTGCCTGCTTAGTGAACCTTAACTCAATGATCCCAAAAGATATTTGATAGGAAAACAGTAACAGCAAGAATAAAAATAATGAAATAATAAAGTATTACATGCTTTGGTGTGCCTAATCCTGTGTTAAATGCTGTAACACACCCATTCTCGATGAAAGAACTATTATTATTATTGTTACTATTGCCTTTTCAAAGATGAGGAAGCTATAACTAGAGAAGTTATGTAACTTGCTCAACAATAAATGTCAGAGTTAGAAATGAAACCCAGGATCTTGCCATGAAGAAATGTTAAGAGTATACATTTTAAGTCATCACATCAAGAACGAAGCCCAAGAACATCAACATGGAAAACAACTGTTTAAAGATATTACACAGAAACATAGAAACAGTGATCTCTTCAATTGGCAAAATATTACTACTTTTACCCAAATTCAGCAAGTGATAACCCAAGCCCTTGTAGATACTCCTGGAACTTAGCAATAACCATGGTCTGCCCTTTTGGATGTTATCATATACTAATACTACTTTTATAATAAAAGGAAAAATACAAAGAAGGCTAAAACAAATTTTGTTCCAAATATCTAGATAATTTAGGTTCCACAATGCTTATCACACATTACCATAATTTTCCAATTTAGAAATTATTAGAAAATGAATGTTAAGTTGATACACTATATATAGGGTGTCCGAAAAAATGTATACACTTTGAATAATTATAAAGGCAGTGTTTATTAAAATACATTTCATTTTCAAAATTGAGCTATCAGCTGTTAAAGTGTATATACATGTTTGAGACACCCGGTATTTCCAGGTTTTGCTACCATCATATTTTTACTAATTTCATCATCATCTGAAAAAACAAGCTATTTTTATGCTCAGCATAAAAAAAATGTATAAGAAGCCATAACCTGGGATACATTTTAATCCCCAGTATCTCTTCCCTGAGGCTGCCTGCCTCCAGGAAAGCCAATGTTTATCATTCCACCAAACATGCCGTGCTATACTATTCACCAATCTTTCCTCCCTCTGCCTCGAAGTTCTCCTCCACCAAGTAGTAGATGCCGCTGGTGCCCTGCCCCACTGGTGCCTTGCTCTGAGTGTTAGCTGCTAATAGCTCTCAGCTAATCCTGAAATGTTATGTCTCCTGCCCCCAGACAATGATTGACTGACAAGAGGGATGATAAAAAGAGATGTAAGAGACACATCAACCAATTACAATATGTGGGATCTGTTCTGGACCCTGAATGAAACAAACTTTATACTTTTAAAGACAACTGGATATCTGAACACTAACTGGATATTTGATATTAAGGAATTATTGTTAATTCTAAGGTATAATAAAGATATTGTGGCTTGTATAAATATACTTATGAATAATATGGTATCAAGTGTTTGTTTTAAAATAATGCAAGATGAGAATAAGTAAAGAGGAAACAAGACTGGCCCTAGCGCGGTGACTGAGTTGGTTGGAGTGTCGTGCATACATCGAAAGGTTGCAGGTTCAATCCCCATCATGAGAGGCAACTGATGAATATCTCTCTCTCTCTTTCTCTATCTATATCTCTCTCTCTCTCCCTCCCCTCCATACCCCATTCCTCTATCTAAAAAAGAAAAATCAACAGAAATAGAAACATATCCTTAGGGGAGGATTTTTTAAAAAAGAAAAAGATTAGCCATGAGCTGAGCTGTTAACTGTTGAAGGTGGACAATGGGTACATACGGGTTCACTATATCATTCTCCGTAACAGAGAGAACCCACAAAAGGGAGAGAGGAAATTAAAATATACAACAGGAATCACAACCTGATAGTGACAAATCAGCCCACAAAATTAAGTGTTCACTTATATTTGCTTAAACATTATTTGGAATAAAAACTAGAAGAGACATGGTTAAAATAAAAAAATGTAGTGATAACCCATTAAATGTGTTTTGAAATAAATGGAATTGAAATAGATTAAGTGAATTGATACTCGTTTTTTTCATGCAGTCATTATGAAAATAGGTAAAGAAATTGAAGGGCATGGCACCGCAAATGTTAAGTTCGGACTCCTGCTGTTCTATGCCAGTACAAAAGCAGTCACTAACACTTATTGACAGCCGTGCTTTATATGTACGACCTTACAGTAACCCAATGAAGTCGATCCTATTATTATACCTATTTTAGAGAGGAGGAAACTAAGGCTAGTAGATGACCCAGACTGGATTCTCACCCAAGCCAGCTCACTCCAAAGCCTAAGCAATAAGCAACTCCTTCCAAAGCAGGGCTCTGTGGAATTGGCGGCATCAATGACCTAATGCAACAACATTTGGGTTAAAGGTTCCAAATGTGGTACATGCTTCAAGCATCGGACTGGAACCACTAGGCTGCCTGTCTGGTAGTCAGAGAAGTCATAGTGCTCCATTAAGTTGTACATGCTCTTAAAAAACAAACTGTGCACTTCTCCAGGATGCTCGTGATCCATGACAACAATGACAGGCTTCTCTAGTTAATATTCAGTCTTACGAAGGTAAGCCTTTCCTAGGTGAAAAGCCTATGCAAGAACTAAATTCATAATCTAGGCCTTTTTAACCAAGTAAGTAGCCATCTTTTCAGACTATCGTGAAACACACACACACACACACACACACACACACACACACACATCAACAACAGGAAAACTTAAAATTATAAACTGACAAATTTTGAAAGTATAATCATTAGTAAAACCAAAATTTCAAAATTTCCTTTCATGGCATAGAGCTTGGATAAAATATATAAATAGAAAGGAGAATGAACCAGACAC
Organism: Myotis myotis; assembly: GCF_014108235.1. Lineage (NCBI taxonomy): Eukaryota > Metazoa > Chordata > Mammalia > Chiroptera > Vespertilionidae > Myotis > Myotis myotis. Next base: position 35,407,470 of record NW_023416317.1, on the reverse strand, counting down.
TAAACTAATTGGTCAAACTCATTTTCAGATAACAGCATGTGCAAATAATTCATCTGAGTTGCCAAAGAAAGGAAGCAGGACTCAGAAGTTAAAAGGATGATCTCTTCCTTCAACTCAGCAACAGGGGGAAAAAACACCCTCCAAGTCACCATCAGCTTTCCCCTGGCCTGCAACCACACGGCTGTGTTTTAGACGGGGAGGAGCAGAGTAAATAAACACAGTTTCTATTTTTAACATGCTTTTCCTGGCCACTCTGAAATTTCCAAGTCACAAAATTATTGCCTGTTATCTTTTAAAGTAGATTTTTATTCAAAGAATGTAGAGAAAACTAAGATTCAGGAGAAAACATAGAAGTTCCTATCTGAAACTAATTTAGTTTAGAAAACAAATTATATAGAAAGTATTGTATATTCACAAAATAAGCTAGAAAGAATGCTTAAAAATATTCCCCATTTGCATATACTCAAAATAGTAAATCCTCTCAAACTCTGTAGAATACCAATTACTGATGTTAACATAGTAAAATTTTAATTTTAAAAATTCAAACTTTGCCGAAACCGGTTTGGCTCAGTGGATAGAGCGTCGGCCTGCGGACTGAGAGGTCCCAGGTTCGATTCCGGTCAGGGGCATGTACCTGGGTTGCGGGCACATCCCCAGTGGGAGATGTGCAGGAGGCAGCTGATCGATGATTCTCTCTCATCGATGTTTCTAACTCTCTATCTCTCTCCCTTCCTCTCTGTAAAAAATCAATAAAATATATTTTAAAAAAAAAACTCAAACTTTATTAAAATTTTGAAAATTAATTTATTGGCAAAAATTAACAATACAATAAATATTAACTGAAGGTACAAGTTACATATTAACTGATGAAAAATTCTCTCCAAAATTTAAATTCACAGTATGCTCAGTGACTTCTCTCAACTTTACTAAGAATAATAGATTGGAAGTAAAAATAACATATTAATTTGTATATTCCACTTCTTACGCATACATTTAAGAAAGAAAATCAGGGATAGTCTGCATACATCAAGGCCAACTTATCCATTGGACACTAGGCACACAATGCTAGGCCCACAATATTTTTAGGGGCCCACAAAATTTCTTTTCAAATCAGAAGGAAAAAAGGAACCTTTAGGTTGAATAAAATGTTTTAATTTGTAATATTAGATTTGTCCTTACACTAATACTGTTGTAAAATTTAATGTTTTATTTAAATAGAGGAAGAAAGCCGCAAGGAGAAAAGGCCCATAAAAGTCAAAATGCAGGTCTGCGACATTAAGTCCTGCCTGTCCCGGAAGCCTCTGTAGGTGGATCTGGATTGTGTTCCTCAAAGCAGATGATGGTTAGTGGTACCCTGGCGGGACGTGGAGAGTGACAGGCAGCTGTCAGCAATTACTCCTCCATTTGCAAGGTTCCCTCCCCTCTCAGTTTCCTCCCTCCAGTCTCCCCCAGAGATGGGGGCACAGCATCGACATTCTGAGGAGGCTTAAATAATAAGCTAGAGCTATTGCTACAGCACAGTCTTGCTCTGAATAAATGATTGGTTGTTTTTTCAATTTCCGATGTCATTGGAAATCTGAAGAAAACTTCTCAGAAGCATATGCACATACCCACAAAATTGTGCACACAATTAATGTCATCACTGGAAATTCACTTCCTTCACATAGATTTTTCAATTTTGTAAATGATACTTCCCAAATTCATTTCAAACACAAAAATTAACTGGCTGCTTCTGAAAAAAAAATTGAAATAAATCTAAACAGTGCAGGTAAAACAGAAGGATACCATATACTAAAAGAAAATTTCAATTAGAAGGCAGTTACTTTACTTTGATACAGAAGTTAAAATTGGGTCCTGGTGTATGACAGTCGATCAACTTCGACTTCCAGTTTTTGTTTTGATAAAAGGCGAGTGGTGCCAAGTAGAATCACAGCCCTCTTTGCCAGCGGCTAGGACGGGCTGTGTGAAGAAGTGTACCAGTCCCCTAAACCTCTTCCAGTCCCATTCACTGTCTGTCACTCCCTTGTGCCCCCCCTCCCCCCCCCCCCCCCGCCTCCCGCCCCCAGGGCCTTCTGTAGCAAGGATAGCACCACTGGTGCTGTGTGTGTCACGGAGAGGATTCAGTCTGCATTCAATGTAGAGTTGTCAGGATGAAGATAACCTTCAGTAGTTTTCCCTGGAGTCTACAAGCTTCTGCCTGCAAAGAGGCTGCCACGGCTGTGTCACTGCCTCTGCCCAGAAGATGTACTTGGTTATCTGCTTCCAGGCAGTGCTTCCAGGGGGGCATCTGGGCAAAAGCACTCCTGGTTTTTCAGCAGCATCCATCAGGGTGATGGCAAAGCCTTGAACTATAAGATGGACCTCACTCAAAGGGCCAGATCATCACCAAGTAAGTCATCCCATCAGGAAACTCCTCTTGGTTCAAACGGGGTTTTCCCTTTCTTAAAACACACCAACACTTCTCACACACAGTCTTCTCACATCTGTCCTCAATGTTAACCATATGAAATCCATAGTCTGCTCTTTTATTTATTTTTTTGGCAAATCTCTTTCAATGGTTAAGGAGTGAAAGTCATGGCCATGGTTCTTACCAAACTGTCCAATGTCTTTGAGGATTACTGGCTGGCAGCCTTGACAAAACTGAACAGGGACACAGAAAGGGCCATGTTCTCAGGACACATGGGACTTCTAGCACCTCGGCAGTGAAGCCAGATTAGCTGCCCCCATCCAGAAGAAGGGATCGGAGTTTTCTTCCCCTCACAGTTCTGTGTTTCAAAGAGAGCAGTGGCCACTCCACTTTGCAAAAAGAGATCACAAAAGATGAAGTCTCTGAAAATGCATACACAACAGATGAAAACCATCGGGTGGTTGTGATGAATTTCAACAGCTCACCCAGGTGCAGGCTAAAAGGACTTATCCTGCCAAAACGTGCTTTAAAATATTAGAAGAAGTGTCAGCAAGCTTGAGTGTGCAATGCCATGTTAAATAAACGCCTTCAACTCTTTCCTTCTACACTCAGCCACAGAACCAACCTGACCGCGTGCCAGAAATAAAGCGTCCCCGGGTCTCTGGCATCTCCCACCTGGACGTATGATACACAGCCTGACACGTCACAGCTCTGGCCTTGCACACAGCTTGAGAACTCGCTACTGGGCAGACCAGAACGCTACTGAGTCTACGCTTTCATTGGCAAGGACTTTGCTGTCCAAGCATATAGGGGTTTTGTGTCTCACCACATTCAGTGACAAAAGTAAAATGAAAGGGCTGGAGCTCCAATGTACTTTGCTGCCTTTAGCATTTTCCAATATAGGAAGAGCTGGCTGTCCGTGACCATGGGACACAACGGGCCTGCTTTAGCGCCTGTCAAAGGGGAACTAAATTAATTCCGTAACATGAAGGTCGCTCCAAAAGTGACTTCCATACCATGCATGCTATCACTCCATCACACCTGATACTCACCTTTAGCAAGACGGCTAAGGAATATACTTGGCATAAAAAATAATTTTTTTCACAGAAATATTCCAAAACAACAGGAAAGAAATCAATGAGGAAAATATTATAAACCACAGATCCCAGAGTAAGAACTACTGTCCTAGTCTAAAAGCTGATTAGACTTCAAACTGAAAGCTTAGAAGAAAACAAATTCTTCATGTAGATATTACCCTTTTTCAAAATGTTTAAAAATTATCCCTCTCTGGCTCACAAATGTGGCTTTCCCTAACATTTTCCCTATAAGAAGCAAATGTTTTTCAGCCAGGTACCAATTAAATTTTGCTTTGCAATTTTAAGTGAACCAATGCATGGCAATTCATAAGAGACTCTGAAACATTAGTGGAGGTTGAGGAGAGAGACATATGAATACCTCCTTACTTGTACAATTCCCTCTAAACCACTATACTTAAAGAGTTAAATCATTTTAATTCAAGTCAGCCCATGCTCTTGCTATAGAAATCATGTACTTACCTAATTTTAATAGCAACCTATACCAGAACTGACCTCTTTAAAAAAAAAAAAAAGTGCAAACATTTTTCTAATGAAAGAAGAGCTTGCAATAATTTCCTAAGCTTCCCAACTCCTTTAAAAGAAATACTCTCTCTTTCAGTCCAACTGATTCTTTGACCGGAAAGAAAGCAGAATGGATGGTGCCATGTGCCAAGCTAAATAGCTCCAGAAAAGGACCAGATGGAGGGTGGGAGCCGGATAAGAAGGGGAAGGTTGGATTTGAACACACTGCAGTGGAATGTGCAGTGATATGCTAGAGGAATGCTGAGTAGACAGCTGTCTCTTGGACTCAGAGGGCAAATCTGAGCTGGAGACATCCATTTAAGACTCATCAGTGAATGCCTAGTTAACTGCAGCTATGGCTCTGGAAAAGCTGCCCAAGGTCAGGCCTGGAATAAGGGAAGGAGGCTTACTAACTCTCTGGCACGGTGAGCCCTGATGACCTTTGTGGTGGGAGAAGGTGGAGGAGAAAATATAAGGAAAGGAAATGGAGCAGATCACTGCCGCTCTCAAGATACGGCTGAAGAGAGAGCTGAAGAGGAAGGACGAAAGGTTACTGCTATCTTTCTTGTTTTTTAAGAACCCGAGCATGCTTATATGATGATGGGAGAGACATATGCACAGAAGTAGCAGTTAAAGATACAGGAGGGCGAGGATGGGATCTGAAGCACAGGGACAGTGGACTGGTTGACATATCTCAAGGCAAAGGCTGAGGTTTCTCTAAGAAGCAGGAGATAGCCCGGCTGGCATAGCTCAGTGGTTGAGCATCTACCTATGAACCAGGAGGTCAAGGTTCCATTCCTGGTCAGGGCACATGCCCGGGTTATGGGCTTAATCCCCAGTGTGGGGCATGCAGGAGGCAGCCAATCAATGATTCTCTCTCATCATTGATTTTTCTATCTCTCTCTCCCTCTCCCTTCCTCTCTGAAATCAATAAGAATATATTTAAAAAAAAAAAAAACAGAAGCAAGAGATAAAAACATATGCTAAGAATGGTGAGAGGAAGTGACAGGATGCACGTCCACAGATTTCCAGAGTCAGGGATGCAGACTTGACCAGAGAGTGGAGTCTCTCTCTCTGCAAAGCTCCCTGGCTCAGAGGAGGAGTCTGTGACCCTGTGCTCAGCAGCCCCAGCTTCACCCTGAGCCTCACGGCCACGGTGAAAGGACTGCCCCAGCACAGCTGGCTGACGCAGCCCCCACATTCTGAAGGGTCCTTAGTCATCCGGAGCAGCACCCTGCAAGCAACAGGCGGCCCCAGAACGGCAGGCAGCAATACTGTTGCTTTCTTGGAATGACAAATATGTCTGACTTGCTAAATAAATTTAGTGCAAAAATACAATTTTTCTAAACTTCAAGGACATGCAGATGGTCTGCCTTATCAGGGTAAGCAGCAAAGCAGTTAATTTTCCTAAGTAATAGTCGACCAGAGGCGAATGTTCAAGGCATTAAACATCAGCTCCTTTCACAGCAGAAAAACAATTCTTGGGTTTCTCAACTAGCTAAACACTAAACACTTCACCACCTCAAACGAGTACTGCCCTAAGATTACCCTTTGATGATGCTGGGTTTCTATTTTTGTGTCTCGTTAATTAAGTGGGTGAAGAATGAAGTGCCACCGTCCCAATTTACACGTATAAAATGTGTGAAGATACCTGAGGAGCAGGGAGAGTGACAGGAGACCTGGGTCCAGAGCTCCACCTTGCTAATGTTTTGTGTGACCGTATGTAATTTTGTACACGTGGCCCTCAACCTTTTCACCTATAAAATGGGGCCACCGATGTTGTCTACAGCACAAAATAGCTGTGAGATTAAACTGAGTTGTTAAAAGTCCCTGGTAGAGATTAAAGAACTATGTAAATATGATGCATGATTAGCATACAAAGAAACTTTTTTTGGTTATGAGTATTGTTACCACCATCTTATGTTTTCATTACACCTTGGTTTAGGAGTTTTAAACTGCTTTTGAAACATGAGGATCATTATCCTAATAAAATGAGTAGATCAACATATAGCTTTATTTCAATTGACAGAGAATACCGTAAGCTATAAAGAGTTTAATCAATATTCTTACAAGTCAAAATACAAGCTAGATATAAAGTTCAGATCTGTCTTCCACTGAATATTCTATGGGGGGAAAAAAATGATTTCATGAAATGTTACCCTTTTCAAGTCACTGAAAAAATATTAAGACTACACAAATAACGATATGTACATTATTATTTTCTTAAGAGACTTCCTGAATTCTTCTCTGAATTTTTACCTTGGTCCAGGAGAAAATGAAGGTTATCTGCTTTAATACCAAAGTACGCCTAACAGAACCTTTCAAGGTGCTGAGAGTAAGACCTCGGTGGCTCTATCCTAGCGGTAGCTAAAACAATCATGCCAACCGACCAGCTCACAATGCTGAGAAACAATAAAAACTGTGGGCTGGGGGAGAACGTGCAGGGCCCGGGTTCAGCATTTCAATTAGAAATGGTAAGCATATCAAAGCCGGAGGGTACCGAATAAAAATATGAAACCAAAGCATGATATTCAAATAAGGTGGAGCAGGGAGTACTGAAAACAACATTTTCAATTATGAATGCTAAAAGAAGGGGAAAGTATTAAATGTGACCTTTAAAATAAGACCGTTTTTTGTTAGGGTTCTTTGGAGAAGACAGGGAGTAATTTAACAGATTTATGAGCAACCTTGTAGGAACAGCACAGATCTTTCTCATGTAAAGAATCAAATCAACAGTAAAATAGCAGAAACTGAATCATTTAGACAAACAGGTCAGCCCAAGATCTATGTAAGTTTCACTTACCATATCGGTTATGCAAAAAGTACTCACCCCTATGCCCAAGAGATATAAGAAATATGGCAGACAAGCATTCATGTACTTCTTACATCAAAAAGAGGAGAAAGCAGTGACCTCTCAAAATTTAACATTTCCATCAAGCAGAGGCACAAACCCTAAATCAGAACCCAAAACTCTTGACTTGCAGCTTCCGGTCTCCACAGGCCAGCTCCCTGACCACTGGAACTGGAGTCCACATCTCGGGTTTGAACCACTGCAGAGAAACTCCAGGAAGTCGGCCTCGCTGCCTACTCGGGACTTTTTTGTTATTGGTTTTAAACATGGCCCCACTAATCTGCTCTGTTCAGATACAGCAGAAAAGCCTAAGGCTAGATTAACAGTCCTCTCTACATAGGAAATCGGCCCTCCGTGAATGTAGTGCTCGACTTACCCCTCACTCTTGAGATGTTCCATTCTGTTCGGTTCTCACATCCATATGCCAGGCTGACTTTTGTGTGCTGTTGTTTGCACAGTGGCAACAGCTCCATGGCATGTCTTGGGGCCAAGCTTCCGCTAAAGTGAATTTGCCACTGGAATTGTGTTATGGAAGGCATCACCTCAACAGCAAGAGATGCAGAGTACTCCAAAGCAACTGTACCTTTCCTTACACCTCTGCTCTCCTCTCCACCACCTTTAAAGCACAGCCTCCTAATCAGTGTGCCCCAGTGGATTACAAACTGGCCAGGATACTGATCCCCGCAACCTCACACCTTCCATCCCTGCCCTCGCCATAGGTGAGGACTCTAGGCACAAGCAATCTCTTCCATGTCAGCTGTATTATGTCATTTTCTGCCTGTAGCTTGATGTGGGAAGTGTTGAAAGAGCTCTTTTGCGGCATAATTTATGGGTCAAATGGCCCCTGGTGTTCCTAGGAATGGCAGGCCTGAGAGTTGCCAAATTCTATCTGGGAACAGGTGCTTTTTCATGCCCTGTTACTGTGGTGACATCTCCTAAGCCACCTTCCTCCTTGTTTCACCTTGCAACCAGGAATGAGGAGACTAGCTGTATAAATGCGCTGAGATCAGGACACTGCCACAGAGAGGACACTGCCCATCTACTTCTAAGCAAGGTGCCCATGGCACACTGTGTGTCCTATTTCTACCACTTTGTTTAACTTTCTTGCTGCTAGACCCCTCAGAGGAGGATTCATCAGTGGCAGCTACTACCTAGGACAAGGGCTATTTACCTATTTAAAAATATTTTTCAACAATACTTTCTTCCCTAACAAAGATGGGTAAGAAGATCTGGTTAATTATGCCATGGAAAAGGAAACCTCTCTGATTCTTTCCTTGGTCCATATCACTAAGTACTAAATTTTCACAAAATGATGCAGAATTTCTCCCCTACAGAATATTAAAATTCATTTCCACCATGCCTCACAATGATAAATCAATTAATTAAACTACCTATTAAGATTATGTATTAACATATGGGTCCCAATAAGATTAAGAACACTTCCTGCTGATAAAATGTGGGTACTCCTTCAGTCTCTAGAGACCAGAGTCTCCAAAGATGCAGCCTGCCCAGCAGACCATGTCCCTTCGTTGGCACCGACCTAGAATAAATGGACAAGCTTCTCTGCTCGAAGAACACCCCCCCCCACCACCATGTTAATTTGAAAGAGGGGAAAAAAAATGACCTGAAAGAATAAATGTGAACATTGATGATCTGGTAACAGAGCAACCAAGTTGAGGAGAAAAGAGTACACACCAAGTATCTAAGACTAGAAATAAGCAGCACTGATATTTTCATGGCATTGCTTTGCAGCCAATAAAATACTTTTATAGATGCTTTGGGAATTCAATGGTCATTCCTCCTGACCGCAAAGGTCTGTGTGGCAAGAGGAAAATGCTGTACAGCATTCAGAAAGTAGACATTCACTCACCCAAAGGTCATGGCATACCAACCCAGACTGTCAGCCCACCAAAGAGTGGTGCACTGATACGTCATGAGTTGGTCCTCTTCCTCCGAGCATAGATTACTTGTACAAATAGATGTGTGTCTGGCAAGTGTCGATTTATAATCTTCTATGAGTAAATAGCATTTCTGCTACATGCTGCCACCTGAGCACAGATGAGGTGGTTAAAAGAAATGTGGGGACTCGATTCAGCGAAAGTGTGCTCATGCCTCAGTAAAATTAGTTCTTTCTAAAATATACTCCTCCTGGGAAAGTTCTCCCTCCAGGATGTATAATGTGAGGGGTAGACAGATGTCTTTTCTCTATCAGGGATGGCAAAGAGCCTAGAGATGGACCAGGAGATAGTGACTGCACAGTGATAATTAATCTAGGTAGATTAAGGCTCAGGATTACCAACCCAGGGCCTTTTTGATAACTGGCACGACATATTCCTTTACCTGGATCAAAAACACATTCTTATGATACAATGATTAATACACAGGGCAGACCATCATTTTCACATATAAAATCTGTTTCTCCAAATATGACTGTGACATTTTCCCTCTCCATCAGTATTTTCTATCCCCTTAGAAAAAGGTAACTCAGCTACACCTTGAAGGAAAAGTCCCACTGAGGCACCTAAAGGTTTAAACCCAACCCCCTGCACCTCCCCATCAGCCACAGGATCACCAACTGTCACGTGCAGGATTCTAAAACTGCTTGTTCCATGTTATTTAACAGAGCTGAAGGGGCAGTCAAAGATCCACCATGAGAGAAAGGCTTCATAGCTGTTATTGATCCTGGCTACACTTTAAACTCTGAGGGTTAAGAAACCCTTGGGAATTCTGATTTAATTAGCCTGGAGTGGATGTGCACATTAGCAAGTTTTCGAATCCAGGCAATTCCAGTGTGTCCTGAAATGCCCCATTTGAAGACTTGCAGTTTTCCCCACAAGGTGAGTGCTGAGTAGGGCTAAAAGCGCTATACTGACCCCCTGGGATCTGAGGTAGACTGCTAGCAATCAAATAACTCTTGCTTTTGTCTACAGACCTGGATAACTGGTTTCTGTTTTTAACTGCTTTTGAGACCAAAAAGCACTATCTAGAAAGCTGTCATGCAGAGAACAGGTGCTCCACAACTGAGTGTTCTCAAAGTTTTGTATGAGCAGCACACTTTTTAATATTAAACCCTTCGAGAGCACCTGCAAGGATTAAATCTCTCAAAAATTACACCAAAACAAATCATAAAAACTCCCAGCAGAATCACAACAGTGTGAGATGACTTCAATGACCAAGACATCCTTCATCACTGTGTCCACTTCCCACCTAGGTCTAGCTCCTATGTGTTTTCAATGTGGTCCAGGAAAAACACTGTCCATGCTACTCCAGCCAGCAGCGCCTCTCTCCACCCACTCCATCACTCGGCTCAGGACTCAGCCAGGTCTCACCACGGCACAGGTGCTCCAATGCAGCAAAAAGGTGTTTCACGTGTTTGTCAAAGTTTCATTAGTTGGCCTGTTTTTGAACTTCATGTAAATCATACAATATGAGAGACCATAAAAGAATTGCTGATAATTAGACTTCACTAAAATTAAGAATTTTTGGTTATTAAAAGATGTCATTTAACATACCAGAAAATTTAAATAAGTCCTACAAATCAATTTAAAATAAATAAAAACCCAACTATTTAAAATGGGCAAAAGAGCCCGGCCAGTTTGGCTCAGTGGTTGAGCGTTGACCTATAAACCAGGAGGTTACGGTTCGATTCCTGGTCAGGGCACATGCCTGGGTTGCCGGATTGATCTGTAGCGGGGGCCATGCAAGAGGCGGCCAATCAATGATTCTCTCTTATCACTGATGTTTCTAGCTCTCTCTCCCTTTCCCTCCTCTCTGAAATCAATAAAAATATATATATTTTAATAATGTGCAAAAGACTTGAACAGGCATTTTACAAAGAATATCCAAGTGATCAAGAAAACATATGAAAAGTGCTCAATATCATTAATCTTCAGAGCAATGCAACCTAAAAGCCACATAACCATCACAAATGGTTACAATTAAAAACAACACGAAGTATTAGTAAGCATTAGAGCAACTAGAACTCATATAACCAGGTGGCTGTGTAAACTGTTTTAACCAGTTAGAAAAATCACATGATAATACTTACTAAAGCTCAATATACACAAATTCTATGACAGGGCAATTCTAATATTATTTTTTACATATAGAAAAACATCTCTGGGAATATACATAAACCAGAGATAGCTTTGTAGTAGCATACAGATCTCTTTCAACAAATCATCAAAAGTTCCAAAAATAAACACATCCTTAAAACTGGTATTAGATCAAGAATTCTATTAATTCTAATATGAAAACACCTGAAAAATTCTACTAGTATCTAATATTATCTATTAGCAAGGATTAATAGAAAGAAACCCAAGCTATTTGCTGTATTTCCTTCAAGAATAAACATTAAGTCATATTAACTATCTGAAAAATTGCATCTACTATGTCCACAGGACATCAGAGCTTAGAAGGAAGATGGAAAATAAAAGGTATCAGGAAACCATACGGAGAGAATCATACAGCTGTGATTCTAATGGTAGCTGCAAACGAGGTCACTTATCCCTCTGTGGCCACACTAATTGGTTGAGAGCAACAGAGGCTTCATCAGCAATGCTCATAAAAAGCAGCCTAGCCCTTCCTGGGCATTTTCAATTTAGAGAGGAGACACCTGCTACCCATCAGTCTTACGAGACAGGACCCGTGTCAACCTTCCACTACATTATTTGATTTGGTTTTAATCTTTACTATTTATAAACAGAGTCTTCAGAGTATATGAATGCACAAGTATAGCACATGTACACATACAGCTATCTATAGCAAAAAACAAGATCTCAAATATAGCTGTTTAGAAGACCACATCTTATTCTATTAATACTCATATACTGCAGTATTACATAACTATTTTTTTCAATTCTGTTACGCTAATATGCAAATAAATGAACTCAACCATAGCTAGGAGCTAAATGTACTAATCAGTATGGCCTTGTGTATATCTAATTACAAAAGAATTTTACATGATCCCTTTCATTTCTAAAAATCCCAGAATTTACATTATTAATCACTGTTAAATCCAGCTGCTTAGTTTCTGGGGTGTTGTTAATATCTGCTATTTCCAAATCAGTTTCTTACTATAATCCAAGAAGATACTTGAATACAAATTTCATAATAATCTGTTGTAAGTATTAACATATTTTATAATGTTACTAAAGGCCCGGTGCACAAAATTTGTGCATTCAGGGGGGTCCCTCAGCTCGGCCTCGGGGGATATCTGACTGACGGCTTAGCGCTGCTGCGCAGGCAGGAGAGGCTGCAGAGGCAGGAGAGGCTCCCGCCACCCCCGCTGTGCTTGCCAGCCGTGAGCCTGGCTTCTGGCTGAGCAGTGCTCCCCCTGTGGGAGCACACTGACTACCAAGGGGCAGCTCCTGCATCATAGCGACCGGTCATTCGGCCGTTTGGTCAATTTGCATATTAGCCTTTTATTATATAGGATTATTATATAGGATAATTACTTTATAATTCCAAAACAATAATGATGGATGTTACACGTAAAAGCTCACCTAAAAACAAATAGTTACTATTATCTGTTTTAGCTTCTAGGAACCTAAAATGTATATAACTGTAAATCAAGTTTTTGCTAAAAAAGAAACAAAAACAGAAAATGACCCTGCCCCTCCTAAAAAGTTTTCAAATCAATCAAATAAGAGTGGAGAGGTAAAGGACAAAATGGATTTTTGCTGATTAGGAACATGTTGGCTTCATCCCAAGATTCAGCCGCAAAAGGCTAACTTTTCCTAATTAAAATTCAGTCATCTATTTTAGGACTGGTAGAAACTGCTAAGATCAAGGAACCAGAATGGCTTGGGCAAGTAGGAGAAAAAGGAAAAAGTCAGAGATACATTTCACAAGATGAAGTAGAAAGGGGTAATGGAGCAGTTCAAAGTGTGGGCTTTCAAGTTAAATGTGGTCTGAATGCTGGCTCTGCCTCCTACAAGCTCTGTGACCTTGCTTGGAAATACCCAAACCTTGAAAAGTGGGTTTCCTCGTCTGTAAAAAGGGAATGATGATGGCTCCTGCAAGACTGTGGTGAGACTTGCATGAGATGATGCAAACAAAGCATTTCTTAGTAACTCTTCCACACCCAATCCTTAAATTGTAATAAGAGGTAGAATTCCTACCATTACATTGCAAAATGTGTTTAGGGATTAAAGATCCTACTTCTGCAACTTCACCTATACTCCTTATTTATTTTCTTTTTTATTATTAACTAGAGGCCCGATGCACAAAAATTCGTGCAAGAGTAGGCCTTTCTTCCCCCAGCTGCCGGCACCGGCTTCCCTCCAGCACTCGGGGCCCGGACTAGCTTTCCTCCAGCCCTGGTTTCATCAGGAAGGACGTCCGGAAGATGTCCAGTCTAATTAGCATATTACCCTTTAATTATTATAGACAAGATTCTAAAGCACTCCCAATGAATATCTTTTGACAATCCAATATTAATGACAATGAAAGTTTAAGTAATTCAGTTCCTTAAAAAGAAAACAAAAAAAAAAGCAAAAACTACAATCACTTAACCGAATGAATACTAGAAAATAGATTAAATGCTTTAACACATTGCGTACCACATAGAAATCTCTAAGACATACGCCAGGGACCGCACGTTTTTGGGCAAACTGCACGTTATTTAAATCATCATAATGCACTTTAGGTGTTGTTTTTCAATAATTATAACATTTTTATTTACAAAAACAATTAAACAATTAAAGTTCCTAGTACTTTTTTAACGTATGGTACTGCGTAAAACATTTTCCTCTATGAAGAGGGACCAAACAAAATTTACATAAGTATCTAGATTCGCTCCTTTTTCCATGGGCGTGAAAAACGAGAACACTCGTGAGCGGTCCTAACAGACGGCGCGCGAAACACGAGAAAACTCCTGAGCGGTACGAAATGTGTTAACAAACAGTAAAGGTCTCTTGCCATGCTTTTTAAACTTTGATAGAACATAAATCAAAAGAAATTTTCAAAGGTCTACTCTTATTTCAGGGGCACCAAAGGGAACAGATCATTTATATTAACATCTTGCAAAACAATTCTGGAACCAACCAAATTCCTGGATCCAACTTTAAATGAAGGTATTTCCTTCCCTTTGATTGTTTCCAAAATTATGTACATGAAATAAATTTCTTCTTTGAAGTTCACAGCCCATTGAGTTTTAAATTCCAATCAAAACCAGGGCGAGTTAAGTCTAAATAACACCATCGAACTCCTAAAATAAATTGTATCATTCATGCCCTCTTATGCATCCATTGCACATTTATTCAACAAGTACCTACTTACATACATGCTTTCTGCAAGACATTAAACTGGGTGTTTCCATAAACTGAAGGTGAATAAGGATCAGATAAGTCACCTATGTGGCAGAAGGAAATGGGGCTGTACAGAGACACAAGCATAGTGTGGTGGCCGGAAGGCAGAGGAAGAAACAATTCCTCCTGAGAGGTGGTTAACTGAGGAAGACCCTGAAGGTGACTGAGAGAGGAGGAAAGCACTGGAAGCTGAGAAAAGGAAGAAACAAAGGCTAAGTTTAGGCATAGACAGCAGTCTCCTGGAGTTCCCACACCGGCTGTGACAGAGTTTGTAAAAAGCAGATAAGTAGGGTGGCCATATAATTTATCATCCAAACCAGGATGCCTTTGAGAGTGAAAGAAGGCGCTATTAATAATCTTGTCAGGAGGAAAGGTATAAATCTGGATTGCCTGGGCAAATCAAGACACATGAGCACTTGCTGGGCTTAACGAGACTGACGGTCAACAGCCTTTGACCATTTCGCTGAGGCTATTTAGATATGTGTACGGTGGTTGGAGGCTTCAGATTTAGAAAGACACCGAAACAAATAATTCTTGAAAGCATCTTTAGAATATGTCTGGGAAATTTCTCTGGGTACCTTCTGCATATTTCAAAAGACAAAGCTTCCAAAGCGGGCATGGCAATGTTCATGATCTCCAACTCGAACGGAGCTAAGTGAGTTTGCTCATCTCAGGTAAACTCTAAATAAGAGAAACTGAAGCAAAAATACAAAACGCAATAGGTACTGCTTATTGAGTTTATCATGGGCCATACACTGCTCTGAATATCTCACTCGTATCATCTCATTTCATCCTCACAAAATGCGCTGAGGCAGGATTTTACTCTCTGTTTCAGAGATGGGGCACAGACTTAAATATCTTGCCCAAGGCCACGCAGAAAGGAAGAGGGAGCCAGACTCTGATCCAAGCTCCTAACTCCACATCCTCTATTTTTCCCCACCAGTCTTCTGCCTCCTGACGAATGCAGACAGGTAACATGTGGGCTGAGTGCGGCTAAGATCCCAGAGTACAGCCCAGCTGAGTTTATTAGTTAGGATACATTTTGCCTAATTATTCCTGCCATGTGACCAAGCACTGATGGCCAGCAGGGCACCTAGCCACCTGCCCTCCTCTGCCACTTGGAATAGGCGGGTGCCAAGTGTCTAGCCTGTGAGCTGGACCATTCGCACAATTGTCACTGGTGTTCAGTTTCATCAGTTATATACTTTGCGCACCCTGAAGCTATAGAATTATTCTGACACAAGGAAAACAGGTACTGCTGAGACTTCCCTGGGGGCTCTGACTTGAATTTGAGTCACTACTAATACTCTTATGCCAAGCACAACCCTCTCAATTCATCATTATTATCAGTAGGAAGACAGTTTCAGATCCTGTGGCCCACGGGTAAAAATAATTGAATATCCCCTGAACTACAGAACCCTAATAATATAAAATAAAAAGGTAGCTAAATTAATCCAGAGGTCTGGTACATGAGTAAGTAATGACAACCAAAACTTAATAAGGAACAGAGTATCTGTTCTTGGACATACATGAATAAAACAAAGTCTGAAGAGAAAATATGAACGTTCACACTTCAGTTACATCTGCATTTAGGTTGTAAATTACATTGCCCTACTTTGTTCAATACTGATGCATGGTTAACTTAAGCATTAAAACAAGAAAGGAAAAGAATAAAAGAACAGTCTAGTTTAGACCCCTTGCAGAGCGCACAGAACTATAAAAGGAACCAAACAGATCCTGGGAGAGAGCACTCTAAGAAAATAGCTGAGTGGCCCAGGTCAGCAATAAAAAATAATAATAATTTCCTGTTGGTTGTCTATTTGGATTTGATGAAAAACAACACAAGTCAAATGTCACTGTTTAGAGGAAAGGCTGGGAGACTAGAAAGGGAAAAAGCAAAAGGGAACAAGTATTTTTTCGGGTATGAACATTCATATCCTCCGAGTACTTTTGAAAACTGAACTCTGAATTGTGACCGAAGCTCTCTGTGTGGCTGAGAGATGCAACCAGACCCTGGCCTTTCAACAGTTATCCTGTGTGTCCCCAAGTGCATTAGTACAAAGTGAAGTTGAGAGCTGCTGATTGGTCATTAGAATTTTCTGACCTCGACAATCCAGGCTCCTATCAATCCAGACAAATTCACTTTGTGGTCCTGTTACTATTTTTTTAATATTTATGATAGGCCCACAAGTTTTCTGGGCATGCAGTTGTCGTTTCCCAATTATTAAAAAAAAATTTCTGAAGTCAAATGCAGATAGTATATTTGAGATCCAATTAAAAGTATAGCCGAAACCGGTTTGGCTCAGTGGATAGAGCGTCAGCCTGTGGACTGAAAGGTCCCGGGTTCGATTCCGGTCAGGGGCATGTGCCTGGGTTGCGGGCACATCCCCAGTGGGAGATGTGCAGGAGGCGGCTGATCGATGTTTCTCTCTCATCGATGTTTCTAACTCTCTGTCTCTCTCCCTTCTTCTCCGTAAAAAATCAATAAAATATATATAAAAAAATAAATAAAAAATAAAAGTATAGTTACTGAGTGCTTGTTATCTGTGCAGAACTGATAAATACAGCCCAGCTTTTGCCTGCAAGGAGTCTAGTTTATTTAAACCATGGGCCAATATAATATCCATACGCGCATTTTTCTTATTTTGTATAAATATGTATAATAAATTCAAAAAGCTCACTTACTGCCCACCTTGGGTGCTCAGCATCAAGAAAGAGGGATATATGTTGGCATAAAGGTAATGAAGGTGTTTCTCCTACATAGCATGATACTATGATAATGACCATAATGATATTAAGAAAGATAAGAGCTGCCACCTTGGGCAAGGTCAAACCACTGGTCCCAGTGAATCTGATGAGTCTGGTCAAGCAGCGACAACAGGTGATTAAACAGCTGCCTGGTTATACTATCTGTCAACCTCTTCTGCCAGCAGAAATAGAGAGTCCTTTTCCCCCTCCAATGTCCCCTACATTTAAAGAGGAAAATCAAATCCAGTGTTCCAAATTACCAAGGCTACCTTAATTATATAGAAAATTTAAAACAGCCAGTGTAAATTGGGGGAGCAGCAGAGTACAGCTGTACCCAATTGGGGTATATCAACCAGCTCAAACACCTTGGCCAAGTGTTTAACCTCTCTGACCTCTGTTTTTCTTCAGCCTACGTGACTGCTACGGGGCCAAGTCAGAAAATTACATTAAGTACTTTTCATGTGTTTTGCATGTAGTAAGTGTGTAATAAGTGGCAGCGGCTGTTTTTACTTTTAAATACCAAAATAGTGCAATAGCTATATTTCCTATCTATTAAAAAAAATACCTAAGATCAAAGGTTGCCATGGTCAGGGGGAGGGGGAGAAGACTACAAAGGGACTGGGGGAATTTTTTCAGGCGATGGACTGTTCTATATCTTGATTGTGGTGGCAATTACATGACTGTGTGTTTGTCAAATCTCAAAGAACTGAACACCAACAGAGGTGAATTTTTACTTTATGCAAATCATACCACACTTTTAAAAGTACCAACTAAGATATTCAACTAGTTTTGATTAAAATAAACAATTCAAGTATATAAACACTTTAACTTCATTTATTTGGAAAATTAAAAAGAAATCTGAGGCCTAAAATGCTACTTCATATTTTTAGAACAAGCTCCCAACTTAACGGATTCAGCTATTTGTAAAAAAATGGATGTTATCTGAACAATTAACCAAATTAACTGTTTCAAAATAAAGTGTGCATTGTATTGAGTGGTGTGATGAGATGAAATATTGAAAGAGAAAATGAAAGTGATGTTTTCATTCACTAAGATTACTTAAGATGACAAACATAATAATGGCTCCTTCCCTAAAAATCTAGTCATGGGCCTTTGCAAATAATTTAAAAGGTGTAACACTATTTTCAATAAGCTAAGGAAAAGTAGAAAAGTACAGTGACAAGTTCCATGATTTATTGATCTTCTCACGGTTCTGTAAAAGGTTCTACACGGCTGCTTACTCTGAATTTTCATCAACACTGTTACCAAAAACAAGGAGCTCTTTTTGGGTAAGATCTGTGCATCTACTTTGGCAGAAATGTAGTTTGACAACAATTTCTTACTCAACACCACATTCACAAACCAGATGGAGTTCAAAAGAATTGGTTTTAAACGAAGATTACAGTTCTGGTCAGCCCACAGTGTATTTCTGCGAATGTCCTGCACCTCAACAATAGACCCCTTGCCCACTGCATATCACATTTAGGCTGAGTTCTCCCTTTGATTTGAGGATCTCCACCTGAGAGGGCTGTCAAGGGTGTAATGAAGATGGACGCTAAGAAACACGCATAGCTCACAAGCTGGACGTTTCAGCTAATGCAACCCCGTAAATTCTGGTCTCTGTTCCTTAGCTCGCATTTACTCCTGCCATCTTCTCACGCCTCCCAATTATCATCTTACTTACTAATCTACTTCCGCCTCTACTATTCTATCACCTGACTGCATGCATCCCTTATATTCAAAAGCAACATAAGAAAACCCAGGAAGGATGTCACTATTTCCTTTTTACATGGACGTTCACTAAGCTTTTTATTATTTTTTAACAAAAGTGAAATATGTCTGCCATTCATATGACAAAAATGTGTGTGCATTAGTCATTGCTTTTTATAAAAGTTGATGTTAAAGTAAAAGATCTCTTTATTTCTGTTAGTATGTTGTCTTGATGCTATTATGTTTTTTAGAAAATACCACACTAAAAATCTTGATTCTTCAAGATACCAATTCAAGGGGAAACATACCAACTAGTTACCTACTTAATTACAGCATAATTCTTTCCTAAATCCAGGCTTGATCAACTTCAAACACCACATCCACAGTTGTAAGGGGTGTTTAAGAAAAATGCAAGGTGAAAATAGATGCAAGAAAAAGGAGTCAAGCGAGTCATCATAGGAGGTGCAAGTCAATGAATATTATATGAGACGAGTAAATCCAAAATAACCCACTTTAGAAAGTAAGAGACCTTAAAGAGAAAACTTGTGCTTCCTTATCATTCCTCTGTTTACTCAGGAAGCAATCTAGTGAGGCCTTACTATATTCCTGTCAATGTGTATCTAGGAATACAATTGTGAACAAGAAGCCAAACTGCCTTCATTAGCAAGAAGAAAAATGACAAAGAAATCTTTGAAAGTTTAACATTTCAAAACCCAGTGATTTCTGAATAATTAATCATTTTCCCACATTCTTCTAAGACTCTCCAATGAAGAAATGACATCTACTGATGAGTTCTCAATTCCACATATCAGAAATATTTGGCAAACCGCCCTTCCCAATCCCCCGAAAATGTAAAATTAAAACACCTACTATTTTAATTAAGTTACACTACTGTAAACACCAATAAAGTTTGAATTATTTTAAAATATAAAAATATGTCCCTCCAGGAAATTGGGGGTAAGGAGTTAAAATTAAGTAGGCTGGTATCTCTCTGGAATTTCCCCCCCTCAAATTTCATGAATGCCACCGTGCAAAATCACCACGAATCTCTGGTCACCAATAAAAAACAGATCTGACACATAACTCTGTCAATAGGATTGGTTATCATGCACAGTTGAAAGCCACTTACATGGAAACATAAAGTACAGAGTAAAGGGAAATAAGAGTCACTAAAAGCTAGGTATGCACAAAAATATATTTTACTGTCCTTAGTTAAACTCGAAACGCCTGCTGCAGATAGTGAATACACCTGAGCTTTAAGCCCTTCAATTGTGCCCTTGCCCAGACATAAACTGTGCAAACAGATGACAAAGCGAAAAGCAGTTTCACAACTGCCTGTTACACAGAGTAGCAAGGCGGTATATTTCACTAGGTTACTGTATGAGCTGATAACACCATCTTGCATTGTACTCAGAAGACTGCTGTAGGTCCAATTAAATTCCAAATACCACCAGTGCCAACTCTTTCCACTGTGGCCCATTCTGTCCTCCTCCCCACCAGTCATCAGCCATAGGAAGGGTAGGTGCAGCCCTGTCAATGTGCTTTGCGGCTGCTCACTGTCCTGGTAACGCCTTGCTTTTCAGAAAGCAACATTTTCTTATTTACTCCAAACTTGAGCAAAACGAGCTAGTCTTGCCTAAGGCTCTGCTCTTCTTAGCTCATCAACTAATTTTTTTTTCACTTCATGTCACGAGAAATATTTTTACACTGCAGACCAAAATGTAATACAAGAATGAAGCCACCACAAACTCAGAAGTTCCTAATATTACGTCTGGAGCTTAAAATACACAAGACCACCGCTGACTTTTTCTGCTAAATATCACAATGCAAAAGATATCAAAACCAAGCAAACTGCCCAAAAGAACTTGCACAGAACTGAAGGCCAGCCTACTGCAGCAAGAAAAAGACTAAATTGTGCAGAACTATAATCTCTCAGAGCTTCTGAGCCTGAGAAAGCGGAAATCTGCATAGATGTTCAGAACCAATGTCTCCGTGTGACTGAGTGATCAGACACTTTGCAGCCTCCAACTACAACCGTTGGCAAAAGGCCACTATACACAGGTCAGAAGAAACCTATTAAATAATCGGTTCAACCGCCTGGGATTTTTTAAGAAAATGTCTTCACATCATCACTAACTGTCTTGAACATCAATAGAAACCATACAGGGAGTCTGTTACCAGCCAAGGCTATCCCCAGAGGAACACGTCCTGCCCTGCCAGGTACAGGCCATAATCCCAGGCCAACCCTGGGAGAGGTGACAGTCCCAAGTTCAACCGGGAATGTCTGAACACAGCTCCCCCTGCACATTAAGGAACACCTCGCCAGTTTTCCCAAATGCATTTGCATCCAATCCCTGCTCCACCATCCCAAGCACCCGTGCACCAGCCGCTCCCGTTAGCCACGGGCTCCTCCAACAACCCCCTCCTCCCAGCACCACTTCCCTCTTGGAGAAACGGACCCCAAGGACGGCTGCGGTGGGCGCTGAGCGCCCTTCTCCCACCTACCTTGATGATGCTGCTCCGGCGGGGCAGGCCGCCCGGTTTGTTTTCCCGGGGAAGGGGGCAGGCGGCGGGGGTCGGGGCGAGCGCCCCGCCGTGCGGTCCCCTGGCGGGGCTGGCCCGAGCTTCATCCCCGGACACGCCGAGGCTGCAGTCTCCGTTGGAAACCCCGCCGCTGTCACAGCGCGCCAGTCCATGGCCGAGGCGACCTCCCCCGCCGCCGCCTTCCCCGGCTCCGGCTTTCAGGGCGCCCTTGGTGCCGAGGGCCGGACCCGGGGAGGTGGGCAGGGCCCCGCCGGCGGCGCCCCCCCGGCCGCACTCCGCCATGGGCGCCCCGCGACCCGCCAGCACAAAGCCGCGTCCCCGCGTCCCCGCCGCCGCCTCGGGCCGCCGTGCGCGGCCCCTCCTCCTCGCCGCCTCCTCGCCTCCTCCCGCCGCCGCCTCGGCCGCTTCTTCCGCTTTTTTTTTTTTTTTTTTTTTTTTTTTTAATTTAGATGTGATGTTTGTTTGGAGCTCGCCTCGCGCGCGATGGAAGTCGTGGCGGCGGAATGGTCGCCGGATTCCTGCAGGGAGAGAAAAGAGAGACGCGAGTCAGCTCGCGGCGGAGCCGGGCTCCCGGCACCTGGGGAAGAAAAACACGCCCCGGCACACGCGCCGCCGCGGGCGCCAAAAATAACCCGCGCGGGCCGGGCGGCCACCCAGGGCTCCGGGCACCCATCCCAAGGTAACGGGGCGCCCAGCTCTGGGGCTCGGGGCGCCTCCCCCGGGGCTCAGAGCACCCAGCCCGGGGCCGGAGCGCCCACCACGCGGCAGCCAGGCGCCCTGCCCCGGGTCGGAGTGCCCACCTCGGGCTCGATGCCAGGGGAAGCCGCGGGCGACCCGAGGCGCCCTGGCCACGCGGACGCGCCGCCTGAGGTCTCGCCGCCCCGCGCGAGCGAGAGGCGACGCGGGTCTCCCGGATCCCAACTCCCCAACGGCCGTCGCGCGCCGGCCCCGCCACGTCCCCCCGGGTCCCGTGGGGCCTGAAGCGCCGACGGGAAGCGCGCGGCGGGCAGGGCGGGCGGGCAGTGACAGCCGCGGTGTGGCCCGGGTAGCCCAGACCCACCCCTCCTCGTCCGGGGCGCGGCACTGCCCCCTACAGGCCGCGGGGACCCTCCCGGTCGCACGGACCCACCGCGAGCCTCCCCGGGCTCCCGCTGGAGGTCGCCGCCGACGCGGTGGGGCTAGGTCATCGGGCCGCGGGGACCTCGCAGCCCAGAGGTCAGCGACCGACGGGAGGCAGCGACGGGTCCCGGATACCCCCAGCCCCACTAGAGCCGCAGCAACTGCCGATCACCCAGGCGCCCCGAGGGGCAGCGACGCGCAGGCCCGAGGTCAGGAGCTAGGTCTCCGGTCTCCGGGGCCGCTGCGCCCCCCTCCAGACCCCAGCCCCACGCGCTGGACTCGTTCCCCTCCCACCCAGCTGGGGAGAAGCCACCCCGACGTTCCCCGCTGGGCTTCCCCAGTGGGTCAGATCCAAGTCACGTGCAGAAACCAATTCTGTTCCCTTAGGCTCCTGAACTGTAAATTGATTCAGCTGGTTTCAAGGGTGCCAGAGCCGGGAGGGTGGGGGGTGGGGAGGGAAAGATGAGCTTGCTCTGCCCTCTGAGTCGCCCTACATGGATGTATCACCAAAGTCCCTCCCTCCCTCCTAGGGTCCTTCCGGATCCCAATGCCAGAGATGTCAAGCAGTCCAACCTTCTGAGGGCCCCGCCCTAGGTCAGGCTCTTCTTTGGGGGCCAGGATATCACCTTTGGATCACAACAGCCGGTCCCTCCTCCCTCTGGTCCTCCCGGTTACCCCCGGCCCCAATGCTTCAGGTAGAGTAACCTGCCTAAAAATCAACCTTGATCATGTCGCTCCTGGCACAAACACCTCCCTGGGAATCTTCATCCCTCCTGCCAGAGAGGGCCAAGCTCACAGCTTGGTACCTGAGGCCCCACCCAACCTGGCCCCACCCACCTCTTCATCCCAGCCTCCCAGGCTCCAGCCCTCCTTTTAGCATCCCAGCTCTTCTCTAAGGAGTGAGAGTCCTTGTCTAGGAATGCGCTTCCAGCAGGGCTGAAGGAGAAACCGATAGTCCCCTGGGGGCTGAACTTAAAGACCTTGCTTTCATTAGCATGATGTTGTAGCAAGCTGCCAAGCAGCCTCTGAGGAAACGGGCTTTACATACGTGTATACATACCGGGCCCCTACCTCTGCCGCAACTTCAAATACCTTGATGTTATACTTGGGGGCGTTTTAATTCAGATATTCTGGATTCACGTTTTTGTAACCCATCAGACAGGCTTTTATCCATCTCTTGCCAACCAGGGTCTCCATGCTCACAGAAATAATTTTACATCGACGGACAACAATATTAGATTCAGTCCCATCACCGTTCCCTTAGTTTTAGTATTTTAAAAAAAAAAAAAATGTTGTCTTGTGATAGTTTTTGCAGAAAAATATGTTCAAATAATTCAAACCAGATTCTTAATCTACCTATTGAATTTATTGTCATAATATCCTCCGAGTATGCTGTGGGGGAGGAAAGGAAGGATGCTGGGCCTTTATTCCGAAAATTCTTTAACTGTGGTGCTTAGAATCAAGGCCTAGAGGTATCGCTGTCTTTCCTGCATT
Source organism: Myotis myotis (assembly GCF_014108235.1). Classification (NCBI taxonomy): domain Eukaryota; kingdom Metazoa; phylum Chordata; class Mammalia; order Chiroptera; family Vespertilionidae; genus Myotis; species Myotis myotis. Next base: position 35,383,689 of record NW_023416317.1, on the reverse strand, counting down.
TGCCAATCACTGGTAAAATGCTGTGAGAGTCCCATATCTTGCAACTTGTGCCATGCGTTTCCCCTGGTGAGCGGGAATAGAGAGAGATGTAAACCTCCAGGATGCTTTTTATAAAACCACCATCTAATTCGCCTAATGTTCCCCCAAAGGAGCACCTATCCATCTCACTCTGGACTCCCAACAGGTCAAACCAGGGAGAGTTCGTTGAAATATACTTGGCATTTAAATTAAAACGTTTCCCAAAGTATCTTGGCAGACCTGTAACCAATGATGCCAGAAGCCCAAGGCCTGTGCCAGGTTCCTTTTCATCCCCATAAGTGCTTGTCTCCCACAAGCCGCTGGTCACACGCCTGCTGATGTTATAGCTGTACTTCTTCCTCACACCAACGCCAGACTGTGGGTCCCATTTCTCCTATGTGGTGATGGGAAGCAGCATGTTCCTCTGACATGTGCGATTTTCAGGAGGCTTTTTAATAGCTGAACTCAGACAGTTCTCATCACAAGCAGCATAGTAAGTGACTGTTCTTCCGCCTTCCTTATTTCTCAGCAGTTACTAAGTGATTGCTTTCCATTTCTCCTATTTCATGAGCAGTGTCATTGAAAAAATTGTAAGTAAATATTTTGCCAAAATTCTTGCTGAAGTGTTTTCATGGCATTGTAAAAATCATAGAAATTACAGTGAAAAAAAGACCTAAAATATCATAGTCATTCCTCAGCAAATACTATCTAATGGTTCTTTCAGACTAATTTTTCAGAGTAGGGCAATCAGAAATAGGCAAGGCATTAATAAAATGCTCATTCTAGATAACTCCAGGGTGTTTATGCCAATTTATTATATCTATATTGTAATGGATAGATTCCAATTAATAATTTGTTCATAACGTTTAAAGTCAATAGATACTGTTAAAAATCTCATTATCTCATCACGCCAGCAATACATAGCCTTATCTCTTTTAAATTTTCTTCATATTTCAGTCCGTCTCAACTTTTACTCATTGTTGCCACCCTTCACCAAACTGTCTTCTATTTGTCTGTGTCTTTAATTTGACGCCTAGAACAAGAACTATTCAGGCTCCTTGGTCCATAATAAACTTCTTTCACCTCCCAGGATAACACTGACGATGTCAACTGACTTCTTGCCATCGTTTATACCCTCGCAGATTATGAATTCATAATCTAGTTTCCAGTTCGCAGGCTCTAACATTATGACTAAATTTTTTCTGACTCACTGAACACTTGGCCTTCAGATTATTTTCCCCCCTGAATGTATTATGACAGTTTTCTTTTCCAAATCTCAATCTCATTTTATTTCCTTTATTTCTCTAAAGATTGAACCTCTGAACCTTCATATTTGACTGTTCCCCATAGGCTTAATGTGAGAGCTTACTAGAGCAGAAAGTAGAAGACCCAAATGCTTTAAGGAAATAGTAGATCATATCAATGTACTGGACCACAATGGCTACCCATTTGCTTCCTGCATTTATCCAAGGTGTTGATTTTAATCTATTATGCTCCTAAGGCTTGGATTATGTTTATTTTCCTCATGAGTCTCAGCAAGAAATATGTAGTGATTACCTTTCTTCCTAGGCACCAGTGAAACAAGTAAGACCTGCCAAAAGCTTTCATTTGCATATTCTGACTCTAAAGATTCTTCACGCATTTTCCTTGAATCCACCTTCTTCACATGTATATGGTTGCCAACAAGTAAGCCACTCAGAGTTATAGTGACACTTTCCAGCCACTGAGGAACCACGACCTGAATTCATTCAATTGTTGCTAGTGGATATTGAGTTAGGTAGCACTTTGAGGGAATCTATTAATTACTGGGGACTTGATGGGATTATTCTATCAGCAAAAGTAACAGGATGATTTCCTCTATAAAGTACTGTTGCTTATCATGCTACTTTTGTAAACTCTCAACTATTTGATTGCATTTCTACTATTATTTTATTATAGGAGTCACTGCACACTCAAGTACCTATAGGATCCAGGCAAAGAATGCAGTGAGTGAAGCTGGGAGGATTTGTTTCATAAGAGCAGTATGATTTACAGTTTTTCAAGTGATATATTTGCATATCAAATACAGAGGGATACTCTTCCTGAGTCATCTTTGGTTTTCCAATTTTGAAAGATCCTTGCCTATAAGAAATATTTCCTTTTCCTCTTTACTCTAAGAAAAGACAGAGTGAACATAATGATAAATGGCAACTGACAGCCAAGTGTAGGGCAGTGATCTGGAGTGGTAGGGATTCAGATAACCTGGTGAGGAATCTTATTGCTGCCAGGATCATAATATTTTTCCAGAGAAGTAAAAAGAAATCTGGAATATAAAATTCGCTAATGTATTAGTTCATTCTGTTAATAGAAGGACACTCAGGAAGTGAGATCTCCATATATTATTCTGTAGAAGGTCTACAGGGAGGCCTATGTTTTTCTTATCCTACCTCCTAATTGCATTATAAGCAAAGCAGAACAAATACCTTCCAAATTTTTCATTTATTTGGGTCTCATCTGATTTTCAAGGGCAGATTTACTTAATGAATTTAAGAAGTCCAAGTCTGATGACCATATCATTTTACACATCTCAATGTGTGATGCATGGCTCCCAAACAACTTCCTTTCATCTACCCACTATCACTTCTCTGACATCTGAAGCTCAGGAAAGCCATTGTCTAGCCAAAAACTTTGCCCTTTCATCAGTCCCATCCCCAAGCCTATCTCCTTAGTAAGACCACCCCATCCCATGCTCAGTCTATCAGCTCTCATGTTTATATTTCTTCCCCATACTCAGCCTGAGCCTCATGGCCAAGACTTCCAACCACATTCTCACCAGCATCCTAGACCTCTTACATCACTGTCCTTAAATTGTGCCTACCTTGCCCATCTACAGCTTTGCGTAATTCCTCTGCTAGAGAAAAAACTCATATAACCAGGCTGACTAGACAAGTGAATGATTTCTGTGTCCAGCGGGGCCTTTGGTGCTCTTATTTAACCCTTTGCTAATTGTCTCTAATTTCCATTCTCCAAACTATTCCCTTCCAAATCCAAATCCCAACTTACTCACTGCCCTTCTTCTCATCAGTAGTCCTAGGACTCTACTTCACACAAACAATAAAGTATATCAAGAAACAAACTGTTTGCCTGCCAGTGTGGCTTGATGGTTGAGTGTCGGTCTATGAACCAGGAAGTCATGGTTCGATTCCCAGTCAGGACACATGTCCATGTTAGGGGCTTGATCCTCAGTGAGGGCCGTGCAGGGGGTGGCTGATGGATGATTCTCTCTCATCATTGATGTTTCTGTCTCTCCCTATCCATTCCTCTCTGAAATTAATAAAAATATATTTTTAAAGAAATAAACTGCTTCAACTTTTCCTGCCTCTTATTGATCCTTACCTCACCCACCACCCCTGTGAATCCTAAGCGAATCCAACATCAGAAACCCTCTATGAATGTCTTATATGATTATTGAACTCTTCTGTCCTGATATTATTCCTTCTTTGGGAACCACAGGGTTCTGTTATCCTATTTGGGTAGAAGGAAGAGTGGAGTCTTCCCCGAAGTAGTGGTCAGTCTCAATGTCAATCCTATAAGGACGAAAATAAAGAGTTTGAAAGGCACCCTTAGATCAGAGAGAGAGAAATGCTTTCCTCCTCCCTGACTGCCTTCTTTTGGGCCTGGCCTCTCAGGTCCTCAGGGCAGCTCCAGAGCAGTGAGGAGGAGAGCAGGGCCTCCAGGAGACAGGACTGGAAGGAGCTGCCTTCATTAGAAACCCCGTAAGGCTAGGCCTGTGCACTCTAAGGATAGGGACATGTATGTGGCCAGTATATGTTCTTTTGTTGTTTTTATTGATTTAGAGAGAGAGAGGAAGAGAGAGGGAGAGAGAGACAGAAACATTGATGAGAGAGAACTATTGATTGTCTGCTTCCTGCATGCCCCACACTGGGGATTAAACCTGCACCCTGGGCATGTGCCTGGACTGGCAATCAAACTGATGGTAACCTCTTGGTGCATGAGATGACATTCAACCAACTGAGTCATACTGGCTGGGCTCAGGTGGCCATTTTAAAGTTGCTCTTCACCCAAGCTGTTAGGAGAATGAAGGAGGGGTTAGGTATTCTAGCACCTCTCAGGTGTACCATTGTGGGTAAGGAGATAAGTGATCTGTGAAAGAAAGAGGAGCCCCTTTCTCCACTGCCATAGCCAGTGAGATTTTTGGGGGCAAGTACATCCCTGAGGTGTTGCCACAGGGACTGTCCCTTTCCTTTACAAACCTGGCAGAACTGGGGCAGTTCTCCTTGCTAGTCACATTTCTTCATTTCTCTATTGGCTGCTTTCCTTCCACATATAGATATATTCTAGACATGCTTTACTAAAAGATTTTTCAGTTACCAGCTTATTGTAACTTGTTTCCTTCCTCTTCTACTGAAACTACCCTCCCAGAGGTCATGGTTGGCATCCTCATTAACAAACCCAATGGCTACGTTTTCATCTTCCTTGACCTTTTTAAAATATTGGATATTACTAATTCTACTTGCATCATTGAAACTCATTCCCTGCAAAGATTCTTGTCCTGATTGTGCCACAGAAATCTCAAACTAACAAGCCTTAGGTTTAATTCACCGAATACGTGCTCCATATGTCTATTCTCCTATACTCCGTAATTATTTTAACAGTACTGTACCCACAAAGTAGCCTTACTGAAGAATTTGGCATCAGCCTTCATTCCCTGCACCCCTTCCTGTTCCAGTCAATGATTAAGGCATGGTTAATCTTGTAAATCAACCTAGGAACTTCTCTAAAACCCATTCCCACCAGAATAGTCTGGATTACCGTCTCATCACTTGGCATGGATTATTGGGTTGTTGGATTATCCTGCCTAACTCTAGTCCCTCCCTGCTTCAATCTATATCTCATTAGATTGACCTGGGACCATTAGAATTGTCCCGGCAAAAGGGGTGGGGGATCACTTCTCAACCTAAGTCTCTAACAGTCCCACTTCAGGACAACATTCATTCTCCTTAAAGACACACACAGTCCATCATAACCTGGGCCCCAGCTTCCCTTCCAGCATCATCTCCTACCCAGATATGCTTCCTACATGCCAGTCACACCTGTTTCCCAGAAAGGCTTATCCTCCTTTGATAAGATGTTTCTGACTCCAGAAGACATAATGAGTTGCTCCTAGGCTCTTAAGGCACTTAGTAAAATTTATAAGCCCTTTCTTCGTAATAATTGAACTTATCAGAGTTTGACACTACACAGGATTCACCTTCAAACTTCACCAGACCAGGACCTGACATATAATAAATCCTTAATAAGGCTTTTAATTTTAATTAATAAGCCTTTTTGGAAATCAATCATTGTCCCTCATATGCTTATAAAATGCTTTCTTGTTTCATAAGGCCTCTTTCTTTGGAATGCTGAATATGTTTTATTCCATGCCTTCCAATTTTCTCCCTATTTTTCCTTATTATCTGATACAAATAAATTCATTCATATAGCTAGCATCTGTTAAGTATATGTGTACTTTGTGGGAAGGACTATATTTGATGCCATGGGGGACAGTGACTGGGCGTCTGAGGTTGAAGAGAGGTTGATTTTACATTGTGCATGCATTGCCATTCCAATATTGTAATTAAAAATAAAAAATTAAGGAGCAATTCCAGCCCTGCCACGGGTGAGTAAAAATCCTGACTTAGCTTTTAGAGGTAGGATGTAGTGAAACCCGACCAGACCAAAAACATTACCCCTCCAGCTTGGCCCACCGCCCACTCCTTTCTTAATTAGTTAGAAATTCCCACAAGTAGCAATACACAACACAAGAGGACGACATCTCCAGAAGGCTGCTGTTAAGATGTACAAATTACCTAGAAAAAGGAAGCTTCCCTAGATAGCTCTCAATTATGCACATTAGCAAAACATTAGCCAAATGTCACCTTGTCCCTTTTGGCAGAGACATATGGGGGCCACATGAGACAGAAGACAGGTTAATCTCATTACCCAGAAAGAAGGTGGAGGACAAGGCTCAGGACACTAGCCACCCCTCCCCACCAACACACACACACACACACACACACACACACACACACACACACACCCAGCTGGGGGCAAGTGAAGAGAGACTGGGAACCATGTGTTGTGGTTTTATAATCTGGCTCTGTGTCTGCCTCTGGTATAGCGTAACACCTACGATGGGGGCTTTGAAGGAAGTGATGAAGGTGGCTTGCTGAACAGGGTCAGAAGGTCATTCTGGGGAAGCCAGAGAGCCCAAGCCAAGACACATCCAAGTGCCTCTCCTTGTCATAAACATTTCTTGTGTTGTTACACTTTAGTTAAGACATGATGTGGAGCGAGCCTTAAATGATCTTTTAAAATCATGTGATCATATAAATAGAGGATCCTGAGCTGAAGTGGGACTAGCAGAAGAACAAGAGGAAGTAGATAAGCTGGGACCAAGGGATTTTAGGCTCCACAGAGAGGAAATCTTCCTGGTGCCGCCTTTCAGACACTGGTATGCATTATCCAAGGGGCCTTGGAATTTCCTTTTCACAGGAACCTTAAGAACAGGACAGGCAATTATCTACCAGGAGGGTCTCAGCCGTTCCAGCCTGAAGGCAAAGTTCATAATGAATCACTTCTTTGACCTGCTGATTCCAGTGGTTTAGGCACAAATTTTTAAAAACATTTTTTTTAAAAAGTCAAATAAGATGTTAGGGTTTTGTTTTCCAGTTCTTGGTAGTCTTTATTTTAAGCCCTTTCTCTGCCGTGGTGTGTACACACTTTTTTCCAAAGTCTACTGTTCTCAGTCTTATGTAGAGGGAAATTCAAAATCTGTCTAATTTGGGATGTTTGGAAGCGGTGTGGCCATGTGACTCTGCCCCAGACCTGAGATGCTCTGGCTGGGAGTATAGGTCAGAACCCTTGCCATTTGGTCACTGCCTGACAGAAGACAAATCCTTTAAACTTTGGGGATTTCATTTTCCTCCTTAGTCACACAGGGATAAAAACACGGACCTGCCTCCCCGGATGGATGCAGACCAACATCTGCAAACATTAAAAAATGGTATAAATGTTGATTGAAAAGGTAGCAACTTGAGCTCACAAATAATTGCCCCAAAAGGTCAATTAGACCCACAGGAAGTCTCAGCCTCATCCTGTTTAATGTACTGCCCTTCTCATTGGTCACCGTAAAGGTGATTTTAGGGTTTAATAAATATTTCACAGTAAAAGTTTCCAAGCTCTCAAATTCCAGAGTCCCAATCAGTGGCCCCCATATATTTATTTTGAGTAAAACAAAAAGCTCAGTCACAGAAAATGCATATTCGTTGGAGCATACAGGCTACATTCCCTTTGTAATGCTGTTGACAACTGATTCCTGTACATTATGTTGACTTGGGGGTTGTCTGACTGCCTACTAACTCACACAGCACATCATCAAACTTTTTAGTCTTTCTAGTGCATCTCATGAGCTAATAATTCTGGAGAGAAAGAAACATAAAACAATGAGAGGACAGAAACCATGTCCCTCAAATTGTGATTCATCAAAAGAGAAAGGCTAGCCCAGCAGCCAGAGACTGCAATGGGGAACTATTCACCAATCCACAAAGGTGGATGAGTAATGGGGCTTACAGGTTGGGAACAGGACTATTCCTAAGTAGCAAAGTGAAAGAAAGCATTAGTATAATTGGAGCATTCCTTCTGCAGCTGGTTCAAGAGCCCTGCTTGTTTCTGGCATGAGTGGAGTGGGGGCAGGAACCAAGTACTCATCAGGGAGCTTCTCTGGGCAAGTCCCTATCCTACCCGGCCACAGGGCAGGGCATGGGGGCATCTTGGGACAAGCATCTGAGACAGCATCTGAGACGTGGCCTCACATCCCTATTCAGGCCTGAATGCAGGCCCTGCAGGGATGAGTAAACGGGGCCCTGCTTTCAGAGTCAAGCTTTATGGATTTATTTCATCAGGACTCTGGAACCTGGAGGTGAGAGTGGCTTGCAGCCTGGGGCAACAGCTACACTAAAAAATAAACAAATAAATAAGTAGGATGTAAATTTGAGGAAAGAGAGGAGGGAGGAAGAGCGAATCAGGGTCGATAAGCAATGCAGAGCATGCTTTTCTCCTTCTGAGCCAACAGCCTCCCTCAGTGAGTGAGAGGGAAGGGGAAATGCCATGGTGAGACCAGGGAGAGGGGCCGGTTGGACACATTTATTCCCACAATACAGATGAGGCTACAGAGACACTTCCAAAGTTGGTAACTTGTTCAAGACCAAGTATGGCTTTAAAAAGTCTATCAACTTCACGAGTATGCAGTTCTTGAGGGAGAGGAACAAGCACAGTCCAGCCCAAGAGAAATGAGTAGCTATGGGGACACACTCTATTTCTGTATCATTTCAACAGATTGAGACCCAATTCTATCATCCCGATTGGCTTTTCCTTTACTAGGGTCCCACACACCTGGAGAATTCCCATGCCCCCAATCTTCCTGAGGTCACTGTACAAAGAGACAAAGAACACCTTAGCATGTCCAACTAGAACCACCATCTTGGTGTAGCCTGAGGGGCCAACCATGCAGCTCAGTGGAGAATCAGTGAGCAGTTATTATGTACCAGGCACCACCTCACTTAGCCCTCCAGAAACTCTCACAAGTAGCTACTGTTGTTTTATCCACTTCACAAACGGGAGGACTGCAGAAGGCTCAGGAAGGTGAAGCATCCTGCTTATGGTCAAACCACAGGTGAGAGTCAAGCCGATCTCAAATTCAAATCTTCAGGAACGTTCTGATGGCTTTTAACCCTGTGCGGCCTTGTGGCAGCTGTTTTCCCACTGCTAAAAAAGGAGGGCTGTGTTAGAAGGCTGGTGAGCTTTGTGCCTTCAGGATGTTGTATGCTAAGGCACAGAGTGTGGCGAGAAACAGTCACGGGCCTGAAATCCCAAATGCAAGGGAGCAAGAATAGTCTTCTTTGTGTTAGGAGTTTGCGGAAGATGAGGATTCTGGGCTTGTGTGGAAGGGAGGTTAGAGGCTGAACTTACTTTTCTCCTGCTGCTGCTGCTCCTGGCAAAAGCCCAGGTGAGGCCAGAGCTGAGTCCCATCTGTTGGACACCTGACCACAAGCTCCTCTGGAAGTAATAAAAGAACACTTGACACTAAGAGAAGGCGACACAAGGAGAGCAGTTTTACAGTGGTTTCACCCTCGGGGAGGGTAAGAGCTAACTAGAGGACTTCCCCAAAGCTGCCTGGCCAAAAGAGCATCTCATTTAGATGATGGCATGGCTTATCTAGAGAATCCAACAAATCATCCTCAATCAGCTTGTGATTAAAAAAAGAAAGATGAGTTCAACAAAATTGCAGAATATAAGGAACAAGCAGGACCAGCTATGCAATTTGAGGCAGCCTATTGCAAAATGAAAATGCAGAGCCTTTTTTGCTCAGGAATTATTAAGAATTTCAAGACAGTGACAGCAGAGCATTAAACCAAGCACAGGGCCCCTCTGAGAGCAGGACCCTGTGTGGCCACATGGGTTGAAATACCAATTGAAGCCAGTCTTTGATGAAGGCACAGAGAGAAGTCGGCCAAGTGCAAAAAGAAATTCATAGAAATATAATTATAATAGAAGATCTCAGGACTAAAGAAATATGGCAGAATCTGTGTGGACAAATAGAAGAGAAACAATATAGCTGAAATATATAAGGAAAAAAATAGAGTTAACAGACATATGGAAAGTATTGGATCATCAACGAGGGATTATAAAGATTCCTTCTAGTTATACAAGTTAATCATATACTGGGACAGAAAAATGTTATTATTTAATGCAAAAAATAATAGAATGAAATCTGTGAAACCATATTCTCACATCACAGCATGATACAATAATAATAGGGAAAACAGAATTCCACAAAAGCAAGTCACATGAAAATTCAAATTCAAAATACCATAGTAACTTGCATAGAGGAAAGCTATAGTAAAACCTTTTTTTAAAAAAAAGCAAGCATATAAGCACAACACATAATAATTAATGAGATGTTGAAAGAAGTGTACTGAAAAGAAAAATTATCTCTCTAAGTATATATTAATAATAAAATGAGAATAGAAACACCATGAATTAATTCTATTATCTAAAGAACTTCAAAATTGAATAATGTAATGGACCAAACAGAGTAGGAAATACAATAAAATATTTAAAATAAAGGAATTATAATAGAAATAAACTAACAGAACAGTTATTTACATTTTAACAAAATAGACAAAATTAATAAACCATTGGTCCAACAAACAGGAGAAATTGCAAATTAATATAATCAGGGAAAGACTGAAGAGCACAGATTCTGTTAAATTTTAAAGAGCATTGCTCTTAGCTGTAAGTTTATGGCAAATTTATTTAATAATCATACTTATATTATTTCTCACAAATATGTAATAAAAACATATGCAACAAGAAATAGAAAACATTATTAATTCATGGTATATAAATAGGAAAAATTAGATATTATGGCCCTGATGACTTAACTGGAGAATTTTCCAAGCTTTTAAAGAATAAATAATCCCTCATGCTACTTGAATTGCTTCCAGAATATATTTTTTAAAGTATAAAATATTTCCTAAGGGGATAATACTTCTTAAGTAAATTTTTTAAACCTTTATTGTTGGGCTAGAAAAATCACATTAATGAAAGAAAGATACAAAACCTTAAGCAAAATCTTAGCCAATAAAAAAGTAATAGATGAAAAATTTGTCCAATATGAAAAAAGCAGTATTTACTCCAAGAATGTAAAGTTGATATATTATTGCAAAATGTTTAATAAAATTAATCATAAAAAATAAGCTACCCCTGAATCACTGACTTATAATAAAGCACAGATACTTTAATAGTAAAAGCTAAATACAAATGCTAGTACAATGTGTTCAAGGAGAGAAAACAGATATATGCAGGAAAGAATGAATTTTAAAATTCTGGTTTTGCAAGTTAATGCAGCTATATCCAGAAAATAGAAATAAACAAGCCAACGTATCCTATATAATAAAAGGCTAATATACAAATCGGCCGAAAGGTGGAACGAACTGTCACTATGATGCGCACTGACCACCAGGGGGCAGATGCTCAATGCAGGAGCTGCCTCCTGGTGGTCAGTGTGCCAGAAGCCAGGCTCACAGCTGGCGAGCGCAGCAGCGGTGGCGGGAGCTTCTCTTGCCTTCGCAGCATTGCTAATGATGTCCGACTGCAGGAAGCAGGCCTAAGCTGTTAGTTGAACATCCCCCGAGGGCTCCTGGATTGTGAGAGGGTGAGGCGGGGATAAGGGACCCCCCACCAAGTGCACGAATTTTGTGCACCAGGCCTCTAGTTAAAGATAATTAAGAAAAGATCAAAGGAATTAAGTGTCACAAAATTCAATGGCATTCCCTTTTACAGATGATGCACCACTAGAATATGCAGAGTTCCTATACAAAAATTTAAAAAAAAGGTTTAATGATGTCAGCTCAGATTAAATTGGTTTAAAAAAATTGTAAAACCCAGATGGAAAAATAAAGGAATATATGATACAGAAAGCAGAAATCAGGCAGTTTGGAAGCCTAAAACTGGAAAAAATGGCAATATTTTTAATAATTAATAAAAAGATTTACTGCCCTATAAATAAAAGTTGCCCTAATCTATATATATAAAAGCCTAAGCAACCATTCGACTGTTTGACCATTCGACCAGTAGCTATGACGCGCACTGACCACCAGGGGTAAGATGCTCAACACACATGCATGGAAACATGGAACAGACTGATGAATCTCAGAGGGAACTGATGCACGGATTCATGCACTGGTGGGGGTCCCTCGGCCTGGCCTGTGGGTATCAGGCCAAAGCCAGCAGTCCAACATCCCCCAAGGGGTCCTGGATTGCGAGAGGATGTAGGCCAGGCCCAGGGACCCATCAGTGCATGAATTCGTGCACCAGGACTCTAGTATATAGATCTTTATAAATTGATGGTGCATGTTTTCTGGATACACTTGATACTAGGGAGTACCAAATACTATTTAGAAATATATTACACTCATGATATATTTCAAGTATATTTTTAACAATTTAAATAATTATCAAAAACACAGGAATTAGGTGTGAACAATTAGAAAAATTAATTATATTGAAAATCTAGACATAAATTCAAGGCATTGGCATTAGGCCAGGACTGTTCAAAAGAAATATAATATAAGCTGTATATGTAATTTAAAGTTTTCTAATAGCCATATTTTTAAAAGTACTAAGAGGTGAAATTAATTTTAATAATGTTAAATCTAGTATGTCAAAAACATTGTTCAACATGTAATTAATATGAAAAGTATTAATGATATACTTTACATTTTTTGTTCATAGTAATCTTTGAGATACAGTGTATATTTTACACCTAGAGAACATATCGGTTCAGACTATCCATAATTCATGTGGTTAGTGGCTATCACGTTGGAGAAAATAACAGATAATAATATTTGATTAAATGTTTATCTATAAATATTAAGTATATCTTTTTAATATATATGAATAGCTCTAATGGAAAAAAAAATGGATGCAAGTTTCTTAGTCCATTCAAGATGCTATAACAAAAGACCACAGATTGGGTAGCTTATAAACAATAGAAATTTACTTTATGCAGTTCTGGAGGCTGGGAAGTCCAAGATCAAAGTGCCAGCATGGACACTTTCTGGTGAGAACTCTCTTCCTGGTTCATAACTAGCACTTCACATGGTAGAAAGGGATAGGGAGATCTCTGGGGTTTCTTTTGTAAGAATACTAGAGGCCCGATGCATGAAATTAGTGCAAGAGTAGTCCTTTGCAGCCGTGGCGGCTGCCTCGATCCTGCAGCCCTGGCTTCGTCCGGAAGGACATCCAGATGGCTGTTCAGTCTATTTGCATATTATGCTTTTATTATTTTAGATTAATCCCAATCATGAGGGCTCCACACACTCATGACTTAATTACTTCCCAACGGCCCTGCTTCCTAACACATTACTCTAAACATTAGAATTTCCACATGTCAGTTTGGGGGAGGTATAAACATTCAAACCTAAGCAGTAAGTATTATCATCTTAGCATTATTTATGATATCAGCATATTCAAATGGTACTAACTAGGTGCCAGGCTAAGAAAATAGTGCGAAAACAACAAAATAAAACATTCTCTAACAAGTTTATAAATACTGTCAATGCATACAAAAATGGGATGATAATATTGCGTGAAGTGAGCAATGGCCAAACAAAGCACCAATATTAAAAAGCAATTTTATGCAATGACAAAGAAAATACCTGAATTGTAAGAAATGCAATATTAATACTGCCATAATAGTATAGTGTAATCATATTCAAAGCAGTTTTACATTAATCATATTTCAATGGATGTAAGGCCTCTTTTCTTATACAGGAAAGAAAGGAAATGCTATGCATATTGCAACATGACCACAATAGTTACCAAACTGTGGTTATGCAGTGCAATTGCACCACATGTTTGACTTGGGGATATTCATTATACTCACATCTCTCTTCCATCTAATTTTTTAAAATCCTCACCGAAGATGCTTTTATAAAATTGATATTGAGAGAGAGAGAGAGAGAGAGAGAGAGAGAGAGAGAGAGAGAGAGAAACATCCACGTGAGAGAAAAACATTGACCGGCCACCTCCAGTACATGCCCGACCAAGGATCAAACCTGCAACCCAGGTCTGTGCCCTGACCAGGAATCGACCCTGCAACCTTTTCTTTTTGTGTATGGGATGATGCTCCAATGAAATGAACCACCCAGCCAGGGCCCATGTAACTTAAAATGCTGCCAAATTATGTGTTTCCTTTCTCACCTGAGGTTCCAGGAGAAAAGTAAGTCCCAATGCCCTAAGACATTCATTCATGGTAAGTAATGGATTTGCTTATATCTGGTATTGTGTTTGCTCATCACCTTCAGTCATCTTGCCAACAAACCAGATGTAGTCCATTTATGGCACTACAATTGTTTGATAAAGCTCAAAGAATTATGTCTCTGCCCTCTGATATTCTTTTTCTCCCTCTAAATACGGCACCTTTTGGAGCTTTAACAGGATAAAGGTTGTCAGAAGAAGGGATGATACAAGAACTTCTGATTAATTCTGCTTATATCAGTGAACAGGCCAGGGCACCATCAGCCCTGAAGGCTTTCCCAGGAAGATTAATGATCATCCAAAATCAAATGGAAACAAACCACGGCCAGCGAGCAGTAAATCAAGACCCAAATGAACACACCGAAAATTCGGCCTTGGATCTTACATCAAACAGCATTCAGTGTTTTGAAAAACATAAGAAAACTAGGAGGGCGGGAGGATTGACAGCATCACTTCATGGAAAGGATTTCATTCACATCAAGTTCAAGTGAAATGGAAATGCCCACTACAGAAGTTGAGTGCAGAAGCATTTATCAAAGCTATTGATAGCTGAGGACCCCTCATTCAATGTTCTACAAAATCCTATCAAAAAGAAAATGAATTCCCATTCATATGGTCATTCCCTAGGGAAACTGACTCTCAGTGGTGATTTAATGTATAGAAGTAATGTATCAGGAGTACTTTCAGAAACAACAGCTATAAAAAGGAAGGAAAAGAAAGCAAAATTGGGCAGAGGGAGAGTTGGGTTGTGCTGTAATCACAACAGAGACTTCAGCCACCCCCCATGGGAAGTTCTGAAACTGGGATGGCTGTTCAGAGTTGACCTGTGTTGGTCAAGCTAGGAGACTAGGCTTAGTACCCTTCCACTAGCCAGTTATCAGGGCTGCCCTGGAAAGAGGGCATGACCTTGGGTGAGGAAACTCTTTCCAGCCATGGGCAATTCTGAAGACGGATGAGGGCCATCTGCAGATAGCGCTCCCAACAGCTAGGGAAATGGGTCCTTCAGCCCTGAAGGTAGATCTGGGTGATACATGACAGCAGCTACTACATTCCTTTAACAAGTATTTGTTGAGCATCAGCTATGTGCCAGGCACTAGGCTCAGGGTCTGTGGAGACATGACTAGGAACAAGACATGTGTAGTTCTTTTCCTTGAGGATTTTCTGTTGTCCAAAATAAGAAATCTTCATTCCATAATGAGGGTAGATTGGAAATCTTTGACTTAGACGGCAGTAAGAGCCAGCCTGCTTTTGTTTGACATCAAAACCAGTTTGCTTTTTTCCTTTCTCCATTTTGGAGCAGAATTTCAAGAGTTCCTTTAAAAGGCTTACTAGTCCGGTTCTCTTAAAGTTCATTTAGTTGGCTTGACTCTGTATTGGGATCAAAGAATCATGGAATTTTAGATCTAGATGAGATATTAGAGGTCATGTGCTGTAACCTGCCTCATCCTTTTGATAGCATCTCGGACACATGATTCGGCTCCCCGTAGATACCCCCAAGGATAGAAAATTCCTTATCCAGAGAGGAAGCCTGCTTCATTGTTGGATAACTTCAGTTGTTATTAATGACCTCTACCATTGATTCTAGATTTGTTATCCTGAGCAATATCAAATATTGATATTCCTTCAGGTATCAGGAGACACCCACTTAATTACTCTTCTCTACTCCAGGTTAAAAGTACCCAGTTCCTATGATGGTATTTCATTAAATTGTATCTTTTAGGTATTTTCTTAGTTTTTCCCTCTGTGTCCATTTCCCTAAGATGGTTTGCCTTATTTGAGGACTTATCCTTACACTGTTGATTCCAACAGGCCCTAAATTGCCCTTCCAAGGATCCATTATATTACAGGCCAAAATCGTATTTTTTAAAACACAAATCTACTAGTCACTCCCTTCCCCACCCCACCCCCAACCCCCGCCCAAACACACACTACAGTTTGTTTGAAGCTAAGATCCCAATCTCTAACATAGCACAGAAGGCCCTTCAGGATGGTTTGGGCCTCAACTCCCACTACCTCCAATGTGCACCCTATGATTAAAACACCCTCTCCTCTTTGTACATGATTTTCTCCCTCCTTGCTGTGTTTGTTCACTTCTGTCTTTCTAGCCAACTCCTATTTAATCCTCAAAATCTAGTTCAAAAGTCAGCCCCTTTGTGAAGGTAATCCCAAAGAAGTTGTTTCCATCTCTATACTTGTGCAGAACTGCTCAACCCGCTCTTTAACCTTTATCACATTGTTCAGTAATTATCAGTTGTGAGCCTACCTTCTCAATTAGAATATAAGCTTTTGAGAGCCAGGAATTCTGGTCTATTCTTGGCATATTAAAATCAAGTACATTAGTAAATTAATGAATGAATAAGAGAGTGGATAGAAAAATGACTTTTTAAAACCTTCATCAGCATAATGATCCCCCACTAAATTGCTTATATTTATCTTAACCATCCTAGGACAGCGTCTCCCTTTGAGTGTGCAATTAAGTTTTTGAACCTGAAGACAGAGATTTACATTTCTCCCTATAAAGTTCTATCTGTAGATTTCTTTCATGTCATAATAAAGTCTAATCTTAATTCTAGCTAGCTAGCCCTATTATGCTAGCTAGCCCTATCTCAGTTTTGTACCATTTGTACATTTTTATACCAGAAAAGGGATCATGTTATGTTTTCAAATAAATTACTGACAAAATTGATAACCAGAGTTGGGCTAACAATTCAAAACTTTCCTCTACCAGTCTCCTTCCAGACACCAGGACAACAAGCTACATCTCTGTGTTGCTGTTGTAGAAAATCCAATGATCTCATCTTGGCATCACTGAAAACCTAGTCAATCCATGCATTCTTTCTTCATGGTAGAACAGTGGGTCTCTCATTAAAGGACTATATTTGTTATAAAGAAGAGGTTCTAAGGTGATTAGAAATATAAATCAGGGAGAATTTTCTTGGATTTTCAAAAAGTATCCTTCAAAATCTTATCTTTATTCTTGATCCCATGTTAAGACCACACTGGTGACATGAGTCATAACTTAAACTAATGGAAAGAAGAGAAAACCATAATTTATTAATGTTTTACTGATTCTTTGCTAAAGCTAAAATGCAGCCCCTGTCCCATTTTAGCATTAATAAGCTATGCATTTGTAGGAAAACACTCTGTCCTTAACATTACTTTACATAGATCTTTGTGTCATTTAGTCTCTTCCTTTAACAAAATGATATCGTTACGTTATAGATTAAATCTTGCCCTATTATGCAATTTAGAGTGTGTCTCTTACTCTAACATGTAAAATCTCGTTGTCTTTTAGCAGCTTAATAGTGTGGTCCCTCAGAAAAGATTTTGATTATTCTTTTCATTGTTAAGTGTATACTAGGATCACTGTACTAAAGTCTGGGAGTGTCAGATGGGACGTCAAGGTTCATTTGTAAGATCTAGGAGTTAATAGGGGCAAAAGGATAGATGATTTTGCTCACTTTCTAACTCCAGTGCTAGAAACACAGATGATGCTCATAAAAAATGACTGAGGAAATAAGACAGTATGGCTCTACTGTTTTAAAACATGCAACCTCAACACAATCTTGGGCCTTTTAAAAAATTCCTTGACTAATTCATAATGAGAGCCTAAAGTGTTATACACAGTAGGGGGAAAGTGGGAATGAGGATGAATACAGAAAGAAATTAAATGTAGAGATTTCCAAATCCCATTAGAATGTATAAATTAAGACATAAAATTCACCACCATCATGGACCTCATGAATATTTTTTATTAACATTCTCATCACAAATAAAGTTGAAATGTCAACAAACCATCTAATATATTTTCATGCATATTCTGACTGTGAACAAGTCAATCTAACCTTGTTTACTATTTGCTAAAGAATCTTGTTGACCTGTTCTAAGGTTATTGTAACCCTCAGCCTCCAATAGTCATTTTTACCCAGTTGAAATGAGATTAAAGTATTATTCACCAAATTAGAACATTTTAAGAAAACTCAGTGCTAAATTTAGAAGACACAAGTTGTTCAAATTATATTCAAGTTTTTTTCTATTTGGAATCTGAGGGTGAGGTAGCAACTCATCGCCTTACTAAAAAAACTAGATGATGTTCCTTCAGCAGTAAAACATTCATAAAAGTCCACAGCACAGTATTACTCATTCCCCACTTCTGACTCATGAACATTTTCAGAAATAATCCTCCTTTGAATGTTTCTGCAATGGGAAATATGAAGAGCAAAGTTGTTTTGGCACAACTACACTCTTGTTTTGTTGAGTTATGTACTGTGTTTAGTTTCACGCTTTTGATTTTGTGCATTCTGGATGATATATTTGCACACACAACATCTCTATATACATTAGAAATAGACATGCTATGACACCTCCTATGATTTAAAAATTTTCTACACAGCTACTCACAGAAATTTCTTTTATAGTAATCTATTACTTTCCACCATGAAAATACTTAATGTCATTAAAGTAAATTTCATATAATATATTGTAATACTTTTTATTTAAGAGTATGATGTTATAGTTATGTAAAGGAAAAAGTTGATAAGTACATGTTTACATATAGTATACTTTTGGAAATAAAAAGGGAAAATGGATTTATATATTTCAACTAGAGGCCTGGTGCACGACATTCGTGCACTGGAGAGGGGTCCCTCAGCCTGGCCCTGCACCCTCCCGTAGTCCAGGACCCTTTGGGGGATGTCCAGCTGCCAGCTTAGGCCCTAAGCCAGCAGCCGGATATTCTTAGCACTGGTGCGGAAGCAGGAGAGGCTCCCGCCACTGTCGCTGCACTCACCAGCTGTGAGCCTGGCTTCTGGGTGAGTGGTGCTCCCCCTGTGGGAGCGCACTGACCACTGGGGGGTAGCTCCTGCCTTGAGCATCTGCCCCCTGGTGGTTAGTGTGCATCATAGTGACTGGTCGTTCAGCAGTTCGGTTGATTTGCATATTAGGGTTTTATTATATAGGATGCTTTTAGAACATATCTTCCCAATGATAGTGAAAAAGAGAAAACTGTTTCTCTCAGTCTAGCCAAGGATATCTATTTCTGAGAAACATTTGTAAACAACTCTGGTCTCTGTGATTGCTGCCTCCTCTGAAGTACAATGGAACCTAATGTTGTTTTACTCATCTTGGTCCTTAATCTTGGCCTTTCATGATTTTGTTGATTCCTGTTTTGTGTTTTTCTTTTTTTTTCTCTTTTTTATTTGCATGTATTAGGGTAACACTGGTTAGTAACATTATATAGGTTTCAGGTATACAATTTTATAATACATCATATGTATATTGTATTATGTGTTTATCACCCCAAGTAAAGTCTCCTTCCATCATCATTTATCCCCCCTTTACCCTCTTCTACTCTCCCATTCCTCCTTCCCTCTGGTAATCACCATACTGTTATCTGTGTCCATGAGTCTTTCTTTTTTCTTTGCATAGTCCCTTCACCTATCTCACTCAGTCCCCAACCCTCTCCCCTCTGACAGCTGTCAGTCTGTTCTCTGTATCCATGAGTCTATCTCCATTTTGCTAGTGCATTTTGTTCATTAGACTCCATATTTAAGAGAAATCATATGGTACTTGCCTTTCTCTGACTGGCTTATTTCACTTATAATAATAATATCCAGGTCTATCCATGCTGTTGTAAAAGGTAATATTTCCTTCTTTTTACAGATGTGTAATATTCTATTGTGTAAGTGTACCACAATATAAAAAAGGACCAGTCAGAAACGAAGAATACAATATATGACATTAACAATACACTGGAAGGAATAAACAGTAGGTTGGATGAAACAGAGGATGGAATCAGTAATTTGGAAGACAAGGTAAAAAAACACACACACACAAAAAAACCCCACCCAATCAGTGCAGCAAAAAGAAAAAAGAATTTAAAAGAATGAGGATAGTTTAAGGGACCTTTGGGACAACATGAAGCATAACAACACCTGCATAATAGGGGTACCAGAAGGAAAAGAGAGAGTGGGTACTCAATCCCTATTTGAAGAAATTATGACCAAAAACTTCCCTAATCTGGTGAAGGAAAAGATACACAAGTCCAGGAAGTACAGAGACTCTCAAACAAGATGGACCCAAAGAGGCCCACACCAAGACACATCATAATTAAAATTGCAAAGGTTAAACACAGAGAGAATCTTAAAAGCCACAAGAGAAAGAGAATTAGTTAGCTACAAGGGACCTTCCATAAGACTATTAACTGATTACTCAACAGAAACATTTCAGGACAGAAAGAAATAACATGAAATATTCAAAGTGATGAAAAGCAAGGACCTATAACCAAGACTACTTTAGCCAGCAAGGCTATCATTTAAAATTGAAGGAGACTTGTCTTTCTCTGACTGACTTATTTTGCTTAGCATAATACTCTCTATGTCCCTCCATGCTGTCTCAAAGGGTAAGAGATCCTACTTTTTTTTTTTTTTTAATATATTTTATTGATTTTTTACAGAGAAGAAGGGAGAGGGATAGAGAGTTAGAAACACCGATGAGAGAGAAACATCGATCAGCTGCCTCCTGCACACTCCCCACCAGGAATGTGCCCGCAACCAAGGTACATGCCCTTGGCCGGAATCGAACCTGGGACTCTTCAGTCCACAGGCCGACGCTCTATCCACTGAGCCAAACCGGTTAGGGCGAGATCCTACTTTTTTACTGCTGCATAGTATTCCATGGTATAAATTTACCACAGCTTTTTTATCTACTCATCTACTGATGGGCACACGGGCTTTTTCCAAATCTTAGCTACTGTAAATTATGCTGCTATGAACACAGGGGTGCATATATTCTTTCTGATTGGTGTTGTGGGTTTCTTAGGATATATTCCTACAAGTGGGATCACTGGATCAAATGGCAGTTCCATATTTAATTTTTTTGAGGAAACTCCATACTGTTTTCTATAGTGGCTGCACCAGTCTGCATTCCCACCAGCAGTGAATGAGGGTTCCCTCATCAGCCCTTGTCATTTGTTGATTTGTTGATGGCAGCCATTCTGCCAGGTGTGAGGTGATACCACTATTCTTCTGTTTAAAACACCTCTCTCACCAGAACACAGGCCATCCTATTCCAAGTCAAGTATTCCAAGTAACGTGGTCCCTCCAGTTTCCAATCTAGCCCTTTTAAAGAAACATTATATTTCCTGAGAGGAATTTTAATGCTATGGGAATTTTATGACATGCTAATTATTTGAAAAGTGACAATATGTGGATGAGGTGTATGTAAATTGCATTAACCAGGACTCCAGGCATCTCAGGGAAATCTAGGTCCAAATACTGCATTTTATAGATGGGGAAATAATAGCTAGAACACTCCACTCCCCTATCACTGATAATAATAAAGCATCTTCAGTAAAAAATACAACTCCCAAATATTATCAATCTGATAAATGATATTTTACAAATAGGGAAAGGAAGAAATTAGGGTGGTAAAAAAGAAAAAAGAAAGGATGTTCCAGACAAAGATCTTGACCTGTTGATCAATCCTTATTGTACCTTGATTCTAAACCCAAGTCATTCAGCAAATGGCCCTGCGACATCCACACACAAGAAAATGAAAAAAAAAAAAAAATCAGTCAAAATGGTCAAGGACATAAATACAAGAGCAAACCATTAGAATAAAACAAAACATAGAAGTACATCTTTGTGACCTTGGATTTAGTAACGTTTTCTTAGATCTGACACCAAAAGCACAAATAACACAAGAAAAGATAACTAGAACTTAATCAAAATTTTAAACTTTTGTGCTTCAAACACCACCATCAAGAAAATGAAAACACAATCCAGGGAATGGAGACCATGTTTGCAAATTGTATATTCAATAAGGGACTTGAATCTAGAATACGTAAAATACTCTCACAACCCAACAATAAAAAGACAAATAACCCAATTTAAAAATGTGAAAAGGGTTTGAATAGACATTTCTCCAAAGAAGACATACACAAGGCCAATCGGTATAGAAGGTGCTCAACATGATTATCCACTGGGAAATGCAAAATCAAAACCACAATGAGATACCGCATCACCCCCACCAAGATGACTAAAACAAAAAAAGATAATAACAAAAGTTGGTGAGGATGTGGAAAAATTAGAACCCTCACACACTGCTGGTGGGATTGCAACATGGCACAGCTGCTTTGGTAAACAGTTTGATAGTTTCTCAAAATGTTAATTATAGAGTTAACATATGACCCAGCAATTCCACTCCTATGTATATACCCATAGGACATTGAAAACATGTCTACTCAAAAATTTATACACAAATGTTTATGGCAGCATTATTTATAATAGTCAAAAAGTGGAAACCTCAAATTTCCAACTGACAAATGAATAAGCAAAATGTAGTATGGCCATGCAATGGTATTGTTCAGCCATGAAAAGGAATTCAATACTGATACATGCTACAATATGGATGAACCTAGAAAACATTATGGCAAGTGAAAGAAGGAGTCATAAAGGGAAACATCTTGTATGATTCAATTTACATGAAATATCCAGAATAGGAAAATTGGTAGAGATAGAGAGATTAGTGGTTGTAGGGGCTGTGTGGAAAGGGAATGGGGAGTGACTGATACTAGGTAGAAGGTTTCTTTGGGGTGATGAAAAGTTTCTGAAATTAGATAGTGGTGATGATTGTACAATTCTGTATATCTATTAAAAGCCATTGTACATTTTAAAAGTGTGTAATTCTAAAGTGTGAATTTTATCATATGTGAACTATAGCTCAATAAATCTATTATTTTAAAAGTACCTCAGTCAGTGCATCTTGCTATTTTTGTTCTTGTGTTGATGGTGGCTTTTCAATTATTACACTTGTATATGGAATGAGAATTCTCACTCTTGGAAAACCACTGACGTTTCTCAAATTAAAATACAAAGAAAATAACATTTCCTTTCAAGAGATAAAGAATTAATTCTAGGTTTTTAAGGTAAAGAAATGAATTTTCCCTTTGACAATAAATAGTTTTATAATGTAGTGATACTATGTAAAAAATTTGCAACATAAGGAATTTCAACCTTAATTTGATTTGCATATTGTCTTTCCTCTGCATCTTGTACTCCAAAATGACAGTCTAACGTCAGGAAGAACTTACAGAATTACATCAGAAGATTCTATATGTTACAGAGGAATCATATTTCTTTCACATGAGCTTAGATTTAAAACAACTGAACTGCCTGCAGGATTCAATTCTCTACCAGATTATTTCCGTGTGTCTAAACCTACTTTTCATTATTGCCCCTCCTAAGAAACCTTTTAAACACTTCCTTTCCTAATTGCCCCTCTCCCTCATGAAATTTTAATACTACAGGTATACTGTATACCTATGTATGTATTCCATGTACCATTTATCTGTGCTATATCCATAAAAAAGTAAGATTTTTTCACCAATGAAACCAATTTTCACTCCCTTTAGAGTGAGACAGCCCCTGTTAAGAATGCCTGGTGTACCTTTACAATTCATGAGTGTACATATTTTATTTTCCTTACTTTATATTGATTTTAGAATGCTTTCAGTAACTCAAATTTAACATTTACTAATTTAGGTAAATAAAATTTAATTTTTATAAATTTAGATATGCTAAATTCAGATAAAATATGAGGCACCCTTCAAAGTTATTTTTTAAAAATATTCATTGACACTGGAATTTTCTTATGTTATTAACTAGGGGGGAATCAACATGTAAAAACTATATTAAGAGTACTTTAGAAATTTTCCTTAAAAATACATACATATGTGAGGACAAATGACTGGAAAATATTCATTAAAATGTTAGCAGTTATCTCTAGGTGCAAAGATTGTAGGTGATTTTCACTCTCAACTTTGCACATGCCTGTAGTTTCCAAGTGTTCTATTATGAGTTTCCATTAGTATTACAATTAGAAAATAGTTACCAACACAATATTTGTTCAAATTAGCTCAAATCAGGGAAAGTTATCATAAAATCTATTTTATAATACTAGATGTAAAGTATTTATGTAGCCTTTTAGGAAAAGGTTTTGTTTTTGTTTTCATGCCATAGACAAAGCTACACTATTTCAGCCCTTTGTCTTCCCAGCATTTTCAATGCTTCTACTGCAAAAGTATTAATCCTTAGCACATGAGACGTAGACTCTGACCCAGGCTCCTAGCCACTATCCTCCTGAAGAACCAACTCTAATGTATTTCAAAGCTACAGGGGAATCATCTAGCAAGCAAATGTTTGCTGATGAGCTTTTATAGAGAGTATATCCAGCAAACAACTAAAAGTCATTAAGCACTTGATCTCAAAAGAGCCTATTTAAATAATGACTCAGATTTGAATGTCAGCAACTTTGGGGGCTACTGAAGAAAAAATATCATGAATATCATTTGAATAACAGTTTCCACCATGCTTTTATTAGATCCTTACAATAACCCTGCGTGTCACTTGATATTTTTCCTTTTATTTATAGGTAAACATGAAGCAAGTGAAAGAAGTAGTACTCCAAAGTTTTTAATTCACAGTTTTGAGTGTTGTTGTGTGTTTTTTTTGGGGGGGGGAGGGGGCGGGTAATCATTCAATGGTAAATGAATTGAGTATTTTAAGCACGAGTAAGTAAGTGAAGCAATGGAATACTACTCAGAAATAAAAAGAAGTAACATACTAATACCAAAACAATATGGATGACTCTCAAAAGCATTATATGAATGACACAAAAGAATATACACTGTATAATTCCATTTATATAAAGTTCTAAAACTTGCAAAACTTATCAGAAGTCAGAACAGTAGTAGCCTGGGGTGGGAATGAAGGGAAAATGTGGGAGGTGTGCTTGATGGCAAAAAGTCAGTATGGAACTATACTGGGTTAAAAAATATTCAACATCATGATTGTTCAGTGATAGGCAGGTGTATACATTTATCAACATTCATCAAACAATATACTTTAAATCCATACATTTTATTGTAAGTTAATTAGGTCTCAAAAATTATTAATAACAAATTTTAAAAATACTTATGTGCTTTCTAAAAATAAAACCTGCATCACTCTATCACTCAGAAACAAGAGTATTTCTTTTACAAAAGCAAATTATTAAAGTCTGAGTCCTTCTGTCTGGGCACATATGAGGATGTAGAATTTTACCCAGTTAAGATGAAATCAAATCCATTCTCTTAAAACTGTGGGATCTTATAAATTAATGCTTAATTCAAAATCTCTCTCTCTCTCTCCCTCTCTCTCTCTCTCTCTCTCTCTCTCTCTCTCTCTCTCTCTCTCTCTCTCCTGTTTGTGCCTCTCCCCTGTAACTGCCCAGTACAAGGTCAATGTAAAGCACTATGATGGGTTCAAAAACTCAACTGCACAAGCACTATGGAGGGTCAGCTGTTCAAGTGAAAAAGTGCAGATCATTGTTGCTTAAACTTTCAGAGCTCCTAGACTGTTGAGAAACCTCCAAAGACCACAAAGGTGGCTTGGCCTCTATTTTAATACATACTTACCTGAAAGTTCTGTTGTACTAGTATGTGATTGTGAAAAGAGCTGACATGATCCTATAAAGCAATGGTAGACACATGTGGAGAAGATGCTGCAAACGAAAGCCTATGGAAGGAAGAGGATATGGGGATACAGTGGATAGACTGTGTAAGTAGCAGTCTGCCAGCAGGAAACCTAGTTAGCAGGCTGGATTGTGCCCAGCCTTGGGACAGTAAGGATGTAAATTCCCCATAGCAACAGAAAGGAAGGGAAAAGATGAGGGGTGTTTCCACAGAAGAACCTCAAGTTAGTGTCTTGGCATCCTTAGCCTGGGCCAAGTTTTATAAATCTGCAGTCATGAGAATCCTGTTAAAGTTATTCTGAAGGTACCCCTGAACCTTCTCATGATAGCTCTTGCATATTTAGAGCATGCCCATGAAAATTAAATTACTCAAAAGGGGGAAAAGCATAAGAGCGTTTTTGATGATGCAGAGCTGAAGTCTAGTTCACATTCAGGCAGGAACAGCTTGCCATCCTTGGCTGCTAGTCCATTTTCTTCATCCCTAAGATGGGAAATTATGTGAAGCTCAAAATACTCTCCCCTACAACTCTATGACTGGATACAGCTGTTCTGACAGAATATTCTAAAACCTTACTCCATACATGAAGATGTGTGCATTGCCAACACATTTGTTGAGCATCTACTCTGTGCAAGGTACATTGTTAGGTCTGTGCTCAGTCTAATGTGTGAGCAGGTGTCCAGCAGAGCCACAGTAGAAATGTAGTAGTCCCCTCTGACCCCTGCCATATTTCCAGAGCACTGCCTGTTGCCTAGGTCAGTTCTCACATCTCCTCCTCAGATCCTGAGAGGGTTCTTTCTACCCCCAACTCTACTGTATACCCCGAAACCACCATCTTTTACCTAGGGCAGCTTTCTGACTCAGTGTGTGAGTGTGTGTGTGTGTGTGTGTGTGTGTGTGTGTGTGTGTGTGTGTGTTTCAGAAGCTAAAGAATAGTAAGTAACAAATTAATACTACTAGACATGGCTTTCTAGAAAATTTGTGAGGGTGTTTATGGCACAGAAAGTGATTTCCTGAACTCTCTCTTTTTCTTGACCTTTTCTATCTCTTGCCTTAACAAGCTGTAAATCATGTGTTTTCTTAACAAAACAAAACAAGAAATGAAGAGAGAGAGGAGGGAAAGGATGGATGGATGGCTGGGGGAGGGGAGAGAGGGAGAGAGAGAGAGAGAGAGAGAGAGAGAGAGAGAGAGAGAGAGAGAGAGAGAGAGAGGATTTGAACATGAAGAAACAGAATTTCCTTTTTTTCCCCTTCTTTTTCTGAAAAATGCCTGACAGAACTATGATTGCAAACATTACCCGACACTAAACCAGATTATTTTCCATTCAAGAAGAAAAGTAAGCAACTTGGACTAAAACAGCAAATTGCATAGCCCTATTCTTTAGCATGTTTGAAATGAAAGCCAATACTGCTCTTGAAGCACTGGCTGGCTGATGAAGCCTTCTCTTCCTCTTTCTAATGCCCACCCACGGGTTGCCTGGCAACCAAATTACATTGCTGAGAATACTCCCCAGCAATAACTGACCCAGAATTTTAATTTTCCTGCTGATGTTTAAGTGGGATAAATAAATAAATAAATGCAATCTCCCTGAAACAGTATTCATTCTGACTAATAATCAGCATGTGTAGCAGATTATAGGATGGCAAATAAAACCATGCAAAAAACTGATAAATTATTTCTCTGTTTAAAAAAACACACACAAACAAAAACAAAAACACAACATGAAAAATCTAGGTAAGCTTGGAAAAAATTTAATTAAATGATTGTATGAATGTAAATTTGGGAGAGGAACTTAACCAAAAAAATTCTAACATCTATAATAATATAAAGAATAAAATGTTAACTTTTATAATACCTTAATTGGAATAGCTTTTCAAAAATAAAAAAATAACACAAAATGTGGTATACATTAAAGGTTCTGGAATGGCCACACACAACCCTAGCATTACCCTCCCTTTTCACATATAGTAGAAATGATCATTTACATGCACAAAAAAGCGGGGGCAGGTTGAATTGGAGGTTTCATATTAATGTGTAGTTGCTGCTCTGTGTTTTGAATAAAAGAGTTTGAATTGAACATGTATAAATAACTCCTCAGGGTCTTCACTGTCCTTTATTTACAACTTTTTAAAATCTGGCCTCATTGCTACTTTGGGGGCTATCAATGATCATTTTCTTAAATATTTTTTTATTAATTTCAGAGAGGAAGAGAGAGAGAGAGAGAGAGAGAGAGAGAGAGAGAGAGAGAGAGAGAGAGAGAGAAACATCAATGATAAGAGAAAATCATTGATTGACTGCCTCCTGCACACCCCACACTGGAGATCAAGCTAGCAACCTGGGCATGTGCCCTAACCAGAAATCAAACCGTGACCTCCTGGTTCATAGGTTGACGCTCAACCACTGAGCCATGCTAGCTGGGCACAATGACCATTTTTACCATTCCTTCTAGTTTTTCCTGAAAATGAAAGAGGAGTGCAATAAACCTCATCGCTTTAATATGTGGTAATATTTTGCCTGGAAACTTAAGTTCTTTTTTTATGCAATATCTGTAATTAACTCCCCCCCCAAATTTAATGAACTATAATTGGCATATACCACTGTATCAGTTTAAGGTGTACAGACAGCATAATGGTTTGATTTAGATTGTGAAATGATTGCCACAATCAGTTTAGCAGGAAACTTAACTTCTTCCTTGGAAACATTCTTTTAAGTACTCGCCAAAACAAATAAAGCAAGGACTTAGGGTTCAAATTCTGGCTCCCAGACTTATCAGCTGTGGGACCAAGTGGTACCTGTTCTTATTTCCTCATTGGTAAATGAAGACACCATTAATAACCATCTCTTTGGGTAATTGTGGGCTAAGTGGTATCTTCTAGCACAATACTGTAATGTGGTAAATACTCAATCTCATCCATTGTTATTATTGGCCATACAGTGTAGTGAAGGTTGTGATGTGCTACACTGATCCTCCTTTGGGAATGAAGGAGTTATTCTCCTGGTTTCTGGGAACGCTTTGCCAAGACAGCCTTCAACTGTGAGCCCTCTTGGAGGACTGACTGCGTTGGCTAAGGAACACTGCCTGGCCTAAGACCATTCATCCTTCCAGGGGCAGCCTAAAACCAGTGTTCCACCTGGGATATAAAGGTCCAGCCCCTTCACTCCAACCAATGACAGCTCAGGAGGGCCAGCCACACTCCAGAGTTCCCCACAGAGTTGTCTAAGGCTTTCACCCGGCCTACATCCAGCCCAACCTCACCCTCTGTCTTGTCCTGCTTCCTTCTTTTCCTTTTAGCAGCAGTCGATCCCAAGGGCACACCCTTAATAAACATCCTGCATGCCAAGCTGCACCTCAGAGTCTGCTTCCTGGGGAGCCAACCTACAACAGTGAACCAACACAAATACATATAAGAGGATTCTAAGTAATCGTGGTATATAATTGTATGTGAAAAGAGGAGGTTACCCAACTCAGCATATGGGATGATCTCAACTATGGCAAATTATATTTATATGAGCATGTATAATTGGAAAACTGCAAAGTTCACCAAGATTAACAATGTTTCTTTCTTGGGTGGCAGGATTATTTTCTTTATACTCTTCTGTGCTTTCCAAGTGTCCTACAAGGAACAAATTACTTTTCTGTAGGGGGGATGGATCTCCCAAGGTCTGAGCCCTATCTTCTACATTAGTTCCCCTAAAAAGTTCTGCTTTCAGATAGTCATGAATGAGAAGTATTTAGAATACTCCTCACCACCATAACTAGTCAGCTCACCCTCATGTTTTCCAATGACTGGGACCAGTAGGTTTCAAGTTTTAGATAAGGACTTTTTTTCAAACACAAGTTTACTCAGGCACTCCATACAGAAAGCATCTAAAATTAGGACTTGTATGATAGAAGCCAAGACTGGGACTAAGTAGGGGGAGGAGGGAGAAGATGGAAGCCTCTGCCCCTGGGTCCAAGTCTTTAAGATGTCACTTTGAAAGCCCTGAACCAGAGTCAGGATTTTTAAACTCCCAGAGCCCATACCTTCAATCTTTTTTTTTGAGGTTCACCAAATAAAAGGCTTATCAATCACCTTAGTCATGAAATGCTAGAAACCATGTTGATGATTACATGTAAATGAATCCTAAACAGAGGTTATTATTAACACAAAGCTTCAAAGGGAAAAAATATTTGGCCATATGTTATTTCAAATGTTCTAAATATTGGTCAATTCTACAACCAATATGTTGAAAAGTAGATTTTTTATAGCTTTACTGAGCTATAATTCACATATACAGTTCACACTTTTCAAGTGATTTTTTGTATATTCACAAACATATGCAAAGACCACCACAGGTTTACAACATGTTCATCACTTCAAAAAGAAACCATCTATCATTTAACTATCACCTCTCTAGGCCTCTAGGCTTCCCAGCCCTAAGCAACTACCAATCTACTTTCTGTCTCTAGAGATTTGCCTATTTTGGACATTTCATTTAAATGGAATTATGTAATATGTAGTATTTTGTGAATGGCTTATTTCACTTAGCATAATATTTTCAGGGTTCATCAATGTTGTAACATGTATCAGTATCAGATGGCTTCAATGCTGAATTCCACCAAACATCTAAGAAAGAATTAATATCAATTTTTCACAAACTCTACCAAAAACTGGAAGAGGAGAGAACACATTCCAACTCAGTATGAGGCCAGTGTTATCCTGATGTGAAAACGAGACAATCACTGTAGACCAGTATCTTTTATGAATATGGATACAAAAGTCCCCAACAAAATACTAGCCATCTAGCAATATATATGGACCCATCGTGACAAAGTGGATTTTTTTCCATAAACGAAAGGTTGGTTTACTATCTAAAAATTAATTAATATAATACACCATATAGACAGAATAAAAAAAACTCACTCTCATCTCTATAGACTCATTTGACAAAATCCAACATCCATTCATGATAAAAACATTCAACAAACTAGGAGTTGAAGGGAATCTTCTCAACCTGATAAAGGGCATCTATGAAAAGTCCACAGCTAAAATGTTTAATGGTGAAACACAGAATGCTTTCCCTCCTAAGATCAAGAATAAGACAAGGATGCCTTTTAGCTGAAACCGGTTTGGCTCAGTGGATAGAGCGTCGGCCTGCGGACTGAAAGGTCCCAGGTTCGATTCCGGTCAAGGGCTTGTACCTTGGTTGTGGGCATATCCCCAGTAGGGGATGTGCAGGAGGCAGCTGATCAATGTTTCTCTCTCATCGATGTTTCTAGCTCTCTATCCCTCTCCCTTCCTCTCTGTAAAAAAAAATCAATAAAATATATATTTTTTTAAAAAAAGGATGCCTTTTATTCAAAATCATAAAATTATACTTCTTGAGGAAATGGTGAAGGGATTAAACAAAAACAACAACAACAAACACCTCATAGACAACCCGTATGGTGATTACCAGAAGGAAAGGGGGTTTGCGGGAGGTATAAGAAGGTAAAGGAGGATAAATGGTGATGGAAGGAGACTTGACTTTGAGTGGTGAGTATACAATACAGATGACGTATTATAGAATCATACACCTGAAACCTATATAATTTTATTAACCATACCTTCAATCTTAATGATGCAATTTGAAAGGCAAGACATAAATCCTGACTTCATTGTGCTTGGAGAAACACAAATAAGAAACAAGAGACGGTGGTCAATCTTCTGTCATTGTAAAGAAGTGCCATAGGAGTCCAGGAAAAGGTGAAATGCCTATAAGCTGGAATAATCTAGTCAGAAAGGGCTTTATAGAGGAAATAGACTTTGGCTGTGTCTTTAAAAAATGAGTAAAGTTTAGCAAAGCAGAGGGCCAGAGTGAGGCCATATTGGATAAGGGCCATAGCCAAAGCAGAGAAGGAAAGTGAGTATTGGATCTGTCAGTCCAGTAAAGAGTGCATTCTTCCTATTGGAGCTAAGGATACTTGGAAAATGAGGAAATATGGTTGAGTCAACATGGTGGATGAGATTTGGGGAGGGAAACCAAGCAGTGGAATTTAGACTTCCTGATCAGGTAAAGGGGGTTCTTGAGGGTTCTTGAGAAGCTGGAGGTGATCTATTAAGTAGCTTTGTCTGACCATGATACACAAGGTGAGCCACAGAAGGGAGAACTAGACGGATGTCACCCAGGGAAGAAGCTCTGACCTTCACCTCAAGGTGCTATGGCCCAGCCTGAGTTGGTTCCTTAGCAGTAGTTGACATGCTGAATTTAAGTGTGATGACACTTATTTTCTCATGCTTATAAAAATTAATCACATGACATACAAATATCTATCATTCCTTTCTGGGAAATTTTCTTTAATATTGTCACCTGTCTTACTTTCTAATGCTCCACTGACAACTTTCAGATTGCTAAAGAGTAATAGAGGCAAAAACAAGTGAGGGTGAACCAGAAACTTAAGTGTGTGATTATCTCTGGGGCTGGGTTCTGCCTCCTTGGCTTCTGCCTCATTGAGTAAACAAGACATTTAACAATTCTGCCCAGAATGATCTGGAATAAACCTAGAATTTGCCTCAGTATACAGCACCTAGCAAATGAGTGAGTGGAAACATAGTGGGTGCCACAAAATTATGCATGGGGTTTTCTAATCCCAGGAAGATTTGATCCGTTCATGAGATTAGAATCACACGACATTTACTGACAACTTACTAATTGCTAGGTAGTTTGCATGCATTTCCTTTAATCCTTGGCACTTTATGAGGTAGGTGTTTGCATCACCATTTTGTAAACAACTAGCATTTTGTTGCCATTCATTTCTATTCACCAAAATAAACAAACATTTAATCAGGATTTTTATTTTGAAACAAAAAAGGAATTTCTTCTTCTCTCTACCTCAGTAAATTTAAGGGTTGCATTTAGACAATAAGCTTGACTCTACCAGTTCACTAAGTGGTCGCTTTTTTCTGTAGATGGTATTAAACTTGGGGCTCTATGAAAAAGCACAAAGGCTGAAGATGCAATCACTGACCTAAATTGCTTGCTTTGGAGTTTCTTCTATACTCAATGCATAGAAGAACATTAAATATCAGTTCAAGAAGGTGTGTGATAGGATCCAATGAAGTTACAGGAGCCACCTTCCAAATTCTAAATCAACAGGTATTCCCTAAATCCCAAACATCCAAAGCAGATAAGCCATCTTTGTCTATATTTCTGCCATTTCTCTTTCCTGCTCAATCAAAACCAATTAAGTTTTCCTTCTTATCACCTCTCTTTCCATTTCCCCTTTAATGACTTATTTCATGTCCTTCTCCTCTCTTGCCTGGATTTTCCCCACAACCTCTGGGCTGCTATCCCAGCAAAGATGGCTGTTTCCTCCAGACCAGCTATTTAACCCTGGCCAGAGTGACCTAGGCAAAATACTACCTGCATGATTATGCTCTTCTGCTCACACCCCTTCTGTGGCTCCCAGTGTCTTCAGAGTAAAATTTAATTATCTTAGATTGGCATTTTCATCCTTCCAAAACCCAACCCCAGCACATTTTCAGTCTGACTGCCTACAGATATTTTTCTTTTCATCTCAAATACCTGTTGCCTATTTTCCTAGCATGCTGCACCAATTTCTGTCTCCTTGACTCATTTCCACTTGTATCTCCTGTTGTGTCAACTGCCAGCATTGTGTTTTTTATCAAACCCACTCTGGTTTCACTGGGTTTTTCTCACACACCTCCTTGGACTGCTACTGGATGTTCTTCTGTGTACTCAGTATCTATCCAACTCAATGGCAAGCAATTTGGGATCAGTGACTGCATCTGCCAGACTTGGCTTTCTTCCTCAGAGCCCCTAGTTTACTGCTATATATAGAATAAGTACCTAGTTATTGAACAGCTGTTGAAAAAAAAAGTAGAGTCAAACTTATTGTCTAAAAGTAAACTTACCCTTTACATTTCCTAATTTTTGTATTGAATTCTGTAACATCCTCATTGCATGAGTTCTGGATTTTGTCATCTCTGGGTATCTCAATTACAACTGGCAAATCTTAAAGTAAAAAAACTTACACTTTAAGTTAATGCTGTCCAATGAAATGCTCTAGATCTATATCTGTGCTGTCCTATTTGTTAACCCCTAGCCACATGTGCCTACTGAGCACCTGAAATGGGTCTAAGTGCAACTGAATATTAATTTTATTTCATTTTCATCAATATAAATAAAAGAGACACATGTGACTAGTGTAAACAGTACAGGCCTAAGGATTCACAGACAAAAGAGAAAAGACGATAGATGGTATTAGCCCCAGAACTTTTCAATAACCCACTCTAAACTGTAAGTTTGAGCAATAATGTCATGAGCTTCCCGGCCCTTTTCATCAGCACAGTACACAGTTCCAGCTAGCTTTATACCTACTGGCTGTCTGCTGACCTAACAGTTCTGTTTTTATGGTCCACTGAAATTCCAGACACCCAGCTCAAGTGATCTCATAGGGAGACAAAATAAAATTCCCCCGCATGATACCTTCTCATACCTAAAGGTCTCACTTGAAACATTCTGCCAAGACCCCCACTTCTGTCATTATGCATGTTTTCCTATTTCAGTTTCAAGAAAAAAAATTATAAAAAAATACAATTACCTGTCAATATATATGTTAGTGAAGGGTGGACATGGCAAAAATAAATACCATCTACTTGTTAGCCCTACCTTAGACAAATCTGCCCATCCTCACTAAACTATATCAGTCAATATGTGGTCAAGTTGGCTAATATCAACCTCAGCTCTTAATAAAAATAACAGAAAATATTTATTGACTGTTTACAATTGCTGGAAGCATTTATATTTATCTAAGACTCACAACAACTCTGATGCAAGTGGCCCAGCATCTATTGACGCTGAGAGGTTCCGAAGCTGCTGTCATCCCCATTTTACAGATGAGGAAGTTAAGGCACAGAGAGGTCACAGGATATGCCCAGATTCATGCAGCTAGCACATAGCAGAGCCAGGGCTTGCACCCAAGCATCCTAACTCCAGTGCCTGTGCTCTTAACCACTCTGCTATTCTCCTGCTGAGCCCAATTTGAGATATTAATATTCATTCATTCATTCATTCATTCATTCATTCATTCATTCACTTCAAACTCAGTAAGTAATCAGACACTGTGCTAACTGTGGAGTGGAAAAGCCATGACCTCCCTCAGGAGCTGTAGCCTAGGACCAAGACTCTATCACAGTGACTTGTCATCTACCACCAGGTTTGCTCTGAGGACCTTATGACCTAAATGGGGAAAAAAGTACTACTAAGTTAACAAGACCAGTGAGCAGAGGGACACATATCAAGTGAGTGTTAGGACTGTTTCTGAGAATATCAGGTTTGGGGCTGAGTCTTAAAGAATGAATTAAGCCCCTAATAGAATTAAAAAGCAGGCCCAACACCATTTCAAGGCTCCAACAAAACTTCAACTTCACTCAAGATTCAACCTTCCCCAACTGGTGACACACCCTCCCCACTGCTGACACGGCCCCCCTGGGATGTTGCCTCTTGTGGGAATATCCTTTCCCACTTCTCTACCTGGGTAGCTCCTTCTCAGACATCACTTAGGATTTTGATACTCAAAATGTGGACCTTGGGCCAGCAACATTGGCATCTTGTTAAAAATGCAGAATCAATCTCAGGCTGCACTCCAGACCCACTAAATAAAAACATTTCAGCAAGATCCTCAGGTGATTCTTATGCCTATGAAAGTCTGAGAAATGCCAAGTTCAGACAGCTCGACAATGTCATGTCCTTGAACACTTGACTTGAATAAGATTCTTCTCCAGGGAGTGCCCATGAGCCCCTGGATCTTGGTCTACCCCTGAGGCTTGTTGAGTCCCCGCCTTGCCCCTGGATTCCTGGAGGGGAGCTATGGTGTCTTATTTCTCTTGGTTTCTCCAGTGTCTACAACAATACCGAGAAAACGAGAAAGGAGAAAGCATCAGTTGAACAAAAATAACTGAAGGGCTCTGAAAAACATGTGAAGGCTCTCTTTGACAAGCTAGCATCTTGTTCCCTGGAGCCCATCTGGTACTGTGTCCTTAGCATTTCTCCCTCCCAGCTATTCGGTCCTTGGATAGGAGATCCCCTTCTCTGAGCTCACCTAGCTTCAGCCTTCAGGCCTGAGGTAGGGCTCAGGGTTCTCTGAGCCTTCTGCTTGTAGCCACCTAGTCACGAACCCAGCAGGAAAACCCCAGCAAACAAGGGCGGGCCCTCGGTTGCTGAGCACAGCCACCTCAATAAAAGCAGGTTGCTGCTTCCTGTGGGGCCCAACCCGGTCTGGCATCCTACAGCTCTGGGGGTTCCCCAGTGCTTAGGAAGCCAAGGCCTTTCCCCTGATGCTTGGGTTTCTGCAGGCCCTGGGGGCACACCCTGTGGGGGCAGCTTCAGAACCTCTCAGCATCAACAGATGCTGGGCCACCTCAAGGTTAACTCCAAGTAGTCCTCAAAGATGCTGCAAAAGCAGGAAGGGGCTCTGAGCCTGCTTCTAGTTTCTTCTCAGAAAGAGACTGTCCCCTAATTAGCCTAACAAACACGCTGACTTGGTGGAGTGTCTCTAGTCTTAGAGAACAGGAAAAAAGGGCTTTACCCCTTAATAATGTCTTTCTTTTGTAAATGGGTTTCTTTTTTTTTTTTTTTTAAACATTTTTGGTAGCTACTTGAGGTTGGGTAATGCCCAAGGCTTTGCCAACCTTATTGTGATATTTTTTTTCACTTGTAACATATGTGACCACAGATGCTGCCGCAAGCATCACGTGGCTCACTCCCCGGAGCTGGGAGGGAGACACACCTCTCCTTTCCCTCTGACCACTGGGCTTTGCCTCTTCCCTTTTCTGCTTAAATTACTGAGCTGTCTGAAGTAACGGGAGTGTAGAAAAGAAGAAATAATTGTCCAGTGATTTAAAAAAATAGTAAAAACAAATTGCTTTCTCATTGTTTAAACTGTTATGAGCATTTTATTTTTATGCAATACTTCTACATGCTTATTGTAGAAAAATTGCAAAATGCAGAGAATCATAAATACCCATAATGCTGCAATGCAGAGAAAATCATTCTAACTATTTTGGTAAATTTCTCACTATACATCCATAGCCCTGGTATAATGTGTTTAGATGGAAAGAGCCTATGGATGTCATCCATCTCGCAGTTCCCACTTTCACTTCAGGAATTTCACAATACAAACCTACATTTCATGCAGTTTAGAGTTTTGGTCCCATTATGGGTGGGCTTATTGTGTTTAGATAGTTGAGCTAAAACTATATTCAATTTTGTATACTAATCATTATTTCATTTGCTTAAAAGAATATCAAGAGTATTCTCCCACGTTAATATGTTTTCAATTTTCTAATTTGTCACATTGGTTTAAATGAGATGATACATTGTTACAAATTAGGAGAGTACTATCTGTCATAATAAGGTTTAAGTGAGATAATATATATTCAAAGTTATTAGCCTAGCATATAGAAATCTTTTCATAAGTGGTAGGTGTGGCAACAAATGATTTCTAAAATCTCATTTTAATGACAGCATACTGTTTCATCCTAAGTAGCATATTTAATTATTCTTTTATTGTCCTGATCTTATTTCTAATTCTTCCCATTTAAAATTGTACCACTGCAACAGATATCATTGAATATAATTTAAATATATTATCTCACTAAAATGGATAACTATATTGGATGATATAAACACTTTGAAGGCCTTTATTATATACTAGAAGTCCGGTGCATGAAATTCGTGCATGGGTAGGGTCCCTAGGCCTGGCCGGTGATCAGGGCCAATCTGTGGGGCAACCAGCAAGGTGATTGGGAGGCTCCCACTGGCACCCGCCTTGGCTGGCCTGGCGCCGCCTGCTTGACGACCCTGCCCCCGCCGCCACCACTGGTTGCCTCCCTCTGCGGGGCAACTGGTGGGCTGATCGGGGGCCCTGCTGGCACCCGCCTTGGCTGGCCTGAGGTCTGCAGGCTAGGGGCAACTCCTGCATTGAGCATCTGCCCCCTGGTGGTCAGTGCCCGTTACAGCGACTGGTCGTTCTGCTGTTCAGTTGATTTGCATATTAGGCTTTTATTATATAGGACTAGAGGCCCAGTGCACGATCGGGCTGGGCCAGCTGGGGGTAGTGGCCATGGGTGGTTGGCCAGCCAGCCCCACCCCATGATCAAACTCCCAATTGAACTCCTGGTCTAGGGCACAATTTGCATATTAGCCTTTTATTATATAGGACTGACAAATAACTTTCTAGTGCTTGGACCAAATTTCCCACCAGACATGAGTGGGATTATTTGTCTTTCTACTTTCTACATCATCACTAGCAGTAAATTTTTTGTTTTTAAATTTGCCAATTTGATAGGTGAAAATTAGATGTTGTTGTTCCTTAATTTTGAATTTTTTAAAATTACCAATGAAATGGAAATATTGTTCCATATGTATTAACCATTTGTATTGCCTCTTTCTATGAGTTATCTCTTAAATATCCTTATAGTAAAATATTAAATAATTTGGATTTTCCTTTTTGTGTGTGGTGTTTCTCATATCAAAACTCATCAGAAACACAGTCATTTTTCACCTAACTGGAAAGTTTAGCAGTGACATAATTTGGGATTTTATTAGAGATGTATTTAAATTTAATCACATAACTAATAAATATTTGGCAAAGCCCACTGACTATGCCCATACAGTAGAGTTTAACACAGATTCTAACCAAAATTAATTAGTGGGAGAGAAAGGGGCGAGCAACAGCCAGAGTCTAGGCAGTTAGATGCCTTTGGCAGCCCATCTTATCTATACTCAGACCTCATTGAGTGTCTGAGCCTATGCCAGACAAAGAGACACTCAGAACTCAGGTGACACACCCAGCTCCCCCAGCTGGTACCCTGAGATTTGGCTGATCCATAAGAGTGAGAGGTGACATGATGGAGCACATAGTATAGGCACAGGCTGCCACTCCACACCCCCATATCTCACTGTCCCCATTTTATGAATAAGAAAGCCACAGCTTGAAGAAGGCCATGGAGTAAGTTGTAGAGCTAGAATTCAATC
Source organism: Myotis myotis (assembly GCF_014108235.1). NCBI lineage: Eukaryota > Metazoa > Chordata > Mammalia > Chiroptera > Vespertilionidae > Myotis > Myotis myotis. Next base: position 35,345,278 of record NW_023416317.1, on the reverse strand, counting down.
TTGGGTCTAGTGAACCCCAATGTGGGTACTGTCCGCCACCAAACGACATACTAGTAGCCTCCCTTAAACACAGGGTGTCCAAACACAAGAATATCAAATGTTTATCTTCTGAGAGCCTCAAATAAAACCTTTTAGCTCCAAGCTACTTACTGATTTTTATCCTGCATAGGAGCCCATTTCCCTGGAAACTTCCCGAGTCCATCAGCCACCTGGGTACTTCGCTTCCAATTGAGAAACTGACGTCAATCCCGGCTCCCAAGGAGGGGCTTATTTGCACTGGGACTCAGTTTCCTCTCCTACAAAAGGGGAACCATTCCTTGGGTGGGGAAAATGACTACAGAACATCAGATACTGAGGACTGCTTCACAGATATTGAATAGCGTCTGCCATTCATATAACGCCTGAACAATGGCCAAAATCATTGTGAAAGTCCTTTGCCAATACATCGCAGGATCTGCCTAAGTCTCGCCAAGCGTTCTGAATACCCACCCCATCAAAGCTTTAGCCTCCAGAGCCAGGTTCCCCACCAGCCTCAATCCCTACAGTGCAGGAACATGAAATACAGTGTTCCCTATAATCTACCAGTGAATGACAAGCTCCATTTCCCCCCCAAAACATATATGTAACTTATTCATAGCCTGATTTCTTTTAGGGATGACAATTTCTGAGGCATACTGATCCAGGATGCCATGTTAATTCATATGATTGGTATATATCTTTCTCTTTTTCAGCATGTGGAGAGTTATGAAAATAGCCATCCCTCTGAGCTCCAGAATCAGTTTTGTCATTTATGTTCTGTAAAAGTACTCAATGCTACCTGTCAGGAAGGAACTGAGATACACATGCTTCCATCTCTGAATCCTAAACAGGAGGGAAAGGCGAAAAGTGTGTTGTGGTAGGCCTCATGCGTTCAGAGAGTGCTGTTTCTAATTTTCAACTTGCATCTACACGCAGGAACCAGTTAGTTGGACACCCCCAACTGCCCAAAACAGTTAACCAGGTTTGCTTCTGAAAAGCAAGCTGAAGTTAACTGCTTTTGCTAAATTAAACAAACGCTGGCAGTGCTATCAGGACCTGGCATGGCCAGATGGCAGGCGCCACACCTTGCCAGTTACCAATCAGCATGCAACAGCTGGGCTTGACCAAACAACAACTGCCCTTGACCCTGCTTTTGACTATCTGTTGGCTATAAATAGAAACTGGGTATCAAAAAAAGAGAGCAAAGTACTTGACACCAGCAATTCAGGAAATCCATCTGAAAGCAACATAACCAGCTTAGTGTATTGAGCTAGTTTCTGAAATACTTGAGAATGGGAAAATATCATGTCAAATAATGGATCATTCCTGCAGCAAGAAAAGGTGGATGCTTTTATAAAATGAAGACTAGGATATTCCCAGATACATGTGTAGTCATATTGAAAACATGATGTGTCAGCGCTTGAAGTCCCCCTGGATTCAACAGTTATCAACTGATAGAGTTTGCTTAAGAAAGAGGAAAGCATATCCAAAATTCACTGTCATGCTTTTCCTCTACGAAATGATACACAGGCAAAACAAAACAAAAAACCCTGCAAGTTCACCATTCTGCTTCATGTCATGTAACTTAACCCATTTACTCAGTTTCAGATTAGAGCTAAAGACTGAGAGATGAGTGTTTTATGGAATCAGATTTGGACTGAGTAATTCTCCAAAAAAAAAAAAAGTGCCAGGAAGAGAATCTCCACATGTTATGTTATTAAATATCCATTATTTTCCATCGACAGAAGACAAGGATGGGGGAGGGGAAGCAGAAAATGACATCTTTTAGAAACAACAACCGAGATTACCTTAGATCTGCTGGAGATGGGAACCACACATTCTGAAGGAAATGAAAACACAGCTGAGCCAAAAGGAAAATGCAGCAAGGTGGAATAAAAAAAAAAAAAATAAGAAAAAAGAAACTAGCTGAGTTTGAGCTCCAGAGAGATGTGCATTACACTGTGAAATGGCTATGCCATTACATGGGGCTGTGCTTAAAGGTTAAGGGTCTCAGGCAGGCAGGCCCAGGCGCCGCTCTGTCCCCTCTCACCCTGAGCAGCTGGGGATGTCTTTCACAGCTGACAACTGGGGCGGAGGAGAGTGTGGACACAACCAGCAACTGTGGGCTTGGCGGGACTCCATGAAGCAGAGGGCGGGCCGGCTGGGCAGAGGCTGGCATTAAAGAGTCTCTTTTCCCTCATTCTGCCAAAAGCACAGGCCTGTGGAGACCAGAGCAGGCGGTCCAACCTTGGTGCTCAGAGGACCCTCATTCAAAGTCAAAAACAGTGCTAAAGGGCCTGTGTGCACATGGCTAGACTCTGCGTGGTCAAAAGACTGAAAGCCACTAGGAATTCATAAGGCTTTAAAAAAAATAATGCGTTTTGTTCCTCATCGTACCATCTATATAGATTTGGGGACGAGTCATACAAAATCTGTTAAAGAAATTATTTTTTTTCAGTCTACAGATGGATTAGAAGTCCCCTGGCCTTTCTGAAGCTCAGACAGAACATTTGATCATGTGATCTGACTGCAGGGCTGACCACTGATTATAAATTGCATTGTTTATGTCCCTCTAGGATTGTGGCATTGGAGGCCTGAAACCACTTTCTGTGGTGGCCCTTTCCCTAATTCTAGGTGCACTGATCTCCTTTTTTGATATGTTGGTTGATTTTCGGTCCATGGTTGGATTTGAAAAAGAATTCATTTATCAGTTTTCTTGTTTGCTTTTCATTACTCAATCAAACTCATCTCAATCCAAATTTGGAGGATCTCTTTCACTTTGCTCTCACATAGAACCTTCCAGAACATGTTGGTCCCAGGTCTCAAGTTACTGTTTGCTCATTATGAATCTGAGAACCATGTGCACATGGGCCCCTTAGCACTGTTTTTGACTTTGTTATCTCAGCAACGAAGGTATATTCTGTCACAATCTGGTGCTCGAAAACAAATCAGGAAACTGTGATAAACAATAATTGGCAGAGTTTTGGGTTTCAGAAGAAGTCTCAGAATTGTGCAAATCTCTCTCAGAAGGTAGGCTTGTAAAGAGTTAGGAGGCTGTAGCACCCCCCCACACACAACCACACACACACACACACACTGGGGTAGACCTCCTGATAAGGCTGGTTTTCCACAATTCAGATTTTCTGAGGAAAGCCCACCCAAACCCATGACCAAACATTTTTTTTTACTTTGGAGACCATTCTAATTCATAATGCAAATTGTTAGGCTTATCAAAGAAAATCATAGAATTAAAAAAAAAACAAACCTTGGGAAAGTCCATTCCTCAAATGTTATAAACCAGGAAATGGGAACCTGAGGGTTTTTTTATTTTTTTATTTCTTTATTGATTAAGTTATTACATATGTGTCCTTATCCCCACACTACCCCCCATTCCCCCCCCCCACTCATGCCCTCACCCCCCTGTTGTCTGTGTCCTGAGTTTTTAGAACCCAGAACACATACTGACAATATCATTTCTCAGCTGTTCTCTGTGAAGGCTTTAACAGTAGATGAGCCAGGCACCATGTTTAATATCTGAAATGCAGAAACGCTGGTTACCTAAAAGCAATTAACATGGGCCTTCTTGGGTATAATCCATACTTTGTGACACACATACTATGCTTTGTTGATGGGGAGTAATGACTTTGCTGGTACTGCTATTCAAGGCCCCATGCCTCTCAGTGGCTTATCAAACCATGACCAGCAGTGGTATGGCATCTGATTTTCACATTTTGAGCTCCATCCCCATTTTCTACACATCCCCAGAACCTTTGAAGTCACCAAAAATGGCAATCCTCAGCTCAAATTTTACTGTGGGTGGGATCAGCAATGAGGCCCATCAAATTGCTTTGCTAATCCTGACTTTAATCTTGTCTATCTCTGCAAGACGACAAAAATGAATATGATTGAAACAGATTACTTCATAGGCATATAGGAGTGTGTATCAGTCAGAGTTAACCAGAGAATTAAAACCAGTAGGAGAGATATTAAAAGACTTATTGCAAGGAACTGGCTTAGGCAATTGTGAGAGCTGGCTAGGCAAGAGTGAAATTTGCAGGGCAGGCAGTAGGAGGGGCTGGCATGAGCTGCAGCTACAATTCACAGGTGAAATTTCTCCTACAGAGAAACCTCAGTTCTGCTTGTACACCCACCCATATTATTGAGGATATCCTCTTTAATTAAAGCATCTAATTATGGACTCTTTAATCTACCAAATATCTTCATAGCAATACCTAGATTAGTGTTTGATTGAACACTGGGACTATGGCTTGACTATGGTCAAGCTGACACAACGCTGGCTATCATCACAGAAGGGGTGCTATTCTGCATTCCCTACGAAATATTTCCATATTGAAGGACACTCACAGTGTCCCCAGTTATGTCAGGCACAAAATTGACAAGAAATATCTGTAGAATGAATGAATGAGATCATGACAGAATATAGAGGTGTGGAGACCTAAGCCTATATTGGGGGGGGGGGATAATGGGGGTAGACAATAGGTCCAGGACCCAGGTGGAGCCCCAGAAGCATGTGTAATTATAGGGCTTAGGATTGAGGCACATCTCCCCAACAATTTTATATGAGCAGAAGAAATAAACTTTGCACCAAGGATCTTATTGAAAGGAGAAAATTCATAAAGGGAAAATAAATATGCCTATGGAGAAGGCTAGACCCTCTTCTATTCAGGGAAAATCAGGGAAGAAGAAAGGCTATTGGGTTCTTCATGGCCTCCTTTGCCTAAGCTTTTCCTCTGCTGACCCATGTCCTCTCCCAGCCGGAAAAATCAACGCAATGGAACTAGTGGCTGTGAACCCTAACGTGAGGGGCAGGGCTGGTGAGGTGCATGGCTCTCCTACACACTGGCTATCTGTAAGACTTGGGCAAAGGTATTTTCCTCCATGGTCCTTAGTTTCCTAACTTGAGAAATGGTCTTAATAAAATCCAACTCTCTGGGCCATGAGAGGATTATGACATGGGTTGAGGGTGGTGGTGGATGTACCTTGAAGCTAATGAAGCATAAGCTTCAGGCGTCTCACTTGCCTGGGCCCCTCCAAGGCTCAGAGTATCCCCAAGGATGAGAGGAAATAGCAGCCCACTGCAGTGTGCCAGAGTATGAAATGCTTCTGCAGCTTGGGGTTACTGTCTGTGCCCCAGTGATAGTCCTTGGGCAGCCAGCACTACCTCCATGTCCAACTGGCCCAGCAACCACTTGCCCCTTAGGAACTAATTGGGTGACTTGCTTTGTGGGGAGGAGAAGGCACACAAGTTCAAAAATGTTAGATACTGTTATTATTAAAAAGCCTTACACAGTATTTGAGGCAGTACAAGGTAAATAGTAGATGCTAAGATTAATGTCGAACTCTCTAGATGCTCTCAGGAGCTGAATTCTGTCCTGCCTGGGTAGTCATTTTCCTACTGAAGGGAGCTATTTTTATTGATCTTCAAAGTGAATTCTTTTAATCAGGATATAATAGGCAAAGGTAGTGGGTTTGCTGGCTTAGTGTTAAAAATAAAAATGGTCTTGATTATCCTAACCATCTTTCTCCCCATTTTATTTCTTGAGCCCACAGACTAGTTTCTGGCTAGCAAGAAACTGAGAATGGAGGGGAGTGGGCAGAATGAAGAGATGAAATGAACAAATCAAGCCAGGAGCATTGAAAATGGAGCTCAGTCAGTGCTCATCTCTTCCAAACAGCTGCCAAACCCTTCTCCCAGCTGAATGAAGAGTTCACATTCTGGCCTCCAGTTATTGGGAAAAAATATGGGAGAAGGTCCAGCCCCACTTGTTAGGACTTGACTAGATTGGCTCCATTATTATCAGGAGGGTCTTTGGTCCAACTACTCTGAGCGCCTTCCAGAAATGATGAAATGCGCCATTCTTCTGTCATGATCCCAAAGGCAACAGGAATATTTGAAAAAGCATAAACTGTCCCACTCTGTAAGGAGACACGGCAAGGAAAATTAAACTTGAGAGGCAATGGTCAATTCCCAACTGTCATTATCCAAAATAATCTAACACTGTGGTGTGTGTGGTGAAGCTCTGTACATACTTGCGGAAAATGGGAAAACATAATAGCTTAGAGCAATAATACTTACTGATGCAGAGGATAAATCTTGTTGGCTTAACTCAGCACAGTTAAAGCCTTACATAGGCCAGATGGTCCTATTCCATCTGGAACCTGTGGTTCTTAAAGAGCATTTCAGCCCAAGAATAGAGTGATGGAAAATACATTCCAGCTATTAACTGCCTTGGTACATGTTATTTCTGCTCACTTTTCACTGGCCAACCATCGTCATATGGCCACAAGTAATTGCAAGGGAAGCTGGGAAATGTCGGGGAAGGCACGGATGTTTGGTGGTCACCAAATGTCTTTACTACCTATAAAAACCACAAGATGACTGAAGACAACTGCTCATTCATTAATTCATTTTGAGGACCTACTTTGCATCCGACCCTGTTCTAGATACCAGGGATATAGCAGAGAAGACAATGAACATGGCTCTGACCTCCATGAAGTTTCCAGTCTAATGAAACAGACATCAAACACATACTTACAACAATTACTATCATGTGGATCTGGAAAGTGAAATTCAAAGCAAGCAGCTTTAGCACCCTGGGTGGTTGTCCACGCTTTTTCCAGGCAATTTTGCTTAAATTGGTCTGTGCAGTTTTCACACTATGGATCCAGTCCCTGTAACTGTGAGAGAGAAACTAAAGCATACTGTATAAAAGAGGCACAGGCATTCCACTTGGACTGCATCAATGGCATCTTCCCTGACCTTGCCACTTCCTTTGCACTACAACCTTTACAATATGTTCATCACACAGCAGCTAGAATGATCTCTCTAAAATGGAATTCAGAGCATGTCATCTGTTCAAAACAACTCTCCACTTCACTCAGTAAAAATCCAAAGTCCTCACCATGGTGGTCTCCAAGGCCTTACAGGATCTGGCCCCTGCCTGTTCCTTAGACCTTGTCCTGTTACTCCCCTGCCTCTCATTCACTCTGCTTCTTTGACTTGGGCCTCCCTGCTGCTCTTCAGATGCATGAAGCAGACACCTGCCTTAGGGACTTTATACTTGCTACTTCCGCTGCCTTGACTTTCTTTCTCCAGACCTTCCCTTCCTGAAGGTCTCAGTTGAAATGAATGTCACTCTATTACAGAGGCCTTCAGGATGCATCCCTCCCCTATAAAATAGCCCTGTCTTCTCCACCTTCTCACTTTTGTTTTTCTCCAAGCTGCCAGCACTTCCTGCAAAATTTGATGCTGGCATTTTCCTCTAACCCTCCCTCCTTCTTTCCTTCTCTACCACCCTCTCTCCCTTCCTCCCTCCCTTCCTTCCTTCTCGCTTCCTCTCAGCCTTTCTTCCTTTCTTTTCTTTCTCTCTCTTTCCAACAGCGTCACCCATTTAAAATGCATAATTCCATGGGGTTTTTTAATATATTCGGAGTTGTGCAATTATCACCATAACCAATTATAGGACATTTTCATGACCTCAAAAGGAAACCCTGTTCCTTTTAGCGATCACTCTCAAATCCCCCCATCCACTCCAGCTCTAAGCCCAGTCCTAAGCCACTACCAATCTACTTTATGTCTCTATATAATTCCTCATTCTGGACATTTTATATAAATGAAATCATATAATATGTGGTCTTTTGTTACTTCATTCACTTAGCATAATGTTTTCAAGGCTCCTCCATGTTGTAACATGCACCAATACTTCATTATTGTTTTATACCTGAATAAAGATTACACTCTATGGATATTCTATATTTTATTTATCCAATTATCAATTGATAAACATTGGCTTGCCTCCATGATTTGACTATTATGAATAATACTGCTATGAACATTCATGTATAAGTTTTTGTGTGTACATGTTCTCATTTCTCTTGTGTATACATCTTGGAGTGAAATTGATAAATCAAATGGCTAACTCTATGTTTAATCATTTGAGGACCTCCCAAACTGTTTTCCAAAGTAGCTGCACCATTTTACACTTCCACTTGTAATATGCAAAGCTGCCAATTTTTTCACACCTTTATCTGACATTTTTATTATAGCTATCCTGATGGGTGTGAAGAGGTATATTTTTGTAGTAGTGATTTATATTTCCCTGATAGTTAATGATACTATCCACTTAAATAAATATTTTGGAGAAATATATACTCATTCTTTGCCCATTTTTAATTGGGTTATTTGCCTTCTTATTATTCAGCTGTAAAAGTTCTTTATTTAAGATGTAAATCCCTCATCAGATATATAATTTTAAAATATTTTCTTCCACTTTATGGATGTCTTTTCACTTTCTTAATGGTGTCCTTCAAAGCCCTCCAATTTTTTATTTTAATGAAGTACAGTTTGTTTTATTTTTATTTTGTGCTGTGTATATGTGTGAGTGTGTGAGTATGTGTGTGTATGCTTGATGTCATATCTAAGAACCTATTGCTAAATTCCAGGTCAAGAAGATTTAATGTTTTCTTCGAAGCATTTTATAGTTTTGGCTTTACATTTAAGTCTTTGATCTATTTTGAGTTAATTTTTTAATATGGTGGGAGGTAAATATTCAAATTCATTTCTTTCATATATTTGTCCAGTTGACTTGTAAGTTTATCCTATGCCAGTACCACACTGTCTTGATTACTGTTACTTTATAGTAAGTTTTGAAATTGGAAAGTGAGTCCTCTAACTTTCTTCTTTTTCAAGATTATTTTGACAATTCAGGGCCCTTGCAATTGCATATGAATTTTGGGATTAGCTTGAAAATTTCTACAAAGAAGCCAATTGGGATTCTGCTAGGGATTGAACTGAGTCTGTAGACCAATTTGAGGAGTATTGCCATCTCAACAAAAGTAGACCTTTCAATCCATGAACATAGGGATGTCTTTCCATTTATTGAAATCTTCTTTAATTTCTTTCAACAATGTTTTGTAGTTTCCGGAATATATGTTTTACAATTCTTTTTTGTTAAAATTTATTCCTAAGCATTTTATTCCATTTGATGCTATGATAAATGGAACTGTTTTCTTAATTTCTTTTTCAGACTGTTCATTGCACTTGTGTGGAAATACAACTTATTCTTTTGTATCTTGTATTGTGTAACCTTGCTAAACTCCTTTATTAGTTCTTATCATGCTTTAGTAGATTCTTTAGGATTTTATGTATACAAGATTATGTCTTGTGCAAATAGAAATAGTTTTATTTATTTCTTTTCAATATGATGCCTTTTATTTTACTTTCTTGGTCCTATTACTCTTTTTTAAAATATATTTTATTGATTTTTTTACAGAGAGGAAGGGAGAGGGATAGAGAGTCAGAAACATCGATGAGAGAGAAACATCGATCAGCTGCCTCCTGCACACCCCCCACTGGGGATGTGCCTGCAACCAAGGTACATGCCCTTGACCAGAATCAAACCTGGGACCTTTCAGTCCACAGGCTGATGCTCTATCCACTGAACCAAACCGGTTACGGCGGTCCTATTACTGTTGACTTTTCTTATTTCACTTTATTTTTTATAGACTTTGCCATTACAATTATATTGGATGCTTATCTGTTTATAAATGCCTTCACTAGTATTTAAGCTTCTGGAAGGCAGGTTCTTTCTCTATTCTGTTCGCTGGTTTTCTGGAACAGAGCTGGCACATAGTAGGTGCTCAATAAATATTTAGGTTCTCTGTCAGCTTTCAAGGTGAATCTACCAAAGGGACATTTTCCTAATTTTAGCATGCTCTCAAGACCGAGCATTGCCTGGAGTTGAGGCCATACTTGAGTGTGAGCAGTTCAAAGCATCCAGGACCACAGTACCAGGACACACACACCTTTTCAGGAACCAGAAGAAGGCATTGCAAAAACAACAAACAACAAAATCACTTTCCAACTGTAACTACTGACAGAAAATCAACTTGCATCTCGGGCTCTAAGATGGGGGTCTACAGGATCCCTTCCAGCTTCCACCTTCATAGTGACTGCTTCTTTTCCTATCACCTGACAACCTAGGGCAGAGGGACCTCTTGTGGCTGCAAAACAGTAGCAGGAGCTAAGGGGTCTTTTGACTATTACACTGTGGTAAGTCCCCAGGATGAGGTCTCATTCAAGAGCTGCTATAGTCTCTGCATTGGACAGATTCCACCTGCACCTGCAACCCCATCATTTCTCCTGCCAACAACATCTCCTGGCCATTGTTTTTGTTGCTTTCACTTGAACCATCCTTTATCAGTATTGAAAAAAAAAATCATTAATCAGAGCAATGAGGAGTGATAGGAGGAGGTTTCTGTAAGGCTAAATAGAGGAAGAGCTCGTCTGGAACAAAGAGTGGGTAATTTGGGCTCTATGACACAGGTTAAGATTTCTGGAATTCAGGCAGGCAGGCAGCAGCTCCCCAGGGAGGTGGGCTGTTGGTGAAACTGACCCTCCTTTCTTCCACCCATCCACGTCAGGGCAACTGGGGGAGAAGATGATATAGGGATTCTTCTGACTCTGCTTCATTTACTAAGAAAATGGGTCATTTCAGGTAACCCAATAAAGCAAAGTTAAGACTATGGGGAAATGTACAGGACAGAATTTTAGATGTTAGAGTGTGCAAAAAAACTGTTCTCTCAAAAGGCTGTCCTGGGTTCTGGCTTCATTTGACCCAGAGTATGTTCAGGAAAAGTAACTGCAATCTCCATGCCATATGTAAGGGGAAAGAAAGGGATATCCAAAGTATTTCTAAGGAAATGGAGGAAAACAAGAATTTATGGGATATGTGTGAGGCTTTTCATAGTATAGTTTTTCTATGCTGATGAGTTTTGTCTATTTTACTGATGCTTTGACAATTGAGTCATAGAATAAGATGTTGGAAACTTAAAATATTGAAATTGAATATATCTTGAAGGCTATTGCACTTAAAATGTCAGGTTCAAATTTTATGATTAAGAGAACTACATTAATAAATAATGTATATAATGCTTAATATGTGGCAGGTTCTGTTCATTTAGTTCTCCCAGCAGCCCTCAGAGGCAAGTGCTGTCACTAATCCCATTTTCCAGATGAGGAAATTGAGTCAAGGCCTCACAATCCGGCAGGGCGTCAATTTGAATTACGATCATTTAATTGCAGAGCCTGGGTTACTGAAGCAATTTATTTTCGATGCCATTATAGTTTATGATAAGTACTCTGTCAATCTAAAAATTCTTAATATTCAAACTATATATATTTGCAGATAGAAAAGTGTCAACCAAAGTAATATGTCAGCTTATAGGCTGCTGAGAATTTACCCACAAGATATTCTATTTTATTAATGTTTTTTAAATATTTTTGACTGATTTTAAAGAGGAAGGAAGAGAGAGAGAAACATTAGTATGAGAAAGAAATATCGGTCAGTTGCCTCCCCCACCGGCCCTGACCAGGGATCAAACCTGCCACCTTTTTGGTGGAGGGGATGATGCTCCAACCAACTGAGCCACACCAACCAGAGCTACCAAGAAGATATTCGTATATGTATGCTAAAGACCAAGATACATGCACCATATATGCTCATTATAGGATTTTTTTTCCTTTTGTTAAGAGCCAAAATCTCAAGAGAGCCTAAGCATCCATTAAAAAAATTGTTTAAGTAAATTGTAGTCTAGCCATAAAAATGTAATATTCTGCAGCCACTAAAAAGAACATGCAAGACTGGTCTATGATGATGCAGAAACTTTGGAAAATATGGAAAAACAAATTTGTATAAATAACAAAGAATGTACATATAATTTTCTGAAAGGACATAGAAAAATCTAACTGTGGTTAATATTGAAGTTAAGGCAAGGGAAAAAAACATAGCAATGTAAATATACTTAACACTATTGAACTGTACACTTAACAGCGATCAAGATGGTAAATGTTACATTACATGTATTTTACTACCATAAAAAATAAGTAAGAGAGGAAAGACACATACTTCTCATTTCATATCTTTCTAGTCTCTTTGATATTTGTACATATTACTTTTATTTTCATAAATACTTCAATAAAAAATAAAGGAAGTGCATACAAGAACGTTTGAGTGGTAAGAGGGGCTTAGAATCACTTACTAGAAGCATCCAGCTGTATTTTCACTAGTGTCCCATGCGAAGAGCTCTAGGAGTCAACAACAGTTAAATTTATGTGCGATTTCAAGTGCCTATGCGGTCGTCTGAAAGTTCCTAAATAAACTCCCTCTAAGCTTCACATCCCATTAGGAGAAGAGGGTTTTGTTGAATGTGGTCTGTGTAAAAACAACATTCGCCTCAGCACCCACCTGACATATTTCCCTAGAATTTATTTCAGGTTATCTTGTTTTGAGGAACAGGTAGTCCCACTGTCACCTCAGACTGTCCTGAGAACACATTATCCTGGTGTCCTCCCTCTTCTTGACCCTGCAATTTCTTCATAACCATTTATGGCTTTTGTTTTGTCCCTGTTTATGACTTCAAACAGTGAGCCAGAATATAAAAATGCACAGGGTGTAGGCCAAACATTGTAAATTGTTGAAACATAGGCAAGCATCTAACAGAGAACATTAACATTTATTAGTGTTACTTTGTCCCTATCTTGGTGTGAAAATATTGGCTGAGCTTGAGTCTCTAAGATTTCATCCCTGCCTCAAAGAATTCAGGATCTCGTGAGTAAAGAAATCTCAACTTCTGGAAGAGACTTTGGAGATGATCTGGTTTCCAGTTCCTGCAGGGGCCAGAAGGTAAATAAATAGAGACAATGGCCAGGTGGGGAATGAGGACACTTGGGGAGTGAGTGCCCCATCAAAAGAGAGCTGTCTCTAAACTCCAGCTCATGGTTATGCTATAGGACCCAGGGTGGCGAGAATGTTGCTTCTGATTCTTCCAGAAAAGCTGGAAATCTAGACTTTATGCAAATGATTCCAATTTTTAAATGTTGGCAATTAATTTGAAAGCACTGTGAGGGCCCAACAAAACATGTCTCTTGGCTGAACTGAAATGTTATCTCAAATGGAATCCAACTCTTCATTTTAGGGAAGAGGCTCAGAGGGAAGGGAAGTCACTGGCATAGGGTCCCAGGGCTGGGTTGTGGAAGGAACTGGCACCAGACCCAGTGTGCCTTCCAATCCCTCAGCCTTTCAGCCCCTCCAATAAAGCTCAGACTAACTTTCAATAAGCACATGACAAGTTTTCCACACTCACACTTGTCAGTTAGCCTTCAACTTGATGGGCTAGACTAGACCTTAATCACAAAGAGAAGACCCATATGACAAACTCCACCCACTGGCCAGTTAATTCTGGCTAGAGTCTAGCTCTTGACCTTTTGGGGAAGAAAGGGCTGAAATTTTACCCTTAGACAAGTCCATGGAAGGAATGGGAAAGTCTGCACTTTCTGGTAGAAATTTTTAAAAATCACTAATTATAACATGGTAAAGGTAGCATTGCTTGGGAAGATCTTTTACTCAGCTTCCCAGAAAGCAGATATAGTCTCCATCTCTGTTCCATGGGAACTTTACAGTGTGGGGCTTTGCCAAGAACATGTGTTTCCCCATGTCATGAGAGAAAATGAACCTGTTGTCTTAAGAGCATGGTCTTTGGAGCCAGATGGCCTGTCTTCAAATCCACACCCTGGAAATTACCAGCTGTATGATCTTAGACAAAGCATAGGACTCTGCTATGCCTCTATCTCTTCATCTGTACAATGGGAACAATGTCTGCACCTCTATACCATGGTAGTAGCAAAGATTAGATGTGTAAATATGCATAAGGCATATGGCAAGCACCATGTAAGTCAGCCATACCAGGGAAGCACCTGGAGAGCTTCCAAAAAATATTGATACTTGGGTCTCACCCCTCAAAGACTGTTTTAACTATTCTGAGATATGTGTGGTCTGGTCTAAGTGCTTATTAAATAAATGATGGTCTTCTAAGTAATTGATTTGGGGGTAAGGGTAAAACAATATAAATTTATTGTCTCACAGTTCTGGAGGCTAGAATTCCAAAATCAAGTGTCAGCAGACCCATGCTTCCTCTGAAACCATAGGGAAGAACCCTGCCCTGGCTAACCTAACTTACGATGGTGGCTGTCAAGCCTTATGGTTCCTTGGTTTGCAGCTGCATCTCTGAATAATTGATCTTTAAAGAATCTAAAATGCTCTCTTCTTCATTTTAGCACATATTTTGCAGCCTCTCCATGAAGTTCTCCAGGTGATTGTATTTCAGTAGCTTTTAGCATGGGTGTGGGGGAGGGGGCGGGCGGGGCACAAGGTCTTGGGTAAGTTTGCAAAGAAGGTGAGATGGTCCTTGGAGCCTCCCTATGCCCTCTGCTCTCCTTCCACTTCTCTGCCCCCTCTCCCAGTATTCAGACAGCCCCTGGAGATTCTGACTCAGCTGGGGTCGGGGGGGGGGCGGTGGGGGGGGTGGAAGAATTGGCGAGAATTCTCTGAATAAGTATGTGTGTTTAAAAGAGGGATCTGTAGTAAATCCAAATAATCTCTGATGAGTGGAATAAGCCTGTGGAGCCATTGGGGTGTGGGGATGAGCACTGAAGGGATGTTTTCTCCATCTCCCTCAACCTTATACCAATTCCAATGACCCAGGCCAATAGGGAACAGGGGCCTTGAATGTGGCCCCCCATCATCAAAAGATGGTACCTCTGAGATGCTGACTGATTGAGTCAGAAGCATTGCTGATACAGGGAATTATTATCAATCCAGTGTGTTACATCCTACCTGGTAAAAATGCAACACAGCATGCTCTCAAATTACAATGGAATGATTAGGATTTCACTTTATCACAGGAGGCTTAACCGTGGGCTAGAGTTTGTAAGTTACTATCTCAACATCTTCCGTTTTGGTGGTGATCACAAACTCTAATGTTGTGGGGATAGGAACAGAGGAGGGTAAGACTTCATGTGACAGAATGTCTGGCCTGAAATGGGAAATTTGGGGGGAAGGCTTTCAAATCAACTGAAACCTTGAAGGGGTGGTAGCATCTGAGGTTTCAAGCACAGAACCACCAAGTTCCTTTGTTAGTGCCTCTGGTAGTTTTTATAAGCCTCCATGTTTCCCCTGGGCTTGGTATCTTATTAGTAAGCACTCTATTGAACACATTTGTTCTCATGGCAGGAATGTGAATACAAAGCCTTCCATGGTGATTCTGGACTTTGCCACTAGAAAAACAAGGCAGTTGGTTGACCAAAGGTAGATTCATTCTTTATACATCTCCAACCTGAAGCATCATGAACATCTCTGTTCTCCAGCCACTGAGCTACGGGGCTTGTCCTGAGAGGCCTATACCATTTTCTTTCTCTGTCCTGGGCTGTTAAGATTTCTGAAGTTGCAGAAAAATATAATAACAATTATATTAGCTAATACTTGCTTAGTACTGACTATCCTAAACCCCAAACCCTCTGCATAAACTAACAAGTCCAGTCCTCAAACACCCCTATGAGGTAGGTAAACCAATTTTTCAGATGAGGAAACCAATACACAGAAAGGTTAAGTGACATACCTAATGTCACACAGCTAAGATTGGCAGAACTTGGACTAGAATTCAGCCAGTCCAATTTCAGCTACACTGCCTTCCCAGAGAGTACCTGGCCTGGTACAATTTGTTGTACCTTTGTTAGACTATGTGGTCATGGAGGGACGCTTTCAAAAACCCACTTCTGCCTTATAAGCCCTAACAAGTAGCACCGATCTGCCACCTTCCTCTCAACCCTTCCATGAGTGAGAACATCTAAGCTGTTTCCCAGGAGATCCCTCAACTGCTCTCATCTCACTCTGACCTCTTCTACTCATAGTTCCTCTTTCTCTCAGGTTTCAGAGAACAAGGGTTCACCCCTCACAAGACAAACACCCCTGCTGTGCTTTAAATCACTCCTTGAACCATTCCTCCTTGGAGCAGCAACATTTCTTAAAGTTCCATACATTCTGTTTCTCCTTCTCCTTCCCTGATGCCCACAAAAGCACAAGCATCTCAAAAAGTCCAGGTACACAGCACTGGCTCAGAGCCAGTTGTTTGGGTTTGAATCCTGGACCTGTGTCATCTTGGGCAAGTAACTTAACCCAAGTGCCATCTATAAGCTGTGGATAACAAGACTAGTCATCCAATGGGATGGCTATAAAGATTAAAATAAATTAGACCAAGTGCTTAGGATAGGGCCAGGCACATAG
Organism: Myotis myotis; assembly: GCF_014108235.1. NCBI lineage: Eukaryota > Metazoa > Chordata > Mammalia > Chiroptera > Vespertilionidae > Myotis > Myotis myotis. Next base: position 35,329,121 of record NW_023416317.1, on the reverse strand, counting down.
TAAGTGTTCTAAATGTGACTGTATTATTTTTTATCTCCTTTACTGGAGATACATTTTACTTGGCCCCACTGCTCTAGGCAGATACCTTCCCACTTCCTTCTTTGATCCCAGTGTCCACATAACTCTCCAAATCAAAATCCTCCAATGGCTCCCCATTGTCTACACAAAAAGATAAGAGAGCATGGTGTTCAAGGCCTGCCCCTTCTTCTGTGTGAAATGCTTCTTCCCTCCTTCCCTGCCTGATCAATCCCTACCCATTCTTCAAGGCCCAGGTTCCATGATGCCTCCTACAGGAAACCTTCTAAGATCACTGCTTCCTTACTGGGTCCCTTGGTTTCTACCACTTTCCAGCACTTCTCAAGTACATGGTAGATGTGCTTCCTCTCATCTACCATCCATTAAGTTTCTTCTCCCACTATCATTACTTTCACAGCCAGATCATATTGAGTGTTCACAGGTGTTAACCACTGAAGTGCATGCATTATCTCAGCCAATCCCTACAAACAATGGTGGAAGTCATCCACATTTTATAGATGAAGCCTGGACAGCTTCGTAACTTACCCAAAGTCACTGAGCTAGCAAGTGACGGAGCCCAGACTTAAAGCCAGACCACAGAGCTTGTTACTTTAACCCTCATACTCCACAGCTGCTTGACCGTCTTTGTATCTCTCCAGCCTTAATACAAAAAAGTGTGCTGCCTAGTACGTCATCAACAGCTAAGTAATAATAATAACACTGATGATCATAACAGAACAACTAACTTGTGCTTCCTATGTGCCTGGCACCTTTCTAAACACCTTACATTTATTCATCAATGCAATCTTCACAACAACCATTTGAAGTAGATATACTTATTGTCCTCATTTTATAGATGAGGAAGCTGAGATAGAAACCCAGAAAGTTTGGTCCCAAAGTCCCTGCATTTAATTAATATGCTATCTCCTAGCATGTCTATTTTGAATAAATGGATTTAAATGAGGAAAAAATAAAGAAAAAGAAATATCATCGAAAAAAAGCATTTCATAAACTTGCACTTTATAAACATCTCCTAAACCAAATGACAGGAACTGAACTATCACATTTAGCCACACGTCCAAATATGGAGAAGGCAGGTCAGAATTTAAGGACACGGTACCAAGACCACAGAGAACCTGGAAGAGAGCAAGAGGCCCAGGCAGCACCTCCTGCCACAGCTCCCTGCTTTTTCCAGCCTCAAAGCTATGAACACACATTCGGGTGGCCCTGGGCTCTTAGTTGATTTTATTTGACCTCCTCAGGGAAAAATCAAGAAGGGCCTGCTGGCTCCCACACCTGTTGCCCAGCTCAGGCTCTATGCTGGGAACATCGTGCTGAGTGCCATGGTGAATTCTGTGAGCGTGAGCCAGTGTGTCCACACAGGCATGTTCCCATACAACCTCCAGGCACCTGCCCAAGGTACATGGAGTCAAGGTCATTCCTTGACAAGGGTTAACTAAACACCTACTTTGGGCTTCATTCAGGAAGGGGGCAAAGGTGCAGATGGAGGGGGAGGGAGGAATAAACAGAGGTCCTTACTTTCCTATCCCGGTACTTATTCTGGACTCCTCAGCTGGGACAAATACTCTCAGTTCTAGTTAGCTCATTGGTATGCATGAAAACTGCTTGCTTTGCTGATGCTGAAACATCTTGTTCTTCCCTTATCACAGTACTTATTCCCCTTCACTGCAATTGCTCTTTTAACGGTCATTTACCAGCAAACAGTAAGTAAGCTCCATACAGGGAGGAATCTTGCCTGCTTGTTCATCTCTATATCCACGGGTTCACTATCCTGCCCAGCAGGTATGCACATACCTACTGAATAAATGCATAAGCCCGTAAATGAATACACGGTCATGTCAACAGACGTGCTCACGAATATAATTTCTGGTCTGGGGCCTCAATTGTTGGTACGGGACCCTCAGAGCTCTCTTTCCCTCCACCCTGGCTATCGACAGTTTTCCAACAGTAGGTTTTCTCTCAACCTGGATCCTATGTTGGACGTGTAGTATCAGTGAGAAATAAACCTTTGCTGTTTGAAGCCATCAAGACTTGGTTTTTTGTTTTTTGGTGTTTTGTTACTATAGCAAAACCTAGTCTATCCTGACTGATAGATATTAAGTCCATTTAAGTTTGTCAGGGCCTACAGAACTAAAGAGACTCCCCAGGAAGCTACTTTCTAGAATAGCTCAATACAACTTTCTGCAATTATGGAAACATTCTATATCTACTCTGTCCAATATAATAGCCACTAGGCGTATGTGGTTATTAAGCACTTGAAATGTGGCTAGTGTGACTGATAACCTGAATTTTAATTTAAATATGGCTAGTGCTTATTGTATTAGATAGCATAGTTCTAGAATGTACCATAGTGGTAGATGCTGTAATACACTATGCTACAACCCCTCATTCCATCTGATTTCAGGGCAACTGTGGTGGACATTCCATGCCCACAACCTGAGACCCACATCAAGTATACTTTACACTGTATCTCTCTGGTCTGCCAAATGCAAAAGTACAGAGGTGTGATGGAGAGTTGATGCCCCCAGAGGCAATCTTCAACAGTGGAGAAGTCAGTGATCAAATGCTCCCACCTCCCTGTTCTCTGGTGGGAAGATTCTGAGCATGTTTAACATGGTTTGACACTGTTTCTTGGAGAGTCCCTAGAGAAATACCTACAGAACATAACCCATTTATTCACATACCTTTTATTAGTCTTTTTCACTTTCCCTACTCCTTCGGTTCTGCTCTCGGAATCACCTCCCAAATAAGCTACTTTTGCCCAAGTGCCCCTGGTGGCAAGATGCTTTAGATTACAGCAGTTCTCAACCTTCCTCATGTTGTGGTGACCCCCAATTTCATTGTTACAAATTGAACATAATTAAAGCATAGTGATCAATCACAAAAACAATATGTAATTATATGTGTGTTTTCCAATGGTCTTAGGCGACCCCTGTGAAAGGGTCGTTCGACCCCCAAAGGGGTCGCGACCCACAGGTTGAGAACCGCTGCTTTAGAAGAAATCCAAACTAAGAGAAAATGGTTCTACTTTCCTAAGAACCCCACAATGAAGGCTGCTAATTCATTACTTTAATAAATATATTTTAAACTTTGACTAACTATCCAATAATGATTTGTCTTTCCACATTTTTTTTAGCCTGCCTCTGTGATAGGTGAAGGTGAGCTATCAAAGGAAGGACAAGAGCACTCACAGACTGCATGATCTACTTTTTGCTTTAAAATGCAAATGAGCCCTGGCCAGGTAGCCCAGTTGGGTAAAGCATCATCCAGATAAGCCAAGGATGTGGGTTGGGTCTCTGGTCAGGGCACAAACAAAAATCAACCAATGAATGCATAAATAAGTGGGACAACTCAGTGTTTTTCTCTCTCTCTCTAAAAATTAATAAATATTTAAAATATATATTAAAATGCAAATTAAAGACAGATAGTATACTTATTAAATGCCATCTGAAACGCAAATCCCAGTTTTTATCAGTTTTGGGGGGGAAAAGACACTTTAATCCAAATATAACATTTAGAGAGTGAGCTAAACATTTCAAGGCTCTAAATTCCATTCCACCCAGTCTGCATTTTATAAAATTTCTTCTAATGATGATGCATTCAGGCTGAGTCTCCCAGGCCCCTGCAGGAGGCAGTTGTCTCTTGAATCCCCTGAGCTAATTTGCCTTATAAAAGTACAATCTCTCCCCAGTTGCTAGCCTTGACTCTGATGGAGAACAACTTGGTGAGAAGGAAGGCCTACAGAAATGGCTGGCTTTATGGAAGAGCCCTGATCAGGAAAAGCTTCCATAAATATAATTATTACACACTTCATATGTGCTATTTAAGGGCCCATGGCATCCTGGCTGCTGCCATTGGTATACACAAAGGCTTATTCTTATGACAAGAAACTGTCAATTATTGAGAGCTAATAATGGCTGGACTCGGTACTAGGTTTTATGTACAGGATTTTATTAATCCTGAGAAACAAAGTATTATTGGAGCCATTTTGCAGCTAGGGAAAACTGAGGTCCAGAGACAATAAGGAATTGGGATTCAGACCCAACTCAACTTGATCCCAGATTTCATGTGTTCTGTTCTTTTATACAATGCTTAGGATATATGGCACTCCCATAGATCTTTGGGCAAGATAAGGAAAACAAAAGGATAGCAATAACTGAAGAGGCTTTTGTGTTAAGCAGAAAAGTGAAGGATGAAGCAGAAGAAAGAGAATGAACAATAAATTAGGAAACAGATATGGCTTCCAGTTCAGTATTTGCAGGACCTAAGGTAAATACCTTGTTCTCTCTGGATCTCAGTTTCTTCATCATGGAATGAAATGGCTCAACGGAGTCATCTCTCTGGTCTCAACCAGCTCAGTATTTTTGCTGGTCTGGTCATACAGTTCTAAAGGCTGCTGAGCTCAGCCTCCTTGGACAATCATTCCAAGTTAGATTTTGTTTTGTTGTGGCTTCTCTTAGACTAATGAAGTTCAGGGTTGGTGTTGGGTGATGCTATATTCACAACCTAAGTCAGATGAGAATTTTATGGTTTCACTGGGTAAATGGTCCAATTCAAATATTTGTCATTCATTTTTTCTTAACAAATTTTTTAATTTCAGAATAGTTTAAGATTTAAGGGAGATTTGCAAGGACAGTACAGAGCACTGCCATATACCCTACACCAGAGTCCTTCACTATTAGCATCTTATAATACTATGGGACATCTATCACAACTAATGAGCCAATAATGATTCAGTGTTATTAACCAAACACCATACTTTATTCATATTTCCTTCACATTTACCTATGCCCTTTTTTTGTCCCAGGATCTCATCCAGGAGAACATATTACATTTAGCATTCATGATCTTTAGGCTACTCTAAACTGTTTCTCAGATTTTCTTGTTTTTGATGACCTTGACAGTTTTGAGGAGTACTGATCAGATATTTTGTAGAATGTCCCTCAATTTGGGTTTTGTGTTTTTTCTCATGGATATACCATGCTTATTACTTCAGGGGAGGAAGGCCACAGAAATAAAGGGCCATTCTCATCGCATCATATCAAGGATGCTCACTATCAACATGACATCACTACTGATACAAACCTTGTCGCATGGTTTAGGTAGTGTTTCCCAGAAACATCATTGCCCTTCTTTCCATACTGTGCTCTTCAGAAGTAAGTCTCTATGTTTAGCCCACATGTTAGAGATGGAGAATATGCTCTATCTCCTTGATGGGGAAGCATGCATTTTTATAAAGTACAAACATGTAGGCAATTTCTGCTAGAGAACAGATACCAACTCTAAACCTTATTTCCCTAAAACAACTAAGCCAAAATGTTGGTGAAATGTAATCACTGTATCCAGTCTTTGAAAGGGGCATTCCTTAACAATGAGGGCAAATTGCTTTAGACAAGTAGCATGCATAAAGCATCCTAAAAGATGCTGCTGAGTAGAGTGCTTATTCTTATTTCTATTTACAGAAGACTTATACACTGTTCACAACATTTAATCTCATTCTGACGTACAAATCCAATGCAGTTGAGTATTACCTACAGAGAGCTCTTAGAAATAAATAAGGAAAAAATTGCAACTATCTTTTCAAATGAACAAAGGAGATAAACAATAAATTCACATAAAAAACACAAATGGACACCACAAAGAGTCTAAAGTGGTTATCTATATGATGGGCATGGCAATGGAGAAATTATCTTCTTACTTTCTACATTATGATTTCTGAATATTAAAGAACAAAACTCTTTGTAACCATTTTTTAAGAGCAGTAAAATAATTTTACTGCAAGAAAATTATATCAATTAAAATATATGTAGGATGGCTTCTCATCCGATACTTGCTATGAAGCCTGGAATTTGCTCTAGACTCCGTCTTTCGCTTAGCTGTTTCTTGCAGGGGAGAACCTGCAGGCTTTGAAAACAGATGGCTGGTATTGGGAAACATGATGTGACTATTTATTTGCATCTCTTAATTGGAAATTTAGCATGCAAGGTCACTCCACCTTCTATGTTTATAATAAGAAATTACAGATGTTTTTCTTTGCTAGGTTTTCAAGATTTGGTGATTAAGGCTATGATGGAAAACCACTGTTCACAAAGCAATTTTCATTCGACTTGCCATTAACTGGAAAAATATTAGTCATGTGCAGTTTCTGAGGAATATTATTTTTCTGCATACTCTTGCTTTGGTTATAATAAATAAATGTATATGTAGACATCCTTCTCAATGAAGAAGTTGTTAAACTGAAACCATTAAGATGATTCAAAAAGAATTACAAAATCTGTCATCTCTATTTAACTTGTATCAAGAATGAGAACAATTAAAAATAACCGGGGGACATATGTAATATTTTCAATAATAAAGATTTAATTTAAAAAATTAAAAAATACAAAAAAAATAACTGGATCCAAAATGTAATTATAAATTTATAGTCCTGCAAAGAAGACCCTTAAATGAACACACTGATATTTGGGGGTGTTCAAATAAGAGAAATGTAATGTAATATTAAAATTCAGCCATCACTACTGAGTAATAAGCGTGTAATAAGGTGTGATCCTGCATGTGCTACTGAAATGTAGTAGGAGAAAGAAGAGTGTTCGGGTTGCTAGTCAGGCAAGGGGAGCACTGGTTCTGCATTGTCCCCAGAGAAAGAACCTAAGATAAACACAGATGGGAGCAGAAGAAATCAGTGCCCACTTATTTGAAGGTGTGATTGCCTGTGTAGAAAAGATGCTCATAGAAGCGCTATGCATTTGTTTCTCTGACAAAGGCTAGAGCCATGATCACAAGCCTCGAGCTGCGAGGCATTGAATTAGCTTTGAGGTTATTGTTCAGGGCCTCTGAATACCTTCTGGTCTGCTGTTCGCTGATTAGCTGAAGAAAATACGTTCAACACACATAATGAAACCTCTCCTATCATCAAGTTTTTATTTGACTGTCAGGGTTGAGCAGCCAAAATAACTTCAGAAGCTACTGAGAATGCGAGGCAAGTACGTTTATTGGAACTTAAGGGAGGCGTGTGACTTAAGCCATCATGGATCTATCTAGACCTTCTGAAGCGTTCAGGATATCCTATTGGAAAATGGTTTGGAGTTTTTTGTTTTGTTTTGCTTTTTGGATTTGGTGCTGACTTCATTTGGAACATTTAAACTTTTTGGATACTATTTTTGAACAAAAATTTTCTACAAATTTGACTCAGAAAGAGTTGAGATGAAAGAAAGGAGCACTAAAATTATTTTCCCAATTCCAAACCTTCAGACAACATTGGAATATTTATATTGGAGATCCACAGGGCAACATTACCCAATTTGGTTACAATCTTTCCATTACAGTGAACTGCCAGGCTGAAAAACAGCCAGAGTGGTGATGGGAAATTCTTTTTATTCTGGCAGAGACTAAATACAAATAAAATTCGGTAAAGTATCTAAATCAGATCCTCATCATCTCGGAAGTTCTGATTCATCGTCAGAATCCAGCCTAAGACAAAAAAGTCTCTTTACTTGTTGGACAGTTTGTTTTAAAGAACAATTTTCTCCGATGTATACTCCTTATAGCCAAATGTTCCAATGATTCATTTTCTAATTTCTGTGCCAAATCCTGCCAGGAAATGGTTTTAATGCCTCACCAAACTGATAGGGTGTCTGTCAATATACCTAATAATGTAGAAAACACTTTTGCTACTGGGGATCAAAAAAATCTTCCCCAGAAGATGGCTGCCAGCTATCTCAGGTGTCTGATTTGCAGCAAACATGGAAAGTTTGCAATCCCTTGGGTCAAGGACATTTTGATAACTAAGTATGTTCAATGGGCACCTGACATATTGTAGCTCATATCAGGTCTTTTCCAAACCACAACCACCACTACCAACAAAACAAACTGTCCAAATCAGCATCTTCCATGTTTTGCTCAAAGACATGAAAGTCACCAGAAGATACAATACTTCAATTGGAAGGTGTTTCCCAAACTTTTTTGCATATCACCATGGAAAACGTTGCCATATTCTAGAACCACTGTACTATCAGGTAGAACCATATAAAGTTGCCAATATCTGGGCATGCACTACAAAATAAGAAATTTCATATGGTTCAGTCTAATATTATTTGCTTAATGTTTTTCTCCAGATTTACTACATTTAAAATTTGATATTGCATCAAGCAATTGTGCTCCTCAGGATTTATCTAGTGGAGTTGAAAACTTACGTCTACACAAAAGCCTGCACACAGATGTTATAACAGTTCTATTCAGAACTGCCAAAACTTGGAAGCAATCAAGATGTCCTTCAGTAGGTGAAGGGATAAATAAACTGGGTGCATCTAGACAATGGGATATTATTCATTGCTAAAAAGAAATGAGCTATTAAGCCATGAAAAGATATGGATCAAACTTAAATGGATATTACTAAGTGACAAAAGCCAGTCTGAAAAGGCTGCATACTGTTTAATTCCAACAATATGACATTTTGTTAAAGACAAAACTATCAAGACAGTAAAAAGATCAGTGATGGCCAGTGGTTGGGGGAGAAAGGGATGAACAAGCAGAACACAGAGGAACTATAGGGCAGTCAAAATCCAGTGATACTATAATGATGGATACATGTCATCATTCATTTGTCCAACCCATAGAATGTACAACAGTGATCCTGAGGTAAACTATGAACTTTGGGTGATTTTTTTTCATATCAACATCGTTTTGTCAAGTGTAACAAATGCACCCCTCTTCTGAGAGATATTGATAATGGGAGAGGCTATGCATGCTTGGGACAAAAGTTACATGGAAAATCTCTCTACCTTCCTCTCAATTTTGCTATGAATATAAAATTGCTCTAAAAATAGGCTATTAGAAAAACTAAGAACGACAAAACCTTAAATTAGTGATAAGTATTCTGGTCCATATGCATACTGTAGTAGAAAGTCTCCAAATATGACCACCATTAATTTCTTCCCTTTCTATACATTCATGGAGGTAAAGAGTTGCTGGTGGCCATACTGGGAGACTATTATTCCTCTTCTTGAATCTAGACTGGCCTTGTGACTTTCTTTGACCCATACAGTGTGGCATGGCAGGGTGAAGTGGTGACAGTTCTGAGCGTGGCCTCTAAGAGGCCTAGCAGCTTCTGCCCTGCTCTCTGAAGAAAAGCCAGCAACTATGTAAGAAATATGACTACACTAAGACCACCACACTGTGAGGGAGCCTGGAAGCTGGTCACATGAGAGACAGGTAGGGGAAAACTGAGGAGCTTGGCCAACAGTGAGAACTATACCACCCGATGAACCATCCCAGCCAGCTCTCAGCAATGAGTCATCCCTACAAGGCCCTAGACACGGTGAAATACAGATAAGCCATCTTTCCTGTGACCTATCTGAATACATGGCCACAAAATCAATGAAAATAATAAAATGTTTGTTGCTTTTGTCATCACATTTGGAAATAAATAATTGAAACATGCTGTCTGAATAGATTTGCCTGGTGGTTTTGACATGGATTCTGCTGCCAGACTGCTCCAGGTCTCAGCTAGACAACTCACCAGTGAGGTAAACTATGACTGTGGAAGACTGCTGCACCGGTGGCCCCCAATGAACCACACCTCCCAATATTCACTGCCCTTGTGCAGTCCCTCCCACACTGACACTGGGCCTGGCCACAGGACTTGCTTTGGCCAATGGGACATTAGCAAGTATAATGTAAGCAGAGACTTGATAAGCACTTGCATAATGGGACCTGTCCTCCTGGAAAGCTTGCTCTCAGAGCCCTGAGCCACCAAGTGAAGAAACCCAGCTACCTGGCAGAAGAGATTACCTAGAAGGTGAGAGAGATTCCCAGCTAGTCACAGCTGTTCCAGCCATCCTTGCTCAGATGCCAGAAATGCAAGTGAAGAAGAGCAAACTGACCTGCTGAGGCCGGCCCAGATCACAATCAAAAGATAGATAGATAGATAGATAGATAGATAGATAGATAGATAGATCATTGTTGTTTAAAGCCACTGAGTTTAGGGATGACTTGTTATGCAGCAATAAATAACTAAAATAGAAATTCAATTAATAAAATCATAAATGTGATTATTATTTTTCCTAGCACAATTTAAAATGTTTTAAAAGTCAATGTACCATGTTAAATTATGTATCACCAAACAATACACCTACCAGACTTTCGGAAATGCAGTTTTAATGGGAAAAAACAATAACAATATGTATAATAGCAATTATTAATTGAATATCTATACTTTTCTAGTTTCTGGGCTAAATGGTTTATATACATTATCTCAACAACCCTATTAGGTAGGTGATATCATTTCTATTGTATAGACAAGGAAAATGAAACTCAAAAGGTTATTTGCTGCCCTGACCGGTTTAGCTCAGTGCATAGAGCGTCGGCCTGCGGACTCAGGGGTCCCAGGTTCGATTCTGGTCGAGGGCATGTACCTTGGTTGCGGGCACATCCCCAGTGGGGGGCGTGCAGGAGGCAGCTGATCGATGTTTCTCTCTCATCGATGTTTCTGACTCTCTATCCCTCTCCCCTCCTCTCTGTAAAAAATCAATAAAATATATTTTTTTTAAAAAAGAAAGGTTATTTGCCAAAGGTCACCTGAAGGTCACATTTCATGACCCTTACAACTCTTTTGTTGTTGAGTAGAAACTTTCCTTGATCTGGAAGCAAATGAATGAAATCTACTCTCTATAGAAATATGTTTTCTACCTTTTAGATATGACTTGCTGAGATCTTTGCTTACATAATATTCAGGGTCTACTTCAGGGATAGAGCTTCTCTACTTGACCAGAAACTTAGGGTATAGACAGGCTTTTCACCCACCCACCACCTTACCCATCTCCTACTCCTACTGGGGGAAGAGGGCCATCAGGACTAGTACATTGTTCTCACTAGAGCCATTCTGACTAATAACCAATAATATTTATGGTTATGTACTGTTTTGTGCTGAATTCTGAGTTCCGGATGAAAGGTTAAGAAGAGATTCAGTATAAGGGTAAAATATGACTTGAACTCTCAAAGACGACTAGTTTACATACCCAAAATAGTCACTAGGCTAAGTAAAGCCATTTTATACAGACAGATATGTTACAGAAATTGGGAGGAAAAGGACAAACGAGGGAGGCTGAATAGCAAAGGAAACTCTTGCATGCCTCAGAAGTTGAGCTAGGTTTTACAATATTGGCACTGGGAGGAGAGGGCATGCTAGGTAAAGAAAACACCCCAGGGAAAGATATGGTGGTGAGAATAATCATGGGACAGAGAGACAGGTTGGGAGTAGGAAATAAGTTTGGATCCATACACCAGAAGCACTGAACAGGCAGAGATTAATTTGGATTCACCTCATGTTCCCAGCCCAGCACAAGGCCAGGCACATAGTAAGTATAGTACCTGCTAAATAAGCATGAGTCACAGGGAGAGAGTGTCCCGTGGAGTATTTGTGGATGGAGGGCCGGATTGGAGAGGGGAAGACTAGGAGGTGAGAAGTATACTTCCAAGGATTATTCAAGAAATGGAGTCAGAGGCCACACTCATGACCTTTCAGGAGGGGTGCTGGGGGTGGGTCACAGAGCCCAGATGGATTCACATCCTGAGGAGAGAGAATCCTCTCTGCCAAGGGAACCCTACGGGCCCAGATTGAGGGCTTCCCTGCCCTGTCTGAAACAGAGGCTCACTTCACCTACTGAGAGACATAGGAAACTCCATGGCATCACTCTTCATTGGCCTTGGACAGAGCTCCGTAACTGACCTCTCTCTTCAGAAACTGACCTTGACTCCACAATGTCCCATTTCTTCCCTCCAGAAATAACCACCTCACCCATGCCCCGTCTTCCTCCTGGGCCTGACCAGCAGCCACAGTTCCTGTACCAGCCTGAAGGGGGAAGGAGGTCTCGTAGCTCCCCCCAAGGGGAACTGAACACTCACTGCGCTTGGGAGGTCCCTAAGTCTCCATCAGCCAGTGAGGTCTATGTGTCTTCTTCAAAGTCCTTTGACCTGGCAACGCCACATGCCATACGCAAGGCCCATCACTGTGAGACCCTTCTGGTGTAAAGTCAGCAAAACCCAAACAAGTGTCCTGACTTCCTGACCATCTGAGCGCTCCCAAGCTCGGACACAACGTTCCCACTCTCTCTTTGTTCTTCAGGGAACAGTGAGCTTTGGTTTGAGGTTACCTCAAAGGAAAGACAATCTGATGTGTGATAAGGAAGCCTCTTTGGCCGCTGGCAGAACAAGGAGGGCCTATCAGACCTGGTTCCAATTAAACAAAGCCAGGCTTTCTTAGGGGGTTAGGCTAAACCATAGCCCTAGTTTTGGGAGAAAAGAAGCCAGCTGAAACTCCAGCCCAAGGCTGACACCTGGGAAACTTCTAGAATTATAAATAAGCAAAGGAAGTTGTGCTTGTGAATCTGTAGCACTAGAAAAGCAATTTCACAAGCCTATACATTTCAAACAGCACCTCTACAAAAAAAAAAAAAAAAAAAAAAGGCTCAGTTTGAAATATTCATTTGCATCAGAATAGTCATGAATATTCAAAAGTCAGCCAGTGTTTCAAAACCATTGTCTATTCCTGGAGCTTTCATCTTCCCTTTGAAAAGCAGATCATGGGTTTTCAAGAAAGGTGGGCTGAGCTGTGCTGTGCTCTGCCCTGCTTGGCAGGAAAGGGGATGATTATTTTTTTGGTTCTTAATATTAAAAATAAAAAAAAAAGCCTCAGCTGGTTGGTGTTAAATCTTTGCTCTTTGTTCTGGTCAGGATATGAATCATGCCACCGACCTAGAATCTAGTTGAGGGGCTCATTTTTTAAACTATTAGGTGAGTTTTCGGTTCAGATCTTGGACATATTTCTCCTATGTGCAGGTTTCCTAAAGAGAAAATCCCACCAGGGCCACGATACAGGCCCTAGGATTTGGGACACACCTATCATAGTGCTCAGACTTTGGCCAACCCACTTCACTTCTGCACTTTAATATCTCCGTGGGTCAAATACAGACTCCGATGTGTCCATTCTCCCTCTTCACTTGTCCCTGTGTTATACAGAGCTAACTAGGATGATACTGCTTAACTGAACGTGCTTTGAACTCCTTGTAGGAAAATCAAGAACAATGGCTGTTAGACAGACATGAGCAGAGTAAGGATGATAGGCCAGGTACAGAAACTCACCAGGGCAGAAAGCCCCGGATGCCCAGGAAGGGGCAAAACTGGGAAAACAAGAACCTCACCTCCAGGGTAATCTGTTCTCCCCTAGCATATCACTGGTCATGCATTTTGGACCCCTGATCTTTCATATCGCTGGTCAGGCAGTTTAGGATCCCTGACCGTTTCCCTTCCTGAAGATAACATCTAGGCCTCAGTTGTATTTCAGCTCCAGGCTCAGAAAAGCAGCAAACTCAGACAAGTGACACTGTGTGGCTGCCTCAGGACCAACTAGATTGATTAATGACCTCTAGCCCTGGCACCCACCGATCAGTGGAGACCAAAACCCAGAAAGAGCACACCTGGAAAGCTGATGAATATTCTATTAAGTCCCTCCCCTGAGACCTCTCCTAAGACTTCCACCTGCAAGAAAGAGATAAATATGCTCAGGACAAAGAACCAAGCCTGTGCTCTCCCCCTGAGGAGCATGCCAGCACCATTTCCTTCCCCCTTCTTCCCTCTAAGGACCCCCATGGTCCTTGAAACCAAGAGAGCAATGGGCAGTGGGAGCTAGTCCCGGGCTAACCCCCTGAACCTGTTTCTAAGGCTCCCTTTTCTTCGACTTCTCAGTGAGCCAAAGCAGCCCAACCTAGGCTCTCCTGATGCTTCTTCTATACCCTTACTAGTCCTGCTGTCCTAAGTATGTTGCTGCCCTCAGGGCCTAATACCCTTTGGCTCAGTGCTGTGTAGCCCTTTCCTGTGTAAATCCCCATCCACCATCCCATTTTCTTCAAATAAATCCAATTTTTCTTTATTCACCATCTGAGATGGCTATTTAGCCTGCCCATGCATTACTGACTTTAACCTTTCAATGGCCAAGTCCATGGTTGTATATCAAAGCTTTCATTGCCAAAAAGCAATACAATCTTATGATTCACAAGGGATTATCTTAAACAGTTTTAATGTTAAGAAAACAAGTGCCATTAAAAAGAAAACAGGAGACTCGCCAGTTTACCATTTTCTGAGATGCCTGGCAGCTACTTCTCTCTTATATACTAAAATCTGATTTTCCCAACATGCCTTCCTTATACTCCAAACTGATAAATGGTTCAATAATAGGTTTAAGGTAGGTTATGAGAGAAGGAGATGCAGGAAGATGGAATTGGCACACAGACTTAATTTTCTGGGGATTCATCCCTCTGCCCCCACCACATTCTAGCTGAAGTTCATTCTATTGTCACCTAGGCTCTGTCTAAATTGTTCAGGGTATGTGACAAAGTCTTGACGATATCTTTTAAGGCTGTCAGAAGAGTCAATGCAATGCCAATTCAGAAGTGAAGTCATGGTTACAAAAGTGCCTTTAGTGAAAATTGAAAATGTGGGAAGTCATACCGGTTCTCCTGCAATTATTTCCGTATTCAATTTGCAAGATAAAGGATGAGTGCCTCTCCACCCACCCCAAGCCTCTGGATCAGGCTGTGCTCTTTCTATTTATTCATCAGCTCCCTCAGGGTTAGCATCAAATCACCAGGTAGAGTCCTTGAATGTTAGTGCTGGGAGGAATGTGATGATTTTCTTGCCTACCTACAGTAGAGAATCTGAACAACCAAATGATAGGATAGTTCAAAACAAATATTTTTATTAATCAGGCATTTTAAAAAATGCATTGCCATCAGGAGGCTGAAAAGGATCTGAGTCAAAGGAAAAAGTCTGGGGATGGGGTGAATCAGGACAGGAGTTGACATACTGGTTTGATGGAGGATAACACCTCAGCTTCCATGCTCTTCAATGGGGCAACTTTTAGGTGTGTTCTGCACAGTCCCAAAGGCCCCTAGTGAAGCTAAACTCTCGCCACTCACAGAAGTAACCAGCTCATTAACATACCCTTTATGTTATCCTCCCTTCCCTGACTCCCTTCCCCATCCCTCCTAATCCTTCCTGAGATGGCCTCCCAAAGCAACCACTCATGTTACCAGAGAAAGCAGTGGGCCAGATTTACCAGACGAGAGTGAAAGTGGGTTTCTTGGAGTACTGCTAAAATAAGCATTTTCAGAACTCCCATGGGAGAATGAGATGTGCTAAAAGACCAAGTGTGTGGAGTTACATTATTGGGGTTCCAAAATCCCATGTCCCTTAAACCAGCCATGGAAAAGGTGCAGTTGCGGTTCCAGTAAAGCCAAAAGCAAGGCCAGTGTCCAGAGTTTCTGTTCCATATTGCAGCTGAGCCCAATACAGCATCGGTTAATTAAAGTCCATTAGCCCATTGTGTGGAGTCTACATGGCCGTGTGCCACATGAGTGAATTAGGGGAATGCACCCCCTGCAAAAGAAGTCCCAAGAGAGCTCGAGGACCATGAGCCAAGAGAGCACACTCCTTTGTTCAGAAGTTTAAATATTCAGGTTTCATGCCCTTGCAATGGCCATACCTATTTGGGCCAGTCCCCAGGTGTGACTGAGAGTCAAGCACCTTCCCACATCACTCAGACCGTATTGGGCATGTGCCCAAACTGCCTTTGTCCAGTCCCTTCTCCCAACCCTCAGCAGCTGGGAACAAACTTGGAGAGTGTTAACTACAGCTTCCTAGAAAAGCATGCCTATATTATCTAGTCAATTTTCAAGGACTGCATTTAACCACGTGGGATTCATTTATTTTCCCTGGAATAATCAAAACTTAGGACTTTGGAAGTTTTTACTTATGGAGTCATTTTGTCTCTGATTTCTTAAGAAGATGTCGTAGGTAGCTAGAAGAAACAGCCAATAACCAACAAGAACTCTTTAAAGAACCATACAATTTTACATCTGGGAGAAGATTCCAGATACTATCTCACAAATGGCCTTACTTGACAGATAAGGAAACTGGGGCACAGAGAAGGCAAGGAGCATATGCAAGTCTGTTCAGGAGAGGCTAGAAGAACATTCCCTGTCCATTACTATAGAACACTCTTCTGAAGCCAATTTCTAATATGGTTCTCATTTAAAAACTGATAGTCACCAAATACGGATATAGTTCTAAGCTAGAGTGTTTATGTGCAACCCAAGAGGAAAAAAAAAAAAGGAGGGAAATTTATTGCCTTACAAGATTTTCTGAATTATTTTCTTCTAGAGTCATCTATAATTTGAATCTTCTTTATGGTTTCATGAAGAAGTAAATTCCTACCAAGTCTGGATTATAAATTAGAGAGAGTAGTTAACATTCATTGGAAATTAAGTAAACATGTAGTCAATACAAGAGACTGATAAGAACAACTTAATCTTTGCAATTCTATCACTTTAATTAGATAATCACCTCAAAGCAAATTTTTTCTTTAGATCACTGATATATTTTTTTTAATTTTGGAAAGATGATTAGCAAATTCATGTGTTGGGCTTTTGTTTAATTTTCTGTTCTAACTAGACTACACAGCACTTAAGGTTAGAAACAGATCACATTTGTCTTCCCAACACTTAGAAATTTCTCAACGTAGTTGTGTGGAATACATGAATGTCAGTGATTGCTTTACAAGGCATTCTGCCTCAGTAGGAATTATGAGTAAGTGCAAGTCTGCTTATTTTTCATAAATGCGTTTGAATTTCCCTCTCCTTATATTTCTTATAACCCGAGTCAGTCTCAGAACATCCATCTTTTATACAATAATAATTCAAGGAAGGAACTATTGAAACAGAATCCTGAATAGGAATGCAGATCATCACCTCAAAACTCATTCTTCCCTTCTTGAAGAAAGTAATTTTTAGATGGGAAATAAATACAGAAATCAAGAGTTACAAAGCTTGTGTTATTTCCCTGTCTCTATTTATCCTTTTTTATCTCAGGTTGGTTCATTACAAGTGCCCATGGCAGTGCAGTACTGCGGTCATGATCAAGGACTTTGGAATCAGGCAGACACAAAGTCAAGGCTCAAATCTGCCACTTGCCAATCATGTCACCTTGGGCAAGTTACATCACTTCTCTATACCTTGGCTTCCCCAACTATATACTAGTGCCTATCTCATAAAGCTGTTAGGGAGATTAAATGAATTATATAAGGTGTCTGGCATATATTAGATACCCACTATATGTTAGAAAATAAACTCTCTATATAGTTGTTGCCTTGCTCCTCTATCATCAGAGTACATTCAGTACCTTGATTATACCTCGCACTTGTCTATTGCAGCATAAAAACCTTCTCCAAAACATAGTGGCTCAAAACAATAAGAATGTACTTTTTTTATGATTCTGGGGATTGAGTTGGTGGTTCTTTTGTTCATCTTACCTGGGCTCATTCATGTAGGTCAGATGGGGACTAGACCCAGTGGAAACAGCCAGGCTGCTGGCCTCCCTCTCCATGTGGTCTTTCATCTGGGCTTCTTCATGACAGCGCGGCCACAGGACAGAGCTCCAAATGCACAAGGCAGAACTGCAAGGCCTCCTGGAGTCTAGGCTCTGGAGTTTGCACATCACTTCTACTACGTTCCACTACTAAGCAAGTCACAGAGCCAGCCCAGTTTGAAGAGGGTATAGACTCCACTTGTGGATAGAGGAGCAGCAAAGTCACATTACAAAGGCCCTGCACACCAGAATGGGATGACTTTGTGCCCATATCACAATCTACCACAATATCCCTTCAACTTTCCTCATGTACCTCTTCTTGGTCTATTCTTCCCCAATCCTCCACGTCCACTTCACAAATCTTCCAGTCATTGCATGGAGTAAGGATAACTTTACCAGGTAGCCAGTGTCTGCTGGAGAATCATGCTGTAAGTCCATGAACAAAGAGCTTATGCCCCAAAGTAAGGTAGACACTCAAATCTAGGGACAAATTTAAAGAGCCATTATCCAAGAAAAAAGGCTAACAAGAATCCATATACCATGATGGGAGCCATCTATTTTCCCTGGAATAATCCAAACTTAGGACTTTGGAGGTTTTTGCTTATGGAGTCATGCAGTTTTACTAGTATGGAGAGTAACCAATGTAAAATGTAATTATTTAAAAAAATCATCTATAAATTTAGGATTTTAATCTGGGGGAAAAAGTCTTTAGAAATAAAAAGGGAATGATGAGGTGACAAGTAAGGCAGAAATTGCTTTCCCAGGCCTCCCTTCAAGCAAGCCAGGGCCTGTGATTCGGGCTTCATCAATCAGAGGCTCCTGTTGCAGACTGCAAGTTGAAAGCTGGTGATAAAAGGAAGGTAGACGAACCAAGATGGCGGCATAGGTTAACACCGGAGTTTGCTGCCTTGAACAACTACTTCAAAAGTGAAACTAAAAGACTGAACGGACATCACCCAGAACCACAGGAACGCTGGCTGAGTGGAAGTCCTACAACTAGGAGGAAAGAGAAACGCATACGGACACTCAGAGGAGGCGCAGTGCTGAAGTCAAATTCTGAGGTGCGGAGTGCGCGGTTGGCGTTTTCAATCGGGAGGGAGTCGCAGACTCTGAGCTCCAGATACGGGCGAGTCTTTAGGGACCCAGACTCAAACGGGAGAAGCGGGACTGTCTGGCTTCGGTCAGAGCGAGTGCAGCTTTCTCTCCGAGCTTTGCAGCGGTCTCTGGGACTCAGAGAGGCAGAGCCCCTGGGGACAGGACTGAGAGCCGCCATAACTGCTCTCTCTGGCCCACCCTGTTGATCCTGTGCGACCCGCCCCGCCCAAGCCCTGCACAGAGGCATTTGCCAGATAGCCTCAGGCACAGGCTAGATTAGCACCTCCCTAGAGGACAGAAGTTGTCTCACTGAAGACACAGCTGATTCTCACAGCCACTTGGCCTGGAGGTCAAACCCTCCCTGGTATTAGCTACAACAATCAAGGCTTAACTACAAGACTGCGCACAAAGACCACTAGGGGGTACACCAAGAAAGCATAACAAAATGCGGAGACAAAGAAACAGGACAAAATTGTCAATGGAAGATATAGAGTTCAGAACCACACTTTTAAGGTCTCTCAAGAACTGTTTAGAAGCCGCCGATAAACTTAATGAGATCTACAAGAAAACTAATGAGACCCTCGATGTTATGTTGGGGAACCAACTAGAAATTAAGCATACACGGACTGAAATAACGAATATTATACAGACTCCCGACAGCAGACCAGAGGAGCGCAAGAATCAAGTCAATGATTTGAAATGCGAGGAAGCAAAAAACACCCACCCGGAGGGGTGGAATGAAAAAAGAATCCAAAAATGCGAGGATAATGTAAGGAGCCTCCGGGACAGCTTCAAGCGTACCAACATCAGAATTATAGGGGTGCCAGAAGATGAGAGAGAGCAAGATATTGAAAACCTATTTGAAGAAATAATGACAGAAAACTTCCCCCACCTGGTGAAAGAAATGGACTTACAGGTCCAAGAAGCGTGGAGAACCCCAAACAAAAGGAATCCAAAGAGGACCACACCAAGACACATCATAATTAAAATGCCAAGAGCAAAAGACAAAGAGAGAATCTTAAAAGCAGCAAGAGAAAGAAACTCAGTTACCTACAAGGGAATACCCATACAACTGTCAGCTGATTTCTCAACAGAAACTTTGCAGGCCAGAAGGGAGTGGCAAGAAATATTCAAAGTAATGAATACCAAGAACCTACAACCAAGATTACTTTATCCAGCAAAGCTATCATTCAGAATTGAAGGTCAGATAAAGAGCTTCACAGATAAGGAAAAGCTAAAGGAGTTCATCACCACCAAACCAGGATTATATGAAATGCTGAAAGGTATCCTTTAAGAAGAGGAAGAGGAAGAAAAAGGTAAAGGTACAAATTATGAACAACAAACATGCATCTATCAACAAGTGAATCTAAGAATCAAGTGAATAAATAATCTGATGAACAGAATGAACTGGTGATTATAATAGAATCAGGGACATAGAAAGGGAATGGACTGACTATTCTTGGGGGGGGAAGGGGTGTGGGAGATGTGGGAAGAGACTGGACAAAAATCGTGCACCTATGGATGAGGACAGTGGGTGGGGAGTTAGGGCGGAGGGTGGGGCGGGAACTGGGAAGAGGGGAGTTATGGGGGGGAAAAAAGAGGAACAAATGTAATAATCTGAACAATAAAGATTTAATTAAAAAAAAGAAAGGAAGGTAGAAGCCTTTTTGGTAGACCCAGAGGTCTCCAGCTGCCAGAGCCTTGCAGGGGTGGCCGTTCTAGAAATCAGCAGTGTGGCCTGTGGTATCTGAGCCCAGGGGGGTTACACTGCTGAGGGGACCTTTAGAAACCGTTCATGCTGCATGCCCTCTGCATTAGATTCTTTAGCCTTCCTAGAGGTTGTGTGAGCCACCTAAATCTTCTTGAATAAATTCAATTTCTAGTCGAAGAGGGCTCTGTAGTTTACAGTGAAAACCTCCCTGGTACACTTGTATAACCAGGTAGTTTGGTCAGTAGAGCGGTATACTCAGGACAGTTTACCAGAGTTCAGATGAAACCAGGTTATCTCCATCCCGGCATGTGGCAGCCACGGGAACATGCCACCAGATCACCCCACGGAGAGAACTTCTGAGATGAGAGGAATTAGTGAACAGCCTCCCCCTGCCACAAGCTTGGTATTCACCACGGGTGTTCTCAGAGGCCATGCTCTCCTCAGGGTGCCTCGAGGCAGTGAGTGAGCATAGGGGCACCAGAGTTGGGACACTGGGCTGGGATTCCCCATTGACCTGGGTGAGAGTCTCTCAGAGCTGCACTTTTTGTGTCTTGTTTAAGAAATCCTTTTCTGCCCGGGGAGGTCAGAGAAACATTATCCTATATGTTCTACTAATGAATTGGAAGTTTTGCTTTCATAATTAAAGGCTTTGTAATTCATCTGGAGTTGCTTTGGCATATGGTGTGAGGTAGGAGTCCAGTTTCATTTGTATCCATATGGATGAACATATTTTTAGCTCCACTCATTATAGAGTCCTTCCTTCCCCCACTGCCAAGCTGCTCCTATCACACATCAAAGTTCCATGTGCACATGGGTCTGTTTGGAAGCTCTGCCTTATATTCCATCAGTCAGTTTATCCACTGCAGTGCCAGTACCACACTGTCTTAATTACAAAAGCCTCAAAAGAAATTCCGTTATCTGTAAGGTGAATCTCCCCTTCATATTCTCCTTCTTCAGGAATGTCTTCACTACCAGTGGCCCATTACTCTTTCAGATGAATTTCAGAATCAATTCTATGAAAAACTCTGTTGAGGTTTTTGCATTGAATCTAACTTGTGGAGATATGACTTTTTTTTTGTCTTGGGATTAAATGCCTGACTGCTTGCTATTCGGCATCCAGATGTAGGAAAATCAATTACTTCTTTTCCAGACCCTCAATTGATATCTGTTTTCATCCTCCTTTCTCACTCCCAGCTCATCTGATTCTGAGTTTGAAAACTGTGAATCAGTTCCAAAGATCTACTCTCTTCTATGCTGTTCCTTAGAGGTAATTTTTAGTTTCTTATTTATATCTTTAGAATGTTTTACAGTGAATATGCTTCATTGTTGTGATAAAACAAACAAAATAGTTATCTCATTCCCTTGGTGCCAAGACACAAGTCCAACAGTCAACTTACTCAGTCACTTCACCGCCAACAGGATCAGCATCCACATGGCGGGTCAATGGTGGACAGTGATAACAATCACAGCCATTGGCCTGACGCACCTCGTCAGCAGAATGAATCCCTCAACACAGCCACACAGGCAGCCACTGCCAGCTTATCAAAGTTGTGAGAGAAAACCTGTTTGCCATCCCGGAAGGTGATGATGACTCACAACTCCTTCTAGATCTACAATCTACGAATAACTCTGAAGGAGACGGTCCAGGGTGTTGTAAAGAGCACTGCACGTGGAGCCAGGTACGTCTGTGTGCAGGTCCAACCCTGCCACTGTCAAATAGAGGATTAATTTTTCCCTCTTGAGACAGCCACTTTCCTTATCTTCCAATTTCCTCTTCTGTGAAATCAGGAGGTTGACCTCTGTGCTGGCGAAGGCCCCTACCTGCACTAACACAATGTGATTCTAAATTCTATTTTTCTCTAGACAGGTGATACAGGAACGGAAAATGGCAACGATGACAGCAATGCCACATACTAAGGACCTTCTCTGTATTAAGCATTGTGCTAGCATTTCACATGTATTACCTTCCATTGTATAGATGGAGTAACTGTGGATAAGAGAGGGGAAGGAACTTGTCTGAGGTCAGCCAGCAAGTCAATGGATACAGATTTGAACCCAAATCTGACTGGAGCAAATGCTGCTACGTCCTGCCCATAACCCCACAGCACTCATTGTTCCAATCATTCCACTACATGAATCAGTCACTCTTCACTTGAGGGCTTTCTCTTGCCCCGTGGGGCAGGTCAGAGGTTGCAGAAGTACATACAGGGCAGTTAGTAGCCCTGGAAGCTCTTACGTAATGACGCTGGGAGTTGGAGGATAGATACCACAAGTCCCCCACCTCTTGGTTGGGATATTCAGAGGCAAGTTTTTTATTCCCCCTTCCTTGTCTCACTTTCTCTCTCCTCTATCTTTGCTTTCTGGGATCAATACCCCCTCCCCCAAGAAAACTTGCACTCAGAGTCTTGCCTCTTGGTTTGTTACCTGGAACTTAAACCAAGACATCCTTGTATGATGCTCTACTGCCATAAAAACTGAACAGGAGTTTTATAGAAAACTAAATTTCAAAATTGTTTTTCTGACCATACTGAGCTCCCTTTGAGTTTGAAGTATTTAAGCCAGGTATCTCAAGATCTGTAATCCTCGAGGGAGTTGAGTAAGGAGGACTTGGGGTTTGAAGAGCTGTGACGGCCACGTGGTTTCATGAGTAGACCGCTGAGTTCTTATTTTGTCTCCGGCCGCTTCTGTGTCCTCAGACAAGGGTGGAGCCTCCAGAGGTCTGCTTCTTCATTTGTAAACAGGAAGTTCTATGATTCTGATTCTGAGATTTCAGATCTTGAATTCAAGGTAACCAGGCACAGATTGGCCAGTCCATAGTTAATGCTGGAATGCATCACTTCACGCAGCTGACAACTATGCATAAAGGAAATAAAGGCCTGGGACACCAACAGGCAGGAAACAGTGAAAGCACAATACCAAACGAGGAAATAAGATGGGCAGAGATAAAGGGCTGTGCAGTCAGGCCTGGGTGAAAAATGTTAATTCTGATGCAACCTCTTGGAGCAAGATGGAATATAAATTCCACAAACTACAATGTGCCCAGGGCTAAGTACACAGCCAGTATGATGATTTTTTCAAAGAAACATCATATTCAATCACAGCTCTGAGATGTTTCTTTTCATTGATATGATACCTTTACATATTTAATAACCTCTTTTAGAATCAATCTCACTTTTTAGTGGCAGTGGTATTACTGAATGCCATTTCTTCCGGCCCTGCTTTGGTGATGGTTGTTTAGGATCAGCTGAAATAATTCTTGCTATTTCATTTGAGGAATTTGTGAAAAGGGCAAGATTCCCAGTAGAACTTGAAAACAAAGCAAAGAAAGCATCCCATGTGACTTTTCTCCCCTGAAGTTCTCCATGACTCCTGGCCTGCCATCAAGCTTGGGCTGTGATGTTAATTTTTCCATCTGCTTTTGCTGCAGGTAATCTGGAGACACCGACGTCATCAGACCATCTGTTCAGTAAAACCACAGCAATGCTTTTCCCTGAGTTGTTTATGCCTTGACAGCTACTTTGGGTTATTTCCAATATATGCTGGGCAGAGAATAAATTGTGTTCCAAATAGTCCCTTGGCATTGCATCAAAGGGTAAGACTGAAGATTAATTCTGTTTGCAATTATTTAAAAAATGCAGGTGTAAATAGAGTTACTAAAACTCATGGCTAATCCCAAGACAAGGGAAAACAGCGGGTTTGCATATGAGTGGTCATGCAACATGATTTATTTTTCTTCCTGATGATTTCTGACAGACTCAGCTTGTACAATCCGATCATTCCAGCTGTGCCCAGGGTCTTGCTGATTATTGAAAAGCTGTTTTCAAAATGACATTGTTCAATGCCATGCATTTCTTTCCACTTTCCATAGTGATTTTGAATTTTCTGAATAATCTGATTCAAGTGACATTTATTGAGTACCTACTATATGTCAGCCAGTGAGCTGGATGTGAGTATGCAGAGAGCAGTAGCACAAAGGCCGTGGCCTTCAGGTGCTCACAGTCTGGAAGCAGAGATAGGTGCATAAACACAAAATTAGTTACTCTCTCTGGGACTCAGTTTTCTCATTATTAAATGGGAACCATTATAGTATCTGCCTCTTGCGTTGTTGTGAAGGTTGAATGTAAAGCAGAAACAAAGTATGCTTAATATTTGTTGGCAAAACAAACAGATATGAAGCACGTAGGGCTATTATGAAGAAATTAAAATATCATGTGAGCACTGGTAAGGGAGGAACTAACTAGGAGACGTCAGGTGTAGCATGCACTGTACATCCCATCACTCCCATATCCCATTGGTCCACCTTGAGTCCATCTGAAGATCCACCTGTGGACACTGTCTACGTATAGTGACAGCTTCCCTCCTCAAGCCCTGTGCCTCTCTGCTTGTACGCCTGAGGAAGAGTTTTCTATGGCAACAGTATGGGTCACTGTGTTTAGGACAGCTTGGAGGTACTGGGGGTTTAACACCCCCACAAGCAACCCTTAACCAATGAGGCCTAGAGTTGGCAGATAAATATCCAGTTTCCTATTCTATGGTGAGCCAATTCCAAGGCACATTCTATACGGTCCCTTAGAGGGCCCAGCAGCAGAAGCCCCAGCTGCCCACAGCAGTAACCACTGATTGATGCACACGTCATTGGCCCTTCCCCATCTCTCTTTCTCCACTCCTTTACTTGTGCAAATAAACTATCTGTGTCCAAGTCCTTGTCACAGGTTTTGCTTTTGAGGACATGCAAACTGTAAGAAATTGGAGATGGGGAAGGAAGATGGGAGTAGGAAACTATGGAAAAGACGTGATGTTTGAGATAGGTATCGAAAGACAGAAGTCCAGCAGGTGGGGAGATGAAGAGGCCTTAATGGGGACCAGTAAGAGGCAAAGGCATGGAGGCCTGAGGGACCTCTGGAATGTGGAGATCTTATGAAACTCTGAAGATCCCAAAGTAACAGCCAATGCTCAAAGTAACTCCCTTGTGTGGCTATTTCATGGTCTATTCAAGCACTCTGCCATAGGTGGGTGTTATGAACTGAATTGTGTTTCCCCAAAATTCCTATGCTGTGCCTTAACCCTCAGTAACTTAGGTTGGATGTGGCTGTGTTGGGAGACAGGGCCTTGAAAGAGATAATTAAGAGATAATTAAATGAAGTCATAATCCAAAAGGACTGGTGTCCTTATAAGATTCTGTTTCCAGATTATTCAAGTTCTGCTTTTCCACTCCTTTTAGTAGCTGTTCATGGTTCTACTATCATTTCCAATGAGCAATGGGATTTAAAAATTATAAAAACTACACCTATAGCAGCTGCCATCAATGCCCTGCCCACATACTCTTGGCCTTACCATGATAGGGCTCACCTGCCTGACTTCTGACTACAGAAGGGCTTATTTGGGTGGTTGGAGCCCCCACTGCCCAAACCTAAGAGACCACAGAACTATTAACATAGAACCCATGATCCTGGAAATTATTGCTCATGCCCCTGCAGCAGTCCTCAGCCAACAACAAATAAAAGAGGAAGGATAAATACCCAGCTCCCTCTCCCTTCAGGTGGGACAACTCAGAGGTGCCTGCTCTGCACTGACTCCTATGGGGTCCCCAGGAGGAGTAAGCTCTGGTTGCCCAGAGTAACTGGCTTAATGTTAACATTTCATCAGAGCCTTCCCTTCCACGTCCCACTTTCCCACTCCCCTACCAATGCTGTCTGGGATCATCTCCCAAGTAAACTACCTGCACTCAATTCCTGGGGCCAGGGTATCCTGGGGAACCCAACTGAGACAATATTCACCAGTCAGTCTTTCCATATTAGTGCCAGCTCTGCCAATACTTTGTTTGGGGTGGGGGGATATTAGATTTTTAAAAAATCATTTTGATATTTTATTGATTATGTTTGAGTTTTCCCTTTCTCCCCAGTTCTATGAAAAGTCTAGAGAGTTACCTATGTAATAAGAACGTGCCAAATAGGTGGAGTAGAATGAGAAAGGCAGCATTATTGCAGGACTGATTGGGAAGAGAGGCCCCAAAGTACATACTGGGGAAACAGATCTAGAAAGAATTAGAAATGGTTCACTGGCTAACCAAAAAATGGCAGAAAAAAAGGTGAAAGACAGAGATAAATAAAGATGGATTTGCATGGAGAAAAGAACATTCTCTCATTTTTTCCTTCTCTAGAAGTACGGCAGAAATGTTAGTTACCTTTCCTTACTAACAAAACTTCATCTTTGTTAAAGTGGTAATGTGTTCAGCCAGAAGTGATGAATCTTTTTAAAATATATATATACATATACATATACATATACATATGTATATGTATATGTATATACATATATATATATATATATATATAGAGAGAGAGAGAGAGAGAGAGAGAGAGAGAGAGAGAGAGAGAAACATCAATGATGACAGAGAATCATTAATTGGCTGCCTCCTGCAGGCCCCACACTGGGGATCGAGCCCAAAACCCAGGCATGTACCCTGACCAGGAACTGAACCGTGACCTTCTGGTTCAAAGGTAGATGCTCAACCACTGAGCCATGCCAGCCAGGCCAGAAGTGATGAATCTTGATTGATGTAAGTCAACCGTGACAATCCTGTTTCCTTACTACTCATCCTTTGCAGCTAGAAGTTGTAATATGACTAGTTCTAGCCAATGAGATGTGAAGGAAAAAGCGGGGTGGGAGAGCTGGAGGGATAAGAAGTCTTTTACTTTCCTGATAAACAGAGACAGAATAGGCTATCACTGTTCTGTCTTCCTTTTCTGTGAGTTGCATAAGTATATGGGATGCCTGGAACTGCAGCAGGCATCTTGCAACCAAGAACCAAATCAACTTGCTAAGAATGATGAGATAGAAATGAAAAATAGAAAGAGCCTGTCTGCATTAGCATTATCCTGCGCCACTGGTATATGCAATATTTGTTACAGAGAAAAAGAAATCTCTATTTGTTTAAGCAACTTAAAGTTGAGTGTTCTGCTACTTGTAGCCTAAAGCATTTCTAAATCCTAAAAATATTATCTGTCAAGTTCAATCCCCAAGTCCATTAAAAAAATACTAGTACATGAGATTTGGTGACAGTAACAACTAATCAGAACTATCATTAGATCAATAAAATCTTGGTTAATTAGAACTTAATTAAGTTTTGAGAAGACCACCTCCCCCCCCCCCAGATCAAAGTTCAATTAAGCTACAGAAAGTAAGCTAAGTAGTTGACTCATTAATATGAAAAAAACAACAACAAAAACCTAATGGTTGAAGGACTGCTACTATAAGTGGTCAGTAACACAATTTGCAAATAGTTAATTTTCAGGGACTATTCAAAGATTACACTACATATGCACATATATAAGTGTGTACATTCTTCCTGGAAAACAAAGAGTATTTAGCATCTTTTTATTGTTAAGAATACATTATGAACATTGCTCCGTATCAGTTCAAAGACTTTCCCGGTACTTTTTTTCTATAGCTGCATGGTACTCCCTTGTGTGGCTATTTCATGGTCTATTCAAGCACTCTGCCATAGGTGGGTGTTATGAACTGAATTGTGTCTCCCCAAAATTCCTATGCTGTGCCTTAACCCTCAGTAACTTAGGTTGGATGTGACTGTGTTGGGAGACAGGGCCTTGAAAGAGATAATTAAGAGATAATTAAATGAGGTCATAATCCAAAAGGACTGGTGTCCTTATAAGAAGAGAAAGAGATACGAGAGATGTGAGCACTCAGAGAAAAGGTCATGTGAGGACACAGCAAGGATGTGAGGCTGGGTGTTTGGCTTAGGGATGAACCCGAGGCTGCCAGCTCTCTTGCAGCTCCATGGATGGGTAAGAGGAGCATTTATGCATGTGGTGGGGGAGAGAATGGGTACAGCTTTGCCACAGGCAGTCTTTCTATTAACAGTTCCTCCACAGTTTACTGTCCCACCTCCCACACTAAGGCACTCTACCTGGTGACGCCAGGCTTCCAGCATTCCTGGCTCCTGAGAGAGAGAGGCTCCAGGTTGAGCTGCAGTCTTCATTCTAGCAATGGTGGGTTCCTCCATCTGTTTACCTGTCAATGTGTTCCCATTCCGCCGTCTGCCACCCAGACATTCATTAATAACTCGCATGGAATAATAAACCTGCTCCCACTCTCCACACTGTTGGGGGTTTATTCCCTCTGGAACTTCTGTGTCATGATTTCAATGGGATTTGGAGAGAGAATGGGGAGACAATTGCATGTGGTCCCCTTATCTTGACCTGGAAATCTGCATTATTATAACACTAGGGACCCAGTGCACGAATGTGTGCACCTTGAAAGGAACTGTGGCCCATAAGGCTGCAGTGGGCACAGGGTTGGGCCTCGGCCCATCCTCCATGCCCCCACTCAGCCCCTCCTGCCATGGCCCCCGTTCCCTCTCTACCTGCAGCCCCACTGCCACCACTCCCACGTGCTGATGGCGTCGGCCCCATTTGCACCCGCTGTCAGTGCAGAGCGACTGGAGCCAGTGCCAGCAGTGGGTGTGAGTGGGGCTGACGCTGTCAGTGTGTGAAAGGGTGGCTGCTGCCCCGATCGCCCCTCAGGAGCAGGGGGAGGTGGAGAAGAACTCAGGGGTGATCAGGGCCAGCAGCCGCTATTCGCACCCACTGACAGTGCCGAGTGATTGGGGACAGGGCCAGGAGACGGCAGCGGGTATGAGTGCCAGGCAGGACCACAGCACATGGGAGCAAATAATTTTCAGTAATCACCAGAGGCTCGCCCGATGACAACAACCAGTGCCCCTCCTTGGTCTAGCACCCCTGCTCACCTGCTCCACAATCCTGCTGTCGCCGATGCCCACCATGTTCCGCATTCTGCTGCCTGCTGCCAACGCCCACCATGCTCCACGCATGCTCCCCCTGGTGGTCAGCGCACATCATTGCAACTGGTTGTTTGGTTGTTCGGTTATTCACCCGTTCGGTCTATTAGCATATTAGGATTTTATATATATAGACTAGGGGCCCGGTGCACGAAATTCGTGCACTGGGTGTGTGTGGGGGTTGTCCCTCAGCCCAGCCTGCCCCCTCTCACATACTGGGAGCCCTCAGGCGTTGACCCCCATCACCCTCCAATCGCAGGATCGGCCCCTTGCCCAGGCCTGACGCCTCTGTCAGAGGCGTCAGGCCTGGGCAGGGGACCCTCATTTCCCCCCATCACTGGTTCTGCCCCCAGCCCAGGCCTGATGCCTCGGCCAGAGGCATAGATCCCCATCACCCTCCGATCGCCTGATCGGCCCCTTGCCCAGGCCTGATGCCTCTGCCAGAGGTCTCAGGCTTGGACAGGGGACCCCCATCTCCCCCCGATCACTGGCTCTGGCCCCCGCCCAGGCCTGAGGCCTCTGGCCCAGGAATCATGCCTGGGCAGGGGACCACCCCTCTCCCTCTGATCGCTTGCTCCACCCCCCGCCCAAGCCTGACGCCTCTGACCCAGGCTTCAGGCCTGGGCAAGGGGACCATCATATCCCCCCAATCCCTGGCTCCACCCCCCACCCAGGCCTGATGCCTCGGCCAGAGGAGTTGACTCTCATCACCCTCCGATCACCAATCACCGGATCGGCCCCTTGACCAGGCCTGAGGCCTCCGGCAGAGGTGTCAGGCCTGGGCAATCCCCAGCTCCCCGCGGTTGCAGGCTCCGCCCCTGCCCAGGCCTAACGCCTCTGGCCGAGGCATCCGGCACGGGCAGCGGGGACCCGCAGTGGCAGCGGCCCCGCGATCGTGGGCTCCGCTTTAGGCCCAGGCAAGGGACCCCTAGCTCCCGGGACTGCCAGCTTCCATCGCTGGCTCCACCCCTACTTCCTGCTATCACTGGCCAGGGCGGCAAAGGCGCCTGATTCTCCGATCATGGCTGGGGGGCAGGGCAAAGGCGGCCCCAGGGCCGCCTTTGCCCTGCCCCCCAGCTCTTAGCTCCCCCCTGGGTTTCCGATCACTGTCAGTGGCAGGGGGCTTCTTCCTGCTTTCCCTTTCGCCTCCCTGCATTGTGCCTACATATGCAAATTAGCCACCATCTTTGTTGGCAGTTAACTGCCATCTTAGTTGGCAGTTAATTTGCATATAGCCCTGATTAGCCAATGAAAAGGGTAGCGCCGTACGCCAATTACCATTTTTCTCTTTTATTAGTGTAGATAATGTGGTGTCCAGGGCACTTGACTAGAGATTGGAAGCTAGAGTCCTTGTCCTAATTCCATCACCATCTATGTCACCATATTATTACTCCTTTTTCTCATCGGTACCTTACAGCTCCAACGTTTGGAGATTCTTTAGGGAATATTTTAGCTGACACTCACCAGCTGACTCTGTGATCCTTATCCCTGACATTTCCTCCTGCTACACCAGTGCATCACAAATGGATATATGTGTCACCTTTCTTGTTCCCATTGTCCAAGACCCATCAAAAAGTCAGAAATTTCAAACAGGAAAATAATCAGACAGAAATTATTCAGTGAGAACTGAGGGCTAAGGAGTCTCAAAATAATGCAGAATCCTTTTGCCCTTTTCTTACTTTAAAATCCCCTGCTAACAACAGTACACTCTGCTCTTTCTTAAGACCTATCCTTTCTAGGAATTGAAAGACACTTAAAGGGCTTAAGTGAAAAGATTAGGCAAGAGAAGAAGCAGAAGCAAAGCGAACTGGTTCTGCCAGGGTGGTGAGAATGTATTCATCCATCTAAAGAAATGCTATTGGGACCCAAGGACACTTAAAACGCAGCCCTTGCCCTCCAGGAATCTAGTTTCTTCAATCAGATTTTCAATCACGGAGCCAAATTGGGAAGGAGCAGTCAAGTGTTTGCTGCTCTAGATAAATGTGAGGCTGAGTGAGAATTCAAGTGGTGGAGACTGTAGCCTACAGGGGTGCAGTCTGCTATTGCCAACAAAGTGCCAAAGATGATAATGAAAGATGTAAATCTCATCAATAATGATTCTTTGGAACATACAGCACATATATGAGTCAGCTCATAGGGAAGGAAGTGAACCAATATGGCATGCAAGGTGATGCAGGAAGAATGGATATAGGTAGTCAAAGCCAGCACTCAGCTCACCTTACTTTGCCCATCAAAAGAGGCTTGTGAGGTTAGGCAAGGCTGGCATAGACCTTATGCAGATCATTTATTTGGAAATGGTTATTGTTTATAACAGTGAGTAAAAAGATTAGGTATAGTTTATTTAGATCAAGTTTGGCATTCACCCTAGATCTCTAGCTGCATAACAGACTACCCCAAAATGTAACAGCTCAAGGAAGAGACCATTTCATTATCATATCATATAATTTTGTGGGCCAGGAATTTGAATAAGACTTAGCTGGGTAATTCTCCTGTTCTTTCAGTGGTGGTCTGGAGGATCCAATATAGCTGAGGCTGTTGACAGGAGTGTCCACATGTGAGCTATCAAGGATGGCAGTCTCAGAATAACTGGGCTTCTTACATGGTGACCCAGGGCCCAAGATAATGCATAAGAGATGGAAAGTGGAAGCTGCCAGTGTCTTAAGGCCTGAGCTTGGAAACTGGTACAGTGTCACTACCCCTGTATTCTATAAAGTCACCGAGTTGGGAATATAGACCTCACTGCTCGGTAGAAGGAGAGTGTCAAAGGATCTGTGTTAACATTAAAGAGGAGACTAGAGAACAGAAGGCATCCTACTTATAGGGTGACCAACCATCTGATTTTCCCAGAATGGGAGATTTACTGGGGCTTTTAGTACTAAAAATGGAACCATCCCAGGCAAACACCGTCATTTTTGTCACCCTACTTCCTCCGCCTTATTCTTGACTCACCTTGACCTGGACAGGCATAGTAGGTGCTTCCCATTTTTGCATTCTAGTGTCTTCTTGTAGGAGATTTGTGTCCATATGGGTGGTGATTCAAGGGGATTAACTCAGGAAACAGGTCTTTCTGAAATTGAGATTAAAAAATAAAGGTATTTGCAAGTAAAGAGGGGAAATGCACAATGGTAGAAAATGGAGATTAAGAAAGAAATGGCCCATGTTATCTTTCCCAAAAGTCAATGTCAGAGATCATTTTTATTATTCTAATTATATTTAGTCATGGCTTACATTTTGTTTGCTCATCCCCTAACCCCTTCTTAGCCAGTGTCCAGGGCTGAATGCAAAAAGAGCAGAACACATAGGTTCAAGTTCCTTCTTTGTCACACCTATCAGCAACATGACCTTGAGCACATTCCTAGACCTCTCTGAGTCCTGATTCCCTCCTTTGAAAAGCACGAATAATGTTCCCTGATTTTCTGATGGTTTATGTATGCGTCAAATGAAAACTTATATGTTTATTCAACATTTTAATCAATGACTTCGATGTGAGCCCTGATGGCATAACAGAATTTTAGGCTATATGCAGCTTTGGAAGGAGAACTCATATACCAGATAATACTCAATATCCAAAAATGATTTAATAGGCTAGAATTATAGGATAAATTTAATAAAATGAAGTTAACAGAGAAATTAAAAACTTTAAACTTTGGCCTAAAAAGAAATTCAACTCAAGCTTAGAACAAGGAACAGGAATTAGTAGCAATGCATATGACTTGACTTGGGAGGCTGGGTATGAGTCAACAGTACTTTGTGACTTCCTAAAATAAAAGCCAAAGAAGCCTTGGGCTGATTAATGTGAATCCAGAATGAGACGAAGAGGAATGTTCATCCTTTTCTAATCTGAAATGGAGGAATCACATCTGGAGTATGTATTCATTTGAAAATCCCAATGCTTTAAAGGGGTTAGGAAAACAACTAAAGTTCATTTAGAGAATAAACAAGATGGAATATGAGCCCCAAACTTTGAGTCGTTAGTCTATAGAACCAAAAACTCCTGGAGTACTAAATAGATTCCTTAAATGCACTGGAAGTAATAGGCTGCTTCTGTGTGGCCTCAAGTACAGAGAATTAAGGCCAAAGTGTAAGAGTCCCAGGGACATAGATTTTATTTATGACAAAAAAATATTGACTCTACTACAGACCTATGTCCATGATGTTGTCCTTCCCTTGGGGCAGAGCATGGAAGGAGAGCATTTGGGCGCTAGGAGGATGTGGCAGGTTACATTTTTCAAAAACATCCATGCCATTAAACAGGGTATCCCAAAATATGTATACACACAATGTCTATAGATTTTGAAAATGAAATGTTTTTTAATAAAGACTGCCTTTACAATTATTCAAAGTGTGTATACATTTTTTTGGGGGTGGGGTGGGGACATCCTGTATATCCTATCCCTATCTTACAATGTGATATTGCCACTCTTCCATCCAGGGGTAAGGGTCTATTTCCGCCCTCCGCCCCCCCCCCCCCAAATGTGGGCAGATCTTTGTAACTATCTTGACCAGTAGAGAAAATGATCCTATGTGACCTCTGAGAATAGGTCAAAAAAGTATCCCTCTTATGCCTGGCTCTCTCTCTCTTTTTGTATTCTTGCCCTTGAAACCCAGTCACCATAATGTGATGAAGACGAGCCACATATAGATATTCTAGCTACTGTTTAAGTCTCCCTAACTTTAAGTCTTCTTAGTCAATAGCCAGCATAAACTACTACACATGTGAGTAGATGAAACTTATGATGATTCCATCTCTCATCCTTCAAGATTTTTCAGGTGATCCACCAGACATTATGGAGCAGAAGTCAGCCAGAAGTCAGTCAATTCTGTTATGCCCCGTGTGAATACCTGACCCAGAGAATCCATGAGCATGTAGTAGTACTTTTATGTACTATACTTTGAGACAATTTGTTATAGCAACCAGAGTAACTGTGACAAATGGGTCCTACCAAAGGATAATGTGGTCCCCCTATCCAGGCAATGGAAGAGAATGTCTAAATGATGGGTTGGAATGGAAGGATGGGGTTATGACATATCAAGAGATAGGCAAGAAAGTTGGAATAATAACATAAAGAGCAAGGTATGAAACAGATGGGATCAGAGGACTCAAAAAATAAATATGAGAATAAAGGAATTCTGGGCATTCAGTGAGTAGGCAATTACTTTACAAAGAACTTGATTGGCCCTGCATAAAGAGTGGCTAGCTCCAGATCAGGGAGGTAGAGGAGGCTATTGTAGAAGGCAGTGGGTGGCCTTCAGCATGTGCTGCAGAAAGAATTTAAAATCATATGGGTGGCTGGACTACAAGATGACTTTTAATGCTCCTTTCAATCTATGAAGAAGTTCTTAGGAAAGTATAAAACACTGTGCAGATAGCATGATTATCACATACTTTATTGGCCCAATAAAAAGAGGCTTAATAGAAATTGGTGGGTAGCTAACAGTCAAGACAAGAAGTTAATTATTTTGGTAGGGTTAATGGAGGTACAACTGGATCCCCTTCGTGTTGGTTGCAAGATAAACTCCCACTACTCCATCCATCCTGCTCTAACCTTTAATCATATACTCGGGGCCATAAGGATTAAGCTCCAAATAAAGATGAGAGGAAGTAAGGAAGAAGAAAGAAGTCCATGTGGGAGCATTTAGCCATGGTGAAGAGGTAACCCTAACTTCTGGAGCCACATTTATGAACAAATTACATATTGTTAAAGAAGTAGCTGCTCATGCCCTATGTACCCAAATAATTCATATCTCTATTGAGCCACTTATTGCAATAGCTTTTAATTATTTGTTCAATTGACCTGATTTTTAACTTCTGAAGGGCAGGAATAAAATCACTTCATGTCACCAGTGATTAGCATAATACCTGAGAGAGAATAGGAACTCAATCATTTTTTGATGAATGGCAAGATAGAGAAAATGTCTGTCTGTCTGTCTGGCTGGCTGGCTGGATGGATGGATGGATGGATGGATGGATGGATGGATGGATGGATGGATGGATAATAATTCCTCTGGATATTTGAAAGCTGACAATCCTACCACCCAAGTGTGGGCTTGCTATTCTGGTACTTAGAAACTTTGACCTAGAACCTTTTAAGATGGATGGGCGAGGGGTAGAAAGAAATCGAACCTTTTATCAGTGGTCACTTCTGTATTACTTATCCTCACTAGAACTGTTCTATAAATTACTATGGAGTCCTAGGATGGGTCCTCCACCTAGTAAGAATACTGTGCATTTATTCAACAAATAGTTATGGAGTACCCTAGCCCCTTTGCTAGGCATTGGAAATAAAGATCAATAAGTTGTGACCCTGACCTCTCATAATCAAATAATCAATAGCACATGATTTGATATGTGCAATGATGGTGGAAGAACAGAGCACCACAGGACCATGATAATAGCATAATTACCTTGGTCTAGAGAACAACAGAAAATAACATGGAATCTAAAACCTTAAGTGGGAGTGGGAACCAGGCAAAATGAATGGGAGTGAGTATTCCGGGCAGAAATAAGAGCATATGTGAAAGTTCAGAAACAAACTAGAGGAGTCTTAGAAACTGAGAGGCTCATAGCTTGAGTCAAAGGTAAGTGTGACTACTCTACAGAAGATGCCTATTAGAACTGAAAGAGGTCTATTAGCTGAAAGGCCTTTTTGCCCGTCCTGAAAGAACCAAATTGTAAACCTTTGGTCATCTACAACTGGACTGTGTCTTTCTCATCTTGATGGCCACAGAGAAGGAACTCAGCACAAATTGCATACCTAAAACTTCCCTTGACAAATGGTCAAATTTCAGTTTACTTCTGGAAGACCTTGTGCTCCAAGGGAACTTTCCTGTATTTTCTTAAGCCTTTGGCTATCTCCCAATGACTGTATGTCTCCATGGCTTCCTTGAGAGGAAGACCCTAAGATAGAGTTGGATCCTAGTGGCTTATTGCAGAGGTGAATCCAGGAAGCACTGTGAGGGAAAGTGAGACAGGCAAGGAAAGGAAGCCAAGAAGTAAAGGGTGTGCTAATGAGTTTACTGCCATGGAAACCTGTGGTTCTATCCTGTGTGAGTCTTTGGGAACTAGTGTAGAAAACACTTGAGAGTTGACTCACCCAAGATGTGGGGGAAGGCAGAGCTGGTATTTATCTACCAAGACCCAGCTCTCAAGGATTCAAGGCACTCCTAAGAAATTTAACTCCCAGTATTTCTGGCTTACCCCACATGCACCCATAGGAAGTACCTGCCTATGGCCAAAGATAGGAGCTTCCTGGGTACTAAGGACATGAACCATCCACCCATTGGCAAGGAAAGGGCTGAGGGGTTATGGGCAAGGCAATGAGCACATCTGCTACTGGTTCTCTCCCACTTAGGCCCTACAACCTGCTCTTGTGGTGGAGGTTGGGCCCCTGAGTTCCAAATCATCATCTGGTCTTGGGCTGATGGCAGGGAGGTTGAGGTCATCCTGTGTTATTTCCACTCTGTTTGATCTATTGGGATACTAAAGAAGACAAGCTTTATACTTCCTAGCCATACTCATATGTATTTACACCTCACTTAATTTTTCATCTTATGTATTTCTATACTTTTTGCTTTTAATCAAAATGTTATTCATTAAAGTCATTTCACTCTTGCAAGGTTCCTTGCCTCCATCTCACTCTTCCACATGTCACAGAGTTGAAGAGATTTGGGAGGGTTCCATGGAGAAAGAGCAGGAACTAAAACAATTTGCACAAGGTCACCTAGTTACTAGTAGATGCAAACAGAGCTAGGACTAGAATTCAAGTCTCTAGGCTTCTAAACAGAGGTTGACAGACTTTATCCCTTGGGTCAAATCCAGACCACTGCCATCTACACTAATAAAAGAGAAACATGGTAATTGGCGTACGACTGCTACCCTTTTCATTGGCTAATCAGAGAGATATGCAAATTAACTGTCAGCCAAGATGGCGGCCGGCAGCCAGGCAGCTTGAAACTAACATGAGGCTTGCTTGCCTCAGTGACGGAGGAAACCAACGTTCCCCGCCTGCCGCTGCAGGCCTCTGAGCGGGCAGTTTAAACATTGTAACAAATACCCCCGGACTTCAGCCAGCAGGATGGCAACATTGTAAGCAAAGGCCAGAAACCTACTAAGAGCTGGAGCCAAGCCTCAAGCTAAAGCTGGCCCAGAATAAAAGAAAAAAAAGGAAAAAAGGAGCGGTTGGGAGCTTCAGTCACCCCCAGCCTGAAAACAGCCCTCAGCCCCTCACCCAGACTGGCCAGGCACCCCAGTGGGGACCCCCACCCTGATCCAGGACACCCTTCAGGGCAAACCAGCCAGCCCCCACCCGTGCACCAGGCCTCTACCCTATATAGTAAAAAGATAATATGCCTCCCAGCACCGGGATCAGTGGAGCCGCGAGGCCTCCCGGCACCTGGATCAGCATGACAGGGGGCAGCGCCCAAACCTCCTGATCTCCCTGCAGCTCTGTGTGTGACAGGGTGCGGCACCCCAACCCCCCCCCCCCCCCCGACGGGCCCTGCTCTGTGTGTGATGGGGTAGAGCCATAACCTCCCCATCGGCCCTGCCCTGAGTGTGAGAGTGGCGGTGCCCCAACCCCCTGATCGGCCCTGCTCCGTGGGTGATAGAGGGTGGCGCCCCAACTCCCCTATAGGCCCTACTCTGTGAGTGACAGGGGGAAGCTCCTCAACCCCCTGATGGGCCCTGCTCTGTGTGTGACAGGGGGGAGCTCACCAACCCCCTGATGGGCCCTGCTCAGTGCATGACAGGGTACGGAGCCCCAACCCCCCTGATGGGCCCTGCTGTGTGCGTGACAGGGGGTGGCGCCGCAACCCCGATTGGCCCTGCTCTGTGCGTGACAGGGGGTGGCGCTGCAACCTCCCCATCGACCCTGCCTTGAGTGTGACAGGGGGTGGTGCCCCAACCCCCCAATCAGCCCTACCCTGAGCGTCACTGAGGGTGGCATTGCAACCTCCCAATCCGCCCTGCTCTGTGCATGACAGGGGGCGGCGCCCCAACTCCCCAATCGGCCCTGCTCTGAGCCCGACCAGGGGCTGCACCTAGGGATTGGGCCTGCCCTCTGCCACCCGGGAGCAGGCCTAAGCCAGCAGGTCATTATCTCCCGAGGGGTCCCAGACTGCGAGAGGGCACAGGCCAGGCTGAGGGACCCCCCCGCCCCGAGTGCACAAATTTTTGTGCACCGGGCCTCTAGTGTGTGTGTGTGTGTGTGTGTGTGTGTATATATATATATATATATATATATATATATATATATATATATATATATATATATATATATATATACTTATTTCACATTATAGGCAGAGTTGAGTAGCTTCAACTTAGATGGCATGTGGCCCACAAAGCCAATATGCCTATCTGACCCTTTACTGAAAATATTTGTCCTGTTCTAAGCCATTGCTTATTCCCTCGGCCCCCAATCCCTAACTCTAGCATTATACAGTCATGTCATCTCACTTATAGTCTCTCATTTAGACTTCACAGGAACCCAGAAAGTATGTTTTCCCATTTTATAGATGAGAAAATTAAGGCATGGAGAGATTAAGTGACTTGCCCAAGATTACAAAGTTGGTTAAGGGGCAGAGGCAAGACTCAACTCCACATCTTCTGACTTTAAGTCTATGTGGTTTTTTCCCCACTCAGCCTCTGCTCTCTTGGACTCTGTCTTGCCTCTCGTTCATTTAACTCCTAAATACCCATCTATTCAGGCAAGAGCTTTCCTCAGTACATGTGTGGCTTTGTGAATGGCATGAGCACTCTTAGGTGTAAATCTTCATATGTTCTGTTGTTGTTGTTTTTGCCTACAGCCCAAACATATAGCACCAGTACAAGATAAATTATAGGAGCCCAGGAACAGAGTCATACACTTTGATAATATAGGTGGTTGTTTTCTATAAACTGTAATTTATTGAGGTAGAAATGTAAGTCTTTCAAGTGCAGAGGACTAGGAAGATTTATTTGTAGCATACCCCACTAGAATCAGGTCTCACTGGTTAAAGAAATATTCCAGAAGGGTGCAGCACACCCAGTAGTGGCCATTCGAAACAACAGCACTTTGTCTGAAATCATTCAGTGGGGTCACATGGTGCAAAGAGTTGTCTGACAAATATATCAAGGGATAAGAGAAAAGAATTACAAAAAGTGTACACTTGCTTCATTGAATGTATGTATGTGACATATCGAGAATCATAATTACCTCAAAAATTTTGTTGACCCATCATAATTCATCTGTAGACAGTTTTAACTATTTAAGTAATAAATTTAAATTATGATGAATAGCAGGATTCTAGATTTTTATAAACTTTGGGGTTAAAATTGACAAACTAATCTATCACACCACATATGACTCACTGCGTGAATTATACCACGTTCAATGACACAAGTCCACTATTTCTTCTATCCTGCCTCTGCCTCTTTGGACCCATGTCTGTCTTTCATTTAACTCCTAATTACCCACCTGTTCAGTCTCATGGCTTTCTATAAAGCTTGAGTAATCCTAAGTATGTATGTCTCCCATGTTTTCTTGTTGCTTCCAGCCCAAAAAAGAGCTAGCTTTGGTACAAGATAAGTGACAAGAATTAAGGACCACACTTGATGCTGCAGCAATATCAAATTCCTATCATCTTTTCTAAATGCTTTCTCTAAATCTCTGTGTTTCTCGAATTGCAGACCAGTAACCAACAGTCCACAGACCAGCACCAGTCCATACTTTGAACCACACTCACAAACATCCCTCTCCTTTACTTCCTGATGTGTGCTGGTTTTCCTTGGTGTGCTCTGTGCTGTGTTCCTCTCTCACCCTCTCAGTATTCGCCCTGATTGATTCCTTGTTTCTATGTGTGAGCTTCCATCACAGTATTGTTAAGGAGGCTTTCATTCTGTGCTAAGCGCTGCCTACCAAAAATGCTGGCTCCCTACGTTATTTACTCTCCCAGGAATGGGAGTACCATGCAAGATGCTCTCTCTTCTATTCTGAGGACTCCACCTACATTTGGTTGGCATCTGCCTCATAGCCAGGGCAAGGTGAGGAACTTTTTACACCAAATGACAGAAAGCATCCTTCCTCATTGGCATCCAACCTGAAAACAGATTTCCCCACTGGGCAGAAACACTGTAGTCATGACACCACTTGTATCCTGTCATCACCTTGGAAACTTTTTCACCCCACCCCTCTCCTCTGCCCCCAGCTGAAGCCCCATTTGATTGAATGTATTCCTACGTCATCATATCATACTGAATATTAAGTAGCCAGAACAGTCATTGACTGACAGTTACCTTGCCTAAAAGCCTAACTGTCCCCATCAATTTCAAAACTCCCTTCAAGCTACTAAATTAGGTCCACAGGCATTTTCTTAACTAGAAGAGACAGGTTCATTTTTTTAAACTACACCAATCCCATCTGAAGTTTCAATTGCCAATATATCCTGTGAAGTAGCATTTTTAAATGGGTAAAATTTTAGCCTTTACTCCTGGTAAGTGTTTAGACTTTGATGACTGAATTTCTTTAGTGTTTAGACTTTGATGACTAAATTTCTTTAGAAGATAAATTATTTTTGGAACAGCTTAGGAATAGAACTGGCTTCTGTACAAATTAAAGTTTGTCACTATCATACATTTTACTTCCACACCCTTTCATCTACTAGTTTTAGCTCCACAATTTGTTAATTCTCCTATATTTCAAAGGTGAGAGGTGCCAATATTGAAGAAGGCAGTGAAGCGCTGGGGAAAGGGACAGAGCCTCTGACCTTGGGGAAATACATAATAGGTAAATGTTATTTCAAATGTCGGAAATAAAATGTCCATTTTTAGTGATAGGGAATTAAAGAAAAGATTCAAAATACTAAACTTTTTAAAAGATGCAATACATACCTTATTTAATTAAATCTTGGGCAAATGCCCCTCCCCCCCCCAAATACTGTGGTGTGAGGAACCCGTGACAAATATGAAGATTCTGAATCCTCAATCCATCAAAGTTGCATATCCCAGGAAAACTGAGACTAACAACTT
This sequence comes from Myotis myotis, assembly GCF_014108235.1. NCBI lineage: Eukaryota > Metazoa > Chordata > Mammalia > Chiroptera > Vespertilionidae > Myotis > Myotis myotis. The sequence continues at coordinate 35,288,039 of NW_023416317.1, read as the reverse complement.
TCAGAACAACTTAGGTTCCTAAACCACGACAGTCTATAAGCTTCTGGGGTATCCCCAAAATTCAGGTTATCCTGAAGGTCACTTTCCTGTTTTTCCTGGCCTCCTTCCTTCATGTTTATTCTAGTAGCTGATATTTAAGGATCAGGACAAGAAATAATACCATTTTCCTCCGCTGTTTTAAAAAAGAATTGAACTCAGACGTGACTGTCACTCACAGCCCCAATGTGTGACAGACACTTTTTAAAGTTACTTTTTCTTTCAAAGCAAGCATGACAATTCCTGCATTAAATAAATCCTCCATCAACTGGGAAACACAATCATAGAATATTTTGGTACACTACTTTTGGGAGAGAGGGCAAAAAGAGGGGAAACAAGCTAATGTTGAACACATTTGCTTAAAGCAACTTTCCAAGGTGTATCCCAGAGTCAAGCAGATTCTTGTTTCACATCTACGGTTTTGGGCAATGCTAATCCATGGTCATAATGTTGACCCTGACCATCAAAGGAAGAGTATTGTTTGATTCACTGTCCTTCCTAAGCCAATAAGTTAGACCAGAAATTTCCACTAGCAAGTTCATTCATTTATTTAGCAAAGATTTAAGTGCCTAATCTGTGCTATATTCTGTGTTAGATGCTGAACATACAGACATGAACAAGACAAGGTCTCTGAACTCATGTGACTTGCAGCTTAGTGGGAGAGAGATAAGATAGAAAGCAAATAATTACATAAATACTTTATATCTGCAATTGTGGTAGGTGCTACAAAGAGGATGTTCCAGATGTTATGATGAAGGAGCATGGGGACAGAGAATCTTAATCTAGGATTCCTAAATCAGCAATAAGAGCATGTGCCTAGGTACTGAGGCAGGATGGACTCTGGTCCTATAGAGGAAATGAAAGTAGAAAAACAAGAGTTAAAACAGTATAAATTAAGTAACCAAGGATGAGGCCAAAGACGTAGCAGTGACTAGATCAGTCAGGGCCTTGTTGGTCATAACAGTAAGTTTATCCAAAAAGCAATGAGAAACTGTGGCTGAGACACTTATTTTCCCCCCAATATCTGTTCAACCCTTCTTTCTTTATCAACACAACTCCAGCAGCTAGCCAGGCAAACAACTGTCCAAAACAAAAATTACATTTTTTAGACTCCCATGTGATAGTTCTAGTCACTGAGGTGTAAGCAGAAAAGGTAGCAGCAACTCTCGGGAAGTATCTTTAAAGAAGAGGGTGTGCTCTTTCTTCTTCCCTCAGGTAGGAAAGCTGATATGATGGCAGGAGTTTGAGCAGTCATCTTGGACCATGAAGATAGAAGTCACATAGTGAGTACAGTAATGCCACAAAGTGAAAGAAACTTAAGTGCCTGTTAACATGAGAAGCCACACTAGTCCTGGATGGGTATCTCTTGGGCATCTACTATGTGAGAGAAAATTACACTGAATAAACATTTATTCAGGCCATTCTCATTTTAGACGTCCTGTCAGTCTCTGCTGAGCCTACGCTTAATTGATACAGAACTCTTGTCTTAAAAACGGAATTTGAAGGAAGATCTTTCATGATGGGATTATGATCTCTTATTCCCACAAATTTCTATGACTTTTATGATATACCTGGATATTTAATATAAGAAACAAAACTGGAGCAAAACTTTTGTTTCCTTATTCATTCATTTTTTTATTCATTTACTTAATCATCTGACACCTGGTATGTACAAAGTACTAGTCTTAGGTGTTGTAGAGGACAAAAATCACAATCAGATGCCTAATCTAAAAGGACTTATAATATGGAAATACAGGAAGTGGTTACATAAGATGCAGATGACCAAAAAGACAGGAAAAGCAGACATTAGGGACATGGGCAATTCAGAGACAATAAAACTATCATACATTGAGTCTAAGTGCACTTATAAATCTACCGTGTAGCCCAGCGATTTTCAACCTTTTTCATCTCATGGCACACATAAATTAATTACTAAAATTCTGAAGTACACCAAAAAATGTGTGTTTTTTTGCCAATCTGACAAAAAAAAAAAAAGGTATAATTTTGATTCATTCACACCAAAGGACTGTTGTTGTGTTGCCTACTGTCCATTTGTTTTGTTTTTCCAATCTAAGGGAAAAGAGAATGGTGCCCCTGACTAAATAGTCAGGTATTGCATGCTTTATAAATTCTTGCGGCACACCAGTTGGGTATCGCTGATGTAGCCTCAGCTTGTATAATGCCCCCATTCCAATTCAGAAACTATCTAAACCAATACTCTAAGATGGGGGTGGGCAAACTTTTTGACTCGAGGGCCACAATGGGTTCTTAAATTGGACCGGAGGGCCGGAACAAAAGCATGGATGGAGTGTTTGTGTGAACTAATATAAATTCAAAGTAAACATCATTACATAAAAGGGTACGGTCTTTTTTTTTTTTAGTTTTATTCATTTCCAGCGGCCCGCGGGGCGTAGTTTGCCCACGGCTGCTCTAAGACAAAAAGTTTCAGGACAGCAGAAAACTTTAAAGGAAAGCCACTATTTGTCCAATTCAACAATTAATAGGATTCTGCTGACCTGAGCAGACCGCTCAGGCAAAATAAATAGGCAAAGATCATCTCCTCCTTTAAAACCAGGGATTAATAAAAGATAACTCAGCTAAACCCTGGGCTTCAAATACCCATGATGAAATATATTTTATCATTGTGATTGCAATAGCTAGTTCCAATTGTGGCTTTATCATAGTTGCTGAACTCTTACTTAAGAATTAAGGCTGCAAAGTTATACGAGAGAAACCTGATCCCATGTTTAGAAGTAGGTAGAGTTGAAAAGCCAAATGCCTCAGTAAACAGTCTTTTAAGACCATTTACCAGCACACACCAGCTAAGGAGGAAGCACATGGAAGAGAGTATGCTGTGGAATCTTGGGTGAATAGGCATAGCAGGGAGAGAAGTATATTTGAGCACCTCTGTGCCAGAAATGGTGTAAGGCACATTATATAGGAGAACTTGCTTTATATTTATAGCAAATCTGTGAGATCAGAATATCTCCTTTTATGGGTAATGAAACTGAGGCTGATAAGATTTACCCAAGTCTTGCAACCAGGATACAACTAGACTGCAATTGAGATGTGCCCTGTCCATTCAGGCTATATGAAGCTCTGTGAGAGAGAGTGTCTGCAAATATATATTGGAAGGGAGAGGTGTTAGCAGATGATCTCCAAGGGTACTTTCCTTGTAAAAGCCAAGCTATAGTTCTCCACCTAACAGCCAACAAGCCCATTTCTAGACTTTGGGGTGCCTTCAAATCCCAAGAATAGTTAAATCTTCCCTTTGTACTAAGTTGGTACATTTAGCAAAATAAATCAACTGTCTCTAGTTATTCTTCGTGAGTCTAAAATATGCATAACCTTTCCTCCAGTATTTCCATTGCTAGACATTTATATCTCTTTCCTCTTGAATCTGGACTGGCCCTATGAATGGCTTTGACTAACAGAATGAAGCACAAGTGATACATTGGGACATCTGAGCCTGGGTCCTAAGAGGCTTGTCTGGTAGTTTCCATTTTCTCCCTCTTGGGAGCCAGCCACCCACCATACTGTGGAATGATAAAGGGCCACGTGGACTGAGGCCATTGAGGAGGAGAGACTGTCTTTGGTGATGCAACCACAGCCAAGCTCTCAGCTGAATGTAACCACGAGTAACTTCAGCCATAACACATGGGGCCAAACTTCCCAGTAAACCCACAGAACAGTGAGAAATAAATCCTTGTTGTTTTAACCCACTAAGTTTGAGGTGGTCTGTAATGAAGCAACAGAACTAAAACACTATCTTAAAGAAATAATGAGATATCAACAAATATTTAACTACATCCTAGTAAAATATTAGAATTAATCTAAATGCCTGTGTTGGACTTCTGCTGTTTCTCTGGCTACTCAGCATCCATTCTTCCTTTTATTTCATAACAGAATCCAGAATTTCCATTGTGAAAACCTTCCTCCTCATTTTCAGTCAATGTGGTTCCAATGAGGTTTCCCCTACACCAGGAGTAGACATATGACTCAGACCCAGCACCAGATCCCCCTAGGATTGGCTCAGAGATGTACCATGACTCACACAATATGGTCATAATCAGAGTGAGTCCCAGACTTGTTCAGGAGCTACAGAAAGGAGTTCCTTCTTTCTTTTGAGACGGTTAGTAGACAAGAAAGATTAAAGACAAGAGTTCTGAAAAGGCTGGGAATTAAATGAAAGTAGAGCTGAAAGATAGAGATACCCTGGTCTAGATGATATTTTTGAGTCCCAAGATCAAGATATACCCTGGATTTTTTTAGTAGAAGAGCCAATAAGAGTACTTTTTTTGGCTTAACCCAGTTGAGTTTTCTGTCTCTTGCAACCAAGATTTCTAAGTAATACAAGGCTTGTCTTAGGGAAAGTTTGTTTGCAAAGGACCAGACATCCACAGAAAAAAATCCAGAAAAGAAAGGAAGTAAAGGAAGGGGAGAATCACATGGCTTTCATGAGAACTGGATTGTTACCAAACCACAAACCTCTCCATTTCTCATAGCCTCTATTTTAATAGTGTCTACAGCTTCTTCTGTTCCCTTCATACAGAGTTAATCATAATAACCTCAATCCCCAGAGTTTATATTACCTTTAAACTCATTTCCACAAATCTAACTGGCACAGCCTCAGTATCCCAATGTCAAATTCCCAAAGGAAAGATCTAATGGGCTCAGCTTTGGCTGCATGCCTACCTGTAGTCCAACCAGCCATGTCCAAAGGCAATGATCATGAGATCTCTAAAGGTTGCTTTTTCTGGGGCTGTGAGCTGGACAGCTTCTCTAAAGAAAGATGTGGGCAAAGAGTAAATTATATATATATATATATATATATATATATATATATATATATATATACTCTCCACAGGGTGAGAGAGGAATGAGCAACCAATGACAATACACTGTTGAATGTTATTCAGCTACCAAAACCATGTTTTCAAGAAGTGCTTAATTTTCTTCAACAAATGGTGCTGGGACAACTGAATTTTCATATGCATAAGAATAAAGTTAGATCCTTACCTCATACCATATACAAAAATTAACTTAAAATTGATTTATAAACAAAAGAGCTATGTAGTAGAGTTAAAACTATAAAACTCTTAGAACACATAGGTGTAAATCTCAATAATTATGGACTTGGTAATGGTTTCCTAACTCTGACATGAAAAGCACATGCAACAACAATTAAAAAAAAAGATAAATCGAACTTCATAAAAATAAAAACCTTTTGTACATCAAAGGACATTATCAAAAGTGAAAAGATAAACCACAGAATGGGATAAAATATTTTTAAATTATATATCTGATAAGGATTTACTATCTAGAATATATAAAGTACTTCTATAACTCAACAAAAAAGAAAACAACCCAATTTAAAAATGGTCAAAGAAGTTAAATACACATTTCTTTAAAGAAGATATATAAATGACTAATAGATGAAAAGATACTCAATGTCATTAGTTATTAGGGAAATGCAAATAAAAACCACAATGAGATAGCACTTTATCTCCTTAAAGTCTTAGAGTAAAACATAGGTGTAAGTTTTTATGACCTTGCATGTTTATTGGACATGACACCAAAAACACAAGCAACAAAATGAAAAACGAAGAACATTATCAAGAAAGTGAAAAGAAAACCCAAAGAATAAGTGACAACATTGCACTGGTATACAGAATAAATAAAGAACTCTTACAACTCAAAACTAGAGAGACAAACAACCCAATTTTGGCAAAGGATATGGATGGGCATTTCTTCAAAGAAGACATACAAATGGCAATAAGGTATGAAAAAATGTTCAACATCATTAATCATTAGGGAAAAGAAAATCAAAACCACAAGGAGATACCACTACAGCACCAATAGAATGGCTAAAATAAAATCCTATATAATAAAAGGGTAATATGCAAATTGACCCTAATGGCAGAACGACAGGAATGACTGGCAGCTATGATGTGCACTGACCACCAGGGGGAAGATGCTCAATGCAGGAGCTGCCCCCTGGTGGTCAGTACACTTCCACAGGGGGAGTGCAGCTCAGCCAGATGCCGGCTCAAGGTTGGCCAGTGCAGCGGCAGTGGCAGGACCCTCCGCCATCTAATGGCTTCGTCAGACATCCCCCGAGGGATCCCAGGCTGCCAGAAGGATGTCTGACTGCCAGCTTAGGTCCAATCCCCCAGGGAGCGGGCCTAAGCCATCAGTCAGACATCCTCCGAGGGGTCCCAGACTGTGAGAGGGCGCAGGCCGGGCTGAGGGACATCCCTCCCCACACCCCAAGTGCATGAATTTTCATGCACCAGGCCTCTAGTAAAATAAAATAAAAAGACACACAATAACAAGTGTTGGCCAAGATATGGAAAAGTCATGACCTCACACATCACTGGTGGGAATGTAAAATGGTGTAGCCATTGTGGACAACATTTTGGCAATTCCTCAAAAAGTTAAACATTGAGTTACCATATAACCCAGCAATTCCACTCCAACATATATATGCAAGAGAATTAAAAACATGTCTACACAAAAACTTGTACATAAATTTTCACAGCAGCATTAATCATAATTGCCAAAAATAGAATGAATCCAAATATACATCAACTGATGAATGGATAAAAAAATGTGGTACATCCATACAACTGCATATTAGTCCTCATGTGGCCATACAGGACCATGAAAAATTGTGGGGCTGCCTAAATCTCCTACTCCTATGCCCAGCTGTACTTTCCAGTGCAATAGCCAGTAACCAAAAATTTTAAAGTAATTAAAATTTTTTAAAATCAAAATCTAGTTCCTCAGTCATACTAATCACTCATCTAGTGCTCAATAGCCACACAGGGCTAGCAGCTACCATATTCAACAGCACAGGTATAGAATATTCCATCACATTACAAATAAACAGGATTGTATGCTGCTCCTAGATCTTGTCATACCTTTGTAGGGTCACCTTAGACCAGGGGTGGGCAAACTTTTTGACTCAAGGGCCACAATGGGTTCTTAAACTGGACCGGAGGGCCGGAACAAAAGCATGGATGGAGTGTTTGTGTGAACTAATATAAATTCAAAGTAAACATCATTACATAAAAGGGTACGGTCTTTTTTTTTTTTTAGTTTTATTCATTTCAAACGGGCCGGATCCGGCCCGCGGGCTGTAGTTTGCCCACGGCTGCCTTAGACCCTATCTGCTTACACACACCATGCAGCACTTCTTCTCAGGGACCTGTCACATCTCAGGATCTTGCCCCAGGCCAAGTTCCCATTAATGAGATCTCATAAACCCCAAATGGAGATTCTGCTCGCTCCCTTTCCCTAGATCAGTGATGGCGAACCTATGACACGCGTGTCAGAGGTGACACGCGAACTCATTTTTTGGGTTGATTTTTCTTTGTTAAATGGCATTTAAATATATAAAATAAATATCAAAAATATAAATCTTTGTTTTACTATGGTTGCAAATATCAAAAAATTTCTATATGTGACCCAGCACCAGAGTTAAGTTAGGGTTTTTCAAAATGCTGACACGCCAAGCTCAAAAAGTTCGCCATCACTGCCCTAGATTGTGGCTTAGGAGGAACAGGGTATGATCCAGGTCTTGGACCCATGAGGATGATTGCTCTTCTACCTTCTCCATCTCTCCTCACCCCCTAGCTGCTAACCTGCACAGTCCTATTCTGAAGGCCTTGCTGATCCTTATTGTGTATTCTTACAAATCTATTATCTTTGCCAGGCATTTCTAGGCAATTCGAAACTTTTAAATCTCAAAAAATAGAAGAAGGCTCCTTTTCCTAAGAGGTCCACTCTCTCTCTGAGGCAGAAAGTACCCATTAATCGTTTCAAATGTTATCCCATCTCATAATCACACAAGACTATATTCTTACCAACTGAATCAGTGCCAAGCCAATGATTCGATGAGAAAAAATGATGAAGGAATCTGACCTAGTTTTGGTAAGGGATTCAGAGAAGGCTGTTCTACCTCTGTGATACATTTGGAATCTACTCACTTTTCTGCACCCCCACCACCTTTGTCCTACTCACCATCATCTCTCACCTGGATGTATCCTGTAGGCTCCCCACTGGCTCCCAGCTTCTATTATTGTCTATTCTGCACACAAAAGTCAGGAGATCCTTCAAAAACAAAGTCAAATCATGTTACTTGTCTGATCAGACACCGGTAGTAGCTCCCCTTATTTAAGGGCAATCCAGAGTCCCTACCATGGCCTACAGTCCTCCATGATCTGTAGGAATTTCCTGTTACCTCCAAGACCTCATCTGCCTCACTGTCCTTGCTGCTCACCGTGCTCCAGTCACATTGGCTTCCTTGCTGTTCCTTGAACAATCCAAGAGTCCTCCTATTTCCAGGGCTCTTGTGCCTGTGATTCATTCCCCCACTTTCTCTGGTCTCTGTTCAAATGTCCCCTTAGCAGAGACACTCCCCCGTCCACTAGTCTCAAAGAACAATCCCATCCCCACCCTAGCTTCTCCTTACATACCGTGCTTTATTTTTCTTCTTAGCATATTTAGCCTTGTGACATAATGCACATTTGCACATTTGTTTATTTTGTGCCTTTCCCTACTAGAATATCATCTCGTGAAAGAAGCAACTTTTTCTCTTCATCCAGAAAAAGGAGTTGACATATATGTGAATGAAGTGACCTTTGAGCTGAGAACTAAAGGGTGAGCAGGAAGAGAGAGTTGAGGTTGGGGGAGGGGAGAGACAACTGTTTCAGGAAGAAGGCAACACTTGTGATAAATTAAGAGATCATTGTGGTTTGAGTACAGAATGATGAACTAGTGTGCAGTGAAAGGGAGTAGTAGGCAGCAACTAGATCGTGGGGAACGGCCAGGATTAGTGAGAGGCCAGCAAAAGATATTAAGGTGGGTAGGTGATATAATCAAATCTACTTGTTGAAGGCTCATTCTGGATTCGCTGGGGAAGGGCAAGGGAGGGACAACAGAATAACCAAGGAAGGATTCTGTAATATCTTGGGGAGAAAAGATGATGTCTGAGAACATGTGATTCTCATTACTAACATGTGGGTTAAGCACAACTTTCTAGGAAGACAGCTATTTCGCAAGCATCCTGTATTAAAAAAGAGAAGATAAATGTCTATGTAAGAATCAGATAAGATAGTCATTTTGATGGCAGTGCATTTACATTTTATGAATAAAAGCATGTCTAAGGGATTCAAATAATCTGCTAAGTAGGACAAATAAAATGTTTCATGTGAGTATATAATATTCATAAAAATTGCTATACCTTTGGGCAACCTCTGCCTGGGGATGGATTTTCTTGATTTGGACCTTTGATCTTCCAGTTAAAATGTCCATTCATTCTGACCTCTAAAAGCTACTTGAAGATAACACATTCATTATCCACAAACAGAGACCCGACATTTCTATATAATTGTGCATCACAGGACAAGATTATCTTTGAGACATCTGTCAATTAGATGACCATCAAACCACCTCCTTTGCTTTTTCAGTTGGGTAATTAACTTGAAAAGGGCATCTGTGTTTTAAGGGAATATATTTTATCTTTGGGTTATGAAGAAAAATTCTAAGACAATGTTTACGTTTAAAATTATTTTTCATGGCTAACAAATATATGAATATAAAAAATATATAAAATTATTTTTCAAGATTATAAAACATGGACTATTTCATACATAATATTTTTATTTTAGAAAGAATAGCTATAAATTACATACAAAGAATATCCATCCCTCCTTCCTGTTTTAAGTTGGGCCCCTACATTCTTTAACCTGGCAGTAGTTTGCACACTTATTATTAGTTAATTCCTTGTGTCTCTATCTTTCTCCACATTGGCCCCAGAGCCCCACCCAAGTCCTAGCATTGAGTAGGGCTACAATACAAACTTATGGATTGCCTGACTGGCCACCTCGTCAGTCCCTTCCTGTACCATTTCACTGGTAACATGTCAGTCATAGCTTACACTGACATTAACACACATGCACACACACCCCTCACAGACTTCCTGCTTCCATTCTGCACACTTCTGGCAAATCCGCCTCCACCTTGCTAAAATGCCATGTCCATTATTTTGTGATTCTGCTCAGAAATCTTCAATAGAACCTTATTGCTCACTGAAGGAACTTTAGGGCAGTGGTTAAGTGGGAGTTTGGGAATCAGAATGACTGAAGTCAAGTCCTGGCTTCCAAGCTAATAGTCATATGACATTGGGCAAGTTACTTGATATCCCTTTGTCTTATTTCTCTCACTGATAGAATAAAGGTAATATTACAATCTATGATATAGAGTTGTTGTGGAATCTTTTTTTAAAGACCTAATGGGCTTTGTGGAATGAGGCATGAATCGGGCAGCATGCAGTAAATAGAGGCGCTCCGGAGTTGCTGTGAGATTTAATGAAATAAAACATAAAGCACTTATAAAAGTTTTTTGACTGAGGGTTCTCAGTCCTTCTGGGAAGCCTCTGAGGAATCATGTGAACACTTCTCAGAATTGTCCCACCAAGAAATGGGGAAGCTGGGCTATTTATACACTACCTCCAGGTCCTTGTTGGTTGAGGCTGCCCCTGGGGAGACTCAATCACCAGCACTTCCAGTTTTCACTGCACCTAAATTGAACATGCTCCCACAGTACCTAAGAGAACAGTCAGGCCAAGAAAGAGAGAGGTTCCCACACTGAGGTGGAAAGTTGTGTGATTTAAGGAACCAACAATCCACCAAGGTGCAGGTTAACTCGCAGGTGGGCTGAGGGATGTGGACGGGGCATCAGCAGGGTCTGCTACAATATCCTTTTTTCTTTTTTCAATCTGATTTGCAGGAGTTACCTGTATTTTCTAAATATTTCTTTGTCAGTTATCTACTTTGTCACCTCCAATCTACAGCCTGTCTTTTAACTTTGTTTGTAGTATCAGAAATCTTAATTTTGGTGTCATTAACTCCATCAGTTATCTCCTTTATGGTTTTCACTTTTTGTCATCTTAAGACATCCTTGCCCATCCCAATGTCACAAAAAATACTCTACATTTTTTCTAATAGCTGTATAGCTTTCTCTTTCACATTTGGCTTTTAACTATCTAAAGTTTATTTGTGTAGACAGAACAAGATAGAGATCTAATCCTAATTTTCCCTAGAGAGTGAACCAGTTTTCTAGAGACTATTGATGAATAATCCATCTTCCTCCTACCAGGTCGTAATGCCGCATACATACACCAAGCCCCCATGCAAACATGATTTGGTTTCTAGATTCTCTCCATTTGGCAGTCAACTAGCTTTTAACCCATTCTTTATCTGAGGAATTATATTCTTTATATCCAGAATCTTTGGTTGGCTTTCCTTCAAAACTATCAAGTCTTGCTTGATTGGTTTGGCTCAGTGGATAGAGCGTCAGCCTGCGGACTGAAGGGTCCCGGGTTCGATTCCAGTCAAGGGCATGTACCTTGGTTGCAGGCACATCCCCAGTGGGGGGTGTGCAGGAGGCAGCTGGTCGATGTTTCTCTCTCATCGATGTTTCTAACTCTCTATCCCTCTCCCTTCCTCTCTGTAAAAAATCAATAAAATATTTAAAATAAAATAAAATGGAATGATTTAAAAAAAACACTATCAAGTCTTGCTTCATATTTGCAATGTGTTATTTAGGATTAAGATTCCTGTTCATATCTGTCAATAGGTCTCTCCTCCTTCTACTGTAGATTGTTCTTTTTGTGGTTATTCTCTCACAGTATATGCTTTCTTAAATTGCTCCATGATTGTTGTGTGTGAGTCTATCTTCAGTCCTTAACCACTTCTGTTTCTGAGGTCTAAATGGGAGAAGTAGCAAAAGCCATGGTCAGGTAGGTAAGGGGAATGGGTGAGACACATCTCACAGGTAAGTGCTCTTTCTACTAATGGCCAAGCTTAATAACACCTAGTTTTCTCCTGGGTGTCTCTTAGGGTACTGTGCCCACCCTCACCCCAAGTACCAGTATCTCCCTGGGACAACCACCAAATTGGGCTCATAAATATCAAGGTTATAAAAATTAAAAATTCTTTGTTTCCTTTATTTAAACCAAGAAGTTTTTGGTAAATTACTTTGTTAAGTTTCTAAGAGGAACTCATAAGATGTGAGAAAATTATTCTAGTGAGGGACAATGAGATTATTGTAATCATAGAATGCACAGTGAGGAAGGACCCAGTAGGTATGGAGTGATTAGAAGAAAAATATTAAGCAGTTTAATTAGGCACATGTATCATTATTAGCTACACCCAAGCCAAAGATATAAGAAAGAGACTAAGGAGAAGACACAGTGAAATGCAAAAAAAAAAAAAAAAAAAGAATGAAGAATGTGAGTAGAGGAAAGGAAGATTCTGGAGTTTGGAAAAATTAAGAAAGAATGAAATTCAGAAATGTGAAGCTCTGAAAAAAAATTAAAAGCATCAATGGCATCCCCCATTCATTTCTGAGGGCAGCTTTAAAACTGAAAACAGAATGGTTATCTTTTTAAGTGAATGAAATTCATAACATAAATTATTTGCTTATTGCTACCCAGCCTTTGCCCTAAGAAAACAAACAAAAAAAACCCCTAAAAACTATGCAACAGAAACATTTGCATATAAAGCTATTTAGATGAATGTCTGCAATTAAACCAGGGAGTATGTTTTTGGCAGATAAAAGCAACTGGTTTTGAAATTTAAGAATATTTCATTCTTAAGTATAGGAGAAGAGCAAAAGAAAAATTTTATTAAGAAATAGAATTTCACTGTTAGCTAATTCATGCTAATCCCTCTTGGTGGATCCAAGTCTCAAAGTTGTGGGGGCTTATATATCTTTGTGGAATAAATGAAGGCAAGAATGAATAAAGTGAAAAATAAGATGGAAAAAGGAAGGAAAGAAGGGGAGAAGGAAAGAGTGTTGGTAGCATTATCAGAATTCAGGACATCTGTGCCATGTGAATTCTTTCAGGAATGTCTCTGCTGAATCATGATGGTTAGAACCAAAGCACTTGTAGACTCTATCCTTCTTTGATTCTTCTACTTTCTGGGGCTCATAAAAGGAGTTAGTCAATATTTGCAAATATATCAAAATGATGATGATGATGACGACGACGACAAGATGACATCGTATACCAACCCTTTCTCTATTCCTATGTCTATCAGAATTCCCTAAAACATTATTTGAGCCCTAGCCAGTTTGGCTCAGTGGATAGAGTGTTGGCCCCGAACTGAAGGGTCCCGGGTTCGATTCCATCAAGGGCACATATCCTAGTTGGGGGCTCAAGCTCTGGCACTGGTCGGGGCATGTGTGAGAGGCAACCAATTGATGTGTCTCTCTCACATCGATATTTCTCTTTCTCGGTGTCTCCCACTTCCTACTACTCTCTCTAAAAATCAATGGAAAAATATCCTCAGGTGAGGATTAACAAAAAAAACACAGAAAGTTATTCGATGTGTTCTCTCCTCCATTCACTACTGTGTCCACTCCACTTCCTCTCTCCCCTTCTCTCATGAAGCCACTCTAACCAGGCATTTCCCCCACCATACCACCAGACTAGGGTGTGCAGCAATCTCCGCTTTCCTAATCCCAACCAGTGGACACGTCTCAACCCTCATCTCTGATCTGTTAGCAGCAGTGACATCCAGCTGATCATCCAGAATCTCACACTTGCTCGGTTTCTTCCTCCCTGGCTGTTCCTTCTGGGGCTCCATGAGTGCCCCAGGCCTCAAGCCTTACACTTCTTCTTGTATCAATATTTGTTTCCATCTATAGGTTCACTCCCTAATTTTCACCTGACTGAAAGTTTTTAGAGAATGTTAAAAATGAAAAAGATTTGTGGTGTGCTGTAATAGATAGAATAATGCGCACGCACACACACACACACACACACACACCGCCTCCAATATAAGATGCCCATGTCTTATCTTTAGAAGCTATAATCCTATATAATAAAAAGGTAACATGCAAATCAACCAAGCGGCGGAACAACCAGTCACTATGATGCGCACTGACCACCAGGGGGCAGATGCTCAATGCAGGAGCTGCCCCCTGGTGGTCAGTGCACTCCCACAGGGGGAACGCCACTCAGCCAGAAGCCGGGCTAACGGCTGGTGAGTGCAGCGGTGGGTGTTGGGGGCAACAGCAGTCCGCAGGGAGCAGGCCTAAGCCATCAGTGGGACATCCCCCAAGGGCTCACAGACTGCAAAAGGGCGCAGGCCAGGCTGAGGGGCACACCCCCACCCCCTGGAGTGCACTAATGTTGTGCACCAGGCCTCTAGTAATTATAGTAATAGCTAACATTTCTGAGCACTTCCAATGTGCCAGCCCCTCAGCCCAACACATGCATGCTCCCTCATTCCCTACTACAGCCACCCTCAGGGCGGAGACGACCTGTGCTCAGGTTCAAAGGAGGAAAGGAGGCTTGGAGATCAGGCAGCTGGTGGAGGTCACCCAGCTGGGAAATAACAACCTGGTTAGCCACCAGGCTTTGTCCGCCTCTAGAATCCAGGCTCCTGCCCACACAGCACACTGGGGTAAAAGTAGCCGATGCACTTTAAAAATATGATTTAAAAATAAACTATTAGGGGCACAGAGAGAGCAAACGAGGTAAATCCATAAACTAACAGGACCTGGTTTTCCCAGCAGAAATCTTCCCTTGATTCCCCTGGAGAAAGAAAGGCTCAAGCCACAGGGAAGCAAAAGCTGAAAGGGCCAGGCAGCCTGATTCGGAAACCTCATGGGGTGGAGATGCAGAGCTCTGAGCCTCCATGTTTTCCTTTCTTCACATTCAAGTCATCTTTCCTGAACCCATGTGGTCCTGTTGCAACAATGCCTTTCTCCCTGCTCCAAAAACCGTCCTCTGTCTTAGTGGATGATTCTTTTTTTAAGTTTTTAAAAAAATCTTCATTGTTGAAAGATGTCCCCTTTTCTTAGTGGATGATTTTTATTGACATCCTCTTCTCTTAGACTCCTGACTAATAGGATTGCCTATTAGGAATTTATAAACTTGCTTTCAAAGACACCACAGAAATAGTATACAATTTTTCACACATTGCTTTGTCCCATGCTAAGAAAAAAATAAGCCCACAATGGGATGTAGTGAGTTAAAGGAAAGGTCTTAAGTGATAGCAATTGATTTTCTGTGAAGTCTTTTCTTAGAATGCCTTTTAGAGCAGCAGGGGGCCCCCACACTTCCCAGGGGTTCTCAGAACCCTTCCTCCTTCTCATCTTGCAAGTGGTAGCTGCCAGAAGGTGTCAAGCCACACACAGGAGAGCTGTTGGGAGCTCAGCCCCAACCTTTGTTATCTGTTCAGGGAGGAAAGAGCTGCCTGAAACCAGCTTTTATGTTGCACACCAGTAGCATTTAGTCAGACAATGTGGACGTAATTACCACTTTTAGTCTGGTAGTGGGGAGGGGGAACTACCAATCTAAAGACTTGAAATGTGGCTTCTGTTTTAGGGCAGGTTTCAGAGACTCCTGTTGCAGTGGGAAAGCGCCCTAGAGCACACAGCCCGTGTCACTAATGATTTCTGGACCCCCTTCTTCACAGTGGAACAATCAATGGGAAGAAACATTGCAAACTACTTTCCTACTAAGAAAAGCTATTTGTTTACAAAAATTTAAGCCTGAGAGAAGTGTTTTACACCAGCATTATCTACTAGAAATATAAGGAAGGCAGATTTGTAATTTTAAAAATTTCTAGTACTATTTAAAAAATAAAAAAGAAATCGGTGAATAATACATGATTTTAATAATGCATTGTCAATGTAAGAAACGTCCAAACCAGTAGGAATTTTTATGAGTTGACATGAGCCAAAGGACAACTGCCAGGAAGCAAAATCTGAACAGACTGAAAAAAAATGCTTCAGAGAATAGCAGTTTTGCACTTTATTTTATACATTACAATCAAAGGAGGAGGAGAGTAAGGGGGTTATATGGAATTTACTGGTAGTTGATTAGGGAGGTGAGAGAAAACAAAGCAGCCAAATCTCTGGGCCTGGATAAAAAGTAAAGCAAATAGACCCAGTCTTCCTTTACATACTTAGGTGGGTATAGGATAGTTAACAGTCAACAATTAACATGACAGTAATAACAATGAAGGGACTTGTGTTCTGGCTCTGCCAGGGATCAACACTCTCCTTTCCTCCCTCAGGTACCAGATTATCAGGGAGAATAAGTAAGCATTCATGTAACAGAAGTCAAAATGGTGCAGGGGGAGGTGCTTGACCATGGAGGCCTGTCAGGCTAACGGGATCAACTGGCTAGGGGGTGGGCCCATCAGAAGCCTGCAAAAGCTTGGGAAGTTGATTGTTACTTTGAAAAAGTGGCTGTTCCTTCCCAAGCCTGAGATAATATAACCCCAGGGGAACCAGAAGAGCTCTCTCTCATCTGGGCACACACTCAACCACGCGGGTCTAGCAGCCATGTGGGCTCGCAGCAGACTAAGCAAGCTCCAAAGGGCTAAGCTTTAATATGAAACAGAAGCTCTGGACACCCCTTTGCTTTGGCCTTGAAGACAAGACTGGGCTTTTTCCATGGCAGGACCGAGGGAGATGAGACACTGGGGACCCAGGAAGGGCAGCCTTCTATTTCTACCTGAATAAATCTTGTCACACCACAGTCTCCCATGTGTGGGTCAGTGGAATGCTTTCCTCATCATCCTGTGAAAGAACACAATTTCCACCAGCAACACAACTTCTCCACTTAAAAGCATCTCACACTCAAAATGTCCAATACTGACCGATAAAGAAAAACGTGCTCCACCCACCGTCTTTTGCATCTCAGTTGATGGCAACTCCATCTTTGAAGTCAATCAGGCCACACATTTTTGAGTCATCTTGAACTCCCGTATTTCTGTCACACCACACCCTCAATCGGTCAACACATCACATTGGCTCTACCAAAATTTATCCAGAATCCATTACTTCTCACCAATTTTCTTATTGCCACTCTGGTCTAAGCCATCACCATCTCAACTCAGAACCCAGAAGACTCTATAAAACCTAAATCAGATCAGTCTGACTTGCTTAAAAAATTGTCTGGTGAACATGTAAAAACCAAAGTACTAACAATGCCCCTTGAAACTAAATTGCATCTGCTCCCCCTCCCCTCTCAGACCTCATCCCTGTAACCACACAGGACCCTTATTTTCATTAATCTGCCCTTTTATTTTGATTTTTTTTTTCTTTGACTGCCCTCACTTAGTGCCCTGACTCACCTCCCTCCCTCCCCCTTGCTGAATCATGAAGCCCTCAGGACAATGAGGTTCTGGTCAGCAACCAGTAGTCTTAGAAACAAAGCCTTGGGTCTGTTGACCATAGAGACAAAGTTTCTGTCAAACTAGATACCATCTAGGCCTCAGTCGTGTTTCACCTCCAGAACGACCCCATCGACTGTATCCTTGTGAACCAGATGAACCAACAATGCCATGGTTGGCATCAGCATCAGATGTAATGATGAACTACCCCCTACCCTAGCACTGACCAATCAGTAGAGACCACAACCCTGACCATGACCCTAACTCTCTTAGTCATCATGATTAATGATTTTTCTCCTGTATAACCCTAGAAGCCATCAGGGAGCCAGGTCTTTGAGCATGAGCTACCTGTGACTCCAGGCATGGCACCATCTCTTTAATAAATCCTTCCTTTCTTGGCTGAAAACTCCTGCTGTGTCTTTTGGTCTTTGATGTGTACAGGCAAATGGACCCCTTCAGTTCAGTAACATCCTCTCAGTCTCTCTTTTGCTCCCTTTGCTCCAGTCACACTAGCCTTCTTGCTGCTCCTTGAATGTGCCAGGCATGCCCTTGCCTAAGGACCTGTGCCCTTGCAGGCACTCTTCCTCTAGGTAGCCACACGGCTCACTCCTTCATCTCCTACAAGTCTTGCTCAACTCTTCCCTCTTAAGGGCACCTTCTCTGAACAATCTATTTAATCCTACCTTCTCCCTCCAGTCTATGTCCCACCTCCACATTCCTGATCATTCCTATCCTGATCTACTTTTCCCCCTGGAACACTCTTCCCCCAGATATTCATATGGCTCGCTCGCCTGGAACACGGTGCATGAGAGGCACTCAGTAAATATTTGATGAATGCATAAATTTCTGTTATGCAAAATAACATACATCATTAAAATTTTCAATAGCTTTAAAATCTTTATTTTTCTCACACCCTCTACAGACAATTTATGGGCAATATTGTTTGGTGTTCAGTATTCTTATTACAGCAAAATGCTGGATTAGTCTTCACAAACTTATGAAATTAATAAAATTTCTCTTCCTTCCCTTCCCACCTTGTCTTTCAACACTGTGCCCCCATCCCTTTTACTTTCTATCCTGTATATACTGAATACCAATTTAAGCCCATTAGCATGAACGGACAGAATAGTGATAGAAATGTTCTTATGTCCTCTGTCCAGAATGGCAGCCAGTAACATGTGGTTACTGAGCACTTGAAATGTGGCTAGCATAATTAAGGAACTGAATTTTTAGTTTTATTTCATTTTGATTTATTTAAATTTAAATAGCCACACATGGCTAGTGGCTACCATATTGGAAAATACAGCTCCATCCTTAAAGAATATTTATAAGCTCACAGAGGAAAAGTATATCTTCTTACCAAAGTATTTTTACAGATATTTCACTCATCATGATATATATTAAGAAAACCAGTTAGTATTTCTCCCTTATTTATAATTTTTGAAAGTATTGTAGAAAGAAGTGACTTATTAAAAGTGAAATTTTTATTTTATTTTAAATATATTTTTATTGATTTTTTACAGAGAAGAAGGGAGAGGGATAGAGTTAGAAACATCGATGAGAGAGAAACATCGATCAGCTGCCTCCTGCACACCTCCTACTGGGGATGTGCCCACAACCAAGGTACATGCCCTTGACTGGAATCGAACCCGGGACTCTTTAGTCCACAGGCCGACGCTCTAGCCACTGAGCCTAACTGGTCAGGGTAACAGTGAAATTTTAGATCAAATTTAATCCATGAAGGCCAGGGTTCAGGGGGAAAGGAGATGGAATGAGGGACACAGGTTCTATCTCTTTTCCATATTTCACTTCCAAGAATAGAGATTATAGCAATAACCTCTCTTCTGTAAGCAATATACCAGGCACTGTGCAGGTACTTGATTTTTTCTTAAATCAATAACCTCATCAAGTTCTCATAATAACCCTGTGAAGCTGGTTAAACCATTATCGTACCCATTACACAGACAGAGAAACAGAACCTCAGAGAATACGACTTTCCCTCACAGCTGGCCTGGTGCACTAAGTTTGTCTGATCCTGGAACCCCAGCAGTTCCCTGCACGACCTCTGTCTTCTTCCAGTGTGGAGATTTCAAATATCTTTAACATAAATTGAATAAATCAAGGTCATTCCTATCATCTCTGATACTTTTGTACAAAAGACTGTTTTAATATCAGGAATAAAGCTGAGTTAGAAATTACTTATTAAATTCCTTCGCTTATTCAAAAAACAACAGTGAGGGCAGGCAAATCAAATGAGACTAGACTTAGAGTCTACTCTTGCAATATGAACAGCCCTGCCCACTTGCTTTCCTCACATCATTATCTATATATGTTAAGTGTCCCTCCAACCATCCGATTGGTCGCTATGATGTGCACTGACCACCAGGGGGCAGACAGTCAACACACTGGCTATTTACAAACAAATAGCACCATGGACCTGGCGCCGATAAAGCAATACTCAGCTTCCCCAAAGTGGGACACAGGCCCTGCCACCACCCCGGAATGACAGCCCACCAAATTGCAGCCAATGCTGCCAAGACCTCATGGCATAAAATGCGGCCCATAGCCCAGCCCAGCCCAGCCCAGCCCAGAAACAGTCGCTGTGGGCACCAGGTAATGACGTCACATAGTAACATAGCCTCCTTGGAGTTTCTTCAGCCCAGGGACATGACTTGGTTTATAGCCAGGTGCAAACATTTTACACTTTAACCAAATGTCTGTGAAGTGTTTTCCCATGCCTCATCTCATTTGATCCTCACAGAAGTCCTGGAGTAGGTAGATAGAAGGCTCAGTAGAATCCTATTTTCTTTTCATTAGCCAGAAAATGGAGATTTAGAAAGTTTAGAAACTTGACCTGACTGAAAAGAAGAACTGGTGGAACTTGAAAATGACTTCAGGTTTTCTCACTGCGCAGAATATAGTCAAATACTGCTGCAGTTAAATATTTTACCCTTTGTTCGCCCTATGTGATCTACAATAATAATCTGCTTCATGTTCATGCTTACTGCTGTGTTGCTGACAATTACCTGAAAGAGAAGTTGGGGTGCTTCACTGGGCTGGAAAAAATTTAGCTAAATCAGAAAGCAGGTCTAATTAAGCAAGTTTATTCTATATCTATAAAAGACTAAGTTGACTCCCGCATGCGCGATACATATAAAGCTCTCGCTGGAGCCAATCGCACAAGTGTGTTTTGATCTGTCATTGCTAATCATGATTTTGGTTGACACTTCTATTATAGAGAAAGGGTGTATATCGATATTAAAATACTTCTTCTAATTAATTTCCTTTCAATGTGCATGAATCTGTGCACTAGGCCACTAGTGGTTCTATAAGAGAATACAGATCTTTTTTTTTTTAATATATTTTATTGATTTTTTTCACAGAGAGGAAGGGAGAGAGATAGTTAGAAACATCGATGAGAGAGAAACATCGATCAGCTGCCTCCTGCACATCTCCCACTGGGGATGTGCCCGCAACCCAGGTACATGCCCCTGACCAGAATCGAACCCGGGACCTTCCAGTCCGCAGGCTTACGCTCTATCCACTGAGCCAAATCGGTTTTGGCGAGAATACAGATCTTATTAAGTCTTCATCTTTATTCATCTCTTTGTAAAGATGTGGAAATAATCACTCATCCATAGTTAACAATAGCAAAGGATGTCCCACCCTCAAGCATTTCCACCCCTGCTATGGGCTTTACTTCTCCACCCAGCAGAGGAGCCCCAGCGCTTAATAATTACACGTTAATGAAGAACAGAATCCTTCCTCATTTTATTTTGCATTTCATTTCCAGGGTAATTTGATGTGTGTGGAGAAGGGAGGGTGTGAGGACATGTAAGCAGTGCTCATTTGTTACGCTTTAATTTAGACCAGGTCTCCCCCTAATGCAATTCTGAGCAGCACAGTTTATACCAGTGAGCACTAAACTCTAATAAAGATCAGCTGCAGGAAGAGGAGGGAAACGTTTCTGCTGGGTATCCTGCTAGTACAAAAAGCAAACAAAAGAACGCAAATACATTCACAATTTGCCACATCATTTTGACCTAGATAGAGAAACCATGACAAAATGTTGGTTTTTAACTGTCTAGTTCTATGAGGTGTTTTCTTCCAACAACCTGGTGGACAACTCACCTCAGACTCCCTTCCACCCATGGCCATATCCTTTTAGTTGTTGTTAATCCTCACCCGAGGATATTTTTTCCATTGATTTTTAGAAATAGTGAAAGGGAGGGTAGGAGGGAGGGGAAGAGGGAGAGAGGCAGAGAGAGAGAGAGAGAGAGAGAGAGAGAGAGAGAGAGAGAGAGAAACATCAATGTGAGAGAGACACATCAATTGGTTGCCTCCCACATGCATCCTGGGGATCGAACCTGCAACACAGATACATGTCCTTGACCAGGAATCAAATCCACAACCCTTCAGTGCATGGGCTGATGCTCTAACCACTGAGCAACAATGGTCAGGGCACATGGCCATATCCTTGACCTAAACTCAAGTTCACTATCTGAATTTCTAAGTTCTTCCCTCCAGCATCCTGTATCATTGTTCTACGCTGCTATAGCAAACTACCATAAACAAAGTGGCTTAAATAACACAAATTTATTATCGTACAGTTTTGTGTGTTAGAAATCTGACTTGGGGCTAACAAGGCTAAAATGATATTGGCAGGACTATGTTCCTTCCTGTGGGCTCTGGGTAGGATCCATTTCTTACTAACATAACTCTGGTTTTGGTTGTGATGATGACAGTGTCCCTAGCTCTAGGAATTGTATTACAATGGTCTACGCCAGTTATGGTGATTCTAGAACAGCCGTGGGCAAACTACGGCCCGTGGGCTGGATCAGGCCGGTTTGAAATGAATAAAACTAAAAAAAAAAGACCATACCCTTTTATGTAATGATGTTTACTTTGAATTTATATTAGTTCACACAAACACTCCATCCATGCTTTTGTTCCGGCCCTCCGGTCCAGTTTAAGAACCCATTGTGGCCCTCGAGTCAAAAAGTTTGCCCACCCCTGGTCTAGACATTCATGTTTTCAGTCACTTTGCACCAACAGGTGGCCATGATCTCCTGCTAAACATGAGGAAGTCAGTTGGCGCACATCTGGGAAAGATTCTCCTCCCGGACAAAATGAGAGCTCTTGTCAACCTTTTCTCTCCTGCTTTGAATCTCCAAATGTTTGAAGATATACTGTTTGGAGCTGTGGCAGCAATTTGTGATGATGACTTGGCAAACTTAAGGAAGCAGGCTTTCACCTTGAGGGGGGCAGGGCACAAAGACACAAAGAGCCTGAGTCTTTGATGATACTACTGTGCTTTTGGACCAAATCCTGGGATGACTTATTTTCCGACTTCCTGTTTCATGATATATTTAAATACCTTTTGGCTTCGTGATATATTTAAATATATTTTGGCTTAAGCCTCTGCTTATCAGGTGCTCTATTCTTTTCAACCAAAAGCATGTCTAACGGATTTAGGCCTAGGTGAATCGTCAGATGAACTGTGGCATCATGGGACGACATATGATGGAATGTATGCAGATTCACAGAGGTTCTCACACCTCAGGGTGCACCAGAATCACCTGGCAAGCTTGTCGCAGTGCAGGTTCTAGGGTTCCATCACCAGAGAGTTTGATGCAGGAGGACCAGGATGGGTGGAGGAAACTGGCCGTGGCAGCCATAGGGAAGTCGGGAGCTCAATATCCCTCCAAAAAGAACTTGCTTCTCAGCTGTGAGCAGCCCTCTCAGCTGACATCTTCCAGTTGTTACACCTGCAGGATATACCTTAGTGTTTGAGCCAGAGTCACACTCCTCTCCCACCCAGCGACGAAGTATGGCAGGGGTATTCGGGCATGGCCATTCCTGCCCAATGTGGGGCTCTAGTGGGCATCTTTGCTCTGAAACTCATCATTGGATTGGCTGAGACTTTGCCAGATCTGCCTCATGCTCTGAGCACCTACTACCGAATCCTGGTTCCTTCCCTCTTTCCTTTCTATCCCAGGTGTCAGATGAGCATTGTGGTGTAAAGCCTTTCTGTACTCAACACTGCTTCCTCCCTTTTCTATATTCCACAGGCACTGCTACCCAATAAACTCCTTGCTCTTCTAATTCCATCTTAGGCTCTGCTTCCCAGAGGACCCAATTAACACAATGACATTTTCAAAAAGCACCGAGGGATGAGTCTGATGCAGTTGATCTGTGGTTAAACTTCAGGAAACTCTAGTGTAGAATTTGGGTTCTCTGTTCCTTACCACAACTCCAGAGATGGAGAGAGACGATGTCTATCAGGCTCTGCCTCCGGGTTCTAGCCTGTTTTCTCCTCTTCATTCTTCTCTGGTGATACGTTCTCTTTTTCCCACCAGGACATTTAGCATAAATATTTGGCAAATGGGTCCAACTACAGTACCTGTGAGGAACCTCTGTGGTACAAACTATTTGCTATTGAATCAGTTTACAAAACTGTACAAAATGATACAAAAAGATTACGTGTACATGTTTACCTTTTTCAGGTATTGTAGTAACTCTCTGGAGTATCTGACACCTTCGCTCTCACTTCTGTAGTCTGAAGGTCCATCAGGGGCTCTGATCCTTTTGGTTACAGTTTTCTTCTGGAAACCTTCTTTCAATCATTGATTGAGGGGAAATGGACACCCCGTGGGAGCAAGCATGTGGCAGAGGCCCACCATGAAGAGGAGCCCTGAATATGGCACATGCTACTTTACCATATTGCCGGGAAACAGCCTTCCCTGAAGCTCACATCTCAGGTGTCCAACTTTCAAAACCAGGTTTTACTGGTCCATCTTTGCACTAGTACTGAAAAACTGCAACTCACAGGTACAACCTAAACTAGATTCATCAAATGCTCATTGGGATAGAACCAACCAAAAAATCAAAAACGACCAAAGAACACTGTTACTCTTGATATTATACCCATAATGTAGAGTGCCATTTTGCAAAGTGATTCAGCACTGAGTTGGGGTGAATTAATGCTAATTCTTCCAATCCTCATGGTGTAGACAGCTTATGAAGGCAGCAATGACATAAATACCACACATTCCTTTCTGTCATCACCATACATAGGGTTGCTAAAACTAGGAGTCTTGCCCTGGCCAGTGTGGATCAGTGGTTATATTATAGTGTCATGCCCTGCACCGAAGGGTCATGGGTTCGATTCCTGGTCAAGGGCACGTGCCTGGGTTGCAGGTTTGATCCCCAGGGCGCATGTGGGAGGAAACCAATTGATGTGTCTCTTTCACATTGATGTCCCACTCTCTCTCCCTCCCTCCCTCTGTTCTACCCTAAACATCAATAGGGGGGCGGGGGGGATCCTCAAGTGAGGATTAAAAAACAAAACAACAAAAACACCAGGAGTCTTCCTCGATAGCTTCCTCTTATACATCTCTCACCTCAAAGTTAATGCTAAGTGCTAGCCCACCTACTTTCTAATGATGTTTCTAACTCTTGTACTAGTACTTGGCACCACCTCCACTGCTATGATTCTTGCCGAGGCTTCTGTCTTCTCTCTTCTGGACTCCTCTGACTGTCGCAATAGCCTCCTCCCATGCTTGTTCCTTTCTAACCCTTCTCACAAGGTTGCCAGAGGGATATTTTACCGTAAAATTATAAATCAGAACGAGCCACTTCTTGACTTCAAGCCTTTCAGTGACTCTGCCCTAAGAAAAAAAAGCAAAGCTCTTTACGTGCCCTATAAGCCCTGGAGCAATCTGGCCCCTTCCCTCCTCTGCAGCCTCATGTTCCTCCTCTCTCCTCTTATCGACCACACTTCTGCCACTCTGGCATTCTTGCAGCTTTTTGAATGGGCCATGCAAGCTTCTTATAGATCTGAAGGCCCCTCTTCCAGGGCAGTTCTTGTCTCCGTTTGTAACTCTCTTTCATCTTCTTCTCATCAGAGCTGTCACTCCCTCAGGAAAGCCATCCCTCACCACTCCAGCCTTCGATATTTGGCCTCTCCTTAGGTGCCATACTGTTCCTTTATAGAACTTGACCACATGATAGTTTGTGCAATGTGCATTTTTCTGTAAGCTCCATGAGAGCAGAGATCTTGTCTGTCTGATTGAATGCCAGGTACCCAACACCAGACACAGTATTCATCAAACTTACCTAAAAAATGAATAGAATTTATCTTATCGTAGCTCAATCTGACTCTCACCAATTTTTCAAAGGTATTTCATCCCTCTAGCAGAAAACAAAGGCTTTGATCCCAGCTGCTGATAATTTCTATTTACTACTGAAAACACTGAATTCTACTAGGTTTCCTGAAACTAGGGACTAGGTGAGCAGCAAATTATTCTCATTGGTTCAAATACACAATATACTTCCATACAAATCACTTGGAAAAAGTATATAATATGTTAGAATGTTTTAAAAACATAGCCCATAACTATTCCCTCAGGCTTAGATTCTCAACAAAGCAATAAAATCCCCAGTGGCCCTGAATCCCACTGAGACTCCTCAGCTCTCTCAGTTCAGCCAGCAACTTGAAAGCCCTGGCAGCATGAAGGTCAGAGTTTACATTTCCACGTGGCTGGTTGCATCTACTTTCTGGGCCAAGCCTGCTTCCTATGGACCTGAGGGTCCGTCTTCCAAGGCAGTGTTACCTCACCGGGTTGAGGTTGGGGTAGGGCTGGGGGTAGGGCTGGTACGGGAGATTATAACGGGGTGAAGAAAAGGAGCAAAGTGGGCCGAGAGACTCAGGAAGGTTCAATAAATTCTGAGGCGGATGTCAGTCAGGATCTGGTCAGAGAAGCCGAACCACTAGGAGAGCGATATACAAAAAGGGATTTCTTTCGGGATTTGACCTTTCACATTTATGAGATTTGGTTATGTAAGGCTCTGTGTCTGGTATGAGAGCCTGAAGTCTTCAGCCAGTAGTCAGGAAGGGGAGATGGCTATAAAGCAGCAGCACTCAATCAGAGCTGATTTGCCTCCACCAGCCCCACTGGAGACATTTTGAGTTGTCATAACCGCAGGGTGAGGTACTAGTATCCAGGGGTAGAGTCCAGGGATGCTGCTAAATATCCTATAATGCACAAGACTATTCCCCACAATACGGGATAATCTGACCCAAAAGAAGTTATCTCTAATAATCTCTTATGGGCAAGGCCTGTAATTCAAATGTTTCTAGGTAGTTAAGTGGGAGGTAGGGGAGAAATTTCTCTTGAGCCTGTGGCTAAAGCTGCCTTTAGCTCAAAACAATCTGCATACCACAGAGGCACATCTTGGGGTGACTCACTCTGTACCCCCACAACATTTAAAAGCAACCACCTTAAATTGCTTAAAGCACTTCCTAAATAGTACGACAGTAAACACAGGGAGCTGGAGTAAGGAGCTTGTCAGACCTTCTGTAGACCTTGAGTTTGCTCTTTTACTAGAAGTTGCGTTGTTCACCAGACTTCTAAAAAAGATACTAGTTCTGCTATATGGAAATCTTCTTAAACCTTCCCTGGGATATTCCAGGAATGACCTGCTAGAATGTTGTGTTACAGTAAAAAACATATGGGTCTTTTTTCTCTTTAGGAACAAAGTAAGATAGAAATAAAAATTTCAAGAGCCAATACTCTAAGTGTAATAAACTCTTCAAGATCATTTTTTCCCTTTAAAACATAACAACTGAGTACAAAATAATAAACCCTAAAATCTGAAACAGCAAGAGTCTATAGGAGAAAAAAAAGAGCAAGGGACAGCCTCTGTTTTTACTTGAATTACAGCAGGTATTGTTATATTCAACTGGAGGTAAAAAGCATTGGGAGTTCAAGTCTCCAGGAAAATAAAATCCTTGCTTCCCTGCTTTTTATGAGGAAGAAAAATGAAATTCTTCTGAACTTCATTGGTCACCAAGAAAAACCACAGTATATCTAAGAATTGTTTAAAATATCATATTAAGTAGGCTAAATAGAAAACCAAAACCTCAATTCATATAACTTTACTTTTCCATAATATGTATAATTCCTGAAGTTATTGTGCATCTTAAAACCTGATGGTCCTTTGGCAACTCCTGAGTTAGCTAGTACTTATAAAGAAACTTCTGTGCTACCAGGGAAGAAATACTCTTAAATCCAATTTCTGTAAGAGCCAGGTAAGTGGAAAACACTAAGATCTCCATTTAAAGGGTGTCTGTCATAACAAGTACCCAATATGACAGATGAAAGCCCTGACTGAATTAGTTTCAAAATAATATGAAATGTCTCTGCTTTTAGGACAAGAGTTCAAGATTTAGAGTCAAGAAACTCGGATTGAATTTCTGGTTTTGCCACTTATGAGCCACATAAACTTGAAAGGGGGGAGGAGGAATGCTATGGATTAAATGGTACCCCTACCACCACCACATCCACATGCAGAAGCCCTAACCCCCAGTATGATAGTATTTTGAGATGGGGTCTTTGGGGATAATTAGATTTAGATGAGATCTTGAAGTTGGGGCCCTCATAATGGGATTAATGTCCTTCTAAGAAGAGACACCAGAGAGCTTGCTCTAGCTCACTGCCTCCCCCTTCTTCTTTCCCTCCCTGTCCCTCTCCATCCTTCCTTCTTTTCCTATTTCTCTCTCTACCATGTGAGAACAGCAGTTGCAAGCCAGGAAGAGAGTCCTCACCAGAACCCAGCCATGCTGGCACTCTGATCTTGGACCTTCTGCCTCCAAAACTGTGAGAAAATTAATTTGTGTTGTTTAAGCCACTCAGTTTATGGTATTTTGTTATGACAGTGCAAGCTGACTAATACAGGGAGACATTAAACTTCTTTTCAGTTTCTCATTTGTAAAATTGATTATCCCTAAGCCCTAGGGTTATGAAACATTCAATGAAAGAATATATTATGAGAACTTTTAATAAACTGCAAAGAATAGTGCAAATGCATGGTCTTGTTCCACCCAGCTACATTGTTCAATATTATAAATAATTATGATAATAATAATAGTAGTAGTAGCTGCCATTGAGTTCTTACCATGTGTCAGGCACTATCTATGCTAAAGACTTTGCAAGAGTCCTATCTTTATAAGAGACCTATGAGACGGGTATTATTTTTACTCACATTTTACAGATGATAAAACTGAGATCCAGAAAGCATAAGAAACGTGCTTAAGGCCAAATGACTATGAAACTGTAAGGGAAGAAAAATATCGTTTTCCTTCTACCCTTCCAGATTCCCCACCAGGTCTCTGTAGCAAAAGGCAGATGAACAAGAGAAAAGCAGGCACATTTATTTAGTGTAAGTTTTACATGACACAGGGAATTTCACAGGGAAATGGAGACTGGAAGAAGTGGTTAAACCTGAGGGTTTTAACGCTAGGTTTGATGAAGAGTGGAAAATCCTAGAAAACGTGATAGGACCAATTGTAGTCAACTGGGGCAAGTAAGACCTGTTCATTCAGTTTCCTCCCAGAGTCCCTCTGTCTTAGAATTAAAGATGCTCCTGTTTCCCAGGTATAGGAAGGGTACCTCTCTATTTCAGGTAAAGGTCAAAGAGTTCTTACACTCATGGTTCCTCAAATTCCTTCTGCGTATAATATTCTACATGCCAAGGTGCTAAATTTTGGGGTAGAGTGTCCTGAATGCCATCAAAACCATGTGGTAAGTGCTATACTAAAGAGAGAGAAATAATTAGAGTGCTTTGAAAGCATAAGGGAGGTGGCCGTTATTTAGATCCTAAATAACCCTCAATGATTTTAGCCTGTCTTCTATTTAAGGAGGTCCTGACATATCCTCCACATAAGGTTGTCCAAGAATGATAGAGCAAGAATGGGAACTGGTCAGCATGTATCACATGCTCAACCAGCACCAGCCCACTCAATAGGACTGTCTAGCACCTAGAGCCAGAAATAAACACCCAGCTATAACTGAACAAAAACACAGGGGTTTTTTTTCAAGTGAACAGCCTCACTTCACCTCACCTGAACTCACATTACATATTTCATTTTGTCCTGCTTGCCAGAAATTGATCCAGGAATGTAGGAATTTACTGATAAGCTTTCTCTGTTGGAAGGAAAACAGAACTGTACCTTCTTTTGTCCTCCTTTATCAGGGTAGGCCACGTCTCAAGGGGAAACTCAAACTGGGTATGAATTTGTGCCCAAAGAGGTAAGGAACATGTTGAAGATTATGGTTTCTGCGTAAAGCTTCATAAATCAATATCCTAGCCCAGATTCTGGAGTCTAAATATTATTATTTAAGCAGGAAGTTTTTGGTTCCTAATTTTCCACCTTCTTGACCTAAAGGGGGCCCAACAGTTTACATCAGAGATTCTCATAAAAACACCCAATGTATGTTTTTATATGGATCTGAAGAGACTAGAAAATACCGTATATATTCAATGTATATATGATAAAAAACCATTATTAATATTTTTTAAATAAACCATTTTGCCCTACATTAGTACTAGTAATGAATTACACTCACCTAATGACCTGGTTCTAAGTCCTTTACTCCCAAATGCACATGCCACAGTAAATAAACCCTGCTCATTAATCCTGCTGTCTTATCTGAGAGAGGCTGAGAATAATTAGAGGAAGTAAAGTTTGCCTTGTGCGTGAATTCAGAGCAGACCACAGGAAGACACTTCTGTGTCCATTGCCTGCTGCTCTAGAAATCGGAAGGAAAAAAGGTAACTGCCTGAAGCGTCCTTATCTAAACAACATGCCAGGTGGCAATTGGGGAATGTACAGACCCTGTGCCCAAGGCCCTTTCACATTGTTTCTCCGTGCTAAAATCCATCCCAAGTGTAACCAAGGCCACCACAGTCTCTAGGCCCTGGAGGTGCAGGAGTGAGGTCTCATCCTCATGCTTTAGCATTCATCCTCAACCAGACTAGGTCACTGCCTGTGCAGTGAAAGGAGGAAGTTTTCATGCTCCTCCCCATTTACTGTTCAAATCATTGCTCTGGCCTCTGAACCACCCTGTGGCTCATTAATCCTTTTCCTCTTCCTTAAGGAGAAATGCATAGTGGGATTCCAGCAGTGATGCCAGAAGAGGGAACTCATCAGACTCCTCTTTATGAGAACCACTGCCAACAAGGTCTTGATTTCAAATCCCTAAACACAGGCAACTCTTTCCAAGTTCTCAGAAGCTGTCTGTGCCACTTGAGTTGGGTGGCTGGGAGACCCCCTTTTGCCAATGACTGCTCAGTAATGATGTGGAGTTTACCGTACATGGCCATTAGAGGCAGGGCATAGTCATGTTATTCCTTGGAAAAAGTGACCCCAAACAGGTTACCCTATAGGCTACTGTACAAAAGGCCAATTTTTCTCTAAAACGCAAAACAATACAAAACAGACCATCCAGTCCCTTGTCACAAAACAAAACATCCAGTCCCTTGTCATCCTAACTGGAATCTTAGAATTTGATATTTTAAAGGCTCTTTCAATATTATCCCATCTAAGCATGCCTTCTTACAGGTGAGAGAACCGAGGCTCAGCAAGGCCATATATCTTACTTAAGGCCCTCCAACTAATTCATATTCCCAGGAACTGGAACAGAAATCTCCAGGTCCTGGTCCAGTCCTCCTGGGGTTCTAGCTAATATACAGGCAAAAAGTACTGCTACAGGGTTAACACAGCCCATTTTCCCAGGACAATTGTCATGCAATAATAATCTATTAAACATTTTTATACTCCAATATACATATGTATTTTAGGGAGTAAAACAAGACTCTTCAAGGAAATTTCATGTTTGTGATAGTATTTGGGGAGATGTTCCCAAGTCATAAACACTGGAGTTGCACTATCACTATGGTAGCCACTAACCATAAATATGTGGCTATTGAGCACCTGAAATATGGCTGGTACAAATTGAGGTGTGCCATATAAGTGTAAAAAACACATGTGATTTGAAGGACTTAGTTTAAAAAAAAAACACAATAAAATTCCTCAATAATTTCTTACAGTTACTTAATTTCACCGGCTTCTCTTTTACTTTTTTTAATGTTGCTACTATTTAATTGGAATTATATGTGGGGATTGCTTTAAACATCTATTGGACAGTGGCTGGACTAGTGAGTAGACATTAGGGCTGTTCAATAGTCAGCCTCTCTTCATTCCAGGCACAAGGTAGAATTGCAGGTTCCTGCCCCCTTTCAAATGAGGTGTTGTCATGTAGTTTGCTTTGGCCAATGAAATGTGAGTGGAAGAGATGCTTTCTTCTGGGCAGTGCATGTAATTGCCCATGCAATACATTGCAATGCCCTCCAAGGAAACTCTTGAAGTGACTATGGAAACTGAACCACTGTCATGCTGACTGTGAGTTGAGGCTCCTGTTGCTTCATCTTAGATATGAAATGCAACCTCAGAATAAACTTCTTAAAATAAGCAAATAAAATTTTGGGATTGCTCATTCCTATAGCAAACCGAACATATCCTAAGTATAGCTTTCTGGTTTAAAGGTGTGCAGAGAACTATGACATAACAGCAATTCCCGAACTTACTTAACTGCAGAACAATTTTGAAAGTGTAATGTTTTAACAGAATATTAACTATAGCTCATCTAATCTAATAAAAGAGAAACATGCAAATTGACTGTACCTTTGCTATGCCCCCAAGCCACGCCCACCAGCCAATCAGAGCGACTATATGCAAATTAACCCAACTAAGATGGCGGCCGGCAGCTACGGAGCTGGAGCAAGCAGGAGGCTTGGTTGCCCTGGCGATGGAGGAAGCCAAGCTTCCCGCCTGCCCTGACCGGCTCTGGCCTCCACTGAAGGCAACAAAGTTTCAATTATAGAAGATAAATAAACCCCAGATACCTGCTTGCAGCCAGCCTCCACTGGGAGCTTGGGTGGCTGGGGGCCGTGGCCAGCCTGCAAACAGTCATCTGCCCCTCACCCAGGCTGGCCAGGCACTCCAGTGGGGACTCCCACCCTGAAGGGGGTGTGGCCAGTCTGAAAAAGGCCCTCAGCCCCTCACCCAGGCTGGCCAGGCACCTCAGCGGGACCCCCACCCTGATCCGGGACACCCTTCAGAACAAACCAGCCAGCCCCCACCCATGCATCAGGCCTCTATCCTATATAATAAAAGGGTAATATGCAAATTGACCATAAGAGCAGAAAGACTGTGAATGACTGGTCACTATGACACACACTGACCACCAGGGGGCAGACGCTCAATGCAGGAGCTGCCCCCTGGTGGTCAGTGCGCTCCCACAGGGGGAGCTGTGCTCAGTCACAAGCCAGGCTGACGGTTGCCAGTACAGCAGTGGTGGTGGGAGCCTCTCCTGCCTCCTCAACAGTGCTAAGGATGTCCGACTGCAGCTTAGGCCTACCCCCCGCTGGCAAGTGGGCATCCCCCAAGGGCTCCCGGGCTGCCAGAGGGATGTCTGACTGCCAGCTTAGGCCCAATCCCCTGGGGAGCAGGCCTAAGCCAGCAGGTGGTCATCCCCCAAGGGGTCCCAGACTGCAAGAGGGCACAGGCTGGACTGAGGGACCCCTCCCCAAGTGCACAAATTTTTGTACACCAGGCCTCTAGTCCTATATAATAAAAGCCTAATATGCTAAGTGTCGGGTAGTCTGGTGACCGGTCAACTGTTCAACCAATCAAAGCATAATATGCTAATGATATGCTAAGGCCTCTCAACCGCTGCTATGACCACCAGGGGGCAGACACTCTGACCAGTAGGTTAGCTTGCTGCTCGGGTCTGGCTGATCAGGACTGAGCAAGATGGGCAGGACAAGCCCTGGAGCCCTCCCATGCTCCCTCCCCGGCTGGCAAACCTCCCACGTCCCTCCCTACATCCCTCCCTGGCCGGCCCAATCAGCCCTGATTGGGACTGGGCAAGATGGGGCTGGACATGCCCTGGAGTCCATGTTTGTCAATTCATGGTCCTCTGATGGTTGCTGCCCCTCCAAGCCTCACAGCCATGTCTAAGAAGGAAAAGAGCAATACATAATAGGCTTTCATTTCAGGAGGCTTTGCCTTTTTATTCAGGAAGTGACATACTAGGGCTTCTGCATGTATCTTATTGACTTGAAGTGTGTCATTTGGTCCCCTAGCTGTCACAGCCTCTGCAGTTGAGACAGTTAACAAAGAAAGGGGTTTGAGGCTGTTTAGGCCAGCCAGCCTACAGCACCTTTCACGATCCTGCCTTTGTGTGGAAGAGCCAGCCTGGCCAGCCACACTGCAGCCACCAATAGTGAGGGCCCAGCATGGATCAGAGGCCCTACTTCCCCCTCCAACACGAGGCCTTATAAAATCTCCATCTACTGACCACTGTTTTTGAGAGAAAGTGGGAGGGAAACTTTAATTTGATCCTGGGACACAAAATGAATGAGTTCATCCCAAATGGGACTATTGACATCAGAAGAGACTGAAATATTATCAACAGGACAGATTAGAGTTTGCCTCCCTCTCACTCACTCCCTACTCGGTTCTTCACATTTTGTGACCCTCATGGGGGCCTGTGAAAAAGTTAAATGTAAAGCGCTACCTTTTCTTTGCACATCTGAATGTAGCATGGATGAATATGGGAGCCTGGGAGCCTTATAATATCAACAGTGGTGAATATATAAAGATAAGAAATCTGTATCTGCTGCCCATCCTGTGACTGTATGGTGTGGTATTTATATAACATCATGTCTTGAAGCACTTGGCAAAAGCAACAGTGTTTATTTACTTGGTACAAGAGTATAATTTTTTTGTGGCCCTAATGTGAATTCATAAGTGGCAATTGTTTCTGCTTGGAATCAAAACAAAAAATGTACTCCCCTTATTGTTATTTTGGATACATCTGTGATCCAGTTGCAACATCTGGAACCTGTTGAATCTAGTTCTTTTTACAAACCAAAAGAATTCTAATATTAATTTTGTTTTTTAAAGGGATGGATATTTACTTAAACTGAGGCTGTTTGATGTAAAATGTTCAGCGTGTTAGGGGAAAAACAGATTTGTCTAATTTGTGGCTTAAAACAAAAGCTTTTGTGATACTGGATTCTGGGGGAATTTTGTTTTTACTTGTCAGACTTTGCACAAATGCCCAATAAACATTTGAATGATCTGTTAACAAAGTAGCATTTCTTTTAAACAATGAGCAGAGATGTCAAGAAAACTCAAATGATTTTAAAACATGGCCAAGCAGTCTTTTGTTAATTTTTAAATCAAATAGGAATATTTTAAAGTTCTTTAAGGGAAAACTTGTAATTTAGTATCATATGCATTTAAAATTGTGTTTAACTTTCTTCTGAATTAGTATTATTCTATGTTAAAAAAAACCCAAATCCAAACTTTATACTACGCAATTAAAGCCAAAGTTGATGTCTCTAATGTTAAAGTTTACTTGTAAACATATCCTTAGACAAAAGAAGAAAATTAAGAAACATGTAATAAGTAGCCAATGTCATTAAATGCTAGAGGCAATATAAACCCAATGCAAATCCAAAGACTTGATATACTCCTTCCCCAGTTTCACACGTGCTGTCATCCAAACTTTCACATAACAAACTTTAGGCACTGAAATGGCTATGAGAGAGGAAAGTAAAGGTGGAATAGACAGCAAATTTCACAGAGAAGGGAAAACTTGGCAAGACCTTCAAGAATAGGTGGTTAAGAGGGAAAAAGCAGAGCTGGAAAAGCATTCCAAATGAAAGGAATACAGAGGCAGAATGAGAAGGAAATATTATTGGAAGACAGTCTGATTATTATTATGACTGTGTAAAGTCATATTTGTTAAAGGGTTCTAAGAGCCAAGCTGAAAGGGTTAAATTTAATATGATGAAATGGAACTAGGGAACCCTGGATGGTTCATGAGCTGATCATAACAGCAAAATACTGACATTAGTGTTTGATGGGGATTTAGGTGGCATGGATTTTAGTCATATAGCTTTCGGAATCATCAGGCACAGAATAAAGAGAACATGACCTGTTGTTATTGTTTTAACTAAGGGTATTTCCTATGGTCTAAAAAAAGTGGTGGGAATAGAAAGGAAGAGCTATTAGAGAATCAATTTAAAGAAAAACAAATGGAATTTGCTGACTAACCAGATATGGGAAATGACAAAAGAATGTTTTCCTCAACTTTCTCTTTTCTTTGTTTGTTTGTTTTTTTTTAAATATGTATATTCTCGTCTTTTCTTTCTTCATTCTGTGATTTTCTTTCAAATTTGTGTTCTATTCTGTCTTTTCACTTCCT
The DNA here is from genome assembly GCF_014108235.1 of Myotis myotis. Taxonomy (NCBI): domain Eukaryota; kingdom Metazoa; phylum Chordata; class Mammalia; order Chiroptera; family Vespertilionidae; genus Myotis; species Myotis myotis. Next base: position 35,252,677 of record NW_023416317.1, on the reverse strand, counting down.
TTTCCTTGTCCAGGTTGGCTGAAACACTAGCTGCAGCTATACAAAACAAAGTGTTTGCCAAAAGGGAACTAGAGACAGATTTCCCCCAGGTCAATTCCACATAAGACAAAAGAAAAAAATGCTTAGGGGGAAAAGGAAATATCTTAGCTTTTCCTTCCAGAGTAATCAAAGATTAATTTATGTTTGTGTTAATCAAATTGTTTTCAGAGATTTTCCTGCTAAGCTCTAAATACTGGCCTTACAAATGTTGTATTTATTCGCCTGTCTCGCCCCTTTTCTCTACAGCTATTCTCACTCTAAATTGTGGGGGCTATGGACAAGATCAGAACTTCAAAAGTTTTTGGACTTCAGCACATTGTTGTCCTCAGCAGATTTCTCTGAGCTTCCTTACTCTGCCTAAAAAAACAGAAAAGTCTTTAGAAATCACACCTCCTGATATTTTTCCATCTCTTTGGCAATTCCTAAAAAAAAAAAAAAAAAAAAAATGTTCTTTGAAAATGAAGGACTGACTGATTTAAATAAGAGCTCTTCTCTCATTTGTTAGGAGGATGTCCAGGGAAAGAGTTGATGTTCATAGGCATTGAAAGGTACAACAGTTGGTGTTTACACCAGGGATTTCCTTTCCTCTCTTTTGTGGCTTACCTCTCTTCAGTTTAGGGAAAGAAATTCTAAGAAATGAATGTAACTCTGGTTCATAACACTGGACTGGAATTTCCAGAAGGTTCCAATATTGCTTTTCCCTTTGCCCGAGGACCTGAGGAGGGGGAAAAAAGGAATAAGCCAGATTCCCACAAAACACTATAAAAAAGATAAACAATCTCAAAGAAAAATGGCTAAAGGCTATAAACAGGGCATTCCCAAAAGAGGAATCTGAACAGCCAAAAAACAATAGAAAGAGGCTCAACTCTATGAGCAATCAGGGAAATGAAAAGTAAAACAAAAATCAGATGCCATATCTTACCCATCAAGTTTGCAAATTAAAGTCTGATAATATCAATATTGGCAAATGAATAGACAAAAGGGACTCTCACTCACAGCTATAAATTAGTGTGTATTGGCACAGCACTTTAAAGGGCAGTTTTATGCTATCTATTAAAACTTGAATTATGCATATCTCATGACCCAGCCCTCATACTTCTTGATGTTCACTGCAGAAAAATACTCACATGGTTCCAATTAGACGAGTTGATTGTATATTATTTGCAACAATAAAAAAAAAAGTAAAGAAAACCTAAATGTCCATTGACCAGGGAATGGCTAAATAACTATGATATATCCATGTTATGTAAAATTATGCCACAGTTAAAAGGAATTAGGTAGATCAATATACTGACATTAGAAGTCTCTGAGTCATATTGTTAAAGGAAAAATATCAAGTTGCAAGATGCATACAGTATAATAATGTTTGTATTAAAACAAAATACTATATATTCTAAATGTATGTGTACTCTATAAGTACAAATACACAGCATAAGTATATATCTTCTATAAGTACATTAAAAGGAGTACATATTTTCCGTCAGTACAAGTACTCTCTGTAAGTACAAATACTAAATATTTTAGACAGGGTGGGCAGGAAGTAGGTTAATAATAATAATATAATAATTAATTAATAATAATACAAGAAAAAACTGTTTTGTGTACTCACAACAGTGAACCTACTTTTGCCCAGCCCATATAAGTATACAAAAGGGAATGCCCAGAAAAAGTCTGAAAGGATTTACACCAAACTAACAACAGTGGGGAGGGATCTGAGACAGAGGAAAATCGGGGACTTAGACCTCATCTTTAATGCTTTTAATTTTTTTAAGGAAGGGAAACATATTCATGTATTCTCAAAAATGGATAAGGAAAAGAAAAAATGTAAACAAAGAAAGAAACTATGGAAATGAAGTTGAGAATCACTAAGGATGAGGACAGGAAGATGAATAAATTCTACCAGCTTTTTCTCCCTACTCCTCCACAAGTGTTAAACAGCTTTTGCTTTTCTGATTTGCAAAAGTCTGCTCAGTGAAGCCTCTTGACTCAGAAAAAGCCATTTCAAAAAGACTGAGAGGAATATATGTGTGAGTAGGGTGCCAGAAGTGAGGTCCAAGGCTGGAGATGATTAATATACTTATTAATGCAAATATGTCAGAAATTACTAAAAAACTTTTTAAAAATATATTTTATTGATTTTTTACAGAGAGGAAAGGAGAGGGGTATAGAGTTAGAAACATCGATGAGAGAGAAACATCGATCAGCTGCCTCCTGCACACCCCCTACTGGGGATGTGCCCGCAACCAAGGTACATACCCTTGACCGGAATCGAACCCGGGACCCTTCAGTCCACAGGCTGACACTCTATCCACTGAGCCAAACCGGTCAGGGCAGCCCTGAATTTTTAAGGTCCCACTTCTCTTTGTCCTGCCAAGGAAGAAGTGTAGCTGTGGCTTCCATAGGGCTAGAATCCAAGCCAGTGTCCAGAATTTCCAGTCCATATTCACACGCTCCAGTCCAGCACCAGGCTAGCTTAGTTTATGTTCCTAGTTATAATCCATCAATCCATTGCATGTGGGGTCTGTGGGGTCACAGTGGGAACATGGGCAAATCCAAGAAAGCAGGAACAAGAAAGTCCCATGAGCTCTGTTGTTTGGGGGACTAGGTATCCTCACATTTTCACGGGCTTGCATTGGCTCCACCTCTTCTAACCAAAGATTTTTGTTCCTAAGTTTGAAAAGGACCTTCCCTAAGTCACCCTAACTTTACTGTGCATGTACCCATCTTGTCTTTGTTGGACCCTTTCCCTGTGTTTTGCAGGGACTGGGCAGGTTATTCCCTGGGGAGTGCAAAGTTGCAGCCTCCAGGTAAGTTGCCCAAATGATATGCCTATAATGTCTGGCCTTGCCTTTGTTCCTTTCCTATCTATAATAATAAAAACGTAATATGCTAATTAGACCAGACGTCCTTCTGGATGTCCTTCCATACGACCTTCAGGAGGAAGCCTGGGCTGCGAGGGAAACCCAGGTCCCGGGTGCCAGAGGAAAGCCGGTGCTGGCAGCCTGGGGAAGGCCTACTCTTGCACAAATTTCGTGCATCGGGCCTCTAGTTATTAATAACTAGCTAATTACAACAGTATCAGTCCCACTATATTAGCCCTTTCTTCCTCTGTGTAGTTTGCTAATATAGCATAGTGGTTAAGAACTCGGACTCAGAAGCTTGACTAGGTTAAAACTGCCACTCTGCTACTTACCAATTGTGTAATCTTAGACAAGTTATTTGACCTCTCTGTGTCTCTGATCCCTTCTCTATAAAATGGGGATATTAATGGTACCTATTATTGTTACAGAGATTAAACTATTAGAAGTAGAATGACTAGAATAGTGCCTGGTACATAGTAAATACCATTATCAGTATCAGTGCTTATTATCATATTGTTACTTTTAAGAAGTAAATCACTTTTCACAGTTATCTATTTAGGCAGGTCTTATGAAGCCATTGTGAAGATTAAATCGTCAGCTTGGTTCAAACCAACCCCCCAAATCAGTTAACTTGCTCAGGAAATCAAATGTTGAATGAGGAAACTATTGTGCAGGTCCTAGGGTTAAAGACACACAAGGAAAGCTTAAGTAGCATTGTTCGATGGACAGACAACTCTGTAAGCCTGCACAAGTGCACTCAAGATGCGTGTTGCTATGCTGGGCATTGTGAATACAGGCCCAATAGAAGCTGAGGCACCATACCTTGAGATTTAAATGGAATTGGCTCAAACTCTAGCCCACATACAGTGGGAATAGCATACACCTCCTTCCTATCTCTCTGGGAATTCTGAGAGTATGATTTATGCTTTTCCAGCTCACTTCATGCTCTGAGCTTCTGTTCCTGCTGAATTATTTCATCTGTGAATCATCTTGCTGCCCTGAATGCAGTCCTGTTTATAACACGTTGTTACAGAGGAAGGAAAACGAACCTTTTCCTTGACATCCCTCACAAAACGCTACTGGCACAAAGCATTTGTGCAATACAGGGGGCATTATGTTGTGGAGTCACAGAGCAAAAGCCATAAAAATTTTAGCTGTTAACCCTTGTCTTAAAAGTGCTTTGGCCGACCTCTCTCATCACCTATTTCATTCAAGGTTCTGTATTGCAAGCAACAAGCACCTTAATTTTGAACAAGCACCTTAATTTTGGCTCATGTAAGCAGGAAAGGAATCTCAGAAAGGACTAAATAATCAGGCTGGGAGTCTGTATTTCCAGGAATGACACATGGAATCATGCTGCAAAACTGGTCCAGTGAAGAAACTTCAGCAGCCACCACTGTGCACTGAATTGCATCACAGTTTGCACAACTGACAGAAGTGGATGTGGCTACTTTGTAATTGATGCCGCGGCTGCTGCTGCTATTGCCACCCTTCTCCAGCATGCTTTCTTTGCAGTCACTGCTTTGTTGAATCATTAGTCCCATATTCAAAATTTAGGTGAGTATATCATTGGTGTTGTGTTAGGTCATATGCCCAACTCTAGCAGCAAGAGAGGCTGGGAAAGCAGGTTCTCTCTGTAAGATAGGCATTCTCAAATCCAAAGATGCAAGTTGTTTATGTCAGTACTTCCTGAACTTTAATGTGCTTCTAAACCAACTGGAGGTCTTGCTGAAATGCAGATTCTGATGCATTAAGTCTAGAAGAGGGGTCTGAGATGCCATAGCACCCAGGTGATGCAAAGCTGCTGGTCTGGACCACACAGAGTAGCAAAGCTCTATAGCAAAGAGTTTTAAATTTGGTTGTGTATTGGAGTAAACTAAGAAGCATTAAACACACACACACACACACACACCGCCAATGTCTGGGTTTCAGCTGATTTAATTAGTCTGAAAATACAAACTTTTAAAAGCCTCCAGATGATTCCAGATAGCATCTTTCAAAGCAGGCTGCAACTTCTTGTCACTTTGCAAAATTGTTTTTTTCTCCAGATTCCCAGACTTCCACTTTGTGAGCCTTGCTTATTAGTTTCCCCCTTAAAATTCAATTACTCTCATTTATTATGCAGAAAACTTGACACTCCACCTCCCTCATGCCTTGGACCTAACTTTGCATTTCCAAAGACCAGATAAAGAGTTCTCCTAATACAGAATTTTCCAAAAGTATGCTACCTGTTGCCCTGAGAGTGTGATCTAAAGAGAACCACAGATAACTATTATTTTAAATTTTAATATTTATATATTTATTTTAATGTGCATTGCTAAAAAATGTAACCAACACAATAAATGTGATTTCATAAATATTATTAAGTAGAAAAACATTGAGTCAGTTTTTTAAAAATTAGGTAAATAATAATGTAGAGATTTTAGAGCAGATACAACAAAAATCAAGAAAATGGTTTGCAATTAAATGAAGTTTGAAAGTGCTTTCCTGATTGTAAGTCTTCTATCCAAAGTCCCAGGCTTTAGGAGTACAATAGAACTGACAAAGGAGATTAAAAAAAAAAAAAGCTATTTTTTTTCTCCCTGTCCTATCAAACTCCAAAGCAGTGATTTTCAACCTTTTTCATATCAGGGCACACATGAACTAATTACTAAAATTTTGCAGTGCACCAGAAAATATATATTTTGCCAATGTGACAAAAAAATAGGTATAATTTTGATTCATTCACTCTAGACAGCTATTGTTGTACTGGCTGTAGTCATTTTTAAATTTTGACAATCTAAGGGAAAAGAGGTCAGTTCCCCTTACTAAATAGTCAGGTATTGCATGTTTTAAAAATTCTTGTGGCACATCAGTTGAAAATCGCTGTTCTAAAGGATGAGGAATCATTATATGAGATTTATTTTTGAATTTATATGTATGATGCTACCAACTCAACACACTGAAATGATTACAGACAATTGTGATCTTAAATAATATTTCTTGTTTCTCTATTAAATGAAGATTTCTCAAATTACAAGAAAATACCACCAACCTTTGAAAAAGTCATGATCTAAACAAAAATGACTATAAGAATTGCTTATGGAATATGAAATATAAAAACTAGGTTAAATTCCTTAACCAATTAATCTTTGACAAAAAAACAAAACAAAACAAAAATGGCCCCTAACCAGTTTGGCTCAGTGGATGGAGCGTCGGCCTGCAGACTCAAGGGTCCCAGTTCGATTCGGGTCAAGGGCAGGTACCTTGGTTGCGGGCACATACCCAGTAGGGAGTGTGCAGGAGGCAGCTGATGGATGTTTCTCTCTCATCAATGTTTCTAATTCTTTATCCCCCTCCCTTCCTCTCTGTAAAAAATCATTAAAATATATATTTTAAAAAAATGGGTCAAGTATTTTAAGTTATTGAAAGCTAACCAACAAATCCAGAGAGCTCAAAAACTCATAAGCAGGAGAAATTTTTAAAACTCCACACCCAGTCACATCATTGTGAAATTTCAAAACACCAAAGAAAAACAAATCATAACCAGCAATTAGATTGACAGCAGATTTCTTAGTATCAACAGAAACCAGAAGAAAGTAGAATATGTTCACTATTCTGAGACCAAAAAAAGACAACTGTGAATGTAGAATCATACTATATCTAGTAAAATTATCTTCATGAAAAAGGGCAAAATGAAAGAATTTCAGATGGAAGAAAATCTGAGAACTTACCATTCTCATTAAAGAAAATTCCACAGAATTTACTTCAGGCACAAATAATCCAAAGAATTAACTGAGATATGCAAAAAAATTGGTACGCAAACAATTTTTATACATGTGAGAGGGTCTAAAAAACATGTCTAATTTATAGGAGGAAAACATGATAGAACTAAAATAGTGAATAATAATCCTATATAATAAAAGCCTAATATGCAAATTGTTCCCTCAACCAGGAGTTTGACCAGGGGGCGGCCCGGTGGCAGCAGGGGCAGGTGGCTGGGGGAAGGGAGGCGCCCCCAGCTGGCAGCAGCTTGGGACCCTACCCATGCACGAATTTTGTGCACTGGGCTTCTAGTACCTTATAAATTGGGAGGGAGGGCTGTGTGCAGCTTTAAAAAAATCCTAAGGACTTTGGATTACCCAAAAGGAGAGTAAAGATATTATTTTAGACTTTTAAATAGAATGACCTTAAAACAGAGCGTATTACTCCAAATAAGTTGAGATAAAAGACATATCACACACACACACACACACCCCCCAAAAGAAGCTTCTTCTTTAACTTTTTGGCATTTTAATCTTTTTTTGTTGTCTGCCATTCTTATTTATGATAAATAGTATTTTATAATTTCTCATTGTGAGTTTATCTTTAAAGAGTCCTTTTCTTATGAGAATGCTTCAGGCTTTCACAGAAATGCCTCTCCAGGTTGGTTTATGTTTGTTTCTGCCAGGCATTCCAGACATACCTTGTCTGGGATCTTTTGGGGGAGGAAGGGGGGGTCGGGGGATCAATTTCTAGATTTTGAGAGTCCAACAAAACATAAGTGCTTTGGTGAAATTCAGGTCTGGGGTTTCAAAATTTCATCAGAATTAAATCTTTTCTTTTCGTGCAGAAACGAGACGGGCGTCCTCCTCTGCTTGTCCACCGGGCGCGCTGTACTGTCCCGCGTCCGCCTTCAGGAAAGGATGCTCTTTGGGGACAGCGGCCTTTGGTAGGATACTCAGTTTCAGCTCAGATTTTGGGTTACTCCAAACCCTTACCATCCGCCCCGCACTTCAGGCTCGGCTTATGGAGACCAACCGCCGCTTGCACACCTGCGATGGCTGACCACCCCGGTTTGCCTGGGACGTGGTTTTTCGGGGACATGGGGTTTTTCAGCGCTCAAGTCAGGAAAGTTGGTCACCCTGCACTCCAGCCCTCATATCCGGGGCCGGAGGAGACCCAATGAAAAAAGCCACTGCTCTGGCTTTCATCCTAACTTCTTGCATCTCCGGATTTCACTTCATTTTTTATGGGTTAAGGGCATATTAAAATAAAGGTCGGTGGTTATTGTACCCGATCGTGCGCGGTGCTGGTGGTGACACAGCTGTGCAGGCTCCCGAAGTCCGCCGTTCCGCCGTCTCACAGGGAACAGTGTCGCGCCTCCCATTTGCACAAAAGTGAAGCTTGAAGGTAACAGTCATGGTCAGCTGCCCGCTATGGGGAGCGGTTCCCAGAGTTGCGATCTGCTCCCCCGACCACCCCACAGCTCACCCTGCTCTCGGCACTGTCTCCCTGACCCCGAGAAAGTTCTAGAATCCTCTCGGCAGGCCTCGCTGCTTCTCGGAAGGCCTGGAAGATAAACTCTCCCTTACAATTTAAACTCCCAACGGGAAAATATATATATCCGTTTTGTTAACTCCTGCATCTGTGATACCTGTTAATTGCACACACTTCAATAATGCTTCTTTAAAAAACGAACATCCCGAATGGCCTGACAAAACTGGTTATTTTTACTAATCTAATCCAATCTACAATTTGACAGAAAGGCGTCCATGCTTCATTTCTTTTTACCTTTTGTTCCCTATTCTGCTTAGACTTGTTTCTATTTTCTATTTCTGCAGGCATTTCCATTGATTTAGGGACCAGCGTTATGGATAATCGTGTCGGGACGAATCTCCTGCATTCAGGACGCCATTTTGAAATTAGAGCCCAGAACACATTAAAATGTCTTTTTCAATTTTAACATATATTTGAATGTGCATAATAAATTCAAGTGGGCTCCGAAGGCGCTTTCGGGGTGAAGTGTGGAGTCTGTGGGTCAGTCCGTCTGTCTAAGGACGGCGCCACCCGGCTGCACATCGCCCTCGGCCCGCGCGCACCCCCTATGAGGCCCCCCACGTCCACCCCCACGGGGCCGCCAACATCCCCCGCAGGGCCCCCCACCCCACCCCCCCGCAGGGGGCGGGAGCCGTCACCCATTGGCTGAGGCGGCTCTGACGAGTGAGCCCCAGGACCGAGCAGGCGCAGGAGTACTTCCCAGAGCCCCCTGGCCGCCGCAGTGCCCTGCGCCCCTCAGCCTCGCGCGGCGGCTCTCGGGACTCGGGAGCCTCGCTGCCGCCACCTCTGACTTTTCTTTCTTCTCGGGCTTGTCTCCGCTGTCCAGTCGAGGCCGGGCAGCGGGCACCAGCGAACCTAACAGCAGACCCACGCGTGGTGCCGGAGGAGCAGCCTCTGCTCGTCCTCGAGCCCTGTCAGCGGAACTGCTCGCTGCCGCCATCATGGTGAGTGGAGAAGGCCTGAGGGGTGGCTGAAACTCAGTATTGAGGGGGAAGGCGAGGTGCAGAGGGGGACTGGGGTCACCTGGACTTCTTGTCTGAGGCGCCTGCCCGGGTGCACCCGAGGCTGTGGCCTAAGAGTGGGGGGGGAGAAAGAAGATGTAGGCGGGGGGGGGGGGGGGGGGGGCGGGGGGGGGGACTACATGGCAGGACCTCGGGGCAGGCGAGGAGGAGCCCGCCCGAAGCCCAGCCCGAGGTGTGGTGGAAGGGCGCGGCCTCCGCTGACCACGTGCAAGGCCCGCGGCCTTCATGCCGTCACCTCCTCCCGCCCCTCCTCCCGCCCCTGCGCGAACTAGCCTGTGGGGATCCGCCAGGTCCTGGGGTGCGGGGCGCCTGGCTCCCCCCTCCCCCACCCACCCGCTTCCCTTCCCGAGCTCACCCTGTGCAGAGAGGTGAGGGCCTCTGAGATGGCGTCGGGCTGTCGCCACCGGAAGCCCCCTGGCGCAGACTTTCTGAGGGCCCCGCTCCGTGACTTCGAGAGCTGGCGTTTCCTCAGAAAGTGGCTCCTTCCGGGTCCCAGTGAGGCTTGGGGGGGGAGGGGGCGCGTCTGGAAGGGAGCGGCCTGTGAGCTAAGCGAGGGGCTGGGCCTGAAGTGTTTTCCCGGCGGCCCCTCCTGCAAAGGCAGCTCTCGGCAGGCAGGGGCGGAGGCGCAGCGAAGGGCGAAGGGCGGGGCCGGGCCTCAGGGGGCGGCATTTCCGCTCCCGCGTAGAGAGAGCTGCCTTTGCTTCCGAGGGACCGGAAATGTGGGAAGTTCAAAAATTTTCACTCTTGTGGACAGTTTTCGTCTCTAGATAAACCAGGAGCTTTAGACCAAGTGTACGCACCGTCATATTCTGCGGGTTGTACACGGCCGTGAGTCTTGGTAAATAGATGGAGTTGATTCCGCCCCACCACAAGGTAGAACTCCGTGAACACTGCTAACCAACCACGAAGCCGCAAGTGCATTAAATATCATGAGTAGTTACTGGTTGTATAATAATTGTTATTCTCTCTATTTTAAGAGGTAGAGGAAGGAAATTTATATACAACTTTAATTAGTATAAATGTTAGAATAAAAATTTATAATTATCTGTAAGTAATTTTGTAACTTTGTCACGTATTCATATTTAATCACTATGCATTACTGTAAGTTATTTACAACCATTTCTCTATTTTTAGAGGAAAAGGAGGGCAACGCTAATAGATTATTGACTTTTTTTCTGGTTATAAAAAGTAACATCTCATTTGAAAGTAATCAATATAAGAAAATAGAGGTCCATCTTAGTCCCGACACCTGTTAAAATTTTGATGTCTATGCCCTTCCAGTGAATGTATTGCATATAAATAGGTAAATTTTATTTGACAAAAGTTGTACCATACTATATATAATCCTGTTTTACAACTTGCATCTTTCACTTAATATAGTGGATATTATTTCCAAAGATAAGTTTAAAATAATTTTAAACTTATAATGTTAGAGTATAAGACTGTATTATTACTCGTTTTAGCAAATTCCCTTATAATGAATAACTTTTTTAATATTAAAATAATACTGTAAAAAACAATACTATAATGAGAATTTCTGTGTAAATGTTTTGACATGCTTATTCTGTTAATTCCTCGAAATAAATTGCCAGGAGTGGAATCACAGGGTATGTTTTGCCCATTTTATAACAATTTTAAGTTGCATATCTTTCCAAGTGACTCTTGATAAAATATGTATTAGTATATATTCCCATTGATGGTGCGTAGAGTGACCTATTCTCCATTTAAGTTGCCAATCTGGTAGCTGGAAAATACTTCACCATGTTGATGTGCTTGTTTATTATTAGTTAAATTGAAGTTTGTCATTAACTTTTAAAATATAAATTCTTAATTTACCTTTCTACTTGGATATTTTTCCTTATCTTAATGATCTATGAGAACTCTATATTAATATTAACCCTTTGTCATTATAGGCTAGAAAAATTTAGTGGCCATAAGGAAGTGCCCTTATTCCTAATTTCAAAGGAAATCAGTATATAATGTTTCACATTAAGCCTGATGATGACTTAGAATTAGATTGATAGCAAATAAGATTCTTCTATTTCGATTGTACTTGGGTTTTTTAAAAATTTAAAAAGGAATGCTGTATTTTATCAAATATTTTTTCATTGGTGAATTGCAATAATAGCTTTCCTAAGAATGAACCATCCTTGCATTTCCAATATAAATTGTACTTAATTATATATTTTTATATATTGTTTGAATTTCACATCTTTGTTGGGGGCAGGAGTGGACCATTTTAATAAGGTTTTGTTATTCAGATGGTGGTAATTTTGTAAAATGAATTGAGAAGTACTCTTTTTTTTCCTCCGAAAAGTTTTTTTTTAATAAAAACAGAATTTTCTTTTTCTTCTACTTCCTCTTCTATTTACCACTGTTTCTGTCTTGGTGCCCTTCCTATCCCCATCTATACACACAAATGATCTCTTGATAGTTTGAAAAAACAAACTCTCAGTGAAACTAACCTAGGAATCATTTCTTAACATTTTTTTAAAAATTTGTTTCTCTAGAACAGGGGTGGGCAAACTTTTTGACTCGAGGGCCACAATGGGTTCTTAAACTGGACCTGAGGGCTGGAACAAAAGCATGGATGGAGTGTTTGTGTGAACTAATAATAAATTCAAAGTAAACATCATTACATAAAAGGGTACGGTCTTTTTTTTTTTTTAGTTTTATTCATTTCAAACGGGCTAGATCCGGCCCGAGGGCCGTAGTTTGCCCACGGCTGCTCTAGAAAGTTAGCCATTTCATCAAGATTTCCAAATTTACTCCCATAGAGCATATAATAGCATTTTCTTATAATCTGTGGTCATAGCCGCCTTTTTACAACTAATGTGTCTTTTTGCTTTCTTGTCCTTTTTCTTGCTTAGCTTTGTCAGGATTGTTTATTGTTTTGGATTTTTTCCCCCAATAGTTTATTCTTTGACTTTTTTTAAAGGTTTTATTCTGATTGTCTATTTCCTTCGTTTTTGTTTTTCTCCTTTTTAGCTTCTTCTATGGATATAACTGATGCATACAAATTGTAGACTTTTTTTTAGGTCACTGTATATAGAGCTCAGTTTGCCTGCATGTAGTAATTGAATGAAATAATATTGTTAAAGAGCTGACATCCCAGGAGTTTTATTACCAATGTTTATTTCAGCTTTTAGTTATTGTCATTTGGTTATCCAGCTAACTATTACAGGAAATATATCCTATAAATAGAAGTGATGAGAATTTTATATATGATGGCCAAGTTCAACCCTATTTATATCTCAGCATTGTTCATTTCAGTAATTAAGAAAAATAATTACTTCTTACATATAATTTACATGTAATTTATTTTCTGCATACTATTGATGGTTAAGATTGATACTTTAACACTAATCTTTTTGCTTTATTGTGGAGTATTTTTGGCAATAGTTTAAAAGTAACTAAAGGTTTCCTATTGGTTATGGATATTGTATATACAAATTACAGTTTATATATATAAAAGGCTAATATGCTAAGTGTCAAAACATTCGACCAGTAGCTATGACACGCACTGACAACCAGGGGGCAGACGCTCAACACACAGGCATGGAAATATGGAACAGACTGATAAATCTCAGAGGGAAGGGGGAGGCAGGAGGGAGGGAAGAGATTAACCAAAGATTTTATATGCATACTAGAGGCCCGGGTGCATGTTTGTGCACTGGTGGGGTCCCTCAGCCTGGCCTGTGACCTCTCGCAATCTGGGACCCCTCAGAGGATGTCGGACTGCTGGTTTCGGCCCAATCCCCGCAGGCCAGCCCAAGGGACCCCACCGAGCATGAATTCATGCACTGGGCCTCTAGTTATATATAAATACACACAGTCGGAGTTTTAAAATCCTTGCTGTTCAGTCTTGTTAAAATGGAGTACTTTGCTTACTTTGTTAGCTTTGAGCGCCACCTGCTGGCTAAGGACTAGGACATGATGGTGCCTTAATTTAAGGCATTATGACAACTGGTAAAAATAATTTGATGAATTTTATATTTAATATCCCAATTAATCAGGCAGCCAATCTGTACACCCAACTCCAAGCCAAACTTCCTATAATATCTAATGGATTTTTTCTCTTTTTCCCAAATCACTGTTAGTTGTTTCAAATACCCATTTTACTTTTATAAATAGAATATGAGAATTAGAACTGTTTCTCTTCAATTCTGGCAACACTATCATGGTGTTTCTCAAACATAACCCTATTAAAATGTGGGTCTAGATAATTCTTTGTTGTGGTGGGCAGCCTTTTGCATTATAAATGTTTATTGTGTCCCTGGCCTCAATCTACCAGATACCTAGCAGCACTCAGTTGTGGCAACCAAAAATGCCCCTATCCTGCAAAATCTCCCCTGGTAGAGAATCAGTACATTAATATAACCCCTCATAATATGGCACAGTTTTATGGCCTGTTGTTATACCTGTGAATTAAAAAAGCATCCTTCTGCCATGCCGGCACATGGCTCAGTAGTTGAGCATTGACCTATGAACCAGAAGGTCCAGTTTGATTCCCAGTTAGGGCACATGCCCAGATTGTGGGCTTGATCCTCAGTGTGGGGCATGCAGGAGGCAGCTGATCAATGATTCTCTCTCATCGTTGATGTTTCTCTCTCCCTTCCTTCCTGAAATCAAATATATATATATATATATGTATATATATATATATATATATATATGTATAGATATGTTTGTATGTAATTAAAAAAATATCCTGTAAGATTCACAGACAAATAATATTGTAAATAGTTATTAAATTAAAGGGTATCCAAAGTTCATCCACAAATGAAGGGGAAATTGAGAAAGAGAAAAGGAAGTTAATAGGAATTACAGAATCACTGTATTGTGTTTTGGAATTTTGAATTCTGATTGAAAGGAGTTGGTAAATTGTCTATCCAATAATGAGAGAAATCTAGTCAGGTTCTCAATAGTTCAATATATGTGGCTTCTATAATAAAGTCCCATTTAGAAAAAAACTAAAATTATAAAAATATTGCAGTTTATGTTTTATAATGGGAAAAGTTTAGAAATAAGATTACTCTCTCCACCTAATTGTCATGAAACGTCACCATATCATAGTTAAAAGAAAGAATTAAGTATTCAAATAGAAGCCCAAAATAACAATCATAAGCACTAATTAATACAGAAAAGCCAAAATGCACAAAGTGTGATTTGACAATTTTTGTTTCATCTCTAATTAGTATAGCAGTTTGTAGAATCTTTTGTCCTTGTTTTCCTCCATAAACAGAAGTGTAATGGTTTTATCTCTCTTTTCCTGCCTTTTGTACTTAGCTCTTATAATCAATAAGCATTTTATAAAAGAATTTCAAATAGGCAGATGTACCATAAAATAATTTCTTGAAGTTCCAATTCAAATTAGTTGTTAATTAATAAAGTATATACAAAATTAGTAAGTCAGTAGTAAAACCAGGAAGTAAACTTTTTTAACTATTGAAAATTCAGTAACTTATATTGGCATACTCTTTTCAAAATGAATTCACAGATGTTATTTCATCTCATTCTCCAAGCAATTTTCCCAGCAATAAACTGCTGCAAAGTAAGTGACTTTTAACCTAGTAAGGGACATGAAACCTACATCTCCTGACTAAATCAATTTTTGTTTCATTATCCTATATTACCAATAAATTCTGCTTCAGAGAAATTTACATTAACCTTAGTGTGGGAAGACTAAAGACAGAGTTCTGACCAGAATCCAGGAAAACAATGAGTTTCATATGTGGGTCTCTTTTTCTGAAAATAAAGATGGCATATATATCTAGCAGCCCACTGTGAAAATTAAAATTATCAGTAAGACGGATAATGTTATTTCAAAAAATGCTTTGAACATCTTAGCATTAGGGATAAGGATGATAAGCCCTTTTTTATTAGGAGCTATATGTGAGCACGTAATGTTTTTGTGGTCCTTTCCAAAGTAAGCAAGCATACTAACACGAGGAATATCCTATATAATAAAAGGCTGATAATGCAAATTGTCCCCTCGGGAGTTTGACCGACCAGGAGTTCAACTGCTTGCTTATGACAAGCACTGATCACCAGGGTGCAGTGTGGAATGAAGGAAGGTGCTGGCCAGCAGCCAGCAGCTGGGGGAAGGAAGACTCCGATCAGCCCTGATCCCCGGCCAGGCCTCGGGACCCTATCCATGCACGAATTTCATGCACCAGGCCTCTAGATCTAATTATAAAATCCATGTTAATTTTGGTGAATAGAAAAATTAAGACTAGAAATTATTTTAAACCTAAATTTTTGTTTTCTTTCTTATGCAGCTTTTAAAATTTTATCTTTTAGCCCTAACCAGTTTGGCTCAGTGGATAGAGCGTCAGCTTGTGGACTGAAAGGTCCCAGGTTCGATTCCGGCCAAGGGCATGTACCTTGGTTGCGGGCACATTCCCAGTGGGAGGTGTGCAAGAGGCAGCTGATCAATGTTTCCAATTCTCTATCCCTCTCTCTTCCTCTCTGTAAAAAATCAATAAAATATATTTTTTAAAAAAATTAAAATTTTATCTTTTAAAAAAATTTACCATACTGTTTAATAAGTTACTTATAAAATGAAAATTTGCTTATTGGCATAGAATAGGATAATTTTAATAAATTTATTTTTTACAAACCTGAATTTGCTAATTATTTTTTACCAGTTCACATAGTATTTTCACAAACTCAATATAAAATCAGTATTCTACCATAAGAAATGGCAATGAGCAACACTAAAGCTAAGTAAGTACTATATACCCTTTCGTTAATATTTCATGCTGATCCGCTGTGATTACACCTGAGCCTGAACTAAGCTATATTGTTAACTAATTTAAAATGAAAATAATTTATATGAAAATGTTTTATACTTTAAAGAATTATAGTTCACATTGTATGATTGCCTGTATATCTACTGATAATATCTCTATATCTGTTTACCAAATTACAGTCTGCTACAAATTCTGAGACTCAAAAGTCAACCATCTCCAGAGAGGCCAGCACCCAGTCCTCATCATCTACGACCAGCCAAGGCTATGTTTTACCTGAAGGCAAAATCATGCCAAACACAGTTTTTGTTGGTGGAATTGATGTTAGGGTATTGTATTCATATTTAATTTATTTAAAAATATGTCTTAGGAATAATGGGATTTTTGTGCTTATTGCAAACATAAGGATTTTGTACTTCATGCAGTATTGGAACTAGTTTTGTGTTTAACCTGTGGGGACTGAAAGTATCTTTGACAAAGAGCTACAGGTAGTTTGAGGATACTTGGGTGAAATAGTTCCACATCATCAAATCTTCTTTTATAGTATAATTGAAATTTTCGAATGCTGAATATTTACTCTTAAAAGTCAAATTCTTTTCTATAGATGGATGAAGCTGAAATTAGAAGTTTCTTTGCTAGATATGGTTCAGTAAAAGAAGTGAAGATAATCACGGATCGAACTGGTGTATCCAAAGGGTAAGTAAAACATGCTGAATATGAAATATAAAATACAACATATGAACTAGTTTGTAGATTACTAAAGGCAGAACTCAAAACTGGTATTTTATACGTACTTGTATAAATGAAATTCGTTGCTTTGTTAATTTTTTTTCATGGAGATAAATGTTTGCTGCCAGCTCTTTCATTTAATCATTTTCCTAGTATTTGCATTTAAATATTTCCCATCTTTATTTATTTAACTTAAGTGGATTAATTAATTTTATTGAAGAATTGGGTTTTTTTGCACATTTCACCATATTTTAAATTTTAACCTTTTTGCCATAGACAGTAAATTATATTTAGGTTTCTAGATGGGACTTTCCTGTTAATGAATAAGGTTCTCACACTACTTTAATTGTAAGAAAAAAAAAAGCAGTAATATTTATAGAATATCATGTACATCTTAAAAATATTTATCTGTGTATTCTTCATACTTTATTATTATCACTTTTGTTAATTATTTCATAGAATACTAGAAATTTTAAAACATTCAGTTATGGTGATGATTTTATACTTTATTTATCTGCCTTTCTAGCTATGGATTTGTTTCATTTTATAATGATGTGGATGTGCAGAAGATAGTAGAAGTAAGTAGTCTTCTTATGGGAAAATCTTTTAATTAGATTTTGGATGCAATGTTTAATATTACTTGAGTCCCAGATACATATTCAATCATATAAAATACAGAGATAAAGCCCAGCCAGTGCTCAGTGGTTGAGCACTGACCTATGAACCAGAAGGTCACAGTGATTCCCTGTCAGGGCATATGCCTAGATTGTGGGCTCAATCCTCAGTGTGGGGAGGGCAGGAGGCAGCCGATCAATGATTCTCATCATTGATGTTTCTATCTTTCTCTCCCTCCACCTTATTCTCTGAAATTAATAAAAATATAAAATACAGAGATAGATGTACTTCTTTTTTGAAATCCGAACTTGAGTAATCTTACATAACTTGTGAGAACCTATTTGTTTTTGATTGGGCTTCTAGCTTCATGAACTAGAGACAGAATGTAAAGGTTTTGATCAAATTCCATGATACCTCTTGACACTTGAGTAGTGATGGTAAGGTTCAGATAAATTTTTTTTATTTACTATGTTATTACCACTGATCTTCTCTGATAGTAGACATTTTTAGAACATTTAGGATGTTTATGAAAGTCTTGGAAGTAAAGACTTCAAAATTGATTCTACTTTTGTTACTATTTTCAGTCACAGATAAATTTCCATGGTAAAAAGCTGAAACTGGGCCCTGCAATCAGGAAGCAAAATTTATGTGAGTAAAGAAAGGAATTTTTCTTGTTGACACGTGTAGCTTTTCAGAGAACTAAAAATAGGCTTTGTTTTCTTTTTATTCTTTACAAAGGTGCTTATCATGTGCAGCCACGTCCTTTGGTTTTTAATCCTCCTCCTCCACCACAGTTTCAGAGTGTCTGGAGTAATCCAAATGCTGAAACTTACGTGCAGCCTTCAACCATGATGAATCCTATAACTCAGTATGTTCAGGTAAGAAATACCTACGTTCCTGTGATTTTTTTTGTTTTGTTTTTTCATTTTATTCGTATTGGAAATCTTACTTAAAAGTAAGCTAGTCTCACTTCTTATCTCCTGTGGAATTACATACGCAATTTCCATAATAAGTGATAACAATGTTTCTGTTTGAATACTTAAGGCTACAGGAAATCTATTTTTGTAAGTCTGTCATTCTTAGTTATTCCTTATTCTAAGCTAAAATCTGCTTCTATATAGTTTGTAAACCTTTATCTTAAAACTGATCTCTGTAGCCACAAAGAACATGTCTTTTCCTTTTCTTGCCTTATATAATAACTCATAAAATATATGAAGGCAGATTTTCTCATGAGTCTGCCTTGTTTATTCCTCTCTAAGATAAGCCATTTGTCTAGTTATTCCATATTTGCAATGTCTAGATGCCTCCCCATAAAGATCGCTGACTTCTGGATATATTCTGGTTCTAGAGTGGATAGGTTTCTGGTGACTTAACTGTACTTGTAAACTATAAATCTGGCATACAATTTGGTCCTGGTTGGTTACTTCAATATTTGAAGTGGTATGTGGAATATTTACTATCTCCTATGATGATAGTGTTTATTTCCTTCATTTTCTTTTCTTCAGTTTAAAAGACATTTTATTTGCATAAAATAAACAGAAAAATAAATAGTACTGCAGTGTCTCTCCTTTGTTTACATTTTCTATCTACCTGAAGTGTAGTGTATATTTATTTTTCTTGTCCTAAACATGGCTAGAAGAAAAAAACCACTTGTTCCTAACATTTATTGTGTTATTACCTATTCTGGCTATATTCATATATACTACTACCTAGAATTTTTTATCAGTAATATTTATTGAAAGATGTAGTATATTTTACTGCCTCTTTTCCCATTTGGGTTGTATATTGCCCGTAAATTTTAGAAGTAAAATACAAAAAGAGCCATAAGTTTTTAGGAAGACTATACATTGACTACACATTACCCCCATGATATTGTCAAAGAAATACAAAACTACCTAGAAGTATTTTTACAGAGAAATAGATGTATTAATATAACTTTAACACAGAAATCTATCCTAATAAAGTCTTGTCACCAGTGTAAGAAAGAACTTCTGAGTGGTGATAAATATATAAATGATATAAACATAAGCTGGCAAAATCAGTCACTTCCCTTATTTACCCCTTCCTCCTAGAGAATACTTTTTTCTTTATGAAGCCAGTCCTCAAATAGGGTCCTGCACTATATACAGAAAAATAATTAAGATTTCTTCATTTTCATATATTTGTTCTTTGGGGAAAATATTCCTTCTTTACATTCTTTCTGAAACTTTTATTTTCAGGCATATCCTCCTTATCCAACTTCACCAGTTCAGGTCATCACCGGATATCAGCTGCCTGTTTATAATTATCAGGTAATTTAAGAGGGAACAAATGATTTACTTTGGAATATTATTGAGGCCTTTATTTATATAAATAGTTTTTCATTTAAATTAGTTGAGTATGCCTAAAATTTAAGAAAAACTTTGAATTAACTCTCCTGTATTATTAGAAATAAGGGAATGATATTTTGACAGGAATCTACTTAGCAGTAAGTTTTTTCTTGTATTGTCTTGCAAAATTTGGTATCCCCTTTATGTATTCCTCATCTTTACTATCAAATAGCTGAAACACCCAGGCTGACTTAAAACTTTTACCAGGGAAGAGGTTGAAATAAAATTATTACTCAATTCTTAGAACATTGACTTCCAGTTATATTTGGTAGTGTTTATTTTAGCTAGCTACTACAAGATAGTAGTAGTTCTCTGAATTTCTCTGCTCCTAGATATGACTATATCTATGATCCATGATCATATATCTATGGTAATAAATTCAAAGAATACTATCTTTGAGTTTTCCTGACTGCCAATCTCAAAAATTGAGGAAAAGGTAGAGTTTATATTTGAAAGTAATAATAAAATCCTCAGGTGTTAGAAACATAAAGTACTACTTTATTTCATTGTTTCTTTTATTATAAGAAGTTCAAGAAGCCAGCATGACAAATACCCCAACATTGTCTATCTGATATCTTTGTGAAAAGTGTAGGAATATTTAAATATTTCCTTTTTTTTTTTTAAGATGCCACCACAATGGTCTACTGGGGAACAAAGGAGTTATGTTATACCTCCGGTAAGGTGAATTAGCCAAATACATACTTCCTGTTCTTAAGTATTTTTTTGTTTAACTATTAATATTTTTTTTGAGCTTTTGCCATATCATGTATGCCTCGAAACATGTTTAATTGCCCTTTTACATTATGTGTTATGGTTTATTAATTTCTTGTCAACTCAAATGTATACTCCCTGGGAGAAACTGCTTTTTGTTTCTCAGCTTGTTTTTGCTTAAACAATGGCCACTCTGCATACAACAGGTGTTTAATTCGTTACTGATAGAATATACAACCCAAGAAACGTAGTATTAATAGCTATGATAATGCTAATTCTATGGATTTAGAATTAGTATTGAATCTGCTTCTAGTTTCCTACCTATAAAAATGTCTGTTGAAGAGAGAGAAAGTAATATTTTTCTGTAATATGCTGTATGTTATATAAGAAAGGGAATAAAAAAAGTGCTACCTCTAAAATACCTAAATCTTTATTACCTTCTGTCTTTCATCAGGACTGGATATTTGAAGGATATAATATGAGTTAAAATTCTCAGGTGCTAGGAAATTTCCATTCCCTATAATTTGAAGTTTCTTTTTTTTTTTTTTAGAGCACTTCCAATTCTGATTGTGTTGAGGCTTAAAAGAAATTTCAAAATAAAAGATTGCCTTATTATTGCATTTCAGCTTCAGTTTAAAATAAAGTTTCTGTTGTAATGTAATTGAACTTCAGCATGATGCGCATTTAAACTTTCAATATCATCTCACCATTTTGAAGAATAGGTTGTTCAGAAGTGTGTCTAATGTACATCCCTTTAATTATACTTTTATCATTTTAAATGCAGGTTTATGCAGCTGTTAACTACCACTGTAATGAAGTTGATTCAGGAGCTGAAATTTTGACAAGTGAATGCTCGGTTCATGAAGCTACTTCTCCATCCTCTGGAAATGGCCCACAAAAGGCAAACATACAATTTTATTAATATTTTTATATTTATTTTTTCAAGTTTTAATAATGGCCCTTTGAGAAGTGAGCATCTTTTCCCAAATTTAAATATGGGAGTCATAAATGAAAAAGCTTGAGTAATTGATAATATGTCAGTTTATGTTAAAGTTGATGAAATTCCAGGCACCCCCAAACTTTTAGTATATAGATATAATTTCTAATTTAGTAGTTCTTTTCCTCTGTTCCAATTTCATTTTTATTCTTTTTTAAAACCATACTTTAATAAGTATTGTATTAACATGACTTAACAGAATGCAATGGCAAGTTTCCTCAAGCCTCCTATTCTGCAAAAGAGGAATTAGTATGAATTATACCTACCTGTTTGTTCTTTGTTGTGTTTGTGTGTGTGTGTGTGGGGGGGGGGTTTGTTTGTTTTTTTACCAATTTAAACATTTACCTAGCTAAATAGTAACATGCAGTTATTTATGGTATTCTTTCTATAGCATTATACATGGTAGTTTTCAGGAGTGGTGGAGTCACTAAAAATTAAAATATTGAAGTAGACAGTTTTTTTTAATCATTACAGCAAATTCCTATAATAACAGTGTTTTCACTTTTGAATTGTCTTATGTTTAATTGAATGGGTGGGAATATGGGTAACAGTGGAGAATTTTCATTGTAGTATGTAAACTTTGTCCAAGTGTTTTTCAGTGGAAAAAAAGGTCAAGAACTACTGAACTATATAAGGTGAAGAAATTCCCTGATTTGATATATGATTTGAAATTTGGAAACAGTATTAAAATAGCTCAAAGTATAATTATAATATCAGGTTTTTATCCTGGGTATTTTTTTCTAGAAATGTTGGAGTTCACTATTTCTTATCTAATAGGAAAAATTAAAGAGCCTTAAGCTAATATCTTAGGGTTTTACTAAATTGAGCCTTTAAAATCAGTACTCTATCACTAAGGTTCTAAATATTTCTTGAATTTGGTAGAAAAGTTACATTCTAAGTGACATTCTGTGTGGTTAAGAATTATGAATTCCCTAAAGATTCTTAAGAAATAAGTGTATTTATTCATTAAACTTTATATAAAAAGGGCTTGTTAACAGTAAGTAAAAGGAATAGTCTTTAGATTACAGAAAACGTCTGTGTTTCAGAAATCTGTGGATCGAAGCATACAGACGGTGGTATCTTGTCTGTTTAATCCAGAGAACAGACTGAGAAACTCTGTTGTTACTCAAGATGACTACTTCAAGGTATGAAAGGAATAGCACACAGGATAAAAAAGCACATTTGTCAACCACAAAGCATCTTTTTTTCCTGTGGTATATACATTTTGAGATTATATAGAACATTTAATTGAACTCTTGCATTTGACTGTAACCCAGTAAACCACTATGGGTGAGTTTTACCTGGTAATGCATTTTATGTTGCTCAAACCTTGATGTAGTATAGTTTGTTCTTAGGGGACAAACCTTTAGCAAAAGCTTACAATTGAAAGAGTTTGTGAAAAAAGAGAGTTGAAAGGGAATATTAACTTGATGAAATAGAAGCGTTTTTAGATACAGAAAACAGAACTTAAGAGTACGTGCATATTGGACTAAAGAGAGCAAAGAAATTGATCACTCAGATGACATACTTGAACTCTGTAGGGGGCAAAGAGGTAAAGTGAAGCAATAAAAAGCTGAGTAGAAAAATGGAAGTTGATTGAGAGTTGGTGGAGTGGAAGAGAACATGGGTGTTTGAATTTAAAGAAGTCTGGTTTCTGATTCTGGTTCTATTTATCACCTTGGACAAGTCATATAAATTTTGTTAAGGCTCCAGTTTTTATAAGTCTAAAATGAGAAGACACAAGACTAAAGGTCTCTAAAATCTCTTTAGTTCTCAGTCTGTGAATATGGAAAGGAACTAACTGTTCAGTGAGGGAATAATATTGTATGTGCTTAGTAAAGGGGCATTTTTATTGTTTTTTTAAGTAACATGTTTATTGAATATAATACAATTCACTCCTTTAAAGTGTATAGTTCAGTACTTTTTAGTATATTTGCAAGCCATGACCATAATCACTTTTAGAATATTTTAGTCACATCAAAAATAAACCCCCTACCTATTAGCAGTCACTCTCCATTTACCCCCAACTCTTCTAGTCTTAGCAACCACTAACCTACTGTTATTAAGGATTTGCCTATTCTAGACATTTCATATATGTGTGTGTGTGTATATATATATATATATATATATATATATATATATATATATATATATAAAAGCCTAAGTCATCATTACTTGGCCAGTTGACCAAACAACTGGTCAATATGATGCACACTGACCACCAGAGGGCAGACACTCAACACAGGAGCTCCCACAGCCAACCTCCCATTGGTCCCTTCTCCCGGAGGGCCAGACCCAATTGGCCCCAATCACTGGCCAGGCCGAGAGACCCCACCTGTGCACAAATTCATGCACCAGGCCTCTAGTATAGAATAATACATTTGGCTTTTTGCCACTGGCTTCTTTTACTTAGTATAATGTTTTAAAGGTTCATCAGTGTTACAGCAGGGATAGGAATTTTATTTCTTTTTATTTATGGATATATCATTTTACCCATTCATTACTCAATAGACTTGCATTGTTTCCACTTTTTGGCAGTAATGCTCTCAGCATTTATGTACAAGTTATTGTGTGGACATATGCTTTTATTTCTCTTGGGTATATACTAGGAATGCAATTGCTGAGTCAAATGGCAATATGTTTAACCTTTCAAGGGACTTCCAGAATTTTCTCAAAATGACTACACCATTTTACATTCAAAAGGAAGTTTTTAACCATTGCTTTGTCTTTTAAAACAGGGAAAGAGAATAGTTTTTTCCATCTATGAAATGACATAGAATGAAGCTTAAAGCCTTTTTTGGAAGGGTATACTAAGGACTTTCTGTAATACAGAAGAATAGAGCCATAGCAGGATTAAGTTCTTACCATCTTCTCCACAGGGAGTAAATATTCATTTAAAGTGACATTTGTTCTTTTGTTGTTTCATTCTACATAGTATAACTTAAAGGGAAAGAACTGGTATTGTATCACAGCTTTCCTTTCCCAAAGTTCTGAAGGTTAAATAAGTAGTACTTAAACGATTTTTTTGCAAAGCAGAACATGGTCTTTAAACTTGAGTTTTCAGCTGGTATTAGACAAAAGCTTCCAGAGTTTTTGAACCTTCCAGAGTTTTTTGCTCCTCTGGGCTAGAAACACTATGCAGAAATCAGAAGTTGATAGCCTACAGTTATCTGGCCTTTAGACCTATTTTGATTGGCTAAATGTTATTGTTTTAGTTGAATTTAAATGCATTGAGGCAGGTTATATACTATTTCCATGGTAAATTCCAATCTTTTGTCTAAATTTCAGCTTCTCCATAATTTTTCTTATTCTACCTGATCTTTGAAGAGACTTCCGTTTGTAACCACTTTTCTGGGCTTTAACCTAAATAAGATTTTACCCTAACAATTAAATAATTTCCCATTACCCTTCTTTATATGACAACTGAATTTATCCCTAGGAAAAGGGCAGGGTTTAAAAAAAAAACCCTAATATGTAGAGAAGAAAATACTATTGTGTTATTACTGATTTACTCATATTCCTTCTATCTGCACAACATAAAATGAAAGGAAAAAGTTGTATATATATTTTTAATTTTTTACTTCATTTCCCAAAGAGTGATGTATCTTCATCACAGGTGAAAGATATGCTTTTAAATATGTCAAAACTTTTACTTTTAATCTAAAAGCATAGAATTTCAGATTGAAGTGCAGTGCTGTTCTCAAGCTATAATTTGTACCAAATGCACTTTTGTTAGTAAAACCAGTGTTTTTTGAAATTACATATATCTTCACCAATTACCTTTGGGTCATCACTGCCAAATCATTAATTAAGAATCTGCATAAAATGGTAGTGATTCTAAGTTCTCTGTTTCTGAGTTTACCAAGTTTTATTTTTTAATTAAATTGTTGAATAAAACTAGTTCATTGATACATTTGTCATCAGAATTCAGGAATACTTTCCAAAAAGGATGACTTTTCTCTCATTTATAGTTTTTAAACCCAAAATTTCACAACTCTCTTAGTTCATAGCGCTAATAGGATATTTTCAATGAAATAAAAAGGACTGTTTCTGTCTTTTCTAGGATAAAAGAGTGCATCATTTTAGAAGAAGTCGGGCAGTGCTTAAATCTGTTTGATCCTCTTTTCTAACTTTCTAGTCTCGTGGGAAGTTGCTGGTTTGAATACTAAGAAGAGACTGAAAGTTTTTCACTATTATAGAAATTTAATTCTGAGTATTGATAAATCACATTAAGACTATACAAGCTGTATTAGATTGCCTAGTTTTATTTTACATTGAAACTGTTTTTCATTAGATGTTTAGAAACTTGGTTCTGTGTTAAATACATAGTTGAAAGTAAAAAATAATTGAGACTGAAAGGAACAACTTTTAAGATTTATCTGTAAGGGTTTTTTTAAGAAGGAATTGAAATTGACATTTTAACAGTTTAAAAGTAAATGCTGATTTTCAAAAAATTGTCTTAGCCAACCTACTATTTTGAAAGGTCAGAATTTTGATAATTTGAATACAAGTGTTTCACTTCTCTAACAAGTACCTGTGAGTAGTACAGTATTTACAATTTTGTGCTTTACATTTATGATTTGTCTAGAAATTAACTGCAAAAGCATAGTTTTTAAAACTGCATTTTTAATCAGTGGAACTCATTATATAGTTAGCTTTATTGAAGTCTTCCTTATCTAAACCCAGTAAAACCAATTCTAAACAAACAGTCCAGTGCTCGCTTCGGCAGCTCATATACTAAAATTGGAACAAACAGTCCAATCAGTGGGTCTTATTAGTTGGAAATATTTTATCTTTTATCTTGAATCCACACAGATAACCATATTTGATTGGGATGATAATTAGATAACTAAAATTCTCGACCTATTTTTTTAAATAATCCAAGACAAACTAAACTTTACTAGGTACATAGGTTCTTGGTGAGTTACCATTCTCCTTTTTTTCTTTAAAATTTTTTTTCCCTTGAAATGCTAAACGTATCTTAAATTGTGCAAAATATTGGTAATAAAGAATGCTGAAGCTTTTTTATGTCACTTAAAGGTTAATCAGAGTATCTGAAAGGAATTGTTTTTATAAAAACATTTAAAGATTAGTTATTTGTTAAAAAGCAAACAGATTTTTATTTTTGTTTGTGAGCCTATTATATTACCTTTTTTAAAAAAGTAAAACATGTCCAAGAGAGTCAAAGTAGTCTTGGTGTTTCTGAATCACAAAAGTTGTTTAGTAAGCATATCCCAAGAATATACTCAGTGAAGAATCCATTTCTAGATTTACTAGTCTCCTCATTAGACATTATATATTGTGACAAACAACTAGAGCACCAAAGCCCTATTGCTGTACCCACAGTCTTGCTTTTCCAGTTTGTAACATCATTTTTCCAGAAGGTTTGCTCCTAGAACAGGTAATGTAAAGATGAGAAGTAGAAGTATGGGCAGTTTGAAGGCTAAGCCTTGGAAATGTAGCAATGTGGTAATACCTTTTTAAGGGAAACACTTGTCTCAGCATCATCTGATCTGCCATGAACATGAGTTTAAAATGGCTCTCTGGCCTTTCTTTCATTGGCCCCTTCACTAAAACATGAAGACTCCTTTTATCCCTAATCTAGTACAACAACCATGGGCCATATCATCAGTGCCCATTGCTATCTTATAATACCAAGTAATTTTTATTCTGAATCTGAAGGGGAAGAGTCTTTTAACTTATATATCCCACAAAAGGGCTTTCTACTCCTTATAATTTGAAAGTACCCTGAAATTTGTCCTTTTTAAAATTCTCTGTACTATCTTTTGTGTATGCTATGACATTCTTACATGTGTAATTCTGTGATTAAATCTCCAGGTTACTGTAAATGATATCTAAATTCTAAAGAGCCACTTACATGATTTGAAGTAAGGAAATAAACTTTTCATTTGTGTGCTGTTTTATTGGACTGAAGTACTTATTTTAAAAATGGTAAGGTAGAAAGAAGAGACAAAGTCCTGAACCTTTCAAAATGAAAAATTAATTTTAAACTTAAAAGTATGTTCCTATTACATATTGCTGATACTGTTTTTGCATAAATGAATAAATAGAAATAAACTTTTTTTCCAGAAACATTCTGGCTTATTTATTCATGTGACATTATTTCAATAAGTGGTGGGGATTTGGGTGGGTACTATGTGACAAGGTTTAGATTCTTGAAATTATATATTGTTCAATTTGTTAATCTGGCAGAATTAGTTTATAAAAGCAAATTTTTCTACATTGTATTTTATTGCTTTCTGTTATGAATTTAAGAGATAGGTATTCATGAGAAAATAATCCCTCCTAATGCCGAGTTGGAAATGGTTAACAGAGTTTCAACACAGTACATCAATAGTGCAGTACCAGTAGGAATGCTGAAGTGTCAATTATGACTATGCAGTCTCATGGCCAGAGTCCCTCATTTTGGACTATGAGCATTCATTCTGTCTACTGCACACTTTGGGCCTAATCTCTGTGGGCCCTTTAATTTTGGAGTATTAATAGTTACCAAAAATAGAGCTTAGATTTTTCATACTGCATTTACTTCAGATGAAAATGCACCCAAAAGATCATTATTTACCACCTCTTCTAGTTCTAGCTCCAGTACTCCCTGTTCTATAAGTTGAGGCCATAGGAGAGGAAATTTCCCCCACTGGGTACTCCTATGCTATATAAACATTTTAAGGCTCTAAAACTACATATATCTTAAAAAGTTTGTTTATACCTACTTGATATTTTAAACATTTGCAGTTAAGGTTTAGCACAAAATTCTCAACAGAAAACCAAGTCTTTGGGATTAAAAAATAAATTTCATACAGCACTTTGTTGTTTTTTGAAAATGTTGCAAGTTATGGCAAAATCAAGTGACTCCAAAAAGGTTGGTCATCCATGTAAGAAGAGTATTCTGCATAATTTTTTTCTTGCCTAAGAACATGTTATCCTTGTAATTGTTCAAAATAATTCAATATTGATTAGCATCCTTAAATTACTCGCTGACTTTCAAAAATAAATACTCCAAAGCATTGTAAAGCCCTCTACCCACGTCTCTAAAATTCTCTTGGTTGTCTTTAAAGGTAAACTCATGAAAATGGGCTGCCACATTGCTTAATTGCTTTGCCAGCTTTCATTGCCATCATTTGAGGATAATAAGGATCAGTAGCAATAAAACAGCCTGCTACTCTGCTTTTGCAAATATGGCAATAGCGAGGGTGGGAAACCATAAGGGGGAGAAAAGCGACAGTGTTTTCCATTGACCAAGTCTTTCAAATAGGCCCAGCTGCTGAGTATGATCATTTGGAATTCCTGAAACATGTCTCCTAAATGAGGATTGCTCCTGTACATGTTTTGATAATTGTGTAATGTGGCCCTTCCCAACATTATGTGTAATATGTCTGTGTGTAACTGAATCTTTTTGAGTAATTCCTTACCACCCATCATCAAAGACTGAATTTTCCATCTGTAGATGTACTTTTGGTACTAGAAAACAATAAACATAAGAAGTTCAAACTATAAACGTGCGTTTTTGAATGCTCATGCAAAATATTCAATCTGTATAGCAAAGAAATGATAGGTAATTCTGCATTGCATTTAGAGTTAAAAACATCTGTCCAATATGGTGGTAGCTGTGGGCCAAACCCAAGCAAATGCAAAAAAATTATCTCTTGATACAGAAGTTGAAACTACCACTGTACAGTTAAGCTCTATGTTAGCTATATTTTATGGTTTTAACTGGTCTGAAACAAAGTTTTCCACTTGAGTCTCTATTTTCCCAAGGCACATGGAGGTTTTGTATCTTATGTGCACCTCCATTAAGTCTGTGAGCCAGGAATCTCCTTTTTCCCACGTATCATTCCCAGATACCAGTTGCACTAAGTCTTCAACAATAGAACAAATGCTTGCATGACTGGGATATTGGGATTATAAATTTGCAACAAAGGCACATTTCATGCAGTTCAGAAAGTTGGAGATCTTATAATCCTAACAGTTTTTTTTTTCTTTTAGCATGAAAGAGTTTATTTCTCACCTTGTCTTCTAGCTTGCTGATGCGGTCCCTAACAGTTCTTTTTTTACAGAAAAGAAATCTAGCAAAAATACATTAAGACTATAATCACATCTATTGTGGTTCCCTAAAATAAAATGGATAGAGACATTATTCTGGCTCCATGGTTGGCAAACTGCAGCTCGCAAGCCACATGTGGCTTTTTGGCCCCTTGAGTGTGGCTCTTCCTAAACCTTAGGAATACCCTAATTAAGTTAATAACAATGTACCTACCTATATAGTTTAAGATTAAAAAATTTGGCTCTCAAAAGAAATTTCAATCGTACTGTTGATATTTGGCTCTGTTGACTAATGAGTTTGCCGACCACTGTTCTGGCTCAATCTTGGGTGAAACTATTTACTATAGAAGAAAGGTGGGGTTGACACTCAACTGATCTGTACACACAAATCAGCTATTTACAGTGGCCTGGTCCTCTCTGCCCTTGAACACTATAAAATTTTTAATATTTTCAGTCCCTATCCCCACCCCACAGAATAAATCTGACTGGCTTAGTGAGAATGGAGAGGGGTAACTAAAAATATAGAGCATTTTCTCTTTGCTTTAACTTAAGCTGATCCCCTACTTAGTGTTTGAGCTGCTTCATTCATAGTGTGAACAGTATTTAAACAATATACTTGCTAAATGAGAAAAGTTTAATTCTGCACTTTTTTTTTCTAAACATGGCTTGACTACTGCTTATCCTTGTTGGTTGTACCTGCCTTTGACAAAATAGAATCTCACTCACCACCCAAGGTTATATCCATGAGCAGATCAGCCCTGTATCTTTTGGGGCAAGTTTCCTCAATCATAACCAATCAAAGGGAAGTCAAAAAATATGAGAACCATCATGCTTTTCAGAGATTCAGAATTCTGGGCTCCATTCTCAGATGCTCTTATTCTGTAGGCCTAGGTTTAGTAATCTGCATTTTTACTAAGTCCTGCAGGGGATTCTGATCTCTGCAACACTCACTTAGAGGAATACTACCCCAGATGGCCATCTCTTAATATTCATCTCTGGCTACCCTTAGTTTTGGGATAGCTGGATTTGGAGAATAACCGTTAGGTCCATTTCATTCCTTCATAAGAGATTGTGTTGGCTTAATTAATCCTTCCTTGCCAAGCTTGTGCTTAGGGGTGCCAGTTGTCCCCAGGCAAGGTGACTCACGAACAAGTTTGAAAAGTGAATCCAATGAAGTCTAAAAGCCAAGACTTGTAGCCAACAACAAATGGTAAGAGAGAGTGACTGCAAGGGAAAAAAGCTGGATTACAGGGCCAATTGCAGGAAAATTGAGCATGAGGCACTAGGGCCTAGTGACTAGGCTCAGCTGGGAGGAGGCAGAATGCACATTATGGAGGCAGAGATACCGTTAGTTGCCTGCTAGAGAGAACTATGTCTTTGGCCCACTTGAAAATTTTTACATGGCCTGTCATTGTTCCTTTTCCTGCCCTGGAATTAACTAATATGTCTTGTTCTTAACAAGAATATTGATAAATCAATATTGGAAATATGTTCAATCAAGTTTTAGCGACAGTCTTGGACATACTGCTTACTGAAATCCACATAAGCCACCCAGGATTTTTTTCCTCCTTACATTTCAGTGACCAGAACTTTATAAACATTATTGACCATGGTTTAGTAAATGGGTGGGATGTAGTATTTTATACACCTTCTTTGGCAGTATCAAGTAGCTCATTATTTGGGGGGTTTCAGTATGTATTCTAGAATGGTTCTCTCTCTTTATGGGAGGGCCTCAATTGAAGAGAGCACCCAATAAGTGAAGGAAATAACTATTGGCCAGCATTCTCTAGCACTGTTTTGATCATCCCTCCCCCTAAAATGCTCAAAGTGGCAGGCAGGATTTGTCTTCTAGCCTTTTCATCACAAGAATACTCCCCAATATTTGTCCAGTGCTTTAGGATTTTCAGAGCTAGTTCACATATATGATTAAATTTGATTTTCACCAACTCCTTTGAAGGTTTGGAGACATCCAGATTTCAGGTATGATTTCCCTAAATTTACACACCTTGGGGTTGGGAGAAATAAGAACCTAGGGCCACAAATGGCCCATAGCTGCGCCATTGCTTTTTCTACTGTCTTATAGAGAGTGGTCTCTACAAATACAAAAGTTAGAAGTATTCTTTATTGTGTTGTAAAAGCTATTAACTAGGACCAGAATGTACAATGGACAACTTAGCATTTGATGGAGAAAAAGATATCACGTATAATTAGAATGGAGCTAAAAACTTATGTCCCAGGCTTTGTGCTAAATTGCATGAGGTAGCTCACCTCATTTAATCCTCAAAACACCTGAATGAGGTTAGATATTGTCCTTGATTTTACTCACAGCAACTCAAATGCTTAGAGTATGAAAAATCTTTCCTAGCAGCACAGACTAGTTAGTTGCAAAGGTGGGAGTCTGGCTGCAGGAGTCTGGCTACCCTGAAGCCCTCTGTCACTTATCAATCCTACCTCGTTCCACTCTCCTTAGAATATAGTTTACACAGAACAGATCTGGTGCTAAGTTTAGAACATGTGTCATAAAAAGAATACATGTTCTTCCTTTGTAGAATATTTTAAAATAAATTTGAGGTGAAATACACATAATTAACCATTCAAAAGTGAATTAATTCTGTGGCATTTAGTACATTCACTGTATTTTGCAAACACCAGCTAACCAGTTACAAGATATTTCCAGCATTCCAAAGCCCTACATGGGCTTTAAAACCCCATGTCATGCTGCTTCTCTGTAAGGACACCTCTTTGCCCAGCTTGGGGTCTGTCACCTTGTTGCAGGTCACCCTGTTCAGGCCCTGATACCACGCCAGGCAGCACTCCTGTGTGGACACTCTCCTTGCCCTCCTGGTCCCTGATACCTGCTCTGGGCCACCTTGACTCCGCTTCTTTCACTCTCAGCTGCTGGTGCAGACGCCTGTTTTGCTCTGTCCCAGCTCATTGTTTTAGAAGAATTGTTTGTTAAGGGAGGAGAAAGCGGAAACGATATTTGCAGTTTCAGCAAATTCCCTGGGTGATTTTTATGATTTTGTTACAATTGATCATAAATCTTACTTTGAAAAACACTGAATGAGGACAATGGGGCCCAAATACTTTGGTGTTAAAAATACTGTAATTTGAGAATGTGATTTAGAATGTGCATTGACACATATGTGATAAATAGCTCATTATTTTCTTTAAATATTTTACCAGAGTAGACAAAAAAAATTTTACCAGAGTAAGAAAACTAGGCTATGTGAGATTAAATAGAATGTCATAGATGACAGTAAAGCAAAGGATTGCATAAAAGAGCTGTAGTTACTATCAGTTTTTCTGAAAACTCCATAGCTAAGCTTTAGATGGATAATGATAAGAAATTCTTATCAAACTCAAATGCTTAGAGTGTGAAATATCTTTCTAACATCACAGACTGCTGCCTGTTCTCATAAAACATTTCTGAATTGGATTGTACAAGGGCCACTTTCTGCCCAGCCTCAATGTGGTGATACTATCAAAAGAAATAGTAATTCGCCAACTGGAAAACACTATTAGTAGTTCAGTTCTCTACTTAAGTCTTATGAAGAAGGGCTACTGAAGAAATTACATTGCATGACACTGTAAAAGCCCCCTATCAGTCAGCTATTTCTGTGTAACAATCATCCCCAAAACTCAGTAGGGTAAAATGGCAATCATGTATTATTGCTCAGATGTCTGTGGGTCATCTGTTTTTTGGGTGACCTAGGAAAGACTCAGTTGGACTGGTTCTGCTGCATGTGTCACTCATCTCCTTCTGGAACCTGTAGGCTAGTTGGTGGCAAAGATGGAAAGCCTTTAAATCCTAACTCCAAGAACCTGCTCACTTCATTCATCTCAGTCTCTTGGACCAAGCAAGTCACATGGCCAAATGCCAAATTCAGAGGTGTTGAAGTATATTCTGCCCTTTTTGGGGAGTGTCTAAAACATCATGTGACAAAGGCAGCCAATACAGGAAGGGTTGAAAGAAACAATGTATCATCAGCCCTAAAAAAAACTCATCACCTATCTCCTTTTCAAGGCTCCCTTCATTAGATCACCTGCTGTCCTCCAAATCTTTCTCTTTCCCAAATTTTCTATTCACACTAGCAACGTTTTCTCCTTTGGCACCCTCTTACTACTGTCCTGACTTGCTCTCTTAGACTTCCCATTTTCATTTACATCTCTAGCCTTCCCCCTCATTACTCCAGCAGCTCCCAGAGGACTCAGACTGAACAGGCAAAACATAGAAGGAGGGTAGGGAGGCAGCTGGTGAATGCTCACACATTGCTGATTTCTCCCTGCCACAGTCCATTACTAGCTACTGGCATGTTTGGGGACTCAGGCATTCACATATCCAGATCAGAGTTGTGGAGGAAATACTGTAAATGTGCCCATGACTTTGTAATTGCACCGTATTTCACTTTGATAGAGTTTAAATGTTACTCCCGGACTAGGTTAGGTCCCCCTAAGACTTTTGTATTGTTTGTCATAAATAGCCAGTGTTATTTGTGAAATTCCTACATTGCTTCCTATTTTGTTTCTCCCACTGGACTGTTAGCTCCTCATGGTCAGGGAGTCCATCTTCATCCTCCACCTCCTGCCTATCCCCCTGCCCCACCCCAAGCCAATCCATTGACAAGTGCTGTCAGCCCTGTTCCAATGCCCATCCCAATCCATCCACTTCTTCAATCCATCCACATCTTCAATCCATCCACATCTTCAATCCATCCACATCTTGCCACTGTAACTGGATTGATCTGAGGCCCTTCCGTCTCTAGCCTGGATGACTGCTACGGCCTTCCAGGCTGGTCCTCCTGCTGCCACTGTGTCTAGTTACAGTCTGTTCTCCACATGGTGGAAGAGTGCTTTTGAAAAATAGATAAAATAGCAAATTGTGTTTCTACTGTGCTCAGAACCCATCAGCAGTTCCTCATTCTCAGAATCTAACCTCTGATTCCAGTGGCTGTGGGTCAACGTTTAACAATCAGCCCACCGGAAGGGCCTTGATTTGTAGTGGTGTACTCTTGTCATGGCCGACTTCAAGCTTCTTTCCTCCTTCCTTCTCTCTTTCTTTCCCTCCCTCCCTCATTTCCTCTCCCTCTCCTTCTTTCCTTATTTTTCCTTCCTCTCTTTTCTTATTCTCTGCCTCCTATAGAATTTACATTCCATAACAGGAAGACCCATGTTTGTCTTAATCACTGCTTACAAGTGTCAGGCACATAATAGATACTCAATAAATATTTGTTGGATGAGTGATTTAATTGAATGGATGATCCATCCTTAACGCTGACCTTCCAAGATTTAAGAACTGCCCAAAGCAGACAGCATAGTTTCAGTAAAATAACCAAGCACTTTCAAGTTCACAAATCACTGCCTCACACATCATCTCCTATGACCCAGGCACCATCCTAAGAAGAAGCCAGGGGAGACGTTTGTCTCCCCACTTTACAAATAGTGAAACAAAGGCTGGGGGGGGGGGGGCGGTGCGGTGCAAGTACCCGCCCAGGTCACAACACAAGTGACAGTACCTGCAGGCTCAGACTCCCAGTCTGGCATCCCCCCCATGGTCACCAGTGACTCTTAGGGGATCTCAGCAGGGAAGCCTAGTGGCTTTAGGGAGAGTGGTCCCAAGGAACAGGAAAGAGAGAGGGAGAATGGAAAGGGGAGAGGCTTAAGGAGGGAGGCCTCTACCAGGCAGGCTGTGCCGCTCACCTCAGGGCCATAGTACAATAGCAATTTCAGAGCTCGCTCCCATTCCTGTCACTGGGCTCACACTGCCCCCTCCCCAGATCCAGCACCCCACAGAGAGTATGCTGACTCCCTACCATCCCATCTTCTTAAACTTCTATAGAATGTACAGCAGAGATTTCAAGTTACACACCTACAATCTGAATCCAGTCCCCATGTATGACTTACTTAAATTGGGCCAATGTATAAAGCAGTAGATAGATCCCAAAGGGGTATGTGGTTGATTGTTTGTTTGTTTGTTTTTGGCAAACAGGAAACTGGCTATTATGGGCCGGACTGAAGGTGACCACCCTCTGAATCCGTTTTCATGCTCCCGCTGTTGTTTTTCTTATTGTTGAGAGATATACTTCTGAGCCCACACTTCTCCCAAAAGGAGGGAAGTAAAGTATATAGGGCCTCATGATGTTATTACATCATGTCTGGTCATCACCTGAGCCCGAGAGCCTTGCTTAACATCAAACATACCCTCTCTTAGTCCTCCCAGCGATTCCACAAAAGAAGGCTTTGAGGACTTCCATTTACGTGAGGTTCCTGGAGTTCATAGAGGTTGAAAGACTTACCCAAGGTTTCATGACTAATTGGAAACAGACATAAAACTTGAAGACAATATCTCACCCCGCACAGAAATCCACATAAATTCCATTCACAGACACACACTGCTTTTGTGAGCGTCCCTATGACCATGCAACCTGAGGAAACAGCCCTTGTGTAATCTGCCACATGCCCATTAGGTGGCACCCTAACCCAACAAGCTTTCCAGGACAATGCCTTTGTGGAAATTGGTTTCTTCTATTATTCCAGGACTTGAAGTCAGAATGGCTTTTTCTTTTTTTAAAATGGCCTTTCAACACACAATTTAGCGTGGCTTTCGTGCCAGGCATAAAATGAAATTTGCCTTAATCCATCACCTAGGGAGAAAGTGTTTATGTGTCACAATTGACATCTGTTAAATTTTAAATGAAGTAAGCAAGCAATAAGAAGGTCTGAAATATATTCTTTGTTCAAGAAGTCGCACAGACACTGATCAGCTGCTCTGTACAATTAGGAATAAAACAAGCACCTTTTCTTCCCCCAAAAGCGCTGCTGAAAGCCCCAGTGAGGAAAAAGGCAGAGGATGGATGGACTTGCGCTCCATGAGGTTAACACTTCTGTTTCAAGTTCAGGCAAATTGGCTGGGCACAGCAGGGATGACTCTGCTGACAGCTCCATTGTATCTGCTTCTGCCCAGAAGCCTGAAAGGGATCCCAGCTCCCCCTCCCCCAATCCACCCCTTACCTGCTACTATTCTTGCAAAATGTAAGAAAGTGTGAGAAAGCTTCGTCCAGATCAGGCAGATCCATTTTAGCCATCAGCATATAATTATGGTGGATCTATTCTTAAATCAAAATATATGTGTTCTTTTGTTTTTCACACTAGCAAGGAATTTGGAACCAACCCCTCCAAAGTTAGCCCTTGCTACCTATTATTCAAGCTTCATTATTTTTTTTTTTTAATGAGAGCAGATGTAATTCCTATATGCAGTTTAAATATCAGTTAACAGTCTGTCTGCTCCTTTAAAAGTACACTATCATCAAATGAGAAACCTAAGCCTTGCCTATAGAATCCAATGTTATAATTGTGGAATGGGGTATTTGGGATAATGGAATTTTAAAAAATATATTTTTATTGATTTCAGAGAGGGAGAGAAAGATAGAAACATCAATGATGAAAGAGAATCATTGATCAGCTGCCTCCTACATGCCCCACACCTGGGATTGAGCCTGTGACCTGGACATGTGCCTGACAAGAAATGAAACCGTGACTCCTGGTTCCTAAATCGACACTCAACCACTGAGCCACACCAGCCGGCGAGGATAATGGAATTTTTTGATAAATATTGGGATAGGCAGAAAGTCCTTCTGCTTCAACCCTTTGTTCATTCTTTCCCTAATCCCTATAATTAGGTTTGGTTCTATAGCAGTAATAAGTAGTGCTACCCAAACAGCCACACACACTGCCCAGCACCCCCCTTGCAAATGAGTTGAGCTGTGTGGATGAGTTCTGGCAAATGGGAAAGTGAGTGAAAGTAATGGGTCACAGTCTAGAGCAGTGGTTCTCAACCTTCCTAATGCCGCGACCCTTTAATACAGTTCCTCATGTTGTGGTGACCCCCAATTTCATTGTTACAAGTTGAACATAATTAAAGCATAGTGATTAATCACAAAAACAATATGTAATTATATATGTGTTTTCCGATGGTCTTAGGCAACTCCTGTGAAAGGATCGTTCGACCCCAAAAGGGGTCGCGACCCACAGGTTGAGAACCGCTGGTCTAGAGGCACTTAAGAACCAGCATGTATCCTCCAATTTCTCTCCCCTACCTTGAAATCCTGGAGACCACGTGCCCCAATGGTGTCCCTCCAAGATGGCAGTGAGACCGTGGGAAGCAAAGGCCCCTATACCGACCTGCACTGGACAGGTAACAAGAGAAACACCCTTTTGTTGAGATCTGGGCTTAACTTGTTACAGCTGCAGAGCCTATCCTAGCCCAGACGGCCTGGCCTTGAAGCCTGAGCACTGTGCATAGCCTGTGCCTGGCCCGTGGTAAGGACTCAAGAAATGTTTGTTGAACACATGGACTCATGTTGACCATCTTTCCTCTGACCATGTAAAATACTTCAGTATCCTTGAATAAACCCTGGTCAACTAGTTTGAGTTAGGGCTTGCCATGTCCAACTAAGACAGCTGC
Organism: Myotis myotis; assembly: GCF_014108235.1. Classification (NCBI taxonomy): domain Eukaryota; kingdom Metazoa; phylum Chordata; class Mammalia; order Chiroptera; family Vespertilionidae; genus Myotis; species Myotis myotis. The sequence continues at coordinate 35,214,759 of NW_023416317.1, read as the reverse complement.
GTAGCACAAGGCAGCCAAGAAATGTTAACATTTTTCTTTCTGTGACTCTCTCCTGTTCTGGAATTATCTTTTGTTTTTGTTTTTTCCTGATAGAGTACTCTTTTCTTAATTTCCTCTTCTTTTGAACATTATGACATATAAAATATTCAAATGAGATACATATAAATAGTTAGTTTTTGTTTCTTTTATTCAGGAAAATGTTTTCATGTTTAATAATGACTTTCTTATTTCAAAAGCATGATGAATTTATTAAAGAAAAATCAGAAAATACATATGGGCCAAAGGAAGGGGGGGGGGGAAGTACCAATGATCTCCAGTGCCCAGAGAAAATCATGGTTCATATTTAAATGTGTGGCTGTGAAGATAGTATGATTTTTTAAAACTTATTAATTTTAGAGAGAAAGGAAAGGAGAGAGGGAAGGTGGGAGAGAGCAAGAAAGAGAGAGAGAGATATTTGTTGTTCCAGTTATTTATGCATTCATTGGTTTATTCTTGTATGTGTCCTGACTGGGGATTGAACCTTGCATATGGGGATGGCACTCTAACCAACTCAGTTACCCAGACAGGGCAAGATAGTATGATTTTCACAAAATGGTATCATTGTGTACATAATTTTAAATGAGGTTTTTTTTTTTTCATTAAATACATGTAAAACTCAGTAAACATGTCAGTAAACATATTTCTGTAACACTATATCAATGGCTGCATAATTTTTCATTCTGATATATTTTTTTAATTCTACATTAAACACCATAAACAGCTACCACTCCCAGGTCTTTGCCCATATTGTATCCTTTGTTATTTTCATAAAATAAATAAATCCCCAAGGATGGAATTTCTGGGTCAGAGCACAGGTACATCTTAAAGACTGTTAATAAATAATTCCAAACTTCCTTCTAAAAAGCTTCTACCAAATTATAACATGAATGTCCATTTTCCTGCATTCTTGCTGAGTATTATTACATTTAAAATATTTCCAGTTTGCTAAAATTTATTGTTGTTATAATTTGTGTGTTTTAATAACTAATAAAGCTTTAGCAAAGCTTTTTTCATGTTTGTTCTAATACTTTTTTATTCATATGTTAGTATATTTTTCTATTGAGGTATTATTGTTTTATTATTGATTTATAAAGGCTCTTTACATATTTTGGAGATTGTTTCCTTGTTATACACTGGGTGTCCAAAATAATGCATACACACTTTAACAGCTAATGGCTCAATTTTGAAAATGAAATGTATTTTAATAAACACTGCCTTTATAATTATTCAACATATGTGTATATATCTTTTGAGGACACCCTATATATTACAAATATTTTTCTCAATTTTTTATTTACCTTTTAATTCCTTTTATGCAGACATTTCTTTTATAATTTATAGAGTCAAGTGTATCTAACAATCTTTTTCTTTGTAGTTTCTACTGTTCTAGTCATGTTTACTAGTAGCCAGGCCTTCCCCACTCTAACATGACATAAGTATTTATTTATATTTTTTCTAGTTATATTATGGTTTCACCTTTTCATTTAAATATTTAATTCACTTTGGAATTTATTTTGGTATATTGGTTTCTAGCCAATTGTTCCCAAGCTATTTAGTTGATCTTTTTCCAACTATTGTAATTGCCAATCCAAATATATGGGAAATTCAGATTTCTGGTCCAAAATAGAATCTATTTTTTCATTCCCACATTGTTAACAAACTTCCTGAATTACAGTATTTTGGAAATACGTTTTCGTATCTAGAAGGGCCTAGACAATTTTTAAAAATTATCTTAGTTAACTCTCACAGATACATTCTTCCAGTAAAATTTAAAAATGAATTTGTCAATTTAAAAAAATTAAAGTTCTATTAAATTTACAGGTTGACTTGGAAAGAATTGGTATCTTGACAGCCCTGAGCCTTCTCAATCAGATGCACAATGTTTCTTTGTGTTATTCAAGTCTTCTTTCTGTCCTTAGGTCAAGTTTTGTATTCCTGCTGTATTTGGTCCTAAGTATTGTATGATTTTTGTTGTTGTTGTTGCTCCAATAAATGGCATATTATTCTCATTATATTTTCTAACTTTTTATTATTCCATTTTATGCACATATCATCAATTATTTGTCCATTCATTGTTGGTGTACAGTTGGACTGTTTCCACCTTTTGACTAATGTGAATAGTGCTGCTATGAGCATACGTGTACATATTCTTGTTTGAGTCCTTGTCCTCATTTCTTTTAGGTATATGTACCAAGGAGTAAAATTGCATGGTCATATGATAATTCTCTGTTTAATTTTTTGAGGGAAATCAACTATTTTCTGCAGCTGCTGAACTATTTTGCATTTCCACAGGCAATGTCTGAGTTCCCATTTCTTCATGACCTCACCAACAACTGTAATTATAATTTTTCACTTTTTTATTATTATTATTATCTTAGTGGGTATGAAGAGGTATCTCATTGTGGTTTTAATTTGCATTTCCTTAATGACGAACGATGCTGAGCTTCTTTTTATGTGGAGAACGCCTGTTAATGTCCTTTGTCCATTTTTTAAGGAATTGTCTTTTTGTTGTTAACTTACTAACTTTTTGACAGGAAAAAACAGTTAATTGAAAGTTTCAGTTTTATATAGACTGCTTTCAAAAGCGAAAACTAGAAGACTCAACACAAAATGACCTAAATGATAAAAATGTTTAAGTGTTTGAGTGGTTAGTATATGTTAGGTATTGTTCAAACATTTTCCACATATTAATTCGTTTAATTCTAAAAACACTGCTACAGCCGAAACCGGTTTGGCTCAGTGGATAGAGCGTCGGCTTGCGGACTGAAAGGTCCCAGGTTCGATTCCGGTCAAGGGCATGTACCTGGGTTGCGGGCACATCCCCGGTAGGAGATGTGCAGGAGGCAGCTGATCAATGTTTCTCTCTCATCGATGTTTCTAACTCTCTATCTCTCTCCCTTCCTTTCTGTAAAAAATCAATAAAATATATTTTTTTAAAAACACTGCTACAGGGTAGGTACTATCAGTATCTCCATTTCAAAAATTAGGAAAATGAGGCACAGAGAAGTCCAATTTCACACAACTGGTAAATTATAAAGTTAAAATTGGAACTTGGGAAGTATGACTAGTCCCATCTCTGAGTGGCTCAGTAAATAAGACTGATTTTCTCACATATTAATAAGTTGACAGGGAGGCAATATCAACAATTGGTTTAGCAGCAAAACATAATGCAGGACTCAGGGCTTTCCCATCTTCCTAATATGAAAAAGTCCTAAGCATGTTGCCTTTGCCGCCACCCAGCCCCCTCCTGGTCACAAAATGGCTGCAATGGCTCCCAGCATCACATTCTTTCCCAGCAACATCCCATGTCAGAAACAGAAGGCCTCTTTGGTTTCCTCTTTTTTAAAAGTGAGGAAAACTTTCCTAGAAGTCCTTTTGACACACTTTTCATTGGCCAGAATTGTGTCACATGCCCCATCTTAAACCAATCACTGACAAGAGAAACAGAATTACCGTTTTGGACATAGACTAATCAAGATTTGCATCCTGACACTTCAGTGGGGTCCAGTCTCCCGAACTGTCTGCTGCTCAATTCCTGAACGGGATTATTTCTCAGATCACATAGAAGAAGGAGGTAATGGCTATTGGGCTGCTGACCCACAGCTTTTGTCACAGTTGTCATTTATCTTCTATCTGGGCTGGTGATTCTTTACCCTTGAATTCCCCTAAGCCCTCTCTCTGATTCCTTTTAGGCCACGGATAGGGTGCATACACGAGAATTTGAACTTCTGTTGCGTAACTATTTGCAAAACCCTGTTTGCCAACTTCTCTCCTTCTTACATTTTCCTCTGCAGATCACAGGGACACGTGTTTCTTTAGGCTGACCTTTGCATGTTTATACTAATTGCAGATTTAAACTGTAAGCCCTAACACATAAAATCCTAGCTCCCCTCTGTAAAAATTCCCCAGAGTCCTACTTAATTTCAGATGCCTGCCAAATCTTAAATCCAACCGCCAAAGCCGATTTACCTTCGCTGAAACTAAACCTAAACACAGTTCTTGGCTTTGGGGCGCATATTGGTGCCCTCAGGAACACCTCATAGCAGAGATTTCAGTTAGGAGTGTCCCTGATTTTTTAAAAAGTGTCATTGAACTATCATGGCTAAAAAGAAACAAAGTTTTGCCTTCCACATTTATATGGGCCACAGGCAATCTCTCTGCATGGTCAACGTAAAGTACTCCTGGGACAAATCATTTTACTCCAGGTTCATACGACAGTTCAGATGCCTTTAACATCTATGAATTTAACGTTTCCTTTCATTTTCCTGAACACTGCCCCTTAGTCCATTTTAATGTACTTCTGATAATGAAAATAAAGACAAATACACTTAGCATTCAAAAAGGAAGACAAATGCCAGTCATTTCAGAACCTGAGACGAATGACCTGTAAACAGTGGTCAACCAAATCTGCATGATGATCCTTCTGCAACTACTGGGTGAGTAAAGCTCACCGTCCATTGCTCTGGAGCTTAAAGGGGGTGGCTGTGATTTAAGAAGGGCACGCTCAAGTCAGAAAGCTCTGTGGGCATGCATTTCTCCTCAGAGAAGGTCAGTCTCCTATCAAAGAAAGGAGTCAAGCGCTGGCTCAGTGGATGGGTGTCGATCTATGAACCAGGAGGTTTAATTCCAGGTCAGGGCACATGGGTTTCGGGCTCGATCCCCAGTAGGGGGCATGCAGAAGGCAGCCCATCAATGATTCTCTCTCATCATTAATATTTCTCTCTCTCTCTCTCTCTCTCTCTCTCTCTCTCTCGCTCTCTCTCTCTCTCTCTCTCTCTCCCCTTCTCCCTTCCTCTCTGAAATCAATAAAAATATTATTTTAAAAAAGAGGATTCAAGCAGAAGGTAGATTTTTGTCTAAGATTCCTGAATTAGCAGAGGTTGAACTTAAAGAATTTATTGAAGGTGTCTTCCAAAAGATTCTAAGGTGAATCAGGAGAAAGTATATTTATGTTCACATGGTGCTTTACAAATCATAAAACAAATTATAAAATATTTAATCTCATTTAAAGTTCAAACAACCCTGTGAGGTGACGTCAGGCTAGTACTGCCATTTTATAGCTGAAGAAACAGGTTCAGATAGAGGTTAAGCGATCTTTCCAGAGTCACACATTTAGGAAGTGGGAGGTCTCAGGAACTCTGGGCCCGAGATAGCTCCACAGCCAGGACATGGAACAAGCGTGAGGCAGGGCCTGTCACTGCGGCCAAGGCAGCAGTGTGGCTACGCTCACTCTGGACCCTCCCCTTGCTCTACACCCCAGGCTGGTCCACGGCAAAGCCCTGCGTCTTCAGGGCCCCTTACATACTCTTTCTTGATTACGGTGGATCAGAGCTGTCCTATCTCCTCAAAAGTGAAGTTTGCTTGGTTGTAGGCTCGACCTCGGGCCCCGGTCGGGGCGTGTGCAGGAGGCAACCAATGTGTCTCTCTCACATCAATGTTTGATGTTTCTCCGTCTCTCCCCTCCCTTCCACTCTCTCTAAAAAATCAGCGGGGAAAATATCTTTGGGTGAGGATTAACAACAACAAAAAAGTGAAGTTGGGAAGCCTATGGTTGCCACTTGCTTGGTGTTTCGGCCCATTCCTGGAGCATCCTTTCTAAAGGGCCCCGGGCAGAGGCACTCCAAAGAAGGGGGCTGTCAACTGGACTTTTGGGCCCTGGGCATCCGTGGGAGAAGGGGTTATTTCTGTCCAGGGGGGGTCTTCCCAGCCATGCCACAGGCTACTCCACCTAGTCCTGATTGTGTGAGAGCACAAAGGACAATGCCCAGCTTGCTGGGGGAAAGAATGCTGGTGGAGGGGAAAGGATGTCCCCTGTCAACTTCCCCACGGCCCCCAGGCTCTGGCGGAGGAGGGAGGACAAATCCCCTTGTGTGAGGGCCTGGGAACGGAGCTTTCTTCCCGCCGTTCTTCCTATCAGATTCTGCCCTATTCTGGTAACTCAATGGGAAATGAATCCACCCAGGAGTCTGGGCTGACCCCACCCCCCGAAAGGAAGGTAAACATAACAAAGAGAAAGTCATTGCCAATTTTAGAGACCAGGCGTTCACAGGAATAAACAGGAATACAGCCGAGTGGGAAAATGGGCGTTTCACCGGGCGTTATATCAACAGGCAACAGTCAAGCCAGAAATGTGTTTTATATCCTTTTCGCTTGGGTTGGCCAATGGGGGTAAAAGAAGGGTAATAAAGGAGACACAGATTGCTTCAAATATGCTATCTCTAGGTTTTTACAAACCCACTCAGTCTTGCTACTCCTAATGCACTGGGAGGTAGTTACGTTTTCAATGAATCTGGAGGATTTTTCTCTCTGCCTAAATAACTTTGACCAGAGAGGATGAGCTTTGGGCCTGTGGGAGAAACATTTTCTGACTCTGAGGGCCAGAGGAAATGGATGTTCAGGGAGAGGTTAAGTGACAACCTGTGTTCCAAGGGCAACACAGCTTGGAAATGTGAAGTCAGGACTCTGGCCCAGTCTGCTGACTCCCCATCCAATGCCTTTCTGCACCTGGATAAGACCCAGGTACCCGCTACACAACAGGGTAATATGTTGATGCTTATTTTTGTTAATTCTTTTTACCCCAAGGGCTTTCTCCCATTCAAACTATACTGGAGGCACCCACCATCCCAAAGGAGGGGTGCTAAGGCATTAAAGTAGAAGCAAATGCTTTCTGTCCCCCATACAAAGGCTTTATAGATGCAGGAGCTTAAACATCTGAGGTCTAATGGAATGAAGGCCCAGAAACAGTAGGTTTGGAAGAATAAATGAGGTTGCAAGAGCTGGTCTTCTCCAATGGGTGGAGCAGAGAAGGGAGGCTTGGGGAACAGGAGAGTTTGGGTGTTGATATATCTCACTGAAAAGGGGATGTGGGAATCACTGACAGGGATGCAACCTCAGAGAGACCTTGGAGATGGAGCAAAAATAGAGATCTTCATGGACCCGTGATGGAAAGCATAGGACAGTATGGACATCTGAGGGGCATGCAGAGTGAGCAGTGATTAGGGACCACGTGGCCCCTGCACAGGACTGCCCAACATTGCGTGCTCCATCACCACGTAAGCCCCCTGGAGTGTGGATACAGCCCTAGGGGCGATGGAGCCGAATTACACTTTGAGCCATATACATTTGCCAGGTTTGTTGTTTAGAAATTATCAAACAGCAGCATTTCATAGTGTTCAGCGTGATATCACAGGAAACCCAGAACTGCCTGCAATGTAGTCTCTATCACCCAGCAGAATGGGGGTTTGAAATGGAAATCAAATTCGGTCACAGTCCAACAAAGACACAAGGACTTCCTGCCCCCCTACTTGGAGGCTGCATGCTGTGTTCACTACACTTAATTGCCTCGACACCATGCAGTTCCTGAGATGCCCCGTGGTTGAGATCAGAGTATGGGTCTTCTCCGAGACAGTCAGCTCTAATTAGAATGGATTCTCCTCCACACCCTGCCATTTCAGACTTTTTTTTTCCCTTCAATACAATTCCCAGTATTCCAATGGAGCATGCATGGAAGCAGGGAAAATCCATCCCTTACAATCCAATCCAGTTCAAAGTGTTTTCTATGTCACAGGATAGAGCAGTGATTTTCAACCCTTTTCATCTCATGGCACACATAAACGAATTACTAAAATTTTGCGGCACATCAAAATATATATTTGTTGCCAACCTGACCAAAAAAATTAGGTATAATTTTAATTCATTCACACCAGACAGCTATTGTTGTGTTGACTTTTGCCATTCTTTTTATTTGACAATCTAAGGGAAAAGAGGTCAGTGCCCTTAAATAATTAAGTATTGCGTGTTTTTGAAAAAATTCTTGCAGCACACCAGTTGAAAATCACTGGATTAGAGGAATGCAGGATCCTACAAATCATCACCTTTACCTTATAAGTGGGCTGAGTTTTGTTTTAGGAAAGTGGGGGTGGAGAAGTTTGGTCCTCACCTACAGAAATGGTAGCAGGGAAATTTCTGGTAAACTCATTAACACTGGCTCCCCTTGGCATAACCCTTGGGGTGATACTTAATGACAGGAGTCTGGGAATTGCTGAGGAAGTGATTGTTAGAAAGGTCAGAAGGCATAGTACAGTGACTTGTATGTACAGCCAGAGGAAGAAAGATAATACTATAGGATAATGGGTCTCAAACTGTGTGCCGAAGAACCTTGAGGTGTCTCAGCAAACATATAGGAACACTACAGGATAGTTTAGATGGTTGAGGGAAACTCATTAACCCCTGTAAAATACTGAACAAAACTACTAGCTCAAGATAATTCACAGTTTTAACATTAGATCATGACATCATGTCTTTGTGAAGCTGGGTTTCAGATGGTTGCTATGATAAAAAAGCAAGTTCTAGAAGCACAGTTTGAGAAACCAAGATGGTGGCATAGGTAAATGCCTACACTCCCCGCCTGCGACAACCACATCAAAATTACAACTAAAATACAGACAACCACCATTCTGAACCACCTGAAAGTTGGCTGAATGGAAGTCCTATAACTAGAGAAGTAAAGAAGAAAGCACATTGATACTGGTACAAGGGGTAGGGGCACCGAACAGGCTGATCCAACACCCATGTGTGCCTTTTTTTTTTTAATTGGGAGGGAGATCATCTCTGTGGAGGCCCCCCAGTAAGAGCAAGGGGCCCCAGCCCCACGCCAGACCCCTAGCCCAGAGTTCCAGAGCTGGGAAGAGAAGTCCCCACAATTACAGGCTGTAAAAACCAACGGGGATTGTGGCTGAAGGACACAGAGGCCGTTGGAGATCCAGGTGTTCCTCCTAAAGGGCCCACAGACAAACTTACACTGTTTGGCTTCTTTTGAGTTTCAGCGCTGGGGGATGCAGACACATACCGGGAGGAACTGGATTGTCTGGCATCGGGGCAGGAACTCGGAGGAAGCTTTCTCCCAGACAGGGGTGCTTGCAGGAGTCATTGTTCCTGTGCTGGGACCACCCCTGTGTCAGAGCTGACAGGCAGCCATACCTGAGCCTTCATCAGTGTGGCCCACACTGTGTGCTCCACCCTAGTGATTCTCTGAGATCCCACCCCATCCAATTTGTAGCCCTACCCAAGAGGATTGCAGCAGCTTTTCCATATGAATGGCCTGTCCTGGCTCAGGCTTTGCTAAAATCTCTCAAACAAGCTGCATTTGGTGACAGTGTGCCCCAAACCTATCAATAAAAGGCCCAAGACTAGGCACTAGCACCAGCCTGCCTTGCTTCACAGCTGGGCCTTACCTCCTGCCCAGCAACTCTCCCACTCTAGTCCTAGCTGGTCCTCACAGCCAATTGGCCTGGAGGTCAACTCCTCCCAGAGATGCCAATAGCAATCAAGGCTCAACTACAAGACTGTGCACACAGCCCACACATGGGCACACCTAGAGTGCCCAGCTCAGGTGACTGGGGAGGCTGGGCCACTGGCCTTACAGAACCACCTACTACACAAGGCCACTCTACCAATGCCAGGAGACATAGCAGCTCTACCCAATACATAGAAACAAACACGGGGAAGCAGTCAAAATCCAGTGACAAAAAAAGAACACAAAACATGTCACAAATGAACACCATGGGGCACTGGTGGTCAGGGATCATGTGGGCTGAGGAGGGGGTGTGCTCCAGCCGTGGGACCCCAGCCTGCCATCAAGTCTGAGCTCAGCTATTCTAATTACTCCCCTTTCTGACCAAGAAAGCCAAAATCATTTTTAAAATTTGTATTAGAATTGTTTCTTTTATTAAGCTATAGCCTAATTAATATGATGCCCTTTTCTGAACAGTGTTTTTTTTTGTGGGTTTTTTTTTTTTAATCCACTAACACTTTTTAAGCTCATTTTTTAGTGTTACTGGTGCAAAGGGCTAAACAGGAAAGAAATCAGAGTGATTTTAAAAACAGCACTCATTCCTGTCTGGGTCTAGAATTTCTGAGTTGAAGATTTAGGATGTATCTGGGAAAAGTCTATGTTCTCTTAAAATATAGCCATGTTTTTATAATTGATATATTATGCCTTTGTCATATTCTTCATGTGTGTGTGGCTGCAGAAATTATTTTTAAAGTTTCTGTTCCCAAGGAACTCCTCTATGGAAATTGTTTCTTTTCTTTTCTTTTCTTTCTTTCTTTCTTTCTTTCTTTCTTTCTTTCTTTCTTTCTTTCTTTCTTTCTTTTTTTTTTTTACGTCACAATCATACTTCTGAGAATGTTTATCTCACTTTACTAAAACATCATACAATCCAACCTCATGGGCATTTTTTATTCTGACACTTATAATGCTGAGTAAGAACACCATCCATCTTGGGAGAAAAAGCATAAAGAGAATGTTTCTTTCCTAAATATACTTACTATTCAATTTAAAGTGTGTCTGTGGTAGAGAAAGGGAAGAATGAATTTTTCTTGAAACCTTTGAGAGGCTAGTTATTCAATTCTGTCTATTTTAAATAAACTTTCTCATCTAAAATCATTAAGAATTTAAGTCTTTGGATGTTGACTTTCTTGGCCTTGGAGGTAACCCCAAAGGAAATGGATGTACCACTGATGGTTACATGGTGGTGATAATATGCTTGGGAGAAGAAACTATAATTAGGAATGTGATTCTGTCTTTGTGTATGACATTATTTAGTTTACCTTCTTAATTTTTGATTCAACTTTGTCTGTGCTGATCACCTAGTTCAGTCAGTTCCTACGTTATCTATTTCTCTCCAACTCTGCTGACCAGTGGTTGCCACCATCTACTGCCCATATTAACACAACCTTGTATCTCACTGCCTCCATTCACACTCACAATCCCCATTCTCCCATCCATTTTCAATAGCTGGAGAAATCTGCTAAAAACACCCATCTGGTGACTTTCTTCTCTGTCCAATATCATTCAATGATGTCTCATTGTTCTTAGGATGCAAACCAAAAAGTTTAACAGACTAAAGGCAGCATTATCACTTATTTTTAACATTGAAAAACATGCCTGAAAGATGAAAGAGTTGTATGGTTCATGATTTCAAACAGAGTCACCAGAGCTAGGTTCTGAAACTCATAACCTGCACTGTCCCCATCTTTCAATAGCTCTTTATCAGTAAATAATCTGTCAAATTTTGTGTTTTTGACAAAGGAAAAAAAATCTGAAATGGTGAAGCAATGTCTGTTTTGATGGAAAGAAGATGTTGAAACTAAGCAAAAAATGTTTAAGTTGGCAAAAATGAGAGCCAAGAAAAAAAGGAAGAAAACAGCCAAATCCATCCATCAAGCAGGGAGGGGGACATGCCCACATCCAGACTGGAACAGACCGTCCCCAAAGTTGAAAAATTTGTAGGCAAAAATGTAACTTTGACCTGTAGTCACCTTTTTAAAAGGGAAAGAGATACATATGTGTATCGGTGGGCAATAAAAAACAAATTATATGATTTTAGAATAAAATTGTTCAGACGGCAATTGCTTTCTCAGTGGGCAATTGGCCATGCATCATAAAGAACGCCGGGTGCCAGAGGGATAGCTTTAATATCCAAAACGAATAACAGCTCTATTAGCCTCTGACTTCAGATAAATTGGCCTTTGGGTTGATTTGCTCCACAGCCCCAGCCTGCCAACATGAAAGGACTCATGCAAAACTCAGCTTATTTTTTATTCCCCCAGTGACAAGTCGTGGATCAAATGTCCAGACACCCACTGCTTGCTTCAGATTAAGGCTTAGGAGATCTGTACAATGGGGTGGTTGGACTTGAAAGTTCCTCCATCTGTGCTGGGGGTGCATTCTTTACCTGGCAAATGACAATAGCTTCATTCTCTGGAGGAAAGGGTTGGAGACTATTACATGTTAGGCACTTTGCATGTGCCACATTACATGGCAAGTGTTCACGATGTAGCTATGGTTACTTCCATTTTACAAATGGAGAGATGGAGTCCTAGAAAGAGAATAGACATCTGCTCTTTCCTTCATGTTCAGCTTCCTCCCCCTTTTTCTGGTGCCTTTGATGGACACGTCTTCCCTAATCTTGAAGGGTTGGGAGGAGGCTACCACGCATGGAATCTTGCTCTCTTCTAGCCAATCCTATGCTCTTCTCAAAGAATCCCAATCTTGGCAAAGGACCACATGGATGGAAAATGGTTGGAGCTCTCCTAAAGTGTCTGTTATCATTATCCCCCTTCTGTCCTTTTCTAAGAACTGGTTCTTCAGCTTTTCTTCTAGCTTTTCTTCTAAATTGTCCAGTCAGTTTCTGTTGCTTGCAATCACAGAGCCGTGGCGGAAGCAAGAGAGTCAGTAGCAAGCACTCATTCCCATTGCTAGTTGCCTCACTCTTTCTGTGTCCTCTCCTCTGCCTGTGGTTATGATTGTTGGGCAGCGGGTGCTTGATGCATGTGGGGTCCAACCCTCTTTCCCACACAAGGCGAGTGAAGGAGGTGGTGCACGCTGTGCTTCCAGGCACAGCAGCCACAGCCTACGGCTCTGGGTGTGTTTTTCTCAGTAAAGCTGCACTGCACACCAGCTGAGCTCCTATCTCAGTGTGATGTGAAGGTGAGCAAAGTACCCAAGTATCCATTCTCTGGACGGCTTCTGTGTCTGAAACTTCACCATGAGAATCACTAGCTGTGTGACTGTTTCTGAAAGTTCTTGTTGAGTAGCATGAAGCTCGGGGTTTAATTCTTACATGATATTAGGGGTCTATTTAGCATCTGCTGATTAATGCTTATATAATTCTTTTTAATGACATGTTATTCATCAAAATATCACCCACATATTTGAAAGTGAATGGTATAACCCTAGGTTAAAAGACTGGGTCCATGGACAATAAGACATGCAGATGGATTTGAGGATCTCTTTGCAAAAATTCTGTGTGCCCCTTACCCACCAAAAAACAATGTGTATATATATATACACTGCATTCATCTCTGCAGTATTTGTTAATTTGTCAGAGAGCACGGGCCACATTGAATAGCACCCAGCCAGAAAAATTGTGCTGGAATCTCCTTGCTACAAAGACCCACAGAGGATGACTCCTGGGAGGCCTGGATATGGGTCCTGCAGCCCCTTTGAGAGGGTGATTGACTTAAGGGATTGCTGTGAATTCTGCGGCTTTATGGTTTGTTTTTTTTCTTTTTTTGAACCACCTCTTTAAGAATGAGCAGTAGAAATGTAGTAAGTATAAGTCCTGATTTTTGGAACACTCAGTGTATACGAAATAAATACTCATAAATCTTTCCTTTCTTCCTTTACAAGTTTCCTGACCAAAATATTCTAATTTGGTCATATCTGCTTTTATATATGGACAAAAAGATGATAAAGCACTTATCTTTTGGAGCTCTTATTTTTTTTCTGGTATTTTGTAATAGGAAAGTTCTTTTAAATACTCATTAAAAAACTCATTTAAGGTCTTCGCTGTCCCTGAAGATTTCTTAGTAAAGGGATGGCCTTTCTGTCTAATGTTGTAATCCTTGGCTCTCCACTTTCCCTTATTAGCATTAAGGTCCATTACTGAAGGTAAATGAAAATTATTTCAGTATCATAATAAAGTGTGATAACTGATAAAACACACCCTACTTATCTTTTCTTGGCCTTGATTCAATATTGATGTTCATGCCACTTTCCAAAAGGCAGAACAGGGTCCACCAAGTAGGCCATTAGAGCTTGGGTAAGTCAGTTCCTTGCCCTAAACCTTGGTTTGCTAATCTGGAAAATGGGGCTAAGGGGATGAAATGAAATGACTGATAGAAGGAAAAATCTCAGCAGATGGCCTGGCACCTGGTAAGTCCACCATAAAGGGTAGCTTTTTGTTGATTTTTCCATCCAAAAGACTACCAGGCTTAGCTGGAGATTTTTATTGAAGCTTCAAGTTCATGACATTTTTAACTTTTGTTATAATACAAATAGGTACTTAGGATTATTCATAGTAGTTTTATTCATAAATAAATGAATAAATTTCTAGACTGGAAACAGCCCAGTCCATCAACAAAGGAATGGACAAATTTGCCTATTCATACAAAGGCATACTGCTCAGCAAGCAAAAGGAATGAGCAACTAATCTGCGTAGCAACAGGGATGACTCTCAAAATCACTATGCTGAGTGAAAAGAAGCCAGACACAAAAGAGCCCATAATTTATGATTCCACATAGTTGTGGCAAAATTAATTTATGGTAGAAAAGAAAAACAGAATAGTGGTTGCCTCTGGAGAGTGGGGGAGCTCTCAGGAGTAATGATAATGCTCTGCATTTTGACAGAGCTTTGGGATACATTTGTCAGAATTCATCTAATGGCACACTTAAGATGTGTGCATTTCATTAAATGCAAATGTTGCCTTAGAAGGAAAACAGACAGGTGCAAACAAATATTGGAGTCTAGTTATTCATATATATGCTGAAAAGTTTGACGTATACTTGTGTCTGCAACTTAGCAATGCACCAAAAAATAGGATGGATGGATGGATGGATGGATGGATGGACGGATTTATGGCTAGATATGCGATAAAGCAAATACAGTAAACTGTTAAACGTAGAATTTAGGTGGGGGTATGTGGGTGATCACTGTACAAAACTTTCAACTTCATACTGGGTTGGAATTTTTCATAATGTTGGAAAATAAATCAGTACTTAAGTAGGACAAATAACTTCAGACCCTGTGCAATGCTTTCACTCATTCATTCATTCATTCATTCAAACAAAGAACTTTTGCTGCATTCCTACTCTATGCCAGACACACCACCCTTTGCTCTCAGATCTGAGACTGCCCGAGCAAACACACTGTGCTGACCCACTGCCTTTCTCCTCCTCTCTGTCTCCATTGGCCCAGCCCATCTTTCAAGTCTCTCTTCTATTTCTACTGCCTCTGAACAGCCTCTGAGCCTGCTCCTGCCTCAGGAGCACTTTCATTCTTCTCAAGGTCTAGTCACGGATCTTGACCAAGTTGAGAAGGACCAGGCCAGGGCCTAGTGTGGAGTCCAGGACTCTGGAAAAATCTGGGCATGATTCTTGGCACATGCTGTTCCTTCTGCCCCAACACTTTTCCCTTCCCTTTTCACCCCCACCCCCCACAAGTGGATTCCTCACTACACTATCCCTGTTGGGGTGGCCTTCCTTCCCCTTTGTGTCTGACCTCTCACTGAGACAATAATTAGCATATACCTTTTCCATACACTCAGAGACCTGTGCCATGGGACATGAATGTCAAGTGGCTTTTTCTTATGATGCCTCAAAAGGCCTCCAGGATGCATTTGCAATCCTGCTCTTCCATGCCAAGTGCATGCATTTGCAAGACAGCAGACAGTCACCTGAGTAACTCCTGGGCCATGAGGAGAGGGAAGTTAAGTGGCCCACGTGGGGACTGAGTATATGGCCTGGGCCTCATTCTTCATGCTTGGCGACATGGAGCTAAATAACCAGAATGCTCTGCGACAAATGAAAAGTAAGTCCTATCAGCTCAACAAAAACCTGCTCCTCTCCTATAATAAACAAGGAGACTAGTGTGACTTAGAGAATATATGGGAATCAGGATGTCTTGGTTCTAGACTGTGTCCTGGCTGTGGGACCTTGGCAAGGCTCCGGGCCTTATGGGTAAAATCAGGTGTTAGTTAAGTGATCAAATCAACACAGAACAGATGTAAGGGGCCTCAGAAAGGTAATTCATGCCTTTGGTTGAATGGATTAAGAAACTAAAGCTCAGAGAGCCCAAGTAACTTTTACTAGTCCACACAGCACTTAAGTGGCACAGCATAGGTGGGAACTCACATGTCTGGCTCCTACTACATTCAGCCCATTCTCATCTGACAAGGCTGTCATCCTGAGGTTCCTTGTATAGTGGTGTTTTCCAGCATATAAAGTGATTATAGTGGAGAGGCAAACCATACACACAGCTCATCTTAGAGGTCCTTAAATGGCCTATAAAAAAAAAAAAAAAGACAGGAAACAATTACAGAAATTGTAATTATTCATTTGCATACTCTGCTATTTCTAAGTGCTTCGAAAATCTTATTAGCACAATATAAGTACTTGAAGCATTTCTCCCATTTCCCCTTGGCAAACTTTTCCCTTAATTCCAAATAAATGACATTTGCATTATTGGGAGTTTGTTCAACCTTTTAATTTATCAAGACTCTCAGATATAGTGATTAGAAATCCAACTACACCAGTTTGAACAAAAAGGGGGAATTTATGACTCATCTAAGTGGAAGTCTACTCCCCACTGGATTCACACAGACTTCAGATTGTAGTTTGGTCTTTCTTTCTTGCTCGCACACAGTCTCCAAACTCTGCACCTCTCCAGGTTGTTGTGGCCTCATTTCTCCTTCTAAAGATCGGCTTTCTCCACATGGTTCAGAAGATGTTTTCCAGCTTCATACTGGGTTGAAGCCCTACCACCAAATGTAATACTTCTTTTTCTCTAACTCCTAGGCAATAACTCTGATTGGCACTACTAGTGTCACCTGGCCTATTGTTGACAAATCACTGGGACCAGATGATTATGTTACTATGAATGACAGGGTCTAAGTCATGGGCCTACATCTATGGGCAGGAACTCTATTTCCTGGGATCAACATTCCCACTAGAACCTGATGATTAAGTTTGGGGAGAAGCATTCTGCAAACCAAGATACAAAGCCAAAGGTGAATGGTTAGTTAACTGGGAAAACAGAATATGCTTAAGAGACAAGTAGTCTGCCTAAATTCCAGGAATGATGGGACAAATATTTATATGTGTTCACAGGTACATATTTGCAAAAATAATGCAATACCATGTATCTGACTGATCTAATTCCTGTTCTCAACCTTGTGCCTATAGCTTCCTTTTCAGCTAGAGGTGGCCAAGTTATGCTATTCTGACCAATCAGACATAAATTCATGTTACTCTGTGGTTCTTGGGAAAGCATAGACATTCCAGATATAGATATTGTTTCTTCCCTCTTCCTTCTTCTGACAGAAGATGGATGTGATATCTGAAGTTGTGGCAACTATCTTGCAATCATGATGGACAGCCCTAAAGAATCATGAGCTGCAAACCAGGGCCAGCAGCTATTGCCTTAGACTTTTTGTTATGTAAGAAAAAACCAGTCCCCCTATTTGTTTAAATCACTAACATCAGATTGTTTGATACTTGCAGCCAAAATATTCCTATACAATGGATACATCAGATTCATATGTAGCCATAAATAAAGTCTTAAAAGTTATGGGATCTGGTACAGATTTAGGTCTCTATTTGTTTTATTCTTAATAGAGATTTCAGTTACCCATCCTTTCAAACTTTGGGGAAGATGAAGAAGACACACTCCTTTACCGGAGGAAGCTTACAATTAAATAGAGCTTGAAATTTAAACCAATGTTTAACAAAGAAGTCCTTCTCACGTTAATTCCCCAATGCTGTAATTAAGCCCATTTTCTTTTTATTTCATCCTCAGTAGAGCTAAGAATGGCTAGTTACCATTTTTTTTAAAATAGAGAAGATGACTTAATTAAAATACTCTTCCATCTCTGTGGTGTATGCGGGGGGGGGGGGGGGGGACAGGCAGAGAGTTTGTTTTTTTCTGGTTAATTAACATGAATTTCTTTGAATTTATTCATAAATATCTTTTTCCCAAACCTGTGATCTTTATGTGAGATTTGATCAAACAAAATTCTTTCACAAGAATTCCTATTTCAAGCTCTGCTTCTGGGGAACCTGACCTATGGCAAATTGTAATTTCCAAAGATGGCAGCCACAGTTTCTCAATCTCACATGCTCTTCTTACAATCCGACCTCCCTCCCCTTGAATTTGGGTGGATGTGTGAATGTTTTGAGTAAGAGTATGGTGAAAGTGACACCATGTGACTCTGAGGCTACCTCATAAAAGGCAGTGGAGTTTCTGCCTTGCTCATGGGAACTCACTCTAGAAACTGTCAGCCTTTGCGTGAGTGTGTGAGTACTCTGATTATCCCACGAAGAGAGACGACTTGGAGAGGCCCTGAGATGAGAGAGAGAGAGAAAAAGAAAGAGAGAGAGAGAGAATGAATCAATCCTGCCTACTTCCAGTTCCTCTAGCCTTCTCATCCCAGCTTGAGCCACCATCTGACTATAGCCCCATGGAGACCCTGAGCCAGAGCCACCAGCCAAGTCCTTCCCGAATTCCTAATGCACAGAAACCATAAGAGATTTTTTTAAATGGTTGTTATGATTATTTTAAGCCAATACATTTTGGAGTGATTTGTTGCTCATTGAGAAAATCTGGAGCACGACCTTAGACATCAATCTTTAGCCTTTATCCAAGTGTGTATGATGGCCCGGTCTTTCCTCACCCTGTTTGGCAGCCCAAACAAGCAATATTGGTTGGTAGTCCTGCTGGCAAACACACTTGGAAAAGCTGTGGCTTTCCACCATCTGGAAATAGGGCAACACTGGCATTTGTGGGTTATCATCGTCATTCCCCCAACACCTAGGAGGGCTTATGTATCAGGAAGAGATGACACTCTACTTGCTGTGTGGTCAGGCAGATGAGCCAGGGGCTGTATTTTCCCTCCTGAACACATTTTAGTTGTAATATTAATCAGGCTTTCTGGGAAATTCCCAGATGTCGGGCTTTGAAAATCCTGAAGCAGCTGTTAATTGTGTCTTAGTTTTGTTTAAGTAAAAATGCTAATGAAAGTTTTTTTCTGAGTGTCATAATGAGAACCAAAAATAGGAACCTGAAGGTGAGGTGAGCTGGTAGTTCTCAAAAAGTGGCAGGGATATGATTTGTCATTGTTCCCGGTGGGCCAGAGGGCTCTCTCTCCAAATAATCTGAGGATTGATGAACATTAATGTGCAAGTCTCTCAAAGTGTGTGTGTGTGTGTGTGTGTGTGTGTGTGTGTGTGTGTGTGTAACAGGCTTAGAGGTATTTTTCTTGCATATTTCAATGACATGTTTAAAACACAACTATGGACATCTAAAAAATATTGCCCCTTTCAAAAGAAATGTATAGTCATAAAAGGGGTGCCTACCCAGACAAAACACCACCTGATATTTTTGGCTTAGTTTTGTTTTGTAGTAGGGACAAGTAGAAAAGACAGGAAGAAGATGAGGGGACTGTTTGGGGAGGATTTTTGCTGCAGGTTATTAACTTTACACTTAAAACAATCTGTATGCCACTGAAATGTCAAGGTTTACATTCATCACTCCTTGGCCTGTATATCTATGTAGAGCCGGGAACTCAGCAGTGTCAAGTCTCAGGGAGGTGGGGGAAATCAAGTTGGTGGCAGGTCCTGCTTGAACAAGCTCCTTCTGATTCTTTTCTTTGTTCCTCTCTGTTCTGGTTAGCTATTGTGAATAGCATTGTAGCTTAAAACAACAGCCATTGTGTGTTTCCTCATGATTTTCATGGGTCAGGATTTGGGGAAAGCTAGGCTGGGTGGTTCTGTCTTCATTCTTTCAGGCATTTTATGTCAGTGAGGGGCTGGCTGAGTACCTCTTTCTCCCTTCATGTGGTATCAAGTTCTCTCTGTGTGGGCTAGTTTGGGCTTCCTCGAAACATGGCGGCTTCTGCCGGGAGCCGGTCCATGCTTGCTGTTTCAAGGGACCTGGCATATATGGCATACTGTTCTTAATATGTTTGCTCACCTTCTTGGCTCTATGTGTTTTAACCAAGGTCTCTGAGAAAGGTTGTTTCCCCAGGTAGGGATTTTCCCCTGAAGTTAGGGAGGGAATAAAACCTCTTAACTAAGTGCCAGGCGGGTAATTAATCACTTTAACTATGAACAATCATGCTTAAGCTACATAATCTTTACTGCCTGGAATGGAGATAAGAAACGCCCTAACCTTTGTAATAGAGATTGATAGGATTGAATCAACTGGTATAAATACAGATGTAACAAGACAGCGAGAGACAGAATTTAGAACACAGAACTTAGAACACAGAACTTAGAACACAGAACTTAGAAGACAGAAGCAAGAAGACAGAACCTACACAGAACCTAGAGACAGAAGAACTTCGCTGGAGAGAACATGGCAAAAGATCCTGGACTGAACCTGACTACAGAAATTGGCAAGAGAACCTGACTAGAACCTGGTGACTGAACCTGGCTGGAGAACCTGGACAGAACCTGGCTGGAGAACCTGGAGAACCTAGCAAGAGAACATGGACATAGAACCTGGCTGGAGATCCTAACCAGAACTTCGCTGGAGATCCAGACCAGAACTTGGCTGGAGATCCTGGCTAGAGATCCTGGCTAGGCTGCTGATCAACTGAACGCTGTCTCCGTGTCATTCCTTCTTCGCCGACTCCGTCCACACCTTTGGGGACCCCTGGACCTGCTGGGGCTGGACCCCGGCAGGCTTCAAAGCAGACTGATTGCTTGCATAGTAGCTGAATGTTTCAATAGTGAATTGCAGCTATCTAAGTGGAAGCTGCATTGCCTTCTAGCTATGGAAGTCACATGGCTTTACTTATGCCACATCCTATTAATTATAAGTGTGTCATAAACTACTCAGATTAAGGAGAGGGAAATTAGATGGGAGAATGGCAAGGTTCTAGAAGAGCACGTGGGGCAGGAGATGGTGTTGCAGGCCATCTTTGGAAAATACACTGAGCCACACTGCTCAAGCCTGGTTCTTCAGTGTTATCATAGATCCTGTGAACTACCCAAAAGCCTTTTAATAATAGTCTTTACACCTTGCAGCGGTTCTCAACCTGTGGGTCGCGAACAATGAAAATACATCCTGCATAGCAGATGTTTACATTATGATTCACAACAGCAGCAAAATTAGTTATGAAGTAGCAACAAAAATAATTTTATGGTTGGGGGTCACCACAACATGAGGAACTGTATTAAAAGGTCGCGGCATTAGGAAGGTTGAGAACCACTGCGAGGTAATCAGAGCTCATCCCTCCCGTGTGCAATAAGAACCCTGGTGGGCACACTCTTGATTTTTCAAAATGAAGTTTACTTATAAATGGGGGTTAGAGAAGAAAGCAACAACAAAAGAAGTGGCTTTGGGATCAGCCTCCCTCCTTAAGATAATGAGATTAGTATAATGACCTTGAGAGGGAAGGAGAGATGAAAGACTTTGCTTTGTTATCTCTTGACCACCATGACTTAACTAGTTGTCTTTTCAAGAATGGATAACACTTGTAAAATATTGATAATTCTGTAATAATAGCATTAGCAAAGATGCTTAATACTAATGCCCAGAGAAAAAGGCAGATGTTTGAGTCTGGCCTATTGCCATCCCAGCTGTTGCTGAGCTGAGGATGGGTGCCCAAACCAGAATTTAGGCCTGTTAAAAGGCCTCTCATACTTTCCACAGACTGTTGGGCTGTCAGCCTGTGTCTTGATACTGGGGCCTAGAAACTCTAGGGCTGAGAGGAATGGCCTCAGTGGGGATTGACAGAGAGCTCCATTCCAAAATCTCCATTTCAGCTGAGTAGAGAGATGCCTGACAATGGGAAGGAGGAAAATGGGCCTGCAGCCACTGACATTTAAACTCTCTAAATGCATTTCAGAAAGGGATGGGGAGAACAAAATGAGCCAGGCAGAAAGAAAGAGCAAGCTTTGCAAGAAACATAATTAATCTAATATATAAGTATTAGCTTCTGGTAGGAACGGTGCTACAGTCTGTATGTTGTGACCTCTCCAAAGTAATAGACTGAAACCCTAACCCCCAAGGCGATGGTATCAGGATGGTAAGTCATGCAGGTAGAGCCCTCATAAGTGTGTTTAGTGCCCTTGTTAAGTGTCCACTCCCAGTTTCTGCCTTCCACTCCCAGTTTCTTGTTTCCCACTGACTTCAGAGAGTTGTTTTTTTTAGAGTTTATCTGTAGGAGAGTTGATTCAATACAAGCTACTTTACCAAGCTGGAGTGGAATTCCTCCCCCCCCCCCCCCCCCCCCCGCACTTCCTTTTGAATAAATGTAGGGGCAGGATATTGGGTCTCTCTTTCTCAGGGACTTACAGTGTCCATTTACCCCTACTTCTCCTCATAGTTTTCTCCCTTCCTGCAGTCTGGGGTTATGTTATGCATCCTGAGAAGTTGGGGAGATTTTTTTTCTTGCCTCTTATTATTTTTTTAATTTTCCCTTCGGACATTTCAAACTCAAAAGTCTAAGCTTTTGAAATCTCCAAGACTTTTCTTTGTCTTCCTGCTAAAACAACCATTCCCTGAGCTATAGATGCCAGTTTAGCTTGAGCCCCTAAACAACAACAAAAAAGGGGAGGGAGAGAAATAACAGGAAATATTGATATTGGAAAGAGCATCAATTAATATTTTTAAAAATTATACCTCTGTATTAGACAATATCTATGTTGAGTGATTATTTAATTGTGGTTTAGTATTAGAGTCATTGAGTATATTTGATATTTAAATCAATAGTTGCAAGTATTTAAGCCTTCTTGTTTCATTCATTTATTCATTCAAGCATGCTTTACTCATTAAAAAAACATTTAGAGAGTGCCTATTATTTGTCAGGCTCTGCGCAAAATACTAATTATGGAATGAAAAGTTGTGTTCATTAAAGAAATTTCAGGTATCAGCAAACATTATAGTGGAAGGCATCAGGCATCCTAGAATTAAATTCTACCTACATTTTTGAGCAAATGTGAAGCAATACTGGTTTTTTTTGTTTTTTTTTTTAGTGGTTTGAGATGGTTAAGAAAGCACAAAATTTGGAGTAAAAACGCTCAAGCTTAATTTCTACTTCACCATTTAGTAACTGTATCACCTTGAGCAAAACTCTTAAATTTATCTAGGCCCTGGTTTCATTTTCAATCATTAGATAATTATTGAATGTTGCTAGAGTGAAAGCTTTCTGAGAATGGGAAAAATGCCTGTTCCTTCCCTGCTGTGTCCCTATTCCTAGCATAGTGTTGGAACTTAGCAGGTTTTCAATAAATATTTTACCATTAAGTGAGTAAATAATAGCTTTTATTGCTTTTTTTGATCGTGGATTTTTCTAACTGGATATCTTGAGAATTACTAAGATTCCAGGTTCATGTGAGAAAAGCTCCTCTAATTGGATGCCTCCTTTGTCCTTCCAGCTCCCGGATACGCTCAGGATGCTTTCTGGAAGTTCTGATGGATTCTACAGGTACCGTCGATCAGGATAGGCTAACTCATGCTGCAGAAACAACTTAGAGTCGCAGTGGCTTAAAAACCAAAACAAGTCATTTCTTACTTCTTGTTGCATAATCCTCACAGGTTAGATGGAGGGCTCAGCTTCTCACTATCGTTCATGGGCCTAGACCAGCTGTGGGCAAACCACGGCCCGCGGGCCGGATCCGGCCCGTTTGAAATGAATAAAACTAAAAAAAATAAGACCATACCCTTTTATGTAATGATGTTTACTTTGAATTTATATTAGTTCACACAAACACTCCATCCATGCTTTTGTTCCGGCCCTCCGGTCCAGTTTAAGAACCCATTGTGGCCCTCGAGTCAAAAAGTTTGCCCACCCCTGGCGTAGACTGATGAGTAGCACCATATGCAATGTTGCTGGCGGCCTTGCTAGATGGAGGAGAGGGGTCTGGATAGTCTCATCCTAGCAAGTAATTGTGGAATTGACACCCATCACTTCTGCTCACAGGTCATTGGCCAGAACCAGTCACACGGCCTCTTCTCACCACAAGGAGCCAAGGAGAATAATTCCACCATTGGACTAGAAGGAGAGGATCGGAAATATTTAGGGAACAGCATTGATGACCCTTTACCCTGCCTTTTTAGGGAAATTGTGAGCTGGCCCCTCTAAGGACAGGCCTAAGGCTAAATAGTTGGAAACACCTTTCATACTCTTGGATCTTTTCACTGTCCCTCAGGGTACCAGGGTCCTACTCTCAGCATCCTTAACTATTAAATGAGGGTTAAACTCAAGGGATAGGAGTTAGTTTTTCAGAATGGTCCACAGGTTGTGCTCTGGCTGCTATTGAGGGAAGTTCACTGCTAAATGTCAGTGGGAAGGATGACAGCATTTTCCCTTCCTCCACTGAAGACTTACAGTGCTCCTCCTGGCCAAGTTCCAAGAGTCATTGTCCAGTTGTCCACAGGGCTATGGATGGATGATTTTCCCTTGAGTGAAAAGAGGTGGGTTTCTCAATTCTGACTGATCAGTCCTCAGGATTGCTCCCTACTGTTCCTCCCCGCTCCCCTTGCTCCAGCCTGGCAACTTGGTTCTATTCTTGGAAGGTATGTGTGTGTGTGGGACAGTGGGTGGGTAGGGGAAGGAAAGGCGATATGATAGGGGACAATGGTTCTACTTGATTTCATATTTTTCCTTATCTTTTTCATTTTATATTTGGACCTTGACTTTTGAAAGCCTCAAAGGCAAGAATTTGACTATTATTTTCTAGTATTATCATCACTCTCCCATGTGGCAAGCTATGTCTTCTCTGGTTGTCTAAATTGATGGGACAAGAAATACAGTAGGGCCTTGGCAGGTGGGCTCATTTGATTGGAGCATCGTCCCATACACCAAAAGGTGGCAGGTTCAATTCCCGGTCAGTGTACATACCTAGGTTTCAGGTTTGGTCTCTGGTCGGGGGTGTATGGGAGGCAACTGGTCTATGTTTCTCTCTCTCTCTCTCCATTCCTCTCTCTCTCAAATCAATAAAAACATGTCCTGTGGTGAGGAAGAAAGAAAGACAGACAGTGGGGGGAAAGGGTAGTAATGGTGGTGGAAGGGTAATCATATCAATGAATGTATCAACAATTTCCTACCACTTATTTAATGATTTATTTCTACAATCTCCCTTGTTGACATCTGAGGAATATATGTGACACATATATACACACATATACATTTCCTATCTCTGGTAATAAACTTTGTTCAGAAATGCAAGTAAATAGGTATGTTCCACGTATGAAATAACCAGTGGGTGTGGATGGCTTTTGGTAAAGTCAGAGGGTTCCTGGGGCTGGCTGAGGGGAACAAGGCTGCCAACAGCAGTGCTTTACACTAGATCCTGAAATTGGGTCTCCTGGTTCTTTGCTCCAGAGAGCACATTCTATCTCAGCCACAGGAGGGCCCCACTCCCCTGACTGCCCGTTTGACAGACTGTGGATTCAGAGATAAAATGAGGAGCAGATTCAGGGGCAAAATAACAATATCTTTTTTGTGGCTGGGGGGAGAAGGGGGGAGGGAGGAATGAATGGAACATTTGGCAATCATCCAACATTTTCTCAAATTGGATGTCTGTGGATGGCATTTGCAGAGTATTAGTTTGACTACACTTTGGACAAAAATCCCTGGCCTTGGCTGATCAACGAATACACATAAAGTATCCCAACAACTCCTTGTTCCCACCCCAATGCTCACTCCCAATGAGGTATAGGGCATGTTGGGACACCTGCTCCATTGTGACTAGGGGCACCATGGCCTGGCCAGGGGTGTCTGTGAGGGCTGCGCCTGTCACAGTGAACAAAGGGCAGGGGGCTCCTCCCACAGGACTGGCTCTGGGGCACAGAACTCCCGCATCTGCTACCAGGCCTCCTTACAGGAATGGGTGTCGCCCTACTGGGGGCCAGCTTCCTGTAGCCATTTAGTATGGAGCAGCTGGCCAAACTGTGATCTCACTGAGGCTGGAAACCCACTTAGAATATTAACCGTGATGATAAAGATGAATAATTCTTGCACCTCCAGGGCATATATAAGTTTACTTATCTCTCCCATCAGCCCTGAAATGTTGCTCACCGTGTACAAGATCTGGGTTTTGTGGTATTGTTAATAAACAATTAGCACAATCACTCTTCAGGTTCTGAAGCTTGTCTTGGGCCCTTTTGCTGCATAATGCTGTCTACGGAATAATGGGACTGAGTGATTTTAAGCTACAATGGAGGGGAGGGCTGAGTGTGGCGAAATTGCAGGGTGGGGTTTTGAGGTTGGAAGAAGGTGTACAGAAGAGATAGTTAGCTGGGACTCTCTTTCCCTCCAAGCCTCCGTGTAGCTGGAATGCAACAAAATTGTTCAGGCTGCTGGTAGCCATGGCCGTAATCATCTCCAGAGTGGGTGATGCTGCTGAGGCCAAGAGAGAGAATTGTTCCCGAGGGCTGGGGGTCTCCTGTAACCGAGCTTCGACAAGAATTGTACAGTCTGGCTGCGGCTGCTTCTTACGCCTGCCCAGGCTGGCTTCACTCCTCTCCTTTCCACGGGGTGTGTGAGGAGAACCAGCTTCCCCATTAACTCGGCGCCTGCGTTTTATCGACTGCGAACACTGGGGATCCCAGTTCTGGGGCCATCTGTGACCTGTCGTGCTGTAATAACTTGGTTTTCCCCGTGTTCAGCTCCCTCCCCAAGTACTTAGTGTTAAATCATAGGGGGAGGAAGTGTGAGCACGGGAAAAACAGCACTATTACATGACCCCCGATGAGACCGCTGTGATAGAATTAAAAGCTGCCACCCTAGGACATTCTAACAGATGACATTGTGAGGTTGCCAAGGTAACCCACCAGGATACGGTTCCAGCATCTTTGGGGTTGACGCTGGGTAGGGGAGGTCAGAGCGAGGTGAGACCCAGCTGCCCAGGGTCTATTTCCTGACTGGCCAGGATCTATCCCCTGACTGGCTAGTCCATGGCAGCTAAGTGGAAAATTGAGGTTGACTGTTGTGCAACACAAATGAACCCAATGGTGCCTCCTCATTGGATATGCCAGGTGGAAGAGAATCAGAATACTAGATTACTCCAGATAATTGTTCAATGTAGGTTACACAGAGCCTTAAAAGATCTAGATACCACACGGCTGGCATGGCTCAGTGGTTGAGCTTTGACCTATGAACCTGGAGGTCACAGTTTGATTCCTGGTCAGGGCACATGCTCAGATTACTGGCTCAATCCCCAGTGGGGGGCGTGCAAGAGGCAGCTGATCAATGATTCTCTCTCATTAGTGATGTTTCTATCTCTCTCTCTCTCTCCCTCTCCCTTCCTCTCTAAAAGCAATAAAACATATATTTTTTTAAAAATCTAGATATTAATGTCTCATCCATTCATTCCATATATGTTTAGTGAACACCTACTATGTACCAAGTACAAAGTGTCAGCATATCTAGGGGGAATGGTTGAGAGTTCTAGAAAGCCCCCAAAAATGCAGATCCAAGCAGGCCAAAAAGGCATTTGAGACATTTACACATTGTTAGTACTCAGGAAAATACTGAGTGGAGGAAAATGGAAACAATCAGAATAACTTATTAACCCCGAGGACCTGGTGTTAAAAAAAATTACATGCAAGAATTTTATAGAGTGGAAATGATTTGCTTCATGAAAATCAGCCTCTTCCTCTAACCACAACCAACTTAGGCTGTATTTCTCCCTTTTCCTCTTTTAAAAAATACTTTGTTGGTTGTTTTTTTTTTTAACTGGTTAACACCTATAAATATTATTTTCTTTCTTCAATGCAGACGCCATGAAAGGATCAGGAAGATTTCAGATGGGCCTTGCCTTACAACACCTGGAGGCTTCAGGAAGCTATCATAAAGGTTCCTCCCTTAGGCCTCGTATGTGGGTGTTCCAAACTGTCCGTGGTGCCACTGGGCACTTGTCCCCACAAACTACTGCTTGAACCTGGACTTGGGCCTTCACCTGGTCTCATTTTCTCCAAGATGGCAAGCCAAGGGAGGGCAGAGAGTGGGGGAGGCCGGAGGTGGTGGTGCCTGAGGCCAGCAAGTGGTGGGGAAGAAAGGGGAAGGGGCACAAAAACAAAAACAAAAACCCTGGTGGGGGCAGGGAGATGGAAAAGAGAACTGGGATGGGTATGGAAAAAGAAAAACATGGAAGAAATTCTCTGAGACGCTCTGGTAACCAGAAGAATTCCTGAAAACAACATAGAGCTTCCTTACCTCCTGGGGAGGTGTGATTAGTACCAGAAGGAACTCATTTGTAACACTGTTGGCCTACCCTGTGGACTCCAATGCCTAAGACCCCCTCTTTTCGAAACCAGAAAATGTAGACAATTAATTAGATTATGTCCGCTGTCTGTTCCAGTCCCCTTATAACAAAAGTCGCAATAATAACATCAATGATAACAGCTAAATTATGGAATGCTTCCTAAAAACTTTACATACACAACCCAGGAGGAAGTGCTATTTGACAAATGAGGAAACAAGCCCAGAGCTGTTAAGTCACTTATCCAAGTCACACAGTACACAGGGAGGCCAGGAGGCCAAGCCTGTTTGGCTCTAGGGTTCCTGCTCTTAACCCCTACACTGTAGTTTTGCTTTGTTTAAATAGTTCCAAGAACATTTCTTACAATACGCTCACTGCCTCACATCTTCACTTGACTAAAGTAGCCCTGGGCTGGCGCTTTATTTATAGAATTTCCTTGTTGGGCAGCCAAATATTCAGGGTAAATGGTTCCCCAGATCTTCTCACACCTTTTGGACACCCTAAATTGGTGGCAGAGGGCTTGGCAAGAAGACAGTGGCATTATCCCTCTCCCAAAGCACTAACCGCCAATAAATAACGTAGGCAGCACTGGGGCCACCTGGGGATGGGCCCACCTGTGGAATGGGGAGGGGAAATGGTCCTCTCTTCATGACCCTCCACCTCCAGCCATCAGTACCTTGGTAGCTAGCATTCGCCCTCCAGCATCCTAGCTCAAAATCTGAGGGATTCCCAGTACCCCACGTGCGCTCTTGACACACACAGCCTTGGTTAGGAGAGAGGGTGGGTGCGTGAGCTTCTAACCTCTGCACCGAGCGAGGGTCGCTGGCGGGGTGGCAGCCTGTGCCGCACGCAGGTTGCCCGCCGCGTGGAGGTGGCGACGCGGGGCGCGGAGGGGCGCGGGGCGGGCCCGACACTCCCGCGCGGCCGCTGTGAGGGGCAGCGCGGCTTCCCCGAAGATGCAGCGCAGCATATTTTGCACATGAGTTCAGAGGAAGAGGAAGTGTAGCCGGCGGACGCGCGGCGGCGGCGGCGGCGGCGGCGGCGGCGGGGGCGCGTCGGGACTGAGCCGGAGCGCGCCGGGCGCAGGGCGCAGCGAGCGGGAGCGCGGCGGCCGCGGGCTCCGACGGACGCACTGATCGCCGGAGGGACAGACACACCGCACAGCGCGTCGCCGCCCCCCCGCCCCCACCCACTGGTGCCCACGCCTTCTCCGCGCCGCCGCCTCTGCATGGCACAAACTTTCCTCCCGGGACGGAACACACTGTCTCAGGGAGCCCGTACCCGCGACTTCTCCCCAGCCAGTCCGGAACGGTAGGTGGGCGCGCGGCAGGATTTGGGGTGTAGGCGGGCACAAACCCCTCCATTTGGCCCCGCTGCAGGCCCCCAGAGGACAGGGGGAGCCCCGCGTGGCGCCTCCCTGCAGGTTGTCAGAGCTGGGGCGTGCTTCCCAGGCGCCGGGGCTGCCAGAGGACCCTTCCTCTCCCCCCCTCCCCCAACGCGCAACTCCCCCTCCCCCCGCGCACCTCCGGCCCGATTCATGGGGCACAGCAGTCTTGGGCCAACTTTATTGGGGAGAAAATCATCCCCGGCGCGCTGTGCGGAGAGGCACCCGAGCAATCTGTTGGGGGTCGTGCGTTTTGCAGGCTCGGGGACGCCTGGGAAGGAATCAGAGAGGAAGCTTCCAGGCTACAGGTGGGTCTAGGTCGGACAAGGCTGCAGGGCGTCCTCTGCAAAGATCAGGCTGGTGCTGGCCACGGAGTGTAGGTTCTGGAGGGGGAGAGCGTGGGGTGGGGTGGAGGCGGCTCCGGCTGCCCTTTTGCGTGCGCCCTAGGAGGTGGATTTGCTCCCGGGGTAGGAATGATGGATGGGTGGGAGCGGACGCGTTCAGAGGAAGCACCGCAGCCAGTAGAGGCTCAGATACCAGGGACTGGGGGAGTCCCCAGCGCTGAAAACGGGCATTTCCCCTTTGTAAGGGGTTTCTGCCCTCGACCTAACCCACTTTCTTAGGTTCAAGGGACGCCAGGGTGGGTCTGGATCAGGGTGGGGTGGTGGCAGCGTATATTTTAGGAAACCCAGTTGTCAGGCAGGCACCCCCTCCTCCTGGGCCAAGGCGCTTGCCCTTCACCTAGGTATCGCGCTGTGTTTGGCAGCAAGAACAGCGTGGAGGCCAGGTGCGAGACCCAGAGACCCAGGCGCGCGCCCTGTTGCACACACGCTGGGCCGCCCTGTGTGCTTGCGGGTAGTTCCCAGGGACGCTGGGTGGTGTCAGTGAGTTTGTTAGGGGTCTTCAAAACAAACAAACAAAAAGTATTTTTTTTTTCCTCCCAAAAGTCTGGCACAAATCCCTACATTTGAGTGGTTGCCCTGGTTTCCAGCAACAGTCTCTTGTAATTGGTACAGCTGTTTTCAGATGCTGGGCTGGCAGTCAGGCTAGGCGTCTTGCAGCCCCTGCTATTGTGTGTCATCTCAGGATAAGTGAGGCCCTGCCAGGAAGGAAGGCCGGCATAATGTGAGCGACCTCTGGGTCTGTGGGTAGCTCACGCTAGCACCCCATGTATCCCTAGCCACCAGGACTCCTGAAATGTACCTCTGAACATCTGAATTCCCCACTAAGTTCAAGTGACCCCAGATGTCACCAAACCTCGCAGAGGGATTAAGCAACAAGTTGTTTGGGGCTCTTGGTGCATGTGTGTGCTAACCTCAGTGAAATCACTTTAACCTTAGAGAAGCTCTGCATCCTCTTTTGCCTCCAGTGGGGTATCTGGCCGGAGAGCCAGGACGTCATCCTCTGGCTGCATTTGTAGAATAGGTCGCGGGGTTGGTTTTCCTTTGTTTATCTTTGGCTGCATGGGCATGGGGCAAATGGAAGTGGAGTTTTGGACAGTTAGCTAATGGATTGGGTGCAGGAGTGGAAGGAGAACAAATTGGGAATACAAGTCTGTGTGTCCTTTTTCTCCCTCTTGAGAAGGAATTTTTGGCTTGCATTCAGATCATTGCTTTGTCTGTAGGGAAACAGGCAGAAAATCTTTGGCATGAGTGATGTGAGTTCCTGTAAAGCTGCTCGTGTTCTTGCAATCTTCGCTTTTCAGCAGCGCTGGAATGATGTGGGGCCGTGGCGGGGTGGGCACAAGAGCCTTGCCAAATTTCTGATGTGGTGGGCTAAGGAGAGCGCAGTAGGACTCTTTCCCCTGCCCACGTCATTTTAGAAAATGTAGGAAAGTTGCAACCGCAGTGACCATCCACATGCCTACACCTAGGGCCTGTGATTTTGCTATCTGGGTTTGACTTGCCCATCTCTCCATCTATTCACCCCTCTATCCATCATCAGTCCGACTTACTGTTTTATTCATTTTAAAGTAAATTACGGACTTTGATACAGGTCACTCCTGACCATTTCAGCACCCACTTTATTATTTAGAGTTCAGTGTATATTCATGATTTTTCTTAAGGCATAATTTATATATGTATAGCGAAATGCAAAAATCATGAGAGTAACATTTGTGTCATATTTTGACTGATTTTTACACCTGTATATACAACCCAGGGGTTGGGGAACGTCCAGCCTGCGGGCCGTATAAGGCCCTTGAAATCATTTGGTCTGGCCCTGCCAAGGCAACCACAGGCAGGACTTGAAATTCAATAAATCTAGGAGCTTTTTTCATAACAACATAAATGTATATTAAGTGAATTATATTAAGCAAATGATGTTGTAAATACCCAAATGGCCCTTGGCAGAAAAAAGGTTCCCCACCCCTGGCATTTGAAGGGGAATATTACTGTGTCTATCAAGAAGGAGAATATTACCATCATCCAAGAAAGTCCCTTCATCCCCATTCCCAGTCAGTCCCTGTCCCCACCCTTTCAGTGGCAAATACCATTCTGATTGCTTTTCACTCTGGGTTCCTTTGACTTGTTCTTGAACTTCCTGTAAGTGGGATTCTACAGTGTTGTGTAAAGCTTCTTTCACTCAGCATGATGTTGAGATTCATTCATGTTGGGTGTTCAGTCATTTGGTCTCTATTTATTGCTGAGTTATAGGCCAGGTTATGTCTATGCCACAGTTTGTTTATGTATTCCTTTGTTGATGGACACATGACTTATTTCCAGTTTTGTTTTTTTTGGGGGGGGGAGGGGTATTGTGAATAAAGGTGCTATGAATATTTGTGTCCAAGTCTTCCTAGGGACATATGTTCTCATTTCTTGTGGGTAAATGTTTAGGAGTGGAATTGCTTGGTCTTAGAACCTCCCAAGAAACGAACAGACCTTTCCCCAACATGCTTATACCATTTTACATTCCCATCATCAAGAGTACAAGTGTGAGGTTTTAGAATACAAGTATGATTTAACTAGTGTGCTCCTGGGGCCGGGGGGCCCAGAAATTGGGCCCACCTGAGACGGCGTGGAACATGTTGTTTTCAAAGGTGGAGGAGCTGTGAGAAATCCCCAACTCTGCCAGTAAATGCGTTTACAGTTAAATGATGGCAGGCAATCAGAGGAATATTTTGTTTTTAGAAATCTTCAGAGAAGGGAATTCCATAGGGGAATGTACACTTGGTTGTGAAAGAAGGTTGACTGAGCGCTTTCTATATAAAGAAAAATAACCCCTGAACTCCACAGAATTCCACTAAACTTCTGTTTAGAGACTCCTGGGGGATTTCGGGCAGATTGGTCTCGTTTGGTGTGAACTTGGTGGAGCGTCCCGTTGGATTTCACCGGCTCCGGCAGCTTGTTGAAAGGGGTTGTGTTTGCTTTGTGAGGAAGATCGGGTTTGGCTTTTTGAAGGCTCAGAACAGATTTCCTGTTAATGTGATTTGGCCTGTTGGTGAAAACATGGCCTGTCAACACCCCCTTACTGTCCCTGCTGAAAAAATGGGCTGGTTCCCCTCAGGTCCCCTTATATTGCCATTCCTCTCTGGGGGCCAGCAGCTGAACCTGGGCTCTGCTGGTCCAGGAAACAAGAATGGAGCCTCTCTGCCTGCGAGGGACCCCAGGATGAAGTTTTTACATCTCCCCGAGGTGTCTCAGTGGGGGCCAAGCATTGCAGATGGTGAAGAGCCTTGAGACAGTGCACTCTCCGGACTGTTTTCCTCCATAGCCTAGCACAGTGATGGCGAACCTATGACACACGTGTCAGAGGTGACACGCGAACTCATTTTTTTGGTTGATTTTTCTTTGTTAAATGGCATTTAAATATATAAAATAAATATCAAAAATATAAGTCTTTGCTTTACTATGGTTGCAAATATCAAAAAATTTCTATATGTGACACGGCACCAGAGTTAAGTTAGGGTTTTTCAAAATGCTGACACGCCGAGCTCAAAAGGTTCGCCATCACTGGCCTAGCACATGCCTGCCACACAGTAGGTGCCGGGGTCCAACCCCAGCGGGTCCAGGGGTCCCCAAAGGTGTGGACCGAGTCGGCGAAGAATGAATGACACAGAGGCAGCGTTCAGGTGATCATCATAGCCAGGATCTCTAGCCAGGATCTCCAGCCAAGTTCTGGTCTGGATCTCCAGCGAAGTTCTGCTTAGGATCTCCAGCTAGGTTCTGTGTCCATGTTCTCTTGCTAGGTTCTCCAGCCAGGTTCTGTCCAGGTTCTCCAGCCAGGTTCAGTCACCAGGTTCTAGTCAGGTTCTCTTGCCCATTTCTGTAGTCAGGTTCAGTCCAGGATCTTTTGCCATGTTCTCTCCAGCGAAGTTCTTCTGTCTCTAGTTCTGTGTAGGTTCTGTGCCTCCTGGTTCTGTCTTCTCAGTTCTGTGTTCTAAGTTCTGACTCTTGCTGTCTTGTTACAACTGTATTTATACCAGTTGATTCAATCCTATCAATCTCTATTACAAAGGTTAGGGCGTTTCTAATCTTCATTCCAGGGAGTAAAGATTATGTAGCTTAAGCACGATTATTCGTAGTTAAAGTGATTAATTACCCGCCTGGCACTTAGTTAAGAGGTTTTATTCCCTCCCTAACTTCAGGGGAAAATCCCTACCTGGGGAAACACCCTTTCTCAGAGAGGAGACCTTGGTTAAAACACATAGTGCCAAGAAGGTGAGCAAACATATTAAGAACAGTATGCCATATGTGCCAGGTCCCTTGAAACAGCAAGCATGGACCGGCTCCCGGCAAGTAGGGACACAATAAATGTTGGCTGAACGATGCTTGTGATGCATGGTACCCACTAGGTGAGCACCTCTCTGGAGAGGCACAGCCAGTGCCGAGACTCAGGGCCCCAGACACACTTTACATGGTAGCCTGGGAAACAGGTTCAAAGTGATCGGGCTCAGGAAAACTTTGCCGACTGCAAACTTTCGTAGGAGCAGCACCGTTCTTATTTTATTACAGATTTTACTATTGTTATTCACGAAATAATAATTATAGCGACCACTTGACAGCTGCTTACTCCTTGCCAGGCACTGTTAGGCACTTTACCTGCTGTAGTCTCTGAATTTAATCCTACCGCTGCGAGGCCAGCACTATTATTATCTGCTCTTTAGCCTCGAGGAAACTGAAGCTTAGCGAGGTTAAGTAAGTTGCCCTAAGTTCACATTTTGATGTTTCCCAGACGTTAAGGGGAGAGGCTGTGACGTTCTGGTTTCCCAAATGCATATTCCGTTCACAAGCACGGATTTCCAAATAGGCAAAGCCATAATATGGTAGAAAGGTAAACTGGGTAGGCAGAGCACAGTCCCAGGCAACGACACCCCCGAATCACTGTCTTTAGTCCTTTCCCTTTTTGTTTTAAGCTTGCTGAGTTTGGGGCAGCTGGGGCCTGTATAGAGGTGGTAATTTTGGTGACAATTTAAGATATTATTGGTTGATTAGGATTGTAATTTTATTGTAGGAAATGAAAGACATTGCCAGCTGTTTGGGTTGAGTGTCTGTAGCTGAGCTGTCCCAGACAGTAGCCCCTAGCTACCTGTGGCTGTTTACATGGAAATGAATTAAAATGAAAATAAAAAATTAAAAATCCAGTTCCCCAGTCTCACTAGCCACCTTCCAAGTGCTCAGCATGTGGTTATTGCCTGCGGAATTGGACAGCACAGATAAAGATTGTGTGTGTGTGTGTGTGTGTGTTAATCCTCACCTGAGGATATTTTTTCCATTGATTTTTAGCGAGAGTGGAAGGGAAGGGGAGAGACACAGAGAGAAACATCCATGTGAGAGAGACACATTGATTTGTTGCCTCCTGCACATGCCCCAACTGGTGCCGGGGAACTGAACCTGCAACCAGGTACCTGCCCTTGGAATTGAACCCACAACCCTTCAGTCTATGGGCCGACACTCTAACCACTGAGCAAGCCAGCTAAGGTGATATGGATTATTTTCATTGTCGCTGGAAGTTTGTTTGATAGTGCTACTCTATAGTAAGCATTTCTCTTGTCTCTTTCAGTTGAAGAATTGGCAACACGCTTGGCTAAGGCTTAGGCTATTTCTTACTGACAGAGATAAATTTAGCCAGATTTTTCTTTTATGTTTACTTTTTTAAAGGTTGTATGTGTGTGATCTTTCCTCTCATTCACATTCGGTTTTTGACATAAATTATTTTTTTTCCCCTCCTGGGCCCCCCGAAGGGGCTTTCCTCTATGATCATTGTAGTACATTTCACCAAGATGCTTTCTCTGAAAAGATCAGTCCAGCAGGCAAACCATGGCCACTGCTTGAGCCCTGTTAATTCCTTGCTCTCCAAATAAGAATTCAGTTCAGCTTTTAAATATGCATTTGTGCGGCTTACTCCCTACCTGGGCTGAATTCAGGAAGAAAAATCGCTCTCAGCGGGGCCAGAACCGAAGAGCTAGAAAATCAGGTCGCATTCTACACGTGATGGCTGCCTGCCAAGCCTGAGATGGAGGAGACACCATTTGGGGTACTTAAGGGCTTCATTTTGGGGGTATTGCTGGTTCAGCCCATCCCTCGGTGTCCGGAGTGCTGGACAGGACAGGGCGGCAGCCTCTGTGTCCTGCTTGTGCCGGACAGTGGGGGGCATGGTGCTGTGGCTTTCTCCCCTCTCTGCTGTACACTCTTCCAGAATCAGGTTCCAAGCGAAGGAGACGCCAGCCCTCGGGTGTGGGGAACGGGACCAGCCAGAGGTGGAGAGTCAGCATCAGCTGTGTTTTGCTCAGCTTGCTTGGTACTGACCAACTTTTAAACGACTTTGTAAAATGGTATTACAATGGTGGTGTTTCCCCCACAGCATTGCCCTCCACACTTTTTCACACCGGAAGCGAAATTCACTGACAGATTCCTTTGGCTTTTACAACTAAAATGTCCCATTTTGTGTTCCATAGGCAGACCCTGTCATTGTCAGCATTTATTCTTTGCAGAGGATTATCAGCTTCCACTGGTGTGTGTGTGTGTGTGTGTGTGTGTGTGTGTGTGTGTGTGTGTGTGTGTGTTGTGTTACACTCCCTATTTTGAATTTCACTCTGAGGAAATACTTTTGGAGGAAACCATTCAAGTTTTATGGGGTATCGCCCACATTCTTCAGACTTGGAGAATTTATTGTAATAGACATAAATCCACCAAAGTTGGATGGCAAGAGATTAAGTTTTTCACAACTTCTGGTTAACGGAACTTGACTGTATCGTGTATTACCAAATTTCGGAAATAGTAAGTACAAGAAATCAGCCTGCTCATTTAAACACTTCATTAACTTAGAGAAGTCTCTTGGGGGATCTCATGGTGCTTTGGGACATCTTATATGCACCCTTTTCAGTGTGGTGTAATTGTGGGTACAGGCAGGTGAAAAGGAATCTTTATAGTGGGTAACAAGTCATGCTATTAAAGTACTTATAATAGTTAACATTTAAAGTGCTTTTTCTGGGTGCCTGAGTTCTTAGCTCTGCTAAATATGAACTTATTTAATCCTTACCCTACAGGTAGATTCTGCGGTTAATCCCCATCTTATAGTGGAGATAACTGAGGTTAGGTTGCTTCCTCGAGGTAGAGACACTGGGTTTGGAACCCAGGCGATGTGGCTCCAGAGACTTTGCACCCGACCCCTGTGCTCTGCTGTTAAGAAGGTGAACTTGAGAGTGGCAGGTAGATTGTCCACTCTGGCTGCCAGGTAGACTCACTTAGGAGGCTTTAAAAAATACTAATGCCTGGTCCCCACCCAAATGCCTGGGCAGCAGGACTTGAAAACAACCAAGACGGAGGGCCACCTCCATAGCTCAGGGTTTCGCAAACTTGACTGGATTCAACCACCTGTTAAAAAGCAGATTCTGATTCGCAGGCCTGGGCGGGGCCTGAGTTCTGAATTTCTTACCAGTTCCCAGGGATGCCTGTGCTGCTGGGCTGGGAACCACACATCCAGGAGCGAGTTCTCCTGAGAGAGGGCTGGTTCTACTGAGGGTGGTTGTGATGCAGACTAGTAGGAGCGCAGAAAGGTAAGTCTGCATAAGAAATCCACTTTGACGTGGGGGTAGGGTGAGGGTGGAGTGGTAAGCAAGTGTTTTCCTTTGATAAATACCCTTTGTATTCCTTATCTTTTGCTGTATAACAAATTACTCCTGAACTTGGCAGCTGAAAACAATAATAAACATTTATTATCTCGCAGGGTGGAGTTGGGAATCCAGAGCAGCTTAGCTGGGTGGTTCGGACTCAGGGTCTCTCCTGAGGTTTGCAGGTTCAATCCCTGGTTTGGGTGTGTACGGGAGGCAGCTGATAATGTTTCTCTCACACATCTATCCTTCTCTCTCTCTCTCTCTCTCTCTCTCTCTCTCTCTCTCTCTCTCTCTCTCTCTCTCTGTCTGTCTTTTCCTTCCCCCCTCCTGGCTCTCTCAAATCAGTAACATATCCTAGGGTGAGGATTATTTTTTTTTTAAAAAGTGGCACCACACAATACTGTTTCCTATAGATGGTTCTTTTCCTTGGCATCGAATCAGGAGCACATACTTTCAAGGGTTACATTTTAGTTATCCTTGGGTTTCTGTCTTAGATTATGTTTGTAGGATATCAAGACTTGACACTATCTGAATAGTTGATTGAATTTTGAAGTTTTCATTTACGTTTCTGGGTTGAGAGAGACATCCCTAATTATGTAAAATATTTAAATTTGGATCATCAGTTCTTACTTTAGGTGACTGAATGATGTTATAAACACACTTCAGTCTTCAAACACGGGATTTGAGTGTAGAAATAAAAAATGAGTTCACTAGCTTATCCAGCGTCATTGCACATAATTGCCCTGTCTCTGGTTGCTTGTCATGAGCTGTTGGCAATTGTTAAAATTAGCTTTACTGTTTGCCTCAGATTAGTGGCAAGTGTGGTAAATGAGGGCTCGCTCTTAATGAAACTAATTTGTATTTGAAAATATAACTACATTTATTGCCCCCATTATTTAAATGCGTGCATGCTAGTTGATAGAAAAAAAATGAGCCTTTCAACTCCAGTTCTTACAAACACTCACTGAAAAATCATCTTTTAAGGAGGCGATCCTTTTTGAAGTGGTTTTCCCAGTGTTTTATGGGCATCTTGGGAAGCATTTCAGAAACAAATTAGAAATCCTTCTCAAATAAAAAAAAAATTTAATTTCGACATTTAACACATTTAACATGACACAGGGCATCGTGCCCCATTGCTGATCAGCTTTCTTTGGAACCCCGTCTGTGGTGATGTGCTCCCTGCTTATATCGCAGCAATTTTCTCTGAATGCCCTGCACTCGGCCCAGACCTCTAGTTGAGAACAGCCAGCCTCCCTGCGCCACGTGCATCTGTTCATTGTCTCTCTCCTCCTTTCACTTGCCATCCCCTTGAGGGCAAGTCTTGGTCTTCCCATTTTTCTTTTTCTTTAATATTTTTATTGATTTCAAATAAGAAGGGAGAGGGAGAGAGAGATAGAAACATCAATGATGAGAGAGAATCATTGACAGCTGCCTCCTACATGTCCCACACTGGGGATTGAGCCCACACCTGGGCATGTGCCCTCATGGGGAATCAAACAGTGATCTCCTCCTGGTTTATAGATTGATATTCAACTACTGAGCCACGCCGGCCGGGCCCATTTTTATATTTCTTAATCCATTACCTGACTCAAAGCAAGCCTTCACAAATGCACATTGAATGAGTGATTGAATGCATGAATTTGGAACATACGTTTCCTCACTCATGGAGCCCACAACTTCTGCATGAAGCTGGTCCACCATATATCAAACACATACCCATTCTAGACTTGATTCAGAAAGAATTGGTTTTCCAGAACGTCACTATTTGAGGGGGTCTTTGCTTCCTGGTTATTTGCAATGTCTGGCAGGAATAGGCTGAAGTAATTAGGAACTGGATGCTGACTAGGGAGGAAAATAAAGTCTTCCCTGGGAGGCTCCTGAGACCCAGCTGCAGGGATGTCTTCCGGGAAGGCAGGCATAAAAAGAAGAAAAAAACCTCCTGAAGGATTGTCAAGTAATCTAAGCTGATCCAACGATCCACTAGCACATAAAATATGGAACCTGAGTTACGTTCGGTATCAGTGTGATGTGACTGTAGGAGTTTGGAGGGGCAGAGCTGTAGGGGTTGGATAGACCATCGCAAAGTACTGGGGAAATTTGGTCACACACAGGTGGTTTTTAGCACGCGTCCTTGACAAAAACAGACAACTACAACAAAAGGAGAATTAGGCATGAATAGTGCTGCTGCTCATGATTTCACTCAGTGAGCGGATGCCCCAGAGTGGCATCAG
The DNA here is from genome assembly GCF_014108235.1 of Myotis myotis. Taxonomy (NCBI): domain Eukaryota; kingdom Metazoa; phylum Chordata; class Mammalia; order Chiroptera; family Vespertilionidae; genus Myotis; species Myotis myotis. The sequence goes on along the minus strand of NW_023416317.1, from coordinate 35,175,277 downwards.
GAGGGGGAGGGGCCAATCTGGTGGTCTCTAAGAGGGTCTCCTCTTCCTCCAGGCCTCTGGTGGGGTCAGCATCAGGCCACCCTGAGTGTGTACAGGGAATCATTCTTCACAGACAGGACCCTGCACTTACTGTACAACCCAGCAAGCCCACTCGGAGGCATTACCCTAGAGAAGAACAAATGAATGCCTCATAAAAACCTCTGCGTGAATGTTTTTAGTCACTCTGTCCATCAACCTAAACTGGAAATAATCCAGATAGCCTCCCAAGGTTGGATGGCTAAAACAGGGTCACTAGGTACAGGCCAACCTCAACTGGTGCTTGACCAAGGAGGCGATAGGCCATGGTCATTTTGAACAAGCTAGGGGTATTAAGTTACAGATTGTATGATGAATCATCCTAAACCTTAGACGCCTAAAACAGCAACAATGGCGTATTTTGCTTAGGAATCTTCAGTTTTGGCAGGTCTTGATGGAAACAGCTTGCCTCTGCTCCACATGGTGTCAGTGGCTTAACTGAGGCAGAGGCCCAACTTCCAAGATGGCTCACTGGCAAGGTGGCTGGCATGTTGATGCTGGCTCTGGCTTCCTCTCCACATGGGCCTCTCTTTGGGCTGCTTGGGCTTCCTCCTGGCATGGTGGCTGGCTTCCAAGTGTCGGCATCCCAAGAAGCAGGCAGTGGATGCTCCCAGTTTCCTCTTAAGAAGCTAGCTCTGTGTCACTCCGCCCTGTTCTATTGGTCAGGCAGTCATGGAGCCCAGATTCAGAGGGGGGTGATATAGACCACATCTGAGTGGCAGGAGTGTCAAAGAATATGGGGAACACATTTAAAAACCATCACATTTATCATTTACCTTCTGCCCTGCTAGAGACTTTGACCCCCGAGGAAGGTGTGCCTGAATGGCTGCATGAGGGAATGTACGGCCACACCAGAAATCATCTTGCCTGCACCAGGCAAGGCTGTTCACTTTACTCTTTCCTCCTCTCAAAGTCCCCTACCCAACCTTTGCCCCAAGCACCTTGTGGGATTCTAATGTGAGCATGATTTGGGAGCTTCCTATAGTGAACAGTAAAGTTTACAAAACTCTACAATTGCCCTAACTGGTTTGGCTCAGTGGATAGAGCGCCGGCCTGCGGACTGAAGGGTCCCAGGTTCGATTCCGGTCAAGGGCATGTACCTTGGTTGTGGGCACATCCCTGGTAGGGGGTGTGCAGGAGGCAGCTGATGGATGTTTCTCTCTCATTGATGTTTCTAACTCTCTATCCCTCTCCCTTCCTCTCTGTAAAAAAAATCAATTCAAATATATTTTTTAAAGAACTCTACAATGATGTAAGGCACTATTTTATATCTTACTAGAGGCCCAGTGCACGAAATTTGTGCACTTGGTGGAGTCCCTCAGCCTGGGCTATACCCTCTCGTAGTCCGGGAGCCCTCGGGGGATATCTGACATCCTTAGTGCTGCTGCAGAGGTGGGAGAGGCTCCCGCCATTACTGCTGCGTTCACCAGCCATAAGTCCATTGACCACCAGGGAGCAGCTCCTGCTTTGAACATCTGTCCCCTGGTGGTCAGTGCACGTCATAACAACATATCATTCTGCTGTTCGGTCAATTTGCATATTAGCCTTTTGTTATATGGGATTTTTCCTCCTTCTTTAGGCTACATTTTTGTGACTTGTTTCAGTATAGTAGTGACTGAATATAGATATTTTGGGAATGACATAAAAGTCTTCTCTATTTTGACAGAGGTGGGGGTCTGTTTGAAATGAAGGACTGAACTGAAAGGAATACATGTGTGCCAGTACTGGGGCCCTGGACACAAGAGTAAGAGATACAAATTCACACTAAGGTTTTGGTGGCCAGTAACTTCTTCTCATATCTCCCTGTCCAGAGAGAGCTGTGCTTTAAGAGCCGTTGCTTAACCAGCATTGCACACACTCCAAAGAAATGCATCTCTAAAGTTTGAGACCCCAATGAGTCACTGATATTACAGTTTTGCTACTGTTTGGTACTGCTTCTCTTTTCTTTGTCTGATCACATATATCCATGGTCGGCAAACTGCGGCTCATGAGCCACATGTGGCTCTTTGGCCCCTTGAGTGTGGCTCTTCCTAAGCCTTAGGAGTACCCTAATTAAGTTAATAAGAATGTACCTGCCGAAACCGGTTTGGCTCAGTGGATAGAGCGTCGGCCTGCGGACTGAAGGGTCCCGGGTTCGATTCCAGTCAAGGGCATGTACCTGGCTTGCGGGCATATCCCCAGTGGGAGATGTGCAGGAGGCAGCTGATCGATGTTTCTGGCTCTCTGTCTCTCTCCCTTCCTCTCTGTAAAAAATCAATAAAATATATTTAAGAAAAAAAAAGATTGAACACATTTAAAAAAAAAAAAAAAAGAATGTACCTACCTATATAGTTTAAGTTTAAAAAATTTGGCTCTCAAAAGAAATTTCTTTTTTTACATATATATATTTTATTGATTTTTTACAGAGAGGAAGGGAGAGAGATAGAGAGTTAGAAACATTGATGAGAGAGAAACATCGATCAGCTGCCTCCTGCATACTCCCCACTGGGTATGTGCCCACAACCAAGGTACATGCCCTTGTCCGGAATCGAACCCGGGACCCTTGAGTCCGCAGGCTGATGCTCTATCCACTGAGCCAAACTGGTTAGGGCTCAAAAGAAATTTTAATCGTTGTACTGTTGATATTTGGCTCTGTTGATTAATGAGTTTGCCGACCACTGACATAGATGATTTGCCTAGAGCTGCGTCATATCCTGTGAGACAAGCACGGTGTCCTTTGGGGTGAACTTGGGCAGAGACTTCAAGTTTAGATTGAAACTTTAACTCAAAGTTTTAAATTGGGAGAGTTTCTCTAAGGCTCCTCGGCACACCTCCACCACCACCACCATCTGCCCCATCCTTGTCGGAGTCTTTCTTACTCACCTTGGTAACCCTCTCCTTTTTTTCTGCTGTCAGGGAACCTGTCCTATAGCAAAGAAATTAAATCATACTAAAGTGTTAGTGGCTACCCGGGGCTTAGTTTGTTGCCCTTCCCATGGAGATATTTGTGGTTTCCAAGGAGATGCTGAGCTAGAGCGATTCTGATTTCAAAGAAATGATTCTCTAACCCTAGACCTTACCTAACAGGATAGCAAGAATGAGAGTTTTTTGAGGAAGAGGTTTCTTCCTGGAGATCCTCAAACACTCAGTCCTTCTTAGGAAGTGAGTGACTTGGTGAGCCTCCGCGTTATTTCCAGTTCTAGTTCTGTGGTAACAGTGCTCATCTCACCAGGGTTACCTGGTCCCTAAGACGTAGGAGCCTCCCATGTCCATTTCTCTTCTGCTTCGTTGAAGCAGATGCCAGCTGGCTTGCCTTTTAGCAGTTAAATATGCAGCCTCTGTACAAATCAGCTATTAAATCTGCAGAAGTAGAGTATTTTACAAGTAATCAGTCCATGCAGATTGCACATAAATCATGTCTGCTCTGGCCCTTTGGACGCTAATGTTCCCTTATTAAGGCATAAGTAAGCCTTCCTGTTCTCATCCATCCTTCCAGACTTTTTTTAATTACTGAAAAGTATAGCCTGCTTGTCGCTACACCCCCCTCTTCCACACACCCCCCCCACCTTTTTTGAGGTTCATTTTGTTTTTCTGGAGCTTGCCAAATTGCCATAGGAAGCTGGGTACCCCGTGAATGGATTGAGCAAAAGGAAATTCTTATCTCTAAAAGGAAGCGGTTACCACGTTTCTGTTTGTGATATTCTTGGCCAGTTAAAATTTCTGTGAAATATGTTCTGATGGCAGCACCAGTACCCCCGGGAGGGGGGGAGTATTGGTCATGCTCGGTGTACAAAAAGGAACATATCTCCCACTGAAGTCTTGGAGATGGAGGGGGGGAGATAAATAAGTCATTTCATGAATGTCATTCCGCCCCAATACACAGAGAACTTGCGTTGCTTTTCACAGAAGACTGAAAGCTCAGCCACCCTAATATGCACATTATTTTAACATTTTCCCATTTTCTTTTCAAACTGTAGCTACACATCTTCACTCTAATATACGTGGATCTCTGCTTCCAATTTCGCTGGCCGTGCTATTAGTGTTCGGCCAGTTTTTCTTTCGGTCTGAAATGACTTTCTAGGAACATGGAAGCATAGTATTATTCCTGTGGTTTGGTCTAAAGAAGAAAAATTCAGGGCCTTTACACCAGGCCCATAAAAATACTACCGTCTCCGTTTAGAGATGTTTTATGAATATGAATTCCTGTCTAAATAATTCCTGCTGAGGGTAGGAAGGACTTTGGAGTTTGGAAATTGTAACAACAACTTATTATTTTCTCTTAGCAAGCACAGCGAAGGTGACACATCTCTCTTGTGGTTTTTTTTGTTTTTTGGGTGTTTTTTTTTTGATGGGCTGACACCATAATGCACCGTATTGCTTTTTAGATCCTGCTTTAAAATCACGTACCCAGATCATAGTAGAACTGAGGCAGTGTGAGGTGTAATTTTCCTCAGAGAGGGGGAAAAAGACAGAGAGCAGGTATGCCTTGGTGTCACTTCATAAGTCACAGGATGGCTGGTGATGACATCTTAACAGAAAGAGGAGCCAGCCCGGGTACTGAGTGCTGGGCCTCCGGTGTTTGGGTCATATGTTAAACTAGAGGCCTGGTGCACGAATTTGTGCACCGGTGGAGTCTGGCTGGCCTGCTCTGATAGGGACCGATCCTGCCAGGCTGGCCCGGGGGAGGGGATGCAGGAGGTTGGCTGGCTGGCCCTGGCCCCAGTCGGGGTGGGGGAGGCCGACTGGGGGTGGAGTCGGCCGGCCCCACCCCCTGGTCAAACGCCCAGTCGAGGGGACAATTTGCATATTAGCCTTTTATTAATATAGGATTATACTCTAGATTTCATAAAGGCCGAGGTGCTTTATGTAGTCTTCAAAGAGATTATGCGGTCTTTTGTACTATGGTGTTTAAAAATAAAATCTCAAAAAAAATCCCCACCCCCCCTCCTCTACTTCCCTCTTGTTGGCAGCTGCTGAGATGGGTTGCGGATTAAACAAGTTAGAGAAACGCGATGACAAACGGCCTGGAAATATCTATTCAACTTTGAAGAGGCCTCAGGTGGAAACCAAGATAGATGTGTCCTATGAATACCGCTTCCTGGAGTTCACGACCCTGAGTGCCGGTGAGTACAGCCACCCCCGTGTTCTGGGGACGGATGCGCTCCACCCTTGGCAGGGTCTGCAGCTGAGGCTGCCCCATCAGTGTGTGTGTGGGGGTGGGTGCTGACAAGGACATACTGGGGAGGTGGGCAGGGGGGAGGGCTGCGGGAAACTCTAAAGCAGTGGTTCTCAACCTTGGCTGCACATTAATCAGGATTTTAACAAGATTCTAATGTGCAGCCAAGGTTGAGAACCACTGTTCTAAAGGGTTGGCCCGCCCAAAGGGGACTGCTTACAGAAATCCATATTTTTTTGTGTGTGAAACCCTTTCACATTGTAAAAGAGAGCAACTAATTAAAATGATAATCAATTAAAACCATACGTGAGCCGACTGATACACATGAGTGGGCTGAACTTGCCCATGGGCCAACCAGTGTGCAGACCCTGCGTGATGCCAAGCCACGTGGATAAGGAAAACGTGCCTCATCTCCTCATACTAATCTGGTCATCCAGCCCAATTCCCCTGCCCACGGTCTCCCATCTTTCAATAGTGCTTGTCAGCCTGGGCTTTGCCTCACCTGAGCCAGGGAGCGTCCAGGTCACCTGTCACCAGCAGCCTCCCTCGGGCACTGGGTGGCTGGCAGGTGACAGTCAGTGGTTTCCTCCCGGAGCATTTGCTGAGCGCTGAGCACTGACTGTGTAGGCTGGTGCTGCAGGGCAAGGGTTTCCTGGAGCCTCTTACCTGAAGGCAGAACAACTCATACACATGAGGTGAAAGCTCAGCACGTTATAATGCAAGTAGGAAAACATGTAAAGTATGTTTTCGGAAGAGGAAGGGAGCATTCTTCCTTATGGGGCAGGGTAGGGGGGGTAGGGCCATCCCTGGATGTTGTGAGCATAAACCAGGTGCTACAAAACTAAAGCATCTTAAGATACTTCCTCCCTGGGTTTCTGAGTATATTTTAAGCTTCTAGTAACAGAAAAGGTAATTAGTGGGACAAGGCCTCCTGTCTGTGGGTGTGAGTCCTGGCTCTGCTCTGGAGTCCCTGGCCAATGGCTAGGCCTGCAGCATCCTCAGCTATCAGATGAGCACATGAATATCCACCTCAGGGCAGCTGTGATGGTTAGGAGAGGGAAGATGTGTGAAGCTCTTAGCACTATGTCTGGCATGTAGTAGGACTGACTACTAGTAGTACTACCACTCCTCCTCCTCCCCCTCCCCACCATCTCCCTCACCTCACCTTCCTCTCTACTTATCCTCCCCCTTCTCCTCCACCCTCCTCCCCTTTTTCCCTTCTTCCTCCTCCCCTTCTTCCCCTCCCCCACTACTCCTGCTGCAGCCATCTCCCAGCTGAAACTCCACTTGTTTCCCAAGCCCTGAGAAAGATGGACAGCCGGGTGTCTCTGTGTACCCCTCCAAGTCCCCCAAACTGAACCCAGCAACTTCCTCATCAGGTTGCTTTCCACTGGCCTCTTAAATAGCCAGACTTGACACTTTAGTCCCCTGTGACCATGCCCTCTCCTCACCTACAATTTCCATTCCGTCACCCAAGCCTATTAAAACTACCTCTAGAAATTCTAGAAATGCTTATAATAGAGCTAATGTAGCCCAAGCAAGTGCAAACACAAAATTATTTGGAACATCTGGTCAACCATTATTTGTTCAATGACTATTTGAGTGCCCACAACATTCTAGGCATTGCAGAATGATTAAGGAAAAAGAAACAAAAACAAAAACAAAACCAAAAGCATGTATAGGGAGAAAGATTGGAAGGAAATGTATGGAGATGTTATAAATTGATTGTCAGGGTGTTGATATTATGGGGCGATTCTTTTTCCCCTTTTCACATATTTTTTTGCATCGCAGTGTATTTCCTCTGTTATTAAGAAGGGTACTTTTTGCTGACCTCCTTTGTCTGCCCACTGCTTCCCCCCTCATCATCTGAATCACTTCCCTAACCTCCTCATCTGTCTCTGCTTCCTTATGCGCGCCATAGCACCCACACTCTATTTTCTTTGATTGAACTACCTCTTTTTCTGATTATAAAAGGAACATATGCCCATTATAAAATGTTATGAAGGACATTAGAAAAATCCTAACTGGTCTCCCTGCTTCTGCCCTTGTCCCCCTACACCAGTGATGGCGAACCTTTTGAGCTTGGCGTGTCAGCATTTTGAAAAACCCTAACTTAACTCTGGTGCTGTGTCACATATAGAAATTTTTTGATATTTGCAACCATAGTAAAACAAAGACTTATATTTTTGATATTTATTTTATATATTTAAATACCATTTAACAAAGAAAAATCAACCAAAATAATGAGTTCGTGTGTCAGAGGTGTCATAGGTTCGCCATCACTGCCCTACATTTCACATCACCCTTCTGCTCAAAGTCCTGCCATGGCTCCCCTCATCCCCGAGTGACACTGGCCTCCCTGTGTCCTCATTCTCCTGCCATTTGTCCTGCCTGTCCTCCACTGCAGCCGTGCTGTTTCCCGTAGCCCCCAGGCCTCCTCCGGGTGTTTGCACTGCCTGTTTCCTCTACCTGGAAGTCCTCCCAGATATACCCTTCACTCAAACTCTTTACCCCCTTCTCTGTGGACTTTTCCCTGACCACCTACTTAAAATTTCCACCTACCCTCCAGCCCCCCATCCCTTCCCCTTCCATAACACTTCTTACCTCTTACATGCTGTATGTTTTGCTTATTGTTATTTGCGTCCTTATTTGTTGTCAGTAGGAGGTGGAAGCCCTTCTGCTGAGTGCAGTGCAGGGAATTGTGGCTATTTCATCCTGGGCTGTATCTTAGTACTTAAAACAATGCCTGGCACATAGTAGATATTAATACATATTTGTCGAATGAATACTCAATGTATATTTTTGTATCCTGCTTTTTTGCCACTTAACATTGTATAGTGAGGCATGCCCCCTGTCGTCCCATATCTTCCCAAAATATGATTTAATGGCTATACATGATTTAATCACTCAGCATACCATAATTTATTTAGCAGTCCCCTTTTATTGGACACTTAAGTTATTTTGGGCTTTGGGCTAATATAAATAATGTTGTGATAAGCCGTGCTGGACATAAATCTTTGTGCACATTTCTGATTATTTCCTCAGGAATTACTGAGTTGAAAGATACAAATGTCGAGACTCTTGACAAATTTGCTGAATGGCCCTCCAGCTAGGACCTGTTTGTGTAAAACACAAATCTGATCCTGCCGAACCCTGTGGCTGGTTCCCTGCCTGGATGAATGAAATGGGGCTTCCTGCTGGTGCTCAGGGCTCTCAGCTTGGCCTGGCCCTTTGCGGGCCCTCCTCATCTCTGGGAGGACGTGTGCTGTGGCCCTTGGCCTTGCCTGCTTCCCCCAACCCCCTGCCCTTGCCCAGGACCCTCACTTCCCAGCTTCCGGACTAGCACAGGGCTGGCCCCACCCCTCCCTGCTTACCAGAATCCCACCCATCTGCAATTGTTTCTTCTTGACCTCCGTCCAGTCGGAATTACCTTTTTCTCTACACCAATAGTTTGTCAGTATCATCCTCTGATACTCTATTACATCATAGATTATACTTATTTGTGTTTCCTTGAGAGCAAAGACCAAGCCTTGCTCATCTTTCCAGTCTTCCTTCTCGTTCATGCTTCCTGAATAGCGTGCCCTGAATAGTCAGTTGCGTTCTAATAAACCTTCAGAGCAAAGGCTGCGTATGCTGGCTCCTTTCCCTGGCAGCCTCTCAAGTCCTTTCTCAGAAGTCCTAATGGGATTGTTCGCTATGGCTCCAGAGCGGAGACAACGTTTCTCGAGAACCTACTGTGTGCCAAGTCCTGTGAGGGGGCATTGCCTTCCTCACCTGATTTTCCCCTAACTTTCAACTTTGCCGAAGTGTAATTTGAGCCCCTGACACTGCAGGGTCCTGTTAGGCCAGTGAAACCTTCATCTCGTCAAGATACAGAACCTTGCCATCGCCCCAAAGGTGTGCTCGTGCTCCTTGGGTATCCTTTGTCCAACCCTTTTGTCCCTAGAAAACCAATCCTCTGCTCTGTCTCCGATTTTATTTACACAACTTTCCAGCGTATTCTGGTCTGGCTTTTCCCATTCCGCTGACTTATTTTGAGATTCATTTGTGTTGTTTGGTGTGTCTGTAGTTCACTCCTATTTTACCGCTGAGTTGTATTCTCATGTATGGATGTACCACAGTTTGTTTTGCTTTTCACCCATTGCTAGACACTTGGGTCATTTCTATTTTGGGGTGATTACAAATTAAATTTGTCTTTGTGTGGCTTCTGACGTCATTTTATCCTCACAGTATCCCTGTGAGGTATATAGTTCACTCCTGCCTTTTTTCTTTTTCTTTTTTTTGCTGATGAGGAAACACTCAGAGAGATTACGTAACATTTCTAAAGGTGCAATGCTAGGAAGTGACTGGGGCAGAATTTGAACCCAGATCTCTTGGGCATCAAAACTCTTGAGCCTTATAAACCACAGGGTGCTAGACAAATAGGTATTAACACCAGTTAGAACATTCTTGTTAGGAAACTTGTGTTATCATAAATCTTTGTGCACATTTCTGATTATTTCCTCAGGAATTACTGCGTTGAAAGATGCGAATGTATCTTTAGAACATTCTTGTTAGGAAACTTGTGTTATCATGGAGAGGGACGTACAAATGTTCCTCTTCTATGTGGTTTTGGCCATAGAAGATTTTCCAGTAGCACTGGACATGCTTATTTTTCAGAGAAGATGCTCATCTGACTTAACACATTGCCACCTGCGATCTCACTTGTAGGGCGGGCAGAGGCGACAAGCAGCAGGAATCTCACAGTGAAGCACACAGCTGCCAAAAAATCTCAGTTCTGGGTGATGTGATCAGGTCTTACATTTTCAATTAACTCTGGTCACCGAGGGAACGAACTCGCCCTTTGATGGGTTTCATCCCAGACAGAGGCCCATAAAGCATTACAATTTCCGCACAACGGTGCCTCGTTATCCCTTTTACGTGTGGGTTTTGCCAGCTTCCCTGTGCCAGGCCACTCTCACACCACTTGAAAGCTACCTGTGTCAGCTCCATCAGAACCGACTGGGTTTTATATGTGCTCAGTGCCTGGTATGGTTGGCACAGTGAGTGATCTGAATAATGAAGCTAGTGCCTAGAGCTTGATCTTTGCTTGAAAGGTCTAGTCTTACACCATCCAGTGTAGCAGCCACCAGCCATATGGCTTTTTAAGTGTAATAATTAAAGTGAAATAAATTTTTAAAAATTCAGTTCCTCTGACACACTAGCCCCACTTCAGGTGCTCAGCAGCCACAGGTGCGGATAGAGAATGCTTCCATTGGCACAGGAAGTTCTGTTGGGCTGCTCTGATCTGTTTTCAAGGAAGGATAACAGTTCCAGGTCTGAATCTGCATCTCTAACTCAGATTAATGTACCATTTTTATTATGAACGCTTACCGTTGGGGTCTTTAGGGACCAGAGGATAACAGTTCATTGGTCCCACAAATACTTATTGAATGCCAATCTGGGGCCAGGATGTTGTGTCCGAAGGACATATGGGTGAACCAGATAGGAGGTTTATCCCGATTGTCTTAGCTCAGCTGCCATAACAGAATACGCCATCCTGGGTGGCTTAAACCACAGACATATATTTTCTCATGGTTCAAGAGGCAGAAAGTCCGAGATCAGGGGGGTCAACATGGCTGAGTTCTGGTGAGGACTCTCTTCCTGGCTTGTAGACAGCCGCCTTCTTGCTATGTTCACACATGGCTACGAGAGTTCTCTACTGTCTCTTCTTATAAAGACATTAATCCTATTGAATTAGAGTCCCTCCCCGTTACTACCTCCTTTAACTTAAATTACTTCCTTATTTCAAATACAGTCAGATTGAGGGTTACGGCTTTCACATTTGAATTTTGAAGGGACACAAATGTGGTCTAGTTCATTTGTTTTGATTGGTTCAAAATCTCTTAAAAATGAAGAACTAGGCGCTTGTAAATACTCAGTGCTAAAGTGATGGTGATCAAGGGAACATGGTAGCTCCCAGTCTTTCTGGAAGGGTGTGTGTGTGTGTGTGTGTGAAGGAAGGCTTGAGATGTGCAGGTGGATTTGGAGTTAGCTAGGCAGAAGGATGAAGGTGAAAGGAGATGATGTTTTCAGGTAAAAGGGATGACCTAGCGGAGGGCCCAGAACCCAGAGACTACACTGTATATGGGGGAAACTGGCAGCAGTTCAGTTTAGTTCAGTGGTTCTCAACCTTCCTAATGCTGCGACCCTTTAATACAGTTCCTCATGTTGTGGTGACCCCCAATTTCATTGTTACAAATTGAACATAATTAAAGCATAGTGATTAATCACAAAAACAATATGTAATTATATATGTGTTTTCCATTGGTCTTAGGCGACCGCTGTGAAAGGGTCGTTCGACCCCCCAAAGGGGTTGCGACCCACAGGTTGAGAACCGCTGGTTTAGTTGGAATGTGGCCTTTGGGAGAAGAAAGTGGGACCAGATGACTAAAGGTTCTAGGTCTTGGCCTGAGGAGTCTAGATTCTCTCAAGAGCACTGAGGGTTTTAAGGAGGGGAGAGGTGACATTATCAAATTCATATTCTGAAGAATCTGCTCTGGGTTTAGATGAAGAAGGATGGAAAGAGTACAACTGGGGAAAAGGAAACCATTTGGAAGCCATTGCAATTATCAGGCAAGAGGTTAAGGTAGTCTCCGCTGAGGGAGTTGCAGCTGGGAAACAAGAGAAGTGAGTGGGGTCAAGAGAGATCAGGAGGTGGTCCCAGAGTCTGATTGGCAGGTCAGGGAGAGGGGCTGGTAGAGAGGATGTGGGTTTGCTGGGCACCTGGTTGGCTGGTGTGAGGGCCACACAGCTGGCTACTCTGATTCTGCTTTAAAGCATTTTCAAAGAAGGCTGCCACTTAATCATCCAAGTAGCCCTGAGAACCAGAGGGAAGGTATTGCATTTCTCTCTCTCTTTTTTTTTTGGATGAAGAAATTGCCTTGACAGATAGTAAAGTAGGAAGTGGGACCAGTGTTTGAAATCTCTTCACTCAGGAATTTTTGGACTGCACTCGAAAGAGGGCTCAGTGCCAACCTGTCAGGCCTATTGGCTGGTGTATTTATTTAAATAACCGTGTTGAGCTATAACTTATATACAATAAAATACACCCATATTAAGTGTATAGTTTTATGAGTTTTGATAAATGTAAATACCTGTGTAACTTACCACCACACTCAAGATACAGAACTTTTCCAGCACCCCCAAATATTTCCTCCTGCCTCCTTCAGCCCTTACCCCAGACAGCCGCTGATCGGCTTCCTGCCACTGTAGATTCCTTTTGCTTCTTTCGCAATAGCATAGGAATGGAAGCACACAGTGTAGGTTCTGTGGTGTCGCACTTCTCTAACGCAGCACAATGCTTTTGCGATTCATCCATGCTGTTGCATGTATTACGAACCCATTCCGTTTTGTTTCTGAGAAATATTCTATTGGTTGGATATGCAAACAGTTTGTTTGATCATTCTCCTGTTAGACGTTTGGGCTGTTTCCACTTTGGGGCTATTATCAAACAAACGGCTGTGAACATTTGTGAGCAAGTCTCGCGTGTAGATGCAGGTTTTCATCTCTATTGGGTAAATATGCAAGAGTGGAATTGCCGAATTGTTTGGTAAATGTATGTTTACTTTTGTCAGAAATGGCCCAGCTGTTTTCCCAAGTAGTTGCACCATTCTTCATTCCCAGCAATGTACGAGAGGTAGTAGCTTCATTTATTACATGTGATAATTAGAGCTATTTATTTGGTACCTTCTGTTGTGTTAGTCAATTTCAGACCAGCTAACAGCAGTCATAGGAGGTGCGTAGAATCACCTCCATGGTATATATAAATCGAGATCTTGACTTTGGAGAGGTTATAAAAGTAACTTGTCCTGGGCCACCAAGCGGTTGGATGTTGGTAGTACATCCCGTCATCTTACTGAACACTGGAGCCTTTACTTTCGGCTCTTGGTCCCTGAATCTCCTGCACACCGTCGGGAGCTTAAACTAAGTGGAAGGGCTTCACCAGGGAAAGGTTGGAAGGAACTCATGCTTTATCGCACGTCTCCTTCAAGCTGGTCTTCTGTTCCCCCTCTTACATTCTTGCTTGTAAAACACTCCCATGACACACATTGCAATTTCTAGGATCAGTTCTCATGGCCACATTTTTAAAATTCCCATCTGTATGGTTTTCCTGTCTGAGAGGTCTTTAAGCGCTGACCTTTGGGATTTTTTCTTTGGTGTTGTGCTGGCCAGGCTCATGCTTCGATTTTGGCTGTCAGCATTTTAACGTTAAGCTCTGAATATCAGTTTGGGGTGGCCGTGATAATAACAGAGGATGACATTCATTATGCAAATCATGCACATTGTGTAACGAATCATGTAAGGGTCCCATTTTTATTGAACTTCCGGTCTGGGTAACCGTAGCTCTAAACACAACTGCCAAAGCAGTTGATAGTCATTGTCTATGTAAATTGTCCTTTAAATCTCTCCTCACAATTAGGAAAAAGCCTAATCTAAAAAGAAGGATCATGACTTACATTAAGGTCTAAAAATTAACAGACTGAAGTGTTTTGGGGCTAAGAGTGTGGGTGCCTAGTGGCCAGTTAAAAACCCTGGCTCTGTCTGATTTCATGGGTTGTGAAGGGAGGTGATAAGCAAGGTTTAAGACAGCATCCCAAATAATGTTAACCTCCAGAGACAGACTACAAGCCTTTAGGACTAATCATTGCTTTAACGGAGTGTTTCTCCAACTTTGAGGGAGATTCAGAACCAGCTGGAGGGCTTGTTAAAACCCACAACCTCAGCCCCAGAGTTTCTGATCCATTAGGTCTGGGGCAAGGCCTGAGAATATGCATTTGTGACAAGTTCCCAGAAGTTGCTGGCCTTGGGCGGGGGCCGGGGGCAGGGGAGTCACACTTTGAGAACCTTCAAAGGCCAGGTAGAGCGCAAATTTCTTATATCTAAGTGGAGATAGGAGAGAAAAATGATACTGGTGTGATTTTTTAAAGCAGTGGTTCTCAACCTTGGCTGCACATTAGAATCACCTGGGAATCTTTTTAAAATCCTGATTTCTGGGCCTCATCCTCCGGAAATTCTGTTTCTTTGTTATGGGGTGGGGCCACAACATTAGTAACAAAGAAACAGAATTTCTGGAATCAGGATTTTAAAAAGATTCCCAGGTGATTCTAATGTGCAGCCAAGGTTGAGAACCACTGTTTTAAAGTATATCATTAATTCAATAAATACATTCACACCTAATTGTATATTATGACCAACTCATTTACTGCCTTAAAGTAGCTTTTAATGTATTTGGAAAGACAGGCCATCCTCCTAAAAAAAGAATACCAGTTGATGCAACTTTGCTTTAGCCCAGTGATGGTGAACCTTTTGAGCTCGACATGTCAGCATTTTGAAAAACCCTAACTTAATTCTGGTGCCGTGTCACATATAGAAATTTTTTGATATTTGCAACCATAGTAAAACAAAGATTTATATTTTTTATATTTATTTTATATATTTAAATGCCATTTAACAAAGAAAAATCAACCAAAAAAATGAGTTCGTGTGTCACCTCTGACATGTGTGTCATAGGTTCGCCTCACTGGCCTAGACCTACATTTTCAGCTACATGGCTCATCACACTTACCTCTAACCACTCCACCTTAGAAGCAGGTCTGCTGGCTGTGGTTGGCTCCGGCAGTCACGTGGTCCAGCCTCCTCCTTGGCTCCGTTGTTTGGAAGACTTTGCCTTAATTAGGTCTGCATCCCCTCTGTTCCCTGCACCCCCTTTTTATCCTTTTGCCTTGCCCCTGCCAGTCTGACCAGGCGCCATAGAAATGACGTAAGTTGGCAGCCTAGAACAAGCGTTAATGGACTGAGCTTGAGTCCTGATGTACCCGGGAGTTGGCGAGGAGTGACCCCTGGCCGCAGGTGCCTTCAGGTGTGGGTTCCCCTTTACCGGGAAGCCCCACATAGGAAGCTGTGGAGAAGAACCAGGGGGTGGAGTGGTTATTTGCATTATAGGAGGATTCTTGGTTTAAAGTGGGTTTCGCCATGGGGTTCCTTTAGATGGAGCCTGGAGTGCTCTGAAGTGTTTGTTTTGCCATCCTTAATGAGGTGTCTATCGCCTCATGATACCTGCAGCTTTGAACATAACAAATTCATCTATAATATTTGCGGCTCTTCATCAGAATTAAACATAAAGTCACTGATGTTGATGGATTTTTTAATCAGGTAAAACAAACAAACCAATCTTAAAGCAAAATGTGAGGCGCGAGCCATGGAGGAGGGGAGGTGGATGGATAAAAGGAAGACCCAAAGCAGCCCATGATGTTATAGCCAAAGGCATGAGGTCCCCCAGATCTGAGTTAGGGGGGTGCCTCTAAGCTCATCCCCAAGAGAAGGTCCTCCAGCTGCAGCCGTAATCTCAATGACAGAAAGGCTGTTCTGCTCCTGGGCCTTCCCTTGACTTGCTGAGAATCCCTGCAGAATCCTTGTGATGAGCAGTGAACTGAAATGATGATGATGATGATAGTCTTTTTTTTTTTTTTTGAGATGAAAGAATATTTATTTGGGAAGCATTGATTCAGGAAGAAGCTCAAATAATGTTCTGAGTAGGAGACAAAGGCAAGGAGTATGATGAGAAAAAGAAGGTGAATGATTATATTAATAGGAGGAAGGCATTTCTAGATGATGATAGTCTTAATACTGTAATAGTAACCACAGTAATTACAGCTAATGAGCCACACACCATGCTTAGGGTAAGTTAGTCCTCACCGGATCCTGATTTTACAGGTGAGGAAACCAGGCTCAGAGAGGTTACCCAACATGCCCACTGCCACACAGCAAATATGTAATGGGGCTAGAATCAGAGACTTGCCTTCTTCAAATCATTTGCTCTTATGCTATGTTGGCTAAGGAACAGGTCCCTCGGGTGCAGCTTTGCGATGTGGTAGGCTCTGCGCTGTCATTCAGAGATCCCAGCTGGGATGGCCTTCCCTCCCATAGAGCCCTGCTCTGGGAAGAACTTACCTGTCTGTTTGGTGAGTCATGGATGGTGGGCATCAAAATAGCAACTGAGTGTTACGCTGTGGAGTTTCCATGCAGCTCAAGGGATCCTTGCACCTCCAGAGGTGATGTTTCTGTCTTGTTGGATAGATGGGAGGCTCAATCCCAGGGTGCACCTGGCTTGCAGGACCACAGCTTGAACTTGGGTCTTCCATCTCCATGTGGCCTGTGCATGTCACTGCTGCCCAGGCCCCTTGAGGTCTGGGGGTCGGAAGCTACGTTAAGATCATGCTGTCTAGCCCTGCCAGTGTGGTTCAGCAGTTGAGTGTCTACTTATGAACCAGGAGGTCACAGTTTGATTCCTGGTCAGGGCACATGCTCAGATTGCGGGCTCAATCCCTAGTAGGGGGCGTGCAGGAGGCAGCCAATCAATGATTCTCTCTCATTATTGATGTTTCTATCTCTCTCTTCCTCTCTGAAATCATTTAAAAAGTATATATTTTTTAAAAAGATCATGCTGCCTATTGCCCGTTGGGAACCACTTTTCTTATTTGCCAAGGTCAGGAATGTTGGCTAAAGACCCAGTAGGGTACAGTGTTGGCTTCCATTTGTTGCTGGTTTTTAAATAGCGCTGTTTGAACTCTAGCTCCGTTTGGAAGACCCAGTCTTGAACTTGGGTACATGTGGATGGCTGCCACTTAGTCACAGCTTTGTCACCGTGCCAAGCTCAGATTTTATCCTGGGCTGAATATAGACTCCTCCTTTGCTGAAAATAGTGTGTGCTGTAAGGTATGAAAATATTTTTCTTTCCTAGAAAATCATTCCTTGCTCCTCTAGGTAGCATCGACTTCTGTGAAACCATCTGTTCTTCCGACATAATTTCCAGACTATTCAATTAAATAGTTTCTCCTGACCCACTTTCAGCTTCTGTTTCCGTTCACTGTTCATTAATAAATTGTATTGTAGAGTTTTCATGGAGAATATGTGTGTGCGTGTGTGTGTGTATTTAATTTCAGTTTGGGCAACAGCCATTGTCGGGCCCTGTGGATTTATTTAATTTCCTACCTGTGTTTCACTTTTGTTCTCAGTTTCTGTAACTGCTAAGAGTTGGTTGCATTTTTTTGTTTTGTTTTTAAGACTTCATGAAAGGAAGTCTATGACATGAGTTATGAGTTGAAGTTCTGGTTGGGAGATGTGCTAAAAACAGACCCTGTTTTTTTATTTGTTTGTTTTTCAATTTTCTATCTGTGTTTTTTTTTTCAATTATAGTTCATTCAATACTATTCTGTACTAGTGGCCAGTGCACAAAATTCGTGCATGGAGGGGGTGTCCCTCAGCCCAGCCTGCACCCTCTCCAATCTGGAACCCCTCAGGGGATGTCCAACATCCCTCTCGCAATCCGGGACCACTGGCTCCTAACCGCTCACCTGCCTGCCTGCTTGATCACCCCTAACCACTCTGCCTGACAGCCTGCTCGCCCCCAACTGTCCCCCCACCAGCCTGCTCGCCCCCAACTGCCCACCCCCTGCTGGCCTGCTCACCCCTAACTGCCCTCCCCTCCTGGCCTGATCGCCCCTAACCACCTCTGCCTCAGTCCCACCACCATGGCTATGTCTGGAAGGTCTCCTGGTCTAATTAGCGTATTACCCTTTCATTAGTATAGATTAGCTCAGGTGTATAACACAGTGGTTAGACAATCATATACTTTACAGAGTGATCCTCCAGATATTTCAAGTACCCCCAATGGCTCGTACATAGCTATTACAATATTATATTTTTCCCTGTTGACCTCTCCCTGGCCAATCCCACCCCCCAGCACATGCCCTCACCCCCTCATGTCTGTGTCCGTTGGTAATGCTTATATGCATGCATACAAGTCCTTTGATCTCTTACCCCCTACTCCCCCACCCCCCCGCCTTCCCTCTGAGGTTTGACAGTCAGTTCGATGCTTCTCTGTCTCTGGATCTGTATTTTGTTCATCAGTTTATGTTGTTCACAGACCAGACCCTGTTTTTAAACAGAAGATGCAGAGTGGTAAGGAAATCGGTTCCCATGAAACATGTCTTACCGCAGATAAATACGTTTTTACAGCGTTGGCGGGGATTTTTAAAGATAAATGAGATAATATGTGTGAAATGGCTTTAAGCTTTTCTGAGCAAAGCTCATATATACTAGTACATCTTGTATGTTATTGTTCCTTTTGATAATGCAACCATGTGTGCTGTTGGTATTAATGTTATTGTTAAATATTCACTAATGGAGGTAATAAGATTTGATTTAAGAGGAAGGCATTCTTTGCATTCCTTTCTTAATATAAAAACGCATCTTGCTCTTTTTCCAGCTATTCCAAGTCCAAATTAAGAAACAACATTCAGTCTTATATGACAATGGGCTCAGGGCTGTGTGTGTGTGTGTAAGTAAGCAGTAAATTTCAGAGACTTAAGGTTGCCTTCAGTAAAATGAAATTCCTTGGTGATGACTGTTATCTGTCAAAGCAAAACCGAGTTATTTTTCTACAGGGATTCATATGAGCAGTGCTGTGGTAGTGGTCATAACTTTTATCTAATTTGGTTAAAACGGAACCGAAAACAAGTTAATGTTCTATGCACCCCACTAATTATTGTTATTAGCGACACTGATTCAAAGAATTTTTATGAAGAGACTTTATCCAGGATTTCAACCAGATTGCACCGATGCGTCAGCAGGCTTGTAGAATTTTACCTATGAACTTTTTCCAAAAGCAATTCTAGTGTGAAAAGGTATGTGATTCTGGCTTCAAGTTGCATGTCACTGTCATTAACTCTAGTAGGTCATTTCCTCAATTCTGTGTTTCAGACATGCCTTCAGCTATTCCTTGTTTACAGGCCAGATCTCCTGATAAATGAAAATTATCTAGCCAATGAATAGCTGCTACACTTAGCAGCAGGTGGGATTTTTTCCCCCCATTCTGTTGCATAAACATGCTTTTCAGGTGTATACATATGACTGAGTAGGAGGAGGATGCATTAGTTGGACAGCCTTATTGGGCCCTCTTTAGAGAGGAAAGGGAATATTTCAGTTGGGCATCCCAGGTGTAAATTCAGAGTTGCTTGGTAAGCATAAGCACAATATGGCGCCATATGGAATGAATGTTGCTTTTGATGCAAGATTGGTAATCCATTCCCAAGGGAGCTGGCGTACTTGGGTGGGAGGGTTTCCTTCATGGAGAACACAGTCTTGTCTGACAGGATATTCAACAAAATTAATTCATTGACTATTTATTGAATACCTGCTCCTTTTCAAGGTCTAGGCTGGGCATGCAAAGGTGAACAAGAATGTGAGGTCTCTTAATGTAGGAACGAATATCTAAACGTGCTACCCAATTCTGTGTTATGAATGTCCTAGCCCGTGTCTCTTTTCATGTATCTGGAAGCCAGTCCAGTGTGGGCACAGCTGTAATAGAGTCTGTGTTTTGTTTTTTGTAAATATATATGTTTTATTTATTTCAGAGAAGAAGGGAGAGGGAGAGAGAGATAGAAACATCAATGATGAGAGAGAATCATTGATCAGCTGCTCCTGCACACCCTACACTGGGGATCGATCGAGCCTGCAACCCCGGCATATGTCCCAACTAGTAATCAAACCATGACCTCCTGGTTCAAAGTCGATGCTCAACCACTGACCCACACTGGCCGGACAGTAGAGTCTGTGTTTTATCTTGGAAAAGCATCTGCCTCGACTTACTACGATTTATCTTTGACCTGCAGGCCCTGCATGGCTAGAGATTTGTATGCTGTTTGGTGGACAGAGAAAGACCCGGGAAATCCTAGACTCAATCTGACCTTTGGGTCCACCAAACTGCAGCTTGGGAAATCCCCTGGGTTAGTGCCTCTAGCTTCCTGAGGGTGAGGGACTCATCTGGGCTGCTCCTGCCCACAGGCTGTGCTTTTGGGGACTTAATAGATGAGTCCAGGGTGCCCTGGGCATGCACTCCAGGCTTTCAGTCCCTGATGGCGTTCTCAGTGAGAAATGGCCTGTTTGGCAAGGGTGAGATGAAGCTTATGAAAGAAAAGTTACTGCTGCTTCTTCCAACAGCCTGGGCCGAGATGATGCCAGAACCATGACGGGAACAGGGAGAAGGGTATTTAGGGTTTTCTGGGTTTCCTTGCTTGATCCCCCCCAAACTGGTGGCCAACTGCTCCTTTTCTCACTACTCTTTCTTGCCAATCTGGAAACTGTACATGAAAACCCAAACCTTTTCTTATCTTTACTCGGTGGATTCTTATTGTGGACGTTATACAAATGCATTAGACCAAAATAACTAAAATTTAAGAAAACTTATCTAGCTGGGCTGGTTTGGCTCAGTGGTTGAGCGTCAACCTATGAACCAGGAGGTCACAGTTCGATTCCCGGTCAGGACACGTGCCCGGGTTGTGGGCTTCATCCCCGAGAGGGGGCATGCAGGAGGCAACTGATCAATGATTCTCATCCTTGATGTTTCTATCTCTCTCTCCTTCTCTCGTCCTCTCTAAGATCAGTAAAAATATATATTTTTTTAAAAGAAAACGTATCTTTTCTCCTTAATACCCTGTACTTTCTTTGCTATAAAGTGAGATATCAGAGGTGGTTTAAGGGCGGGTCCAGAGCCCCAGAGAGGTGAACCAACCAGGAGTGTTGGAGTTTTAGCCAGAGCTTGGATTGGGGAGCTAAGTTAACAGAGGTAAAAACAACTTTAGCTCAACTTTTCTGCTTATTCGTTGTGTGTTACTGAGCAGCTTGGTAGGCACCCTCCAAGATGGCCCCCAATGATCCCTGCCCCCTGGTCTTCACACCCCGGAGTGTGGGATGACTTGGTGACTTGCTTCTAGTGAATAGGATACAGCAAAAGTGATGGGATGTCACTTCCAAGATGAGGTTGCTAAAGATGGTGGCTTCCATCATAGATTCTCTGTTGTTCACTCCCTCTGCAGGAAGCCAGGTCATTTCCTCAATTCTGTGTTTCAGACATGCCTTCAGCTATTCCTTGTTTACAGGCCAGGTCTCCTGATAAATGGAAATTATGTAGCTGGTGAGTAGCGGCTACATTTATCAGCAGGTGGGATTTTTTCCCCCATTCTGTTGCATAAACATGCTTTTCACGTGTATACATATGACTGAGTAGGAGGAGGATGCATTAGTTGGACAGCCTTATTGGGCCCTCTTCAGAGAGGAAAGGGAATATTTCAGTTGGGCATCCCAGGAGCTGCCCAGTGGAGAGACCTACATGGCAAGGAACTTAGGGGGGCCCTTTGCTAACAGCCCATGGGGAACAGGGCCCCTTCCCAGCAGCCCCGGAGGACCCGAGTTCTGCCAGTACCCATGTGCATGAGCTTGGAAGTAGGTCCTCCCCCAGTGGATCCCTTTGGCCCTAGCCGAGGGCCAGGTGCCACCTCCTGAGAGGCCTTGAGCGAGAGACTCCCCCCTAAGTTGTACCTGGATTCTTGAGTTACAGAAACTACGAGGTAATAAATGTTTATTGTTTTAAGCTATTGCATTTGGGGAATAATTTGTGAAACATCATTAGATAACTAATCAAGGCAGTTTATGTTAAAAGTCTTGTTTCTCTTGAGCCAGACTTCAAATTCATTAGCTGTGTGGTCTTGGGAAAGGCATTTAACCTCTCTGTGCCTCAGGTTCCTCATTTGTAAACAGGAAATGTAGCTTTTGGCTTCCAGCCTCTATCTTGCAGGAAGACTAGCTTGAAGGAGGTGAAATGGGTTTTAATGGACACAATCCACAGTTTCTATCTACCACGGTGAATATAAAGAAGTGGCCATATCAGTGGCTTTTGGGACGCTCTCAAGCCTCTTAAATTCCCAGACTATGTGGCTCCCATTTGGCTGAGGGCAGTTTTCCAGAGGAAGGGGCAGCTAGCACACAGCATCTGGGGCAGGGGCATGGGTCCCTTCAAGGCCATCGGTAAGAGTGATCCCCGTGTGCCCTGCTAGCATGAAAGCAAATGATCACTGTTCATTTTTACAACATTCTTGTCCTTTCTGTGATGGCACGAGCCACGCCTGTAGCTTTTCTCCTTTTACGCCATAGGCCTTGCTGAGCAGAGCGCCTCTCTTCCCAAGACTAAATTATATGTTTAAGAAAAGCCTTCTGCTTCGACCACAGTTATTCATCACCCTGGATGTAAATTGCTAATCCTGGCTTCTAGCTGCGAAAGTCAAGATGGGTGACATTTAAGCATATTGATGGAATGCAGATGCCCTGTGGTTACCCTTCCACAAGGCCCTAGCAAAATAAATGACTGAAGAGAAGTTGGATGATACGGGCATCCAAAGCCGTCTGTTAAACTTGACCATTGTTCCTCACTGGGTGCCAGCATCTGGCCACCCCATCAGGATTAAGGGGTTCCCATGTGTCTCCAGTTCCTTATGGGCTGATTACTTGTAGATACAACTGGATTTTTTTCTTCTTTCTTTCACTTTCTTTTCTTCCCTTCCTTTCTTCCTTAAACTAGGGTCCTCTAATTCAGTCCCCTACTTTAAAAATAAGCATCAAGGTTTTGTCTAGGGAAAGGTGTATATATTATTAGCTCTCTTCAGTTTTTGAGTTTATTGTGTCGTCTTGCTGTTTTTCACTTTTTCTGCTGTCTAGCAAGAAAATAAAATTGCATTCGATTGACATGCTCTCCTGCTGGGGACCAAGATACATTACACTCTTTCTGTGCGTTCCTAGTAGTGATGAAATGGTGGGAAATCTCTGGCAACCTTAAATGAGATAGGCGCTGGCAATTTATCCAGTATTGGGCAGGAATATAATAATTTACTCATTTTTCCCCATTAAGGAAACACCATCTGTGTTGAGGCAGCTGATGCCCAGTGAACACGAGTGTACTTTAACAGAGATGCCATTAATAATTTACCTTAATAGTGTAATAGTTGCCATTTTTGTGACCAAAAATTTGTTTCAGACCCTGCTTTATGGATGAAAAGTAGGATCAATTAATATTGAGTGATGACAGCTTCCCTGCAGAGAGAAAATAGGAAATCTTGGTGTCGTCATCCGCCCTGTGACTAAGAAATAGCTTTTCTTAATTGTATGGAACAGAGAAACCCAGGGGGATGTAATTCATTTCTCTCCAGCTTGCAATGTAAATTGAAAGTAAAGAAAAATAACCCCACGCCAGAGTGGGGACGTGAACTCAACCACTGAGCTATGTCTGAGTTGGAGGATTTGCTGGAAACGAGCAGACAGCTTTCCCCCAAGATGGGGGGGGACAGCTTTCCCCCAAGATGGGGAGATGCCTTTCACATTGGCATTGCTCCAGGCTCCTCTGATGTCACATGAGCAGTGTGTTTCTCTCTCTACTCCCAGATCTTCTCACGGTTCATTCCTCCCCCTCCTCCTAGGCCCGCCTCCTCAGAGGCCTTCTCTTACCTTCCTGCCTAACACAGCCCCTCCCCTCGCCCTCTCCACTTTCAACCTCTACTCCCTGCTTTCCTTTCTTCATAGAACTTGTCATCACTTGACATCATGCAATGTTATTTTAAAAATACATTTTTAATTGATTTCAGAGAGGGAAACATCAATGATGAATCATTGATCGGCTGCCTCCTACACCCTCCTCCCCCACCCCCTACCCTGGGGATTGAGACTGCAACCCGGGCATGTGCCTTGACCAGAAATCAAACCCTGTGACCTGGTTCATAGGTCAACGCTCAACCACTGAGTCATGCCTGCCAGGCCATGCAATGTCATTTTTGTTGTTGTTATTTATGGTTTCCCCCAACCATAATGTGAGTTCCATTTTGCCTTGTTCACTGCTAAACCCTGGAGCCTTAGTGCTGAGGGCGCTTGTTGAATCACTCATATAAAAACTCCATAAAACAAGATAATTTAAAAATTCTTACATGTTCACACCAGCCTTCTTTAAAGGTATACTGACTTTAGGCAGATAACACAGTTTCAGTTGCTCATTCTGAATGTGGTTTGGTGCCTTTCTCTTTACATATTGGTACCAATAGCCCAAGTCCCAGTATGTAACCATTCCATTGACATCATTCCCAGACCTTCTGCCATGTGCTCTCAGGGGAACCTGTGCATCTTCACAGCAGTGATCACAATTCCTTATCCGCTCTGTGTCTCCTCCCCTGCTGGATTTTGAGCACTGTGAAGACAGAGACCGTTTCTCTCTCATTAACTGCCCTGTCCTCTGCATTTCCCGCTGAGCTACATGAGGAGTATGGAAAGACGCTGGAGGCTGGAACCAGCGACTGCCACCAGGATGAAGTGCTGCAAGCAGGAGAAGGAGGTCCCTTGCCCCTCCCATCTCATCTCCACCTGGAGCCCTCACTGGCAGAACCTGGTAGGAAGTCAGCTGCATCGGGGAATGCGGAGTCCAGCTCACAACGCAAGTCAGGGTCTGGAAGGGCGGATGTGGACCTGAGGGACAGCACAGTCCACACTTTCAAATTCTCAGCATCCGCCCGTCTTTGTGCACATTCTCAACATAGCAAAACGGCATTGTTTCTGCTTAACAAGATGCAGCTGCTCTTCCGACAATGCTCTTGCTCTTTTATCAGAAGAGGAGACAGGAAGTCACGGTGTCCTTCTCTGGGTGGCATGAGAGGGTCATCATGTGTTGGGACAAAGCCTGTCTCTTTCAAACAGGCACTCATAGAATATGGAATGTTCAGATGGGGCTGGTGGAACAAGAAGAGGAATCAGCATGGCTCCGAGATGGATACTGTGACTGTTGGGGCTTGGCTTTTGCCCTCAGGCAGTCCCTCACCCTGCTGGGGTTCATTGTCTGGTGGAATGATCTAGGAAACTAAATCATTAGTTGGTGTCTCTCTCTCTCTCATTAATAGTTGCTCTTGGACATGGAAGTACCAAGAGGCACTCCAGAAACCTCCCCAGGTTCCATTTTATGGTGATATCTAACGTCCCCTTGGAAACCGGGCTCACTCACCCCAACCAGTACCGTAACCACCTTCTTTGCCTTTGGCTTTGTGGCATTTATAATCCAAATGGTCAGGGCGCACTCTCCGCTTCCGGTTCAGGGAAGCCATTGCTGTGCCATCTGGCAGAAGCATTGTTGCCTTAGGAACCAAGCCTCCAAGCCAGCAGATCAACAGTTGTGGGGCTGGGAAGCAAAAATTCTACTAGATTTAAGAGGGGAGGAGCTATCTCTGCTTCGATCCTTGGCTGCTTGAGCTGTATATGCTGGCTGTGGAAGGGACAGAACTGAGAGTGGACTCCAGCTTATGAGGACACTGTCTCCCAACTTGCTCCAGAGGGAATGTTGGACCAACAAATGGTGCTTTATTTTTTTTTCCCAACAAGGTACAGAATTTTGCAAGCACAGTGGTGGGTAAGGCTCCTTTTAGCACCACATTGCATGATGAATCAGTGGTTTAAAAATTGCATTGGATGGAAGCCTATTTTTTGTCTTCACCTCTCCTTGAGTGCTTTAAAGTGGCCATCTGACACCCATAGACGTCCAGTCCATTGTTCCCAGCATCACTCATCGCCGCAGGGCTGGCCGGCTTCCTGGGGGTGTGCTGGCATCTTTCTCAGGGCCCCAGGATCGGCCTGTGTTTATCTTGAAGGGAGGAGGGCCAATAGCAGCAACATGCATTAGTAGTTAATCAGTGGCTATTTATCAGTCCATCATCCTGCACGTCAGGGAGTAGCACTGGTAGAGTGATTAAAAGCAAGGGCTTTGGTGGGGCACAGATCTGGGTATGAGGCCTGCAGACCTGGTGGGAGACCTGTCTCATTTGCTTTGTGACCTTAAGTGAGTTACTTACTTGGCCCCTCTGAGTCTTCGTCTCTTCTCTGTAAAATGTCTATATATTCCCTGGGGTGGTTAGAACTGAATGAGGTCATCAGATAAAGCATTGGGTAGGCTCATCTATTCAAGACTCAGTAAGTGGAAGCTACTTTTATTTCACCAAATGCAAAGAAGAGTCCAGTAAGAATGACGAACACAAGGGTCTGACAGGATTTACTACCTAAGACAGGAATGATTTAAATGATCTCTCCATCATGTGCAAAATGAGGTTGTTTGTCCTAATCCTTGCCCAAGATCCCATCTACTTTTAGGACACTGGTAGACAGTGGTTCACTTCATTGGGTGGGAAATGCAAGGTAGAACAGTGTGCAACAGTGTGAAATGTGGCACAACCCAGGCCACAAGGACCACAGGCATCTTTTGGCCGAGGAGAGGTCAGTGTTTACAGAGTGAGGGCAGCCCAGAGGTAGGTGTAGGGCTCGACACCCCTGGAGGTTAGGGCAGGATAGAGAAAAGTGGGGAGACTGAGAAAACGCTCATTCTCTGAGGTAAGGGCCGGCTGGCTTAAGGGAAATCAAATGCTTTATATGAATTATAGTACTTTCAAGAATGCAGAGTGCTTTTGTGGACCTTATCTTGTTTAATCATTTGGCAATAAGGAACTCTTTGTCCTACTCAGAGAACTCTGGGTTTATCAATAGGTTTGATAAGATGATGGCCAATTTTGGACATCTCCGGTCTCACAGAACCCCCAGTCACCTGGGTCATCTTGACCAGTCTGGGTAACTGATATGGTTTACTCTGGTCAACAGTGTTGAACTCACTATGCTGATGGGATAAACAGGATAATTGTGTCCAAAATTGTGTGTGACCACATGTAGTCACACATTAGGAAATGGATGTTATCAATGAGGACATTCATGGCCAAAAGTGATTTCCCAGAAATGTTTAGAAGGGAGGGTACCTCTGAGGTCACCCACCTACGTGTGCAGATGAGGAAACCGAGGCCATTGGTGGAGAAAGAACTCCTACAGGGTCATTCAAGCAGGTGGCACCAGCCTCTGGAAGAATCCAGATTTTTTGGCAACTCCTGGTCTCACCATGGCCCTGCGTTGGCCACATTTCTCATCTTTTGATCATTTCACATTGTGTCAATCACTTCGGCTTCAGACATCCCCTCCTGTGTAATTAGGAGACCAGTCTGTGGGCCTGTGAAGGTCATGTATTGGGACAAAGCCTGTCTCTTTCAAATAGGAAATCCTATTTCCCTGGAGTTGGAAACAACAGAATTGTCTCTGCCTTGCTGAGGTTCCATACCTAACTTTGTCAGGTGTTCCTTGTCATCCCAGAGCACTCCAGCTGAGTTCTCATAATGCCCCCCGGGTCTGGTCCTCCCACCGTACGCTTGTCAGAGGTTCCTTCATTATGTGGTTTTTAGGGACAGACATGAAGGGATAACCTGCATTTTTATGTTGTAGGTGTAGCATGTTGAAACTTCTCTAAACACTTTTTGCTTGCCTGGTCATACTTTAGCTTTGAGCAACCCTGTGAGGTAGGTTGGACAGATATTGAATGTAGTTATAATAGTTATTTTAAAATCCCTGTCTGTTTATTCTAACTTGTAAGTCACTTGGGTTTAGCAACCAGTGACTATTGATTCTGAAGAACGAGTCACGTTTTTAATCACATTTTGGAATGTATCCTGGACATTGTGACTCTTACATGTGGAGACTCTGGATTCTGTCATATTCC
Source organism: Myotis myotis (assembly GCF_014108235.1). NCBI lineage: Eukaryota > Metazoa > Chordata > Mammalia > Chiroptera > Vespertilionidae > Myotis > Myotis myotis. The sequence continues at coordinate 35,147,561 of NW_023416317.1, read as the reverse complement.
TCTGACGAGTGTTGATTTTTGTTTGTTTGTTTGTTTCAGCAGGCAGTATACTCGATGGGACTTCATCTGTAAACTCGGTCTCTTGGGTGGTGACTCAAATCTTCAGTTTGTTCTTTTAGCCTTAACTGGCTGGTTGGAGGGTATCTTGTGTGGTTCAGTGGTCAACCAGAGACTCAGACAGAGTTTATACACAGATTTTGAGGCTTCCTTTTCCAGCTCTCTCCTTTCTGGGATTCCCCCTTTATATTCCATCAGCTGATGTAGCCCTGGATTCTGCCTTCTGTTTTCCCAAGCCAGTCAGACTATGGGTTTCTGAGTTTTAGCTGCCCCTTTGGTACTTGACCTTGGCTAACAGTCATAAATAACAAAAACTTGGTGTAGTACATTTCTTTAAAGTGTCAAAGTCCCCTCCAGTATCTCCCTGCCTGGGCTCACTCTCTAGTTCCCCTAGTTTTTTTGTGTGTTTTTTTGTCCAGAGATTATAGTTGTCATCTGCAAGAGAGTCAGTCTGATAGGAGCTTCATCAACCATACAGAAATGGAGCTGGAAGGACATATATTAAAATTCCCATTTTAAGGGTGGACAAATGAAGGCAGCTTGTTCAGAATGACTGAATATAAGTTTCTGGTCTGTAACCTGGTCCTCTTCTTTTCTATACTTCACATCTACTTATGTGGATTGACTTAGCAGTTGTCTAAGGCAGCAGTTGCCAACCGGTGGTCCGTGAAATCCAAAAGGTTGGCAACCTCTGGTCTAAGAGACATTTCTTTTCCTCTTAAATGCCACTGAACACATATTGAGGCTCTCCTGCTGATTCTGATAAACTGATCATTACCAGAGGGCAGCACTGGTGTGGGCAGTGGAGAGAGGGCATTTTTAGTCTCTAGATAGATCCAGGTTTAAATTTCACTCTGCTTCTTGCTAACCCGCGGATCTTGAGCAAGTTACGTAACCTTTCCATGCCCACAGCAACATGGGGTCATTGTCAGGGTGAGATGAGATAGTGTATCAGGAGTGCCTGGTACAGAATAAACCTTCAGGAAATGTCTCTGTGTCAACAGATAGAGTCCTTGGGGGTTATTTTCTGTGATTCATTGTCCCATCTTCCCATGGGATCAGCCTTGGCTCTGTGTCCAGTCAGTGTTCATGCGGGAGGAGGAAAAAAGAAACAACTTCATGTTCAAGGCGAGCGGGCATCTGCCAAACCCAAGGCCATCCTCCCTGGAAGTCTAGGAGGGGCCTCAGACTCGGTTATCTGCCCTGAGCTCCGGTCTTCTCCTCCTGTCCCTCTGTGGACCCGGTTCTCCCACACTCCCTGAACGACAGCTGGAGTCACACTTCACGTCTCTAGCTCCCTTGCCTCCTGCACCAGACTTTCGTTGTAGGATCTACCTTTGCAATGCCGCTTAGCATTGGCTTGTTTTCTCCATTCCTATGACCAGTGTCCCAGATTTGTCCTGCCTGGGTAGGTATAACAGCCTTGCAACTGATTGATGATGGCAACTCTTGCTACTGTTAAATGCTTAATAATAATGATGTGGAGTATTTAATAACAACAGTGGCAATAGCAGAATGACAAGAGCCAACTCATATAGCATTTACTGTATGCCAGGCACAGTTCAAAATCCTTGACACATTTTAACTCGTTTAATCCAATAACATCCAGTGAGCTTTGTAATCTGATTATACCCATTTTACAGATGAGAAAACTGCTAGGTGCCTAGCTCCAGAAGCTGTGTCCTTGACCCCTTCGCTAAACAGCGAGATTGTTTTTTCCTTCACACATAACCAGGCAGGTACCTGTGGGGGTAGAAACGCTGTTATTCTTGTACTTATTTGGACCTGGAGTAGGCAAGGAACTCAAGGATTGTTAGTGGCCTGTTGCCAAAGGAAACTCCACCTTCGTGGTTTGGGCAGGCTAAGTGATGGGAGAATGGACCGGCCTTTTGCCAGTGTAGAGATGGCTGCAGGCCTGCCTTCACGGGCCAGCCACAGGAAGGGGAAGCATCCGTACTCTTTTCTGGCTGTGTCTAATTATGTGGCATTTTCTGTCTCCGTTATAAAGATTTAATTACTCTATTGTACTGGGGCACCAGGACCTCTTATAGGTCATCTTTTACAATTGGTGATAATTGACTCAGCTTGAATTGGCTTCAGCTAGTCACAGTTTCTTCATCATTTTTAATCTGAGATCTGATTTTAGCCTTATCTTTTTTTTCTGAGCAGTTTTTTTTTTTTAAAAAAAAAACTCCAAATGCTGAGGTGTACATGAGGCAGAGCTTCAGCCTTTCTCTCTACCTCAGCACTCCACTTGGGCTGACTTACGCATGAAGCATCGAATCTAATGATAGTAAAGATACCAAAAAATAAAAATAAATTTAAAAAAAACCTGAGCGGCTTCTCGTGGCTTGGAAGTGAAGTACCAGGGAAGGGGAGAGACATGGCCCTCGCATTCTGCCAGTGCCGTTAGGATCTAGGCTGGATCGCAGGGTGGGGCACGTTCACTGGTGTGGCATGTAGACAGACAGCCTCGAAAGGAGCCCTGCTTGTCTACCAGAGACCCCAGACGGAGCACAGTCCATCAGACATGAATGACAGCCAGGATTTGGAAAATCCTGAAGATAAGTTTCCTAAAGAAAAAGATAGAAAGCTTGTCGCCTGAAAGGGAATGAGGTATGAGCCACGTAAATTAAGCCGACAGGATTTCTGGAAAGCGAAAAGTGTGCTGAGGCATCGCCAGCCGTGGAATATAAATATCTCTCGCCCTGTTATCGTTCTGGGGCCTGAAGTCTTCATAGTGATGCTTCGGGGTTTTGAGTAAGCACTTCCTGAGTGCTCCAGCTTTTGAGTCTGGTGGGCTTGATTAATGGAGAAAAGATGACCATAATGAATGGGAAAGGTTTGCTGAGGAATTCATCAGGTTAGTAAGAGTAGAGCCGGCTCCTGCCAGCCTCTGGGTGTTGCTGACTGGCAGGCATGGTGGGGACTGAGGGGCCTTCTGCTGTGGGTTTACTCCCTGTTCTGGCTGCCAGTGCTGTTTGCTGTGAACGGCTCTCATCCACTTCTGCCTTTCATCCTTCCTTCCTTCCTTCCTTCGATTGAACTTCGTTTCTGTTTGCTTTTACCCCTGAAACTTTCAAGATCATGAACAACTGTTAGCTTTTTGAATCTCTGGCTTCCCTTTCGTGACACCATGTTATTTGTCTCTTTTGGTCACTCATCTTTGTGCTTTTCTCTTTTGGTCACTCATCTTTGTGCTTTTCCCTACTCTAAGCTCAAGCATCCCGGGGTTTGGGCCTTGCCTGCTTTCGCTTACAGAAGCTCATCCTGGGGTACATGTGCCTGGCATGTTGAGGGACAGGACGTAGTCAGTGTGTCTGGGTCCAAGTGGAGAAGAAACGATAGGCAGCGAGGTCAGAAGTAGCAGGGCTAGTCCTGCCTGTGAGGAGCGTGGCTTTTCCTCTGAGTGACGTGTCACCTACCACAGCCATCTGAGCAGGGTGTTCTGAATGACTGAGTTTGGGAACCAGGTGGCCTCTCCATCAATGAGGCGTTACTGACCTTTTGTTCTTTATCCCCACAAATTGTAAGATCATGATGCTGTCATTTCTTGTCTCCCTTCCCGCCATTTCCAGTGTCATCATATCCACTCGATTCTCCTTTCCAGCATCTTTCCATCAACTCTCGGTCGAGTCTCTCCTGGCTCCCTAGCCCAGGCCTTTGGCTCAGGAGTGGATTGCAGTAGTGACTTCTTCTACCTGAAATTCTCACCGCTTCTCCTTGTTTTGTGCATCTCACCTCGTGGCTAAATTCTACTTCAACACATTTTTCTCCACAAGCTAAGAATTGGCCTTGAGGTCTATCATCTTGGTTTCTCTCCTCACTGGCCACCCCTCCTTTAATCCCAGTGGTCTCCTTTTATCCTCCCTCCCTCTCTCTGTAGCATAGTCACTGCATCTTGCCCTGTGTTAGACACTCACTGGCTAGAAAGAACTAGATGCATATCGTTTCACTTATCTTCTGCTATGTCACACACTACCCTGCAGTGGGTGGCTTCAAACAATGCCTTATACTTTATGAGTCTGGGGTGGCTGGGCTCAGCAGGGCAGTTCTTCTGCTCCATGTGGTGTCAACTGAAGTCATTCATGTGGCTGCATTAGCTGGGAGCTAGGCTTAAAGACCATTGTAAGAGCAGAACAAATGATGTAGAAAGTGGCTGAAAATGAGTTTGAGGGGAGAGCCCAGGATTGAGGAGCACTGTGTATGCTGTGTTCAGGGGCTTGGACTCCAAAAGTGGATGTTGGGGAGCCATCGGAGAATTGAGAGAATGAGTGACATGGAATGATGGGCATTTAAATGGCACACTCATGGGAATGTGAGCTAAGTTCTGCTCTTGCCTTTCTGTTTCTGAAAAAAATCGAAGCCCTGGGAGAACCAACTTTGGAATGCTGTCAGGGCGCCTTGAGAGCCTTTCCTTCCTCCCTTGTTTGCCTTCCTCGCCTCATGGAGAGTTCATGTTTCTTTCGTAGGGGCATGAGTCTCTTCCTTTTATAAATCAGTCTTTTTCTTCTCTCTTGCATCTTGCTTTGCCTTCTCCAACCATAACCCATTTTCCCTGGGAAAATAGGTCTCCATAGTTGCCAAATGCAGACTTCTGCATAAAATGGAGGGAAGCAAAAAAGACTAGCTTCCCTTAACATGTCTGCTCCCCCCTCTTTTTCTCTCCCTGACACACATACACTGTGTGTGTGTGTGTGTGTGTGTGTGTGTGAGTGTGTGTGTGTGAGAGAGAGAGAGAGAGAGAGAGAGAGAGAGAGATTCCATTTGGCGATCTCATGATTCTGAAATTTTCAGCATCCATAATTGACATAGGGTGCTAAATTGCACCACTCATCAGATTGTACAGTTTTATTAAAAAGAAGAAAATTACCCTATACTTGTATTAAGCAGAGAAGGGGAAAAGGAAGACAGCCTTTCTTTTAAGTCATTGTTAAGTTTGGAACTGTATCAGATTCTTTTTATTGTTTTGTTTAATCATGGATAGCATGCCTATGAGTGTGTGTGTGTGTGTGTGTGTGTGTGTGTGTGTCCCTCTAAGCTGCCATCCTCTGTTGGGGACATTTTTTCCGCAGCTCAGGGGACTCCCTTGATGAAAGCTTTCAGCAATCAAATGGATAAAAATTGAACACATTCTCCAGGATTCTTTTCATTGTTCTGCCTTAAATGTCCATTTTCTCAACAACAACAACGACAAAAGAGCCCTATGGAATAGTAAGACTTTTGTACCTCAACGTGACATCCTTGAATACTTGCCTCCCATTATTTGTTTCAGCACATTTCCAAGGTGACTGCTGAAATTCCCGGAATATTCCAAAGATACTAATTATGTCTGCTGGGACTTCTCCTTTTTCCATACTTGGGCTATCTGGTTCAAAACCATCCCTCTCTCCTTGTGTTAATCTTAAAAAGTGGTTATAATAAATCATTGTGAGGGGAAGCAATGCAAAAGCATGGAGAGGTGACTAGAATAAGAATCAGGGGATCTTAGATGAAATCTTCTCTTTAAAGTTAACTTGCCAGTCACAGAATATGTCTCAGTTTCCTCCATGTAGAATAGGGGCTGGCGAACTTATTCCGTAAAGGGAAAGATAGTAAATATTTCGGGCTCTGCAGACAATGTAGACTCTCTCATAACTCCTCAGCTCTGCCCTTTTGGTGCAAAGCAACTATAGACAATATGTAAACAAATGGGTGGGCAGGTCATACATAGTTTGCCCACCTGCAGTCTAAGAGGCAGCCATGGGCAAACTACGGCCCGCGGGCCGGATCCGGCCCGTTTGAAATGAATAAAACTAAAAAAAAAAAAGACCGTACCCTTTTATGTAATGATGTTTACTTTGAATTTATATTAGTTCACACAAACACTCCATCCATGCTTTTGTTCCGGCCCTCTGGTCCAGTTTAAGAACCCATTGTGGCCCTCGAGTCAAAAAGTTTGCCCACCCCTGGGTCAGAGTAATAAATACTGCTCTATTTTTCCCTATAGGTTTATAAGGAGAGAATTAAATATAGTAGCAAAAGCACTTTGAAAATTATAAAGAAGGGAGTTCTTCTGGATAAGATTGAGTAGCTTGAAGTAAACTAATGATCTCAATAACCACCAAACCAGCATTATCTGAAATGCTGAAAGGTATTCTTTAAGAAGAGGAAGAAGAAAAAGGAACTCTTACCATTTGCCACAGCATGGATGGAACTGGAGAGCAGATAAATACCACATGATCTCACTCATTTGTGGAATATAATGAACAACATAAGCTGATGAACAAGGACTGATCCAGAGACGGAGAGGCATTGATTGGACTGTCGGGACTTGGAGGGAAGGTAGGGGAGGGTGGGGGTAAGGGGGAAAGATCAACCAAAGGACTTATATGCAAGCATATAGGCCTAATCAATGGACATGGACAACGGGGGGGGGGTGAGGGCATGAGCGGGGGGGTGGGGGTGGGGGGTAGAGGGTAACGTGGGGACAAGGACACATATGTAATATCTTAATCAATAAAAAATATATTAAAAAAAAAAGCCATAAGAAGTACACACACACAAGAATCATTCTGTTTAAAAGATCTGAGAGGTATTGAAACCATGAGTGCTGGGGGGCTGAGATGTCAGGAAAGGGAGAATGAGGAGGAGGTAAGCTCATGATCTGTAGCTACTTTATCCCTGGGGGTATTTCTGGTTCTGAGTGCTGGCAAGGGACAGGAAATCCAGGCTCTGCTTGGATGGAGTTTGATGTTCTGGGGAAGAGAATCCAGCAGAGTTTTTGATGGTCTCATGAGGCTGGACTGGAGAGACAAAATTGGAGACTCAAGGAGCCCGAAATACACAGGCAGTTTTCTCCTCAAGACAGTTGCTAAATTCTGAAGCTCCATGGCTGGGAGGCTCAAGGCGAATCAGAAAGCTTCTAAAGCAGGAGGAATGTTCCTCAGTCTTGGTGCAGAGGAGATCAAGATTAGAATCCAGGATCTGCTTTAGGGAGTTTGGAGGGGTGGGGGCCTGGTGTCAGCAGGGCTACACGTCCTAGTGTCTCTAAGGAGAGAATTTATTGCTTACCTCTTTCAGCTGCTGGCGGCTGCTGGCATTCCTTGGCTTATAGCTGCATCTCTCTGTGCTCTGTCTTCATATTGCCTTCTGCGCTGTGTGTCTATGTTCTCTTTTGTGTGCCTGTCTCAAAACTCCCTCTGCCTCTCTCTTCTGAGGATATATGTGATTGCATTTAGGGCCCACAGGACCATCTAGGAAAATTCCTTCTCTCAAGATCCTTACCTTAATCACGTTCATTGCCACACTAGGTAGTAATCAGAGGTTCTGGGGATGAGGGTGTGGACGTATCTTTTCATACCATTGAGTCCATTAAAGGCAGTGGTGATGTAATAGTAATAGTTAAGTGCTTAAAATTGGTAGTATGTGCCAAGAACTGTGCTAAGTGTGTTAGCATGTATTATCTCATTTCGTCCTCTATAGATAGGTGCCATCATGACCACCATTGTGCAGATGAAAACTCTCAGGCTCAGAGAGCTAAGTACTTGCCAAGGTCACCTGAAACTACCAAGTGGTAGATCCAGGATTTGAACCCAAGCATTTGGCCTTTGGAGCTCCTTCCATTAGCTGGTATGAGTCAATAAGCTGGATTTTTGGTTAGACCGCTGCCAGCAGCTGGCTTTTAGACTTTGAGCCACCAGTGGTCCTTTTTAGCTTAAAATTCTACGGTCCTATGAGTTTTTGTTAGGGAAAAAAAAAATCAACTCGATTATTAAGAGTATACCAAATTTTAATCTGCCAGATAATGGAGAGAATTTGCTCACACTGCTTATAGATGAGTTCGCTGTTGTGCATTTTGATATTTGCTGATGTTGGAGGTGTTCTGGGAGGAAAAATTACTTCTGGACTCAAAGGCCAAATCTATACCATCTGAGTTAATTGAGGTAATTACTCAGATTATTTAGACCCTGCTTGCCAGATAATTGAGCTAAATGGGGTTATTAATTTGAAGTAGCTAGGTAATTGGGTCTGCCTCCCTTTGATAATGTAAACATGGTCATATTATGTAATTGTATAATTGGCTGAAAGGGCTCTATTCTTTCTCTTGAAGCATCTGCTATTGTCTGTGGCCTGGCCATTGGGTTATTGTCTGTTAGATTATTACCGACAAACCTCAGGTGCTTAGCTTGGGTTTCCTTGGGTAAAAGATCTGTACATATATGTATATATATTTGTATATATATTTTTAAATAAAAATTGGAATATAGAGAATATTTTGAATTTTGGTTATTGCTGATAATTCATGTACGAGTTTTTAAAGAAAAATGTACCGCCAAGATAAATCACCTTACAATCTATTTGAGGAGCTTGGTTCCCTTTTATAAGAGCTTTTTTTTTTTTCTTGAGCTCCACCCTGATGTCTATATTTGAATCGACCAGGAAACTCCTATCAGAGCTTATTCCTCATCAAAAATGGTCAAAGGACAGTTGGGTTCAGTTCATTAGGTTCTACCTAAATCTCATGTAATGGGGTCCATGTTGTGGTTTTGCTCTTGGATCACAGAACTTTTACTTCATCCTTCCTATTCCTAGTACTGGTCGAGTTGTCACTGTACCTGGGCTGCCTCGAGGGCTCCCAAGGGCCTTTCTATCTCACTTTCCAAAATGACTGAATTTTGGAAACTGAGACTTCTCCATTTTTTCATTTTACAATGGGACCACGCCTGCTTTATCTGTTGTTTTGTTTAACAAGTCTGTTCATTCTTACGAAGGGTAGGAAATTCTGGGGCAAGTGGGTGGGAGGGAGTGGACCATGTCACAGGTGCAGTGGCCATGCCTCAGATGTTCTATAACCATATAGTTCTAAAATATTCTTTCTAGTTTTAGACTGTACATCCTGAACTTTGGCTCAGAAAACGACTCAAGTGATGTCTGCTCACGTGCCTTTCACAGTAGTTATTTGTGAAACAGGCCCCTGATATGATATTTCTACCCTGGCCAAAAGGGGAGAAAATTTAGGTAAACAAAAAAATATATACTTCCCACCCAATCTCTGAGGGAGATAGAGATTTTGGTCTTGGCCAGTGGTGTTGGTTGTTGATATCATTGATCCGGTTATTCTTTTCCCTGCTTCGCTTTGCTTGCCCAGATGTGGTTCGAAGAGTAAGAGGGCTATTCAGGCAAAACCGGGCTCAGCAGATTCAGATGAAATGTCCACCTGAGCCTCCTGAAGTCTTCCCGCTGGGCTGTGTGCTCATTTATAAGCCTAATTGGCCTGGAGGAAGGAAGAAAGAGGAGAGGAAGAATTTGTTTCTAAAATGAAAACCAAATATGGTTAATGTAAAAGCTCCCCATGTGCAACTCATCCTGCTAGCCTCCAGGAAGTGTACAAATATCAAAATAAAACATGGTAGATAAAAATTACACTAAAAAGGAGAAACTGAGACAACTCTCCTCTTTAGTAGGGCCAGAATAATCCACAGAGTTTACTCCTTCTGCAATGTATATTTTGTATGCCACATTATCTGATTTTATATAATACTCGTGTGATTTTTAGCTCACCTCTAAAACTCACAAAAATTCAGACCAAGGCTATGTTCACATACAGTGTTGAAATGAGCCAATCATTTGGAAAATTTATGCTCCCAAAAACACATTAGCTTTAGTTATCTGAGAAGGGAAAAAAAAATACATTTAATTTTCTTAGTTTTTTATTTTAGTCTGCAAATGTTAAATAGAAACAAAAGAAATGATAAACCTCTTTCAAAACCTATTGTATAGAAATCTTAAGAGTTTACTTTTTTCTAGCATTTACACAACTAATAACAGCCAATATTCCTATAATAATATATTCACATTTCTTCTTTTCTCTATACCATGATGATATTGACTAGGTCATTAAAGAAGTATGTGATAGCTAGCGACTCAGGCAAGTGAAGTCAGAGCATGGACTAGAATTTTCAAGAAAAATTTTAAGAAAATTTTGAATGTAGACTTGATTTCAGGTTCAATTTTCAGTCTTTTGACACCTAGGAAAATGAGAAATAGTCTTTCACTGGAGCAAAAGAAGCATGTAAGACTTCAGATATCTGAGGTACTTTGTGGGCTTACTTAGTCCTTACTTGTCTGTTAAGGTGAATTGCATTTAGTAGATACCAAGTAGTACTGGCTTGTGACTTTAGAAAATTCATGAAGCCAAGCATTATATTTTCAGTTTACTTATCAGATTTTTGTGCTTCTGATCGGGTAGAAAAAAAAGATGAACAAACTCACTATATCTGTGGGTCAAATAAGAGTAACTATGGCCTGAGAACTCTCCCAAGGGCACTGAAGTTTATGGAACGAAGCTCTGGCTTTTAAAATTATTTCGGCTTCTTTGTGCTTTTTGTTTCTTTTGTGCACGTCTGAGTTTTACTTCCTGGAATTTGACATCTAAATCAGAGGCTGTTACTATCATATGTAAATAGAATGTATGAGTCGAAATGCTTGTCATTAGGGATATTGAAGGGACAATTTACGATTCACAAAGACGGAAAAGCTCAATAAAGATCCATTCTGAAGGGCTAGTGACCTAGGAGAGTTGTAGACAGATGGGCTTCTTGCGGATGAGCAGAATTAATGACAAGTGAAAAGAAAAATTCACTTCACTGGTTAAAAAAAAATGTTTTCCTGGTGTCAGCAAAGACAATACTTTCCCCTTCCCTCTGCCCACACCTGGGCTAAGCATAACTGAGCCTGCATGACAGCAGGGCGCATGCTGTATCGATTTACAGTAGAACCTCGTTTCTCGAACGTCTCCCACCTTGAACAATTTGCTTCTCAACCTGACAGCCTTTCATGCTGATACCTGTATGATCAGTCACACATCTCTCAGGTGACAAAGGAGAGAAGGCGCAAATATAAATCAGTTTACCACTGATAAAATCTCAGGATATTGTGCTGTGAATATTTTTGTGTTTTTTTTTTATTTTGTTTGCTTATAATTATTGTTAAATTTTCATTTTTTACTGTATATTTCCTTTCCTTTCTGTTAAATTTTCATTTACATTGCATGTCCTTTTTTTAAAGTGTTTACTTATAGATTAAACACTACAGTAGACACATACTGTATATAAGAAAGGTTAAAACGGAATCATTTGCAATTTAGAACAGATTCATTCAATTTACATTATTTCTAATGGAAAAAAAAAATGATTCCGTTTTCGAACAGCCTTCTGGAACAAATTAAGTTCGAGAAATGAGCTGCCACTGTAATTTCACATCTGCCCCTATTAGACGATGTAAGCCCTAATTGTCTGGTTTCTTCTCCCTGGCACCTAGTACAAGCCAGGTACAGGGGAGGTGCTTAATAAATGTCTATTGAATCAAATCTTAATGGTAAAAATTATTCTTTTTGTACAAATTTGTGTATTCATCTTATTCCCCACTCCACTGTGAGATCAGTAAATGAGTTTAATTTTTGTTTCAGTCAGAGGGATTGAAACGAAATGTTAACATTTTGTTATTTAAAATTCACAGAACTAAATAAATGGTGGTTTGGTGTGTGTTTTTTGTTGTTGTTGTTTGTTTGTTTTTGTAAGTTTGTAGTACTTGTACTTCTGAAGTTTGAGCTTAAAACTGTTTGGAGAGCTTGGAATACCTTTTATTTTATAACTAGAGGCCTGGTGCATGAAAATTCATGCACTGGAGGAGGGGGGGGTCCCTCAGCCCGGCCTGCCCCCTCTCACAATCCAGGAGCCCTCAGGGGCAGGAGGTGACCTGGTGATCAGAGGAAGGCAGTGCCCTCATCACACCTCTACTGCTGCCACTGCCAGCAGTGTAAGCTTGGCCAGCCCTGGTTACCTGTGCCTCAGGCCGGCCCTGGGCGGCTGGGCAGCTGCCATCCAAGGCTTGCCTGCGTGTTGGGCCGGCCCTGGGCAGCTGGCAGCCACCATCCAAGGCTTGCTTGTGCCTTGGGCCAGCCCTGAGTGGCTGGGCAGCCGCCATCCAAGGCTTGCCTGCGCCTTGGGCCAGCTCTGGGCAGCAGCAGCTGCCAGCCGCGATTTGCCTGAGCCTCAGTCAATGGGGGGTGCAGGAGGACCCGAGGCCCCCGGCAGGGCTGAGGGGGCTCTGGCAGCAGGCGGCTGAGGAATGGAGGATACTCTCAATGACATGAGTTCTAACTTCCAATTTGTTGGATACCACAGTCAGGCTTCAGCTTTGGGGGGAGGGAGGAAGAGAGGATGGGTAGCTGGTTGGAGGAGCCTGGGCAAGCTGTCAGTCAGTGAGGGGTTCAGGAGGACCCAAGGCTCCCAGTGTGGTTGAGGGGACTCCGGCGGCCAGTGTGCGGAGCAGCCGGCCCCACCCCTGCAGTGGGTGCCGCCATCTTATGATGGTGTGATGGTCAATTTGCATATTACCTCTTTAGTATATAAGAAAGAAGGAATGATGATAATTGACATTTGTTGAGCACTTATTCTGTCTTAGGCACTTAACCCTTTGGTTTCACCAAGATCTTATCAGGTACCTACTGTTATTGTCCCTTTTTATACATGGGGAAACAAAGGCACTGAGAAATTAAGTAACTCACCCAACATCATCTGGCAAGTAACCAAGCCAGCATTTGAACCCAGGAAGTCCCACTCCTAACCACTAAGTCAGCTGCCTCATGGGGTTCCCTGCCTGCATGCAGTGTTTGTTGAAGGGAATGAACTTACCCAGACAAGTGGGTCTCTTGGTGGAGACATGGCACAGTCTGTGTGGGAGCAGTAAGTATCTGTACTCATACTAGAGGCCATAAAACGAATGTGAACTGTAAGAGATTACAGAGCCAGTTGTCCTGTCCGCTACCAGAAAGTTTCATGAATACTTGGTGAAATGCTTATAAAACTGGCATCTGTCATTTTGTAAACTATGTGTGTGTGTGAGAGAGAGAGAGAAAGATTTATTTTCCTTTACAGCATGGTACAAGGCATGACCTCCCTAAAGTGGCTAATTGCAAGATACTTTCTTAAGAGATTTCCCCAAAGATAGTCGTTTGTTTTCCAGAGAAAGCCAAAATTCCCTGGGAAGTTGGCAAAAGTCGCAAAGCAATGGTTAGCTAAGCTTTTCCAGGCTTTCTGAGAGATAAATCCTCCTAGACTAAGCTAATAAGAGCATCAACACAAATCATCATTTGTATTTTCCTAACCTCTTTCACCTAGGACGCTCTGCAAAACATAGGCACTTGTTAATTTCTTCCCATAATGGTGAGGGAAGTCAGTGTGATTTTCCTGTTTTATAGATACAGAAACCAAGTTAAGGAGACCACAAATAATAGTGAGAAATCATTTTGTAAACGTTTCATTGACGCATAATGCAGAGTGTTTTATTTTTACGATAGAAGTGGTCCTTGAAGCAGTTGACATATGTAAGCCATCTATCTCTGTGTCAGCCAGACCTGACTCTAGGCCAGCAGTTCTCAGCCTGCAGTCTGGGGACCCCTGGGAGTTCCTAAAGGCAAAACTATTTTCAAAATAATACTAAAGTCTTTATTCGCCCTTTTCACTCTTATTCTCTCACAGGCTCAAAGGGAGTTTTCCACAGGCTACATGATGTATGATGGCATCATGGCCAATTAATGTGTGCTTAGATATTCTTGTTTTAAAAGTATCATACTTTAACATTTTCTAAAATAACAAATACTGATAGATATAACCCACATAAGCAAAGCTCTTAGCGAGTCCTCAAGAATTTTTTTTTTTTTATTAATCCTCCCGTGAGGATATTTTTTCTATTGTATTTTGTTTGTTTGATTTTAGAGAGAGAATGGAAAGGAGGAGAGAGAGAGATTGGCTGCCTCCCGCATTCACCCCAACTGGGGCCAGATTTTGAACCTGCAACCCAGGCATGTGCCCTTGACTGGGAATCCAACCTGCAACCCTTCTGTACACGGGCTGATGCTCTAACCACTTAGCACACCAGCCTGGGCAAGTCCTCAAGAATGTTTAAGAGTGAAAGGCATTTCTGAGACCTTCTTTCTGTTGGGTCACTGGAGTATTTACCATTTTTCATAATAAATTTATTTTAAATATATCTGAGTTTGCAATCCCTTTGCAAGTTGTAAGCATTTGGGTAAGAAGAACGTTGCCTTAGAAAGATAAACCATTCCCTCTCTGTGCTCCCTGGCATCTTTTAGGGTACCCTCAAAGCCTCGGGCAATTTGTTTTCTAAAAGGAAGGGTCTTCTTTCTACCATGGGTCTCCAAGGATTGGGTCTTCATTCTAACTCGCAGAGCATTATTTTGGGAAGAACAGACCTAGTTACTGTAATTGTTAATGAGGCAGCCTGCTGAGTGCCAGAATCCATTTTTTTCCGTGTGATCAAGCTGCATGCCTCCTTCCTGACATCTCATCCGACTCTGCTTCGAGGTTTGAAGAATTAGCTGTTCATAGATGAAGTGCCCTTAATCAGTTCATCTTACATTACAATGTAAAGTTTCTCTCGTGTTGGGCAGAGAACTTGATTTTCATTTGCTATCTGTGATCACAGCACAGTAAGTGGAGGCCCAGGAAATTTCAAGGAGAGGAATGATAATGCAGAGAGGGGGTGGAGGCCATGGGGGCTGCTGAGCTAATTGATTAGTTTAGAATCTTCTCATTTCCATGAGGAATGGAGGAGCCCAATTTGTATTTCTCCTCCTTGGCATGGGATTCTCACAGATTGTCGATGTTTCATTATCATCTTGACAGAACAGCTGATGTAGAATTCTGTCAAATAGGATATCCATTGTGTTCTTGCCATGTGCATGTATTACTTCATGATTAGATTATTTTGACTCTATTAGTTGATTATCTGAGCGCTGGAGGAGTGAGCACAGAGGAGAGTATCTCTCTCTGGCTCCTGAATTTTCAGGGCCTTCAGTCCTTTGAATACAGTAGACACCCCCCCCCACCCCCAATGCTAATATATTGGGCTTTGGGGATTCATAAATGACTGGTGTTAATGTCCTCTCCTAATAAAACTTTTGGGCAGCATGGTCCCTTATTCAGAATTTTCCTAATCCTTACATATGGCCAGCTTCATCATTTTCTGGCTGTCAGCACTGGTTCTTCGCATGCTTCCAGGGTTAGTTTGCATCCTCCTCGTGCTGGGGTTTTATTTTCCTGTTTATGGAGTCCCTTTCTGGTGGATTCGAAAACTCCCGGCTGAGTGTGAGGATTTTCACATACACACGCAAAGCTTGGGCAAACTAATTGTGTTCATTTGCCGAAGAAGCCTCTTTGGTGTCCCCCTCCCACTGAAAAGAACATCATTCCTCCCAGCGATAAAGGAAATCAGCACAGAGCAAGTTTTCTGTTGTGTTTGTTTGTTTGACAAACGTGCACCACCTAAACACACCAGTGCTGTTCGCTGATCGCAGCAGTGCCCAGCTCCATGAGCGCGGAGGCCCTGATGGCCTGCAGGGCTCCGTCACAGACGCCCAGACCACACCTGGCGCTGGAGTGGAGGCTTTGCTGGCTGCCAGTCTTCATTTGTCAGCTGTCAGCCCGTCTTTCCTTGCTTTTGGAAGACCCAGGGATCTTAATGCGAGGCAACGTGGTGTAGGGGAAGAGGCGATTATGCCCTCTTGCCCTTCCCAGGGACTGACTCTGTATTTGCTTTAACCTTTTTAAAAATCATTTATTTATTTGCTAAGATTTATTGAATGCTGGTTATTAGCTAGGCAAAGAGGAGGCTAGTTGTGAGGAAAACACAATGAACAAGACAAAGTGCCCGCCTCCCCAGAAGAGAGAGACACCAGAAAACTGTGATGTTAACAGGAGAGTGTTAGGTGGTGCTTTGAGGAGGGAGGGAGGTTGAGGAAGTCTCTTAGAGAAAGAGTTGCGAAGGATGAGTAGGGATTCTCTAAGCAGACAGGGAACGAGGGGGAGAGGAGGAAAGAGAGCTTGGGATCTTGTGTAAGTATATCTGCCTCTATTGCTCCATTCCTGCCACCATGCAGACATTACTAATCAATTGGGAAGGATTTCCTGGTGAGCTCACCCTTGGCCTAACAGTCTTTTTCAGAACGTGGCTCCCGCGGTCTCTCACACAATCGTTCTCACGTCTGAATGAGCACAAGAAGTGGATGGCTCTGGTTGTTGAAATGCCGACTGTTTTGGGATACAGCCTGGGAGTCTGCATTTTTTAAGTGAACACACTCTTATCCCCCAGGTGATTCCGATGCAGGTGTGCTCAGCAGCCGTGCTGAGAACTCGTTTCCTGGCCCTTGACCTCTCATGATTTACACAGGAGTGCATTCCTGGGAAACTCGGTATATATTAAACTGTACAAAACTATTTTTTTGTTTAAATGTAAAGCAAAGTGAAATTCTAGTCTTCGATGATTGTAGACAGGCTTTTCATCTCCAAACAATATCCAGTGGGAGTTTCAACAATTGCCTGGGAACCAGGACAATCCTTTGTGGGGCTGCCCTGTGCTTTGTAGGTGTCGCGTTTTCCTGGTCTTCACCCACAGTAGTGACCTCGCAATCACTGTGGTGACTGATCGTGCCACCTGCGAATTTCCAAAATGTCCTCTAGGTCCGGAGGCAGCACCATTCCCTGCGAGAGCCACTGGGCCAGAGGATGGGACCAGCCTTATGTTTTAGCCAGGTGGCCATGCTGTTGGGGTAGACAGTGCATCGAGTGCAGTGTGGACATGGGCACTGTCACAAGGAAGCAATGGGAGGCTGCCTGAGGCTGAGAGGGAGGAAGGGGACTTAGGGAGGAGAGTTCAAGAGAAAGACTTGACAGCGGCCAGATGGGTGTAGAGAAAGCGAGTGGGAGAGGGAGGTGTCTGCCCTTTTCCAGGCTTCAGGCTTGTGCTGCTCCCGGTTGTGATGCTGCTGTGACCAGGAGGGAAGAGGAGGCAGAGCGAGTGCTGAAATGATGGCAGTGTGTTGTTCTGAACATCTTGAGTTTCAGTCGCCCGTGGGATTTGCAGATGGAGATTTTTCTGAACCAACTGCTGATGTGTGTCTGTTGCTCAGGAGACAGAGACCTAGGAGTGTGGGAGACACGGAGCCATTGGGAGGGAAATGGTGGTGGAGCCGCAGGGCGGATAAATTGGGGTTCAGGACAGTAATTCCTCCTCGGCCAATTGGGAGAGGGAGTCACGGGACACGGCAGCCAGGGCCCTGCTGACTTCGGAGACCATAACTCTGTATTGATTCTCTGCAGCGGCGCCCAAATCCTGTGATTCCAGGGGCGGGGAGGGTGGGGTGGGAGCCTCAGTTTCCCCTTTTTGTAAAACGAGGGTCCCTTCCAACTCTGAAGTTCCAACAGCATGTTTTTGAATTACCAAGAAAAAGATAGTTTTAGGCACGAACACAAGGAATCTGTGTTCTCCATTTGAATAGAATGGGGGGAGGGGTGTAAGAGGGGCTGTTCCAGAGGCCAAGTGCATAACCTACTAGTATAGACATAGATGGAAACCCAGTCCAGAGCATTTACTAGTATTTACCTTAGGGGTAAGTGGCATCATCTTTAACTACAGAGGGAGTTTAATATGTAAAGATACTGGCCTCCTCCTTTCAAAATATGCCATGTAACGTAGAAGCCTTAAAGTTTTGATCTCAGACAGTTTAAAAACTTTTAGGTAGTGGAAAGACAAACAGATTGCAACATGTGTAACAGGTCAAGGACTAATACCCATCTCACAGGATTGGATTTACTTTTAAACATTTGCTTTATTTTCACGTGTCATATCCTGAAATTGAGCAAGTCTGGCTTAATGACGGTTATTTATAATCACTATGAAGCTATTCTTATTTTTGTGGTTCTCCCATTATAGACTTCCGTGCCAGTAAACATGCTGTGCATGTATTTTCCCCTCAATTATGATTACACTACCAAATTCATTGAAAAAATAAACATTCCATTTTTAAAAAGGGGTTTGTTGTATCTGGCCTTCCAAGGAAAACACGGATCCAAGCGGTGTTGACTGTTGGTGGAACCTAAAAAATGTCATCAGGTCGATGATTCTCAGGCTTGTATCTCCAACCTAGAGTTCTTCTGAGCTGCAGACCTTTTGTCCAAAGAGGCTTACCCAACTTGTCCTCAGAGGTGTCCCAGAAACCCCTTGCAATCACCATCACCAAGCCAAGCAATAACTATCACCATTTAGGTCCCTGCAAACTTGACACTTAGGGCCTGTTTTTGTTACCAGCTCTTTCTCCCTCATCTTCCAGCCATTTCTTTGGTTTTGTTTCCTAATGAGACACCTGCCTACCCCACCCCACCCCCCACCCCCCCACCCCCCAAAAAAAAGAAGAAGAAAGAAAAAGATTTGAATATGGAGTCTCCTAAGAAGGTAACAGAAGACAAAATAATACCTTCTCTGATTGATGTGGAACAGATACTAGGTTAGTTTTTTTTTTAGCATTTGTTAAACTTTTTGTTCTAATCTTGGGTTAAGAGGACCTGTTCTGACACAGGAGCAGTTAGAGACAGGTCGGGATGCCTACCTGGTCGTGTTAGATGAAACCATTTGCCTGTGAAGGTTGCCTGAGGCAGCACAGATAGGGGGGACATGAACCTGAACAGGCTGCTGGCGGACTGCAGGTCCTCAGCATCATGGTGCAGTGGGAGAGCTTGGGAGGCGTGTCCTGAGCGCTGGCCGAGTAGAGGCCTCCCGTCCCCAACCTTCCTGCCTTCCCTCTCTGAAGCTGCCCCCTGTGTGTCTGGGTGTGGCCAGACACTATCTGTTCAGCTGCCCTTCCTTTGCCGTAGCTGAGGACCAACTTTTAGGGCTTATGTTTTTCATTTAAAATGTTAGACCTGAAATGCTCCCAAGTCGAGTTGCAGGCAGGGCAGGCCTGAGGTTGAGAGGAGAAATTAGGAGGTGAGCTCTTGTTGGTGGCCATTAGTAGAGAAATTTAGGGAGTGCTAGTGAGGAAAGAAAGTGAAATTACCCCTGGGTTTATGCCTCTTTCATAGAAATATGTTCCTTGGTGCACTTAACTTTATAAATTTGGGATGGATTCAAGACAAGCATGGAGCGTGGTCAGGGTGCAGGTGACCTGTTCCTGTCACATCTCCTGCCTGAGGTTCTTCCTCGGTGCCACACTCTTGTCATCTGCCTTGCCCTGGTGTGCTGTGTGGTAAAGGCTCTGCAGGGATTCTCACGTGTTTCTGCCTCTTTTCTTGGTCATTTCCCTCACTCTCTTGCTCCTTTTGGAATGTGGTTTATGTAGCTCACTGGGTCCTTCTGCTGCCCTTCTCCTCTGGGTACCATATCCTAGAACTGGCTCTCTAGGCTTCTCCAGGCCCATTGCAGACATGCCCTCACCCCTTTCCTCCTAATACCCCATTGTCTAAGCATAGTAGAGTCTGGTGCAAATCGTGGGGATAGTAACCTTTCCACATGCCTTTTGCCTCTTATTTTTCTGAGTTTTAATGTTCTAGACCCATTTTGGTTCACATTCAGAAATGAATAGAAGTTACAACAGCATTGAAAAGAGAGTCACAGAGGGGAAAAAAATGCTGGCCTGTGGCTTAGGCTGGGAAATGAAACTCATACGTGAAAACTAAATATTGATAGAGAGCTGGAGTGGGTTCAGACATAAGGATCAACTTACGGACATAAGGATCTGCCATGCTTGGTCACAAGTTAGGAGGTGATTAGGGTTATTAATGATAATAAATTGACAATATTGGTTTTAGCAGCTCCCATATATAGAAGAGTATGGGTTCCAGGCCCAATTCTAGTGCTTTCTGTGCATTCTCTCACTTACTCTTCCTGATGGCCCAATGAGACAGGGGGACTTTTATCCGACACAGACAAAATTGGGCCTCATATGTCACCTGATGTTGTACAGTAAGTAAAGGGCTGGCACTGAAATTTGAGAGCTTGTTTGGAGATTCTAGCAGGGGAGCACAGCTACTCGTATACCCTTGACCGAAGACCGCCCTCTCCGACCAAGTGCACAGCTTGGAAGGGATGCACATGGATCGGTGAGGGAGGAGGGGGACTCCCACCTAGCCAGGGGGACACCCGCCTAGCCAGCCAGATCAGCTTAATCAACCTTGGCGATCAATGGGGTATCACAGCCAGATCGCCCTCACATCCTGGCACTGAGATATGAACCCAGGTAACCTTGCTTCAGAGACTGAAACTTGGCCAGCACACCCCACCTCTCGCCTGAGCCAGATTTAATACATCACCAGCTTTTGACCTTATCATTCAACTCCAGATTTCTATTCTCTTTTTGCCTAGTAGGATCTGAATCACTTACATTCAGACAAACTACACTGCAATTATGACAAAGCAATAACGATACCCACTTCTTACTGATACGTGGAAATGTGGACTATCCACAAAGCCCCCATCCCACCCCCAAAGGCACCAGGCAAGGCAGCCCAGGAAGGGAGACAGCTCTGTTAAGTCGAACCATGAAGATGGCATGGATGCATTTATTAAGTGCAAGAGGGAGAATTTGCATTTCTGGAATGTAACATAAATCACCCAGAAAATCAGTACAAAGCACTTCCAGAGACTCAACAAAACAGACTGAAGGGTCCACTGTCTGTTGATATTTCGGATCTGAGTAATCTCAGCCGGGATGCCGGCTGGCCGGTTGCCTCTGGCAGCTGGTTTCAGTTTTGCCCAGAGCAGTGAGTCGCAGCTGAGATTCTCAACTTGAGATTCCCCGTGTGGGCTGGGAGGTGCGATTCAGGACGGTGTTTGGACTTGCCAACAGAGTAGGGACAGGAAAAGATTGTGAACCCACCTTCTCCAGAGAGGTAAACACTTTAGAACCTGGTGTGATGGTGTTACTAGAAATTCTCCAAGACCAGGCTTTTCAAGGTCTCAGGGACCCGAACATCACAGCTGAAGGCGGGAAGACGTTTTGCTCTTCCCTTCTAATTTGGAAGAGTGACGAGTATAAAGAAAAGGTTTCATATCCTTGAAGGAAGGTTACTCATTTGATCCCGCACTCTAAATATTTTGGCAGCTTTTCCCCAGTCCTCGGCGTTACAGGTTTATTTTGGGAAAAGAAGTGACCTTACTCATAGCTGTAACTAAAAGGTGCTAAGTAAGGAATTAAATTGGCATCTTAATAAAGATAGAGAAGGGATCATGTTCTTTTGGATGGAAATAAATTTAAAGTAAATAAGTTTAAGCAAATAAATAAATTTAAAACAAAAGATTCTAGAACAGGTCTGTCCAATAGAAGTATAATGTGAGTCATAGATAACGATTTAAATTTTTCTAATTAGCCACATTAAAAAATCTAAATAGGTAAATTAATGTTTATTAATTTAACCCGGTATAGTTAAAATATTATTTAATTTAACCCGGTATAGTCAAAATATTATTTTAACATATAATCAATAAAAAATTATTATTGAGATATTTTATATTCTTTTTCTCCATACAAAGTCCTTGAAATCTTGTGTGTATTTAACACTCACAGCATATCTCAAGTCACACTAGCCACATTTCAAGTGAAAAAGAGGAAAGAAACAAGGGAGGGAAGAAGGAAGGAGATGTTAGAGAAAACCTAAATATGCCTTATACGCAACTGGATGCCTATCAGATCCTCATGGGCAATCTCAAGGTAAACTTCCTGGTGGTTCATTTCAATAAATTTTCACTGGCCAAGTCCAAAAGGTCCTTCCTTCTATCTGGTTAAAATCCACCTTTTCCTTCTTGTGCCAACTGTCTTTGCTAGATGACATTTTTCTGAGTGTAAATACAAATTATTTTTTAACCACATTTCTTCTCTGTTATTCTAAACTTTAATCCCTTGGCCATTTGCTCTCACTTAGTTTTTCTACTTGATCCCATTCTCCAGCTTTTCTCCCCTTCCACTAGAATACCTGACTGAGAAGGCAGCTGGCAGGGACATACCTGCATGCATAGACCCTGAAAACCATTAGGAATGCCCTTTTCCTTGCAGTGGGAACCAAAATGCCTCTTAAAGTTGGCCTCCCAAGGTATCATAGACGTCCTCCCGCTTCTCCCCCATCACCCCCGCCCCTGCCCAATCTCTTAGATGAGCAAAAAATAAACCGGAGCATGCTGATGACAGTTTTACATGCAAATTGGTTAGTGGAGCCGGAGCCGCTCAACTTGTACGGTATGATTTTCTATTTCCATGCACCCATTTGGGAGTTTGCGCAGGAACGCAGTAATTGTTCATGCAAAGCTGGAAATGCAGGTGCAGAAGCCTTTTTTTAGAGCATGAGAACTGTCCGGCTCTGTTCTCCTCCGAGTTCTGTTGAACCATTTGTGATGTCATACACATAGGAATATTATTTCTTTAGATGCGTTTACAACATGTGGAATTTTTTGTAAGGCTTGTGCATGGTGTACTAGTATGTGGCTGTGCCACTGAAGGCCGGTGTGTCTCTGCTGCAGCGTGGAAGAGGAGAAGCCACTGTTGGGAACGGGCTGGTGTGTCTCGGATAGTGCCGTTGAACCAACCAGTGGGTAGAAGTTGTGCTGAGCCCCAAGAGGGTGGAATTTATTCTGTCACATGCTCTTGAAACTCGTCTTGCACATAGTGAATTGTACGCCTTCCAACAGTCTCCACGGGCCATTATTGTCTATTATTCTAAAATTTTAAAACCTTCTCCTAAATAAAGGCCTTATTGATATACCAATGTGAAACTCTGTTACAGAGTTGAGACACAGATGATGATCGCTCAGGATAAAAAGAAATAGTAATATTCTCTTGTGTCCTATGTAAATGCCAAACGGAAGTGTGCTCATGCTCTTGGGGCATCATACTTTTTTCTGGGAAATGGCTTTTTTTTCTATTTTATGCTGTTTGGGGTTTTAGATTGCCATTCACTTATTTAACAATTGATTTTTAGAGAGAGAGAGAAAAGAAGGGAGGGAAGGAGGGAGGAAGAGAGAGAAATATTGATTTGTTGTTCTGCTTACTTATGGTTTATCCGTTGATTCTTATATATGTGCCTTGACTAGGGATCGAACCACCAACCTTGGTGCATTGGGACACCACTCTAGCCAACTGAGCTACCTGGCCAGGGCCTCCCAGTCACTTCTTGTATGCCACCACACGCTTTGTCCTGTCATTTGGCCATCTCTGCAAAGTGAAATTTTTACCTCTTCCTTTACTTTCGTTGTCTTATCAACCTTGGATTTTTTCCAGTGTCAGGTTTTCACATTTGTGAATTATGATGCCTCTTAGCAATGAAAGGGAGGGGAGGTGCCCTTTCTTCTTGGGCAATGGAGGTGAGAGGTTGAGTGGGACAGGGAGCTGGCACTGTTGGTTAAAAGGTTTCCTGGAGCTGGATGGTCGTGGTGGTTGCACCACAGTGAGAATGTACTTGGTGCCATTGAATTGTACACTGAGAAATGGTTAACATGGCCCCTTTTGTGTCATGTATATTTTACTACCATTATAAAAGAAAGGTTTCCAAGTTCCCTCTGAGTTTTACCCTGGCTGATAGTTTTCTAGGGCTCGTTACTGTTCTTTCCTCTTGTTCTCCTGGCTGATCTACTTTGGGGCCCAGACTCTGTGGGGACCTTGAGGTTAACTATCCCCCAGAGGAGCTGTGGGTGGCAGTTAGCACTGGTTTTCTTTGATGTGCTGGTGCCATCATGATCTGGGCCATGGCCATATTGGTGGAGAATTTCTTCCTTAAACCTTGATTGTTATGAGCCTTCTCCAGGCCCTCTGGGTTGGCCCGCTTATTGGTGAATCAACTCAGCATGGCCTCTGGCCTGGGGGAACTTATTTATTGGGAAAGACAAAAAAAGAAAAATTAAATCAATAATTTGCATAATTAAAAATTGTGAAACAATTAAACTGTAGAATTAAAATTTGCTATGAAACAAGAGATTGGTAAGTAA
This sequence comes from Myotis myotis, assembly GCF_014108235.1. Taxonomy (NCBI): domain Eukaryota; kingdom Metazoa; phylum Chordata; class Mammalia; order Chiroptera; family Vespertilionidae; genus Myotis; species Myotis myotis. The sequence continues at coordinate 35,123,696 of NW_023416317.1, read as the reverse complement.
TGGTATAGAGCAATGCTGTCTAATGGAAATATACCGTGAGCCACATACATAATTTCAAATTTTCTAGTAGCCACATTTTAAACAGGTGAAATTAATTTAAATAATATATTTTATTAATCCTAATATATCCAAAACACTGTCCTTTGAATGTGTTATCAACGTAAAAATAAACTACTTATTTAGATATTTTACATTCTTTTTTTCATGCTAAGACATTGACATCTGGCATGTATTTTGCACATCCAGTCCGAACTAGCTACATTTCAAGCGCTAGATATTTTTAGTGCTGACTACTTTTATACAGAGTCTTGAGACTTTATCATAGAAATCTATATTAGGTTCCATTTACATTCTAAATAGTTTCATTTCCATGTTGTTTGTACATATTCATTAGTGGCTGGTCTTTGATGCAGTCAGTTTATTGTACTACTCTCAAAATAAAAAATGCACTACCAGGAGTGTTAGGTATCCTGCCATTATGTGCAATTAGGAAAATGGCACAAAATATTGATAAACTAGCTTCCCTTCCGACTCATGCTAAGCTCTTCTTGGATTTGGTGTGGACGACTTTGGTTGGAAATTCTGAATACTTGGTGATTTTGTGTGTCTTTTCCATAGAAAGTACTTTTAAGTGTGTGGAATATTTTATTAATACCCTGGGTTCACTCTCTATCTGGTTGCTTTAATATTTGAGTAACCCACTGTGAAATTTAAGCCACACGATGCCTGATATTTCTTGAAAAGGTTTCTTGATGAATCTTAGCCTGTGTTTTCTGTGATGAAATGGACTGGTAAGATGAGCAATCATGCCATCATTTGGGTTTGATCAATGGGGTGTAGTCAGTAGGAATTATTCAGGCACTCTCCTTACAAACACCTAGACAGTGAATTTTTGACAATACAATATTGTATGTGTGTCATTGAGTGACTAATGTATGACCCTTTGAAATGACAACCAAACCAATAACAACTTGATTCCTCCTCCCCCCTCCCCTTCCCCCTCTCCCTTTCTCTTTCTCTCTCTCTCTCAAACACACACACACACACACACACACACACACACACACATTTCATGGCAGTCTGATAGTCTGATACTTAACATTTGTGGCCCGGTGGCCTGCTTCTTAAAAACTCATATGATGAAACATCTGTTGTATTGTCAGTTTCTCCCTGATTGACCTATAAAATCCAAGGTTTATGTAAGTTTAAAGTACTTTTAGTCTTACTGAGATTTCCCCTTTGAGTTTATCCATGATTTACTTAAAGTGTTAAGAATTGCATTTTATGAAATTGGATTCATGGTTGTCAGGGCCTGGGGGAGAGGAAGTGGGGAAGAACTGCTTAGTGGGTATGGGAATGGGGTTTCCTTTTGGGGTGATAACAATGTCTTAGAACTAGGAGAGGTGATGGTTATACAACATTATGAATGTACTAACTGCCACAAAATCATTGAAATGATTAATTTTGTGTTAGGTGAATTTCACTCCAATTTAAAAAAATAAAAAAGAATAAATAGTATTATAATGGAGTGGTCTCCTGGGCTTGGATATGTGTATCCTTTATAAGTTTCAGAAACGTGAATTTATTTAATAAAAAGATGACATAAATCTGAATTTGAAAGGCCCTGAAATGAACATTTTATTCCAGAGATTCAGAAATGACACAGAAGACAAGAACTCCAGGCATTCTTTAAAAAATTGAATTCCTCTTTCTTACTGATACAGTGAAAAACCTCACATTGAAAAATGATTGATTTTAGTGTTTTTGCTAAAATGGATCTACTGCAAAGCCCAGGCAGATTGATGTTACAGAAATAGCAGCCAAGAAACAAAAAAAAACAAAATTTTTTTTTTTTGGTTGAACAATGTCATTATCAGCTTCACCTGTGAGGGAACTTACCCGAGGGAGATCCTGTCTGCTCTCGAGATGGCTCCTTGGTATTGACAGATCCATTAGCAGTTGTAATTAGAAAAGCAAAGTTGGACTTTGAATAATTAGGCTAAAGTCACAAGTGATTGCTGGGCACAGTAACAGAAGCTGTTGTTCGGCACTCTGTTGCCTGCTGTAGTGAGTGGGTGGCGTGTGCTGTTGCTGTACGCAGTGTTTCTTTCTTGTGTTGGAAGCTGGTCCTTTCCCCCTAATAAAGTTTGAAGTAGCAAAGACATCTCGCTTTGGGTCTTCTGCAGATGTCTGAAGGGCCTCATTTCCCGGGAATAAATGGGGCTGCGGAATGTTTTTGCTAAACAAACCATTGTCATAGCAAAAGCAAAATCCTCTTTATCCCAGGAGTGTTAAGAAATGTGTTTTGGTTTTTTACTCCTATTTTCATTCCTTTTTTTCTTTTCTCCCTGCTGGAATAATGGTTTACTTATATAAAGTTATTTTCTAGAAGAAAAATAGAAAGACTTATTTCAAAAAAATCTTTGGACTAATGCCACCCAAAACACCTTTCAAGCACACCCTGTATATTTTGATTTTTTTAAAAACCTGCTATTTGAGTAATGGAAAATTAAAGAGTTCCAAGGGATTCAAAATATAATTATGTGGGTCTAAATTCTTTATTCATCTCTACATCTGTATAGGAAAGGGTAGAATTAGGAAATAGAGGCCGGTGTCAAACACCTACAGATGTGTCCTTGAAGACTTTGATGTAGGTTGTGATGATAGGGGAATGCATGGATCGCAAGCTCTTGAATACATGACTGATGTTCACACTGCATCTTAGCTGTGTTAAGATCAGGGAACAGAAGGGTGTGGTTCCTCCATCCCTCCACATTGTCAAATGCCCCATCCAGACTCTAAAACCTACTGGGTCTTGGCTTTGGACCACATAGGGTTGAAAATAAAATGGAAATTACTTGGCAAATTTAAAGATTAGGAGAGTTTCTATGAGGATCAAGATTTTTTACTTCCTGGAGGTAAGAATGAGAAGTTCTGGCACCACTGAGCCCATGTGTCCATTGGCAATAACAGGCTAGAAGGACAAGATGCGCCCCCCCCCCCCCGGGGAGATGGGGCTTTGATGTTCATTGTTCTTTATCCATCTGGTCCCTGGGAGCCCCAGTTCCTAGCTTTGAGATCTGCACAGACTCTCTCCCGGGTCATGAGATGAGATGAGGCCCTGTCCTGGCTGGTGGGAGAAGCCAGCTGGAGAACGGGATTTTTCACAGCAATGACAAAGTCCCTGTATGGAATGAAGACAGGGCTCCCCGAGTGGTAATCCAGGGGCATCCAGCCCAGACCCTGGGCTTGCAGACTGATCACTGTGAATAAAGATTGTGGAACATGACAGATTGATCTTCAGGTCCATGTTGGACCCTAACAGTGACATCTCCTCAGACTGGGGAGTAACACTGCCAAGATGATCTCATCAGTGTTCCCTGTCAGAACATGGAGAATTAAAATTAGAAATTTTAGCTTACGATGAGGTAGCTTATGTGGTTCAGTCCTGGGGTGGGGTACCAGTAAAAGCCCAGGAAGCCTATGTAACTTCAGATAACTCACAGCTCTTTCCTTGGAGCTCCCTGTCAGGAAGATGGGAGCCCAGAGACACTTCTCTCCCCACCCCACAGGCATCTCTTCCCTGGAACTCCCCTGGACAGCTCCCCACACATCTGGGGACAGTAAGAGCAATTTAGTGCCTTGAATTTATTTTAAGGTTAAAATTTAAAAGGTATTATTTTACTTAGGAAGCATTTAAGTATAAAATGGTTGATTGATTAGTATTTTTAGTGCCCTGATTTGGAGTGTACAGGGTCGGGGGGTGGGTGTGAGTGAGGGAAGGAGTAATGGCTCAGCACCATATTGTCATCTCCATCTACAGCTGACCAGCCCCCCCCCCCCCCAGGCTGGCTCCCCAGTCCACTTCCCACCACTGAGTGTGATAGTTTGGAGTTTATCGATTACATACTCATCATCCTATTTGATTTTCATAACTGCTCTGTGATGGAAGGCAGGCTGATGTTATGATGTCCACTTTATATGAGGAAACTGAGTGTTCCTCATGCCCAGGGTTAATGCTCGTGAGGAATGTAGCTGATACTAAAATCCCAAGTTTTGTCAACACACCAACTATGGTTAATTTTTCTTATTACAGTGTGATGCATAAGAGGAAACAAGTAAAGCTTAATTTTATGATAGCAGTAAGAATGTGGAGCATTTACAAAATACTGAGCTGGAGAGACTGGCTGAGTTTGAGGTCTCAGACTGATGACTTGCAGATGCTCTTTCTATACAGTTTTGTCGAAGAAGAGGGGATCTTAGTGCTGCATGGTATTTTTAGGTTTGGTGGCTGTCATGAAATTTCCCTCCTGAAAAGTTTACACGCCTGCCAAAAGTTCATTTGGTTTTTCAAATGAAACATAACATCTATGTCACACAGAGTTATGCCCTTTCAGTTGAGTTGCTTTGTAATCTCTTGAGAGTGGAGGCAAGCTGGCCCTGGTTCCCTGGGCACAACCTACATACAGACGCACTCCTGTCATTTGCAGGGCCTGGGACAAGGCTGCAGAGGAGATGCTGGACCCAGGCCAGCACTGGGGTGAGGCGAGTGAGGCAATGTTTTTTAATAGACGAGATCAGTAACAGTGCTGTTCTGAGCGATACTGGAGCTTGAGACAAAAGGAAAAATCAATAATATTGATCCCATCTTTATTACAATTTTTGATATTTTGTTCATCACAGACGTTTTGCATTCCTTTTCACTTTTTAACATATTGCATTGAATATTTATTTATCGTGGCTACTGAGTTTTTGGTGCCCCTCAATTATGCACCTATAGCAAGCGTCTCCTCACTTACCTCATCCTAGCCTCTGTCCCACCTTGGGCCTGGGGGTGCACAGATAGGGAACAGTGTCCACCCTCGGCATAGACCAGGGAAGAAGCCTGCACAGGCCCCCAAATTGCACCAGGGCTCTCAGGGCATGGAATTCCAGGGTCGTGGCTGTGTGAAGTGGGGGCATGAGATACATAGGTGGACACATGCCCGTAGGTCCTCGGGTTCCTTGCTTATGGAGAGGAGAGTGGTTGGAGGAGGGCCGAAGTGGAACCTCTGGGGAATAATTCTCAGCACCAGAGTCTCTTGGAGGCTTGTGAAGACCAGATCCTGATGCAGTAGGTCTTGAGCGGGGCCTTAGAAATGGGTCTCCATTTCTAAGGCGCAGGGGCCCCTTTTTCCTGATGGGTTTCTGTGCATGGGAATTAGGGAGTGGCTCGGCATTCTCGCCTAGACTTCCTTTTAGGTTTTGATCCAGCAGCACAGGCAGAATGTAGCCTTCAGGGGAAAGAGTGCAGACTTTTCTGCTTTCCTGGCCAGTCTTATCTTTGTCACTGTTATTGATGGAGGTCTCTCCAGGATGCATGAGGGTGAATCATTGCTATAGATTTTATTTTCCCGTAAATTTCTTGCATGATGTATGGAAATGAGAGCTAGAGTATCTAATGGTAAGTAGCATTCCTAAGTACCTCTAGATTTTGTTTTTAAGTGTGTGTTTTAAAATGACATTATTTTAAAAGTACATTTAAAAACGTTTAAATAATACTGTTTTTACCTATAAAGGAGAAGATTAAAATGTCTCGTAAACCCTCCTCCCAAATGATCCCTGTTGATGATAATAGAATTAAAAGTACAAAATAATGTAAAAGCCACCTTTCCATCCTCCCCTCTCTATTCCACTCCCTCTCTCTAATATTGATGTTTTGTTTTTTTGTGTGGTTTCTTTTTCAGAAAAAAATGTATTCATGTCCCTCCTAATATTTTTATACAGGAATATCATATGGCAATATTGTCAGATATTTTGCCTCCTAAGTTAGTAGTGTATCTTGGACTTGTTTCCATCGGCAAATAACAGATTTACCTTAATCTTAAGTGGGTCATAGGATTCATCATTGGGATGTCCCAGTATTTACGTCGCCCTCCAATAAAGAACTCTTTGGCCCTATCCGGTCTGGCTCAGTGGATAGAGCTCCGGCCTGCCGACTGAGGGGTCCCGGGTTCGATTCCGGTCAAGGGCATGTGCCTTGGTTGCGGGCGCATCCCCGGTGGGAGGTGTGCAGGAGGCAGCTGATCGATGTTTCTGACTCTCTATCCCTCTCCCTTCCTCTCTGTAAAAAAATCAATAAAATATATTTTAAAAAAAAATAAAGAACTCTTTGGTTCCAGGCTTTTGCTATGTGAACAACCCAGTAGTGAAGATCTTTGTCAATATACGTGTCTTTGAAAACATGTTATGAGTCCAGCCATAGTTTGTAATTCCGAGTAGTGAGGTTGTTGGACAAAGGGTGTGTGCACTTTTAGGTTTGAAGGCATTGCCCTCCAGAAGGTTTAACCCCTATCAACAGTGATGGGCATACCTGTTTCCCCAATGTTCTTGCCCACATGGATGTCATACAAGTAAAAAGAAAACCATTATATTATTCCAATAGCAATCTACACTAATAAAAGAGAAAAATGGTAATTGGCGTACGGCGCTACCCTTTTTATTGGCTAATCAGGGCTATATGCAAATTAACTGCCAACTAAGATGGCAGTTAACTGCCAACAAAGATGGCGGCTAATTTGCATATGTAGGCACAATGCAGGGAGGCGAAAGGGAAAGCAGGAAGAAGCCTCCTGCCACTGACAGTGATCGGAAACCCAGGGGGGAGCTAAGAGGTGGGGGGCAGGGCAAAGGCGGCCCCAGGGCCATGATCGGAGAATCAGGCGCCTTTGCTGCCCTGGCCAGTGATAGCAGGAAGTAGAGGTGGAGCCAATGATGGGAGCTGGGCACGGTCGAAGCTGGCAGTCCTGGGAGCTAGGGGTCCCTTGCCTGGGCCTAAAGCGGAGCCCATGATCGCGGGGCCGCTGCCACTGCGGGTCCCCGCTGCCAGGGCCAGACCCCTAGGCCAGAGGCGTTAGACCTGGGCAGGGGCGGAGCCTGCAACCGCGGGGAGCTGGGGGTCCCCTGCCCAGGCCTGACACCTCTGCCGGAGGCCTCAGGCCTGGTCAAGGGGCCGATCTGGTGATTGGTGATTGGAGGGTGATGAGGGTCAACTCCTCTGGCCGAGGCATCAGGCCTGGGTGGGGGGCTGGGGGTCCCCTGCCCAGGCCTGATGCCTGGGCCAGAGGCATCAGGCCTGGGTGGGGGGTGGAGCCGGGGATTGGGGGGATATGATGGTCCCCTTGCCCAGGCCTGAAGCCTGGGTCAGAGGCATCAGGCTTGGGCGTGGGGTGGAGCAAGCAATCAGAGGGAGATGGGGGTCCCCTGCCCAGGCATGATTCCTGGGCCAGAGGCCTCAGGCCTGGGCGGGGGTCAGAGCCAGTGATCAGGGATAGATGGGGGTCCCCTGTCCAAGCCTGACACCTCTGGCGGAGGCGTCAGGCCTGGGCAAGGGGCCGATCAGGCGATCGGAGGGTGATGGGGGTCTACGCCTTTGGCCGAGGCATCAGGCCTGGGAAAGGGGCAGAGCCAGCAATCGGAGGGGTCTGGGGGTCCCCTGCCCAGGCCTGACGCCTGGGCCAGAGGCATCAGGCCTGGGCTGGGGGCAGAACCAGTGATGGGGGGAAATGAGGGTCCCCTGCCCAGGCCTGACACCTCTGTCAGAGGCGTCAGGCCTGGGCAAGGGGCTGATCCTGCGATTGGAGGGTGATGGGGGTCAACGCCTGAGGGCTCCCAGTATGTGAGAGGGGGCAGGCTGTGCTGAGGGACACTCCCCCCCACACACACACCCAGTGCACGAATTTCGTGCACCGGGCCCCTAGTACGATATAAAATAAGTAAGAATAAACTTGATAATTGTTCAATATCTAGGTGAAGAAAGCTTTAATGTGCACATAAGGGACCCCCCAAAAAAGCCTTGAATAAACAAAAATTATGCCATGTTCTTGGATGGGTACTTGTAGCCTGATGAAAATATTCATTCTCCTTTAGCTAAGCTATAATTTGAACTTGATCCAGTAAAAATAACAACAAGATTTTTTTTTGAGGGAGAATTTTTGATTAGCTGGTTTTAAGACCGATTGAAAAAAAAAAATACGTAAGAATAGATAGGAATATTCATATAATGAACAGGAAGATAGGAAAATTCAGGAAATAGCCTGAGCAGATATTAAAACTAATATGAAACGAAAATTATTAAAATGGGTTAATGAATCACAGTCATAAACTTAAATATATTCAGGAATATAATATATGATAAAGGTGGCATTTCAAATCAATGAGGAAAAATGTGTAAACCTTGGGGGGGAAATGTTTAATTCATATAGCATACATTCCAAATGGATCAAAAATGTACATGCAAAAATGTGAAATATGTATATAAGATATCACAGGAGAATTATTTTATAATTCCAGACCTCTCTGCTATCACATAAAACTCAGAAGTGGTTGAAGACAAGATTGATAAATTTTACTTCATAAGAAAAATTCTTCATGACAAAACCCCAGCTTATATGCAAAGTTAAAGACAACAAACTGGGAAAAGATGTTTGTAACGGGTATCACAACTGAGGACTATATTTCCTAATATATAAAGAGTTTCTACAAACCACTAGAGAAAAAAGGGGGGGGGGGCTATAACTTAATAGAAGATTGGGTAAAGATATGAACTGTTCACAGAAAAGGCAAGAAAGATAGTATTTAATCATGAAATGTTTAATTAAAAAATACAAATTGCATAATAAGAGGAATATAAATGAACACCTCACTATGAGATTAGCCAGTGATTGTATAACACTGATGAGAGGTAAGTCTGTACTACCCTGTGGAGGAAATCTGGCAATAGCTGAAAATATTACAATGCATTTATCTTTAGCTCAGCAATTCCACACCTAGGAATTTACTTTTTATATGTACTTTATGAGCTATATTTTTCCTTGCAGCATTACTTATAAAAACAACAGTTTGAATAATCTCTGGTCCATCACACTATGGTACCCTGTGCACCTTTAAAAAGAATGAGGAAGAACTCTCTCTACTTCTGTTAAATGGATTCTAAGAAAAGTGTACTGATAACTGATTAAAAAATGATTAAAAGCGAGGTGCATTCATGTTATACTACCATTTGTGTAAAAAGGGAGGGCGATATGTAGACATATTTACTTGTATGAATTCGGCGATCATTAAGGTGTATATAAAAAATGGATAATACGTATGTAATACCTTAATCAATAAGGAAATTTTAAAAAATAAAAAAAATGGATAATATTGCTTGCCTGTAGGGAAAAATCCTGAGAGGCTGGGATGTAGTTTTCACTGCATATATGCTTGTACCTTTTGAATTTTGAATCTTGTCTGTCCTTAAAATTTTTTTAATCTACATTTTAATAAGTGAAAATATTTGTTTTGACATGCATAGTTCTAATGTTTAGTTAATTTGGGTGTCTGCAAATAGTGATTGGCTTTTTATTTTTTTTAAGCAATTGCCTATTCATATACTTTGCCCATTTTTCTTTTCTTTTTTTGAGGGGGGAGTGGTTTCTTTGCACATCAAGGAAATCACCTCTTTGTCTTAAATTTCACAGAAATTTTCTTCCAGTTTATCTTTTGAATTGTCTATGCTGCTGTTTGCCACCTGGCAATTTCATATTTGCACGCAGCTGTCACCTCCACCTCCTCCTCCTCCTCCTTCTCCTTCTGCTCTTTCTTTTTTATTTTTTGAGAGTGTGGAAATGACGTTTTCAAGGTAATCTCTGACAAAAATTGACTTTAGATTTAAAACATCCAATTACCAGTGTTTCTGGATGAGCTGGAAAATAGTCTGCTGGGTATTCAGTCCTCTTTGAAGATAGTAGTTAAGACACGAAAAAACTCATTTTTTAACAAGAGGTGACCTACAGGCCCCAGGAAAGGGCAAAGGGAGAGGGACTTGGATGGGGCCGGGCAGGGGCTTTTGGTGGGTCTCTGATGAGCCTTTCCTCTCTCCACTCCCAGCCGAGCTCCCGCGGTCCTCAGCAGTGAGGCTGGCCTCCCTGCGAGACCTGCCCGCCCAGCTCCTGGAGCTGTACCAGCAGGGCTTCTTGCTGGTGGCCCTGCATCCTTTCGTGCAACCAACCCACAAGCAGGAGAAGACACCCCTGGAGCACATCTTCAGGGCCATCCTGATCAAGAAAACCGACAGGTAAGGCCTCCAAGGTTGGATGGGGAGCATCATGAGGTGGCTAAGGTGTGTTGACGGGGCCTCTGCCCTCTGACAGGTAAGGCAAAACATTGACAACAAGAGAAAATTTCCTAGTGTCCTGTGACTGTCCATGCCTGACTGCTTATGTAGAGGGTTCCGTTTTACACCTTTTCCCTCCTTTAATTTATTGGATTAAACTCAGCTAGAAAAAAAGCGTCTCCTGCGAAGAAGAGTACTTCCAGAACAGTTAAAGTACAGCCAGTTAAAGTATAATGCTATAATCCAGCGGTTCTCAACCTGTGGGTCGTGACCCCTTTTGGGGGTCGAACGACCCTTTCACAGGGGTCACCTAAGACCATCGGAAAACACATATATAATTACAAATTGTTTTTGTGATTAATCGCTATGCTTTAATTATGTTCAGTTTGTAACAATGAAAATACATCCTGCATATCAGATATCTACATTATAATTCATAACAGTAGCAAAATTTCAGTTATGAAGTAGCAATGAAAATAATTTTATGGTTGGGGGTCACCACAACATGAGGAACTGTATTAAAGGGTCGCGGCATTAGAAAGGTTGAGAACCACTGCTATAGCCTGAAAAGCATGGCTAGGAAAACACACTCATTGTTTTAGGCTACGTACAAACTTAATGGTTTTTCCCCAAACTCTAGACCAGTGGTTGGCAAACTCATTAGTCAACAGAGCCAAATATCAACAGTACAACGATTGAAGTTTCTTTTGAGAGCCAAATTTTTTAAACTTAAACTGTATAGGTAGGTACATTGTTATTAACTTAATTAGGGTACTCCTAAGGCTTAGGAAGAGTCACACTCAAGGGGCCAAAGAGACGCATGTGGCTCGCGAGCCGCAGTTTGCCGACCACTGCTCTAGACATACTTGACCATTTTGAGCCCACCATAAATTCTGTCAATCCCTTAGGAGTAAAAACAAAACCCACCTGAATCTATTGCTGTAATTGATTTGGCTTTGATTTTGGCTTTCAAGGCTTTGAGGATGTTTCTCAGGATGGCTGGACCTGTTGAATGCTTCCTCTTATATTTTTATTGGGTCTAATTAGAAAAAGAGAGCTGGAGATTGGTTTCTCAAAAGGAACAATAAATATTAATTTTAAATATATATATATATATTTAAATATATTTTATTGATTTTTCACAGAGAGGAAGGGAGAGAGATAGAAAGTTAGAAACATCGATGAGAGAGAAACATCGATCAGCTGCCTCCTGCACATCTCCCACTGGGGATGTGCCCACAACCCAGGTACATGCCCTTGACCGGAATCAAACCTGGGACCTTTCAGTCCGCAGGCCGACGCTCTATCCACTGAGCCAAACCGGTTTCGGCATAAATATATATTTTTAAAACAAGGTGGGATAGAAAACACAGTATGTTTTTGCTGCTTTTGTAAAAACAACAACACACAAAAAAACAATTGAAATAAAGTCTGGCAGAGGGAAATGGATCTGTCCTTCGGCCAACTGTCATGGAATGACAACATGGACCATAGTTTAAAAGGAGGGAGAGTGCAGAGTAACTACTTCTTTTTTCTCTCTTTTCACAAGTTGGTTTGCCAGGTGGACAAACGTTGGGCTGGTGAGCTCAGGAGGACAGTGTGGCTAAGATGGGCTCCTCTTTGCTGCCAAGCAGAGTTCATTTCTTCACAGCTGATCAGGAGGGTTCTTAGTCTGAGCCAATGTGCATTAGAATTTGAAGTGAAAGGTGACATATGCCTTTGCTAATGTCCAGAATTACCATGGTATTTGTAGAGTGAAACTTGTTTTTAACATCTGCCTTTCTGGCATATTTGTTTCTTTATGTTGATTGGCTGTGGATCAATATCTAGGTCAATCACAAGAGGAAATGGTTCTGGGAGCCATAGTGGTTTCAGGTTCCACAAGAGACATGCATGATGACACTTATTGAGCATCTGCTGTGTGCCAGGCTTTTTGAGTGTCATTTCATCCTCATAATCAGCATATGAAGTTAGATACTATTTTTATTTCCATTTTAAAGGTGAGGAAGCTGAGACCCAGACGTTGAGGTATTTGTCAAGGTACCTAATGAGCTTACTTTCTAGAAGAGGAAAATGGGTCAAGCTATTAAGAAGAATGAAAGACTGGTGTGCAGGGGGGTTTTCAAAAAAGAGAAGATGCGTTCTCTGTGGGTTTGAGTTCACTCTAGTCCAGAGTGTCTAGCTACCCACCAGGATGACTATAATGAACATTCTAGACACAAGAAATTCCTTGTACAACTTTGTGCTGGGTCTTCTTTGAAACTGCCCCCCGCTTTGTTTTTGTTTTAAAGAAATTGCAAAAGCTTAGTAATTGTCCAAGTACGGTAATGAAACTGGCAATTTACCATTCTTACGGCAAAATGAGAGAATTTGCCCACTTCCATTCCCTGTCAGTGTTTTGTGGGAAGAGTGGAAAAGCAAGCATTTCATAATACAGTATAATTTTAAAGTACAGGCACTTTCTCTCCTCACAAATGCAATAACCATGTTTTTTTTTCTTTCTTTCTTTCTTTCTTTTTTTTTTTTTTGCTTAAAGTATTACAAAGAGTATTACATATGTCTCCTTTTTTTTCCCCCGCCCTTGACAATCCCCTGGCCTCCCCTACCAATAACCATGTTTTTGCATCATAAGAAAAAATACCCCACACTATTAAAATTAAACAATCAAAAAGTCCCACAACAGAACCTTTTCTTCAGGGAGTTTAGTAGAAACAAAACAAAATAAATCTTATGTGATTAATTTTTAATACAGACAGTTAAGATGATATTTTTCACGAAGTCTGCCAAAGTTCTGACAGCTGTAGATGCTGTTAAATGAAATGATTTCACTCTCCAAGAGGAAGTAAATGCCTAGTTAATGTACTGTAAGTAGACCGCATTGAAAGAGGTGTAGATAAACTTTCTCGATTACTGTCAGTCCAGATCAAGTTCATTAGCGACAATCACCATGGGATGACTACTTGAAACTTAGATATCAACTTTAATGTGTTTGAAAGGTGAACGTAAAGTTTTTGGCAAATAACTAGGTTTTAGGGTCTACAGCAAGACCAGGAAAAAGAACAAAACCATGCAAGCTTACATTCATTCATTCACACTTACTGAGCTTGTATTCTTTGTAAGGGACATGCTAGGAGCTTTACGTCATGGGACACTGGTGGGCACAGGTTCAAAGTTCACCTGCGTATGGAGCCTGCTTTCCAGGTATCTACAGTTTAACTGAGAAAATAAGGCATCATACCATGGGAGTCTGGGAAAAGGAGGAGTCACCTCCTGCTGGAAAGGAATCTAAGGAAATGTCTCTGGACGAAGTAGCTTTTCATTTGGACCTGGTTTCTTTCGGGCAAACGTAGGAATAATGCCCATGCGGTGGGAGGATTTTATTTGTCTTATAATGAAATGTTTTCTAGTGGAGTTTGGGTAATTTGAGAGCATCATTGACAGTCTAACTGGATTATTAATGAGTCATTCCCAAAGCTCGGTACAGTAACATTACCCTGAGCCCTCTATCATTTTGACAAATTTCACTTAAATCTATGAAAAATTGTCTGATCCTTTCTTTTGGAAATTCTTATAAATGCCATTTCATTTTAGGATGGCAGGCCAAATCACACATCTAGTTATAAATTGTTCTTAATCCTAAGTGTGTTGAATTTAAAGTCAGTTACTTTGAAAACTGATTTCAAGAATGAATAGCCAAATGAGACACTTAGAATAAGTAGAGTTTGTACTTCCTTCTCTCTACTCTTTCTTTGGGACACAGAGTGATTTTTAACAGACAGTATTATTGCATTTGCTCTGAATTCTAAATACAGTTAAGTTGCCCTTCAATTTTTTTTTTTTTCCGGGCAGTTTCCCGTAGAAGAAGTTGCCAAAGATCTCAAAACATGATGGCTAAGAGAAGTCGGTTATTAAAATGTCACTGCTGATGTTTCATGAGTGTGGGTTTAATTCTAGGTCATTGATGGTTGTAGACATAAGTACAAAAATGCTTTGTGCCAATTAATGTTTCAGCTGTTGAATTGTCATTGTTCACACATCGAGCTAGTACAAGGTGTCAGTGATGTGTTTTTCATCACGAATGGGTTGAAGTCACTTGAGTCCAGGTCCCCTGGACTAATACCTTATATGGTACAGAGACCAGGACATTTGTCAGCTCTGTCGACATTTTGGCCTGGGGTCAGGGGGTGGGACACACAGTGGAACTGCAGCTAATGGAGAGGGTGAAGCCCTGTTGGGAGGCAGGAAAATGCATACAATCGAAACTGCCCTTGAAAATCTCCTTAATTGCTCATGAAATGTAATACCGTAGCATCTCTCTACCTGACCAATACATGTTTTCCTTCAGGACTAGCCCAGATTGGTGTGTCCATCAGTGAGCCCTGAAGGAAGTAAGTTGGTTGGGGTTTGTAGAGCGTGTTCCTTAGAATCACGCCTAGGGGCTGAGATGCTTGCACCAGGGAGGTGTGTATGTGGGAACTGAGCCTGAGGAGACATCATCTCCACGCCTCCTGCCTCACATCCATTCTGGGACACATCTGCTGGCTGAGTAGAATAACTGGCACCGTTTTAAGTGGTAAATGTTCCTCCCGTTCAGTTAGATTTTCCTAAGATAAACATGTGTGATGTGGCTTCACTAGGCAAAGATGATTCTAAAGAGCTCCCAGCTCTCAAGAAACTTACCTACTAGGGGAATGTAAAGTCTATATGCAAATTATGTGGGTCTCCATTTTCACCTCTCATTTGGAATTTGCTCAAGGAGGGAGGAGGCGCCTCAGTTCCATCTGCTCTGGTCTGAAGGGATGGGTAGGTTTGAACAGAGCACAAGTGGTGAAACACTGTCCCTCAGGACGCTGGCCTAGGGGAGCCAGGAGCCTGGGAAAGTTTGCCATGGATGATATGGGGCGACCGGAGCACGAGGTCTGGAGGGAAATGGGGAGAAGCATGGGGCCTGGATCCAGAGTCCTCTGAGCTGAGGAGTTTGAACTCTATCCTGAAGGCACTGGGAAACCAGTGCAATATTTTTGTTTTGTTTTGTTTTGTTTTGTTTTGTTTTGTTTTGTTTTGGAGGAGCAACCATTAGAGGTGCTGAGTTTTCAAATGCTTAAGAGGGGAAGAAATGCAAGTTGAGAAAACATGGAGATAGTTATGGTGAGAGATGATCAGTAATTAGAGTAGGTTGTAGTAAAAAGCCAAGGAATACAGATGTAAGATATGTCATAAGAGGAAATACTGGATTTAATGTTTAGCTGGAAATGGACAGCATGGAGGAAGAAGACAAATCAAAATATGAGTCAGCTTTTGACTCCGAAAAACTGGGAGGATTAACTGGAAAGGAGCAGTGATGGGGAAGGGGATGTGTCTGATGGTTTTTCCCAAAAGCGGACCCTGATAGGATCCTTAAGGAAGTTCTCCCAAGAGGAATCAGTTAGGAGGGGAGACATAGGATAGGGAAGGGGAGGAAGCCATCAGGGTGCAACGCCTCAGCCTGATACAGGGGGAAGTGGTGAGTCTACCTTGAGGCTGGGCAACTGGCCTCCACCCTCCTGCACCTGAGAGCCACTTGCCATGAGCTGCTCCAGACACGTCCAGGTCTAGGGCACATCCAGGTGAAGCAATTCCAATAGCCAAAGAAGACTTCAAGTCATGCAGAAGCTGAGGGACACGCAGAGCCGGGAAGGGTGCTCAGAGGGGCCCTGGGTGGAACACGGATAGCATCTACCACAGGAGAAGGGGAACAGTATTAGTTTGGTTGTATCATGTTTGTGGTAGTTGCTGGTGGCAGGATGTCCACTGGGAGGTGTTTGCAGGGTGGTTAGGAGCCAGGAGAGAAGTCTGAGCTGTGTGAGGCCACGGCAAGCCCAGGAGGACCGGCCCACTTTGGTGTTGCTTACTGAGCCCAGGTTTGCTATGCTAGATGCCTCTGGTGGTCTCAGAGATGCAGTGGCTTGCCGAGAACAGTGCTAATCAAGTGAGTTGCTCTGTCCCAAACTAACCATCTGCTTGGAGTCTGAGAAGTCTTTCCTCTCGGACCGTGTCAGCAAGCCGAATGAGTCAGCTCGGGCCACCCACTGTCAAGCGATGCAGAGAAAGGCAGTTCGGTTGGCTTTTGGCTTTTATTTCCAGGAAAGCAAATCCCAGAGAGTGCTCAGCTTTACCGTTGGTCCCCCTCTTGAGGTCGGGAATCTGAACGCTTGAACACTGCCTTCATCCGAAGGCAGGGCCTGCAAGCTCAGGTGCCCCGAGGGCCAGGCATCTCGAGGAGGGACTCTTGTGGATTGAAGAGCCAACGCTAACTCTGCCCATTGTTACCAAGTGTTGCCGAAACTTGAACTTTCTTCAAGAGCCAGAAATCTGGATTTTTAGGTGAAAACTGGTCTTTTTAAACCATTGCCTCACTTTTTCAAAATAGCATTGTGTACCCCAGGCCCCACCCCGCTGGCTGCCATCTTGCAACCTTGAAGATTTCAGTTGCTCGTTTCCGTGGAGTTGCTTCCCACTCTGAACTGCCGAGTCCCCCTTCTACCCACACACGCATCCGACTTCTCAGATGCTCTTGTTATTGGTTTTTATGTGTCTACCCTCCTACCTCCCCCTTGCTAAATCTTTCATCTTTGGATTCCGTTGTTTACTTAGAGTGCCAGGTGCTGAGTAGGTGTTACTCAATAGAATTTTCCTGACTTGAGTAGAATAATACCAGGCCCTGGAATTTTACTCCATCATTCATTAAAGGACCATACATTCATGGCAAGATGGATCTGTTTGGGTTTACACATTTGCCAGTACCCAGAGTGCACCTTGATAATGCATTCACACAACATGAACCCAACTAGTGGAACACACACACACACACACACACACACACACACTCACACACGATCCTTTCATTGTCCAAATAACAGTGATTTTCCACAAGGGATATTATTTTTCATTGTGGGTTTTTTGTTTTTTTCATTTTAAAAAACATCCAAAGGATGGCCTTCAAAGGGGTACGAATCTTTGGACCTTAAGTGGAGTACAAATGCATTACATCGCCTATGTGATAGCCCACATGATAACACGAACATTTTCTTTGGCATTTGAAAAGGGCAACACTGGGAAAGTACAAAATTATATCGGAACGAAGATGAAAATTCTCTTAAAAATTATCGTCGAGCGCGTCCTCTTTAAGTGGCCTTGTGGCTAATTTCTACCAATTACCTCGACTCTTGGGAGAATTCTAGGGCTTCTAGAAAGAGGTTTCATAATTAAACGAAATACGCAGGGGGTGGTAGCGCCTCCCGGGGTGTGCCCTAGAAAATGCTCATACGCGAGGCTGGGTTCAGCCCCGGAGCGTGCTGCTTGTTGGAATCGCACATGGGGAAGAAAAGTAACGCTGGGCTTGGAGTGATTGACATGTGTGACTGTGGTGGAGAAACCGCAGCAGCTGGTGTGTTCCCAGGGAGCAGAAATCGAGGAAGGTGGATTCAGAGTTCTTTTCTTAAATCAGAGCAGGGAATGTGAGGGTTTTGTTTAGCCGGGAGATTGTCATTTTGGATTCAGGTTCCCCACTCTTGGCTGGCGGCTGCCCCTCCTTGCTGGTGTGGTATCATCCTTCCATCAGTTTTCTCGGGCTTCCCGAGGTGTTTGGAGAACTTGATTAGCTCTCTGGACTGCCATCCTGCCCCCTGCAGAGCTGTCCGGCATCACTGGACTACCTTAATGCATTCCCCCTATTTTCCCATCTCATGTGGAGTGACACCCTTTTCTGTGTTGAAGTTTCAGGATTCACTGTTAATTATTGTGTTTGCACTTTCCCATCAAATATGCCAGCGTAAAGCCACATTCTCCTGGGGGAAAGAGAGTGGTGTGTTTTTTTTCAATCTACACCCCTAAATGGCTTGCCTAGCTATTCTTTCTCTCTCTCTCTCCAAAGCATCCACCTTTATCCCAGTGGGAAGAGAGAAGAGAGAAGAGAGAAGAGAGAAGAGAGAGAGAGAGAGAGAGAGAGAGAGAGAGAGGAAGAAAGAGAGAGAGAGGTATTGTTTACCTGAAAGCTCATTCCTCCCCTGCCCCAACCTGTCCTTGATTGTGTCTCTCCCCACGTTTGATTATTTATTTACTTATTTTGTTTCCTCAGAGAGAGAATTAGCAAACTAGTGATGTCAGGTCTTTCCCCAGAAGTGGTTTGGAATGGCAGAGAGCTGTGAGCAGGGACCCAAAACACAGAAGCACAAGCACAAAGTTTCTTTGAAATTTCCTGTTGATCTTAAAACGTATGCAAACACTACAATACTATGAAATGCCTGTATTTGTTTTAAAGTAAAATAAATAAAAGCTCTCCCTGCTTCCACACACATACACGATCTTTAAATAAAATTGGACTCTCTGGGAAGATTGATTTCTGTGGCATTGCAGTTGGATTATAGGGACACTTGCTGTTTTGAGGTCCATATGCACGCAGTGTAGGTAATGTAGTTGTAAATAATTTTACGAAAGTCTTAGACTTTTGTATTTACATGACTATCCTATATTAAATTTAGGAACCAAGTTGTCTTACTTTAAGTATTCCTGTCAAATTTTTTTTTTTGTTTTTTCTCTTCCTTGTCAATCAGAGACAACTTAGGTTATGTGTGTTTTTCAAACTGAGAAAGATGTAATGGGTTTTACCAGGTGATCGGTCCTAGAAAAGACTAGTTCTAATTGAATTTTACATTTCTAGCTATGGGTGCAGCAGCAGGTGAGAAATAGCTTTGGATCCATCTCCGTACATTATGAGTGGTTTCAGTGTCTTGAGATTTTGATATAATCATTATCTCTATAATCTATCTAGCTGTTTTCTATAATTTTTAAATGATTGAAAGATAGAGCCATGTTACGAAGAGGTGATTGCTATAAATATGATATAGGGGAGTACATCATTTCATTTGCTTCCTATTCATCCATCACGAGTTGGAACTTAAAATGGCTAGAAAGATTTTAAAAACCAAAATAGTAACTCATATGCATACAACACCTGCTTTCTGAGGGTCTGAGAGCACTTGGGTTTCTTTCCTTATGTGTTAAGTGTTACACTTTATTCTCACTATGTCCTACTGATGGTTGTTTTGGTTGTTAGTATTTGTTGAAAATATTATTGTGTGATCAGCAGAGGGTTAGATTTACTCTGTTCTGTAGCTGAAAAGTACCATTATCTTTATCCCCACATCCCATTTTATATCCTAGGAAAATTAGGCTGAAGAAGCTGTGGTATTAATGACTTCTTGGTGATGAAATCTGGGGTGGTGAGTGGGTATGGGCTTAAGTCCCATCTTTCAGCTTATTGGGGGTTCTCAGAGAATTCCCAGAATCCTCTGGGCCTTGCAGCATCCCCAGCCCCCATGGCAACCTGTGGGACCACAGGCCTGGTTATTCCCCAGCTGGTTTCAGGACATAGGGCTGCCACTGCAAAGTATTTGGGGCTTCCCCAGATGGCTCCATTCAACAGGCTGGCTGGGTCTTGTGAGTTTCTGCACTAAAGCGGTCCTATGCAAATGATAGTTCTAAGGTCATTCATGCATCCTTTTCCCTCTGTTCCCTAAAGACGAAATCAAAATGTATTTATCAGGTGTCTTTGTCTTGTATCTTTTAAGGCCGTAGCCTTAGTTGGAGACGATGAGATGGCATAGTCCCTGCTCTAGGGAGGTTTATAACCTACCTGACTTGTTGAAATTTTCATTCTCAAACTTCTATAGTTCAAATCCCCTAAACTGTGAAGCAACCTGGATCTTACTCTGAACAAGCATGCTTTTCTTGTAAAAATCATTAATATGTTTGCAGGCACTTCCTAATATGATTTATCATTTATGGTAATAGTCAGAATAGCTACCATGTATTTATTGCTGTGGCTAGGGAGAGTTCTTGTTCATTGCTTCATGATATACATTAGGGTGAGAGTTAGGGTAGGATTTCTCAGTGTATAGTTTTTAGCTACTGACATTTTAGGCTGGATAAGTTTTTGTGTGGGAGAGTGTACGTTGTAGGACATTTAGCAGCATCCTGGCCTCTACCCACTAGATGCCTAGCAAACATCCCTTCTCCCCGTCTCTGCATTTTGACAATCAGAAATGTCTCCAGACATTACCAGCTGTCCCCCGACAGGCAAACTGCTCCCACTTGGGAACCATGGGTTAGAGTTTGGACATGAGGAAGGAGTTCTAACTTTATTTTCTTCCAGATAACTGTCATTGCCAACAGCATTTATTACAGTAACCTAACTGCCCCTGGATGAGATGCCACCTTTATTATAGGTCGGATTTCTATATATACCTCATCTATTCCGGATTCGTTATTGTTCCGTGATTCATTTATTGATTTTTGTGCTAATACCATGCTATTTTGATTACAATGGGTCTGCAGTGTATATTACCTAGTAGGGCACTATTCTTCTTTTTCAGGATTTGGCTATTTTTGCACATTGATTTTTTTCCATATAAAGTCTAAAGTGGTTTTTCTTCAGTTCCCAGTAAACCCTACTGGAATTATAATTATACCTACATACTAATTTAAGAAGAATTTCTAAGAGCATAGAAATTCAATATTTGTGTTTTCAAGAGTATAGAATTCAGTATTCATTGTCAGAAGTAAATTTCTGTCTTAGAGCGTTGTGATCATTCTGAAAAGGCTATGTACTGTCTACACCAGTTGTTACCAACGTACTTTTGTTGAAGGAGAACTGAAGTTTCTATGTATATTTATGTATATTGGAAAAGTAGAGAAATTATGCATTATTAATATTTAACATTCGTTGTGAAGGTGGTACCCCGGCTGGCTGCAGATGTCAGAGGTTGCCTGTCTATAGGAAGCAGGAGGGGCCTGGGGGAGGCCGGGTTCAGAGGAATACTTTCAATCCAGAGCTCAGTGAAGTGTGTTTGTGGATCATTTTTTTGTAGTTTTAACTATATTAACCCCCATGCAGTATACATATGTCTTACAATTTTTCTGTAAAGTGATTGCAGATTGAAGAGAATATTAGTAATATAAATGTAAAATCCCTCCCTTTCTCTTTCTCTCTATCTCTCTGAAATAGCCACACTGACTTATCTCCAGCTGTTCATTAGAGCTTCGTTAGTGAGATTAAAAAAAAAAAATCAATGCTTACTTATTCAGATCAGACACAAGATGGCCACAGAAATTAGACTCATCTAGAAGACATTTTGAAATGTGGATTTACTTATACTACTGTTAACCGTGGGTCTCATTTCACGTGTATATTATACCTTGAGATACTATGAACTTACTGTGATTATAATTTTTAAATATTGCTTATGTCATCTGTTTCTGATATTTTCAAACTTCTATATGTATTGTTTTATAACATAGGTAAAATGTTGGTATAGCAGTTAGTATTCAGAAGTTTTTACTGACAGGGTGTGTGATCAGAGAATTTGGAGACCACTGACCCATGAAGCTTCTGTGTCACACTGATGCTTCCAGAAACAGGTGGAGTCTTGCTACTCCAAGTATGGTTCATGCACCAGCAGGCATCACCTGGGAGCTCCTAAGAAATGCAGGTTCCCAGGCCTGCCCAGACCTGCTAAATCAGAATCTTCATCTTCACAAGATCCCAGGTGATGTCCGTGTTCATGTTAAAGTTTAAAAACAGAGTTAAGCTGTGTTTTTCTATTACATAGCTGCTAGCCTCATGTAGCTATTTACATTGAAATTAATTAAAATTAACCAAAATTAAAAATTCAGTTCCTGGGTTGTACTTAGCCACATTTTAGGTGCCCGGTAGCAACATGTGGGTGGTGGCTACAGTATTGGACAGTGAAGATATAGATAGAACATTTAAATCATCAGACTCGATTAGAGGGTGTAGTTAGGGAGAGCTAGGAAAGAAGGAAATGATAATCAAACTTGAATTAGAACATGCATGTGCATTAAATGTAAATAGAGAAGACACTTCCTGTCACTCAACTGGACATGGCCCATGAGAGAGTCTTAGGAAAAGCATTCGTGTGTGGAGCTCTTACTGTTATTTTGTTTGCCGATTATTGACTTTCATGAATCAAAAAATATCAGGCAGCCCTGCTTTTATTCAGTGCTCTGTCTGTGATAAGGTATTATTTATGCACAAATACTAAAATATTAGTCCTTTCCATATCTTTCAAAGTAAATGAGGAGCCTTACAGGATTCCAGAGAAAGCAAGGGTTTGCCCCAAATCTCGTTCCTTCTGGTTCTCTTTTCTGTAGTTCAGGTTGGTGGGGGTTGAAATTCTTTCACAGGTACATCCTATAGGGACCACTGGGGTAAGGCTGGTTTGTTTTCCTCTTGCCTTTTAAGGTTAATGGTGAACTTATTGTGCTGTACTAGTCACTGATGCTTTTACCTACCAGGGGGCCTGTGAGACAGGATGTGGCAACATTTTCTCTAGAATCAATAGCAGTCAGAACTGGATAGTTAGGTGCCCATGGTGACTTGCACCCACTTGGCAGTGCTCAAGAGAGTGTTTGGTTCGGGTATCATTTGCACACCTTCCCCCATCCATTCCAGAGTGTTCTCGGTGATACCAAGCCCTTACCAACAGAAGTGGTGAATGTCTGTTGGTGAATGAGGAAGGGAAAATTAGAAGAAAAGGCAATGGATTAATTCTCCGTCTTCCTACTTTAGAACTCCCCTGGTGAACTCTGTAGTTAGGTGCCTTATTTAAAGACTTAGTAGGATTTGTTTACTCGGCTGTATTTTCTTCATGCATTTCCTAAACTTCAATAGTAAGGGTAACTTTTGACGCCAGGAGCCTCATTTTTATTTTTATTTTTTGGTAGATTTGGTTCATTTTGAAAAGAGGAGGCCATAAAAATTACCTGAAATCTTTTCCTCATTGTTCTGAGAGCATCTTTTGGACGAGCTGTTTATTCCCCTCCCTCCCTCCACGTCACAACCGCCACCAAATTGCAGAGGCAAGAAATAGCTAAACTCTCTTATTCATCCACCCCCTCTACAACAACCTTAGCTCAGCTCTCGTTTCTGCTCTCTTAAAATATTCTTCCCCTCTTCCTACATCGTACATGGTGCTGCTTTAACCTCCCTAAAATCCGGATTTTAGTATCTTTTATGTCAGACCATCCGTGACTTTCCTTGACCTCAAAATGAAGTGCAGTCCCATCCGGTAGCAACACCCGCTCAACCTTTCTTTCCCACCTCGTTTCTTACTTTCCTGCTCTACGTACTGCAGAGCCTCAATCTCAGATTCACCCTAACAGCAAATTCTTCCATACATTCACTAGGCCAGTGACGGCGAACCTCTGGCACGCGAACTCATTTTTTTGGTTGATTTTTCTTCGTTAAATGGCATCTAAATATATAAAATAAATACCAAAAATATACATCGTTGTTTTACTATGGTTGCAAATATCAAAAAATTTCTATATGTGACACGGCACCAGAGCTAAGTTAGGGTTTTTCAAAATCTGACACGCCGAGCTCAAAAGGTTCGCCATCACCGCACTAGGCTGATGTTTACGGATGTAACTTAACTATAATAAACAACGCTTCACGTGTTTTTTCTTTTTTCAAATTGACCTACTTATTTTTTCCGTCATATAACTCATGCTACCTCTAGGTCCTTACTGATTTCTGTTCTTGGTGCCTTTTATCCATTGTCCCATCACTAATTTCTACCCAGCTTCAGAGTCTCAGCTTATATGCTCCTGTTTTTTTAAAAATGTCTGATCTCTGACAGTGGAAATAACTGAACTCTCCTTGCACTTTTGTTTATGTAGCCTTCCTCTTTCCTTAGAGTGCAAGTTTCTTAAGGGCAGAATCTAACTCAGTGCCTTATGGCACATATGGTCAGTGGTCAAGAAGGTGATGAAAAGATGAATAAGTAAATGAATAGATGTTTTTATTGTTACTGGTTTTACATAAGCCAATGAAATTAGAAAAAGGCTTCTTTTTCTTTCATTGACAAATCTTTTTTCAGATCTGTAGCTCATTTCTGTTCCCCACCCCCATCTTTCTCCTTAAGAAAAAATGAAAGCCATTATGATCATTCTCCATGAGCCTGGTGTTGCCTTGGGGGAATATCTTAAAAGTTCTTCCTGTTTCCCAGAGAGAGAGAGAGAATTTGTTTCTGTAATTTAGTAATATTTTTATTCTAGTTGGAGAAGTGCCTAGTAATCTAAATTTGTGTTTGTTACCCTTTTCTTTCTGATTATTCCTAAATGAAACAAAAGTAGTCTTATTGATGAACTGCACATTCTCTCTCTCCTTTCTTTTCATAACTCAAGTTCAAACTCTGCTTCGTGTCCTGGGAAAAAGAAGATGTTTAAACTCATGGTCTTTGAAGCGATCCAAGGGCTTTCTGAGTTGCAGTGAGATCTCTTACATGTTTATTATTTAAAAGTAGTGTTATGAAGTTTTTATTCGCATGTTTATTATTTAAAAGTATAGTTTACAATAATTTTTCCACAGGCATTTGTTTTTTAGTCGCCTGATCTCAGATCTGCCACGAGACCAAAATCAGTGTTCAACTTACGGCTTGGCATTTCGTCAGAATAATGTGAGGGTTAACCCTTTTGCCTGCGATAATTTTAAATATTAAAGCACTCATACGTATTACAGTCTTTGCCTGCCAACATGTTCTTGGCTTAATAAATGGTTATGACCCAGCCACTGTGACTGCAGACAGGGGGCTGTGTACATGTACTGGCCATGGTCTGGTTGGATTACGGGGGACACCAGGGAGAAAAACCTGCTGAGTCATTCCAAGGAATGCAATATCTGGGTTGGGTTTAAGGGTTAGTGCCGGGGTCCAACCCCAGCAGGTCCAGGGGTCCCCAAAGGCGTGGACGGAGTCGGCGAAGAAGGAAGGACACGGAGACAGTGTTCAGTTGATCAGCAGCCTAGCCAGGATCTCTAGCCAGGATCTCCAGCCAAGTTCTGGCCTGGATCTCCAGCGAAGTTCTGCTTAGGATCTCCAGCCAGGTTCTGTGTCCATGTTCTCTTGCTAGGTTCTCCAGGTTCTCCAGGTTCTCCAGCCAGGTTCTGTAGCCAAGTTCCCTCGCTAGGTTCTCCAGCCAGGTTCTGTCCAGGTTCTCCAGCCAGGTTCAGTTACCAGGTTCTAGTCAGGTTCTCTTGCCAATTTCTGTAGTCAGGTTCAGTCCAGGATCTTTTGCCATGTTCTCTCGCTAGGTTCTGTCTCTAGGTTCTGAGGCCAGTTTCTGTCCAGGATCTTTTGCCGTGTTCTCTCCAGCGAAGTTCTTCTGTCTCTAGAGAACGTTCTGTGTAGGTTCTGTGCCTAGGTTCTGTCTCTCGCTGTCTTGTTACATCTGTATTTATACCAGTTGATTCAATCCTATCAATCTCTATTACAAAGGTTAGGGCGTTTCTTATCTCCATTCCAGGGAGTAAAGATTATGTAGCTTAAGCATGATTGTTCGTAGTTAAAGTGATTAATTACCCGCCTGGCACTTAGTTAAGAGGTTTTATTCCCTCCCTAACTTCAGGGGAAAATCCCTACCTGGGGAAACAACCTTTCTCAGAGAGGTGACCTTGGTTAAAACACATAGTGCCAAGAAGGTGAGCAAACATATTAAGAACAGTATGCCATATATGCCAGGTCCCTTGAAACAGCAAGCATGGACCGGCTCCCGGGAGGTTAGTAATTCTGATTATGATACAAATAGATAATCTGTTCCTTCTTATCTCTTCCCTGACATGCAGCCTCCTGTGACTCATATTGTAGCTTTGTGCATGTAACCCAGAAGCCAGAGACTGGTGGCTCAGAGGTCAAATTCAATCTCAAACATCTTGGCCTACATTACTTTGTTTGGAGCCAAAATTTAATAGTTATGGCTAACATTAAAGCACAGTTTAATGACTTATTTTTAAAAATATTAGATTTGGCAATCCTGCTCTGGAATTCCTAGTAACAACTGAGATAGAAACTGCCCAAGTTTGTGATGGTGGTCCCTCCAATACCGTAGTGACGTGGCACCTGCCATTTAGCATCCCTGCTGCACTGTGACTTGCCTCATGGTGGGGCCCAGTGCATCTGCAGCCACATTGCTCTCAGACACGGGAATGTGGCAGGGCACCTGGCAGGACTTTGTTGGAAGACAAATAGGAGGGAGCATCTTCCTTGTTGCACACAAAGACCATTTCTGTATCTTTTATTGAGAACAAAGTGTCTAGATTATGTGTTCTCATAAAAAACTCCTTTCATGCATTGTTTATGGACCTTCACGTTCACCTTCCTCGGTTGACCTTCTGACCCGCTGCCTGGGGAGTGACCACACAACTCTTGGCAGACGGGAGAGTTGTAATGCGAGGATCTCCGAGCACAGCTCTGAGTCTGCACACAGTTTTTATGACCGTTGATGTTTGTGTATGGGTCATCAGGTCAGTGTAGCACAGAGTAGGTGGTCTTTATCGTGGTCTTAAAACGACTCTGACTCCTGTGACCAGGTGTGTTGACCTCTAAGGTACTTTAGCACACGGGCTATTTGCCCTGCTGCCCTGCCCTTAGGAAAGGTGTGTGCACAGATGCACAGTGTCTGGATCTGCTTTTTATGTGTCTGTTTGACAGGCGTTTGTTTAAATTTCCTACTTGCTCACATTCAGTTTTCGGCCCAAGTCCTATTTATAAGGTGTCGAACAAACGAGGACTGTTGGGGATGATGGAAATGTTCTGGAAACAGATAGTGGGAATGCTTGCACAACAATGTGAATCTACTTCACGACACTGAATTGCACACTTCGAAATGGTTAAGACAGTAAATGTTTTATATATTTTTACCACAAAAAAAAAAAAATTGAAAATAAGTGGGAAGCATTTGTGAGTTTTTTTTGACCAAAAGAGACATGGATAGAGAAAGGTGTCTTGTATTTCCTTTATCTCTGCTCCTTTTTCGTGGAGGTTTTTCTTCTTCACGTCTGCATACTGGTCTGTACGGGACATTCTTTCTGTGTTTTCTCTTTTTCATGACTTGCTTGGTTATCTGCCCAGGAAAATCAGAGTGGCAGTGACAGTGGCCGTAACCACAAACAGTTCCTCACTTTGACTGCACATTAGAATCACGGGGGAGTGTCCGAGGCCTCTGCCTCAGACATACCTTGTACCACTCAAGTCAGAATGTGTGAGAACTCCCTACGATCCCGAGGTTGGCGCAGCCAGGCCTGAGAATGCCTGTCCTGTGGGAAACCCTGTCTGGTTCACAGAGCCCAGGGTTTGCTTGTTGGGTTGTTCCAGTGCCTAAAGTTGGGGCACATCACAGGAGATTATTCTTTCCTCCCCCAGACCCAGCTACTTCTGGCCTTGACCTCATGGGATTTGAGGGGTGTCATTGGAGAATTATAGTCAGGCAGGGGGTGTAGGTATAGTTTAAGACTAGAGACACTGACTCAGAGAAGAAATGCTACAGAATCAAAGCAAACACACAAATCCCCAGAGTGTATGATGGCTTCCCTTCTTTCGTTTTTCAAAATAAATTCTATTTGGGGATAATTTTAGATTAACAGAAAAGTTATAAAGAAATTATAGAGAATTTCCATATGCCCTTCACTGAGTTTCCCCATCATTAATATTTTACATTGCCATGATACATTTGTCAAAACTAAGAGATGGATATGAGTACATTACTGTTAACTAAATTGTGGGTTTTATTTGCATTTCATCAGTTTTTTTCTATTAATAATCTCTTTCAGTTCCTGGATGCAAGGCAGGGCACTGTCCTGCAGCAATTGTCATGTTGGAATGGCTTTTTTCAATGTGATGGGCTCTGGTGTCTCAGCTGCTTCTCCAGTGTCTGAAGCAGTCAGGGCTACTGTGGTTTTGTGCCTGGATAACAACACGTTGCTACACTCGAAGCATTTGAATTCATTTTGTTTTACTCATTCTTGGCTTTCAGGACATCACATCTCTGCTCAATAATGCCCTTTTATTCCCTCTTCCTTTCAGAAAATCCCTGTATACCTGTGAGGGCCCTAAGATGTGGGATGGGTCAGAGCTCTTTTTAGTTCAGGTTTGCCCCAGCCGTTTCTGGGAAATGACCCAGCAGCATGAAGATGACTTCTTTTCAAGGAGCCAGACTCTTCTGAACCAGATCCACAGATTAATGTGATCAGTGGCCCATTGAACAGGTTACTCAGACATTAAATGAGAACAGATTTCCTCATACCTGTTTCCATAGGGTGAATTAAGTCCAATTTCCTTCTTGGGATTTCTAAAAGATAAGTAAATTAAAGAGAAGATTATAACTTTGTTAATTGAAGCAATTGACAGGGTGGCTCATAGCCTCCTCCTTGAAATGCATTCTTGATTTGACTTCCAGGATAGTACGGTCTCTTGGTTTCTTTCCATCCTCCCCGGATACTCTTTCTGTCTCCTTTGCTGATTTATCCTGTTTTCTCCCCAACCTCATCATAGTCCCAAAGCTCGTCCCTAAGTGCTCTCTCTTGACATTAATTGAGATCTCATCTAGTCTCACGCTTTAAATATCATCTGGAAGCTGATAACCTTTAATTTAAATCTCTAGCCCTATCTCCTGAAGTACAGACTCGAATGTGTATTAAACTGTCTACTGACATATCTACTTGGATATCTGCTTGATATGTCAAATTCAGCACATCTGAAACGTAATTCTTGATCTTCCCCCAAGCCTGCGCCACCCACAGCCTCCCCGATCATAGTGGTGGCAACTTCATCCATTCTCCTAGTTGCCAAGGAAGAAACCCTTAGAGTCATCTTCACCTGCTTTCTTCCTTCACACCCCACAACTTGTCCATAAAGAAGTCTTGAGGGTTCTACCTTGAAAATATATCCAGAATCTACTTCTCACCTCTGCTACACTCGCATCAACTCACTTGGAGCTGCCATCTTCCGGGGGATGTCCACTTCTCTGTGCCGGAGTGGTCCTTGCTCTCAGTGGCACAGAACACTCATGGCTGGCCAGCAGCTGCTCTCAGGTGTCTGACTGGATCTTGTGGTCCGGGGACTACAGCTGGCCACTAAGTGGGAGGCCTGTTCTGAGCCCGGAGCTGCAATATCTTCCCCCCCCAGCAACTGTTACTAGTTTTCTATGCTCTGTAATAAATTGCCACAAACTTGGTGGCTCAAAACAACATACATTTATTATCTCACACTTTCTGTTGCTTATCTGTGTTCTCATCCGGCTGCATTCTAGGTGTTGGCTGAGTCTGTGTCCTCATCAGAGGCTCGACCAGGAAAAGACCTGTTTCCAAGCTCCCTCAGGTTGTTGGTGGAATTGATCTCCTTGCAGTTGTAGGATTGAGATTCCTGTTTCTTGCTGACTGTTGTCCAGGGGCTGTCCACAGCTCTTTGCCACATACCCTCTCCCAGCACGGCAGCTTACCTCTTCAGAGCCAGCAAGGGGAGTCTCTAGCTCCAGCCTTACCGCGTAATGTAACCATGGGTGTGACATCCCATCCCCTTTGCCGTGTTCTGCTGATTGGAAGCAAGCCCCAGGTCCTGCCCCCACTCAATGGGAAGAATTACACAAAGCCTTGAACCCCAGGAGGTGGAGGTCACTTGGGGGTCACCTTAGGGTATGTTCACCACAGTAACCATTACTACCAACTCCCAGTGCTGAGGAGCCTAGAAACTCCCTCGGGCAGCCCCGCAGGCAGTCCTTTGCCTGTGTATTTGATACTGTTTCTCATAGGGTTCTGGCAGGGGGAGGATTTCTGTGTGACTGTGCCTGCAACTGGTTCTGGCCCAGCACCTTCCCAGAGTGCTGACTTCGAAGGCTCAGGCAACCCGTACCTGTCCTCAGAGGATTTGGGAGTCTTTGCCACCTCTTCTCCCCTTCACTCTTCAGTGTTACTATCCTTTCATTACAGATTGTGGAGATCATTCCTAAAGGCAAGGGGAGACTTAATAATTGCTCATCTTTTCCTCCAATATGCATTCGATTTGCTTTACCAAGAGACTATAGACCGAGATGTGGTTTTTTTATGTTTCACCTAGAAAATTTGTAATAATGCTGATTTTTGTTGATCTTTGATACTTCTTCCAGTTCAGTAGCTGAGTTAATTATCTGACAGGATGAACCGGAGCTGTGTTTCTTTGCATAGAACCTCTTGTTCCAGAAGCAAAGATGGTAGTTATTAGATCCTGAACTAAAGATGATCTCTTACGAATCTGGGTGTGAATTGCTTAGAGCTAGACTCTCCTTGCCTCCCTTCGTTGTATGGGTGTTTAACCAAGTAAATACAGTGTTGACTTGATGATTACTATTTTTCAGCCTAAATCATTTCGAATCTCAATGGGTATTTATAAATAACCTCATACAGTCTGGCATTCGTCTCAATGTGACAGAGCAGCTGGGCTTTCACATCTGAGAACGCTCCTCCTCCTCCCACGCCTATCTTTGTTGTCTGAGACCCACACAAAACATATGACAGTATGTCATGACCAAGTCTTCTCTTTCAAAAGTCTGGAATCTTCTGCCCGTAGTTCTTCATATGTCTTTTGTTTGTGGAGGGGGAAGGGGAATAAAAAGGTAGCAGGGGGGCGGGGAGAATGAGAACATGAATCTAATCTCTGATGAAATTTTTAGGCAAGAAGGGTAGGGTGCAGAATTGGCTTATTTTTTTGGTTTAGCTCATCCCAGTTTGAGCAGTTTGAAATCACTGGAATCTTTCATATTTCAAAAGTTTGTGCCTCATTACTTACTCGTGAAGGATATGTAAGAAGGAACAATAAAGTCAAAATATGCTGTTGATGCTTGCTTACCCAATCACAGTTACACACCTGGGGAAAACCAAATCCTCTTTAATATTTTCACTTTTGAGTTTCATGTAAATCATGCCCAGATGGTTAATAGTAGCATAAATTGCTTGTTTGATATATAAGAATCTTAGGAATTCTTTTTTAAACATTATTATAGCAAATATTCATGCGGAAACTATTTTGGTGGGGTGCAGTGTGACAGTGACCACTTTTTAAGAATTTTCTGGCTACCCCTGCACTCACAGGGGCTGGCATGGGTCCCTCTTTGGTGGACTCCTAGTAAGTGGGCTTGTCATCCCCTCGGAGGAGAGTGGCTGTGCTTGTGGTGTGAGTCCTGGACAGAGCCCAGGCTTCGTCTTTAAGTCCTGCTCCCCATGAAGAAAGAGCACGTTCTGTCCCTTAGCTACAATCCCACTTCCTATTGCAAGAATCACCTTCAATTCGGGCAGCCATGTGGCTTCCAGGAGTTCAGACCCAATTTAGTGTCCTACAGAAGCCCTGAAAGGAATGGCTGCAGCGGCGGAATGTCCTGGTGACCACTTGCCTCTGGCTCTCCTGCATGTGCATAGCATTGTGTCCCTGCATGTCCATCTGGTGGGAAAGGGGGAGGCAGCCCCACCGCCTGCGTGGGGCAGGGGCAGGGGCAGGGGCAGGGGTGCCCTGCATACCTCTGCTCTGACCCGAAGGCTGCAGGTGTTTACCTCAGCCCTCCACTCTTTTCCCAGAAGTTCTTCTCTCGTTGCCTTACAGTCTTTTCTTACTGCATCTTTAATTTTGATAGATTTTGCCAGATTGTCTTCTGTGGGGATTGAGCCATTTAAAGTCTTGTAAGTGATGAATATGTGAATGTATTCTCCTCAGAAAAAAGTAAAAAAAAAAATTAGGGATACAGCTAATGTATTAAAGATACATTACTGGAGTGTGTGTGTGTATGTGTGTGTGTGTTGGGGGGGGGATGTTGTTTAATGTGTAAGCCATATTGTGCTAACCCGATCATTCTAGAATGATGTCTTTTTACTGATGATTTGTGTGGGAGGTTTTTTGCATGATGTAGCTCTCTCTATATTATTCGAGTTGTTTACCATAAATTATTTTTCAGCACTGCCTTTTTAAAAAATATATATTTTATTGATTTTTTACAGAGAGGAAGGGAGAGGGATAGAGAGTTAGAAACATTGATGAGAGAGAGACATCGATCAGCTGCCTCCTGCACAACCTCCACTGGGGATGTGCCTGCAACCAAGGTACATGCCCTTGGCCGGAATCGAACCTGGGACCTTTCAGTCCGCAGGCCGACGCTCTATCCACTGAACCAAACCAGTTAGGGCTTGGCATTTGCTTTCAGAAAATAATTTTGGGTTTTATTAAACACCTCCATTTTGTTAATACTGTGCAAAATTGTAATCGTTGCCTATGTGTTTTCCCCTCTCTCTTCAGATCTCAGAAATCTGATCTGCACAATGAAGGCTACGTCTTGGAATTAGATTGCTGTTCCTCCTTAGTTCACCTGACAGACCAAAAAATCATCCCAGAGTTCATTGAAAAGGTGAGCCCTGCAGTGAGGATGCCATCGAACAGGTTCTCCCCTGAGGGAACAGGCAGGGGCTGGCTTGGGGCAGGTCAGCCATATTCCACGGGCTGGGCCTTTGAGCAGCCCCTCCCCACATGGCTCAGGCTGAAGTTGACTCTGGAACCATGCGGCTCCTCCCCTGCCCCCAGCCTGGCAGGACCCTGGACCCTGTCTTTTAAGGCTGGAGTGATGTTAACAGCTGACAGGCTTAGGGCCCCACTGCCAGGACTCCCCTCAAATCCTCAAGGTGGTGTGACCCTCCCAGGTCCCACATTCCCCAGGTCCCACATTCCCCAGGTCCCATATTCCCCTCGTCCTGTGGGTCTTCATTGCCACCAGCCCTCTCCCTTCCTGGAGGGGGAGCACAGCAGAGTCCTGTGGCCACTGGCATGCAGTCGTACCAGGGAAAGTTGCCTTCTTGCGGGGGATTCCGTCTCTGCCCAGAAATGTGTCTGGCTTTGAATGCCTCTTCATGCCACGTGAGGTTTGCCGCCTAATTGCAGGGTCCGCTTGACTTTAATATGATGACGTTGACTGCAGAAGGAATGCCCTTGCCCAAATGGGGCTCAGTTCATTGCTTAATGCTTATCTTGTTCTCCCTTCCCCAGTCTTCCACAAGCATTGACAATTCCACACCCTGTAGAGGTGATATGATTTGTTTGAGATCCAATCAGTCAACTAGGGAATTCATCAATAACAATGTTGGCCATTTCTAACTTTGGGCTGGAAATATTCCTAGGTGCTGGGATTCAGAGGCCCAAATAGGTGTGGCCCCTGCCCTGCTGTTCTCACAACAAGCCACATGGTGTGGTCTGGGCATCAGGAGGCACCTGAGCTGTGACAGAAGGATGAGGAGGGGTTATCTGGTGATGGGGCTGGGCAGCCTGGGGAGCCCTCCAAACAGAGGAAGCAACATGTGTGAGGGCCTGAGGCAGGAGGGAGCCGAGGGGCATCCAAAGACAAGCGGACCTTGGGGAAGAAAGGGAATGTGTGTCAGGGGTGGGAGAAGGGGCCAGGACTGGGCTGTAAAAGCAGTGGGAGGCTGTTGAGAGGAATGTTGCAGCAGAGTGAAATAATTAGATTGTCCCTTTAAACACCCGGTGATTCCTGTTGTTGTTCCCTTCCTGCCTCCCTCCCTCCCTTCAACCTTTATTGAGTGTTCAGGGTTTACAAGTCCCGGGGAATAACCACTCACGTATGGCAGGGCCGGGGGGTGGGGCGTGGGGGGGGGGGGTGAGCGGGGGAGGGCCCTAGACTGTAGACTAGGAATCACATGATCTCTCAGGTCAAAATTTCCGGTAATTTTACTCTGGTAAAATTCAGATTATTACTTAAGAAATGGGGGGAAAGCCATTTGTGTTCACCCATGCATAAGCCTGGGAACACAAGTGTTTGTGGAACTCATGTAGCTGTCTATATAAATAGGGCCATCTTCTCTGGATGGCTGCAAGTAAAATGTTCTGATAAACTTGGGCAGGGACATCTGAGAGGAGGAAAAATAGTTTTAGACTTGGCTTTGTAATTAAGACTCAGATGCTGAGAATAGTTGAGGGTAAGTGGGAAAAAGGAGGCATGAGGCTCTGGCCACACCGTCGTATATGCTCTTCTAAACACATGGGATTTAGTGCTTTTGTCTTAACCAAACCCGATCATTGCGTGGCTGACCCGTTGCAAGTACCCATATCAGGTCTTAAGGAGACTCCGGCCTGATTAGCAGGCACTCGATGCTCTGTGTGTCTGTAGCGTCTGAAGTGTAGATGAACATCCATCCAGCAGAGGAGGAGATAACCTCACAGTTATGGTTTGAAGAACAAGCCAGTGTTTATTTAAAATGTTTACTCTTATCCCACCACTCTACCCCCCCCCCCCCACACACACACACACTGGCTGTGTGTGTACATCAGGATCTGATGGTTCGTTTCATAATTAGTTAAATCAGTCATTGACACTAGCTCATTCATTCTACGTTTGTTTTCAGCATTTTAAAAATTATACACTTTAAACTTTTTTTTTTATTGATTTGAGAGACAGAGAGAGAAACAATGGTTTGTTGTTCCACTTGTTGATGCATTCATTGGTTGCTTCTTGTATGTGCCTTGACCAGAGATGGAACCTGAAACCTTGGCGTGTCAGGACGATCTCTAACCAACTGAGCTACCCGGCCAGGGCCAAAAAGTATACACTTTAAAGCCCACTGGGCCATCTTTCACCTGCTGTGCACCTGCTTTTTCAACAAAAATCATTGGGTCCAGACACACTAGACACATTGCACACTAGGGAAGCCCTGAGATTTCTTACCCAGGTTTTATCTCCCGTTGTGTGTGCTGCAGTCTCTCGCCTCTGTTCCTCTCCAGAGAGAGGTGGCTCCTGGTCATGGTCAGCAGGGTGCAAGTACAGTTTCCCGCCGTGGAGAGCTCAGGTGTGCTGAGGCTGCCCCACCATTCACCCCCGCACTCCCGTGACCGAGGGCCGGACCTGGACGTATCCAGCATTTCTGGCTGTCAGTGCTGGCTGTGGCTTTAGTTGCTAGGCCGGTGGCCATGGCAACCAGGAGAAGAGGGACGGATGGATGGAACTGGGCCCCCCTTTCCTTGGATCCTCTTTTCTGCTGTTGGATAGGATTTCTGGAGAAAACTCCACCTGTGTGTGTGCAGAGAACAGAGGGGAACCGAAAGCCCCTCTGCGGGGTTAACAGCTGTTCCAGCTGATGGCAGAATTGTACATAAGTGTAAATTTTTCTGTCATCACACGGGTAGGAGACTACGGGAGCTTCCTGGGAAGAAATATACTAAAACCCATTTGTGTGTTTTCAATAAATACACATTTAATGAATAGCTTGGTCCCCGTGTATGTATATAGGGTGGCACTTGTTAATTGCCATTCACTTAGGCCAAGATGAAGCTGTGTCACTGGCGGCTACAGCTTGCAGTCATTACTTTCTATCTGGGTCATTATTTTGTGTGAAATAATGGCTCCTGTTCCTATGACAAGTACATCTGTCTTGCGATGAGTTGGTAATTAACTCATTTTGTCATTGTACCATCACGCAGGAGAAGCTTATGTTCCTCTCCGAATATTAGAATTAAGCTCAAAGTGATTCGAATCTTTTTTTCTTAAGAACAATGCCCCCGTATTGTTTTTCTACCAAATGTTTTAAATTAGAACCTTTGGGTAGAGAGAGCATGGTTAGAAAGGAGGGTCCGGCGATTTCATTCTTTTCCATAATTAGGAAAAATAAAGTCGTTTTGTGTCTGTGTCATGTAAAATTAGCTGAAGATGCCATAATGTACAGCCCCTTTCCATCATGATTTTCCACAGAGGGTGAAGGGAGATGTAAAAAGATGCTCTATTTCCTTTCAACGTGGTCTAAGGATTTCTCTGCGCGCGTGGGCCAGTCAAATTAAATCTGGGCTACTGCATCCTGATTTCCCCTCTTGTATCCTGCTGTGCTCCATCCAACCGGCCCTTTATGTAAATTATTTATTATGGACCACAGAGCACTTGAAATTCAGATTTATGAGCAGACTTGGAGAGACTGTGTTTTCCACATCCTGGAACCAAATGCTCGAGGGAGGAAGCGTTTTCGAGGTTCCGTCTCTGTTCCCTTGAGACAAAGGTTCAGCCGCCAGGTACTCCCGGAGCCTGTCTTGCGTGGCTGGTGGGTCTGTGGGCCCCTTGGAGTTTCCCAGGAGGGTGTAAAAGAGACAGAGTGACAGGGAATAAAGAGCCGACAGGTTCGTCTTCAGATTACTTTGCATCTCCGGAGCATCCCGGGAAAGGGCTCACATGTTTGGAAAGCACATTACAGTTTTCAGTCATTGCACACATTTTCTGCTTGGTGCTTCACAGTAGTTCAGGAGGCTGCGCTGGTAGTGGTATCTCCCTTTTAAACAGGTGGGATCTAAGCTCAGAGGAGGTGAGGGCTTTGCCCCAGGGGCTGGGACAGCTGAGGGATGGCACCTGGGCTGGTGTTTCTGAGGGTGGGGCACCTGCAGGCAGTAACTGGGCTTGGAGGGAGAGGGAAGGTTCGGGGGCTGGGCGGCCAGGGCAAGGTTTTGTAGAGATGTGTTATAGGATGAGGACTCCGAAAAGGGAGGGATCGACTCTTGTGGAGATGGAGGGATGAGGTGGACAGGGCTGTTCCTGGTGTGGGCAGGAGTGTGAGCTAAAGGTGAGAAGTGGGAGATCACAGAGGGAGGAGGAAGCTGGTTCTGGGCAGGGTTCCTTTGATTACATGAAACAAGAGTCCTACTCAAGCCGGCTTAGGTGAACCAGGCAGGAAATGGCTTGGAGCCCTAGACTCCAGAGTCTAGAATTCCAGGAATACAGAACCACCACTCCCGCCCACCCCCGCCCACCCCCCAAAAAAACTAGATATCTCTGACTGTATTATATGCTGCTGGCCCATATTTATGTATGTACTAGAGGCCCCATGCATGAAATTCGTGCAGGAATAGGTCTTCCTTCCCCTGGCTGCTGGAACTAGCTTCCTCCAGCACCCGGGACCCAGGCTTCCCTCGCAGCCCCAGCTTCGTCTGGAAGGTTGTCCAGTCTAATTAGCATATTATGCTTTTTTAGTATGGATAGGTTTATTTGAATTTTAAATAAGATCTTACACCACAGAGGCACTCCCCCTATGTGCCAGACAGACCCTGTCCTAAAGGGCTTTACATGTACTATACTCTTAACCCTCATCTCACGGCTCTGAAAACGTATCCCCATTTTACAGGTGAACAGACTGAGGCACAGAGAAGTTATGCCGTTTGCCCAAAGTTACACCTGGGAAAGGCATGACTGGGATTTGAACCCAGCCTGCCTGACCCAGAGGCCACACTTGTGACCATTGGGCCATGCCATCTCTTCTGTGTAGCTCTCAGGGACTGAGAGTGGGGCTGTCCCAGCCAGAAGGCAGAGTTAGGCATGGGAGACAGAGGGTGCAACCGTATCCGGTACATGGCGACATATTTTGGAACACCTCCCCCAGTGAAGGCTGGAGCTCTAGGCCTGTAGCATATGGGAGAAGGTCACACCCCCTGCCATTGTCCAGGCCAGCTGTGGAGGCTTTTCCCTCAGGCCCTTAGCTCTGGGCTCTGTTCCTTAGATTCACTCTTTTCTGATGGAGGGATTAACACTGACCTGCAGGATCTACTTAGAACTGGTTTATTTTATCTCATACTGGACCACAGAGCCTTTAGAATGAAGACAATTGAGGAGAGGCGAGGCTGACTCTTGCCTTGTCCTGTGAAGGTCCCACTGTATGGGCCAGAACTAGAGAGTCAGTGTGTGACTTAAACTAGATGCATTACCCTGCAGAGAACCAGATGATGTTGCTTATACCTTGGCCTCTAAAGAAAGGAACCTGACTGATTTAAAAAATGTCATTGGCTCCTTTTAATGAAACAAAAGATCCCCACCCCCTAGGATTATGAAACTCTGCCTGCGGTATATAAATGACTCATCATTAATTTCTGGCTGATTGTTGAGTATTCAGAGCCTCATTTCTACAAGTGCAGTGCAGAGAATCTAATTTAATTAGTGCAAATTCAGAGTGAAAGGAAAATTATGTATAAAAGGCTTCCCTTTCCCCGCTGCACCCTCCCCCTTCTCCCCAATCTAGAGAATCGTGACAGTTTTAAAAGGCAAATCTGGTAGAGTGGGAGGAGGCAAAATAGTGTGTCATTCTAGAATGAGTGTGCCCTTGGTGTGGAAGGATGTGACTGGGGGCTGGGCAGAGAGGAAGCTGAGGGTGAGACATCAGGTGTTGCTGAGGGATGCGGTGTCCTGTTTGCTGTTGTGTTTCCAGAACTTAATAAATATTTGAAAACAAATTAAAGAGAAACAGAGGAAGAATCATTAAGACTCTGTTGCACAGCCGGCGTGGCTCAGTGGTTGAGCGTCGACCAATGAACCAGGAGGTCACGGTTTGATTCCCGGTCAGGGCACATGCCCACTGCTGGCTCAATCCCCAGTGTGGGGCGTGCAGGAGGCAGACAATCCATGATTCTCTCTCATCATTGATATTTCTGTCTCTCTCTCCCTCTCCCTTCCTCTCTGAAATCAATAAAAATGTATATTTTTTTAAAATGCTCTGTGTCATGAAAGGGGAGAGAGAAGCCCAAGGTGACACTCAGGTGGCTGGTCTGTGAGGTGGGGCCATTTGTGAGGATGGGGGACCCAGCGTGAGGAGCCATTGGGGGCAGAGCAATAATGCGATTGGGGAGGGACATGTTGGGACTCAGGACAGTGGGACACTCAATGGAACATTCCAGGAGGCAGTTGTGGTTGTTGGGCTAGAGCTCAGGAAGAGGCTAGGAATGGAGCTGTAGTTGTCTGAGGGGCAGACTCAGAGGCCCACAGGGGGCCAGGCAGGTGATGACAGTGAGGAAGTGGCATGTGCCCATCTCCAGGGGGGCAGCCACTGCTCGCCATCGGCTCGTTGTTACCTGGTAGAAATACGGACTCAGAATCACAAGATCTTCTGTTGGTGTTGGGTTGACTAGTTGGCTTCCTTTGTTTTAGAGAAGTTGATAGTGTTTTTACTTTGTTCCTATGAAGTCTCTTGCGTTTCCAATGTAAACAGAACCACTGAAAAATAAAAACTGCAAGATCTAGATGGGTGTTTCTCACATCGTCTGTGGTGAAGGACCAGGTTTTGTTTGTTTTCCAATACATTAAGGAGTGATCTTTTTGTAAAATACAATAAAAACATGGCAGCAATGTTGAGTAGCTAAGAAAGGGCCTATATGCTTATGCTAACGTTCTGTCTCTGCCTTGTCCTGGGCCAGGAATAAAGCATGTATTGACCAGCAGTGAGTCGAGGACCCCATGTTGATTGGGCCACTAGTTGAGCTGGTAAAGCCACAGGACAGGATGAATGGGGGATGTGAAAACTCACTCGTGCTTGCAGAGGGAGGAGTGGAGAACACTGTGGCCGGGCCCTGGAGAGGATCCAGAGAAGAACTAGAAAGAACTTTTACAAAGCGGGGAGAAAGGAGAGAGCATCCGTGTTACAGAACCTCAGGGAAGAGACTAGGAAACAGCATAAAAGCAAGAACCCCCTGGGCAGGTGGCCCACAGGTTTGGCCACTGATAAGTCTTGCAAGAGCAATGTGCATGGGGTGGAGCAGGCAGAGGACCCCTGCCATGGGTTTAAAAGTAAATAAATTTAGACGGAGAGAGAGGGAAAGGTGGTTAAGACAGAGTACAGGGAAAGGGGAGTTTTGTTTTTGTAAGAGTAGGGCATCTTTAAAAGCTGGAAAGTGCCCGTAGAGAAGGGACCGTTAATGGAAGCCTGAGGTGATACAAGGTGGAGGCAGGGCTGAGGCTGGGGGAGGAAGGAGGAGGATGTTTACAGGCTTAAATCTTCACAGTGGGAGGAAAAACTAACTGGGAGCTGCTGTCTGGAGGCCTCTGTTTTCTTATGACGTTTCTCTCCTGCCCCAGCCTCTCCTGATCTCTGTCCTCCTCCTATTTTCATTGGCCTGCGATCATCCTGTTCTTTCCAGGGAGGTCAGTGAAGTGAATTTGAGCCTGGGAAGAGGGAAGTGGTCCTATGCTTGTCTTGATCACTCCCCCAAGAGGAGGCAAGTTCTTGTACGTCGTTATCTCCCTGCGTGAATCCAAGAGCCAGTATCAGGGGGCCGGCAGTCATTAGTGTGTCTTTGAACAGATCTCTGAGGGCTCCTAGGCAGTCATGTTCCTGGATCCCCTTAGTGAACCAGCACAGGTACTGTCCCTGGTCATGTGAGGCTCACAGTGGAGCTGAGGACACAGACACAGAGCGGGTGTCACCTACTGGAGGTAAGGGCCCTGGAGTACCATGGGCAAGGGGTCCCGGCAGCAGGAAGAGGCAGTGGCCGGAGAGAAGTGGTATGGTTGGGAGGGAGCGTGTTTGCCTTGAGGAACAGGAAGAGGGCCATTGTGATTGGACCACAGAGGATGGAGGATTGGGTGCTGTGTGATGAGGCTGGAGAGCTCGTTGGGACTCGCAGGGCAAAGCCAGCAGGCCAGGCTCAGGATTTGGGTGCTCATCTTAAATTCAATGGAAACCCATTGGAGAGCTTTAAGGAGCAGCTAGAGAATGGTCTCCTCCTTGCAGGGGTGGATTCAGTGAGGACACTGGGAGCAGCTCTTTGTAGACAGTTAAGCTTAGGTGGTGGCATTGTGGTGGAGATGGGGGGACGTGGATAAATACAAGAACTGGAGCAGGCAGATCACCGGGGTTGTGTGCAGATCGGAGAGTGGCGTGTGGAGAGGGAGGGAACCAGGCTGTGCAGCTGATGAATGTGGCGGGGGGTGGGGGGTGGGGGGCTCTGTTGAGACGGAGAGGGCTCAAGCCCTTGTTTCTGTGGCCCAGGAGCATAGGGCAGAGACACCGCTGGCAAATGGTCATGGATGATATTGCTGAGGAAGGGAGAGCGGGTGAGCGGGAAAAGGGCCTGGAACTGAGCTCTGGGAGACTCTAGCATTCACTGTTGTGAGGGAGGTGTTCAGAGGAGGGGCTGTCAACCCTGTCGGTGGCATGGCCATGAGCATGAGGTCATGGGTGACCTTTGTGGGAGCTATTTTGGTGGCCTTCCCCCTCCTAAATACATATTTTGTGAGACCTGACCCAAAATGCCATTGGGCTGAAAACCACTGCCCTTTACCCCAAAGAACTCTGTGTGTGATTCTGTGTCATTCATACGATGGTTCTCGGTTGTGCTTTTTATGTTTCACTTTCAAATTTAAAATGTGCTTTTTTTCCCTCTCTCTCTCCATGGGCTTGCTGAACTGTCTTCATTGTCCTCTTTCGTGTAATTTTTTATTAAGTGACTAAATTTTAATATCTGACTAGGGATGAGAACTTGCCTGCATAAAAGCACCGCAATTTTATGTAATTTCTAGCATTCAGAGCACATATCACATGAAATAATAATCACCAAAGAACTAGCAGTTAAATCAGGAAAAAAAAGGGGGGGAACTTGGGATTCCTAAAAATGGCATTTGGATGGGCGCAGAACAGAGAGGGGCCTGTTGGTGGCTTGTGGCAGCTTGTGGCTGTCAGGCCTACATTCCTTTGTGGTCTCTGCAGAGAAATTGCCCCAAATCTAAGAAATCAGGAACTATTCTAGATGCTGGTAGAGAAGGCAAAAGACTGGAAGGGAAAGAGAAATTAAACCAGGGGAGGTGGCAGACCTGTGCCCGTGAATGCTTTGTTCTAGGGAGAAATGAGACCTAGGCATAGCTCTCTCTTCTGCAGTAAGAACCCTGCTTACCTTTCCACCCTCCTGGGTGGCATTTGGCCCCTTGGGAAAGCTAATGTCTCCTCCATCCCCTTCTTGTTGGTTGGAGATTGGTGGTGCCAAGGCTCATGTAACTTTGCCTGAGGCCAGGTGGTGGGGTTGGCTGTTGGCCAGCCTGGGAGTTCCTGCAGATGAGGGACAAAGGTCTGCTTCCCCAGGACACAGCTGTGGCCATGGGCACCTGGGGTGTATCTTGCTCCCACAGTTATTGAAATGGCCCCAGAACGAGTCTGTCTGGCAATGGACAAGCTGGGATAACGACCAGGTTCAGGCTCCTGTTGCCTCTGAGCCATGCTGATGGCAGACAGCCATGTCCCTTTTTGGCCGAGAGTGAAATCAAAAGGGATGAAGAGCAAGAGTTTCTTCTAAGCCAGTGCCTCTTGATATGTGCCCACCCCGCAGGGCTCCTCGGGAAAAGAGGGCCTGCAGTCCAGTGTGTTTGGGAAGCTTGCACATGGTAAGCCATCTTGCAGGGAGGGGTCACTGTGCCCCTTAGAAGAATCAAGGCTCTGAAAAGGTCTGCAGTAAGAAACCTGCTTACTTTGTTTAACTCAGCACTTCTCGGATGTCATTTAAGAACTTTCCCCTTGCTTCTCCTCCTCCCCAAATACCTATTTATATCAAGGAGCAGGCTTTGGAAAGTGCACCAAATCAACAAGGAACCCACGGACCAATTACCAGCCATGAACAATCACGGGTCATGGGTGTGTGGTCAGAGCCAGTCTCCTCTCTTTTCACAAGGGGTTCCTGATCCTGGCTATCTCCAACCGTACAGAATTGCCGTAAGCGCACATAAATCGATTACTTTATTGTATTTTCTTGGTTCCATTAAAACAAATCTTTCCACCCAGACACATGGTGTAACTGTGTTTTCTAATCCTCACCCAAATCTCTAACGGAGGGGAGATTTGGAGCAGGGCAATTTAAAACCCCCTCCTCTCTTTTGTCACCCCAGAAAGACACGTGCTCGGTGCCTCTGTCATTCTTCTTTTGTAATCACAGACATAGCAATCCTCTAACACAGTCAGCAGAAACGAGGTCATTGGATTTGTTGACGGCTGTAAAATCGCAGATAACATTTGCTCTGCTGTCTGGGTCAGTCCCAGCTTAGCTGACCATGGTCTCTTAAAAGGACGGGCTTCTTGGACTAGCCCCCACAGCCCCCAACTTCTTCTGCCAGTTATTAATCAGATCCTCAAACATATTGCTTTCTCCAGCCTTGACTTCTCATTTTTTTTTATCTCTCCCCTATACTCTCTGTTCAGAAGTGACAGTTTATTTCTTAACAGCACTCTCCAATAGAAATATAATTTGAGCCACCTGTGTAATTTTAAAATTTCTAGTAGCCATGTTTAAAGAGTAAAAACAGAAGTGAAATTAATTTTAGTAATGGATTTTTAATTAACCCAGTATATCTAAAATACTACTTTTTCAACATGTAATGAGATGTTTTACTTTTCTTTTTTTTTTAATAAACTAAATCTTTGAAATCTGGTATATAATTTACATTTGTATCACATCTTAATGCTAACTTTTCAATAGTTGAAGTGGCATATCCTCTAAAATGAAGTTGTATTTAACAAAAATATTTTATACTGCTTCAATTTTTTAAATTTAAAATTGATTTTAAATTAATTGAAATATAATAAAAATTAAAAATTCAGCTCCTTAGTCATACTAGCCACATTCTAAGTGCTTGGTAGCCACATGTGGATAGAGGCAGCTGTCTTAGGCAGCATGGTTCTGTAGGGTTCATTTATTCAAACAGTTTTTGGTTTCCCATGTTTTCTAAGTTGATACAAAATATTTGTCATTATGAGTCTTGTCAGCCACAAGACACAAGGAGTAGTATATAGCTTATATTGGATAACCAAAGGCAGTTTTCCCCACAAAAAGATCCAACTGAGAGTCTGGGGCCAAAACTTGCCTATATAACTTTTTAGGAATATATTTGAAATAACTAAATTTCTTTTTAAAATAAATTAATTTAGTTGTACATGTATTTTCACATTACCTGAAAAAAAACACATACACACACACACACACACACACACACACACAAACACACTTGGAAATTGTGCTTTTGTTCCCTGTGTTTACATTTCCTGAAACCATTTTATTCCTATACTCCTCACGCATCTTGGCCTTCAGTGTCTTTATCATCACCAGAGTGACTTTTGGGGGCCTGTAGCACAGGTTTCCAGCTCATCATATTTACTTTCCTCCAATTTGCTTGGAATTCAGTGCTTTTAAAATTAATGAATGATGCTATCACTAAAAACTCTATCCTAAGTCATAAATGCGCATT
Source organism: Myotis myotis (assembly GCF_014108235.1). Lineage (NCBI taxonomy): Eukaryota > Metazoa > Chordata > Mammalia > Chiroptera > Vespertilionidae > Myotis > Myotis myotis. The sequence continues at coordinate 35,079,688 of NW_023416317.1, read as the reverse complement.
GATTTAGCAGTAGGACCATTGCTATCCAGCTCCTGTGTGAAATCACCATAATGTAAGCACTTTTGCTGCACTGCTCTTCAGAAAAAGAAAAATCCCATTTTATTGAAGATAACATAAGTAACAAGAGAGGGCATGTATCATAAGTGTACAGCTCAGTGAGTTCGCCTGAAATGAACACACCTGTGTAACCAGCACCCAGGGCGGGAAATAACAAAGCCTTCCCTGTGGCCTCTACCGTCACTTTCCCTCTCTGCCCCAAAGCTAGCCTCTATCTAATTTCTAACGTCAAAGGTTAGCTTCACGTGGCTTTGAACTTTATATAAGTGGAATTTTTTATAAAAAGCATCTTTGCTCAACACTGTCTGAGATTCATTGGTGTCCCAGTAGCTTATTTTCATTTGTCTCTAAAATTCCGGCATTTCTTTTTAAAAGCTATCTTCGTTTAAGAAGCACTGGAAATATTGGGGAGAACACTTTGTCAAGTATATGATTGCCTGACACCCATGCTGTACACCTAAAACTAATACAAAATAATGTTGACTGTAAACTGAAATTGAAAAATAAAATTTAAAAAAAGAAGATTGCTTACTGTAGCAACCAAAATTTTCTCTCACGCTATAGGAATTATTTTAAATTTTCGTTAAAAGTCTTTTCCTTCTTTTTAAAAATCAAGTCCATCAGATGATTTCAGTAAACATCCCAAACTAGTTTGGTTAATGTGTTTTCCCTAGTAAGTATTTTCTTAAATAATATGTTTTTTATTGATTTTTAGAGAGAGAGTGAGGGAGAGAGAGTGATTGGCTGCATCCCGGACGATCCCCAAAGGGGATCCCTTCTAGATATGTGCCCTAACCGGGAATCGAACCAGCAACCTTCTTGGTGTATGGGACACGCTCCAACCAGCTGGACCACCCAGCCAGGGCTTCCCAGCAAGCATTTTGCCATTCCGTACAAAGTGAGAGTTCGTGTATTGTGAGAACCTCTGTGAAAGTCTGTAAATGTATAAAGTTATCCCTGTTGTCCAAGGACTGGCATCTGGGTGGTAAAACCCAGGAGATATACAGGGTATATCCAGGAGATGCGGTGTGTGATTGTTGGTGGATTGTGTATTTCCCCATCCAGCTTACTGTGAATCAGGTCAGCATGCTGTGGTTGCTGAATATGGTCTAACTCTTAGCAGGGGAGATAACTTTTATGGATCTTCTTCCCCCAGATATCCGCGTGGCTAACTCCTTCACTTCCTTCCAATCTTTGTTCAAGTTCACCTTCCAGCACATCCGCCCACCCTGTCCACCATTTTTTTATTTTATTATTGTTGTTATTTTATCCTTACCCTAGGATATGTTTATTGATTTTAGAGAGAGGAAGGGGGAGAGAGAGAAAGAGGGAAACATCAATGTGAAAGAGAAACATCGATCGGTTGCCTCTCATAAGTGCCCCAACAGGGGACCGAACCCAAAACCCACTGCGTGCCCTGACTAGAAATTGAACCAGCAACTGTTTGATGTACTGGATGACTCTCCAATCAGATGAGCCAGACTGGCCAGCACCTGCCCACCATTTTTTTTTTAAAGCACCTTACCCCCTCCTGCTCCCCACCATAGTAATTCCCTTTACTCTTCTCTATTTATCTCTTATCTGTAGCTTTTGTCATTTCCTAATACTTTATTATTCTTACTTAATTAATATGTTTACTAGAGGCTCAGTGCATGAAAATCATGCACTGGCGGGGGGGGGGGGGTCTTTCAGCCCAGATTGCAAGAGGGCGTAGGCCAGGCTGAGGGACCCGACCGGGTGCATGGTTGGGGCCTGGGAGGAATGTGGGAGGTTGGTCAGCCGGGGAGGGACTGCGGGAGGGCTCCAGGGCGTGTCCGGCCCGTCTCCCTCAGTCCCGATTGGCCGGACCCCAGCAGCAAGCTAACCTATTGGTCAGAGCATCTGCCCCCTGGTGGTCAGTGTACATCATAGCAAGCAGTTGAGCGGCCTTAGCATATCATTAGCATATTACGTTTTGATTGGTTGAACGGACAACCAGACAGTTAGCATATTAGGCTTTTATTATATAGGATTATTTACCGTCTCTTTTTTTCCATGGAGAGAAGAGTGTAGGTCATATAGTAGATGCTCAGTGAATAATTGTGGCATGAGAGGGTGGCAGCCCATGAATTTCCAGGGCTTGAAAGATGTCACAGTTGTATGGGAACAGATGCTTTCAGAGCTGATGCAATGATGACGCGGTGGATGGACACTCCTACCATTTCTTTTTCCTGTAACTTGCAGAAGCTTTTTTCATGTTTAGGGGTGGTTGAGACTTGTTGAGGAAGTGACTTGTGAGGATCGTATGTCATCCCCTTCTACTTCATACTTCCCAGCAGATACGTTTACAAATACGCAATTTGCTGTTATCACCAGGAAAGATTCTAAAGTGGCATATGTGTATAAAGGGTATGTATGGACTAGGACGTGCTTTATGAGATGGGACATGTTCTGGGTGCTAATTATGCACTGTCAGTGGACACATGTAGAAGCTGATGGGTTTACAGCACAGGTTGAACCTTCCCATCAGCAAAGGTTGTTGCAAGGTGCTGAGCATCCCTGCTCAGTGAGACCTGCCTGCCTGCCGGAGCTGTCTGGCATCCAGCAGAGATAATGAGCGTGGGAATCTGGATTAACCTGGCGGCGTGTCCGGGTGGGGTGTCTCATCTGAGAAATGGAATTTATCCTGGCAGGCAGTTAGGCTGCCTGCTATATCTTTCCCCCCAAACTGGGAGGTTTCACTTTTACTGCTTGAGTTGATGTGCACTCTTTCCTGCGGGTTTTAGAGCCAGATAAACCCCTGTAAGGTTTAACCCTTTTCTGCTGTGGGGAGAATTCCCACTCCCAGAGCTGGACCCCATTAGGATGAGTCCGTAGTGTGGAGGATGGCTTGGGGGAAGGAGAGGAGGGAGAGTTCTTGGACATAAAGTACCCAATTACTGAAGCTGACTTACCTCCTCAAGGAGAAATCTGGACCTTTAAAAGCCCAGTTCCAGAATTTTCTCCTGATTCCAGTAAAGGAAAACTGCTACTTAATAACTTGGGTAGTCAGTTATGCAGGGCACATGGCCTTCTGGAATTCTTGGTTTTCTTCCCTGTAAAATGAGGCTTTTGCACATTGATAATCTGCAATATTCTATGATTCTATGGTTGACCCCTGCTTTTCAATGATTTCTCCAGAGGCTTATTTTATTAATTCATATTTTAGGATCGTGGCATGCTGAATTTTAGTGCCATATGCCTTCATTTTATGAAATTTTCTGGGCACATCTTAGCATTCGCTGTGCTCTGTATTTGTTAAATCAATGTTTGTTGATTGATAGCCATTTTTGTCTTTCCCCTTAAGTAGTAATTATAATTGGGGTTTAAGATAAGGGCTTTTATTTTTTACAAGCTTTTTCCCCTTAGGGTTAAAAGTAAACGTTTCCTTCTGACACTTCAATGGAAAAAAAATCTATTGTGAGGAAAATCTAAACTTAAATGATTAATTTGTTGGATCACTTCTGACTTCTTAAGTGTTTAAAATACTGAAAAATAAGATAGATTACCATTATGTGGGGTGGTGCTGAAATCTATACAAGTAATCCAAGATATGGGTTTGGACAAATGGCCCAAGTGTTCCAATAACTGATTATTCTAAATCTAGCCTAAGCAATAAGAGAAAATAGATTTAACCAAAGTTTCCCGAATAACTAATTACTTCCCAATCTATCTTCATTCTGTTAGCCCCGTAGCAGCAGGCCTAGGATTAAAAGGTATCTGGGGAGGATGGGTAGTAGGACATTACTGTTTGCTGTGTTAGGGATATTATTGGTGGGGGTGGCAGGGATCTTATATGGGTGAGGGAGTAGGGATTTTTTTTTCCAGATTGATTGAAATATAATTGACAATATTATGTAAGTTTATTACGTACAATATGATATGATATGATAAACCTATATATTGTTAAATGATCAGTACATAGTTAACATCCATATTTACCATTTTCTGTGGGGGGTGAGAATATTATCTACTCTCTCAGCAAATTCCAGTTATATAATACAGCAGTGTTAACTGTAGTCACCATGCTGTACATTCCATCCTCAGAACATACTCATCTTATAACGGCAAGTTTGTACCAAACCCTGGTAACCACCATCCTATTCTCTCCTTCTGTGAGTTTGACTTTTTTAGGTTCCACATATAAGTTATATCATATAGTATTTGTCTTTCTCTGTTTGACTTATTTCACTCAGCATAATGCCCTCCAGGTCCATTGTTGCAAATGGCAGACTTCCCTTCTTTTTAATGGTTGACTCATATCCCATTGTATACACATACCACGTTTTCTTTTTTTAAAAAAAAATATATTTTATTGATTTTTTACAGAGAGGAAGGGAGAGGGATAGAGAGTTAGAAACATCAATGAGAGAGAAACATCAATCAACTGCCTCCTGCACTCCCCCTACTGGGTATGTGCCCACAACCAAGGTACATGCCCTTGACCGGAATCGAACCTGGGACCCTTGAGTCCACAGGCTGATGCTCTATCCTCTGAGCCAAACTGGTTAGGGCCACATTTTCTTTAAGTAGGGATGTTATTGGTGGGGTGATAGGGTGTTATTGAGCAGAAGGAAGTCCAAGAAGCTTTTATTTACTTATTCTTAATTCTTACTGGAGGATTTTTCACCCCATTGATTGGAGGGGGAAGAAGAGGGAGGGAGGGAGGGAGGGAGAGAGGAGAGAGGGAGAGAGGAGAGGGAGAGAGGAGAGGGAGAGAGAGAGAGAGAGAGAGAGAGAGAGAGAGAGAGATGATGTGAGTAATTATATCTCACATCAAGGGACCTTGTCTGTTTCTTCCCTGCTATGTCCCCGCATCTGAAACAGTTCCTGATAAGCTAGTAGGTACTCAGTATATGTTGAAAAAGGAATGAGTGGGTAGGAGGTTAAATCTGCAGAATTTTGTCCAACTTTCTCACTCATCGATGTGAGTGAGAGATGTCGATTACTTGCCTCCTACATGCACCCTGACCGAGGCCTGGAATCGAACCTGCAACCCAGGTATGTGCCCTTGACCAGGAATTGAACCCGAGACCCTTCAGTGTCCGGGCCAACATTCTAACCACTTAGCCACAACGACCAGGGCCCAAGAAGCTTTTATTGAAAAGGCTCCCTCAGAGATAAAAAGGTTGGGATGGAGGGTCCAGGGAGTAGAAGAAACACACCGGAAAAGGTGGGAAACTTTTAAAGAACATGTATAAGTCTCTTCCTGCTGGAAATAAAGTTAGTTCTTCATGGAACTCTTCATTATTCAGTTGGTGTAGAAACTTCATTTCAGTGGCTTCCCATTTTGAATGAGAGATGCAGTTGCTCACTGAGACACTCCCCAGAGGACCGTGGAAGGTTCTCTTTATGGCGCCTGAAGAATAACACAGCTGGGTCTTTTCCTAAGCCTCAAGCACCAAGGGGGCCCCTGTGCCTCTTTCTGATTCCAGTGGTGCCAGGGAATGTGGGCATCATTCTGTGTCGCTCTTGAATAGTAAAGCATCATCATTAATTCATGTGCTACGCGTTTGTAACTTGTCACAAACAAGAATTATGCCCGAGTTTTCCTCCAGGTTGGCTTAGCCGATTAATAATGTAGGGCAGGCTGTAGGGGCGGGGCTTACCTCAGGGTACCTGCTTGTTGACGCATCGTCATGAACAGAGGCTAATAACACATTGCTCTTGTTCTCCACCGAAGCATGTCCCGAAGGGCCCACTCCTCGGAAGTACTTGTGTTATCCTTGTTTACATGCCTGCATATTTGAGAGTACTGCTAACGGCATCCCTTACAAAGGGCTGTGGGTGTTACTTTAAGAAATTACTGCAGTCTGGTGTCTTCCCATCGGTATGAATTAGTGAGGGTGACTGTATTCTAAGAGGATCACTATTGCTTTGTAACAAACCACCCCAAAACTCTATAGTGGTTTGCAACAACAGTCATTTATTTTGCTCACAGATTTGTAAGTTGGGCAGAAGTTGGCAGAGACTTTGGCAAGACTGGGGCAGAACTTGGCTGATCTCTACTCCACATGGTATCAGCTGGGATGCTTGTCAGTGGGTGGATGGCGGGCAGAGGTGGGGGCGTTGGTGGGGGTGGGGGTTGTCCACTTTCAAGATGGTGCACTTACACGGCCTCCTGAAGGCCTCTCCACAGACTGGTTGGGCTCCCTTGAAACATGAGGGCTGGGTTCTAAGAGCAAGCACCCCAAGAGAACAACGAAATTCCTGGAATGTTTATGACCAGGCCTCAAAAGTCACATGGCTTCCTTTTGACTTTTCTCCTTGGTGGGGGCCCATACTGTTTCAAATAGAGGGACGTGGACTTTGCCTCTGGGTGACGTGGTGGCAGGGTTCTAGCCGACCATGCTGGGTGAAACATATTGTTGTGACCATCTTTGAACAATACAATCTGTCGCAAACATGAATTCAGAACCTGCTACTGAATTTACAGTTCGTTGTACAGTTCATTTACAGTTTGTTGTGCTAGGAGAGGACTTTGAAACATGCAGGACGAATATGGAATACATAATAAATGAAAGCCAAGGCAAGAAATGGAAATAAGTTGAGTATTGAATGTCAGGGTTATCGGGCATTGGAAATGATCTTTGATTGTAACTCTCAACAGTTGTAAATGCAAAGAACCCCACCACCAAAAAGAAAAAAACAAAACGGTCCTATTTGTTACTCAAAGAGATCACATATCTTCACGAGATCTGAAACTCGCTCAAATCATTTTCATCTTCCAGAAAACCATCCCGGGGTCCTCCGGGGTATTTACAAAAGAACAATAAAACAGTCAGTTCTTTGCACATTGTAATGAAAACCATCCCCAAGTACTTAGTTGAACTGCTCTGTTTACCATGGGAGTTTCAAATGCCATTAGGACCGTGCTATATTTTTGTTGGTCTGGAGTTGTGGGAATAGAAAAAAATTTTTTTTCTTTTTTTTCTTTAACCAAGGTTAAAACTTGGATAGCCTGGGTCCAACCGCACCATCACAACATTTTGTTAAAGTGCCTTTCATTATTGTTTTGGAAGCCTATGTAAATCAGGGGATGGTGGGAAAAAGAAGTCACGGATACTGGATGTTAAAGCAGTGTGGTGTGAAGGGGAACATCTGTTCCTGGTTAAAGTTCTTCAAATTTATGTTCTTTCCTCAGTCATTTAGCTGTGGTGCTGAGATTTGAGTTCCATGAAGACTCTCAGACGGGCTTTTCAGAACATTCACAGGCGTCTTCACAAACCCTTGAGGTTCTTTGCTCCCAGCTTGTGATTCCAGGGTCACTGGTATTATCAAAGTGTGAAATTGGGGTTGTCAACCTCAGCAGCTTCAGGATTTGGATTCTAGCTGGGTTTTATGTTTCCTTCTTTCTTTACGTTTCTTTATCTTTTTTTTTTTTTGGAGGGGGGTGGTGGAATGCACTGTCTTATCTTAGGTAGTAAGTAGAACCTTTATGAAAGAAGGCCCAGTGATGAATATTTTTACCTGGATAAGAAAGACTGATGTTAACCAATGGTTTGTTGCTGCAGCTTTCCCTTTTCCTGAGGGGGGAGATTGACCTGGTTTGTTACGAGATGGACTGAAAACCCAGGGGCTGCAACTAACTTTATTTTAACAGTGTTGCTTTCTTGAGATGTACCCGGGACCTGTGATCCCTTCATTTCTCTGGGCCTGTTTTCTTCTCTGTTAAAAATGATACAAGTAGCAAACGATGTGCAGATTTTCAAAATGTCACGTGGGTGTATTTGCAAAACATTACTGGCCCCAGATGGCTGGCGTTAATAGACTCGTAGAAGTTTCTACTGAGAAGTAACTTCAGATTCTGCCGATTTAACCTCCTACCCACTCATTCCTTTTTCAACATATATTGCATGGGAAGAGGGGACCCAGGTAACAAGGAGAAGCCGGTCATGGGACCTTCAGTGGAACAGCATCCCAAACAGAGGTTGCTGCGAGTGCTAAGGTCCCCGAGTGGGAACCAAATTGTATGTTGAAGAAAACAAGGCTGTGAAGGTGGAGAGGCGTGGGCAGGTATGGGGTAGGACACCCCAAGGGGGAGGACGAGGTAGCTGCCTAGGGTGGATGGGAGGCCAGCACAGTGTCCACTGATGGGAGGCCTGGAGCCTTCTTGAGAGCCTGAGTGGATGGGATGGATTTGACACTTGTGGGAGGGACTAGGCAGAGAAAGCCCAGGATGTGTTAGCAGGAACGCGATGGAAGAAGCGGATCACATACACTGGACAGGGAAGGACGAGAAAGGACAGTCATCTGCTTATTCTTTTTAAAGCGGCTTTCACTGCTGGTCACGCGTAACTGGGGGACCCTATGTCTCCATTTGCGTGGACAGTTCTAGCTCAGGCCTGTGTTCACAGCATAATTATTAACAGTTTCACATTTTGCTTTCAAAAGTGCCCTTGTTTGCCTACCCATAGTTTAACACGCCAGAGTCCTGCGGTACATCGCCATGTAGTCCACAGACTGCTTGCTGCCTCTACTTTTGGTCTCCATCTACCTCCCACCTCCCTGCCCATGACGAGGGAGGCGCTTTCTGGCCTCTCCCGAGAGCTCTGCCGTGACCCCAGGCCTCCAACCACTCTCTCGGCCTCCACTCTGTTCACTTCTGTTACCATTGCCGTCTCTCACCTCGATTCAGACCAGATCCTGCGGATGGATGAATTTCCTTTGGGATAGGCCTCACTGTTGCTCAGAAACCACGGTGGCATCTCAATGCCTACAGAACAAAAAGTCCAGGCTCCAAAGATTCAGCAGTCTTCAAGATCTAGCCCAGGTATCTCACAGAACAGCACAGAGTATAGTGAATACAGTGCTGGACCCAGCCTGCTAGGTTTGACTCCTAGCTGCCATTTACTGCTAGCTGTATGGACTTGGGCACGCTTTGCGCCTCAGTTTTCTAATCTGTGACACAGGGATGAAAAGAATACCTAGCCCTGGCCAGGTGGCTCAGTTGGTGGGAGAGTCAGCCCTCACCAAAAGAGGTTGTAGGTTCAATCCCTACTCAGGATACATATGGGAGGCAACTGATCAATGTTTCTTTCTCACATTGATGATCTCTCTCTCTCTCCCCTTCCTTCCTCCCTCCCTCCCTTCCTTCCTTCCTTCCTTCCTTCCTTCCTTCCTTCCTTCCTTCCTTCCTTCCTTCCTTCCCTCCCTCTCCCTCTGTTCCTCCCTCCTCCTTCCCTTCTTTCTTCTCTTTTTAAAAATTAATAAAACATATCCTCATGTGAGGATTACATAAAAAAAAAGAGTACCTACTTATATTGTTATTATAAGGATTAAATGAGTTAATCCATGTAAAGCCCTTAAAACAATATTTGGCACATGGTGAACTCGCAGTAAATGTAAATTATTGTGATTGTGGGGATTTTTGGTGCAGGCACATTGAAATTTGCTCTTCTTTGCTTAACAGATGACACTTGCTTACCGCTTCACCTTTGCTAGCCTTATGGGAGTCCTTCCCTCATGCCATTTCCGTATACAGAGACTTCACCTGTGGGTGAGGTTGTTTTACTCACCATGGACCTAGGAAGCCACGAAACAACACCCCGGGAGGTCCAGCGCACATTCTGTGACTTTCCCACGAGACTGTGAAGAAAGTCTCTTTAAGTGCTTTGCTCGCATGATGCTTTGAGATTTGACTTATCCATTTCCTCTGTGGTTGTGCACTGGCATCAGTGGGAGCTTGGGGTTCCTGCAGACTTGTGGGCAAAGGCAGATTCTCCTGTACGTTTTTCCCCCTTAGTGGAAAATGCCAGCCCTCCTGGGTAGAGGTCTTTGCTTTTGCTCCAGGGTCCTGATCTGAGCCCAGGCAACCACATTTATGCTAAATTGTCCTGATGGGCTTCCAGTGAGAGAGATTAGGGATTTGCAGGGTCAGGGAACATCTGCCAGAGGGGACACTCGTCTGCTCCAGCATGTTGACTCTTTCCATTGTGCCCCTCCTGGTCTGGGTTTGTATCTGTTGCGGCACAGTGCTCTGTGTAGTGAAATGGCCGGGGGTTGGACAGTGATTCCAGAAATAGTCTTTAAAAAAATTGTCTTCAGTTATATTTCAATAATGTTGGGGGGCAGGAATTTTTTTAGCAGACCTGCCATTTGGAGACATGCAAAGATACCCTGTGTGAAGTAGTAGACTGCTGTGTGTTGTGTCTACAGACAAAATAACCTAAGCACTGAGGCAAGAAGCACTTTGACCAAAATATAGGGGTGAGCAAATGTAGGTTTACAGGTGTTCATATGGAAAACAATACAATAATTAATAATAATACAAGAATAAACTTCCATGTACTCACAACTGTAAACCTCCTTTTGCCTGCCCCTGTATATAAACATGATGATAAGGATTTATTTGCTTGGTTTTATTTGGCTTAAATGTCAGTTGCCTTATATAATACTTGGGTTGTATTCTCTTCTTCATTTGAGTACATGTGAGTACTGAAAAAAATTCAGATTTTATTTCCTGTGACATAATGTATCTGCATGGTAGCTCTTTAAATATTTGTTTTGTCCTAAAATTCCTCTTCTTCAGAGCTGCTTTGTTGCCACAGTGCATCTGTATGGTTTCCATGGGAGCCACCCTGTCCTTGGTCAGAACTGATTGGCCCAGGTGTGGACACCTGACCTAAGTTGGGCCAATCAGAGGCCTTCCCTGGGATCTTTTTACTGTGAGTAATCAGGAAGTTGAGGACATTCTATCTTCAGTAGCTAAGCTGTAAGCAAATACTTAGAAGCTGACAATGGTCATATTTTCTGCAACATGGAGGAACTTGTTTTTAGATAAGAAGAATGATGCTAACAAATAAAAAAAAATAGGACATAACTTGGAGAAATTTCCTGACAGTGCTGGAGATGCTGGTTCCAGGTCTTCCTAAGGTCCAGCTCTGGCCCTACCCTGCTGGCCAGTTGGGTACTCCTTCAGGTACCGTTAGGTTGTTCTTCACAGATAGACCTTCCCTTCCTTGATCACTTTGTGTGCATTTTTTACTTAGACTGTTGACACAGGGGTTGGTTCTCAGAGGGCACAAAGGGCTAGTTGAAGATCTTTGGGAAGTCCTATTTATTTCTAACTACTCTGCCCTCCATTTTTACCGAATCATGAAATTATAGGCACAATCTAAGTGAAAGAACTGAGTCAATTAACACAGAGTATGAGGGCAAATAAGACTTATTTTATCAGGAATGCCTGCCTTGAACAGAGCCACCAAAGGATGGGTTCACTCTCTATTCCCGCCAGAACAATGGGCCCCTCCTCTTCCTTTTGTTTTCAGGGGAGTTTACAGGTTTCTCAATTCTTTTAGCATTTCCTGAACTCCAAATAACCCCTAATGGCAGAGGAGAATAAAGAAATACCTCTTCCCCAAAACCCGAGTCCTGCCAAGTAGCAGTCCCTCAAACTGAGCAAGGACAATATGAGAAGGATGGACCACATTAACTCTTCAGTTTCTCAGCTACCCTTGAGTTAGACCAACACATACAGAATCCAAGAGGGCAGGGATAGTGCCTGTTTGGCTAACTATTAGTTTCCCCTAGTAGGTATTGAGAAAATAGTTATGGAATGAATGAATGGATATTATCCCCATTTTATGGATGAGGAAACTGAGGCTTACATAAATCAGTCATTGACTAACAACATAGCTAGTGAGTGGCAGAGCTGGATCCAAAGCTGTAGGTCTCAGACTCCTTGTCCAGGGCTCACTCCAAGACCTGTCAGTCATTAAAAGAGAAAACTGCAACACCAGATAGTCCACATGTTCTTTCCTTGAGGCTCCATAATGGAGCTAAACACCCAGCCGTGCTTGGTAAAGCTTTCAGTTCCTGAAGCTAAGTGTTAACACGCCAGAACTAAAGGCAGCTTCAGACTTGAGCTAAAACCTGTGTTATTTTTGAACCTTCCTTTTCAGAAAGCTGTACAAGAGTTTAGGTGATAAAAGATGGGAAGGGTTGTGTGCATATGATAATATATTCACCGCAAAGACTCACATGTAACTGTGCAACCCAGAACAGCATTTTTGTGCCTGTTCTTGGCACACAGTACATGCCTCTGTTTGTGGGTTCTTTGTACATGTCATGGATCCGCAAACACCTTTAAATGTCAGCCATCATAGACGGTTACCCAAGAGAGTTATGAGGGAGGGTCAGAGTGGTCTAGGGTATACTTGGGATGTGTGTGAGTCTTGGTCTTTACCTTATATTTTATGTCTCTGAAATCATTGTTGAAAACTGTTTCTATTGCTCAGTATTTTATGTTTTACTAGAGGCCCAATGCATGAAAATTCATGCAAGAGTAGGCCTTCCTTCCCCTGGCTGCTGACACCAGCTTCCCTCCAGCACCTGGGATCCAGGCTTCCCTCTGGCCGCCGACAGGTGCCTGGGCAGGCACCTTGGACCCCGGATGCTTCCCTCCGGCCCCAGCATCGTCCAGAAGGATATCCAGAACAACGCCCAGAAGGATATCTGGTCTAATAAGCATATTACCCTTTTATTATTATAAATTATCCTATATAATAAAAAGGCCAGAGACCATAATAGCGTAACAACCAGAACGACCAATCGACCAGTCGCTATGAGGTACATTGACCACCTCTCGGTCCCTCCCCCCGGCCCACAGGCTCCAATCGCCAGATGGTGGAGGGGGAACCACGGGGAACCTGGGTGGGTTTTGGCGGTGGAGTGGGACTGGGGACTGGCAAGCGGGCTGAACGGCCGACCTCTTGGCCCCTCCCCCCGGCCCACAGGCTCCGTCAGATCATGGTGAACGGGAGCCACGGGGAACCTGGGTAGGTGTCGGCAGCGGAGCGGGACTGGGGACTGGCGAGAGGACGGAAGATGGCCCTGATCGCAGGCTAGACCTAGGGACCCTGCCCATGCATGATTTTGTGTGCTGGGCCTCTAGTGCTTTACAACAGCACTATCCAATAGAACTTTCTGTGATGATTTAAATGTTCTTTTTCTGCACTGTCCAGTACTATAGGCACTAGTCACTCATCACTAGCCACTGAGCACCTGAAATGTGGCAGGTGTGGCTGAGAAATTGATTTTTAAATTTTATTGGAATTTAAACAGCCACACTTGGCTAATGACTACCACAATGGGCAGCACAGCCCTGTAGTTGTGAAAAGTTGGTAAGTTTCTGATTGCCAGCATTAATTAGCTCATTAGTTATAAGGATTCCATTAAGTTTATCATGAAGTTAGAAACTGGCTACACCTTGGAGATAGGAAATCTACCAATTAAAGATTTAACTTCCCCACCTCAAAACGTGGTGAGGAAATTCCCCTCAACAACAGTGACAGTTGTCAGCTCTCTTGCTACCCCTCAGCATCCCCCCTGGGACCTCGAATCGATACCAGATTGAGTCTTAGGGGACTTGTTTCTGTTTGGAGCACATGCTCTCGCTCACTGCCTTATGAGAGCTCATGGCCTTCTCTTCGTTTCACACCAAGTCAGGGTTAGATTTAGAGACCTCCATCAGCCTGCCCGGTGCTATCTCACTCCCTTTACCTGCTCTCCTCCTGTGTAGTCAGAGTTCCCCAGAGGAACAGAACTAATAGGATTACAATAGGCCTTCCATATCTGCAGATCCCACACCTGCAGCATCAACCAACCACGGATGGAAAATATTCAGGGGAAAAATGTTACGTTGTGGCTGATGTGTACTATGTACTTGGGCCTACAATGGTCGCATCTGTACTAAAATGTGCAGACTTTTTGGAATCATTACTCCCTAAACAATACAGCATAACAACTATTTACATAGCACTTACATTGTGTTAGGTATCATAAGTAATCTAGAGATTATTTAAAGTTCCTGAGAGGTTGTGCATAGGTTATATGCAATTGTTATATCACTTTATATAAAGGACTTGAGTATCCATGGATTTTTGTTATCCACAAGGGTCCTGAAATCAATTCCCCACTGAAGCTGAGGGATGACTGCATCTGTCTATCTATCTACCTATCTATCTATCTATCTATCTATCTATCTATCATCTATCGAGAGAAAGATTGAGTTTGAAATTGATGTATTTTAAGGAATTGCCAGCTAGCAAGTCCAAAAGTCTGTAGGGGCATCTTGCAGGCTAGAGATTCAGGTAAGAGTGATGTTGCAGTCTTGACTCTGAAGGTTGAAGACTCAGGTAGCTTTTCTATGCTGTTGTCTACATGCAAAATTCCTTTTTCTTTGGAGAACCTCAGTCTTTGCTCATAATGCCTTCAATTGATTGGGCGAGGCCCACCCACATTATGGAGAGTGATCTGCTTTACTTAAAGTCACTGGAGAGTAGATGTTAATCACAGCTGAAAAATACCTTCACAGCAACATCTAGACTAGTGTTGCCCAAACCATTAGTCACCCTAATTTAGCCGGGTTGACACATAAAATTAACCATGGCACCTTCTTCATTGGATTCAGACGAAAGGGTATTACACTGTCTCTGACCCTTCACCTACATCATCTAATATGACCTGTAGGTATTCCAGTTCCTGTCAGCAGGAGCCTTTTCTGCTCCTTTTTCTATGTTACATTAGCTTTCATTTTTACTAAACCCACCCCATGTCTCATTTCTCCCTAACTGGTTTCACCCTGACTGGTATATGTACTCTAAAACTCAAGTAAGTGTGCCAGACTGGTATACATGTACACTTACCATTTGCAACATGGTATTCATTTTGAAAATAAAGTAGCAGACAGTATGTTCTAGATTTTCTGGGACTATCCAAATATTCTGTTGTTATTTTTAATAAAAATGATCCTTCAAATACATAATCAAAGGTGATTACTTTTTACAATGCATTGAGACTTTGTATAGAAATAATATTTTTTTTTAAAAAATCTTTTTTTTAAAAAAATCATGAGATTTCTGATTTTAGGTTTAGAAAATATAGTTACCATCAAATTTGTTCTTACTCATTATAGAGCAATTGAATGAAGTCTTGGATCCATCAAAAGTGGTATTATTTAATATTTGGTGCCTACACCAGCAATTATCACTCCCTTAAGTTTTGTGGGTGGGGTGCTTACGAAATGCAACAGAAACGAGAAGGTGGGCGAGAGTGTATTTCAGTTTAAAATAGTATCTAGCTGGGCACCTTGGCACAGGCTGGATTATATAAAGTGGAAAGAGTGGTATTGTTGAAGGAGCTTCAGGGTGGACTTAGGATACTCAGAGTCGTACCTGAGCATTACCTGTGATTAGCCCTGCGATGCTTGAACAATTTCCTCTTCTATAAGGTGTTATTTTGAGGCCTAGAATAATGCATGTTAAAGTTCTGAGTAGAAGTTGTACAGTGTTAACAGTTGTTTTAACACATTGTTTGTGGGTAGTTTTTATCGCGCGCTAACAGGTGGTGTGGGCCATTTTTGCTAATTTTTTGTGCAAATGGCAACGTTCAGTAAAATTACGATAACTTTAGTTTACGTATTTATACGTTACCCGCATTCTACTGCTAGTCTATAAAAAACATATTAATACGTGTTCCGCGCTCTACTACACTGGTAGAACGTATAAATACGTAAAACGTGTAAACACGTTTCCCGCATACAATGTGTTAAGAAGCCACAGTTGTTAGGGAAATTTTGTGGGGAATTTCGTAACCAAGGTGATGAGGGCCTTGGTGTGATCTCCATGCTCATTTGACGCTGTGCTCATGAACACCTGGTGTAGCTTGAAGTAACAGTGGTGTCCAACACCAGCTGTTGAGCACCTAAATGAAGTGATCTCAGATATAAGGAGAAAGGGGAAGGGATACCCGAAACACAGGGGGATAAATCTGGCAGGATGTGGTGAGTGTATACATGGGATTTGAGAAAGGGAAGAGCTAAGGAAGATGCCAGTTTGAAGAGATGAGGTCTTTGTTGGACCCTGTCAGCTGTGATCACCAGCCATGTATGTCTGAACCCCAGAGAAAAATTAGGGCTATGGGGTTGGAATTTGGGAATAATTAACATATGCCTAGTGATTAAACCCAGTGATTACAGGAGGTCACCATGGGGAATGTAGAGTGGTAAGAGCTGGTGGCTGAGGACGAATCCTGCTAAACACTACCTAATCCTCACCATTATCATGCACGTGAGCCTTGCTCAGTAACAGTTATGAATGAACAAATGAGTGAATGGGAAACAAACAGGGCTCAGTTTGACAAACAGTCAAATGACTTTAGGAGAAAGAGAAAAGAAGGTGCCTGTACTAGAGTAAGGTAGGAAACCAGAAGTGTCAAGGCCCCCAGGGTCTAGCCAAACAGTGGTCTTTATAAAATCTAAATGCAGTTCTCCTGGTTAAGAAGGACTACTCACCCTTTCTGGTAAACAGTTTGGCAGCCTTATCAAGCCTTTGTTAAGTTACTATCCCTTAACTCGAGCATGTCAAACTCTCGGCCCACAGGCCACATGCCTCGTTTATTTGGCCCCGTGTTAGCCTTTGCGTTTGACATGCTTGCCTTAACCCATTAATTCCACTTCCAGGAGTCCACCCAAAGAAAGTACGCAGTGCTGCAGACAAAGATTTATGTAGAAAAATGGTTCATGTTCCTGAGACATGAACTTCCCTGGAAGGCTTGGGTTGGGATATTTTTTAAAGTTTTGATACTGTGTAGAACTATAGCTCAGGATACAGAATGTTCGTTAATGTTTAAGATAGAAGATGAGCAAAGAAATCTTGTCATTTGCTCTCATACCCCCCACTGTTCTCTGCTCTTGGAGTTTCCTTAGTGGGAAAGTCGTGGATATTCTGGCCTACAGGGTGAAGTAAGAGCCTTTGTTGGCATCCGTGATACGGGCCTTGTGGTTTCCAGTTCAACCTCATTTCGGGGCATTCCTGGCTTCACATGTCATGTTCCACAAATATTTTGAGAAGTTTCTTGAATACATCAGGAGGATGTACACCACCAAGCCTTTGCCCATGGTAATCCTTCCTTCTCTCTATCTACATTGCCCTTCTCCCATTTAGTGAACTCCTAGTCATCCTTCAAACAAAACAATTTATGTAAAGTGCCCAATGCAGTGCCTGGCACATAGTAGGTCTGCAGTAAGTGGCAATTACTACTATTGCTATTGTTGGTTCCAGCACAGGCTAGACGTTATAGAAAAGACTGGACTGCGTGTTTGCATCTTCCCTAAATTGTCTTCTAGAATGTGTGGTATTGAACTAAAATGACCTTCTGCTTAAAGTTAGGGTGGTTCATCTGAGGACGGCTGCCAAGGCTTGCTCCTCCCTCAGAGAGAGAGACTCCATGCTGGATTTCTAACTAATTCTCAAATGGAGATGTTCACTGCAGAGGTCCCAGGATTTTCTGAGGTCATCTACTTAGGGATTGGTGACTAAGACAACATAATTTTGAGGTCTCTACCTCCTGATTTATTGGAGCATCCTTGCCCAGAAAGTCCCCTTAAAGTTCATCTTCTAGTTTTGGCTGGCTTTTGCTTTGATTTTATTAGGCTATTACTTTTATGGTTTGTTTTGTTTTGTTTTTCACTCATGACTACTACGTTCAATTGTCTGGGGGGATTTTTTTAGGGAGAGGAGAGTTAAAATGCCATAGTACTCTTTGTGGCCATCACACCCCCACTTATGGGCTCAGGAAGTGAGAAGGAACTTACCCATTACCTAGACTGGATGGTGTGAACCATGGCCTGCAGAATCATACGTCTGCCCGAGCAGCACCTGTGGGCCTGACGTGGTCTCTGGTTCCTCCAGCTTCACCGGGGACCAGCAGCACCCCCAAGCAGGTGTCCCCTCTTGTGGGAACGTGGGCATCTGCACTCCCACAGTGCTGATTTTCCCCATCTCTGCCCTTCGCTGCCAAAACAATTGTTTAAAAGAGGAAGCTCTTTGGGTCATAAAATGTCATCAGGTAGTTCGTGTGTACTTATGTAGACATACTGGATTATACAGTAGCCTGGTTGGCAGGAAGTAGGTGATTCATCAGAGAAGAAAAAAAAAAAAGATGAAAAAATAAACTCTTACCAAATGAACTTCCTCTTTCAAACTCTCTTTGTTTCAGCTCATCCTTTTAGACCCTTTCCTAGCCTCTTAAAAAAAAAAAAAAAAAAGCAAAACTAATAATACAGTGTTTCAAAGACAGGTCATCCCAGCTCTTCGCAGCTCAATGCTGTGTTTTCCCGTGGCTAGAAAAAAAACAAGGCCCATGCTCTCCGCCCCCAGTCAGGCCAGGGCTGGGGTGCATGTACTGCCTAGACACGGTGCCTCTGCCAGCTCCCTCGGTTTCACGTTGAGGCGTTTGGGATGTTTCCTGTGTCCCCCTTTGGTAGAGCATCCCATTCACATGGTTCTCTTCATTTTGTTTGCCTCACAGGTCCAGGAGGCTGCCAGTCGGGGCCTGAAATTCGTGAGTGTCATCCCTCAGTACCGCTGCCGTGTGAACTCAGCAGGCAGCAGCCCCCTGGTGGGGGGTGGGGACAAGAAGAACCCAGGTGCTCCAGCAGGGGCGGATGGAAGCCCAGAGCCCAACCAGGGCCCAGGAGGGGAGACACCCATCACTGCCAAACAGCCCAGCTTGCCTTTGGAGGAGGGGGACGGTGCAGACTTTTCCAAGACTCTGGATGGACCGGATGGGGACCTGTCCGAAGTGCCTGGGGAACCGCTCTCGGGAAGTAAGTATGTCAGCACAGGGCCTGTTGGCCCGAGGGAAGAGAGGCTAACAGCTTCTCAGGAATCCCCATGGCATTTTATGGAAAAGAAATGGAATGAGAATGTAGAGAGAGCCATCCGTCAAACAGGAAAAAATTTATCAAGTGCTTTTCTGTGCCTCTGGACTGTGGACTTACTGAAGCTGTGACTTCCGGGGGGAGCAGAACCACATGAAATGGACTCGCAGTTGCTCCACAATGGCACGTTTGAAGTGGATTCTCACACTTGAGTTATTTCACCCATGTGCTTTTGCACTGCCCTTGAGTTACCCCCTGTACCACAGGAAGTGCTAACGTGCCGGCGCCCATGCAAAGCGGAGGCTCCATTTTGGGTTCACTTGTTTTGAATATCTGCCTAAAGGAAGAAATCAAGAGAGCCAGTGGAGGACACATTGTGCGGGAAATTGGTGACTCAACTCGCTAGGCTGGAAACAACCGGATTTCGGGGAGTTTAGTGGACAGATCGGCACCATGCAGAGAACACCTGGCCACCATGTGAATCCCCTTAATCACCTAATAACGGCCATTAGAGCATGCACTTTAGGTTGGGGATTTCAAACAACAACAACACAGCAATGTAGAAGCCGACGTGCTTTACTACTGCCTGTGTGCCAGGCCCTGTGCCAATAAGCATTTTATATGACTGATCTCTTAGTTCTCCCGATAGCTCCAGGTTTTGGGTGAGCTCTAGGATGGCCCATTTGACAGCAGAGTAAACTGAGGTTTAGAGAGTACATCTTTGTCCAGGCTGGGTTTTGGCAGGTCTGGCATGTGAACCCAGGCAGGCCTAGCCACCATCCCAGTTCACCTCTCTCCTTGGTCTTTTCCTGTGTAATATCCTAATAGACTCACAAGATGTACTGGGGCCCTCAGTTTATAGACGGTACTATTTCTCTTTGTTTCCCCATAATCCCCTTTCCTCTTCTTTCTCCAGGAAACCTCGCATCTAGCCATTTCCTGAGAGCCAGGTACTTATATGAGCTGGGTGGCCTCTTCTAGTCTTTGGAAGGTGAATCAGTAACGAGACTGACAGGAGGCGACCCCAAGCCTTAGGAGGCCTTTCTCTTTCTCCTTTCTGGACCATCTCCCTGGTTAATGTTATTATTTATTTACTAATTCTTGAGATTAGCCTTAAATAAATGATGAAGAGTAGGTCGTGCTTCGAGAATCGAAAAGAAAGTGAAGTAGAGTGTGTGTGTGTTGGTGGGGGTGGGGGGGGAGGGGTTGTTATGCCAGTACTTCCTGAAAAGAACACTGTGGGATGATTCATTCCGGGGACTTCTATGCCAAGTTGATTCAGAGGGAGAGGGATTGGCACTGCCTCAGTTCTTGGATATATTAGGATTTCGGATGATTCGAGGCCCAGGTCCCTATTAGGTACTGCAGTAGAGCTCTTTGTCTGTGGGATTTTTCACTGTTCGAGGTAGACTTCTGCTCCCTCCAGAGTAGCCGAGAGCACATTGAGACCCTGTGTGTGCCTCCTAATGAACGTCCAAGTCTCATTCCAGAAACCTCCATCCGCTCATTGCTGGTGGGCTGGGTGTGTGTGCGCTCTGAAACCTTTGGTGCTCGGGAGGTGAGGGGCAGGAGTTGTGGAGAGGCAGGTGGCACTGTGGTTAGGAACCTGGAGTCTGTTTCCATGCCAGGCCACTACCTTCTAGCTAGGCAGTCTTGGCCAACATACCCTCTGTGCTTCCGTGTCTTACCCTGGAAAATAGGGCTAGAACAATAGTTCACTGATGGAAGGTTAAATGAGATGCACATTTGAAACACTTGCCACTGCTTGACTAAGTGTGAGCTGTTAATATTGGGGTACGGGCTGCTCTGAATGGAACCCTGGCTTTGAGGAAGGAGGCAGTGAATACGGAGGTTCCCCTCAGGAGTTTCAGATATTTCCTGTTCCAGAATCCACCTCCCCCACCCCCAAGATTTTTTCCAGACGTCCTGCCTTCCATGTTTGACCCCAGGGAGAGGTCATTGGGGCGGTTTGTCCTAGGATCCACCTTCCCCCAGGTGCCTCCTGCTGCCCTGTGACAGCTCACCTCCCTGACCCGAAGACTCCCCATCACAGAACACCCAGGGACCCCTGAACACCAGCGTGTCCTGGTCTGTGTCTCATCTCCTCAAGTCCCTTTTCTCCACTAGAAAGCTAGTTCCTGCCAGGGAATCCGGGTTCATGTTAGCTGTGCAGGGTGTTCTAGCACCTCTCCCCCCTATCTCACTACGTGGGCACCTGTCTATTGTCTATACATGAGGCTGGCTCTTACCTCTCTGCTCAGGAGGCCACAGGTCCCTGAAATGTAGACAGCTCACTGCCATCCTTTTCCTCTTTTTGTGGAATAAATGTGTTTTTTCAGCAGTGAATGAACACACAGGGGTTACTAGTGCCCGTACACGGCCTTGTGGTGTATGGACAGACATAGTCACAATGGTGATGACCCTCTAAGTCAGTGGTTCTCAACCTTCTGGCCCTTTAAATACAGTTCCTCATGTTGTGACCCAACCATAAAATTATTTTCGTTGCTACTTCATAACTGTAATGTTGCTACTGTTATGAATCGTAACGTAAATATCTGATATGCAGGATGGCCTTAGGCGACCCCTGTGAAAGGGTCGTTTGACCGCCAAAGGGGTCTCGACCCACAGGTTGAGAACCGCTGCTCGAAGTGGTCTCAGTTCTTCCTGTGTGTCCTCTAGATGGCATCTCATGGCAACTGTATGACAGAAGATGCTGTGATTGTGCCCATTTCACAGATGAGCAGAGTCACGTTCCATGCCCTCATGGAGTTAAATTTTATCTCATAGCTTCAGCAGTTGGCCTGCTTGAAGGCTAGATGTCCAGGGACCCTGTCCGCATTGGTCATGGCCCTCATCTCGCCGCAGCCTCTCTCCTAATCTTCGTTCTGGGAACTCTTTTCCTTGCACCCCCCTCCCAAACACCCCCACCGGCTTCCCCTCTCCGCTGCTTGCTCAGCTTTCAGCTTGCCTTCCTCTCAGGGCCCCCTAAGGAGGGTGAAGTGTTTTTACTCCTCCTCCTGCCAGGTGGGCTTAAATAGGCAATCACAGCAAGACAATTAAAAAAAGTCCCGAGGGAGTCTCCCTCCTTCCCCCTCTTTCTCCTCAGTTAATTTATTTCCTTTATAGGAGGCCTAGGGGAGCCAGTCTAGGCCAGGGGTGCTCAGATAGGGCTTGCCAGCGCATTCTCCATCAGAAACAGAGCTGTTTGCCCCCGCCTCACCCCCACAGGCTCCAGGGAACAGCGGCTCTGGTCCAGAGGTTATGCCATGTGCCCACTTGGCCCCCTCGGAGGCCCATCATGTGGTTTTCTTCCTGCTCATTGACTTTTATTTTCTGGTCCGGGGAATTTCCTGTTGGTCTGATGGCCTCGCTGTGCAGAGATCACCTGAGCTAGCGCAGGGACAGCCCCATGCCTGGCTGCTCCAGGATGCTTCCCCTTTCCTCTCACGCTCCCCCGCCCCAGGCAGCTCTGCTCAGAAGACCAGGCCCAGGCCCCTTGTGAGGCATCTCCGTCCATAGGGAGCTTGTGTTCTTCCTTTGTAATAAGCCGGCCGGGTGGGAAGGCCAGGGCAGGGAAAGGTAAGGAAGGTGTCGCCGATGTCCACCTGCCACTTCTCTCCTGGCCTCCAGCGTTCCCCGTCTTGTCCTTCCCTCAGTGTCTCTGTTGCTGCAACTTCAGTCACAGAAACAGGGAGGCCAGACAGGTTCGTGCAAATTGAAATTGTTCTCACTGTCACGGAAATAATATAATGTCTTCAAAGCATTGCCCTTCTCACCCTGTGCCCACGCAAATGCTTACAGTGCCAGGCAGAAACCTGGGCCAGGGGTCTCCATGGCACGTCTCGGCTGAGGGGATTGTAGTCAGTAGGCCTCCTTGGCCGGCAGCTCATTGTGAGACGAGAGAGGGGGTACCCTCCTGAGTCTGGCTTTTCTGATATTGGCCCCTCCCTTCCCTGTGCCCCCAGGATAGTTCTACCCTGTGGTCCCCCCCCCCCCCCCACATCTGCCACCTGCCACCATCTTTCTGGCCTTTCACTCAGCCCATTAGCAAACAGCTATTGAGCTCCCACCCGCAGTCCTCAGCTCCCGCCTTCTGTGCACTGATGACATTAGCCTCTTGTTAGATTTGGGAAACAGCCCAGGCTCGGGGTTTGAAAGGCTCTTGGCTTTGCCACTTACCAGCTTGTGATTTCTGGGGGATCCACTTAAGGTTTCTGGGCACAGAACCGATGGAGACTGGGAGAGTGAAGGCGAAAGGCCTTGTCAATACAGTGTGTGTGCCTGTGGCTGCTGTTATTTTTACCAGAGGGTTCCCGTGGCATGCTGTGCATGCAGTGGTGCCCACACTTTGCCCTGGCAAACAGAGGTGTCTTCCGTTAGTGCCCGAGCCTGATCAAAGCCTGAAGCAGGCTTTTCCCAGGTTGAGGAATCTGGACAGGCCCAAAGCCCCCCGCCCTCTCTTCCCACCATGGTGCCCACAGCCCTGCCTTCCCAATGCAAACCTTTCGGCTTAGCTCCCCCTGCTCATAACTTCAACAGACCGTGGCCCTTATTCAGTCCAGCTACCAGGCCAAGTGTGACTCCCACTTGTTCCTATCCAGCTATCTCACCAGCCTCCTCCTCTTCCTCCCAGTCTAGCCCTTGGAAGCCTGCGCCTTAAGCCAGACTCTGAGCTTTCTCTTCCCTCCAGCCCGGAGGACTCCTGGAGCACCAGGACCCAGCTGGCCCTGCTGCTGCCTGCCAGTCACCGCCTCTCTGGGGCTTTGCCTGCAGACAGGCTGAGGCTTCCACCACATACCTAAGGTCCCACTGCCTGGTGCAGGCCTCAGGCCTGGACATCTGCCTCCCTCCTCCCTGCTCCCCAGGTGCTCAGCAAGGCCAGAGTGGGCTGCTCTCAGACTGGCAGCACCCAGCGAACCCACACCCCCTCTCCCTCCCCCAGCTTCCCGAATTATCTGGCTTAGGTCATATTACAGGGACACACCTGGTCACAGAGGATCGAAACGGCACAAGGGGGAAAGAGAAAGACAGCAAGATAGAAATACAACACGGTCTTTGTTTTTTTAATATGTTTTTATTGATTTATAGAGAGGAAAGGAGAGAGACAGAGAGATAGGAGCACCGATGACATGAGAAAGGAATATCATCGAGCAGCTGCCTTCCACATGCCCCTAGTGGGGATCGAGCCCCACAACCCAGACATGTGCCCTGACGGAGAATCAAAACAGTGATTTCTTGGTTCCTGGGTTGAAGCTCAACCACTGAGCCATGCCAGCCAGGCACAATAAGACAGTCTTGATGCTTCTTCAGGGTTCTGCCAGGCCCGGTCTTGAGCCATTCTCAGAACATTCTCAGAAACAATGCCTTTCCCTCCCCCCGCCCTCCTCTGGGACTTTCTGTCCAATGTCTGGAAAAGTCTTCCAGCTGGGGTCATGCGTGAGTCACAGAGCAGCTGAGAAACTTTAAACAAACTTGGGGCTTCTTTCTGGACTCCCTGGTGCCTGCTCATGTGAGGATGTGTTTCGGAGAATCAGAATATTAAAACATCAAAGGACGTCATTCAGGGACAGTTTCTCTTGGCTGGTTTCCACATGAGTGGAGAGAGGACTGTGGCCAAGGAGACAGAGGAACGGAGTTGACCACAGGGTTATGCATCTGAATCAGGTTTCTCCCAATATTTCATTTCTACGAATGCTTTGGAGGCTCTTGATTCCAACAGCATTTCCTTTCCTTCCTGACAAATGTGTTTCTGTCTCTGGCCTCGGTCCTCCACACTAGGGAGGGTCCAGATAGGAAGACGGGGGCCTCGTTACCACCGCGCCATGTGTGATAGGCGCTACCTTCCCTTCACACCACCCCGCACTCTCACTTCTCACTTTGGCCTTCCCCTTTTTCTCTTCTGTTTCGCACTGGGGAAAGTTGTGTTTCTGTCTTGCCGTGTGTGGGGAATCCTGTGTGATCAAGTGTTGTCATATAGTTTTGGATTTTGGCCACTTCCAAATTCCCCGCTCACTCCTCCCATGTAAAGGCTGGGATTGCTCTTTAATTCATATGCATTCGTGCTTGACGATAGCAGGCTCTGGTGGCTGTTGCTCTGGCCCACCTTGGAGTCACCTGGGAACAGCTTTCTCAGCCTCTGCCTGCAGTTGTCCCCTAGAATGGCCTCAAATTCCAGGAATCTGGATGGGCCCAGGCTCAGCATGCCCAGAATGAATGCCTCAAGGGTGGCCCTCGGTCCCTGAGGATAAAGGCCCTGGCTGGCTTGCCCCTTGGTAAGGCAATCCGAGGTGTGTTCCCCACAGCAACGCAGGGGACCTGAGCCTGTACGATCCGAATGGTAACCCTCGAGTTAATGCGCCCTTCATTGGCTCTCATCTCTTCCCCTATTTCCCACCCGTGCCCCCTCACTCTGTTTCCTGGGATCACTTCCCAAATAACCAGTTGCACCCAAAGGCTTAGCAGGCTCTGCTTCTGAAGAAATCCAGATGAAGTCAAGGACTCGTTTGAGCATTGCTTAGCCGCTTGCCTTTGTAGCTTTGGGTCTCACTTGAACCCCTGGCACCTAGGGCTGGAAAACGCCTGGTGATCTAGTTCACATCCTGTCCCCACCCCCAACCCCAATGCATTGCCTGGGTCCCCTCCGTGACAAATCTTGCTTCGCATGACCCCATCCCTCAAGTGTGTGTTTCAAAGTCACGAAATGGCGTAGTGGTTGCCAGTTTTGCACACCAAGACCTACTTTCTGGTGTGAAAGCCTTTACTGGCTGGGACAGCTTCCTGAGTCAGGCGAGCGGGCTGAGAAAGGTGATTTGGGGTGGGGACGATGAAGAGGCCAGAGGTGCTGGTTTAAAATCCGGGTGTCCTCTTGTGAAGATGGGCACTTTCCTTTCCTAATTGGTCCCAGCCAATGGATAGCAGGAAATGCCCCCCCTCACCCCTGGAGCTTAACTCTTGCTGATGACAAAGGCTCATGGCCCAGCACTGCTCCCCAGAGATCTCTGCTGATGCTGGCTCAGATGGGGCTGCGAAAAGACTTCCTTTGTCCAGAATACAATTCCTACGTGAGGTAATTTTAGATGCTACACGGATGGACATATTTGGCGTGAATGTGCCTCATCGTTCCCTCCTGTTTATAGCAAGCGGTAGTTGTTTCCCTTAGGTTCTGGAAGCAGAGTTTCCTTTGACAATGCATTGATTTGAATAAAGGAAAGTGAGTCTGTTTATTTGGCTCATGCAAAAACTATGAAACACTGACAGATCCGCGACAGCGTCCCAGAGCGTGGGTGTAGGCCAGGTGTCTCCTGCGGGGAGCCCGAGGGTGGCATTTGTCTTTTTTGCTAACGTTTATGGCCTTTAAAATATTTCTTTGAAAGAAGGGCAGGGATTTTCTTATTGAAACAGATATTTTTGGAAAGCAACTCATATTCCTGACTAGCCTGTGGAAGCAGGGTTTTTTTAAGCTGGGGGAACCCTGATTGCTTGACTACATGAGAAACACAAAAATAGACCTTCGGACTTGGATGGAAATTCCAGGTACTCGCTCCGGAGGCCGGTACTGCTCACTCGTGGCGGGCAGCACGTACAGCGGGCGCGGGTCGGCTGCCGCGTGGTGGTGACTATTGATTTTTGCAAAGCCGGACTGTAAAGGAGGGAGCAGGAAGTCGAGCGCCCCCCTGCCAGTGTCTGCCTGCCTGGCTGAGCAGACCTTCCCCTCCGGGCAGGAACCCTCATTTACGGGAATGTATTTATTTTTACATATCAGTGATGTATTTTTGATGTGCTTGATTAAGTATTATGGGCTCAGCCCCAGGAAACACCACTGCAGTTTATAAATAGCGAGTTGAGGGGTGGACAAGGTTCCTGGAATTACGGCAGTATTTTTGCTTTTAGGTGCCTGTGTACATTGACGACTTTTTTTTTTTTCTTCAGACCAGCTCTCGCCCAAGTATGTCTGCTTTTCCTTTCAAAACATCTTTGTGTGAATTCCTCGGACTCTCTACTCGGTCCTTCTCTCAAACACCTAACTGCACAAATGAATAATCCCAGATAACGTTATATGCCAGATTCAAACCTTAAGTCTCCACTTGAAGTTCATGAGGCCATGTCCCTTTCAGGGCAGCCCTAACTCACTGCTTGGAATCGGGTTTTATCATCTGGCAACAGTGCTACCTCGCCGAGATTTCACCTCTGATGTCATTTCTCAGGCTCCTGAGAGATTCCACTAGACCCGTGGTCGGCAAACCGTGGCTCTCGAGCCACATGCGGCTCTTTGGCCCCTTGACTGTGGCTCTTCCACAAAATACCACGTGCGGGCGCACACGTACAGTGCGATTGAAACTTCGTGGCCCATGTTCAGAAGTCAGTATTTTGTGGAAGAGCCGATATTTTGTGGAAGAGCCACACTCAAGGGGCCAAAGAGCCGCATGTGGCTCGCAAGCCGCAGTTTGCCAACCACTGCCCTAGACCCAAGGAGGCAGCTGTGATCACTGTCTAAACTCTTGTCTCCCTGCCCCCTTTCCAAATCCCAACAGAAATGGAGATCTTCGCCCTTTTCAACAAACCGAAGAGCCATCAGGAGTGCCGGCAATACTATACGGTCACCATTCCTCTCCGGGTCTCCACGAACGGCCAGGCAGTGAGCGGTTTGGATGCCAACTGGCTGGAGCACATGAGCGACCACTTCCGGAAAGGAGGCGTGCTGGTGAATGCCATCTTCTACCTTGGCCTGGTCAATGGTATGGAACCCACAGCCCCCGGTGGCCCTGGAGAACTCTGCTTCTCATTCTTGTCCTCTGAGCTCATCTTCAGAGCCTGCTTCGCTCAGAAAACTCTGCAGCTAATGAACGTGCAACATTTGATTTCCCATGAACACGCCTTGAGGCGTTTTCCATAAAGCCCACTGCCTCTGCTCACTCTAAACCTCGTCTAGCCAGGTCTCTTCTAAAATGCCAGAGACAGGCGTGATTCTGTTTCACTGGTGGTGGTCTCCATCTGTGTTGCTTTTCAAGGCTTTGAAAAAGATTTCCCCCCAGTTTTGTTAATTGCCCCCTGGGATCATGCCTCTCCGAGAGTGTGAATTGTTTGTAGACACTCGTACGGTTTGAAGTAGCAGTAGCAGCACCTCGGAATTAGCAGCAGAGACGTGCACTGAACAGCCTGGTTCCTGCAAGCTCCGTGGGGACACGCGCTGTTCCCGGGTCTCGTGGCACCCAGGACTCCCTCCCCAGTGATGGGTTATCTCTGGGGTTTGTTGCATGGGGTGGCAACATTGCTGGTGTCAGCTTTTCGAAGGCAGATAGCAAGTCTGCCCAACCCGGGGAAGTGTGTCAAGCAGTTAGGAGGGGTTTTTTGAGTTAACACAAAGGCAAGTTGAGTCACTAGGGTGCATCCAAGCTGGGAGGCAACTGGGGAGTGGGGCCAACAAGCCAGCCGCTGTGGGTCCCGAGGGCTGCCAGTCAGCAGGATTCCCAGGTAAGTGAAATGTTGCACCGAATTTGTTAATCCCAGCAAAACGGGGGGTTGCGGGGGGCCGGGGCGGGGGGGACGCACCAACAGTGCAGTGTCTGGGTTGTTGAGTCGTTTTCTCTCTGAGAGTTAGCAAAGTCAGGAATGGAGTTGGATTTTATATTATTTGCCATGTCAGCAAACACGCACAGAAGAAACATCAGTCTTCATTCTGGATGTACCTTCTATATGTCATCCAAAGCCTTAGAACACTACAGCACAGACAGATCTCAACATTGGACACCACCCCTTGTTACTATAGAAATATCAATAGCTAAGTTAATGTGATGGCATAGTAGCATCAGGCATCGGCTGGCAGAGTGGTCACAGCCACCTGTGTGGTGGGTGAATGTCAGAAGAAAGGTGGCTGGTTCATTATGAACACATCCCGAGCAGCGCTGTCCAATAGAACTTCGTGCCATGATGGGAATATTCTATTTCTATTCTATTTCTGTGCTTTCCAGTATGGGAGCCACGCATGGCTGATGACCTGTTGAAATGTGGCTAGGAGGGCTGAGAAATTGAATTTTAGAATTTCATTTTCATTCGTTTAAATTTCAATGACTGTCCAGCCAGTGTTGCTCAGTGGTTGAGCGTCAACCCAGGAGCCCAGAGGTTGCCGGTTCAATTCCCAGTCAGGGCACATGCCCGGTTTGTGGCTTGATCCCCAGTGGGGCGATGAATGATGTTCCTCTCTCATCAATGTTTCTATCTCTCTAGCCCTTTCTTTCTCTTCCTCTCTCTGTTTACCAAAAATAAATAAATAAATAACTTTCAAGGACTGTATGTGCCTAGTGGCTAGTGTATTGGACAGTGCAGTGCTGGAGTATCCGTTGCATGGATATAACTAAGGAAGAGTCCGTTCGGTTCTCTGGCAGCGAGGTCGGTAACCTCCCTGTGTACAAGGCGGCTTTCCATGGTGCTTGCAACGTCCCCTGAAGCTAGAGAATGTCACCATCTGTTCTGAGATGCACCGTAAAACATCAGTGGCGTCGGCTTGGGGGAAATGTTCACAGCCCTGATTCATCAGCACTTGGGGAGAACGCTTCACTTCCTGCTTCCTGCAGGGACACCCCATCTCCCAGCTTGGATTGTGGTCACATCAGCTCCTTTCATCGCCTCTTGGTGCTCCCGGAGGCTCCCTGTGGCTGTGCACAGTTTTGCGTTTCTCCTTGGGAAAAACTGATGGTTAGCTGTGCTCACATCCTAAAGCTGCAGGGAGGCACCGAAGGTGGCAGCTACACAGACAGCCACTGGTAACCTCCCCCTTAGGAGCGCTGGGGAGTCCAAAGAGAGGTTTTTCTCTTTGGCCTTCCTGCCCGCACACGTCGGGGGCAAACAACCCAAGAGGTCGCCTTGAAAGTTCGCAGTGCCCTTCATTGTCTCTCTAGCCATTGTGGCTTTGGCAGAGGAGGCTGTCTCCTCCACTCCTCACCCCGTTCTCCAACCCGGAGTCCAGCCGCACAGACTTTTCTTCCGATTTGACTCGGGTGTTCGAAATGCTGTTCTGTCCTCCGTGGCTTTAGCTGCATCCAGCCCAGCCTTCCGGCCTTGAAGACACAGGGTGAAATTCCCCCTGGCGAGCGCAGCTGTGAGAGCCTGCACCGAGCCCGTGGCATCTCCACGGCGGGGCTGCCACATCTCTGTCGCCGGGACGGCTGCAAAATTCTCAGAACAGAATTCATTTAAGCCGTCTCAACATTCAAACCCGGGTTCACCCTGTGTGTCTGGCGGGAGGGAGAGTGTGACTTGGGAATAATGCTCAGTGGGTTAGGGCGTGTCTGCTCTGGAAAAGCGCAAGGTTTCCGTTGGCCAGGGAGGACATATGCTTATGTTCTTTTCCCGGAATTGGAAAGAAAAAAAAAGAAGAAGCAAGATATTCCTAATTAGAAAAGGAACCTGTTTCTAAGAAGACAATTAGTGTCCTTACAAATAGACCTGGCAGAGCTGGAAGCACATCTTTAAGCGCTTTGCCATCTGGAAAAGCACCCGTCTCACTCCTCCACGGGTCTTTGTACTCCAGATTATGTTCCACAGAGTCAGAGAACTCACGAGAACTTTGTCCCATAAACAAGGCGATGTTTCAGCCTGAATTACGCAGTTAAGATTCCAGCTTCTGTTTTCGAGGCTCTGCTCCCCAGGACGTGGAAAGACTCGCATGGTCCTCAGATGTGGGCTCCTGTTCGTGGTGTCCAGGGCTCCTCTCCTCAGAGGGATCAGGTATCTTGGGCTGGGAAGGCTGTGCCCTTTGACCCTGGCAAGCTAAGACCCAGGTGAGAGCAAAGCGTGATGATGCTGACGGCTGGCACCTCGCTGGTACCATGTGCTGTTGCTACTCTGAGCAGTTCAAACATAGCAACTCACTGATTCCCCACAACCCGGGGAAGGGGGCACAGTTGTTATGCCTGCGTTACAGCTGTGGACAGGAAAGCGCAGAGCGATTAAGTCATTGTCCCGGCAAGGAGGTGGCAGGGAGAAAGAAGGGTGTGGGCAGGGGAAAGGGACATGGAGGAGGAGAGAAGAGAGGTGGCCGAGTTGGTGAGAAGTGGAGGTGGCCCTCAGGGAGGATGGGGAGCTCCAGGGTCACCCTCAGGGAAGTAGTGAGACCTGGGTGGCCAGCCAGCAGTGTGGATGGATCCCCGGGCTGGTCAGACAGCAGAGCAGACAGGCACATAGAAACACTCCAGCCAGTGGGACAAAGGACAGGATCGACGCTTCTAGAGGGCGGAAGAGGCGGGGAGGAGACCCTCTGCTGAGCTGGCTGTGATGAGGAGTCAGCAGGCACTAGGAGTCAGGTCAGGGTGAGACGGAGCTGGCTGCCCACCAGCTGAAGACCCACCCAGGAACCTGATTTCTCACCCAGGGCATCCAGGCCAGCAGAATCCTTGCTGCCACCACCAGCTCCCCTTGCCCTGCCCGGGCCCTACCTGTGTCCCCCGGCCCTGTCCTTGCTCTGCATTTCTGTTATTCTGCCCTCACCCTGCCTTGTCCCCATCTTACTCTGTCCTCACTTTTCTCTCCTTGCCCTGCCCTTGGCCTGTGCTGGCCCTCCCCACCCCTGACCATGACCCTGCCCCTGCCCTCACCTCTCCCGGCCCCACACTCCTTCCCCCTCTGGCAGTATCGCCTTTCCCCAGCCCATATTCAGATGTCTTCAGTGGTCTCAGACATGGCCTTGGCAGTGAGTTGTCCAAACCAGAATGCAGGCCAACGACATGTACTGCCCATGGTGACCACATCCTCACTGCTCTTCCACTTACTTAGAAGAGTCGTTCTGCATGACCTGCCTGTTTGACATAACCCTGGCCTCTTTTCCTGCACAATGTCCTGTTTTGTGGGCCAGGGCCTCTTGGGGATATTCATCTTACCTGTCTCTCACCTTCTCTAGCCTCTCTTTCCCATTAAGTGGAATTCAGTTCCAAGATCTTGATAAATTAAGCACTTACGACAGAAAACGATTGTCTTCCTGGGGTCTCTCCCCGATGCCCCAGCCACATCTAAATCCAAGTATCCTTTGGTATTTATACCACCTTTTTTTTTTTGACGCCTAGCACAACGTACATGACTTTATATTTGCAAAGTATACATGTAAAAGACATGCACATATTTCAGGTTAAATACATGTAGAGACATATATTTTATACAGACATACTTTCAAACCCTCAGGCAGGCCCTGTGTGCCCTGTTCGAAGAGCTAGGGGTGGAGGGAATGGGAAGGGAGGGAGAGCGAGGTAGTTCCAGCTGCTTCTAGTAGCCGCTCCCTTGGGACACTGCCATCTCCAAGAACGTTTGGCCTGGTGGTTCCAGGCATGGCTTCTCTCTCTGAGGAGCCAATGAATAATGTAGGTTTCACTTACAGCATGAAGTGCATTTCTCTTGGACCATCGCACATCTATAGAAACCTGTACAGGGCGTAAGGATATAGCTCAGTGGATTTTCACAAGATGATCAACCCGTGTAACTGGCTCAGCGAGAAGCCATGAACTGTGCCCGGCCGGGTGCCTTACACGCACAGGCAGTGACTCGGAGCATGTCTTCCTCCGTCAGTTCAATGGCGCTGGACTTGCAGGCGATCCCTTCCTGTAACTGAAGAGGAGGCTAGGTTATTCACTGCTTCAGTGCAGGAAGGAAGGCCGAGAGCAGCAGCGAGGGCTGGAGGAACTGGGACAGGCAGCAAACCGGCTTGCTTTTTTGTTGTCGGATCAGCTGCAGTGTGATTGGGAAGCAGCGTGGCACCATCAGCCGGGATTGGTTGATCCGTAATTATATGCGGTGGGGTTAGAGGTCGGTATGACAAGATGGGCAGTGATGGACCTGCAGCAGGTGCATGCCATTCCTGGAACCAAGGTGGGGCCACGAGCACCATGCAGGGCCTGATGGGAAGAAGGGCTTTCAGAGAGCCGAGGAGATCTGTCATGCCAGCTGCCCCAGTGTGGACAATTTAGTCCCATCTAGCTGCTGAAAAGGAGCACAGTAACATTTTTTCTAGACCATATGCGTTGACCACTTGTCATGGTGTGTGCGTTTCCTGCCAGAGGTTGGGGAAGAATAGCACCTCGGGTGAGCCCGCAGGTTAGCTTGCTGGACGGAGTGTTCATGTGTCAGAGGCTACAGGGGAAGAGCTGCTGCCTCACGGAATTTACCTCTTGGGATAATAGGGCAAATCTCCTTTCCCCACTTCCTTCTTGTAAATCATAAGCTTGGAGTGTTAAGGTGGCCTTTTGCCAAAAGACCGGCATCAAATATTTATATAGTACCAGGGCGAATAGCTCTCCGTGCACAGTAGGGAAGCTGCTTTACTTTTATAAAAAATGCAGCGATAATGGAGTGTTTTCCAGAGATGGAGGGCGAGCTAACCTTTTGCATCGGGAGCCTTCACTCTAAGATAGAGCTATTTATACCCAGCGCGGAGGCTGAGCTAGAGGGCATTGAGGAGATGGGGGTGGGCACGGCCGTCAAAACGGGGGACTGTTTAAAAGCCCAGCTGTCTGCTCTCTGTGGTTCAGTGACTTTTTTGCTGTTACAGATGACCAAACTGTGACAGCCACTCTGAGCT
Organism: Myotis myotis; assembly: GCF_014108235.1. NCBI lineage: Eukaryota > Metazoa > Chordata > Mammalia > Chiroptera > Vespertilionidae > Myotis > Myotis myotis. The sequence continues at coordinate 35,046,389 of NW_023416317.1, read as the reverse complement.
TGCTTCGGAGTTAAGTAGGTGAATCAGCACTCTGGATTCGAGATAGCGGAGCAGCAGGCTGAGAGGCGGGAAGGCAGATGCTGGATGAGGAGGCTGGGAGATAAGGGCCTGGCTTGTTCCTACTTCATGCCCCCAAGTGCCGCTGTACCTCTCCCTGCTGACTGCACAGCCCTCCTCCCATCCCAGGCCTGCGTACCTTTCCCCACTGACTGCACAGCCCTCCTCCCAGCCCAGGCCTGCGTACCTCTCCCCACTGACTGCACAGCCCTCCTCCTAGGCCTGCGATCCGATCGGGAGGAAGGGGCAGCCAGGCAGGGGTGGGAAAGGAAGTCTGGACTGACTGCAGTGTCTTCTTCCCCCTCTGAACCGCCACTCGGCAGCACAGTGCCGTTGGCAGGCTGAACACCATCGCGTTGTTTGGATCAAGTTGGGCACTTGACTCTGTGAAGTACATTGTAGGCACCTTGTAGGGCTTGGAGGTGTTCCTTTGAGGACATCTGTAGGTAGAGACTTTGGAAATTGGATAGAACATATTTTTGTAGAAGCCTGAGGGGATTTGTGCCATGTGGATATAATCCCAGAGGAATCACTGAGCATCTTCTGGTCTCAAACAGCAGGGGTTCCAGCTGGGCCCAACTTTCAAGATGAGTTGGACTGTGGTCCATGCTTGTCCTGGATCCCAAAATGCTTGTTGTTCAGCTGAAGAGCATCTCTGTTCTTCCCTGATCCCCTTTGCAAAACGTCTCTGAGGAAGGCATTGGACAAACATTGGGGGAAGCTTTTAAGCAGAGCAGACGAGAGGCAAGCTTAGAAGTTTTGCTAAGGCTGTTTGCTAACAGATTCTCGGGATAGGAAACAATTAAAAACTGGAGCTTGGTATTGATTAACCCCAGGGATCTTACTTGAAATGAAGTCCATGTTCAAGGTGCCAGCAAATTTGGTTTCTGGTGAGACCTCTCTTCCTGACCTGCAGACAGCTAGCCCCTTCTCTGCGTCCTCCTATGGCCCTTCCTCTGTGCAAGGACCGGGGAAGGGGTCTGGTGTCCCACTTCTTATAAGGACATCAGACCTGACAGATTAGGGCTCACCCTTATGACCTCAGTGATTTCCCTAGAGGCCCTATCTCCAAATACAGTCACTTTGGAGGTTAGAGTTTCAACCATAGGCTTTGGGCTGGGGGTGTGAGGGCCACAAGTCTGTCCATAGCAGTCTGACTGAGCAGTGATTTGTAGAGTAGAATCCAGGGGCCAGGAGGGAGTCTCTGTCCTCCACCACATTTCACAGATGAGAGACCAGGTCCCTCAAAGGGATCACATCACTTCTTTTGATAAAGCATGGACCCAAGCCACCTGCTTCTAAGTCCAGTCTTCTTTGCCACAGTCTCTGATCTAAATGAATCTAGGGCAGCGGTTCTCAACCTGTGGGTGGCGACCCCTTTGGGGGTCGAACGACCCTTTCACAAGGGTCGCCTAAGACCATCGGAAAACACATATAATTACATATTGTTTTTGTGATTAATCACTGTGCTTTAATTATGTTCAATTTGTAACAATGAAAATACATCCTGCATCTCAGATATTTACATTACGATTCATAACAGTAGCAAAATTACAGTTAGGAAGTAGCAACGAAAATAATTTTATGGTTGGGGGTCACCACAGCATGAGGAGCTGTATTAAAGGGTCACGACATTAGGAAGGTTGAGAACCACTGATCTAGGGCATTAGGAGCCGTTCAAAAAAGGGGGGGGGGGCAGAAAATTCCTCCTTTACTGTCTTCTTCAGGGGTAGGGACCCTGCTGTGATTTTCTTTATATCTCGTTGCCCAAGACAGTCTTGAATCATGCTGTTTGTGTAGCGTACATTTGTTGAATTGTACAGAACCCAGAACTTGGCACATTGGCTAAAGCAATGCCCAGGGAGATGTTTTCAGTGATAAATCATCTGGGAAAACTCCCCTCCCCCAAATTCTGCCTGTTGACAAGCACTGCTTAAAGAGTTGTTTGTACGGCAGCCCACATCCTGGGAACTTCCAAGAAACAGCGCAACTAGCATGCATCTGACAAGCTCAGATCTGGTGTGTCATATCTGTCCCCGCTTTCAAAAAACGTCTCTCACCTAAATATAGCTTTCTTCTAAAAACTGCCTCTAAATGGCTGTGTTTTGCCCTGAATAAGTTCTCCCCAGTGCATCCTGACGCTGGAGCGTGGAAAGGAAGGTAAACGCGTGAAATCAAATGGTGATTGCTAACAATGAAATTTGGGCTCATAAAATCAAGGATATTATTCAAAGCTGCGAGGGAAATTAGTCTCATTCATTCTGATGGGGCTAGACTCGATGGCAGTGTGTGCCTCCTTTAATTAACATGCTGAAAAGATGTTCTGATTGGGATTATTAATGAATGCAGTGAAAATCTTCGCTGCTTGTAAGGCTTCTGCCACAGACGGCTTACACAACCACCACCACCCCTTTTTTTTCTTTTTCTTTTTCCAACAGATTCCTTACACAGCTTGACAGATGGAGTATTCATCTTTGAAGCCGTTTCCACAGAAGATAGCAAAACCATGCCGGGCTATGATGCTATTGTTGTCGAACAATGGACGGTCCTGGAAGTAAGTGTGGGGTTGGCAGGGGCGCCGCTTTTGTTCGGACGATGATGGTTTCATTCGCTTGCTGGGTCTGCCCGTGGCTGCCGCTCAGCTGTGGCTTTCCTCTGAAAGGCCGTTTGACCTGGTGGACCCTACAAGGACCCCTTTTGTCTTTTCATGCTCCTCCTTTACTGATAAAAGCAGCACCCTCATGGGCGCTCCCTCTGCCAGGCGTCCTGGGAGGCAGGCTGTGCACGAGTGCTCCTTTAATCTTCACAGTAAGCTTACCAGGTAGGTTCCGTCATTGCTCCTGTTTTACAGATGAGGAAACTGAGGCACAGAGAGGTTGGGTCCCAGTCCTGACGTAACTCATGAAGTGCTGAAGGATGTCTTTGGGAAATTTTGACCCCTTAGGCAACCACATTGCGGTGGGCGGGGGAGTCCTCGAGCCACGCTTTTCTCAGACTTGGGAAGAGTTGGTTTATTTCTGAGACTCTCTGGTGTAATCTTTGGAGGCACTTCTCCAACTATGGAAGCGTGGACCTTTTAGGCTCTACTCTTGTCCACCCAGCAAATGGGCTGTATAAGGAGAAGCTGTTTGAACACAGAAGGCGGGGTGCCCTCAGCAGGTCCTGGGAGAACACAGAGATGGTGTCGCTCTGAGGGGCCCCTGCAAACCCTGCTCTCTCTGCCTGAGACAGAGGTGGATGCAGCCCTTTTTGAGGGGTGACAGCACATGCTCTCCACACCCTGGTGTCCTTGGGAAGTACAGCCTGGAAGTGACTCCCTCACCTGGGTGCTGGGGTGGGGCACCCCAAGGGTACTGTTACTCGGCCTTTAAGCCTGCAGCGGTGAAGTCGGGAGCAGTGATAGGAAATAACTGCTTGCAAGTGCGGCAGCAACAGAGTACAAAGAAAAACTGTACTGAGAGGAATTCCGAAAACCCAGGGCCTGTTAGGGTCGGGCAAGGAGTCCTGAGAGCACATGTAGTGAGTGGAGTGAGGAATCAGATGGCGACCTGGTTTGGGATCAGGCTCCCCCTGTCGCTTCCGCCTGACCTTGGTCCCAGTGGGCCCCAAACTGAAAGTGGGGTGCAAAGGAAGCGAGGCTCAGTTTAAAATGCACAGTCCAGCCAGGGCAGGTCACATCCCCTCTCAGGACCTTAACCTTCCTCCACTACAAGATGGGGCAGTGCAGTTCACCCACTCCAGGTGGTGGTAAAAGGTGAAATAACAGGGGTAGCAGTTGAGGCTCTTGACCCCATTAAAACCGTTTGCTCTGAACACTTGGTTATAACAGCAAGCCATGCATGCCTGCACCCAAACCAGATACATGTGCAAAGCGATTGGCAGGCCATGGGGATGGGTGTCCAATCTCTTGTTGTCTACCCATAAAAATGACTGTGAAGGGAGGGCATTGTGGTTTTCTCAAGAAAAATGACTTGAGCCAACCGGTGTGTCTCAGTGGTTGAGTGTCGACCTATGAACCAGGAGGTCACTGTTTGATTCCCGGTCAGGGCACATGCCCGAGTTGAGGGCTCGATCCCCTGCGGGGCATGCAGGAGGTAGCCAATCAGTGATTCTCTCGTCATTGATGTCTCTCTCTCTCTCTCCCTCTCCCTTCCTCTCTGAAATCAATGTAAATATATTTTTTTAAAAGAAAGATGACTTGATAGCAGTGATCCAAAACCACCTAAGAAAGTGGTTCTCAAAGGGGGGGTCCCAGGACCAGCAGCATCAGCACCACCCAGAAGTCATTACAAATGCACATTCTTGGGCCCAACTTGGTCCAACTGAGTCAGAAACTCTGGGGTTGGGTCCCAGGTATCTGTGCTTTCACAGTCACTCCTGGGGGTTCTGATGCACAGTCAGTTTTTTTTTAATATATTTTATTGATATTTTACAGAGAGGAAGGGAGAGGGACAGTGAGCCAGAAACATCGATGTGAGAAACATCGATCAGCTGCTTCCCGCACATTCCCCACTGGGACGTGCCCACAACCAAGGTACATGCCCTTGACCAGAATTGAACCTGGGACCCTTGAGTCCATAGGCCAACGCTCTGTCCACTGAGCCAAACCGGTCAGGGCCACAGTCAGTTTTAAGAACCAGTGTTTAAAAGACAGTAGGGGTGCGACACTCCCCAGGTGTCTGTGGTGAGAGAAGTGATGGAAAGAGTTCCCCAATGATTTATCTTCTTTAGCCTTTGAAACTATCCATGTCCTTGATGGGTAACTGCAATGAATGCATATTGTATAAAATGTTTGTGGGAGGGAGATACAAATAAGGACATTTGTCTTTTTAATTTGAAGAGGTCAAACCGATGGGTTAAGAAGTTAGATCAGACAAGATTAACATTTATTCAGAAACTTTTCTTGGAATTGCAGATTGGTTTTCATTAGATTTGTCAATTTTATTTCTTTCTCAGATGTTTGAACTTTTCCCTCTTGACCTCTTACATGTTTGTCCCCTGTCCCCACCCCCGCCAACACACACACACACACACACACACACACACACACACACAGTCACTCACAGGAATGCTTTGGCTTTCCCCCCAAGACTCTTTGGAAATGAACCAGGATTTTGAAGACCTGTGATAAGCCAGTGGTGAGCATTGGCTTACAAAACCACTTCTGTGTTTTCCCAACTCCATATTCAGTGACAAAAATTCAGTCGGGTTGGTAGCTTGAAATTGGCCACGATGGAAGTCTTCCACCACGGAAACTGGCAAATGCTAGAAATGAGGGTCTTCTTTTCCTCCCTGGAGAGCCCGTTGTAATCGTTTACCAGCACACCACTGGATGGGCCTTTATTTTATCACATTTCAAATGATAAGGTACAGGTGCTGCTGGCATCCAGCTGGGCAGAAACAGATTTTCTGAATTTCATGACCAGTGGGTTGATGGCTTTGATGTTGTTCATCCGTTTTCCCTGCTCAAGTCTTTAGACTTGCTCTTCCCTCGGTGTCTGTGGAGCACCCCGACGTTGCCCATGGTGGAAGGAGACAGCTGTCCTGTTTAGCAGCATCAGCCTCTCAAGGGGAAAAGGAGAGTAGATCTCTTTGGGGCAGACTATACCCCTATTGGTTTCTCGCCTTCTTTGCAGCTGGTGTAGGCAGTCTTCAGGAATCGGCTCAGAGGTCACCTCCACCAGGAAGCCTTTCGGACTCCTTCAGGGTTAAAGACACTTCCTCTGTGTTCCCATAATTCTCTACACATAAACCTGTTGGGTCCCTGTTATACTCATCTTTATTAATCTACTTTTCTTCCTTTACTCTGAGTTTCCTGGCCTGGGGATGTTCAGCTTTGTTCTCCAAGTCACGCAGAAATAACTTCCTGAATTGAGTTGCTGGCCTTTTGGTTCAGCCCAAAGGTAGACCAATGTTCTCAAATTGAGCTTGTACCAGAAGCACCTGGAGAGTTTTTTAAAACATAAATAGATACACAGGCTTCCCCCCCAGGCTCCTCGAAACCCTGAGTTTTCTTTCTATTCAGCCCACTTTGAGAATCCAGCCTTAGAGGAACCACGCGTACACAGGTGTGTTGCCAGCACAGCCCGGAAGTGTTCAACCCAGGACAGGTTTGCCCATAGCTCAACTCTCTGACGAGGCTCTGACCACAGACAGGGGCCCGGGCCCCTCCTCTGCATGCCCTCCAGGTGTGTGGGCTTGGTCCAGCTCCCTCACCTGCCACCCTCCAGACCCAGCTACTTCCTCTCTTCCCCACCCCTTTGGCCTGTGGGAAAGGTCTTTTCTGTTCAAGCCCTGGGCAGGTTCCTCTTAGCTTGTGGTTCACCCTGCTTTTCTGGCAATCACTGTCCTCCCAGGCCACCCTGTGAACCCTTCAGCTGTGAGCACAAAACATGTCTGACCAGCTTTCTCTCTTTTCTCATGGCTGACATTGGCTTGTTCCTTTCCTGTGAATATTACTATTCTAAGCTCTGTGTGCATTCAGTTCAGCCACATCTTCCTGGCTTCCCTCTGTGCGCGCGCGCGCGCACACACACACACACACACACTTTCACAAGAAAACCTACTTCACTCTTCACAGCCCTGCAAACAGCGCTAAATGTTGGAAAGAGAACGTAGATTGTAGAGTCTGGCCTGTGCACATCCTGGCTGTCTACTCCCAGCTGAGTAAGAGAAGTAAATGTATGAGAAGTAAACCACCCCCTCTTTGTTATTCCATTTTTCAGTTGTGTACATGGGGACACTGGCAACAACATCTCAAAGTTGGTGAGAATTAAAAGAAATAATACATTAGAAAGTTGTGAACATAGTACTTGGCATATAGGAAGCACCATTTTCTTCTATTGGTCACCTGGTATCATCAGTTAGAAAGATCCTGTCTCTATAGCCTTGATTTTGTTTGAAAAGCACAGACGAGGTTGGGCTCGGGAAAGTGTGGAGTCAAATGCAAATAATTGTGTCTTTTCTCAGTTGGAAAACTGTGGCCAAAGTCAAAGGCAGTTGTGGAGAGGATAAAAGTACATCCATGGGGCATTGGTAATGGGCATTTTGTTTACATTCTTTGAGCTTACAATCTGAGCAGTGATGGCGAACCTTTTGAGCTCGGCGTGTCAGCATTTTGAAAAACCCTAACTTAACTCTGGTGCCGTGTCACATATAGAAGTTTTTTTGATATTTGCAACCATAGTAAAATAAAGATTTATATTTTTGATATTTATTTTATATATTTAAATGCCATTTAACAAAGAAAAATCAACCAAAAAATGAGTTCACGTGTCACCTCTGACATGCGTGTCATAGGTTCGCCATCACTGATCTAGAGTGTGAGCAGGAAGGGTAATTCCTTACAAGGATGGTGGATACTACCTGGATGAATAAGCAAAGAGTGAGAGACTGAGAGACAGAGACAGGGACCCTCTTCTCTCTGAGTGTGCACATCCTTTGGCCTAAACCCCCAGCAGAGTTTGTGGATACCATCGGGGTCCTTTGAGCTATACAGCCTCCTTCATCTTCATTCCCTGGAGTTCCTCAGTGCTGCTTATAAAATGTGCTTCCAACCCGAGCCCGTTTGGCTCAGTGATTGGAACATTGGCCCTTGGAGTGAAGCGTCATGGGTTCAATTCTGGTCAACGGCACGCATCTAGGTTGCAGGCTCCGGCCCCAGGCGGGGGGGCGCCTGTGGGAGGCAATCAATCAATGTGTCTCTGTCACATCGATGTTTCTCTCTCTGTCTCTCCCTCTCCCTTCCACTCTCTGAAAATGAATGGAAAAAAAAATATCCTCGGGTGAGGATTTTTTAAAAAAGTGCTTCCAGAACTGAGCATCAGACAGCAACTAAAGCACTTTGAGCTTTTAGCTGATGCAATTGGTATGGAGGCTGGTGGATTAATTGAATAAGTTAATTTTAAAAGCACCAAAGAAAATTTTATTCATATCTTACATGTTTTCTCTTAATGTAAAATATGTAAATACACATCCAGTTGCCAATCTTTTTGAGTCTGGGGTCTGCTGATGGGAATTCCACTTCCTCTTTCCTGTATAAACCACCCCCAAAGTGCAGTCACCAATATCCAGTGTCAGGAAAGGGATCTGGCTGCAGAATCCTTCTATTGCCATGAATGTTCCCCCCAGTCTTTTCCATTTTCCCTCTCCCCCTACATCTAATTCAGCCATGGTTCTTATTTTTAAGCAAAATGTCCTTTGTCAAGTCTCTTCTACACGTTCTACTTAATTTTCCTAGAAACAACTCCTTTTGCACTTACTATTAGTGTAAATAACTTAAATTAAGACACATAATTATCATAATGGATCTATCTGGCCTAAATGGATCTGAGAGCACATCAGACTCGCCGTGCTGTGCTCAGTTGCTGAGATCAGAAGAGTGCTGGCATCCTAGCGAGCAGCCTGCTCCCTGCGAGGACTTGGTCCCCCTGAAGCTGGGCGTGGGCTTTGCTGGTGCGGCTGGAGATGGAATTGGCTTTGGAGCATTCACTACAGATTTCGTTAGTGAGGTGCTATGTGGGCAGCTCTCTCCGTCCTCTACCTGTATGTTCCATCTGTTGCTGAATTGACTCCCAGCTCACCTCATCCAATAGCTCTGTCCATTTTTATAGCATGTTGAGACATTTTTATTATGATTGTAAACATCACACATTTGGAGGGATTATCCCAGCTTTGGCTTCTCTGAAGGTTTCATGTCTAAGGTGGTGCCTGTCCTAATCCAATATCACACAGACTAGAATCAGTGATGGCGAACCTTTTGAGCTCGGTCTGTCAGCATTTTGAAAAACCCTGACTTAACTCTGGTGCTGTGTCACATATAGAAATTTTTTGATATTTGCAACCATAGTAAAACAAAGATTTATATTTTTGATATGTATTTTATATATTTAAATGCCATTTAACAAAGAAAAATCAACCCAAAAAATGAGTTCGCGTGTCACCTCTGACATGCGCGTCATAGGTTCGCCATCACTGGACTAGATGGAGGACACGTTCCTTTGGCACTCTGTGGGAATCTCTCCTCCAATTCCTAACACTACCCATACCTCTCTGCAGAGGTTACAGATGGCCCTACTGTTCCATCTCACATGTCACCCTTTCATCCCTCAAGGACTCATCAGAGGCTTGATAAGATGCACTTCTGTCATTGAAATTCACTCTGGGGCATGCCTCCACCCCACCTGTCCCATCACCTTTTCCAACAACACATTAGATCTTATTTATTCTTCACGAGCACCTGCAGGCTGCTGGGAGCCATCTTTTATTTCCAAGGGCTTCCAACCATCTCTTTAACAGTCGATACTTGGATCTGCCAGGGAGTAACTTCCATTTCTATGGTATCTAGAATTCACCACCACCTGCTCTGACAAGGGAGCCAATATTTGTTCTTGTTAAACCATCTGGTATTTTTTTCATCGCCACCGTTTCTCCAAGATAATTATTTTGGTGCTGAGATCATAGCCTTTAGTGCCAAAGACAGCAGTTCTCTGCCTTCTTCCTGCAATAGAGATCATTCCCATGAGTGATCACTGCTGTGAAGGGACCAGGGCTGAAGACCCAGCCCCTCCCGGGATGTAACTCCACTCCTTTACCAGCCCAGAGCAAAGCACAGCGCAGATGAGGTCCGCCAGCTGGTCAGAGAGGTCCCACGGTGAGAGAATAGGTATGGTCATTATGGGTATTGGTTAGGATGCGAACATGATGACAGCTGCCGCGTACCCTTCTTTTATTAGCAAGTAACACATTTACCAAAACTTCCAAGCAGAGTTTTTCTTGAGTCCCATTGGCCAAGACCAGGTCCCAGATCCATGTCACTGTCCAGGATCATGGTCAGCTGGGGCTGAGAGGATGTCAACTGGGAAGGGGGACCTGGGCTGCCAAGCGGCTGGTGGCTTTGGCAGCCAACAATGTTTGCCACTGAGTGGGACTAGGAAAGCAGGGGATGCTCCTAGAAGTATTTTAAATAATACCTCTTTAACCTGGTGACAGCTCGGAGAGTGGGATGACAAAAGGAAGGATTTGACTTTTAATCTCTATCTTTTTGCTTCCATAAACTCAATATTCAGACAACCATATTTCACTTCCTGTACGAAATGTAGTTATACAAGTGAGCTGGGCCTTTTAAAAAATCATTCAACAAATAAATATTGAGTTCCTACTGTGTGTCAGCCACTGTGAGAACATGATGAATGGAGGAAATTCGGGCAGGAAGGATTGATTCTTTTAACTGGAGGGAAGGAGTGCAGTCATTAAAAATGAATGCTCACACCCCCCCGCCCCCCGGCCTTTCCACACCCATAAATAATTTCTCTCCATTGTCAAGCTTCCTGAGGGGTGGCAAAAGGCCCTAAATCACCAGGAACCTTTTAAAGCTCAGAGAGGGGAGAGGCAAGTGTGTGTTCTGGTGAAGACCATGGGGCATGGTAAATTTAGAGCGTTGTTGCAGAGAACAGGAGGGTGAAAGAAACTGTGACATTTTCAGAATGTTGTGACAAAGGCATTTTTTTTAAACAGTATGCTTTAAAACCCTACAGTGCATGTCACAGAATGACAAGAAGGGGACAATCTTCAATGTGATAAGAAGGGCTTAATCTTTGGGTTTTCCCAATGTGCTTGAGATTAGAACAGTGGGAGGTGATTCTTTAAGAGCTTTAAACACATGCACACAAATTTGTTATCTTATAGTTTCTATAGCTCAGAAGCCCAGGTGGGCTCAACTGTGTAATCTATTTAGAGTCTCACAAGGCTGAAACCAGGTGTTGACAAGGCTGCATTCCTTATTAAAGGTTCTAAGGGAAGAATCTACTCCCAAGTTCATTCAGGTTGTTGGCCAAATTCAGTTCCTTGTGGTTGTAGGACTGGAGTCTTTGTTTCCTTGCTGCCTGCTAGCCAAGGGCTGGTCTTTGTTCCTAGGAACTGCCTGCATTTCTTCTCATGCTTTCCATGTGGCCCCTGTAAGAACTTTGAAATGCATAGACAGTCTGGGAGCCACAGATGAGGACAAGACAAATGGTTCTCCAAGAAGAACTTAGCATATTAAGTCAATGAGTATAGAGGACTGTCGGGTGTTCTTGTAATGATCATTCATTGTCATTCCTTGGAACTCATTCAATTTTAAATTCACTTGGCCAAGAATTTTAGTAAAACTAAAGGAAGGTTCCTATGCATGGTTGAGGAGCTACACTCAGCAAGGACATGCTTTGATTGGAGGAAGGTCTTTGTTTATGGTCCCTATGATGCCATCCTGTGCCTTGTCCTGCTTCACATCTTCAGTGGCTTGTGCAGAGGTCTAGAAGGTGGTGGACCTGTGGGAGGCCATGTCCAGGAGGACATGGAGTATACTGGGTGGCCATCAGGATCTGAAGAACAAGGATGCTCGTGGGCTCCACAAACATTCTAGCTGGGCCTGGGGAGAAGGGGATCAGGCCATGTTTGAGAGTGGGGAACGGGGAAGATTCTGAACAACCCATGCATGCCAGTGTCAATAAGAGCTGCTGTGTTTAATCTGTTTTTACATGGTGGGTTTCTAAATTAGATTACGGTTGATGTTTGTGGAAAGCATGCCACTACTTTTTTTAAAAAAGAGGAAAGAAACCTTGAAAATTTCTTACCTAACCCAGCTCCTTTTTTAATAGATTTACTTGAGTTCTTAAACCCTTTCCAATCTCGCCACCTATTAGTTTATCAATGTTGAATCAAAACCAGCCCAATAAAATGTAATAGGGATACATTTAAGTATCAAGAAAATCAATTGTATTTAAGTTAAAAATATCAATAATATAGGATGAAGAAATCCTGATTTGATAGCAATTCTAATGGAAAAGAATTTATTATGAGTCAACAGTGTTTGGTCCCCAATTGGGGCATGTATGGGAGGCAACCAATCAAAGTTTCTCTCTCACATCAATGTTTCTCTTTCTCCTTTCTTAGCTAAAAAAAAAAAAAAAAAAAAAAAAAATCAAAGGCTCAGACATTTTTAAACTAGCTAATTTTTACCCATCAAAACAAATTTTACTTGATACCACCTTGTCTATTCTTACTGCTATTCAGAAGGGGGCATTGGGCAGGAAGTTAAGGAGCGGGGATCATCACTAAGGCATTACCCTATTTAAAACATATTTGGGCACAAAATTCTGAAGAGTCACCTTCCCACATGAGGACAAAGTCACTTTGAAAGAAACAGGTAGACTTTGTCTTTCAGTCTATATCAGTTTTTGTTACATAACAAACCATTCCCATCTTTATAGCCTTAACCATTTATTTATTTATTTAGCTCATGATTCTTTGGGTTAGCTGAATAGTTCTACACTGAAGCAGCTTAGATCATCTCTCCTGGGCGCTCTCATGCATTAGCTGAATGATCAAGGGTGACTTCACCCACATGGCTGGCTGTTGGCTGGAACAACAGGCCTTGCATATCTTAGCACGCAGTAGGCCAGCCGGGCTTCTTCACGGGGTGGCAGTCGCAGGGTTCCTAAGATCCCCAGTGTGCTAGCTAATTTCATGCCTCGGTTTGCATCATAGTTGTTAATAGCCCATTGACCAAAGAAAGTCACAAAATCAAGTTCAGATTTAAGAGGTGGAGAAATGGACACTAGCTTTCAATGGGATGATCTGCAACATGCTGTAGGAACACCAATGTAGGCAGTGGATGGATTTGGGTATGGCCAGTTTAAAGATGTACCAGGTAATCTTCACCAAAACTTAAAAACAGCCTTAGTCGTTGATGACCAGGGTATGTCTCTGTGTGTCTAATTTTCACACGTGAATATATTTTCAACTTCCACATACAGAATGCCTCCCAAGAACGGTATCATATTATCCTGGCAGATTAACTCACATTTTTAATGGTAAACTTACGTTTCATCAACGTTGATGTGATTTACAGCAATTTTAATGAGACTTTGAGACTCCAAGACAGTGGTGGCAGAATCTAACCCCAAAATGCAAGAACAGGTGCATTCATTCATTCACTAGACAACTATTGAGCACTCAGTTTGTGTCAGACACTTCCCTGGAAGCTGGGGATTCATTGGTAACAAGATTGACTCCTTGCCTTTGTTGAGATTGCATTCCAGTGAAAGAGAGAGCGATAAATAGGTGCACAAATCAGTCCCAAGTAGGAATTGATGTGATGAAGTGATAGGGCAGGAGCAGAGGAGAATCTTCTAGAGGACCCCAAATAGAGCGGGCCCGTCTCTCTGAGACCATTTTTCTTTTCTTGACTTTGGTTTTCTCTTCATCAGCTCATCTTGGGTTGGGTTACAGTCCAGATGCTGATGGAAACCCCAGAGTGCATCTGTTACAGGCTCTGGTGGGCTTATCCCTAGACTGTAGAACAGCGATTTTCAACTGGTGCCATGGCACACGGGTGTGCCGCGAGAATTTTTAAAACATGCAATATCTGACTCTTTAGTCAGGAGCACAAACTTCTTTTCCCTTAAATTGTCAAAAAAAAAAAAAAAGAAAGAAAGAAAAAATGACAACAGCCAGCATGACAACTGTCCAGTGTGAATGACTCAAAATTACTGTATACTTATTTTTTTTGTCAGGCAAAAAAAGATATTTTTTGGTGTGCCGCTGAATTTTAGTAATTAGCTTAAGTAATTTTAGTAATTAGCCATGAGATGAAAAAGGTTGCATGTCGCTGCTGTAGTAGATCCGTGAGCCGGAGAGAATGGAAGGACTCCTGGTGATGGGGGCACTGTACACGGGGGTTGACATGTCCGGAAGGTTATATATTCCTGGTGGCAGTTTCCAGTGTCCAGAAGCCCTTTGAGAAGTAGGCTTAGCAGGAGCAGGGTCCTCAGAGGACATGCTATGGGATTAGTGCAACATAATTTGGCTTGAGGGAGAGGGGCGCAGGAGGAGAGAAGGTCGAGTTAGAATCATGGTAACCATAGCAACAGATGCTGACAATTGGGTCACAACGAGGAGAATATTGACTGGAGACAATATTGTCCGCATGCCAATGCGGGACGGTGGCACCTTGAATGTACCAGGCGGAGAAAGTCAGGGAGAGAAAATCTGTTGTGTGGAGCATCCCACAGGGTCACAATTCTTCCCCAAGCTCTTTTCAGAATGGGCCCAAGGCTGGTGCCGCCCAGCTCACAGTGCTTTGAGGGGCTCTGTCTGTTGGTGGTTTGCAGGGTGACAATGGAATCACCCTTTAACTTCCATGTTCTCCTCTTTAAGATTTTGAACCAGCCTTTATTCAGAGCCACCTTCTGGGTTAGCGTTTTTATGATTATTGGTGCGCTGTCAGGCATCTACTGATGAAGGTGATAACTTGGATGTAGTTTTTAAGTTCTAGAATTTTTGCAGACAAACTTCCAGTCCCCTACTCCAAAGTCAACTCCTTTTAGTTACATACGGTGGGAAAGCTCTTTTTAAATCCTCTCATTTCTAGGTAGTAGATAAGGCAGGGGGAGGGGAGTAAGAAAAGAAAGGTTAAAAACGTGCTTCTTCATCCACCGCCAATTATCTGCGGAAAAAGTAATAAAGTGGCAAATCCCATTTACTCCCAGGAAGTCTCATTTCCTCACTCATAAAAGCAAGTGGGAGGGACTTGGCAGGTTCCTGGATGGAGAGAATGTTCCGTGTTTAATTGTTTTCAAACAAAGCTGCTTCCAAGTCTGCTGGGAGGACACGCTCACCCGGACGCAGTCAGTGTGCGTGCAAAATGTCAGCTTCTGCGGGGTGGCAGCCTGGCTGTCTCAGTGCGAGGCCCCTGCCCAGCAGCCCACGGATGCAGCAGCCTTGAGCTGCTTCACTGTTTGCTCTCACAACTGCAGAAGCATCTAGTGGTCAGAGTCGGCCCCAGCCGTCACTCCCTGAACTTCCAAAGGTGCTGCCTGGTTACCTCCAGCGTAACCTGAGCCCCAGCGCCTGCCTCTCTGGTGGTTCTCCTTTCTCCTTCGCCCAGGCAGGCACGCATCAGCGACAGGTGGAGTAGGTGACTGCAGAGACCCTGCACATAGAGGACAAGATCACCCCCTTTTCCAGGAACCCAGGAGAGTGTTATCTTGCATGTGCAGGTCTGCTTTTCCTGCCAGCGTGACACGCATGGCATCTTAGGAGAAGCCAGGGCAGCGTCTGCAGCTAAGACGTTCTCCCCCAGCGTGGGGTTTGATCTGTCCCTCCCAGGGTGTGCCGGTGGCGGTGCTGGGCCTCCCTGGAGGTCATCAGAAATGCGACTTGAGAGGGCTCCGGGTGTAAGGCAAGGTTGCAGCGTGTCTGGCCTGGAGGAAATGAGGGCTAGTGTGCCAGCTCCGGGTGTGGAGAAAAATCGGCAACACTGAAACCCATTCAGTAGTGGCGATTATGTTTTATTTCACCGAAATCAGACAAGGTGACTTTCACTACGCTTTTCCTCCTCGGGGTTTGCCTGGGCATTCGGCTCTTCCTAGAATAATAGCATGCCAGTTCGTTTCTTCTGTGGAATAAAGCACCCTCAAAGCTTAGTGAATTAAAATAACCTTTACTGCACAGCCGGCGTGGCTCAGTGGTTAAATGTTGACCTATGAACCAGGAGGTCACCGTTCATTTCCTGGTCAGGCTCATGCCCAGGTCGTGGGCTAGATCTCAGGCGTGGGGCGTGCAGGAGGCAGCTGGTCAGTGATTCTCTCTCATCACTGATGTTTCTATCTCTCTCCCTTTCCCTTTCTCTCTGACATCAATAAAAAATATATTTAAAATAAATCACCTTTATTGATGCTAGTGACGGGTCAGCTGGGTGATTCTGCTGGCCTGATGGAGGTAATTAATCTCAGCTGGGCTCACTTGGGCTTCTGCGGTCACAGATGGGCTGGCTGGCAGCTACCCGGTCCACGGTGGCATCTCTCATGGCTGCTAGTTGGGGCCACGTGTCTCTCGTCATCCATCAGGCTAGTGGGCTTGTCCTCTCACACCATGAGCAAGTAGAGGCTGCAAGGTGCCGGGAGACCTAGGTTCAGGACTCCAGTGATGTCACATCTATTATATTCTGTTAGAGCAAGTCACAGAGCAGCCTGGACTCTACCTCTTTAGAGGTGACGAGGCCCAGATACAGGGAGTTAACCCCTGTGGCCAATTTTGCAGGCAGTGTGTCTCAAATAAGAACATTATTATTATTTCATTGGGCTCTCCACGGGCTGCAGAGGGTGTTGCCTTTCTCGCCTGGTAGGGAAAATCGGGCGATCATGTGCGTTAACCACAGAAGTGGGTGAAGATCCCTGCATGCATTTTCATCTGCCCCCTTTTCCACATCTGAGAACAAAGCTTTTTTTTAAATGTATTCTCTTTGAACATTATGAAAGCCAAAGTTGTCTAAAATGAGACCCACGACTGCTTCCTTAGACTCTATTATGTTGGCCTAATTACAGATCAGCAAAATGTTTTCCTGGGCATTGTGTGTAAAACAAAGAAGCAAGCGGCATCTCCAGCTGCCCAGGGTCCTTGCCCCTCCCTGAGGCTGGCAGAGCAGTGGTCCTGGGGGTGGAGGGGGGCCTGGAGAGGCGGGGCTGCTGCAGCCTCACAGGGGCAGCCTCACAGGGGTTTGCCCTTTGCCCAGGGAGAAGGGAGGGGCAGTTGTCCCTTCCTCTCCCTTTCCCTCCACCACACCTCATGGTGGCTCCCCTCTGGTGGGGGGACCATGTGCTCACTCTTTCCCCAATCCCTGGACCTGGACCTCTGAGGTGCACTCATCTTTGGTTCCCAGGTGCCCAGCACAGAGCTAGGTTGATTAAGTGTGGAGAGTCGTCAGTGAAGAGTGGCACGGAGGACTGTCCTGCCTTTCGGAACTCGCTGAGGTTTCTGCAAGCCTGCCCCCATGTTACAGCCTCCACTTCCATTTGATAAATAGACGTGACATGTTCCTCTCTCCAGCGTGGCGCTCTCCTCCCACCCCGCCTTCATAGCTCTGTTTCCATCACCTGAGGGCGTGGCTGTTAGCATCCCCATCCCCGTATGAGGCCAGGGTCCCAGCTGAGCCTGGGCACAGTCAGGACAAACCCCAGATTTCCTGAGACCCTGTCTACACACCCTGTCTGGTCTCTACCAGCCACTGCTCACCTCTTGCCATCTGCCACTTCACTCGGAAATGTCCTGGCTGTGGTCCCCCGAGACCTCACTGTCCACCCCACAGGGGGTTGTTCAGGCCGCCTGTGACTTGCCCTCTCGGGGCACCTGATGGTGTGGATCTTCTTAACCCTGTTTGTCACCATGGGCAGCTCAAGAACTGACTTCCCTCTATTCGGTCAGTGTTTTTATTCAGTTCCTGCTCATTCTGCCCCAGGAGGCCCAGTCCTCCACCACCTCACGCCTCCTCGAGTTCTCCTCTACCCTGTGTTGACCAGCGCCTCCTGACTTTACACTGTGTGATAGTTTTCTGTTGCTGCTATAACAAATTACTACAAACTCTGTGGCTTAAAACAACACAGATTTATTCTCTTACCGTTCTGGAGGCCAGTCGTTCAAAGTGGGTTTTGCGAGGTTAAAATAGAGTTGTTGGCGGAGCTGCGTTCTTTCTGGAGACTTTAGGGGAGAATCAGTCCCTTGACTTTTGAACTTCGAGAGGCCGTCCTGCTCAAAGCCGGTCTGCTTCCATCCTCACGCCTCCTTCTCTGGCTCTGACCCTGCTCCTGCCTCTGTCTTCTAAGCATGTGCCCTGGTTATTACATTGAGCCACCGGGACACTCTCCCGTCTCAAGGTCCTTCACTTAATTGCATCTGCCAAATCCCTTTGATCGCAGAGGGTAACATTCCCAAGCCCCAGGGATTGGAGCATAGGCATCTTTTGGGGAACGAGGGGCATTATTCTTCCTACCACAGGCCCCATTTCACCCAGACCCCCCGGACCTTCCCACAGTTCCTCAGACTCGGCATGTCTAGAATGGGATTCATGCCTTCACTGTCCTTGTCCTGTGTGCCTGGGGCAACACATGAGCAGCCATTATCAAGCCCCAGGCCATTGGAAGCGTAAAACATCATTTATTTAACCAGCTCAACATTGATGGGCACTTGGGTGGTCTTCATTGTTCTGCTGTTGCAACAGTTCTCCAGTGACTAACTGCACATTTGCCTTTTTTTTTTTTTGTACATAGGATCAGTTCCCAGAAGTAAGACTGTTGGGTCAAAGGCTGAGTGTACAGTAGTCCCCCCTCATCTGTGGGGGATACAAGACCCCAAGTAGTTCCTGAAACTGTGGATAGTACCAAACCCTACATATACTATGATTTTTCCTATTCATACATACTCATGCTAAAGTTTCATTTATAAATTAGGTACAGTAAGAGATGGAAAACAACTAATCATGAAAATGGAACAAATTCTCATGATTGACTGTAGTAAGAGTCATGTGAGTGTCGTGTCTTTCTCTGACGATGACCGAGCGGCTAAGTGCCTAACGGGCAGGCAGCACGCATTTACGCAGCGTGGACGTGGTGGACAAAGGGATGGTCAACGTCCTGAGAGGGACAGAGGTTTCATCATGCTACTCAAAACAGCGCACAGTATAAAACTTATGACTTGTTTACTTCTGGAATTTTCTATTTAATATTTTCCGACCGAGGTTGACCATTGGTAACCGAAACTGCAGGAAGCAAAACCACAGATAAGGGAGGGGCTTCAGTATGTGTACATTTGGGAGATACTGTCAGATGGTTCTCCGTGAGGTTGAGGCAGTGGCCTCCCTGCCAGTGTGTGTGAGAACGCTGGCTTCCTCGCCTGTCAACAGAGTACCTGTCAGGCCTTGGGGGTCTTACCAATACCTTGGGGCTGAACTTACATTTCCCTTATTGTGAGATTTGGCATTTTTTCACGTGCTTCATGGTCATTTGAATTTCCTTTTCTGTGCCTCTCTTCCTACCTCTGTCCATTTTAAAATTTGGATACTGGATTTTTTTTTTCCTTATCAGTTTTTAGGAGCTCCTTTTTGTATGTAATATGAGCTACAAATATTTTCTCCACTTTGTCATTTGTCTTTTGACTTTGCATAGCTTGTCATTGGTCATCCGGAGGGTTTTTAACGTCACCAAATGTATTATTTTTAGTTTACAGCTTCTGGATTCTAAGTTAGAAAGTGCTTCCAGTAGGCCCTTTAAAAATTAAAATAATAAAATTATGTTAGATGTGGGTGATTGGACACAGGCATATAGTTCTTTCTTCTGAAAACTCCCAGTGAAATGATACTAACTAAAGGAATGATAGATGTCCATCTAACTAGAGGTAGATAGATGATAGAGTCCATTTTCATTATTCTCAGATTCCGTGTTTGCAAATCCTACTTTCTAAACTTTATTTGTAATCCCCAAAACAATACCCTTGTGGGTATATGCAGAGTGGGAAAACATTGGGGTCACCAGTGTGCATGTCCCCAGCTAAGGAGTCCGTCTGCCTTCTGTGTTAGCTCGTACTGGACACAGTGCCCCTTTTGTGGTCTTAGTGCCATGCTTTTCACATTTTTGTGCTTTTTGTTTTGATGATTTCACTGCTTCAGATGTCCCCAAGCATAGGGCTGAAGTGCTGCTGAGTGTTTCTAGGTATGTGCCTCACAGGACAAATATGTGTTTTAGATAAGCTTTGTTCGGCCATGAGTTATGGTGCTGTTGGCCATGAGCTCATTGCCAATGAAGCAACAAAGTACATTAAACGAGATGCCTTTACACATAAATACACACAAAACAAGCTACTGTATTGATCAGGGGATGAAGATGTGGTCAGAAGCTCATAGGAACCTAACCCTGTATTTCCCCTAGGAGCAATGGTTCAGTATTCATTAATTCACTGTTTGTGGCTACATTATAGAACATAGCTCCCATGAGTAATGTAAATTGACGGTAGTCAGATAGATGATAGATAGATAGGTAGACAGATAGATTAGATACCCACAAGGATGAAAAGATCAAAAGAAGAAGAAGAAGCAGATGAGAAATTACAATGCATTTTTAGAAGATGGAAAGTATGTGGAAGAATGCTAATTGACTTAGCAAAGGGGGAAGGAAGTTGCAACCTGGATGTAGAAGGGAGCCGTTCTCTCTTACAGAACCTGGGAAAAGCTCTGGTCTTCACAGCATAAGTCAGCACGAGACAGTGGGAAGTGAACTGCTGAGCCAAAAAACGGGGCCTTAGTGTAAGTCCCTATATAGAGAGGGTGGTAAGATCCCTGGCCCCCATCTATGCCTCATGCGACCTGGTAACCATAGAGAGAACGCAGGGATCAGTAGAAACCACTTTAAAAAGATATGTAGAGAGAAAATAGATGCAGCCATGAAAAAAAAAAACAAGATACTATAAAGATAAAAATAAAATAAAAACAAAGTCAAAAGCCAAGAAAGAGCTTTTGTGTCTTTTTGGGCAGCAGGGAATTTAAAAGCATAATAAAAAAATAAAAAAATAAAAAGCTGTAAAATGAAGGAAACCTTCCAGAAGGTAAAATAAAAAGACAGAGTAAGAAAATACATGAGTAATAAAATTAAAATATCAACCCTACATTTTGACTAATAGGAAGTCCAGAAAGAAAGAAAACAGAAAATGAAAGAGAAAAATTATCAAGAGGGGTTGGGGGGGCGGGCAGCGGGGCGGGGGAGGGTAGAACACGTTTCAGAACCAAAGGACGAGAATCCTCAGATTGCAAAGCCATCAAGTGTGTAGCCCTGTGAGTAAAAAAGACCCACACCCAGGAACATTGTGAAATCCTGGAACTTCATGGGGGAAATATCCCAAAAGCAACACAACAGGTCCCGCTCAAAGTATTAATCGTCAAAACAGATTATCACCAGAGCAATTGTGCAAATCTAGAAGCCAGTGGAACAATACTTTCTAAATTTTAGTGGAAACATGGATTTCATCCCAGACTTCTATACCCAAACTGTTAAGGGTGAAGACAAAGACCTTTTTCAGAACGCAGGGACTCAGATGACTTCCAGGGTATTACTCCCAGGGAGCCACTACAGGATGTGCTCCAGCAAAATGAGGAGGAAGCCAAGAGAGAAAAACGCCAGCGCGGGGAGAACGCAGGCATGGAAAGCACCCGGACCAGGTTGGAGCAGGGCTTCAGAAAGCTCCAGAAACGATGCCTCTAGTCGGGGGGGAATGGAACTGATATATTTAGGCATGTGGGAGTTGTTGATGGGCATAAAATAGAGGTGTTGGAGCAGGTGGGATAAATGAGTGATAAGTTGCTGTACAACCAAGCAGATGAAAAAACAAACATACATTGAGGTCATGATTCACTCTAGGAAAAAGAAAAGATTATCTAAAAAGGAAGGGATGGCCACAGTGCATTACTTAACCAGCTCAAATTGAGCAATGTTTGCAAAGTCGTAGTAACCTAAATACCTACCTACTTTTGACTAATTAAAAGTACATTTAACCATTGGTGGCACTAAAAAGAAGTAAGGAACGTGTGTGGGGGCGATAAGCCTTTATTTTCCAGGGTAGAACATGAAGAGAGATCTCAAATTGATAGGTAAAGAAATCCTCGTGCAAAAGTAGTGTTGGGCATTCGTGTTTGGGTAGAAATTTACCAAAGGCCCGTGAGTGTTTTTTCAGGGCCCTTCCTAAAGGTGCCCTCGGTGAAAACCATGGGCCCCGCCCGTGGCGGTCGGAACAGAGGCAGACAGTCCCCATCACTGTTCTTGGGTACAGAGACCAGCCTAGAGCTGGTCCCACACACCGTTCAGATACGGGAAACTGAATTCCTCTCTTCATTTACAGCAGCGGTTCTCAACCTGTGGGTCGCGACCCCTTTGGCGGTCGAACGACCCTTTCACAGGGGTCGCCTAAGACCATCCTGCATATCAGATATTTACATGACGATTCATAACAGTAGCAACATTACAGTTATGGAGTAGCAACGAAAATAATTTTATGGTTGGGTCACAAGATGAGGAACTGTATTTAAAGGGCCAGAAGGTTGAGAACCACTGATTTACAGCCACATATAAGGGGCAGAGTCTTCTCTTTTAAGCTGCCTTTCTCCCAGATTGCTCCCATAAACAGGAGAAAAGGGAAGAGCCACTGACATTCAGGATACAGACTTTCTCACTGCACCCATGTGTTACCTCCTCGTTACTCGTCTGCATGGAGGATCTTCAAAAACGAATCAAAAGACAAAGGCACTTCTTCATAAACTGCACTCCGTTGCCATCATGCTTGGGAGGGTAAGGGAAGGTTGTACTTGGATGCTTGTTTCTTTTCATTGATGTGCAAAACGCCAGAGAAATTATAGGGAACGGAGGAAAAAAAGAGCCATAAATACAAATTAATTCCTTTTGTGTTTATGTTCTTTTTTCCATGGGTCAAGCTCCATTTTTTTTTTTTTTTAACTCTCCAGGTGTGATGGGAGATCTCACATCCATACAGGAGAGTGGAGAGTTAATTAAAATTGTTGTTCCTACTCCCGGAAAGCAGCGCCTTTTCATTCAGTGAACGGCTGGCTTTGGAGTGTTGTCGGTGCATTTGTGTCCTCGCTGGAGTGTCGCACAAAAGCAGATCAAAGAGACCCTTCCCTCCACACAGGTTTCCTATCATCTTCTCCGCTAATGGACTCGGGGGCGCCTTCCGCGGGCTGCATGGGGCTCGTGCCCTATTTTAGAACGCCGTCTCCCGGTGTTGATGCTATGCAAGCCAGCTTTGATAGAAGCTGTGGCAAACCACACTGAACGTTAATTAAGCCAGACCACCCCCGACAGTCGGAGGCGTGGGAGAGTCTGGCAGAGTAACACCTCACCCCCTGCCGTGTGTATTTTGCTTTTCAACCCACCATGTGACAACCAGATATTAACACTCGAGATTGAACCCTCAGCTCTCAGGAGCCACCTCGGGTTCTGTTGTGTTTTCCCATGTCCTTTGCGTCTGTGTGATTCTGTCCTCTCCGGCGGCTATCCCCTACCCGGAGGGGGGGAAAGTGTTTGGGAGAAACCCTGCTATCTCTCTCTTTCATGTGGTGACAAAACGCAATAAAACCGAGCAAAACACAAGCACCCCCTGCGAGGCCTGTCTGAGCAGGCAGGTCCGGCGGCGGCCGAGGGTGGCCACTGTCTTGCCGCCCTGAGTGCCAGCAGAGAAAACCCGGCCTGGCCACCTCACCAATAAAAGGACTCCATTCTGCCATGCAGGCCTTTGTGAGGCGCCAAAGCCTGTCCTGGTTGCCATGGCTACTGTCTGATTGTGGAGGGTTTGTCACAGCGACTGATAAAGTGGGAAGGTTATTCTTGATAAGCCCAAGCAATCGTAACCTCGCAGAGCTCGAGGGTGCGGACTGGACTCTCTCTACATCGGGAGTGCAGGGCTGGGGGCAGGCGCTCTCAGGGTGAGGCAGCCCCAGCGGGTGCCCTGCAGGAGGATGCTGGCCAGTGCTGGTCTGGAAGGCAGGTCCCTTTGTGTCCAGGGGGTCAAGCAGAAGAGGGGGGCGGTGCTGTGTCCTTTGCTGCCATTCTGTCCTGAGTGGGGCTTCAAGCGACAGGGCCAGAATAGGGCCCCTCTACCCCTGACCCGTAAATAAATAGGTTACTCCTGTACCGCGCTCTCTTCCCCTCCCTCCTTCCCGTCCTACTCCCCCTCCTTTAACTTCCTTTTCTCCTCCTCCTCCCCCTTCCCTTCTCCTCCCTTCTGTTCTCCGCCCTTCTCCCTTCCTCCCCTCCATTCCCTTTTACCAGCTGTTCCTTTAGAAGTCCCACTTCTCGTTCTCCTCACATGGAGAATGATGGGAAGGCAAGTGTGAGTGACAGCTGACGGATGCTGCCTCAGCTTCGCAGACTGTCACAGCGGAGACCTAGTGGGTGATGTAGGCAGAGTGTCCCCGAGGGCGCTGCCTACATCAGAACTAAGTCCTGGGAGGACTCGAACACCGATTTCCGGGCCTCGGCCCAGAGTGTCTGGTCTGGGTTGGGTCCAAAACTCTGCATTTCTTTCTTTTTTTTTTTAATTGATTGGGGTGACATTGGGGAACATGATCATAGAGGTTTCAGGTGAGGGTTTCTCTGTTACAAGATCTGTATATTGCCCTGTGTGCCCACAACAAGCTCCCGGGCGTTGCTGATGCTGCCGGCCCAGGGAGCACAGTGAGAGCCACTGACATAGGCCAGGACTTACTCGATGCAGTTGAAGAAACTGATATATTCGTTGCCAGCTGACCAGGTGGCTTGTCGCCACGCTGGGACGGGTGCTCCCTGATAGAAGCTTTAAAAGCCATTTGAGGAGGCAGCACTGGTTGTCCCCTTATCTCCCTTCCACTCCTCCAGCCCAGGGCAGCCAGACGAGCTGGTTCTACTCCCTAAAATACCTCCAGGAGACAGCCCCTGGCCAGGACGGCCCCTCCGTTAAGCCCACCCTCCTCGGGGATCGAAGGCTGGTGTGGTCTCCATGTGCACCTGCTGGAGCTCTCTCCTGGATGCCCTGGGCCCAGCCCTGAGTCCCAGGGAGCCTGCCTCGAGCACGGCCCACGTCCTTCCTCTTCTGCTGGCCTTCGAAGCCTCGCAGCCCCGCCAACGGGCCCTTTGTATCCTGGTTTCTTGGGTGTCTGTGCTGTTGCCTCTGCTGGACTGTGAACCCCAGCCCAGCATGGTGCCTCCATCCACGCTGCGCCCACCACGGCTTCGAAATACTAGCAGAATGAATCCGCATGGCTGCCTTGGTTGGAAGGAATCTGGGTACATGTAGAGATGCTCAGAGGCCAACCTAACTGAAATCGGGAGTCCCGTGGAGACACAGGCCAGGGGTGGGGCTGCACGTTAGTGTTAGTGAGGAGCCGGAATAAGAAACGAGGCCTGATGCAGGGGACCCCGTGCCGTCCTCACACTGGGGTTCTCTCCCTGTGGGAGCAGGACTGAGTTTTTAAACTCAAAGGCAAAAACAAACCAAAAAAATAATAAAGTACAAGGAAAAATTCAAAGGCAAGTGTTGGGCAAGTCTCCCAACCCCCCATCCTGATTTGAAATAAAACACGGGCAAGCATTCATGTACCCCTTGTCAGCAGGCTGCATAGCACAGGGGTGTGTGTGTGTGTGTGTGTGTGTGTGGATGCAAATGGCTTGATCATTTGTCACTGTAACTTCACTCCCCACGACACATTCTGAAATCGTCCGCATCAGCATGTGTTGTCTGTCATATGTCCTGCATCCGTCTTTGAGGCGACGTGATTGTGCTTCTTCCATGAAATGAGAATAAAACAAAATTGACGGATTAATCCTTTGGCTCTAATTCCTTGCCACCTATGCGGGCTGACATGGGGCCAGGAGAGGTCCCATGTTGGCACTTGGGCCCTGAACCCTAAGCATCCTCAGAGCCAGGGCCTCCGGCTGCTTTGTGGAGGTGGCGGCTGAACAGTCCCCTCTCCGGAGGCAGCAGCGTCCCTCACAGTGGCCTTTCTCCCCTAGGGCGTCGAGGTGCAGACAGACTACGTGCCCCTGCTGAACTCGCTTGCAGCCTACGGCTGGCAGCTCACCTGTGTGCTGCCAACGCCCGTCGTCAAGACTAACAGGTAACAGAAGGGTCATTGCTGTTGCTGAACACTCACTCTGTGCAGGCGCTGTTCCCAGGAAGCGCTTCATGTACATAACCTGGGAGGCGGGTGTGGCTGCATGAGCTCTCCTGCTGGGAAGTGGCAGGGCTAGGATCTTGGATTCCTAACCCCCTGCCCCAGAGCTCTCACTGCACCCCTCTTCCTACATGGGGAGCCTTGGCCAGTGACGCACTCCTGCCCAGCATGTCAGAGAGGAGCCAGCTGGACTGAGGAGACTCGGGGCTCTCAGCTGCCGAAGAAACTCAGCACCTACTGTGTGCTCTGTGCCGGGCTAGAGAGGCATTTTGTATATAAAGTCTTTTTCTAGCTGAGGACAGTGTGGCCAGGGCGGGGGGAGGACAATCATGCTGGTGGTCAGCAGCCCCACGATGAACATATGAGGACCTGGAGCCAGGGCCCTTGCTTGTGGCACTCCCTCCGATTTTGCACTCATGGTGGTTTGCCCACCCCCAGCTCTGCCCACCACCCCTTGAGCTACGGGCTTGTCCGAGTCATCCCAATGCTAAAAGCCTTGCATCTGGGTTTGCTATCGAAACTAGCCCTCCTAACTATCCTCTAAGCATAGATTGGATTCCCATTTTACAGATGAGGAAACTGAGGCTCAGAGAGGCTCAGCCAACATATCTGAGGCCACACAACCACTAAGGGGCAGAACCTGGGGCTAGAACCTCAGTTGAAAAATCAAGGGCTCCCTCTCCTTCGCCTCCTGGCCCACCGATAGGGATGCTCCTGCCCGTGGCCCTCGGTGCTCTGCCTGCCCCGATCCTGCTGCACGCCCACCACTCCAGGGTGATGGACAGCATGGGGCAAGGCTGGTGGTCGGGGGGGATGGCAGGCAGTGCAGCCCCGGGCTCAGACTGAGGGTGGCGAATGATCAGTCCTGCAAGCTCGTCTGGGCTCTCAACATGTCTCCCGCCTGACACTGGGACACAGTAGCCTGTGTACCTGCAGGAGCCAGTCTGTAGCCACCTCTGGCCTTTGGCCACTGGGAGCCAGCGTATTGCTGCTCAGCCAAGACTCCTGTGGGCACAGGGCGATGCAGCGGAGTAGAAAGGATCCTGCCTGGGTTTGTGGCTTGCAGACTTGAACCCAAGTCCCCAGTCTGCCCCCTTGGGCCAGCCAGGTAGCTTCTTGGAGTCTGGGTGCCAGTCCACGAAGTCTGGTCCAGAAGCCGGAGGACAAGAGTCACAATGAGCACGTCTTTGAATGCGAAGGTCCAACTGGTTCTGGACTAAGCTCAAAGGGTGCAGACAGGTCTCTGTCTGTCTGTCTCGGATCGTCACACCTGCCAAATAATTCTCCCTAACCCTCCACTTCCCTGTGCCTCAAATGGCCCCTTGTAGCGGAGTGGGAGACCGCACTGAACCAGGCAGATCCGAGCTTGAATCTTGGCTGTCTGTGCTGACACGAGCTCTCATTTCCTGTCTGTAAAGACGTCTGCCCCGGCCCTTGGAGCACTGTGGCGGCCTGAATGAGACATTATGTGTGGGTCACCCAGCCCAACCCCGGAATAAAACAGGAAATATGAGTGTCTCCCCCTGAACCTCTGACGTGGTGTCCAAGTAGGGGCACGGTGTCTCAGCAGGAAGGACATTTGCAAAATAATAGATTTAAGAAAGTGATAGGAAGGGTGGAGGCGGGAGAGAAAACCATCCCCTTCACAATATCTCTATCATCACTAAAGGCAGCTCCAGGGGTCCTGCCTTCCTGGAGGAAAAACGCACGCACTGCGCCATAAAAATGAGCAGCACTCCCGGGCATCCCTCGCCGGCTTTGTTAATGCCACTCCATGCCTTCCCGCCGCCTTCCCGCGTGTGTGCCTGCCTCAGTGAGGGTGAATCGGGCCTTGGCCGGGACCTGTGCGCAGCCAGCCCTCCACCCGCTGTCCCTATGACGGCTGATGGGCAGAGCTCTTCACCCAGGTCCTCATCCCCCTGCCCATCCTGGGCCAGCCAGGCCCCTCGCGGCCTCACTGCCAAAGACAGGTTTGGAAGAGGCACGCCACCCCTCTGAGAGTCACTGAAAAAGCCACTTTGTCATCATTTGGCACGATGCCAGCTGTTCTTTCACATCAGGGGGAGGGCGTTTCTCACCGTGAAGCTGACTTTGCAGGGATGCCTGCAAAGCTTTTGTTGGGCACCTGAGATGCCCCCCCCCCCCCGGAAGCCAGGGCGGGTGGCCTGGGGTGGGAGAGTGGGGGCTTTCTGTTCTGACCCCTCACTGTCATTCCTGCGGGCGGTCAGCCTTGAAGGTAGGGATGCAGTGTCTGCGAGGTTTGCGGCTCCCCCAGGTATAACCTCACTCATTCTCTGCTCCTGTGTGTTACAGGGAGGGAAACGTCTCCACCAAGCAGATCGTCTTCCTTCAGAGACCGTGTCTACCTCAGAAACTCAAGAAGAAGGAATCCAAGGTGAGTGGCCGTGGTTGCCTTTCTCGGGTTTCTCCAGCGGGGCTTCACGCGCAAGGGGGTTTTCCTACCGCAGGTGGGTGGGCAGCCTGCTGCAGCTGCTAATGGCTCCGAGCCCAAGGACACCTGAGCCCTTCGGCGACCTGATCAGGCCTGAAGCTGCCAGAATGGGACAGGCAAGGGCACTGGAGGGCCTCATCTGCCAGCATCCTGCTGGTCGGGCCAGAAGAGAGGACGGGAGAGGTTCTTGCAGACACGCGAGCGTGCCAGACATTCCCTCTGGGCTAAGAATAGGGGCACGAAGTCAGCTGCGTTCTGACGAGATGCTGGGGGTGGGAGGGCGGGTTGTGTCTCTGCATCTTCATCTCGTTGCACGCTGGCTGAGCTCTGGCCTGCCTGGGGAGCCCTCGGGACATCAGAAGTTTGGCGATCTTGGCAGACAGACCCTGCTAGAGCCCCTTTGTGACAGCCCCAACCTGCAGGCCTCCGAGTGGCAGCAGCTGGTCTAGACAGAGGTCAGCCTTAGCCTGTGGCAGTGAGCCCTCCAGTCAGGCTGCCCTGCCATGGCCAGGGTCCTTTTCCCCTCCCTGGTCATTGCGTGAACTGTCCGGGAAACACAGTCGCGCTGAGAGACTGTGGCCATGCTCAGAACATCTCCCGTGTTTGATGCGGTCGATCCCGGGTCCTTCCCTGTGTCAGATGATTCTGACGTTCCACATCCCGTACTTTTCCCGTGGATGTGTCACCAGGTGTCAGGAGGGGGCAGGTGAGTCTAGGGAACCTGCCAAAGCCCAAGTCAGTGTCACCTGGAGCCAGCTCGCGCCACCTTCGATGGCAAGGCCACCATGTTCCCAGGCAGAGCCTGCTGGGCCTGCTTGCGCCTCATGCTTGGCAGTCTTGCTTCCTCGTGTTCTTTGGACATGGAGCCTGGACAGGAGCCCTAAGCAAGTGGACAGATTGGAGCAGCCCCTCAGCAGCCAACACATCCGGGGGAACCCGTTTGTGGGATGAACACCAAGGAAATGGTGCCTTGAAGCCAGTTGAGGGGGAGTGCAGAGGACTCTCTCTCCAGGCACTGATGCACATGTGACTGGTGACAGCAGCAGAGAACCAGAAGGCAGCTGCCAACCCACCCTGTACCGCCAGGAGCAGTAGCCGCGGGGTGGGGGTTGGGGGGGGGGGCGGGGAAGTGGGGCAGCCAGGACTGCTGTCAGTGGTGGCGTAGCAGTGGCCTCCGGGGGACTGCACATTCACAGTGACATTCAACAACCACGTGGGCAAGGTCTCCACCAGCCACCAGAGGAAGCTGCTTCTGCCTTTAAGAGTGGGAGGCGGTGCTGCCTTGTCCTGGATGCTCTCCTGGTTGTGGCGCCGAGGACTCCCAAAGCAAAGGCGCGCGTGGTTTGATTTTGGTGCAGACCATGCATCTCAGAGGGGCAGCCAGTGGGAACCTGAGCGGGCAGGAGGTTTCAGAGGTGGAGTGTTAAAGCTGGTGTGAGAGAGAGAATCCAGCAGGACGGGAGTCTGATTTTCTGGTCGGTAGAAACTTCCATACAAAGCAACTACGCGAATATGGGGTGGCTGCTTTCTCCTTTGTTATCCCTGACTCATTCCAAGTTCGGGTGGGCTGGTGCCGAGCTCTTGTCCTCGGTGTGACCTCGAGAGAGCACCCGGCCAGTGGAGTCCCAGAGAGGGGTCTTCACAGCAGACGCCTTGTCTCGTCTCCCCGTCCCTGTCACCTGCTGCTCAGCTGACGCGGGGGGCGTTCTGCTCCCACAGGTCTGTGGGTTCCCGTGACTGGGCAGCAGCTCCATCTCGTCCTCACGGTGCTGAGCGCCTGCAGCACTGACACTGTGGGCTGCCCTCGCCTCTTTAAGCTCCTTTTCCTCTTGGCTCCGTCCCACCATCTTCTCCTGGCTCCATCCCACCCTCCCCTCCTGGCTCCCCACCAGGCTCCTCGGGGCTCAGGCCCAGCCACTGCTCCTCTCGCTCTCTTCCCTGTCCTTAGAGCGCCTCTTTCATCCCCAGAGCGAGAACATCTCTCACCACCTCTGCCATGACCCTTGTATCTGCATTGCAGCCCTTGCTTCTCCCCTGCCCAGCTCACCTGTCCTGTTACTGCTCAGCGATCTCAGAGAAACGCGCGATTTTGCCCCCTCCTCCTCACCTGGCCCACCTCCCCTTACCTAGAGGAATGGGCCGCCACCAACCCAGAGGCACCAGCCCACCTGGGGTCATCTTGGACCTTCCCCATCCCCTTCCCCCAGCAGAGAAGCCTTAGACGTGTCTATTTTAGGTCCTAGAATCCCTGGGTTCCTCCACTTCTCTTCACCCTCACTTGCTTTAACTACTCCAGTCTCCTGATGGCAGGTCTCCCTTCAAATATGTTCTCTGTTCGGAGACAAAGTGATCTTTTGAAAAAGCCAGTTGGCCCGCCGGTGTGGCTCAGTGGTTGAGCATCCACCTAGGAGGTCACAGTTCAATTCCCGGTCAGGGCACATGCCCATGTTGCGGGCTCTCTGTGCAGGAGGCAGCCAATCACTGAGGCTCTCTCATCATTGATGTTTCCATCTCTCTCCCCATCTCCCTGCCTCTCTGAAATCAATAAAAATATCTTTTTTTAAGAAAAAGCCCATTGAATCATGTCACCTCACTGCTTAGAACGGTTCTTTGTATGAAGATGGAGATCTGGAATGTGGTCCACAAGGCCCCGTGTGATCAGCCCCCGGGTCCTGCTTGCTGGCGATGTTGGCCTGCGTGCTCCTCTGTGCCTCTCCTGCCTCAGGGCCTGCGCTTCTGCTCTCCCCTGCCTAGGACACTCTCTTCCTCGGTATTTTCTCAGGACGGTGTGATACCCTGGGGAGAGCCCCATCTGTCTCTTCCCGGGCTCTCCTCTACCGGTTTGTGCTCATTCGTTTATCCTCTCCTGGGTGAGTCTGTCCATGAGAGCACAGACCTGTGCTTCTGACTGTTGCCTGCCCAGTGCCTGGCTTTTAGCTGGTACTCAGCAAATATCTGTTGAATCAGTGAACAAGGAATCAAAATTCTGAGCCCGGGACATGCCTGTTATGTCCAGCATTGAAATTTAAGAAGAGAAAATCCCAAGACTGGCACAGCGGGGACGAGGCACATGTAGTTGTCCTTTAATCAGCAGAGCGGACAGATCCCTCTCATTGAGACTTTTCAGCATTTGAAAGAAACCTCTCTGTGTGAGTGTGATGTGGAGCTCCCTCGAAGGTGAGAGGTGGTTTCCGCGATGCCGGAGCGTCTTCCTTCCCGCTAACCTCGCTGACGTGGGGGCAGGTCGCAGACAGTCTTTAAAATGTGTGAATTAAATCCATCAGCCCCTCCTGACACGCAACTCTGGGCACACACTGCTGTAAGGTGGAGGATTGTCACTTCCCCCGGTTACTTCTGACATGGACGGCTACTGTGGGATCTTTCCTGGTTTAGGCACC
Source organism: Myotis myotis (assembly GCF_014108235.1). Taxonomy (NCBI): domain Eukaryota; kingdom Metazoa; phylum Chordata; class Mammalia; order Chiroptera; family Vespertilionidae; genus Myotis; species Myotis myotis. The sequence continues at coordinate 35,014,963 of NW_023416317.1, read as the reverse complement.
AGTGCCACCCCCACGTGGAGAGATACCCTGCGTGGGAAGACTGGGACGGGCATGGCACAGCCTGGCAGTTAGCAGCTGTGTGTGGAGTTCAGAGACTCCCTGGTACCACCCGAGACATGGAAAGGTCCTCCAGGCCTTTAAGTGGGGGTGTCACCCCCCGCCCCTCAGAGCCGCCACCCAGAAAGCAGTCCCTGGGGCTGCACATCCCTGCCTCTCTCCGCTTCTTGCTTTCTGAGATGTCATCTTGTTGAGACTTGGGGTCTGGAGCAGGTTTTGTTGTTTGTTAGAGACAACAAGAGGGGAAGGGGAAGCCTGGGTGGGGAAGGGAGCAGTGTGACAGTGGAAGGGAGGGGGGCAGAGGGAGCCCGTCCGTGGATGGCATGGCTGGGGTTAGGCGAGCCTGGGGCTGTCCTTGTGTCCCAGCTGTTTCTCACACAGCAGTCTCTGCCCACGTGCTTTCTTTTGCTTGGTGGTACTTAGATTGTGGCCCCTGGACCAGCAGTATCAGCCTCAGCGGGGAGCTTGTTAGAAATGCAGTCTGCCTCCCCTCCCCAGGCCCTCGGAGTCACAGGGGGTGGGGGATCTGGTTGAAGGAGCCCTCTGGCGATTGTGATGCCCACTCCAGGCAGAGAGCCGGTGTCTTAATTGAAGAGTTTAGGCCCCTTTCCAGCTTTACCCGTGGCCCTCCATCCACATTTTATCATTATTGATTTTTTAAAAAATGGGCCTGTCAGGGAGTCTTCAGTGTAGATACTTGTTTTTAATAAACTGAACCAAAGAATCTTTAATGGCCATAAATCTAGACTTCCATTAGCTGACCACCCGGCCTAATGATCAAGTGCCTGGTCTAGCAGATGCATCTGAACATGGTGAAGTCTGAAAGCTGAGGCACTTACACATTGGGCTGAGCCATCCAAAGGGGTGTTGCCTCCTTTCTTCTCTCTAGGTCAAGAGCCTAAAGCCTTTCACCCCCAGCATGGCTCAGTGGTTGAACATCGACCCATGAATCAGGAGGTCACGGTTCGATTCCCAGTCAAAGCACATGCCTGGGTTTGGGGGCATGCAGAAAGCAGCTGATTGGGTATTCTCTCTCATCACTGATGTTTCTAGCTCTCCCTCTCTCTTACTCTCTCTGAAATCAATAAATACATATATACACACATATATATATATTAAAAAGAGGCTAGAAGGGTAGTGTGGAGCCAGAGGCAGCTGTGTTTGAATTCTAGCTCTGCTATTTCCAGCTGTGTGACTTTAGGCAAGGTACGCAACCTCTCTGAACCTCTACATGCTCATCTATAAACTGACTCTAACAGTGCCTACTGAGAGTATTGCTTTGGGGATCCAGGGAAATGGGAAACTTTGTCACTGTCTGAGACACATAGTAGGCACCTTGGTAAGTGTTTGTTCTTTCCTGGGCAGGTATCCTACAGGCAGTCGGCAGCTCAGAACATTTAGCTTTTAGATTCTACAGACCCTAAGTTTTGCCCACTACTACTTCCCTGCTTCATGAGAATGTCCCCACAAAGGAGAGAAGGAGGAAAGGGGAGGACTTAAGTCAGAGCCTACTTGGTACCTGGCTGCAGCGCCGGGGACAGCATGGGGACTCAGTGATGTCATCACAAACCCATCTGAGGACACGGAACACAGAGCAGTCCAGGAAGGCAGAGATTCCTGAGTTGACTCTGAAGGACAGGAAACATTGGCTGGAGTAGCTCCCTCCCAGCTCCGCTCCGACAGTCCTGAGTCCTCTACTCAGCAGGCCGGGCCGGTTCTGGGAGAAAGTGGCCGGTGTGCCTGCCACAGGCCTTTTCCGCGGTCTGTGTCCTCCTGTTGTCTTCTGTCAGGAGATCAACAAAATGGGGTCTTCTTCTGGAACCTGGATATGGCCAGGCATCCAGAGGAACACAGACCTTCTGTTGTTTGTTTAGCAAGAGCAGCCCCTGGGTTTGCGCTAGTCAGTAAGTGTCCAGGATGGACTCTGGCAAAGGTGGCAGCTCCTCGGTTGTAGAGCATCCGACTGCAGGGGGCGCTGTGCACGCCCACTCGTGTGACCCGGCCCCTTGGTTGTGCACTGCAGCCCTGGAGGCTGAGACAACTATTTCAGAGATGATGAACTTGAGACTTGGAGAGATTCATAACTTGCCCCAGGATAGAGAGCCAACAAGTGCCAGGACGGGGATTTGAACCGGGCTCTCACTTGCTGTGATGTTTTCACATGTAGGGCCTTTTACCACTTTTTTTAGCAAAAGGAAACCTTCCTCCGACTTCCCTGCTAGCCGACTGCCTCTCAGAGAAATGCACATCGGCAGGCTTAACTGGTGTTTGTCTAAAACACGCAAAAGTGCGGGAGCTCTATTTGGGGACATGGATTTTATTTACTAGTAAGGCTCTTCCATTTGGGCTGGCATATGAAGCAGTGGCAGTGGCTGCCTATAACAAGGCAGCAGTTAGGAACCACGAGCGCTTGTGCCCGAGAGCCACAGAGGCTTGGCGTCAGAGGCAGCAGCAGAGGCTCTGGGGCCCCCGGTTGGCGCCCCGCACTTGTGGTTACAGAGCCGAGACGCCTGCTTCAGTCTAGGTTGGCGCGGGGACCCTTGGGATGGGGGTCTGAGGCACCGCTTTGCCTTTAAGGGGTCCCATTGTCAGGAACTCATGGCTTAGGTGGAAGAAGCTTAGAGTGTGAGAGAGAGAACCCGCACAAAGGCGTGTCTGAGCAAACCCCGTCCAACATGGGAGGTGAACGCCTTTGGGAATTTGGGGCGAGGGTGGGGAGGAGGAGGGCAGGATAGATGGTAAGTCCTAACCTCAACATGCACTTTGCTCCATTTCTCTTCTTTGTTGGGAAATCTTGTCCAAAGGTGTTCGACCCAAGGACCCTGTGGCTGTTTAGGCAAATGTTTTCTTTGGGGGAGTAGATCTCTACCACTGAAAATTCTGCAACGGTGGCAGATTTTTAAAATTTTACATAGCACATTTTTTGGTTTTTCCTAGCAAGGCACTCAGTTATTTAGCATGTGCTAAAGCCTTAAGAAATCATTTTCCACTGATGGTGCAATTGCATTCCTGGGCTCCCCTCTCCAGCCCAGCAAGAAGCCATCAGAACCGAAGGCTGCCTTTGTTCTTTCAATCACAGAGTGTCTGAGATTTAAGTCCATATTTGGCAAAAACCAATGTGGTGTGACCGAAGTAGAAAGAAATGACCGTGATGGGAACTTAAACTGAACCCCCGTGTGCATGTGGGTCACGGAGCTGCACCTGCAGGGGGGCCAAGTCCCATGATTCTCTTCTTCCCGGTAAGACCACTCCCTGCAGCGGGGGCTCCTGTCTCTGGCCCCCATCCGCCTACCTCTCTCTCCTCGGGGGTTTCTCTGTCGTTCTTTGTGCCAGTCACAATAGGGCCTGGCACATCCACAAGATCCCTTGGCTGCCATCTTCCCGAGGGGACACCACATCTGGCACCTGACTCTGTGGGTCCCCACCCAGAGTGGACTGCCCCCCAGCTCTGAGGTGGAGGCATGCTGGGGGATACTGACCACCCCAGGAGGACAGAGGTCAAAGGGGCTTTTGCTCAGGAAGACTGGGGGGGAGGGACCCCTGATGTTTGGGGAGGAGAAGAAAGAGGCTGCAGTTAGTTCTGCTGAGTGGTCAGCCCACAGAACACATTCCTCATGTATAAACACGAGGACCCGTTTCTCTGAATCTTCCAAGGTATTTTTTTAACACCCCACAATGTTCCCATGTCTGCTCAAGCTCATTTGCCCAGATCAATTCCAAGTGCACAGGCTGCTACCCTGTCTGCCTCTGGGACCATTCGTGTCATCAGCAGACTCAGCGGGACTTTCAGTGTTTCCCACTCTGTTTCTTCCTTAAATTAATTTCTCTTTTTGGAGATCAACCAGAAGTAAGGTGCAGGTACACTGGTCCCTCCTCACTTAACCCCAGGCTATGTTTTGACTCTAAAATTACAGGACTGGTTGACATTGAAACTCAGTGCAGCCAGCATGCCTGGGCTCTGTCGTCCTTCCATTCATTTATCCCACAAGTAGGAGGAGTGCCTACTCTGTGCCAGGCACTGTGCTCTGCCCCAGGGACGCAGGAGGAAATAGGACAGGCGGCTTCCCTGACCTTATGGAACTTAAATCTGGTGTCAGTAATGGTAACAGCAAGTGTGTCTGGTATATGATGTCAGGCACAGTGCTAAACCCATGACATGGATTATCACATCATCGGGAACCACACAAATAACCTGGAAGGCAGGGCCTGACATACCACAGCCTACCACCTGTTTTAGCAGATGAAATGTTGTTGGACATAGTCACGCTCATCGGTTTACATATTATCTATGATTGCTTTTCTGCCGCAATGGTAGAGTTCAGTGGTTTCCTAATGGTTTCGGCAGCGACCATGTGGCCCGTAAAGCCAATATAAACTATGATCTGACTTCTACAGGAAAAGCTAACTGACTTTGCTTTCTAAGAAAATCAAGTAACCAACCTTGGTTTTGGTTGCTGTCCCCACTGTACAGATGAGGACACTGAGGTTGGGCAGTGGGGCCAGGGAGTGGTGGAGTTGGGACGCTTCACACATGCAATCTCACTCCACTCTTGGACAGGTCTTGTTCTTGCACAGCTCAATTACTGACTGCACGACCTGAGTCTTCTCTGAGTCTCTGTTGACGTCCCTGGTGCTTGGTTGCAGATCGGGCTCCCTGGGAAGCAGGGTCTGGATGGTGGGCGTCTTTGAGGGAAGTGCCCTCAGGAACACCCGTGGGGAACACAGGGCACAGGAGTGGGCCGGGAATTGAGCTGGATGCTATCTCAGCAGTGGCCTCAGCCACCCCTCCAGGTAGCTCTGGAGCTGGGATGGCCTTTCAGAGTTTCCCTAGTTGTGCAAGGAGGGATAGGCCCTTGTACCCCACCCAGACCAGACCTTGGATATAGGTTGCCCCAGGAAGGGAGGGTGACCTTCAGTGAGGTGGTGGGTGCTGTCAGCCGATAGCAGCCCCAGTAACTGGGGCAGCAAGCCTGCCAGTCCTGCAGGGGACCCGGCGCCCCACATGCTGTGCCTGCTCAGGTGAGAGAATGCGGCCCAGTGCTGGGTAACCCACCGCCTGCTCAGAGCCCTGGCACTTAGGAAGCGCCGGCCCCATGTCCCCTTCTCTTCCTGATTGATCAAACGATAGGATTTCAGGACCTCCTTCCCAGGCCTTTGAAGTGCATCCGGTGGACAGCATGGAGCAGTTCTCGTGGTGGATGTGATGTGTCTGGGCAGTGATTGGTGTTGGCCCCGCCCCCGGAATGCGGGCAGTTGTGTGTCTTGCTGCAGAGAAGTGACGTGGGTGTGAATGTAGACGCATCCAGGTGAGGCTCTGGGTCCACGGAGACTGCGTTTACTTATCTCCATCCTCTCCCATGTTCAGTTTCAGTGGCGATTCTCCCGCGAAGACATGCACAGCAGGCAGATGAGGAAATCCAAGGGTAAACTCAGTGCCAGAGGCAAGCGACAAGCCGAAGAAAACGACCGGAATCTGGAAGACCAGTTTTCCAAGGCCGGGGACGTGGGAAACTGCGTGCTGAACCAGCAGCAGGACGACGGAGCCTCGGAGGAGGCGAAGGGCCCCGTCCAGGTCACCGGAGAGCCGCTGTGTCCCGATGGCCAGCTCTGTGTGGAGGGCAGGGCCGTGCAGAACGGTCCTGCCGGCCACTGTGGGGCCTTGGCCGGGGGCTGTGAGGGGCTCTCAGGTCCTGGAGAGGATGCTGGGGAGGGAGGTACTGAGGCAGCGACCGCCGAGACAGCAGACGACTGAGTCCCAGCAGTTGGCGCTGCAGCCAGACCAGTCGGCCACCCCCGAGGCACTGCCGGCAGCCCGGTCGGGCTGCTTGGCCCTGGTGCCCTGTGTTCCCTTTGGCTTGGCTTGACCTCACTTGTGAGCTCGCCCAGGCCCTGCAGGGCTGGCTTCCTGACTGTTGGCTCCTGCACATCCATTTGAAATGTGTCATACTGCCCCCCTGTTAGAATGTAAGAGGTCAGGTTACTTCTTCTCAACCTCAGGGCGGAAGGCCCAGCCCCGGCTCCACACTCCTCAGTGGGAGAGTCTGGACCGTCCAGTGCCTGTGTCCGCCCCCGCAGGGCCTCCAGGGAGCATGCGGTCAAGTCCATGGACCTCCCTAGCGACAAACCAGGGCTGTGTGGGGTTCACTCCCACAGGCTGCCGGGGCAGTGACCACCCCCTGCTGTTCCCTGTCAGCTGCTCTTCACCTAAAGCCAGGACCCGGCTGCTGTGGCAAAGAAAAGGACCTTAGGGGGAGGGCAGGCGCCCCAGCTCCTGGCTTTTCTCTAGCATCCCATAGACACTGGTAACCTGGAGATGAAAAGGTAACTGTTCGTGCACCTGCTTTCGCAGAATGTCCAAGGAAGTATCCCGTGTTAGTGTTAATGCCAAAAATTTTTTAAAGGTTTTGTATCCAGCACATCGTGTGAACTCGCGTGTTCTCTGTCATTTCAGGGCAGCCTGGCGGGTTGGGTGCCCTTGTCGTGTGCTATTTTAATCCGTGCGTCATTGGCCAAGTTGCCTCCCATGTATGCTATCACGTGTTTATATCGTCCAGAAGGTATCGTTAAGGCTTTACGTAGATGCAACTGGTGTCTTCACCAAAACAACAGCCTGTCTTTCTTGTTTAGTTACTTAAAGCAATAAATCATCTATGAGTTAGAGCCCTGTGCGTACCGAGTATTAGTTGTGTCACAATGAGATAGCCCTGGCCTGATGGTCCCAAGGACTCAACCCCACATCCCGAAGTGACTTAACTCCCGGCAGCGCGATGACCTTCGAGAAAAGGACGCTCCTGTGGGAAACCAAGGAGCCAGCCGGACACACGGTAGAAAGAATGCAGACAGTGGGATTCAGGTGCCGCCAGGTAAGTCAGGGCGGAGCCGCCCCCCATGGCCCGGGGTGATGGAGAAAATGCCTTTTGGAAACAAATAGCCCCGCACCAGTTTCTGTCTAATAAGCATGTTTCCAAGCTTTTAAGGAAATCATTGAATGAGGCAAGTCTCTTCCCTCTTTGCAAGTTCGCTAGGCTACACCACACCTGCGATACGTTTGTACAAAGAACCGAAGGCCCATGTGCAGCCGGTCGTAGTCATTTTCCTCTTGATGCTGGCGCCTGCTTCCCCCCGCCTGACCCCTAGCGCTCACCTGGAAAGGTTGAAGGCTCTGTCCAAAGAGAACTATTTAAAATGGCGTTTTCCATAATTATACCCAGGAATATCTACATGGCATATTGATTTAATAAAAATACTATCTCTTCACCCATATCTTAGAGGATCACCGCTTTTTAAACATATGCTAGTTGGCAGCAGCCTGGGACAAAAGCAACGCCTCTTTCACGGCTCTGAAAAGCATATGAGTGATCCCAGGCTTCGTCCCCCCAGCGGACAGCCTTGCGCCACTCAGGGTTGGGTACATTTTTCAATAATTAAATGACATTCGTGTTGGCTGAAGGTGTCATGAGGGGGAAAAAAATAAATTTGAATTCCTCAGGCAGTTGGGCCCTAGAGCCAAACTAACAAATCATTCCTGAAGGTCTTGTTTTTTCCCCCCTCACTTCTTCACATCACTGCTTATATCTGGAAAAATACCGATTTTACAGGTGGTTCTCAAATTGGTCGCACCTTAGGATCACTGGGGGGACTTTAAAAATGCAATACCTGGCCCGGCCAGTGGGCCTCAGTGGTTGAACTCGACCTATGAACCAAGAGGTCACAGTTCCATTCCCGGTCGAGGCTTCTTCATGGAGGCCCTTTTAAGGAATGAAAAATAACTTACCTGGCCCTAGCTGGTTTGGCTCAGTGTATAGATTATCACTGGTCTATGGACTGAAGGGTCCCGGGTTCAATTCCAGTCAAGGGCACATGCCTGGGTTGTGGGCTTGATCCCCAGCAGCAGGCGTGCAGGAGGCAGCCAGTCAATGATTCTCTCTCATTATTGATGTTTCTATTCTCTCTCCCTCTCCCTTCCTCCCTGAAATCAATTTTTTAAAAAATTATTTATATATGTATTTTAAATCTGCTTAAAGAAATGCAGTTGTATCGCTCTCCAGTGCACACAGCCACACGGTCGAAGCAGTGAGGACTGGAGAGCCTTCGGGCGCCTGTCTTAATGAAGCGGGAAGGCTGTTCTATACCGCGCTCATTCAGCAGAAAAGCCCAGCCAGGCTTTGGGATCAGGCAGAGCTGGTTAGCACGCTCACCACACAACCTGCAAATGTAACCTCAAGTTCATTTCTCCACACCTGCCAGCATCAACCTCCTCCCATGGGAAATGGGACTAATGACGCCCACCTCGTCGGATTTTTGTGAGGAATAATAAGGTGTGGTAAGGTGCTTGGTTCGAAAGCAGCAGTTCATCACAATGCCCACAGGTCATAAATGTGGCAGAGATGGTAGGTGCTCCCCCAGTCCCCATGGGCTCCTGTACTGCCCAGTCCCTCTTGCAGTTTGGAGCCGTGTGACTGGCTTCTGGCCTGTGGGACATGAGCAGATGTGATGTCAGACAGTTATGAGCCCGGCCTTTCGAAATAGCCCATGTAACCCCAGCCCTCTCTTCATCGCCAATGCTCTTGGCATAGTTCAAGGTGGACTATAGCGTGAAGGATAAGGAAGCCTTCACTGTGCTAAGCCACTGGGATTTGGAGGTTTATCTCTTACTGAAGCACAGCATAGCCCATCCTGACTAATAGACATATTGTAATGTTTATAAAATCTATCTGTGGTTTATATGTAACAATCCTTGCCTGAACTTTTTTAAAATCTCCAAATAGATCACACTTCCCTGGAATTATGCGCAATGGGACCAGCTTCAAAAAAGGAAAAACAAAAACATTAAGAGACATTCTAATTCATTTCTTATGAAGCACATTTTATCAGAACTCTAAACATGTTAATTATAGCCTTTCCTAAACCACAAAACATCTTTCAAGAATAGCTTTCAAGATGATGTCACGGTGCTTATTAGTAGGAATATGTTGACCCCAAATTCATCAGCCTTGGAACACACTTTGGTTGGGCTCATCCCCGGCGCAGGGCGTGCTGGCCCTGGGGGGCTGCCAGGGGCAGCAGAGCCGGCTCTTGCTACGGGGCTCACAGCCTGTGCAGGCCAAGAGCAGCAGCTGGGACTAGAGGAAGTTCTGGACGGGTTGGCGAGGGGGGACGGGAAAGGGGGCCTGGGGTGCAGACAGGCAGCCCGGAGGCAGCTCAGCACGGACTCCCCACTTGTTTGTGCAGGTCCTGTTTCCAGCAGCCCTCCCACAAGGGCTGGGAGCTGCCTGCATGAACAGCGCAGGGTGTGCCCTGGTCCGCTCCGTGACCTGCCAAACGAGGCCGCTTCCCGGAGAGCCTGGGCTTCCTGGACCTGGCTCCCAGAGTTTGGAACAAGGAAGCAAGTGAACTTTAGTTCTAAGTACAAGACCCGACAAGCCTTTGGCTGGGATTTCTGTGGTGGCTGTTGCCAGAGAAGGAAGCAGAGCGATGTTCACCACAGGTTCCTGTTGATAATGATCATCTCTGTGGCCAGGCTCAGAAAGCTAACTGAACCCGGCAGGTGCTTGCTCCCCCAGCCCCTGCAGGACGGGGTGGGGTGGGGTGGCATTTCCCTCGGCAGGGGCGGCCAGGCCACATGGGAAACCTGTGTGTTTATGTGGGCATGAGGGATTGGATCATTCACTGTATAGATATATAGTTTTAATTTTTTTTATTTTTAAACAACAAATGTTTATGTCTCACACTCTGGGGGCTGGGAAGTCCAAGATCAAGACACTGGCCGATTTGGCCTCTGGTAAGAACCTGTATCCTGATCTCATGGATGGCCATTTACTCATTTTTGCCTCACAGGGCAGAAAGAGGCAGCAGGTACATAGTTTTTAGTGCCTACACTACAGTGCTGAGTGCTGGGTGTTTGGTGCTGGGAAGACAGCAGTGAAGAGCCAGACCAGCCCTGGCTCCTTTAGAGCTTACAAATGACAATAAGCAGTGGCCCAAGCAATTATTCTATATAATAAAAGGCTAATATGCAAATAGACTGAATGGCAGAACAACCAAACTGAAAAACTGGTTGCTATGATGTGTGCTGACCACCAGGGGGCGCATGCGGAACTTGGGCGGGTGTAGGCAGCAGGCAGCAGAGCGCAGAACATGGCAGGTATCGGCCACAGGCGGGATGGTGGAGCAGGTGAGCAGGGGTGCCAGACCAAGGCGGGGCGCTGGCCGCTGTCATTGGAGCGCGCCTCTGGTGGTTACTGAAAATTCTTTGCTCCCATGCGTGCGCCACGGTCCCGCCTGGTGCTTGGGCACTTGCACCTGCTGCCGGTGCCGGAGCCACCACTCACACCCACTGCTGGTGCCCGGCACCAGCCCCGATTGCCCCTCAGGGCTTCTCCACCTCCCCCTGCTCCAGAGGGGTAATTGGGGCTGGCAGCCACCTTTCGCACCCGCTGATGACACCGGCCCCACTCGCACTCGCTGCTGGCACTGGCCCCAATCGCTCCGCACCATCAGTGGGTGTGAGTGGTGCCAGCGCCATCAGCGTGGCTGCCAGCAGACAGGGGACAGAGACGGACGAGGGGAGTGGGGAGGGAGGCCACGGCAGGAGGATGGGCCGAGACCCACCCCTGTGCCCACTGCAGCCTCGCGGCCCCACAGTTCCTTTCAAGGTGCATGAATTTGTGCACTGGGCCCCTAGTACTATAGTAAGAGCTGTGGAGAAATGCAGGGTGCGTGACAGCACAGAACAGGGAGGTGCAACCTGCTCATGGAAGGCTCTGTGGAGGGAGTCAGGTGAGGCTGAGCCCAGAGAGAGGGGCACAGGTGAGCAGTCCACAGGGAGGCAGTGTGCTTGCAGCCAGGCACATAGACGGAAGAACCAGCCTCCTTAGCTAGAACCCAGGCTCCACCCCTTAACAGGTGGCTTTGGGAAAGTTACTTGTTCCCTCAGTGCCTCAGTTGCCTCATCTGTAAAATGGGGATAATAGTTGTGAGAATTAAATGAGTTAGTATATGCAAGATGCTGAAAGAATGGCTAGTACATAGGAAGAGCTATGTGAAATGTGATAAGGAGGAGAATTGAAAAGGGAAGGATCTGAAGAAAGCTCATCATGTTCAAGTAACTGGAAGATGTCCATCAAGGCAGCTTTGCAGAGTGTGTGGTGGGGCAGGAGTAAAGTAGCAGAGAGGAGACTGGGCCAGATGCGGCAGGGCCTGGGGACCACGGGTATTCCAGTCCTGCTAATCAAAGTAGTGGGAGGCCATTGATTCATTTTAAAAAGGGAAATAACGTAAGGTTTTTGTAAAAGATCTCCATTGCTGAAGGAGAGGTTGGTGTGTAGGGGCCCACAGAGGGCACAGAGGTGCACGTCCGGCGACCAGCGCTTCAGTCCGGTGGGAGGGCTAGTGGCTCGCACCTCAGCGGAGAGGGAGAGAAGGGGGCAGATTTGATAGTAATTCAGGAGCAAATGTGAACAATTGATTGGAGAATGAGGGAGATATTGAACCTGTCAGCCATGCCAGAAACAGGCACGTTGTCTGGAACTTTTCTAGAACCAGTCTCACGGATTGATTTTCAGGACTTGAATAATAATTCAACATTATTTTACAAAACCACTGAAACCTAAGTCTTGATTCCATCCTTAGGACTCAAATAACTAGGTCTTTAATTTTTGGAGGGGGTTGTTGGGAAACAGAAGCAGCTGGTGGGGAGATGGCACGGGAGCGGCGTGTGGTTGTACAAAGGAAACTGTCTGTCTTGGGTCCGAGGAACAGAACCCTAGTTCTGCCCCCAAAACAATGCCTAATGGCGATGCTGGCCATCAGAGCCATGGCTGTCAGCGGGGGACCCTGCCTTGAGGACAGGCTAACGGATTCATTCATGCCAGAGATGCTTTAAAAACACAGGTCCTGACCTAACCGGTTTGGCTCAGTGGATAGAGCATCAGCTTGCGGACTGAAGGGTCCCAGGTTCGATTCGGTCAAGGGCATGTACCTTGGTTGCGGGCACATACCCAGTAGGGAGTGTGTAGGAGGCAGCTGATGGATGTTTCTCTCTCATCAATGTTTCTATCTCTCTCCCTTCCTCTCTGTAAAAAATCAATAAAATATATTAAAAAAAACCAAAACAAACTAAAAACAAACAACAACACAGGTCCTATTGGGGTTGACTGGTGAAAAGAAAACAACGTTTTTCACCCTGTAAATAAATGCAGTAAATTTTACACTAAAATATTTAACTGTGCTGCTCACTGGTCCTTAAGTTCAGTATGGGTGTTTTTTCCTGCTGCCTCTAAATAATATAAAGGCTTAATGTTGATAAGAAATAGATTTCACTTATCAGGGTGAACGTTAAAATGCTTCCTATAATGAGCCTCTGTATCTGTGAACCTTCGGTCCTGAGTCCCTAATATCTTGTTGATTTTTCAATGAAAATAACAAGAAAATCATCTTGGAAGGAAGGACAACCAGCCAACCAGCCAGCTTGCCAGTTTCTGGATCCACAAAATGCCTAGTAACTGTCTAAAAACACCTCCTTTTTAGGAAGCCGGGAGCTACCAGTTCAACCACCCTGCCTACTTCACATAATTGTTGGGGAGTCATTTAATGAGATAAAACACAGTGCTTGTCAAGTGCCAAGTAATGCTGTAATGTTCAGTTGATAACAGTACTCCAGCCAAAATAATCCTGATCACCAATGAATGCAGGGAACCCCAGAGTAACTATTTCCTATCACTTTTCCTTTCCAACTTTCCCTGGGAAAGTGAAGTTATATCACTATGCATAAGATCTGTTTGTGTTTAAATAATCTGGAGGTGAAAAACAGTGTGTATATGTGTGTGTGGGTGGGTGAGGGAGAGATATAGAATATACCAAAAAGCTAGAGTAATTAAAACAATGTGATATCTGAACTGCAACAAATAAGGGGGGCCTATGGGACAGAGGAGAGAGTCTAGGGGGAAAAATCCACACATAGGTGAGAATTTAATATGTGATGAAGGAGGCCTTTCAAATCATTGGGGAAAGTGTGGCATATTTGATAAATAGTGTCAGGCAATGGCAGAGCCATATGCAAAAAACCAGATCCCTATCCCCCATTAAAGCACAAAAATAAATCCCCAATGGAGAAAAGACCTGTAAAAATATCAAAAGAAAATATATCCATAAAAGCCAGGGGAAAAGACTGACATAATGGATTATGTATAAATTTAAACTCCAGTATAAGTTAGAACAAACAGAATTCAGTGACAAGTAACAGAATGGGAAAAAATATTTGCAATATGCATAACAAAGGATTAGCATTCATTCTATTCTACAAAGAGTATCAAATCAGCCAGACATCAAAGTGGACATAAAAATGCACAAACACCCTTCTCCAAAGAAGAAAGAGAAATGGCTAAAACACTTTAGGAGAAAAACATGTTAGGTTGAAATCAGGAAACTAATTTTTTTTTAAATCATCTTTTCAACCAACCTATTAGGAAAAATAGTTTCAGGACTTAAATCTCTAATGTTGCCAGAAGGTGGGGAAATGATTATTTTCATATTCTATTAGAATATATATTGATAAGGCATTTTATAGGGTAATGCGGCAATACTAGTCAATTTCCAGAAATGACACTTCTGGAAACTCTATAGGAATACAACACAAAAAGCATGTAAACAAGCGTGTTTGCTGCAATACTGTTTGTAATATCCCCAAACTAGGAACAATCTAAATGTCCATCACAGAAAAGTGGTTAAGTGCATGCTGGTACATTATTTGGAGAGTTAAAAGAGTAAAGTCCACAAGCACACATACCTGTCCAATGTGTACAAGATCAATACAATGTAAAATGTCTAACCTTTTTCTGCCAAGGCCATTTGGATATTTATAACATCATTCATAGGCCATACAAAATTATCAGCTTAAAAATTAGCCTGCTATATTTGGTCAAACATTTAATTAACTCAGCCCTAATGTCTTGGCAGGGCCAGACCAAATGATTTCACGGGCCTCATACGGCCCACGGGACAATCTCCACCCCTGGTGTAAAAGGATACCTAGCAAGCTCTTTATACAGAAGTTCATCCTAGGTGAGGGAGTGGGGCGGAGGAACGGAGGATTTCAGCATTTAGTGTACGTGCTTTTAGATTATTTGATTTTTTACAATCCTATTTATCAGGCCATTGAAAAAGAACAAAGGGACAACAAAATTTTGGCGGGCTCAAGCACAGCAATATGGGACTTGGGGATGAGATGAAAGAGACCAGGTTAGGCTAATGGGCACCGGCAGGGCTTATAGTAATTCAGAACAGACTGATCAAGATGTCTCTCCACAACTAGGAAAGTCTGCGTTCCTGAGCACAAACTGCTTTAAAATGCATGCCTTGATTTGACAGCGGGTTAGGAGGTATCTTTATATGGCATCATCACACTCGCTGCGTATGCGCATATTAGGAAAGAGTAATAATCTCACTATTTCTCTAAGATGAGAACAGTCTACTCCTTTGAGTTTCATTTAAAATAAAATGAAATAACAGCTCTCGGGTTAAATTATCAGCATATGATCATCTGCAGTATCCAGGAATAAAGGAAATTGCTGTTTTCCATTCAAAAAGAGAAATAAATAAAAAAAAAAAAAACCCTCAGGCAGAGGCCGATGGCATTGGGTACCAATGACAATCACTGCATGCACACACATATAAGTACTTACACACACGCATGGATACACACCTGCAGCTGTGTATCCCAGAATAAATCTCCCAAGCACTGTCTCCAGAGCACGAGAACAGCCTTTCCCACCGCCCCTCCCACCTGCGGCTCGTAGGCCGCCAGCACTCAATGGCTCGCCCAGACATCCATCTTCCTCAGCTTCCCTTTCAACCAGTGATCATTGCAAAACTACGTATTTTCCCCAGAGTGTTTTTTACTTTCAATTGTGTTGAAATGTTCTCAGTATTCAATATACTTCTTCGTAGAAGATAGCTTTTATCACTTTGCAGCTTCAGGAAAAAATAGTTCCCCAAAGTATTTAACTTGCTCCTCGAGATAACCTTTGTCTTATCCTTTCCTACCTTCAATTTCTAGCACAGTGACTGCGCATCACGGATGCTCGATAAACGACCGTTCATAGGTTTATCATCCTCCAGCCGAAGTCCTCTCCTCCCCAACCGGAGTCTCACTGAATGCCTCTTTCATAGTTTTTCATACAGTTGATTACCTCTCTCGTCTTTAAAAAAAAACAAAAACAAAACAAAACTGGTTCAGTTCATAGTATTGCATCAATTTTAACTGTACTGTTCATTTCTTAGTTTTCATAAATATATCAGGGTTACGTAAGATATTGATTGACATTTAAGAAAGCTGGGTGAAGGGTATATGGGTGGGAGCCCTGTTCTCTCTTTGCAAGCCTTCTATAAACCTAAAGTTATTTCAAAAATAGCTTTAAAAACAAAATTTTAAAAATGAATTTAAAAAATGGAGTTTTTAACACTTCTTTTTCTACCTACCATCCCATTTTTTTCCTTCCCTTCACAGTAAAATTATTTGAAACTATAACCTATATTCACTCATTACCATTTATTTCCTCCCAGTTCTTCTTAAAGCCACCCCAATGTTTTCACTCTCGATCTCCACCTTGTCAAGATTACCAATGACCTTCCAAGTTGCTAAACCAAACTCATCAGAACTCATCTCCCTGTCACATCTGCAGTGTGTCACGGCTGACCATTCTTCCTTGACACACTTCCTTCATGTGGCTGCCTCACCCACCCGCAGCTTCTTTTCCTCCTTCCTGCTTATTAGAGCACCTTTTGCAACTCTAAGAGGCGCAAACCCCAACAGCTCCAATTTAGTGTAGATCACTAACACGGTAGAGGAAGCCTGAAACAAGCTGAATTAACAAAAGGGATGAAAACAAAACAAAAAAGCCATGAATTCATACCATAATGATACTTTAAAAAATCTAGTTATTTTTGGAGGTTGCTAGGGCACCAACTCATCGTAGGCTAATTGACTTAAAAAAGAGAGAGAATCAAGCATTGATCTTGTCTTTCCTGTTCATACTCATTTCAGGGCAAAGTGAATAAGGGTAAGTTCTTTATAGAACAATCCCAGGGAATAGATGCAAGAAAATGATAGAAATGGACAATTAATCCTTAATGAATGGTAGATATAGGCAATGATCAACAGCTACTAAAATAATTAGGTGAAAGGTTGGTAGAGAACTTCATACTGGATGGATCAGGCTGATGCAGTTAAGTGACTTGCTCAAGGTCATCTCCTAGTCAGTGGCATAGCTAAGATTTGAACCCAGGCAGTCTGGCTCCAGGACTCCCTCTAGTCTACATTCCCAGGCACCACACTGTAATTTCCACGACGCCTGCTAGAGTTAGCTCGGTGTGAGTACCAGAGAGATCTTGACTGGCCTGATAGGCAAGGGCAACAGGACATTGTTGGCCAGCCGACCAGAAATACTGTTCAGCTCTCAGCACCAGAAATGACAGAGCTGGAAGGAACCGCAGTTCGTGCAAAGGTCACAACCTGGCCCAACTCAGCGGTTTACAGATGGTGACTGTGAGTCACTGGCAGGTTGGTGGGCAGAGCGGGGATCTCCAGGACAGGTGGCCCCCGCTCTATGACAACAGCAGGCGCACAGGCTGTGGTGTTGGGTGGACGGAGGCAGTGGGTGGCACTCCTCGCACGCCACACGAAGATACTCACCCTGCACCTCCGCTCCCAACACAGGAAGGCCTGGGGAGCCATTTTCTCCATACCTCGCGTCTCCTCCCTGCCAGATGCTGTTGCCAGTTGGCAGAAGAAGCCCCTTGCTGCTCCCACGTCCCTGAATCTCATTGTGCTGTGCTTCTGTGCTCTCAAGTACTCAGCCCTAAAGCCCAGCCCTTGGCCTGGACACTTTGGGGTTAGCTGCGTCAGGAATCCTTACAGTGGCCAGAGCTTCTCACATTCCCTTCATCTCTGAAATGCCGACGATCTCTGCCTTGATGGATGTTAATATTCCTATCAGGTCACTGGCCCCTCTCCTTCCACTGAATTCATATCTGGCATTAAACCTAGAGGGTATTATGCTAAATGAAATAAGTCAGATAAAGACAAATACCATATGTTGCACTTATATGTGGAATCTAAAAAACAAAATAAATGAACAAACAAAACAGAAACAGACTCATAAATACAGAGAACAAACTGATGGTTGCCAGATGGGAGCGGGGCTGGGGGAAAAGGGTGAGGGGATTAAGAAGTGCAAATTGGCAGTTACAAAAGAGTCACAGGATAGAAAGTGCAGCACAGGGAATACAGTCAATAATATTGTAATAACCATGCATGGTGCCAGGTGGGTACTAGACTGCCTGGAGGGATTACTTTGTATATTATATAAATGTCTCACCACTGTGCTGGATGCCTGAAACTAACATAAAATAATATTGAATGTCAACTGTAATTGGGGGCGGGGGGGGGGCGGGGAAGGAAGTAGTTGACAAAAGATCTCTGCTTAAAACTTGACAAAATTCGCCCTAGCCAGTTTGGCTCAGTGGATAGAGCATCGGCCAGAGGACTGAAAGGCCCCAGGTTCAATTCCAGTCAAGGGCATGTACCTTGGTTGCGGGCACATCCCCAGTAGGAGGTGTGCAGGAGGCAGCTGATCGATGTTTCTCTCTCATCGATGTTTCTGACTCTCTGTCCCTCTCCCTTCCTCTCTGTAAAAAATCAATAAAATATATTAAAAAAAAAAACCACACTTGACAAAATTCAAAACAGGGTGGAGGCTAGACTGGTGATGCCAGCCATCGTCAGCCCGTAAATCACGGCTGTTTCAGCCCTCGGTCCCTAGGAGGCTGCAGCCAGAGATGAGAGGACACCTGCTTTCCATCAGCTCAGGCACGGACTCTCTCGGCTGCAGCTCCTGGGTTTCCCGTACTGAGTGTCCTTCCCAGACTGTGTCCTCAGCGCTCTCCCAGCAGGCAGCCTTCGCCCCAGACTGCTTGTCTCAAAAGGGTGGCCTGGCCCCGGCCCATGGATTTCTTTTGGATTTTAAAAAATCTAAACAAGGATAAGAACCACAGTCTGCTTTCTAGCAGTTTCACCAGGGCAGCCTTGGAACGAGGCTGCGCCATTCCCTCTCCCTCTCCCCGTTCTGGGACTGCCTCCCCACCTGGGCTTAGTGAGAAGTCAGAGGTGAGCTGCTTCTTTCAGTCACTCAACAAGTATGTGTTGAGGAGCTGCTGCTTCCAGAGACGGCCCTGGCAAAGGGATGAAATAAAAGGCAGAGAAGCGGGATTTGGAAACGGCTCTATACCCCCTAATCAACCCTAAGCACATGACTATAGCCAGCCAGCCCGGCCAACGAAGGCAGATTCCACATGGAACACAGCGGTCCCCAAGGCCTTCGTCCCAGCAAGAAGCTGCCTCTACACGCGGCGCTAAGGCGGGCAGCCAGGACACTGAACACAGAAAGGGTTTCATTTGAGAAGAAACTAACAATCAGTCGGATACACACTTCGGATATTCATTCACATTAAGCAAATCTGCTGGCTATTCAATTCCTTAAAGCAGTTTCCCTAACAATATTCTGTTTCCAAACCCGGCTTGGATGGTCTGAGGAAGCAGGGCTGCGGGCCATGGGAAGGTCAACCAGGACATTGAGTATAAAGGATTTCCAGAGAAACAGGATTAAGAATGTGTTTAAATTATAAGTTTATTGAATATAAGATATATAGGCTGCTGTCAAATAATTTAAAGATAGCCTACATTTCGCACACAAAACCTCATTTTCTTATGATTAAATGTAAGTATATGTCTTCTTTTTCCCTCAGGGGAAAGGAAATCAATTCAAGGTACATCATGAGATAATCAAACAGTTACTAATAAAAGAAAGTCAATACAGTAAAAAATAGTTCAACGAAGTCCTTGCCGAAAGGTGATCATTTAAGTCTTGTCAGCTGTTTTTCTTTTCTGCCCCAGCAGGTCACTCTGCCCACAGCCTTAAGGAAAGATGGAGTGGCGGTAACTTCGTCCGCCTCGAATCGCGTCCCGGGGAAATCCCAAAACCTCTCCTTCTACCTTTGCCTGCTCCCTACCACCACTTCTCAAAACAGATGTGTTCCTTGGGAACATGGCTGTTTTCTAGTTGCTTGGAGAAAAAGTCTGTCATTGGAGGTGGGCCACAAATGTAGAACAAAGTCTCTCTTGAAATGTGCTCTCTTATCTCCTTCTCCGTTATTCTTCCTTCTACCAAGAAACAGAATAAACACCAAATTAAGCCAGACATGTTTGTATTGAAAGGAGAAGGACTAACCACAATGCAGCAACAGTGTTTATTTTCAGTAACTGGAGCTTAGTGAGCCCAGTCTTGAGTCATTCACACAATGGCTCCTGCTGGCACCTGGGCCAGGCCCCAGCAAAGTACATCTCCGGTTTCCTAAACTTATGGCAAGTAAAGGGGGAAGTCAATCGCAATGCGCTCTCAGACACGGGCAGTGAACTTACTGCTCTTTGGGAGAGATTCAAAAGTGCCTTTAGCAGTAAAGAAACTGTTTTGTGAAAAATCCTTCCAGGCAGGGGAAACCACGAGTAATTTAAATTACCATTAATGGCAAATGGCATCGGTTCAGCCGAGGCTGGAATATAAATTCTTTGCATGCATACTACAGTGATGATGCAAAGGTCCCCTAAAAAAATGTGGAGAATAAATTTTTAATATGGGCCGTAGGAACACAGTATATAATAAATAAATCCAACTTAATCTCTCCTTATTTTTCCATGATGAATCACCTCTCTATTCCCCAGGTAGTGACATTCCCAGCCAGCAAGTCCAAACAATAAAGCACCTACACTCAACCAACTGGCACGTCCACCACTTTACTACGGGGAGACAGTCAAAACATCTTTAGGGGACTCACCCGTGATGTATGGCTTGAGTTCTGCACTGATTGGTGTAGTCTGCTTTGTAACATGCAAACTGCATGCAATCTTCCCAGGAAATTCATTTACTAAATCGAGGATATTTTTCTGGAATGTCAAACATATTTGGTCACACTACAATTTTAAAAAATCAAAACAGATGTGCACAACCACTGACGCCGAGCCGAGCCTCCCATGCAGCACACGTCTGTGCTCTTGCTCTCTACTTACGGAGATATTGTTTGCAGCCGAGCAGGCCAGAGCTCTCAGAGTACTGAGGCTATTTGGCTTTAATTGAAATCTGAATATGCTAACAAGCATATTACGAACTCTCCGGGAGTTTATTCTTTTTCCTTTTTCTCAAGCCTGGGCAATTAAGCCGCAGTTTCACTGACCACAGTTCTGTCTTTTTAACTGTTACTGTTCTTTTGTTCATCCTTGCAGCTGCAAAGCAATCCGGTGAAAGCCTTCTCCATCAAATGTACTTAGTTTCCACAGATGCAGCTGATGGGGGTTTCATGGACCCAGCTGGGTCCCAAGCACACACTTCCCACCTCCTCTTGTAACACAGGAGCCCACTTGGGCTTCTCCTGACTCTTTACAGTCCCATGTCCATGGCGACTTTTCTGTCCACCCACCTCCAAATGCAAGCCCACCGGACCTGCCCTTATCCCATCACGCCCCTGGGAGCCTCCTCAACACCAGCGGTTGTAATTGTCCTGGTGAGATGTGTTGGCTGATTCTCATTTGAAGGTCAGGTTAAGATTTGTCAGGCCGCCCTAGCCAGTTTGACTCAGTGGATAGAGTGTCGGCCTGCAGACCGAAGGGTCCCGGGTTCAATTCCAGTCAAGGGCAAGTACCTCGGTTAGGACTCGTGCAGGAGGCAACCAATCAATGTGTTTTTCTCACACAGATATTTCTCTCTGTCTTTCCCTCTCTCTAAAAATCAATGGAAAAATATCCTTGGGTGAGGATTAAAAAAAAATTAAAAAATAAACTTGTCAGGCCTTTTGTTTGAACTGCTGCAGAGAAAACAGAACTGAGAGAGGCAAGTTCCGTGGACAATTAGTACCATGACACGTCTGCTCCCAGCAAGCGATGGCACGTACATTTCCCCTTACCTTAAACAGGAGTTCGCTGGTGTTTTTTGCGCTGTAGAAGAGTCTTATTGTCCCTATCTCATATCCACTTCCTTGGTTTGCCCATTCTCTGTGGAGATCGGCCGCGTGCCGCAGGATGGAAAGCAGAGGGTTAATCCCGACTCCTCCTGCGATCAACACGAGGTTCCTAGAGGCATCCGCAGGCTGAGGGTCAAAGAAGAACTCTCCACCCACTCTCACGGCCACTTCAGAGTCAGGTGCGCACTAGGCAGGAAAGGAAAGATCCTGAGGCCTTAGCACAGGTCTAACACCAAACGTTCTTCCCTAGGGAACTGTGTCTACCTCCGGCGTGTCTATCTGTATTTAGGACTATTTTTCCAGCTTGCTCTCAAGTGTCCCAGGGCCCCGTGAGTTGATTCCATTTGCCCATGACACAGGCAATTTGCTCCTCTGCCTGTGGGGCCCGTACTCACAGCTGGATTCGCTTGAATAACTCTGCCATTTGTTAACTAAGTAGGTGAGGGCCTGGGTTGTGAAGAGGCACAGGGACACCTCTGAAGCATGAGTTTCCTTTTCTGAGTGGCACTCCTGTTCTGATCAAAGCCATGGAGCCGAGAGGCTGTATGGGCAAGTGTCACTGACTGTGGCTGCCCTGGACTCACTGGCGCTGAGAAGTGTGGGCACTGGGGGCTTCCTTCTAGTTGCCAGCAGGGCACAGCCAGGCCTGCTCCACAGACTGAGGCCAGTGGCCACCACTGTAGTACTGTTCAGACTGTCCCTTTCTCCCTGGAGCAGTGCGAACAGGAAGCCTGAGGCTTCACACCATAGAGTGAGTACCACCCCCCCACACCCACACACACGCATATAAAGCACCTACTGCTCTGTGAAGTCACACCAGACTCAGAGCTGAATGCCCTGGTTCTCCAGAGGCGAGACTGCTCTGAGGAGGGTGTTTTGGAGACCTGTAGTGACATTTCTTTATTGTCACAATGATTTGGAGAACACAACTGGCACTTAGGGGCAGGGTGAGAGGTGCTATGTCCTGTGCAGTTAGCCGTGTTCTGGCACTGGCTCCTCCTAAGCCGAGGGTAGAATGTGCAGGAATTCTGTGAGCAAGTACCTACTGCTAGTTTGAGATCAGCCACTGTGGGAGTGTTTACAGCACAGAAATCAGCAAAGGCTACAAACCAGAGCTTTCTTACTCAGAATGTCGGTTTAGTAGCACACCATTACCTGCAATGCACAGGACTGCCTGCCAGACTTCTGAATGGCCCGTGGGCCATGCATGCATAGGTGAAAACGGGTTTCTAATGACCTGAGACTAGACTCTAACTCGTTCTACCAAAAAAAAAAAAAAAAAACTAGAAGATTTTTATTTTTCGCACAGATCTAACATAGTCTGAGTTTGAGAATCTAACCACTATGTAGACTGTATTTTGTTGTGTGCAGACCATTACTAAGTATGTTCATTCACTTTTCTGGAAAACTGCTTCACAGTTGGTAACATGTGTGCGGTCCTGTCAACATACAACCTGCACACTTGCACTTGCAGACAGTGTATTCATGTGATTCTACATTGAGGGACAGCTGTCTGACAACTTCATTCTATCTCTTAGCTCTAATACGCCCAAGCATTTACATACTGAAATAAAGTATCTGGTTATTAATCACTTTCCTTTATTTCTCCTTTGTATCACACTTGGAGAAGTATGTTAAAAAATTATGTTAACTACATTAGCTTTGGATTTCATTTCAGGGTAGTTCTAGAAAGGGGCCATTGGACATGACAGGGTTGAGAACACCTAGTTTAGGGGGAAACGCAGTAACCTAGGAGTTAGAAGACTCAATCACTGCCCCTATGCAACCCAGCCAGTCCCTTTACTTCTCTGAGCCGCATCTGGAAAATGGGTCCCAGCAGTGGGCCTGCTCACCCTCAGGGCTGTGGGGGGCATTACATGACACACTGGGGACACTCCCTGTTGGAATTAAGCTCCACAGAAGAGGATGCTTGGGTCACTGTGGCTGAGAAAAAGCACGGGGGTGCCAGCTTCCTTCTTTCCTGTCACTAAGAAACAGAACCTAAAACTAAGAAATTTGTATTGAGAGAATAGGTGTGTTCCATTACATGCTCCTGACATAAATCAACTAAATGAACTCCCTCCTCAGAAGTAATAATGTACCACATGCTTTTTGAAGACCAAACCTTGAGCACTCACACCTTGGCACCATGCATGACAGGCAATCCTTTTTGACATCCATTTAATTTGGGGCTCCACAAGTTACAGAAAAAAATCTTAAGAGAAAATCTAAGAAAAAATGAAAAATTATTTGAATTTCACAAAGAAGGTCCCTTGGTAAAGAAGTGTTAAATGAACGGAAATTCTTTCTCTAAGGGAAAAAGAAAACCCACTTGAACTATTTTAAATACATAGGAGAGTTTTACATAAGTACGATAAGTGGTTTCCATTTTTGACAAAAGGAATTAGCAGCAAGGGGGCATTCTGTAAGTAGTAACTAAAATGTAAGTCACTAGACTGGCTACCAAAGTGCTTTAAAATACTCCTTCCTTTCAAGTCTTGAAAACAGAATTTATGATACAAGAGTCTCTGCCTAACAATGACAATGAATTTAATCTCTCTGCACCGAGCTTCCCCCTCTTGCTTGCCTTGTTTATCTCTTTATCTCTAAGACTCTAAGAGTAAAAGAGACTAAGAAATGACTTCTCCTGTGGTCATCTCCAGCATGCTTAGTGATGACAACAAACAACGCCTTCAGGTTATTGTTTTTAGAAACCACAGTATTTTCAACCCTAAAGTTGCCAAGAAACCAAGCCCCAGGGAAAGATAATACTCAAGAAGACTTTGTCTCTTTAGCGACAAAATAATCTTCAGGCGATCTATCTTCTAATTTGCTAGCATCTGGAAAGAATCAAAGGCATCTTTGTCTTTTGTTGATCAATAAAAACTGCCAGGGTAGCATGAGCACAAGACTCGCAGTCTGTGCAGCACAATATGGAAGTGAGTACAAGGATATTACCTTCAATTACATAGCAATGTATCTAATCTGGGTATAGATTTTCTACTTGTGAAACAAACAACTCTTCCACAGCTACGGGAGCAGACACACAATAGCTGTCTAGAACCCTTTACCCTGCCAGGAGTTTGAGCCAAAACAGATAAAATAAAGGAAGACATTTATGGCACTTTATTCCATGTCCCAACAGAGCAGCCTGCTGCCACCCAGACACTCACGTGCCTCCATTGTCCACTTGAATAGCTTAATAAGACAAATTCTCAGGAGGGATATAGGCACCTGAGATTGGTTCCAAGAAAAATCTGACTTCATAAAGGCCGTTTGCAGCTCCCACTGGGCAGAGTGGAACAAGCACTACAATTAGGATGTGCATTCAAGCAATGCCACTCGGAGATTTTCTATAGCCTCTAAGAATAAGTTTCTTCATTGAAATGCCAATGAGGCATGAAACCAAGCGGGGAGTTATGGACCAGGACCAGGTCAGGTCACGTGGGAGGCTGACAACCGGAGGGGCTCCTGGCACTAGGAGCTGGGATGGCTGGGCTCATTTTAACGGTGAGTGTGGGGCACGTGAACAACTTGCTGGCCCCATCCCTGCAGCGTATTATAGAAACTCAGGATGTCGCCTAGAGACAATAATGGATAGAGAATCTAAAAAGGAATGATGCAGCTGAGGTCACACCGAAGGGAGGACTCAGGACAGAGGACAAATGTGGCAGGATACGTTTACGATGGAAATGCTAAGGCAAGCAGCTAGGGGTTATTCTGAACAGACAACTGGACATGTAAACCATAGGAAGGCCATATACTTTTATGCCCCCACAGATTTAAAAATCTTTATTGTTTAAATTATTTTACAGGGAAATTTTTGGGGGTGCACAGTTCTATGAATTTTAATACATACACAGAACTGTGTAACTACCACCAGAATCAAGATCTAAAACAGTTCCAAGCTCAAAACACTCCCTTATGCTATCCTTTTATGCTCACCCCTTTCCCCACCCCTCACTCTTGTCAACTACTGATCTGTTTTCCGTCATTGTATTTTTGTTTTCCAGAATGTGACATAAATGGGATTATACAGTACATAATCTTTGAGACTGGCTTCTTTCACTGACCACAATGCCTCTGAGATTCACCCACGTTGCTGTGTGCCATCAATAAACAGTTCCTCTGCCTTTCCTGCTGAATAACAATACAGCATCACAGTGTGCTTATCCACTCACCTACTGTGGGTCATTGGGGGTGTTTCCAGTTGGTGACAATTATGAACAGAACTGCTATAAACATTCATGTACAGGCTTTAATATGAACAGAGCCTTTATCTCTCTAGTATTGGTATTGCTGGGCCCTCTTTTTGTGTGTATTTAATTTCACACAAAAATGCCAAAATGCTTTCCAGAATGGCTATAGAACTTTGCATTCCTGTTAGCAATATAATAGTTACAGTTGCTCCACAACCTTGTCAGCACTTGGCATTATCAATATTTTCCATTTGAGTCATTCTAATAGGTCTGAAGAGATATCCCACTACTATGGTTTTACTCCCCATTTCCCTAATAATTAATGTTTAGAGATGTTAAGCATCTTTTCACTGCTTATTTGCCATCCTTATATCCTTTTTAATAAAGTGTCTCTTCAATCCTTTGACCATTCTTAAATTATGCTTGTTGTTTTGGCTGATTTTTGAGAGTTCTTTATAAATTCTGGATACAAGTCCTTTGCTGGATATCTAAAATGCAAACACTTTCTCCAAGTTTTCAGCTTATTTGTAAAAAATTGTAAATAGTGTCTTCTGCATTAAAAAGTTTTAAATTTTAATTAAGTCTATCAAACTTTTATAGATCTTGCTTTTTTGGTGTCATGTCTAAGAAAGCTTTGCCCGCCCTCAAGTTTTGAATATTTCCTATGCTTTCTTCTAAAACATATAGTTTCATGTTTTATACTTAGATCTATAACCTATTTTAATTTAATAAATTGAATAAAAAGTATGAGAGGTTCTTTTTTTGGGTATGGATAGGCAATTGTTCCAACACTATTTGTTGAAAAGATTATCCTTTCTCCATTGAATTTCTTTAACACCTTTGTCAAAAATCAAGTGACAATTTTCTCAGTGGTTAGAGCAGCCGTGAGCAAACTACGGCCCGCGGGCCGGATCCGGCCCATTTGAAATGAATAAAACTATTGAAATAAAAGACCGTACCCTTTTATGTAATGATGTTTACTTTGAATTTATATTAGTTCACACAAACACTCCATCCATGCTTTTGTTCCGGCCCTCCGGTCCAGTTTAAGACCCCATTGTGGCCCTCGAGTCAAAAAGTTTGCCCACCCCTGGGTTAGAGTGTTAGGCCATCCACCAACAAGTTGTGTGTTTCATTCCCAATCAAGGGTATGTACCTGGGTTGCAGGTTCGATTCTCAGTCCTGATGGGGGCACGTGTGGGAGGCAACCAACTGATGTGTCTCTTACATTGATGTTTCTCTCTCTCTGCCCCCTCCCTTCTACTCTCTCTAAAAATAAAAATCAATGAAAAAAACTAAGTGGCCATATGTATATGATTCTATTTCTGAACTTTTTATTCTGTTCCACTGAGCTGTGTCTATCCCTATGGCAATACCACACTGTTTTGATTACTGTAGCTTTATTTAATCTTAAATTTGAGTAATATGACTCCTCCCATGTTAGTTGTCTTTTTCAAAACTGTTTTATTCAAGTTCCTTTGCCCCTTGATATAAATTATAAAAATATATACAATATCTGTACTGGTACACCTTTTTGGTAAAGGGGATTAAGAGAATGCCTGGGATGGGATGGGTTGTTGGTAAATAAAGTCGGCACACTTGAGAAGTGAAGGTGATGGCAGTGAAAAAAACACAAGGTTCAAAACCTAAGACGACTAATAACTGACCTGCTTGAGCCCCTTCTTGTTATCAGACTTCTAGCAGGGAATGAGCATGCCGCTTATGCAGGCTGTGTTTGAGCCCCGTGAGGAAGCACGAGTTATTAGCAGCCAACATGGATTCCCTCTCAGAACCCCATGTGACGAGCCCTCTAGAGCCTGCCATGGAGAGGAACTGACCCCACAGATTTAGCGTGCTCAGCTCTGGCCTGAGCAGTATGTGATCAGGGACATGTTCCCTCCAAATGATGACAGAATGGTAGTTTAATTCCCTTTTATTTAGGATTATTAGGACAAAATAATGTGATGTGTAGATTTAAATTTTACAAGACATACAAAGAGCCAATTTTCACAACCTTACATATAAAGCAAAATGCTTTACTCCTATGGTAGTATTCAACTAAACACTGTTTGGCGTCTCAGAAGATATTTCCAGATCCCAAAGTATCTTCGAGTCATATTTAATGCACCAAAAAGACTCTGCTCCTTTGGAATTTTGGAGCCTGAATTCAGGATGCAAAGGAGCTCTTTGTGAGCATGTACCCTCCTCACACAAGTCTAGTTTCTTAGATTAAGTGAGCTGAACACAAACTGTGGGAGGCAGAGATGCCCTAATCTGCAGGTTTAAACAGAGATCTGCTCACCTGCTTGTGAATCCAGACAGCAGGAGGGTGGTTCGTATATTTCACTGCCAATTCTATTACTCTCTCCTGTTCTAACAGCCGGGGGCTGGAGCATATTGAGAACCCACCAACCACAGAGACTCCTGGGATAAAGAAATCAATCCTACGAGGAAAGGAAAATAAATTATTACTGTTGAAGCAATTTTAAAAGTGGGGAGTAAAGTAAACAAAACTGACAAACTGTTAGCTAGACTAGGAAAAAACAAGAAACAAAAAGACACAAACTACCAAATTAGACTAAAAAATAAACAGAAAATCTGAATAGACCCATAACAAACTAATTGAATGACTAATTTTAAAACTTTACACAAGAAAAGGGTAGGTTCTGGTGTTATCACTCATGAATTCTACCAAGCATTTAAAGAATAATTAATACTAATCTTTCACAAACTCTTCCAAAAAATAAGAAAAGACCACTTCCCAACTCATTCTATTACCGTGATACCGAAACCAGAGAAAAGTATCACAGGGAGGGAAACTATAGATCAATATTCCTTGTGAATACAAATACAAAAATCCCAGGAATATAAGGTTGGTTTACATCTGAAAATCAACCAATGAAATATACCACTTAATTAAGGAGAGTCTCAAGAGATGCAGAAAAGGCATTTGAAAAAATTCAAAATACTCAACAAACTAGGAATAAATGGGAACTTTCTCAGCTTGATAAAAGGCAACTACAAAATATCCATAGCTAACACCATATTTGATGGTAAAAGGCTGAAAGTCTGTCCCCGCCGCACCCCCAATAACGGAAACAAGACATGGATGTCTGCTCCCATCACTTCTATTCAACATTGTACTAGAGGTTTTAACCAAGGCAATTAAGCAAGAAAATGAAATAAAAAGCATCCAAATAGGAGAGAAAGAAGTTGCAAATGACATGATGCTGTATATAGAAAGTCCTAAGAATTTACTATCCTATCTAATAAAAGAGAAACATGGTAATTGGCATACGACCGCTACCCTTCCCATTGGCTAATCAGTGAGATATGCAAATTAACTGCCAGCCAAGATGGCGGCCGGCAGCCAGGCAGCTTGAAACTAACATGAGGCTTGCTTGCTTAAGTGACGGAGGACTCCAACGTTCCCCGCCTGCCTTGCCGGCCTCTGAGCCTGCAGTCTGAAACATTGTAACAAATATAGAAGATAAACAAAACCCCAGAAACCAGCTTTCAGTGAGCCGGGATCTCAGAGCTGGAGTTGATACAGAGTTTCGATTGTAGAACCTAAACAAACCAGATACCTGCTTTCAGGAGCGGAGGCCTAAGAGCTGGAGACTCAGAGCTAAAGCTGGCTCAGAATATAAAAAAAAAGAAAAGA
Source organism: Myotis myotis (assembly GCF_014108235.1). Lineage (NCBI taxonomy): Eukaryota > Metazoa > Chordata > Mammalia > Chiroptera > Vespertilionidae > Myotis > Myotis myotis. Next base: position 34,985,977 of record NW_023416317.1, on the reverse strand, counting down.
AAAAAAGGAGCAGTTGGGAGCTTCAGTCCCAGCCTGAAAACAGCCCTCAGCCCCTCACCCAGACTGGCCAAGCACCCCAGTGGGGACCCCCACCCTGAAGGATGTGTGACCAGCTGCAAACAGCCATCATCCCCTCACCCAGGCTGGCCAGGCACCCCAGTGGGGACCCCCACCTTGATCCAGGACACCCTTCAGGGCAAACCAGCCAGCCCCCACCCATGCACCAGGCCTCTATTCTATATAGTAAAAGGGTAATATGCCTCCCAGCACCGGGATCAGCGGAGCCACGAGGTCTCCCGGCACCGGGATCAGCATGACAGGGGGCAGCGCCCAAACCCCCTGATCGCCCTGTGGCTCTGTGACAGGGGGCGGGGCCACAACCTCCCTATCGGCCCTGCTCTGTTCCTGACAGGGGAAGGCGCCCCAACCCCCTGATCAGCCCTGCTCTGTGCCTGATACGGGGGAACTCCCCAACCTCCTGATCGCCCTGTGGCTCTGTGTGTGACAGGGTGCGGCGCCCCAACCCCCCCACCCCATGGGCCCTGCTCTGTGTGTGACGGGGTAGAGCCATAACCTCCCCCTCGGCCCTGCCCTGAGTGTGAGAGTGGCGGCGCCCCAACCCCCTGATGGGCCCTGCTCTGTGCATGACAGGGGGGAGCTCCCCAACCCCCTGATTGACCCTGCTCTGTGCGTGACAGGGGGGAGCTCCCCAACCCCCTGATTGGCCCTGCTCTGTGCGTGACAGGGGGCAGCGCCCCAACCCCAATTGGCCCTGCTCTGTGCATGACAGGGGGTGGCGCTGCAACCTCCCCATCGACCCTGCCTTGAGTGTGACAGGGGGCGGTGCCCCAACCCCCCAATCGGCCCTACCCTGAGCGTGACTGAGGGTGGCATCGCAACCTCCCGATCCGCCCTGCTCTGTGCATGACAGGGGGCAGCGCCCCAATTCCCCAATCGGCCCTGCTCTGAGCCCGACCAGGGGCTGCACCTATGGATTAGGCCTGCCCTCTGCCACCCGGGAGCAGGCCTAAGCCAGCAGGTCATTATCTCCCGAGGGGTCCCAGACTGCAAGAGGGCACAGGCCAGGCTGAGGGACCCTCCTCCTTCCCCCCCCCCCCCCCGAGTGCACAAATTTTTGTGCACCGGGCCTCTAGTGAAGATAATAAAACTAAGTAACAGGTCAAATAAGGTTGCAGGATACAAAATCAATAACAAAATCAATTGTATTTCTATAAACCAGCAATGAACAATCTAAATGTGAGTTTAAGAAAAATAATTATATTTGTAATAGAATAAAAAAGAATAAAATAATTAGGCATAAATTTAACAAAAGCAGCACAAGACTTGTATAATGAAAACCACCAAACCTTGTTGAAAAAAAATCAAAGATCTAAATAAATGGGAAGACATCTCATGTTCATGGATTGAGACTTTATATGTTAAGATAGCAATATTCCCCGAATTGATCTCTAGATTCAATGCATTATCTATCAAAACCCAGCTGTTTTCTTTGCAGAAACTGATAAGTTCATCATAAAATTAATATGGAAATTCAAGGAACCCAGAATCATCAAAACTTACTATTAAAGCTACATTAATGAAGACACTGTGATACTGGCATAAGAACAGGCTCATAGATCAATGAAAAAGGACTGAGAGTCCAGAAATAAACGCTTAAGTTTATGGTCAGTTAATTTTCAACAAGGGTACCAACACAATTCAAAGGCAAAAGAATAGCCTTTCAATAAATGGTGCTGGGACAAGTGAATATCCATTTATAAAAAGAACAATGTTTGATCCCGACTTCACACCGTATACAAAAGTTAACTCAAAATGGCTCACAGACTTAAATGTAAGAGCTAAAATTATAAACTCTTAAGACTTACACAGGAGTAACTCTTCATGGCAACAGTTACCTAGACACCAAAATACAAAGGTCAAAGAAAAAAATAAACTAGACTGCATCAAAATTAAAAACAGTGTGCTATAAATGATCCCAACAAGAAAATTAAAAGACAACTGACAGAATAGGAAAAAATATTTTCAAATCATACATCTGATAAGGGATCTGTATACAGAATATGTAGATAATTCTTATAACTCAATAAAAAAAAAAGACAAATAAAAAAAATGGGCAAAGGATTTGTATGAACATCTCTCCAAAGAAGATAATATAAAATGACTAATAAACACATGAACATTTTAAGTTATTAGGGAAATGCAAATCAAAATTACAATGAACTAACACTTCACACTCACTGGGATGGATGGCGAATCAGACAACAGCAAGTGTTAGTGAGGAAATTAGAAGCCTTGTACATTATTGAGGATCTAGAGAAATTGGTAGGACTGCAAAATGGCACAGCCACTTTGGAAAACAGTTTGGCAATGCCTGAAAATGTTTGAATTATCATACTATCAACAATTCCACTCCTAGGTATATATCCAAGAGAAATGAAAACATATGTCCACTCAAAACATGCACATGAATATTCATAGTAGCCTTATTGATAATAAGCCTAAAAGTGAAAACAATCTAAATGTTCACCAACTGATGGAATGAAGTAATGATATATGCTACAACATAGATGAACACTGGAAATTATATGTAAGTGAAAGAAGCCAATCATAGAAAAAACCACATATTGCATAATTCCATTGGTATGAAATATCCAGAATAGGCAAACACATATATACACAAAATAGATAGTTGTCTAATGAGGATGGGAGTCAATGATAACTGGCATAGGCTTTCTTTTGGGGATGGTGAGAATGTTCTAATTTGATTGTGCCAATGGTTTTACAATTCTGTGAATATATTAAAAACCATTTTAAGTGGCTAGATTTTATACTTTGAATGGGTAAATTTTATGATTTGTAAAGTGTATCTCAAACAATTTTAAAAGGTGAAAAAAAAAAAGCAACGGAAATTCTTTCACTGGTATTTGACAAACAGAACAGGTTGATATGGCCTTCTAAGCTGTGGAAGTCTCATGTTTGAAATATTTTCTTCTGACCACACTCCTATAGGCTAGGACTCCTGGAAGTTTCCAGCCTTCAGGAATTCTATGCCATAGGAACCCTTTTTGGGTGGGGTCTAAGAAATGCAACAGACCTAGTCACATACCAAGAAAAGAAAAATTTATTGGAATCTGGGACCACAAAAGATTCTCATCTCCATGTCTAGGAAACGTAAACATCCAATCTTGATGTTTCTCAGCCATCACAGAGCAATAGTATCATTTTCCCCAGCTGTTTTCCTACCAGTAGACTTACACAAAAAGCACACAATGTTCTCTACTGATTTGATCTATGACCTTAAAAGATGTTCTCTTTTGCTCTATGACCTTAAATATCCGGTCCTTTTTTATAGTCTTTAAAAACCAGTTCTGGACTGGAAGTACTCCAGAAAAGGTCCCTAGCCTACTTTCCCCTATATTTAATAGACTATTTCCCATGAATACCTTAATTTCCCTTTCATTTCAGACAAGATGCAATTTTTAAAAAAATATAGTTAACACTTATTAACACAGATGCTATATGCTTTCTCAGAGAAGGTATATAGCACCTCCACAGCTTCCATGTTTAAAAAAATAAATACATCAATGAGCTACTTTTGTGGCTTCATCGCCTGAATTATAGCGCCCTCTGCTGCTTGGTGTTGCTAAAGACCATTCTCAGGTGAGTGAAAGGAAATCCCTCTTCTCTAGAAACTCTGGAAAGACAGACACCTTTAGAAAGAAGGACTCCATTAAATGCTACAGAAGAATTCAAATGACATAAAAACCTCACCTGAATGGATTTAAGAAAATATGTACAATACATATTTAATAAAACATCTGTCCAAGAAAGTGTCTGAAACACATCCACACAGTAATCCCTTTGTATGATTAGCACTCTTGGAGCTGAGATGAGGCACCTACTGCACCTCCACCTACCGCACCTCCAGATGTGTGAGTATATGAAGAACTGAGAGAAAGGGCCCGATTCCGTAGCGAACCACACATATCCACATCCAACTGTCCAGGTAGCCCTGTCCTGGCCAGCCGCAGCCCCAGTGCCCAGCACACACCAAGCATGCAAACCACGGCTAAATGAGTGCTTTCCTGAGATCCCAAACTGTCCTCAGCAACGGTCCTCAGAACCCCTCACCCTTCCTTGCGCAAACACTGCAGACAGAACCTGCCTACCACGTACAGGTGCTGTGGTTCACGGTGGATGTCAAGATGCAAGGATGTCTTGGTTCCTGTCCTCAATAAACTCCTAATGATAGGAAAGTTAACAAATAAATGCAATTAAATGAGCTATGACAAAATCTGCAAATGGCTATGCTGTCCCCATGAAGTCAAAGGAATTCACAATCCCTACAGCCATGCCATCTGTTAGTGCTAAGGGAGCAATCTTTTAAAAGAGGAGGATCCAGGTGCCAGGAATAAGTGCTGAGTGACACCTGGCAGGGAAAGGGTCATGGCTAACCAGCCAGAGATGACCCCCAAAGCCAGAATCTATCAGCCACATACTAAAATCAGTCCTAACATCAGCAACCTGACTAAATCCATTCACTGATATGGGATATATAACACCCTCAATAATTTTATCTTGAGATCACAATGGAACCTATTTCTATATATGTCACTGGAGAATGATGACATTTTCTTCATCAGGTAACCACAGTTTGCAAGTGCTAATACACTTGCAGGCACACCATGGTAGCAGCGTTATAAATCAACGCATGGGATTTTTCTAATCAGGGACTAGGGAGAGTCTTGGCACAATTCAGAGCTGAAGGCAAAGAGACAATGCTGTGCACAGGACACAAATACTTCCCCAGAAGGGAAATGTGGAAAGACAGATCATTACAATTAAAGTTTCCATTTTCCAATGTAATAACTGCTAAATAGTTTTGAAGGGTAAAAATGTTGCCCACCTCCCCCCTAAAACAGCCCAAATGCATTTAATATGTATCACTGAACATGTGCAAAGATTGCAGTAAATTGCTTCACAAACGCAAATTATTGCAATCAGCATCTTGTTTTCTAGTTCTAAATTCAAAGGCAAACTATTAACACAAGACTGCTAACTCTTGCTATTATCACACTTGCTATTATCACACATCCTCCTTCTAACAAAACCACATTTCCAGATGGACTGCCAAAATTAGTCAAGTGACTCCTAAGAAATGCGACCACACTGACATGCCAGAAATTCATTTAGAAGTGAATGCTTTATTTAAATAAAGGAAACATACACCCAAACACACCTTTCCTTCGGAAATACAAGTTGCTTTATTTACAATTCAACGTGAATTGCAGCTCCGTGAGGCCATTCGCAGGGAGTGGGACAAGACGGGACAGCTGGGCTGTTACCCTGTCAGCATACTGACTAGTCCTCAGAGCCCAACGGGCCGACTCATGAGTGTGGTGTGCGCTAGGCCTGCCTGGGGCTCCTGATAATAAACTCAACCCAGACGAGATATGAGTGATGCAGGAACTTGGTTGAAAGGGTGGTCAGCTCTGTGACATACCGGTTATTCTTCTTTCCAGACTGCTGTTTCCTCAGAATTTGACGTAAGGAACACTAATTTTTGAAAACATCAATCCCCGGCAACACGTAACTCAAGGTTAGATTACTTCAGTGCATTTTACTAGCAACCATCTTACAGACAGAATTATCAGTTGCCAGGTTCATGGACCAGAACTAGCTGCTTTGTTTCAATAAGAAAAACTCAAGGCAGCAATTTTCATGTATGACTGAGAGGGTCTGGGCTCAAAACCGAGGCAAGCTCTGAAGCTAGGAAAGAAACTGGTTCTCCGTGTCAAGGAGGGCTCACCCTGAATGGAGGTGGTCTAGATTCCTACCCCTCAGGAGAAACAGCGGGCCACAGACGTCCTTTCCAGAAACAAAAACAAGCCCTTCTATCTGGTGGCATCTTCCTGAGCACATACAACCCCTAGAAAACAGAAAAGCTACTCACCACTGGCCGGCTTTAAAGGAAAAGTCTTGATCAGCAACAAGCAGGCGGAGCCTCTTCACAGAGGGTGACTCATTGGCTGTTCCACACACCTTAGCTGCCGTCACAACCTTGAGTCAAAAGATGAACTGGCTGAGGTTAGTGTGTACACAATACAAGGAACAAACTGTGGCTTTCTGGTAACTCGGGTTTTTTCAAAACCTACGAAGATGTGGTTTCTTAAAATTGCAAAACAAGGTAAAGCATGCTTTGCTTTAAAATGCTGCCTACCACCAGGTGAACAAATTTTAATTATCTTCTGAGAGACTTGTTAAAATACTAACTGAGCCCTGCCAGTGTGCCTCAGCTATTGAGCACTGACGCAGGAATTAAGAGGTCGCTGGTTCCATTCCCAGTCAGGGCACATGCCCAGGGTCGTGGGCTCGATCCCCAGTAGGGTGCGGTGCGTGCAGGAGGCAGGGATCGATGATGTTCCTCTCTCATTGATGTTTCTCTCTCTCTCTCTATCCCTCTCCCTTCATCTCCCTTTAAATAAGCAATAAAAACATTTTTTAAATACTAATTGAATTTTATTCTACATACAAAAACCATCTCTTGAAGGGACTGTTTAATAAGCAAGCGTGTATGTGCCATGCACCAGGCTGGGCAACCTGAGAATTGCTTAGGGAATGAAGACCTGCTGTAAGCCTGGCGTCTAAATTCTCTGTGAGTACAACCTATGCAAAGTGGAACTATGTTAGCTCTGAACCTGTGTTTGTTCTGAACCGGCAAGAAGTCCATGACATATTGCAGAAATTAAAAGTAACTACAAAACAGATGAATACTCCTAGTGTTCTGACCTCACTGAGTTACTTTCCAGCTCAAAAACCTTCAAGGGCTCTCTAACACTCCACTACAAATATAGAAGAATGCTAAAGGCCTTTGTAACTCATACCAGCTTAAGCTCCTATTGGATCCCTGTGCTACTGATTTACCAGCCAAACTGGACAGCATGCTGGTCCTCAAAGGCACCTGACACTTGTCTACCTCCCCAATGCTGCCTAGTCGTTTGGCATGTGGCACACACTCTCAGTACTGTCTATCAACCTCTTACCCCACCTTCCAGACCTCTGCTGGAGGCCTTCTTCTTCTCTCCATCCGCTCAACTCTACCCATAAAATGATCCGCCTTTATTATCATAGTTAGCCCAGATTGATGTAATTATAAATACTCAAGAACAAGTCTTTCACACAGACCACATGCCTTCTGAGATCATATACTGGGTAGAATTTATATATATATCTATACTAACTTCCCAGGACTAACACACAGTAAGACTCAGTAAATATTTGCAAAATAAATGGAAACTCTAACTTAAAGTCACTTAAAATTGGTTTCTAGAACAAATGTTAGAAGTTTGGGAGTCCTCGTTGCTTAAAAAAAATGTTAGGTGGGAAGGCAGGTCTCCTCAGCAGAACAGGAATCTTATGTTTGCCACACAGTTGATTTTAAATATCTTACTACAAAGACAATAAGAATCATCAGAAGGTTCTCCTTTATTACATTACTAGTGACCCAGTGCACGGATTCGTGTACATTGAAAGGAAATTAATTAGAAGGTGGCCAATGGGGCGGGACTGGGCAAGAAGGGCTGGACACGCCCTGGAGCCAACACCCCCCCCCCCCCCCCCCGCGCAGTCCCTCCCTGGTGTGGAGTGAGCAGGGGAGGGGGAGTGGTCGTCCCTCCAGCAGGTGGGGTCCCTCGGCCTGGCCTGCGGGGATCGGGCGGAAACTGGCTCTCCGACATCCCCCAAGGGGTCCCAGAGTGCGAGAGGGCACTCTGCAAAGTTGCTGTTGTACAGGGTGTGGAACACAAACACAAGTGTACAGTAAACCAGATTTGGGCCAACAGTGCCCCAGCAACAACATAACCCACTGCCAAAGGTGGAATCACGAGGCCCCACAAGGAATCAGGCTCCCTCCTCTCTGGTTTTGGGGTGTGTCACCTGAGAACCGCCGCTGCCAAGTCACTGCAGCTCAGCAGCTCCTGCACTGAGTGTCTGCCCCCTAGTGGTCAGTACGCATTACAGCAACCGGTCAGACACTTAGCCTTTTATATATATATAGATTACTCTCATTTTTCTTAGGTTTCCAGAAATGTTTATTTTGTAAACATTATTTTCCTTCAATATGATAATCTTTAGAAACAAAGCTAAGAGCTAGATTATTTCATTTATAACCGCTTAACTGGTATCTGTCAGACTCATGAACAGAGCTAGATATGTGTAAGCTTTAAACACATCCCAAAGGGTCACCTGGTGGCAGAAAAGCCAACATTCATAATCGCTGGCTGGAGGAGGAAGAGGAACACAGAATTCCAACTGAAACATGTGAGCATGCTTCACAATCACATGCTCATCTATGTGAAATGAAATCACCAATCATTTGCCAATGTCCAAATACAAAATTCAATGAAGAAGGGAAAGAAGCTAAATTTCTATTGAAAAAGTCCTATTTTCATTTGGTTAGTCCCTATGACCAACAATGTTATTAGGTGCTTTATGCCTACTGGTAATAACTCACACACGAATATATCTGTTGCCATTAGTCCTCATAATCTGGGCACAACTGTAGAAGTGGTCACACACAATATCTTGTACAATTCATGATTTTTAATACTATTTTATTTTGTTAATACAAATACTGTACACTACATAAAGATTTCTAGCAAAGTGGATTAAAAACATCAGCAAAATCTTTTTTGAAGACCACATCTTTATTTTATTCTGAAGCTAGTTTCACATGATTAAGATCTGTAATCTTGTTGTGTGCCATTTTTTTCTTTACTTTGATTGAATAAGTAAAACATGATGGAGAAACTTTATGTTTTAACATTTGTACTTGTTCTCATACTTAACGGATCAAAAGATTTCGCAACTGAAACCTCAACTAGCCATGCCCTAAGTTAAAACACATGGCAGGAAATTAAGTTTTCCATAAAATAACATTTAGACTCTTCTACTGTTCAATAAAATAACAATACATTTGCCAACTTTTACTAGCACGCATTTTTAAGGCTTTGACGAAGTCAGCATCTAAAAGGAAATTCCATCATACTGATTTTAAAAAGCTGGTTTTATATAGGATATCTTGATGTTACTGCTGCTACAACAGCCTCTGTACAGGAAATAGGTCTTTCTTTGGGAAACCTAAATGGCTTCCGCTGTTCATTCCCATTCATTCTTTTGTTGGCTTAAAAATTTAGACAAAGCCAAGATTAGCGATGACCTGAAACAAAAGAGGGCACAGAGAATTTCAGAGTTGAAGAAAAACTTAGTCATCAAAAAATACTATGTCATTTTACACATGAGGACACCAAGGCCCAGAGCCATCAGTTCAACTGAGGCAGAATACCATTCTGATGAGTAGAACCTGATGAAAAGATACTGGTTTTACTGAAGAGATTTACTGACAAGGAAAGAGCACAAAATTCTGCCAACTGTACAACTTCTCAAGTGGTTTATGCCTGTCAATACTACATCCTGGCAAATGAATTTTCCTTGTTCCTACCAAAGGCTAACCTATCCACCTGGCTGATCTCTCTGCCTTCTCAAGCCTTCAGTGGAGCAAGTATCCTCTCTCATTCATCACCCCTTTCCCCCCATCTCCACGAGAACACATGCAAGCACTCAGACCTTCCACCTGTAATAATAACATTAGGAGCAAACACCTTTAATCAGAGCTTACCATGTGCCACACACTCTACACACATTAATTCATTCAACCGTCACAGAAACTCTAGAAGACAAGGGTTAGTACTATCCCCATTTTACATATGAAAAAATGTGAGGTCTCACAGCTAGTAAGCAGCAAAGCAGATACTGGAATCCAGGCACTTGACCTCTGTGCTTCGGTGCTTCTCAAAATACAACAGACAAAACAAGCCCCTCCCTTAATCCAGCTATCACCCCATTTCTTTGCTCACATTCACGTAAAAGTGATTCTGGCTCCACCTTCTCATCTCCTATTCTCTCTCCAACACAAGACAGCCAAGCTTTCACTCTCAGCAATGGACTAACACCAGTCATTCTGGTCACCCACTATCCATTTCGCTAAACCCAATGATGACTTCCGCAGAATCCAGCACAGGCGCCCCTCCCTCCTGGAAACTTTTCTCCTGGCTTTACCAACACCCTGCAGACTTCCCTTAGGTCACTTAGATTATTGAAACCCACCTGCTCCTCTTTCTCCTCTCCCCTTCTGGCCCTTCTTCTCCTGCCTGACCTCTAAATGCTGACACACCCCAAGGCTGAGGCCTGGGCCCTCTTCCCTTACTCTCTATGAAGCTTAAACTTTTTATTTCCAGTAGTGAACTCCAAACTCATCCACCCAACTGCTGATTGGAATTTCCATTTCAAACAACACATCCAACACAGAACCCTTTTATCTCCCAAAGCTTCTTCCTTTTTATTATTATGCAAAATTTCAAACATATACAAAACCAGTAAAAACAGTATAAGGAACTTTCATGAACCCATGCTCCAAAGTCAACATGGTATGAGTTGATAAAACTCATGGCCAATCTTGTTTCATCTGTAACTCCATCCACTTACCATCCTCCCACCCCAGGTTATCCCAAGCTGAGCTCTTTACTTCCTCTCCGCCACGCTTGGTCTTCTCCGTGTCAGCAAATACATGGCACCATCATCATCTATCCAGAGTTCAAATCCCAAAGCCAGAAATCACTTGGTTTCCTCTCCTCTCACTAACTGCACCCCCATCTCAATTTGTAAATCCCATTAGCCTTGCCTCTGTCCCAGATCCACCCACTGCTCTCTGACCCCATCACTACCAGGCTACTCTAAGCCGCATCATCTTTCCAGAGACTCTGTCAGTAGCCTCCAACCTGGGTCAAAGCACAGCAAAAACCCAGTGCTCCATCAAGAAAAAGGTAACCCATTAAAATGTAAATCACCTGTCATTTCCTTGCTTAAAACCCTCCCTCACCCTTAGAACAAAATCCCAACTCCTTATCCAAGCCCACAGCTGTTAACACAACCTGGGCCCTGCCTACCCCTCCTCCTACCACCTTCCTCTGAATAGGCCAAGCAAGTCCCTGCCTCAAAGCTTGGCTCCTGCCAGTCCCTCTGCCAGTAATGCTGTGCACCTGTCTGGCTCCTTTCTGTATTCAAGTCTCGGCTCAAATAGTACCATTTAAAATAGCCTGACTCCAGCCATTAGCCTGGTTCCCTTCCTTCATAGCTGTGGGAACCCGATCAGAGTACGCTGGATGTTCAAGGCTAATTTGAGTGTGGGGGCCCTGTCCAGAGTATGCCGGATGCTCAAGGCCAATTTGCCATAAGCAGGTGCAAAAGCAAGGTCACAGCGATTACTGTACGCAGTGCGCAGGCGTGCCTTTCTGTAGCCCAAGTACTGATGTCACTATTTGGCAAGAAGCCTCTTTTGTCTAAGTTGGTATAAAGATGTGCTGCTGACCAGCCAGTGCATGGATGCTCAGTATGGCTCCTGTATTAACAAGAGCTGCTGTGTGCAGCTACGTTGTAAGGCTACTTTGAAGGACTGCTTATGTGATGGCTCCTTGTTAGCAATGGCTACTTGCTCTGCAATAAAGACTCTCTTATATGCCTATGACTTCTCCTATCTTCTCTGTCCAATACGCAGCATCCATGAAGGTCCAGTCTCTGGCAGAGGGGCTCGGACCCAACAGGTGGCATAGGTGGGCTGGATAACGGAGTAAGTACTCCCAACAACTGGTTCAGGAGACTGTGCAGACTCAGGAGCAAGTGCTCCTGACAACTGGCGTCATGAACAGGATCAAGGAGAAACTTACTCTGACAATGGGCGCAGCGAGCAAGGTGAGCAGGGTTCAAGAGTAAGTACTCCGACAATAGTGTATATGACACCTGACATTCTCTGGTTTATCTGCACCAGGATGAAGCTCCATATACAACAGGGGCTTTACCTGCCTCATGCACTGCTGAGTCCCCTGCACCTACAACAGGGCTGGGCAGACAGCAGGCACTTGACACATGTCTGCTGAATTTAAGATAAAATACTTAATTTGACTGGGTCCCCTGGGGGGAGAGTGAGGGGAAAAAATCTTGCCTCTTAGGTCACTTAAATTATTGAAACGCACCAACACTAAACATTTAGACATAAACAAGTTAAGTTCTGGGCATAGTTAAGAAGCAGTAGCATAGGCAAAATTCTTTCATTACCAAACTCTCCCATCAAATTCATGAACAGAGTACATCTTGCTCAGTGGGTCAGCTCTCTGCAGAGCTAGGCACAGTGTGACCCCTCCAGTGAAAACTTAGTTTTGCCTGAACAATCCTTACTGCATTACAGTATTTCTACTCTTATCTTTTTGACATTTCTAAGGCTACCCAGTCTGCTTATTCTTTGATCCTTGAGGAAAAACTGTGAGCTCAACACAAACAGTCAAATGCCATTCAATTCAAGAGCTCAGTTTCCTGCATCAGCGTGACTCAGACTGGTTACTTTACAGCCTAAAGAAAGAAGCATCAACATCATAATATGCTCATTCGATAAGTTCTCTATAGGGAACCCAAAGTCTAGTAAGGAAAGGACATTTCTGGGTGGGTGAGTGGTCCATTCTTCACCTACCCAGGAGGAGCAGCAAGGTCCTTTGGCTTAAGAATCACAGACTTGTGCTGCAGCTTCCCTCTGGCCCTAGGAGAAGCCATTCCTTATCTCCTAGGCTCTGTGCCTCCTCTTATGTAAAATGCAGATGCCAGCCTATCCTTAGGCTACCTCACAGACTTGAACTGAAGAACAAATGGCATATGGGGAGTTTTGTAAAGTATACTTGCAATTCAAATTAAAGAAAGAGTGGTAGACGAGACCATGTGGTGGGCCAGTTCTATTATGGCCCAACATTTCAACAAGTCCAAGATCAGACTGGCTCACCCCTGATGACCTTATACTGCTGAGGCTATACATCTAGCTGTATCCAGCTCCTCCCAGCTCCCAGCTCTCATCCTGTTTAGGAAAGAAGGGGAAATTAGATATAGAAGGAAAGGAGTTGCAATTGGAAAATTCTTCCGCCAAGGTTTTGAAATTAGCCCTATACTTTCTGACTTTTCAGCTTTAAAATTCTCAACTTTTCAATTGCAGGATTAGAGTTTACATTAATCTTCGTAAACTTGGCTCAAAATAACCCCCTCACCAAAAGTCTCAATAATTTTGTCCTGTAAAATTCTGAAACGGCTATCCTAATTCAGAGATTGGCAAACTATGGCCCACACACCGTATCTGGGTGTTCTGATAAAGAACACTGTATTTGATCCCAGCCACACCGATTTGTTATGTGTTGTTTATGGCTGTTTTCACTCTGTAGAGGCAGAGTTTTCTAGTTGGGGCTAAAACTGGCCCATGAAGCCGAAGACTATCTGACCCTTTACAGAAAACCTGCCAAATTCTGCTATAGTTCTACCTGCCTCAAAATATAACAGAAAAGAGCATAGCCCAAGACTGTTAACCCACTTTTTCTTCTTCAAAACTGGCAAGGTTTCGCTTTTTAAAAAAGAAATTCTAACAAATCTCACATTTACAGAATCAGCATTTTTTGTGTGTGTTGGATAAACCTAGAAAAGGTATTTTCAGATTTATCATCAGTGGGAAAAGTGTATTGTCCCACACATCCATATCTATTATGCTGCACTAATTTTACATGGGTTCTCAGGAAAACATTGAATTCACAAGCATACCGCCCTCAGTCCCAAAGCAATTTTCTGAAAAGAAAACCAGCCTGAAAAGTGTAGCCTAAACAATATTCTATTACACCAAAGAGCACCCAACTATGTCTTCTAAAATTTCAACTACTGCAACAATACAATTTCTGACCTTGCTTATGAAAGTGTATAAATCCTTCCTTGTATTAAATATTTTTAACTTAGAACACTAAGCTAAATATATCCAAATAAAGAATCACTCAAAAAGCAAAACATATATCCAATTTAAGTTTTTAAAAGAAAATGTGGTTACTCACTGAGGTAAAGGGTGAGGATCCTTATTTCCCAGCCCTGACCCCTTCAGGTGGTGGATTAGCTTTCTCTAGTTTGAATTTGGTAGGGAAAGGTCAGCCCATGTAATAAGAGCTCGTCCACCTTCCTTTCTCAGATGTTAGTGTGTTCTCCCTTGATGAAATAAGTTGTTCTAAAGTAGGGATAAGAACAAGGACTTTGAGACATGGTGTCAAACATAAATAAGAAAGAAAAAGGAAAGGTAAGCTATTCATAAGATGTGGGCTCTAAAAGAAGTTCTAGCCCTAAAATATAAACCTATGCATCATACTTGTGAGGATAGTTCCCTCAGTTGCTGCTATATTTCCTTCATCAAAAAATTAATCTGTTCATCCCAAGTTTAAAGGGAAAAATTTGAGTATTTCACTATCATTTTTTCAAATCAGTTGTCACATGGCCTGTTCAGAAAAGTTCTAAACAGAAAAATTACCAACTTTCCCTGACTATCCTTCGAAGGGAGAGAGCTTATCTAGTACTTTCTCCATAAACCAGTCTTAACTGTGTGCAAACCATCCTGCCTAGGAAAGCCTGCTACAGCCCAAAGATACCAACCTCCTGTCGAAGGGCATTTGCAGTTCTCTCCAAGTGATCAGTCTTCCTTTTGGATTTCATTATGCTATAACAGAGAGTCAAATTGGGTTAGTAAGCTAAGCATTATCCTCATAAGAAAGAATTAAATTCGTTTGCCCTGTAATATCATGACTATCCAAAATACAATATAACATTCTGGGTCCTAGAAAATGGTCTATAAAAATTTGTACATCTAACTAAAGTTTAACGATTTACTGACACCATGCACATTTAAGCAGTCTATTATGTCATGGCTTCAGGAGTTTGATATGCCTCCCATGACCATCCGCAGGTCAGGTCTCTGAAAATCAACCTCAAATGACACTGAAGGTCGGTAACTCACCTGGTTAGCGTAAGGTGGCGCAAAGAGCCACGTGTCGATTTCAAGAAAGCAGCCTGGGAGCAGATGGCTCCAACAGAGCCTCGCAACAACCCAGGAACCAAGACAGCAGCACAGGCCATGGTGCTTCCTGCGCAAACAGAACACTGAAAATTAAAAATGTTAAGAAAAAGTGGGGAGTCTTTAGGGGCCAATGAAGAAGAGTTTACATTTTTGTTGGTGCTGTTATGAGCTGATCTAATGGCAAAACAATTAAGGGCCTCGTTCACCCTGACAAAATTTCTGCCATTATTCAGAGTTGATTCAACTGATCTCCACAATACATACGAATGCAATTATTGGTGCCACCAAATATTCATGTTCCCTATTGGTTTCCAAAATCTCTGACCAAGTTCACATGACTAATCGTACACCATTACAGGGGAGTAGATTTGCTAACTGCCTGATAGTTGTAGTCCAATCAAAGAGCACCACTAAGTCTTTAATGTTTCTTGTTTAGATAAAGTGCAGGGAGAAACAAACTGAGGTCCACAGCACTGAGAATAAACAAACTGCAACTACATGAGGTAACAGATGAATATTACAAACATCAAAGTGAATGAAAAGAATGAAAGCAGCCACTCAAAAGAGCACACAGTCTGTGGGTCCAGTAATATAAAGTACAGAAAGAGACAAAATTAATCCATGAAGCTAGAGATCAAGTTAGCAGTTACCCTTGGGGAAGTAGTAGTGATAATGTCTTCTCTTAATCTGAATGATGATTGCATGGGTGTTCTCATTTTGTAAAAATTCCATCAAACCACGGAGGACTTTTAGGGCAGTAAAAACACTCTGTATACCATAATGCTGAATATATATCATTACATATATTATACATTTGTCCAAATCCATAGAACATACAACACCAAGAGTGACCCATAATGTAAACTATGGACTCTGAGTGATAATGATGTGTCAATGTGGGTTCACCAACTGGAACTACAATACCACTTTAGCGGGAGATGTTAATAATGGGGGACTGTTGATAATGGGGGAGGCTATGCTCTTGTAGGGACAAGGGGTATATGGGAAATCTCTGTACTTCCCCCCAGTTTTGCTTTGAACCTAAAACTATTATAAAAAATTATCTTAATAAAAAAATTTAATCAAGCTGTCCTCTTAGGATTTATGTACTTTTCTGTTTCTAAGTTATATGTGAATAAAAAGTTTAAAAGAACAAAAACCCAGAAGGATCCCCAACATTTCCATGTCTAAAAACTACTGGCCTATCAAGAAAAGTACTGAGTGGGAGTCAGATGATGTATTTTTTTGATGTATTCTGCTTTCCTCAGCCAATTTTTAAATATTTCTTTGACTAAGATGGCCACTTTTAACACATTATATTGCCTATCTTAGTCAGCTTGAGAATAAATAAAGATGTACATGAACACTCTTTTTTTCTAAGCTCTCTGGAAGGCACTACATAAATTAATTGTAATACATTTAGTGTTAGAAAAATATTCAAGCTACATGTGCTTATGTTCCTACTCCATACTAATTCAACCCTTCATTTGACAAATATTTACTAAGAGCCCATTATGTGGCAGGCACTGGGAATACAGACATGAACAAAACAAAGGCTTTCTTAGGGAGCTAATATTTTAAAAGGTAGAGACAAAAGATAGACAAAAGTAAATAAATCAGGTGGTGATGTAAGTCATATGTAATTTATTCAGTTATAACCAAATCGTATACAAGAGCCACTGCTTCATAACCAATCTTTAGATAAGGTAAAAGATCTATTTCTTGCCATAGTATGATATGGCATCATTGTGGATAAATAATGCTACTTGCTATTTTTTCTTTTGCATAAATGAAAAAAGTATAATGCCTCTTTACCTCATGCAAAACTACTAAATGTAGTTTCTCTCCTTTAAATATGCTAAACCAAAAAATGCTGTTAATCACTGAAAGAAAGAAAACTTACTTTAGAAGTCCATGAGACTTTTAGGAGTCATTAAGTATATGGCTGGCCAGCTGACAGATATGCAGTATTTTGGTCCTGGTATTATATTGAGACCTTCAGATATACACTGGTTGGAACCCAGACCAATGTTTCCACACACTGAAATTCTCTCACAAAGCTCCTGCAATGACAGAGACAACGTATAGGAACATTGTTTTGGGCAACTGTTAAAAAGAACTACTATCTCCTATTGCAAATGAAAAGGCTCATTATAATCAGCAGGCATCGCCTCACAGTAAAACTACTCTCAATTTCCCCCCTTCCATCAAGTCTTCCTCTCATCTTTCTGTTTTTCTTTCTTATGATTTTTTTTCCTCTTTTCTTATTCCACCCTATGAAAGCCCAGACCAATGGCTGGAATGATACAGTTAGTGTCATATAAGGCCAAGTTCCCTAATAAAATTTAATAGATACATAGCTTAATATGAAAACAGTGCTCTGCTCAGGATAATTATAGCTAAAATAGTCCTCACATAGATACGGCTTTTAGTGATTATGCTGTTTGAATGGTCTGCTGCTCAAATGAACTGGAAAACAAAGACATGTTAATTTTCAAAAGCTGTTCTCTTTAAAATTCTAAAATCTTGTTTTGTAATAATACCAATGACCACGAGTGCCACCTACTGGTAAATACAGGGTATTTTTTTTTATCAAATTGTGTTCAAAGGGACTTCCAAAGCAATAAGGTATTTTTTTAAAAAAACTACCTATTTTGAGAACCAAGATGGCAGCATAGGGAAATGCCTGTACTTGCTGCCTCCCACAACCACATCAAAACTACAACTAAAAGACAAAACAGTTATCATCCAGAATCACGGGAAGTCTGGCTGAGTGGAAGTCCAACAACTGGAGGGAAAGAAAAAAGCACATCTCGACTGGTAGGAGGTGCAGAGGTGCAGAAGAGCAAAGGTACAGAGGTGCGCGAAACTGGGTACGCTGTTGTCTTTTTCAATCGGGGTGTGTGGGGGGGGGATACAAACTCTTGACTCCTCTGAAATCCAGTTCCGGGGACCCAGACTCCTATGGGGAGAAACTGGACTGTCTGGTATCGGGCCGGAACACGAGGGCGGCTTTCTTGCAGAGGTGCTTGCAGCGGTCATTATTCCTACACAGGGCCACAGGACACAGAGACCCAGGGACCTATTGTGGCAGGGCTGACAGGCAACCATTGCTGTTTGCACTGCCCCAGTGATTCCCTGAGACCACGCCCCACCCAATTTACAACCCCACCCAAGCTGTGGGAAGAGGCTTTTGCATATGAATGGCCTGGCCTTTTGCAACCTAATCTAACAAACTGCAACTGGGTCAAAGAACCCCAGAGCTTCCAAAAGAAGGCCTAAGGCTCCTTAGCAGCCCGCACTGCTTCACAGCTGCGCTTCATCTGGGCACCTCCAAACCCCAAACAAAGAGGAGGAATCTGCAGATCTCTCTGTAGCTCCTGCTGGGTGGCCTTAGGCAGTGGCTGACTTTGTACAGTGGGACCTTGACTTACTAGTGTCCCGACTAACGAGTTTTTCAAGATATGAGCCGTCTCTTGGCTGATTTTTTGCTTTGAGTTGCGAGCTAAAATTAGGGTTATGAGCCAGCTTCAGATAACCCACCGCTAGTTGGCGCAGCGAACGTCACAGTGAACGCCACAACATCAGCCCAGCATCACGTGTCTCACTCGTTCACTTTATGATTTGACATACGAGTAATATGAGTTACGAACTCCGTCACAGAACGAATTAAACTCGTAAGTCAAGGCCCCACTGTACCTCCTTGGAGATCCAAGAGCCAGTGTACCCAGTGGTCAAAGAGAGACCACCAGATTACAACTCTTCAGATCCTTAAGAGACACACTCAGGGGGCAGACTCAGTGAGCACCAAAGCCCCATTGAAGCAAGTCCTGCCCCATAAGGGTGTTTCCAGCACAGCAGTTCGCCCATTGTAGACACAACTGGTCCTCACAGCCAATTGGTCTGGAGGTCAATTCCTCCCAGTGATATCAACAGCAATCAAGGCTAAAGTACAACAAGACTGTGCACACAGCCCACAAAGGGGTGCACCAAGAGCATCCACCTCAGGTGACTGGGGAGGCTGAGCTTATAGGACTCCTAGCACACAAAGCCACTCTATCAACACAGGGATGGAGCCAAAATGCGGAGACAAAGAAACATGTCACAAATAAAAGAAATGGAGGAAAGCAAACTACTGGATATAGAGTTCAAAACCACAGTTATAAGGTTACTCAAGAATCTTCTAGAAACCTCCAAGAAATTTAGCGAGACCCTCAAGGATATGAAAAAGGACCAATTAGAAATTAAGCAAACACTGACTGAAATAAAGAATAATATACAGAGATCCAACAGCAGACTAGAGTATCCCAAGAATCAAGTCAAAGATTTGAAATACAAAGAAGCAAAAAACACCCAACCGGAAAAGGAAAAAGAAAAAAAATCCAAAAATATGAAGACAGTGTAAGAAGCCTCTAGGACAACTTCAAGTGTACCAACATCCGAATTATGGGGGTGCCAGAAGATGAGAGAGAGAGCAAGATATTGAAAACCTATTTGAAGAAATAATGGCAGAAAACTTCCCCTACCTGGTGAAAGAAATAGACTTACAAGTCCAGGAAGCGCAGAGAACTCCAAACAAAAGGAATCCAAAGAGGACCACACCAAGACACATCATAATTAAAATGCCAAGGGCAAAAGACAAAGAGAGAATCTTAAAAGCAGCAAGAGAAAAACAGTTAGTTTCCTATAAGGGAGTACCCAAACGACTGTCAGCTGATTTCTCAACAGAAACTATGCAGGCCAGAAGGGAGTGGCAAGAAATATTCAAAGTGATGAATACCAAGAACCTACAACCAAGATTACTTTACCCCGCAAAGCTATCATTCAGAACTGAAGGTCAGATAAAGAACTTCACAGATAAGAAAAAGCTGAAAGGTATCCTTTAAGAAGAGGAAGAAGAAGAAAAAGGTAAAGATACAAATTATGAACAACAAATACACATCTACCAACAAGTGAATCTAAAAATCAAGTGAATAAATAATCTGATGAACAGAATAAACTGGTGAATATAATAGAATCGGGCATAGAAAGGGAGTGGACTGACTATTCTTGGGGCGGGGTGGGGGGAAGGGGTGTGGGGGGTGCGGGAAGAGATTGGACAAAAATCGTGCACCTATGGATGAGGACAGTGGGGGTGGGGGGTAAGGGCAGAGGGTGGGGTGGGAATCGGGTGGAGGGGAGCTATGGGGGGGAAAAAGAGGAACAACTGTAATAATCTGAACAATAAAGATTTAATTTTTTAAAAAATTACTGCAAGCAGCAGAGTAAAGATTTAAAATGACTGTGCTGGTTTCTGTTCAATAAGTATACTCAATTTATTAAACAATTACTGGGGTGCCAGGTACTACATTAGGCCATAGAAACGCAATAAAGAACCAGACACAAGGTCCTTGAAGCTTTTATTACAGTGTGTGTGACAGATAATAGTAAAGGGATAACTGATGAGACAATTACTGATTACAATGAGTAAGATAAAAGAAATAAGAGTATCTCAGTTAGAGTGTCATCCCAATATACCAAGATGGCATTAATAAGTGGAACCAATGAATGCATTAAGTGGAACAACAAATCAATGTTGTTTTTTCTCTCTCCCTTCCTCTCTCTCTAAGCAAAAATAAATAAATAAGTGAAGTGGAGTGGGTGGGGTAATATCAGGAAAGGTCTCTCTCAAGAGACATGAGCTGAAACCTGAATGATGAGGAAGAAGCAGTCAAGCAGATGTTAAGAGCAGAGCACTTGGGCAGAGGCCCAATCACAGTCACACCAGTGTGTTAAGGAACCACAAGCCAGCGCGACTGAGGAGCTAGGTGAGCATGATGTGAGATGAAGTCAAGCAGACAGACGTGCCAGATCACATCAGGCTACAGTAAAGGTATGAACTTTATTCTAAGGGCAATGGGAAGCAACTGAATAGTTTGAATAAACCAGGAGAGGGATAAGATCAAATTTACATTAAGGACTGCTCAGGCTGCTGTGTGAAGAACTAACTGATCATAGAGGGGCAAGAGTTGAAGCAGGAAGTCAAGTTAGAAGGCTCTAGTGTAGGATTAAGCTACAAAGATGACAAAAGTAGATAAACATGGAATATATTTTAGAATTAAGGTCCTAAGACTTGTTGATAGTTTGAGTGGATGAAGAGAGCAGTGAGAGAAAGAGAAAAACCAAGAGCGCCTCAAAGACCATTAATGCACTGAAATAAAGTAAATTCATAGAAATATCATGGTATCCGCTGACTTAGAATCCTAGGTGCCACTGAAGAAGCAAAGGGGCTCTTGGCATTTGCTAAGTGAACCTAGTGGCATACAAGTTATTTCAAGAGTACTTGACTTGGAATCCATGGAACAGGGCTCAGATATGACTTTTTCCTGCTTTTTGATCTTGGGCCAGTCGCCTCTTACCATTTTTAAATGGGAATGCCAACGCCACTTCATTGGATTGCTCTGAGAAATAAATTTCTATGGGAAGTGCCTGGCAAACAGGAGTATTACAAAAAAAACAAGCCAAATTCATTACCCACCCCTCCCCACCCACCCCCACCCCTCACCAAATAATCTCCAGAGGTAGTGGTTTGAAACTGCTAATAAACAATTCCCTTTAGCCTGATAATCAACAGGCACTCATAAAATAGTTTCTATGACACAATTATGACTTATTTCTAAGTCTGATCTTATGTTAAGAATTTTGATCACTGCTATTTTCCAGATCAGTAGTGTTAACATTTTATAATTAAAAAAATTTTTTCAGCCATAAATGATCCTATAGCAACTAGTAAGTCTGCTTTTGTCATGCCTTCGGGATCCAAAAATGTCTCATAACAGAATATTTTCATTACCTTTTAAGGATAAGTATAAAGTTTAATAGTCATTGTAATTTTTATTTTAAAATGCTGTGGGGATTTTTAAAAAATGGCATCACATGTTTGGCTAAGGTTTTATTTTCTTCAGCACAGTATGAACTCAAAATTGGGAACCAGCACTGCTCTGAATCTGAAGAGCTTCATGGCCATTTGTTTAATCTAACTCTGCTTCAACACCATCATATCACAGATGACACTGAAGTTACGAAACACCTCAGCCGTAGGCAAACTACAGCCCGCGGGCCGAATCCGGCCCGTTTGAAATGAATAAAACTATTGAAATAAAAGACCGTACCCTTTTATGTAATGATGTTTACTTTGAATTTATATTAGTTCACACAAACACTCCATCCATGCTTTTGTTCCGGCCCTCCGGTCCAGTTTAAGAACCCATTGTGGCCCTCGAGTCAAAAAGTTTGCCCACCCCTGGTAGGTTCTGGGGTCAGACAGATCTGAGTTCTCACCACAGCTACTGCCACTTACAGCTTTGCTTATTTAGGCAAGTCTCCTTAGCCCTTAAGCCTCGTTTCCCAACGTTGAAGATGGGATTAATACCTATACCTCATTGGACTGCTATAACGGTACTAGAGGCTCGGTGCACGGGTCCCTAGACCTGCCCCGCGGGGATCGGCCGAAATCGGCTCTCCGACATCCCCCGAGGAGTCCTGGATTGCAAGAGGGTGGTTCTCGGGTAACACACCCCGAAAACGGGCTCCCTCCTCTCTGGTTCCTGGTGCATCACCCAAGAACCTCAGCTGCCAAGTCACCGCAGCTCGGCAGCTCCTGCGTTGAGCGTCTTGCCCGCTGATGGTCGTTGTGCATCATAGCTACCAGCCGGTCAGCCGGTCGGCAGTCGCTTAGGCTTTCTGGTACAGTGCCTGGCACATAGTGTCAATTATTATTAAGTGTTTCATTAGTTTTCCTTCTTCCATTTTAGGTAATACATACTTGAAGAAAAGTTGGAAAATTACAAAGAAATTAATATTTTTAAAATTACCCTAAACCCCTGTAACTTTTAGGACTACTGGCCTCAGATTTGAAGATTCCCCAGATAATTGTTTTTGACAGATACAAATTGCTTTCTAAAAGGTCTACTGATTTATACTTCCATAAAACAGGTATGAATGACTGCACTCATTGGTGTACATTCAAAAATGGCTCATCTTTAAATTTTAGGTACTTATTCCCAGAAGCACTGAAGAACGAAGGATGGTTCCCAACCTCAAAATGTTCACGGAGACTACCGAATAAGACACTGGAGATTCTCCCGTGGCCTCCTGTCCCCAAGAGGCTACTGGGAGATATCTGGTCTACGGAGATATACGGACCAGCCCCTGGGCCGAGCGCTTGGCTGGAATTTCTCCTTTGCTCAGACAGAGCAGAATCATCTCAGTTAACCCATGAAAGGTTTGAAGATGTCTCCTAACTTCTGGGTCGATCTTCAGTTATGCAAAGTGGACTATTTGTGAGGCATTTGAAATAATCTACTATAACTCCTTTAATGTAATTTCCAGATTTTCTCCTAAAGATTTCTCTGCCTCTAGATTTTCAAGTCTTAAAAGGGCTAACCCAGGTGAAACTTCATTTGTGTGCACAAAATTGGAAGCTTCACGTAAGCATTTGAGTGTGTATACATAAGTATGCATAGGAATGTGTACATATGTATTATGTGAGAATTAAGTATGGTACGTGTGACATGTGATGGCTGAACCAAGTAAAACTCCTAATTCCTACACAGAAGTAGAATGTTAGATCTGAAAGGGACCTTGTAGATCATCTCTAACCCAACCTTTTTTATTCAGAAGAAGAAGTAAGGCTCAAACAGAATGTAAGTATCCAGTTCCGAGTGCTACAACAGCCGATTTCTGGACCCAGATCAGCTTCTCCATAGCGTCTTTTCCATGGCGCTGCAGTCCTTCTCTATCAAGACTTGATTTTCTACTTGGTAATGAAACACTACCCCATAAATCAGTTGTACCAAAACAGGCACTAGCACCGTTTCCAAGGCAAAGCACCTTTTATTTGCATTTCGCTTCAAATATAAAGAGGCATCGAGGTGGTAGTAACTGTCTGCTGATGCCACCCATTCCTTTTACAAAGAAGAAACAAACTGTGGTTCACAGAAGTTATGTGTCCCCAGGCTTTGGGGGCAGATAGGTTCTTCATTTCCTAAGTGTATAACTTTGGTCAAAACACCCAACTCTCTGTATCTCAGTATGAAGATTCATAATATGACATAACATCTAAACTCCCAAGGTTGGTGGAAGAACTATACTTAGCGCAATACCGGGCACAAAGCGAACTCCCTGTAATAAAAGGTTACTACTGTTATTATAAACCATTATAGTAAATAATGTCATATGCTTGGCAAACAGAACTAGAACTCCACCTGCCTCCCAGGTCTTGGTCCTTTCAGCAACACCAATTTCGGGCATTTGACGATAATCTGGGGTGATGAGCAGACGGGGATATACCTGAACAGCCAAGAGCAGCCACGAACTACAAGCGAGGCGTCACCCAGAGCGCAAGGTCACCCGGCGAATCGAAATTCCAAGGGAGCCAATCGTCGGTCGCCGGGAAGGCACCGAGATCCAGAAGGCGGAGCTGCTCCCGCCGCCGAAGACCAGGCGAGGCTGCGGGCCCTCCCCCAGGGGCGCCGAGGGCCCAGACTGTGCTACCCCGGCCTGCTGCGGGCTTCGGCGGGGGCTGGTTACGGCCTAAGGTCCAGGGACATGAGGCCGGCAACCACAGCCCGGCAGCAAGGTGGCTCCGCGCCGCCGACACTGCCGGCACCGATCTTCCAAAAGAGAGCCAAACTCCGCCGGGGCCAGGAAGCTTCCGGTGTCCCCGACGTGACGTAGCAGCAGCGCGCGCGATCCTCACATGCTATTGGTCACTTCTTCCGTTCAATGGGCGGAGCGGTACCCGACACCACTGAGCAGCCAGCAAGCTCCTGCACTGTCTCCTTGGGCAGTTCAGCCATCTCCATGGTGACCAGCCCGGGTCACCCATTTGGCTTCCAAGCCCGCCGTTGCGTCATTGTTAGGCGCCGGAAGCGATCGTTCCTGCGCCGGGGCGTGGTGGCTTACACCTGGCTAGGGCCGGCGTCCTCGAAGTTAGGCCGACCCCGGTCGACTTCGGCCGGTAGGGGCCCCTATCAGGCCCCAGAATAATGGCGGTGTTTCACGACGAGGTGGAAATCGAGGACTTCCAATATGACGAGGACCTGGAGACGTATTTCTACCCCTGCCCTTGTGGCGATAACTTCTGCATCACTAAGGTAACCTCAGGTCCGCCGCCCGTACCCACGCGGCTCTTATTATTCACGCCCTTTTTATCCTGTGTATGGATCCCCCCCAATTTATAGTCTCAGCTGTCAATGGGCATTTCCTTCTGGCCTTTACTCAGGCCTAGTGGGGGAGGGGAAGGGAGGGGCTGGATGGCGGGGAGCATCAGACTTCTCGCCATCCCCTCCCCACTTAGCATCCCTCTTCGGGTTCACCTTCCTGGGTATTTCTTTGCAGGAAGGGACGCGTTTTGTCTTCCCAAAGATTTTGAGGCGACTGAACCTTAACCAACCTTCCGGAGTATTTCCCCGGGTGACGCTGCCAGGGAAAATTGGGGTTGGCATTTCTCTGGGAAAGCCTCTTTGACCCTCACCTACCTTGTGGGGGAGGCAAGTCACGAAGGAGCTTGCCCCTAGGGGTGGGAGGGCTTGGGAGGAGTTCGCAAAGGGAAGGCGATGCTGATCATACAGTGTTTGATTTTGTTGTAGGAAGATTTGGAGAACGGGGAAGACGTGGCGACGTGTCCGAGCTGCTCTCTCATTATAAAAGTGATTTATGACAAAGTAAGGGGTCAAACTTTAAAAGGTGGGGGAGTGGGGGGAAGGTTGTGGTGCAAGAACCTTGAGCAGTCTCTAATGTGTACGTGCAGGAGAATGTTTTCTAACAGTGTGTTAGGTAAATGCTATGTTTTTTAAAACCAATTTTAAAAACCATTAGTAAACAGCCGTATCGTAAATTAAAATCTTAAAAGCTCAAATGTCCCTCCTTTGATTGCAATGTATAAATACAGATGTAACCCGCCCTTCTCCCGAGCATTATCTCAATTCGTTGAGGTTCTGCTTCCCAGGATATGTCGACAGTTTGACTCAAACTCACAAAAATTCTTTACAGGTTTCAGTGGTTTTTTTCGTTAACAGTAATTAAAATTATTCAGAGCACCTAGATTTATTTTGAAGGGAACAGTTGTGTAGTATTTCTTACTTGGCTTAGATAAAACTCTATATTATATTGTTTGAGATATAATCATAGTTTCAGATTTACAATTTCATTTTAGTCTTCAGTTGTCCTTCTGTTTTTCCTCCAAGGACATTAAAAATAGAAAACTAAATAAATGTTATTACTGCCCATCCCAACTTTTGGTCAGTACTTTGAACAAAATCTTAAACTTAACATACTTTTTTCTTTTTAAGATATAATTGACATGTAACAGCTTGACATTTTTAAGGATGACCTCTAACAAGATTAAAGGAAAGGTGGGAACAAGGCACTTTGCCTCATGAGAAAAGCAGGCTAGCCCTAACCGGTTTGGCTCAGTGGATAGAGCATCAGCCTTCGGACTCAAGGTCCCAGGTTCGATTCCGAGAAGGGCATGTACGTTGGTTGCAGGCACATCCCCAGTGGGGAGTGTGCAGGAGGCAGCTGATCGATGTTTCTCTCTCATCGATGTTTCTAACTCTCTATCCCTCTCCCTCTCTGTAAAAAATCAATAAAATATATTTTTTTTTAAAAAAAGAAAGAAAAGCAGGCTATAATTTAGGCTATGATTAGAAGTTTACGGATTATTCTTGTATTAAAATGTGTTCTGGAACAAAAAGAACAGGTAAGTGAGGTCAAGAGTGCTGGTATGAGATCGTGGCAGGCCTTATTGAGCAGAGATGGAGCGTGGTAAGGGAGTGAGCTCCGTACACATTAGGGTTAAGAGCGGTTGGCAAAGGGAACGTTCAGTGAAGAAAAGGCAGAAACATGTTTGGTTTTATCAAGAAACAGCAAGGAGGCCAGTGTGACCAGAGCAGAGTAAATGAGGGTGGGACTTGTCCAAGATGAATTAGTGCAGTGGGGCCGATCACAGAGGTGTTGTGGGACACTCTAAGGCAGCGGTTCTCAACCTGTGGGTCGCGACCCCTTTGGGGGTCGAATGACCCTTTCACAGGGGTCGCCTAAGACCATCGGAAAACACATATATAATTACATATCGCTTTTGTGATTAATCACTATGCTTTAATTATGTTCAGTTTGTAACAATGAAATTGGGGTCACCACAACATGAGGAACTGTATTAAAGGGCCGCAGCATTAGGAAGGTTGAGAACCACTGCTCTAAGGACTGTGGCTTTTCCCATGAGTGATAGAGAGAACCAATGGAGGATTTTAGAACAAAGGAATGCCGGGAACCAACTCGTTTTAAAACAGAGGTTCCGGCTGCTTAGCTCAGAATAGACTACACAGGAGCAAGGATAGAGACAGGAAAACCAGGTAGGAGGCTGTTAGACTGATCAAAGGAGGCGATGTTTCCCTGGGACCAAGCTGCAGCAATGGAGGTAGTGGGAGTGGTTGGATTCTAGATACACTTTAAAGGGTAAGGATTTTTTGTTCTGTTAATTTTCACCTGAGGATATTTTTCCCATTGCTTTTCAGAGAGAGGGGAGAGAGAAAGAGAAACATCAATGTGATAGGACACATCAACTGGTTGCCTCCTGCACACGCCCCAACCTGGGAGCGGGGAGGGAACCCACAACCCTTCAGTGCTCAGGCTAATGCTCTAACCCTTGAGCAACACTGGCCAGGGCAAGGATCGATTCCTTACTGGATATAGGATATGAGAGGAGTCAAGGATGATTTCAACATTTGTGGCCTTCAGAACAGGTTTAGGGGCAGGAGTTGGACATACTATGTTTGAGAGGTCTGTTTTTCATCCAAGTAGAGCTGGCCAGAAGGCAGTTGGATATGTAAGTATGGAGTTCAAAGAGTGATCGATTGGCGCTATAAATTTGAAAGTTATCAGCATATAGCCTTTTAGTTGGAAGAAGTAATAATTTTGAAGAAAACAGACATTTGAATAGCCAAATATTGAAGTTGAGAACTTTTAGTGTAAGTACTAATTAATACAAAAACTTAAAAGGTGTGGCAGTGTCTTTATAAATGTGATTTCTGAGAGATGGGTGCTCTGTAGTGAAGATAAGCATGTTTGTTTACAAGATAAGGTATTTTATATTAAATATGAATTCATGACTAAAAACGGATTCAGTTCGAAGCTTATAAATCTGGTGCTGACATTGACTCTTTGAACAAAGATGAAGTGATGGAAAAACTTAGAGCTGGGTTGATTCTGTAACAAGATGAAAATTTACTATTGATGCATTTGTGACACACTCAGTGGTTAAGGTAACTTTCTGTTCGTTCTTAGGAGCAGTTTATGTGTGGAGAAACAGTCCCAGCCCCTTCCACCAACAAAGAATTAGTTAAATGCTAAACAAGGATTTTCGGGATCCAAATCCTGAACATTCAGGACTGAGCCAAGCTGGAAAAATCAAAAGCAAAGTTCCTGGCTTCCTCGTGGTACAACTGCTTTGTAGTTTGCTGCTGTGGATTCTTTCCATCGGCTCTGAGTTCATCTCCAATTAAAGAAGCAAGTCCATGACATGACATACCTGGATTTCATGCTTAGAACTTTGAATTGGAAAAAGTGTTCTTTATTTTCCACATGAATTTAAAGGAAGATAATTTCAAGTCAGTGCTTTCATTCCCTCAGTCTTGTTATTTTTATCTTATACCTAATTTATTATCTGATAACATCGTCTACCTCAAAGTCATTAGGATTCCTTCTTTTAAAACAGGATTTTATTTTTTTAATTGGTTATTAGGATTAGTAAAATTAGGCCTTTTTGAAATTGACATCAGGTTTGGTATTCTCACTTAAGAAAATGAGTTGCCTTGTCAGTACTACTATGATGTTCCCACTCCAAACCAGTCTTCTGGGTCCGGCCATTAACAGAATGTTCCTGTTCTGTTAGGCACGTCTTTTCCTTTGTACTTCATGCTCTGAGTTATGGTCATGGTATTATAGAGATAACATAATAAGCTCACAGTATTTTTTCCAGAGCTAAAAGTTAGAGAGAAAGAAAAGTCAAAAAGTAAAATAGTCAGAATATGGAGTTTCCTTGTCAGTGTTCTGCTTGTTTCTTGAAAATCGGGACAAGACAAACAGGAAAACAGCCCAGGAAGTGAAATTGGCAACAGAATGACGGGAGAAAAACAAGGCAGCTCAGTAAATTAAGTGCTTCAATGTTGTCGCCAGATCAGAGCAAATAATATTTCTGTATCTGGGTTCTTGTTTGTTACTTGTAGACATGGTTAATACAAGTGCATTCTAGATAGGGGTTAATGTCAAGTCTTCATGGCTGGCGGCAGAACATTTAGCATTCCCGCAGAATCAAGTCACTACTCCTAAAGGTAGAACTTTTACAACTCTTACAGTTGCTGAGGAAGAACTTAAAAATGAGATGCCTATTCTCAATTAGTATGCCCCTAAGAGCACATCTAATAAGCCTCTACATGTTGCAACCAAACCAAACATTCACTCTTACAGAGAAATGTTGCCCTGGAGAAAAATATGCAGAGATAGGCTCTCAGTCTTCCTTCGCTGCAGTGCTGAGAGTAGCAAGAAATTAGAATCACTTACATGCAAATTCAGAAATTCTCTTTATATACACAATTTTGCTGTGTGTATAAAGTTCAAAAAAAAAACAAACCAAACACTGATGTCTGGCAGATTGTGTGGGGAATGCCTCCTACAAGTAAAGAGAAAAACCCCTGCCAGAATGTGAACATTGTGTTACTGGTTGATAAACATGCTACACACACTCACTGGGATTTAGAACAAGTGAGTGGCCTTTTTTTTTTTCTTTGCCAGCCAGCAGCATGGCCATGTGTAGCCATTAGCTGAGACATAAAATAAGTTACCAGAACTGTGTGCCGGGAGTACTTGGTACATTACATGCAGCATTATGTGGCACATTCTTGATGTGATGAGACATCTCATTGCTGTTGGGGACGCTGGTGCCCCAGAAGTCATCCACATTTGCTTTGGAATCAGTGATGGCTCAGATGAACAGAGCAGGTGCTGACTTGATTAGAAAAGAGCTGCAAACAAAAACAAACTGCCCATATGCAAATGTTGATGGCTTTGTAGATACCGATGATGTTAGCTCCCTCAGTTAATGATGAATTTCAAATAAGAACAGGGACCCTTGATACAGGCCTGTGAGCACAAAAGAGCAGGGGGGAAAGTGGCCCGAGTTCAAGCGTTTCAGGAGAAAAGCATAAACAGCTATCAGTGATCAGTGATAAGCTGCAATCATGGGAATGATTTTGTTTCCAAAGCAACCGAGTCACTAAATTTGTTAACTGCAATAGAACACATCAGGATTTAATTTAAATTTCTGTAAAGCAGGGAGTAAAACCAGGGTCTTTCAGACGTGACTAGAGTTCTCTGTGATATATGTGCCTTACTTAACTCAGCAGACCTTTCTGGAGCACCTCTGAGAAATCTGTAATTCAGCCTGTCTTACTAGCTTTGTAATCTTTGGCAAGGCCAGTGGATTCTTTATCTGTATACTTAGGAGACTGAATCAGGTGAGTTTTAAACAGTCACTTCAGGCTTCGTAACTTGCAGGAGCTGAAATGGTCATTGAAACCTTTATAAACTCAAAACTGTCTAAAACATGAATTATAAGAAAGAGGCTTCATTCTTCAGTAACTTGCTGTTACCGCACTTCTGAGTTTGAAAATTGTAAAGTCAACTGTGTAAATGATTATGCATATCCTTTATACATTCAGAATCATTTTCTTAGAAAGCCCTCAACATTTTTTATGACTATATATTAATTTATTATCAGAATAAATGTATTGGCATGCTCAATAAAGTCAGGTATTTCAAATCTATTTGTTTTCATGTGGGTATTCTTCCATTAAATCCAACATTTTGTAGTTGAAGTAATGTTATATGAGGTGGGAATTTTTAACCTCCTTTGGGGCATTGTAAGTAGGTTTCTGCTATGAACAGTGGAGTTTTTCAATAGGAAAGAAATTGTCACTGTTTGTACAGTCTGGTCAAATGGGTTTGGGCTCTGGAATTTTACTGTTACTTGAAATAAATAGACACAGTTTTGAACCAAGGCAAAGGTGACATTGTTAGGTGAGTAATTCAGTTTATTGCTGGGGGGGAAAAGCTTATTTAAGCCTGATGATAATTCTTGCAATGGTTTCAAAGCCTAGCCCTGGTCCATTTGAATCTCAGTTTCTCCACTGTAATCTTCAACAAGTTACTTAAGTCTTTTTGTATTTCTATGTCCTGGTCTGTGAAATACAGACCATATTGGTTCCTCTTTCCTAGGGTTGCTCTGTGGACTCATTCATTTAGCATGTGTTTGCAGAGTGCCTGTTGTCTGCTAGGCACGAGATGAAGACAAGCAGGGTTTCTGTCGTCATGGAGCTTACTGCAACTAGAAGAGGAAATACCAGGCAAGGTTACAGGCTGGTTAGGGCCTGGAAGGAAACAAACCAGGTGATGTATTGGTAACTGCGGCAGGTGCCTTTGTAAAGGGTAGACAGAAGGTGTTTCTGGCTGGCGCTTTTTCTGAGACCTGAAGGATGAGAATGACAGCT
The DNA here is from genome assembly GCF_014108235.1 of Myotis myotis. Taxonomy (NCBI): domain Eukaryota; kingdom Metazoa; phylum Chordata; class Mammalia; order Chiroptera; family Vespertilionidae; genus Myotis; species Myotis myotis. The sequence goes on along the minus strand of NW_023416317.1, from coordinate 34,954,402 downwards.
TTGTGAAAATAATTAAATGAGGTAATGACTATAAGAAACAGCATAATGCCTGTCATATGTGCAGAAAAAGATCATTATAATTTCAAAAGGAACTCAACATTGCTTTGAGCATTGACAGCATTCTTAGAATAAGTATGAGAAGTGTGAGTTATTGAACAGCCTCCACACCTTACTTAGTATTTGGAGGGGGGGGGGGTGGTTAATAAGGCCTCTAGATCAGCAGCCGCCAACCTTTCAGACCACCACTGCTCCAAAGGTTTCCTTAAACCAGTGTTCGTCAACCTGTTGAGCCTCATGGACCACCAGTTGGCGACTGCTGCTCTAGGTGAGTCTGATGCAGCTGTAGTTTGAGAACCACTGGCCTAGAACTGGTTTTCAAACTTGGCAGCACATTGGAATCACTTGGGGTGCTTTAAAACGCTAGCTACCCCGGAGAGTCTGATTTAATTGGCCTGGGTGCTGCGTGGGCATCAGGATTTCAAAAGAATCTCCCTGGTGATTCTAATGTGCAGTCAAAGCTGAGAACCACTAGGCTAAAAAAGCAGAAAATTCATAATCACAAAGTAAAAAGACTCAATTTTCTTAAAGTGGTCACACCTGCTTTGCATGGGGAACAGTGTGTGGGCTCAGTGGGCCGCACACTTTGTGTTCATCATGCAGTCGGCCTTTAAGTGACCAGAGAACTGGGCTAATGAACAGTGGGAGAGCCCCAATATGGGCAGCCTCTGGGCTACGCCCCCTATTGAAACAGGCAATCACACTAACAACACACGCTGGCTGTTAATTACACACCTTACAGAAGTGACAGCTTCTGCAGGTGTAAGTAATTAGGGTTTCTTTAACTCCATTCGGGGAGGCCTGCCATTCCCTACTTCCCATAGAACAAATTACTCATGATTACGTATTTGGGAAACCATTTTCCAAATTCTTTCTTGTTAAGGGTTTAAAACAAAGGACATGAAAAAGAAATCAGAGTTAAAAATACTATTTCCAGCTCACAGAATGCATACAATGGGGGGTGGGGGGTAAGGAGGCAGCAGAATCTCCCACCTTTCTTTATGGACTTGCAGAAGAGTCCTAGAACTCACGGGGAAAAAACACAATTCCTAATAGAATTCAGGATTAATATTGGTCTAATTCTAGGAAAGCATGTTAGCATTTTTCTTTTTTAAAAAATACATTTTTATTGATTTCGAGAGGAAGGGAGAGAGAGAAACATCAATGATGAAAGAGAATCATTAATCGGCTGCCTCTGGCATACCGACACAGGATGAAGCCCACAACCTGGGCATGTGCCCTGACTGGGAATTGAACTGTGACCTTCTGGTTCATGGGTTGATGCTCAACCACTGAGCCACACCAGCTGGGTGCATGTTCACATTTTTCAAAAGAAAAATGGTCGCCCCTAAAATTAGGGAAGAAAATCACTAACCAGCCTTCCCCAAGCGCTGGTGCTGGGGGAACAAGTTTGAGCTGGCAGGGAAAGCTGAGTGAGACACATCCAGCTGCTGGAGGTGAAGCCAGGGAGGGGCTAGGAAGAAGTCTGAGGAGGTCATTGCTTCTATGCTGCTATTACCTCTGAGCTCACAGCCAAGCATTTGGTGATGAGCGGGAGTTGCTGTTGGTCAGTAGGACTGGCAGACAGGAAGGAGAGCTGACTTGCAGCAGGAAAGAGGACAAGGTAACCACCCGCACCAGCTGTCTTACCACCTCTGACCTCAGTGATCTTCAGAGTCTCAGCTGCTGCTTCCCTTCTGCCTTGCAAATTTTGCACAAATCTCTCTTTTTGAGCCAACTGCAACCCAGTACCATGTAGGAAGAGAATGCTGGGAAACATTGTTCCAGCTTAGCCATGTTGATGCAGCACAAAAATACCAGAGTTATTGATAGTGAAAAACCTCCAAATCCACCTGAGGATTTTGGTTAAAAGCTGCAGCAAATTTAATCTTTGTATAACCTGGCAAACCTGTTATAACACCTGCTTCCTGAGCAAGGACAAACGCTGGGAAACTGGCCTGGCCTCCAGTGCAGAGAGCAGAGGCACAGGTGGGCCCATTGGGCTGTAGCCAAAGAAGGCAGCTACGTTGGTCGCAGATGGCAAATGAAGGGCATTGGCTGGACCAGGAGGTTCAATATAAAGTGGCTCTCAATTAGGGGTGAATGTCTAGTAATGGCGCTGCTTCAGACCAGGAGGGTCAATACTAGGGACTGAGGTGGACAAGCAGTGCCTATCTGAGACCTGACAATGGCAGCAGGCCCCAGTCACTAGGCAAAGATTTAGGGCCAGACTTCAGTCTTAGAGGGGAACTGAGTTCTTGGGTAGGGTCAAAGGATGGACCTTTGGACAAAGATTAATGCCAAGGTTGAGGGTGGGGAAGGGGGGAAAACACAACCTTGATGGGCACCTTCTGTGATTCAGGCTCTTTACATGAGAGCAGCACAGGCCACTCAGAGTCACCCCAAAGGGGACTGGGTCCAAGTCTGCAATCCCCAGTGGAAGAACTTGAACTATTACTGTAGCTAGCAGGTATCTCTGAACTAATAATTGGTAATGATGACAAGAGTGAACGAGTGTGGATGGGGAATTGGGCCAGTTAATGAGATTGAATGAGATAAAAAATCAAAGCAGAAGAATGTTTGCACATAGTGAGGGCTCAGTGAACAATAATTTAATCTTGCTCCATCAGAAATGCCTCAAGATTATGGTATGGAGAACTTGCCTCAATTTAAATGGACTCAGCCATATGTGTCAGAATCCAGTCCAGAGAAGAAGAACCATAAGTGATAGACAATGAAGGATTTGTTTTAAAGGATTAAACTTTGCATCATTGTGGGAGCCAGTGGTTGCCTTAAGGCAAGGCTGTTATTCCTATATCTGATCTTGAGCCTAAAGTAGCTCTAGGGCAGCCGAACTGATAGTTGGGAAAGAAAGCTTGGTGTGTGAATGAGAGAAAATGCGAACTAGAACCTACATCTGTCTCTTCCCTCCTCCTTGATGTTGTGTGTGACATCCAGGGGAAGAGGGTGCCCTCCCCTTGGAGTTGTATAAATAAGTATTTGGCCCAGAACAAGGCAAGCTAGCGGATCAACCACAACGTGCTTAAGCACCCAGTTTCTAGTGCCCTGCTCCAACCTTCAGAGCATAAAAATACCTGCGGCTTTGCTTCTGTCTTCTGAATCACACAAAATTTCTCTGGTGGTCAAAGCTACCCCAGAACCACTCAGGGAAAGGGATTCTGGAAAATGTTCTGTAGTCCGAGCTTAGCTAAATTGTCACCAAAGCATGGGTGGGACACTCTATTTGTTCTAAAACACGGAAAGTGATAATAGCATGACAGCATTTAAATCACACTAATGCTGATATTCTTATTCCCAGGTTAACTGAAACCCAGTCTCTGCCAATGTGTCAACCAGGTAGTGTTGCATTACAAACTACCTGGAAATTTAAAAACAGTAGTTATTTAAAAATGCTCTTATGCGTCTGTGGGTTTGGCTGGGTGGCTCTAAATTGCAGTCCTCAGACCAAGGGACTAGCCAGAACAGAGGTGCAAGAACCAATTCCCACTGTGCATGCACATGTCAAGTCTTTGCTTGCATCACTCCATTGGCCAAAACAGTCACGTGGCCCAACCCAAAGTCAAGGGCGCATGGAAGTGGAGGGAGGAAAGGGGTGAATGTTTCTGAAAAGTAATCTTACCACCCCAGTCATTAAATGGCACACTTGGAATCTCCACCTAACACTTGTGATTCCAAATCCCTTTTTTCCCCTTGTGTGGCAGTGTTTGAATAACAGAAAACCTTCCCAAATGATAAAAATGGGGGCAGTTGAAACATTAAAACAAGTCAGCCACCCTCATCTTGCTGGCCAAGCATCAGACATTAGCCCCATGGGATTAATTTTTGCTACATTTGCTTTTTGAGATGAGTAAGGCTTCGGCTATGTTTTTCACATTCAAATTCAGAACCACACAACTCTAGTAATAATAGGTTCATATTTCCAAAGTCTGTCAAAAATACCCACTTGAAGATATTTATTAGCTCTAATTATAGAGAGAAATGGGGCCAGATGCTCATACGGTGTCATTAAAAGTGAGATGTGATGCCCATAGGAACTTTGACTACCCGCCTTACTGCATGTCTGTTTCCAGGTTGCTGGAACTTTGTGATGATTCATTTTGAGTGTTTTTATGGCAGTTCTCTAATACATTTCAGTGGCATCCAATAGTGTGTAGCTAGACCAGGGGTGGGCAAACTTTTTGACTCGAGGGCCACAATGGGTTCTTAAACTGGACCGGAGGGCCGGAACAAAAGCATGGATGGAGTGTTTGTGTGAACTAATATAAATTCAAAGTAAACATCATTACATAAAAGGGTATGGTCTTTTTTTTTTTTTTTAGTTTTATTCATTTCAAATGGGCCGGATCCGGCCCGCGGGCCGTAGTTTGCCCACGGCTGAGCTAGACTATTCCAAATCAGGTGAGCAGCTCTCACTCCAGGTCTGATGTGGTCTGCATGGCCATATCTGGAACTTTGAACTTTGGACCTTGAACAAGTCTGCCAAATATAGCTTGTATGTTCCTAGCAAAATGTGGCCTACTCGGGATTTGCCCATCAGCTTGACTCAGCACTCTCTACGCCAGCCGTGGGCAAACTACAGCCCGCAGGCCGGATCCGGCCCGTTTGAAATGAATAAAACTAAAAAAAAAAAAAGACCGTACCCTTTTATGTAATGATGTTTACTTTGAATTTATATTAGTTCACACAAACACTCCATCCATGCTTTTGTTCCGGCCCTCCGGTCCAGTTTAAGAACCCATTGTGGCCCTCGAGTCAAAAAGTTTGCCCACCCCTGCTCTACATACACCATGCTGTGTTGGGGGAGGGGGGTGGGGGTGGGGGCAGAAAGTTAGATGTGAAGGAGGACTTTCTGCTTGGAAAATTATAAAGATTATTAATAGTTACCCCAAAGATGGATAAGCAGTGCCATTCAATCAGCAAATATGGTCCAAGAATATTTTGTTTATGCGAACTGGGCCTGATCCCTGTGGAAGGGAGGATTTTAAAATATAGGATTATATTACAGGGAATCTATAAGAACAGGATGGATTTTTAAAAATTCAGTAAGTGACCCAAATGTATGTGTTGGCAGTTGAATGACTGGCAACTTGGTTCTCTTTGCCAAACATACCCCTTATTCATCATTAATTTTAAGGAATTACTACGTGGACATAACGAGGCAGAAGGAGCACATGACCTCGGCCAGATGGCTCTGGGATTTGTGCCTTGCACACGTGCTCCTGCACCATCTGCGGGCTCAGTGGGTCAGGGCCCCCGGCAAAGAGGCCAAGGATGGAACTGGTCACTCTCCAGGCTTTGGTCTCTCATCTGTAAAGCAGGAGGGTTTGAAGAAATCATTCTGAAGGTCCCTCTCAGCTCCTTTCTGATGTGCCTTTGAGCAGGCAAATGACTATTCCTGTTCTCCCATGAAGTTGTTCTGCCTGGCCTGCCTGAAGGGGCAACCCAGAGATGCCAGAAAGGACCCCTCTCTAGAATGATTGTGAACTGACAGCGCCGGGCCTGTAGGGGGAGCCAGAGCACCACTAGGCAGACTGTTGGCAGACTGTTGGCAGCCCCAGCGCAAGACAGCTTGCAGAAGGGCATGTGCTGCCAAAACCTCTCTGGGCTTCCGTGTTCTCTTTCCCAAGGGGGCAGCCTACTTACAGCGAATGTCCGGAGAGCTGACGTGCACAGGAGAGGAAAGTGGGCGGTAGATGCCTCCTCCTCAAAGAAACTATTATTTTACCCTACTGTCCCTTCTGAAAACCCACCAACACTATTCCCCCAAACCGCCTCTTTTTTGACAGAACTTTATTGGCAATTTCCCCTCTCTGCTGCGGGTTCAATCCCCAGGGTGGGGTGTGCAGGAGGCAGCCAATCAATGATTCTCTCTCTCCCTCTCCCTTCCTCTCTGAAATCAATAAAAATATATTTTAAAAAAGAAAAAAGAAAAGCTCTCCTGTGACGTGTGCAGCCAGCAGCAGGGGCTGCAATATGTGCAGTGCCTGTCATTCTCCACCCTGACAGCCAGGCTCCGTGTGGTTTAAGGAAGGTTATCTGAGCTGTCGCCACCATGCTCCGTCACCCTCAAACAAATGACAGGAAATGGATCGGGGAGCCCTGTCAGTTTCCTTGCTCCTGGCATCCCTCCAAGGTCCAACCAAGAGAATTTTGACTTCACCTGAGTGACTAAGGAGGTAGAGAAAATCTACTTAAATGTCTCCAGACACACTGAGGAGGAGCATCTGAGAGACAGAAGAGCCCTATCAGTCTGTGCCTATTCTGCCCCTTGCACTCATGAGCTGAATGTTGCTTAGAGCTATGCACCTGGGCAAACAAGGGCACCTGTCACTCTTATGAGGGCACAGAGCCTGCATCATGGGAAGCCTGAGAAAGAAAAAGGCACCATTAGGCTTGGCGCCCGCACCTCGGCTGTGAGTCCCTCCCTACTTAACCCAGTTTCACAGACATCAACATCAGATAAGGTCACTCTTGCAAATGCAGCCTGCGGGGTGGGCTGGAGAGAGTTAATGCCCCCAGGAGTAGCTCTCAACCAGTGAGGGAGGAGAGCTGGTGGGAAATTGCCCCAGCCTGCTGCCCCCCAGGCAAACAGGTCTGGAACATGTTCTTTTTAAAAAAATATATATATATATTTGTATTGATTTCAAAGAGAAAGGGAGAGGGAGAGAGAGAGAGAAACATCAATGATGAGAAAGAATCATTGATCGGCTGCCTCCTGCAGGCCCCCTACTGGGGATCGAGCCCGCAACCCAGGCAGGTCCCCCTAACCGGAATCGAATCCGGGACCCTTTAGTCCACAGGCCGATGCTTTATCCACTGAGCCAAACCGGCTAGGGCTGGAACATGTTCTGTAGGCACCTGAGTAGGGTGCCCACACGGCCCCTGATGCCTTGGCACTGTCCGAGCCCCAGGCTCAGACCCAGTGCAGGAAAGGAGCTCTGCATTCCCCAGCACTGAGCACGCAGGTGGCTCAAAATGTAAGTGTCGTTCACTTTGGGGACTGGATTCATTCCGGCTGCAGTATAAAGACCACACGCCTCACTGAATCCATTCCTCCCAGATTGTAACCAATGTCCTCGCCGTGCCCCCACCTCCTGGTTTGCTTCGAAGCCCACAGGCTCCGGGTAGAATGCGGAGCCTTCTGTGTGGGAGGTGGGGCTTACTCCCTGCCCTCTGCACTGCTAGCTTCCATGGCTCTCGCGCCAGGGGCTGGGAACGTTTTCCCCTTAGTCTCCTTATGTAATGAATTGTTCAGCGTCCATTTCTAGGCAACTCACTCTGACTTACCCGATTTGGGTCTATGCATCATTTTTTAAATATATGCTTCTGCTTTTGCAAAAGTTTCTTTTGATCTCAGTGAACTAGACTTGTGCATTCTTTTAAAAAATGATTTTTAACTTATTGAGAATTCTCCTTCCCTAGCCTAAAAACTCTGGAAGAAGGAAAAGTGACCAGGTCCTCCTAAATTTGACCTCAAATAAGAGCTGTGGCGTGTCTGAATTTAAAGTCTGTAACTTTTCTTGCTTTCATTCTACTTGACTTCAGGCCAAAAAAAGGTTGTCACTTTAGTTCAAGTTCAAGAAGCATGTTTTACGTGTCTAACACAGGGGTGGGCAAACTTTTTGACCCGAGGGCCACAATGGGTTCTTAAACTGGACGGGAGGGCCAGAACAAAAGCATGGATGGAGTGTTTGTGTGAACTAATATAAATTCAAAGTAAACATCATTACATAAAAGGGTACGGTCTTTTTTTTTTTTTTAGTTTTATTCATTTCAAACGGGCCGGATTCGGCCCGCGGGCCGTAGTTTGCCCACGGCTGGAAGTGTCAATACTGTGCTGGGGACTCTGGGTGGGAAGATGTGTAGAATTTGTTTAGTCTAGTGGAGGAGACGCGTGTGTGATCGTTTTCATCCAGAGTGGTCCATGCGCAGCGGACCTACATACACAGACACCAGAAGAGGGACGCTTAAGCCAACCTGGGCGTTCGGGGAAGACTCTGCAGAGATGACACATGAACTAAGTCCAGTGTGATAGTGAAAGGAGAAAAAGGCATTCTGGGCAGCGAGAACAGCATGGCGAAAGCAGAGACCATAAAAAGTGTTGTTTTAGGGACGAGGTATTTAGAGATTTGCAATGAGTGGCAACAAGTGAATCCAGAGGGTGAAGGCCAGGCCAGGACGAACCTTGTAGGCAGTCTGTGTCCGGGAGCCGGGGCATATCATTCTGAAGGTGATGAGGAGCATGGAAGGGATTCTGGAAGGGGAGCATTCTAGCCAGATCCCTTGGGCTCTGATTGTAGATTGAAGGTGCTTGAATGAATGAACCTGAGTTTCAAGGGAGGAGTCAAGGCTAGGAATTATCGGGAAATAGGTGGGTTATTGTTTCACAAATACATATTTTAAGGGTCACTGAATGCTGGGCATGTTCCCATAGCAATTTTAGAAAAATAATTGTTGACAAATTTAGGCCTATTTTGTGTCCCACTTGGAAAAATGTATCAAAAGACATACTCGTTGGCTTTCCTGGAATTGTTTTTGAAATATCTTTGCCTTCCCAGAAACCGGAGTGCACATATCCAACTCTGTCTGAGTCTGTGCTGACATAATGCAGTGAAGATGATATTTTGCAATTTTATTGTTCATGGGTGACTCATCAAGGTCATCCAAGCTAAGACCTCAGGAAACACTTGGGACAAGGACCTAGAAATGTCCTTGGTATATCATAGATGTTTAATAAATATTTATAGGTGTGTTGTTGTTTTTTTTTATTAATTTGGAAAGCGGCCCTCAGAGTCTAGGATTCGCTCTAGAAAGAGCAGTATCATCTGGGTTGCTAATAGTAAGCTTATCACTCAGAAACTTGACTTTGTGCTTTTTGCAGGCCTCCTCCAGTCCAGCTTGAAATTTAGAATTTGTCACTCTTCCAGCTCAGCTCTCCCGGGTATCAGCCAGATTCTGTCACCTTCTGTGTTTACTGACCGGACTAAGAGGGGGAGGATTAGAACCAAGAGGTTGGAGGATTTTGTTTTAAGCATCTTCCCCGTGGGAATGCCTTGAGAAAATCCAGAGGCCCCTCGACACTGTCATGCAATGGCTTCTCCCGCTTATGGGAAGCAGATGGGGTTAACAGGCTGCAACCATTGTTTTAAGCAAAATTCCCAAGCAACTTCCTATATCAGATACTCCCATATGACATACAATAAAGGAAGAAAAACCATTCTAGATCCCATGGGAAGTTCCCCCCTCTCACTTTTAGAAACCACGCTTATTAGCTTTTTCACAGAAATAAAGGAAAAAGAATTTTATTGGATGGTGCTTTGGGGTCACATCTTTTCCCAGAAGGTGCATAATAAAAGAGGCTAAAACTCCTTTGCTTCTTAGAATGTTTGACTAACGCTAGTGGTAGTGGGTGAGATCCAACTGGCAGGCATTCTATACCTTGCCTGTACCCCAAACTGAGTAAACGGAGCTGGTTCTGGGGCAGTGGGAGATTCCTGCCTTTGAGCAGAGGGCGGGAGCTGATTGGATAACATCTGGGAGTTGTTAGCATGGGAATTTATAAGTCTCTGTCTCAGAGTCCTGCCATTGTCATCTCATAATTTAAAAAAAAAAAAAAAAAAAATAGCAGCAGAGCCCAGTCTTGCCTGAGAGAGGAGTCATCTCCGTATACAGACACTTATTGGCCATCCCTCAGTCAACCTCCCATGTTCTTGGCTCACAGAACCCCCAGTGTGTTCATCCCTCTCCCCATTTGCTAGGGTATCTTTCTAGACATTTTCCCAGCTTCCCTTGCTGCTAAAGATGACCATGTAACACAGTTCCGGCCAATGAGACAGTAGGGGAAGTTGCTGTGGGGCTTCAGGAACAAAGCATGCTTTCTCAATAAAGACAGAGATGTCTGAGCAGAGCTTCCTTCTGCTGCCTCCCTTCCTATTTGGGATCCTGCGGCAATGATGTGACGCTTGGTGCTGTGATGGCCATCTTGCACCCAGGAAGAGACAGGTATCAGAATCAGAGCTTACAGGGATGATGGCTGGAAGGTTAAAAAGAGCCCGGTTATGGATGATTTCTGAGCTGTTGCACCAAACATGGAGCTCCCTAGCTGTGAAGAGGGCATGTGAGAGAGCAAAAGATCAGTGTTTCCTCTGCCTCTGGGAGTCGGCTATTCTGTTATTTGCACCTAAACTCATCTGAACTGATGCATCTAATATTGGCAGATCCTAAAACAATGAGCCCTTGTTTTCCCTCATTCTTGTTAGGAAGGTCACTGTCTCACTTCATTTCTTTCACTCACAAACACCAGGAGGCAATAACATGTGGAGATTAAAAGTAAAGGCCTTAGACCCAGATGGACCTGTGTTTGTGACCCAGTCACATCCCTTTCTAATTGTATGGCCTTGGAAAAATTGCTTTAGGTAGGTAAGCTTCACTTTTCTCAACTGTAGAATGGAATAATGCAACGAGGATAATATTGGTACCTACTTAATTGGCCTGTTGTGAAAAAAAGAAGAAATAATGTGAGTGAAGGGCTCAACCCTTGTGCTTGTTATTACTTTTCTTTCTGTCAGTGGGTACATGTTTGTTCATACAGGTCTTATTGTCTATTGCCCAGTTAGTGTCCAAAGCGTTTTTCAACTTGATTTTTCACCAGCTCTTGAAATGTCATTCATCTGTATCTCAAATCCTGTTTTTTTCTCCTTCATGGTAGAATCCATGGAATGAAGCATCCAGCCCTGTGGTAAGTGATAAGGGGAAACAAGGAAGTATGGGTCATAGGGTCATCTTGAGGCAACCTGTGTCACGTTTCTATTTGGATCACTCCTGTTAGGCTAGGGCCAGCTGGGTAAGGAGGCTATGCAAGGGAGTAGCAGATGGGCTGGAGGAGGGTGCTGGAGGCCTGGTCAACTGGTAGACCGTTGCCCAAACCAATCTGTGAGGGGATGTCATTGTCAGGGACTCTACTACCTGTCAAACCAACTCACCACCTAGAGCAGGGGTCCTCAAACTTTTTAAACAGGGGGCCAGTTCACTGTCCCTCAGACATTCCACACATGCGCACTGCGGGCCCGGGACGAGTCGGCTGCTAAGCAGGACAGGCAGCGGAGGCAAAAACACCCGGCAGGCCGGATAAATGTTTTCGGCGGGCCGCATGTGGCCCGTGGGCCGTAGTTTGAGGACCTCTGACCTAGAGCTTTGTACAAGGGGAGTAGTCAAGGATATTCTCAAAGAGTGGACTGGGAAGGAAAATCACATTCCCAGTGAACAGTAAGAACAGGAGCTTCTCATTATTGAGCATCTGCCCAACGTGGGGGAAAATAAGATCTCTCAAAATAAAAGTCGATAGGCCTCCACTGTGGCTTCCACCTGGGTACTCAGAGCTAGGGAGCTGCTTGTCCCTGGTGTATGGTGAAGGCTCACTCTACAATGACAAGTGGGGTCAGCAGTGTGGAGAGTAGAGCAACAGGATGCAAAGTGGAGATGGGGTTGGACAGCTTTGGCACTGTCCCTGAGTGTGGGGAGGAGAAGTGCCTCCGGCTATCGTTTTATTTGGAGCCAGCCTCAGACATACCAGTACTGACACTTGAAGGGCATGATTGGGCTGGCAGCCTCAAAGATAGACTGTACCAGGCAGGAGGCACCTCTCGCTTTGGCCTCCAAACATGTTTTATGGGCTCATGTTGGCTTAGGCACACAAGAGTGAGGTCTGCTGGCCTGGTACAGCCCTGGCCTCAAGCTATGCCGTTGGAAGTCTCTCTACTTGGCTGGCCTCTTACTGTTTATACTTTGGAATCTGGCTAAATTGAAAGCCAGGGATCAGAGTTTATATAAATACACAGGAGTTGTTGCTCTTGCCCCACACAAGAGCCTATATCAGATTGTCCTCATATCCCAACTGTAAAAGAATTGTGTGGAGGGAGTGTGTGCATTGGCCTTTGTGTCTTCGTAAAAACTAGGATTTCACATTTCATCTCTTAGTGCAATTTAATCCCATAGGCTTGGCTAAAATGCTGAGAGTTACTCTGCTAGTTAGCAGCCCGCCCTTCCATGTTGTTCTTATTGTAGCCTGTGGTCTCATTAAGAAAACCTTTTTTGCTCAACCTTTATTAACAGTGAAGGCCTGTGGATTCTGTGTCTCCAAAATAAAAAGGCTATGGGCTACAGTGTCAACATTTTACATTTTGATTTTTTAAATGATTTATTTTTTGTTTATTCCTATTTCTTTCTTAAAAGGATTAGACTGTGCTTACAATGAGAACATTATTATAATATATTATATATGGGGTGTCCCCAAAATATGTATGCACACTTCAATAACTGATAGCTCAATTTTGAAAATGAAATGTATTTTAATAAACACTGCCTTTATAATTATTCAAAATGTTTATATACATTTTTGGGGACACCCTATATATTATATTATTATATTATATTATATTATATTATTTATATATATATATATTGGTTCCCTCTTTTGTTTTTCTTTGCTTTTTGTTATTTATATTAAAGAAACACTATTTTTCTATTTTTTCAAGCTTAAAGTTTCTTTGGTAATACTGTTCTGTTTGTTTTTAAAGAATCTGTAATATTTATCTCTTTCTGCAGTTGGGCCAAATATTCTAGTCCAGGAAGTAGCAAACTATGGCTGTGGGACAAGTCTGGCCAGCCACCTGGTTTTGTAAATAAAGTTTTATTGCAGCACTGCTGTGCTCATTTGTTTATTATTGTCCATGGCTGCCTTTGTGTTATAAGGGTAGAGTTGAGCTGCTGTGACAGAAACTGTAGGGCCACAAAGCCAAAAATATTTTACTATGTAGTCCTTTATAGAAAATGTTTACCAACCTCTACTCTAGTTCATAGTCAGTATCATTCTAAAATATTATCTCACCTAAGTGGATTTATCCTGATTGGCACTGTGTGATGTTGTGCTGCAAGAAGCATTCTCAAGCCAGCTCCTTCTATGAATGACTAGAACTAAATCTCACAGTAAACTCTGGAAATGGTGTAGAGCATGCACCTCAGAGTTATCCTACCAGAGAAATGAGAGAGCTGAGGTATTTTTACACCAACTCTTGTCAGTCATTGATTGAAGGCTGCTCCTGCAGGTGACTTTCAAGGCACATCTGACCCGCCCACATCTTAAAGCAACCTTCTTTGGCTATGGGAAAAATCCTCAGGCAAAGAAATGTAGATACTGACAGCTGGAAAGGAAGTTCTCTAGGAGCCACTAAAGCTTTAAGACCAGAGCGGGTGGGCTGGCGAGAACACTGTGTCACAGACTCTGGCGTTGAAGGGTGAATTTGAAATCCCTTTCGAAATTGTCCTTTAACTTTACTGTAGGATTTAAGATAAGGGTTAATAGAATCATATTTTGGGCTTTGGCAGGATTTATTTTCTAATCATCTCATCTCATGTTTGGCTCTTAGATGTGTCTATTTTCAGGTCCTAACCCATCTCCAGAGGGTTCCCTATATCTGCCTCTATGTGTATCCTCAATATAGGGCCATCTCCCTGCCATGGCTCCAGCTGCCTCCTCAAAACCAGAGCCATATTCCCACCACTACCAGCAGCACCTCTAGTAGCCCTCTCATCCCACATCCACATTAAATGGCATTCCTGTGCCTTCATACTATGGATTCTACCAGGAGAGGAGCTGAGGCTGAGAATTCAAGCAATTAATTGACTTGCTCAGTGCTCCAAATAGCCTCTGGAGAAACTGATGCTGTTCATTCCATCAATATTGGCCAACTGGACTTGGTAATGGAAGGTCATAGAGGGCCAGCTAGAGGAAGAGTGAGAGTGCAATGAAAGACACGACAAGAACATGGATGCTGGAGAAAACGCTTTTTAAAAAATATATATCTTTATTGATTTCAGAGAGGAAGGGAGTGGGAGAGAGAGATAGAAAAATCAATGATAGAGAATCATTGATCAGCTGCCTCCTGCACGCCCACACTGGGGATCGAGCCCGCAACCTGGGTATGTGCCCTGACAGGGAATCAAACTGTGACCTTCTGGTTCATAGGTCAACACTCAACCACTGAGCCATGCCAGCCAGGCTCAAACTTTAATTTTCAAAGGTGAGTCTGATCTGTTAGGTCTGAGCTTTCAAACTGTCACACTAGGGGAGAAGTGATCGTGATGACTATTTTTAAGCCAAATGAAGTCAGGCAAGCTGCTTATATGCTGCGATAGCATAGTGTATTGGTATTACATAGATCTCTTGGTGATGAGGAAATATAAGCATCCCAGACCAATGGAAAGAACTACCACACCAGCAAAGATCCTCACAGTGTTAAAACAGAGCTAGGGACACACTTCTATATCCCAAAAAACACATTTCATGGAAGGGGTTGAAACTGGCAAGGAGATTGGAAGACCTATTCTTTACACAGAAATAGCAGAGGGTTCTAGAATCCTGGAACTATCACCTCTTTGGCTATTGTGCTTAGCATCATCATTGAAATATGTCTGAATCAAGGCATTTTGATAATCAGGGCAGGGCTGGTAGGTGCTTTGGGGTTGTGTAAAAAGTGGTCACAAGTTGCATTTCAAGAAGAGCTTTTAAAGAACAATCATGGAGAGTATACACAATGTGTAACGTGGAGCCCATCAAGGCAGCCCCGTGTCAGTGGGTTGCCTTTGTCCAGATTTGGTGACTGCTCATGGGTCACTTGGTGGCCAACTGGCTTTTTTTCATGTCCTTTCAGTAGAAAATGGATCCCATCAAAATGACCTCTGATAATGCCCAGCTCTGGTGCAGAGATGTCCATCATCATGGACCTGGGGGACTTTGATGTCTATGGGAGTTGGAATTCTGAGTTGGCTGGTGGGATCAACAGCATTGAGACTAAAGAGGAAATAGCTCAGGGCCCCTCCAGGTCTGACATCTGCTTTCACTGCTGTGAAATAGCATGAAGACTATTGGCCTCTAGACTGCTGGCTGAATACTTCTGTCTCCCAATAGGATACTTAATAATGGCAAACTTGGTGGTGATGGTGATGGTGATGAATTCAATCTTAAAAAAAAAAAAAATAACAGCTGAAACCAGTTTGGCTCAGTGGATAGAGCATCGGCCTGCGGACTGAAAGGTCCCAGGTTCGATTCCGGTCAAGGGCATGTACCTGGGTTGCGGGCACATCCCCAGTAGGAGATGTGCAGGAGGCAGCTGATCGATGTTTCTAACTCTCTATCTCTCTCCCTTTCTCTCTGTAAAAAATCAATAAAATATATTAAAAAAAATAACATACTTCAATCATAAAATTCAGGGGGACACATGAAGATCGAACTGGAGAATCAAATCTTCTGTCAGGTTTCTCTACTTTTAAATTGATTTTTTGGACAAAATCAGAACTGAGCCCATAAAGAAGAGAATTTGAACACTCGGTTACACTATGGGGAAAGCTTGAATTTCTTTTAGAACTGAATGGAGGCATCTGTTTTGTTTAAATTAAGGGTCTGTAAGTACCAGTCAGGGACCAAGTTGACAGCCATTCCTGTAATAAAGTAATAAATCATGGGGATCGTTAAGGAAGCAAGAAACACCATATTCTTCCTTTGCTTAACCAATTAAGCAATAAGCCATCTGGGTCTTCCTGTTAATTACTGTCAAACACAACTTATTCAATTGAATTCAGCCTTTTATTTAATTATATTAATTCATCCCAGCAACTTCAAATACCCACAGTACCAATAATAAAGTTCCTTAAAAAAAAATAAAGGTCTTGCTTAATTTTTTTTTCAATCATTAATACCCTTTACAAGCTAATAATACCCTTTATTAGCTTGGTCGCCACCTCAAGATATTAGAGGAATTCATTTTAAATATAGACAAGCCTGAAAGAAGAAGTCGATGGCTGAGATTTCTTCCCTTGATGGGAGGATGGACTTACGTAGATCAGTGCTATCCAATAGAACTGTTTGCAATGATAAATTGTTCTATATCTGTGCCCTCTAAAACAGTTGCCCCTAGCCACATGTGACTATTGAGCACTTGAAATGTGACCAGTACAACTGAAGAGCTGAGTTGACATTTTCTTTCATTTTAATGTATGTACAAATAGATAGCCACAGGTGGCTAGTAGCTACTAGCACAGGTCTAAAGTGCCTTCTGAGGAAGGAGAAATGCAGTGAGTGAATCATTGACTGAAGTAGGAGAAGGAATACATAATTACGATAGGCATTGTTTAGAAACCCTCACTTCCTATCTAGTTTTCCTTATTTGAAACATACTGCATTCTGAAGCAGCCCAAAGGAGACCAGCATCTTTGAGGGGAGGTTTCTAAGCTGAGCATGTGAAGAGGGAACTCTCTCTGGAGGAGAAATGGGCATGAATGGTGTCTTCTGAATAGCAGAACCAACCCCACTCATCAACTCGTATGGTCACACTAGGCCGGGTCCCAGCAAGGAGAGCCAGTGGCTCTGCTCTAGTGGAGGTGTGTTCCTCCCACAGTTGTCAATGTTCAACCTATGGGCATGCTTAGGGGTCCCAGACAGTTCCTACAGGCTCAGAAATGGCTCTATCACCGCCACCCCCCATAAACATTAACACCCAACTCTGGCTCCTCTCATAAGAATTTTGGCTCAGACACTGGTATTTCCCCTCAGAGAGGTTTGCCTCTTTGCAAAGGTTGCTATTTCTGATCCAGTCAATACAAACCCTGTAACAGAGCATCGGGAAAGTTTCTCAAGTGTATGCACTTTTGTTTGTGGGAATCCTCAGTCTGAGCTGAAGCTTCTAAAAACCAATGACTAAAGAGAAGTATATTGCATGAGAATCTGGTTGTGGTTCACCAAATTGGGGAAGGGCTAGGGCAGGGTGAATGGAGGTAGAAAGTTCTGAGAAAATTCTCATTAACATGAAAACGTCCTATCCCACGTTTGCTGCTTTTCAGCTGCTAGGCTGAGCTGGAGGTCTGGTTCAAAGCTCTCTTCTATCTTCTCTCCAATCCTGCTCTTCTCTGCGTAGCTTCCCTTCCTTCTTCTGAGCTAGGGCTCAACCAGGAAACATGAAATTTCCCTGTCCTAATAGGCTTAATCCAGAGTTTTTGGTATGCCAGGCCATATGTTCTCTTTACACTTTAATTTCCATAGTTGGTTACACAGACAATCCAAGGTAAGGCCATTTGAAATAAATTGATCAATTGGATTTATGCATCCTGGAAGTGCTAGCAGAGAATGTCCAGGCCTCTCTTCTTAGAGATAAAAGCAATTATTACATACATGCCCAATGGAGAAAATGAAGAATCTTCTGTACTATGTAATGATCATCTACCAGTGATGAAGACAATGTGTGTATGTATGTATATATATATATATATGAGTGTGTGTGTGTGTGTGTGTGTGTATAGTTTTCTTTTTCAAAAATAGCCAGCAGTCAATGGCATAGGTGCGAGAAGGGAAAGACTTTCTACACTCATTCATGGAGCCTTCTTCTCTGCTATCACAGGAGTACAAACACAGAGGATGTGCTTCATGGGATACACATGCTTTCTTAGCTCTCTTGTCACTGAACTGTGAGGACCAATCTTCTCTTTTCCTTCAGACACTGGCATTCATCGTTCATCCACAGCGCGGACATTGTCAAATCGCCACAGCTGGCTGGCTTTTCCATCACACTGACGCAAGTACAAATCCTTATTGTTTTCCTGCACCACAGCTTCCATGCATTTCCCAGAAAGAATGTGAACAATCATTCCATTCTGAAAAGTGAGAAGGGGAAAAAAAAACAACAACCAGTCAGTCCCCCTCCATCAGTCAGCAAAGAAGGAAATTTCTAAGTTTTGTACTAATCATCTATAATAATAAAAGTATAATATGCTAATTAGACCAGAGGTCCTTCTGGATGATCTTCTGGAGGAAGCCAGGGCTTCGAGGGAAGCCTGGGTCCTGGGTGCCAGAGGGAAGCCGGTGCTGGCGGCGGGGGCGGGGAGGAAGGCCTACTCTTGCAGGAATTTCATGCATTGGGCCTCTAGTTAAGAGAATAATAGAGGTAATGCAAACTGGCCTGGTGAGGAATTATATATTTTGGTGAAAATGTAGTACAGTTCAGGTAGTTCTGAAATGTAGATATTATTCAGAGTCTTGGGGCCTTTAATTTAGTTATCTTTACTGTGGTTGGGTAATTATACCATATCTTAGAGTGTTCTGGTTAGTGGAATGCTCAGTGTAAAAAGTATGTTCAGTCTTTATGTTGTATTGGTGATATTCATTGTTATCAGTGACTTGTAAATTTCTGCTTTCAAAATGATTTAATTTAATCTGTCCTACTATTGATCCTGCAATTTAGTACTGCTGCCACCAGGTTGCAGTAGAGAGTAAGGCTTTAAGGATATACTGAAGGCCTAAGTCAGCCGTATTTGAAAGACTATCTCAAATCTACCAAATTTAATACTGAATCTAGCTATGCCCTTCACAAGGAAAAATCAATGTCTTTATGAAAACTTAAACATCCTTAACCAGCAATGCTAATAATGTCCATTTATTTATTATTTATGTAGTTTTTAGATATAATTCACATACCATAGTATTCATTCTTTTAAAGTATACAATTTGGTGGATTTTAGTAAATTCACAGAGTATATGCAACCATCACCACTATCTAATTCCAGAGCATTTTCATCACTGTGAAAAGAACTGCTATTCATTAGCATTCTTTTCCAATTCCTCCTTCCTTCTAGCCACTAGAAATCACTAATATGCTTCCTCTATTTATGGACTTGCCTATTCTGGACATTTCCTATAAATGCAATCACGTAATATGTGGCCCTTAGTGACTGGCTTCTTTCACTTTGCTTAATATTTTCAAGGTTCATTCTCAACAGCTTATTGTGCGTTCAGCCTACATTTCCAACATATGATATTCTTCTTTAAGAATACTGATGCATAGAGTTCTGTTTATTTTACCCTCTTTGTTCCCAAGAAGAAGTTGAAGGAAATAAAGAGGATGTGTGTATTTATTTCCATGTTTGTATATTTATACCCTAACTTGTTCCAAAAAGGATGTGAGGTGGAGACTGTCACCTTCCTGTCCTAATTCTGTATGGGGGACCCATGCACTCTCCCTCAGTACTTACATTTTATTTATTTCCTTTTTTTTTTAAAGCATAACTTCTGAAAAGGATCTAGAACTTCTCTTTAATCAAAGTCTTAATAAAATGATGACATGCCCACCGTGGAATGTGAAAAGGAAGAAAGTGATGCCTATATTGATATCTATGTTGGCGGTGGACGAGGGGAGAGCCTTTCCATTCTAAAAGCGCCCTCACAAGGTGGTGGACTGCTGCTATCATGCACTCCATGGTCCCACTTGTGAGCTGAGCTAATAAACTTCAAAAGGGGGCTCTCTCCACTCTCTGCCACAACGAGGTCAGAGCTGTACAGAAACATGGCAAATTAGTACATTTCAAATACATACCCAACATTTCTGCAAAGTTGGCTTTACCTCCCCGGGGCCTTCGTGCCAGGCATTTAATTTAAGCAATGGAGGCACAGGTCTGAATGGTAATACTTGACCTCTTGGAAGAGCTTGGGACGTAATGCTGACCACCGGCACCGCCAAGCTCTTTCTGAATGGATTACTTACCTCCTGGAAGTCCCAGTGCTGCTGGTGGATGGCAGGCCCTTCCGCGGTGCAGTTCTGAAGAATCACCTGCTCTCGCCTGACATCGAAGCACAGGTGCTGTGGGCTTCCAAAGTGGATCTCCTTCCTGCCGGTGTGCTCCAGGTGCTGGAGAGAGGGAACAGGTGTTAGCACAGCCAGCAGGACATGTTCTCCAAGCTGGAGGTGAGGCAAGCAGAGCTCACAATAGAGCTGAGGTCTAGGGGCAATCTTCAGGTATTGGGGAGGGAGGTGTGTGGAGTCATCAGTCGCATTATCTGAACCAATCTTTGGGTTAGGGGTTGATCCTGCCCCCTGTACGGCAGCCACAAGATGGAACCTAAAAAGGTTAAGAACCACAACCAGGGAGTAGACAAGTCACCAGTCTGACCCATCCTTCCTGGGCATGGATTCTAACCAGGTGCCACCTGGATTTCTCAGTGTGGGTTTCAAAAAGCCTGACCTGTGATGGGCTATATATACCCATGAGCAACACCCCTAGTTCAAGGCCGGGCCTCTCCCGCTGGGTAGCATGCTGGCCAGTCATGCTCAGCATTTCTCTTTGGATGTCTGTTGGGCCATAACCTTTTGTTGTCTCAGGGCAGCCCTACTCCTCTTGGGCTCTGAGGACTCCAGCCACACCGCAGAGTGGGGCCTCGGGGCAATCTATGGAGTTGGTCTTCAATGCTGTCTCTTGTCCCGCCCCACACACGTCATCCAAGCCTCTATTCCAGGGAGAGGCTCCTGGCAGCCCTGGCACCTCAGGAGAGCTGATGTGCTGCCTCCCACCTCTCCCCAGGGGCGTTTGTACTCTCTGCTTCCTTCTTGCTGTGCAAGCTTCCTCCCTGTGGCAGGAATTTCACAAACCAAATTGCTCCAAGCATGGGAAATGTTCTGAGTGAGGCCAGTGCTCTTGCAAGCCAATGACTCCATCTGTTCTGTGAGTAAGTCTTCCTCTGGCAAGAGGAGCATCTGGTCACCAGAGGACATGAGGCCTGTCTGCTCCAAATCCAGCCCTCCCTCCCCTACACACACACACACACACACACACACACACCAGGCTCCCGTGGTGCCCTAAACATATCAGCTCTCACAGATCCCCATGAAATACCGGGAAGACACAGCACATCTCCTCTGGGCAGGATTCAGCATCAGAGAACTTGCGACCTAAGACTACGAGTCATGAGTCACGGGTCTGAGGCACCACTGCAACACTTGTCAGTGTTGCTGAGCCTACAGCCCCACTCGGGTGACCCACTTTCCCCACTTCAGGTGCTAGTTGGCTAATGATCTCATCGTGCCCTGGTGGAAATCAGCCTGCGTATAGCTTTTCTTTGACCTCTGATTATAGTTTTTAATTTTAATAGGGAGCTTTTCCATAAATGCTGGATTTCAAGTGTCTTTGAGAATGTTGGATGACCTAATAATACTGGACCCAGTTTCAGACAAAACAGAACCTTTTATGGAGGTGGGGCAGGTGCAGCTGTCCTTTCATGTGGGCATGTGCTCCTATTCACAACAGCCCCTATCTACCCAGCTCAAGGTACTCATGTCTTTACCTGCCTGAACCCTGGATGGCCACCATCTGAGCCTCAGTTTCCTCCTCTGTCAGAAAAAGCATTGGCTCAACAGCCTCTCCATTTCCCTTGAGCTCAGATTCTTGCATTCTCTGATGATGGTCCATGTCTGTGCTTGCAGCTGGGGGTGGGGTAGGCAGGGCTAGGCTGGGTCATCACAGTGGGGGACTGAGAGCCATCCAGGGATATAGACCACTGAAAGGAGATGCCCCAAAGAGAAGTGAGGGGCCCCTTGGAAAGACCACTTATAGGTCTTCCCTGATCACTACCCTGAGAACTCTGACCACCCACCTGTTGCCGCCGGCTGTCACTGCAAGGAGCCAGCATCATGGCACAGCCCAGGAGGTCCCCTTCTGCCTGGCAGTCTGCACAGAAGCCAAGTCCGGTGTTGTGGAGCTGAAAGTGGACATCCATACGGAAGTGAATCCTGCCCTCCATGCAAGACACCCTCTGTCAGACGCCATTCCTCTCTCTGGAGTGTAGCTCAAGGTGCCATGTTCAGGCCACAAGGTGAAGGCACTGATCCTAAGGGACAGGCCTCCTGAAGGAGGCAGGCGGCACCTGTCCTGGTGAGGGGCTCTGGGATGGGTTATGGGGCAATCCAGTCACCTCCCTCAGGGCAGGCCTGGGAGCCTCGAGGCCCTGCCGAGCTTGGGCTGGTTGGCCAGGGTCATGAAGACCATCGGAACATCCACGTCCTGTCTTGGGAAGCAGCCCACCCCTCCGCTTCCTCCTCATCTTCCCTGGGTCACGCCTTGCCTTTCCAGAGAACCTGGGCCTGTGCTCGGATGGGTACAGCTCAGGGTAGATGTTGGCCAGAAACCAGTGGAACGTTCGACAACCCAGTCTCCTCTGCAGCTGCAGGCGTTCTGTGCAGTCTGGCTTCTCAGCCTTGGGGAGGAGAAACACACGGCAGTGAGAGAGAGAAATCTTGTTGTACATCAGAACTTACATAGTGGAGGAGGGATAGACGTGGCTGAAGCGGGAGGATTAGGACAGAATGAGGAGACCAAGATCACAGTTCTCTGGGGCTGCAGACAGGGGAGAGGGTCATGTGTGAGGAGAAGAGGGTTTGGGCAGGATAGAGTAGGATGGATCTTCCTTAGAGACATCTGTGGAACCAGCAACATGGTAGGTGATGTCACTCCCTTCCCACAAGCCCTCACATCTCAGTCTACAAAGACAACGAGATCCATGCTTGACGACCTTTCTTAGGCAGCTGGCAAAATGTGAGGGGGCTTTGAACCTTAGGTTGGTGTGGAACAACATCAGGATGGGCCTCGTGGAGGCAGAGCCTGACCCAAAGGCGACTGAGGTGAACTAAGCGGGAATTCACGCAGTGAGGGTGGGGACAAAGGGAATTTACCTTTCGTCCCCTCTAGATGCCCAATTTCCTCCATTAACAGATCATTTCCTTGGGCTACACTATCTTCCCTTTCTGAGGTTCTCCTTTACAATGCATTTGTCCTAGGATGGATATCAAGGTAAGTCCTTAAGATTTTGGTATAAATTAGTGTTTTGGGCTATATTGATAAGATACAAAGAACCCTACCCAGAATTTTAGTACTAAATCCTGGATATTTTTAGGGAAGAGAGAAGTGCTAAGGAGAGAGTCAAAAGACCAAAAACATACAAAAAGAGAGAGAGAATTATTTCTTGGGGTGAGGAGAAGAAAAGAGAGGGAGCTGAAATAGGAAGTCTGTGTCAGAGTTCTAACTTGATGGCCTCTGGCCTGGAAATTGGACTTTGATCTAATTGGCTATGTGAAGGGAATTCAGTTTGCTTTTACTCCTTCCCTCTCTTAGTCCTCAGGTATAAATGTTGGGAAGAGCAGGATCTCAGTCTGCCATACAGAAATGCTCTCTATATGCCTCTCAAAGTGTGACCCCTGAGCACGTGGGTCAGAAATGCCCAAGGAACTTGTTTAAAATGCACATCCCCGGGCCCTGCCCCACAGCCTACGATTCAGTAGGTCAGGGCATTTAATCGGCATCCCACCATTTATCCTCTTTGAGAGCAACTTCTCTAAGTCAGGATTTTCTTGTTTATTCAGCATATTTACCCACCATTAAACCAAAGAGGACTGTCACTTTTTTTTCCTGTCAGGAAATACTGTAGGTTTTTTGATAGTTTCTTGGCATTCTTAGTGTCCATTTGAGTCCTCCCAGCTCTTCTCCAGGGCTGGACTTTGCTAGTAAAGCAAAAACATTCCTTCATAAGAGTTCCACCACCTTCATCTTTCTTGGTGGTGAAACATACTGGCAAATCTACCCAAATCAAATGTGGATGCATGCTGACAGAAAACTTTCCCCTGTACACCATGTCTTACAGAGGAGAAAGCCAGAGAATGTCAGCTCCTTCAGCACTGAAACCCTGGCCTTGTCTTTGGGTGCGTGGGATTTCTGTATCTCAAAATTCAAGGGAGGGTGTTGGGAGGGGGAGGAGGGAGGCAGGAAAGGAGATGGAAGGATAGAAATCATTAGAGCAAAATTAATTGTTAGCTATTGAGATTTAAAGAAAATGCATGCTATCAAACACCTTCAGGGAGGCAGTGATATTGAAATCTTGATATCAAAGTAAGCAATAGGACACTTCTAGAACATGAATGAATAGAAATTAATTTTTTTAATGTCAGAAAAAAGTTCTCCTAACTTACCAGTAGGAGGTGTCGTTCTTATGAAAGTCATCAAAGGAACATTGATCAGAGAATGTACCACTCTCAGCAGTGTGGGTTGATGAGGGACT
Source organism: Myotis myotis (assembly GCF_014108235.1). NCBI lineage: Eukaryota > Metazoa > Chordata > Mammalia > Chiroptera > Vespertilionidae > Myotis > Myotis myotis. The sequence continues at coordinate 34,930,404 of NW_023416317.1, read as the reverse complement.
TGGGGGAGCTGTTACAGCACCTTTATGGGTCCTGAAAAATCTTACCTTTGGAGCCCCCACTCCCAGCACAGGAAACATTAATATGAACCCCTGTCCCACATGAAATAGCATTTGTGTCACTCCATAAGAATTAAGCTGAGTAACAGTTGACCAGTTGAAGAGACAATGTTTGTGGACTTTAATTCGATGTTTAAATTTTTTTCCCCCTGTGGTTGTGTTGGATCTTTTGTGTTTATTTTTACAGCCTTGAGCACTTTGCCCAGCATTAAAAGGCCCTCTGAGAAGACCTGTTCCATCCCTTACTCTCTTCCCAATTTCTCCTCTGGGCCCACGATGAAGGACCGCATCCCATAGATGTCATCCCACAGACACCAGGGGGTTCCAGGCCAAGACCAACGGTAAAGCCCCAAGGAAATGCTGAGAGGGACAGGGGACAGCCCCACCAGGTAGAAGAGCCTTTTGAGAGGGACAACTTGGGGGAAGCACAAGCCAGAAGCTTCTATTTTCCCTCTAGACAGGAGGAAGAGACGCTCCCTGGCCCAGCCTCCGGCTGGTGGCCCTAGAGTAGGCACAGAAGTCCCTGCTGGGCTCTCCTTACCTTGCTCAGGGCGAAGGCCTCTGGGCTGTGCTTGTAGAAGGTTTCTTTGAATGAGTCCAGCCAGGTCTCAGCAATGCGAACCTTGTTCAGCAGGGTGGCCTCCTGGTCAGGTGGGGAGTTAGCCTCCTGATTTTGGTAGATGTGCCCCACCCGAGAGCAGGGAAGGATTTCAACTGAGCCACCGCAAAGCCAGGCCTGCCACGAAAGGACAAAAGACACACCTCTGCACTCCACTCCAAGAACATGGGGCATAAGGGGTCTGCTAGAGGCCACCCACATGCACAGGAAATCATGGGCACAAGATGGCGAAGAGAAGTATAGTCAGCAGGGTGCAGCAGAGTTTCCAGGTGGAGTCCCGGGAAGTGACAAAATAGGAAGAATGGGCGTAGTTGTCCTGGGATGGAACTGGTGGGGTGAGGATGCCACACCCATGCAACTAGTTGAATGCTCTCCCTTGAATCACACACATAGACTTGGCACTCATGGGTTAGCACTCTATTCTCTCTCTCTCTCTCTCTCTCTCTCTCTCTCTCTCTATATATATATATATATATATATATATATATATATTAGTGGGCCAGTGCACAGATTCGTGCACATTGAAAGAAAATTAAGTAACCACAGAACCGCTGCTGCCAAGTCACCATAGCTTGGCAGTAAACCAGATTTGGGGCCAACAGTGCCCCAGCAACAACAGAACCCACTGCAAAGGTGGAATCATGCAGCCCTCGAGGAATCGGGCTCCCTCCTCTCAGGTTCCGGGTTGCGTCACCCAAGAACCGCTGCTGCCAAGTCACCGCAGCTCTGCAGCTCCTGCATTGAGCATCTGCCCCCTGGTGGTCAGTGCACGTCATAGGTACTGGCCAGTTGGATGGTCTGGTGGTCGGACAGTCACTCGGCCTTTTATATATAGAGATATATTTTTTTATTGACTTCAGAATGGAAGGGAGAGTGAGGGAGAGAGAGAGAAACGTCAATGATGGGAGAATCATCGATCGGCTGCCTTCTGCATGCCCCCCCGCAGGGATGGAGCCTGCAACCTGGGCATATGCTCTTGACCGGAATCAAACCTGGGACCCTTTAGAGCAGGCCCACGCTCTATCCATTGAGCCAAACCAGCTAGGGCAGCACCCTATTCTCCAAAGGCTGCTTCCTCAGGGAAAAGGGGGTTCCTAGTGGCTCATGAAGTCTCCTGCTGCAAAGGCAAGGGAAACTATTGTGTGGCGATCAAAGCAAGCTTTCCTTAAACAGTCTCTTCTGCTTCAGAAAGTCCCCTCTCCCCGCCCCTCCTCTGACTCTCACATCTACTCCCAAATGGCCTAGAATTCATTTGACAGGAAGCCTGCATTGCACACTTGGGAATAAAGGTGAAAATGAAAACATTCCTAGCAGAGGCAGCCTATGAACTGAAACATACCGAGGCTGGGGTTCCCAGACTGTGTGCCCAGGTACGCCAGGATGCCCCAGCAAACTCAAAGGGCCCCTTGGTATAGTTTAAATGTTTGAGAGAAACATAGTGGCATCTGTTGGATGTCCCACAAACTACAAGCTCGAGGTCATTCATGGTTTCAGCATTCTATCGCTGTACTTTCGATGGAGAATATCTTTACTGGATTGGGTTTTCAGAAGTTGCTTTGATGAAAAAAACAAATATCGTGCTAACATCCATGTGGAACAGGGAATGAGGGTGGCGGTGTCTGGTCTGATGCCACGGTTAGGGAAGTGTGCAATGTCCAGCGGGTGCTAAGATGTTAGAACAGATACTTACTAAGTTGTTTGGACCAAACTACTCAATATACAGAATGCTTGGGGTTTGCTCTGGTGTGAGCGCTGTGAAAATCACGGAGATGCTCAGGGTGCTGTGAGCGGACAAGGCAGGGGGATGTCTGCACTAAGGTGTGGATGACTGATAAGGTGGGCAGGTTTGATAGTCAAGTTCATGGGGGAGGCTGGGGGCAAAAATCAAGGTAGGGCATGAGAGATGGGGAAGGGGAAGACACGGGAGGCTTGATGCACCACATTGAATGACTATCCTTTCTCTTCAGCCTCATCCCCCAATCAGTGGCATTTCTATTGACTGCCTCCAACCTGTGACCACTCATGGTTCCTGGGTCCGCCCTTGGAGCAGGGCATACCTTGAGAGACAGTTCGAGGTTTTCACCACCCCGCAGTGACATGAGAGGGTCATACGCTCCAGTGTTTTGGAAGTAATGTCTGTCCACGGCCACGACCCCGCCTGGCACCACAGGGCTCCTGGAGGGAGAAGACAGGAACAGACCACATCAGGGAGGCTTGCTGGGGCTCCAGGGGCTGAGGGAGTTCATGCTTTTAATGGCAAGACTGGAACAAAACAACCATGTCAGAAAGCCCAGTATTTTATGAAAAAAGAGCTGTGGTTGCCTGGGCCTTTAACTAGCATACCCATCCTCAGGTACTGCTCCTGTAGGGCCGCACCTCAGGATCCCCTGCCATCTGGCTTGAGGCCCTCTGTTGAGACCTTTGGGAAGAAGGCCCTGGTTAAAATAATATGCCCTAAGGCAGGGAGCACTAGGCCTGGACAAAGAGCAATGGCCAGCTCTGTCCACCTCTTTCTTCCCTCGCCCCTGCCCTCACCCATTCTGTTTGCTTCATGACCCATGACCATCCACCCCAATTCTAAGATAAATCCACCAGGGACTGTGGAAGTAGCGAGGTCCCGCCCACCCTGGGGGAAATACACATGACATTTAAATGTGTTGAATGTTTAAATGCTAGCTTAAACACAGGAAATTAGAAGCCCGGAGTAAGGGAATTAAGAGAACAATAAAATCTCCCAGAAAAGTATAAACAGGAAGAGGTGTAGCCAGAGGCATTTGAATAAGTGTGTCCCTTCATTCAGGAACAATTTTTTTTTTTAATGGGACAAATATTCATGCAGCTAAACTCTGGATATGTCTCAAGATATAAATGACTCAAAGTTCAGACTTTTTTCATAACCAAGAAAATAGCATTGCATTAACAAAACTTAGGTTATTAAAAATACTAAGTTATACCAGAATACTGAAAACCAGGATTGTATATTACTTGATACAGTTTCCAACTGTACCACTTAACTATTTGTAAGATCAGGGTTAATTCCTGGAGGAGAAGGGCCCAGCGCTTGTTGTTTGGGGATCTGAGAGAGGCAGGCACCTTGCCTGCTTTCCACGTGGCTGCCCTGGGAGCCCAGCTACCCCTCACCACCCTCTGCCCCAGGAGACAGGGTCCAAGCAGCAGCATGGGGCACCAGCAGTGGTGGGTGCAGCTCCCTGAAAGCATGGGCTGTGGCATGGTGGCCAGGAGCGGATGAGGGATTTCGGCAGACACTGCGGGGAGGGTACAGGCTGCAGTAGGCCAGGCATGCCAACCCCACCCCAGAGGCCATGACCAGGGAAGGTGCATTGTGGTGAACACCCATGCAGGACAGCTTGAGCCGAGATGGGGCACTCCCTCCCCACAGAAGCCTGGGGCTCAAATCAACTCTAGGGAAATAGGGAGAGGTGGTGGTTGCACAATATTGTGAATGCACTAAATGCTACTGAATTGTTCGCTTTTTAAAAATTAATTTTATGCTATATGAATTTCAGCTCAATGAATTACTTTGTTACAAGGTGGATAGGGAGATATCACTTGCTTCACCTGGCTCATTGCTCTCAGAACCCAGTGCAATGAGCTCATGGAGAAAACGGTGAAGAAGTCCCCCCTGACGTCCCCGCTGATGGCCAGCATCAACCTTCAGACAGGTGAACAGCCTTCAGGGGACTCCAGCCTCTCTGTTGAGTCATTTCCAGCCTGTCTAGTCTAGTGAAGTATGGTCCTGCTCAGCAGACCCTGGAGCAGAGACAACCAACCCTGCTGCTCCCTTTCAGAATTCATGACCCACAGAGTCCAAGAGCTTAATAAAATGGTTGTTTTACAGAACTCAGTTTGGGTTAGATTTGTTCTGTGCCAGAAGATCTCTAGAACATCTACTTGGTTGTCCAAAAAACAAATACTTGAGAAGCAACCCATAAAATCAGATATATTTTGATACTTATGGTGCCTTAACATTCACCTGGCTGAATTCTTCTTTTTTACTGAGAAAGGACCTGCAGCCAGGGAAATTCCAGTGTTACCTGGTGAGACAGAGCTCGGTTAAGATCCCAGCTGAGGCTCTGCCACGGTCTCACACTGGGATTTATTGAAGGTGTCTGGAAGAGCTTCACCAACTCCATCAACATGACAATAATGACACAGCTGAGTGCCTGGCACTCTCTGAATGCTTTTTATATATTAAATCATTTAATCTTTTTTATATGCATTTTTTATTTCCTTTTTCAAGGTGAAAGGATTAAGAACTATATTAACTCATTCAATCTTAACAACGACCCTATAAGGTTTATAATCATCACTGATGGATTATTATTTTTTCTTTTTCTTTTCTTTTTTTTTTTTTTTTTTTTATCACTGATGGATTATTGATGCAGGTTCCCTCTGGGAAGGTGAGGATAGGTAGCTTGCTTTTATCTTGAACTTGCTCAGTCAGTCTCTTATCCTCAATTTACTAATGAGGAAACTGAGGCACATTAAGTAATTTGCTGAGAAACTGGGGGACCCTGGATTAGCTCCCAGACAGTCTGGCTGCCAAGTCCCTCCTGAGGAAGCAAAGGAGAAGCAGGCTCCATGATGGGGCCTCACCTGATGGGGCTGATGGGGGACAGGAGGGCCTTCCTTTCACTGTCCGACAAAGGCTCCCAGTGGAAATCCAGCTTCCAGTCCAGCACACCCCGCTGCAGGTCCTTGGAGGGGTAATACTGGAAAGTCTTCCAGTCAATCACATCTAGGACTGGAGACACCACCCGGCTCCTGGAAAGAATTGTAGGATCAAATAAGGAAGGCAAACCATTCCCTTGTAGGAGGATAGAAATATCATCTAAACACGCACTGCCCAACATGGCGGCCACCAGCCACATGTGGCTATTGGGCACCTAAAATATGCAATTGAGATGTGGTAAAAGTGTAAAATACACATTGGATTTAGAAAACTTAGTATGAAAAAAAAATTTAAATCTCAGTCGTTTTTATTTTGAAATGATAATATTTTGGATTTAGTGAAATACGTTAAAATTAATTTCATGGGTTTTTTTTATTTTGTAATATGACGCCTAGAAACATTTAAATTCTACGTGACTCATGTTACTGGTCAGCAGTGTTCTAGAAAATACGTTTTTCCATAGAAAATTGGGGGCCCATTTCATTAAAGAGCATGCCTGCCCCTTTCTTTCTTCGAAAACCTGTGTGGACAGCACTGAGAATCAGGGAAATGGGGTCCTTGACTCAGCTCGCCACTAATGAGCTGTGTGGCCTTGGGACAGCTGTTGAGCTTCTCTGGGTCTCAGTTCCCTCGTTTGTAAAATGAGAGGTTGAACTGCTTCCCACAGAGGTCTTTCTCCGCTATAGTGCTCCAGGACTACGACTCTTGACGTTTAGGCGGTCTTTGATCTCTAAGAATTAGGGGGAAACTATGAACCCCTCCTCAGAAGAATAATCAAGTGCACATATACAAATATTGCACACAGATTCAGAGGGCCTATGGGCTTCTGCTCTAGGGTCTGTTCTTGTTCCTCCCTGTAATCACAATACTTGACTGGCTTGAGGGCTCAGGATTGCCAGGCCCCAGAAGTGCCCCTGGTGTTAGTGTATGTGTATATGAGCACGTGGTGCCTACCAGCAAGCCAAGGTCCTGAGTTCAGATTTATTTGTTCATTTACTGATGCTGTTGGTGATTATATTTTATCCCTACCCCCCCCCCCCCCTTTTTTTGCACAGCCTGGCATGTAACCTCAGATAGGGTGATGTGGGAAATTGATACAAGTCACAAACTTCACCTGTTAAAAAAAAACAGGTGATCACTCAGATGTACCAGGAGCTGCTCTCCTAACCAAGATCACATTTTTTTTTCTGGCCTCTTTTGACTTCTAAAATCCATGCCATGGGATGCGTCAGGCCCCAACTCAGGCGTGGCTGGCAGGTGCCCTTCTAAGGAACGTGAGGATCCTGGGAGGAGAGATGGAAGCCACGCGGTTTACACTCCCATCAATTTCCATCTCTGTCCTTTGCATTTCAGAGACGGCCAGGGCTGGCGTAAGCCCTAGGGCCACAGAGAGAGCCAGGGTGGTCCTGAGATTCAATTATCTGCTTTAATCTGAGGCCTTAGTGACTGATGTTGTCGTGAGGAGTCTGGGATTTCGATGTAAAGCCAGGATCTCGATATGCTTTTCCTGCCCTTTGCACATTGTTCCCTCTGGCAGGTGAGGGGAACCTCATCCCGCTTGGTCTCCACTACCCTGGGGCACAGGGCACCGACCTAAGAAAACTGAGAAGCAAGATCAAGGATGAAAGCAGGGCCCCCAGCCCCACCTCTCCAGTCTCCACTTACTGGGGATGGACTGAGCAGACGGAAGGATCTGGCCATTGGCAGAGCATTTTGTGGAATTTCAGAATCAAGAGCCAAGGAACCTTGTGGCTGATTTCTGAAGAATCCCATCAAATCTGTGCCATCTTAGTAATCATAACGGGACAAGAAAGGACATTGCACTTGAGCAACCACACAATCAATTCGTCCCAGACCTCTGAGTGGTGCCCTTTTGACAAAGTGTACGTTACTTTTTATCAGAAAATGAGAACTCCAAAATTTATCAGATGCCTGTTTTTGCTCGGTTTTGCTGGAAGCTTGGAGTCATATGTAAAGCTCACTACTACTAACTGCATTACTGATTCCCAATGCTATCTTTTCCTGTTAAGTCTCCTTTTCCTTCTATTTTTAACCAGACACGTAGTGATTAATCATGAGCCTCTTTGAGTACATTTTGGATAGAGATGAAGGATAAAATGTCAGGGAAGGAAGTGAAAAAAAACGTTTTCTGTTTTGGTTTTATTCCCGTGGATCACAGCGGCTGCTTCACCAGGGCTGAATTAGGGAGTAGTGGCAGTCTAGTGACTCAGAAAGGGTGATTGAAAAACAAACAAACAAACCCAAACAGCCTTATATTTAGCTTTGGGTTTCATACCTACAAACGTGTCTGGTGTTCTTGGAATTCATTTAAAGCAAAATAGCAAAGCTACCCTGTTTGACTTGGAAGGAGCTAGAAGTGTCTGCTTACTCCATCATTCTCTCATTTGCAAATTGAGTTTTAACCTCAGGAAGGTACAAGGTGGGTCCTCTCTTAAGCCTTTGTAAGCTCCAGGAGGTCAAGTGTTTCAATTTCAAGACAAACAGAGGCAGCTGAGCTGTCAGCCAGGGCTGGTTAATTGAAATACCGATCCTGGCCTGGCTTCCTCTCCATGTCCCGTCTTCTGTGATCTGACCGTGCTTGGGTCACCCCATCCCTCATTCACAGCCTCCTGTGCACTCGGTTTTCCCTGGGCCCCAGTGTTCGGGTTCAGTTTTCAGCATATGAATGGGGGTGGGGGACACCAACAGTCCTTATCAGGTCAACTAATGAACTACCATCCAGATATTCAAGAGCTAACTGCAACCAACCTTAGCAACCAACCCTGTTATTCATCCCTTTCCCTTTTTTCCTGGGCCTTGATGTTCTTCCAAGCCTACGACATGTGAAGCCATTTGGGAAGTTCACTCAAATGCTTGGTGTTTGTAAAAAGCTTCTCATACTGAGAAGCAGAGGCTCTGAATTCTCTCTACAGAGCTCTTGTGGCTCAGGTGCGATCCCAGGACTGGGTGCCAGCCCCTCAGGACTCTGTCATGCTGGGGGTGTGGGGGGGCAGTGGGGGGGCAGGGGGAGGGAAGGGGCGGGAAAATGTGTGGAGTAAGATAGGGCTTGGGGCATAAGACCCACAGAAGGCTGCTCTTCTGCTGGGCTAGGAGGCATCTTGGACCCGCTCCTGCTCCTCAGCATACACTCATACTCATGCACTCACTCACACTTCTGCACTCACACACTCCCTCATACACACTCACATACTCATGCACACACGCACACACACTCACCTGGGATTTTTCAGGCTGCCTTCTGTCAGTAAACCCCTCAAAGGGCAGAGAGGTGGGAGGTGGTCTGTACCCTGCCCTGGCTTGCTTCTCCCCACTGAGTAGGCTGAGCCCTGGCTGAACACTCAGTGACCTTAGGGCTGGTGTCTCTAAGATAGGGGACCAGCCCAGTCTTCACAGGGGAAACAGCGTTGGACAGACTCTTGAGCCAGGATCACCCCTGAGATGGCGTTGCCTTTCAGCACTTCGCTAGGGTGCGCCTCTTCCTCCTTGGAAATCTTCATTGTTCTCGAGTCCTGACTCTCATTCCTTGGCGTGGGTACCAGAGGGCAGTCAGCATAACGCAGTTGGCAGCTAGAATGACAGCTACTCTAGATTTTCATCCTTGTTCCTTTATGTAGAAGCCAGCTCCCAAGCACCACATCCTACGACTGCCTTAAAAGCCTTGCTCCTAGAGAAACTGTCTGGGGCTGGGTGCAGTTATGAAGGCTGTGCATGCCCACGCCTAAGGAACACCTCAAATACCATAGGCACTGTGCATTTGCATGTTTACTTCTGAATTTCTGGCAGCCTTAAGGTGTCTTGTTCTAGCAAAAGGAGAATATTAGGACACGTTTCTGAGGGACAGGAGTAAAGGGTCATGAGGAAGGGACTCCTCTTACTAGTTCAGACCACGCTGCCATATGGCTCTCAGCCTGTTCTGTGGGCAGGGGAACCAGGGCTAGTCGCCAGGCCCTGAATTCTCTGGCCAGGGTTTTGAGAGAGCCATGACTTTGAAAGAGTTGATTTGTGGCTTGTTACACTGTTTGTTCACCATTCCCACCCCACCTTGTTAATGAAAGCTCTTAAAGACCTCTCCTTGCTTTGGGGGCAACAGGTCCTCGCCTGGTGACAGACGCCTCTTGCCTGCAGCGGGGCCCTTTGCTCTCTCAAAGAGCAGCAGCTGTTAGGAGCTGCGCCTGATGGCTTCTCCCATTTTGCTCTGCTTGACAGGAGGTGAGGAAACGCCGGACAAGGCCACTGGGGGAGTAGAGCAGACCCTGAAAGGGGACGCTCTCCCAGGCCACAGCACACAGAGCATCACTACATGCAGTGGGAAGAGATGAGAACTCAGACCCCGTTGGGTGGCTTTTCTTTCAGGCCTCACCTGTGAGGGCCTGCAAGCCTAACGCTGGGGCCAGAGAAGACCGAGCGCACAGGAAGCAGCGACGGGGTGTGGGGTGACCCACAGGCGTCAGATCACAGAAGACTGGACATGAGCAGGGAGCCACGCCAGGATGGGTCAAGAACCAGATGCACATGGGGGAGTGGGGAGATGAGAGAGGGAGAAGAGGAAGAGCCAGGAAATTAGAATTTTATGGACTCACCACCTCTTAACTATGGAAGCCTTCTCAGGAAGCCCCGTTTTATTTATAGCTGAGGAAACAGAGGTATTGCCAAGTTCTTTTCCCTCCGCCTAGGGTGAGAAATCTCCAGCTCTGTGAAAATGGTGCCGGTGTGAGAAGCAGACATCATGAGGGACTGGTTTTAATCACTGTTTTAACGCATGTCTCACAACCAGGGGTGGGCGTGACTAAATGTTTCTCCCCGATCCACTTCTCCAATTCTTTTAAAAAAAATTCATATACAATAAAAAGAGCAGTAGGCCCGGAGTGTGTCCAACAGCTCCAGAGTGTGCAGGCCTCACATACCTGCTCGCCTCCCTGAGCCCCCACTGCCCTGTGAAATGGAGCCAAAAATATCTGCCTGAGGCATCTGAAAAGAGTCCAGTAGGGTTACTAGTATACAGAAGGCTTAATGATATTAACTACTGACTTCCTAAATGTCCAAATAAAGGAGCAGAAGGAACAGCCTGGCTGTCAAGTGGCTATCTCTATGACTCATTTGCCCTCCCTGAACTCATTACTTTTTTAAAAAATATATTTTTATTGATTTCAAAATATATCTCAATATATTTTTTAAGATATTTTTATTTTTATTGACTTCCCTGTGCTTCTTAATGATGAGAGAGACTCATTGATCGGCTGCCTCCTGCACGCCCCCTGCTTGGGACCGAGTTGCAACCCAGGCATGTGCCCGTGACCGGAGTCGAACCAGGGACCCTTCAGTCCGCAGGCTAACGCCTAGACCGTTTCTCCCTCCTCCCACCTCTGGCTCCCCAAACCCCAGTGGGTGATTACCTGTCACCAGCTATTCTGCTGAGGAGGGGCTCCAGCCAGCCCGGGTGGCACTCGCAGTGGGAGTCCATGAAGACCAGCACGTCCCCAGTGGCCCTGGTGGCGCCCAGCATGCGGGCCCTGATGGCACCGAGGCGCTTGCTGCTCCTGAGCAGCCTCACCCGCTCCAGCCTGGCCACGTACTCGCTGAGAGCGGTCTTGAGCTGTCCTGGAACCGACAGGGCCGTGGTCAGTGCAACATCTCACCACTGGACTGGTGCATTTCTCAGTGGTAAATGTTGTGCTGATTTATTCCTTTGTAATTAATTTTTTGGGTAAGTTTGTTAGCTCCAAGTTCATCCCCTAGAGAAGGATCTCTATTCATGAAGCTGTTGAAATTTCTGAACGTGGACGTCTGAGAACCGGCCCCTCGGTGACGCCCCTCTACTGAGCAATGCTCGTCCTTTTCCCCAACATTCATTCTCTCCTCCACTGTATTAACAGAAACTTGCTTCTGTTCAGAGCAGCTAGAAGCTCTTACCTACCAAGACTTCTTGCTGCTAGTAAGTAGCCTTTTGACCCAATTCTGGTAAAAATATACAAATAAGAGGATTCTGGAAAAACTATTGTTTCACCGAATTTTTCTAAACTCTGCTGGTCTCTGCCTTTTCACTCTTTTCCTGCCCAAAATATAAATGTGATGCCCAGAGGTAGAGCAGCATCATTGTGATTATGAGGCCAAAAGCCACACTCCACGTGTGGAGATGGAAAGCAGAAGGAGCTGAGGACAATGGAGATAGCTCACATCCCCAGGGCCCAGCTCCTTTGCCTCTACACACGAAAGGAGAAGAAAAGTCTCCCCAGTTCATCAGCTGACGGGGGAGGGACCACAGGTGTGCTCTTGAGAGAACTTGGCCCCAGCTGAGGGTTTAAAGCAGTGGTTCTCAACCTTCCTAATGCTGCGACCTTTTAATACAGTTCCTCATGTTGTGGTGACCCCCACCATAAAATTATTTTCGTTGCTACTTCGTAACTGTAATTTTGCTACTGTTATGAATCATAATGTAAATATCTGATATGCAGGATATATTTTCATTGTTTGCGACCCACAGGTTGAGAACCGCTGGTTTAGAGACTCTGGGCACCTTCATCAGCCAACCCAGCTTAGCCCAGGACCTGCTCTTTCGTCTGCCTACTATGCAGCTGATGGGATTCAGTAACCCTGGGCACTCCTGAGGCCTCTGGCTAATCTGACTCCCTGCCAGGGCCAGACTGGCTGAATTCTCAGCATGAGGAACTTCGGAAGAACTAAGAGGCACCTGGCCACTCTGTCCTGTCCTCTGTCTTTCTCCTTAGAAAGCGCTTTGCAGACCTCACAAGTGCTTGGCTTCCCTTGGAGCAGTCTGATCTCCCCACAAGGCCAGGAAGGGCTCTGTAGGCCATTTAGTTGAGCCAGAAATATAGTCCTCAGGCCCCAGCCAAAGACTAGAGCAGTGGTGCTCTCAAAGTCTGGTCCAGAGACCAGCAGTATCGGCATTACCTGGGAGCTTGTTAGAACTACACAGTATTGAGCCCAATACCAGGCCCAGGAGCTCAGGTGGGCCCGGAAAGCAGTTTTAACAAGCTTGCCAAGCAATTCTTGAGAACCAGTGCCCTGGAAGTCAGGCAGGGGGTTCCTCTGTCTCCATCTTCCTTTAGGTACTCAGCCATGCTGTGGCTGGTCCCCACTTGTGAGTTTCCTGCCAGTGGAAACATTTGAGCAGAATCTGCAGGTTGGGGCTCTGGGCCTGACTCCGCTGCACTTGGCATAACTCAGCCCTGGTCAGTTCTCTTCTCTGGACCCCAGTTTCCTCACCTGGGAAGCGAGTGGGACAGTGAGGAGGTCAGGGCTCGGGGGAGAGATCCCAGGGGCCCAGGCTGGAGCGACCTTCCCGAGACTCTCACCTTGCTCGTCTTCATCACGGTTTCTATCCTGTTCCCCCATTTCTGAACTGGTGGCCCTGGGGGCTCAGAAGTCATGAATTACCTGCACCTGAATTCTCATCTGGAGGTCTGCTTCTGGGAACTTTTCCTAAATGGGTTTCAGACCCCCATGTTTCCATGGGAACCCCCCAGGACTCCCTCCCGCCTGGTGGAGCCTGGAGGAAGCCCACAGCCACCTTGCTGGCTGAGGTCGTCCACGAGGATGACCTCCTTCAGGAAGGCCCTGGGAGCCGTGTCCAGGATGCTGTGCACCGTCCTCAGGAGGGTGGACCAGGCCTCGTCGTGGAAACAGAGGATGACGCTGGCCGTGGGCAGGCTGTCCTCAGGGTGCTGCTGCAGACACCTGCAGGGACGACAACCGGGGACCATGGGAAGAAAGGCCATAGAAAGTGTCCAACATCCTCGAACTCACTTCCCAGGCCCTGGCTGTGGCTGCTCCAACCACATGCTTCGCCTCCCAACTCTATAGCTCTCCCAGAGTTTTCTTAAAATCCCCACACAGAGAGCCCAGGTCTCCCCACAGCAGTGCCGTGTAGCCGTGTACCACCTCCCAGCCTCCCAGCCCTCGGAGCCCAAGAGCTCCTTTCCAGTGTTTAATCCATGCCTTTCTCAGAAGAGTGGAGCGGTGTTGCCACCATTCTCAGCAGATGACTGTCCTAATCTGTAAAGATGGGAATGAATTGTCGTAGGCAGTTAGACAGACATGAGCAGAGCAAGGACAATGGGCCAGGAACAGAAGGTCACCAGGATGGAAAGTCCCAGGTGCCTAGCGATGGACAGTCAATTGTAGGGTGGACCTCGCCCCCAGGGTGACTTTTCCTCCCTATCGATAACATCTAGTTCTCAGTTGTATTTCAGCTCCAGATAAGCAACAAAACCAGCATGGCTGACATCAGGATCAGCTGCATTGAATAATGACCCCTGGCCTAGTGCTGACCAATCAATCAGTGGAGACCACAACTCTGAAAGGACACACCTGGAAAATGGCAGAATAGTCTATTGAGATCTTTGCCAGGGACGTCCCCTAAAATCTCCACCCTTAAAACCCTTAAGACAGAGGACCCAGTGTGCCCTTCCCTTCCCTTCCCTTCCCTTCCCTTCCCTTCCCTTCCCTTCCCTTCCCTTCCCCCTTCCCCCTTTCCTTACCCTCCCCCTCCTGGGTCCAGGCACATTACCTTTAGCTTCCTCAGTCCCAAGCTCCGAGGGCCCTTCCTTTACCTCTGTAACTTCTTTCCTAAGCCTATTTCTTATAGGAATTACTTTGTCTGCACCTGTAATTTACCCAGTAAATGTTTTCTTATGGTTTGGGTCTGGACTCTGAGTTCTTTCCTAGCCAGAACCCAAGTATTGAGGTTGCTGCACCCCACCGGTCTAACACCTGGTGCCATTCTCGCCGCCTACAGCAGAAGGATATGTTACCAATCTCTTAGAGCTGTTGTGAGGCCTACATAGGATGGCGTACATAAGTGTCCTAGGAACAGTAATTGTCACCCATTTAAGGGCAGAGACATGTTTCTTTATTTTTGTATTCCTAAAACCTAGCACAGCACTGGGCACATAATAAATGTTTAGCATTATTATTAGTGAAGAAGGGACAAGGATTAGACATTTATGAATGTCAACAACGTGCCGGACACTGTGCTAGGCCCTTCACTTACTTAACTGCATGTTCACCCTGTAATAAGTCTGTGGCTTGGGCTACTTTACCCCATTTTACAAATGGGAAAACTGAGGCTCGTTAGAAGGCAATACTTGTTAAAGGCCACATTATCAATAAATGGCAAAGCTGGATATTTCCCTTCAGAGCTGTCATGCACTTTCTGCTTTGCTGGCTCATGGCTGGGTAGAAGGGGTACATGGTGTTACCTCTGCCAGGAGGCTGGTTCCCTCCTTTATCCAGGTGAATAGGAAGCTCTGTACTTGCTTGGCATCGTGTCTGTTGAGATTTTGAGTGAGTCCACAGTATAATAACCTGATACATGGAGCTGGGTGTGGCTTGCAATTGTTCACAAAGGGCACTTCCCTAAAATACCTTTCCAAGGGGCTTCTTTCTAGGTTTTAGCTGTTAAAACCACATCTCTCCTCAGAGGGGTATTTGCTTTTGAAAGGGGTTGTCTCAAGGACTCCAAGCTTTCAACATCTAAAGGCACCTGTGATGGTGGACCTGCAGGCAGAATGACAACCAGACTGGCCCTGCCTGAGGGTCTCCAGGCCTCAAGTTCTCTCTGCCAGGTGGGGGTGCATGGTCCCCCTGCTCTGCTGAGAGAATCAATGAGGCAGTGTGCACGTGACCATGGAGAGGAGCCATGGATAAATATATACTTTCATTGTTAAACAATGGGGCTAGCTACTTTCTTTGTCCTTCAACCAGATAGCTGGTGCATATTTTACTACCTCAGTTTGTACACACACACCCACATGTCCAAAGGCCCAGTCTGACCTCACTTGTCCATCTTCTGAGTGGCAGCAGGGGAGAGGAAAGATCTAGGGCTTTGGAATCAAATCAGCCTGGCTTTGAATCCTGGCTCTGCTGTCTACACCCCCTAATTAGCCAGCACAAGGATGCTGATACCCTTCTGCAGCCTGGGGGTGCTGCCCGGATTAAAGGGGATCATCCTGGCCCAAGAGAGCTGCTCAGGAAATGTTAGCTTTGTATCCTCACTCTCCCAGATCACGGGCTGTGTTTACACACAGATGCTTGCCCTCTCTTCATGCGGCTCCAGGATCCCCTGTGAGCTCAGAAAACGCATTTGGATGGTGATTGGAAGAGAGTGAGTCACAGCGTTGCACCAGATGGCCTGGCTGTGGCAGCAACACCCCCCGCCTTCCCATTGCCAGGACACAGTAGAAAGGTTTCTGCACGGTTTTCTGAAGCTATTTTGGGGTTACTGACCCCCAGCTCCTAATCAGATCAGCAGAGCACCTCATTCAGGGGACTTCCATATCTCAGTTCTGAGCCCACCATGTAAAGGCCTGGCTGCTTGTCTGTATCCCCCCATGTCCCCCAAGCTCCTTGGGGCTGGGCTGGGTCTTGCTCACCTTCTCACCTTTAATAACTGCTAAATAAATATTTGTTCAGTGAATGAAAGAAGACACCATTCTTGCTCTCAAGGAGTGTATAGGCTGGTTGCAGATACCAACAGGAGAGTAATACCTTACAATTTCCTACATTCTGAGGAAATGTGCAGCCCATCTTGGGCTGTAGTTGATGTGGCTCATCTTGGGAACACCAACTTCTGAGCCAGGCCTGGGGGACAAGGGCTGGGACCCAGCCTGGAGATGATCCCTTAGAGCAAAGGTAGGGATTTCTTTTTCTGCCAAGGGCCATTTGGATATTGATAACATCATTCTCAGGCCATACAAAATTATCAACTTAAAAATTAGCCTGGTATTTGGTCAAACATTTAATTAACTCACCCCTAAAAACAAATGATTTCGTGAGCCTATACGGCCCACGGGCCTGACGTTCCTACCCCTGCCTTAGAGGGATGGACAAAGGAGCTTACGGATGAGCGAGAAGTGTGGGGAGGGCTGGAGCCTGCAGTTGAGGCTGATGCGGCCAGCCTGGCGTTCCCCACAGTGGAGACAAGTCATGTAAGGGGCACAAAGTCCCCTCTGCTGAAGTCTCACAGCCCCTTTCTGAAGGGGCTCCGGCCACCCTTGGTCTTGCTCTGATCCCGGCCCCCTGGAAATATGTAAGCAGTTTCTACGACTTTCCAGATAATTCCAGTGTACCCCCGAGTTTGTGATTTATTTAGCAGCCCCAGGGGCAGAACATAACTGTCTGGTCAGAGAAAGGACAATGATGTGAAGCCCACAGCTGCCTGCTTCAACCTTTCTCCATCTTTCCAGCCCACACCTGGGTCCTATGCCCAAGAATACGATAAGGGCAACTTCTGTTCGGACTTGAATCCTGGCTGAAAACTCATAAACATTTTGTCTGATTTGAGCTATAACCTCATGCAAGGGTGTTACCTCCCTTTTACAGTTGAGGCTCAGAGAGGTTGAGTGATTATACAAAGTCACACAGGAAGAGGTGATGCCAGGATTCAACCCCAGGCCCACTGTTCCATGTGACTTTGATTTAGTCACAATGTGAGTATATAAACCAGGGTAACATGGGCCCAACCATAAACACAAGTTTACGAGTTGATGGAAGCAGGTAGGACATTTATGTTCAAGTACAAAACCCCTGGTAAGGAGGGGTCTATCTTCCTCTCTGCGTGTCTTCTCTACTTTCCAATCCCAGCACTACTTCCTCCATGGAACTTACCAGAACTCTACTACCTCTCCACTCACTTTCACTCACTTCGTATACCAGTGGTTCCCCAAACTGTCTTGCATCACTTCTAAAAATTCAGATCTCTGGGCTCCAACTCGCAACTATGCAGTCTGCAATGGCCGGTGCCGGAAGCCGGTCCATCCTTGCTGCTTGACACAGTCGCTGCAGGAAAGAAACATCTGCACAGCATATGTTTCAAGGGACCTGGCGTATATAGCATACTGTTCTTAATATGTTTGTTCCCCTTAGCGCTGTGTGTTTTAACCAAGGTCACCTCTCCAAGAAAGGTTGTTTCCCCAGGTAGGAATTTTTCCCTGAAGTCAGGGAGGGGATGCCTCTCCTAGAAAGGTTGTTTCCCCAGGTAGGGATTTTTCCCTGAAGTTAGGGAGGGGATGAAACTCCTTAACTAAGTGCCAGGTGGGTAATTAATCACTTTAACTATGAACAATCATGCTTAAGCTACATAATCTTTACTCCCTGGAATGGAGATAAGAAACGCCCTAACCTTTGTAATAGAGATTGATAGGATTGAATCAACTGGTATAAATACAGTTGTAACAAGACAGCAAGACACAGAACTTAGAACACAGAACTTAGAACACAGAACTTAGAACACAGAACCTACACAGAACCTACAGACAGAAGAACTTCGCTGGAGAGAACATGGCAAAAGATCCTGGACTGAACCTGACTACAGAAATGGGCAAGAGAACCTGACTAGAACCTGGTAACAGAACCTGGCTGGAGAACCTGGAGAACCTAGCAAGAGAACATGGACTCAGAACTTGGCTGGAGATCCTGAGCCAGAACTTCCCTGGAGATCCAGACCAGAACTTGGCTGGAGATCCTGGATGGAGATCCTGGCTAGCCTGCTGATCAACTGAACGCTGTCCCCATGTCATTCCTTCTTCGCCGACTCCATCCACGCCTTTGGGGACCCCTAGACCTGCTGGGGTTGGACCCCGGCAGGCCGGGTCTGAAAACCTACGTTTTAAACAAGCAACCTGTGGGAATCTAACACGCATGTAGTTTCGGGAACCGGTGATGTAGCCCCTTACTAATCAAAAGTATGGTCTGTGCACCAGCAGTGCTGGTACCAACTGGGAGCGGGATAGAAATGTAGCACCTTGAACCACACCCCTGGCCTGTCAAATTAGACCCTGCGTTCGAACAAGATGCCCGGGTGATTTGCGTGCACCGTACAGTTTGAGAAGCACGTCTCTGTCCAACCTGCTCAGCATCAAGAGTGTCCTAGGTCAGCAGCAGCAGCCTCACCAGGAACTCACAGAAGTCAAATTCCTAGACCCCACCCTAGACCTACTGAGTCAGAAACTGTAGGAGTGGAGGCCAGGAATCTATTTGGAGGCCACGCCTCTAGTTGTTCTAATGCAGCTCCCGTGTGAGAGCCACTGCCTGGAGGAGAGACCACAAAGCACTTTCTCCATCGGGACCTCTTTGATTCAGCACATAAATTGTCCTACGCTGGATGCCCGGATGATCAAAGGAGAGCTAAGCCTGGAAGAGTGCTGAGAGCTGTCAACCTTTGATAGCAGCATCGAAGGGCGGCGCCTATCTTAGTCCTCAGCCTGCTCCATCCTGGGCCCTTCTTTTTATTTCATCTACATATTCATGCCTGCCCCTGCCCCCAGGACCCTCTCCTCCGCACGCACAGCACAGCAATCCCACTGTGTTTCAGCGTGCCCCGTGATGAACCGCCCAGGTGGCTCCCAACTCCTCAGTGATAAACATACTCTGCTGTGTCTCCCTGTGGGACCGGTCAGTGTGAGTGCTCCCCATCTTATAGATGAAAAACTTGAGATGCTTCCGGCCCGTGTGACTTGCCCAGAAAGTACAACATGGAGATGAAGAGTATGACTTTGGTGTCAGACACACCTGGTCACATAACCTGGCCCCAGTCCCTCCACCTCTCTGTGCCTCAGATTTCACATCCATAAAACAGAGAGGATATTACCTACCTTATAGGTAATATAGACAAGCCATGAACATTAAACAAATGAACACCATTTGGTAGAATCCCTCGCACATAGTATGTGCTCAGTAAATGTTCACTATATTTTACCTCTCCTTCCAGAGAGACTGCCTTTTGATCTTTTACACTGATTTTTTCTGTGTTGGTTCTGCATTATTGGGAACTCTCCTTGTGCCCCGTTTTCATTGACCTCCAGCAATGACCCCTACTGGTACTTAGAAAAGGCCAGGGCCCGTTTGGGCTTGTGGTGCAGGAACTGAGGTCAGCGGAGCTTGTCTGGGTTAGGAGTCAGGATGGGCTTGCAAGAAGCTCTGGGGTTGATGGTGGTTCGTGGCTCACTACAGCAGGGGCAGAGCTGTGGGATGTCTAGTGTTCTGGTTCTGGAGAGAAAGCAGCAGTGCAGGGCCTGCAGATAGTAGGTGCTTAATATACATCTGTTCTTTTATGGGTCTATTTTGGCCTGGTTTTAAAGAGGTGGGAGGAGGGGAGTCCTGTCACCCTGGAGGGAGGGTGTGTGTGTCGGGTGTGTGTGGGGGGGGGGGGGGGGGGGGCGGGGGTTGGTTATTGTCTCACCTTACAGAGAATCCCTTATGTATTCTAGAGGGCTGCTGGGAAGGGGAGGCTCCAGTGCCTGAAGTGCAGCCAAGTCTTGGGCAGCACAGGCTACACGGACCAGCTGCAGCCAGCAGAGGGCGCCTCACACCTCCAGACAGAGCTGGTTGGGGGTGGGGGGTGGTCCTACGAGAACCCTGGAAAGCTGGGGGTGATGTGACCAACTGTCCGGGTTTACCTGGGACCTGTAGGGGCTTTCAGTGCTAAAATCAGTAAAGTCCCAGGCAAACTGAAATGAACTGGTTACCTGGCTTGAAGAAGCAACTTCTAAAATGGTGCGCACGCACACATGCACACATACATACGTACACATCACACACAACACAAAATGTACCCATGTTTGCACAACACACATGTACAGCACACACCCACACACTTCATACCACCAGCATGACACACGCAGCACTTTTATACACATACACAAACCATAAATTTGCCCACACTTGCACCATAAACACAACACATCTGTGCACTTCACATCACATGCATAATACACACAGCACATTTGCACATGCACACATATACCTCTCACACAATACATTTGTAACACACACGAAGCAGATGCAATGCACACACTTGCACAATATACACACAAGCACATCATATACTTGGTACAGGCTCACAACATAACATACATGTACACGCATAGCACAAAAACATGAAAAACAAACATTGCAAAACATACATGTATGCACGACACATGTGCATGTCACAACACATAATGCATGCATGTATCATAAATGTTGCAACACATATAAATACTAACTCATCCATAACACATACTCACATGATAACATATGGCACAGTTTATACCTGTGCACATCACAACACATACACAACACACACAGCATCACATATTGTGCTACTCACATGTACTATGCACAACCCATTCAATATACATACAACATAATACACACACAACACATGCACACACACACAAAGCACACACAACACATGCACAGAGACACACATAATGCACTCACAGATATGCATGTGCACAGCACATTTGCACAATGCAACACACATAGACACACACACACACACACACACACCCTTTTGGTAACCAGAGACCTCTTGTTTGAGGCAATGTTTCTTTTCCACAAAATGAGGATGCTCATTCTTGCTCTAGGCCAGTGAAAACATGTATGAACAGAATTTTAAAACTATATTCACTCACTCAGCAATCATTTCTTTTCTGTGTGCTGGGACCTGTGGGCTCACTGCATGGCAGGGGAAGCAGGCACTGAACAGCCAATGCATCAATGCCCATTCAGCTTCAGATGTAATGAGTATGATGAGTTAACACTCCAGAAAGCACAAAACTGCAAGGGGCTGGGCCTGGCTGGGCCTGGGAGTTTCCTGAAAAGAGCTTTTAAAGCCAAGACCTGAAGTCATAACAGCAGGGTTGGGATGAGGGGGAGGTGAGTGTGACACCCAGGCACACAGTGTACGAAGGCGTCACTCCCATGTGCTGTCTTGCATTTGCGCAATCCTGAGAGTGAATGGCCGAGTACCCAGGCAGAGAGGACCCCATGAGGGATCGAGGAGTTCGTGGTCCTGCTCCCAACTGCTGCTCTACGCGGATCCTCTCACTAGGAGGGGTGGAGGGGGGCGGGCTTGCTTCCCAGGAAACTCTCTGGGCTCTGGGAAGACCTGTGGCTTATAGGGTAGGGACCTAGATCACCCACACTAACCAGCTGCATTGCTCCCTCTCTGCAGCCAGCCTGGTGATGGTGGGAAGCGGGGGAGGAAGCAGGCATGTACAAGATGAGCCCATCATCTCTCTGGGCACAGCCAGCATGTCATCTCACTTCGCACCCTGCCCCTAGGGTGCGGTCCCCCTGCCGGGTTAGATGGCATCAGTGCTCCTGGGCACTGGAATCGTCCCTTTATAGTCTAGTGGACCAAGGAGGGTGGCATAGAGTGGCGGTTCAGGCAGGCTGGCCTGCTTTGGCACCTGCTGGCTGTGTGACTATGGGGAAGTCACTTGGCCTCCCTGTGCCTTATTTTCCTACCTATACAATAGGCATGATGGTAAGACTAGCACCCATCCAACAGAGTTATAAGGCCCTTGTAAGTTAATATGTGAAAAGTTCTTAGATTAAAGCCAGGCACATGGCAAGACCCACCCACGTGTTAGCTGCAATTGCTGTTTTGATCCAAAATAAAATCGAACACTGACAACAATCATAATATCAAAATGGACAGGAGCCACAGTGTGAGAACTAGAAGGTGCCTTGGAGAACATCTGCCCCAGGGCCCCTCTGCGTTCTGTGGATAAAGCTGCTTGACCTGCTAATCCGGCGACAGAAGGACTAGAACCCAGGGTGGGGAAGAGAAGGAGCAAGTGTGAGCTGCCCCCTTTCTGCTCTCTAGGAAGGTGGTTCTCACCTGGAGGGCTGGTTAGATAAGATCCCGGCACCCCACCCAGGGTTTCTGACTCAGGGAGGTCTGGGCGGGGTCTGAGGCTGCTTTTCTAACAGGTTCCCGGTGATGCTCCCGCTGCTGGTCCAGGGGCCACCCCTAGGCGCTGCCCTAGGGACAGTGAGGCAGAGTGCAGAACGCTTGCACCCCGCCTTTGCTGATAGCACCCTAGTACCCGGCAAAGGGGAAGCAGGGGCCTTACTTACAGCGGATGCCGTACCTCGGGCAGCGCCCTCTGCAGGGGGATGCGGGCGCTGAGCGTCTCCTCCAGGCTGAGCGTGGTCAGCGCATCTTCTTCAGATGCCTCCTCGTCCACCTCCTCCGCCCCCCAGTCCTTCTCTGCGGCCTCCTGGTCCAGCCTCCTGCTCGGCTGCTTGATGAACCGGTAGCTGCCACCTCTCCTGCCCTGGCTCTGGTTCCTTCGGACCCTGGGTGAGGCCACGGCCATGAGGAGCTGATCCTCCCGCAGAGAGATCAAGGGCGGCAGGCCCTCCAAGGGCCCGTACTCTTGGTCCTCATCCTCGGACTCCAGCACCCATTCCTGGGATTCCCCAAAGTCCAGGCGGTACCCAGCGTCGGGACTGTGCTGGGCGGCCTGGGCCGTGCCGGCCTGGTGCAGGGCCTGCGGGGGAGGGTGCAGCACAGCCACCATCAGCAGCACGCACCCCAGCATCAGGAGGAGCAGCAGGAACTGCAGTCTGCATGGTCCGTGCCTGCATCGCTTCCTTAGGAGCATGTTGCCGGAACTTGCCAAATGCAACAGGTCATGTTCAAGTTTGCGGTCGCCTCCTGCCCCAGGATCTGCGAGCTTGCAGCAGAACCGGGCTCCTGGTTCCACCTGAAGTTTC
The DNA here is from genome assembly GCF_014108235.1 of Myotis myotis. Taxonomy (NCBI): domain Eukaryota; kingdom Metazoa; phylum Chordata; class Mammalia; order Chiroptera; family Vespertilionidae; genus Myotis; species Myotis myotis. Next base: position 34,907,506 of record NW_023416317.1, on the reverse strand, counting down.
TGGACAATCACTTCACCTGCTCCTTTGATGCCGTCTGCCATGTACCAACAGCGTGTGTAAGGCCAGCTCCCACTTATACGGTCTGAAAGCCTCGGGACCCAAGGCCCACCCCGGGTCCTCTCTGCGTGGATTTCCTTTAATTGCCTTCAAAAAGCCCATTCACGGGGACTTCAAATTAAACTGTTTGGCCCCCTTTTCTCCTTGGGAAAAAGCAATGATTCCATTCTGCTCAGGTGTCTAATCCCGTGTGTTTCGTTTCCCCCCTTGCACGAGTGGTCAGGTTGCTACGCGATGTCCGGGGGGAGCTGGTGAGTCCTCCCTCCAGCAGTGCTGACAGCGGTCGTGCTGGACGCTTCAAGTCAGGTCAGATCAACAGATGAGAAGCCGGCAGGCAGTGCCTGATTTCCTTTCACACATAGCTCCGCGCGCAGCCTGGAGCCCTCTGCCAGACACAGCCCGAGCCAGGCATGCGCCTCGCTCCTGGTCCTAATGCCCTCACTGTTCCCAGGCTCTGCACACCCCATGGAACACAGCTCCAGAGGAAAATTAAAGTCGTCACTGCTAGGACCAGACCCAAACAGAAACATGCCAGGGGCACAGATTTGAATCCTGTTCCTAGGAAGACTTCTTGCCCCACCCCCAGGGGCAGGAAAGAGTATTCCCTCCTGATTTCAGAAAGGCTGCACATGCAGAGAGCTAGCTGTCCACTTGCACCCTCAGCCTCCCACAGGTGATCTGGGCAGCTAGACCGGACTCTTCCTACCTTCCCAGACACAGCTGTTACCTGTTCCTTCTGAAAATGAGGAAAGCGAGGGGGTGGGGGGGTGCTCCCCTGCCCACAAGAACATCTGAATGCCTACTATGTGCTGGCCACTGAGGGGGATTGCTACTGGAAGCAGAGCGGCATGCTCCTTCATTTGTAAAACTTCATTCAACCAACAAATATTAATGAGCACCTACCATGTGCCCAGACTGTTCCGGGGACTGGGAGTGCAGCAATGAATAGAACAGACCAAAATGTGTGCCTCCTGGAGCTTATATTCTAGTGGGAGAGACAGATAATTCATTAAAATCTATAGTGGGTTAAATGGTGGTAAGTGCTGAGGAAAAAACCTATGTAGCAGGGAAAGGGCTTGGGAATCATGGGCCAGGGGTTGGAATTTGTTATGGGGTGAGGCCACAACATTAGTAACAAAGAAACAGAATTTCCGGAGGATAAGGCCCAGAAATCAGGATTTTAAAAAGATTCCCAGGTGATTCTAATGTGCAGCCAAGGTTGAGAACCGCTGCTTTAGACTTTGCATCAGCCCTAAAAGAACTCCACCCAGCACATAATCATGGGATGGCAGTTTAAAACTGCCCTAAAGGAAAGGAAATTCCAAAGGTGGTCCCATATACCAGTCAGGTTCCAGGGGCAGACCAAAAGGACCTGCAATTAGAAGCCACACTCTAATAAAGCCTCTCACTTACTAGTAGCTTACTCTTTTCCTCTCGGAATCCCATTTTTGATTCCGAATTTCTGTTGCTATGTCTTTAAGTTAACGAATCTCTTCTTCTGTAGTATCTAATCTGCTATTCTTCCCATCCCATGCATTTTGCATTTTTCATCTCATACACTCTAATTTGATCTCTGGAAGTTCTTTTTGGCTCTTTTTTATATCTCCCATGACTCTACTTAAAATGTTCAATCTTTTCCCTGCTTTCTCAAGCATAAGGATTGTAATTATAACAATGGTTTCAATGTCCTTGTCTGCTAACACTATCATCAGTGTCATTTCTTGATCTGTTTCTATTAATTTTTTCCTCATTATGGGTCACTTTTTACTGTTTCTTTGCAAGCCTCCTAATTTTTAATTTGGTGCCAAATGTTGTGAATTTTCTCTTGTTGGATATTTTTGTATTTCTATAAATATTGTTTAGCTTTTTTTTCCTGGAAGATAATTTACTCACTTGGACACAGCTTTATTTATTTTTTTATTGTTTTTTTTAAAATCTTCACCTGAGGCAATTTTTCCATTGATATTTAGAGGGGGTGGAAAGGAGAAGGGGGACACACAGAGAGAAACATTGATGTGGGAGAGACACATTGATTGGTTGCCTACCTCATGCACACCAACCAGGGCCAGGAGTCTGCAGCTCAGGTATGTGCCCTTGACCAGAACTGAACCCGGACCCTTCAGTCTGCAGGCCCATGCTCTATCCACTGAGCAAAACCTGGTAGGGCAGCTTGATCTTTTGAGCAGTTTTTAGTTGAGGGCCAATTTTTCCCTCCTACTGAGGCAAGAACCTCCGGAGGACTCTGCCTGATTTCCCATGAGGTTTTCTACTCTGGCTGGTGGGAACACCATTCCCATCCCTGTGTGAACACTATTCCCATCCCTGTGTGAACTCTGATTCTTCCCTTCGTTCCTTTAGGTAGTCATTTCCCTGGCCTTGGGCTGTTTACTCATATGCATGCTCTGATCAGAACTCATATGAAGGCTAAGAGAGATCCTTGCAAATCTCTGGAGCTCTCTCTACGCACAGGTCTCAGCTCTCCAGCACTTTGCCTTGCAAATTCCAACCACCGTGGCCTCCCCAGTCTCCCAGCTCTCTCTCCTCAACTCAGGGCTACTCCACCTGGGTGTGTCCTTCCTGCACTGCAGCCTGGAAACATCGCCAGGCCATGCGCTAGGGAAATCAGAGGACTCACCTTGTTAGTTTCCCCTCTCCTGGGGATCACTATCCTGCGTTACCTGATGGCCAATTCCTGAAAACCACTGTTTTATATATCTTCTTGGGTTTTTAGTTGTTGCTCAATTACTTGAGGAGGAAAGCACTTCTGTAATGTTTTCTTCATTTGGGGTTCCCTAGAAGCAGACTCTGGGATATCGTTGATCCTCCTGAATTCTGTATTTGTGAATTTGCCTACTTGCTACAATATATTTGTAACCTCAAAATCAATATTTGTGTCACTTTCACAGTCACTTTTGGACATGCACAGAGCGACAAGAATATGAGTTACCAGATGTGCACATTCCCAGCTGAGGTCCAACAAGGCAACACTCTGCTTCCTTATTAAGTTCTTTTGTTGTAAACAAGGTCCTTTTCGCCTTCTATTTAGTGCATGCTTCTTGCATTTTTGTGCTTTGTGTTGGTCATTTTACTGTTTAAAATGGCCATCAAGTGCATTGCTGAACTGCTGCCTAGTGTTCCCAAGAGCAAGAAGGCTGTGATGTGCCTTATGGAGAAAATACGGTTGACCTTGAACAGCACAGGTTTGAACCATGTGGGTCCACTTATGTGTGGATTTAAATAATAATAACAACCTATACTTAACATGTAAGTGCACCCTCACCGTTCAAAGTCATGTTGTTCAAAGGCCAACTGTATTTTATATCTGCAATTGGGAATCCGAGTATGAGGAGGGCTGAGAATTTTTCACTGGGCAGGTGGTTGGCACCCCATCCCCACATTGTTCAAGGATCAACTGCCCATGGGTTAGATGAGCTTCATTCAGGCCTGACTCATAGTGCTGTTAGCTGTGAGTTCAATGTTAATGAATCGACAATACATATTAAATAAGGTGTCTTTGAGCATAAACACATAAAACAAGGTTATGTATTGATTGGCTGATGAAATGTTGTGACCAGAAGACAGGAACCTAACCTCCTATTTCCCCTGGGAACAATGGTTCAGTATTCCCTAATTCAGTGTTCACGCCAATTGTATAGAATTGTTTTTGTACAATAAACTGTACAAATAGTTAATTTAGGTGGTGAATAAAAAGGGAAAGGGGAAGAGATAGGGAGGGCAAGGCAGCCTTTAAAGGCCATGTCAACTTCCACTGTGGGTTACTAGAGCTTGTTATCACTGGGGACGTCTGGGACCAGAGTATAGCATATGCCTCAGACTGACCCCAACCAAGGGGGGCAGGGCAGCTGGAATATTTATGCACCAATTCCCATCAGTTGAAGGGGCACTCATGGCTGGCTGAGAAGCAGAGGGACTGGCTGCCAAAGAAAGTCTTCAAGCAAGAAGGTATAGACACTGGCTATTGAAGTCCAGCCTGACTTTCTACTACAGTGGGAAAGTATATAGCATCTGCTACAGCTGGGATGACCAGGCTTGTACACGTAGATGCCTCCAGAAGCCAGGCAGGTAACATAAGCGAGAGCAGCAGGCTGGGTGGGGCTTCCTGAGCCGCAGGGTTTCCTTCCCTGTCTAGCAAGAACAGCTGCTACTCAGCTTCGGCCAGCTTTTGCCATGCAGGAGAATACAGACCTATTCTCCTGCATAGGTCTGTACTTTCCAAATCTGATTTTTCAAGAAAGATAGGAAATTCAGGTTTTTTTTTAAAAAAATGTGAAATCCCCAATTTGTGAAAAGTTAGCAACAAATTCAAATTTTTTTTTTTAACACTCTGTTAAGGCCAAACAAAACATGCTAGGAGGCCAACTTCAGCCCACAGGCTGCCAATTTGCAACCTCTCTGATAGAAAGCATGCAAAACCCCACCTGCTGGGTATGAGCCCAGAGAAAGTGTGTCATTATCCCATGTGTACTCTAAGGCATTCTGGGGGAGCCCAGCGTTGCCTAGAAGTCTGTCCTGACATCCACATGGTGAGACACCTCTGTGTCCGTCTAGCGAGTGCACTTTACTCTCCTGCCTTGAGATTTATTAGGTGGCCAAAGACCACTCCTCATCGTGGCTGGTGAAGTTCTCCAGTGATTTATTGTCCCTGTTTTGGCACGTTTCCTTTCGTGAGAAAATAGCCAAACCTACTGAGCTGTTCGTCTGATATCTGTTAGTCTGCACAGCCTATCAGCCCACTCCATAGCCGAGAACAGGGCTGCCTGCCCAGCCTTCCACTGCACACAACATAGACTGTCAGAAGAGCTTGCAAGTTGAGTGGCAGTATGTGTGGAAATGGAGCCTAGAGGATTGGCTACCATCTGGCATGTTCTGCAACACAGAGGGTGGGAGAGAGGCCATAGGGCTGTGCTCCCAGGAGATGGCAGAGCATCTAAATCATTCACGGGTCAGGGGTCAACTGGAGAAGCAGAATCACTAGGAGATATATACTATAGTCCCCCACTTATCCTCAGGGAATACGTTCCAAGTCCCCCCGTGGATGCTTGAAGACATAGAGGAGATAGCTAGAACTGCCAAGGGCAAGTTACAACATGACAGATTTGGCTCAATCAGATGGTGAACTTTATAACAATTAGAGCAGGGGTCCTCAAACTATGGCCCGTGGGCCACATGCAAATACAAATATTGTATTTGTTCCCGTTTTGTTTTTTTACTTCAAAATAAGATATGTGCCGTGTGCATAGGAATTTGTTCATAGTTTTGTGTGTTTTTTTTTTAAACTATAGTCCGGCTCTCCAACAGTCTGAGGGACAGTGAACTGGCCCCCTGTTTAAAAAGTTTGAGGACCCCTGAATTAGAGTAATGGTTCTACAGCTGAAGGGACTTCCTTGTGGGGAATTGAGTCCAGTTTTTGACTTGTTGGTTTTAAGCAAAGATTTAACAATATCCATCCATCTATTCTTCCTCCCTTCCTTTCTTCCTTTTGTCCATGTACTGTCCATCCTGTTACTTGTTTATAAATGCAATTATTCAACCAAAATTTATTGACTACCTAGTACAGTGGTCGGCAAACTGCGGCTCGCGAGCCACATGCGGTTCTTTGGCCCCTTGAGTGTGGCTCTTCCACAAAATGCCACATGCGGGCACGCACGTACAGTGGGATTGAAACTTCGTGACCCATGCACAGAAGTCGGTATTTTGTGGAAGAGCCACACTCAAGGGGCCAAAGAGCCGCATGTGGCTCGCAAGCTGCAGTTTGCCGACCACTGACCTTGCATAAGCCAGGGGCTATGTTGGGTTCTGGAATTTATGTGCTAGGCACTGCATTAGGTGCTGACATTTAAAGCCTAATAGGAAAGGAGGTTATTGACCATTTACTATGTGGCAGGCACTGTATTAAGTGCTAGAAATTAGAACCTAGGATAGATGACAATCTGGGACCATTGTTGGGATTCCTCAGTTCTAAGCCATTACTCTTAAATGAATCTCCCAATTTGTGAGTCCTAGCCTGGCCTTTCCAGCCATGATTCCTTGACTCACAGGGACCCATAGGGCTTCTGCAGCCACTAAGGCTATGTTTTCTTGGCTGGACCCAGGAGGGATGGGATGTTCTGAGCTCTGACCTCATTGTTTATCATTTTTAAAAGCTTCTGCCTCCCTTCTATAGGCTGGATCAGGGCCGGGTCAGCAGGGTGGATGTGTGAAATAAACTCCAGGCAGCGTTACTGTGGAGAGCGGCTACAGCATTTGGAAAAGTTCAAGCCTGGGACTAATGAGAGGACACGATCCTCTCATGGCAAAGCCACGTGCAAGTCCCAGCACAATTATAGCCAAAAGCTACAGTGGTAAGCTTGACCTTATGGTCCAAACCTGTAGCCCCACGTGGCTGAGTGATATGGGCTCCGGGAGGTACAGCAAGTAAACAAAGCTTGTTCAGGTGCTTGTAATTGAGTAGATTCGCAACCCGGGGCGTTGTAACCACGCCCTTACTTTGCCTCGTGGAGTATGGCTATAAAATAAAGACTTGACTTGCAGGCTGTGGTACTGTCTCTCCATCAGAGAGGGCAGCATCCCACCTAGCGCCCAGCTTTATTCTCTTGTCTGTCTTTTCTAAATCCTTCACTGCCCCCCTCTCAGGTTCACCCATAGCTGTGCGGGCTCGGCACACGTCACTATAATCTTGAACACCCAAATAATGGGTCACACGCCTATAGCTCATGCCTTCTTGGCAGCTTTACTGATCCTGAGCTCTTCCACTTTTATCTGCCGTTTGAGACGGGAAGGCACTGGAAACAGCTCATCTGTGAACGATTGCAGTGTGAAAGCCAAGTGGATAGGAAGAGATGAAATTATCAACAGTCCAATCTTAGCCCCCAGGGAAGGACTAGAAACATACATTTAGCCTGACATTTAAAGAGCTGACGTGATCCAGATGCTCTCGTGCCAGCACCCAGTTCTCCCTAAGCCAGTGATGGCGAACCTTTTGAGCTCGGCGTGTCAGCATTTTGAAAAACCCTAACTTAACTCTGGTGCTGTGTCACATATAGAAATTTTTTGATATTTGCAACCATAGTAAAACAAAGATTTATATTTTTGATATTTATTTTATATATTTAAATGCCATTTAACAAAGAAAAATCAACCAAAAAAATGAGTTCGCGTGTCACCTCTGACACGCGTGTCATAGATTCGCCATCACTGCCCTAAGCCGTGCAGCACTTGGAAGGGGAAGGGTGGACATTCGAGTGTAGGAAGACCATGAGGATAACAGTATAAATAAATAAAATAAATTAATTAGCACAACCAAGTGCAGTTGCACTCCAACCCAGCAGCAAAGTCACTACTAGAGTACAGAGTTGAGCTTGTAAACCAGCCAAGAGAGTTGTGTCCTGATGGGGGAGGGTAAGTGGGCTGTTGAACACACCTGTCTGTTATGGTATATGGTATATGGTATATGGTATATGGTATATGGTATACGGTATATGGTATATGGTATACCGTATATGGTATGTGGTATATGGTATATAGTATATGGTATATACTACACCATACTATACTATACTATACTATACTATACTATACTATACTATACTATACTATAGTATATACCATATATGTAAATATTCTCGGGTACATAAATAATAGCAAAGTGTAGTAAAATAATTGGGAAGTGATGAATTGTGTATATTTATTACCTTTTCTCTTAATATAATTCCTTCAGGTAAACATTTATATAATTAATTTTAAGAATGAGTATGTTTAAGACCCAGTTAGCAAGACTCCTGGAATTTAACAATTGGCTCTCATGAGCTAGTAGCCGCCATCTCCAGCCCGTTGCTGATTCTGGAACTGGGCTCAATGATTAACAGTGCTGGGATCAATTAGCAATGTCTGCTAAGGACACAGAAGGGAAGACAGGTGGCTCACATGCCACATATTTACATTTTCTAGAATGCCAGTGATTTTATGAAAACAACTTTTATTTTTAATGCAAAGAGCCTGGCATCACCAAAGGAAATGACTCACTTCTCCCTGGCAGGGAGCACACAGATTTTGCTCCCAGTTTACAATACTTCTGTGGTGGCATCTGACTGCACCTCATTGGCATTTCCAAAGTCCTGGAAAGAAAGGAGTGGAACCACCTGGGGGAGAACGTCTTATTTGTTCCCAAGGTGCTAACAGCTCCAGTACTGCGCACTGCAGAAAAGCCAACTGCTGAAATGTGGGCATGAACAGTCTTTCAGCTTCTTTTCCTTGAGTAGAGGGAGTCTTTAAGGCCAGAACTGCACAGTTTAATATCTCATTAAGACTCGTTTCCCTTTTGCTTTTCCTGGTGCGTACGCTGTCAGCAGCTGAGGGGTTCTGTGGACTGGCTGGTTCTCGGAGGGGCCAGGCACAGCTGCCTCAGTGGAAGCAGGAAGGAGGTAATGTGTCTTTCCAAGTGTCAAAAAGTCTCTTAATGAGCTGTTAGCATTTGGTACAATTTGGCTTAGTGGCTGTGACTTGAGGACTTCCAGATATTGCTTTTGGAGCTGGAAAAGGCTCCCTGACAGCTAGGGACCCGGGTTCCTTTTCCCCTCTCTGCAATACCTGTGGTGAGTGCAAGAATCTGTCCACAGCGGATCAGATGGAGGGTGTGAGTCAGTGAAGAGACATTCTTACTAACAGACGTTTTCTCCACTTGTGTTATTCATTCATTTTGTCTTTATTGACTTAACATTTATATCTAATTAAATGCATCTTAAGCATCAGCTCAATACATTTTTACATATACATGTCAATATTCATGTGACCACCACTCTATCGAGGTGTAGAACATTTCCTTCACCCTAGAAAGTTCCCCGTGTCCTTTTCCAGTCGATGCCACCTTCCCCAGAGGTATCCACTGTTCTGACCTTGTTTTAGCTCGGGCTGCCATAATGAAATTCCATACTCTAGGTGTTTCAAACAACTGAAGTTTATTTTCTTCTGGTTCTGGACGTTAGAAGTCCAAGATCAAAGTTCTAGCCAGTTCAGTTCCTGATGATAGCCCTCTTTCTGGTTCGTAGATGGCTGCCTTCTCACTGTGTTCTTATGGCGTGTGTGTGTGTGTGTGTGTGTGTGTGTGTAAGAGAGAGAGAGAGAGAGAGAGAGAGAGAGAGAGAGAGAGAGAGAGAGAGAAGCCCTCTGGTGTCTTTTCTTTTAAGGACACTCACTATCTTATAGGATCAGAGCCCCTCCTTATGTGCTCATTTAACCTTAATTCCTTTTTTAGAGGTTCCATCTCCAAATACATTCTGGGATTAGGTCTTCAACATAAGAGTTTTGAAGGGACATCACCTATCACATAGACTACCATTCTTGGTTCTAGAATGCCATGTGAATGGAATCATACAGTATACGGTCTTTTGTGTCTGGCTTCTTTTTGCTCAGTACAACATTTTTGAGAGTCATGTGCCAGTGATCCATTCCTTTTTATTGCTGAGTAGTATTCCTTTATACAAATAAACCACAATTTCTTTATCTGTTCTCCTGTTGAACATTTGGGTTATTTCCTGTTTGCCAAGGGATACTTATTCTGTGTAGTGCATTCTGTTACCTGCTTGGCTATAAAGAAATATAAAGTATGGCCCTGCCCATCAGGAGCTTACGCTTGGAATCTGTGCTTTAAAAACAGCTAAGAATGCACCAACATACCACACAAAATATGATTCTGACTCACTGAATGGAGACGAGGTCAGGGACTCAGAAGGAGGGAGTTTTTAGAGGAACGTCAATAAAGTCTGTTTGTAAGCACAGGCACTTAGAAGATGAGGCAGCTTGAAAACATCAGCTGCCAGAGAGCCAAAAGCAGCTACAAGTGAGGTCAGAGCTGGCAGGTCCTTGGGTCTGTTTTACTGCCTGGGTTCCGGGTCAAAGAGCTTCATGAAATGGGAGCTGGCTGACAACATTGCCCTCGGAACAAAGCTGGCTCTTGCCTTGTTTTTGTGGTTTCCTCCAAGAGGGCGGGGAGGGAAAGGCCTGTCCTCAGAAGGACATCGGGGCGCCACATCCACGGTCAGGAAGGGCTCTCTGTGGCCCGGTGTGGATGTTCCAGGTGGTGGCGAAACAGCGTGAGCAAAGCCCAGCCGGCATGGCTCCGTGGTTGAGCACTGATCTATGGACCAGGAGGTCACTGTTGCATTCCTGGTCAGGGCACATGCCTGGGTTGTGGGCTGGTCCCCAGTAGGTGGTGTGCAGGAGGCAACCGATCAATGATACGCTCTCATCATTGATGTTTCCATCTCTCTCTCTCTCTCTCTCTCTCTCTCTCTCTCTCTCTCTCCCTTCCTCTCTGAAATCAATAAAAATACATTTTTTTAAAAAAAACAACAACACAGTATGAGCAAAGGGATCTGAGTCCTGGGTCCTAGCTTCAGACTTAGAGAGTGCGTATTCAGCTTCTCTAGTTCAAGGGTGTATGTGGGTGAGTCAGGTAGAGTTTTTGGCTCCAGGGACAGTACCATAGGGGCAGGAGTGGGTGGCTGAAACTTGACAGCAACCCCCACCCCAAGGGGACCTGAGAGCCTGCCAGGGTCTGTGGGCAGAGCTGTTAATATCCCTGTCTGTGAGTCTGAGAGGTGAGGTCTTAAGTGTCCTCAGAACCCTTTGGAAACTCACCACCCCAAGTCCTACTCCACCAAACTCCATCTAATGTCTCAGGTTTTGCCTTTCCTTGCCCTGGTCATATAGTATGACAGAGTTGAACATGACCTTGGAGTTCCTAAGCATTCGGAGGTGAAAGGCTGAAAGAATGGGTAAATTTGGGGGGATTTCAGGAGAGTTATTCAATGAAATATCCGACTCTTAGTTTTATGACCATGTTGGTGGTTACATATAGGGTGTCCCAAAAAATGCATATACACTTTGAAAGATTGTAAAGCCAATATTTATTAACATACAGTTCATTTTCAAATTTAAGTGAATTATCAGCTGTTAAAGTGTGTATACACAACTATTTGGGACACAATATATCCACATAATACCAATAATTTCACATAATGTTAACGTTCTGCTTGCTTAGGTTTTAAACTTCCTTTTTTACATTTTTTTTAAATGAAAGGACAAAACCTATATTAAATAAAATTTGGGGGCGAAAAAACAAGAAAGCTTCCTAATCGTCTTACTTTCCAGTTACACACTTTTTCACATGTTCATTTGAGTATTTTTCATGTTGCTGTAATACTCTTGACAATGGTTACACGTAATAGCTGCATAATATTTAATTAATGTGGATGTACCATAGTTTTCTATTGCTGGACAGTGTAGTGTCCAGATTTTGCTATTACCTGTAACTCTGTAATTGAGTAATTTCTTTTAAAAGAATTTTTACCCAGAGGTGGCACTTAGCACAGCCCTGTGGGAGGCCTGGGGTGTCATCAGTGTTTGAGACTAGAGAGATGAAGAGGACTTGTGACTTAGAACTGCATTTCTGTGAGTCCAACCGGAACTAAAAATGGAGGTGCAGTGGAAGGAACTGCCCTAAGTATAATTTTTCAAATGTTAAAAAGCATAATTTTCATACAAATTCATAATGAGGACATGTCAACATTTTATTTTAATTAATTAATGAGATAATCAGGTGTCTAAAAGAAACTGGTGTATAAAAGGTTAGAAGAAAACATGTGGAGTCAGATTGCTAAGTTAGATACAAAACTGGTTCATTTTCTTCAAGGCAGTAAGGCTATAACCCTTAGTGTTATCTTCTCTATCAAACAGAGCTCATTTTTACCTCCACAGGAAAAAAAATTATTTGCTTCCCTGTTGGATAACAACAGGTGTAGCTTAATGGGTTTCAACAAATTAATAGCTAAGCTTAGAGAGTTGTAAAACATTGAGTCAAGAATAAGTAAAAGTTATATTCTACTAGAAAGTTGAATGACCCTGGGGCGGGCTTGACAATAAAGGTCGTGCATCTTTTTGCTTTACTTCTGACTGCCGGAAGTTAATTCCAGCATGTCATAAATGCAAGAAGTTTCATCAAAAGGTTGATGGAACTTGGGGATTCAGCAGGGCTGAATACATATTAGCTGCTGCTGGAATGGCTAAGGCAGGGGTGGGCAAACTTTTTGACTCGAGGGCCACAATGGGTTCTTAAACTGGAGGGCCGGAAGAAAAGCATGGATGGAGTGTTTGTGTGAACTAATATAAATTCAAAGTAAACATCATTACATAAAAGGGTACGGTCTTTTTTTTTTTTTAGTTTTATTCATTTCAAAAGGGCCGGATCCTGCCCGCAGGCTGTAGTTTGCCCACAGCTGGGCTAAGGGCATTTCCCCACACCTAAAGATTTGCATATATTATTGCCTTTTGCCAGACATCTGAGGGCATTTTAATCTACATGTTATTGCCTCCTGTTGGCCAAACACCTGAACAGCCGAAAGCAGTTCCCAAAAAACTAACAATGCCTACTGTATACTAAGCCTTACCTTTGGATATGTATATCCACTTTGCTTTAGGGCAATGTGTGTGAATAAAGAGCAAGGGGTCCGGAGATTCAGAGAACTTGGTTACTGAAGCTAAGCCCTCCTCTGGCTTCCCCATGGGTTACAAATTGCTATTATATTTCTAGTCTCTTAATTAATGTATGCCGCAGCGCCTTCTCCAGATTCCTGAACACTTCTAGATGCTGGATATCACTCCGGCATCTGATTTGGACATTGTTTTCTTGAAGAGAGAAGCGACCCAGAGAGGAGACTCCACGGTGACACTGACCTCCCCCTCACTTCTTCCACTTGCGGGCAGTACAGGAAGATTGTCCTCTTGGTTTGAAGTACCCTGGGGTACAGTGAGGACCAAAAAGGAAGCTTGGATCACGAATGCCCCATCTCCAGGGATGGGCGGAGCAGGAGAGCCCAGAGCCTGTGAGAGGAGCAGGAACTGTGAGATTTGGCTTGAGGCCCTGACCACTCACCTGCCAAGGGCTCTCAGTGAAAGGCTGCCTGGGAGGGACCTTACAAGCTCAGGCGGAACCTGTTCATTTGACAAAGTTACGTGATCCCTTCCTCATGGAGTGGAGATCAGCCTCCACTCTCTGAACAGTACTGTTCACCCTCACCTCCGCCACATCCTTATCCCAAACATCCCGTGGTACCCCCAACCTGGCTCTGCTTTTCCCCCTCCAGGCCCTGGCCTGGGATCAGCTTTGCCTCCTCCCCCTGTTCCAGAGTAGAACCTGGCTTTTTGCAGATCAGTGGAGGCAGTGTCTAATTAAGAGAACACCAGCCAGGCGGTGTGGCTCAAATGGTTGAGCATTGACCTATGAATCAGGAGGTCATGGGTTTAATTCCCAGTCAGGGCACATGCCTGGGTTGTAGGCTGGGGCCCCAGTAGGGGGAGTGCAGGAGGCAGCCAATCAATGATTCTCATCATTAATGTTGCTATCTCTCTCCCTCTCCCTTCCTCTCTGAAATGAATAAAAAATATTTTTGAAAAAAGAAAGAGAACTCCAGTTAGGATGATGAACTCATCTGGTATTCCTGGGACTTCCTAGATTGAAAAGACACACCTTAGGGACCCCCTTCAGTCCTGGCCAAACTGGGACGATTGATCACCCTAAGTTCAGTTCCATCTGTATTCTGAGCAGCGGCCTGGAGCTGCTGTTCCCACCATAGTGGATTTTTCAGCTCTTTCCCCTTAGTTCTCCTTGTCATAACTCTCTGCTGTCTCCTCTTTATTTATTTTTTTTTTAAATATATTTTACAGAGAGGAAGGGAGAGGGATAGAGAGTTAGAAACATCGATGAGAGAGAAACATCAATCAGCTGCCTCCTGCACACCTCCTACTGGGGATGTGCCCGCAACCAAAGTACATGTTCTTGACCAGAATCGAACCTGGGACCTTTCAGTCCGCAGGCCGATGCCCTATCCACTGAGCCAAACCGGTCAGGGCTGCTGTCTCCTCTTAAATACCCTCTTAATTTAGGAAGCTCAGGGCACCCCAGGACTCATCCAAGTTTCCTGTGTATTTCAGTCTGGAAGCCAAGTGGATACAAGTTTTGCATTTTTGTTTTCCAGCAAGGAGGTATTTGTGGAAGCTTCCAAAAAGACAAATGGAGCTGAATGGGATGTTTGCTTTCACGGATCAGGGATGAATCGCATCGCTTTTTCTCAGTAGTGACTCAGAGTTGTAGAATCTTAGGAAAGACAATGTGTTCTGGTGGAGCTCTGTGGAAGGAATGAAGGCTCCTGAATGGGCATTTAGGAGAGAGATGGACTTTGGTGGGACCCTTGAAGGATAATAGACTTGTCAGGCTGATTTATACCTGTTTCCAAATGCTCTCCCTAGGCCAGGAGTGGGCAACCTTTTGGGAGTGCGTGCCAAAACCAGCAAAACCTCTGACTCAAAATTTTTCTGCGTGCCAACCCTAATTTTTTGAGAACATGTTACACCTACTTGATATCTCTTAAGGTGTACGTATGTGAAGAACCTTGAAGAAATAATAAAATTCATTCGAGCAACAAAAACTCAGTATATGATGATGAAAAATACATTTATTTTTTAATGTATACATGTACACTGATAGTCCGACAGAAAACTTTATGACTCCGTTTGATATTATCAGTGGGACTTTTGCTGCTGCATCACTGATGACAGAGATTTTACATCAGGTTTATATTTCGTGACCTTCAGAGATATGCACGAGCTACTACTTTCATCCGTCAGGCTACTCTTATTACGAGACTTAACAAAATTCATCTCTGAGAACAAAGATTCACAAGCATATGTGGATGAAACCAAAACACTGGTCGGATCTAGGAAGGCAGGGAGAGTTAAGGCAGAGGCATAGAAATTGCTCTTCCCCTCTCTCGTCAATCCATGTCTATGGTCTTTAAGATAACTTGTTATGTAAAATTATGTATTTATCTAAGATGCACCTGCACTGAATTTATCTGAAAAATAAAAAATTCGATATTAAGAAAAACATTGTAAATGGAAGATTATAAGACAGGGTTTCGAGTGCCAGCAAAAGTTACTGGCGTGCCATGTTTGGCACGCGTGCCAGGGGTTGCCCACCCCTGCCCTAGGCATTCATTCTGCCCCAGGTGGTTCAGAAAAGCAGATTAATAGCTGGCAGAAAGGAAGGGAGGGAAAGGGGGACTGTGTCCATGTGGAATGGTCCATGGGTGAACTCTCCTTAGGGTAGGAGGCAAATAAGGGGGTATCGTGCACGGGTCTGAAAATAAAATGTTATTGACTCGAGTCTGAAACTGTCACTTTCCACTGAGGTGGAATTTATTAGTCAGAAAAGAGAAGCAGCAAATATTACACAGTCTGCCTTTGGGAAAAGAGAAAAACACCCACTGCTTATAAAAACACTTTTTTGGGGATGAAGGATTTGATTTCAACTGATGAGTCATCGTTGTGTTTTTGTACCACTTAGCCAAAAAGTGAGGTTTTTTAAAAAGCATTTCTTGAAGCAAATTCTTCCATCGCTTGGGTTTCTCTCATCTGAGAGGGAAAGCACCCTGTGCACTTATGGCCACAATGCCAGAAGCTGCCCCAGTTTGTGTGAAAAATATTATGGGACAAGGTTTGTAACTATCAAGGTCTAGATTCTTTATGAAAAAGCAATCTCAAGACAATATATATGATCTACAAATAAGAAATTATCAAGAAATAGAAAATAAAGTTTAAAGCACAAACTTTTGATGAGTATGTTTTAAAATGACACAATGAGCTGAACCGGTTTGGCTCAGTGGATAGAGCGCCGGCCTGCGGACTCAGGGGTCCCAGGTTCGATTCTGGCCAAGGGCATGTGCCTTGGTTGCGGGCACATCCTCACTGGGGGGCGTGCAGGAGGCAGCTGATCGATCTCTCTCATCGATGTTTCTGGCTCTCTATCCCTCTCCCTTCTTCTCTGTAAAAAATCAATAAAATATATTAAAAAAATAAAAAATAAAATAAAATGACACAATGAATGGCAGAAAGGCAAAGGGATTTTAAGAGCACTTGGTGGACCTTGTAATAGGGCAACCATATGTCTTCACTCTTGAAAGTGTCTTGCTTTGGACAGTGAGTTACATGGTCACCATAGGTGTGATGGTTTTAAAACATGTCTGCAGATTCTTTGACACTTACCACCAAGAAGTCCATGTCCTTTCCCCTTGAAAATGGGTGTGTGTTTTTTGTGACTGCTTAGTGAAGAGTGTGTGACAGCAGAGACACTGCTGACTTCCAAAGTCTAGGTTAGAAAAGTCCATGTAACTTCTCCTGGTTTGTCTTGGGACCATCAGCCACCCCGTAAGCAGTCTGGGCACCTAAGAGCTGCTCCACTGGGGGGACCACGTGGAGAAACCAGAGAGCAAGAGTGAGAGAGCAAGAGATGGCCGAGGAGCCTGAGCTGTGCTGGCCCCAGTGTTTCCCAAGTCCAGGCACCGAACACATGAGTGAAGGAGGCTTCAGATGCCTCCAGCTTCAGCTGTCATCTGACTCCAGCCACAGGGGAAACCCCTAGCAAGCTTCCCAGCTGAGCCCGGGCCACCCTCAGAACCATGAGAGAAAATAATGAGAAATGATGTTGCTCTTTTATGTCAATGAGTTTGAGATGGTTTGTTATTCCACCACTGTAGCAACAGAAAACCCAGACGCTAAGTATAGGTTAAGTACTTTAAGGCCCCTACGGAGGACTTTTATGTCATTTTAAGTGTTTTTGTTTGTTTGTTTTTGCTTCACTCATTGTCCTGCAAGATGCGCTGGCCTCCTTTCAGTTATCCCTATAGTCAGGCTCCTTCTGAGCCAAGACCCACTGATGCTCTTTGCCTCATCTTTCCTTCCCCAGCCCCCACATCTCAGTTTAAAACCCGTTCTAATATGGTCTTAGGTCACTCATAGGTGGAGATTGCATTTTCCAAAAATCACCACAGCCATAGTTCTGATTCTACATGTTGTTTCAAAACCTTGTCATTTCCTTATCGAGAAGTGTGGTCTATATCCCCTCCCTTTGAAACTGTGCTAGACTCCATGATTGTTTTGATGATATGTTTCTACCCCCTCTCTCTCAGAGCACACGCCCTGGGAATCCAGCCACCATACTGTAGGGAAGCCCAGGCCACATGTGGGGAAGCCCAGGCCAGGTGTATGTGTTCGATCTGATAGCTCCAGATGAGGGCCCAGCAGACAGCCATCATTAACTACCAGACAGGTGAGTTTTCCTTCAAATGATTCCAGAGCCCAGCTTTTGCACCACCACAGCCGATGCCAACAGAGTAGGAGTGAATGCTCATCGATATTTGCAGTCTATTGTCATTGTTTTAAGACAATGTTTTGGGGGCTTTGTTATGTGGCAATAGATAATAGGAACACCACTATATTTTTATTTCTTAAAATAGTTCCAATTGTGGTTATATAAACAATTTTAAATGATTTGCTGAATGTTTGTTTTTCTTCCTAGCAGTCCATCGCCTTAACCACTCGGCCACCTCGTCCACTGTTTTTCTTCCTAAACAAACTATAAAATCCGTGAGATCCAGGACCTTGAGTGCCTTGTCCATCATTGTATTTCCAGCACTTGACTGTGGCTGCTTTACAACAGGCGTGCTGAAATATATGCATTGAATGAATGAATGAATGAATGAATATATGGCCTGAAAAATACATGGAAATGCCATCTACGTGAAAATGAAAATCAGAACAGTTCTTGAGGATACAAAAAATATTTTGGTTATTAGAAAAGTGAGGAAGGATATGTTGCTTAAGCAAGACATCTGTGGAGCTTGGATGCTACTTTGTAATTTTGCATTTATCAACTATCCAATCACATTTGGGTGTACATTAACACACACGATCCCAGCAAGGGCCTTTTATAATCTTTTGTCACCTTTAAGAGTTAGGTGCAGAGTAGATTCTTGGTTCATGAGCTTCATTAATGCATTTATAAATAATTTAACTAAATCTCATACCAAAATAACTATTATCTCTGGTATGTGGAGAGGTGTGTGTCAAATTAAACTCCATAGAGGAAAAGTTGTTTGAAAATGGGTACATGCAAACCAGCAGTGTGAGATAAGGAGTTGACAAGTGTTATTGCAAAACACTTAGCTATTATTTTTGAGAACATGTGAACATGCGAGACTGAGTTCCCAGAGGGGAGAAAAAAAGCTACCGCAGCACCCATATTTTCAAAAGGAAATAACTTCTTAAGAAAGGAGACAAACAGAACAGAACACCAATTTATCAAATTGCAAATTCCATTGGGACTTGAGCTCCTGAGCACCCAGCTTGGCTAGAAGAAGATAGATTCAGGGCCAGGGCCAGCTAATGACGGGCCTCCAGCGAGATTGACAACCTGGGTAAACAACTGCAGAGTAATGAATGACCATAGTTGGGCTTCTCGGGTGTTTGGCTGCAGGTGGACAAATCAAATGCCTCTTCACAGAACTGTATGTATGTGAAGGAATTCATCCTCCCTCCTATATATCGCCTATTGTACTAGAAGCTGATGGGGCTCTCGCTAGATCCCTGTTAGCTGGCTACATACTTCCAGTTCTGGGTGAGGAAGATTACAGAAGTATCTAAGAGGTTAGGCGCCCTCCTTCTGGGGAGCAGTCTGTAGCCAATGACTGACTGATAAGGAGTACAAAAGTGGGCCTCCTTGACTCAAAGAGGGACAACCCTGGTGCAGTTCACACTTCCCCTAGATATCCCCATGGGATCAGACTAAGACTGGACTTTAGCTGAAGCCACATCTTTGCCTCACTGCTCACCCTGCTCTATGCTTCCCTCATTTCTTTACAGGTTTCCTCTGATCTCCATCAATAAATCACTTGTCTAAGATTTCCCCTCTTCAGGCTCTGTTTTAGGGGAACCCAACCCAAGCAATGTTATCTCTTCTGGAGACTTTCCCTGACCCGTTTCCCACACAAACTGAATTAAGGATCCTCTTTCATGAACACACCTCTGTCACTAAGCTTCTAACTAAGTATTGGACTCATGGACTTACTCATCAGTCTCCCCATTAGACTACTTGAGAGCGGAAACCCTGACCTATTGATGTCTTCCTCCTCAGCTCCCAGGACACTTGGTCTGGCTTATAGCTCATACTCAGTAACAGTCTGATGAGTTGAATTCTTGGGGACCTTTTGAAAGAGAATATACTGGTCAAATCCACAGAGGTAAATAGACAAATCTTATTTCGGCCTCCCATGTTGGAAGGGGGTTGAGAAAAAAAAATCACAACGAGGTTTATAGAAATAGGATATGGGCCCTAGAATGTTGGCTAGCACCATTGAAAATGGAATGTAGTCTGGAATGTGGGTCAATGAATGATTATCAAGTTAGTTACTGATAAGGTATAATGGAATATTATTTTTTAAAACACGAAGGACCTACCTTCAAACAACTTAAATATCCAGGTTAGGAAAGATTGATTACAAATACATGACGAGTCATCCCAAGTAGAACATGGACCAACTTCCAGCCACAGTAAAGAACAGGAAGAATAGGTTTAAACTATTGTGAGAAACCTGGGGAAATTTCTGAATGAACTTCCTTACTGTCAAGGCAGTGGAAGTCTCATCCGGACTGACAGAAGCTCTGTCTGTGACCAGATGGAGCCCGCCTCTCCACTAGGCCTCAACCTTGGCCTCTGAGCCTTAGTCCAAATGATTTTTCCCACCCTCCACATTAAGAAACTTGAACAACATAAGCATAGCTTCTAACAGCTCAAGGGCACATTTTTAAAATGATGGCCTCAGTTCCCTTAAGTTCTTGCCTGACAAAGCTCAAGACAGCCAAAAGAATTTACTGTTTGTTCCAAATTAAACTTCATAGAGGAAAAGTTGTTTGAAAATGGGTACATGCAAACCAGCAGTGTGAGATAAGGAGTTGACAAGTGTTATTGCAAAAACACAAACAAAACAAAACAAAACAAAAAAAAGCCACCTTGAAATTATAAATCTTTTTTAAATTGATTTTTAGATAGAGAGAGAGAGAGAGGGAGAGAGAAAAACATGAATGAGAGAGAAACATGCATCAGCTGCCTCCTGCATGCCTCCTACTGGGGATCAAGCCTGGAAACTGGGCATGTGCCCTGACCGGAAATGGAATCATGACCTCCTGGTTCATAGGTCAATGCACAACCACTGAGCCACACTGGCCTGGCTGAAATTGTAAATCTTTTATTTGGCCTTTTATTATATATCTTGTACAAGCGAGGAATGTTTTTCAAAGGCCTGGAAGCCATCACTTTGAAATGTAATCCTCAAGGAAGAAGGGCTCTGTCTCCCAGTATCTGTGGGAGGGTAGGAGCCTAACTTCAAACACAGGTGGCCTAGTCACAGCAATACCACCCCCCCCCCCCCACCTCACCCCAAAAGTCTTTCAGCCTCCTGCCTTTTGAGTCAGTGGAGTTCAGCTGAGGTCTCTCCCCTGCTGCAGTAGTACTGAATAAAACCTCTCTTACTGCCTTTAAGTAGTATCTGGCTTTGTTTCTTTTTGACAGCACCTAAGGGAAGCTGTGACTTCAACAGTAGGAAGCTTTGAAGAGAAGAGCAATGAAGTTCCACTTCAGAGGGTCCTGGTTTTGTCCTGCAATGAAGCAGAGGCGGGTAAAGTCCCTTCAAGCCCCGCTCCTGACCAGTGCATTAGATCCGTGGTAAAATATCCTTTAGGAGCTCCATGAGTATAAGGAAAGGATCGGGCAATGAATTATGGCCCCAAAGTAAATAGAGAAATTGTCTCTGTAGCAAATGAAAATGAGACTGATCCTGACTCTGCTTCTCCCTTGCTGGGTGACTTTAGACAGATTGCATAACCTCTCTGAGCTTGTTTCCCCATTCTGTAAAAAAAAAAAAGAGGCTGCACTAGATAATGTTCAAGCTCTCTTCTAGCTCTGATCCGTTCTGACTTCCAGAGCCCCTGAATTCCTGCATTATCTGGAAAGTGTCTCTGCGCATCCCTCTTCTCCCTCTTGAGGGTTATGTTGAAAGGCCCATCATCTGTGAAGGTGGGAGTGGAGGTCCCTACTGTGTGCCAAGAAAGAGCTCTCACACCTCTTCCTGGGCCATGTGTGGCCAGGATCACCTGGGATACCGAAAGCACACATGCTTGCCAGAGAGCCTAACTTTGTGACTCAGAAGTTGCCATCTGCTAAACAGCTTTTAATTGAAGCTCCAAGAGGCAGACGCTGGCTGGAAAAATCTTGCAAGTTGATCCAATAGGATTATCTTCTCTAAAAGAGGTTTTTCTATGTTTAATTAGTTGGAAGCCATTTTGTCACAGATGGGATTAGTCATGTTCTGCCCTGTCTCTTCCCCTCCGTAGGGGAAGTCCCACGGATTCTTTTTTTTCTTCTTCTTAGATCTTTTTTCTTCAGTGTTATATTACTGAAGTTTCAGGTGAACAGCATAGTGATTCAGCCTTATATACCTTCCAAAGTGACGGCTACAGTAAGTCTAGTAACCATCTGTTACCTGCATAACTATTATGATGTTATTGACTCCATTCCCTATGCTGTACATTACATCCCCAAGACTTATTATTTATTTATTTATTATTGACAGTATTACAGATGTACCCCATTTTTCTTTCCTTTGCCCTCCCCCAAGATTCTTTAGTTAGCACAGGCTTTGGTTTGTTGTTGTTTTTAGCTACACTGCCCATCCTTTGAAGCAGCCAGTGTTGCAGAAGCCTTTTCTCCACCACTCAGGAGACAGGTGAGTTAGTTATTTCAACCTGGATGGAGAAGTCAGATGTCATAAATTCTCCTGAAGGGGTAATGTGAGTCAGTTACCATATACTCAGGAACCAGAAACTCACGGTCACATTGATCTGCACAGAGTCATCAGGAAGGCAAGAGCCTGAATGGCAACATTGACCAAATGGAAGCCCAGTCATTTCAGGGACAGAGTGTTAACCTTTTGTGCTAAGGGCTAGGGAGGGCTTTCAGAAGCCAGGACCCGCTGCATCTGCTGCTGGCAAGAGGGTGAGTGAAAGCACCCAGAATCAGGGGCTTCCTCCAATCTGGGATTTGGGCCGCTGCAGTTCCTCATCTGTCCTCAGGGGGCGCAGTGTGAGATTCTGGTTTAGCAAAACGGGTAGAGTCAGGGAGTGGAGACTCAGTATTGGATCCAAGGCCAGATACGGCTGCAAACACAAAGAAGCAGGTCAAAGTGCTTCTAGGTTTGGAACTGGGTAAAGTAATTTTAACCCACCGGTATGTAATGTCATCTTCATTTTAACCCTTTGATCATGGAAAATTTCAAAACATACAAAAGTGGAGAGAACATTTAAAGAATCTCCATGCACCCATCGCCCAGTTTCAACAATTATCAACTCAAGGCTAATCTTGTTTCATCTATACCCCCACCAATCCCTCCACCCCCAGCTCACTCTCCATATTAAGCCTTCACATTTTATAGTTGAGGAAACCAAGGCTCAAGCGTTAATGAGGAAGAATGAATTGGGTCATTTATTCTCAATGAATGGGTGGAGGCAGTATCTCACATTCTTTGATGTGGCATGTGTGTGTTTTGGAAAAAGAAAGGTCAATAATATACTATTGTTATATAATTTTTATTTGTAACATAAAACAACAATATAAATTACAGAAAGAAAAGCTGGACAAAAGATTTCTCAAAGTAGAGGGTGGGGATGATATCAAACACTCTTAGTCTGTGAGATGTTTATGTCTATCAGAAAGAGGTCATGGGTTGGAATAGGTCATATAATGCAGGATTAGACTCCATCCAAGGTCCCTTTTCTCTTTGACCTCCCAAGCTCACACAGCAGGGTAGTGGAGTTTCTGGGACCAGAGCCTTGTACCCCAGGGTCTAGGAGAAGGTGGCATGGTTGTTGAGTTGGGAGCCACAGAAAGTTCCAAGAAGAGGGGAAACCCTTTGGAATGACAGCACTGTCCACACAAGTTCTCCTGCTCTCCCAACCCAGGTTCAGCAAGCCACTTTCCAGCTGTTCTGTCATGGCTCCAGTGAGTGAGAGGCACTGCCATCCAAGAAAAACATTCTAGAGCACCAATGGGTTCTGGGCTTCTGAGCTGTAAAACCCTTTGAACCATGGCTTTCATGGTATCCTGGTCGTTTAGCTGAGTTCATCCCGGAGGATTCGAATGAGTGGTCAGTAGGCTGACCACTACCCCAGATATGTTTTGTTTAGTTTATATGGTATTTGAATATTTTTTTAGTAAGTCATCAACATTTTAAAATTTGAAGATTGAAAATTTTAGAGTTCTTGCTGTCTCTTCAAAAAAAGAGAGAAGGATTTGGCAACAGAGGGCAACACGAACAACACATTCTTGTCACAGTCAGCTGGAAGCTGGAGCTTTAAACTGGGCATCTATTCTCTCATTTGCTTTAGTGCCACTGTGTGATTATAACATGCAGCTAGCATTGGGAGCACCGCTGATCTAGCCCCTCACTGCTCAGATGGAGTCCCCAGACTAGCAGCAGCAGAATCACCCAGGACCTTGTGAGAAATGCGGAATCTCAGGCCCCACCTCAGACCTTGAAGCCAGAATTTGCATTTTAACAAAATCCCCTGATGCACATTAAAGTTTGAGCCGCACTACTCTAGAGCATCTGGGAGCTTATTCCATGCCTTACCTGATCCCTGCAAACATGGTACCAGGTTACATAAAGGAGGCAGCATTGGGAAGAAGCCATTCACATCTCCAGGGTCAGGTAAAAGAATCAGGTGGCTTGTTTTTTCTCTAAAACAGGCCCAGGAGTTGCTTTAATTCAGGCCATGTGTACTGCCACCCCACTTCCACACCCTGGGCACCAAGGAGAAGGCAATATATTTGCTCATAAAGTGTTTTACAAGCCTGGGCAATGGGGTGTGGATTGTAAAGGATTCTAACTCGTTCAGTGCTGCAGTGGAAATAGCTTCAGCATGTGGGAGGAGAAGAACCAAGGAGGTAATGTGACAACTGGGGATTGGAAACAGCCATCAGAAGAATTGATCATCATTTTCCACTCCTGGCAGAGAGCAGGTCTATCAGAAATATAAGCAGATGGTTGGGCCAGGGAGTCTCTAAAGCAAATGTGGGGCTGGGTAAATTGTTGTCCCGTGTGAAACTGAGTTCAGGGATAATCAGGAGAAGAGGAAGAGGAAGAATCAGAAAGAGAGTAGGAAAGGAGCTGTCTCCCCATCTCAGAGCATTGAGCAAGGTGGAACCATGATTCATTAGCTTTATCATCCTCACTTCAGGAGGAGGAGGCTGCCTTTGCTGGGGGTGGTCATGGATGGCTTCCGGAGGAGGGAAATTTTACAATCTGAGTTGGAACTTTCCATGTAGATGAAGGCTTGTGGGAAAGTAGAGAACACCATACAGGAAGCACAGAGATGTGAGCACATGTATTGTGACCTAGGAGCAATGAGACCATGACAGGCCACCATGGCTGCCTTTGTGTTGGTCCAGTCCTCACATCATGCATGTCCTCAAGGTGAATTGCATTAATGGCCCAGCTTCTTCTCATCTCCCTGTATCCACACTCTTTGCTATGAAACTGTGTGCCCTACCACACTGACTGGGCTCAGTCACATGACTCGCTTTGACCAAGAGGATGAGACGGAAGAGACAGTGTGCAATAAAAGACTAACTCAGCAAGTCGAGTGGCCCAACCTCTGCACATCCCAAAGAAAGTTTTGGCCCTAGGCTTGGTCTTGGTTCCTGGGAGGTAATCTTTAAGCCCTCAGAAAATCCTGACTCACAAGAGTATCTTTGTTTACCTGGAGTCCTTGGGTCAGGACAGATAGTGATGCTAACAATGTCATTTATGTGGGAGCCTTGGGATTCACAGCATCAGCTAGACCCTTGAAGAGGCTGGAAACCAAAATCAGTCATACAGTGAAGTCAGCCATGCCTATGTGACCAATCCCCAGTAAGAAACCTGTAGGCTCCCCAGGTGACGATCTTGGACCAAATCATGTCTTTCCTCAGGCTTTGCTCTTCTTGGATACAGCCTTGACCTTTTGGATTTCACCACACTGACTCTCCGTCCCCTCCCTCAGACAAGGTTTGCTTTACTCTCAGGATCTATCCACTTCCAACTTCCCTGGGGTCCCACCCCTACTTGATGGAACCCTAGCCGCCAGCATCCTGCCAGGGCTATTGCCCTCCATTCCAGGACTGCCCTGACCATATCTGTAGTAGATTAGGTTATTTCAGAGCAAATATTCACTCCTTTTAGCCCAGCGTCTAGTCCCTAACCACCCCCCCCCCCGACTTATGAGAAATAATATAAGCTTGTTTTAAGCCACTGATCAGTCTAACCTCCAGCTGGCTGTACCCTTGGAGGGAGGGTAGCCCACACACATTGATGCTGAGCTTGGCCATGTGACTTGCTATTTGCCAATAAAATGTGAGTGGAAGTAAAATTTACTCCTTCCAAGTCTATGTCTTAAAAGGCATCATGCTTCTGCCTGCTCCTCTGGAAGATTCTGCCCTCCACCATGATAGATAATGCCCCAAGTCACCACTGTCCCTCCGTCTCAGTCATCTCAGTTCCAGGATGAGACATGAAAGGCAAATGTGAACTTGATCCTCAGTTTGAAGCTACCTTAGTCAACTCACAGGCATTAAAACTAGTTGGGGGTAGTTTGTTATGCATCATATTATAATGCTTGCTGACTAATGCACCACCCATGAAGAGAGAGTCAACATCTTGCTGAAGTGGAATCACCATTATCACCTTAGCTGTCACAAACCACTAATTAAGGAAAATACTTTTTATACAGAGACACTTCCAAAAACCCATTCTCAGTATCAACTTTTTTGAGCAACAATGGATTTGTTCATAACAGTTGGGAAAACAATGCTAAAACATGAATGCTCTGGAAAAAAGTCAAGGGAGAACTGGTCTACCATCACCAGTCCAAATGAAGGTAAAGGATGCAAAGTGTTATTATTGTCTCAGTGAAAGAAACTTGCACACAAAGAAGTTGAACCTCCTGCTTCCCTTCCATTTGGCTACCTTAATGACAGAAGGGATGCAAGTTTGGGGGGTAGAAGAGAGCTCACTTGGTTCTTTGCTTCAGGATGTTCTTATTAAAAAAAAAGATGTTGCAGACCTGAGAAGATAGGTATCTTGAAGCATATGAAGGGTTGCCATGGAAAAAACAGGTTAGACTGGTTTTCTTTCTTTTTTTTAGACTAGTTTTCTAAGTGGGGTGGAAGACACAGGAGTCAGAACAACATAGGAAGGATTTTATGGCCAGAGACAGCATGTGCTGCCAAAGGAGAGAAGGAGTTTCCTGTGTTGACTGGATGACCTTTTCAGCAAGGATATTGCTTCCATTCAATAAATATTCTGTAGACCCGCCCATGTGCCAGGTGCTATGCTAGGTCGGCGTGGTGAACAAAGCAGGTATAGTATCTTCTCTCCTGGAGCTTGCAGTCTAATCGTGTTGTTAGGTATTATACAAGCAAACTCATAAACAAACATGTAATGGCAAATGCAGGGAGTGCTTGGAGAGTATAACAAGGGCCTACCTTTTACACTGGATGGCCAGGGAGTGTGTGTAACAGACATTTGCTACTAATTAGATTGATTCTCTCAGGTACTTGGAAATCCTTTCCTCTCTGGTATATAGACCCGAACGTGCCAGGAGAAGGACTGGTACCTGTGGACATATTAGAATTCAGAGGAAGAAAAGGCTTCCTGACATGGGCTTCCTGACAGGAGCTGTGACTTGTTGAGGGACAGTCAGCCCCCAGAGACTCTGCATGAAGAGAACTAGAAGAATCCACCCTGACCTCCCCCTACCCCCCAACCACACACTCCCACCTTCTCCTGGTGATCCTCATTGGGGTAGTTTGTTATGTAGCATATTAGACTGATCAGTTAGATGCAAATCCAACTGGAAGTCAGGAGCATGGGAGAAGATCCCATTGGCTTTTCAGACCAACAAGGCGCTGTGGGGACTGTGGATATTCATCCACAGGCTCACTGAACCAGAATGAGAAACCATAATGAGCAGACAGCTGAAACCCAGACGCGTGCCCAGTGAATCGAGGCAGGCACCTTGTCCTCAGTCACCATGACTTGGCATTCACTTGGGGAAACAATGAAGTAAAGGAAAATAAAGTTTCCATGCGGCTGATGGCAGAAAACATTCACATGCCCACCATGAGCCTGTAGCCGCAGTCCTTTCCCTTCCCCTTTAAAAGGTGGTGGGACTGCACATCCTTAATGTTCACTGCACCCCGGTGTGGCTGCACACAGGTGCCTTGCTCTGGACCTTGCACTGTTTAGAGAAGGCCCAATACACCTGAGCCTGAGGAGGAACAGTAAAGACAAGGCAAGATTAGCACCAAAGAAATCCCACATGTGCTCAGAGCACCATGTCCTCTTTCCATTGCAAAATCAGGGGCTGATAAATGTGGACATCACTTCCCAATGCCTGAGTCCTGCTGTCATCCCAAACCTCCCGCTTACTGCTGTCCAGCATGTCTCCATTTGCCACCCACCAAGTCTGGAGTTTCAATATGGCCACCATACTGTTCCCTAAGATTGGAAGAACACATGCTCTCCAGGACAGTTTCCAACCCATTCCCAGCACATACTAGCAGGTCTGCCCCAGCAAACTTCACATCTGTGGGTTCATAACTCAAAGGTACAAGATTTATGCAGAAGAAAATCAATATTTAGTTGCCACAGTGGAGATGTATTTGCCATTACAGTTTAATGGTTTAAATTTGTGAATGGCCTGAAAGCATAATTGTCATTGATTGGTGGGCAGATGGGTTCCTGGAAACAAGGAATGGGTGCATGAGAGGTTAAGGTATAGTTGGTTCTACCCCCATTCCTTTTCACACACACCCTCTTTGAGAAAGAACTCCTTTTATACCAGTCATCAACACAGGGGACCCCTCAGAGGGGTTTTGTTTGGGGAGGTTAAGGGGATGGGTTTCTTTGTTTACCGAAATTAAATGAGCTTAATGCATCATTCACAATTCACTTGTTCTTCTCGGAATCCCAGAAGCTCTACAAAGGGGAGGAGCTTGTGCTCATTCTGTCAGCCTATGTTTCTATGCATTCCAATTCTCTTGCCTACTGGTAAATGGGTACCCCATTGCCCTTTCCGTTCTGAAGGCCAAGTAATATGGGCCACAGATATTGTCCTGGTCTGCCTCACAAGGCCAGGGAGGATGGTGCTGGCTGGGCCCATTAAGCTCAAACGTGGTCTCATATGTCCACACACATGTCCATCCATCTCTTTATGGTTGTCAGCAGCTTGCCTAGATGTACATTTTGATGACATTCTGAAAAATCATTAATAAAAAAAATGACAATTGAAAAGTTTGGAGTTGTGAGGACATAGCATGTTGTGGTTTCAGAGAAAGGGCAAGATGGAAAGATGGGATTGAAGATTTAAGTTCTCATGAGCAATATACAGTTGAGCCTCATTGTTTGTGGATTCTGTTTGCAAATAGCACCTACTTGCTGAAACTTATTTGTAACTTCCAAACCAAATACTTGCATGGTTTTCATGGTCATCTGCTGACATGTGCAGAAAAGTGAAAACCTTGAGTTGCCCAAGCTCACATTGCTGGCTGCGTTTGATGGAGCTGGTCGGGGGCCGCACCCTGTAATGCAAGAAGCTTAGACTCTGGGGCCCAATGAACAGGGTCCAAATTGCAACTCTGGCAACCATTCGTGGGGCGGCCTCAGGCAAGTCCCTACACATGTCTGAATCTCATTTTCTTTTCTTTATTGTAAAATAAAGAAAATAAAATCTACCTGGATTACTTGTTTTTAGGATTTTAGAATAATAATTTATGTGAGGTGTGTGTGTGTGTGTGTGTGTGTGTGTGTGTGTGTGTGTGTGTGTGTGTTTCAGGAGCAATGCTTCAGTGTTCACTAAGCGTGCCTGATAACTTTACAGAACACCACTGCCACGAATAACAAGAATCAACTGCATGGTGGTCCAAACCAATGGTAGGCGTACTGCTCCATCCAGCCACTCCAAAAAATGACACTATTTTTCAATTGAGCAAAGTGTCCAATTGAACATTATTTTTCAATTGAAGCAGAGCAGTCATCGGAGCAGTTGAGCTATCCAGCCTGGAATCAGACCAGTAAGAGAAGTCATGCAGAGCCTGCCTCAAGCAAATCCAAGGGGTGTCCATTCAAGTCAACAAATATCATTTTATCATATGTGCTTAGCCCCTGCTGGATGCAAAGACTAGCTCTGTGGTCTTCAACACCTGCCAGAGGCACAATGGTGCTTTTATCCTTGTAAAAAATAAACACTTCTTACCCTAGCTGCTTTGGCTCAGTGGCTAGAGCATCAGCCTGCAGACTGAAGGGTCCCAGGTTCGATTCCAGTCAAGGGCATGTACAGTGGTTGCAGGCTCCTCCCAGGCCTGGGCCCTGGTCAGGACCTATGCAGGAGGCAACCAATCCATGTGTTTATTGCACATCAGCATTTCTCTCTGTCTTTCCTTCTCTCTTCTACTTTCCCTAAAAATCAATGGAAAAATATCCTCCAGTGATGATTAAAAAATAAAATTTAAAAAATATATATACTTCTTTTTTAAAAAATATATATTTTATTTATTTATTACAGAGAAGAGGGGAGAGGGATAGAGAGTTAGAAACATCGATGAGAGAGAAACATCGATTCAGTTACCTCTTACACATCCCCCTACTGGGGATGTGCCTGCAACCAAGGGCCCAGAGCATGGGCAAGTTCCATCAGTGACTTCAGCCCCTGAGTTAGGTTTATAGAAAACACATCCTTCACTGAGCTCAGCTGTCTGCAGCTTCAGGGGCTGTTCCTAGAAAGATTTGGGCTAGTGTTTCTCAAACTTTGGCATGCATCAAAATCACCCGGCAGACCTACTGAAGCACAGGTGGCTGGGCCACCCCCATCATTTCTCATTCAATAGGTCTGGGGTCAGAATTTCCATTTCTAACAAGTTGCCAAGTGATTCTGATGCTGCCTGTCCAAACACTAATCCAGGCAAAAGGAAGTAGTCATTCCAGGGAAAGATGACGGAAACAATTCAAAGGTTGTTGAAGGAAATCCAGGCAGAAAGAGATAAAAGGTGACTTGATCAGCTATAGAAGCCATGGGGCCAGTGATGCTGATGGATGCAAATGAAGTTCTTTTTTTTTTTTTCAGGTTTGCATTTTTATTTTTTATTTTTTTTTTATTTTTTTTTTTTACTTTTCTTTTTTTTTTTTTTTTTTTTATTGCTTAAAGTATTACAAAGGGTATTACATATGTGTCCATTTTATCCCCCCGCCCTAGATAATCCCCTAGCCTCCCCTATCCCCCAATGTCTTATGTCCACTGGTTATGCTTCTATGCATGCATACAAGTCCTTTAGTTGATCTCTTACCCCCCTACCTCCTGCCCCGCAACCCTCCCCGGCCTTCCTGCTGCAGTTTGACAATCTGTTTGAGGCAGCTCTGCCTCTGTATCTATTATTGTTCAAAAGTTTATAATGGTCTCTATTATCCATGAATGAGTGAGATCATGTGGTATTTTTCCTTCATTGACTGGCTTATTTCACTTAGCATAATGCTCTCCATTTCCATCCATGACGTTGCAAATGGTAAGAGTTCCTTCCTTTTTAGAGCAGCATAGTATTCCATCGTGTAGATGTACCACAGTTTTCTAATCCATTCATCTACTGATGGGCACTTAGGCTGTTTCCAGATCTTAGCTATGGTGAATTGTGCTGCTATGAACATAGGGGTGCATATATCCTTTCTGATTGGTGTTTCTGGTTTCTTGGGATATATTCCTAGAAGTGGGATCACAGGGTCAAATGGGAGTTCCATTTTCAGTTTTTTAAGGAAACTCCATACTGTCTTCCATAGTGGCTGCACCAGTCTGCATTCCCACCAGCAGTGCACAAGTGTTCCTTTTTCTCCACATCCTCTCCAGCACTTGTCGTTTGTTGATTTGTTGATGATAGCCAGTCTGACAGGTGTGAGATGGTACCTCATTGTTGTTTTGATTTGCATCTCTCGGATGATTAGTGACTTTGAGCATGTTTTCATATGTCTCTTGGCTTTCTGAATGTCCTCTTTTGAAAGGTGTCTATTTAGGTCCTTTGCCCATTTTTTGATTGGATTGTTTATCTTCCTTTTGTTAAGTTGTATGAGTTCCCTATAAATTTTGGAGATTAGGCCCTTATCGGATATGACATTGGCAAATATGTTTTCCCACACAGTGGGTTTTCTCGTTGTTTTGTTGATGGTTTCTTTTGCTGTGCAGAAGCTTTTTATTTTGATGTAGTCCCATTTGTTCATTTTCTCTTTAGTTTCAAGTGCCCTAGGAGCTGTATCAGTGAAGAAATTGCTTCGGCATATGTCTGAGATTTTGTTGCCTTTGGATTCTTCTAGAATTTTTATAGTTTCCTGTCGTACATTTAAGTCCTTTATCCATTTTGAGTTTATTTTTGTGTATGGTGTAAGTTGGTGGTCTAGTTTCATTTTCTTGCATATATCTGTCCAATTTTCCCAGCACCATTTATTGAAGAGACTATCTTGGCTCCATTGTATGTTCTTGCCTCCTTTGTCAAATATTAATTGAGCATATTGGTTCGGGCCGATTTCTGGGCTCTCTATTCTATTCCATTGATCTATATGCCTATTCTTGTGCCAGTACCAGGCAGTTTTGAGAACAGTGGCTTTGTAATACATCTTGATATCTGGTATTGAGATCCCACCTACTTTGGTCTTTTTCAGGATTGCCGCAGCTATTCGAGGTCTTTTTTTATTCCAGATGAATTTTTGGAGAGTTCGTTCTAGATCTCTGAAGTATGCCGTTGGTATTTTAATGGGAAGTGCGTTGAATTTATAGATTGCTTTGGGTAGTATGGACATTTTAATGATGTTGATTCTACCAATCCATGAACACGGTATGTTCTTCCATCTGTTTATGTCTTCCTCTATATCTTTTTTCAACGTCCTGTAGTTTTCTGAGTAGAGGTCTTTTACCTCTTTAGTTAAGTTTATTCCTAGGTAGCTTAATTTTTTTGGTGCGATGGTAAACGGGATTGTTTTTATAATCTCTCTTTCTGAAAGTTCACTATTGGTGTATAGAAATGCCTCGGATTTCTTGGGGTTAATTTTGTATCCTGCTACATTGCCAAATTCATGTATTAAGTCCAGTAGCTTTTTGATGGAGTCTCTAGGGTTTTGTATGTATAATATCATGTCGTCTGCAAATAAGGACAGTTTTACTTCCTCTTTTCCAATTTGGATGCCTTTTATTTCTTCCTCTTGCCGAATTGCAATGGCTAACACTTCCAGTACTATGTTGAACAGGAGTGGTGAGAGGGGGCATCCCTGTCTTGTTCCTGTTCTTAGGGGAAATGGTGTTAGTTTTTGTCCATTGAGTATGATGTTGGCTGTGGGCCTGTCATATATGGCTTTTATTATGTTGAGGTATGATCCTTCTACTCCCACCTTGCTGAGAGCTTTTATCAAAAATGGGTGTTGAATTTTGTCAAATGCTTTTTCTGCATCAATTGATATGACCATGTGGTTTTTTTCTTTCAATTTGTTTATGTGATGTATCACGTTTATTGATTTGCGGATATTGTACCATCCTTGCATCCCTGGGATAAATCCTACTTGGTCATGGTGTATGATCTTTCTGATGTACTGCTGGATCCGATTTGCTAAGATTTTGTTGAGGATTTTGGCATCTATGTTCATGAGGGATATTGGCCTGTAATTCTCTTTCATTGTGTTGTCTTTACCTGGTTTTGGTATTAGGGTGATGCTGGCTTCATAGAATGAGCTTGGAAGTGTTCCTTCCTCTTGAATTTTTTGTAGTAGTCTGAGGAGGATAGGTTTTAGTTCTTCCTTGAATGTTTGGTAAAACTCCCCTGTGAAGCCGTCTGGTCCTGGGCTTTTGTTTGCTGGAAGCTTTTTGATGACTGCTTCAATTTCTTCCATAGTTATTGGCCTGTTGAGATTTTAGATTCTTCCTGATTGAGTTTTGGAATGTTGTATTTTTCTAGGAATTTGTCCATTTCCTCCAGGTTGTCTAGTTTGTTGGAGTAGAGCTGTCCATAGTATTTTTTAACAATCATTTGTATTTCTGTGGGGTCTGTTGTTATTTCGCCTCTATCGTTTCTGATTTTGTTTATTTGGGTCCTCTCTCTTTGCTTCTTGGTGAGTCTGGCTAGAGGTTTGTCAATCTTGTTTATCCTTTCAAAGAACCAGCTCTTGGTTTCATTGATTTTCTGTATTGTTTTTTTGGTCTCTATGTCATTTATTTCTGCTCTAATCTTTATTATCTCCTTCCTTCTGCTCACTCTGGGGTTTTCTTGTTGCTCTCTTTCTAATTCTTTGAGTTGTAGAATTAGATGATTTACTACCATTTTTTCTTGTTTGTTGAGATAGGCCTGTAGAGCTATAAACTTCCCTCTCAGGACTGCTTTCATTGTGTCCCATAGGTTTTGGATTGTTGTGTTTTCATTGTCATTAGTTTCCAGGATGTTTCGAATTTCTTCTTTGATTTCATTGGTAACCCAATCAATATTTAATAGCATGCTATTCAGCTTCCAGGTGTTTGAGTATTTTGGGTTGTTTTTATTGTAGTTTATTTCTAATATTATGCCATCGTGGTCTGCGAAGACGCTTTTTATGATTTCAATTTTCTTGAATTTGGGGATACTTTGCTTGTGACCCAATATATGGTCTATTTTTGAATATGTCCTATGAGCATTTGAGTAGAATGTATATTCCCTGGCTTTCGGGTGAAGTGTTCTGAAGATGTCTATTAAGTCCATCTGATCTAGTGAGTCATTTAGGATTGCTATATCTTTGCTGATTATTTGTCTAGAGGACTTATCCAGTGCTGTCAGTGGTGTATTAAAGTCCCCTACTATGATTGTATTGTTGTCGATGTCTCCTTTGATATCTTCCAGGAGTTTTTTTATGAATTTGGGTGCTCCTGCATTGGGTGCATATATGTTTACCAGGATTATATCTTCTTGTTGTATTGATCCCTTTAGTATTATGAAGTGGCCTTCCTTATCTCTTGTTATGTCCTTCACTTTGAGGTCTATTTTGTCCGATATAAGTATTGCTACCCCAGCTTTCTTTTCCTTTCCATTTGCCTGAAAGATATTTTTCCATCCTTTCACTTTCAGTCTGTGTGAGTCCCTTCTAATGAGGTGGGTTTCTTGTAGACAGCAGATGTATGGGTCATGTTTTTTTATCCATTCAGCCACTCGATGTCTTTTGTTTGGAGCATTTAGTCCGTTTACGTTTAAAGTTATTATTGAAAGGTACTTGTTTGTAGGCATTTCTGTTTTTGTGTGGCTGTTTTCTTTCTGAGCTTTTTATTTATTATTTTTATACCAGTCCCTTTAGCATTCCTTGCATTGCTGGCTTGGTGGTGATAAACTCCCTTAGCCTTTTTTTGTCTGTGAAGCTTCTTATTTCCCCTTCAAGTTTGAATGATAGCCTTGCTGGATAGAGTATTCTTGGATTCAGTCCTTTGCTTTGCATCACTTTGTAAATTTCCGTCCATTCTTTTCTGGCCTGATGTGTTTCTGTTGAGAAATCATTTGACAATCTAATGGGAGATCCCTTGTATGTAACTTTCCGTCTCTCTCTTGCAGCCTGTAAGATTCTCTCTTTGTCCTGAACATTTGCCATGGTAATTATGATGTGTCTTGGTGTGGGTCTTTTTGGGTTCACCTTGTTTGGGACTCTCTGGGCTTGTGTGACTTTTTTCTTCCCCACCTCAGGGAAGTTTTCTGATATTATTTCTTCTAATAGGTTTTCTAATCCTTGTTCATCCTTCTGTTGTTCTGGTACCCCTATTATTCGTATGTTGTTTCGTTTCATGTTGTCCCAAAGCTCCCTTAGGCTCTCCTCCTGTCTTTTCATTTTTTTCTCCAATTGCAGTACATTTTGGGTGTGTTTTGCTTCCTTGTCTTCTAAATCACTAATTCGGTCCTCCGCTTCTCCTAGTCTACTGTTGATACTTTCAATGGAGTTTTTCATTGCAGCTATATCACTCTTCATATCTTCTTGGGTCTTACTTAAGTTGTTGATTTTTTCATCTGTTTCTTCTAGCTTCTTCCATATGTTATCGATTTTTTCATCTGTTTCTTCTAGCTTCTTCCATATGTTATCGATTTTTTCATCTGTTTCTTCTTGCTTCTTGCTGAGGTTGTCGATTTTTTCCTCCATCCGGTTTATGCACTCTAGGACCCTTATTCTGAATTCTTTTTCTGTCATGTTGCATGCCTCTGTATTACTTAGCTGCTTTTCTGGAGAGTCCTCCTTCTCTTTCCTTTGGGGGTTTCTTTGTCTACCCATGTTTGATCTCACTGACATATCTAGACGTTGAGTCGGTCAGTGGCTGCTCCCTTGGTGGCAGTGACTCCTTGGTCTGCGGTTCCTCTTCGGGCGGTTGTGGTAGCAGCTGCTCTTCAGTTGGCAGCAACTCCTCTGGTGGGTGCTGTTCACAGCTGTGGTGGCTCTTCTGGCTGGTGGGGCGAGGTTTCACGTACAGCTGCTGTTCCTCAGCAGAGGGTGTGGTGCTCAGGAGGTTGCTGTTGCTTGGATCTCTGTGTTGATTTAAAGGCACAAAATACAACACAACAAGGCACCACGTACCAGGCACTATACACAAATATATTCACGATATTAATAACCCCAAATAAAGGTGAGCACCTGGATTAAGAGAATTAGGGGATAAGGAAAAGGAAGAGAAAAAGAGAAAAGAGAAAAAAGAAAAAAAAATTAGGGACCAAAAAAAAGGAGTGCAAAAATGAATGTGGGAAAAAGGAGGGGGGAAAGTAAAAGCGAGAAAAGAAAGGAAAAGAAAAAAAAAGAGCGAAAAGAGAGAATGAAGTGGAAGAGGGGAAGAGACTTTTTATATGAGGAGAATACTCCTATAGAACAACAGCCATTAATCCCAACAAATTCCAGCAACAGCTCCCTGGAGATAAATGCAAACTAGAAACAACCAATAATATAACGATGAAAATAGAATGGAGAACACTAATCCCAAAATAAAATAAAGAGAAAATAAAATGGCACTTTAAAAAAAAATGGTAAAATGGTAGCAGTAATAATACTGGTTAAAAATAAGAAGGTAGTAATTAAAAGGGTAAAATCAGATGATGGAAAAAAGAAGAAAAAAAAAAAAAGAAGAAGAGGAAAAGAAAAAAAAAGAAAAAAAAAGAAAAAAAATCGGTTTCTTAGTTAAAAGGTGAAAAAAAAAAAAAATATTGCAGTAGTGAAGGTCCTTCGGTTCTTCTATTCTTCAGTGTGGCTTGCCTTAGACCTGCCAGGTATTCAGGAGAGTGTTGAGTTTCCCTGCGATACACTGTTCCTCTGTGTTGTAAACCACAGTCCTTATTTTAAAGCAAGCCGCATTTGTTTCCCAGACTGCCTTATTTTGTGTTTAGCAAAGAGTCAGTTTGTGGGTCAGCCTCTGGGTGGCAGTGTTCTGGGGTTGGCCTCTGAGGCTACAGGGCCTCTCTGTCCAGTGGAAGTTCACTGCCCAGAGCTGGCTGGGTAAGAGTTACCAGTGCTGTGTTGTTGCTGGGATTGAAAATCCCTCTATGGGCCAGACCCTGTTAACTCCCAGGGACTGATCAGGTTATTTTAATCCTTGATCTCCTACAGGGTGGAATCTGGGTGTGGCTGTGCTCCTTGCCTGGGGGCTGGGGGGAGGAGTCTCACTCTCCGGAGAGAATGGCTGCCTCAGACGTGGGCTCAGGGGTGTCTCAGCACTTAATTCGCTGCCACCTCTCCCGGCCCCCCTTCTCTCCTCAGTCTCTCCCCAGATTCCACTCCTCCGCACACTTTCCCTCTCTTCAGCACAGGTGAGTGTCTGTATCCGAAATGTCCCATGAACAGGGTTCAGTGAAAACAAACAAACAAACGCCGGCCGCGGAAACGGGGAAGGCTTGGTTTCTGTAAGCTTCTTCTCTTACAGGGACTGCATGGTCTGGTCAGCTCTTCAGGCTGCCCCCTTTAGGCTCAGTCCTCTGTGATCACAGACCGAGCTCTCAATTCCCCCGGCAGCGCCAGGAATCCCGCGGTTCTCCTTTCCCCCGTCAGGGGCTGTGCCTGTCCCAAGGGACGCGGCTGTCTGCCACGTGGTCTCCCTCCGACTCTCTGGGCTCAGAGGTCTGGCAAACTTTCCTGCCCAAATCCCTGGTTTTTTTACCTTTCCAGGGGAGTTCTGCCCTTCCCGGCTGTAAACCGTCTCGCCAGCTGAGGAATTTCGCCAATTCGGGGTGGATGTAACTAGTTTCAGCTGCTCACTCCATTTGCTCAGGGACACGACCTGGGACGCGTCTGCCTATACCGCCGCCATCTTCCTGAATCGCAAATGAAGTTCTAAGACCATTTTAACAAAGCACAGGTTCAGGTGGACAGAACATGGCCATGAAAACATGGAAGGTCTCAGTTCATTTTCAGATCTGCAAATATTTCTGGGGCGTCTACAATTTACATGTTAAACGCTGAGCTCGGGGCAGCAAGCTGTGATGGGAAGAAATAGGATTTGAGCCCCGGTTTGGTTGTTACCACATGGGTGCCTCTGTCACTTCACCTCTCCCTCCAGGCCTTGGTTACTTTCTTTTCAACAACCTCTGAGGGTCGCTTCAAAGATAGAGTGAGATTTGGACCCAGAAGCATGTTGTAAATTGTGGAATTCCATAGAAGCACAAACTATTTAGATCCTGCAGGGGACGGAGGTAAAAGCAGGGCTCTCTCTGTGCCCACAGGCAGCCTCGATCAGGAGCAGGAAGTTCTGCATATAAATAGTACCTATTAATCCTAATAAAACTTTGCTTCTCTGAATCTTTTTTGTTACTATCTAGCCTGGCAGCACCTTCCAGAACACCCGATAATTCCCTATCTCTTGCCCTCTGAGCCAACTCTTTATACAGCAGCCAGAGAAATTGTTTTAAAATCTAATTAGATCATGTTACTCGCAGACTTAAAATGTTCCCATTGTTTTTTCTACTGTCCTGAAATCAAATTTAAGTTCTCTCTATAATCTACCAGACTGTGCATGACCGGGCCCACACCCTTCTCTCCAGCCTCAGCTCACTCTACTCCCCGCAAAGACACCAGCACCCATCCCTTCCTGGAATGCAACCATCTCCCCGCACAGGGCCTTTGTTCTCCGTCCTCTGCCAGAAAGGCTCTTTCTCTACACTCCTCCTCTCCCTATGCCTGCTCATCAGCTGAGGCCTTTAGTGGCCCCATAATCTTAATTACATCATCCCATTATTCTTTTTCATAGCACCCTGTTCATTTTTTTCACAACTATTTGTAATGCATATTTTATTGTGTGTTTAGTGTACTCTTCCTGACTAAATTGATAGGTTCTGAAAGCTGAGATTAGGTCTGGCTCATTCATTTCTTATACACTTAGGGTGTTTGGGGTGAAAGCAATAGGAATTGGTCTGGTTAATCTTTAGAAAAAGGAAGTTTGTGGGAAGGACAACTGGAGTTAAAAGTCAAGCGAGAACAGGGCTTGGAAACAAGCAGGAACAAGGCAACTCTAAAAAGTAGAAAAGCTAAAAGGGCAGGAAATGTTCTGGTAAACACTGCCTGATTGGGGTGTGTAATCCCCAAATGCCAACTTGTTTTTAGTCTCTTTATTAATCTATTTTGATTTAAAATCCAGATTGAGAACATTTAATTGGCCTGGCTTGAATCATGGGCTCAGCCTTGGTTTGGGGGAGGAGAGAAGCCTCATCAGATTAAAGAAAGAAGTAATCTTCCATTCTCAAAAAAAAAAAAAAGAAAGAAAGAAAAGAGTTGCTTGGTTTGCTCTTGCAAAGGGGAGAATGCATACTGATGGCTCCCCTCAAACAAGGTATCTACAAGGCCACTGTATTGATTCCTGCTGGATATCCAGACAGGGAAGACACACAATAAAATATTTGTTAAATGAGTGAATGAAAACTTGCTTCTGGACAAAGTTCAGAGCTTGCTCAGTTACGTGTATTCAAAGAGAAGATATGGTCGATGCTGGTTTTGGTGCTTTGGAATATAAATGTCTTGGTGCATTTAACAATATTTGGAACCATATATCCTGAATTAGTGTCACGGATGCAATTGGGGATACAAGGAAATCACATGCTTTGAGACAGGGACAGGCTAAGAATACTCCTGAGATATCATATCCAATACTTTTTGTTTTGTTGTTAATCCTCACTCGAGGATATTTTTCCATTGATTTTTAGAGAGAGTGGCAGGGAGAGGGAGAGACATAAAGAGAGAAACATGGATGTGAGAGAGGCATATCAATTGGTTGCCTCCTGCAGGCCCTCTGGGGATTGAGCCTGTAACTGAGGTATATGCCCTTGACCAGAATCAAACCCAGGACCCTTCAGTCTACAGGCTAACACTCTATCCACAGAGCCATACTGGCCAGCGTCCCAGTACTTTTTTTAATGATCTCAGAAGATGGTGGTTTTTACCTTTTTGGGTAGCTTTCTCTGGCATTAACCAGGAAAATTTTGTCTTCAGTCTTTAAGAACATACAACCCATCACACATTAGTCCATGTCACAGGAGACTGGGCAATAGAACAGGAGGCATTAGAAGAGAGTTTTCTTTCTTGGTGTCTCTGAAAGACGAAAAAACTCCATGGCCTTGCCTTAAAGTTGGTGTGTCTATTGAGGAGGAAATAAGACATGTGAGAGAAGAGTGTAGGGTACTGTGTGAGAGCCTGATCTGGCTAGTTAGTGGAACATTCTTATTCCTCATGGCTTAAGGATTTCTTTTTCTTTTCAGGATTTTTGTGGGTAAATATTCTTACTTTTCAGGAGAACAGGCAAGAACAAAGACGTCTTCAGATTTCATTTCCATGGCCCTTTGGCTACATTCCCAGTGCCAGAAAATTTTCTCGAAGGGTCCTGGGCTAGATGCCTGTATTTCCAGATTGGTTTTGTAGCCAAGGAAATTTTAGAGAAGGGACATATTTCAGTTATCTTTTGTTTTAATAAGTATAGAAACAGAGAGATGAATGTCCACTGTTAGTAGCCTTCCTTAGAGGATGACAAACTTTATCCTTATTTAAATTTTCTTTTTTGGACCCGAGCTATCTTGAATGGGTTTCTTCAGCCTGGGGGATCAATCACTGATTCCCAAGCCTCCTCTATTGGAAGGTAACCTCCACAATGACAGAGCATTGAGGCTCCAAACTCTCTTTTCCTTTCCCTCAAACCTGGCCCATCTCCAAAATTAGGTGGATCTGTTCTCTGCAGAAAAATTAACCTTCAAATTGTCTATCTCCAGTGTCCTATTGAGATCAAACCTCAACATTTATCTAATTCTACTAAGAGTCTTGAGTTCTTTGAGAAGACGATGCCCTGAAAGTTTAAGTCACTAGCAACTTTCTTATCTGACAAGTAACTCCAAAGCAGAGTCAGGGTCAAATTTTGCAGACAGTGTTGTCTCAATTTGCCCACCAAGTCCTCTGGCTCTATAGAGAGGAAGCATCATCTCTCATCTGCCTGCCTGGGATGTGAGATGGGGATGCTGGTGGCCAGATCATTTATGGTCTCAGGACTCACAATCTGAGATGTCTCATAGTCAGCCCAGGCTATTTGGGCTGTGGTTAATGCTGCACTTCAGAAGTTTGGTAATTTATCCTCTCCCTCCCCCTCACCCGGCTCAGTTCCTTGGAGGGTTTCATGAGAAAATAAAAACTAACTCAGAGTTCAATTTCTCCCACAAAACTTCAAGAGGACAGACATCCAGCCCATGAAGCAGAGGTGACAGAGCCATGAGGCACTTAGAGCCAAATAGATATCAGACCCTTGGCACCGAGCCCTAACCCTCTCCAGATAACTCAGCTGCCCAAATCTGATTCGAACCTAGACAACTGAAATAGCATCTTCTCTAATCAGGCACGGATTTATCCAACCTCATTCAATACAGAAAAAAAAAATCATTGTAAAGCCATAACTGGAAACTCGACTCCTGATACCTGTTCTTTATGAATGCCGTATGACTATTTACCCTCTGACCTTTCACTTGCCTCCAACCACAATGACTAAGACTCAAAGACTGTGTTTGCTTAGAAATAAAATTGGGCTTCAGGGGCATCATCCTGCCTCCATGCGGACCACTTGTCTCCAGATCTCTGTGTGCCATCTAGAAGACGCAAGGAGGCCCACGGCCTGGGTGCTCTGGAAAGTCCACTTAATGTCATGGCAGAGTGAGAACTTAATCCACTTACTCAGCAAATGTTTATTGAGCACTTAGTCTGGACCATGAACCACTCTAATTACTGAGAAT
Source organism: Myotis myotis (assembly GCF_014108235.1). Classification (NCBI taxonomy): domain Eukaryota; kingdom Metazoa; phylum Chordata; class Mammalia; order Chiroptera; family Vespertilionidae; genus Myotis; species Myotis myotis. The sequence continues at coordinate 34,866,192 of NW_023416317.1, read as the reverse complement.
ATGTCATTAACACGTAAACAAAGTCCCTTCTCTCATAGGTTTACATTCAAGAGAGAGGGAGTTGGTAAAGAAATAAACAGATACATTTTTACAGATGCTTTCAGATATTGGTAAGAGCCGTGAATAAAAATGAAACCGTGTGGTCAGAGAAAGAGTGGCTAGGTAGGAGTGAGCTTCTGTGGTAGGGCAGTAGGAGGAACATCACATTTAAGCTCAAACTTGACTGATGAGAAGGTGCATCTAGGTGAAGATTTGGGCGAGGGTGGTGGGAGGGGGTGGAGGAAGAGCAAGTGCAAGGCTTGAAGGCAGGGACAAGCTTGGTATGTTCAGGAACCCTAAGAAGGCCAGTGTGCTGTACCATTTCAGGCTCTGCCTTTTTCATTTAGCTCCATGTCAGACGCTTTTAATGCTGCTACACGGTTGTCAAATTTCTGTCTACCCAGCGTATTTTATTGATTTTATCGAGATAGAGAAATGGGGAGGTAGAGAATAGAGATAGATACATTCTCATTGGTTTTGTTTCTCTGACTAATACAGCAAGGAAAGGGCTGGTGTCTGGCACCGCGGGGGGCCTCTGGGGCCTTCCTCTGCCAACACGGCAGAGTCATTGGGATTAGTTAGTGATCCCTCAGTTAATTAAATGCTTTGCCCCCACTCCCCACCTCTGATGTGGGCCTCCCGCTGCGCCTGGCCCAGCATCCAGGGAGGGCTGGAGCAGAGCGGGGGAGTCACCTTTCTGACCTTCTCCCACACTGTGCCAGGTCCATCCATCCAGCTCTAAGATGAGGCTGCTTTCTCTGCCAGCCCAACATCAGGGCCTGCTTGTCAGGCTGAGCCAAGATGTTTCAATAAGTCATTGCCATCTGTGAGTGAAATCCACTGAGGGGGAAATGAGGCCCTGGAGAGAGGGCGGGGTGCGGTGGTTACTATGAGAGGCATATTCCGTAGGTGTCTGGCTTGCTAGAGAGTTGAGTTCAAGATCCAGATCCCAGTACCTATAAAACCCTGTGCCAGGAGCCCACATGAAAGGAAAGCTAAATTTCATCTTCATTCTTCCCAGACTCATCACACACAGGCTTCCATGGGAAGAAACTGTATGATCTTTTCCACTCTGCATATACTTTCCACTATAATCAGATGTAGGAGGAAAAGGCATTTAGACAAATAAGGAAGCCAGTTTGTCACAGAAACTCCTGCGGGAGGGGAAAGGACTCAGGTGACAAACTCCCGGTTTGGAGGGAGATGAGACTCCGATGTGCCTTCCCTTGCGGCCCTTCTCAAAAAATAGTGCGATCAGAGTCTTTCAGGACCCTTCCCACACCCATCACCCACGTGTGGGCCCGTGGTCAGCAGGGGTCAGGCATCAGGACTTGACCAACAGGAAGCCTCTAACCCAGCTACTCATAACAGGCTGCGGTCTGTGCTTCGCAGTAAAATAATCTCGACATTGGGACTTTAAAAAAGCACCAGTTCCTGTCTGTTAACATGAGTTGAGCTGCAGTCTTGAGGCCTCTGATTCCCGTCGTTGTGGGTATGAGATGTGTGAAAAGAGTGAATGTGTGTGCCTGTGCATGTGCTGGATAAACGACAGAGGAATGGTGGGAAATACAGAAAACAGGATTAAAGTAGCATTTGAGACAGATGGGGGTCGGGGGACATGGGGGGTTGGGGAGGGGGAAGGCAGACTAGGGAGTTTTCTTTCTTGGTGTCACTGAGGCAATGGATCACAGCTGAGCTTTAGCTCTGGGAGATGACTGTGTGAGGGGGTCCCAAGAGGGGGCACTCGGTGTTCCTCAGGGAGCTATAGCAACCCACGGGGGGCAAGGGGCCGAGTCCCAGAGCCTCCTGGGTTGGCCGCTCTCTGTCCCCTTTCACCTCGAGGTTAGACAAAATAACCAGCGACTAGTACCTGACATTCCTTGACAAGCTAGTGGAGCCTGCCCTTGCTTTTTAGCTTTTAAATGTTTCACCTTTCTGACCTGAATCTGCACTCACCGGGGGCCCAAGCACTCCTGTTGGTGGCAAGATGTTGAGCAAATTCCAGATCCAGGGCTGTTGGCCGGCAGGTGAAGGCCATAAGATTCCAGGAGCGCCACAGAGGAGAGCAGTCTCCCAGGGGCCCCAAAGACCAAGATCACCAAACTGGGAACAATGGTAGCATAGGCCCCTTCTGTCTCGCCTGATAATGGCCTAGGTCCTAGGATGCGTGATGCCATCGTGATAGGAAGAGTGGGAAGTGAAAAGGGAGAAGGGTTTCATTAGCTTAAAGCTTTCAGCTGGGTTTGTGATGCCCCCTTGATACAGTAAAATGTCAGAAAGTCATTCACGTTTACAAGGTTCTCAGTAAACCAGCCTGATCTCTGACCCACTCAAAGGACTTTTCCAATACCCATAACATTAATATGAAGGAATTACCTCCCCCCTCTGAGCAAAGGGTGAACTGTGGCAGATTGTATCTTTCAAAAACAGCTGCAATATACCTCGTTGTACGTGTTCTTCCATATTTTTTATTGAATTTATTGGGGTAACATTGGTTAGTGAAATTATATAGGTATAAAATGTACAATTTAATAATAGCACATCATTTGTTATTGTACTGTGTGTTCACCACCCCAAGTCAAGTCTCCTTCCATCACCATTTATCCCTCCTCTACCCTACACCCTCTTCTGCCTCCCCCATCCCCTTCCATCTATTAATCACAACACTTGTCTACATCTATGAGGTGTTGTGTTTATTTGCTTAATCTTTTCTTTTTCACTCAGCCCCCCAACCCCTCTCCTTTCTGACAGCTGTCAGTCTGTCATATCTATGAGTCTGTTTCTATTTTGTTCATTAGATTTCTCATATAAGTGAAATTACATGGCACTTGTCTTTCTCTGACTGGCTTGTTTCACTTAGCATAATAATAATTTCCAGGTCCATCCATGCTGTCAAAAAAGGTAAGATTTCCTTCCTTTTTATGGTTGAGTAGTAATCCATTGTGTAAATGTACCCCAGTTTTTTTTATCCACTCATCTACTGATGGGAACTTGGGCTGCTTCCAGATCTTGCCTATTTTTGCCAAACAACAGTGCCATGCACTCCTAGAGAAGTGAGATGGTTACTTTAACCCTCTAGATTTCTCAGCCTCTACCTTTCCCCAGCCCCACTCAGCCATGGGAAGCAGGGCCAAGGCCCACCCCTGTGGAGTCACCCAACCATGAGGACCGGGATGTCACAGCTTCCCAACTGTCTCCAGGTGAGCTCCAGCAGAGTCTAGCTGCCCCCTGCCCAGGCTTGGTGTGAGTCCTCGGAATCTAAGAGCCATTCAGCCCACTTTCCCTCTCTGGGGTTCCTCCCCAAAGGTGAGGAGCTTCAGCCTCAGATCTTGGTCTCCCTTCCAGCTCCTCCAGGCCCCAGCCCCAGTTGTCTGGGGCCATCTGCCCAGCCTTCCCAGTTCTTCTTCTCCCCTTTTCACTCCCTCTGGCTAGAATGCAGATGTGGTGGCGTGCCACTCCCTACGGCTAAAATGAAACAAAGATAAGCAAGAAAAGTGGAAAGCCATGAATGTGCCCTGAGAATGAGGGCACAAATAAAAGGTGCCTTTTTTTTTAATGGGAGAACTCATAGGGTTTCCCTCACTGGACAGCTTTTAATAGAAATTACTTCCAGCCCACAGCAAGACATGCCTTTATTCAAGATGGATTGGTTTTCAGGAAGGCCCATGGCAAGGTCTGTGCAGCTAAAGAGTTGAACTATCCTGGGGAGCCAAATGGACAGCCAGAGCATCTGGAGATGTGCCCTTAGTGATGGACACGCTGTGACAAGGCACTGACATGCCACATCCACCCTCAAGAATTATGGAGAATTCCAAACGAATTGCCTACAAGTTCATCTGAAGGGTGGTGGTCAGGGCACAGTTGGCAAAAACAGCCACTTGATTTTATGACGTAGCTGTTTCAGCTGGTTTAAGTTGTTGTTTTTTCCAGCAATCAACAATTAACCCCTTCTTAGAATGTTCTGGAAAATGAATATCTTATGGGGTCCATTAAGCATTTATCTCAGATCCAGCTTGTTGTCTACAGGCTTCCTACCAACAAATAAGAATCTCCAACAGGTAATGGCATTTGTGTAAACAGCTTATGTAAAATTCATTGATTCATCCAACACCCTTTTATGGAGTTTTTCCTAGGTACAAGGTTTGGTTACTTTCTTTAAAGAATAGATATACCACAGGGAATAGATATACCACATTCACTACTGTAACACCTCTCTGTTTCTCAGTTTCCCTATCTGTAGAATGGAGATAATTATGCACCCAATAAATGTTTCATTGTACTTGGCTTTATCATTATTAAGAGTGAAGAGGTAGGAAGACAATGAGTTGAAGACCTCAGACCTTGCCCTGTAACTGCAGAGATTTACCATTCTTCTCTCTTCTGCTCTGGGCATGCACTGGCCCATCCTAATCTTCTATGCCACCCTTCCACTGGGCTCCTTGGAGTTCACATTCTGCCATCATCAAAAGCTTCTAGAGCTTTGCCATCTTCCCTCAGCCTTTTCTTTAACCTCTTGCCCTGACTCTGGAACCTGGGTCTGCCCTGAAGACACCACCTCTCCTTCAGCCCCAGCAAGTGAAGGCTGTTTTGTTCTTTTACAATTATCCTCCTTGCTTCCCATTACCACTTCCAAGCCAATTTTTAAACTTCTACCTTCACCCCCCCCCCACCAGCTCCTATGAAGTTCATGCTTCCAAACTAGACCACCTCAACCCTCCTCTGATCTACCATCTAACAATTCCTCTTACTCATGGAAGTTTCTAGCATCTGGCTCCCTATCTTTCTCTCTACCCTGGAGACTTTCTAGTGGTCTTCTACCACTAGCTGTGTGAATGTCTACAGAAAAGAGAAAACAGAGAGGAGTGCAGTAGTGTAACCCTTCTGGGCAGTTTCAACACATATACAGATGACTCATCCAACTCTTGGCATTGCTACTCTTTGACTTCATCACCTCCATTTATCTTTTCCTCCAATGCTACTCTCTCCCAGAGTCACTCTCCTGACCTTGTCATCACCAATAAAAGTACCACCTCAGAAACCTTCCTGGTCATTTACCTATTCACAGACACGCCCTTCCAAGCCATCACGCCTGCTTCTGCATGGAGATTTTCAGTCCAGAAGCCACTGTTTCCTTATCCAGTAACCCTCTCAAGTTACTACGTTCCTCTTTCCCCAAATTACATTCTGTAATCCATCATTAGAGTCACTGCCTGGCAACCTCCCCCACTTCCTTTCCCCTCCCCGCTCCCATGTGGTCACCTGATTAAACCCCAATGCAGGTTAAATCCACTCATCCACCTATTCCATTTCTTTACCTAAATAGCAGATTCCTGCTGGTGCGAAATGCACAACTTTGCCATCAGGTCTCACCCTGAATTCCTGAAAACCACAATACTTAGTGGGCTTTGCCTGGACAGCCCACCACACTCCCAAGGTATGTTCTACCACTCTTGAATACAACAAACATCGGGGACTTTCTTTTACTAGTATGTCCTCAACTGCCCACAGCCCTCCTCTTGCTTCATTCCAGATGAGAATCTTGTCTGATATTTTACTGAGAAAATAGGAGCAATCAGAAACTCTACCATCTTCCTACCACCAGTTCTTCCAATTTACCCGTACGTTGCCAAACTCTTGCTTTCCCTCCCACTAAAGTAGATAAAGTACCTTTACTCCCAACAAGAGCCAACACTTCTCTCTTACCTTCTCAAGGTTGTCACCACTGCACTTATTTCTTCTAACTCTGAAGACCCCAAAGGCACATGCTTACACCCAAATATCTCCTGGAAGAACCTCCCTGATCTCACTGCACCGCTCTTGGTCAAGGCCAGGACTAGGGAGCAAGAGAGGCACCGAGGGCACCTGTGAATGTGTCCTTAAATGTCAAGCCCTCAGGGCCTCTCCTGCCTCCTGCCAGTCCTGGTGCTGTCTCTGTGTTCTTCCAAGACATTCTCTGGTCTCTTTTCATATCTTTTCCCCAGACAAGGACAAACTTCCATGTCTTCTAAATCCATCACAATTATAATTAAATAATTATGTAATCATTTGTTTGATGTCCATCTCCCCTACTATCATATAAGTTCCTCAACGGCAGGGAATCGATATACCACATTCACTACTGTAACACCTCTCTGTTTCTCAGTTTCCCTATCTGTAGAATGGAGATAATTATGCACCCAATAAATGTTTCATTTTATGATAATAGTATCCCTAGCCTCTAGCAATTTCCCAGCACATGGGAAGTACTTCATCAAAAATTGTTGAATAAATAAATGAAAGAATAATTCCAGAGCTAATGTATGGGTGGAGATTCAACAGAGTTGAGTGCTTTCCTGAATGTAGTAAAATATGAAAAAGTGAGCCCAGCTGACTCAGTGGTTGAGTGTTGACCTATGAACCCGGAGGTCACAGTTTGATTCCTGGTCAGTCCACATGCCTGGGTTGCAGCTCAACCCCCTGTGTGTGGTGTGCAGAGGCAGCCAATCAATGATTCTCTCTCATTACTGATGTTTCTCTCTCTCTCTCTCTCTCTCTCTCTCTCTCTCTCTCTCTCTCTCTCTCTCTCCCTCTCTCTCTTCCCTCTCTCTCCTCTCCCTTCCTCTCTGAAATCAATAAAAATATATGTTAAAACATAAAATAAAATAAAAATAGTAAAATGACTTAAGGATACAAGTCTTCCCCTTTTTGGTGAAATGTACTCCATACCTTCCTCTCCCTTATTAGTAGGTACCTTCATTCTGGTGCTCCTGGTATCTATCATCAAGTCAGGTCAAACTGGCCCTTTCCTTCCCAGCCAAGGGGGCCATGCTGTGAAATCTTTGGTAAAACAAAGTCATTAGTGCAGCTTTCTACTGGCACAGTGGGAAAGGCTTACCAAAGCTCTTTAGGGAAAATGAAAGGCCTAGAGACTGTTCTGCATGTTGCTACAACAGAGTGGTTACCAAAGAAACAGGCCCACCCCTCTCTACCCTTGAAGACCTTCAGGCTCCTCCCAGACCCACACCACTTTTTTTTTTTTTTTTAACAGATCCTGCCTCAGGTTTATTATTACAAATACTATGGGACACCAGCTCCATGGAGACAGCAGCCCAGGGGTCATACCAGTCCTTTCATCCCCACATTGGCAGACAGAGACTTCTACTGTGGAGTTTTCGTGGAGGCTGGGGCATCTTAGGGAGCCTGAACCTGAGCCTAAGCCTGAGCCTAAGCCTGAGCCTGAGCCTGAGCCTGAGCCTGAGCCTGAACTGGAGCTGCAGCCAAAGCTGGGGCTTGGTTTGAGCCTTGGCCATGGGCTTTGGCCAGCAGAGCCTGAGATTCTGGGTGATGCAGGCACTAGCATGTTTCCCTAGCTTGGGGTGAGTGATGTAGGCAAGTGGACTGAGCCTGTGGCTACCACACTTTGGGGTGCTGGGCTTGACCTCCTTGGGCTTTACAAGGGCCTTAATAGCCTCAGCACGTGTGCTCATGGCCTTGGCGTTGTTGGCTTGCATCTTCAGGCCCTTCTTGTACTTCTTGGCAAAGCGCATGTTTCTTAGGAACTTGGGGTCTACATCCTTAAGCAATTTATATCTTAGTGATCACCATTTCTTGATGTCATTTCTGTACTATTTTCAGGAATGGTTTTTCATGGTGTGGGTCTTGGGCTTGGCAACTCCTCAGGTTTCCCTTGGGGTTGAGCTTTTCTAATATTTGGTTTTACCTCAAAGGTGCTATGGCCTTCCTTGTTCCCCTCTCTTGGAGTATGACCCAAACTCAAATGGCTGCTGAGATAGGAGTGGGAAAAACAGCCCCGAGTTTCCCAGCTTTCTAAAACTGACCCATTGTCTGACTCACTCTACCCATCAGTCTTTGCTTCAAGGTGACCTTGTTGCAGACCATGGGTCTTGGCAGATGCCTCCTTTCCTTAGCTCCCTGAGGAAGACCTGTGTCTTTGTTATGAAAGGAAGTTCTTTGAGCCAAACATGTTCTAAATAGAAAGCTCTTTAAATATATTTTTTAAAATAGGAATTAATAGAAAAACATAGACTCCTTCCAAATAGCCTTTCCTTTTTATTATTATTCTGAAGGGTCCCTCCTGATCAAAAGGAATAGGAGCTTTTCATTGGGAGCAATTCCTAAATGACTTGATTTCCAGTTACAGAAACATCTTTTTTTTTTTCTTGTCAGAAATTCAATGTTGGCTTTAACTAAACTTTGAAAACTCATAGTAATAATGGTGCTCCTTGTCATTCTGTCTTTTACAAGGGGCCCCAGCTGGTATGCTGGGCTTTGGGGCAGAAAAATATCCATTACTGCTCCAAGCACCCTGGCTGGGTTGCAAACATCCTTGTTGAGTGTTTCATTCTGTGATGGAGTGAACTGCAGCAATGACTGAGACACAGTAGTATGTGTAGTGCCTTGCCCACTTCTTAGCTGTGTGATCTCAGACATGTTACTGCTCCTCTCTGAGCCACAGTGTCCTCATCTTTACAATGAGGATAATACTGCCTTCCTTACACCATTACTGTTAAGAATCACATTGAGATAATTTATGTGAATTGCTTCATATGGTGAATGGGAGTTACAACCAAAGACTCAGGAAAGGTGGGCTGCATACAGGTTCAGTCTGGGGGTGTGGAGGGAGGCTGGGGGAGGAAACTGCTTGCCACACAGGGCACCAGACTCCTTACTGCCTAATTGTCCACTAGGTCCATCCTGCTCAGACTTCCTATCTTTAATACCTTAAGAGGTTCACGTACTAGAGACTTTATTAGGACATGTACAGGTCTCACGAGGGATGTCTGAACCCATAAGATGGAATGGAAACTATATATAATGTAATGTAGTAACTACAAACTGAGTTAACTAAAAATTGGGGTTAACTAAAAATGGGTAGTGGGGTGGCCCACCTGGGATCTTTCCCCTCTTCTTCAGTAAAAGAAGCTGTCAAATCACAGTTGAGCAAGTCTTCAGGGCCATTCCTTGCTATGAGGATGTACCCCAGGGATGCCCCTTCCCTGGGGAAAACACCTTTCATTTGACTAGGGAAATTACTGCTTTGTGGCATGCAAAGGTCTAAGGAAGATTTGCACCATTTATACAAGAATCCCAGTGGGTCTCCTGGGAGAACGAGAACTGATTGTATCTCACCAATAACAACCATGGCCAGCATCAGCACCAGTCACCACCACCACCAACACTCCCTTTTCTACCACCACCCACCACATCTACCTCTACCACCATCACCACCTTCCCTTCCATCACACAGCCTACAACCACTACCACCAAGATACCACATCCTAACCCAGCCATCATAACCACCGCCAGCACTACCACACCACTAATCATCACCAACATCACCATCATCACCACCATCTCATAAAATTCACATCTTTAAGTTTGGAAAAGGGGATCTTGGCCTAAGCCCATTGGCCAAAAACCCTAAAATAAAGGAGAGAGAAAGAAGACAGAGACAGTGACGGAGAGCTATAGACTGACTCTGATCCTAAAAGGGCAGAGAAGGAAAACGGTAGTTTTGTCCTTTTGAGACCCTGGGTCTTAGGATCTATCTTCACCCTGCTAATGAGCAGAGTATGTGTATGGGAGAAAAAAAACAACTGGCCTTTGGGAGCTCAAACCCTTTAAGGCTTGGGGAGCCCTTCTGACCAAGAAAATGGAATGTTGTTCCTTCTTAAGGAACAGCTGGGTCCATCAATCTTAAGCCAACCAGCTCATTAGGCAAACAGAGTCCAAAAACAGTTCCAACTCCACCCTCTTGGGACAGTCTGTCACCAAAGGCAATGGCAGGGTGAGATAATCCAGTAGGCAAATGGCCCCAGTGAGGGCAAGCCTTGCAGATGGTTAGACACAAAGTCTTGGCTTTCTAATATTTCTGGTAAACGAAAGAGGCCCAAGGCTTTCTTTTTAGGGCCTAAGGAGACATGTTAATCTTATCTCAAATAATAAAAAGAGAGACAGGCCCTGATGGGTGCTCAGTGGTTAGAGCATCAATTCCTGGTCAAGAGCACGTACCTGGTTGCAGGTTGGATCCCTGGTCCCTGTTGGGGTATGTGTGGAAGGCAACCAATGTCTCTTTCTCCCCCCCACCCCCCACCCCTACCCCCTTACCCAAACCCTTCCTCCATCCCTTCTATTCTCTCTAAAAATCAATGGAAAAAATATCCTTGGGTGAGGATTAGCAACAAAAAAAAAAAAAAAAAAAAAAAAGAATCAGGGACAGAAAAATACAAATCTGCAAATCAGAAGCAGTTTCTATACCATGTGATTCTGGTATGAATTTCCAACCTCTACCAAGTGAGAAGGAAAGGATTCCCCTTTAGACAGTGGGCAAGGATGTTTGTGTCCTGGTTCAATCTTTGTTCTTCTTTCACCAGCTGGCTCTATAATCCTCACAGATCCCCCTTTGGGGGGATCCCCAGTTTTTAGGATCCAGGAAGGGCATTTTCTGGAATAAAAGTGCCCTGTATAGCTTGGCTTTCTCACTGAGATGACACAGGATTGCCACTCTCTCCAACTTCAGTTGCTCATGGTTCTGACCTAAAGATATGGAGCTTTATGAGTTGTACTCGTAGCTTTAATCCCACCTTTGCTATTGGATCATTAAGGGAGTTGGCCCTCCTTTTCCAAGTGGGCTGGGCAATGCCTGCTCCTTGTTTACTGGGAATGGCCTTGGGCTGCCGGAGCTGCTCCGCAGTCTGCCTCTGCCGTGGGTAGTCTCTCTCTGCCTCACAGGAGTATAAGGAGATTTTGAAGCCTGCCGTGTTTATTGGTGGCAAGAGATATACTAGTAAACAGCCTGCAAAGGCCTCTCCTGAGTCATCATCAGCTCTGGCAGAAGTTTAGTTGATGCACTGACAGCCGCCCCTCCTCCCCACCCCCCAGCTATAGCTGTCTGAGAATTTTATTTTTATGTTTTGTTATTTAACTCTTTCCTATCCACTTCTATGCAAACTCCCTAGGGTCCACACCCTGCCCAGCTCAGTTGGGACCCAGGAACCCAACCTGGAACCCTGAATCTAATTCAAAACACCACCAGGGCAGCTGCCACTGTGAGCACAGTGAGTGACAACAAAGGTCCCATACAGACCTGTAACCCCAAGGCCTCCAACTGCCTGCATCTAACATGTTAGGCCAAAGCTTGAAAAGTTTTTAGTTTATGAAATACTCAGCTCCTAATATCAAAACCACCACTTCAGAGACCCTGTTTAAAACAGAAGTCTATACACAGAAAGAGAGTTGAATTATGAACATTGTAGTTTTGGACTGATTATCAGTTTATTTTATTTGTTTTTAATATTATCAGCCTTGGCAAGAATCTCTGTTGTGTTCATGCAATTTTATGTGCAATATTCATATGTGTGCCACAATTTCAAAATTTTTGTTTTGCAACCAAAAGCCCTGAGGATCTTTTGAAGAAAAACACAAATAAGCACAAGAGAAATAATGCAGCAATTATAAGATCCCTGAAGAGCCCTCACAGTGAAACTAAAGGAAATGAGTTCCTATGTGTCCTGTTCTAGTTCCAGCTAAGTTCTCTTCAGAGAACTGAGATCAAGCGTGTGTGTGTGTGTGTGTGTGTGTGTGTGTGTGTGTGTGTGTATGTGTGTGTGAGTATCTCAGTGTGTGGGGGGGTTGTAAATGTGTATGTAAGTGTAAGTGATGGGAGTGTAAATATAAGTGAAAGTGTGGTTATGTGAGTGTGGATGTGACTATATGAGTGTGTGAGAGCAAAAATGTAATTGTGTGGTGCATTTGCATAATAGTGTGGTTTATGTAATGTGAGTGTGTGTGTGCACACTTGTATGTGTGCGAGCATAAGTGTGTATACATAGAAGTTGTGAATGTGAGTGCATGGGTGTAAGTTGGGTGTGTGGATCTAAGTGTGTGTGAGTTGTACGAGTGTGAATGTGAATGTGTGAGTGTAAGTTGAGTGTAAATGTGTGTGTGTAAATTGTGTGTGAATGTAAGTTGTGTGTACTAATGTGAGTGCGTGTGAGTGTAAGTTGTATGAGAACGTGCATTTACCACAAAAGAGGATCTACAGATGCAACTTGATGGGATCTCGACTTTGGAAGTCAATCATTTCTGAGCTCAAACACCAGCTTGTCCAGGCTGGTGAGTCTGGCTTGGGAGTGGGTAATGGCTACAAAGACCATATGTCCTAATTGGCCCAAGACAGAACTCATTTATGCCTGTGATTCTGGCATGATTATCAAAATTTTGCAACCATATTGATATTGTGGCTGAGGTATAACTTACATCAGTACACACCTTGAGGGTACAGCACAATACATTTTTTCATATGCACACACCCATGCAACTATCTTCCAGATTATGATATAGAACATTTCTAGTACACTCCGCCCCTCTTTGCTCTCAAAAAAACTTGGTTCAATCACCCCAGGAAAATCTTGCCAGGGTTTCTCCTCAGTCCACCTGAAGGAGAGTAGGTTTCATTGCCCATCAACATTATACCATCTTCTAGTCTTTGCATAATATTTTATACATGCTGGAGAGCCAAAGTAAATGTGTTGCAGCTGTTTGGAAATGAGGGAAGGTTAAATTACATCAGCTTGACTTGATGGGCTGTGAGGATGTGTGGATTCTGGAAGGTGGAAATTATTAGAACTAACACCTTCATGGAAATTACCATTAATCCAAACATCTGAACTTCCCTTTACCTCGTCTCCACCACTCAAACCTTCCCTGCCAACCTTTCCTTTCATTAAAGAAATGAGTCACCCCCGCTGGGAATCATATAGGAACTGTGGGAAAGAGTATGGGATCTGGAGTCGGCCAGGCTTGGCCTTGCAACTCAAATGTACCATTAGCTAGCTCTGTGTTAAGTTCTCTAGGCCTCAGTTTCCTAATCAATAAAAGCAATGTGGTTTGCTTTGCAGAGTTGGGCTCAAAATTAGATTTAATGGATGTAAGGTGCCTGGCACAGGAGCATCAAATATATGATAATTAATATTAAGTGAGATTTAAGGACCAGAATAAAGCAAGATATGGCAGCTTAGCTTTTCCAAAAATTACCACAGCAATATTTCCAGTCCCATTCATTCTTCCAGAACCTTGCCACTACCCATCTAGCCCCCAACCACCACCTTTAACTTGGAAGGACTTTGTGACTGCCTCCGTGAATAAAATATGGTAGAGAAGCAAAGCTACATGACTTCCAAGGACATGAAATATAACAACACAGATTTTGCTTAGCTTTCTGTCTCTCAAGATGCACCCCAACCTCACCCCTAGGAACCCAGCCACTGTGCTGGGAGGAAGCCCAAACTCACCTACATAGAGAGACTATATGGAGAGGCCCATGTGAAGAGGAACTGGGACCCCCAGGCGATATCTATTATCAACCACCAGACCTATGAGTGAACAAGCTTTTAGACCAGTGGTTCTCAACCTTGGCTGCACATTAGAATCACCTGGGAATTTTTTTAAAATCCTGATTTCTGGGCCTCGTCCTCCAGTAATTCTGTTTCTTTGTTATGGGGTGAGGCCACAAGCTTAGTAACAAAGGAACAGAATTTCCAGAGGACGAGGCCCAGAAATCAGGATTTTAAAAAAATTCCCAGGTGATTCTAATGTGCAGCCAAGGTTGAGAACCACTGTTTTAGATGATCCTAACCCTCAGTCACTGAGTCTTTCAACTGAGGATCCAGAAACTGTGAAACAAATATGTCATCCCTGCTGTGCCCTGTTCGAATTCCTGTCCCATGAATCTGTGAGTGTAATAAATGGTTATTTAAGCTTCTAAGTTTGGGGATAATTTATTATACAGCCATGGTAACTGGACCTCAGTGTAATCAGGGTTTTATGGATGAAGCAGGCAGTTCTTAAATACATCTGCGTCAGACAGAGTGAATGTAAGCACAGCTCTCTGCTTTGGTCCCTATAAGCCTCAAAGGTAGACAGTTTGTTATATACATTTGTCCTGTTGCTTGTGATTGAAACCCGGTGTCCATGTTCATACTCACAAAATGAATTGGTTCTTCTACTCAAACCAAAAGTGGTCTCCTATATCCAAACTCCTAGAGCCTTGTCTGTTCTTTAACACTAACCATTTACTAGTCTGTGGGAAATAGAACCGTAAAATAATGCAACTGTATTATAACCAAGATGCCCAAAGTTATGTGTGCAAATTGGCTGCTATCCTCTTCAAATAGCAGTTGTGAAAGCCCTAATCTTATTTATTTTCTGTGTCATAAAGATGGAAACTTTACCCCGTGCCATGAATGTATCTGGGGAAGAAGAGAGTTTTGGGAGACTAGCAAGGCCTCCAGTGACAGCCAAGGGCCATCCGGGAAAGCAGGCCAGAAAGTGGGGCAGCAGAAAGACCAGCTCTCTAGACCGGCCCCAACCAACAAAAATGGGTTCAATGGACAGACTATGAAGAACCCAACCATAGCCTGGAGCCTGTCACACAGTCATGACAAGGAAGTTTATATAGCATAATGCAAGAGATTAAATAAACCTGGATTCAAATCTGGTTTCTCTACCTACTGACAATGTGACCCTGGGTAAGCTCCTTCACTCCTCCATTTTGTTCCTTGTAAATATAACACCTAACTGTGGCAGAGAAGCTAGTTGTCCACCAAAGATATGTATTCTTTTTGCATTATGGCTGGGAAGCAGCTGGGACCATGTGACTAGGTGGGCCAATGGAATGTGAGCAGAGGTCATATGTGTCACTACCAGGCTGAAGTGGCTAAGTCTCCAGTGTTCCTTGGCCACACAATCATTCCCCTTTTATGGTGACCTTGAAGCCACAAATTTAAGATGATGACTTCACAGGATAGAGTAAATCTGGATCCCTGTGTCATCACTTGGAAGAGAGTCACTCAGCTAGGAACATGCCAGTTGGACTTTATGTGAGTGAGAAATAAACTGTTACTAGGTTAAGATAGTGAAAATTGGGGCTGTTTGTTACAGTAGCTAGCCCACTCTGACTCATACACTGTCCTAGAGAATCATGAGACACATAATTGTAAATAATTATAAAGAGTTCTTTACCATCTGTCTTCTCCATTTGACTAATGCTCCTTGAGGGAAAGGACCAGGCCCTATTGACCCACAGTGCCTTACACTGTGTGGGGTACATACCAAGCAGGGAGTATACTTGAATTAATTATCTACAGCTTTATTAAGAGAAAAGAATTATTCAGAGACAGAGAAGCATCAAACAGACTGTCAAACTTCAGAGGGAAGGCAGGGAATGGGTGTGTGTAAGAGATCAACCAAAGGACTTGTATGCATGCATATAAGCATAACCAATGGACACAGACACTAGAGGGGTGAGGGCATGTGCTGGAGGGTGGGGGTGGCTGGGGAGAGGTCAATGGGGGAGAAAGGAGACATAGGTAATACTTTAAACAACAAAGAATTGTTTTAAAAAAGAGAAAAGAATTAGAATCTGGACTCTTTAGCAGCAGAAGAAAGAAATGGTTAATATTTTTAAAAAAGAGCATTATGTCTATACTTCATTACCAAACATAGTTATAGAAACACTTTTCAAAAGTACCAAAAACAAGAAACAAACAGAAAACCCACCTAGAAGTAGTCATTATTTGACGATTTGGAATTTTTATGCCCAAAGGGACCAGAGAAATGAGTTTCCCCATTAGAAAGCTTTGGAAACCAAAGTTTACTATTAGATTTTCTTTGAAGTCCACAAAGTTTGTACAAGTTAATTAAATGGTTGGCTTAATCACTGGTTCATGTTCCTAGCAGATGAGGTAGGAAAATCTCAGAGGGAAAATAACTGTGTAGATGCAAACTTGGTAGCAAGAATTGTACCTGAGCCCTAGCTGGTTTGGCTCAGTGGATAGAGCATTAGCCTGCAGACTGAAGGGTCCCAGGTTCAATTCGGTTAAGGGCACATGCCTGGGTTGCGGGTTCGATCCCCAGTACAGGGTGGGCAGGAGGCAGCTGATCCATGATTCTCTCTCATCATTGATGTTTCTATCTCTCTCTCACTCTCCCATCCTCTCTGAAATCAATAAAAATATATAAAAATAAATAAAAATAAATAAAAATAAATAAATGAATATAAGCTGAACAAAATTTAAAAAAAAGAATTGTACCTGAAAAGAATACCTTATTAGTAACATCTGAGTTTTATCTTTGAATATCAATGTGAACAGCCATAACTTGCATCTATATGACACTTTTCTTTTTATTGCTCCCAGTGTGTTCTCACAACAATTCTAAGAGTTAGGGCATATTTTACTGTCATCATTTCACAGACGGAAAATTCATAAAATAAAGAGAGTTGTAATTTGGCCAACATCTCATGGCTGATGCGAGAATCAGAAGCCAGGTCCCCTGACTCTCAGCACAGGACTTTTTCTCCACCAGACCTCCCAGGTTGATTTGTGTACCACGTGGATGATAGCCCAGCAGGCACCAAATCAAACAAATCATTTCTGAGCCCAGTCTGGATATACAGTCCCATGCTTTGGGCGTCTTATGGAATGAAAAGTAAACTAAGACACAGTCCTACAATCCAACAGCTAGGGAGAAAGTAATCTGAATAGGTAAACAGTTTAAAAATAAATCAAATGTTAAAGTAAGAATTTCTCTTAATAACAGAAGAGACAGGGTAAGACAGGTTGGGGCAAAATGACAAATCAGCAGCATGTCCAAGAAGTATGGTGGCCATTCAGAAGAGGGAAAGAGTACATGTGGCTAGCATGCCAGAAAAGGCTGGATGGGTGAATTGGGACTTCAGAAAGGGGTAAAATTCTGTAATTAAAATTGTCTTATCTGCTCAGCACCCCTCCCTTATTCTTCTGGAAACATACCCCTCGTTCTTTGGGGAATTATTCCTTTTCCTAGTCCAATCATTTGAGTTTGATTCTAAATGAGGCTGCCAATCAGAGCATCCTGTATTTTGCCTGTTGGAGTGGGTATAGGACCCAATTCTAGTCTATTACAATCCTTTTAAACAAACTGGAACTGAGAAGAAAACAGTTCTGCTTGCATGAGATGTGAGGATGAGCTGGTGGCCAGGGGTCCTGTTAGATGGAAGAGATTGGACGGAGAAAGGCAGCTGAGATTAGAGATGGGGTAAGAGAGTACTGATGGCATTGGGACTCGGGTTCCAGTTGTCTCCGAAACTCAGCAGAACCCTGTCTGTCCTGCAGGTTATTGTTACATGGTGTCCATCATTTTCTCCTTTTCCCAGAGATGGTCAAGTGGGGCTCATGTCACTTGCAAACATAGTCCTATGGGAATAGGTGGAGGGGAGTGGGGAAGCTGCCCTCTCTTAGGCAGAAGCTACTGAATGAGCCCACATGGGAAGTGGGAAGGCACAAGACTTCTGTGGGGACAGTGAAGAAACCAGTGTTTCTAGAGCTGAGGATCAGCATAAAAGAAGAGTGGGATACCGGCTCTGAGCACGATGAATTTGAAACTACCGCAGGACATATCCATGGAGACAGTGAGCAGGCAGCCAGGATGTGGAAGTGGATCTCCAGAGAGGAATTATGGCTGATGCAACTACAGTAAAAAAAATAAAACACTCAGAATCAAAAAGAGCCAATGAGAAAGAGTTTTCTATGGGTGATACAGTTCATGACTTAAAGAGAATATTATTAATTTGGGAGCCACCTACATGGAGATAACAGTTGAAGTCATGGATGTAGAAAATTCTCAAGGGAAAGAAGCAAAAAGAGTCTTGGACAATAAGAGCATTAGTAATTAAGAGAACTCAGGGTCACAAAAGCCAGGTAAGCAAGTTGATTAAAGAGGGAGAGGTTGAGCCCTAATTGGTTTAACTCAGTGGATAGAGCGTCAGCCTGTGGACTGAAGGGTCCCGGGTTTGATTCTGGTCAAGGGCACATGCCCGGGTTGTGGGCTCAATACTCAGTGAGGGGCATGCAGGAGGCAGCCAATCAATGATTCTCTCTCATCATTGATGTTTCTCTCTCTCCCTCTCCCTTCCTTTCTGAAATCAATAAAAATATTAAAGATAGTAATCAATAAAGAGGAAGAGGTTGAGCAGTGGTGAAGAGAAACAAGAAGCCAGTAAAAAGGTTAATGAGAAAGTTTATGGAATTGAATTTGAGGAGCAGGAAGTCATTGCTGAATGAACTTGGATGTGGCAGAATGCCAGCCAAATGTTAGCAATTCCAGGTGAGGTGATGTATGCTAATGGTGGCCACTCACGTGCCTTGAACTTTCCAATGGACTCCTGCTGACTTCCTAGTGTGGAATATGCATCTGTTTCTGTGGGACTCCCCTCCCCCATGGGTTTTCCCCCCCAGAACCACAGAAGGCCACTCTGCCATGAGGCAAGCCAGAAGTAGCAAGGAGTTAATAGCCCCCAGGAGCAGTCCTTTGATTTGTGAGTTGGTGTATGAATTCCCCAGCTCTCTTGCTGTGTCCCTGAGGTGGGGTAATTCTAAAGCATGTATTTTGCACCATTTCTGAGCTCCTCTCCCCGCCCCCACCCCACCCCACCGATTAAGCTCTCGGTGCCCATTGTGGTAGCTGGCTTAACAGTACACTAATGAGGCTGTGTTCCTTTTCTTGGCTTGCTTCTCTACTCTCATAGCAGTGTGTTCCCTGCACTTCCCAAATAAACTATGTGTACATGAACCCGTGTCTCCTTGTGTGCTTCTGAGGGAACCCAAACTGACAGGTGACCGTGTAATTTATGGGCCAAACTAGGACACTTGTGAGAGTGAAAGGGGGAGGGGACCCTGTTAATAATTATGCTAGGCCAAATGGCACCAAGCAGGGCTTTGCTTATGGAGGTACTGCCTCCATAGTTACATGAATCTCCTTTGAGAAGATGGACTGGGACAGGAGAAGAGAGATGCAAATTTTAAATACCAATTCCCTTTAATCCCAGAGAGTTCATATGTGCAGAAGAGCAAAGATGCCTTTTATTTAGAAGGCATTTGTGCCCTATGCCCCATTACCCGGAGGGCTCTAGCAAGGAGTATGTCAGCTCAAGAGTGGGAAAATATCTCAGGAGAAGAATAGACCATACAAAATAGGTCAGTGCCCAGCCCTCAGGAAAGAGAGGCTTATGCATGCGTATGATTCAAGACTCCGAGGCTGCAAGCAATTTTGTCAACCGCAGTCAATATTACACTCATCTTAGCAGCACAATGGGCACCCCCTTCTTGCTTCCTCTTGCCTTTCACTAGTGATGTCAGTGTGAGCCTCTCTGTAGCTGCACAAACAGACAACCCTCCTGTGACAGCACCTTCGCCTCCTCTCTGCTCGTCCCACAGCCCTAAGGACATCTGTCTGGCAACCTGGGTCCTTGAATACCCAAGGCCTTTCCACTTCAGGTGTTTCCACGTCTATTATTTTATCGCCTCTCCTCTAAGAAGAGATTTTTCTCTGTAAGAAAACCTTTCAGGAAAGCTACTCCACGTCCTCACACGGTTGAAGAGGAGCAGCTGCTCTGGATGTGATGGTGCTGAGAAAGGACAGGCACTAATGTTTTTTCCTTCCTTGTGTGCATGCAAAGCCCCATTCTGGATTCAAGATGGGAGTTTCTGTGTGAGGTCGGTGGTGTGGCTAAAATGCCTCTGATGGGGGAGGGACCTCGGCTCTCCAGGGCCAGGTGGGGAGCTGGCCTCTGGTGCTGGCTGTCAGGACGCCCCATTCCTGGGACGTGTGCCTCATCCTTCTGACAATCTGGCTCATAGCTGCCTCCCTTGAATTTGGAGTTCATACATAAATAGATCAATGTGTGCTGTGCTAAGCACCTTCTATGTATTAACTCATTTCATCTTCACAAATTCTATGTAGTAAATCCTGTTATTAAGTGAGACCTGAGTGAGAACTGAGATTCAGATGCTAAGTAGTTTGCCCGCATTCTCTCAGATGGAATAGTTTTGGGGCAAAGCCTACGGGACACACCATTGGACATAGAGGTAATAATAGCCATGCTAGTTGGCTGCATTAGACGAGGAACTGTTCTGATGGGCCTTAGTACCACAGAGTTCTCATTAGCTTAATGGATGAAAATTCAGTCCCATAACTACACTCTTCCCCTAGACCTCGGGGCCTGGGGGTATGCTCTCCCACAGATGCCCAGGAGAGAGTTTACCAGCATGGCAGGTTGTACTGGTTAGTCTCACAAATCAGCTCCTTCCTCAGCTCTCAGCTTTGCTGTGGGTTTCACCTCCTGTTCAAAGCCACCCCTGATCTTCCCCTTGCATCACAGGCCAAATTCATTACCTCCTCGGGAAAGACCTTCACCCTCCCACTGTCCCAAGGTCTTACACTCCTGTGTCTTTGTCTGCCTGGCTTTCGCACAGAACTTTTCTTGTCCTCCATCATGACAAGTGGACATGGGTATCTCTCAGCTAGACCAGCAGTAGATGAGCAGGGGCCTCTCACCGGTGTCCCAGGAGAGCCACATCTGTTTTCAGAGGGCTGCTCGCCAAGCCAAGCTACTTGATGTTCCCCAGACACTCTCATAAAACTCCATGCCTCGATGTCTTTGCTCATGGTGTTCTCTTCACCGTGACTGACCCTTCTCTGAATATCTAAGCTCCATCCATTTGTTAAGGCACAATACCATGTAGTCACTGCTGGTGCCTTCACTGAGCCCCAACTGGAAGTGTGCTGAACCTCTGCAGGCATAGTACCCCTCTTAGGTCATGCATGTGCTGCAATCTTTTGAGATACGTATATCTCAAATATGTATATTTATGTTCACATTTCCTTGTCTACTCTTTCGTTAAAGGCTGAGCCACAGTAATTCAACTATGCATCTTCAGGTTTGCTTAGCAGAGAGCCTGTAGGGCATTTAAAAAAAAAAAATCTTGCCCTAGCCGGTTTGGCTCACTGGATAGAGTGTCGGCCTGGGGAGTGAAGGGTCCCAGGTTCAATTCTGGTCAAAGGCGTGTGCCTTGGTTGAGGGCACATCCCCAGTAGGGGGTGTGCAGGAAGCAGCTGATAGATGTGTCTCTCTCATCGGTGTTTCTAACTCTCTATCCCTCTCCCTTCCATACTGTAAAAAATAAAATATATTTTAAAAAATATCTTGATGTTTTTATTTCAATGATCAAAAGAATGCAGTAAATGGAATCTATACTGATTGATTAACCTTAGGCATGCACCTCTACCTGAAACTGTTGTTAGTTTTTGACAGGCCTAAATCTTTACAACATATTTAGGCCCATCTTTGAATTTCTTTGACCCTGATATACAGGGTTAGTTAACTTCTTCCTCGTGGTACTTTAGTAATGAGAATTATGCTCACTGGCTAGATTCCTTTATAACTAAAGGCCTCTAGATACTCAGGTTGCCTGTACTACCTTGAGACCATACTTTAAATCAGTGGTTCTCAACCTTCTGGACATTTAAATATAGTTCCTCATGTTGTGACCCAACCATAAAATTACTTTTGTTGCTACTTCATAACTGTAATGTTGCTACTGTTATGAATCGTAATGTAAATATCTGATATGCAGGATGGTCTTAGGCAACCCCTGTGAAAGGGTCGTTCGACCGCCAAAGGGGTCGTGACCCACAGGTTGAGAACCGCTGCTTTAAATAGACACTTAAGTAAATCATAGTATACGGAAGGGAGATAATTTAGAAAGCTGAGCTGTATTGTATGAATATCCCATAGATTTTTTTTCCCAGCACTGATGGTCAAAACACTAGTTAAGTACCAAACAAGTCTTCCCCCATCACCACCCTTTCCCAGAGACACCAGGATGTGTATCAACATCCCTAGGCATCTGAAACGAATCCACACAAATGACAGATTTTACCTAGGTGGTCCCGCTATCAAATTACAAGAAGCAGTTCCACTACCCAAATTATAAGAAGCAGTTAATGGGATGTTCAGAAAAACATATTCTCACTACAGTAATATGCATCTAGGAAAAGTTTTCCATTCAGATGTCAATTGTTTTCACAAGATTAACAATAAAAAAACACACAACCAAATACACATACAGCCCCCAAGCCCCAAACACACAAAAATATTGGCCTTTGTTCATTCTCAGATGACCAGATGCTCCAAGAGTGCCAGGGGTGGGAGCCCATCTCCCCATAGCCTTTTCTTCAACCATTCTTGAACTACCTTCCTTTTCCAAAAGGGTAATGCTGAAATCAGTCAGAAAGGCTTTCTGAGAAGGCTGACTTGGATTTCTGTTCCAGTCGATTCAAGATGAATTGGCTTGTATCAATGAAGCGCTCAACGCAGTTCACAAAACAGGCCTCAGCCCGACTGTCCAACTTTGGCCCGGGCTTGTTCATGCACTTCTCCCAACAAACTTCCGTCATCTGGTGCACCAGCTGCTGGAAGCGCTGCTTCTGAGTCTCTGCCTCCATGAAATGCTGCAGCTGCGGGTCCACTGAGCCCAAACCCACAGAGGAGAAACTCAAGGAGGAATCCATCCCAGCGGAGCCACGCGCACCGAGATGAACTCCACACCAACTCCTAGGCCTTCACGTGTCTCCGCCTGTAGGGTATTTTTGAATGAAAGAGAAGGGCATACTTACACAGACAGGGGGGAAAGCGATATCTGGTTAGAAAACCTTAGGGAATTGCAAATAACATGTTTGTGAACTAGATGATGTACTTACTCTTTAGAAGCCCATGTATCTTCTCAGTTGATTTGGGGACAGTGGCTAACAACAATAGTAGTAGTAGTGTAGTAATAGCTACCAAGCCCTTTACAGAATGCGTTAGTCAGGGCATGTTGATCACAAGCAACAGAAACGAGCACTGGCTAATTAAAATAGAATAGGAAGATATTGGGAATTGTGATAGATGCTGTTGGTGTTCTGTTCAGATCCTTGTTATCTTTGGCACACCCATCCACCAGTCATGTGCATGTTGGTTACAAGCAGTGCATAGCTATCCCTTCTCCAGAAAATTTCCCTGTGCCAACAGGAGTCTCCTGAAGGGGGGTGGGGGAGAGGGGGGAGGGGAGAATGGAACTCCTCCACCTCCCAGCAACCTATAGCCAATGACTGATTGATATGTGGGTCATAATGGGCCAACCATCTTGCCTCAAGGCAGGACTTGCTCTGGAGGGCAGTTCACAACCACAGCCACTAGGCTGAAGCTAGACTCCAGCTGAGATGACATCTTAGCTCTTTCCTTTGCCCTAGCCTGCTTCCCCCTCTTCCTTGTAGATTCTCCTAAGAGCATCAATAATTTCTGTGCCAAGAACCCCAACTCTACACTCTTTCTAAGACTCCAACCTGAAACAAAAGGACACTAGGAAAGCCCTCAGGACCAAGAGAGGACAGGACCCACGGCAGCCATGGGGCGTCTCAGGGGTGATTTTTCAGTCTGCCGCCTTAAAAATGAATCAGCTCAGCTATTTTCAAGTTTGTTGTGTTTTTTGCCTGTCTGCTGAAGATTCAAATTTTTAAAAAATATTTAACTGTCCTACCAAACTCTCCAGTTTCCCTGAGGCAACAAATACCATCTCATTCAATCCTTAGAACTGGCTGTGAGGTAAATGCTATATCTGTTAGACAAATGAAAAAAATTAAGGCAAAATTCAGAAGAGGCCAAGGAGTTAGCCTAGCCCCTTAATTTCTTGTTTAAAAGACCCTACTTTGTAGAGTTGATGCCCCAACATCCATTCTACCCCCCAGTGGTCGGTAACCCCATCATGGTCATCCTGTGGCAGTTATTGGTTTAGAACAGGCATGTGTTCATGTCCTGGCCAATGAGACATGGGGGGCATTTTCCTGGGCCTCCTGAGAAATATCTCTTTGCTCCTCAAAAGGAGACCTGAGAAGAGAGAACCCCCAGCTCTTCCTCTGGACATTGCTAAGTCTGTGTCCAACAAACAAAACTTCCTCAGGCATCTTGCTCACCACTGCGGTTTATGCCAGCACAGCAGGTGGCAGAATCAAAAGAATCACAGAGAAAGGAGCCAGCCTGGAGCCCGCCGAACCTCTGGGGTCTTTGTTATAGGATAAAGTGAAGTCCCTCATTGATTAAGATATGGCTCAAGCAGAGGATTCACATGACTTCTAGCATTCGCAACCCAAAGCATTCTAACCGAAGCACTCACTGGCCTGAGTTGGAAAAGATGCCAATGGAATGAGGACATTTGCAAGGATTAGTCCCAGGAAAACTTGTAACAAGAATTGCCACACACTAGCTGTGTAACCTTGGACAAGTTATCTAACGTCTCTGAATCAGTTTCCTCGTACATAAAATAGAGATAATTCTTGCATCCACACCATTAAACGGAATCAAGCATTTA
Source organism: Myotis myotis (assembly GCF_014108235.1). Taxonomy (NCBI): domain Eukaryota; kingdom Metazoa; phylum Chordata; class Mammalia; order Chiroptera; family Vespertilionidae; genus Myotis; species Myotis myotis. Next base: position 34,841,929 of record NW_023416317.1, on the reverse strand, counting down.
AAATAAACACCCACCAGCTGGCACGTAGTAAGTGCCCGCTGATGGTTGGTTGTTAGATATACCCTTAAAAGAAAAGTTGAAATAGAATTAGAAAGTGAATAGCTATTGCTTTTAAGCAGCTGGTAAATATTTAACAAGTTTTTCTGCATTCCCTCCCCCACATTTTTCTGATATTTATCCACATCTGCACCTAAGTCAGCCATCACATCATCTGTCAGATGGCATAATTCTGTCAGTGCATCCACTTACAAGTTTGCCCATATTTAAATTGCGAAATTCTAAAAGGCAAAGATTCCTCCTGTTCCCTTTGTTTGAATAGCTCCCAGTAGATTCCAGGAACATGTGGACACTTAATATATTCTTAGCTCAGTGGTTTATAACTATGGGTCAAAATCAAATTCAACTGCTGTGGTTCTTAAACATTTTTTGGGGTCATGAACCCTTTTTGAGAATCAAATGAATGTTGTGGACCAGCTCCCAGACAAAAGGCCAGCCAAGCAAAATGACCATACACTGGATCCCTGCCCCTCCCCCAGGCATAACACTCCTGCATTAAAATGTTTAAAATAAACCAAACTTTACCCTAGCTGGTTTGGCTCAGTGGATAGAGCATTGGCCTGCGGACTGAAGGGTCCCGGGTTCAGTTCCGGTCAAGAGCACATGCTGGGGTTGTGAGGGCACATGCTGGGGTTGTGGGCTCGATCCCCTGTAGGGGGTGTGCAGGAGGCAGCTGATCGATGATTCTCTCTCATCATTGATATTTCTGTCTCCCTCCCTTCCTCTTTGAAATCAATAAAGGTATATTTAAAATAAATAAATAAATAAATAAATAAATAAATAAATAAATAAACAAACCAGACAGTTAAAAAGCATTGCCCTGTGCCAGGGGCATCACAACTACATTTAATTTAATGTTTAGAAAAACGCCAAAGTGAAGGGACTTCTCTCACCTTTTGTATAAGTTCAGAAAGGTTAGGTATCATGTGTGAGGTCATGCAGCTGAGTAGTTGCATCATCCTGGCTCATAAGCCCTCCCTGTTGCCCTAGACGGTTTGGCTCAGTGGATAGAGCGTCAGCCTGCAGACCAAAGGGGCCCAGGTTTGATTCCGGTCAAGGGCATGTACCTTGGATGCAGGCTCCTCCCCAGCCTGGGGCCTGGTCAGGTGCATGCTGGAGGCAACCAATCAATGTGTTTCCCTCACATTGATATTTCTCTCTGTTTTTCCCTCTCTCTTCCACTCTCTCTGAAAATCAGTGGAAAAATATCCTCGAGTGAGGATTAATAAAAAATAAGCCCTCCCTGTTCCCTCATGGGTCTGCAGACAGACTTGATTTATTGCATGTTCTCAAATGAGATACTCTTGGAGAAAAAAAAACATAGTCCTGCCCAGAAGAGGGGCCTAGTAAAAAAGGTAGAGCAGTGGCCTGCTCTAACCCAGGGAACATTAACAACTTCTGTCCAGACCACTCAGCTGACACTCCTCTTTGTTTTCCTGCTGAAAGGGGGGAAATATTTTCCTGGCAGTTGGAAGCAGAGTTTTTCCATTAATCTTCCCTTTGCATGTTGTTTCACCAAGATCCAAAGTGACACAAAACAAATTCCAGAATTTCACACCAAGGAGGGTGGAAAACTGCACCCTGCCAGGGCTGGGCACAGTTGTTTCCAGGCAAAGAAGCAAGGGACCATTTCATCACGGGGAGTGTCAGCACCCCCACAGTGGGACCCAAGACCACACAAAAGCTGCTTCCCACGTTGGAACGCAGTCCTGAAGGAGTCCTTTAGTAATGTCTGGACATCTGAATAGAAGTGACATGCCTAGGAAATGTAAAGGCTGCCACAGGTGGCCAGCCAACCACATGAGCTCTGTCTTCTGCCCCAAAGCCTCCCTCAGGGGCTAGACCTCAATTTTTATTCTGGGGCTCATCCGTTTTCTTCCAGCCATGATGAATGATCTGTAGAATAGATTCCTTCGATAGGCCTAGAATGATGTCCTGATCAAACATGAGCACGCAGATATGAAATGATCCCCTCCACACGGATAGAACAACATAAATAGGGAGAGGAGAACCAAGCTTGACCTCCTGGCCCAGAATTGAGTCAGGATTGACTAGAATGTGACTTGAACTATTCCCACTGTTTGGCAGAAAAGTCGCCTCTTTGATCAATGGGATGGTTGTTTTTGTCGCTGAATAGCTAAGCTATTGATTGTGCCAACTGGCCTTTTCTTTCACACCAGGGTGGGGCTTAGGGTTGGGAGGGTCAGTCCGTCATCTGGATGTGAGCATCTTGGCTCTGGACACTGTTCCTGCTGCTTTGAGGCTGCTGGGCCAGCAGAGGGAAGAGGGGAGGGAGGGAGATGCTCCCACCCTGTGCATTTCTCCCTCCACGGGCATGTGGAGCTATGGGACTGGTTCCTCTCCAGGCTCTAAACTCATGGCTGGGGGGAGGGGGCAGACAGCACCCCAGCCTCTCTGTAGACCTTCTCTAAACCTCTTTCTCAACCCCTTCCAAAACAACTCATCCCTCTTCCTCCTTCAGCCAAAGAACAAAAGCCCTTGTGCATAAAGACTCAGAGATAGGCCCGCAAGAAGTCACAACCTTCCAGACTTGGAATGCCAGTGTGAGCTCATCTGCGTAACCCTGTTGTCTTTGAACCCACAGAGCCTACCAGCCGCCTGGCATGTTTGAGACCACAGCTAACGTTTGTCTCTTCATGTGCTTCTTCACTCCAATGCTAAGAGGATGGGGAGGAAACCCCAGCGGAAGGAGGTTGAGTGACACCTTCAAGGTCACCCAGCTGAACAGGAGGGAGCAGGCTTTGAACTCACCTCAGCTGAATGCTTCCCCTCCCACTGGTTGGATGAGCAAATGGCCCCTCTGAGATGCAGTTTCTCATCTGTAAAATGGGTTGTTCTGATGTTTGCACGAGTCAATGTTGGAAAAGGACCTCTCTATGTTTGGCACTTAGGGCCTTTTCCTCTAGTTACGTAAATATGTGAGAAGTGATGGAAGATGCATGTGGGGGAAGAAAAATTTCAGGATATTCAAGTGTCACTGGGCTGCAAAGTACAGCATAGGGAATATAGTAAATAATATTGTAATGACTATGTATGGTGCCAGGTGGATACTGGACTTATCAGGGAACCACTTCATCCATTACATATATGTTGAAGCAGTATGCTATATACTGGAAACTAATATAATATTGAATGTCAACTGTCATTGAAAACATTTTTTAATTAAAAAGAGATGTATTTTCTCTGCCATATATACCTGTCCTTCTTGAACACAATTTTTAGTCCGTTTCACTCTTACCACCCTTTCCTGCCCAGATGCCCAATATCTTCCTGTATCCTAGTCCCCTGTCAAAGAGGGAAACATCTAAGATGTCAGTCCTACTACAGTGTTGGAGAATCAAGCTGTTTATGAGTTTGGGGCATTTACATTTTTAAAGGCCATCAGAAAAGGAATACTTGGTCAAAAGGATATAATTACTTATGGTGGGATGGGAGGCTCCGAGGCACTTGGAGTTCTGCCATTGAGATGACCTATTCATAAAGGCAGTCCTCAAGATGTCCTGAGCCAGAGGCATCGCTAACCAAGAACCAGCAATGGCCTATTTGTGAGCAGTGCAGAGTCAGATAGAAATAAGGCCCAAAGAGGGTTGACTCTGTTTTGCAAAGTCACCCCACTCCCTATCAATAGAGATTCCAGTGAAAGAGAGTGAAGTGGGACCCATCCTGGGCTGTGAAGCAGAGGACTTGAGTTCAAGTTCTCTGTGGTGAGTCCAGGCCTGGCCACGAGCCCAACAAGTCAAACTCTCCGCACAATGTAGCACTAACGTCACATATCCAACCCCACCTTTCCCAAACCTGCCTCTCCTCTTTAATTGTTCCTCCCAACCCCACCCTCACCCCAAGGCGGACTGATCTGAAAGCCCCGGAGTCACCACTGGCTCCTCCTTGCCCTTGGCCTCCCCACTTTATATTCATAAGGTCCCTCTCAGACACCATTCACTCAGCAAACATTCAATGAGATTTGACCACAGTAGTGAGTGAGACCTGTGTGACCCTGACTCATGACACCTGCATGCCCTGGCCCTGTTTTGAGTCCCCTCGATTGCGGTCTCCCTACCTGCACTCTTTCTCTCTTCCTTCTCATCTGTCCCATAGCTGCCAGAAAAATCTTTCTAAAGAACCACTTCGATCATATTACTTGCTCCCTTCCCATCATTCTCTGCTGCCTCCCACTGCTTGGATGAGCAAATGCCCCTCTGAGATGCAGTTTTCTCATCTGTAAAATGGGTTTTTCTGATGTTTGGATGAGTTAATGTTATTAAAGGGCTACTATCCAGGCTAATAGCTACCAGGCACCATAACTCCCTAGATTTCAGGCACTGAGCCACATAATTCACACATATCATCCTTTTTTAATCTTCTCTTCCTATAAGGAAGATTCTCTTATTATATCCATTTTGTAGCTGAGAAAACCAGGGCCCAGAGAACTGAAGTAATCTGTCCATGTTCTCATGGACAGAGGTGAGACTCAAATCCAGGTCCTTCTGTTTTCAAAGTCTAACCATGATGTCATAGAACCTCTTTCCGTGGTTTCCTCTTTGTAAACATAATGTTGGATGTCCTCCCCTCCTCACAGCAATGCAGGGAGAATCAAACGAATCATTAACCCAGGATGGTAGGCCTGGAAGGGGCCTCAGAGATCATCATGTTCAGCTTCTCCTTTTACAGATGAGGAAACTGAGGTCCAAAGGGGCAACGGACAGAACCTGGAACTACAGGTCTCTAAACACCCCCTTGTCTTATTGTGACAATTTGCACGCGTACAGAAATTAAAGTGGCTTGATGAAATGTTAAAAATAAACACCCATATAACCACCAGCTGTGTCAAGAAATAGAACATTCCTACCTGTCAAAAACTCCTCTCATGCCATTTTCTCTATCTCCCTCCTAAAGGTAATCACTATGCTGACTTCTTTGGGAATCATTCATTTGCTTTTCATTATAGTATCATCACCCAAGTACGCAACCCTGAACGCTAGAGTTTAGTTTTTCCCAACTTTGAACTTTATAATGTAATATCACAGGACACACTCTTCTGTGTCTCGCTTCTTTCACTAAATATTCTATTTGAGGGTTGCATCCATATTGTTACATGTAGCTGCATAGTTCAGTCATTTTGTACAGTATTGTTGTACAGTATTTTAGGTTGAATAGTACAAAATTCAACCCCAAACTTCATGTGCACCCAGATCCTCAGAAGGTAGCCCGTTTTGGAAATAGGGTCTTTGCAGATGTAATCATTTATGATGAGGTTATGCTGGAGTAGGCTGGACTCTAAAGCCAGTGACTAGTGTCCTTTTTAAAAGGCCACAAAAAGACACAGAGAGAAACAGAGAACACCATGTGAAGACAGAGGCAGCGATTGGAGTGATGCAGCTACAAGCCAAGGAATGTCAAAGGCTACAGGCAGCCACCAGAAGCCATGGGAGAGACATAGAAACAATTTTCACTTAGAGCCTCCAGAAGACCCCAACCCTGCTGACATCTTGCTTTTGGACTCTTGGCCTCCTGTATTATGAGAGAATAGATTTCTGTGATTTTAAGCCACCCCGTTTGTGGTTATTTGCTATGTAAACCCCAGGAAACTAATACAGTATTCCATTGCATAGGTTAGCCACAATTTGCTTATAAATATGGCACCATTTTTTTATCCATTCCATAGTTGAGGTAGTTTAGTTAATTGCAGGTTGGGAGCAGTTATGGATAATGCCTCTGTGGAGGTGGTTGTTCATGTGTCCTGGGGCAAAAGGAAGGCATTGCTCCAGGCTGCTTCCTGAGTGGTCACCCTCTATGGCCATGGCCATGAAACACACTTAGATGGAGGGAAAAAGGACGACAGGGCATCAGCAGAGCTCTACTGATGATGCCCCCTCTGACCTGCCCCAGCTCCAGCCCGAGCTTCCGAATCAGAGGCCTCCACCTCTCTTGCCTGAACTCTCCTCCAGGCCTCCATCCCTGGCCTTGCTGTCCCTAGCCATCACGTCCTGTTTGCAGGCCTCCCCCACTGACTTTGGCCTTGTGTCTGTCTCCAGGCAGAGTCTCTGAACTCCCTTTCAGCCCCTTTTTCTTTCACTGGTTGACCAGGTTTGGGACTGGCCCCTCCTCTCTTCTTTGTTGGTCCCTGGACTCTGCCAATTCAGCTCAGACCAGTGGGCCTTTCTTGCAAGGAGAAGCTTCCTAAAGTATTTTCTCTCCTATCAGGAAATACGTTGATTTTAGGAAATAGCCTCTCCTAGGGACAGTGAAAGGTTAAGGCAGAGATCACAAGGCATCAGGGGGCAGAAGAGGTGAATGGCACATGTGGTGAAAGCAGAGATGCCTGTGCACATGGCTGCAACAGCACCTCCCCTGGCAAAGTCACAGGGTAAGAAGAATGTTTGTGTCAACCACTGAAGGGCTGCCTGCAGTCAGTGCCCATTCCTCAAGATGAGTCACTTCCTGAACTTCCAGGGCTGTGACTACAATTGTTTATCTGACACGAATATTGAGCTTGTTTTCATTGCTGCAATGCTATCCCAAAGCATGCTGGGTTGCCTTTTTTCTGAGTAACAACATCCTCTTATTATGAATTCTGTGTTTCATTTGGACCTATCTTCGTAGCATTTGTATTACTCTGTACAACTCGTTCTGGGAAATTGTGCTAATAGCAATATTGAGGTGAATAAAATTATTTCTTATTCTCTTATTTTTAGAAAAATTCCACTAATGATAACAAATCTGTGGTTTACTCCACCCATCGGTGCTCTGAAGCCAGGAGCTGAATATTTTTTCCATGAGGATTTCAGCAGCCAGTACTCACTCACTATTGCTCAAAACCCTTCTACAGGAAAGTTCTGGGGAGTGGTGGGTGAATGGGGTGGGAGCGGGGTGGGGAGGAGTGTTGAGAGCCAAAATACTTAGAATTGTGGTAAATAAAAATTTTTTTTTAAAGAACCATGAGTTTTCAATGATGTCAATATCTTATCTCTCAACTCATAAGTTAATGGAGGGATAATGATAACCTTGAATATCAGTCAAGGTTTAATCAGGGACACAGAACCATGATGAGCAGTAGAAAAACACAGACTTGTTATAGGGATGAGACCTTGAGTAATGGTGGAGCTGGGGAAGAAGTCTGTTGGTGGAGGTCAATCCTGAAGTCACTTTAGGTTAGCAGGCCTGGCAGTTTGGAAGGCAAACCGGACATCAGGTGGGGGAGGGCAAGAACAAGGATCACTCTAACCTATGGAAACAAACAGTAATCCATTAGAAAAAACTGAAATCCATGAGGACCAATTGTCCGTCTTCCACTATCTAAACTTCAACCACACGGAACCTGGGACCCTTCCTCATGGAGCTGCACACACACCTGGCCAGGACTTGGAGAGACTGCAGGAGGAGCTGCAGAGGGAGTGGAGGAGACACCGGCCCAGCTGCTGCCCCATACCAACAGGTGGCCCTGCAGAGCAGTGATGAGCTGCAACACAACCTGTGTCCTACACTGACCTTCAGAGCATGAGAGCTGCTGCTTTACTCTGCCTTCCAAATCCCATGCAAATCCCAGACCTTACAGGCAAATGAATTGTGGGGAATGTAGTTCTGGTAGCTAAGTTAACACAATAGAAAATCATCACAGTGGTAAAGTCAGAAATGCCAGGCAGATGTTAAGTAAGTACAGTGCTTAATTATGGAGGCAGCACTAAGCTAACATGTCTAGCATGTATATACTCCTTACTATGTGCCAGACACTCTTCTAAGCACTTTACACACACACACACACACACACACACACACACACATATATATATATATATATATATATATATATATATATATATATTCACTCATTTAATCTTCTCAACAATCCTATGAAGTAATTGTTTTCATTATCCCTATTTCACAGACAAGGAAACTGAGGCATGGAGAAGAACCAACAGGCAAATCCTAGCACAATAGCAATATGCTGGGTAATCTTTCATTCATCCTTATTTTTTTATGGACTGCCATTCTTTAATCCTGACTCCTGTTTTCCTATACTTTTTTTTCTCTTTTTTTCCCCCCTTTACTTTTCTGTTGGTAATATACTTTTCTCTCTTTCTGTGAGACTTGAGGGGCTCTGACTGAATATTCTTATGAGTACATTATGCTGGTATGATTGTAGTTCTCTTTTCTGCAACCCATCTGAAAAAGTAACCTGTGCATTTTCTCATCTTCTCTTCATTCCAGGGTAAGACTCTTGCTTGGGAAGAACTCACCAGAGTACTAAGTCTATTTCTCAAGGTCTTATTAGGAGGAGACAAAAAGCACAGAATTTAGAGCAAGGTGGGAATTCCATCTGCACTGGGCACTAGCTGAGTGACCTTGGGCAAGTTACAGAAAAGTTGGGTCTACTGATCTAGGCTGCTATCAGCAAGGTGACTCTGCTTCAGGCTGAAAGTCCAATTGGACCTGGTTCTTCGTTGATTTGGGACTCCTATATTCTCCATCTGTATTCATTGTTGCTAAGAGGCAGCAACTACCCAGAGCAAGCTCTTCCCATGGTACTGCAAGAAGTGAAAGCAGAATCAGGCACTGCCCCTTAAGACCTAGGCTCAAATCTGTCATAACATCACTTCTGCACACATTCCATTGGACAAAGTATAAGTCAAGGTCAGGTAATTACAAATATACATGGCAAATATAGATGGCAGAGGGTGTAGACAGAGGGAGGGGGAAGAATTGAAGCCAATAACTCATAATATTTAACAACATTATTAGTATTATGTGGAGAGCGGCTACAGCGTTTGGACAGGTTCAAGCCTTGGACTAATGAGAGGGCATGGTCCTCTCGTGGCAAAGCCACATACAAGTCCCAGCTTGGAAGGCAAAGCCCTCCCAGCACAATTATAGCCAAAGGCTATAGTTCTAAGCTTGACCTTATGGTCCAAACCTGTGGTCCCAGGTGGCTAAGTGAGGTAGGCTGCAGGAGGTACGGCAAGTGCTGCCAAAACAAAGCTTGATAGAGTTCAGGTGCATGTAATTGAGTAGATTCGAAACCCTCAAGAACATTGTAAACATCTTGACCACGTCCTTACTTTGCCTCGTGGAACCTGGCTATAAAATAAAGACTCGGCTTGCAGGCTGTGGCACTGTCTCTCCATCCGAGAGCAGTGTCGCACCTAGCACCAGCTTTATTCTCTTGACTGTCTTCTTTAATCCTTCACCACCGCCCCTCAGGTTCACCCCTGGCCATGCTGAGCGTGGCACATTATTAGATCTCAGAAATTGAACTTTCAAAAGAAAAGCAGAAGTGAGTACATATTTCAAACTTGGACAGTTGACAAAGTGGACATGGTTCAGGAGAGAATTTTAGACATGTTTCTCTGCTCTCCCTCCAATCCTTCTAAGTCAAGTTGGGCCCCAAGATATCCATCCTAAATTCCTGTGACCCACAGGCATAGGTCCACTGATTGATGTCATGTACATATTAGTTTGCTTCCATTCCTCTCAAACATGATTAGGTGAACTTGAAAACGTGACTTAGAAGACAGAGGGCCCATTCTTCCATTTCCTTTTTAAACATTTCATCCAAGGCCATAGACATAGAATTTGGACCATGATCCTCAAGGATTTCAGGGACAGATTGTGCCTCTAGGGAGAAAAGTCTGCTCCATCCTTGTGTCTCAGGTATGTCAGAAGCATGCAACTTAAATGTCCATGCTTCTAAGTGTCTGCCTCCTGTATCTGCTTATTTATTTGTTTAAAAAGTGTTTTTGTTCCCGTGGCAGGAGTGTCATCACATTTACTCTCTTGGATGAGCTTTATGCAATTTTTTTTTCTTCTGGGAAAAAATTAAAAACATTTTTTGGAGCAGAAGTAACGTGGTCAGCTGAGTTCCCTGTAATGGGGGCAGCCCTCCCCTAAAAGAAGCTTTTTTTTTTCTTGCAGAAGTCTTAACAACAACAATAGGATCAAATCAAAACCAAATCTCATTATCAATTACCCAGCAGAATACAAACTCCTTGAGGAAACATGTTGTCTTCGTGTTTAAAGATGCACAAGGCCTGGCACATTTGGAATTCAAACTATTTTTGTTAATTAAATGAGTAAATTCCAAACCTCTGTAACACAGAGTCTGTTGTGGCAACGCTTCTGAAAACAAGAACACTGCCATGATGAGTTGCTGTGGATGGGGGAGTTATTTTATAGGGAAGGATTAATTCTGGACAAAATTATGACATGAATATAAAATTCTCTTGGAGCCTGAACTCTATAAGGTCTCACTCTCAAAATCCTGCTACCCTTTATTTCTCTGGCTCCTTTCCATCATACAAAAATGTAGAGGGGGTTGATGTACTTGTTTGGTTATTATTCACAATGACTTATCTTGCATCTATTATCAGTCAGGCACTATGTAAGTTTTAGGAATTAAAAAGTCAAATACAACATGGTAACTGACCTTAGGAACCCACAGTTTAGTGGGGGATATATACACTGCATGAGAAATTCCCAAATGCTATGGGAATCCAGAAGAGGTGCCCTTCGTTCTTCCTGAAGAACGAAGAGGTGACATTTAGCTGATTCTTTTTTTTTCTTTTTTTAATGTTTTTATTGATTTTTAGAGAGAGATGAAGGGAGAGGGATAGAGAGATAGAAACATCGATGAGAAAGAAACATCACCAATCGACTGCCTCCTGCGCGCCCCCTACTGGGGACCAAGCCCGCAACCCAAACATGTGCCCTGACCGGGAATCAACTTGTGACCTCTTGGTTCCTGGATCAACGCTCAACCACTGAGCCACACCGGCTGGACCTGAGCTGATTCTCGATGGCAAATAAGAGTTGCGGGTAGGGTGCGGCTCCAGAAGAAAGAACAGTATGTGCAAGGACTCCTGCTGGAGAGCAATGAATGTTCTTGGAACACCATGGAGGTCAGCATGACTGGAGAGGAGGATGTGAGTTTGGGTGTGGCCAGAGCTGTGGCTAGAGAAGGAAGTGTCTTGAGAAGTGTGGATTTATCCTGAGGGCAATGGAAAGTTATCAAAATTTTAACAAGAAAATGACCTGTGATTTTAAAAGATACAGACACAATTAGAGTGACCAGTTATAAAACCGTTGCAATTATCAGGCAAGAGATAAGCAGCCCCTTCTATGGGACCCTACCCAGTGACAGGTCAGTGGTGACACAGGGTTTTACCCTCTGATGACCTGCACAAGCTCTGGTCTACATGCCCTCAACACATTACAAGCTCTGCCTACTTTATTTGCACTTAACTTAAATTTCCTTCTTTGGTGATCATTTCATCTTGCCAAATTTGAAGTTTACGGCCTAGCCTACAATGTTTGATAGCTTTTCAGCACATAGGTTTCAGACTTTTTTTAATGGAAAACTATGGGAATTTATCATGTTTGAAACCCAAGAGTTCATGAATGGCATAGTTCAAACTTCTCACAAAATATTGACTTTGGGTAAAGACCAAATATTCAAATTTCAGGCTGGAGCTCAATAATAACTTGAACATCTTTGTCCTTCTCTTAAAAAAAAAAAGGAATAGCATGAGAAAAGGAAAAAGAAGCAGAAAATGGAAAGGAATGGAGAAAAGAACTAGAAGTTTCTCATCTCATCATCAGAAGAATTAGCATCAAAATAATGGAATATATCCATTAGTGAATTCCCTGATTCTATAGAAAATGACAGTTATCAAATCTGAACCCTCAGATAAAAAATGTTAGACTCTGAATTCCCCATCACACTTACTCCTCTCCTGCTGTTTTCCTCCCTTCCTGGCTGTCCCTGCATTCTCTCCCTGAATTGCCATCACCAGGGTCCCAAGCAAGATTGTCCTGGGCTGCAAGCCACTAGAATATAAATAAGTTTTCTTCTAATGATTCTCCAAAGAGAAGCAATGATCAAGTAAAAGGAACAATTTTACTTTTTTGCTTTCCATTTTCTGGAGCCTGGCTCTCTGTATCTGATCCTGAAGCGCTACAAGGCCAGGGTAACACAATGGGGTATGACCTATTTGTTGTCCCTTCACAACTCCCTTATGCTGCGGATCTGGATGCGATGGAAATTTAGGAGCTGTTTTGTTTAACTATTACTGCACAAAACCATCATAAAACTTAGGAACTTAGAACAAAACAGTTTGTTATTTGTCACAATTCTGTGGATTGATCAGGTGTTCCTATGTTTCACTCGGTGGGGTATTGGGAGGCTTGAAAAGTCTTCAGTGGCTTCACTTGCATGACTGGCAATTGGTGCTGCTGGCTGGAGACCTCAGTTCTCTCAACCCCCACTCCTTGGACCTTGTATATGGCTAATTGGGCTTCCTTAGAGTATGGCAGCTGGGTTCCAAGAAGGGATGTTGCAGTAGATGAAGATGGAAGCTGCTATTCTCTTACATACAGTAATTCTGCTGTTCTATTAATTAAAGCCAGTCACAGGAAGGAAATAGTGTCTACCTCTTGATGGAGAAATGGCAAGGAGACATTGCATAAGAACATGGGGCCTGGAAAATATAATTGTGATGATCTTCGGCAGAAAGAAGAAAGCCAGGCAGAAGTGGCTATGTGGACAGCTGACTTCGAAGTGCTTCGATCTGAATGGTAAAGGATCAGAATCAGTGGTCCAAGGGAAGGGTAGCTAAGGGTGCCAACCTCACAAGCTCCCTTATACAATTAGTGGAGGCAGGAGGTTACTTACCGGGAAGGCTCTCAGAGGTGGGTCTTGAACCTCCATTTCTGTGGTAGACATACTTTTCCTTACAAAGTTATCAGTCAGGGATTCTCTGCCAGATATTAATTTCCTTCCTTCAAATCCGAGCTCCAGTATCCAGGCTGGTTGCAAAGCGTTTTCAATATGTGTTTAATATTATGTAGGCAATCGAAGAATGTGGGGATTTGTAACAAATCTAAAACAGCTTAAAATCAAGGGTTTGTATAAATAAAGAGCTTTGTAGTTGTCATATTTTTGGTTTGTTTTCTTTTGTAGACTGTCATTCCAGACCATTCCAGAGTAAAGAGAAGTCATCCTATTTTTAGAGACCTCCAAAGTAGACTCCACTGTCTTCCTTCGCAGCCTGTCCTGGTGTCTCTGAGCTCTCGATGTTGGCGAGCTCTCCTGGAGATCTAACTAAATGCTGCCTGCAGAAGCTCAGGCCACTCAGCCGTGGGAGCCGGAGGAACCACCCACCAACTTTCATAGACTCTTCCTCGGGCCTTCAGGATGGCCAGTAAGCCTTTGGAGCCCCGATAACCCTAATTCCCACAGCCTCCATTGGGGCTTAGAAAAATCTGTTGTTCTAGAAGCTCAGGGTTGAATTGACCCCTCATGGAAGAGGTCTCTTCATTCATGAGCCAAGCTTGGTTTCGAGGGTTCGCCCAGCCAACTGCTCTCCCAGCACCTGCGCTCCAAGTCAAAGGCCTAACCCTCCACCCCACCACCAAGAGTGTCCTCAGGCCTTCAAGGAATAGAGGCCTGAAGTGCCACGGAAGCATGGCCTCCCCTAAGAGGAAAAGGAAGCTCAAAAGCTGGGTCAGAGGGTGAGGTAGCTTGGGGACATCGGATGCATCTGGTGTTAACATTTCTGAGGAAGGAAGGGAGGAAAGGAAATGAGTTCCTGAAGGCCTTTGGAAGGCAGCTTGGCCTCTGAGATTTCTCTCACATGCCTCTGGTTGCCCAGATGGAGGCTAAAAACAGTTTTGAGAATCTCTTCCAGCTTGTACCCTAATGCCAATATAAGGGCCACACAAGGAAAAAAGGAGGTGATAAACCGAAGTGTTGCCATGCCACCCCACTCTATGTGATAATATCCACACAGGACGGTAAGAACCTGAAGATTTCTGGGTAGGAGCTGTGGGCGTGGCCTGCCTGTGTTGGGAGAGGATCCCTGTATATGTGCACAGTTTAAGAGCTGGCGGACTCCCCGAGGCCTGGGTGCAGGATGTCCTTCCGCATGAAAGTGATACCGACGCAGTTGTGGATGGCAAGAGCATTGGCCTGGTAAAGGCCTGGCTTCTACCCCAGTGTCTGGGGAGCCACTTAGGGGTTGGGGGGAGAGTCCGCAGGATTTTCAAGGCTAGATCGGTCATTTCCACTGAGGCTTCCTATTTTGTCCAAAAATTTCACAGACCTCCAAAATTTTCATGGTGATTTAGGTTCCAAATATAAAATGTAAGACAAAGCTATTGCCCGTTTTTAATTTCCCCTTTTAAACTCCTTAAATTACCTACAAGCACAGAGACACACTTATTTTGAGAGGCATTTGTCATCTCAGAGACCCACTGAAGGGAGGTAGTCACATCTACCAACCAAATCCAAGCTCAGCCCGCGCATCCCCCATTGAGAGGAACAGCAGCCACGTTGTCCATGTCGTTAAATGCTTGTGGGTTAACTTTTGTTTTGCTCCTTGTGAGTTGGCTTGCTAAGCCCATATATGCACATAAAGCAATTCTATCCTAAGTGTGTTTTTTAATATTTGTTGATTTTAAAAACTACATTATGATGATGCCCTGGCCAGGTGGCTCAGTTGGTTGGAGCATTGTCCTGTATATCAAAAGGTTGCAGGTTTGATTCCAGGTCAGTTCACATACCTAGGTTTCAGGTTCAATCCATGGTCAGGGCACATACAAGAGGCAACTGATTGATGTTTCTCACTGTCTCACTCTCTCTCTCTCTCTCTCTCAAAATCAATAAAAAAAAATATTCTTGGGTGAGGATTTAAAAAAAATATATTTTAAAAAACTACATTATGATGAATGTGACTAGAAACTCAGGAAAGTTTTTATGTGAATTTGTGTTTTATTTATTGCAACAGCATCTTTGCACATTTACAAAAAAAAATTTTTAAGAATGTGCATGTGTGGAGAGGTTTGTGAATTATCCAGGTATAGAGGACACTAGATACAGATGGACTAGCTGGCCCCTGGCAACATGGCTGAGATGGTCAAGTGTAAGCCAAGTGAATGAGATGGTCTAAATAATCCACAGCTTGAAATCTTGACACACCAATGCTCTCTAGTGAAGTCCATGCTGACTGACCCAGAAAGATACCTTGGCTTTCAACCACATTTCAAAAACTAATTTTGAACAAGGCTGGTGGGATTTATTTTTACTTAGTCCCTTGATTCTAATTATGCTTCATATGTTGCCTTGTCAGTTTTAGGGTGTCTGTGTACATTATTACCTGTGGACCTCAGTAAATTTGTCAGGTTCAGCAACTAAGGCTCCAGAATCCAAGGGTCTTGTCTGAGACGTAAACTGCTAAATAAATGTTAGAGCTGGAACCAGAAGCCAAGTTTTTATTTATCTAAACACTGTGTAGGTTCCAAAATATTTAAATAAAATACAAATTTTATCACTGTGCTTACCTAGAAGGGTTTGTTAATTCATGTCAAAACAGGGGAATCGCCTGTGTGACCACTGAACTTCCCTTTCAGCCCTGGAATAATTCTTTAATTTCTCAGACTGAAATCTTTTAGATGGGAGCTGTTCACTGGACCCTGTTCGTCTGCCCCCTCTGGTGGCCGTTACACAAATAACAGGTCATAGAGCAACTCCTAGGGCAGTAGTTGCTTTCTCTTTTCATCAATCATTCATTCAGGGGAACAGCACCTACCACGTGGCTGGGTCTGCACTCGGAGCTGGGCATCCAAATATAAACAAGATAGAGAACTGCCCTCATAGGTGGTAGGCAAACAAGTGAATAGATGATTACAAAATCATGTCATGGAGAAGTTTGCAGAAAATGTTGGGCAGGTGCAAATGATACCTGGGCTGGCCTTGTGGGGGAAAGGGTAGGTAATTAGGAAAAGGAAGGCAGCACCTGAGCTGAGTTCCAAAGGCCAAATAGGAATAGGAGATGGGAGGAGGCATTAGAAATTCAGGGAGCTGACAGGACCTAGTTCAAGCTGGCGGAATTCCGAGCACAGGTTGCAATGGAGGAGAGCCAGAGGTGGGTCAGAGAATTGGCGAAGGCCAGATTATGAACAGCATTTTATGCCACAACAGCATTTAAGCTTATATGTCCAGGGGAGTGGTCTCTAAATTTTTTGGATCATGTTTGCCATCAATTAAAATATTTGAGTATGCATCCCCAACATATGAGTATTTGTTCATTCATACATTTTATACCCAAGCAGTGTAGTATACAGATTAAGAGCATGGGGTCTGGAGCCAGACTGACTAGGTCTTGGCCTTGCTACTTATTAGCAGTGTGACCTTAAGCAAATAACCTCTCTGTGCCGCAGCGTCCTCATCTGTAAACTGAAGATAATAGCAGACCCACCTTGTAGGGCTATGGGGAGGATTAAATGAATTCAAGAGGAAAATTTAGTACAATGCCTGGCACATATGGGGTGGGCAAAATAGGTTTAAAGTTGCAAGAATGTTAATTCTTACATTATGACTAGAGGCCTGTTGCACGAAAAGATTCGTGCAATAGGCCTTCCCTTCCCCTGGCTGCCAGCACCGGTTTTCCTCCGGCACCCGGGACCCAGGCCTTCATAAAATTGCGTATCTCACTGATTAGCCACGGGAAGCACAGCGAAGGTATGGTCAATTACCATGTTTGTCTATTATTAGATAGGATGTATTAATTATTGTGTTATTTGTATTACAACTGTAAGCCTACTTTTGCCCACCCTTGTAGTTCGTGTTATATTAGCTTGTATTATTATATGTTTATGATTTGGTGATTTTATAAAAGGAGTTAGTATTTACACCAAGTAGGGGCTCCATCTACTTCCAGAATGTCTGTTTTAATCTAAACTACTTCAAAGTGTCAAAAATTATTCTAGTCTCCAAAATCTCCCATGTGAAAACATACTGAAACATAGCACTCCAAACCCGGCACCTGCCTGCCTACCTAAAGACCAAAGTAGCTTTGTCATCTCCTGCTGCTACTTATGTCAAAACTCATGGATGCAGGTGATTCCTCCATTTAACTCAGTGGTTCTCAACCTTGGCTGCACATTAGAATCACCTGGAAATCTTTTTAAAATCCTGATTTCTGGGCCTCATCCTCTGGAAATTCTGTTTCTTTGTTACTAATGTTGTGGCCCTGCCCCATAACAAAGAAACAGAATTTCTGAAGGATGAGGCCCAGAAATCAGGATTTTAAAAAGATTTCCAGGTGATTCTAATGTGCAGCCAAGGTTGAGAACCACTGAGTTAACTCAAAGCAATGAAGTGGGATGAGGGGTGGGACCAGAGAGTCTGCATGTCTAACAAGCTCCCAGGTGACGCGGATGCTGCTGGAATTTTAAAAGGGAAATATAAATATCAAATAAATTACCGTTTAAAAATATTTCATTATAATTATTAGGATACGGTGTATTTTGCTTTTACTAAAAAAGAATGTGTTCCAGCAAAGGTAAATATGATAGATTTCTTGAACAATCTTGGTTTACCACTTTGTAATATAGCCATTTGAAGATCTAGTTCTAAACTCAAATTATTCCAGTACTTGCTCTTCAAATAACTGAAAAAAGGAGCTTCAGCAATGTGCATATCAAACAGAAGAAGTGCTTTATGGACTATATCTAATAGGTAGAGATATCCATTTGTGCCAATTACACAAAGGTATTTGTTGAAATTCAGTTGACAGTTTCCATTTGTCCATGAAGTCAATTGGTTATTCTTGCAAAATGATTGGAAGGCTTTACTTTTTCACGTTGTTAACACATTAGTTTATTTTGAAGAGTTGTGTATAAGGTTAGAATATCCTGTTTCCAAGTTTTTAAAGTAAGCACATATGTGAGTTTTATACGTGGCCCACTTACATTTTAGCCTCAAAATCACATAACTTTGGAGAAATTTCCACTATCCATTTTCAGTATAAACCCATTCTCTCCAAAACATAAGTTTATTTTTAAAAGCTATTATTCTCTCACACTTTGTTATAACATAACTTTTGCCTCCAAAAACAACTGTATTTATTTTTTTGCAATGAGAAGGTCAGAAGATTTAGAACATTATCTATAATAATAAAAGGGTAATATGCTAATTAGACTGGACGTCATTCCAGACGTCCTTTCTGAGGAAGCTGGGGCTGAAGGGAAGCCGGTGCTGGCAGCAAGGGGAAGTAAGGCCTACTCTTGCACAAATTTTCATGCATCAGGCCTCTAGTCTATTTATAAAAGAAAATTTTATTCCATGTTTACATTTGATATCTCTTTTAAGTATTTTGCCACAGGAAAATTAATTTTTTTGTCCTCACCTGAGGGTATATTTTTATTGATTTTAGAGAGACAGGAATGGAGGAGAAAGAGAAAGAAACATCAGTGTGAGAGAGAAACATCAATTGGTTGCCTACTGTACACACCCTGACCAGAGATCAATCCAAAACCTAGGTATTTGCCCTGACTTGGAATCCAACCTGCAACCTTTTGGTATATGGGACAAAGCTCCAACCAACCAACTGAGCCACCCAGCCAGGGCTGAAATTAAATATTTTTTCGAGAAAAAAAACTTAATCAAGTCCTGACAAAAATATTAGTAATCTGTTTGGAATTTACATTATATTTATAGATTGGTTTGGGAATAATCAGAAGCTTCTCAATATTGACTTTTACAAATGAGCTTGTCTCGCCATTTATTCAAGTCTTCTCTTTGTCTCTTAACAAAGTTAGAAGTTTTCCTCCCGCTGGTCCTTTTTAAGTGTGCTACTTGTAGTCATAATTCTGGTTGCCACGGTTAATAGAATGGATTTTTTCCCTGACATTTCCAAATTGGTTATTAATATTACATATAAAAACCACTGATATTATACATAAAAGCCATTGCTTTTTATGTATTTACTAGAGACCTGATGCAGGAAATTCATGCAAGGGCCTTGGCCCCTGCCCCTTCCCACTGAGGCTTTGTCTGGAAGAAAGAACGTCCAGTCTAATTAGCATATTACGCTTTTATTATTATAGATTACATAAGCAGAGTTCTAATTGAAAAATATCTTTGGCTTTTAAACAGTATGTAGTAGGGCTCTAGAATCAATGAGCAAAATCTCAAGCAGGCTCCAGAATCACATGGTACAGGTTGGAATTTTGGCTCCACCACTCACTGCTTACCACCTACTGAACTTTTCTAGAACTGTATTTACTCATCGGTAAGATAGATACAATAACAAATGTGCCTCAGAGGGTTCGTTTGAGAATCAAATAAGATCGTGTACATAAAGCACTCAGCAGAGGGCCTTACAGGCAAGAAGCACTTGGCATATGCAAATTATTTTTCATTCTTGAGCCTCTTGGATTTGCCACATGGATTATCACACCTATAAATAGAAATACTTTTATATCCCTTCTTAACAACATTGACATCCTTTTTTCTTTGTGTGGGGGGTGTTTGTTTGTTTGTTTGTTTTAACTAAAATGACAGGGTTTATAAATGTTTCCTATTAAATTAAATTTGTTAAAATTTTGAAAATGTTAAATAATTATAGTATTGGCCTTCCAAGTCTTATTCTTGACCTTGCTAAGTAATGCTTTAACCTTCACTATTAAGTATGATGATGACCATCAGTTTAAAAAAGATGTTCTTGATCCTATTTGATTAAAAGTTTTCTTCTCTTTGTCATTTACTACATTATTTTTAAAAGACGTACGTAGATCTCCTGCTCTAACTCCCCTGATCAGGCCCCTTGTGGTTCCATCCTCCATCAGGAAGCCTCTACCACTGGGTTCTAGTAACTCTACTGTGCTCAGGTTTCCTTTAAAGAGGGACTTGCTATGTGGAATCTAATGAACAAAATAGATCCAAAGACATAGAAGCATGGAACAGACTATTTAATCTCAGAGGAAAGACAGGAGTGGGTGGGCAGAGATCAACCAAAGAACTTCTATGCATATATGTGTAACCCATGGACACAGGCAATAGGGTGGTGAGGGCCTGGGGAGGGGAGAGGGGGCACGAGAGGGAGTCAAAGAGGGAAAAAAGGGGACATATGTAATGCTTTCAACAATAAAGTGTTAAAAAATAAAAAAGAAAAGAAAAGAAATAAGTAGAATATAGCTTTTCTGTTTTGACTACTGATGTGATTAATATAAAATATTTTATATTTTTTATTAGTTTAGTTATTTAACTAATATTCAATCATATCTTCATTGTAAAAATGTTAAACAACACAACTATACTGGAAAAAAAATAGTTCCATTCCTTTGGCCCCTACTACTCTCACCATTGACATCATTCTCATCTCTTGAGTTATCTTCTATAGAAAAATCTTCTATGTATTAATTTACATATATAGTAGTAGATACAGAAATATATAGTTTTATTTTTTTAATATTAATAGGATAATTTAGCCTAAAAGCTGTTTTTTATTTTAGCCTAAAAGTTTGTTTTGTTTTGTTTACTTAATGTGTAAAAGATTTTTCTGTTTCTAAACTTATAGAGTGACATTATTTGTTCTATAGTACAGAAGTAATACTGTGATTTAGTCATTCCCTAACTGATGAATATTTAGGTTGTTTCTCTCTCTCTCTCTCTCTCTCTCTCTCTCTCTCTCTCTCTCTCTCTCTCTCTCTGTCTGTCTTTCTATTAACAACAACAACAAAATCCCACTACAATAAACATTCTTGTAGACATCCTGTGCTTATATGAGAATATTTCTTTAGAATACGGATAACTAACTATAAAGGCTATTGCTAAGTTGCAGGTAGATGCCTTTGTAAATTTAACTGATGCTAACAAGTTACCCTTCCATAAAGCTGTATCAGTGTATCACACACACACCAACAACGTCTGAGATTTATTTTATGATTGAACTCTGCCTGCATTCTTAAAAAAAACTTTACCCGTGTTACATTGTTCTTCTGATGTAATACTGAATTTGATTTGTTAGTATTTTTTTCACATTCTTGGGACTATATTAATATCTAGTTTGTTGTAGATTTCTCCTACAGGTTTTGATATCCAGATTATGCTTGTATAGTAACATTCAGTGAAATATGCTCCATCTTTTTCTATGCTCTGAAATAGTCAAAATCATGTGGCAATTATGTGCTCCATGAAGTTCTAATGCAATTAGCTTGTAAAATCCAGGTACATTTTGGGAGTGCTTTGACAAGTTTTAACATTTCTTCTATGGTCATGGGTATATTTATGTTTTCTTCACCCTCAATAAATTTTGATCATTTATGTTTTATTAAAAAATCATTCATTTTACCCAGATTTTATAACTTTGAGCATAGAGTTCAACATAATAATTTACAAAATAAAACCTGTAAATCTCTTCTTTATCTACGGTTATTCAGTATTCCTTTCCTGGCTCCATATTGTTTGGTGTTTTTTTTCTTCCTTTTTCTTCATTAGCTTTGCAACAGGTTTCTCTCTTTTCTTATGTTTTAAAGAAAAATCTCTGGTTTCTTGGTAAACTTACTAACTTTCTCTTTTCTAACCCACCAATCTGTTCTAATCTTCATTAATTCCTTCTTCCTCTTCTCTTCGTCGCATTTTCTCGGTTTTCTTTTTAACTTTTAGTTGAACAGTGTATTTATATCTTTTTTTTCTTATTTAATTACAAAAGCTTTTAAAGCTTCTATGTGC
This sequence comes from Myotis myotis, assembly GCF_014108235.1. Taxonomy (NCBI): domain Eukaryota; kingdom Metazoa; phylum Chordata; class Mammalia; order Chiroptera; family Vespertilionidae; genus Myotis; species Myotis myotis. The sequence goes on along the minus strand of NW_023416317.1, from coordinate 34,820,349 downwards.
ACAGCCATGACCTTATGACTTACGCAATGTTCTTGTTATCATTGTTTTCTAAATAATCTGTAATTGCAGTTTTGATTTCTCTTTTATCCAAAAGTTGCGTAGGAGTGTAGTTTTGTGTGCTTTTTTCTTTTTTAAGTTTTGGCAGTAATGTTTAATTTCTTTGCATTGTGGTTAAAGATTGTGACTTGTGCCCAAACGGTGTGGCTCAGTTGTTGAGCATAAACCTATGAACCAAGAGGTCATGGTTTGATTCCTGGTCAGGGCTCATGCTGGGTTTCTGGCTCAATCCCCAGTAGGGGGTGTGCAGGAGGCAGCCAATCGATGATGTTTCTCTCTCATGGATGTTTCTCTCTATCCATCTCTCTTCCTCTCCCTCTAAAACTCAATTTAAAAAAAACAACTTTAAATAAATCAATATAAATTTAAAAGAGATTGTGGCTTGCATGGTTTCTTCCTTGGAATATATAAAAATTTTTCTTGAGGCCTAATAGTTGACCATTCTTACCTAATGTTCCATAGACTTAAAACAGAGGATAAATTCTCTGCCGAGAACAAAGTATGACATATATCTGTAGTTGAGAAAATATTTTGATACCACCTGATTCAAGTAACTCAACTGATTTGCCAACTGGAATTTTTAACTCCTAGCAGACAACATGTTTTTTATTGCAAGAGCCAGGCTTTGTTGAGATTTTATAAGAAGGAGAAGGAGGAAGATGAGAAAAGAGCAGAAGGAGGAAAGAAGAAAGGAAGGGAGGAAGTTAGTTTGTTCACAATTCCAGAAAATAGGATTTAAAAATCAAAAGCCAATTTGGGAGGACTAGTTAACTATAGAGATTTGTACTATGAACCCTAGACTTGAGAAGACACAGAAGTGATATATAATCAATTTTCTATACTAAAAGGGATAAGTACATATGATAGGAAGGAGAAGGATTGCAGAGAATATAAGATAGTTAGATACAGGTGAGTGTTTTTGAGTGGAGGCTCTGGTCCTGCCCTCTCTTAATGTTGAAATCCTGGAGGAGAGAAAGAGGGACCTAGGTTTGAAGGTCTCCCCTAGAGCCCTAGGAAGAAGGAAACTCTCAAGGGTTAATGTCAACCTAGTGTGACCACCATGAAGTAAAAATGGTGGTGGGGCTGGTCTTGACAAAGAAAAAACCCAGTGGGACTCAGATGACAGCTGAGAGAGCTAGCAGGAGAGTTCACCAGGGCAAGGGGTGCAGGGACCTGTATTAGAGGGTTCAAGGCTGAATGCTCCAAAGTCAGACAGACCTCAGGAGAGCTGCCAGGACTGAGTGAGGTAAGGCCCAGGACTCCCAGGGGTCTCAGGCACAGTGGGGTTCATGATGATGGGGAATCTTGGATTTGGGGAGAAACTTTGGCAAGTCAGACTAGTTCCAAGCAGAAGTAGTGCCTATTCTGGGACAGAGTTGGAGGGAGAGAAATTCCTAAATGAATGCTTGGCTGAGGTGGGAGCATTCATGAACAAGGGAGATGCATAAACAACTTAGGTACTCATATGTTCAAAGTTCTTTTATTACGAAGAGAAGAGATATACGGCAGAGCTGGAGGTGGAGCCTGGCTGTCTGTATTTGGTTATGTGACAGATGAATTCGGTCACAAATTCTTTGCCACTCCTCCCAATGAGAGATAGTGTTCCTTCCCCTTGAAACTAGGAAGGCTCTGTGTCCTGTTTTGACCAACAGAATATGGTCAAGATGCCACTGCTGTGCAACTTCCAAGGCCAAACCTTAAGATCACCATTCTGTGAAGGACCCAAGTCCCTGGAGAAAAGCATTTGGAGGCACTAGAGCTGTACAGGAAGCCAAACTGAGAGCTGAGCCCAGCCACCAGCTGGGCGCAGCCGAATGAATAATCCCAGTTGACATCACCTGGAGCAGAGAGACCGCCCAGCTGAACCTTGCCTGAATTCCTAACCTACAGAATTGTCAGCAAATTAAATGTTTGCTGTTTTAACCATGTTTTGGAATAGTTTATTATGCAGTGATGGATAACTACAACAGGTGACTCCAGGGTTTAGTGATAGAGGACTTTCTGGAAACCGTAATCTCGATGGTGACTCATAAACCCCTTTAGTTAGATTAGAAATGCAATCATCAGCAGTCTGAGTGAGAAGAAATGGAGGGGATTCAGAGACCATGACTCAGTAAGTCTGTCTCTTTAAAGGAAAGGAGCTGTCTATTTGGTTTCCCAGGGATCCCTGTTATAAAGGAGACACTGGCTTTATTATTAGAGCAGTTCGCATGATTAAGCTAATGTTTCTATATCCCTCCCCCTCAACCGCACCTCCCTCTCTCCACCTCCACCACCACTAACAACAAAAACTCCTTGCTTGAGGCTTATTCTGAAAGTATATAAAATCATCCAAATGAAAGAACATTTCCAAGAAAATGAATTTAGCTGAAAAACCATATTTTAGAATTTTTACATGACTTTCTTGACTTTGATTGACAAGTAAATGCTGCACACCCCAAGGCCACCCCACTCAGTTCTTTAAAGAATTCCCTGGAACTTTCCCCCTGAATCCAGTGCTCGATGAAAGGAAATCCAGGATTCGATGGTGGATGTGGGCTCTGGCATGGGAGAAACTAATTTCTGCTCCCAGTTGCCTCAGTAATGTTTGTGATTTTGAGTAGATCTTAGATTTCTCATATTTAATTCATTCGACAATATTTATTGGGCTCCTACCATGTGCCAGACACTGTTCTAGGCATTTGACATACATTGATGTACAAAGTAGACAAAAAAGACAAAATCCCTGTTCTCTTGGATCTTACATTCAGTTGGAGAGACAGACAATAAACAACAAATATGTCCATTATGTGGTATGACAGAAGGTGATAAATTCTACTGGAAAAACAGAACATGGTGAGAAGGAACAGTATTATGGGGAGAGGGGGCACTTTGCCATGCTAAATAGTATCATACCCATTTAGGTAGGCCTCATTGAAGAGGTGACCTTCGCACAAAGACTTGAAGGAGGAGAGGGAGTGGGCCCTGTGGGTATTTGAAGGCAGAGGGAACCATGAGAGCAAAGGTCCTGAAGGGGGAGTATGCCTGGTGAGTTGGAAGAGCAGTAAGATTATTGTGGCTGTTGAGGAGTGAAGGAAGGAGAGACTAGTGGGAAATCAGATACATAGGAGTTGCGAGGATAGGAGTTGATCATGTAGAGCCTTTAGCCAGTGTAGTAAGGTCTGGCTTTACCTCTGAAGTGGGAACCAATGGAGCATTCTGAGCAAAAGAATGACATATTCTGATGTGTCTTTTACCAGGACCCCTCTCCTCTGGCCTCTAAATTGAGAATAGGCTTGTAGGGAGCAAGGAAAAAAATCCAGGGGAGAGATGAGAATCCATGTCCTGACTACTTCATTTGCCTATTGTGAAGCTCTGTTGAGTAAATGGCACACAAGACCTGGGCGAAAAACTAGAAGGAATGTAGGCGAATGTTCTTGTTCTCTTTGACACACCTACTCTGCACTGGACTATGTCTGGAGGCTGGACAGGTCCCAGCTAACCTTCCCTGGGAGTTCTGACAAACGTGATGGAGATAGTGAGGGAGGAAAGGAGGCTGTTCCCTTCCTTGTTTTTAGTTCATCTTAGAGGAGTGGCTGGCTGGCCCAGAGAAATCTGATCCTTGCTGGATGTGTATTTTGGGGAACTGAGTGCTTATGCACTCGGGACAGGAAACTCAGCCAACCAGTCAATAATGGCTGGGTTTTCAAGACTGAAAATAACTCTCAATTAAGAGTGTTGGCATCCAGGTCCCTTCCATAAAGGTGGGGGGAGGAGCTTGCAGCCAGACGTGCAGCAGGTCATGTGGGCTGAGAGGAGAGCAAGTCCTGTTGGGCTTTTGATGTTCTATTGTCACTTCCTTCATATGTGATTCATGGAAAGCCCAGTGCCTGCCACGTTCAAGGAAGTGAGTGATAGGTGTTATAAAGGAAACTATCTAGAAAGATTTGGCCACTGAGCTGAATTCATCCAGGATGTGCATCAAATACCTAGAGTGAGCTGGTTCCCTTGTGACTCATCTCATTCCTCTAAGCACATGATCATGCCCAAACAAATCCACTTCTTCAAGGGTTCTTCTTAGTTGTGGTTTGGCCAATAAAAGTTTGCTGCAGTTTATACGGACCTTTAGGAAACTTAAGAAAAAGGTGGTTTATAGTATTCCTTGTTGTCTCTTTTGTATATATATGTGACCTCCTTTTTCTCTTTCACCTTATCTCAGCCCCCAAGACTATTGCTGTTTATATCAACTAACACCTTTTCTGTATCAAGCACTGAGCTCAGCTCTAGAGATTCAGAGCTGAATAATTCAAGGTTGCTGTCCTTCAACCATATTTGTTCTAGAAGGTTGAGGAAATTGCACAGAACCCTAATGTACTATGAACAAGGGCTGTGAAAAAGGACCCAAAGAAGAGCTATATTAGCCTCTGCACTGGGTCTTGGAGGTAAGATAAAAAGGAAAATATATTTATAGAAGAGGATATAATAGATAATATAATTGGCTTTCCAAAATAAATATATGTATATATAAATGTATTATAAACTTTACTGATAGAAAGGATGCATAGCACACAGTTTACAAATAATATAATAAACTGTATTCATTGTTGCAAATTCCATTTAGTTCATTAATTATCATAAAATGCTTTTATTGATTTTTGTTGAATTATTATATCTATAGCCGACCTATTGTTGCAGCTGACATGGATATGTTGGTTGATATTTTTGTTTACATTCATGAGTAAGATAAAAGTGAGGTAATAATGCATGCCACAACTTTACTCATTACCCAATGGCATGAGCAGCTTTTTTGCTGAATTGGATAACAGTTTCAAATGGAAGACTATTTCTTAAGTCTTGGTGCTATTCATACTATAACAGTTAGAGACATAACACATTTTTTAAAGTTTAATCTGTTATTAACATTCGCCATCATTTTCTTAAGGATAGACAGTCAAGAAAACAACAAATCGAACCCTAATTTGTAGCATATGCTGATTTCTATGGTGTGAATACTCCCACCACAGCCAAATTCAAGCCATAAATGTGACAAATACATCTATTTGTCACAGTAGTGACAAGCTATCATACAGTATTTCCAACTTAATACAATAGATACCAATTCCTTAAAGAGCAATAAGTAACAGAAAAGAGTAAAAATGTATAGTATCATACATAGAAAGTGATGAGTGTTGAGGATTTATTTTCCTTGCTTTCAATGTATTTAAGTATAAGTTCATTTAATTCGATTTTTAATAATGGCTATGTTTAACAAAATTCCTGGAAATTGAACAATTGGCTCTCAAAAGCCTGCACAAGCCATCTTCAACATACTACTGGTCCTAGCACACAGTAGGAATTCAATAAATGGCCATTAACTTTCCTTTCTTAAGGAACAAAAAATAGAAGTGGATTAGCTAAGGTGGGTAAAATAAAGATTGGCATGAGTCCATGAAGAAAGGGCGTTCCAGAAGCTTCGCCAGCGTTTGCTCTCCTTTGTCTGAGTGCTTTCAGTGTCCTTTTCTTCCGGAAGTGTCAGCCCTGCTTTGCTGTGTGAAGGAGAAAAGGCTCCCAGGAATGACCCACATGTGTCAGTCTTCCTCCAGAGCAGGCTGAGCGTGATGGGCCTCCCCACAGAGCAGCTAATGCCTCGGCTTTGTGTCCCGACAAGGGCGCTCACCCCTGCCTGACCTCACAGGCTGTGTCGGAGGCCTGGAGAGACTGTCTCCGGTGGCTCAGGCATCTTTCTGCCCAGCAAGACCTGGGAATATTTGTGACTGGGCCACAAAGAACGCTTCTAAAGTGTCAATCAGGAAAGACGCTTCATCCTTCTGAAATTCATGTGACAAAACCCACGGAGAGGAAGCTGCTGCTATTGAAATGGCAAAACCCTTACGTTCCCTGACAGCAGCTTCTAAAATGTACCTCACATCTCTGGGAGCTGGTGCTTTAAAAACTCCTTCCAGATGCCTCCACCAAGCACCAGTGGGCTTGCTCTCAGGATGGGCAAAGGACCATTTGCTGATCTCTGTGTTCAGAAGTCAGTGTTCCAAGGGGTGCTCCTAAGGGCTTTGTAAAATGTGACAGCTTGCACTTGGAACCCTCACAAGCCTTCCTTTGCCCACAGGCTGGACAGGTGAAGAGAAAGGCATGTCCGGAAGCTCAGGGAAGCAATGGTCAAGCTAGTAACCAACTCCCACTTCCCTGGATGATCTTTAGAGAGGTCGCTTGATCTTCTTTCTCAATGGCCACAAGCAATGACAGAGAGGACCAGCCACGCTAGATATCTATTCATATGTCCTACTGCCTGGCTGGTGTGGCCCAGTGGTTCGGCTTCTCCTATGAACCAGGAAGTCACGGTTCAATTCCCAGTCAGGCCACATGCCCAGATTGCCGGCTTGATCCTCAGTGTGGGGCATGCAGGAGGCAGCTGATCAATTATTCTCTTTCATCAATGGTATGTCTCTCTCTCCCTTCCTCTCCCTTCCTCTCTGGAATCAATAAAAATATAGATATATTTTTAAAATATGTCTTTCCACTGTCTGGATATGCCCTTCCCATTTTCTAAGAACTACGCCACATGGTTTCCACGAAGCAGTTGAATTCAACCCATGAGCCAGAAGAAGTACAGTATAATGGTTAAGGCTTGGAAATTAAACTGACTTGGTTTGAATTTTGACCATGCCACTTACTTGCTCAGTGACCTCGGGCAACCTATTTAAAACCCCTCCGAATGTTCATTCCCTCATTTAGAAAAATGGAGATGATAACAGCTGCGTCAGAGAGTCGTTGGGAGGATTCAGCTCAATGATGACTGTGAGTGCAAAGTCAGTGAGAATAAATAATTCATGTTATTGTTTATGGCTTGCTGCTCATCAGCCCTCTGACACTTCTCCCTCTGGCAGACTCTCTCGGGGGCAGCTCCCTGCGCTGGAGCCCTCTTTTCATCCTTGATGAAACTTGAAAATAGCAGAGCTCTTCCCTGTGCACTTCCCAGGGTTGCCATGGCTTTTCTTTTTTTGAGTCAACAGATAACATGGACCTTCCTCACCTGATGGATGAGCCTGCGTGGAGGAAATCAGGGGAAAGTGAAACAGAGAAGAGGAGTCTCCAGTCAGGGGCGTGAGTAGGCAGGCAACCACCATGGGCAACTGGAACTTAAACACATACAACACGGGCCGCAGAGTTCTCCCATGGGTGGGGGAGCCAGGGTACTTATACCCATCAATCCCACCAATCCCAGCTGAGAGCCATTCCAGGGAAAGGGTAGCATTCCTCTCCTGACAGTCTGGCCTGCAGTGTGGACTGACACACAGCCCACCTATAGTTTCAAAGGAAGCCCACAGTGTTAAGTTGGAATTTGACTGAGGCACAAGGAAGGATATGGTAGAGACACTTCTGTAGATTTTTACCCTTGTCCGACCCAGCACTCCTCTAGTGCATAGTATTATAACATATAATACTATGTTATATTTTATGCATTTAGAATGTCATTGAAGAAGCGAAAGTTGAGTTTGAACAGCAAATGATATGGGGACCAATATCCCAAGAGCCACCGAATTAAAATAAAAACTAGCCTCTCTCATGAACAGGAGCATTGCTGCCATAAAGGAAAATTCATCATCTGAATGGTCCAGGGAACTCCATATGGGATTAGGATCATTAAATCTGGCACCAAAAAGCAAGTAGCAGTAAGTGCAGGGTGACAGCCTCTTACTCTCTGAAGGCAAATTTAGAGCTTGGTGATAAGAGGGCTAATTATAGGCAGGTGGCCATCTTTATTCTTGCTAGCATCCAGCATCCAGGGACACCGCCTCCTCACAACTTCTGGACTTGTGTTTGGGACCCTTTCTTTAATCCCTGCAGTGCCCACGGCCAGGTCAAGTTCATCACTACCTGCTCATCAACCCTGCTGAGGGCACTTCATCTGAGCATTTGCTCAGAACACCTGTCGCCTCTGGCAGGTAATGTCAGCGTGACACAGCGAAGTCAGCAAGAGTCCAGTCGAGACACACAGGTTCTGCTAGTGCATCTTGATATCTCATGTATTAGTCAAGATATTTCATGTAACATATTTAAATATTTTGATAGTTGTACTTAATGTAATACTATGTTATATTTTATGCATTTAGAAGGTTTTTCTGCAAAGGGGTCCAGCGGCTTCACTAGATTGTCAAAAGGATACACACATGAGTCAGGTAAGATTAAGACCCCTGCTCTAGAATGTGCAAAGCTATTAGTGCCAACAGTTTTCCACAGTCCTTGGAAGTAATAATAGTTCCTTTTCTTTTGCCCCCCTTCCCCCAGCTTAGCCCCTTTCTGACAGATTTTTTGGGCTCTTCAGTTGTCCGGGTCTCTTCTCAGAGGCTGGCGGTAGGACCCGTGGTTGTACTTTCAGAACTCATTAGGGCCTGGGCCAGGCAGTGCCCCAGGGAAGGGGAAGCAGGGAGACGTGCTCCTGTCTGATTCCTCCATCTCACATCAAATCACTCACAGGCCTGAGCTGTGCAGACACTCTCTCAGATGACCTGAGGGCACCACAGCAGCCTTTCTGTCTCAGCCTCGTTCTTCCATCCCGGCAAGCCCAGGGTTTTCGCCTGATCAGACAAGCTTTTGCAAAGAGGTGCACAGGGTGGCTTTCCTCTCTGGAAAAAAAAAAAAAATCCACAGCTTCTCCTTGCACAGCTCCAGGAGATGTTAATAAGTGCTAATAATTGGGACCTGATTTGCACACCTTGTGGATTATTAGCGGTGTGTAGTTAACGGGGATAAAGGCTTCCTCATGCAACCCCACCCCACCCACTCCTGCACCGTCCTGGATTACCCCAATGTGCTTTTCCATGCTCCATGAGAATAGGGGAGTATTGTGCTAGGGCCAGGACACCCCTGGAAATGGAATTGACACACTCCCTCAACTCCCGCAGGACAAAGGAAGCCCTTCCACTGTGCGTGCCTGGGAGGGTGGTTGCAGGACCCATAGGGCTCTGTGTGCTTTTTATCTGTGGCAGGAGATTTATGCTGGCCCCTGCCTCGAAGCCAGGCAGGCACAAGCATGCTGGCACTTGAATTAGGAAAATATTTTTTGTTTTGTTTCGGATATTTTTTTCTTTTCCTTTAAATCAGATCCTTTACATGCTCTTTGTGTTTATTAATTGTCCTAAGCCCTGGGATGGCCCTGCAGGCGCCCGCCCCCTTGCTAGCCCAAGTGCTGTTAATTAGCCCTGCACAGATCTGCAAGCCTGATTGGCAGTAGCTTTTGCAAGAGGCTCCCAGCCCTCTGGGCAACAAAGGAAAACCGTCTGAGCCTCTGGGCATTATAGCTGTCATCTGGATTTTTGCTTTTTCACTCTGCTGAGGACTTCATGGATGCATTTATTTATTTTGAAATGTTAGCACCAATGTTTTGGTAGAAATATGTAAATCTTGCATTTGAGAAATAATGTCATGTTTGAGATTTGTTGCAACTCTGAGGGACAGGATGGGGGCAGGAAATTCCATTTTTTAGATCAAGAATAGGGCTAACAGTTAAGAAAACTTCTAGACATACCCTGTGACCCAACAATTCCACTCCCAGGTAATTCCCACAGAAACATGGTGTATGTTTTCCCCACAATATACTAAGATATGCCTACCTACACTATCATAATAGCCTCAAACTGAAAACTTGCCCAAATGGCCACCAACAATACAAAGACTTTTAAAAACCGTGGCAAATTCATACAATGGGACACTATGTGAAAACAAACTGCCATTACACACAACAGTGTAGATGAATCTCATATAAAGTTGAGCAAGGGAAGCTAGACACAAAGGAAGATATAGTGAAACATTCTATACATATATCAAGACAAATATCAGTGAAAACTAATCTATGGAATTCGTCCAAATAGTGGTTAACTTTGGGGGAGAGGGCACAGGAGTGACTAGAAGGATTTCCTGGATGCTGGTCACGTTCTGGTCCTTGATCTGTGGGTTGGTTATAAGAGTGTGTTTAACCCGGGCAGGTGTGGCTCAGTTGGCTGGGCATCGTCCCATGTACTGAAAGGTTGCCAGATTGATTCCAGGTCAGGGCACATGCCTGGGTTGTAGGCTTGATCCCTGGTAGGGGCCATGCAGGAGTTAGCCCATTGATGTTGCATTCTCACAGCGATATTTCTCTCTTTTCTCTCCCTCTCCCTCTCCTTCTCCCTTCCTTTCTCTCTAAAAATCAATAAAAACATTTCTGAAAACTGGCAAAAAATGTGTTTAGCGAAAATGTATTGAGTTATAAACTTGTATGTGTACTTTTTTGCATGTGTATTGTACGTCAGTAAATAGAGAAAAATGGAGCTAAATTGAGGTTATCTTCTTCTATGGGAAAGTTTAAGGTTTAAGGTTGACCTGGTAATACAGTAATTGGAGTAGACAAGGTTGATTTTGCCTCCCAGGCTGCCCGAAACCCCCCTGGGATATGGTACCCTAGACACCTGGGGCTGCTTTGAAGACTAGGGTCCCATAGGCAGCCTAGGAGTCATCCTAGCAGTGTCTCAGGTGAAAGCTCATATAAAAACCAGGCCAACGACCTGAAGAACGGGAGGTATGGAGGAGAAAGTCATGGATTGGAGCCAAAGGGGAAGTGACCACATGCAAAATTTACTGAGTTCATCCCTTAGACACTCTAGGCATGGTGTCTAGGACGTGCAAGTGTCTCAAAATCTTATGGGGGAAAATCGAGGGCTTAAAGAAATGTGTAAGGACTCCTAAATGCAAAACAAAATTATAGTATCATCAAAATTAATACATTTTTAATTAGTGTCCATAAAACATGGCATATGTCAAGTAATTCAGTGTTTCTCAGACACTAATGAACATACACAACATCTGGGGATTTTGTGTGGATACGAATTCTGATTCTGTAGAGCTGGGGGGGAGGGCCTGAGATTCTGCATTTAACAAACTCCCAGGTGATGCCCAGACTTCTAATCCACGGGTCACACTTTAATAGCAAAGAAATAGTTAACTGCAGCTCAACTCTTACATAGTCACAAATATAATAGATACCAAAAATATAATATAAATATTTTATATTTATAAAACCCAAAATAGTAGCTTCTATTGTGGTAAAATACACATAAAAAATTTACAACTTTAATCATTTTCAAGTGTACAGTTCAGTGGCATTAAGTACATTTATATTGTTGTGCAACCATCATCCAGAACCTTTTCATCTTCCCAAACTGAAACTTCATACCCATTACATAATACCTCTCTATTCCCTCCTCTCCCCAGCCTCTGATAAGCACTATTCTACTCTCTATCCCTTTGAATTTGACTACCCTAAGTACCTCATGTAAGTGGAATCATACAATATTTGTCCTTTTGAATCTGTTTTATTTCTCTTAGCATAATGTCTTCAAGGTTCATTCATGTTGTAGCATGTATCAGAATTTCACTTTTCCTTTGGACTGAATAACATTCCACTGTATGTAGGTCCCACATCTTGTCTATTTGTTCATCCATCGATGCACACCTGGGTTGTTTCTCCTTTTGGCTGTTGTGAATAATGCTGCTGAATTTACAAACACTCATTCAATACATGTGGATTCACAAATATCCCCTCAAGTCCTTGCTTTCATTTCTTTTGGTTCTATACCCAGAAGTGGACTTGCTGGATCATATGGTATTTCTACGTTCAATTTTATTGAGGTAGCAAAATCATAGTTATTTTGAAACTTGTAGCAGACTGTCATTTTGATGACCCCGTATATATGCCTTTGTGTAATACCGCCCACATTAACTGTGGGCCAGGCCTGTCACTGCTTTGCTTTGACTAATAAAATATAGAGATAGCAATGTTATGCCAATTCTAAGACTAGACTTTAATTGATCTGGCAGCTTCTGTTTGTTCCCTCTTGGAATGCTTATTCTTGGAACAGTCCTTCTTGGAACTCAGCCACTATGCTATGAGGCAGTCCAAGTAGCCACATGTAGAGGCCCACATGGAGAAGAACCAAGGCCCCCAGCTGACAGCCCCATCTGAACTTCCAGTTAAGCTCCATCTGACTCCATGTATTCCAGACATATCAACCACAGCTGTGCTCCTGATCAAGCTTTCTGATAATTGCAGTCACTCACTGTCCCAGTTAACCCCACTTAGAGCAGAAGAAATACCCCATGAAAGACAATGCATTATTATTTTAAGCCCTAAGTTTTGAGATCATTTGTTACACAGCTTAAGCTAACCAAAACAAAACCCTTTCAAAGGTTTTAGAGCAAGAGCAAAATGCAATAGACTTAATGTAGGATTTGGGTAAAATTTAAGTTACTTAATATAGAGTGAAATTGGCCTAGAGTCTTCAAATACCTTCAAATCCCAGATTCTAACAACAACAACAACAACAAAAAGGATGTAAAGTGACTGGTGGGAGATGGAATCTTGAATAATCCCAGTCCCTAGAACCAACAGCTGCAGCAGGATTTGTAGCTGTTGTGGTTGTTGTTGTTTTGTTTGGGTTAAAGGCCTGGCTGGCCCAGGGCATCATGCCAATTAGCTGCTATCATCCTTACACCAAAGACAGCATCTGGGGATTTTTCCACATATGTGGCTTGGCATATGGCTGCTGGGGGATTTGAACTCTTAATTAGAAGCTTCCTTTTGCCCAGAAATTATTGTGCAGCTGAGTGATAAGAATGAATCCGGCCAAGCACAGAAATTAAGCAGCCCGAACATGAAGCCTTGAAAACAGTGACTGAGGTGTGATGCTCATGCATCCAGTCCCCAAGTACCTCGGCCCTCTCTTGCTGCCAGACGCTACACGGAAACCAGTTTACCCCATTCTCCCCAACTGGGGCCCTATGGCCCACAACTGCAGGAACTGCCCTCACCTTAGGCAAAAAGAACGGTGGGCAGTGGTTCACTCATTGTTCAATCATATATGTTGAGCATGTACTATGTGCCAGTCAGGTGCTGTGCTAAGCACTAGGCATAGGTTGCTAAATAAAATAGACATGGCCCCTCCTGTCATGGAAATTGCAAATCAATGGAGGAGATAAGCAGGTAAACACACAAATACAATACAGAGACCACATTGGTTCCTGCCTTGGGAGCCCTTTGCATGATTTCCTCTTAAAGTTGCTCTTTATTCCAATATTTATGTCATTAGGTGTTAGCTTGACATAACCTCCTTGCAGAAGCCTTCCCTGTCACCCAGTTGCTTTAGTACATCTCTCTGATTTCATTCTCTGAGTAGCACTTACTATTCTCAGGTATCTTCTTATGTAATTATTGGTTAGTTTATTATCTCTTTCTTGCCATAGAAGGTAAACTCCAGGAGGGAGTTTATTCTGCTCACTGCTATGTCTGGAGCCCCTAACACAGTGTGTGACATGTAACAGGTGCTCAGAAAACTTGAATGAATAATAATATAAAGTTTGCACCTCACCACCAAAAATGTATATATTGTTTTATTGTATGCAACTTAGCTGGTGATTTTATTACTCTTCCCCATTAAAAAAAAAAAATCACACTTGATAATTGGCACTTAAAAAAAAAAGGATAAGTATATACTAACAGCCAGTTATATCTTCTGTTCCTCATGAAAAACACTGGGGTCCTCAGAGAGGGTGGAGGGTTCCAGCCAGGAACAATGGGTGAGGGTATTTCTTAACCTGGGTCAGTGGGTCATATCCAATGGGCACAGGCTCCCATTACGACTGTTGCCACCTTTAGGCAGCTATGATTGACTTAAGGAACTCCAGCCAACATGATAGAATTCATTATCTAGTATTTCAAAGTCATTGTCCACCCAGCCATCCACTGAGCTACCTCAGGTCTCTGATCTCCGGGTGTTTAGACACTTGTGAGGAGACTGAGACCCAAACCAACAAATATTATATATTGTGATTCACACACTGGAAGGGCACCTAACATAACCTGAACAGGTCAAGGGTGGGGGAGGGGGCTGCCTGGAGGAGGCATTTCCCATGTTGAATGTTAATAGATAGGGAAATGGAATGGAGATGGCTGGGCAAAGAGATGGCAAAGGTGTGGGCACAGAGGGGAGAAGCAACTTGAATATTCAGAGAACAATGAACAGGTCAGGTTGCTGGAGCAGAGAAGGAGGAAGAAGAGGTGAAGGATGGGGTTAGCCTGGAGCAGCAGGCTAAATTCATCGGCACAACATTGGACCCCAGTTCTGACCATTAGATCCTTTCTTGTTCCTTCTATGCTCCCTGAATTAGCATCCCACCTGGGACCTAATCACCTGCTGTGTGAGAGCCGGCATCATGATTTACGAAGAGCAACTTTAGTCATCGTTGTTCATTTCTTTAGGAAGAAATATTTGCCTACATGGGAGAGTTGGAAGGTGAGCATTTTTTGCTTGTACTTCTTTTTGCCCCTCGTAATAGCTAGCATTTAAGAAGTCAGCATATGTCCATTAACTTTGAAAAACCGCAGCAAAGAATCCAGGAAATTTCCATTGTTTGGACAACTGGCAACAAGAATAGCTTGCTCCCCACAGCAGGCAGCATACTGCAATTAGACAGAAGGAAAGCGAGCAAATCAGAGGAAGACTCATTTCATGGAACCTGCTTTTTTTCTGGTTAGAAACCCTGAAGACCCAAGTTTTGTTTACTCCTTTCACATGAAAAAGTGAATATTTCTGTGGTCTCATCAGCTTCGTTAATCAAAAAAAAAAAAAAAAAAAAAGTGGCCGCTAAAATAAGATTCAAGATATTGTAAAACCTGAAAGAGCAATTTTTGAAGAAGCCCTTCATGGTGGATTTCCAGCTGCCCTCCCTGCCTGCTCGCCAAGGGGCAAACTAAATCCCTTTCAACAGGAACTGCTCAGCAAAAAATGTTTTGCCCATATTTAAACCCATACCGTGAGTCCTGTCTGTCTTGGGGTCTGTCTGTCACGCTGGATTTAGGCACACATCGTGGGTGCTTACAGACTTGGAGGCACAGCAGTCCAGAAGGCCAGGTGGGGGCCAAGAGGAGCAGGGAGACCCCAGATGAATGGGTCATCTCCCTGCAGCTGCCTGAGGCTGGTAGCACAGTGGCTGGAGGCAGGAGGCTAAGAGCAGCAGGAGGGGGCAGTATTAATGCCAGGATCACGGCCATCAGAAAGGATAGGAAGCCCTTTTAGCCCCCCAGCAATGCGACCCTCAAACATGATGACAAGTCCTGGGACAAAAGGGAAGTGTGACAGATTGATCTTATAGTAGAGTTGCCAGATTTAGCAAAGAAAAATACAGGGCTCTCAGTTAAATTTGAAGTTTAAATTAAAAAACAAATGATTTGTAAAAAAAATAAAAACAAAAAACAAATGATTTGTAGTATAAATATGCCCCACATACTACATGGGATATACTTACACTAACATTTTTTCCATAGTTCATCTGGAATTCTAATTTCACTGGAATGTCATCCATTTTATCTGACAAGCCTACTTTATAGGTCTCTAGCTCTTGGGTTTCTCCACCTGTCCCACCTCACTCCTGCCCCTGGTATTTCCCTTCCTCGTTTCTCCTCTCTGGCCCTCCTTCCTCAATTCAAGAAAGGATCCGGACAACAGGTCCCAAAATCACTGAAGCTCATTCAACACCAATCTGTTCCCTTGCTTCGGGTGGGTGTTTACTTTTTGGTGGTTGTTAAAAGTTTAAAGACTTTATTCCCTGCTAATAATACCCCAAGCCATATGCAACTGATGGGGGAGGGGGGTGGGATATAGGCACAACCTGCTTTAATAATGCAAGTGGACCATTCTGCAGTGCTGGAGGGTTTGAGCTATTCTCACTAGCCCATCTACAATCTCAGCAGCTCCCTTGAGAAATTCAGTTCACAGACTCTGGATCCCAGGGTTGCTACCTGAGCCTACTCCTGCTGGGGAGTTTTTGTTTGGGGAGCAGGGAGAAATGGAAAACACTGGGAAGGAGGAGGCAGAGGAGGGGGCTGGGTAAAAAAGGTGAAGGGATTAAGAAGTACAAATTGGCAGTTACAAAATAGTTACGGGGATCTAAAGTACAGCATAGGGAATATAGTCAATAATATTGTAATAATTATGTATGGTGCCCGGTGGGGACTGGAAATATCAGGGGGAACACTTTGTAAAGTAAATGATTGTCTACCCACTATGCTGTATACCTGAAACTAATACAAAATAATATTGAATGTAAACTGTAATTGAAGAATAAAATTTAAATTAAAAAAAAAGGAGGCAGAGACAAAGCACCTAACTATTGCATGATAATATCTAGGATCTTTGTTATTTAGTTTATGTGTCAGCGCTCGTATGTGGGGTAGTAATTAAGTGGTAGGTGGTATCAGGGTAAAACTATCCACATGGAGGCTGATGATAGATACTGGCCGCCTAAACAAATAAGAAAAGTTAAATGGGTTTGGCTATGCAGAAGAAATACTAATTACAGTCATTTTGGGGAGGCTTCTACCACAGATGCCTAATTACCATATGGTGCCATAATACTTATATGTATCATTATATATGCCTTAAATTAATGTTGTTATAAAGGGTAATTTGATTAGAACAGGAGACAAGAACCAAGCCTTCATGGTGTGTTACTGTGTGTTACTCATGCAGAATAGATATCTGCTACTCCTAAAAATTTGCTGCAACAATTTAGTCCTGAGTATGGCGAGAAATGGCTCTACAACGGCTCCAATGACCCTCCACGCCCCGGTATTCGTGCCTTTGTGTAATCTCCTCCCCTCTGGTGGACACTGGACCTGGCAGCTCACTTCTAACAAATAGAATACAATGAATGTGATGGGATGTCACTTTTAAGATTAGGTTTAAAATGCCTGTGACTTCTGCACTTGTTGCCATCTCTTGCTCTCTTGCTTGTTTGCTCTGAGAAAAGCAAGCTGCCATGTTGTGAGTTGCCCCATGAGGAGGCCCACATGGCAGGGAACGAGGAAAGCCTCTGGCCAACAGCCGTCGAGCACCTGAGACGTGCCAACAGCCCCGCAAGTGAGCTTGGAAAAGGATCCTTCCCAGTTGGGTCTTGAGATGCAGGCAGCCCTGGGCACTGTACTGCAGCCTTGTGAAAGCTCTGAATCAAAGGTGAACTGACCCCCAGACACTGCGAGATAATAAATTATTACCATTATTATTGATTTACTAATAATAAATGTTGGTTTACTTATGCTGCTACATGTTGGGGCGATTTGCTGTGCAACGATAGATAAGGAATCCACACCTACTCCGGAGCAGACTTCTGTGGCATGTCATTGAGGGAGGTGTTTGAAAGTAACCATTGTGTCCTACAGTGCAGACAGGGCAACAGAGCAGGCGGCCTCAATGTGTGTGGTGGGTGGGGGCTGGGTGGGAAGACTTGGAAACTTGTGTTTACTGCATCACTATTTCCAGGTTCTTAGTAGCTCTAGCAATGCTCCTGCCCATCACAGAACATACTTGAAATCCTGGTGTGACTCCTGTTTGCAAACTGAAGATCCAGTCACCTGCAGGGCCCGCGGAATTGTCTTGCTTTTCTCCCTTTGACTTGCTCCTGAGTCAGCCTGTGCTGGTCAGGTCACAGCCCGTTTCTTCCTCAGACTCCTCGATTATGTGTTCTTTGGGAAGGCTTGCCAGCTAGTCAAGGCGCTTGTCTCCTAACTCCAAACCTACCCTTCTGTACTCAGCTTTGTGACTCTGGGGCAGGGACACCCCAAATGGAATTCCGGCTTTTTCAGAGGTTCCCTGCCAGACTCCACCAATAGGGGTCGTTAAAGGGAGACTGCAAGGCTGGAGGAGGCAGTTTGCAGTTTCTTCAACACTTGCAGACCAGCCTCAGGCGGCCCCTTAGAGATACCAGCACCAGCCCAGTAGCACACACTCCTCAGCGGGCCATATGCAAATATAAATATTGTATTTGTTCCCGTTTTGTTTTTTTACCTCAAAATAAGATATGTGCAGTGTGCATAGGAATTTGTTCATAGCTTTTTTTTGAACTATAGTCCGGCCCTCCAACAGTCTGAGGGACAGTGAACTGGCCCCTGTTTAAAAAGTTTGAGGACCCCTGCCTCAGAGGGTTGGATCCCAGTCTCCAGAACCCTCCATTGAGTTTCTAAGTTTTATAATTTCAGTCTCCCTTTTTCACTAGTTCTCTCTCTCTCTCTCTCTCTCTCTCTCTCTCTCTCTCTCCCCTCCCCGCCCCAGAGGCAACCGCTGCTCCCTATATCTACTACCTCCATGATGCTTTAGAGTTCTAGTTTGCCTTTTCAGTTACTTAATTAACAATTATTTCTATTAAATCCTCTCTGTTAAGTTAAGAGACAAGTGCTTTGACTAACTGGTGTGATTTCTGGCTCCTGATTGTGCCGTGCCTGATACAGGGGTCACAGGTTGGGTTCTCCAGAAGCACACACTTAAGTACAGTTTGGAGTGCAAGATGTCTATTAGGGGTCAACCACAGGGAAGAGAAAGGAGAAGCAGGAAGAAGCTGCACTGGGATGCAGACTGAGCGGCACCTCAGCCAAGTCTGGAGTATTGCCCACCTAAGCGTCCTGCATTAATGCCAAAGGGCGGGCCCTTAACACCCCAGCCCTCTCAGTCAAGGGCTGCTTGGGGAAGAGCATGACCTCCAGCAAGGCTGGCCCGGCAGGAGCTGACAGAAAATAAGGAGCCACATAAGTGTTGATCAAGAGGGAAACAGCTGAATAAATAACGGAACTTTCACACTGTGGAGCACTGAAGTTATTAAAGAGTTACATCAGCCTCTATGTACCAACTCAGAAGCATGTCTCTGACATCCTATTAAGTGGGAGGGGAGATTACAGGATCGTATCCATATACAGGGTGGGGCAAAAGTAGGTTTACAGTTTCGAGGACATGAAGCACAGAGTTTATTCCTGCATTGTTTATTAATTGTTGCATTATTTCCCATACGAACAACTGCAAACCTTCTTTAGCCCCACCCCGTATTCATACCCATTTTGTTCAAGTATGCACACCAGTGTGTGTTTATATAAACATAGGAAATCATCGGGAAGGAAACGACTGTTGACAGTGGACTCTGGAATTGGAATAGACAAGGGAAGCTTTCATTTTGGGGTATTGTTAAAATTGCATGGATTAACTTTCAAATTAAATAAAAGGAATGAAAGAGAGAAAAGGAAGTCCAAGTTGCTTATGGTCACCAGGCATCAGGGACAAACTGAAGGTCAACAAGTACAAATAGGTCATGATAATTGAGCTAAGCAGGTCAGAAGGGTTAAAGCAAACAAAAGACAGGAGTCAGGAAGGTGAGCTCATTCAAGACCAGGTCATGGCAGAGCGGTGGGGAAGGGCAGAGACATAAGTGACCAAATCAGAAAGGGCCCTGTTGATGCTCTGATGTCAGGGCTACTACCTACAGGCCTTATTTGTGGGCAATAGGCTTTGGCAGTCAGAAAGAGCTGCCTGCAGGTGCAGTGTGACTGTGGTGAGGGTAGAAATAGCAGAGCTCAGGGTTTCATAAGGCAGCCCAAGCCTTCTGGCTTTCTCTAACCCCGCTCTCTCATTATAGATCCCTGAGGAAAGAGAAGATGGAGCCGCTCTGCCTTTTCTCACCAGCTCCTTTTACCAAAAGAAAGCCTTTCTTCTTTGCAACTTGCAGGACCTCTCATAGCCTTTAGCAAGCTTATTTGTTGCACTGCGAATCTCTAAGAGGGGATGCCACATGCATTTCCAAAGAGTATTTGACCACAGAGCACTCCTTCCTTAGGTCATATATTCTAACTGTCTTCGCATGTTAGTTACACAAGTAACATGTGGGTGCTTTTCCCTTGTAAAGGACTCTAGGCTATCCTGCCGGGAGAAAAGGCTACTTGGAAAAAGAGGACCTGGAGGGTGAGATACCACACAGAGAGAAGATGTTGAAAAGGTTTGAGGCGCCCAGCCTTGAAGATGAGGACATCTTGACTCTCCAGTTCAGCCCAGCTTGAATACAGCCACATGAGTGGGCCAGAGGGTTCTATGTGGAGGAGAGAGAAGTCAGCCCTAATGATCCTTGCCTGAAGTCTTGACCTAGAGAATCATGAGTAGTAATTGGGTTTTGTTTTAAGCTACTAAGTTTTGGGGTAGTGTGTTGTACAGTTATAAATAACTGATACATTCTCCCATCCCATCCCCAATGTCAATCTCTCCCTCTCCCAAGGAAATATTATATTGAAAATTTTTATCATTACTTTGCTTTTTTAAATAGTTCTATTAGGTATGCATATATTTATTCTTTTAGGTATTTATTTTCCCATTCTACGTACAATTTTGAGCTGTTTTTGAGCTTTATAAATATAGGTGGCATGCTACATGTATTATAGGGAGAATGAAATTGTGAAATGCTCACCCAATGAAACATTATCACAGCAATTAAAATAAATGTTGCTACACAGAATGCCATGGATGAATAAAGCTTAGAGGCATAGTGTTGGATTAAAAACAGCAAGTTGAAGTAGATGACAATATAGAGCATTCATCTTTTTATATGATTATTGGCCATTTCTTCTTCTTTGAGTTTCTGGTTCATATCTCTTGTCTGTTTTTCTTTTAGATTTCTTTTTCTTACTAATTTGTTAGAATTCATTATAAATTTTAGCGTTGCCTCCAAGACTAAAGTACTAGCAATTACTTGAATCTTGAGAAACATTTCCAATAATAGAATTTAAAATCACCAAACCAACAAACAAAAAATACCCTGGAAGATACTGAAAAAAAAAAAAAGAATAACATTCACAACAAATTACGCAGGCTCTCTGACTTCTTGGCTGAAAATTCCAAGAGTCAGAGACCCAACAGAACTTGAAGCTCTAGTTTCAGGTTGGAGACTATTTACATAAATTCACAGTGCACAGAGGCTCGATCTCATCTTTTCTTTGCTCCCAGTAGGAAATGCATCATTTAACTTGAGACAGCCCCTCCCACCCCACTTTTAAACATTTCCTAGGATAGACCAATGAATTACTCTTCTTCCCAGTAGTGAATGTATATTGCACTAAGGAAAAACAGACTCCTTTAACCCCTGAAGAGTCATATTTCTCTCACTTAGGTCACTTGATAGGGCCATTATAGACTCAGATAAGACACGTGGGACTCTGTTTAATATCGGGCAATTTTCTTGTGCCTCTTCATTTATTAAAAGAATGTATCCATTAGCAGTCATTAGTACATTCTGTCACGATGTGGGCTAAATCACCCTCCATGGCTTAAGAGAAAATGCTTTTTCAAGAAAAATAATGGCATTAATTGCCCAGTGGAATAGATATGGCTTTCTTAGCCATGACCTCTCCCTCCTCCCCCCAAGCGGAATCGGACACTGCTTACCTCTGTCAGAGATCCAGGCCACTTTCTCCCTACCCTGAGTCAGCTCCTTGCTGCAGCCTGTGGCCTCCCTGGTGGCAGGCCACTGGCCACAGGGACTAAATAGAGCTCCTCATCCATCACCTCAGAATGATTCCTCCAGCTCTTTGATTCATCCAAGGGAGAACAAGGATGGAGACGCCTCACTTAGCAAACAATCTCATTTGAAGGGACTCTGTTTTAGCAACAGGAAGCAAATCACATTAGAGGAATAATCACCTTCCTGTAGCTCCCAACTGAAACCGATCTCCCTTTTGACCTTTTGTTTGAAACATATGCTCTCTGGAAAATGTAGTTTGAGGAGGGAGACGTAGGGTGTGTGTGTGTGTGTGTGTGTGTGTGTGTGTGTGTGTGTGTGTGTGTGTGTTAAAACAAGTTTAGGATGGAAACACGTTTCTATGTAGCTTTCTAATTAAAATCCTTAAATTGGTGTAAATTTTTCATCTCCTAAATATGGATATCTCTCCAGACTGTGCCTTTTTCTTACTTCCTCCCTCTCAGGTTACATCCATTCTCACTGGCATTGATCACTACATCTATATCGATTAAGATACCTTCAGGCAAAAATAATAAAATAGCAACTAATACTGACTTAAATTACAAAGACATTTAAAAAACTTCTGGGATCCAAGAAGTCTGGAGGTACACAATTCCAGACTTTGGTCAGCAGTTTAACAGAGGCACCAGGGACCCAAGGTTCTCACTACCTTTCTGCTTTGTCGCCATCAGTGTGTCAGCCGCATCTCTCAGGATGGCTAAGCTACTCCCAGTCTCTCCTGACAGGGTCACAAGCAGGAAGGAAGGAGATGGAGACACAACGGGCCTTCTCTCTCATCAGGAAGAAAATCTCTCCCAGAAGCCCCTGAGTCTCAGGAGCCAGAACCGATCACATGTTCACCTCTTGACCAATCAAAGGGAAATGAGTACCATGTTTTGACTTAGGCCAGGCATGATTTATCCTCTTCATTTGGGCAGATGCCAGCCAAACACAGGTTTGAATAGCTGTTAAGGAGGCCGCACCACCCAGATCCTTATTTTCAACCTTGACTGCTTTCACTTCCAATTGTACCTTCCCAACTTCCTGTTGAGCAACACTGCTTCATTGTCCTGTCACCTCAAACTCAGTCCATTAGGGAACAAATGCCTTTTATTATCTCCCAATACTGGCTCCTGACTTTTCCAGGGGTAGTTTCATTCACCCATCATAGAGGCTGCGGACCTCAGAATCATTTTGATGGCCTCTCTGTCTGGATTTCCTTATTCAATTGGTCCCCAAGAGAAGTCACTTCTTTCTCTTCCAAACGTCTCCCACTCTGGCTCATCATTTCCACTCTTCTTGCCACTCCTTCAGTCATGTTGGTCCAGTTGCACATGGACCACTTCATTTCATCTGAAATGGGCTCCACACTCCAGGGTCATTCATGCTGCAACCAGATTTAGTCTCTTCTTAAAGCCTGCCATCCTCATCTCTCTCTTGCCTCCAAACTTCTTTAAATTTTTCTGCAACATTACCTTTTGAAAAGGATTCCCAATTATTCTCTGCTCCAGCCAAACTGGTCAATTCATTGCTCCCTTAAATATGCTTTATGTGTTCCCATCGCCACACATGTCCACACCATTCCCCCACATAAGGATACCTTTCTGCTTTCCCTCTCCTATCTGAATCCTCCCTGGTCAACTCTTGTCTCACTGTTGAACTCTTCTTAAATATCCTAGGCTACAATAAATGTTTTCTCCTCTGAAATCTTACATGCTGGTGGAATTATGAGTCAATTTTTAAAAAGAAACCCTTAGGGTTAAATGATTGGGCAAGTGTAACTCTGCTGTGGCCATGTTACCAATGCTTTGCAATGTGCCACAATAATACTTGCATGGTAAAATAATGATGTAATGCCCATTGTTGAATATTGAGGAAAGTTTAAATATTTATTCTGATTGTAAACTTCAGAGAGTTCAGAGCCCTTTTAAAAGATAAAGCTAATAACACTCTCAAACAGGGCTGCAATAGACTCTTTAAAGAGTACCAGTGAATCTATACAATCTGATGTCATCAATCAGTGAAGAGACCATTCATTCATTCATTTGTAGCCAGGATACTGCAGTTTTATTACCTGCCACCAGAATTCTTGGCAGGACAACTCTCTATATTTAGAAAAATATCTTGACAAATTGTGTGGGGACAGTGGCTGAGGTTCAGACAGAATCTGACTATACTGTTTGTATCAGCATGGCATGCTCATGTCTAGGTAAGTGGGAGACTTAACTTTTTAACCACTTCCTCACAAAGAAACACTAAACCACTTGAAAAAATGGCAAGGTTATCAAGACAGAGCCTGGAGTAGAAAACCAGGAGGCACACAGAACTATTTTATGTTCAAATATTTTACAAAAACTATAGCAAAAGAGTAGGAGGCCTTGGGCTTCGCTGTTGAAATTAGGTGAAGGTGGGTCTGGTACCAAGTTGCCCGTATGGCTTCTCTGAAGGAAATTGTCAAAGTATAGTTTTTGTTGCTATCTAGGGTTTATAAGCCCAGCAGGAATTCTGGCTTTGCTGCTTAGAAGCTTTATCAAAACTCTCTGAATTTATTTATTCATTTGAAAGATAAAAGAGGAAGGTCTATTCTATACCCAGGCCTGCTTCATATTTTATTTCCTATATGTATGCACACATTTATGTTTCTGTTTCATAAGACTGGGTTCTCATGTTTTAATTCACATTCCGTTGGTAAAATTGTCTCTATCAGTAGTGACACTTTTGGTTGTAAGAAACAGAAAATTCCATTTCAACTGACTCATTCCCTAAAGGAGATTTACTGGTTCATGTAACAAAAAGCCCATATGTGGGTAGCTATCAGGTGCAGTTCCATCAGCTTGCCCCCTTGCTTGCCCCCTCCTTTTGTGGGTTGGCAAAATACTCAGCTGGCAGCAAGGTGACTGGAGTATTTCCTGGCCTTGTAGTCTGGCCATAACAATGTCCACTCTTTTTTAAAATATATACAGTAGTCCAAGCTGGTTTGGCTCAGTGGATAGAGCGTCGGCCTGCGGACTGAAGGGTCCTGGGTTCGATTCCGGCCAAGGGCACATGCCTGGGTTGCAGGCTCGATCCCCGGTAGAGGGCAAGCAGGAGGCAGCCGATCAATGATTCTCTCTCATCATTGATGCTTCTATCTCTCTCTCCCTCTCCCTTCCTCTCTAAAATCAATAAAATATATTTTAAAAAAATAATAAAATATATACAGTATATTTTAATTGATTTCAGAGAGGAAGGGGGAGGGAGAAAAAGATAGAAACATCAATGATGAGGGAGAATCATAGGTAAGCTGCCTCTTCCACATCTCCTACTGGGGATTGAGTCTTCAACCCGGGCATGTGCCCTGACCGGGAATCAAACCATGATTTCCTGGTTCACTGAGCCACACTGGCCGGGCCTCCACTAACACTCTCAAAAGCAGGAACTCTCTTAACCAGAAATTTTCCATTTCTACCAAACTTTCCATCTCATCTCATTGGCCAGAATTTGGTCACATGCCCACTTCTGAACCAATCCCCTTGGCCTAAAAAATGCTACACACTAATATCTAAGGTGTGGATTCCTAAACTAATCTCTGTGGAAAAGGGGCAGGATTATTCATAAACCAGTCAAGCCCACATTGCAACTAGAGGCAGAATCAGCTTCCCTAAACCTCATGCCTGCATGGGGGTGGAGGTATCCCTGAGCAAACACCAGGGTGCTGCCAGAAATGGGCAGGAGGGAATAGATGCTGGGTAGGCATCTTTGAAATTCATTCTGTACAAAATTATAGAATATCTATCTTATCCCAGAGACCACAGGATACAGCCAGGTCTGATAACCAAACGCTGTAATGTTCACAGAATTCAAGTCTGCCAGATCTTTGTCTAATAAAGTCTAAAAATTTCCACAAGGAAATGAGAACGATGTAAACAATTGCAGCTTTGTGGGTAACTGTACACCAGCATACGTGAAGCCAATTGTTTCCACTCCATATGGGATACTAATCAGCTTAATTACATGGAAGAAAACAACAGAAAGAACCCAAACTGCTCTAGTGTTTCATCGGAGCAAAACAAAAGAAACTGAAAAATATATTTTCTTCAAACAGAAAAGTAGGTAAGATGTTGAAAGGGATCTTTTTTTTTTTTTTACCAGAGAAGCATAATAAATTGGAAAATATACTCTTTTTAGATAGAAAAATGGATATAATCTTGGAAAAGATCAGAGTCTGAGCAGTTTTTGACTGTCAATCATTAATATCCGTTTTTATTCTGCCACCATGGTTACACTTGCAATGTACTTAATGCTTTCAAAATAGTATGTTTATCAGTTTTGTGGGTGTGGTGGGCAGTCTGTCAATCCCTCCTTGCTTGGACTCAAATTAGCTGAGAAGTATAGTTGATCCATTCTTCCAACAAAACATCTATTGAGAGCCTTTGATGTACCAGGCAGCCCTGTGCCTGTAGCATAGTCACATGGTCAGCAGGCTGTCTTTCTTCCCTTTCAGAGGAAGAGGGTGCCTTTGAGGCCATCATCCAATGTTCCTGGGGACATTAGATCCTTTTTCTGAGCAGCCCCGATCCTTCCTCTGATGTCAGCTCGGATGGGTCACTGACTTATTGAACTCCCACTATCAAGAAATGCTGTGGGGAAGATAGGAGAAAATTCGTTGACATAGCTCAAGCTCCTGAGAGCCTCACAACCTTCCTGAAGATACAGCGACACCAAGGAAGAAAGAAGAGCACACACATATCAAAAAATTGATGACCTAAGACCCAAAATATAGGTAGTGCAAGAATGAAATAGGTCTCCCAGCTCCCAGGGTAACATGGTAAGTGTGCGGGATGGGGAGGGAGACTGCCATGAAAGGAAAACAGTGGGAATGAATGAGTAGAGTAAAGGCTAAATAGTGGAAGGCCGTGAAAGTCAAAGACAGACGTAGACCCAGTGGGCTGAGGAAAAGGGAACTAGTCCACGTCTCAAAGCTTCCCCACCCCTCAAAAAGGCATGCCTGTCAATGCAGCCAATGTGGTATAGTAGAAAGAGAAATAAAGCCTTTGGCTATATTGCATTAAATGGAATAAGTTATGAAAATTAATTTTATGTTTCTTTCTATTTTTTTAATGTAGTTACTAAAATTGTTTTTAATTACCTAGCCACAATATTAGGCAAAGTAGGAAACAATATTTTTCTCTAACGGAAACTGGAAGTATGATTTTATTCCCTTAATGTCTTTAAAATCAGTGAGTGTGGTAATTCGTAACCATGACCACAATTTCCATCCATGCCCTTTGGGCTGGACTTGTTACTTGCTTGGCCAATGGGACTTCAGCAAACACGATGCCAGCAGAGGCTGTCAAACTGCTGGGCACCAGGGCTCACTCTTGCTGCTCTTGGGAATTCAGCAGCCAACACTAAGTGAAGGAAGATCAAGCTAGCTGCTGGATGATGATACACGGGCAAGTTTTCCTCATTCCCCCCACTGACATGGAGTCAACTACCACACTTGTAAATGAGGCCATTTCTAGACCATCCAGCCCCACCTGAGCTGGTAGAGCTGACCCACAGAATTCATAAGATATAATAAATTTAATTGTTTTAACATGAGTTTTGGGCTATCTTGTGCAGCAGAAGTTAACTGGTAGAGTATGGGTGGGTCTGTGACAGCCATGGATTAGTAGAATCTTCACCAGATCTGGAGAAGAATGGAGACTGGTAAAATCCTGTTAATCTGTTCTCTATTAGGGGGTGAGCTTTGCAACTTCATATATACACACATACACACACATACATAGGCATACACCACACACACACACACACACACACACACCCTATACATACAGCACTACCCATCACACACACACACACACACACACACACACACACACACACACAAATACAAAACTCAGACAAAAATTGGAAATCATGGTCCAGACAGAGTGAGCATCTCACCCAGGGTTTTCTAACCCTTTTTTACATAAAGACCAGTTTTTCTGATGTCAAAACACTTGGACACCTGTACTACTCTGGTAGTTGCTTGCTAATATATGTTGATGGAGAACAGATATAATGCCCACAGAGACCCCGTTGGTACTTATGTATCTTTATGACATTGATGTAAAAGAGGGCTTTCTATATGGCTCAGTTAGAAAATGGTAACACTTCTTCGCGGGGTTGGCTCAACCCCAAAGTGAGACAAATGGCTCATGGAAAGAAGTTGGGGCTGGTTTTCAGCCCTTGTATGAGATCCCTCAGCTGGCTGCTCTTGGCCAGAGGACAACTGTTGCAACCATAGAGAGGCTCTGATGACCCAAAGACACTATGGGTTCAGTAAGGCTTTGAGATAAAATTGTGTTTGGTTCATAACAACGGTGCCTGGATAGATTTGAAAATAATCATTCTTTCTTCTACAGACAAAGCCTTGGGAGTTGAAAGGAATTCAGGGACTTTTTTTGCAATAACTTTACCCCTCCCCAAGGATCCATAGTCCACAACTGGCTTAAGACCGCTCAAGGTTGTGTCTAATGGCCATAAGGGGACAATAACAGGAGTAAACATTGTCCCTCTCTGGCCCAAACACTTGGTTCACAACTGCAGATCAAATGTGAGAATTGGGGCATCTTACCACTTTGCCCCAACACATAAATCACAGGATTTGGAGCTAAATAAATCTCTTTACATTTTGTTCACACTTTTTTGTATGGGGAAAAAAATGCCTACAGATGAATAATCTTAAAATAAAATTCTGAGTTATTAATAAGCCTTAGTTTTAGCCTTGAGTTAACTTAGCCACTTAAGTATCCCAGCATAACCAAAATGTGCCACCTTACAAGTTGCTTCAGTGTGTCAAGTTTTCCCTTTGCAAAGGCAAATTTCTAAAGGTGGGCAGTGGAACACTATCCTCACTCCTCACATCCAGCCAGACACTGAGGTACAGAAAATAGAAAAATATGCCTTTATGTCCATGAACTGAATTTATTTATTTATTTATTTTTAATATATTTTTATTTATTTCAGAGAGGGAGGAGGAGAGAGAGATAGAAACATCAATGATGAGAGAGAATAATTGTTGGCTGCCTCCTGCATGCCCCACCTTGGGGATAGAGTCCACAATCCAGGCATGCGCCCTAACAGGGAATCAAACCATGGACCTCCTGGTTCATAGGTCGACACTCAACCACTGAGCCACTCCAGCTGAGCAAGTTATGCGTTTATTTTAAAATATTCTACAATATAGGCTTTTCAATAACATGGGTATACCCAGAAATCCCTATTTTATTCAAGAGAAATATAAACTCTATCTGATTGCATACATTTGTCAAAACTCAGAACTATATGCTAAAAATGGAGAATTTCACTGTAAATAAATTATACCTCAATTTTAAAAAAGTGAACACAGGGATGGGCACAGATATTGAATAAATGTTTGCTAAGTAAAAGAAAAAAAACACAGGGAGACTTGCTTTTTCATTTTGTTAAGTTGGAAGGTTTTCATTCTCTAAATAAAACAACTAAATTAGTCTCGGCTATTAAAATAGCTCTCTGAGGCATTGTTTGTATTGCAGCCCAGCATCTCTGCTCTGAAACTTAAGACCTGCTCAGCTGCCTGCACAATCATGGATTCCCTGTTCTCAGCACAAGCTATTTGTCCTGGAGAACCAACAAAATCTGATATTAGAAATCATGGTATCTCATAGGACGATAAATAGCCTGTAAACTTAAATGCAACAATAAGAGCTAATAAAAATTGAATGTTTGCCATATGCCAGACACTGTAGGTAATATGCACAACAATCCTCTGAAATAAATGAAATTACCTTTTTCTTTTCCCCAACAGGACCACTGTGATTACTATGTCAAGAACCGACTACATATGAGATGGGAATGGGGTGTGGGGGGTGAACAAGAGTGAAAGCAGGGAGATGTATTAGGAAGCTATTGCAATGTCCAGCTGAGAGGTGGTAATGGCTGGATCCATAGTGAAGGTGGTGGAGGTGGTAAAACGAGGTTGCATTTTGGATGTTTTGAGATCAAGCCCACAGTCTTTACCAATGGAGTGGATTTGGAGTGTTAGAGAAAGGGAAGAAGCAAGAGTGCCTTATAGGTTTTGAGCCTCTGAACAACTAAAAAGATGGAGTTGTCATGTCCTGGGAGGGGGAAGATGGAAGAGGATCAGAGTTCAGAGGACAGAAGGCCAAGGGTTCAGCATGCTAAGTATGAGAGTGCAATTACCCATGCAGTAGGGTTTTCAAATGGACAATTGAATAGATGAGTCTGGAGTTCAGAGGAGGGGTCAGAGCTGGAAGTGGAGGATCTGCAGACATGACACTGGGTATATTACCATTGGATGAGGGAGGTAATAAAAAGAAGAGGTCCAAGGGCTAGAATCTTGGATACTGTAACTTTTGGAGGTCATGGAGGAGAGGAGAGACCAGCAAAGGAGACTGAAAAAGGAGCAACTAACAATGTAAGAGGAAAACCAAGAGAGAGCTGTGTCCTGGGAGCTGAGGAAGAGAGCTTATCAATAAGGGGAAAGATCTACTGGGTCAAGAAGACTGGGAGGTCAAACCTCTAGTGAAGCAACCAGTGACTGAGTGGCCAATTAGGCCTCCCTGGTCCCTGGTCCAGAAGGCCACTCTTCCTCCCTCCCTGTCACCTTGCCCATTTCTATCTCTGTCACATATCTTATTACATTCCTCTATAATCAGCTCCTTTGTCTATCTGGAGGTCATTTCAGTATTTCTAGTGCCCAACATATGCTCAATCAATGTTTATTGAATAAACAAAAGATAAATGAGTAAGTGATAAGGGATGAAGGCTGAACCTGAGAGAAGTTTAAATGTCTCCCATCCCCAATACCCAAGGAAAACGTGTTCTTTTGTCTTCAAGTGCCACAAGGGTCTGTGGTGGGCTGGTACTACTTGTATTGACTCACATGAATTAATGGTCACATTTTCAGGAATTCTGAGAGCTGGTTGTCAAACACAGCCATAATTAAAGCATTAAATTATATAAACTTACATCTAAATAAATACGTTAAAAACAACAGTAATAATACTAAAATTCTTCATTTCCTAATTATTTTACTATATTATCTATGCTCTTGAATTTCACTACATCTATTTTATCTGGACAGTAGGAACACTATAAAATGATGTGCTACTACACAGCCCTTTCCAATATCACATTCAGTGATGCCATGTTGGTAGCTTGAAATAGAAGATGATGAAAGGATTTACACCACCAGAACAAGCAATTTTCTGCAAATCGGGACTCCTCTCCACCAACCCCCACCCCAGTCTGTTGTTAAACATTTACCATCTCACCACAGGTTATACTATATTTCCACCAAAACCTCCTGTAAGCAACCTTTCTTCAAGGGGAAAATGATCACTGAATTCTCTCGAAAGCAGCATCTTCTTCTCTCATTTTCTATCCTCCACTTGTGTGGATTCCAGGTGGATGCCAGGTGGACAAAACAACCAGTGTGTTAACTGAATTTTTCTCTCTCCCCCAACAGCGGTTTGATGGTGTGCAGACAGCTTGTGCATTGCACCATCAATCAAATGGCTTCAACATCGCTGATGACTTCCCCTTCCACCACCTTGCAGCCTCTTCTGCTGGGTTCTTCTGAAAGAAAATGTTTAGAATTATGACAATCACTCATTATTATTTAACTGGGTCAGCAGCGAAGCTGGTTATGAAATGTATGTCTGAATCGAAAATGTGGGAATCAACTGCCAGACTTTAAAGAATTCTTTTAAAAAGTATATACTAAATGTGGAGAAGAGTAGGATTATTCCCTTTTAAATCTATGACTCCGGCCTGATTCCTCTCCACGTCCCTTTCCAGCTCCCAGATGATGCAATTTATCTCCCCACTGGAGTGCATCATGCTCTCTTTAAAGACCCAGAGTTAATGGAATGCTGAGAAAATCAATCCCTTCTTATTATGCAAGCCTGCTGTTTGGCAAATGGAAAGCATATTCTTTCTCTTTCTAAGTAGGCAGAAATAAGCCCTGGGAGACACCTTGATTATAACCCTCACATGTCCTGAATGAGAGTCCACACACCAGATCTGTGCTTAACATACATTTAATTCAAAAAGTCCTGATGCATATCTGCTCATAACTCAATGAGGAGACCTCTCTCTGTTTCTGTCTGTTTCTGTCTCACACACACACACACACACACACACACACACACACACACACTTCTTTTCTCTCTCCTATGAAAACAACATATATCATAATGTAAGGTTTTTTTGACATCTAACATCCATAATATTATCTACCATTTATTAATCATTTACCATGTGCCAGGTATTATGCTCTAAACCAGTGGTTCTCAACGTTGGCTGCACATTAGAATCACCTGGGAATCTTTTTAAAATCCTGATTTCTGGGCCTCATCCGCCGGAAATTCTGTTTCTTTGTTACTAATGTTGTCGCCTCACCCCATAACAAAGAAACAGAATTTCCGGCGGATGAGGCCCAGAAATCAGGATTTTAAAAAGATTCCCAGGTGATTCTAATGTGCAGCCAAGGTTGAGAACCACTGCTCTAAACATATTTTTTTTAACAACAACCTCATAAGGTAGCTTATAATGTTATCCCCATTTTACAGTTGAGCAAACTAGCTGAGATAAATATACCAAGTTCACTATAGGATCTGAACCCAGTTCTGTTTGACTCCAAAACCAGGGCCTCTAACATTGAGTTCCATGCTACTGATCATGTCTCAGTTAGAGACAGAACCAAGTGAAAGCAGTTTCAGGCCTACCCGTGAGAAAACATCGCCTTGTGATAAAATAATGAGCTCCTTAATGTTGAAGGTATTCAAGGAGAAACTGAAAGAACACTTCTGAGTATTTGCTTTCCAGTACAGTAGGCCTCTTGCTCTGAGAAGAATGGTTGATCAAATCTATTGCTTCCCCAAAGCTGATTCTTCACCAGGGAAACAGAGAACATACTTTTGGTAAGAAAGCAGACATGTTCTACAAAACCAGATTAGAATGAGGGGCAAAATGGGACATATTGAGGAAGGACTTCTTTTCAGTCCATGCAGTGGACTGGGCTTCTCTGAAAAATAATGTCCTTCTCTCCATGAGGCTGTTATGGAAAAGCTGATGACCAACCATAGAGTTCCTTTTGCCTCTACACTTGTCCAGGATTTTATTATCTCTCACCTGGAATTTCAACCCAGTTTCCTAACTGTTCCCTCCTCCAGTCTCTCCCCAACCTAACCTATCCTCACACTGATCAGAGTGATCATCATCACCACCACCCAAGCCAACCTTACTTTTCATTCTCTTGCTTAAAGACCTCTTAGCTCACACTGGCAGGTTGAGTTCCCAGGGAAGCAGAATGAAACAGAGACTAGCATATCCAATGTTTATAAGGGAGGGCTCTTGAAATTAACCCTTGTGGACGGGAGGGAAGGAGGCAGGCTGGGACACATGGAGAAGTCATTGCAACAAGGCTTCAGCTAATCAAGGGGGGTTCTGAAGCTGGAATGGCCCTTCAGAGTTCACATGAATTGGAGTGAGATTGACAGAGTCATTATACTCCTATGTAGACCAGCCATTGGTTGAAGGCTGCTCAAGAAGCTGGAATGAGCTTGGGCAAGGTATCTATCTTCAGAAAAGGGAGTGGAAGAGGGCTGAGAGGAAAGGCCATTTGCCAGCAGCACTCCTGAAGCCAAGAGAAAACGCTCTTGGGTATTGAAAGGGGGGATCTCGGCAGCACGACACCATTCACTGCACTCTAACCACAGAACACCACTCACCTCCTTTGCATGACCTGAAAACCCTTCACAGTCTAGCCCCTGCTATCTCTCCAACCCTATCTTTCTCCATTTCCTATTGTCTAATCCGGGTACATTAAACTTCTCAGGGGATTCTTGAAGGTGCTGCCATTTCCCTGATGTGCACATACTATTCCCTCTTGTTAGGATGTCCTTAGAAATTACCACAACTTGGTGGCTTAAAACAACACACATTTACTCTCTTATAGTCATAGAGGTCAAAAGTCCAACATCAATTTCACTAAGCCAAACCAAGGTGTCAGCAGGACCATGTTCCCTCATAAATCTTGGGGAATAGGGGGGAGAATCTGTTTCCTTGTCTTTTGTAACCTCTAGAGCTGCATTCTTTGAATTCTTTAGTTTGTGGTTCCTTCCTTCATCTTCAAAGGCAGCAGCAAAGCAACTTGCCTCATTGTCCCCTTGACTTATGGTGCTGCCAAATCTACCTTTATCTCCCTCGTACAAGGCCACTGTGATTGCATTTAGGATCCACCGGAATAACAAAGGATAAACTCCCCATCTCAAGATATTTAATCACATCCGCAAGTCTCTTTTGTCATATAAAGTAACAATCACAAGCTCCAAAACAGTAGGACCCAGATAAGTTTGGGGCCATTATTCAGCCTACCACATCTGCCTTGATCCATGGACTTCTCTTTCAATGTCACCTCTTCTGTAAAACTTGCCCTGATACTCTCAGGTAAATTGAATTGCCATCTTTTTTTTAATTAACTGTTTATTCTATCAGTTACCATGTTTTGCTATAATTCATTCATGAAATAATGAATTCATTCATTTATTGAGCGCCTTCTATGTGCCAGGCACTGTTCTTAATTCTTGGGGTTAGAGCAATGAACAAATGGAACAAAAAGCCCTGGCCCTTGTCTAGCTTCGATTCCAATGAAGGTAGACAGACAATGTTAAAAATTAAAATAAACATTTAAAAAATAATTAAAATAAAAAAAAATAATTAAAATAAATACTATGTGAAAAAGGAACAAATTAATAAGGAAAAAAAACAGCAGGGCATAGGATTGGGAATGTAGCAGGGGAAGATAAAGATAATTGCAATGTAAAACAGGTGGTCAAGGAAGGTCTCATTGAAATGGTGACATTTGGCCCTAACTGGTTTGGCTCAGTGGATAGAGCGTCGGCCTGTGGACTGAAGGGTCCCAGGTTCGATTCCGGACAAGGGCATGTACCTTGGTTGAGGGCACATCCCCAGTAGGGGCTGTGCAGGAGGCAGCTGATCAATGTTTCTCTCTCATCAATGTTTCTAACTCTCTATCCCTCTCCCTTCCTCTCTGTAAAAAAATCAATAAAATATATAGGGAAAAAAAAAAGAAATGGTGGCATTTGAGTAAATCCTTGAGGGAAGTGTGGAGGCTATTTGGCTGAAGACCTTTTTAGGTAGAGGGAAGTGCAGGTGCAAAGGTTCTTAGGCTCTAGAGCAGTGATGGTGAACCTATGACATGCGTGTCAGAGGTGACACGCAAACTTATTTTTTTGGTTGATTTTTCTTTGTTAAATGGCATTTAAATATATAAAATAAATATCAAAAATATAAGTCTTTGTTTTACTATGGTTGCAAATATCAAAAAATTTCTATATGTGACACGGCACCAGAGTTAAGTTAGGGTTTTTCAAAATGCTGACACGCCGAGCTCAAAAGATTCGCCATCACTGCTCTAGAGCATGACTCACATGTTCAGGGAACTGCCGGGGTCCTGCCCCAGCAGGTCCAGGGGTTCCCAAAGGCGTAGACGGAGTCGGCGAAGAAGGAAGGACACGGAGACAGTGTTCAGTTGATCAGCAGCCTAACCAGGATCTCCAGCCAGGATCTCCAGCCAAGTTCTGGTCTGGATCTCCAGCCAGGGTCTGAGTCCATGTTCTCTTGCAAGGTTCTCCAGGTTCTCCAGCCAGGTTCTGTAGCCATGTTCCCTCGCTAGGTTCTCCAGACAGGTTCAGTCCAGGATCTTTTGCCATGTTCTCTCGCTAGGTTCTGTCTCTAGGTTCTGATGCCAGTTTCTGTCCAGGATCTTTTGCCATGTTCTCTCCAGCGAAGTTCTTCTGTCTCTAGAGAACGTTCTGTGTAGGTTCTGTGCCTAGGTTCCGTCTCTCTTGGTTCCGTATTCTAAGTTCTGTCTCTTGCTGTCTTATTACATCTGTATTTATACCAGTTGATTCAATCCTATCAATCTCTATTACAAAGGTTAGGGCGTTTCTTATCTCCATTCCAGGGAGTAAGGATTATGTAGCTTAAGCATGATTGTTCATAGTTAAAGTGATTAATTACCCACCTGGCACTAGTTAAGAGGTTTTATTCCCTCCCTAACTTCAGGGGAAAATCCCTACCTGGGGAAACAACCTTTCTCAGAGACCTTGGTTAAAACACATAGTGCCAAGAAGGTGAGCAAACATATTAAGAACAGTATGCCATATATGCCAGGTCCTTTGAAACAGCATGCATGGACCGGCTCCCGGCAGGGAACGGAAAGAAGAGCTCCTGGAGATTTTTGAGAAGAGTGATGTGATCTGACATACAGCCACATGGGTGTGCATTTCACAGCACAATCTAGGGTGTTCCTTTTTACCTTTAGTCCACTTACATACACTATATCATGTAACATAACAACTCTAATGGCTACTGTCTGAGATAAAATGGAGGAAATGCCAGGGTGAAAGCAGGAAATCCAATTAAAAGACCTTTATAATAATCCAGGCAATTTACCTACTTCCAGGACTGATGCATCTCCAACACCTGGAACAAAGTAGGCACGCAAAGAATAAATGACTACATTTTGCACCACAGTGTAAATATTCTTTGTGTTCCCAGGGCACTCACTGGTTACTTCCTGAATTCATAGCTCTTGAATAAAGGGGTAGACCAGATGATTTTTCAAATCTAAAATTCTGTCAACCCAACTGTCATCTGGGCTTCTCCACTAAATGCCCCACTGCCTTCTCCAATTCTACATGATCAAACTGAATTCATCCTTTTCCTCCTTCCTCCTGGCTTCCTCCACCTAGGTTTGAAGTCTGTTATCTTTACCAATATTGACTAGGTCCAAGTCTTGGGACACCTTCTCTTTCAATTCCACTGCCCGTAACCCAATCCTGCCCTCACAACATCTTCCCCAGAGCCCATGACTGCTCTCATTCTCCCCTCAATCTCCATCTGTTACCAAGTTTCTGCATCTTGCCATCCTCCCCACACCTGGGACGCTCTCATGTCCTTTACTCCACCTCCAGGACCTACCTCCAACCCAAGTTCTTTGTTAGTCTTTATAAACCCATCTCTCAATGACCTCATCCTCCTCAGACTTCCTCTGTGCTCTATGATCTGGCATTTGGCAATATCTAGGCAGGAGGTAATAGTAGGGAAAGAATGCAAGCTTTGGAGGCAGACAGATGAGATTCAAATCCCAGGTCAGTCACTCCCTAGTGTGTGATGTTGGGAATTCATTCATCTTCTCTGGGCCTTCGTTTCTTCACATTAAAACTTTTATTAAATATTAAAAATTTTAAAGTCTACTTCATAGATCTGTGTGAACATCCAAAGATAATGTGACAAAGCACCTAGTATGCATCAGGCACTCAATAAATGTCGATTCCATCTCCCTGTCTGCTTGCACCTTGCATACAGTTCCACTGCCTGCAGTTGGCATTTTGATGCCTTTCCCTACTGCCTTATAATATTTAATTAAAATTGTATTTATAAATATATGTTAGTAACACATGTATTCCAGGCCATAGCAGCCCAGGTTAGAACACAGTTTATGGGAAACCCTTTCTCAGGAATGATCTTCTTGGATATGCATAAAAATCACCTGTGCAATTGTTCCTGTTAATTTTTTGCAAATTACCTGGATATTTACAAACATATTCTACTGTAGAAGCAAGTAGTATAATGAACTTCCATGTGCCTGTTACTCAGCTCAGATAATTGTCAATTCTTAGCCAGCTGTGTTTCATCTATCCCATACTCTCAATTTTCATTGCTGGTATATTTTAAAGCAAATCTCAGATATCATTTCATTCTACTCATAAATAATTCAGTAGTTATCTCTATGGAAGGGCTTGTTTTAGTTTGCTAGGGCTGCCATAACAAAACCCCATAGACTCAGTGGCTTTAACAGTATTTAGTTTCTAAAAGTTCTGGAGTCTGGGAGTCCAAGATCAAGGTATCAGCAGGTTTGGTTTCTCCTGAGGTCTCTCCCCTTAGCTTGCAGATGGCCACCTTTTCTCTGTGCCCATGCACTCATGGTGTCTCTTACTCTTCTTTGAGAACACCAGCTCTATTGGATTAGGACCCCACCCTTACAATTTTATTGAACTTTAATTTCCACCTTAAAGTCCCTATCTCCAAATACAGTCACATTGGGGGTTAGAGCTTCAATGTATGAATTTTGGAGGAATGTGATTCGGGTTATAACAAGATTTCTTTAAAAAACATGGTCATAAAATCATTATTATACCCCAAACTAATAATAATTGCTCAAACTATGTGCTATCCTGTTCATGTTCAAACTTCCCTTTCCTAATGGCTCCCAAAATATTTGTAAAGGTTTGTTTAAATTAAGGTTCTACAGGTGAAGCATTCTTTTAGAAGTACAGATTCTCAGGCCCCACCCTGGAATTGTGATTTAGCTTCAGTCTTGTTGCCCTGTCAACAGGCAGCCACCGGGGTCACATTTTTAAACTATTCCTTTAACCCAATGGAGGTTTGGCCATAAATATTTCAATCAGAATTATGCCAACATTGATAGATTTCCATCAAGAAAGTAACTTCTAGAACAGTGGTTCTCAACCTTCCTAATGCCACAACCCTTTAATACAGTATGTTGTGGTGACCCCCAACCATAAAATTATTTTCATTGCTACTTCATAACTGTAATTTTGCTACTGTTATGAATCATAATGTAAATATCTGATATGCAGAATGTATTTAGGCGACCCCTGTGAAAGGGTCGTTCAACCCCCAAAGGGGTCGAGACCCACAAGTTGAGAATCGCTGTTCTAGAATGTGTCATTAAGTAATGAAATTCATTGATCAAGTTTCCCTAGAATACAATTTGTTCTTTTTCTGTTTAAATTTTACAATAAAATTTGATTCATTATAACATTTTGACCTATGCCGATTTTAGCAATTATAACATCTACCTTGGTGAGTTTCATTTTGTGTCCAAATCCATTATTTCTACCAAATCCAAGTTTTTCCCAATCAGATTTAGATAAAATGCCTACATTTTCTCAAGATTTGATTCTTCAGGCAATTTTAATCAATAACTTTTTCCTGTATATAGTTTCAGCTGGTGTTAATCTTATTTTGTGTTGATTATCTCTATCAGTAATATTCATTATTACTTTGATAAAAGGCTGAGAGCTTGGATTCATTTCTTCACTTATCTTTGGGGGGAAAAATGCCATGTACCTAAGAGAGAGCAGAAGAGATAAAGTGTGGGAGTCAGAAAATGACAAAAAGACACACAAGCAGAGATGAGATAGAAGCAGATTGAGAAAGAAGCTGTAGCTTTCTTGGGATAGTGTTTGCTAAGCACTCTCAAAGGTTTGAGTATCTTGGGGGTCAAAACAGCAAGATTAAAGCAATATGGAGGCTGCAATATTGTTGGTGAGCATGGGAGAGGCAAACAGTTACAGGACTTTAAATCCTAGGAAGTTGAACACACAGGTGTCATCTTGCCATTCCCACCGTCCCCCTTCTATGGCTCTTTTTATTTTCTTTCTATCCCTGCCTAGTCAGGAACTGACTCTCAGCCTTCTGCCCTTCTTGAACTTCAGACTGACTACTGCTTTCCTTCCATTGACCACAAAGTACCTGTAGCAGAGGTGACCTCCCACTTGGTTTTACCCGTGCCTGGCCCAGTGTACTGCATGCAGTGAGTGTTCAATAACTGTCTGTTGACTGGTGTAGCTTCATGTATCACTCTGATGATTTAAACCCCCATAAGCTAGGCCACTGTTAACAAATCAAAACACATCGAACCCAACCTACCACTTCCTGGGGGGGTAAGTGGGTGGATGGAGCCAGATTCGGCAATTCTGAACTGTTGGGAGGCCTCTCAATCTGTCTGTAGAACTGAAGCTTGAAAAGTTTTATTTTTTGCCAATGTTCCCTAGCAAATGCCTGCTGCACACCCACACACTTAGCCAGCAAGAGGAAAAGAAGCGTTGCTGCAAGAATTATTCCCTCTGGGACCAATCATCACAGGAGCCATCCTCCCTAAGCTGCCCTGTCCAGCCTGGGCTCCCAGTTCCTCTGGTCCAGCCTCACAGCTTTCACAGGCTGAGCCCGAGGAGGGAAGCTCTGAGAGAAAGTGCAGAGAAGGGCTCAGAATAGGGCCCTCCTGGAGAGTGAGGCCCTGTGGGGGTGACCTTGTGTAGGCCAGGAGGAGGGACACAGAGACACAGCCAACTGAGAGAGAGAGAGAGACAAGTGGATGAGGCTAAGTTTTTGCTAATAACTTAAATGGCTTGGAATGGCAGCACCTGTAATGTAAACTGTGTGAACATAGTGTTAAAACCTGAGCATTAGCAAAAGGAAAGCCAGAGGATTAAGAGAAGGATTCTGGACTTCAAGAGAATAGAACAAGAGGGAGAAGGGCTAGACTCGATGTTTCTCAAACTTGGAAGTAGTTGAAATCACCTAGGAAGCTTCAAAAACACAGAGGGCTGCTGGCCGGGTAGCTCAGTTGGTCAGAGTGTCATCCTGACACACCCAGTCAAGGCACATACAAGAAACAGCAAATTAATTGCTCTCTCTTTCTCTGTCTCTCTCTTTCTCTCTCTCCCTCTCTAAAATCAATAAATAACAAATTTTAAAAAGAAAAACACAGAGTGCTGGGCCTCATCCCCAGAGACTGGGTTCATGGGCCTGGGGTGGTCTCTGGGCATCCTGATTTTTTAAAAGCTCCCCAGGGGGTTTTAATGTGCAGCCAGTTGATACCAACAGGGCTAGATTGAAGATGGAAAAGGAAATACGATCTCCCTGGGTGTCCTGTGGCCCAGCAATGCAAGAGAGAAGGACCTTGGGCCTGACCTGTCCACCCCCCCTCCCCCACTTCGGTGTCTTATAGCAGGCTATTTAGCTCAGTGGGAAGAGCTGACTGAGTTTTGATTTTGGATTAACCACCAGCCACCGTGTGATGGCAGCACCTATAATGAATCCCTGGACAATGTGGATGCCAGCCAGGGGAGACCTGAGTTCACTAATTCATTGTTTGCCGGGCTGGTCACCCTCTCTCCCTGCCTTCAGTTCCCTCATGTAATCTCCAGCTCTCAAACATTCCAGATCTGTACTTTCATTAAAATAGCCCAGTCATTTCTAGTTGAACAGATTTTTTTCCCCATGAATTATTCAGACTTGGGAGTTGAATGTTGAAAATAACACGCTGGAGTTGTCCTCATTAGGAAGCTTTTAGCTGCGAGTCTCCTGTCTTCCACTATCTCTACAAAGCCGGGTCTCTGCAGAGTTTTTTGGGGATGAACACAGTCAATCATTTACAAAGTCTCTGGAGAATACCACGCAGAAATAAAGGAAGTAATAAACACCCACATAATAAACAGAGAGAGTGCCATAAAGGAAGCAATAGAGAGTTGCCATGGACCCTCAGAAGAGCTCCACAGCCTTCAGCAAGTCTCAGCCTTGCTGGGCTTCCGTTTCAGTCATATTCATGAGCATCTATTCCATGCCCACCTTGTAGACGGGGAATTAAACCGATGACACTTACCCTTGAGGAGCCTCAACCTGGGGGCCTGAGACAGACACATAACAGCCATTGATAAGAGAAGATGAATTAGAGGCAGAATGTGGTACAGGCTTTAAAATTCTGGTTTTTCCCTTGACTTTTAACCAGGAAACAGAAAATTCAGAATAAGTAGGAAATAGGACTGGTGACGGCCCCGCAGAAGGGCCCAGAGTCTCTGCCTGTGGGACATCACAGCATCAAGATGTTGTCAAGTTCCAGACAATACAGGGCTTCGCTGTATCTGCATCCAGAGATGGAATTGCTAAGGTGTGTGCTAACGAAAACCTAGTGACATGTATAATTTGTAATAAAGTTATAAATCTGTCATAACTCCAGAGGAAGGATATTTCCAGAGAACAGAAGTGAGATCAGAGTCACTTGCTTAACTTTCAAAATCATTCTTCTTGTTACTGTTTCATGATGAAACAGATCCCACCCAAGGCCCAGGCGGAAGGTGTCTCTGGTGACTGTGCTCAAGCATATCTCTGCCAGAATCAGCAGGCAATGGCATCTGGGAATTTTCCCAGTAAATGTCCAGGAGGTGAGGAATTTAAAATGCTAAGACATTTTACTTTGCATTGGAAAAGGTGGTTGTAAGCTGTTATAATGTGAATCAGTAACTCCCTACCTCTTCTGTGCATCTGAATCCCATGTAAGGTTTGCTAAACACTGATTACTGGTCCCACTCCCAGGGTTTCTGATTTAGGAGGCCTGGGCTGAAGACAGAGAATTTGCAATTCTAACAAGTTCCCAGGGGATGCTAATGCTGTTGATTTGGGACCCCACTTTGAGAACCCCTGATATTAGTGCATCATTTCACTATTCAAAATGCTGCTCACAGCAGCAAATGAAGTGCATTTGAGAACTCTCAGTGTCTTCCCCCTTCTGCTCTATTTTATTATCTCTCTTCTAATCTATTCATGTTTTGACTTAGTTCTCATAACCTGTGGCACTGATCTGTGGCCAATGATCTGGAGAGAAATATGTCCCTTCCTAGTCACTGTCATCCTCGTAAATTATCATTAGCACATAGGTGCTATTGTGAAATCTGAAACTTGGCTCATTAGTGCAGATTATTTTTCCCTCCAGACTCTTCAAAGAGCAAATGAGATGATTTTTAAGAACTTGCCCCAGCCTAATATCTGGTGATTTCATGAAGCAATGATATATGTATAACCCATAGACACAGACAATAGTGTGGTGAGGACCTGGACAGGGGGGTGAGGGGTAATGGGATGGAGGGGATCAATGGAGAAAAAAGGGGTGGTATCTGTAATATTTTCAACAATAAAGATAATTTAAAAAAAGAAGCCCTGTCTATTTGTTTTTGGAAGGAGGACAATAACTTTCAGAACCTTTTTCTTTTTTTCATTTACCCACTGATGTATTAATGAAACTGAGGGTCCTTAGGACTTTGATTAAGTTTAGTTTTATATCCTAGCTCTAGAAATCATATATCACTCTCTCCATACACCTCAGAGAGCTAGTCTTTCCCCCAGATAATCAGCAACCCCGGAGGCAGCAGAAGACACTGGCTGGGACCTGGCTGATGGTCACCAGGTCTGGACCTCAGGCAGGAAAGATAACATTTCACCTAAGTTATGCTTCAGCTGCTGACCCTTAAGGTGGAACAACCTCCTGGATACTGTCCCCTGAGACCAGACAGAGAAATGCTGGAGCACACCTTAGAACTGTCCTCAAGACATAAAGAAATGATTTATTACCCTTGCCTCACTTCCGACCAATCAGCTCCCAGCACAACTCAGAACCACCCCTCGCCCATGATGTCTTGTAATTTTGCCCTATATAATTTGTAACCTATATACCATCAAGGAGTCAAGTTGTTTTTGTTTGTTTGTTTTTGTTTTTTTAAAATACATTTTTATTGATTTCAGAGAGGAAGAAAGAAGAGGAGAAAGATAGAAACATCAATGATAAGAGAGAATCATCTATTGGCTGCCTTGTGCAAACCCTCCACTGGGCATCAAGCCCTCAATCCGGGCATGTGCCCTGACTGGAATCAAACTGTGACCTCCTGGTTCATAGTTCGACACTCAACCACTAAGCCACGCTGGTCAGGCAGGAAGTCAAGTTTTTAGCATTAGTTTTCTGCCTCTGGATTGACCAATTCAACATTAGGCAATTTTTCTCTCTATACGGCACACTCCTGCTAGTGCATTTCTTTGGGCCCGTGCAAGCAAGCAGACAGATTCAAACAAACAAACAAAAACACTAATATTGAAGTCCCAGTAACACTAAGTCTTGTTTTATTCTCCTATAGCCATTTGAGTTGATGGACATTTAACAGATAGAAACACGGAAGT
The DNA here is from genome assembly GCF_014108235.1 of Myotis myotis. Lineage (NCBI taxonomy): Eukaryota > Metazoa > Chordata > Mammalia > Chiroptera > Vespertilionidae > Myotis > Myotis myotis. The sequence goes on along the minus strand of NW_023416317.1, from coordinate 34,777,071 downwards.
TCAGAGAGTTTAGGTAACTTGCCTGCATTGCCCAGCTAATGAGTGATGGAGCAGGGTTTGAACCTTAAGCCGCCCTTGCTCAGTGGCATACCAGAGACTTTCCTGCTGCAGGGGCAAAGTCAGAATGATGTCAAGGAAACACTTCCTCCCACGGGCTGCTCGGCTGCTTCCAAACACCACTGACACTTGGGTGTTTGCACCCCAGAGGGAGACGCTGGCGCCAGGCCCCCTTGTTTACAGATCTGGAATCCCACACACATGAAAAGTGAACACAGAGCCAAAAGGGACGCAGAGGGCTAGACCAAGCTTGGATGGCACAACAGTCAACACAGCATTTTGCAGGGAAAGGCAAAAACATTTCAAAAACAATTACAGCCATTTTCTTCTTGCTACAGTCGGTCGCTTTCGACCCTTTATTTGAATAGGCTTTTCTTTTCCTTAAAAACAAACCAAAAAAACCTGTTCGATTTGTAGCTCTCTTAATGACAAGGTTCCAAAGTTCCCAGGGATGATAGGAGGAGACCTCTCCTTGACACAGGTGGGTCTTGCCAGTCTTAACATCCAGTAATTCATGGGCAGCAGTGACAGTCAAACAGGAAAACAGGTCTCTTACCCAAATCTGACTATTCGTGAGAAGGAAGTGAGAGCTATCAGCTAGCACTTACCAAGGGTCCCCTAAGGACCATCCAGCTTCGGGTAAGCAGTCTTCAAATTATTTGCAGAGTCAGAAAGCCAAGCCCAGTCTCCTAGGGTGCTGGAAACTGAAGCAGGTGACTTCTTGGAGAACTGCAGCCAGAAGCACGATTTCCTACACTAGGAAGGAACCCACGCAGAGCCAACGTTTGGGGGAGAGGGGAGTGGCAGTGGCCTAGTCCAGTGCTTCTCAAATTTTCATGTGTTTATGACTCACCTCGAGATTCTGTTAAATGCAGGTCCTGATCCAGTAGGTCTGGAGTGGACCTGAGATTCCGCACTTCTAACAAGCTCCCAGGTAATGCCAATGTTGCTGGTCCACAGACCACAGTCCAAGTAGCAAGAGTTAGGAGGACTTTCCATTGCAGAGTCTTGAGTAGTCTAAAGAAAGTTAATTTCCAGGCTCAGAGCTCATTTTTACTCTTTTCTAAAATCTACCTAAGAAAGAGTGAGGTCAAAGTTGTAAGTTCCCCTTTTACAATGGACTTCTTCCCACTTTACTGAACAAAGGCTCTCCTCTTTGCATTTCACAACGTACAATGGGGCCCTGCCTCAGGGTACAAAACCTCCAAGTTCTCAAGCAAAGCAACAATTCAAAATACTGGTGTTATTGTTGAAAAAATAACTCTAATAACTGGTTACAAATATGTTCACAAGTCAAATGGTATTGTTTCACTACTCTCAACAAAGTTGGAGATGTGAATTATACACTGACAGTTATTTAAAAATAATTTTGAGAAAAAAATTAAAAGAACTCAAAGAATTAAATGACATTTCTATAACAAAACTTCCAATACCACTGCTTAGATATGAAAACAATTTCTCAGCATTTCCACCTATAAAAAAATAAAATATAGGGTGTTGATGCTTAATTAGTAAATCAATACTCATTTATTGATTCTATTGATATTACTTATTTAGCAATAAGTAATAGCCAACATGAATATGCTACTTTTTAGTGTTTCTAAAAAGTAGAGCAAACAGCCTTAGCTTGTTTGGCTAGATAGATAGCGTGTCAGCCTGTGGACTGAAGGGTCCTGGGTTTGATTCCAGTCAAGGGCACATGCCCAGGTTGTGGGCTCGATCCCCACTAGGAGGCGGGCAAGAGGCAGCCAATCAGTGATTCTCTCTCATAATTGATGTTTCTATCTCTCTCTCCCTTTCTCTCTAAAATCAATAAAAATATATTTTAAAAAATAATAATAAAAACGTAAATAAATAAAAAGTAGAGCAAACAAAAGAAAAAATTCTATCCATCACATGAAGATGCAAATTGACCATACCTTTGTGACACCCACCAGCCAATCAGGAGTGAGTATGCAAATTAACCCAACAAAGCTGGTGGGTTAATTTGCATACCCAGGCTCTGAGCGGCCGGGGCGGGGTGGGGTTAGGGCTAGGGCAGGACCCAGGTGTTCCACACCACCCCAGCCACTCCAGGCCTCTGGGCAACGTGGGAAGGCAGAAAGGCAGCTTTGGGATGGAGTGAAGGCGGAAAGGCAGAAAGGCAGCTCGGGCAGCCAGGGGAAGGAAGGCCCATTCTTGCAAGAATCTTTGTGCGTCGGGCCTCTAGTCTCTTATAAAAGGATCAAATGAAATGTTATCTATGAAAACACTTTGTAAGCACAAAAGCCCCAATCTAAGGGCTAAGTCATTCATTTTGTGTGTATTTGCCACACCATCCTACTAGATCCTGGTTTTCTTGAGGATAGAAATAAAATCATAATTATAGTCCATGCAAAGCCAACATACTACTGAGCACCTAGTGAGGACCATAGTGGGGATTGATTCTGTATGAACACATGCAATTCTTCCTTGTTGTTCTTATCTGCCAGGTACAAGCATACACTGGACAGAAGTTCCCAACAGTTCTGCCTGTTCCAAAAGTCCTGGAACGTCATCAGTGATCAAGGAAATAATGAATTTTATAGGATCTTACACTTCAGAAGGAATTAATTGGTAGCTCCTGGGAATTACCAGGGATGGCAATGGACATTGACAAGGAAGATGAGCAGGTGGTTTTCTCTAGAAGTAGTGTCAGTCTCACAGAAAACCACAACTCATGTGCTCTTTTTCTATTCTATAAAAAGTCTGTTTTTGACCTCATTGAATATATTTTTTTTACAGGCAAAGTTTCTGGGGTTTTTTCAGGAAAGATAACAACTTGACATTACTGGTTTATTTTTTCTGGCCACTGGTAATACCTTTATGGTGTTTCCTTTCCTCTCCCCTCCCCCTTTTCTTCCTTTTTCTTCATAATTATAGTGTGTGTGTGTGTGTGTGTGTGTGTGTGTGTGTGTGTGTGTGTTAATCCTCACCCAAGGATATTTTTCCTTTGCTTTTTAGAGAGAGTGGAAGGGTTGGAGAGAAACATTGATGTGAGAGATATGCATCGATTGGTTGCCTCCCACATGCGCCAGGACCAGGGGCTAAAGATTGAACAGGCAACCCAGGTATGTGCCCTTGATCAGGAATCGAACCTGAGACCCTTTGTTGCATGGCCCGGTGCTCTAACCACTGAGACACAGGCCAAGGCTCAACACTAATTCTTTCCTCCTCTGATTTGGTGAGCAATTGGAGAGCTGTTCCCAGAAGGTCACGGTGGAAAAGGGAATGTGGATTTCTGAGGGGTGGTGGAAAAGCCTGAGGCCAGATTCTTTTTAACATGTCAGCGCAGCTTCCTTCTGAGCCAGGAGGAACTACCCACAGGGATCTGGAGGGCAGAGTGGGTAGCTCAGGAATGACCTCCTCACCCAATCTCTATCCCCTAAATCCTTATCTCTTCACGTCAAAACGTCAGCCTTAATTTAGGGGTTGGCTTACATGCCACCATTAAATTAAGTTCTTCTTTCCCTTCTACCCTCCACTGTTCCCACTGAGACCTCATCATTGAACATTTTATTCTTCCCTCTTCTGTGGCAGCTACCTTTTCCTGCTTCACAGAATAGTCCAGTCTTAGTACTCTTGCTGGCTATAAATTCCACCTTTTCTGAGAATTTTCCATTGCACACAGCACTATACCTAAAACAGCATTCAAATCACATCAATGAATTAAGGACCAAATGAACAGAGACTTCATGCTATAGAAATCTCTTCAATCACCACAATGTGAAAGAAAAGAAAGCAGAAGGGAAGTTGAGATAGAGTGTAATTGGAAATGGAGCAGGCCAGTTTGCCAGTTCCGGAATTTAGCTGGAGGGTTGATTGACGTGATTCCAGGCATTGCCAGGGATTACAATTAGCTAGTGTGGGATCACAGAAGTTCCAGGATCCATCCATCCACCCATTCATTCGTTCATTCATTCATTTGCTTAGTTGTTCTTTTGTTGTTTCGTATTCTTAGTGTGGACAAGCTCCCTTGGGCAATATGTTCTCACTATGAACCCTCCTAACTCAGCACTTGGTGGGTCCCTCAAAACAGACCCATAGGCATTAATAGAAGAAACCATTTACTGAAGGTTTTGTTGGAGGGAAGGGAGGTTTCACACACCACAAAGCAAAAACGTCTCAAATTCCCCATTGGGTGTCTTTGGTCCCTTTAGAAGCCTTTCCTGTCAATGTCCTCAGTTCTCCCTTTTATCTTGCCCAAGTAGCCTTTAGAATTCTGTTTGCTGCCCCAACTACTTCAGATCTTCTCAGATGCAATACTCCATTCTGAAAAATGGGAACATAAGTGTTAGCTAACCATAATCACCTATGGCTCCCCTGCGCAAGTCCCTAGGGGGTTCCAGAGCATCCCTCCCTCTCATTCACTTACATTGTGGGGCGGGGTCTTCAATATATGAAGTGGGTGGAGGGTGGATGGGGACACAATTCAGTCCATAACACCCTTACATTCTGGATTTTACTGCTTGTATCTCCATGGTGTCATTTAACATGTTTTTATGTCCCCTGTGTCCTCTGTATCTTGGTAGGTAGATCTAGAAACTTGATTAAAGTTTAATATTTTTATAAGATGATTTTATATTAGTACTATATACCTCCATCTATAATACTGATTTATATAAATAAATCTCATATTTATTAACAGGCTTATAGTCTAATTATTCAAAAATGGAATCTAATTCCTCAAAGCAGTAAAAAGAGAGAGAATTTTCTTGTAAAACCCTGTCAAATTTTCCAAAGGTAAAATCCTAAATATAATAATGAGAACTAATATTTAATGAGCACCATGTGCCAGACACTTTACGTTTGTTCTTCAGAAAAATGTTGTCGTGCAGGAATATTGTTTCCTAATTTTGCCAGTGGAGAAAAATAAGATTTTAGAAAATCTTCTTAAACTGGCTTCTAAATACATCTCAAATACTTAGTCAAACACCAAGTGAATTGATTTCTCTTTTGGAAAATCTTCAAATGGGAATTGGGTGGGGCATTAAATCATGAGAGATTCTCCCTAGAAGAGCTAGAGCAGGTTGTCAATAAATACCGATTTAATGATACCAAGTTTCACCACATGAGTTTGACTCTTGGTGAGACTAAAATGCAAAAATACCTTGTAGATAGATAAACTTCCCCTCAACCTGATTTACTATATTTCCTATCTTTTTTTCCCCACAATTTGCCTATGCTTCCTTCTACTTTTACACAAAAATTTTGCAAAAATCTTCCTTTGGTTGGACACTGACCCTGCAGGGTTTTAAATTTTGTTTTAATATAGTTATTATAGTATATAGGGCTCTAAAATCCACTTTGTGAATTAGCTCAATTAGTCCTCACAACAATCCTAACAGGTAGGTACTATGATCATACCCATTTTGTAGATGAGAAAAACGAGGATCAGAGAAATGGAATAACTTGCCCAGGCAGTGAGGGGTGGCGTCTAGATTTGAATCCAAGCAACCTGGCTCCAGAGTCTGTTCTGACAATGTCAGAGGAGTCACTCACATGCTTAGAGTTTCCTTTGACATTCAGATGCCCAAGGTGTGCACCTCACAGATGCTTCAGGGGGCTGTGGTGCCACAGGCACCATGATGTAACATGTGGCTCACCACTGCCTCTTTCTGTCTGTAACTTCTTGTCCTCGGTCAGCCAGGCATGGTTCACACTCAGCTTCACACTGGAGCTGTGCAAAATCCTGAAAACCGGCGTTATCACCATTACTATTATCACAATTTAAAAAATATTTGTGTTTCAGAAGTGTTTCTATAAACCTTTGTACCAATATCCATAATGAGATAAAGGGGGAAATTTAAAAATAAGGTCCATGATAAGGTGCTAGATAAAGAACAAACCATTAAAAAAAATAAAGGTCAAAAAGAACTTCTGAGAAGTGAGGTTGATTTCACTCTGAGGCTAACAACTTAAAAATAGCTGCTGAAAAGTAATTTCTACCACAATCGATTATCGTATGTATATATTATATTTACGTAATCCAAATGAACTCCTCACTAAGCCAATGAACAATGACTAAAATGCACTAGTCTAGGTACATGGAAATGAGTAAGTCACCCCAGAAGAACTGTCAGAGCTCCTCCACACATCCCTGCAGCAGCTGAGTGAGCCACTGCCCTCTTCAAGGCAGCATACACGGCCTTGCTGCACCCGTCCACACACAGGAGGTCAGGCAGCCGTGGTTCAGGGTCTATGGCCACCACTGTGTTTGGAAGACTAGACTCTCGAACTAGACCACTTTTGTTTTCCTGCCCTTCATTCTCTACTTTTTCCTTCATCGTAATGAACGCATTGACTTTGTGGCGAGGGCTTTAACCTCTGGATACTCAAAGTATGGTCTGTGGATCAGCATACATCAGCATCACCTGGCACCTGTTAGAAATGTACAGTCTTGGGCCCCCACTCAGAGCTGTTGAGTCAGAATCTGCATTTAACAGGATCCCAGGTAGTTTGTATGCTCATTAAAGTTTGAGAAGCACTGTTTAATCTTTCTGAACATCATATTTATCTTGCAAGGTTACTGTGAGAATTAAATGTATTCAAAGTGCCGGGCAAGTACTAGGTGCTAAATATGCTATCATCTTCCTTCACCTGGCACCTGGCACTGCCAGGCTTCTGTGCCCAGTCTCCACCTGCCTGAGCCCTTCTCCCTGCCTGGGCTGCTGAAGGTTGGCCTTAACTTGCTTACTCAGACCCTGCCCTTTAGCTGGTGCCCCAGACTGACCTCGGCGCTCTCCTTGGAGTCCCTGGCAGGCTGGCTGGGGCCTGTTGATATACTTCTCAGCGTTCCCTGCTGACCTAGACTGTCCCCAAGCCACACCTCTCTTGGCCGGTCCATTCTTGTGGACACCAAAAACCCTACAGCAGCAATTATTTTAGTCATGTTGCCATTGCTCCAAATGGCCTTGGAACTGCTCTTGGAATTTGCCTTCACAACCTCACATAGTGCTTTGGTGGCCCAGTGTAGGCATTCAGCTAAATATTCCTTGGGGCAATGAATGAAGACCAAGGATTTGCTTCATACTGAGCCACAGTATTAGGGTTTCTATCTCCTCTGCTTTTCCTTTTTCTTACTTTTCTTTGCCACCCAAAATGTGTGATGCAGAGGCTGAGATTTAATGTCAGGCAAGAAGAGAAGGCCAAGGGAAATGCCTGACCTGTTAGGATTCTAGACCTTAAGCCTCTATGCAAGGGAGCCCTTGAGACCCTGCACAGTCCAGCCCACTCTCTCTGATTCCTCACTGAGGCTTACGGCCAAACTGCCAGAAGATAATAAAGTATTCTGGTCCTGGCCTGGTCTTCTATACTTAGGTTACGGTCCAAGTCTCCTTCACTAGCCAGTACACTCATCTACCAGCTGCTTCAACTGCTCTGGCTGAAAGCTTCCACCTAGGGGAATATGTCACTCCTACTCTCACCTGGAGAAGCCAACGACAGGTGAATACAGGTGCACAGAAGCCCAGTCTCTTTGCCTTAAGGTGGACGACTCTGTAGTGCAACTTACAGTCCAGAGTCCCCATGGATCGGACCAAGGCTAGAATTTACCTGAGCCTGCATCCCTGCTCCACTCATTCTCCGGCCTACCCTACTTCCCTCACTCCCTTACTGTCTTGTGTCCAGGGCATCCCTCAATAAATTGTATGCACCCGAAACACTGTCTCAGGTTCTGCCTCCAGGGAACCTGAGCTAAGACAGTGCTCTTGGGATTTAGTGGAGAAGTAGCAGGACAAGGTTTCTGTGTTCAGGATCCCAGGTGCTCACCAAACATCATTTCAACATGACTTACACTGGGGTATCTGCCCTGCTCCCATCAGCCCACGGGGACCCCAGAGCCACATCCACGGAAGAGGGATGAGGCTCTGCAGCTGCACCACTGAAATGTTGGTCACTAGCTACAGATGGCTGCTGAGCACTTGAAATATGCTCAGCTAGTGCAACTGAAAAACTGAATAGCCCATTGTAAATATTATGAAATCCACACACAGGTCATTGAAAAGTTAGCTTCCAAATTGAGATGTGTTATATGTATAAAAAGCATACACTGTATTTTAAGATATAGTATTAAAAATGATGTAAAAGGTATCATTAATATTGTAAATATGGGTTACATGTTGAAATATTTTTATTTTGTTACATAAAATGTCAAAATCAATTTGATCTGTTTCTTCTTTTAAGATATGACTGCTAGAAAATGAAAAATTATATATGTAATAAGAATGCAATGATTTCATATATACTAAGAATCAATAACTGAGCCCCAAAGATATTGAAATGTCTCAGTTGCCCATATGTCCTCTTAAGAAACCCCCATGCCTCAGCCTGGCCAAGTAGCTCAGTTGGTTAGAGCATTGTCCTGATACCCCAAGGGTTTGTGTTTGATCCCTGGTCAGGACAGGGCACATACAAGAATCAGTCAATGAATGCACAAATAAGTAGAACAATAAATCGATGTCTCTCTCTCTCTCTCCCTTCCTCTCTCTCTAAAATCAATCAATAACATTTTTTTAACTTAAAAATAAAGAAACCCCCATGTTGCACGTAGGGTTCCCCAGAAACAGACACTGAAATGAGGACTAATGTGCAAAGCAATTATTAAGGAAGTACTCCCAGAAGAAGCTGGTAGGAAGTGGGGGAGGCAGGACAGGGAGGGGGAAGCCAGGCATGGGGTGATTTCAGCAGTCCTGCAATGGGTGGCTTCAGCCTGATCTAGGTGGAAAATTCTGGAGTATAAATTGTACTTTAGAAGTTGTCCCATCTCAGTGTGAGAAATATTGGTTTGCATAGTCCCTCACCTTGGTCACAGGCCTCCTTAGCAGGGTACATCAACACTCCTAGGTGCCTCCTGTTTCTTACCATACTAGGTAAAGCAGCTCTTATAGCCCCAAAATTAGTTCTCAGAAGAAGAGTTACAGGTACAGACCATTGAAGGCAAAAGCACACTGAAGCCGGGGGAAGAATGACCAGAAATAGTAAAGAAATTTGAGAATTCTGGGAAATGCATCAGCAGCATCCATTATATTCCATCATGGGAGGTCACCTGGGTACATCTGTTCCCTGCAGCCGGAATACTATATACACATCAGCAACCTTATGTTCTCTCTTCAGTTTATCTTATGGGCTTCAGGCTGTTCTCTACAGAGTTTCTTCTTTAGCCCATGAATTCAGGAGAACCCAGCCGGTAAGGGCTCCATAACCTGTAGCCAGCTTCAAATGAAGCAATTCAACTTATTTCTTTATACATATTGTTCACGTATGCTTTGCTTAAATTTTGGTCTCTACAGCTAAAAGAAAGACTTGAAAATTACTGTGATAGACCATGGTCAAAATGGGTGTATTAGTTTTGTAGTGCAGCATAACAAATTATTGAAAACTTAGGAGCTTGAAATAATACACTTTTAAAATTATAGTTGACATTCAATATTATATTAATTTCAGATGTACAACACAGTGATTCTACATTTATATGCCTTATGATTTGATCACGATGATGTGTCTAGTAACCATCTGCCATCACCCAAAGTTATTATTGATAACTTTGACTATATTCCCTGTGCCTATATACACCTTTTTATCTCACAGTTTTTGTAGATCAGAATTCCAGGCACAATAGCTCTGCCCTCTGTTCAGAGCCTCACAAGGCTCTGATCCAGGTGTTGATTGAGACTATGGTCTCATCAGAGGCTTGACTGGGGAAAGATCTCCTTCTAAGCTCCTTCAGGTTGTTGACAGAATTAATTTCCTTGCAGTTGTAGAACTGGGAGTCTGGGGTTTTTTTTGTTTGTTTTGTTTTTTTGAGCCTGTTTTCTTACTGGCTATCAGCAGGGGTTGCTCTAGAAGCCAATACAGGCTGCCCAAAGTTCCTTGCCAAGTGGCCCCCTCCATCGGCCCTTTCTTGACATGGCAGCTTATTACTTCAAGGCAGTAATGTCTTCTGCATATGCCTTGCATGCCAGCAAGACAGCTACATATGTACATAATAACATAATCATGGGAGTGATAGTCCATTGCCCTTATGTGATAGCCATATTCTATCAGGAATAAGTCCCACCCACACTCAGAAAGAGATTATGCAGGCCATTAAAATGGGGCCAAAGTAAGGTCTGTCCATCACAGTGGTTATGGAGGGAAAATCCTAGATAATAAAACCCTAATATGCAAATTGACAAAATGGCAGAACAACCGGTTGCTATGACGCACACTGACCACCAGGGGGCAGATGCTCAATGCAGAAACTGCCCCCTGGTGGTCAGTACACTCCCACAGGGGGAGCACCGCTCAGCCAGAAGCCAGGCTCACAGCTGGTGAGTGCAGGGGCAGTAGCGGGAGCCTCTCCCGCCTCCGCTGCAGGCTGGTGGTAAGGAGCGAGGGGTCCCAGACTGCGAGAGCCCCGGACTGTGAGAGGGATGTCTGCCTGCCAGCTTAGGATTGCAGGCAGACATCCCCCGAGGGGTCCTGGACTGTGAGAGCACAGGCTGGGCTGAGGGGTCCCCCTCACACCCCAGTGCATGAATTTTGTGCACTGGGCCTCTAAAAACAGGCCTAACGGTAAAAGATGCAAAAGCCTTGAGGTGTAACAGGAAGAATTGCTTCATTCCTAATTCTTTCATTTATACCAACCTGTCCTAAAGCAAGCAAGGAAGGTCTATCCTGTACCTACCCTGACTGATTTTGAACTTTTGCCTTATTTTCTGGCCTGTCATATTTGTGTGCATTTTGACAAGATAGTCTTACCTGTCTCTGAACCATTGGTTTAGTCTTGGGCTCTCCCTAGCTTGTTATGTAGCCTTGCCCTATCTCTGCATTCTTACAGCTATTGCCTCTGGTCCCACACTGATAACCTTTTTCAGTTAATTCCCTCCCTCAGTTTTCATATATTTGATCATAACTGTCATCTGGAAAAAGGCTAAAGCTCATGGGTCAAACATAACATAATTATTAAACAAGCAAATTTGGTTACATTTCTTTAGGTTAAGAAAAGCTTTTTGATTAATTGCACTTTGCCTTCATAAATTTGACATCATTTAGGTTTGGTTTTTTTTCAGCTTTGTGATTTTTTTTTAAACCTGTAGAATACCAGCTTTAGGGAATTTGGCTGGCATTACTAAAAATTGTGTTTTGCTGAAAGCGCATTTAGATTTAGAGCTCACATTTTATGTAAAATTTGGAGACTTTGATAATAGCTCCAATTTATTACCATTCTAAGATCTTAAAGTGGCATTATATTATACTTTATTTCACTGATGGAAACAGTTAATAGTAAATATTAGGGAATGAAACAGTAACATGTTATTCGCCCAGCATTATCAGAAAAACAAAACAAAACAAAACAAAACCAAGAATTCCCCAGAGAAACAAAAGGAATTTGAGAACTGAACATCATTTCAGAAAATGACCAATCAAGGATGGCAAGTATTTAGCACAGATGCCTCAACTCCTTCAGCTGCGCCCATGACCAACATCGTCAACCAATCACTGTGTTCTTCTGCTGAGTCTGAAGAGAGCTTGAGTTCTTCTCAATGCTAGGAAACCACCACTGATTTAGACAGGACTCTTCAGTTACAAGTAACAGGAATCAACTGTAGCCACCTTGAGTAAATAAGGAATTTCATACAAACATACAGAGTGTCCCCGAAAAGTGAAGAACAATAGTGCAGGGCAGCCCTGGGCACCAGGAACCAGAACGTCATCAGGACTGTGACCCTAATCTTTGCATGTTTCTGCTTGCTTGTCTCCCTTTTTCTCCCTGCAGTCGGGTTTTCTCTGTCTCCAATCTACTTGAGGTCAGATGGCCACTCATGTCTTATTCCAGGACAGTCCCCTATAGAGACTGTATCTGAATCTCAGCATCAAATTTCTGAGGGAGAGACGCTGAGTCACTGTGCTTGGGTCAGGCGACCACTCTTGGCCTCATCAGTCTTAATCAGAAAAGAAGTGACAGCATTTGAAAGAGCTACCTCGTGCCCACACCTGTGGAATGGGGAGCAGTCGCAGAGAGGGAGGGAGGGCTCACAGCCTGATCGGACAAGCCAGAGATGTTTTCCATTGCTATTACCAACCAGCAGGCAGTGCATAGGAGATGAAACATGTTCTCCTTAGGATCTAGACCCGTGCAGAACTTTTGGTGATTATAGAAATGTTCTAAATCTGCACTCTCCATTAGAATAGCCACGTGTCAGCTATTGAGCACTTGAAATGTGGCTGAGGGACTGAACTTTTCAGCTTATTTATTTTTAACCTATTTAAACGTAAATACCTGTACATAGCAAGTGGCCACCCTATTGGACCTTTAATCTAGGCTTTCCCATTTTAAAGATGAGGAAACTGAGCTCCCAGACACAACGACTTGGTAATACAAGTAGAGCTAAAAGCTTGGTCTCCTCTTGGTAAATTTTCCATCCTATTAGTAGGAATTGAGGCATCTGCATAAGTGATTTTCCCAGATTAGTTCAAATTTGCCATTTTAAATGTCCAAACCTAGCCATTCTTGGATGTAAAGTTTTCTGAAATGGATTGCACCTTTCCCTACCTTGGAGAAAAAGAAAAGCCATGTGGCCATACTGTAGCCTTTTCTTAGTAACATAAAACTGTAATTGTGAACCTCATTTGTATTTCTTGGTTATAATAATGAGGTCCTCAGAGCAGGGCCTAGTGAAGCTTACAGGGCTGTCTTCCCCATTCTTATGTCTCTACAGCTGGGAGTTGACTCAGCCGCTTCCTCTCTCCTTGTCATGTCTTAATGTGGTAGCTTCTGACAGCATCCCAGCTCTCTTCGCCAGCTCAGCACTCAACCAAGTGCAGGGGCTTGATCCATCAGTGGCTTAATTTCACCGACAATTCTAAACCTTCAGGTCTGGGAGAGTTTCACAACTGAGTCAGGTACATAGGTTTTGTACAGAATTTCCCACAATCCAGTTTTCTCTTAAAGGTCAATAATGATGCAAGCCTCCTCAACGCTGAGTGCAGAATAAAAGGTACGATAGTTTATTTTACTTTAATGGTGCCACTCTGGATATGTCAATATTGCAAAGTCTAGGGTACCAAGGCATAATTGGATTGTACACAAAACATTTTGAGAAATAAGACAGAAACTAGATGTGGCTTAAATACTTAAATTTTTATTTTAGGTTATTTTCCCGAGCTGTGTCTCTGTAGAGTATTCTCAGGTCATGGGATAGGAAGTTTTATGAGTCTTTTGAGGATATGAAAAAAAACCCAGAGTGAATTTTAAAGTATTAAAAGAAATCATAATACATTCATTTCAGTACTCTTCACTTATCTACAGACCAGATTTGCAGTAAGTGTATCTATTCAAAATATATCTAAGTGCATGGGAGCCAGAAAGGCCCCAAAGCCAGGGGAATAGTTGTCTCAGAGCCCACGCATTAGAGCCGTGGCCTGGAGCCAGGGGAAACAGGCACTCTGGTGGCTGCAGCCCAGGTCTCCTGCTCCACCCCTGGAGCCCCACAGAAGGTGTGTGAGAAGGGTGGTTCAGGAGCAAATCTGAGTTCTGCTTCCTGGACCACCAAAAAAAAACAAAACAAAAAAAAACAGCCAATAAATGACTGTGCACTCTATTCACCACCCCTGGGAGGAATAGAACCCATTTTAGAAATATTTCCCTTACACGATTAAAATGTTGGGTTCTTTTGGTGTCTGTGAAGGTAGCTTTCAGTTTGCTTGAAAAGCTCTTTATGTAAAGGCACCGCCAGCAGACAGGTGTTCTGTAGTTTTATTTGGCCTCCTGGAACAGTTGGAGGATTTACTCACGGGGAGCACTCGTTTTGCCTATACGCTGCTGTAGAAAACATCTTTGCTAACACGTTCATGGGTCCGGTGGTTATTTATAGCCAAGTTTTGATTATCCGCTAGGCAGGTTCCTGGCACGGTTTTCAGCCCTCTGTTTGCCTTTCTCGCCTCCCACCGACACAGGCTTGCTGAAGCTTGTAGCAACTTAGAATTTCCCCTGAGTCATAGCTCCCCTGTCCCCAGTGCGAGCTCAGCCACCCTCCACCCCGAGATGTCTACACCCCAAACAGAAACCTACCTTTCCCAGCAACAGTATTAAGTCCCCAGAGAGAAGAACTTGGGTCCCTGCACTGAGGCTGCAGGCATAGTGTGCGGGGTAGGGCGGGGCTGAAGGCTGGAGAGGGGTCACTAACCAGAGCAGGATGGGATATTCAATAGCTTCCCATCTCTACTCACAGGGTGGCATCATTTTATTGTTTGAAGTGTGATGTGTTCCCTAGACATGCGACACACCCTCCCTTCCTCAAATTCCAGGTGAGTACAAAAACCCATTCCTGAGTCCCATCAGAATTTCTTCTTTTCTGCTGCACTTGGGGCCTCGGTGAAAGTGGCCCTGATGCTTATCTGTCCTGAGGGATATCATCTAGGTCTCCTCACTCCTGAGCCAGAGCAGTCTCCACACTAGCTTGGTTCTGGACCTGGGAGATCCGCTGCCTAGGCCTCAGCCCCAGAGATTCTGGTTGTAATTGTCTGAGGTAAAGCCTGGATGCTGGGATTTTCAAACACTCCCCCAGCGTCCCCCAAAGTGATTCTAATGTGCAGCCAAGGCTGAGAACGGCGGCCTTAGAGCCTCAGTTGGCTCACAGCTATTGTGAGTGGGACTCTTTAATTGTACAGCTGTGGCTCTGCTGACTTAGAATAAATGCTTGAGTAGGAAGGGGAGATGTGCACACACAGAGAACAATTCAGGAGCCATTGCACATCCCAGGGTCAACATTTCATTCGCTCATTCACTCAACAAACATTTACTGAGGGCTGCTACCAGGATGGGTGGATGCAAAAATGCACGGTGAGGTCACTAAGCTCAAGGTCATAATCATTCCCTGGAAAAAGCATTTGAACATGTCTCTGGACCTCCAGAGTCCCCCACAAAGATAGTCCATTCTAGCCCTTCCTCCATCCTTCTCTATGCCTAGTTAGTGACTCATAATCCCCCTCCATTTGCAGAAGATTTGATGGAACATAGGTAATCCTGGTGCCTATAGTCTGTGGTTGCTCTTCAGAATGCAGTTGCTGGAATTAAGACAGTTATCTCTGCTAATAAAATTCACTTTTTAAGTGCAGAGTTATAAATACATATGCAGCCTGCATATTCGAGGAGGCATGTAGGAGGAAACGCAGAGCTGTAGGGCCCTTCTAGAACAGATGCCACTCCCTGGCACCTGCACATACATAACTTTCCTGATACCCCCAAATAAGGCTTGTTTTCAGGGTTTTCTTATAACAAAGGATTTACTGTAAACAGCCCTAGTGAGAGAATCAGAAAATAGCATCCTTAACACTTGTATTCTTTCTTTCCTCGGGCCCTCAAGTGGGTTCGCAGCCATCAGCTTTCCTTCTCCCAGGGGCAAACTGGTCCCTCAGTCTCTAAGGAAACTGGGGTGGCATTAACTGGGATGTAAAACAACTGCTGAATGGAGATCAGGAAGATGAGCAGCAGGAAGGGGGGATGGCGACCTTGTACATTTGAACCCTGCAAATAAGTGCATTAAATCTAGGATGTGCTTGGGGTGCTGGTGAGGCATATAAAGAAGCAGCAGACAAATAAATCTGGCTGGTTACTGGGAGGAGAAGAGCTAATGGAAAAATTTCCTAAAAGGAGCTTTAACTTTTTACTGAATGCCGTAACACTATAAATTACTAATGGGCTGACTGTAATTTTACAATTTAGCCTGGCATTTGAATTGCTTGCAGGAGATTGTACCTTGTGGGTAATCACAGGTATGCATGGTGAATGTCATGTAACATATTCCTTTAAAATATATAGCTAGCTACTTTGGTAACAAATGTGTTTATTTGCAAAGAAATTAGGATTATGGTGTGATACAGCATGTAGCAGGCCCTGCTGGTTGTCCAAAGAGCTTTTTCCTTTTAGTGAAGCATTGATTTGGGGCGTTAGGGTTGAGTTTCAATCCTCCTCCAGGTGACACAGTTGCGTGACTTTCCCCTACCCTCCTGCATGAAAGGGAACTCCTAAGGGACCTAAGCCAAGCCCAGTGGCCTGGTCCCCTTTGTGGGGGCTGGTTTCAGAGTAGGTGTGCTGGAAGGCCTCCTGCCACCATAGTACCACCACTGTTTCCTTCCAAGTCTAGGATCATGCTTCCTAGAGTCACTGTCCCTGTCCTGTTCCAGATAATTGCTCACAAGAGGGCAAAATTTGCAAAGAGGCTGGTGTTATTTCCTCTAGAGATGGTGGTAGCTGTATAGGTAAGCAGTTGAGAGATTCCTAGCAGTTTCCTGGCACAAACTTGAGGAATTACACACTAAGGTGTTTCAGACTAAGCTCATTGAGGGTCAACTCCTCTGATCTTCAAGGATAGGGTTTTTTTGTTTGTTTTTTTTTTTAATTTTTTAAAATTGATTTTAGAGAGGAAATGAGAGGGAGAGAGAGAGATAGAAACATCAATGATGAGAGAGAATCATTGATCGGCTGCCTCCTGCATGCCTCCTACTGGGGATTGACCTGCAGCCCAGGCATGTGCCCTTGACTGGAATCAAACCCCGGACGCTTCATTTCGCAGGCTGATGCTCTATCCACTGAGCCAAGCAGCTAGGGGTAGAGTTTTTGAATTCGCTTGGCTCTCCCAGAACGCGTGTATGCCCCCAATTCTGTGTTCAGTTCTTTATACCAAACATGCATAGAGTGGCTTTAGTTTTCCATCCTAAACCCTGACTGATACAGTAGCACATGGCCCAGTTCTGGCCAATAGGCTAGAGGGCTTCTCCTTACTCCTGAAAAGGAGACTCTGGGAGAGACAGCTCCTGTCTGCCTCTGGACGACGTGGCATTTGGATGAGATGCGTGGTACAGCTGTCACGATTTGTTGCCAGCCTAAAATAGAGCCCATACGCAAGTAGAAGGCAAAGCCAAGAGAAATGCCCAGAAAAAAAAAAAAAAAAAAGCTGGAGGCCTGAGGTACTTGCAGCCAATGGCCTTCTAATAGGTGCAGGCTCATTCCTTAAAGAAGCAAACTTAGGATAGCTTGACGTTGTCTGACATGGTTTCAGAGGATGAGGCATTATATAGTGATTCACACCTATTCTCCATCCTTTCCTTTTTACACTCTGCCCTCTGGGCAAATGAGTACCCTGATAATCTGTCTCAAATGTACCACACACCTTTGAAATAGCTATGTGAGTTACTGTTTTGCATTGGCAGATGTGTCTACAATATTATTGCACCTCTTATCTTTCTCCAAACTCCAGTTATACTTTAAATACTCTTACATTGCCAAAGCATTAGTACAATTGCTCATTTTGAATTTCTTCTTGTTCTACAGAAACATAGGAAGTCCTTACTTTGCATGGTAGTGCAAGAGCAGAAACATGACCATGCAAATTAAAACTGTGCAAAGCAATCTTAATAGTCAATGGGAAAAATTACAACTGTTGCATAAAAATTTTTGCTACAATATTAAAAATTCTTCTTTTCATAAATGTACAGTGATAGTTTTAAAAAAAACACAGGGTTTTACTCTTTAAAAAAATGTGTTTTTTAATTGATTTCAGAGAGAGGAAGGGAGACGGAGAGATAGAAACATCAATGATGAGAATCACTGATCAGTTGACTCCTGCATGCCCCCTACTGGCGATTGAGCCCATAATCTGGGCATGTGCCTTGACCAATAATGAAACCTTGACTTCCTGGTTCATGAGTTGATTCTCAACCAATGAGCCACATGGGCCAGGCTGTGTTGTTGTTGTTGTTGTTTTTAATGGACACGCCCAAACTATTGTACTTATTGTGATTAATAACATGCTTGGTCCTGGCCAGGTGGCTCGGTTGGTAGGAGCGTCATCCCCTACACCAAAAAAAGGTTGTGGATTCGATTCCTGGTCAGGGCACATACCTAGGTTGCAGGTTTGATCCCTGGTTGGGGTGTGAATGGGAGGGGCCAATCGATGTGCTTTGTTTTGTTTTCTCTCTCTCTCTCTCTCTCTCTCTCTCTCTCTCTCTCTCTCTCTCTCCCCCCCTTCCTCTTTCTCTAAAAATCAATGAAAACAAATGTAAATCCTTGAGTAAGGATTTAAAATAATCTATATATACAAAAGGGTAAGCAACCATCAGACTGCCCCAACAGTCCGGTAGGTATGATGGGCACTGACCACCAGGGGGCAGATGCTCAATGCAGGAGCTGCCAAGCTGCAGTGACTTGGCAGTGGCAGCTCTCAGGTGATGAACCCAGAAAGGAGGGAGCCCGATTTCTGCAGGTCTGTGCAATTCCACCTTCAGCCGTGGGTTATGCTGTTGCTGGGGCACTGTTTACTGCCGAGCTGCGGTGACCGCAGATGTCCTTCCAGCAGCGGTGCTGCCCTAGGTGCGGCAGGCCTGGGAAGGGCCGCAGGAGTTTGGCTCCAGGGCGTGTCCAGCCCTCTCTCCCAGTCCCACCCCGTTGGCCACCTTTGAATTAATTTCCTTTCAATGTGCACGAATCCGTGCACCGGGCCACTCGTAATAAATAATATGCTTGGACTTCTTCCTACAATCTTATTTGAGTTTCCTATTTATCCTACATTTTTTTAAAAATATATTTTATTGATTTTTTACAGAGAAGAAGGGAGAGGGATAGAGAGCTAGAAACATCGATGAGGGAGATCGATCAGCTGCCTCCTGCACGCCCCCCAGTGGGGATGTGCCTGCAACGAAGGTACATGCCCTTGACCGGAATCGAACCCGGGACCCTTGAGTCCGCAGGCCGACGCTCTATCCACTGAGCCAAACCGGTTCGGCTATTTATCCTACTTTTAATTTGCTTTTTTATTCCTTCTTTATTGCCTGCTGATCCAGTAACTAAGTTTTCTCTAGGTCACTTCCCCCCCACATCCCTTCTGCAGTTGTGGAAGCTACACACTCTATTTCTCTTATTTTGGTGAATATCCTTCAAAGTTTAACATGCATATCCATAATGAACTCTGTCATATTCAAGATCTTTTTTAATTATTAAGTTTATTAGGTGATATTGGTTAATAACATTATATAAATTTCAGGTGTACATTATAATTTGACATCTATGTACTCTATTTCATGCTCACCATCCAAAGTCTGGTTTCTTTCCCTTACCATATATTTGACCCACTTCACCCTCTCCCCTCCCCTTCTGGTAACTACCATTCTGTTGTCTGTATCTATGAGTTCGTTTTTATTTTGTTCATGTTATTTTTTGTTTTATATTGCATATAAGTAAAATCCAATGTTTTGGGTCCTTTTCTGTCTGACTTATTTCACTTAACATAATACTCTCAAGATCCATCCACGTTGTCACAAATGGTAATATTTCATCTTTTTAATGTAGTAATCTTTTAAAGAGCCTTCTAAAGTTGGGATAATTCCCTGGTTACAGATGCCACCTCCCCAGCATAAAATTGAATTCAGAACTCTAATTTCCTGCCTCCGTTGCAGCTGGGAGGCAGGCCTATGACATAGGCTCTGCTAATTAAGAAGCACGGTGGAAATGTGAGGATACAAACCATGCAGTCAGCTTCCATTTTCCTGGTGCAGGTAGATCCAGTTTGTGGAGGTGGCAGTGGTTGCAAGGTCAAGTTTCTGACAGAATTGGAATTGATGTTGATAATAGGAGTAGATGAAGAAAAGTTGAGCTCCTGGCATTTGATACTTGATGGGAGCAGCAGCAGTTTATGTTCTGTTGCATGGCCTAGGGCACTTTTTTCTAGAAGCTTAACCCAAGCTGGGGTTTTTTTCAACTCTCCCAATAACTCTGGGAGTTGTTGAATATCAATGTAAGAAACTCTTGCTTCAATTCTATTCTTTGCAACAACAAACCTTAGCCAATAAAATAACTTGTCAGAATCCAAAGTTAAGGAATATCTCACTTAATAAAAGGAGTCTCTTCACTAACTCAAAACTCCCTTCTGCCATCAGCTAATGTATTTTTAATGGCTAATATTTTAATTTCACTTGGTTTTAAAATTCCAGAATACTGGCACATTAAGAAATACTACTGATTTGCCTGGCCAGCATGGCTCAGTGGTTGAGTATCAACCAATGAACCAGGAGGTTGTGTTTTAATTCCTGATCAGGGCACATGCCCAGTTTGTGGGCTCAATCCTTAGCGGAGGGTGTGCAAGAGGCAGCCGATCAATGATTCACTCTTATCATTGATGTTTCTATCTTTCTCTCCCTCTCCTTTCCTCTCTGAAATCAATAAAAATATATTTTAAGAAATACTACTGACTTATATTAACCAAGATATTTATTTATGTATTATTTACTTATCCTTCTGCAATCTCACTTATTCCTTTAGGGTTCAGCTTTTTTTTTTTTTTCTTTTTGGAGTATGTTCTCTAGTATTTCTTTTAATGAGCACCTGTAAGTTCTAAAGTTTGTAAATGTGTTTATTTTGTTCTTTCTCTTGAAAGATTGTTTAGCTAGGTATAAAATTTTAGTTTCTCAGTTATGGACTATTAATACTTTGGATATAGTTTCCATTGTCTTCTGTCACCTATCGCTGCTGATAAATCTGCTGACAGGATGACTGTCAGGTCTTTCAGGGTAATTTACTTTTCTCAGTAGTAACTTTTAAAATTTTCTTACTGTGTTTGGTATTTTGTAATGTCACTACGATGTACAGGTTTCAATGAAAACAATTTAGTCTGTTTGAGCCTTAGCATCTTCCTTTGACCAGATAACTCATGTTCTTTTCCAAGTCTGAAAAATTCTCACACATCATCTCTATGGATGTTGTTTTTGCTTCATACTCTATTTTCTCTCCTCCAGAAACTCTTTTAGATGTATATCAGGTCTTCTAATACTATCCTCTAGGTTTCTGAACTTATCTTTGCTGCTTTGGCAGTTTTGTGTATGCATTTCCATGTATTTCAGGCTCTCCATAAAAATAATTTTTATAATGTAGGGATTATTTCACTCAGAAGTCATCAATAGTTGTCTATTTCTTACCACCTAAGTTACTCTTCTAGCTTTTAAGGCCCTCATGCATTCAGACACCCTGCCAGTGATTAGTTGGGTAACTACAGGCACACAACTTCTTTGAGCCAGAGTTTCCTAACACAAAGAACTTATTGAGATTATTAAAAAAACTTAAGAGTTAAAGCATATAAGGTGCTGACAAGTACACAACACAGTAAATAACATTTGGAGTGGTGCCCTAGCTCACAGAAATTTCCCTGGTGGTCACCTATATGACATCTTTCCTCCCACCATTTTAGACATTAATTCTGAGTGGAAGTTATCAATTCCTTGGTGGTTGTGATTGGCTGAGGCATGGACACATGAGCCTAGTCCAACTGAGACTTTTAAAATTTGAAGTTTCCTTTATGACTGCGGAGTACTTAAAAAGTGAGTAGAACTGCTGGTTGTACTAAGGGAGAAAGTGACATTTAGAAAAGTGGGGAGGAACAATAAGGGTGGGAGAGATATTATTAACACCATTCAAGTGCCTGGCCTCATTAGCTTTGACGATGTGGGACTTTTCAATACCATAGATTCCTTTAACATTTGAATAGTTTATAATAAGCAGAAATACCTTTTAATATTTTAAAATATCAGAATTTGAAGATGAATCTTCTTTCATTTTATTGCTTAATTATATAGATTTCTTATTCCTGTATTTCAGAATGGTTGATAGCCTTTCTCCAGCTATGGAAATGCAGCTGCAATACTAAATTTGAATGGTTCTGCAGAGTTCCCACAACCTTTCATAGTATTATCTTATTTGATTTGGTGAGATGAGTAGTCTAGGTAATGTTAAGCTTAGTTTCTATACTAGTAAATGGTTAATTTATGATGCAAACTGTGTTCAGAGTGTGAAGGGTGAGAACCTGGCTAGGTATTAAGTAAGCATCGTCAATCAGGAGAGCTCAAAGAATACTACTGGCAAGGTTGTCAGAGACGGTACATTATAAGTCATGTTTTAAAAATATACTTTTATTGATTTCAGAGAGGGAGAGACAGAAACATCAATGATAAGAATCATTGATTGGTTGCCTCCTGCACGCCCCACACTGGGGATGGAGCCTGAAACCCAGGCATGTGCCCTGATCTTGAATCGAACCTTGACCTTCTGGTTCATAGGTTGCCGCTCAACCACTGAGCCATGTCGGCCAGACCAAATCATTTTCAATAATTATTGTTCATTAGAAAATTTCAGAAGAACTCTTAAAAGTTTCACTAACTCAATCATAAAATCCAGTAAAATGCTCTTGTGTTTTTCCAAAAGTTAATCTTCGCCATGTTCCTAATCAAGTTCCTGTTGTGCTTCAAAATTCAAGAACTTTTATTTAACCCAGAGGAGAGATAATTGGGGGTGGGACCAGGGAGAGAGGAATGTATTAATTCCTGCCCAGACATCCACAGTGCTTAACAGGCTCATGTATGAAATGGGTAAATCCTTACACTCTTTGACTAAGAGAACTTAATTAGTTAGAGCACATGGGAAATTTTCACAAGGTAACTGATAATCACAAAGTACTCTAGTAAAAGTACTCTAGTTTTGGAGATGTCAAATGCTTTCACATGAACTCTTTTACCCTCAGTGAACTGGTAAGTAGAGACTGAGTAACAATTAGTATACATACCTATTTCATCTGCTGCAATTGATGAAGAGAGAGATGTACTCAAAATAATGTGATGCGAGAATATTTCGACTTTTCTTTTTTAAAATAATTTTTATTTAAATGCATACAAAGGTAATATTCCAACTTCATAAGCTGTTAACTTTAGCATTCATACAGCATTTCATTCATTTGAAAGTAATCTGTGGACTTGATTTCCTCACTTCTCAAGAATTCCCAATTATGCACAGACTTTGGAGGGGGAGGGGGGGAAATCAAAGCAAATTGCAAATGAAATGAGTTACTCATAGACAAATAATTTCAAAGACAAATTCTTAAAAATCCTTTCACTTTTCCAATTATATTTATTTATTTATATATTTCTAAATATATTTTTTGTTGTTGACCGCATTACATCTTTTTTAACTTCATCCTGATTGTTACCTCCCAGCTATGAGAATCCCTCCATTTTAAGTAGAACGCATAATTTATGATGGGGAACGTAATTTTAGATAAGAAATTGTTTCGATAGAATCATTTTGCACTCTGATATTTTCATTTTTTTATGTTAAAAAATGTTAAAAGATAAACTTTTTTGTTATAACTACAGCATTGCAATATACTGACAGTCCTGGCATGGGTCCCTCGTTCTCATGACTGCCATTAGACTCAAATCGATCCTCTGAATAGTCTGTCTCAAGAGACACAAACGATGTAGGGAACAAGGGACTTTTAAAAACCGAGCCTGACGTCACACATTCGTGTCTTAACCATCTGTACCTTTTTTATTAACCAGGGGCTGGCGCTGCCCAGGCGGACAGACACAGGCGCACAACAGTCTTCTCCCACACAAGCCGGGAATGGTAACAGTGTGCGGCTGCCGAAGAAAAGCCGTGTCAGAGCTGTGGGGTGGCGTGGGGGTGTGCGTAGCAGGGTGAGGGAGCCATTCCTCTTCTACATCCAAAGGTGCTATTCATTGGAAAGCAGGCACATCCTTTGATTTCTCTCGAGTGGGAGGCAAAACCTTTCAGATGCGAAAAGAAGAAAGAAAAAAGAATCAAGCCTGGCAGGGGGACTTTGGAGAGAAGCACAGCCTTGCTTCGGATTGGGACGGCGGGCAGAGAAAGGCTCGGGCGTCTACAACCTGTTTGGCTGCAAAGATGCCGCTTTCCGCCCGAGTTCCAACATCCGCCACCTCCCACAAGGTTGCAGCCCGGCGTCACCTCTCGCCTTTCCGCACCTCCTCCAACCTCCCCAATTCGAGGCGTGTGTGCAGGTGAAGGCATTCCTTCTTCGCCGTGCAAGATCCGGCTCGTTCATGCTCCCCCTCCCCCGCTCCCTTTGGCCCTGTCCGCCACCCCCGGGAGGGCAGCAGCCTCCCGGGGACCACCTCTCACCCCACTCCCTCGGCTCTTTCATCCTCTCCAAGCCCAGGGCGCATTCCCACTCTCCCTCCACTGGCGAGTCCGGTTTGCTCCCCAAACCCTAGAAGCGCTTCCAGGAAGGCGGCAGCCTCCAGGTGCCCAGCACTCACGCCCCTTCCGGCCTCTCACCCCGTACCTTCGACCTTCCCGGCTTTGGGGAGCGTCTGCACTCCACCTCCACGTGCAAGCCGGGGGCTAGCGAGCACCTTCCCGGTAACCCCCCACCACCTCCAGCCTCGGGCTCCGCCCACCGAGCCCCGGGCGCGCGCCAAGGAGCACCTGGCCGCCCCTCCCCCGGCGCCGCTCCCGCCCCCTCCCCGCCCCGCGCGCGCCCGTGCTCCGCGCCCACTCCTCGCGGTTTCCTCCTCCCCGCCCCCTCCCTCTCCGGGAGGCGGGGGGCGGCCCCCGGCGGGCGCGGCGGCGTGGCCAATGGGCGCCCGGCTTACTCTGGCCTCTCCCCCGCACGGCCGCCAATCGCGGCGGGCGGTGGTGGTAATATTGTGGAGTGGAGTTTGGATGCCGCCGCTGCCGCGGGCTGGAACGGCGCGGCGCGGGGGCTGCCAGGGTATTTCGGGAAGGGGGCGTGAGGCGGCGGCGGCTGCGGCGGCGGCTGCGTGTGCGGGCAGCTCAGGGCAAGAGAAAGAAAGGAAGGAAGAGGGCGGGGAGTCCTCCGAGGAGGAGGCGGGACCGGCCGGGATCCTCACCTCTCGGTAGCGGCGGCAGGCGGCTCGGGAGGCGGTGCCGCCCCCTCCCGCGGACCCCGGAGCGCAGCCGGCCGCCGACCCGCCGGCCCCGGGCAGCGGCCGAGGCTACTGGGGCGGCGGCGGCCGCGGCGACCGCCATGGCGTTCCTCAAACTCCGTGACCAGGTAGGTAAGGGGCGGCGGGGCGGGATCGCGCCGACCGGGGAGGGAGGGACGGAGGAAGGAAGGGGGGGCGAGCGGGCCAGCGGTGCGGGCCGCCTGGGCGCCCTCTCGGCGGCGTGGCTGCGAGGGAGGCTGGGTGCCGCCCCGGCGACGGGCGAGCGGCGGGCGAGCCCCCGGGGGCCGCGGGCGACCCTCCTGTCAGCGAAGCCCGGGCCGGGGGAAGCCCACGTGCCGCTGGGGGGCTCGCCGCCGCCGCCGCCGCCGCCGCCGCCAGAGGGGCGGGTCCCGCGCTCACCGCCTGGGCGCCCGCGTCCGGCGCGCTGCCGGGTGTGCGCCTTCCTGCCAGGTGAGGCTCGGGCCTAACAGGTGGCTGCCCGCCGCCGGGCGGGAGCGGTGCTGGCGGCCGTGACCCGGGGTCACGACCTTGCTCGCCCGTTTGCCTCGCCGGAGAGTGCGAGGCTCACTCCCTCCGGGTCAGAGGCGGTTGGTTTTTGCTTATTCAGGGTGCAAGTTGCCAGGCTTTTCTTTTGACATCTTGTGC
The DNA here is from genome assembly GCF_014108235.1 of Myotis myotis. Lineage (NCBI taxonomy): Eukaryota > Metazoa > Chordata > Mammalia > Chiroptera > Vespertilionidae > Myotis > Myotis myotis. The sequence continues at coordinate 34,751,604 of NW_023416317.1, read as the reverse complement.
ACCATCTTGGCTACTTTTCTTGACTTGGGAAGAGCCGGTCCAAGAATGTCTGAAGTGCCGAAAAGAGGAGTGACTCTCTCGGACTGAAAAAATACCTTGTGTCTAGCAACGCAATTGTAACTGTATCGGGATGGTTTGTGCACCTGCAAACACGGAAAGATGGGTAACAAGGCTTCCAGGCCATGCGGCAGTTTCCAGGCATATCTCGCCTTTAAGGAAAGAAAAAAAAAAAAGGAAATTAACGTGAAATTTAACGAGTCGCAATTTAACGACTTACTCGTGCCGAACATTTGTTTTTACCATTTGTTTTTCTGAACAGAAGCTATTGAACAGATATAAAGGGAAAGTAACTTGCATGCATTGGGAAACGATTCCGAAAGTTTTTACCCTTGTTGTAAAAACAATGGGGAAAACTTTAGATGTGTTTTTTAATATTGTCTGTTTGTGAATATTGTACCTGAAATTCGGAATCTAAGTAGGATCGTGAATTCTTATTTCATAGTGAGTCTTATTTTATATGTAGGCAGTCACAGTGAATTCTATTTTATGCCTAGGCTGATGACTGAACTTAGGTGGAGGGTTTTAACTTTAACATCATCAGGACATGCATGGTACTTTGAAAAACTCTACTGTTTAGTCAAGTTTATACATTGTATTTCAAATTATGCAACTGCATTGTCCAATATGATAGCCACTAGCCACATGTGGCAATTTAAATTAATTAAAATAATTATTCTAGCCACATTTCAAGTCCTCAGTAGCCACATGTGACAATGGATCATGTGTTGGACAGCACAGATAAAGAATTATATCATCAGAAAGTCCTATGGGACAGCACTGTTAAAGAATACAAGATAAACCACAATTAAAGCATAAATCAATTCCTGCTAATTCCTGTACAGTTAGCTCACCTTATACTCTTGATGGTGTGAAACTCAAGATCATGTTCTCCACTAATCTTTATCAATCGTAATGGCACTTTGTGCTTCCATAAGTTATAGTTGAGGTAATACTTTATTTTTTGTTTTGTTCCTAGTCTTAACACTTTTGAAAAAGTTTGAATCGTTGCATACATTAGAAATTTGGTGAGCTTTGAGGAGAGCATCCCATTTTATTCACCATCAGGTTGAAACTAAACAGGATTGTGTTTTCAGGCAGACATAAAGTCCAGTTATACCCTTTGCATTTGTGTGTTTAGGAATTGCAATTATGAAGCAATTGTGATGCTACTCCAGTTTTATATAGTGCCTGCTAATACTCAGTTGTAGTGATGTGTGAAATGTCACCTGTAAACTTGAGGATACTTGGACAAGTTAATGACGTGGCATGGCTCAAAGGGGGTCGAACATTGAGGTTTACCTCTGACTATTAAGTAATTGGCTCATCTGGTCTCTCTTTTGGAAGACTTTGAGAAGTGAGTTTGTTTTTTGTCTAAGGGGAATAGCTTTCAGAACTCATCTTATATGTTGATATTTTATTAGCTTTAGATATGATGGTAAAAATAAATTGGAATACAAGCACTGTTTCAACATTTCCCATCTATAGGAGTAGCAGTTATTTTCTTTGGAGGAGAGATCTGGAGAAGTACACAGAAATAAAACTGGAAAGTACTTGACACAGCATTTAGCTCGCATCCTCATTATACTTGAGATAGGAAGTAGTAGAATCTATATTTCTATGTTATTTCCATATTCACCTTGTGTTTTGTTTTCTTCTAGCTTTATAAATATGGTCTAATACACAGAAGCTATAAATTCGTAGGAGTTGTTTTCCTTTGTGCACATAAGCATGGGGGGGGGGCGTGTTCTAGATGGCTTTAAACATAAAATCAGAGTCAAGCAGTATGTTTTCTTATCCAATCAATAATCTGAATAAAACAGTGTCCCTCATTTTGTGCCAACACCTAATATGGGGATAAGAAGTTACTGTACTATTTTCTGATAGTAAGTGAAAGTAATTTTTAATTGTAAATGAAATGGAAAGTGTTTTCTGTTTGTAGTAGAAACATAAACTTTTCCCTAGATTGTTTTCTCATTCAACTGTTTATATAGCGTGAATTTGTAAAACTTATAGGGTGGTATTTAACATGTCACTTTCAAGATTTTTGTCTTTGCATAACATTTTTTAAATTTTATTTTCCAGCCTTATTGAAATATTGGCATGTAAGTTTAAGGTGTACAACATGATCATTTGATATTTGTATATATTGTGAAATGATTACCACAATAAGGCTAGTTAACACCTCTGTTCCCTCACACAATTACCACTTTCTTTGTGAGTGGAGATAACATTTAAATATATATTACAGTATGTAATATTACATACTGTATGACATATGACAGTATGTCACTATGCTATACATTAGACCTCCAGAACTTATTTGTCTTATAGCTGGAAATTTGTACCTTTTGACCAATTCATGATTACATTTTATCAGTAGTGATTCATAGTATACCCTAATAGGAAAGGTAGATGGTCTTTGTTTAGATCAGGGATAACATACAACTGGGAAACTAAATGGCAAGTGACTTGAGGCTTTAGTATCTGAAAGACAGAAGTAGTGGAGATCATGGCAAATAGGACCAGGTGTGTTAGTTGCTGCTCAGCTCTGGGCCACTGTTGGTGTGCAGATTGCCTAATATTTTTAGAACTCCAGTTTGTTTTTTAGGAAGCCAGAATTCTGTATTCTGATGAAAAATATATTGATAAATATTGGCAAGTTGGTAGTTTTCATTGACAACACTCTAAAGCTCTGATTTTAAAAGGAGGCTAGTAGAAAACCAGTTTACTAGTATAACCGCTACTTTAGATCAGTTTGAGAAAACAAACTACAAAATAAGATTCCTATTAAAAAATAGTTTTAAGTTATAATAGCCCAAATGGTCATGAACATTTAAAAATTGAGATAATTTGTATAACATAAAATTCACTCTTTTTAAGTGTAGTTTTTAGTATATTCACAAAGTTGTGTAACCATTACCAGTATTTAATTCCAGAACATTGTTATCACTCCAAAAAGCTATTAACAGTCACTCCTCATTTCCTCTTCCCCCCTTAGGCTCTGAAGCCATTAATCTACTTTCTGTCTCTATGAATTTGCCTATTTTGGATATTTCATATAAATTGAATCATATAATATTTGGTCTTCCATTAATGACTTATTCCACTTAGCATAATATTTTAAGGTTCACCATGTTGTAGCATGAATCAGTTGGTCATAAACTTTTATCTTATGTTTCTAAAAAATAGTTTTTACACTTTTATGTTGTGTTACTGCTGCCTAGAGTGTGCATATATATAATCTGTGATGTTTGTTTCTATTTTCTGAGTTTGTTTTATAACTTTGTTTGCAGTAGTGCTAAAGGATAATAGCTTTTATACTTGCATTGTTTTTGTGAAATGTTAATGGTCAGTAGGTAAGGATTCTTGTTATGTTGAAGGGTTTGTTTTTTTTAAACAAGGTTGGCATATATCAATTAGTAGATATTGGATGGATGAGAATAATCACTATTTTGGATAGTTAGTAAGTTCTTACTTGATCGAGTATTCACTAAGGGTAGAACATTATTTGACTTTTGGTAGGAAAAAATAGATGATTTTTGAAAAATCTTATCATTGGGGACACAGAATGTATGAAATGCCTGAAAAACACTGATGCCCAGATATTCAAGAACTGTTCTTCATTGAGTGGTTCCCTTGGTTTGTGTTGGAGACTGTAGGGGATACAGGGTACAGTAGTTAACCATCTCTGCCCTTAAGAATCTTATTGGTTAGAAAAGGAGGAAAGATACACATAAATGTCCAGTGACTGAGACACTTCACATGAAGAGGGTTTAAGGAAAACATTTGGAACATGTTATTTAAAAATATAAACAAAGTTCAAAACTGTGTCGTATATTTCCTGATATTTATTTGCTTGTTTTTTTTTTTTATTTTGAGACCTTGTAAGATGAAGTGTAGAATGTGGAAAGCTCCTTGAGATACAGATAACCTGTATCAGAATTCACAATGGATCAGATGATCTGATTGTAGGCAGAGAGCAACCCTTCATGGCAAGGGAGGTATTTTAGGTTTACAGGAAAGATTTATTGAAAGAAAGCAGTTGTGCAGAAAGCAACAAGAGGGAGCTATGGCAAGCCGGAAAGAGAAGATGGTATATCTGTGGTAGGATAGTGAGGCGATAGACCAGATTAGTGTGTGTATTTGGAAAGGATAGGAGATAGATTAGCTAAATTAACAATTACTACATTATGAAGTACTTTGAATGCAAGGCTAAGAAGTTTGGACTTGATTTGTAGGTGATGGGAAGTCATAGCATAACCTATGGTCTTAGAAAGGAATTAGGAGGAATGTGCATATATGTATTTTTCTCAAGAGGGTTTATAACTTTTATTAGATTTTCCAGGGTGCCCATGACATCCAAAAGTTAAATAGCCACTATAGGTTTTAGAAGAATCTATAATAATAAAAGCATAATATGCTAATTAGACCAGACGACCTTCCGGACAAAGCAGGGGCTGCGAGGGAAGCCTGGTTCTCTGGTGCCAGAGGGAAGCTGGTGCCGGCAGCTAAGGAAAGGAAGGCCTACTCTTGTATGAATTTTATGCATCGGGCCTCTAGTAGATTATAAAAGACCAATGGGGGCACCCAGATCAGTTAGGTGGCTACTGCTATAATAGTAAAACATTTTAGTACCAACTGAGTACGTTAAGTACTAAGCAAACATTTTAATGGGAATTAACACATCTTTAAAGGATCCTCATTGTTATATTAATGGCTCACTTGTGTGTATAGTTAAGAGTGTCTTATGTTCTTGTGACAATTGACAGTTTTTTTGTTGCATAGTTCCACTAGGGTAAATTAAACATGAAATTCAATTAAACATTTGTTTTATATATATATATATATATAGAGAGAGAGAGAGAGAGAGAGAGAGAGAGAGAGAGAGAGAGAGAACACGCACGCTAATATGCTAAGTGTCTGTCCGGGTAATGATGTCATGTAGCAACGCCCGGCTTCCTCTCCCTAGCAACTAGCATCCTTGGAGTTTCTTCAGCCCAGGAACAGGACTTGCTTTATAGCCAGGTGGAAACATTTTACACTTTAACCAAATGTCTGTGAAGCATTTTCTCATGCCTTATCTAATTTGATCCTCACAGAAGTCCTTTAGTAGGTAGATAAGAGACATGGTGGAAACCTATTTTCTTTTCATTAGCCAGAAAACAGATTTAGAAAGCTTAGAAACTTGACCCGACTGAAAAGAGTAAGAAATAGTAGACCTTGAAAATGACTTCAGGTTTTCTCACTGTGCAAATATATTCAAACACTGCTGCAGTTAAATATTTTACCCTTTGTTCTCCCTGTGTGATCTACAATAATAATCTGCTTTGTGTTGATATTTACTGCAGTGTTGCTGACAATTGCCTGAAAGAGAAGTTGGGGTGCTTCACTGGTCTGGAAAAAGTTTAGCTAAATCAGAAAGCAGATCTAATTAAGCAAATTTATTCTATATCTATAATAATAAAAGCCTAAGTGACCATCACAACTGAACAGACGACCGAACAGGCTGCGTGGGGCGACTAGGCCGGCAGGGGGGTTAGTGAGGGGTGACCAAATGACTAAGCAGCCGGCCACGTGGGGTAACCAGGCCGACAGGGGGGTAGTAAGGGGCAACTAAACGACTGAGCAGCAGGCTGTGTGGGGCTACCAGGCCAGCTCGGGGGTTAGTGAGGGGCAACCAAACGACCAAACAGCAGGCTGCGTGGGGCGACCAGGCCCGCAGTGGTGGCAGTTGGGGGCAATCGGCAGGCAGGTAGACAGGTGAGCAGTTAAAAGCCAGTGGTCCCAGGGATCGGGCCTAAACCAGTAGTTGGACATCTCTCGAGGGGTCCCAGATTGGAGAGGGTGCAGGCTGGGCTGAGGGGACCCGCTCCCGTGCACGAATTTTGTGCACCGGGCCTCTATATATAAAAGGCTAAGTTGACTCGCACATGCGCAATACATATAAAGCTTTTACTGGTGCCAATCGCATGTGTGTTTCGGTCTGTCATTGTCGATCATGAATTTGGTTGACACTTATAGAGAAAGGATGAATAATGATATTAAAATATTCTAATTAATTTCCTTTCAATGTGCACAAATTCGTGCACCAAGCCACTAGTGGTAGTAATAAAAAGAGCAGATAGTTCAAGTATTTAAGATTTGGGTCACATTAGGTTTCCCTGCATTTTATATTATTTCATTTTTATTTTTCTAGTCTATTGTAAAATTTATATTCAGTGAGTGCACTCTACCTGGGCTGGAGTGAGATGCTCCTGGGAAATGTTCTGTGCCTGAAGAAAATAGTTTAGGATTCAGTCTTTTGGTGCTGGATAATGCATCTCATGGACAGTTCACATCAAATCAGTCACACAGCAATGCTTCTACTTTAAAGCAAAATTAATGAAATCTCCAGTTACTTAAACCAGTAATGATTTCATGCAGTGGTTCTCAACCTTCTGGCCCTTTAAATACAGTTCCTCATGTTGTGACCCAACCATAAAATTATTTTTGTTGTTACTTCATAACTGTAGTGTTGCTACTGATGTGAATCGTAATGTAAATATTAGATATGCAGGATGGTCTTAGGCGACCGCCAAAGGGGTCGTGACCCACAGGTTGAGAACCGCTGATTCAATGTGTTGCATGTTATACACATTTAATGTTTTAATGTATTATGCACTGTATACAGTATATACAATGATTAAACTTCCTAAGTACATTAGATTTAATTTCCACTCCTGCTCCCCAACCTTAGTTCTTATACTATTAGGTGATTCACCCACCTGCTTTATAGGATACTGATTTTTTACAAAAAGTTACCAGCATTCCCTGTGTGTATACTAATTGGCATACAAAGTGAAGCTGGATAGAATTGCTGCCTCCACAACTTTAGTGAAAAGTTTACTTTTGCCTAGTAAATTTAAGTTCAAAATCTTAGTTATGGTTTACCAATTAAATGTATTTATTATAAACTTAAACTTATTTTCTACTCTTAGGATATAAAGCATGTGGCCCGTATTCCTCATGGTTGAGTGTTGACCTATGAACCAGGAGATCACATTGGATTCCTGGTCAGTCCACATGCCCAGGTTGTGGGCTTGATTCCCAGTAGGGGGCGTGCAGGAGGCAGCCGATCAATGATTCTCTCCAATCATGAATGTTTTTTTCTCTCCCTCCCTCTCTGAAATCAGAAAAATTATATTTTTTAAAAAGGATATAAAGGCACAGATAATAAGCAGCAAAGGATAATTAAAATATTTAAAAAGGTAAATCGGAAAGTAGTTGTCTAAGGTACCCAAAAGCCCCTACAAAAATTTGTCTCATAATAGGAAGTATAAGTTAGTCTGGAGAAGCAGTCTTTTCTCTTGCATTAGTATCTGTATTAAAACATTTGATAGCTTTTTCTTTTTAAAGTTTTTCTGAGATATAATTCACACACCAATTTAAATTGTACAGTTTAGTGATTTCAAGTATATTCAAAGAGCTGTATAAGTATCACCACAATAAATTTTGGAACATGTTATCACTCCAAAAAGAAACCTCTTACCCCTAAACCTGTCACTTCCTCCCTAGCCCTAGACAACTACTAATTTACCTTCTGTCTCTCTTTATTTGCCTATTTCACTTAGCATGTTTTGTAAGTTCATTATATTGTAGCATATATCAATATTTTCTTTGCCCATATAATATTTCCATTATATCATGTACCACATTTTATTTAACCACTCAACATTTGATGGACATTTGGGTTATTTCCACTTTCGGACTAGTGTGAATAATGCTGCTCTGAACATTTTTATCAAAGTTTTTGTGTGGAAATAAGTTTCTATTTCTATTGGATATACTAGTATACTTAGAAATGGACTGCTTGGGTCATATAGTAATTCTGTATTTAGCCTTTTAAGGAACTGCCCATTCCTTTCCATAGCAGCCGCACCATTTTGCATTCCCACCAGCAATGTATGAGGATTCTAATTTCTCCATATTCTCAGTAACACCTATTGTCATCATCTGTCTTTTTAAAACATTTTATTATAGTCATCCTAGTGTGTTTGAAGTTACGGTTTTGATTTGCATTTCCCTGATGGCTAAGGATGTCGATTATCGATTATCTTTTTTCTCAGATCCTTTGTCCATTTTTTAATTGGGCTACTTGTCTTTTTATTATTGAGTTGTAGGAGTTCTTTATATATTTCAGGTACAAATCCCTTATCAGATAGGTGATTTACAAAAATTTCCTCCCATTCTATAGATTGTCTTTCTACTTTCTTGATGGTATTTTTTGAAGCACAAAGACTTGTAATTATCAGCGACTTCTAGGGTTGTAACTGTAGGGCCTAGGTGGGTAGGGCATGCAAGAAGGAGGAGCTGGTTTGAGGCTAAAATGAATTCAGTTCTGGCTATTTTAAGGTCCTAGTGGGACATTTAAGTGGAGAAATGTTATAGTAACCAGTTAAATGTGAGGCTGGACTCAGAGAAAAGTGTTTTTAGTGGTAATAGAAGTGAATGAGGTCACTCAAGGAATGAGAACAGCTCATAGTCAAGGAAGAGATAATGGAGAATATGAAATGAGTGGAGGAAAGGAAGCCTGGGAAGAAGCTATCAGAATTAGGAAGAGAGCCATGAGAGACTATCACAAGCCAAGGAGTGAAGAATTTCCCAAATTACACTTGTGTTTTCTTAGCTCAATTTTTTTCATCATCCTTTAGTTTTCTTTTTATCCAGTATATTGTTTTCAACTTTTCCATGGACATATTCTTTTCTCTTTGCTCCAAGTTCTTTACTTCCTAAGTTCCTAACTTGGCATCAGAATCGCTTAGCTAACTTAAATACAAAATTTGGGAATCCTATTAGATTTGAATAAGGATCACTTGGGGTAATGATCCAGAATCTGTATTTTAAAACCTCTGGTAAAGACTGGCTTGCTCTTCACTAAACTTGTTCCCCTTTTTCTCAGATCCCAACTCATTTATACATTTATTTACTAGCCTCTCTTGCATTTGGGGATGGTCATATGATTGAGGATGGTCATAGGAATGAAGCAGAGAAGCGTGTTGAATGTTTCTTTAACCCCAACCAATACAAACTTTCCTTGAACAATGCTCTCTTTCCTTAACCTGCTGATTGGATTGTTTGCCAGAGCAACTTTGGAAATGATAGGTCCAAGAGAACTTCTGTCAGCCTTGGGTCATCTCCAGTCTCCTCTTGCCCCCAGATGATCATAACATGGATTTTTGGTCTTCGTGTAAGCATGAAATAAGAAAAAAACTATTATGTTATTCCACAGTTTTGGTATTTATCTATTATAGCACCGTTTCTTTAACCAAGATAATTCCTTAGGTTGTTATTATTCAAATTCTGATTTGGGAATCATTGCCCTTGGTTTGTAGGTTAGTCTTCAGCTGTTGATTTTCTTTGTAATAATTTTCATGGAAATGATTATAGTTAACATCCTGCTTATCTTATTAAGAAACAAACATTTGTATGCTTACTACCTGCTGGTCCTTGATACTGGGATACATCCTATGTAATAAAAGCCCAATATACTAAGTGTCTGGTCGTCCAGTAGGCCGTTCAACCAATCAAAGCGTAATATGCTAGTGATATGCTGAAGCCACTCAACTGTTAGCTATGATGTGCACTGACCACCAGGGGAAAGAGGCTCCGACCAGTAGGTGAGCTTGCTGCTGGCATACGGCCGATTGGGACCCAGCAAGATAGGCTGGACACACCCTGGAGTCCTCCTGCGGTCCCTTCACCACTGGCCAACCTCTCAGGTCCCTCCCCAGTCCTGATCATGCACTGGTGGGGTCCCTCGGCCTGGCCTGTGCCCTCTTGCAATCTAGAACCCCTCGGGGGATGTCAGAGAGCTGGTTTCGGCCCGATCCTGCAGGCCAGGCCAAGGGACCCCACTGATGCATGAATTTGTGCACTGTCTTGATATAAAACAGTCTCACACGGGTGGCATGGCTCAGTGGTTGAGCATCGACCTATGAACCAGGAGGTCACAGTTCAGTTCCCAGTCAGGGCACATGCCCAGGTTGCCAGCTCCATCCCCAGTGGGGGGTGTGCAGGAGGCAGCCGATCAATGATTCTCTCTCATCACTGATGTTTCTGTCTCTCTCTCCTTCTCCCATCCTCTCTGAAATCAATACAAAAATATATTTAAAAACAACAACAGCAACAAAAAGTCTCTGCCTTCTAGTGTGAGATAAGGGCAATTATCTTACCTGTGCTTTGAGACCATCAAGGGAGAAAAGACAAATTGAACCCAATGGTAGAGTTGGGCCCTTATTTTAATGGGATTTTATTTATATTCTTCCTGTAATATTGTTTTCTGTCCTCCTTAGTAGACAAAAGCTATAATCTGTATAAAATCCTTTTAAAGGAACAAACACTATATTTTTGGTAGATTTGTGTTACATGAGGGTATTTTACTTAAGCATATGTTTTTTTCTTAATCTCTACCATGAGGAAAAAATCAAGTACTTTATATAGGAGAACTGCAATTCTTAGTCTTTTTAAAATTTATTTATTTTTATTCATTTCAGAGAGGAAGGGAGAGGGAGAGATTGAAACATCAATAATGAGAGAGAATCATTGATTGGCTGCCTTCTGCACGCCCCCCAGTGGGGATCGAACCTGCAACCCAGGCATGTACCCCTGACTGGAATTGAACTCAGGACCCTTTAGTCTGCAGGTTAACGCTCTATCCACTGAGCTAAACCAGCCAGGGCGGCAATTCTTAGCCTTGATGCAAATTATATTATTAAACTTTTCCTGCAGTCAACTAAAGGGTGTTTTGTGTGTGTTTTTTAAAGTATATCTTATTGATTGCATTTTCTCCTCCCCCCCCTTTTTTTGAGGGAACTTTTAGATTAGCAATGGTGAAAGTAAGAAAAGACCTAACTCTACCTATACAGGGGTTGTCAAAAGTAGGTTTACAGTTGGGTGTATGTAAAACAGGTTATTCTTGTTTTATATTTAGTAATATTTATTTGTATTGTAACTGTAAACCTACTTTTGCCCACCTCTGTATTATTCTTATTAGTATAATTAGGATAAAATCATATAATTCAAACAGGACTTCAAAAGAGTGTGTGTGTGTGTGTGTGTGTGTGTGTGTGTGTGTGTGTGTATAGATGGGCAAACAGAAAGCTTCCATACTGGATAGTTTTCTGAATGGTGGGAAATTTCCCCCACTCTTTGAAAGCTTACATCCTAGGCCAGGGGTGGGCAAACTTTTTGACTCGAGTGCCACAATGGGTTCTTAAACTGGACCGGAGGGCCGGAACAAAAGCATGGATGGAGTGTTTGTGTGAACTAATATAAATTCAAAGTAAACATCATTACATAAAAGGGTACGGTCTTTTTTTTTTTTTTTAGTTTTATTCATTTCAAACGGGCCCGGATTCGGCCCGCGGGCTGTAGTTTGCCCACGGCTGTCCTAGGCAGTGTGTGTGTATTTACAGAGTCGGACTGGGTCATGCCAAGAGGGAGAAGAGTGTCCCTGGGAGAACTATAAACAGCTAGGCAAGCAACAACCACATCCTGGAGAGTTGAAGTTAGTTGATCTTGAAGGTTAACAACACCTGGCTTTTAAGGGATATAAAAGCAAACTTACAGCATCACACTGAATCTTTTTTAATGCAGTGTTTAATCCTTTCCTATTAAATGTTATTTTTTTTAAATTAAATCTTTATTGTTCAGATTATTACATTTGTTCCTCTTTTTTCCCCCCATAACTCCCCTCCACCCAGTTCCCACCCCACCCTCCGCCCTCACTCCCCACCCACTGTCCTCATCCATCGGTGCACGATTTTTGTTCAGTCTCTTCCCGCATCCCCCACACCCCTTTCCCACCCAAGAATAGTCAGTCCATTCCCTTTCTATGCCCCTGATTCCATTATAATCACCAGTTCATTCTGTTCATCAGATTATTTATTCACTTGATTTTTAGATTCACTTGTTGATAGATGTGTATTTGTTGTTCATAATTTGTATCTTTACCTTTTTCTTCTTCTTCCTCTTCTTAAAGGTTACCTTTCAGCATTTCATATAATACCGGTTTGGTGGTGATGAACTCCTTTAGCTTTTTCTTATCTGTGAAGCTCTTTATTTGCCCTTCAATTCTGAATGATAGCTTTGCTGGATAAAGTAATCTTGGTTGTAGGTTCTTGGCATTCATCACTTTGAATATTTCTTGCCACTCCCTTCTGGCCTGCAAAGTTTCTGTTGAGAAATCAGCTGACAGTCGTATGGGTACTCCCTTGTAGGTAACTGCCTTTCTCTTGCTGCTTTTAAGATTCTCTCTTTGTCTTTTGCTCTTGGCATTTTAATGATGATGTGTCTTGGTGTGGTCCTCTTTGGATTCCTTTTGTTTGGGGTTCTCTGCGCTTCCTGGACTTGTAAGTTTATTTCTTTCACCAGGTAGGGGAAGTTTTCTGTCATTATTTCTTTAAATAGGTTTTCAATATCTTGCTCTCTTTCATCTTCTGGCACCCCTATAATTCTGATGTTGGTACGCTTGAAGCTGTCCCAGAGGCTCCTTACACTATCTTCATATTTTTGGATTCTTTTTTCATTTTGCTTTTCCGGTTGGGTGTTTTTTGCTTCTTTGTATTTCAAATCGTTGACTTGATTCTTGCGATCCTCTAGTCTGCTGTTGGGAGTCTGTATAATATCCTCTATTTCAGTCAGTGTATGCTTAATTTCCAGTTGGTCCTTTATCATAACATTGAGGGTCTGACTAAATTTCTTGAGGATCTCACTACATTTATCGGCAGTCTCCCCAGTCTTTTCGAGGGCCTTACTAAATTTATCGGCGGCTTCTAGAAAGTTCTTGAAAAACCTTAAAAGTGTGGTTTTGAACTCTATATCCAGTAGTTTGCTTCCCTCGATTTCTGTAATTTGTGTCCTGTTTCTTTGTCTCTGCATTTTTTATGCTTCCCTGTGTTGATAAAGTGGTTTTCTGTGCTAAGTGTCCTCTAGGGCCCAGTGATTCAGCCTCCCCAATTACCTAAGGAGGACACTCTTGGTGCACCCCCTTGTGGTCTTTGTGCACAGTCTTGTTGTAGTTAAGCCTTGATTGTTGTAGTTAACACAGGGAGGGAATGACCTCCAGGCCAATTGGCTGTGAGAATCAGCTGTGTCTGCAGTGGGAGAACTTCTGTGCTGGAGACACCCCTCTGAGGCAAGACTTGCTTCAATGGGGCTTTGGTGCTCACTGGGTCTGCTCCCTGAGTGTGTCCTTTAAAGGTCCGAGGAGCTGCAAACTGGATGGTCCCACTCTGACCACTGGGGACACTCGCTCCTGGATCTCTAGGGAGGTGCTAATCTAGCCTTTGCCTGAGGCTACCCAACAAAAGCCTCCATGCAGGGCTTGGGCGGGGCGGGGCGGGGCGGGGTGGGTCCCATGGGATCCACAGGGCAGAGCGAGCAGTTATGGCTGCTCTTAGTCCTGCCCTCAGAGGCTCTGCTTCTCAGTGTCCGGGTAATCGCTGCAAGCACCTCCGAGAGAAAGCTGCCCTCAAGTTCCGACCGATGCCAGATAATCCTGCTTCTCCCGTATGAGTCTGGGTCCCCAAAGACTCGCCCGGAACTGGAGCTCAGAGCCTGACTCCCTTCCGATTGAAAAAGACAACCGCGCCCTCAGCCGCCAGCCCGCTCCGCATTTTAGTATTTTACTTCCGCACTGTGCCTCCTGTGAGTCTCGGTATGCTTTTCTCTTTCCTTCTAGTTGTAGAATTTCCACTCAGCTAGCCTTCCTTTGGTTCTGGATGATGTCTGTTCTGTCTTTTAGTTGTATTTTTTAAGTGGTTGTGCGAGGCAGCAAACTCCAGTGTTTACCTATGCCGCCATCTTGGTTTCTCCCTCCTAAATGTTATTTTTGAAAAGGTTGAATTTACATCTCCCATTTGCTATTTATTTTCTATTATACCTCATGTCTTTTTTGTTGTTCCTCTGTCACCTTTTGTATTTTCTTTTTGCAAATTTATTTTTTAAAATGATATTTTTCTTAGGGTTTGACCTTGGGATTACATATGCATTTGAATTTGTCACATTCTACTTCAGATTACTATTAATAATGCACCAGTATAGCTCCATTTCCTCCTCTCTCTTTTGTGCTTATTGTCATACTAGAGGCCCAGTGCATGAATTCGTGCATGGGTGGGGGGGGTCCCTTGGCCTGGCCAGCAATTGGGGCCAATCATGGAGGGGGGGAGTGCCTGGCTGGGGGGAAGGTTGGCCAGCCTGGGAGGAAGGACCATGGGAGGTTGGCCAGCTGGGGGGAGGGACTACGGGAGGTTGGCCAGTGGGGGGGAGGGGCAGCGAAAGGTTAGCTGGCTGGGGGGGAGGGACCGCGGGAGGTTGGTTGGCCAACCAGGGGGAGGGGCCACGGGAGGTTGGGACTGTGGGAGGTTGTCTGGCCACAGGAGGTTAGCTGTGGGAGTGCACTGACCACCCAGGGGCAGCTCCTGTGTCGAGCATCTATCCCCTGATGGTCAGTGCACATCACAGCAACCAGTCGACCCGTCGTTTAGTCGTTTAGGCTTTTACATATATATAGATATATTATGTTGATTTATGTAATAAGCCCAGCAATACAGTGTTTTAAGCAATATATGTCTCTTAAAGAGGAGGAGAAAGGAGAAAAATATATTCTTTTATATTAGCCAACATATTTACAGTTTCTGATACTTTATTTCTTCTTGTGGCTTTTGGTTACGATCTGGTGTCATTTGCTTCCTCCTGTAGCTCTATTCTCTCTCTTTTTTTGCTATTATCTACACTAATAAAAGAGAAACATGGTAATTGGCATACGACCGCTACCCTTTTCATTGGCTAATCAGCAAGATATGCAAATTAACTGTCAGCCAAGATGGCGGCCGGCAGCCCGGCAGCTTGAAACTAACATGAGGCTTGCTTGCCTCAGTGACGGAGGAGGATCATTGGAGGAAACCAACGTTCCCCGCCTGCGGCTGCAGGCCTGTGAGCGGGCAGTTTAAGAAACATTGTAACAAATACCGCCGGACTTCAACCAGCAGATTCGCAACATTGTAAGCAAAGGCCAGAAACCTACTTTCAGCCGCGAGGCCTAAGAGCTGGAGCCAAGCCTCAAGGTAAAGCTGGCCCAGAATAAAAAATAAAAGAAAAAAAGGAGCAGTTGGGAACTTCAGTCACTCCCAGCCTGAAAACAGCCCTCAGCCCCTCACCCAGACTGGCCAGGCACCCCAGTGGGGACCCCCACTCTGATCCAGGACACCCTTCAGGGCAAACCAGCCAGCCCCACCCATGCACCAGGCATCTACCCTATATAGTAAAAGGGTAGTATGCCTCCTGGCACCAGGATCAGCGTGACAGGGGGCAGCGCCCAAACCCCCTGATCGCCCTGCTGCTCTGTGTGTGACAGGGGGCGGGGCTCCAACCCCCTGAGCAGCCCTGCTCTGTGCCTGATAGGGGGGAGCTCCCCCCCCCCCCCCCACGGGCCCTGCTCTGTGTGTGATGGGGTAGAGCCATAACCTCCCCATCGGCCCTGCCCTGAGTGTGAGAGTGGTGGCGCCCCAACCCCCTGATCGGCCCTGCTCTGTGGGTGATAGAGGGCGGTGCCCCAACCCCCCAATCGGCCTACCCTGAGCGTGACTGAGGGTGGCATCACAACCTCCCGATCGCCCTGCTCTGTGCATGACAGGGGAAGGCACCCCAACTCCCCAATCGGCCCTGCTCTGAGCCCGACCAGGGGCTGCACCTAGGGATTGGGCCTGCCCTCTGCCACCTGGTCGTTATCTCCTGAGGGGTCCCAGACTGCGAGAGGGCACAGGCCAGGCTGAGGGACCCCCCTCCCTCCCCGAGTGCACAAATTTTTGTGCACTGGGCCTCTAGTCCTATATAATAAAGAGGTAATATGCAAATTGACCCTCACACCTTCGCACCATCACAAGATGGCCACCCCCATGCCACAAGATAGCCAGCAGGGGAGGGTAGTTGGGGGTGACCGGGCCTGCAGGGGAGGGCAGTTGGAGCGATATGGCCGGCAGGGGAGAGCAGTTGGGGGTGATTGGGTTGGCAGGGGAGGGTAGTTGGGAGCGATTGGGCTGGCAGGGGAGGGCAGTTGGGGTGATTGGGCCAGCAGGGGAGCAGTTAGGGGGTGATTAGGCTGACCGGCAGTCAGATATCCCCCGAGGGATCCCAGATTGGAGAGGGTGCAGGCTGGGCTGAGGGACACTGCCCCTCTTCCCCCAATGCATGAATTTCGTGCATCGGGCCTCTAGTTATATATAGCACCTTTATATGTTACATATGCCTAACAACTTTATAATTGTTTTAGGCAGTTACCTTTGAAATCAAGAGAAAAAAGTAAAAAATATGTGTATACTGTCTTTGATAATTTATTTTTTCTTTGCCTGTAATTACCTTTACCAATTTTCTTTATTTTTTAAGTAGATTCCAGTTATTATCTGATGTCACTTTTTCATCCTAAAGAATTTCTTTTCATGTCTATCTCCTGAAGCGTACATGTTAGAGTTAGTGAGCCCCCTCCCATCTTCTCAATTGGGATTATATTCCTTAGGATCTTATACAGAAGTGAGGATTGAGAAGGGAGAAGGATGCAGGAGATGAAGCTGGGGCAAAGTATGTAGGAGCCAATTCTTAGAGTATCTTGGGTTCTATGCTATGGGATTTGAACCTCATAGCTGTGGGGTGCGACCATTGGAACATTTTAGGCAGAGTTCTGGTATCAGGTTTGAGCCTTGAGGAAAGGACTTTGAAAGACTGGATTCTGAAGGCTGTTTTAGAATTGGCAGGTGAAGGTGAATTTGCCTTTTTTTTTGAAATTCCTTCTTCTTTGTTCTTTTGGGCAATTAAAAGCTGTTTATATCCAAGTAGTAGCTACTCGATTGCAGGCATAAAATATTTACAGAATAGTAGATAGTTTGTAGAATGGGAACCATGGAGCTGTCTGAAGTTTGTGAAACAACAGTTTGAGAACCACTGTCATAGGATGAACAGACTGCTTACTGTTTGTGTATGTGGGATGCGATGTGTATTGAAACTTAGATAAACATCTTTTGGCAGCTGACCTTTTAAAAAACTTTTTAATTCTTAAAGGCTGGTTATACATATGCAGTACCTTTCAGTCATTTTGATATGACAGAGAAGTGTTTGGTCATTTTATTTGGTACTCACAACTTTTAAAAAATTATATATATATATATATGTATGTATATGTATAGTTTTGTTTGCTTCTCAGGAAAAATTGAAGAGCATAAAACTTATTTATTCCAGGTTTTTGCTACCAGTTTTTTACATAAGTATAAAATGAAAGGAAAAAAGTTCCCTCCCCCCAGTCTTGCCAGATTCTGTTGTAAACAATCCTTGTGATTGTCAACTTGTCAATGGATGTTTTTTCCTGTGAGTAACTTCTGTAGAGGATGACCTTGTTTCTTTACTATTCTCATTTGTTGCCTACAGTTGCCTTTAGGAGTGCAGGACTTTTTTTTTTCATTATTCATAAAAAATCATTAAACTTACCATTTCCAAGAGTTTAACAGTGTTTCATTAAACTGATGGAAGTTAGAATTGAAACGGGGGGGGGGGGGGGGGGGGGGGAGAAGGGTAAACCTATTTAGTCTTGAACTTAAAATTTTCTAGAGAGTAAGGGCTGCATTTTTGCCCAGCACCAAACAGGTAACAAGGAATTTAGGCATATAATTATGTTACATGTTTTCTAAGTACTAGAATAGAAAATAACATTTTTGACCCACCACAATCAATACTTTGATATCTTGGTAAACCAGCATTTTCCAAATGACTGATTATTTTATAAAATCACACATGGTTAAAGATACATTAGAAGTACTTGAATTTCAATGTGAAAACGCATGAAAAGCTCATTGATTTAATTTCACATTTCACATTGCAACCAACCTTTAAGAGAGACCACTTTGTCAAGTTTTGATGTAGTGTCAAAGAAGAATATCCATAATTATGTGAAAAGGCTTTTATAAATATGGTTCCATTTTCTGTAGTTAGGAGTTAAAGATTTTCTTCATATACTTGAAGCAGGAAAACTTATAGCATATTGAATACAAAAGTGGCTAAGTTACTCTAGCTATCTTCTATTTAGCTAGACATTAAAGAGATTTGTACAAATGTAAAACACAGTGTCGGTCTTCTCACTAATTTTAAAAAATTATTTTCAAATATAGTAGACATAAAAATAAATAGCCGCCATAAACATAACTCTTTAGGATTTTCAATAATTTTAAAATGTGAAGGGATTTGAGACCAAAATTTTTTTGAACTAATAGCTTTCTGATATTGGTCCCTCAGATATTGTTGAACCTAAGTTTTTTGTCTCTTGCTGAGTTAGGCTACCATAGGCTAGAAGATTTAAATTCCTTGGGTTTTGATGGAAAGTGCTGTCTTTTATTTCAACCCAGGTATATTTTAAATATATAAGATATATAGTGGAATTTATGATTGTTAAATTTTGACTCCATATAGCTAAAACAGCATGAGTGGAGAATTACATCTGGAAGAATGTCAAACAAAATTGTAGGAAATGGTAAAAAAAAAAAAAAGTTAGTTTACAATAGGCAAATGATCAAAGAAAAGGCATTTTCTTATGAAAAAACATTGTGAGAGTCTTAGAGAAATAAAATGAGGCTTAGCAAACACCATAAATGTAAGAAATGTACATACCCATAAAACAAAAATATTATTATAGGAGCATGTTAATTATTGACACACACTATAGCTTTACCTAACCATGAAGAAATCATAGATTTTCTGTTTCTATAAACACTGAAAATAAGGCTATGGATTTGAGTGAATTGTTGATTTGTTAGTATGGAAGTAATTTTAGGCAAAATCTAGAAGAACCTTATTGAAAGTGATTTAGAGGAAAAGAGATTTTCCACAGATGTTTTCTTATCTATATAAAATTAATTTATTAAAAAATGTAATCAGGATTACTTTGATTTAGAATCCTGATCTTAGTTTACCCTTGGTAGCCCTAGCGGTAGGGCCTAGCGCTAGCCAGTTTGGCTTGGTAGATAGAATGTTTGCCATTGGACTGAAGGGTCCCAGGTTTGATTCCAGTCAAGGGCATGTACCTCGGTTGCAGGCTCGACCCCAGCCCTGGTTGGGTGCGTGCTGGAGGCAACCAGTCAATGTGTGTCTTTCACATCAATGGTTCTCTCTCTTACTCTCCCCTTCCTTCCACTCTCTCTAAAAATCAATGGAAAAATATCCTTGGGTGAGGATTAGCAAAAAATACATGAGTGTTTTTTTAAAAAAGGTATACTTTTGATACATTTACACCAGATGGCTATTGTGTTGGCTGTTGTCACTTTTTTATTTGACAGTCTAAGGGAAAAGAGGTCAGTGCCCTGACTAAATTACCAGGTATTGCAGGTTTTAAAAGTTCTTGTGGCATACCAGTTGGAAATAGCTGGTTTAGTGTATATGCACAAATATTTCAACAATATAGATCTTAAAGAAAATGACTCACAGGCATATCAGGCTTACATAACTGTATGAAAAATTCTCTAGTCCTATCTCTATCCCTCTCTCTTTATCTCCCCCTCCTTTCCCACTTTTATTTTGTTTGGTTTTGTTCAGAAATTTTAAATTGTAATGTAATCATACATACCAATCTTTTATGTTCTCTTTCTTGTGTAAGAAACCCATCAAGTTCCTAAAAATACTGTGTCTTCTCAAAATTTGCAGTATCTTTACACACTTAGTTTTTTTTTTTACCTACCTGGAATTTTATTTTTGAATATGGTATGAAGTTCAGTTTTTCCAGCTTGACTTTTTTTATTTTTTGATATTCTATATACCTTTTTGACAATTTCAAATTGACATGAAACTGTTGAGCTTAACTGTTATTCCATTGAAATTGTGGATTTAATTTGGACAATTGACATTGTATTGTAAATCCACCTTTACCATTGTTGATAGGCTCTTGAAACTGCAGCAAAATAACGTATAATGAAACCATTTTTTAACATAGACTAATTGATATAAACAGTTAAGTTCCTGTGGCATCTCATCAGCATTATAACAAAGCAATGTTGAATGAAATGACATTGTTCGAGAATCTGCTTTACAATATTGAGTCTGGAAAAGCAGATGATTGTCATGCAGTAGCCACTTCAGACCTCATGCCTGTTGTCTTCCTGTATATTTACTTACAGTTGCTATCAGATAATAATAGTTCTTCTTTTCTTCATTAAATCTTGCATGAGTCCTTTGTTGGCAGGTATTACCCTTGAATCATTTGGGAAAAGGGGTTCTGGGAAATGTAGTTCCAGACTTCTGCCCTCTGACGCAGAAGAGACTATAGAGAATCAGGTATTGGTGAAGTAGGATTTACAATAGACAAGACAGGCATGTATAAATTTGTTCTTATTTTCCTCCCCGTATTAACACACAAGATAGCTTACTCGATTATTGTGTATTCCTCCCCTCATCCCCCCCAATGGATATATTTTGGAAATCTTTGAAAAAGATTGTACTACTAGTTAGTTGCCCTCCACATAGCTTATATTTCCACCTGTAGTGTATCTCTTTCTATTGTTTTGCATCCCTGCCAACTTTGCATCCTGTCCTCTTTATTACAAATGGTTTTTTGCCTTTTTTGTCCAACTCCTTGCTTAAAGACCGTCATCCTGGCAAAAGTGACATCTGACAACACACAGGCACACACACACACTCTCTCACACTCAGTTCATCCTACTACACTTGATTGGGTTAATTGAGCTTCTCTGGCTATATAATGTGTTTCATTAATTAGGTATTTATAAACATTTCCTTTATGCCTGTTTTTAAGCCTGGGCTTTCTTAGTTATCATTGTACTATATTCTTTTACCATAAACACATTGAGTGTGTGCTTGCCTCCTTTACTAAAACTATTAATCCTTTAGTATAATGCTATGCTATCACTTTATTGCACATAGTGGCAACTCAGTAACTATTGGAATGAATAACACATGATTCTAAACAGAAGGTATATGCAGTTTTATAACCTTCTCATTTAGCAAAAAACATTGTGCTAGATGCTTTACCTGTTTTAACATGACCCCTCCTAATCACACCAGGCAGCTATATTATTACTTCATTAAAAATATGTTTCTCAAGGACACGTTATTAAAGATGGAGCTCCCATATCTAATATGGGTTCAGATAGCTTCATTTCATTCTGGTCATGCTTCACCTAGTTGCTACATAATCTTCCTAATTATAATTTTTAATGGTTGCATCACATTTCATAAAGTCGATTTATATTTTGCCCTTTAGATATTTAAGTAATCTGAATTTTATTTTTCAAAGTTGTAGATTACATTTCCAGTGTTACATTCAATGTTTTTTAAAGTGTACAATTCAGTGGCACTAAATACATTGACAGTGTTCTACACCTGTTAGCACTATCTAGTTCCACAGTGTTTTTATCACCTCCAAAAGAAACCCATTTTCATTAAGCAATTACTCACCCTCTCTCTGCCCTCAGTTTTTAGCAACCACTAAACTTCTTTCTGCCTATATGGATTTGTCTATTCTGGGTATTTCATATAAATCATCAAAAAAGACTAATTTGTTTAGCATGGTTGTATTTAAATGTAAGGAAATGTACATATTTACATTTAAAAAATATCTTTATCCAAATATTTGACACCTTGTGTAGTTGTGAGGAGTCATGTTAAGGTGGAGAAAAGATCTTGTCTGATTCTGGCTAGTTTCATGCTGCTTTATTCAAGTTGTTTTTAGCAGATTTTGAAGAATATACTATTAAGTTCCTTTAGCTTTTTATAGTAAGCTCACCATTCTAAGAACTCATCAGTTTAGATCAGGAATAGATTAGGTTTGGCAATATCTGAACATGTTTCTGGTTGTCACACTTGGAGGGGGGTATGCTACAGATATCTATGAGTAGAGGCCAGGGATGCTTCTAAACATCCTACAGTGAACAAGACAGGACTCCACAACAATATTTATTTTGCTTAAAATGTTAGTAGTGCTGACTTTGAGAAACTCTGATTTAGATCTACCACATCTCCTAGGTTCCTTAAATTGACTGGTATATGTTTTCTGATAAAGTTTAGACCTAAGTTGGACCTAACCACTTTAACTTTTTAAATTTCTCTTGTTCAAATAGTGTTACGTGTGAGTAGAATCACAAGACGATGTCAATCTAATATTGCATTCTCTCTTTTTTGAAAAAATATCACAATATAATTGATTTTCTTTACTTAAAAATGTTAATATAATTTAATTCTTAAACTTTATCACACAGAGAAGATATAAATGAACCCCTGTGAACTGATTATCCATTTACAACAATTATCAATATTTTTACCATTCCTAAATGTTTTTGGAGTGTTTTAAAGCATATTCGGTATGTTTCATCTTTTCACCTAATGTTTTCATTGGGGTTTGGCAGAAATGGTGATTGTTCTTAAATTATTTTCTCTGCAATACCATGTGACCAAATTAATGTTTCATTTATGAAGCAGTATATCTTGATTATTTGCTGTGTGCCTTTTAGGACAAGGAATATTTTTATTGTATTAACTCAGTTTGGCTAGTACAGTGCTTTGTACATAGTAACCATGCCCCAAAAATAATTCTACATCTTGGTTCTGAATTAGGATCACAATTTAAAAGTACAGATTCCTAGGCCCCATCTTCAGGAAATTGTAACTTAATTGGTCTGTCAACCTTTGAGTTGAAGGGGAAAAGGCTGGCAAAGTAAAGTGAATCTACAAACCCTTCAGTTATTT
The DNA here is from genome assembly GCF_014108235.1 of Myotis myotis. Classification (NCBI taxonomy): domain Eukaryota; kingdom Metazoa; phylum Chordata; class Mammalia; order Chiroptera; family Vespertilionidae; genus Myotis; species Myotis myotis. The sequence continues at coordinate 34,728,774 of NW_023416317.1, read as the reverse complement.
ATTTATTTATTTATTTTTCAGTGAGTCACTGTTCTAAGTAATTCTCACCTTTGGTATGCATCTGATTCATCTGTGTAGATTTTCGAATTTAATTTTAACAGGCAACCATGGTTCACAATTTAAAAGAAATATAAAGTGTATAATGTAAAAATTGTCCCTTCCACGTCTAGCCATCTCACCCCCAAGTCATCTGGTTTCCTTTAACTATAGCCGACCATTATTCTCTTATTCATCCCTAGAGATTTTTAATATACTAGACCACTGTTACGCATTTTATTTGCTCTCTCTACCTCCAGTATCTTGAGTTCATTTTACATTAGTATTTAAAGAGTACTGGCTGTTTAGTATTTTATTGTTATATACTCAGTTTCCTGTTGATATCTAAGTTGTACTTTTGCAAATACAAGTAACGCTGCAGTGAATTACCACCTACTATACTGCAGTTCTGTAGACTTCACAGGTTAAGGGCTTGGTCCTTCCCAAGCCTTCTCACTTTAGATATTACCTGCAGCTCCAGGGTTCCCAGGCCTCCCACAGTTCTCACTAACTGGCTATAAATTTTGGATTTCCCACTATCCCCTCAGGTTTGATAATTCACTAGAATGACTCCAGGAGCTCAGGAAAGTGATATACTTATGATTACAGTTTTATGAAAAGGACAGAGACTTGAACCACCAAAAGGGAGAGAGAGAGACAAGGTAAGGTCTGAGAGGGTTTCAGACTTGAAGTTTCCATGTCCTCTGGAAATTTCAGTGTCAAAATTATTTATTGGGGATTTGATTTATAGGTATTTTTTTATAGATGTGTTGAATTATGGCCACAAGATTTAGCTCAATCTTTAGCCCCCCCTCCCCGCCTAGTCAGGAGGTTAGGTGGTCAGGCTAACATCACATACCTCACAGCCCCAATCTGGAACAGTCTAGGTTCCTACAATGAGTAACCCCATTAGTAAAAACCCAGATATGGTTCTGAGAGCTCAACATGAATAACCAAGACTCCTGTCACTCAGGAAATTTCAAGGGTTTAGAAGCTCTCAGGTACCCCAGACAAAGACCAGATAAATTCTTTATCATATAACACCTACATATATCATGTGCAAATATATCAGGTTAAATTCCTTTTCCTCTCTCCCCCTTTTTCTTCCACCTTCACATGAAGTTATAATCAAAACCAGATAAAGCTATAATTGAGAAGTCTTTCTCCCATTTTGTGTCCCAGGATAAAATTTGTGCAACCCACTCCAGATTAGTACCCTTGTTTCCCTTGTATCCTTAGTGTTTCTATATGCAAATAAAAGCAAATACAAATGTCTTCTTTCTCTTTCTTATACAAAAGGTAGCATACAGTATACCAGAGGTCCTCAAACTTTTTAAACAGGCTGCCAGTTCACTGTCCCTCAGACATTCCACACATGTGCACTGCGGGCCCGGGACAAGCCTGCTGCTAAGCAGGACAGGCAGTGGCGGCAAAAACACCCACCCGGCGGACCAGATAAATGTTTTCAGCAGGCCGCATGTGGCCCGCGGGCCGTAGTTTGAGGACCCCTGGTATAGACCATTATATAACTTGTTTTTTACTACTTAAAAATATATCCTGGAAATGTATTTCCATATCAGTAGAATATGCATTCACAATTTTGCTAGACATTGACAAATTGCTCTCCCACAGAGATTGTATTAATATTTCATTCATTCTAGGACCTGCACAGTTTCAAACTTCTTGATTTTTTGCAAGTTTAAGAGATGAACAATAGTATATCCATGTAGTTTTAATTTGAATTTCTCATTAGGTTGAGCATCTCTTTATATATTTAAGAGAGACATTTGTGTTTCCTTTTTTATGAGTTATTTGTTTCTATATTTTTGCCTATTTTCCTAATGGATTGAGTTTTCCCTTTTCTTATGTTTGTCATTTGTTTCACTTTGTGGTTTCATTTCTTTACTGTAGAAATTTAATATTTTTAAATGGTTAAATTTATGAAAATTTTTATGCCTTTTCAATTTTTGTCTTCCAAATTATGAAATTGTGTTTTAAAAACTTTTGTGGCTTCTTCAAATATGTTTATAATTTTTCTCTTTGTATTAAGGCATTATTTATATATGTATTTATTTATTTATTTGGTTTTGTTTTGTGTTTTTTAAAAAATATATTTTATTGATTTCAGAGAGGAAGGAAGAGGGAGAGAGAGACAAAAACATCAATGATAAGAGAGAATCATTGATCGGCTGCCTCCTGCATGCCCCACACTGGGGATTGAGCCCACAACCCAGGCATGTGCACTGACCGGGAATTGAACCGTGACCTCCTGATTCATAGGTCAACACTCAATTTGGCCTGTGATAATGACCACATATTGTTGGCTTTATAGCTTTCGTAGGTTTTCTTGAAGGGGTAGGAATTTTTGGAAAGGCTCCTTTCCTTTAACTCCCTTAAAGACATTTTTTCACCCCCGTGGATGTCTTTAGTTACTGGAAGGACAACAGAGTGAGTGCAGAAGGACATTGGTTTGTGGGGAAATGGCTGGGATGAAAGGGAAAAAAAGTCTTCATGAGAAAAAGTATGGGTTGAGGTTGGAACCTGCCAGGCAAGACCAGAATTTGTGTGTGTGTGTGTGGGTGGGGGGGGGGGGGGTTGTCCGTTGTCCCTCAGCCCAGCCTGCACCCTCTTCAGTCTGGGACCCCTTGAGGGATCTCCTCAGGGATCGGGCCTAAACGGGCAGTTGGATATCCCTTTCACAATCCAGGACTGCTGGCTCCCAACTGCTCGCCTGCCTGCCTATTTGATTGCCCCTAACCACTTCTGCCTGCCAGCCTGATCACTCCCTAACCACTCCCTGCCAGCCTGACCCACGCTTAACTGTTCCCCTGCAGGCCCGGTCGTCCCCAACGGGCCGGCAAGGGAGGGCAGTTAGGGGCAACCAGGTCTGCAGGGGAGGGCAGTTGGGGGCGACTGGGCCTGCAGGGGAGGGCCATAGTGGGGGACCAGGCCTGCAAGGGAGGGCAGTTAGGGGCGACTGGGCTGGCAGGGGAGGGCTCTCACAACGGAGGGACGACCAAACCGGGGGTGGGGGGGGGGGGGCTGGCGCTGCGAGGTCAGTAGCCTCTGGCCAGGGCTGGGCGGAGGCCTAACAATCTCGCTTCAGTGTCCAGGTCCTCAGGACCTGGGCCCTTCCCTCTGTGGACCAGAGGCCCTTTTTCTGATACCATGTTCCCAGGATCTCTCAAACCCGTTTGTGGAAGTCGGGAAACACTGTGTGTGGTCATCCCACCCTGGGGACTCCCAGGGCTTAAAGCTGGGAAGGGCCTTGGTGGGGTCCCCTCTGTTGTGGCATCCAAAGTCCCATTAGTGTTTCCTCGGGGTCTTCACTTTGACTCTGGCAGGACTTGGGCTGGTCCTCTGCATATCTGAGGTCCCATTCCCTGTACCAAAGCCCCCGAGTCTCTGAGACCCCGATATAGAAATCGCCTGTTGTAGATTCCCTCCTCCCCTGCACCCATCTCACCTCTCCACCACTCAGGAGGCTGAAGCCATGGAAGCGCATCCATCCACCTTGGAAGACCCCCTCTTGGATGCGGTGTGTGTGCCTGGAGCCCACCCTGCCCCTGGGCCTGAACCACGAACAGGCCTGGGCCTGGGCCATGGACAACTTCCCTGCACTGAGCCACCCCTCCTGTGACCCCCGCCTCTGGTTCCTGGAGTGGAGCTGTGGGGCCTGCGGGCGGTTGCGCCAGCCTGGCCCCTGGGACACGGAGGTTCCTGGCGCTGAGAGGGTCTAGGAATGGCCCAGACCCGCGCCACCAGGACCCGCAGACACCTCAAGGGGAGGCCCAGGCTCTGGACCTCACAGCCCTGTGGCTCCTGAACCAGCCAGGAGGTGCCAGCCCCAGAGGGGATGGAGGGATGTGGGCTCCTGGTGCCACGCTGAGCCCAAGCCATCCGCACCAGCGCCGAGCACCCAGGCTGCACCCCTGGAAGCAGACAGAAGGCGGCCAACCTGCTCCAGGAGCTCGCACCCCTGGGGAGCCTGAGACTGCCCTGTAGGCAGCCCTGTTGCTTCTTTCTCTCCTGAGGGACGCACAGATTTTCCTGGGACAGATCCCTCCCCAAGTGCAGTCAATAACATGCTAAGGTACTGACTTGGCTTTTGCATCTACTTCTCATCTCTCTGTTCTCTTCTGGAACCTGTGGACCGTGATTAAACCACGGATCCCTTAAAAAAAGAAATAAGAAAAAAAATCACCTGTTGTCATCATCCTGCCCTGGATGGGATGATTCTGTTCTAGAGTCCAGGGTCCCACTCTCCTCCCTCATGTTCCTTACCTTGAGCCCTGGCAGTTCCTGGGATCCTCCCTCTGTTGACTCAAGGCCGGCTGGACTCCTCAGATCAAGGCCTTACTGTCCTGTGCCCTCTGCAGGACGTGAGTGTACCTCACATCCGGTACCAAGCCCAGCAATTCCAAAGCCTGATAGCAGGGGCTGAGATGGATTCCGTCGGGTCCTTTAGCCCTGCCTCTGATGCATACTTTGAAAGGGTGTGGGCCTCCTGTCCTCTATGAACCTGAGTCTACAATCCTCAGACCAAGGGTCTGATTACTCAGTTCCCTGAGGAAGTGGGGCGGGGGGAGGTACAGTTTTTAACATACAAACAGGAAGCCCAATTTTGGGAAATTAAATTCCTCCCTCATTCACCTTATACTGTTAAACCCCAAATCTAGATACTATACCTACTATGATCACCCCCAAGATTTTAAACAAAGCTAAGATAACCAGTTGAGCAACTCTATTCATTAAAGACAGCCTAAAGGTAATGATTTCAACCTTGAAAACAGAAAGCTGGGGAGAGCCACATGGACAGTGGAAAAAGGGGGGTGAGAGGGAAAATTTCTCTGGTAGTAGCCAAGAGGTGAATGGTTTTCAAGAGCAATCTGTACTAGGGAAGCAGGATGATTCACATCTCCACAGAGACAGTCACATTACCGTGAAAAGATTTTAGGTAAATCTTATGAAAACTAGGTAATGGTGAAGGATGAGAAAGAACAATGAACCACTGAAATGGTTGGCCTAGGGAAATGTTTAGAGGAAGCATCATCTCCCTACAATGTGTCCCATCAGAATTGAACATGGGGTCCATAAGTTTGAGAAAGCTTAGGAGTGCTAAAGAAATGCCCCCTTTATCTTACCAAAGCACCTCGGCCTCCTCACCCCTTCCCATGGAAGTGTCAGGATGGTGCTTTATGATGTCTAAGTTTCTCTCCCAGAGCTACTATTAGCTGGAGGAGAGGCTTCCTGATTAATTAAAGCCTAGGGCAGTGATGGCGAACCTTTTGAGCCCGGCGTGTCAGCATTTTGAAAAACCCTAACTTAACTCTGGTGCTGTGTCACATATAGAAATTTTTTGAAATTTGCAACCATAGTAAAACAAAGATTTATATTTTTTGATATTTATTTTATATATTTCAATGCCATTTAACAAAGAAATATCAACCAAAAAAATGAGTTCGCATGTCACCTCTGACACGCGTGTCATAGGTTCGCCATCACTACTGACCTAGGGGGTGTGGCCCCTCGTCCTAGAGCAGTGGTTCTCAACCTTCCTAATGCTGCGACCCTTCAATACAGTTCCTCATGTTGTGGTGACCCCCAACCATAAAATTATTTTTGTTGTTTCTTCATAACTAATTTTGCTACTGTTATGAATCGTAATGTAAATATCTGATATGCAGGATGTATTTTCATTGTTACAAATTGAACATAATTAAAGCATAGTGATTCATCACAAAAACAATATGTAATGTAATTATATATGTGTTTTCCGATAGTCTTAGGCGACCCCTGTGAAAGGGTCGTTCGACCCCCAGGTTGAGAACCGCTGTCCTAGAGAAAAGCATATGGTCAGGAGGCTTGGGGTAGGGCCCTGGGAAATTTTGACATGGTGAAGATAACCAGGAAACTACAAACTTCTAGCACAGTTATATAACAAACAACCAACCCCATTCACCAAAAGAAGGTAAAAGAGGGCCCTAGCCGGTTTGGCTCAGTGAGTAGAGCATCGGCCTGTGGACTGAAGGGTCCCGGGTTTGATTCCGGTCAAGGGCATGTACCTTGGTTGCAGGCACATCCCCAGTAGGGGGTGTGCAGGAGGCAGCTGATTGATGTTTCTCTCTCATCGATGTTTCTAGCTCTCTATCCCTCTCCCTTCCTCTCTGCAAAAAATCAATAAAATATATTTAAAAAAAAAAAAAAAAAAAGAAAGTAAAAGAGGAAGAAGCCCTGTTAACCCAGGTCCAGTGTCCAGGATGAAAGGACCACACCCAAACTTCTCCTCCTCCTCTTTAGTGGCATATCCCCAAGACTCCCTGGTCTTGCCTGGCAGATTCCATCCTCAACCCATATTTTTTCTCATGAAGACTTTTTTCCCTTTCATCCCAGCCATTTCCCCACAAACCAATGTCCTTCTGCACTCACTCTGTTGTCCTTCCAGGTACTAAAGACATCCATGGGGGTGAAAAGATGTCTTTAAGGGAGTTAAAGGAAAGGAGCCTTTCCAAAAATTCCTACCCCTTCAAGAAAATGTACAAAAGCTATAAAGCCAACAATATGTGGTCATTATCACAGGCCAAATGAAGAACTGAATAAAAATGATCCAGAAAAAGACCAAGACAATGTAGAAAAATTCCCCATCTCAAATGATAACTTGGGCAGCCAGTAACTTCAGAGCAAAGCCAAAGACCTCAGAACTATCTATGAAGCCTCTGAAGTCTGGCCCCCAAGAAATGTTGACAGTGTGGAAGCCAAATTTTATACCTACAGGATACACCAATAGTGATGATTAAAATAAAATTGATAAGTGGTCCATTTCCAGTGAAGCATAATTTGCAGACAATTTTTATTAAATTTATTGGGATAACATCTACATTATAAAACACCAGGGGCCATCACATCCTAAATGACCAGATGGATGACCAGTCACCAGGTGGAGGGGGGTTGCGGTGTGGGGGGGGCGGGGGATGAGGTGGGTTCGATGAAGTTGTTAGCCTCTGGGTCAGGCCGGGTGGAGGCCTAACGACCTCGCCACTGCCTCGGTGGCTGCAGATCAGGCCCAGAGAGAGGCATGGCCTGATCAGCAGCCACCGTGGCTGCTGGCGAGGCCTGGAGACAGGGAGGGAGGGAGGGAGGGAGGGAGAGAGAGAGAGAGAGAGAGAGAGAGAGAGAGAGAGAGAGATGGGGCCTGATCACCTGCTGGCAAGGCCTGGAGAGAAAGAGAGGTGAGGGCTGATCAGCAGCTGCCACAGAGGCTGCGGATCAGGCCCAGAGAGAGGCCCGGAGGCAGAGGCAGGCTGAGGGGTTAGGGGCAATCAAGCAGGCAGGCAGAGGCAGTTAGGTGATCAGGCAGGCAAGCAGGTAAGCATTTAGGAGCCAGCGGTCCCAGATTGCGAGAAGGGTGTCCAACTGCCGGTTTAGGCCCGATACCTGTGAGCAGTCATACATCCCCCAAGGGGTCCCCAATTGGAGAGGGTGCAGGCTGGGCTGAGAGAAACCCCCTCTATGCATGAATTTCGTGCACCGGGCCTCTAGTAATTAATAAGCAGAGCCATAGAACTGGATATACTGATGTAACTGGGATACATCCCCTTCTCACTGTGGAAAACTGGGTCTTTACACTATTCAGATATGCTTAACTGTATGGTTAATCTGTCAATGTGTGCACAAATTTAGTTTCAATTTTAATTCACTCCTAATTCTAGCCCCTGCTTATTTTTTTTTTTACACCATGGACTATAAGACACTTTGGCAATGATTTCTATAAATAAGTTACTGAGACGTTTGACATACTTCGTTGTGTGATAATTCTGTGAAAAGATACTCTACGTACACTTTTCAGTTTGATGTAAATCAGTTATTTTAGTCACTTAATATTTTGGGGGCGTTAATAAACAGTAATAATAACCAATTGTTTTTTCTTTTGAAATAACTTGATATTTCAAAAGAAGAGAAAGAAGACATTAAGGCAATCATACAAAAAATAAAAGTCTTGTCTTTTCTTCTCTAATCTTTTGTGTGGTTATTTTTTACTGTAAATTATATGTAGGGGGAAACTATACATTTTTTGTATTATATATATTTATATAATATTTAGGTTTTTAAGCTGGTCTTTTACTACCCCATATTACAAGTATGATGCATACAGCTGGATAAGAGATGGGAAAAGGGATATATGAGAGATTTTGTGTGAGCTTCAGGAAGCTAGCAATTATTCCTCTTTACTGCTGTACTTAGCCCATAAGTAATTATTAGCAAATGATTATTGAATAAGTTATTCATGGGAGTGGGAAGCCAGGCCAGCTGGAGTTGGTTAGAGAAACAGTTTATTCTTGTTTTATTTATTTATTTATTTATTTATTATTGTGTTATTATTATTATTAACCTACTTTTGCCCACCCCTCTGTGTGTGTGTGAGTGTGCAGCGGTACAAACAAAACTTTTGCAGTTACTTTTTTTCATAGACATCAAGATCACAGTTTTTGAGACAATTGAATTGTGAATGCTATAGTAACACAAGGTTATTATTTTCAATTAGTTAATTAGGACTTTGCTCGTGGTACTGTTTTGAATTTGACTATTAGCATAAGATTTAACTGTAACTATTAAAACCTATAAAGTTTCATTTTTCATTTGAAACTCTCATTTAAAATACACGACTCAGAGAAGACTAACTTTATATTGGCAATAATATAATAAATAGAAGTGCTTGGCAAATTTACTTTCTTTTGTATTTGCTGCCACCAAATGGCAAATTAATAAAATTACTAGTCTGGTACATTAACAGCGGTTCTCAACCTGTGGGTCACGACCCCTTTGGCAGTTGAACGACCCTTTCACAGGGGTCGCCTAAGACTATCCTGCATATCAGATATTTACATTACGATTCATAACAGTAGCAACATTACAGTTATGAAGTAGCAACGAAAATAATTTTATGGTTGGGTCACCACTTGAGGAACTGTATTTAAAGGGCCAGAAGGTTGAGATCCACTGCATTAATATATGGTAGTAATAAAAGTAATGGCCCATTAATATTTTTATGAGGTTAATTTGTTCATATAAAGTTTTGACAAGAGGAGAAGAACAAATTTAATATGTTTAGAATTGTAGCTACCCACCAGAGTGGACAGGATGGTTTCTATCTTCTAACATACCTGGAAAGGCATATTAGAACACAGCAATAATCACAATGACAAAGATAGTAAAAACTGGTGATTCTTTCAGACTAATAAGAAATGAGGTTGATGGCATGCTCTATACAGGGAATTTAATTCTGACATTTGTTCTTTCTAGGCCATTGCACCTGAGAATTATAGTTCCAAAATATTTTAGGCCTAATTTTATTTACTTGAAGGCAATCCATTTTACTAAAAATAACTGTTGGGATAAAGATTCTGGAAAAATTATTATATAAGAAAAAAATAGGAGCAACTCAAATGTTTAATCTTAGGAAATTGGTTAAATACAATAACATATTACTTTAAAATGTAATGTATATATAATCATTGAAAGTGTTTTGAGGGAAAGTCCACATTGTTAAGTAAGTGGAGGAAGATGGGGAGAACAAGTTACTAAACAGTAATTATTACTTTTTTTTTTTTTTAAGTACAATATCTCTCTTTGGGAGATATTGTGATTTCTTTATATATTACTAAAATGAACATGTTTTAAATACCCAGACATTATATAGATTGAATATTTTATACTTTATAGATAGTTTCTTAGGTAAAGACACCCCCGTGGAATTATTTGATTATTACAGTGAATATATTTGAATAGTTCTTTTTAAAAATATGAAAGTACTGTGTTGTTAGCAATTCTAAGACTCAAACCCCACTTTTGAGTCTCTTCTGAGAATACAGTAAGGATTGGTTCATATATAAAGAAAACTTTTTTGAAAACTCTGTCTTACTATACAGATTAATTTTTTTTTCTTGATAGAAGGGTAAGACCAAGTTCAGAATTAGTAAGATTTTTAATATTATCCAATAATTCAATGTTTAAAGGTTCTAGTTATTTTTATAATATAGCCCTTCGTTTCTAGTGTCAGCATATTCTTGCTTTTCATATCTGTTTTCTGCTACAGGCCTGAGAGTGGAATTGAAACAATACAACTACTGCTTCCACCAGAGGAAATAGTATGGGGATTCCTATTATGGTAGGTTATTTTCCGGTGGTCTCTCTGCAGTAATATAGGCAGCTCTTGTGATTTATTAGTTTGTTGCTATTTATGCCTCCTCATAACTTAAACTTCGCTTTTATACATATATGTATGTGAAAATATTTAGTATAAGCTAAAATCCTTTGTTGTAGACATGTTGTTTGTAAGTGGTAGGCCATGTATTTCTGGAAAACTTAATGTAGCAACTTAATAAGATAGATTTTCATTGGAGGGTGCTTAAAATCTAATTTAAAATCTGTGTTGTAGCTTGGAAAGGAGAATATTAAATAGCTGAAAATAATGGTACTGCAAGTGGTTTTATTTTATCATGAAAAAAAATAATAAATTACTAGATGTTTTCATTCATCTCTTATCCAGCTGTATGCATCATCTTGTTCATAGCTAATTCCCTTACATGGCATGTGTTTGTGGTACACACTTGTAAATATTATTAGCCATTCAATACTCACTGGGGAACCTCAGTTATATGAGTGACTCCTGTGTTTTAGTGCAAGTAGTTAGAAAAATCTCTTAAAATTTAGAGGCGTTAGACTAAAGGCACTGGTGAAGATAATATAAGCTAGTTTGTTATCATTGGCATTGTTAGGCTTCTTTGAAATTCAAGTATATTGAAAGATTCTGTAGAAAGTAAGAAACTATAACCCAGGCTGCATCCTACTGTACTTTTTGTTAAATATTTTATTATCCAAATGGTAATGCCATTTGATATTAACTAGGCTTGATGCAAAGGTATTTCAAAACAAAAAATCACATTGGTTTTTTGTTGTTTGTTTTTAGTTAAATTAAACTTTTTTAAAGAAGAGGACGTGATAAGAAAGCTGTTGTGTTGAAAACTGAAAGATTTTATCCATCTGTATTTTGGGAGGAGGGGAGCTGATTATTGGAAAAACATTATTTACTAGGTTTTGTTCTTGAAACAGGTATAATTTCTGTCATTAAAGATTAATAGTCTCTTTAGAAATTCTGAATTATGTATATGAATTAACCAACTGTGAATCTTTACCTGGCCTTTCAGGGTTGTCTTCTAAATTTAAGAAGAACAACAAAAACTCATATGATGCCTCTCATTTGTTGTTACCTTGAATGGCTTTTACCAACTAGAATTCCATTGGACATTCACCACCACACCTTTTTCCTCTTCTTTATAAACCGTTTTCCTAACCTCTGACTCAATTAAGGCTTTGAATGAATATTGAAATACTCCTATCCTAATTTAATTAAGCATTTGGGTAATGGATGAGCAAGTCAGAAAAAGAAAAGTTGGACTTAAAATAGTAAGAATAACATTTGATTGGGAAAATGGTAATAAATAGCAGACACAGTCAACATCATATTTTGCCCATTAATTTTTTCTTTCCTGGAAATGTTTGTTGGAGACCAGAGTCATAAATTGAATTACTTTTGCTGTGATCACTGTATAAGTTGTAATTTTCATCTTTTACCACTGGATGGTGTATTTGCATTGGTTTCTGCAAATTTTCTAAATTTACATAAGGAATCATTTTAAAATCCATCACAAAGAATAGTGAAATTAACATAGTGGTATATAGATGGGCAAATTAAAACTAGTGAAGCATAACTATCATTTGGATATAATATATAATAATTATTTTTAAAAAGATAAATCCTTGTATATGAAATGGTTAAGAGCTATATACCTGACTATGTTTCCTAATACAATCTTTAATCTACCACCCTGAAACAGTTTAGACTGCAGTGGTTCTCAACCTGTGGGTCGCGACCCCAATGGGGGTCGAACAACCCTTTCACAGGGGTCGCCTAAGACCATCGGAAAACACATATATAATTACATATTGTTTTTGTAATTAATCACTATGCTTTAATTATGTTCAATTTATAACAATGAAATTGGGGGTTACCACAACATGAGGAATTGTATTAACCCTTTTCGGTCCAACCTATAGGAGCAGGTCCAACATCGAGCAATAAGAACATTAAAAAGTTCAACATTCAATTCTGTCAATTAATTTGGACCAGACTGTTTGAATTCCAAAAATAACATTGGACTGCAAAGAGTTAAAGGGTCCCGGCATTAGGAAGGTTGAGAACCACTGGTTGAGAGGTTTTGATTATTTAGGTCAAGCATGTCAAACTCGCCATCCACAGGCCACATGCCTCGTTTATTTGGCTTGAGTTTGACATGTTTGATTTAGGTGGTGCTATAATTTAAATGACATCTAAATAAAACACAACTTCTTAATTGGTAGTGTTAGAAAAAATACAGATAGCTCGGGTTTTTTAAGTTGTCCTTGATGAACATTCTCTCTTTCTCCTAGCCAGTAGGAGAAACTCCTCTCATTGAAGCCTTTTATTTCACAGATATTATATTCAAATTCTTTTTTTGTTAGTTAACAAGTGACTTTAAAAAAATTATATATATGTACACATGTACATATATATATATACATATATATATATATATATTTTGTTACTGATTTCAAAGAGGAAGAGGGAAAGAAAGATAGAAATATCAAAGATGGGAGAGCATCATTGGTTGGCTACCTCCTGCATATTCCCTACTGGGGATTGAGCCTACAACCTGGAAATGTGCCCTGACCTGGAATCAAAACGTGACCTGTGGTTCATAGGTCAACACTCAACCACTGAGCCATGCCGGCTGGGCACCAAATGATTTTTTTTTAATTAATTTATTTTTATTGTCTAAAGTTTTGCATATGTCTCCTTTTTCCACGATTGACCGCCCCCCCCCCCCCCCAGCTATTCCCACCCCCGAGGGCAAGCCCCCACCGCCCCAGTGTCTATGTCTGTTGGTTATGCTAATATGCATGCATACAAGTCCTTTGGTAGTTATCATGCTTGAATGAATTATTTTTTTAATAATGTATGTGTGAGTGTGTGTGTGTGTATGTGTGTGTTGTTTATTTTAGAGAGGAAGGGAGAGAGAGATAGAAACATCGATGATGAGAGAGAGTCATTGACCAGCTGCCCTCCTGTACACCCCCCACTGGGGACCGAGCCCACAACCCGGGCATGTGCCCGTGACTGGAATTGAACTTAGGACCCTTCAGTGCACAGGCTGATGCTCTATCCACTGAGCCAAACCAGCTAGGGCAGTGCTTGAATGGATTAAATACTTAAGTCTGTAAATTTATTTGGGATTGTAACAAGGTTGTGGAGATCCCAATTCAAGGAAATAATAATCTGATGTAATAAATCATGCACTTATATTTTAAAGGGCAAATCAAGTATGGACCTGGAACATCAGTTTCTCCTAACTTTTCTCTGAGGCCTTCTTTCTGCAATGTAGTGCCATTTCCTTTTCTGTTCTTTGAAGGATTATTTAGAGAAAAACAGAGTTATACAAACAAACATTTAAAATTGCACCTTTGTGTATTCTGCTCTTTACTAGCTATCTGATGGTTTTTGAGGTATGAATTTAGAGGCTGTTGTAACCTCGCAAGTTTAAATTCTCAACAGCCTTGTTCTGTTAAATACCCAATTATTCTAGGTTCTCTTGAGCTGTGGATTAAATGACAGGTTTGCCTCCTAGCAGGGAGTCTTCATCTCTGAGTGTTCCAAGTTTTGGTCCTAACTCTTAGTAAGTATTGGAATGTGAACTTTTGTCATATAACCCCTCCAGGACTTATTTTTCTTACCTGTAAAGTAGTGATTAAGGTTAGTAAATTATGACTAAGGAGTGGTGTTGCTAAAAAAACAAACACAAATGTATAGACCTCTGAAGGATAGAAAAAATTACTTATGATCCTGCCACTGATTTAAGTAATTTACTGTTGTTGCTGTTCAAGTACGTTTATGTATGAAATGAAGACAAGGCGGTGGTAGATGTCTTCAATAAAGTGTACTTTAATAAAATTTAGTTGTCTAAATAAAAGCGAGCAAATAACATTTTATGTATGACTTATAAAAGTAATGGGTGGTATAGAGAATTGTTAATCAGGACTCTTGGTTACAAATGACAGATATCACAATTCAAAGTAGCTTAAATGCAAAAGGGAATTTATTGGTCAGGTGATAGGAATGGTCAGGCAGAGCTAGATCCAGAACTTGGTGATAGTGGATTCTCCATCACCCTCTTCCTCTTTTTAAACTTTTTCCTGTTTTTCCTCTTATGGGCAGGCAGTTTCGCTTACGTTGTTCTTACTTATAATCCCAAAAGAAAAGAGATTATCTTTTCCCGGTAGCCTAGGTAGGAAAGCAAGTCCTGAGGAAGGCTGTGAGTATGTGTTCTTACCTGAACTAGACATGGGGCTAGGAGTAGGTAGGTGGTACTCTGGCCAGTCCTGGGCCTCTTGTATATGTCTGGATCAGATGTACTCCATAAAGAGATTATTGTGAAATAACCTATGGCTGCTACTAGGATGGATAGAAATAGAGAAAGGAGAGCCAAGAGTTGAGATGAGGTGGTTTTGTGATAACTCATGTGAAGACTGAAGTGAGTCTGAACTCGGTCACTATGAGGGAAGAGAGAGTTCAGGAAGAGTTTTGGTAAAATTCCTAGAACTTGGTGCCTAACTAGAAGTGGGAAATGAAGTAAGGTAAGGCTTTCAGATAATTATTTTTATGTTCTGAGTCCTGTATATTGGTGGTGCCATTACTATTAGCCAGCCTAGGAATTTCAGAAAAAGAACACTTTGGGGAACTGGACTAGAGGTGATAAAGTGAATCCTGACATGCTGATTCTGAGATAATACGGAATATGCAGGTAAAATGGCCTATTGAGCATTTGGAAGTTGAGTCTGTAGGTTAGGACTGGAAATAAAGAGTTGGAAGTAGCACATAGTTAATGGAAACTATGAAAATAGATGAGATTGTCTAGAAAGAGATTGTAGTACTGGCTTTCCTTTCAGTAAAAAAGAGCTGAAAGGAAAGCCAGTATTTACAGGTGACTGAAGAAAAGCCAAGTAAAAAGGGGCCAATATAGGTGGGGAAAAATAGGTGATATTTTTATGGAGGTAGCAAGAAGAGGGTTGGTATCCACTAGTGTAGAGTAGGTGAGAAAAATTAGGATTTTTCAGTAGGTAATCCTTGGTGATCTTAGAGCAGCTTCGGAATGGTGAGTATGGACGTCAGATTGCAGTAAGTGAAACAAGTAATAAATGGAGTGGTCGCTTGTTAGGGAGGAAGAGTAGTTTTCTGTAGGCCAGGAGGAAGGAACAGAGGTAGCAGTAAGGGATAAATCAAAGTGATATAAGAAAAGAATCAGAATTGATAAATGTAAGGTCTGTAAGAAGATGGAAATATTTTTTAATAAACTTACTTTTTCCTCTGTGAATACAAGCTCTTCCTGTCAGACTGTGAAGTCATTAAGGTTTGTACCTGGCATGTTAAAACGTGCTTGGCCCAGGCTCACTTGATTGGAGCATTGTCCCATATACCAAAAGATTGTGGGTTTGGTTCCCAGTCAGGGCACATACGCAGGTTGCAGGTTTGAACCCCAGTGATGCTTCTCTATCACTGATGTTTCTCTCTCGCTTTTTCCCCCTTCCGTTCTCTGTAAAATCAATTTTAAAAACATACACATATCCTTGGATGAGAATTAAACAAATGAAGTGCTTAATAAATGATCACTGAATGAATGAAATATCAGAGGGGAAAAGTTGAAAATACAAACAAATATGTTTGGAAGTAAATCAAGGAAGTTGAAGGAATTCATCTTTATTGTCCTCTTTCTCTGTGAAGTAGAATGCCAAGAGATAATGCCTCCCAGCTTACTTACCTTAAAATATTTTTTATGGGACTAGATGTGAGAGCATTCTTAAAGTAGGAAATACTCCTATAAATGGAAGGAAATAATACTTTTCATTTCTGGCATCTTAATTTTGAAAGGGACGTCAAATCAGATGATACTCTGTTTTCGACAACTCAGAAATCCCATATGCTTCCTTAACAACTGCTAATTTAACTTCTCTTAGGTGTGTGTGATGTGTGGGAAGAGGCAGCTTTGGAGACAGATGGGCCTGGATTATAATCCAGTTTTCTCCATTTCTTAGCCATGTGATTTTTTTCAATTTTTGACTTCTCCAGCCAGATTTTTATTTGTGAAATTTTGATTAAAAACTACTTTGCAGGCAAGTTGTTACAACTGACTACACAGGCATTTAAGTTGGCTGGGATGGATGTTCATCCCTGCCCCACATGAGCAGCCAACCTGTTCCATCTTCAGGTAAAATAATGCTAGATGAAGTACTATCTTATATTGAACCAGATTTCATCTTTCTGCTTGTTATTTATTGTTCATTGATCTTTTTTAAAACATTGATTTGAGAAAGAGAGAGAAACATAGATTTGTTGTTCTACTTATTTATGCATTCATTAGTTGCTGCTTGTATGTGCCCTGACTGGGGATGGAACCTGCAACCTTGGCATATCAGGGCAACGCTCTAACTGAGTTACCCGGCCAGGGCCTTTTGATCCTAATCCTTAACTCCAGAACTATGCAATTTGGTATTGCTTCACAATGACAGCACTTCAAATATTTTAAAGCTGTCGTATTCCACCTGGCTCCTTTTCAGACAAAATACTTTCAGCTTCATTGACACTTAGGTCATGGTTTTTAGATCTACCCTCATCCTACCCTCTTTTAATGTGTTCTCATCTCAATTCTCTGGATGCAAGCTGACCTATGTCTAGTCATTAGCCTTACTTTTCCTAGAAGAGAAAAGTGAGATTACTAGGAAACATTTTTGAGATAAATAAAGTCTTTATTTTAATTAAAGTGTAATTTCATTATTTATATTCTAAGGTATACTAATCTCTTTCGTTAGTGGCATTTATCAAATGATTGCCTTTAGTCTGTTTTAAGATAAATTACTGATGACTGATTTTTTTTTTCCCTTTAAAAAAATAAATCTCAGGAGTCCTCAAAGTATTGTTCAGTACTTGTGTGTTGAGATTAATTCATAATGATGGGAAAATTAATCTATTGAAATAAAATGCCAAGGTTCAATTTTTCAGTGTAGTACAAACATGTCAAACTCAAAGTCTAACATAGGCCAAATAAATGAGGCATGCGGCCCATGGGCCACGAGTTTGACATGCTTGGTGTAGTACATACATTCTGTTGGTTGCCTGCTCACTGGCCATAACCTGCTTCCTTCCTTGCAGGCCCCAGTTTTGTTTGAATGCCCACCTCTATCCCACAGGACTTGGAGAAATCCCTGATAGTTTAAGTTAATTGTGGTAATCCTACTCTGCTTAGTAGTGATTTGTTTAGAAAGGGACATGTGCTAACTACAGTCACATGCCAGGGAAAGTCCCCATTCTACTGCACAATATGTGTCTGACATGATGCCTTGAAGTTTGTCAGGTATCATGTGACTATGAAGGGAATTGTCCTGAGGTTCATGCTGAATCTGATAGAGAAAAGCTGGAAGGAGCCTAGGTGTCCAAATGTGATATCATTGGATAACTGAATCAGCCATTTTAGAGCCACCTTATTTCACTTCCTGTCGTTTATGATGATAAATCTACTGTTTAAATCAGTTGAGGGTAACATGCTATTTTAGTTTAGTTTAGGATAGCCCTAATAGTAAAGAACAAACATTTAATAGTCTATTATGCGGAAAAGTAGACACTTTGCAGAAGACCCATCATCATGTAAAGATGAACCGTATAATTTTAAAAACACATTAGAATTATATTGGGGTCAAAAGTTTTATAGGTATTCTCCCAATACTGAATGTTCTGATTGTGAACAAAGCAGACAAAGAAGTTCTATAATATAAAATGAAATAGTAGGTTTAACTATGTAGTCAGTCAATAATGAGCTAGTTATTAATTCTGACAGCCACCCTTCTTTCCATTTAAGAAGTTAAAAATTGACTACAGCTAAAGGAATAGACATTGTTTTATTTTCAAGTAACATTAAGTTATAAGCATAGCTTTTTCAAGTTTATCAAGAGCATTAAAATCTATTTTTTTAATATATTTTATTGATTTTTTACAGAGAGGAAGGGAGAGAGATAGTTAGAAATATCGATGAGAGAGAACCATCGATCAGCTGCCTCCTGCACATCTCCCACTGGAGATGCAACCCAGGTACATGCCCTTGACCGGAATCGAACCTGGGACCCTTCAATCTGCAGGCCGACGCTCTATCCACTGAGCCACACCGGTTTCGGCTAAAATCTATTTATGCAGACAAATTTCATACCCAAAATATGTTGGAAACACATTTTCTTTATTTCAACAATAGCAATTGACAAAATTTGATAATTTTAGATAGAATCTATACCAATGAAAGAGTAATATGCTAATTAGACTGCATGTCTTCCAGACATCCTCCGGACAAAGCCGCAGCAGCTGTGAGGGCCAAGGGCCGGCAGCACAGGAGAGGCAGGATGTCACCGGTGGGCCCAGGCCAGTCCTACTTTGGGACATAGCCCCTCTGTCCTCAGAGGCGGGCGTTGGGAGAGGTGGGGTGGCCCACGGGTCCTGGAGCCTCCACAGAGGCTGGATGGGGTGCGACTGCAGTGCCTCAACCTCCCACAGCTGGCCTGGTCCCAGATCGTCCCCCACACACAAGTGGACGGGGGGCGGGGCCAGCACTAAGAAGCGAGGGCCAAGGGTCTGCAGCCCCAGCGACTGGCTTTGGGAGCGGCAGCAGCGGGGTGATGGGGGCAGCGCCTTCCCCTGATCCTCCCAGTGGCCTCCCACAGAGGGAGGCCAGACTGAGGGGATCCCCCACACACACACACCGTGGACAAATTTTCATGCACCAGGCCTCTAGTTCTTTCATAAAGGGAGCACAAATATGAAAAATGTTTAAACTATCTGAGTCATCACTTGGATTTTAAAATAGTTACGTTCAGTATTTTTGTCTCCACCCTTCTATGGTTTGAAATGAAAGATGTGTGAATCATTTTCTTTAGAATTTCCCAAACAATAACTACTTTGAAATGGATTTGGCGTATACAGTCACAATTTGTGTGTGAAATAACTAGTGTACACTTCAGCTACTGATCTTACTGCACTTGTGGGAATTCCTTGGGCATCTCATCTAATTATTGCTTATAAAGATAAACATTGGGTGACCATAGCAACTTATTTTTAAGTTGAAAATTTTCTCCCTTTAGTCTTGATACTATATTTACTCCAGTGCCACCACACTAGAAATTAGAATGAATTGGAAATACCCTTCCTCAATCTTTTAAAAGGGAAGGCAGAAACTCATCCTGTTTAAAATAAAAATTTTACATTGTACTAATTTGTTAGTTTGAATTTTGCAATTAATAATGTAATTATGTTCAGAAGTGTGTTATCTTGGGCCTGGGTGTATAAGTCATATGGCATAGAATCTCAGGGGTGGGCAAACTTTTTGACTCGAGGGCCACAATGGGTTCTTAAACTGGACCGGAGGGCCAGAACAAAAGCATGGATGGAGTGTTTGTGTGAACTAATATAAATTCAAAGTAAACATCATTACATAAAAGGGTACGGTCTTTTTTTTCAATAGTTTTATTCATTTCAAGTGGGCCGGATCTGGCCCGCGGGCCATAGTTTGCCCACGGCTGGCATAGATGCTGGTAGTTAACGTAAGTCCCAGTCAAAAATTATACTGATGAGAGACAGATCACATAGGATATTTGAAAGTAACACAACTTAAAAAAAACCTCCATTTCAGTCTGGCCTTCAATCAAGTCTGAATGATGAGTACTTTTGCTTAATTTCTAACTACTTCTTGAGGCAATTAAAATTTTGAAGAAAGTAATCTAACTTTCAAAAATATTGCTTAAATACAATGCAATATACTTGACAACCAAGTAGTTCTCCCCCCCCCTCCCCCCCTTTTCTCCCCAGTTTTGGCATATTGGGTATATTTTAGAAAACTACCTGTATTGTTACATTTGGCTTATCATTTTTTGCTTGCATACTTTTGAAAGGAAAATTGTTTCAAGACTCAAATCTGGAAATTGTCATTTGAATATTGATTTAGTCCTTAAGTGCTCATATATAACTTGAATCTACACTCTTCCTAGAAAGCCATCTCCTGTGTTAACTGAACCATAGTTTTTATAAGTACATGCTTCTCCAGAAGTCTTCTCAACTGTTCCTTTACTCAGAGCCAAGTCTATCTTGGGAATGTCTCTCTCCCTCCCTCTCCCCCCCCCTTCCCCCCCCCCCCCCACGCTAACTCACTCCTTATATGGGCTCGTGGTGTGTGTGTGTGTGTGTGTGTGGAGGGAAGGGCGTGGAGTCAGCATTTTTCTCGTCCTCCATTTACTAGTCTACCTACCTATAAAAACCTTCCTTCTCTGGAGGCGCATATCATCTGTCTAGGTTAGCCTTCTATTTCTTGTTGCTATTGTCTGTCAAATTTCACTCCCCATTGCTACATCTGGATCATAGTTATCTCAGCCATCTAGGTGATATCATTTCTTTGTAGATGACATTTTGAACATCATATTTTACAGTTTAACAACCTCCACAACATGAGCCTCTCCGTTTGGTTCTAGCCACATAACTCTAATGACCACATCTTCCAACTTGTCTCATGTACTGAAACTGTCTTCACTTCTGAATTTTTGCTGTTTCATCTTAGGCCCCATAACCCATTACTTTCAACTGCTAAACACTCCTTTTCCTTTTCAACTTTATCTGTCCTCTTCCACCAGCTAACTTATATCAACACCTTGTTTTTCAGGACAAAGATCCTTTCTTTATGACTCAAGATAATTTTCCCATTTCTTTTCAAAATCCACGCCCGCCCCCCCCCCCCCCACACACACACACACTTTCTTCTGTATCTGTGTGATTTTCCTTTATCCATTATTCTTTTTTCAGTTATTCCCCTGTCCTGTATCCCTCCCCCCCTTTTTTGGACAGTATTACATCTTCTGATCCATGAACACAGGATATCTTTCCATGTATTTATATCATTTTTAATTTCTTTCATCTATGTTTTATAATTCTTAGTTTACAAGTCTTTTACCTCCTTAATTAAGTTTATTTTTAAGTATTTTATTGTTTATGATGCTATTGTAAATGAAATTTTATTTTCAGATAGTTCATTCTTCGAGTATAGAAACACAGCTAATTTTTGTTGCTTTTTTTTTATCCTGCACCTTTGCTGAATTCATTAATTCATTCTAGTGTGTGTGTGTGTGAGAGAGAGAGAGAGAGAGAGAGAGAGAGAGAGAGAGATCTTAAGGGTTTTCTATGTAAGATCATGTCATCTGCAAAGAAAAATAATTTTATATCTTCCTTTCTGATTTAGATGCCCCTCCCTCCCTCCTTCCTTCAAGTCCAGTACTGTGTTAAAATAAATAGTGAGAATGAACATACTTGTCATGTTCATGATTTTAGAGGAAAGGCCTTCAGTCTTTCACCATTGATTTGTGGGCTTTTTATATGACTTGTATTATGTTAAGGTCATTTCCTTATTTCCTTCTATTCCTAATAGTTACAAGTTTTTATCATGAAAGTGTTTTGAATTTTTCCAAATGTTTTTTCTGTATCTACTGAGATGAATGTGTGATTTTTTAAGTCCTTCATTCTATTAATGTCTTGTGTCACATTCCTTGATTTTTGTATGATGAATCATGATTATTGCATTTCAGTATTTAAGTCCCATTTGGTCATGGTGCATGATCTTTTTAATGTGCTACTGAATTTGGTTTGCTGGTATTGTGTTGAGGATTTTTGCATCTAAGTTCATCAGGAATGTTGACTTGTAAATTTCTTGTAGTGTCTTTATCTGGTTTTGATAATGTTGGATATGCTGATTTCATAAATGAGTTTGGAAATGTTCCTTTCTCCTCAATTTTTTTTGGAAGAGTTTGAGAAGGATTGGCATTAATTCTTTAAATGTTTGGTAGAATTCACCAGTAAAGCCATCTGGTCATGTGCTTTTCTTATTGGGAGGTTTTTAATTACTAATTTAATGTCCTTATAAATTACATGTCTGCTCAGATTTCTATTCATGATTCAGTCATGGTAAGTTTTATGTATCTGGAAATTTATCCATTCTAGGTTGAACAATTTGTTGGCATAGCTTTATGATCTCCTTTTCCCCTTGAGCATCAATTATAATGTCTCCTCTTTCATTTCTGATTTTATATGTGCATTCTCTTTTTATCACAGTTTAGCCAAAGATTTGTCAAATTATATTTTCATAAAAACAACTCTTTTAGTTTTGTTGATTTGTTTCCCTATTGTTTTTCTGCTCTCTGTTTCATTTATTTCTGCTCTAATCTATATATTTTTTTCTTCTGCTAAGTTTGAGCTTAGTTGTTTTTTTTTAGATCTTTTTTAATGTAGGTGTTTATCATTATAAACTTCCTTCTTAATTCAACTGCTTTTGGTATATGCTATAAATTTTGGTATATTATTTTCTTTATTTGCCTCAAGGTATTTTCTAACTTCCCTTTTGATTTCTTCTTTGATCCATTGGTTGTTCAAGAGTGTGTTGTTTAATTTCTACATATTTACTAATATTCTAGTAATTTCTCTGCTATGGATTACTGTTTCATTCCATTGTGGCCAGAGAAGATATTTGCTATGATTTCAATCTTAAATTTGTTAAAATTTATCTTGGGACCTAAGATGCCATCTATCTTGCAGAATGTTCTATGTATTCTTGAGAAGAAAGTATATTCTGCTGCTGTTAGGTAGAATGTCTGTTAGGTCCATTTGATCTATAGTGTTGTACAAGCTTACTGTTTCGTTGTTGATTTTCTGTCTGGCTGTTCTGTTCATTATTGAAAGTGGGATATTGAAGTCAGCTGCTATCATTATATTACTATTTCTCCCTTCAGTTCTGTCACTGTTGGCTTTGTATGTTTATGTGCTCTGATGTTGGGTGCATTTATATAATTTTTATATTTTCCTGATAAATTGACCCTTTTGACATTTATATAATGTCTGTCTGTTTGGTTTTTTGTTTGTTTATTTATTTATTTATTGTCTCTTGTGACTGTTTTAAAGTCTGTTTTGTCTGATATAAGTTTAGCCATCCCTCCTCTCTTTTCATAACTGTTTTCATGGAATATCTTTTTACATTGCTTTACTTTCAGCTTGTGTATGTCCTTAAATCTAAAGTGACTTTCTTATAGACACCATATGTTGAATCTTGTGTCTTTTAACCCATTCAGCCACTCTGGCTTTTGACTGCTTAGTTTAATCCATTTATATTTCAAGTAATTGTTGATAGGGAAGAAATTACTATTGTCATTTTGTTTTGGTTTTGTTCCTGTATTGTACTGTGTGTGTGTGCTCCTTTTTTCATGTCTTGCTACCTTTCTTTCTCTTTCATTGACTTTTTTGTATTGGTAAGCTTTTATTCCTTGTCTTTTGTTCTATTAGCATTTTGTTTATGGTAATCACAGGGCTTATATAAAACATCTTATAAATATTCTATTTTAAGCTGATAAATTCGATCTCATACAAAAATTGTACACTTTCACTTCTAACCCCCTACACTTCATTATTGATGTCACAATTTACATTTTCTTATAT
The DNA here is from genome assembly GCF_014108235.1 of Myotis myotis. Taxonomy (NCBI): domain Eukaryota; kingdom Metazoa; phylum Chordata; class Mammalia; order Chiroptera; family Vespertilionidae; genus Myotis; species Myotis myotis. Next base: position 34,705,091 of record NW_023416317.1, on the reverse strand, counting down.
TGTATATCCATTAACATATTTTTAGAGTTAAAAGTTATTTAGCCCTAGTTGGGTAGCTTATTTAGTTGGAAAGTAATCCTATGTACACCAAAAGGTTGCAGGTTCCACCCTAGTCTGGGTAGGTACAGGAGGCAGCCAATTGTGTCTCTCTTTCTCTCTCTCTCTCTCTCTCTCTCAAAAATCAATAAACATGTCTTTGGTGAGGATAAAAAAAAATTATTTATGCACTGCCGTTACAGTATGACAGTACTTTTTATTTGTCTGTATTTTTATCTTTACCAGCAAGTTTTATACTTTCATATGTTTTTTTTAAAAAATATATTTTATTGATTTTTTACAGAGAGGAAGGGAGAGGGACAGAGAGTTAGAAACATCGATGAGAGAGAAACATCGATCAGCTGCCTCCTGCACATTCCCTGTTGGGGATGTGCCTGCAACCAAGGTACATGCCCTTGACCAGAATCGAACCTGGGACCCTTGAGTCCGCAGGCCGACGCTCTATCCACTGAGCCAAACCGGCTAGGGCATTTTCATATGTTTTCATGTTGATATTTAGCATCCTTTCATTCCAACCTGAAGAAATAACTTTAGCATTTCTTGTTAAGCAGATCTAGTGATGAACTCAGCTCTGGTTGTCTGGGCAAGTTACTATCCTTCATTTTTGAAGGACAGTTTTGCAACGTATATATATTACTCTTGGTTGACAGCTTTTGTCTTTCAGCACTTTGAATATATCATCCCACTGGCTTCTGACCTGCAAAGTTTCCGCTGAGCTATCTCCTGCAGTTTTATGGGGGTTCCTTTCACATGACAAGTCCCTTTTCTCTTTTCTGCTTCAAAATTCTCTCCATGTCTTTTTGACTTTGACAATTTGATTTTAATGTTGTCTTGGTGTGGATTTCTTTGAGTTTATGTTTTTAGGTGTCTGTTGGGCTTCATGGATCTGAATGTCCATTTCATTCCCTAAATTTGGGAAGTTTTGGGCTATTATTTCTTTGAATAAGCTTTCTGGACCTTCTCTTTATCTTATACTGCAACTCCACATGGGGTCCTGGAACCAATCCCCAGCAGATAATGAGAAAGGCCTGAAAGTTTTGAGGAGTCAGAGTTAACTCAGAGTTTTTTTAAAAAATATTTTATTGATATTTTACAGAGAGGAAGGGAGAGGGATAGAGAGCTAGAAACATCGATGAGAGAGAAACATCGATCAGCTGCCTCCTGCACACCCCCCACTGGGGATGTGCCTGCAACCAAGGTACATGCCCTTGACTGGAATCGAACCCGGGACCCTTGAGTCCGCAGGCCAACACTCCATCCACTGAGCCAAACCAGTCAGGGCAGATTTTTGACCATTTTGAACAAACCCTAACCTCATGTTGTTCAAGCATCAACTGTATTTGATTACATAAACTATTGTTAAAATTAATGTTTACATTTTAAAAATGTGTTTTACCATTTTTAATGTATTTGCTAGAAAATTTTAAATTACACATGTGGCTCACTTATTACTTCTAGTAGAGGCCCGATGCACAAATTTGTGCAGGGGCCTTGGCCCCGGCCCCTGCCTCCGCCTGCCACAGCCAGGGGCCTCTACTGCCTCTGCCTCAGCCCCTCCCTGCTGCAGCTTTGTCCAGAAGGAAGGACGTCTGGTCTAATTAGCATATTATGCTTTTATTATTATAGATTAGATGGCACTTACCTACACTTTGGGTAGCTAAACTATTCTTGTATTATAAATAGATTTAGTGTTTCATTTTTCTCTGAAATATAATCATCCAGGGTAAGTTTTGATATTTTCTAGCTAGTAGACCTTCAGTTTCTTTGAGAAAGCACCCTTCTAATAAGTTGGAGGAGGAAAAGATAGCAACATTGAAGTTTATGGATAGCGTTATATAAGCCACAGGTTTGTTTTTTTTTTAGAGGATGGACAATTAGAAGGTATCTTTATATGCCAACTAGAGGCCTGGTGCATGGATTTGTGCACCGGTGGGGTCCCTCAGCCTGGCCTGTGGGGATCAGGCCAAAACTGGCTCTCCAACACCCCCCGAGGGGTTTCGGATTGCGAGAGGGCACAGGCCAAGCCAAGGGACCCTACCGGTGCACGATTGGGGCTGGGGAGGGGCCACAGGAGGGCTCCAGGGCATGTTCAGCCCATCTCGCCCAGTTCCAATTGGCCGGATCCCACCAGCAAGCTAACCTACCAGTTGGAGCATCTGCCCTCTGGTGGTCAGTGCACGTCATAGCAACTGGTCAAACGTTCCGGACACTTAGCATATTAGCCTTTTATTATATAGGATAACAGTAAACTCATGGTGCACTCTTACCAATGACTAAGTGACAGGTATAGTCCAATTGATCCTTGAATAACACGGGTTTGAACTGTGTGGGTCAACTTCTATGTGGGTTGTTTTTTCTTCAATAAATACCGTGTGCCCTTAGTATCTATGGGTTTCACATTCATAGATCCATCCAACTGTAGTTTGAAAATAGTAATTTTGCATTCCCAGCCGCGTAGTGAAAATACTGTTCACAGAGGTTTCCTTTTCTTCATATGCTTGCCAACACTTATCTCATCTTTTTTATACTAGCCATCCTGACAGGTAGGTAAAATCTCATTGTGGTTTGGCTTTGCATTTCCCTTAATGCTTACTGATGTTGAGTACCTTTTCATGTACACATTAGCCTTTTGTATGTCTTCTTTTGAAAAGTATCTTATTTAGGTCCTTGTCCATTTTTGAAATCAGGTTATAATTGACCCTTGAACAATGTGGGGGTTAGCCCCAGCAGTCTGAATTACATAGATAGATAACTTTTGATTCTACCAAGATTTGATTGTAGTCGTCCCTCAATTATCCATGGTGGATTGGATCCAGGGCACCCCTTCTCGCCCAGTTACCAAGATCCTCAGATGCTCCAGTCTCTTACATAAAATGGCATAGTACAATGTATACAGTTAGCCCTTTGCATCTGTGACTTTCCAATCTCAGATCAAAAGGCCTGTTTAAGCCCTAGTCAGTTTGGCTCAGTGGATAGAGCGTCAGCCTGTGGACTGAAGGGTCCTAGGTTTGATTCCGGTCAAGGGCACATGCCTGGTATGAGGGCTCGATCCTCTGTGTGGGGCGTGCAGGAGGCAGCCGATCAATGATTCTCATCATTGATGTTTCTATTTCTCTCTCCCTCTCCCTTCCTCTCTGAAAATCAATAAAAATATATTTGCGGGGGGGGGGGGGGGCAGAGAGTCCTGTTTAAGACCTCTGGTTAATTGAATCTGAATATGAACCTCTACAAGCATATCATGCTTGCTAGGATATGGAAGGCCAATTGTATACTTACCGAAAAAACTGCATATATGTGGCCCTGTGCAGTTCAAGCCCATGTTGTTCAAAGGTCAACTGTGTTTTATTTTGTGGGTTTTTTTGGTGGGCTTTGTTGTTATTTTTGTTTTGCTGTTGAATTGTATGAATTCCTTATATATTTTAGTTATTAGTCCATGATCAGTTCTATGGACTGTAAATATCCCATTTCATGGTTGTCCTTTTATTTTTCTGATGGTTTTCTTTGCAGTGCAGACTTTTTAGTTTGATGTAGTCCTGCTTGTTTATATTTGCTTTTGTTGTCTGTGCTTTTGGTTTCACTCAAAAAATCACTAGGTTGTAATAAGGCCTTTGAAGGTGAAGGTCATATGTGACATTTTGTGATCTCTTGGCATGGTAGTTATACTAGAGTGAAAATATTAATATTAAATATATGTTTAGTCAGTTGCTATTGTAATTTTGTTGAACATTTTAAAAATAAGGTATTCTTACAAAGATTTTTACGTTATTTCAATGTACTGGAGTTTGAGGAGGATTGAACCATATCTCACTATTCTTTGGGAACTTTTTACACCCACCTGGAATTAGGCAACTTTGAGATTGTTAGCACTTTGTTTTCAATCATGAGGGTAGATGCTAAGATACGGACTTTGGATTAAGATTTGAAACCGATTTAGAGCTTGAAGAGACTTTCGACATGATATAATAAATCATATTCTTCAATTTATAATTTGGAAACTGAAGAAGGCCCAAATTGCCTAAACTCTAGTAGGCACTAGTTCAGTGATGGCAAACCTATGACACGTGTGTCAGAGGTGACACGCGAACTCATTTTTTTGGTTGATTTTTCTTTGTTAAATGGCATTTAAATATATAAAATAAATATCAAAAATATAAGTCTTTGTTTTACTATGGTTGCAAATATCAAGAAATGTCTATATGTGACACGGCACCAGAGTAAAGTTAGGGTTTTTCAAAATGCTGACACGCTGAGCTCAAAAGATTCGCCATCACTACACTAGTTGCTTAAGTCAAAAGCTGGGAGTTGTTTGTGAACACTCCTCCTTCATTCCTACATCCAGTCCAAAGCAAAGCACGATGACAATCTTGCTTAAAAATCATTAATGACTTATTGATCAATTAAAAATACAAATTTTATAGCTTGGCTTACAAGGCCTGGTGTAATCTGAGTTGACCTATTTCTCCAGCGACATTTGCCATTGTCCCTCATGATGGTTTGCTCTAGTCATGTGGACATTCCTCTAGTTCCTTCCCTTCCAATTCTTTTTTTTCTACAGTTTATCACAGTTTGCAGTTATATAATATTTATTTGTGTGTAAGCTCCATTAGAACAAGGATTGACATTTTAATTTCCTCAGCCTAGCAGAAATCCTGGCACGTAGTAGATGATGAATAAATATAGATAAATGGATGAGTCATTGACTGACAAGATGTTACTGAGTTTCTATTTCCCGGATACAAATTGGATAATAGTACCCACCAGAGTTGACAGAGAATATTTGTGATAAATGTTTGTTTCCTTTTCCTTCTGCTGATTTTCCTTTGCTTACTCAGGATAATGTAGTGAATTGTTCTTTGAGCTGTTTTCTGACCAGTTATTGTTTCTGTTACAATTTGTTGCAGCTAGTGTTTGCAATTCATTTTAGTTGTTGAAAACTTAAGCAGCTATTCTGTACTAGAGTGTGGAGGGTGGAAGAACAGGACTGGAAAGATATATAGCCCCTGATTAATGACTAAAGGAAAAGTAAGGACTACCGCTTAGAGTTAGGTTCAGCTCCAAGTACAAGAGACAGAAAATTACAATGATTAAACAAGGCAGAACTATTTCTCTCTAAAAGTTGGGAAGTAGGCTGTCCAGGGCTTCATGACAGTTCTGTCTCACAGTCCTCAGGAACTTAGATCCTCTCCAGCCTACTATTTGAGGAAGTAGGCTAGATATGCCATTTGTCCTTTTAAGTTTTCTGGAAGCTGCACAACACCTCTACTTAAAATACTGGTCAGAATTTTGTCATATGGCTCTCAGCTGCAAGGAGGCTGAGAAGTGTAGTGTTCTTTGTGAGGCTCTGTACTTAAAAACTGGATGTTTTAGTAGAGTGGAAGATGGGAAGAATGGATGCTGAATATAGGTCTTTGCAAAGAACACATCAGATTAATAACATGTAATACTAATAATATGTTAACAATATGCAATATATAATATTAATGATGGAAGGTTTAACCATTGTAACATAACAGTTGAGTCAAACCACGTGATCTTAGGTAATGTTGGTTGTCAGCCATTTTGGAAATATGATTGGGTAAATGTTTTTAAATGACGTAGGTTATAAATTCATTACATGAAGAAAATTAAATTGGACCTTTTAAAAGGATTTTGAATTCATCATTTTTTAAATACACAGCTGACCCTTGAACGACGTGGTGTTGGGATGCTGACCTTCCCTCTCTCCTGAACAGTTGAAAATCTACGTATAATTTTTGACTCTTATTAGTAGCTTAACTACTAATAGACTACTATTGACCAGAGGCCTTACTGGTAATATAAACAGTCAATTACATATTTTTATGGTTTATATACTGTATTCTTACACTAAACTAAGCTAGAGAAAACATTAAGAAAAGCATAAGGCAGAGATAATACATTTACAATATTTATTGGGCGGGGAAAAACCCACATGTAAAATGGACCTGTGCAATTCAAACCTGTGTTGTTCAAGGATCAACTGTGTGACATTTTTGCAGTGGCTGTACTAATCATATGGAAATCTGACCAGCATCATAGAAAGCAACAATTTCTTAATTTTCCCCCTCCTTCGACCCTATTTTCTTTTAAATCTGTTCATAAGTCTTTTTCTAAAGTACACAGATGAAGTATAGTTCAAGGTGATAGTTTAGGCCCTGGCCAGTGTGTCTCAATTGATTGAGCGTCATCCCATGCACTGAGAGGTTGCTTGTTTGATTCCCGATCAAGGTTCATGCCCAGGTTGTGGGCTCCATCCCCAGTAGGGGACAGACAGGAGGAAGCCGATTAATGTTTATCTCTCTTCCTCTTCCTTCCTCTGTCTCTAAAAAAACCAATAAAAACTTCTTTTTTTTTTTTTAAAGATGATTGCTTAGGATTCATGAATTATGAGAAATGTTTCTGAAACATGGTTTGAACTCACTTCCTTACTATCCTTCACCACAATACATGTAAACTAGCTTGGCCCATAGTAGTCACTTAATCCTAAAGTAAAGTATTTTATTCTGTGATAATCAACATGGGTTCGCAGATTTGTAAGAGATAAATTGAGCTTTGGATGGACTGTCTATGCAAAAAGGAAAAAATCACGTGTCAAAAAAATTAGGAACCTAAAATTATCTTTTAGGATGTTAAATTTTATCAGTAAAGTGAAGGTTAAATGCATTTTACCATTCCTTGATTTGGTGAAAAGTAGGAGTAAGCTTTTGATAGGATACATTTTAGCATAAAGTACAGGAGGTTAATGAAGTAGTCAGGGTTGAAATTGTTGGTTTACTAAACACAGAATATATAATTTGGCCTAAAAAGTAAGGGCCTCAAGAAATAAACCACAGTCCCTTACCATTGTTCAACTGAAAACAACAACAACAACAACAAAACACACAAACAGTAACACAATGTTGAACTTAAGTTTACACAGACTTTGTCAATATGTTACAAGTACTTTCTCCATCTATAATTTCTTAAATACTTATTTATTACCTGTCTCCTTTTTTGACCCTTTAGTCCCTGGATGACGCTCCATCCACTGAGCCAAACCAGCTAGGGCTACAATATTTCTTCTAGATCAAAAGCTCTGGGAAATATAGGCTCTGGAAATTTAGGTAGTTTGCCCAAAGACACATAAATAATGGAATCAGAATTTGTTCTCAAGGTAGGCTGACTCCTGAGCCCTTAGTTTTAGCTGTCATTTTATATCATTCTATACTATATAATAAAAGCCCAGCGACTAAACAGCGGAACAACCAGTTGACTAGTCGCTATGATGCATGCTGACCACCAGGGGGCAGACGCTCAATGCAGGGGCTGCCCCCTGGTGATCAGTGTGCTCCCACAGTGGGAGTGCCACTTGGCTGACTGGGATGAAGGGTGCACAGCAGCTCAGAGGGCGGGTCCACAGCTGCTCGGCTAACCAGGATGAGCCCCGTACCAGTGCATGAATCCTGTGCACCAGGCCTCTAGTTGTTTTATATCCTGATAATTTCTACACTTAAGTTGGCTTGCCTACACCTTACTGCCTCCTGTATTTTCTGATTAAAGTGTCTGTGTGGCCCTAGCTGGTTTGGTTCAGTGGATAAAGTGTCAGCCTGCGGACTGAAGGGTCCCAGGTTCGATTCCGGTCAAGGGCATATGCCTGGTTGTGGGCTTGATCCCCAGTAGGGGACGTGCAGGAGGCAGCCAGTCAATAATTCTCTCTCATCGTTGATGTTTCTATCACTCTCTCCCTCTCCCTTCCTCTCTGAATCAATAAAAATGTATTTTTTAAAAAGTCATTAACTTGTTTAAAAAAAATAGAGTGTGTGTGTGTGTGTGTGTGTGTGTGTGTGTGTGTGAATCCCCCCATTGTGTTTTATAATTTCGCCATTCTCAGTCTTGTGATATAGTAGAATTTGTTTCAGTGAAATTATTTACAGTCGAAAGAAAGTGGAAGGAAACAGTATGTTTATAACACAGTCCTTGCCTTCAAGGACCTTGTTTTCTGCTTAGGAAAGACCTAAGTATGGAAATTAACTTAGAACAAGAAACAAGATAGACCTGCTTAAGTCTCATTAGGTGAATTTATTTATACATTGGATACTTTAGAATAAGTTAAAATTTCCCATAAAAAATATTTGTGGGTTTTTTTTGGGGGGGTGTGGGGAAGAAAAAAAAACAGTAGATAGAATATTAGGGTATTGTTACTATAGTGGTTTTATTTTCAGATACTTCACAAATATCAAGATGATATTTTTTATTTGGTTATCTGGAGGTAGTTAACATCATTTTTTGTATGTCAAAATATTTGCATGTGTTTAATTTGACCTTAAACCATTGTATATATTTTAAAATACAATTATGTAAATTGTTAGCATATTTTAGCATCTTGGTATAGCTCTATCTGGGTTATAGGTTTTTTTCATAAGTTGATATTTAATGGTTTTTGTTCTTAAATTCTTGCATACTTATCTGTAGCATGCTAGGGTGTTTTTTGTTTGCTTGTTTGTTTGTTTTCTCCACGTTTTGGTAAATAAACTGGCTTAAATTAATGTGGTAAGACTAGCCCTGAAATACCCATTTAAAAATAACTTGTTTGGGAATATTATCACAACAAATAGTATATTCCTTTGTTATACAAACCTTTCACAACCATTATAGGTTGCAAAGATCTTGAGAGAGAGAGAGAGAATGTGTGTATGTGTGTACACATACACTCAGTGGAAGCAGACTAGGTTGGAAAGAGCATGTGTTTGAAATTAGGCACAACTTTACTAATTTGTATGACTTTGGATAAAACATTTAATTTCTGAGTCTGTTTTTTCCTGTATAATATGAGAATGTAGCAAGGTTAATGTGCTGACAAAGTACAGCACCCTAGCACATTATAAATGTTCAGAATAACTATTATGTTTATTAATAAAAATGCTAGTTGATAGAAGAAAAAAGAAAGATTGAAAGGGAAGTATGGTATTGCGTTTATAATTTTTCTGTTGAGAAATAACCCCATTGGTTGAGTAAACAGAAATGGGGGAAGAAAGCCAACTATAAATTGATAGTTTTTGAGACTTATTTGTAACTTTGGGAATATTAATTTTATAGGGGCGGGAGATTTTTTGCTTTTTTTGTGTTACCCTTTGCCTTTAACATAGATAATTCTGAACCAGGGACTTTAAACAATAGTTTTATGTTTTTAACAGATTTTAAGACTTTATTCCATTTCCAGATGGGAAGATAGAATTATTCCATTTCTTTGGTGAAAATTCATCTGATCCACAGAATTTTAGAATTAGGATTTCTAACTTAAGAAATTTTTTTTTCTTTAGAAATATGACTTGATTAAATTCCACAATATAAAAATTGTTAGTAAATGTTAAATTTCTTTTGTTTCAACTTCTTTGCATTTTTGAAAATAACATACATCTGGTAGATTTTAAATGGTCTTGGTAAAAAATAAGAATAAAACCTTAGGTTCATGGTTTTTATATGTTCATAAAATATTTCTCCTTCATTTCTAATTCTCTTATTTAGGTTCACTGAAGACACTCTTAATGCTGCTGTCATTATGGGGTTAAACATTTGCTTTATTGTAACACACGAAAACAGTTAAGCTGTCTGAAATTGTTTACTTGCTAAAACCAGTGTTAGTCAGCAGAGGCAGTACACCAGATTTCCTTGTGGCTTTTAGTGGAAAATGTTAAAAGCGCACTCATTTTTCAGTTACAGAATTTTTCAGTTTGATCTGGATTAGTCACAGAACTGGCATGAACCTTCTAATTGTGAAGGCAGTCCAAGTGCACTGTTTTTTCTACTGCTAGAGGAAGTTACATCTCGAGCAGTAGCTCAGATCTCTGGTAAGTGTAACATGTGAGCATTACTAGGCATTTCATTCTGCGGTGCTGCAGTCTTTGCTGTTCAGACTGTTGCTCAGTTGGAATGCTTCTGTGGGGCCAATCCTGAAGTTCTATAGATATTGTTTAAGGACCTACTCGATTGGAGGTGTCAGTGGCGTTTTGCAAGATCATCTGAGTACCGGGGAAGCATCTGAAATCTACTGAAAAGGGTAACTGTAACGGTTTTCACAGTGGAAGGAAACTGTATTGGCACCGAGGCAGATGATTGAATAAAGTAGTTGGCTCAAAGAAGATGCACAGTCTGCTGTTTTTTCCTCTGAATGAAGACTATTTAGTGGAAGCTGTATTCATGTGGAGATCAAAGGAAACACTGGAATGATAAACTACTGGGGTTTTTTTCTCTCTCTCTCTCTTTTTTAAATGAAAAGCCTGAAGCAGTAATTTGAGCTCAAATGTCTTCTGATTCCTTCTCGGCCTGCCTGTTCTATTAGGATTCCCGCTAGCACCATTTCTGCCTGGTGCCTGTGCCCTTTTGCTGGAGCAGCCACAGACAACTGCCTGATGAAGAAAGAATGAACGCTCTGCCTTGCTTACGCTATCGATGGGAATAAAGCTATCTGTGTTTCCTCTATTATATGGAATATCTGGATTAATCAAGCTGTATTCTAGTACCAAGAGTCCTATTGTCTCTTGTGATCTGACTCATCGCATGTAAATGTACTGCAGCTTTGCTATTAATGCAGAGTGTTGTGTTTTTTTCTTTCCCAAACACAGAAAAAATTGTCAACCTCTGAGCTGCATTTAAAAAATTTGTGCTGAGCTCTAGATATTTTTTCTTTTCTTTTTCTGGATAGTGTCTGCATTAAGCCAGTGAAGCTGAAGAAATGAAGACAAATTAGAAGTGGAAACAGAATAATGAGAGTTTAATTTTAATTTTCAATTATAAGCAAGCCAGCTACTGGTAACTATATGACCTTGCAGGCAAGAGTGGGTATAGCTGTAATTATCTCTGTCACAGCAGTTGTTTCTCATTTCATTCTGCATTGCGTGGTGGTGTCACCCAAAACAATGATCTTTTTATGCAAGTAAATATCTATGAGACAGAGCAATATGACTATTTTGGTAGAGGAAAAATATTTTTAAATGAGCTTGTACTCATTTTTAGTTAATTGACATGTTGATGTGAAATTTCTTTTAAGTATTGCAATCACCCAACAGAAAATAACTGAATCTTGTTGGTTTTAGGAAGTTATAAGTTATGTAGTCATAATTTTAAACTTCAGCTTTTCCGGTAGTACTTATTAACTTTTAAAAAACCAGCTGCGCTGTTCAGAGAATGATTCTAAGTGTCATACAGAAGAGGAGGAAAAACTACTTGTGCTCTTCCAACTGTGACTTTTATCGCATAGCTGGGAATCTAGTGTTTTAAAAGAGCGAATGAGTCGAGTGTGTATTGTTGTTTTGGAGGAGGTAGAAGATGAATCTCCTGCATTCATTTCTAAATTGCCACAGGAAAATAAATCCCTACATGTTCCATCTTCTGGAAATGTATTGGTAAGATATGAGTTTATATGTTTACTATATTCTACTGAACTAGTAGAATAAATTTTATTTTTTAAGAATAAAGTTAGTTTCTACTAGTTTCATTAAAAACCCAAATAAAAGCAATGTAAATGTATAAGTATGCAATATTGTATATAAAATGCACACATCTCTGATTTTTACTTTTTCAGATGTTTAGATAACATTTTAGATTTTATTTGCTATCTCTTAATCTCTTTAAAAGACTTTAAAAAATAATTGAGAATAGTAGTTGTGGCAACCACGTTTCTGTTTTCATTTTGTGGTTTTAAAACTGATGTAATAAGAATGAAGAGCTTTATATTTTAGGAAAGGTTGAGTACAGCCAGCAACACCGAGGCATGGTCTTTTCTGTAATGAATTTTATGTATTTACATGCAAGACTTTTTATAGGAAAAGACTCAGACTTTATTCTTAACCTTATGTTTAATGTTGTTGTCAATTGGCTTCTTATTTGACTGGTATAATATGATATCTTATCAGAGTGGCCATGTCGTTGATTGAGAAATTGTTATATTTAGACATGCACGTGTTTGCCTCTTTATCAGGTATACAATTATTTTTGGTCTCTGAATAGTAGTGATTTTCATCAATTGGCAGATTTTCTTTCTTTAGATTTATATCTTTATACATGTAATTGCTGACCCATGCAAGTACTTTGATGCCACAAACAGACTTTTCAAAGAGGCCTTCTTTGCTGAGCCTCAAACTTGTCAAACTACTTGTTTGACAAGTTGAGTCCAAAAAATAGAGGTTGAGATTTCACCCTTGTATTTGCCAGTAACTTTCTTTTTCTCACATATATAAATAAAAGGCTTGCATTTGTTATCATATCACCTAGTTTTGGTAATTTTGAATTGATTTTTTTAAAATTAGGTCTTCCCACCCACCCCCACAAGGAGGAATCATGTATTTTCATGTGATTTGATTTCATGAAACTTTTGGTAAATATAAAAAAAACAAGTGATTGTTGCTATAGGGAAGAAAATTTTTAGATTGCAAAGTTATATGGAGCCCTGGCCGGGTAGCTCAGTTGATGGGAGCTTTGTCCCATGCACCAAAAGGTTTTGGGTTTGAGCCCCAGTCGGGGTTCGTATGGGAAGCAACCAATCTCTGTTTCTCTTTCACATTGATGTTTCTCCCTGTCTGCCTGTCTCTGTCTCCTTCCCTCCCTCCCTCCCTCCCTCCCTGTTCCTTTCCTTCTCTCCCCTCCCCCCTCCCCGCTTCCTCTCTCTAAAAAAAAATCAATAAAAACATATCCTCGGGTGCCTATTAAAAAATAATTTTAAAAGTTATGTGGAGCCGAAACCGGTTTGGCTCAGTGGATGGAGCGTCGGCCTGCGGACTGAAGGGTCCCGGGTTCGGTTCCAGTCAGGGGCATGTACCTGGGTTGCGGGCACATCCCCGGTGGGAGGTGTGCAGGGGGCGGCTGATCGATGTTTCTCTCCCATCGATGTTTCTAACTCTCTATCTCTCTCTCCCTTCCTCTCTGTGAAAAATCAATAAAATATATTTAAAAAAAAAAAAAGTTATGTGGAAATATCTTTAGAATCATCCATGTGCTGTGATTAATGTTGTTATTACTCTCTTATATTTTAGCCATCACTGGTGCAAGCTATATTTAATGGAGATCCTGATGAAGTTCGAGCACTAATATTTAAGAAAGAAGATGTTAACTTTCAGGTAAAACAATTTATTCACTGATACATGCCTTTTAGCCTACTTTTAAAACCTTTTTCCTGGAGTTATGATTTTTGTTAAAAAGACATAACAATTCTGTAACAGTTGTTTTAAATGAAATTAAGAAGCATCTTGGGGCAGAAAAGGAAGGGACTGGGCATATATTCAGAGTAATGACTAAAATACAAGAGAATTAGGAGCCTGTGAAGAGCCTTTGTTCCCCTGGCTTTTTACTTTGAAATTTTTCACAGAAAAGTTGAAAAAATACTCTGACTATATTTTGCCACGTTTGCTTTATCCAATTTACACAGATTATATATATATTTTTTTACATGTACATATATTTTTTTCTTCTACTGAATCCCATTTGAAAGTAAGTTGTAGACATCTTGACACTTCACTGTTCATTTCTTATATGTATTTCAAATGAGGGTTCTTTTTTGTGAACTCGAAATAAAGACATTTTTATTAAGTTTATAATACATCTAACTAGATTATAAGATCAGATTTTTCTGTAAATAATTCTGGTAAACCATACACAAAGACTCATCTGTTTGAGTCTCTCAGTAAAATAAAGAAAGATACATTGTTTGAAAAGTCTCCAAATTTAAAGATATAGTGGATTTTACATTCAGGACTGGCATAAGGGAGAGTTTTAGAAAAAAACAGGTATGTGAATAAATTTCCTCTCTGTGTATGTTTTCCAATAGCCAGTAGTTTCTTTAATTTACTAAACAGAGGCTCAAAATAGATAATTTATATATATAAAAGCCTAAGCAACTGTTATGACTGGACGACCAGCCAGTAGCTATGAAGTGCACTGACCACCAGGGGGCAGACGCTCAATGCAGGAGCTGCCCCCTGGTGATCAGTGCATTCCCACAGGCAGCTAACCTCTCCTGATTGCTCCCCCTGGCCGGCCAACCTCCCATGGCCTCCCACCCCACCCCGCCCCCCCCAGCTGGCTGGTCCCAATCGGCCCAGATTGGGACTAGGGGCAAGATGGCCCTGATCGGCCCTGATCAGCCCTGATCGCTGGCCAGGCTGAAGGATCCCACCCGTGCACGAATTTGTGCAGTGGGCCTCTAGTTTACTGTAATATCAAATTCATTAGTCCTCTGAATTACAGAGGGTGAGGGGAAGATCATGATTCATAGAGTCACTATAGCAACACTAAAACTGATGACCTGGAAAGGATTGGTAATTCTAAGAAAACCCTGAAAGCTCATCTTGAACTCTCATCTTTCTTTCATTCTTTCATGCAACATTACTGTGACCACTTAATGTTAAGTAGATGTAAAAAGTTTTTATCTGATATTTTAAAGGTGGATTATTTGAATAGATTTGAATATTTAGCTAAACTGGTTTATCTAACATTGGGTATTGATCAAAATGCTATCATTATATTTTCTAAAAGATTATTCCTAATCCATAAAAGAAAATATGTTTTTCTCTCAAAGTTTTTATTTTTTTACTTAAAAATTGTTTAATTTTTTGAAAAATTGTTGACCGTATTACAGATGTCTCCCATTTCCCACCTCCACCCAGCCCTCGTCCACACCTTCTCTCTGGCCATCACTACACTGTTGTCTGTGTCTGTGGGATATATATATATATGTGTGTGTGTGTATATATATATGTGTGTGTATATACACACACACACACACACACACATATATATATATATATTTTTTTTTGCGAATCCTTTCACCTTCTTTCATCCAACATTTTCCCCTTAAACCTTCTTAAATGAAGCTTTTTAAGTTTATGTTTATTGGAAACATGCACCTAATTCAGGATTTTTTTAATTTTAATTTTTTAGTTTAAATGAAGTGCCTAGTCACTTTACCTTATGGAGATATCCTGGAGAGTCTACTTTTCTTAAGATAGAAAATAATGACCTATGAAAAGGAGGAAACAGCTTTCTGTTCTGTTTAACTCTAGGTTTTTGTTTTTTTTTGTGGTGGTTTGTTGTTTTAAGTACTAGCAAATCATATCTTGGTGAGAAAGTTTGGACTATAATTCTGCTTACCATGATGGCTAATTCGTCGATCATTACAAGTCTCATTATAGTCAAAACTGCTTTTCTACTATATTAATTATCCTAAATTTTAAAATTTTTATTCAGAATCATTTTTGAGCATCAGTTGATTCTGATGTGATGCCCTTGGAAGCTATTACATATTTACTAGAAGCCCGATGCACGAAATTCGTATAAGGGCCTTGGTGCCAGCCGCCACCATGGCCGGGGGCCTCTGACACCTCTGCCTCCCCCCCCCCCCCCCCACTGTGGCTTTGTCCGGAAGGAAGGAAGGACATCCAGAAGGACGTCCAATCTAATTAGCATATTATGCTTTTATTGTTATAGATAGCTAGTGTGTTACTCCTGTGTCCCCTAAGGATTTTTAGCCTCTACTTATAGATTCCTGTCTTTACTTATTTTCAGCCATCATTTCTTAACATCTCCTAGCTTGTTCCCTTGCTCTGAAACTTGGGTCAGAACTGGAAGCTAAGTTAGTTCTGTACTTCAAATCAGTAGGCCGTTCTTGAGGATGACTCCTCTATTGCTTTCAGTGATTCATGGGTTTTTGACGAACTTTTTTATGGTTGCTTTTAGGCCTTTTCTCTTGTGACTCAGTAATTGAGAGTATTGTCATAATTGTAAGATTTGTTAAATTTTTGGCCATTCTTCTAATTCAAGATAATACTTTTTTTTCTCTTTCTGCCCTCTGTGATAAGGAATCACATCGGGTTTTAAGAGATATGTGTGTAATAAAACTTATACTGTTTTGTCATATAATATCCACTGACTCTTAATGGGTAATAAATATTTTTAAGGTTTATATCAGTGTGACAATGGTGTTTTTCTAAAATAAGTTTAAATATGTATTTGAGAATAATGTCTGACTTTTTGAAACTTACGTTTTTCAAAAAATTTTTAGGATGGATTAAGAGTTTCAGATTGTTTTTATTCTGTTAAATTAACATTGTTATTACTTTAGATTAGTTTCTTCAGTCATATCCTGAAGTTATTAAATATGGTGAGCCACTAAATACCATTTTTCTTAATAACATACTTAACTGATTTTTAATTAAAGTCTAATTTAAAATATTATGTCTTTATAATATTTTGTCTGAGAAGGAAGTTTTTATAGAAGCTAGTAGGTAAGATGATTTTACTAGGAATACTGGAGTTTCATATTTGTGGCTTTAGGCCACAAATAATTGACTACCTGGCTACATACAGGTTTTTTGATCAATAATAATGTGATCCAGAGCAAGGTGATTTGGGGGTTGGTTAAAATAGTAATGTCAGAGCTCTGGGTGAGATTGTCTATGAGACTCTCAACTCTCTCCTCATGTTAAAGAGATGAATGTTGTATCCTGTACTCATGACAATAGTAATGAGACCAAAGAAAGTGGAAAGGGGACTCTCCCCTATACATTTTCTTTCTTTAATCAAGCCAAAACATCTTTTTCAGAATCCCCACAACACTTCCCCCAAGGTTCCATTAGTTACAAGCCCACTCTGAACCATTCCACCAGCAAAGGTAGACGGGGATTAGCTTTTTGCTTAGATCAGTCATTGTTCGTTGCCTGGTTCATCTGCTGAGGTGAGAACAGGGGCTTATCATCACTGATTATATTCCATATCTGGAGAAAAACAGCACTTTCATAGGAAGGAATAAAGGGAAATAGTTGTTTGGATAGGGAACCTAATAGAAGACTTTTAATGACTTTCAATTTGGAAAGCTACTTGGATGTGGAAGAAGCACTGTAAACCAAAATGGTGAAACAGTCAAAAAAATTTAAAGGCAGAATGGTATATATAGTGTAAAGAACAATTGAAATAAAACTTTAAAGACTTGTATCTTCCTAGTCTTATTAGCTGTATTACTTGAGTAAATCCATTTAACTTCTTTAAGACTCACTTTTCCTTTGTTGTAAAATGTGTGTGATTACATTAATGGCCTTCTGGATGTTAATAATAATAATAATAAAATGCCTTTCCCTAGGATCTATTAGAAATTAATGCCATGTTGTGGAGCCCAAATAATTTAAGCTGAGATATTAATAACACATTTCAGATTAAAAGTCTGACTTTATGAGAAAATTATTTTCTACAAGTAGAAATTATTTTCTCTATCCAGAGTGATATAAATTGGTGTTAATTGTAGAATTTTATTTCAGTGACAGTTACATGCCTAAACCTTTTTATGTTACTTGATTTAATTCACAAGAGAATCTTGTAAAGTTGGTAGGTTAACATTTTCATTCCACCAATAGGTGATAAAACTGAAACTCAGAAAAGTTAAATGTCTTTAGGATCAGTAAGGATAGCAGAACAGGAATTTGAACCCATGTCAGACTTGACAGTAACTGGGGAAATAAAAAAGTAATTTGGAGAGAGGAATATTTTTCCTTTTGCCAGATAGTGTCATAAAGCAATAATGGTTCAAAAATGAATTTTTTCCTAAAAGTTATGTTCATGTTCTATGGAATTCTACCTTGTAATACAAATGTGATTCTAATTTTCATAATGTCAGACTTTAGCACTGCAGATGAGTGAATTCACAAACTTCCCTTAGTGCGTTATTTTTTAGCTGGGTAAAAATGACATTCAAAGTAGTATCAAACTGGGATTAATTATAATCCAGCCCACACGATTTTTTGTGTTTAAAACAGAGAAGGGCTTAGATTATAAGTGACCCTTTTTAAACTCAAAGACAGTTGATTTAAGAGCTAGTCAGTAGATCCTGCCTGTATTATCTGACAATATTTTTGAAAATGCTACCTTTAAATGTACAATGTCATTCAAAATATTTTGGGATTGGTTTTGCCAAAGTAGTCTTCTAAATTATTAACATCTAAACTTTCAAAAATAACTTACTGGGATTATTGAAGTGATGTTGATTTTACTTTTTCATATGAAGTGCTTGGCAAATATAAACATACATGTATACATGTATGTATATGTACATCACACAGGCAGATACTATGTTTTATTGTAGCAATATTGTTGGTAGTTAACACAAAGTAGTAAACCATGAATTTACACAGGTTGCCTGAATTTCACCCACCTCCATCCTTCCCATTGTAGTCTTTTCTGGAAATTAGCTAGAAGTACTCTAATTGTTAAGAAATCTTTCTGTGGCCCTATGTCACTTCTGCTGACTGTGAGTACACCAAGCTGTCAGTGTTCCTAAATTCTTAAAACCTCTTCACTCACTTATGTGCACTGTGTCCTGAAACTGTATGTGGATACAGTCTTCTGAGCTACCCACAGAAATTGTTATTGGAGGCCACAACCCTCCAACCCCATCTCAAGTGTACCCACCCTGCTTTTGGCTGGCTTCCATGTAACATGGAATAGAAAGGGCGCATAAAGAAGAGAGAACCACCTCAGCTTCTTCCCAGGAGAGAATTTCCCTATAGTTGCTCCATGTCTAGAAACAGCACCTCTCTTCTATTCTTGCCAGTGCTTCTAGATTTCAGCCTCACATTTAAAAAATTTTCTTCACCCATATTCAGGTGTCCCCTACGATCTATAAATGAGTATATGTTATGTCATTTGACTAAATGGCTATTGTGGTGATCCTGAAATAAAGAAGGTGTTATGTTATAAAACCAACTAGTTTTTTTAAAAATTATATTTATTGGGGCAACATTGGTTAATAGCATAAAAATTCAGGTGTACAACTTTATAACACACCATCTGTATAGTCTATTTTGTGCTCCTACCTGAAGTCTAGTCTCCTTTGGTCACCTCGTATTTTACCCACTTTTCTCTTGTCCCCCACCCCACCCCCCTTTCCCTTGTAGTAACCACCATTCTGTTTGTACCTGAATTTAAAAACCAGCTTTTTTAAAGAAAAATATATTTTTATTGATTTCAGAAAGGAAGGGGGGGGGGGGGGAGAAACATCAGTGTGAGACACATCAATCAGTTGCCTCCTGCTTTGCCCCAACCAGGGCCAGGGGTCGAGCCTACAACCAAGGTACATACCCTTGACCACCGGGATCGAACCTAGGACCCTTCAGTCCACTGACCAACACACTATCCACTAAGCCAAACGGGCCAGGGAGAAATTGGCTGTTTTTGCACCTAGAAACTGATGGTGACTTATTTTTGCATTCCACTCATATAGTTTCTTATTTAGCACATATGTGTTATGCATCTTTTTTCATCCCCAATATATTTTGGGAACCCATCCAGATTAGTACATAGAGAGCTTCCTCATTCTTCTTTATAGCCATACAAAATTTGTGCACGGGGCGGGGGGTGTTCCTCAGCCCAGCCTGCACCCTCTCCAATCTGGGATCCCTCTCACAATCCAGGACTGCTGGCTCCCAACCGCTCGCTTGCCTGCCTGCCTGATTGCCCCTAACTGCTTCTGCCTGCCAGTCTCATCACCCCCTAACCACTCCCCTGCAGCCTGATCAATGCCTAACTGCTCCCCTGCCAGCCCGATTGCCTCTAACTGCTCTCCCCTGCTGGCCTAGTCACCCCTAACTGCCCTCCCTTCCCAGCCTGGTCCCCCCACATCTGCCCTCCCCTGCAGGCCTGGTGGCCCCTGACTGTCCTCCCATGCAGGCCTGGTCACCCCCAACTGCCCTCCCCTGCTGGCCCAGTCACCCCTAACTGCCCTTCCCAGCATGGTCCCCCCCAACTGCCCTCCCCTGCAGGCCTGGTCCCCCCCCAACTGCCCTCCCCTGCAGGCCTGGTTGCCCCCAACTGCCCTGCCCTGCTGGCCTGATCACTCACAACTGCCCTCCTCTGCTGGCCATCTTATGTCCACATGGGGGCGGCCATCTTGTGTGTTGGGGTGATGGTCAGTTTGCATATTACCTCTTTTATTAGATAAGGTAGTTTTAGATTATGTGTTAATAACATAATTTATGCCCTAACCATTTTGTCTCAGTGGATAGAGAGTCGGCCTGTGGACTGAAGGGTCCCACGTTCGATTCCGGTCAAGGGCATGTACCTTGGTTGTGGGCACATCCCCAGTAGGGGGTGTGCAGGAGGCAGCTGATCGATGTTTCTCTCTCATTGATGTTTCTAATTCTCTATCCCTCTCACTTCCTCTCTGTAAAAAAATCAATAAAATATATTTTTTAAAAAACATAATTTATTTAACCAAGTCCCCTCTTTGATCTGGTTAAATAAACTAGTTTTGCTAATTGGTAATAATAAGTGGGATCTTTTCACCAAGCAAATAAAAATTCTGCTTCAGTGGATAAGCAGAAATTTCAGAATGTTTGTATTTATTATGGTTAAATATATCATTAACTTCCCAAATAGAATAAATGTCCTCTACATTTTTTGTTTGAAGCAACTTTATTGGACATGTATGTAACAATTAGTGTTGAGTGAACAATGGTATTTTTCATAGAAATCAAGTATCTTGCCCTGACTGGTTTGGCTCGGTGGATGAAGTGACGCCCTGCGGACTGAAGGGTCCCAGGTTCAATTCCGGTCAAGGGCATGTACCTTGGTTGCAGGCACATCCCCAGGAGGAGGTGTGCAGAAGGCAGCTGATCGATGTTTCTCTCTCATCGATGTTTCTAACTCTCTATCCCTCTCCCTTCCTCTCTGTAAAATAATCAATAAAACATATTTAAAAAGAAATCAAGTATCTTTATTGTATATTCAGAAATAATCCTGATGGTTTTATTATAATTATAAGTTTAGAATGATAATCATATATTATAGCAAAGATGTCATAAATTAATGCCTTAAATATCAGACTAAGCTGAAGTTATAAATAATCTGATAGGTCTCAGCACCTTAGCAATTTTTGTTTTTTGTTTTATTGAGTATGGTTGACATATAATAAATTACATATATTTAAAATGTACAGTTTCATTTGTCCCTAACCTCTGATCTGTTTTGTGTCACTGTAAATTAATTTGTATTTTCTGGAGCTTTATAAAAGTGAAGTTATACAGTATGTCCCTTTTTTGTCTAGCTTTTTAAAAATATATATTTTTATTGATTTCAGAGAGGAAGGAAGAGGGAGAGAGAGAGATAGAAACATCATTGATGAGAGAATGATTGTTTAGCTGTTTCTTGCACTGGGAATTGGGCCCACAACCTGGGCATGTGCCCCAACTGGGTTCAAACCATGATCTCCTCGTTATAGGTTGATGCTCAACCACTGAGCCACGCCGGCCGGGCTGTCTAGCTTTTTTCACAACATAAATATTTCGAGATTCATTCATGTGGCATTTATTGATAGTTCATTACTTTCTGTTGTACAGAGTGCACATAACCTCAGTGGCATTCCATTGTATCGATATACATAACTTGTTTTTTCCCCTGGCCTACCAATTGATATTTCAGTTGTTTCCCTTTTCATCTATTACAATAAAGCTACTGTGAGCATTTGTATACAAGTCTTTTTATGAACATATGCTTTCCTTTTTCTTGAGTAATTATCTAGTGGTGATATGGTCTGACCATTTGGTAGGTGTATGTTTAACTCTTTAAGACACTACAACTATTTCCAAACTGGTTATGCCATTCATTATACATTCCCACCAAGAGAATATGAGAATTCCAGTTTTTCCACATCCTCACAAATACTTGGTATGATCAGTGTTTTCTCATCGTAAACGCTATAATAGAGTGTATTTCATTATGGCTTTTATTTGCATTTCTGGGATAACTAAGTGTTTTTGCTAGATTCCTTTTCTTTTTTTATATTTTTATTGATTTCAGATAGGAAGGAAGAGGGGGAGAGAGATAGAAATATCAACGATGAGAGAGAATCATTGATCGGCTGCCTCCTGCACAGCCCCCCACTGGGGATTGAGCCCGCAACGCAAGCATGTGCCCTTGACCAGAATCGAACCTGGGACCCTTCAGTCCGCAGGCTGACGCTCTATCCACTGAGCTAAACTGGCTAGGGTAGATTTCTTTTTTTTATATATATAAGTCATTTTATTTATTTTTATATATTTTATTGATTTTTTACAGAGAGGAAGGGAGAAGGGATAGAGAGTTAGAAACATCGATGAGAGAGAAACATCGATCAGCTACCTCTTGCACACCTCCTACTGGGGATGTGCCCGCAATCAAGGTACATGCCCTTGGCCGGAATCGAACCTGGGACCTTTCAGTCCTCAGGCTGACGCTCTATCCACTGAGCCAAACCGGTTAGGGCTAGATTCCTTTTCTTATTGTATTGTCTTCTTACTCTTGAGTTTTGAGAGTTCTTTATATGTTCTGGATGCAAGTCCTCAGTCTTTGGCTATAATTTATTTTCCTAAGGGTTGTTTTGGAAAAGCACAAGTTTTAAATTTTGATGCTTTTCAATTTTTCATATTCTTTTATGGATCTTGGTTTGGCGTTGTATCTAAAAAAATATCTCAGTGTCACATAGATTTTCTTATATCTTCTAGAAGTTTTGTAGTTTTAAATATTACATTTAGATCTATAATCTTCTTTGAATTAGCATTTGTATATGGTGCAAGGCATATGGTAAAGTTTGCTTTGTTATATATGGATATATCCAATTATTAAAATACTTATTTAGCCCTGGCTGGTTTGGATCAGTGGTTAGATCATCAGCCTGTGATTCAAAGGTCATGACCATGAGCAAGGGCATGTACCTGGCATGCCACAACCAATCGATGTGTCTCTCTCTCTCTCTCTCTCTCTCTCTCTCTCTCTCTCTCTCTCTCTCTCTCTCTCTCTCCCCCTCACTCTCCCTCACTCCCTCCCTCTCTCCCTTCCACTCTCTAAAAAAAATGCTTCTGTAAGGCTTAACAACAACAAAAAGTATTTATTTAAAAGCTGTACTACTTTTCTTCATTGAATTGCCTTTGCATCTTTATCAAAAGTCAGTTTTCCATATAGCTGAGGATCTATTTATGGACTCTGTTATGTTCCATTGATGTATTTGTCTAGCTTAATGCCAATACCATGCTGTTATGATACTGTGCATCTTGAAATCGCTAACTTTTTTTTTTCCCAAAACTGTTTTGACTGTTCTCAATTCTTGGTGTTTCCATATGAATTTTGGAATTCATAATGATTACGAGATTCGTTCATGTCAATTTCTAGGGGGAAAAAGAAATTGGGTTGTGTTGATCTGTAGATCAAGTTGGCAAAATTTAATATCTTAACAGTATTTGAGTCTTTTGACCCAGGAACAAATTATATCTCTCCATTTATTTGGTAATTTTTAATTTCTCAGCAAATTTTGTAATTTCACTCTGCATGGCCTTTTACATCTTTGTAAGATTTATCCATTTTGTTCCTACTGTAAATATTATGTTATTTTATTTTAATATATGCTAATTCTCTACTGCTGAGGTAAGATTTTTCATAGTACTCTACCCAGTGCTCTAGGAATGAAGAGTTTTTCCAGCCTACCTGGTGGGGAACAGGATCCTCTTCCCTCTAACCCATTTGTTCTCATTGGGTGTGATATCTCCAAGTTAGCAAAACTTTTTTGGGGGTAGGGGTAGAGAATGAATGAATGTGTAAGAAAGATCTTATATGTTACAATGATTTGTGGCTCTCCAAAGGGCCAAAGTTGTATAAGTTAGATACACAGCAGTTATTAAAATTTCATGGGGGCAATTGGGGGGAAAATATTTTAAAAGGCTCCTGGGTCAGATTGGTAAGGAAAAAGTGGTTGGAAACAACTACTTGAATTATTTTGGATAGTTCTTTTCACCAGTCTCAGGTAGTAGTCTGATATACATGTGCTGCTTAGTACTTAGCTGAGTATACAAAGGGATATTCTGCAGTTCTCTGGGATTCTCTGCTTGTACCACCCCCTACCCTCTGTTACTCTACTGAGAATTCTTCCTCTTGTGTTCTCCCAGAACTCAGGGAAATATGTCTGTTAAAAATGTACGCAGCTCTGTAAAAGCCATTGAGAAGCATTTTATTGATTGAAACAGCTGACATTCCACTGAATATTTTCAGACTTACACTTCACATGCTTTGTGAAATGACAATTTTCTGTTACAGTCCAGCAGTATTTTTGAAGTAGAAATTCTTTGTATTAGTTTTCTAAACACCTGTGTTTGATAATTAAAATTGCCCAATTATAGATGGCATCACCTCTACTTCCTTTTGTTTTGTAGGACCTGGTATTGATATGTAATTTTGGTGTTTTATTTTTTTATTTAAAAGCAAGTAAGCCTTGGCTTAGGAGTATTTAATTACTGCTAAATTTCTAGAAGAAAGTAAATTTAGTATTTAAAATAAGGTGCTCTGTGGATTTTTCTTTTTAATATTACTACTGATGAAGCAATGTCTAGATTACAACATGAATAATACCTAGATTCTATAAATAAAATTTTCCCCAAGGTAAAAACTATGCCTTCCATTTTTTAGATAGTTGAGAAAGTGATCTTGGAGATCCAGAAGTTAAATCATATCTGTTACAGACGAGGGGAAACTAAGGCCCTTAGAGCTTATTTAATTTGGTCAGTTCCATTTAGCAGAGAGAGCATAAGAACCCAGTGTTCTTAATGTCTAGTTTAGTTTTCTGCCTGTGTTGTCTATGTTGGTTCATTCCCTTGACAGATATGTGCCAGTTACTATGCTGGGTTCTGGAGAGGTCAGACATACGTACTTTTTACCTGTGCTCTTCCATGCTCCTTCCTGACTCAGAATATCTTATTGTACTGTACTCACTTCTTCACTTAAAGGAAGCAGTTTACAGCTTCTGGTTGGCATATCTGAATTGCCAGCATTACTATTGTGCTTTGGGGCCATTATTAAGTAAGATAAGAGTTACTTAAACACAAGCATTGTCATACCAAGGCAGTTGATCTGATAATGGAGATAGCTACCAAGCGGATAACAGCCTGGGAGGGGAACTATGGTGGACAAAGGGATGATTCACTTCCCAGGCTGGGCAGTGCAAGATTCCATCATGCTACTCAGAACAGCATGCAAATTAAAACATATGAACTGTTTATTTCTATAATTTTCTATGTAATATTTTTGTACCAAGGTTGACCGTGGGTAACTAAAACTGCAGAAAGCAGAACCATGGATAAAGGGGGACTGCTATACAGGTGACAACCTGGACTTGCTATTGGTGTCTGAAGAGGGGGTGGCAGTCTTGTAGGACTGAAGCCTTAATCTATAGGATCTGTTGCTATCTCCTGGAGATAGTGTCAACATTGAGTTGAGTCATGGGGCCCTCAGTTCTTGTTGGAGCATTGCTTGCATGTACAGAAGGGAAACCCCACACATTGGAATTGGATGCAGAACGCTGACACAGTATTTCATTATATGGTTGTACAATTACAAGACCTCTCATCTGATAATATTCAGAACTGGTAGTTGATAAGCTTATCAAAGTCTGACAGAGGGAATCATAAATAGTGATCTTTAAGCATTTTCTGTAACAAGTGTATTTGCCAGCCATTTTTTAAAAATTGGGCCAAGGACTTTTCACTGACAGGCGTTTAATGTTGTCTTCCTTGCATTATCTGTAACTCTCACTTTGTGTTTAAGTGATGTGAGAATTTAGATATGTAAGAATCAAATTTGGGCCAAATATCTCTTCATGGTTTTACTATTTCCTTAGTGTTTCAGTTGTCTCAGCCACACCTAGTTCAACAGCACTTTTTTGGCAACTTCTTTTATTGATCCTTTTTATAGTATTCAATGTAGAGGTCATGGAAACAATTTGCTTTTTTAATTCCTATTTCATCAATTTAAATAATTGCATAGTTATGATTACAGGTGCAGTTGGCACAAACAGTTGTGGTAACAAACACATATTACTCTTGATAAATACACAGTGGTAGGAACCAAAGTGCACGGACTTATTAGTGGTAATCTAATAGTCAAAATACATGGGGTGCCAAAGTATCCATTAGTTTTACTCAGGAAACAGAAAATATGGATTGATCACATGAGTCAGTTAAATTAAGGTTGGTTAACAGCTTGTGTTTCATATTCTAGATAACCATTCCCCTATTGGTGGCCATTTAAATTGTTTCCATCATATTGCTTCCTATGATAATCAGTAAATATACCTAAGCTATTATTTGCACACAGATAGGAATATCTTTATCTAAAAGAGTTCCATGAAATGGAATTATTATATGTAAGAGGATAATTTCTTAATTTTAATAAATTTTATTGAAAGGAATCTTAAATATTTTGTTGCCCAAGTTTTAATATTTAACTGGGTTAAATTTCAAGATGACAGGTTAAATTTTAGTGGAACAATTTATTCCCTTTTTTTCTTAAATTCCTTTTTAGAGCGGGAAAACTTATCCATGAGTCATAAAATACATGAATAATATTCAAGGCATTGAGTCATAGGATTCCAGACATCCCTCACACATAAATGACTCACTGTGTGTGCTGTGTTCATGGTTTACCCTGTGTAGTAAACATGTTTCTCAATTTGAGTAGGTCTGATGATATTTTAAACACTCTGGGGAAGTTTGCTGTTTAATGATTAACACTGAAAAGCCTTAAGCCAAGGATCCTTTTATTAAAATGACTAAATTAGGACTCCGCTTTCAATAAAGTCTGATATTTTAGTGGTTCAGTTTTAGCTTTTTCAATGATTAATTATTCAGTAATTTCTGTGCAAAGAATTCTGTTTGCTTGGTTACATATTGGAATAAAACACATGGTCATGTGTAAATTCACTGTGATTAGAGAGATAAGAACTCTTAGCTTACTAAACAGCATTAATAGCCACTAGACCAGTCTCCCTGTACTGGAGCACCTGTTATTATTATAAGGACAAAAACAATATCACAAATATATTAAAATTATATGAAGAAGTGTATGGAGAGCCAGTGATAACTGTTACAGCTTTATAATACCTAAGCCTTTTTTTGATTGCCTATGAACATTTTAACCTCTTTTGACTAGCAGTATTTTTCCTAATCTATTCTCAGTAGTTTATCCTTTCTTAGAGTAATTAGGGTATTGCCAAACTGTTAAGCTATGTAAAATAATTTTTTTCATTGTTTTAAATCTTGAAAGTTACAATCTACACAAATAAAAGACAAAGATGCTAATTGAACGCACCTTCGTTATGCCCCAAGCCACGCCCACCTGCCAATCAGCGACTATATGCAGATTAACCCAACCAAGATGGCGGCCGGCAGCCACGGATCTGAAGCAAGCAGGAGGCTTGGTTGCCCCAATGATGGGGGAAGCCAAGCTTCCCGCCTGGCTGAGCCATCTGTGGCCTCCGCAAAAGGCAACAAAGTTTCAATTATAGAAGACAAATAAATTCCAGATACCTGCTTCCAGCCAGCCTCCACTGGGAGCTTGGGTGGCTGGGGGCCGTGGCCAGCCTGCAGACAGCCATCAGCCCCTCACCCAGGATGGCCACACCCTCATGGGGTGAGGATCCCCACTGGGGGGCTTAGCCAGCCTGAAAATGTCCCTCAGCCCCTCTCCCAGGATGACCAGGCACCCCAGCAGGACCCCCCACCCTGAAGGGGCTGTGGCCAGCCTGCAAATGGCCATCAGCCCCTCACCCAGGCTGGCCAGGCACTCCTATATAATAAAAGGGTAATATGCAAATTGACCCTAACAGCAGAACCACTGGGAATGACTGGTCACTATGACACACACTGACCACCAGGGGGCAGCTGCTCAATGCAGGAGCTGCCCCCTGGTGGTCAGTGTGCTCCCACAGGGGGAGCTCTGCTCAGCCACAAGCCAGGCTGATGGCTGCCAGCACAGCGGTGGTGGTGAGAGCCTCTCCCGCCTCCTCAGCAGCACTAAGGATGTCCGACTGCAGCTTAGGCCTGCTCCCCGCTGGCAAGTGGACATCCCCCAAGGGCTCCCGGGCTGCCAGAGGGATGTCTGACTGCCAGCTTAGGCCCAATCCCCCCAGGGAGCAGGCCTAAGCCAGCAGGTGGTCATCCGCCAAGTGGTCCCAGACTGCGAGAGGGCACAGGCCGGGCTGAGGGACCCCCCTGAGTGCACAAATTTTTGTACACCGGGCCTCTAGTATTCTGATATAGTAGGAGACCCCAAAATACAACACCTATTCAAAGAAGAAGTTTAACTTCCAGGCTGTTAAAAGAAATTGTGGTCCAGGTTTGTGGAGAAACTCTGCTCTATAAAGTCATTCGGGATCGTATTGCTGGAGACACTTCTTGGATATTGGCCTACCTCTGCATAGTCAAAGCTGGCTTAGTTTCACATCTGCCTTCCAGCCTATGGGAAGTGGGAAAGTATTAGTCCATCTCTAAGATGGTTCTCTTTTTAGTTGAAGATGACCTGAAAGTTGTGCCTTTCACTTCCACTATTAACCCTTTTCGGTCCAACCTCGAGGCTGACTCAACAGACCAGGCGCTAGGAGCAGGTCCAACGTCGAGCAATAAGAACATTAAAAAGTTCAACATTCAATCCCGTCAATTAATTTGGACCAGACTGTTAGAATTCCAAAAATAATATTGGACCGCAAAGGGTTAATACCATTGTTCCACACTAAGTAACAGCACTTCAAGGCAGCCTAGGTGTGTATTCTCTGCTAAAACTTTATTCCTCTGGACAAAGGGGTAAAGGGGCTACTGAAAACAACTAACAATTCGTCACAAAAGCCTGTAATCAAAAAAAAAAAGATGTAAATTTCTAAATAATTATGTCTAAATGAATAGTTTTCTCAGATGCAACCAAGTCAAGAACACTGTTATAACTTTATTTTTTTTTTAAATATATTTTATTGATTTTTTACAGAGAGGAAGGGAGAGAGATAGAGAGTTAGAATCATCGATCAGCTGCCTCCTGCACATCTCCCACTGGGGATATGCCCGCAACCAAGGTACATGCCCTTGACCGGAATCGACCCCGGGACCCTTCAGTCCGCAGGCTGATGCTCTATCCACTGAGCCAAACCAGTTTCGGCATTGTTGTAACTTTAGATGGGTTGAAAATATGAATTAAAAATCCTGAAATGTGACTTTAAGATGTTGCTTCTCAAACTGGAGAACATTGTTGTTTGAGGGGAGAAGTACACAAGCCATACATTTAGATGAGTTGGAAATAATGAATTAAAAATCCTGAAATGTGACTTTAAGATGTTGCTTCTTAAACTGGAGAACATTATTGTTTGAGGGGAGAAGTACACAAGCCTGAAGGAAGATTTGGAAAACTGTATTTTTGGTATTTAGAAAGGTAGGAATATATACTTAGAGCCAAAAATGGAATTGGCAGGAACTTTAAGGAAAGCCTTAAGATTGTTTTAAGGGATAATTTCAGATCCTCAGAGGTAATTTCCCTTTATGCCACTATGGCCACTCCTATGGAAACATTTTCATAAGGAAAAATTTTGGTTTCTTAAGATTTTTTTATTTAGTTAAGTCAGTACTTCTCTAAACTGTAAAATTATGAAAATATATTGATAGGGGTTGGGGAGTGCAGTATGAAGTAAAGAAACTTTGTGTATGTCAGAAGCTTAGGTATCTTTATTCAAAGAAAGTCTAAAAAGCTAGTTCTTTTTTAAAAAATATGTGTTTGTCAATCCAATCAAAAAATGGGCAAAGGACCTAAATAGACACCTTTCAAAAGAGGACATTCAGAAAGCCAAGAGACATATGAAAACATGCTCAAAGTCACTAATCATCCGAGAGATGCAAATCAAAACAACAATGAGGTACCATCTCACACCTGTCAGACTGGCTGTCATCAACAAATCAACAAACGACAAGTGCTGGAGAGGATGTGGAGAAAAAGGAACACTTGTGCACTGCTGGTGGGAATGCAGACTGGTGCAGCCACTATGGAAGACAGTATGGAGTTTCCTTAAAAAACTGAAAATGGAACTCCCATTTGACCCTGTGATCCCACTTCTAGGAATATATCCCAGGAAACCAGAAACACCAATCAGAAAGGATATATGCACCCCTATGTTCATAGCAGCACAATTCACCATAGCTAAGATCTGGAAACAGCCTAAGTGCCCATCAGTAGATGAATGGATTAGAAAACTGTGGTACATCTACACGATGGAATACTATGCTGCTCTAAAAAGGAAGGAACTCTTACCATTTGCAACGTCATGGATGGAACTGGAGAGCATTATGCTAAGTGAAATAAGCCAGTCAATGAAGGAAAAATACCACATGATCTCACTCATTCATGGATAATAGAGACCATTATAAACTTTTGAACAATAATAGATACAGGGGCAGAGCTGCCTCAAACAGATTGTCAAACTGCAGCAGGAAGGCCGGAGAGGGTTGGGGGGCAGGAGGTAGGGGGGTAAGAGATCAACTAAAGGACTTGTATGCATGCATATAAGCATAACCAGTGGACATAAGACATTGGGGGATAGGGGAGGCTAGGGGACTGTCTAGGGCGGGGGGATAAAATGGACACATATGTAATACCCTTTGTAATACTTTAAGCAATAAATTAAAAAAAAAAATATGTGTTTGTTTATTTCAGAGAGAGGAAGGAAGAGGGAGATAGAAACATCAATGATAAAAGAGAATCATTGATAGGTTACCTCCTTCATGCCCCCTTTTGGGGATCAAGCCCACAACCTGGGCATGTGCCCTGACCTGAAATGGAACTGTGACCTCCTGGTTCATAGGACGTTGCTCAACCACTGAACACCATCTGGGCTTGTCATCTTGGATTTTTTTCTTTAATTCTTGGCTGTACTTTATACCATTCTTTTAAAGCCACTTTTTTCCCCCCCTAACAAGGAAATACTCTGGTACTTGCAGATTAGACTAGAGTTGTGGAAAGAGTAAGCTAGTAGTTAAGTGGTTTTTCTTCATTTAAGGAATATTAAAATGAACTTTATATGAAAACTTATGTGCCACCTTTCCTTCTTATCACAGGACAGTGAAAAAAGAACTCCACTGCATGCTGCTGCCTATCTTGGAGATGCAGAGATCATTGAACTGCTTATTTTATCTGGTATGGTAAGCTCTACATAATAAGAGTACATCATGCATATTTTTGTCTTAATATTTATAAAACCTAATTGACTATTTCTTTATATTTGTTTAATAAGCTGAAACTTATTTGTTCATTGTACAAACATTGATCTCATTTGATGTGCCCGGTACTGTTCCAGAGGTTAGCGTACATTAGAGAACAAAACAAAGATCACTGCCTTTGTGGAAAGTATATTCTAATAAAGAAAAATGGGCTGTAAATACAAGTAAATTTTACAGTATGTTAGAAGGTGATAAGTGCTATAGGAGAATGAAAAAGTAGATGAGAATAATGGGGTGAATAAGCCTTATATAAGGTAGGGTGTTATATAGAGTATCCATTGTGGGCCTCATTGACCACATAGGTACTTGGAGATGATTCCATTCCCCAAGGGGCAAGTGATGGTCACTTAGTCCAAGTATAGCAGTAGAGGTGGTAAGAAATTATATGATTGTAGATATATTTTGAAAGTGATATACCAGCAAGATTTCTGTCTTTAAATAGCTCTTATCTAATTCTGTTTCAGGACCAGTAAAACACATTTTAGGGAATTGTGCATTATTTTTTAACTAGAGGCTCAGTGCACGAATATGTGCACCAGTGGGATCCCCCGGCCTGGCCTGTGGGATCATGCCAAAACCAGCTCTCTGACATCCCCCACGGAGTCCCAGATTGCAAGAGTGCACTGGCCAAGCCAAGGGACCCCACCAGTGCACAGTCAGGGCCAGGGAGGGACACAGGAGGTTGGTCAGCCGGGAGGGGACCGCAGGAGGGCTCCAGGCCATGTCCAGCCCGACTCACTTAGTCTTGATCAGCCAGACCCCAGCAGCAAGCTAACCTCCTGATTGGAGCATCTGTCCCTGGTGGACGGTCAGGGCACATCATAGTGATTGGTTGACTGTCTGCCCCCTGGTGGTCAGTGCACATCATAGCAAGTGGTTGAACGGCTTTAGCATATCATTAGCATATTACGCTTTGATTGGTTGAACAGACAACTGGACACTTACCATATTAGGCTTATATTATATAGGATTTCTTCTAAACTGTTTAAGACAGAGGTCCTCAAACTTTTTAAACAGGGGGCCAGTTCACTGTCCCTCAGACATTCCACACATGCGCACTGCGGGCCCGGGACGAGTCGGCTGCTAAGCAGGACAGGCAGTGGCGGCAAAAACACCCGGCGGGCCAGATAAATGTTTTAGGCGGGCCGCATGTGGCCTGCGGGCTGTAGTTTGAGAACGCCTGGTTTAAGACTTTACAATATGACAGTGGTTCTTAACCGTGGCTGCACATTAGAATCACCTGGGAATCTTTTTAAAATCCTGATTTCTGGGCCTCATCCTCCGGAAATTCTGTTTCTTTGTTATGGGGTGGGGCCATAACATTAGTAACAAAGAAACAGAATTTCCGGAGGATGAAGCCCAGAAATTAGGATTTTAAAAAGATTCCCAGGTGATTCTAATGTGCAGCCAAGGTTAAGAACCACTGCAATATGAAGTAATGATACAACTGTCTCTCATAAAATAGCTCCTATTGTGGTCAGGTTGCCTGTAGTCCTAAAAGACACAAACAGAGCTTAGAGATATTTTTGTTGTATCGAGATTATTATATATGACTAGAGGGCCATTGCAGGAAGATTCCTGCAAGAATAGGGCTTCCTGCGGCTGGAGCGAAGCAGAGAAAGGAGCGAAACCTGCCGAGGCGGGCTTCGCTCCCACCTCCGCCACCCCACTTGCTTCTCCGCAGCTTCGCTCCCTTCTGCAGCACTTGGCTTATTTCTACATTGTCTTCAGTCTTCACTCCGTGCCTGCATATGCAAATTAACTGCCATCTTTGTTGGGTTGATTTGCATACTCATCTGATTGGCTGCTGGGCGTAGCAGAGTGGCTCCAATTTGTATGTTTCTCTTTTATTAGTGTAGATACTTATTGAGAAAGGATAAATGTGTTTAAATTGTGCCTATGTTACCAGATTGCACAGATATGTGCATGATGAATACAGTTGGAGAAATAGTAGTATCATTCCTTTGATATTTGGGAGAAGGAGCATTCAGAGAAATTTTGAATGGCAATCCTATTAAATTATAGCCCAAACAGAAGTTTGCTTTTATAAATTCATAAAATTTTTAATAACACATTTATAATCATATGGGATTAAGTATAATTAAATGTGGACCTAGGTAATATTATGTTATGAATAACTTTATCACTGATGCACTTCCTTGAACATAGCTGTTCTTCTATGGCTGCTAACTCACCAGTTTACAGCTAAAATTTACTAGCCATAAGAAATGAGGGGGTTCAAGAGAAAAATTGGATTTTCTCATAATTGAAGCATCTTCTGCTTTAATATGAATTAATGAGATGGCAGGTTAATATATGGAATTTTCTTTACAATCATTGTTCAAGAAACAGTTTTATGTTAAGAAACAGCTAGGCTAGAAAAAGTACAGTTCTATTTAGTTTACTGTCTACGACTTGGGTAAGAACTCTAGTGATGCATTTTTTCTTTTTATCACATAATTCTGTTCATTTACTTTCATTTTAACATAAGAATTTTATGACCCAATATAGAGGGCTTTTATACGTAGGAGAAACTTTCCTAATGCTCAGTAACTTAATTTCTTCCTTTTAAAATAATGTTTGCACCAAGGATATTTAGTTGCTTATAAAAGATTGACTTCCTGTTATTTATGAGGAAGATAGTCAGATGAGCCTTATGAGCACAATAATATCATATATCAGCTTTGAAATAAGTATTTGAAATAAAGCTTAAAGTCTTTTGAATAACACAAATAAGACTATATATGAAATTAACTATTGCACATGTATAAAAAGCTATTTCAACCTTTCTTTGAAAAAATACTTTTAATACTGTATTTTACCAGTTTCATGAGGTAATAGCTCATGTAGCTATTTTTATTTTTATTTTTTCTTTATAATTTTTATTTCTTAAAGTATTACAAAGAGTATTACATATGTCTCCTTTTTTCCCCCCCTTGACATTCCTCCGGCCCCTAATCTCCCGGTGTCTTGTGTCCATTGGTTAATCTTATATGCATGCATATAAGTCCTTCAGTTGATCTCTTAATCCCCTCCTCAAACCCTCCCCAGGCTTCCCACTGTAGTTTGACAGTCTGTTCAATGTTGCTCTGCCTCTGCATCTACCCCTGTTCATCAGTCTATACTGGTCTCCATTATCTGTCCCAACCTCACTGGGGCCGTCTCAGCCTCACCAGGGCTGTTTCAGCCTCACCGGGGCCGTCCCTACCTCACCTGGGCCTTTCAACCTCACCAGGGCCATGCCGACCTCACCGGGGCCGTCCCGACCTCACCGGGGCGTTTCAACCTCACCAGGGCCGTCCCGACCTCACCAGGGCCGTTTCAATCTCACCGGGGCCGTTTCAACCTAACTGGGGCCGTCCCAACCTCACCGGGGCCGTTTCAGCCTCACTGGGGTTGTCCCGACCTCACTGGGGCGTCCCAACCTCACTGGGGCAGTTTCAACCTCCCCGGGGCTATCCCTACCTCACCGGGGCCGTTTCAACCTCACCGGCATGTAGCTATTTTTAAAAGGAAAAATCAAAGCTCTAAATTAAGTAATTAGATAAAGAATATAATTAAGTACATGGAGATAAAAATAGAAAACATATTAAGCTGGCAGTGTAGGAAAATTTGGGGGAGATTGCTCTTGCCTTTAATTACTAATAACATGTTACATTTGGTTAGCCTTAACTTGTGTAATCTTAAGAAAATTAAGATTGTGAAATAATCTCCACATAGTTCTATTCTAGCATTATTCAAACATAATGATATGCTTCAATAAGAGCACACAATAAAATAAGTTACTATAATTTCCTATTATGAAAACTACTTTGGTATCCCTGACAAGGTTATTTGTTCCTAAAATATTTCTTTAAAATGAAAAATAGAGTAAAAAAAGATTAAAATCATTCTATAAAGCCATGCTCTACCATGTTCCCATGGTTTAAGTTTTGATTATTTTCTGTTGAGAAATTAGGAAATCACCTCTAATTTGTTTTACTCTTGTGTTTTCATTGTCAGGAATTATGACTTTACATTCTTATGATCATAACTAGAAGTCTGGTGCATGAATTCATGCATGAGTGGGGTCCCTCGGCCTGGCTGACGATTGGAGCCAATTGAGGAGTCTGGCCTGCCAGGGGGAGGGACCACAGCAGGTTGGCTGGGTGGGGAGAGGGACAGCGGGAGGTTAGCCAGCTGGGGGGAGGAATCACAGGAGGTTGGCCCCAATAGCAAGCTAACCAATGGCCAATTCTGCGAGGAATTGGGCTCCCTCATCCCTCCTGTCTGGGTCCGGGGTGCAGGTGAACCAGATTCGGGGCTGTCAGGGCCCCAGCAGCAAGGTCTGGGTCAGTGCAAGTCATAGCTACTAGCCAGTCATCTGGTCGTTCTGGACATTTGGTTATAACGTCGCTTAGATCAGGCCATGACTGCATTCTCTACAAAGGGATTAGTTATGGGCCTCCTTTAAATAAGGCTCATGTAAGATACACACACTAGAAGCCCATTGCTAGAAATTCGTGCGGGGGGCGGGGGAGTGCCCCTCAGCCCGGCCTGCACCCTCTCCAATCTGGAACATCCCTTTCACAATCCGGGACTGCTGGCTCCTAACCGCTTGCCTGCCTGCCTTCCTGATTGCCCCTAACCGCTTCTGCCTGCCAGCCTGATCGCCCCCTAACCACTCCCCTGCCGGCCTGATTGACACCTAACTGCTCCCCTGCTGGCCCGATCACCCCCAACTGCCCTCCCCTGCTGGTTCAGTTGCCCCCAACTGCCCTCTCCTGCCAGCCTAGTTGCCCCCAACTGCCCTCCCCTGCCAGCCATCTTGTGATGATGTGAGGGTGGCCATCTAGTGACAACATCGCACAACACCACCTAGGCTTTTATTATATACGATAGATTCCTACTGTTTACCCCCTGCCCCAGCCCTCCACACACCCTCTGTCTTTATCCATAGTTTGTCTATTCCCAAGATTTTTATTTTGACATCTCTTGGTTGAATAGACATTACCATCAAGTAATTTTTGTCTTCGTATTTTCAGTAACTCATGAATGCCATATTTCCTGGTATCTTACTTATTTGGGACTATTGCCTTTTTTAACCGAAAGGAAGTTTGGGTAGTAATAAAATTCTCAATTCACACTTTTTCCTCTCAGCTTTGCAGATGTTACTGCAGTGTCTTCTAGATTTGATTGAAAGTCATGGATCAAGCTCTTCTCTGCTTATCATTTTCATCCCCCTACACCACCCGCCAACACCATGGTCACTTCTCTTCTGCCTGGATGCTTGTAGGAATCAGTTCTTTATTCCTGAAATTCAGTACTAACTTCATTAGGCTAAATCTAATGATTATTTTTCCTGGAACATAATATGAAACTGCACTTTTAGTTCTGAAATTCAGATTTTTATTTTGTTTATACCTTCCATTAAATCTTTGAATAGTCCATTCCTGTATGCTTTTTTATCAGTAACTTTTTCTACATTTGTTTTTCTACTAAGTCTGATCTCTTTCATCTGTCTCTGTCAGCTTTTTCTCTGATTGTAATTTTGTCTTTTCAATTTAGTTTTAGGTTATTTCCTTATACTTGTTCTTCCTTCATTCAACAAATAACTTTAAGAGCATTTTCTTATATTAGGCACTATTCTAGGTACTATGGGTAGAGCAGTGATAAAATAGGTGAAGTCCCAGCCTTCATGTAGTTACTAGGTATATTGGTTAATAATACGGATTTTGCAATCAAAGAAAACACGATAATTTCAAGAGAAACATCAAAAGTGCTTTATTCAAAGTAATGTCCATCGCTAGCTACACATTTCCCCCATCTTTCAGGTAATTTGTGGATACCGTCCCAGTAGAACTTTTCTTGTTTTGAGGCAAACCATTCAGAGGTCCAATTTTCCACTTCTTTGTATGTTTTGAAGTGCTGCTCAGAAAGTACATGTGCCATCGATGGGAACAAGTGGTAATTTGAAGGAACAAGGTCTGGTGAATACAGCGGGTGGGTTAATACTTCCCAGGCAAGATCTTTTAGTGTGCCTTTAACTGGTTTTGAAGTGTGTGATGGTGTGTTAACATGAAGCAAAATTATTTTGCTGTGTCTTCTGGCACATTCTGGTCATTTCACTATCAAATCGTGGTTCAGATTGATTATTTGTTGTCAGTAGCGATCAGTATTAACAGTTTCACCTGGTTTTAGAAGCTCATAATACACCACACCTTCCTGATCCCACCAAACGCAGAGCATTGTCTTCTTTCCAAAGCAATTTGGCCTTGTAGTCGATGTTGATGGTTGACCTGGATCAACCCATGATTCTGTGCATTTGGGATTCTCAAAATAAATCCACTTTTCATCGTCAGTCACAATTCGATGCAAAAAAGACTTTCTTTCGTGCAGTTGAAACAAAATTTTACTGATGACTTTTCAGTTTTCCATTTATCTTTCGTTCAGTTGATGTGGCACCCATTTTCCTTCCTTTAAAATCTTTCCCATTGCTTGTAAACAATCAGAAATTGTTTGCTGAGCAACGTTTAATATTTCTGCAAGTTGTTTTTGAGTTTGACACACATCTTCATCCCATAATGCTTGTAATTGTTGCTCTTCAAACTCTTTTGGTTGACCTGGACGTTCTTTGTCTTTCACATCGAAATCATCACTTTTAAAGTGTTTAAACCAGCATTCACAAGTATCTTGAGATGGAGCATGTTCACCATAAGCTTCCCAAAGTATTCAGCCGCTCTTTTTTTGGCACGAAATTTGACATTTTTAAGTGTAAAAATATCTATGATGTTAACACCTTCAGAAAATTTGACATGAAGTTTTGAAGCTTGTTGTCAGTACAACAAAATAGCATACATATCAAACCCATATATATCAATATATGTGTAACTCCATCTATTGAAAAAAAAATCCACATTATTAACTGGTACACCTGGTATGTTTGGGGGAAACTAACAAATTAATTTATATATAGTTTGTCTTATGGTAATAATTGCTATGACAAAATTAGAATTGTATGTTGGGTGGAGTCAGTTGCAATTTTATATTGTGTTATCAGGAAAGGGTTAGTGATAACACATTTGAGAAGATAACTGAAGAAAATAAGGAAGCAAGCCTTGCATACCATGCAGATATTTAGAGGAAATTGAGAGAACGTCAAGAACAAATGCCATGAGGTGGCAGCATGATTGGGGACAGGTGAAAGGAGATGTAGGAGATGAAGCAAAGAGATGGCAAGGTCCCAGATCATGTGTGATTTTGTACACTGTGGTAAAGACTTTGGCCCTTAAAGTGATTTTAAAAAACAATGGAGAGTTTTGATTGGCATGACATGGTTTTTATTTTTTTTATTATTATTTTTTTGTTGTTAATCCTTACCCGAGAGTATTTTTCCATTGAATTTTAGAGAGAATAGAAGGAAAGGGGAGAGACAGAGAGAGAAACACCCATGAGAGAGAGAGAGAGAGAGACATGGATTGGTTGCCTCATGCATGTGCCCCAGCAGGGGCTGGGAATCGAGCTTACAGCAGAGGTACATGCCCTTGACTGGAAATGAATCCAGGACCCTTCAGTCCGAGGGCCGAAGCTCTATCCACTGAGCCAAACTGGATAGGGCATGGAGTGACATGATTTTTAAAGATTCACTCTGACTGGGCCTTCAGAATTCTTGGCTATGTTTTAAGTTGTGTTCTCTTTTTTGTTGTTTGTAGACTTTTATCTGTAATTACTTTGTTTTTCTTTTTTATTCCCCTGACCTCAGCAAGTTCTCATCTCTTTGCATTGTCTTACCTCTTTCTTGGAACTTTACTTAGAGGTTTCTCTTTAGAGCTTAATTCTCGGAAGTTGTGTATAGATAGTAGTTTGCAAGTTCATTCTCTCCTTTCTTGGGATAATTTCTTTCAAATATTCCTATTACCTGTATTTTGTTCAGTTTACTCTGCTCCCTTATATCTTTGTTCTAGTCCTGTGATGGATACTTTCTGATTCTTCATATGTTTGAGGAATATGCTCTCCAGAACAGCTATTTGCTGAAGAATAGAGTAGGGAAGGGCAAAAAGTAAGCATCAGTTAGGTTTGTTTTCTTCAAATAGCTCTCAGACCAAATGTGTTTTCTCTTAATCCTAGCAGTGGACTCTCTTTAGTTATTGATGTACTTAGGGTAATTGGGGTGACTTGGCAACTCCTTAGATCACAGGTTCTTAGGGAGTGATCTCCTGGAGATTGGCTTTACCCTCCATCTTCAGCTGAGTCAGAAATAATAATAATAATAAAGATGGTCCCTCCTCTCGCACTGCCCCACCTTGTTCTTCTGTGTTATAAAGTTAGAGTTCTGTAGGGAGCTTCTCTTATGGAGAACCCACAGTGCTCATTTGAAAGATTGTTAGGGATTCTAGGACACAGACAGCAGACAAAAGGGGACAGATGGACATACACACAAACACACTCTTTTAGAAGACTCAGTAGTCTTTCCAGGATGCGAAGAAGCTTCACTTGACTGTATCCTTCATCATTTTGGTACAAATGTCACTGTATTTGGTGGGAATTCTTCATAGTTTGGTTGGTGGTGGTCACTGTTATCTTGCTGTATTGAAGATGATATTTCTTCACATCCTCTTTTATATTTTGTTGAGTTATTTAGAAGAGTAATACTCTCTTTAACCTAAAGTTCAGAACTAAATTCATTGGAAATCAAATATTTATACATGATGCATCTCTGAGATTTGTTGATAGGGGTTTCGTTTTTGAAATATTACAGGTAATCAAACTGGTGAATCCTTCCATAGAACTCACAGTAACACTAGAGTCTAGTATTATTAATTTCACAATTATTATTGAACTAGAGGCCCAGTGCACAAACATTTGTGCACTCGGGAGGGTCCCTCAGCCCGGCCCGTGCCCTCTCGCAGTCTGGGACCCCTCGGGGAATGACCACCTGCTGGCTTAGGCCCGCTCCCTGGGGGATTGGCCCTAAACTGGCAGTCGGACATCCCTCTGGCAGCCCAGGAGCCCTCAGGGGATGTCCACTTGCCAGCAGGGAGCAGGCCTAGCTGCAGTCAGACATCCTTAGCCAGGGGTCCTCAAACTACGGCCCGCGGGCCACATGCAGCCCGCCGAAAACATTTATCCGGCCCGCCGGGTGTTTTTGCCGCCACTGCCTGTCCTGCTTAGCAGCCGACTCGTCCCGGGCCCGCAGTGCGCATGTGTGGAATGTCTGAGGGACAGTGAACTGGCCCCCTGTTTAAAAAGTTTGAGGACCTCTGTTCTTAGCGCTGCTGAGGAGGCGGGAGAGGCTCCCACCACCACCGCTGTACTGGCAGCCGTCAGCCTGGCTTGTGGCTGAGTAGAGCTACCCCTGTGGGAGCACACTGACCACCAGGGGGCAGCTCCTGCATTGAGCAGCTGCCCTCTGGTGGTCAGTGTGTGTCATAGTGACCAGTCATTCCTAGTCGTTCTGCTGTTAGGGTCAATTTGCATATTACCCTTTTATTATATAGGCTAGGATGGGGTGAAATAAGAGGAAACAATGATTGCTTTCTATATCTTAAATACTATACTAAATTTAGTTTTTTCATTTATCTCATTTTGTCCTCTTAACTCTAAGGAAACTAAATCATTTAGAGATTTATGGCTGAAAGTTGTGCTACTGATTACATTTAGAGCCAGCATTCAGTTCCAGGCCATCCAACTACAGAGTCTGTATTCTTAACTCTGTTATAATCTGAATGGCTTTTCCTCTCCTCTGCATTTTTCCCTACACACATATTACCCACCACCCCCCCACCCGCCACCCCCCAGCATTTAGTAAAATTTGTGTAGGCAATGACTTTAGTGAAGAACTTCTGGGGGTTTTTTTGTGTTTTTTTTAAATATATTCTATTGATTTTTTACAGAGAGGAAGGGAGAGGGATAGAAAGTCAGAAACATCGATGAGAGAGACACATCAACCAGCTGCCTCCTGCACACCCCACACTGGGGATATGCCTGCAACCAAGGCACATGCCCCTGACCGGAATCGAACCTGGGACCCCCCAGTCCGCAGACCGACGCTCTATCCACTGAGCCAAACCAGTTACGGCGAACTTCTGTTTTAAGGACTACATTTTTTGGCTATCTAAGTATAGAAAATTTTATGGGAGCTATTTATTTACTGTTTGTACAGGCATACCTAGGAGATATTATGGGTTCAGTTCCAGACCACAATAAAGCAAGTATCTCAGTAAAGAGAGTCATAATATTTTTGTTGGTAGAAGGTCTTGCCTTCAATTTGTTAAAAACACAACATCTATGAAGTACAATAAAGCAATAAAATAAGGCATGTCTGTATTTAAAACCAGAGGTTTAGCAGTACCTCAAACTTTTCTTATATTAGATGGTTAAATAACTGTTGTATAAGGCATTAGTCACAAGTTCATTTGAATGGATTTTTATAGAAAATAGAGTTCTTAATAAGGAAATACAAATATTATGTTTTTGTTACTAGGAATCAGACCTAAAGTGTGTGACCCTTGAAAACCTACAATGCTGGTACATTAATTTGCTAGGACTGCCACAACAAAATATGACAAATTGAGTGCCTTAAACAACAGAAATTTATTTTCTCACAGTTTGGAGGCTAGAAGTCCAAGATCCAGATTTTGGCAGGGTTGGTTCCTTCTGAAGGTTGTGAGGGAAGGAACTGTTCGAGGCCCTTCTCCTTTGTGGCTAATAGATGGCCACCTTCTCCTTGTGTCCATCTGTACATGCCCGTTCAATTTTCTTCTGTTTATAAGGATACCAGTCATATTGCATTAGGACCCATCTAATGACTTCATTTTAATTTAATTACTTCTGTAAAGACCCCATTTCCAAATACGGTTACATTCTGAGGTGCTGGGTTAGGACTTCAATATATGAATTGGGGGGCTGTGGATACAGTTCAATACACAGTATCTGGTGTCCATAGCTCTCTCTTAAATGATACAATGCAGCTGCTGTTGTTTTATCCCCCAACATTACAGGTGGAAAATGGATTTGTAATTATCTATTTCACTCCCAACCTGAAAACAGAATCTGAAGCTTTGCCACTGCTTTTGGTAGGCGGCCAAAGGAAAACATTTCCAGTTTGGGAAGAGTAGTGAAAGTACCTGGCTCCTGCCCCAGTTCACTGGTTATGGACTGTCTGCTCTGTGGCTTAGGAGCAAAGAAGAGAACTATTCTCTGCAAATGGAAAATTATTAGTGGTACTATTTATAATTATTACAAACACATGTGAAAAATTGAAAT
Organism: Myotis myotis; assembly: GCF_014108235.1. Classification (NCBI taxonomy): domain Eukaryota; kingdom Metazoa; phylum Chordata; class Mammalia; order Chiroptera; family Vespertilionidae; genus Myotis; species Myotis myotis. The sequence goes on along the minus strand of NW_023416317.1, from coordinate 34,662,711 downwards.
AACTTTAATAGTATCAACTATCAAGTATTTAGCCTAGATCAGAGGATAACAGGCTTTATGTAAAGGACCTTACAGACACTCTGGCAACTACTCAATTCCTTTAATTTGAAAGCTACATATTTAACACTTAAATGAATAGGTGTGACTCTGTAGCAGTAAAACCTTATTTACACAACAGGTGGCAGGCAGCCTATGGGATGTAATTTGAAGATCCTTGGCATGGATTATAAAGATACTACTTCATCTATTTAATGTTAAAGTAGAGCAGGGTGTTTAATAATATGAGATAATTTATTCTGAGTATTTCAGAATAGGATAGACTGTTATAATGCAGCGGTTCTCAACCTGTGGGTCGCGACCCCAGAAAATACATCCTGCATATCAGATATTTACATTACGATTCATAACAGCAGCAAAACTACAGTTGTGAAGTAGCAACGAAAATAATTTTATGGTTGGGGTCACCACAACATGAGGAACTGTATTAAAGGGTCGCGGCATTAGGAAGGTTGAGAACCACTGTAACTGGAAATGGACCTTACAGATCGTTTAGCACAAATCAAAGAGTTGGCAGTTGGTGACTGATTGTATTAGGGATCCAGCAGGTGGATCAGTTATCTTGCAGAATGAAACCTAGAGTCAAATGGGATACTCTGATTTAGCGCCTGACTCTTAGAGCTCACTTTGCAGAAACAGAAGCTCCCTGTGTTGTTTGAACCTGAGGCCCGTCCTCCCTCACCCCAATTTTCCTGCCCCATACACACACTCACACAGATGCACGTACACATGTAGGAGGCAGGGATTATGATCAACAAATGAAATCCTGGGCTGTGGGTAACAGCCCCAGGTCACACAGCCTATTGGTTACAGAACCATTATTAGATCACAGGTCCCACTCCTGGGCTCCTTCCACTAACCCCTGTCTCCCCACACGTCCAGACCTCTCTTCGACTGCTTTGCTGTCTAGAGCTCAGAATAGACTGATGTAAATAATCAGATTTTTTATTTTTTAAAATTATTTTCTGGTCTATGTCTAAATGAGCTAGACATTTATCTAATTCTGAAAATCTTACCTTAAATAACATTTTTATTAAAAAATCTATTCTTTCAGGGTATATTTTTATATGTATGAATTACTAAATGAAAAGATTGGGTAAGAGGAAGCTAATTGTCTAGATTTTTCTATATATCCTAACTATGGTATCAAATGGATACAGCCTATTTCAGTGACCCTGCTGTTGATTTTTGCTTGTTTATTCTCTTTTGCTTTTAACATATCAGAAATCTCATCATATCTCTACTCTGGAAAGGTGAATCTAAATTCAGACATTTGACAATGGCATAGATTTAGGCTGCAAATCTTAAGGGCATGCTCTGTTGATGTACATGGATTTATGGGAGAAGGTGAGTCTAGAATAGAAAGTTTATTTGATTTTATACCTTTGGGACTAACCATTTTGGATTTAATGTGATGTACTCCTAGCATTTAAGAGGTATTATTCTGTAAATGTTGGTTTGCAATAGTCATCAATGCCGTATTCCTTAAATTGCTATCTTTATTGTCTTCTCAGCAATGCTTTCTTCTACCATAGGGTCTCTCACTAACCTACCTTCAATAATTGAGATAGGGCTATTTTATTTTCTTTTTTCCTGTTTTAATGACTAGGATCACACACTAGTTAAAGACCCATAGCTAGTAGTTTCTAGAGCTATACTTGGAGTCACTGCACTTGAATATTCCTTGGAACCTCACACTCAAAACAGAATGTAAACATTAGGAGGTCTGAATTCTAGTCTTGATTCTGCTCTGGTTTACTCTGACAATGAGGTGTTCACTCTGTCTGCAGTTCATCTAGAAAATAAGGAGGTTGGACTAGATATGTAAAGCTAGTTGAGATTTTGGGTATAAACCTAGGATTGCTGATAGTGCAGGCCCTTCACCAATTCCTTTATACGTCTAAGAGCCAGGGCTGTTTCTGTTTGGTTGGGGCTTGGGTACCAAATCAGTGGATTTTATAGAGACATTAGATTTTCCCCCACCCTAAAATTATACATTTTTATCTTGCTAAATGTATTTTCATTCTATTAGGGATAATTTTTGTCTATTGACTTAATGATTTTTAAACAGCTTTCCATAGTTGATTTTTTAAAAAATTATTACTTCTTTAAGCCTTTAGGTATTAAAGATATGTGGGTTGGTTCATCTCTCTCTTTCTCAATTTTTTTCTTAAGTTGATAGCGATTATATCCATTTTATGCAGTAACTTTATAGTACTAAGGAGTTTTTCATTGTCACTGGAAAACTATTTTGATATTATATTGTTCTATAACATGTTATATTCATTAGTAAAGAAATATAATGAAGACTTCTTAATGGCCTACATTTTATGTCTGAGTGTTTTTATTTATTTAATTAATTTATTTGAGTTCCTAACACACATTCTAAAGTGGGGACTGATTTTTACTTTGGATATGCTCTGTATAAAGGTGGCTTTTTTAGCCTATCCATGATCTTTTATTTTTAATAAAAAGAGCAAATTCCTTATTGGATAATAATATCAATTAAAAAGCATAGTTTTGTTTTGTAATTTAAGGGTAATTTATTAGCAGAAAGTATTAAAGTGAAGTACTCATTTTTCAATTGTTATTTATTCAATTTGGACTATATATAACTATTTAAGGAGATTTACTTAAAATATTTTATGCAAAATATTTCAATTTATTTTTTCTTCTTGTTGCAGGAGCTAGAGTTAATGCCAAAGACAGCAAATGGTTGACACCTTTACACAGAGCAGTTGCATCTTGTAGTGAGGTATGAAATTTCTCTTAGTAAATATATTGTATATAAAAACATTAAGTAGGCTTGCCTGTGAGCTCATATTTAAATTCAATATTTTCAAAGGAAGGAAAAGCAACCAAAATTGGAGAGTCTGAAGTAGAGAGGAGTAGAAAACGTACTTCCTACAAGAGAGAAATTATTTTTCTATCTGTCTGGGTCCTTGGTGTGTTGTATGTAGCTGATGAACTATGGAACTTGGGTTTGGAGAATCTGGCTTCAGATATCACTTTCCACTTTCTAGCTTTGTGATCTTGGGGAGCAAATCTGAGGATTATTGTGAAAACTGAGATATAGGAACTAAAATATTTTAAACTCTGAAATGTCATGGTAATGCTGTTAAGTTTGTGGTCAGCCCTCTTGTCAGGAAATTTCTTTAAATGCAGTCAAGGAAGAAGTAAATATCATTGTAGCCTATTAATAAAATAGTTATACCTACCAATTTCTTGAGAATATGAGTTAAAATTAGTGGAGTTCTCCCAGATTAAATCATCAGAAAGAACACTGTATATTTCCAGAGATTGTAAAACAACCCAAAAATTCTTAAAGATTTTCTTTAATTATTTTAGTTAATATTAGAGGAAGATTGCAGATTCTACCCAGAGACTTGACTGACTGCTGACTTTTTTAAAAATTATGTACTTAGCCTGAATTTAAGGGGAAGCTGTAGATTAGAAAGCAAGGACCCTAATAAGTTTCTTACGTCTGCTTTTCAGCCTAAAAATTACTGGACTATGTAGTATTATTACTTTTTTGTAGGATTATGGGAAACACCTATAAAATGTGACCATTCCATAAAAATAAAATTTTGGTAAATCCTGATGGTCATTTTTTTTTAAAACGAAAATCTCATAATTAGAAAACTGCTAGGAAACCTGGTCAAGATTATCAATTTCATGAATGTTCTTTTAATTATTCACATTTCATCCTGAGAGCATAAGAGAGCTTATACTTATTTCATTTAATAGCAAACATAACCACAGAGGGGATGTAAAAGGAAAAATTGTAGGTAGCTTTCAGTTTATGTTTTTGAGATACCATGAGAGAAGTAAGCCCTACAGAGGATGAGTGGAGTAACTATTTTCTTCATCTTCCCAAGGACATATATAGCTAACACCACTGTGGGTGCATGGTAGAGAGGTTAGTTTATTTCATACTGTGGATGCCTAAAGGCTTAATTCCCTCACTGAGCCTGGGTTGACTGCTTCAGATTAAATATCCCAAGCTCCTCCTCAGCTCTCCTACAGTGAGTTTCTGTCCACCTGGTCTTATTGGCTGGCTGCCTCAGCTTGTATGTGCCACTGATTTGTAACTGTCATTCTTCAAGTATAGCATACACTTCAGCTTTCTTTTGGTGCAGAATATTCTGAATGAATTGATTTCTGAGTGTGAGGGCGTGTGTGTGTGTGTGTGTGTTTTAATATACTTTTGCTAGAGGCCCGGTGCACAAAGTCGTGCATGGGTGGGATCCCTTGGCCTGGCTAGTGGTCAGGGCCATCTCGCCCAGTCCGATCGGGGCCGGCCAGGGGGAGGGACCATGGGAGATTGGCTAGCCATGGGAGGTTGGCTGTAGGAGTAAACTGACCACAAGGGGACAGCTTCTGCGTTGAGCATCTGCCCCCTGGTGGTCAGTGTGTGTCATAGTGACCGGTCATTCGGTCACTTAGGAATGAAAATTTTATATATATATATATATTTCAGAGAGAGGGAGAGAAACAATCAATGATGAGAAAGAATCATTGATTGGCTGCCCCCTGCACACCCCACACTGGGGATCGAGCCCACAGCTCGGGTATGTGCCCTGACTGGGAATCCAAACGTGACCTCCTGGTTCATAGGTCGACGCTCAACCACTGAGACACACCAGCTGGGCCATTATTATTTTTATAAAAATTATGCATGCTTGTTATATACTTATCAAGCAATATAGAAAACTTTAAAAATAAAGCAACAAATCATCCAAATTCTTATCATACAAAAATAACCTGTGTTGAAATTTGGTGAACATTCTATGCCTATATTAACAGCTTAATTTTTCATTGAGTAACAACTTATTAACTACTAAATTAGTTGCCCAAAGAAAGTCAGAACACATTTGTCTTAATCTAAATTGCCTGGCTCTACTGATAGATTTCCCAAAAGTATTAACAAATCACTATCTTATATTAAGTTGACAGAGCAAAATTTGACACAATGCCCAGTACAGTAGTTTTCTAGGAGTGCCCCCCACCAACCCTGGGAGTCCACATCACATTACTGGATCCTGTGGAGGCTGTACATTTATTTATTTATTTATTTATTTATTTATTGCCTAACTCCAGGAATTACATATTAATTATCTCAAGATAACTGAGTTTAAATTGCATTATCATGTGAGATAAGAGCAGTCCATCCAAACATTGTGTTTATTTGCAGATTTGTTAGCCCTTTTTCCTGTACCTGATTTCAAGTCAGTGGTAAAATTGCTTAAAAGGGAGAGTGGAGCCAAGGACAGCAATGCTGTAGGGACTGTTCTCAATTGACCCCAAGCTGTGAATAAATACTCTTTGGATATAATATGTTAACCTGTTGTCATCGTCCCATATTTAATCATCTTATTTAAATTGATGTCATAGGATATGTACTTAGCTGGTTTGTTAGTTTTTTAAGTCAAGGCACACTTTGACAGCATTAGTGAAACCATGTAAATACCCTTGATTATGCCTACATTACTTTCTAAATGCTTATAATGGGTTGACAATATGATCCTGAATTTTACTGGGATATAACATCAGACACATTGGTTTGTAATTTCCAGAAATTTACCTGTTTTATTTTATATCTCCAGTCATAAAGAAATGTCTTTATTTTCTCTGAGTTTTCAAAGATCACTGCTACTGTGATCTGACAGGCATTATTCTGAGTAGTGAATGGTGCTATAGTAGTCAGCATGGGGTGCCATAACAAAATTAAGACTGGGTGTCTTAAACAATAGAAATTTATTTTCTCAGTCTGGAGATTAGAAGACCCAGGTCAAGGCCCAGCAGGGTCAGTTTCCGGTGAGGGCTGTCTTCCTGGCTTGCAGGTTGCCACCTTTTCACTCTGTCTTCACATGGTGGAGAAAGGTGGCGGGGAGGGCAGGAAATCTTTCTCTCTCTGCCACCAGTCCTGTCAGATTAGGGTCTCTCCCTTATGATCTCATTTAATTTTAATTATCTCCTGAAGACCCTGTCTTCAAATACAGTCACATAGGGAGTTAGGGTTTCAATATATGAATTGGGGGGTAACCATTTCAGTACAAAGCAGTGGACCCAGGGTTAAAAATTTAATCTCTCTTGATTCTAGACTAGAGTCTTTCTTAGTCACTGTATTTACAGCCTTCCTTAGGCACCATCTTACCTACCCTAATCTACCATAAACTGGATTTATTCTTGCTTTTCAGTGAAACAAAACAATGGTTTTGATTTTTCTACTCTTGGTAATGAAACATAAATATTCCCCAAACTTTTCAGAAGCTTTAATATATGCATCACGAATTCCAGAGTAGGAATGAATAAAGCAGGCCTGGCATACAGTATGCTATATTTGCCCAATTTATCCAATTATAAATTCTTCATCTTGTTTTTAATTATTTGCTCACATGTCTTTAACATACCTACTGACATTTCCCGTATAGACAATGTTAGGTTTTTTTTGTTGTTGTTTTTGTTTTTTTTAAATATATTTTATTGATTTTTTACAGAGAGGAAGGGAGAGAGAGAGAGTTAGAAACATCGATGAGAGAGAAACATCGATCAGCTGCCTCCTGCACATCTCCCACTGGGGATGTGCCCGCAACCCAGGTACATGCCCTTGACCGGAATCGAACCTGGGACCTTTCAGTCCACAGACTGACGCTCTATCCACCGAGCCAAACCGGTTTCGGCGACAATGTTAGTTTTATTCCCCAAGTTACAATATACCCTTTTTAAGATGAGGATGGAGAATCCTGACACTGCCTAGTTCTCCATAATTTTGAGAATATATAGAGAATATGTGTTCTTCTATGTATCCTTTCCCCCTATTTCTTTTTTAAATTGAAATATAATCTACAGTAAATTCAAGTGTGTAGTCTTAAATTTTGGCAAATATACACACCCATGTAATCTTTTCCCCAATCACAACAAAAAAGGTTTCCATCACTCCAGCAAGTTCCCCATGTCCCTTTTCAGTCAGCCCTCCTGTCCCCAGGGGCAGCCCATATTCCGATTTCTCTCACCATAGAGTAACTTGGCCTATCCTAGAACTTTATAAAAATGGAATCATACAGTATGTGCTCTTGTGTCTTGACTTTGTTCATAACATTTTTTAGATTCGTGTATATTATTGTGTATATTTTATTGCTGAATAGTATTTCATTATAGTATGAATGTACAACAGTTTGTACAATTTTTGTCCAGTCTCTTCCCGCATCTCCCACACCCCTTTCCCCCCCAAGAATAGTCAGTCCATTCCCGTTCTATGTCCCTGATTCTATTATGATCACCAGATTATTTATTCACTTGATTCTTAGATTCACTTGTTGATAGATGCATGTTTGTTGTTCATAATTTGTATCTTTACCTTGTTCTTCTTCTTCCTCTTCTTAAAGGATACCTTTCAGCATTTCATATAATACTGGTTTGGTGGTGATGAACTCCTTTAGCTTTTCCTTATCTGTGAAGCTCTTTATCTGACCTTCAGTTCTGAATGATAGCTTTGCTGGATAAAGTAATCTTGGTTGTAGGTTCTTGGCATTCATCACTTTGAATATTTCTTGCCACTCCCTTCTGGCATGCAAAGTTTCTGTTGAGAAATCAGCTGACAGTCGTATGGGTACTCCCTTGTAGGTAACTGAGTTTCTTTCTCTTGCTGCTTTTAAGATTCTCTCTTTGTCTTTTGCTTTTGGCATTTTAATTATGATGTGTCTTGGTGTGGTCCTCTTTGGTTTCCTTTTGTTTGGGGTTCTCTGCACTTCCTGGAGTTGTAAGTCCATTTCTTTCACCAGGAAGGGGAAGTTTTCTGTCATTATTTCTTCAAATAGGTTTTCAATATCTTGCTCTCTCCCACTTATAAATTCTTCATCTTGTTTTTAATTATTTGCTCACATGTCTTTAACATACCTACTGACATTTCCCGTATAGACAATGTTAGTTTTTTGTTGTTGTTGTTGTTTTTGTTTTTTTTAAATATATTTTATTGATTTTTTACATAATTTGTATCTTTACCTTGTTCTTCTTCTTCCTCTTCTTAAAGGATACCTTTCAGCATTTTATATAATACTGGTTTGGTGGTGATGAACTCCTGTAATTCGGATGTTGGTACGCTTGAAGCTGTCCCAGAGGCTCCTTACACTGTCTTCATATTTTCGAATTCTTTTTTCATTTTGCTTTTCCGGTTGGGTGTTTTTAGCTTCTTCGCATTTCAAATCTTTGCCTTGATTCTTGCACTCCTCTGGTCTGCTGTTGGGAGTCTGTATAATATTCGTTATTTCAGTCTGTGTATGCTTAATTTCTAGTTGGTTCTTTATCACAACATCGAGGGTCTCATTAGATTTCTTGTAGATCTCAATAAGTTTATCGGCGGCTTCTAGACAGTTCTTGAGAGACTTTAAAAGTGTGGTTCTGAACTCAATATCCTCCATTGACAATTTTGTCCTGTTACTTTGTCTCCGCATTTTTTATGCTTTCTTGGTGCACCCCCTAGTGGTCTTTGTGCGCAGTCTTGTTGTAGTTAAGCCTTGATTGTTGTAGTTAATACTAGGGGGATTTGACCTCCAGGCCAACTGGCTGTGAGAGTCAGCTGTGTCTGCAGTGGGAAAACTTCTGTCCTCTTGGGAGGTGCTAATCTAGCCTTTGCCTGAGGCTATCTTGCAAATGGCTCTGTGCAGGGCTTGGGCGGGGCGGGTCCCAGGGGATCTACAGGGCGGGCCAGAGCGAGCAGTTATGGCTGCTCTCAGTCCCGTTCCCAGAGGCTCTGCCTCTCAGAGTCCCAGCAACCGCTGCAAACCTCTGAGAGAAAGCTGCCCTCGAGTTCCGACCGAAGCCAGACAGTCCCGCTTCTCCCGTTTGAATCTGGGTCCCTAGAGACTCGCCCAGAACTGGAGCTCAGAATCTGAGACTCCCTCCCCATTGTAAACGACAACCGCGCCCTCAGCCACCAGCCCACTCCACGCACACCTCCGCACCTTTGTATTTTCCGCACTGTGCCTCCTCTGAGTCTTGGTCTGCTGTTCTCTTTCCTTCTAGTTGAAGAATTTCTCCTCAGCCAGCTTTCCTGTGGTTCTGGGTGATGTCCATTCCATCTTTTAGTTGTATTTTTGAAGTGGTTGTTCGAGGCAGCATTCTCCGGTGTTTACCTATGCCTCCATCTTGGTTTCGAGAATGTTTTATCTTGATGCATCCTGTATGACTCTGAGTACTGCCTTTAGTTAAAAATATATTTGGGGGTGGTAAATTTCTACTTGTTTACTCAGGAAATTTTATTTCTTTCATATATAAAATTGCTAAAACTGTTAACTCATTTGTTTTATAACTTTTATCTTCATGTGTTTTAGGAAGCAGTTCAGGTACTTTTGAAGCACTCTGCAGATGTTAATGCTCGAGACAAAAATTGGCAAACCCCTTTACACATAGCTGCTGCTAATAAAGCCGTAAAGTGTGCTGAAGCTTTGGTACCTCTTCTGAGTAATGTGAACGTGTCTGATCGAGCAGGGAGAACTGCATTACATCATGCAGCTTTCAGTGGACATGGTGAGGTAGGTGGTATTCAACTAGACAATGGTGCTCTTCCCCTAAGTCCTCCCACTCCCTCACCCCAATTATTAGTGTACTTGCCTTTTTAGCCATTCCTTAGTTCATGATATAAGCAAGCAAAAATATTTATCTTGGTAATTTAGTCTAATTTTACTATGAAAGCCTTTAAACTTCTTTCATAATTCATGATATAACTTTCTCAAATTTAGAAATTTATTTATCAGATGCAGCCCATACACTTACTTGATTTTCATAGTCAACCTGGGGAGATAGGAGAACACTGCCAACTATAACACAATGTGAAAACTGTGTTCTGTTGTTTGAAAAAATAGTCTCGGAAGACAGAAGTTTATTATGCTCCCAGAAATAGAATAGCAAAGGAAGGTGGGGTTTAGAAGACATTTTCTTACTGTTTATTATCAATATTTAGCCAAGAATTCTTTGTGGACAGACCATCAAAAGAAAACAATTTAAGAAAATAAGTAATTATCTTATACAGCAAGCATTATCTAATGTTAGGTGTTTCCATAGCAAAGAGTAGAGTTTATGTGTACAGAGAAGACTTAGAAAAGAGCAAAACACAGAATTAGAAGAACCTTTGAGGCCAGCTTGTCTAGTCCTTCATTTTTATTGCAGATACAGAAACTAAAAGGTAAAGTGGCATTCCCAAGATTCTCTGGCTGACAGCTAATGGCTGCAGTGTTAATTTTCACTATTCTTCTCTGCCTTTGCAACAAAGAATTCTTACCTCCACTGCAGTTAAGATCACAAGATGCATCCCTTTTAGGAATCTGGAATGCCCTTTGCACTGGGGAAACTATTGAAAATATGGTTAGACATAACAGAAATATTATTCTTGGTATATTATGAGGTAAGTAGACTATGCAAGGACCTACAGGACTAATCATGGTATGGACACCACACTTGTGTTTGAATTAAGTTTAAGGCACTTCTGGAATAAGAATGTGCTTTTTATTTTAATAACACTTTGGGCTATAAAATAAGGGATAAAACCCGTTTTTGAATATTTCATCTTTACAAACTTGTACTTAGTTGTTCATAAAATACCAGGACACAAATTGGCATCTTTAAAAGATACTGAAACAACCACAGTGAACCCTTTTTCATATTTTATCCTGTCATTTATTGAATTATGCTAAAGGGTCTTCAACATTTAGTATAGCACCTTTATATAAGTGCAGAAATTCAGTGCTAGAGAGATTGAGATGAGTATTCATCGCAAAGGATATTCATGTACAGTTGCACTTCTGAATTTTGATAACTGTGTTTATTGTAATTCCAGATGGTCAAACTACTCCTGTCTAGAGGTGCCAATATTAATGCTTTTGACAAAAAAGATAGACGAGCTATCCATTGGGCAGCTTATATGGGTATGTACTTTTAAAATTTATTCTTTTACATTATGTCTTCAGGAAAAGTTGTGCATTTTAGTTCTTCCACTTGATGCCCAAGTGGAACCAGCCTGGTAGTATGGAGGTTTGTCAGAACAGGAGGGCATGGGTTCAGTTCTCCTGAAAGCTATTCAAAATTAATTCTGTTTACTTTTAAAGGGAGCAACATAATAAACACAAGCCTGGGATAATTTAAATTAGTGTTTATAAAAGTCCATACTTCTGCCCATTCTTGTTTTTATGGGAATTTAGGTAGAAGTTATGAAGATGCATTAGGAAGCCTATTAGGCACCAGTAGTAATTTCACAGAGAGAAACAGTATAGGCTTTTCTGTTGTAACATGATATATGTGGTTTTGAAAAAAAATCTTAGGATCTGCAAACTTGCACTCTAGAACTAATAGAGCTCATCGGAAAATAGTTCTGGAGCAGACCACCCAAAACTTATGCAACTTTGTTGCCAAAATACTAACAAAAACATTAATTGGCTCTTGAAATAACTTGGCCAGCCAGTGAGGAAGCAGATCACCATACCTCAGGGTACTTTGAAATGCTCAGAAAGAGCAGAGTAGAAATGCTGTCTTGTAGGTGAAAATGGATCTCTAAGCATGGAGGAAGTACAGCCTGCCACAAACCTTGCAAGTCCTGCAAGGCTGGGGTTGTGCCTCTGGGAGGAAGCCATGGATACAGGCTTTCGCTTTTCAAGCTTCTTGAAATAGAACTGAAAGAACTCCTTCCTTTGCAGCCTCAGAGCTTTTTCTCTTCCCACCAAAGGGTGTCTGTCTTTCTGCTTCCACTATTCTGGCTCCTCTGGCTTAGGAAGAATCATATATGGACTGACATATCTTCTGTATAATACTGGTATTCCTGATTTACCACTCACATACCTGACTTCTAGCTAGCCACCTTTCTTAGAGGCATAGCTTATCCTCATTACTCCCTGCTCTAGATTTTATCTTTTTCTATATTTCACTTAAAAGTAAAAGAGTAAAGGAAGATTCAAAGGAAGATTATTAATTTCAAAACTATTAAAATTTTGAAATGTGAAAATACAAGAAAACAACTTAAACCAGTTATCAGTAACCCTAAGGTCTAGGAAAAGCCTTTGCTTATAGTAGGAATAACCACAAGCAGTAGAATCCATCTTGAATAGCAAGTCTAACCGTTAGTGTGGGTGCAAAGGAAAATAAAAAATGAAGGCTAATGTCATCGTCATCTGGTCCCTATTTTGAAAGCCAAAAGCTGAAAATCTTGGTCTTTTGGTGTTTGTCTCATACCAAAGTTTTGTGCCTCTAGTTATGTAATGGGCAATTCTTCTGTTCACTGACGGTATACATCAAGCATGTCAAACTCAAAAGCTAACATGGGCAAAATAAACAAGGCATGTGGCTCGCGGGCTGCAAGTTTGACATGCTTGATGTACATCCAGAAGCAAGTCTCCTATGGCATCCTAACTTCCCCTCCTCACAGCCCACAGATTTTAAATCTTAGAAACTTTCTGAATATTCTGGTGTAGCTTATTCTTAAAAACAGCTTAGAAATAGCTAGTCTGTGTGATTTAAATTATACGCCTCATGTGAAAGGTTTACACATTAAGCAAAGTGCATTAGGCCTTTTACCTCCAAAGAATTAAACTTGACTAAGCAGCTGTTTCCATGCAATTGGAGGCCAGGGGATTTTATAGGTTACCTCTAAAATGGAGCTCCCAGAATAGCTGGGTGTGTGTATCTCCCTGGCCCTGAGATAACTTTGTTTTTCTTGATCCCCTAAGTGCCACTTTTCACGCCAATTGTGAATTGAAAAAGGTATTCTGTGTTTCTTGGACCTCACTGTCCATTTAATTTTTGAGCACAAACATTCAGAAATTCATAATTATTCTTTCCCTTTCTCTTCTTTCAGCATGGAAAGAGGAGTATTGACACATAGTTTCTAAAACTACTCAGCTGTTTTAGGCACTCAGGATTAAAGAGAGCTAAACATGAAAGTAGGGAGCTCTCGACCAGTCTAATAGCAAGCTTAAGTCCAGGTCATTGTCACCTCTAGGTTATATTCAAAGAATCTATCAATATCAGGGTAAGAGACATTAGGATTACATGTATTAATCTTATATAATTTATTCCCCACAGGCTTCCTTGTTTGCCCTGGCCTTCTTACCCCCTGGTTGATGCTTCCCTTACTTTTCTGTTAGGGTCTATTCTTACCCTTATGCTATTATTGAATTCTCTGTCAAGTGTTCCCCAGTCCCACCTCTGTCCCCAGAATGAATTGATCATTTCCCATCCCTACCCCATTTTTGCTTCTACCGCGAACCTTCATTTAAAATCCCTTTTAAGCATTCATCTTTTCTATTGCTTTCAGTACTTTTAGCAATATCCAACCAAGCTCTACCTCAGGTCACCTTACCGTGATGACAGACATGAAAGGTACTGAATAAGTATTAATTACCTTGATTAGCAACTCATTATTTCTTCTTGAAGCAATGCATAATTTGAATGGATTTAAAATGACATTTTTTTCTCCATCCTTTCCTTTCCATAAAAACTTATAAATTCTAAGCATAGCTCATTTTACTTTTCTTATACATTCATGAACAACAGAAGAAAAAAGTAGGAAATTTTCAAAATTCCTGAAGTATAGTGATTATATTTATCAAATTCACATTGCAGAGATATAATTTTTTAAAAGGATATTGTTGACTACAGAATTATGTATACTATGGATGTCATTTTTTAAAATACACGTTGATGAATTAACTGAAGTCTAATCCCATTGGTAGCATCATTCTGTACATTGACAAGAAAGACACATACTTGAAGACAGAGGGTTCACCCAGCTAGAACAATATCATTTATTTCACTCTAGAACTTCTTTCCTTTTTTCTTTTGAATAGGTAACCTCCAAACTGGCTGTAGCTGGTTTTGCTCAGTGGCTAGAGCATCGGCCTGTGGACTGAAGGGTCCCAGGTTCGATTCTGGTCAAGGGCATGGTGCCAGGTTGCAGGCTCGATCCCCAGTAGGGGGCGTGCAGGAGGCAGCCAGTCAATGTTTCTCTCTCATCATTGGTGTTTCTATCTTTCTCTCTCTCTCTCCCCCTCTTCCTTCCTCTCTGAAATCAATAAAAATATATTTAAATATATATATATATGTTTATGTTTGCATATCCTGGATGTTATAAGTTCTGATTTTCACTGCATTATAATAAATTCAAGTAGCTGACTTTCTAGGGCCATGGATCAGAAAGTAATGTGTAATGAGGGATCATTTGTACCAGTTAATACTCTTAGATGATAGTCACATGTAATTTGGCACCTAATTGTTCTTTTTTCCCTAAAAATATCACTTAATAAATTTTTTTCATATTGAGATGGGGAAAAAATAGGTGAAAAGATTCACTTTAATTGATCATTTATATATAAACAACTAAATCTACTTGACCCTGTGTGTCTTGTTATATGCTTGCCTAATTTTTTAAGAGAGGGGGCCTATGTTTGAAGGTTTCATTTTTACAGTTATTAACTTAACATCCCCTGTGAATGGATATAAAAACCGAGATCATGAGCAATTTATTTAATGTAACATAATTATTGGGTGCCTATTTTGTATATAACACTGTTCTCAGCCCCATGGAATATAGCAAGACGTAAAACATAAGAGCATTCCGTATTTTCCTTTGAAGATAGATATTTGGGAAGCTAATGCATAAAAGCAATTTACGAGTTAAATACTTATTCAAATTTAAGAAACCTCATAAGATATTATATGCTTATTAGATAGTATTTACAGATACATGGTGCTTTGGGCTGAAAGGGCTTCTGGGGAAGAGAGGTGGTTGGTCAGGGAAAATGGGAACTGACATGGGCCTTCAAGGATTAGTAGTAGCAATGTTTGAAAAGAGACATCCAAGCAGAACATTCCACACAATGAAGGAATCCCATGAACAGAGGCACAGAGGTGCAAAGGAAAATGGAAGGAGAAGGCACTATATAATCTAATCTCATTAAATTCGAGAAAATGTAAAAGAAGAATAGTGGTTCTCTCATCTTCCAGATCCATGTTCCCCTTCCTGGCCTCCATGTGTGGTTGGGTGGTGCTGAGACTAGTTCTGACTAATAAAATGAAAGCAACATCACCTCTGAGGCTCTGCAGACTATTGCCCTTCTGGTACAGTGACTGACCAACCACCTTCAAAATGGGGTCAACTGCATCAACCTGGGTGCTTAAATGCCTGAGAAGAGCCCTCTTGCCAAGCTATTACAGTCTTAATGAGAAATAAAATGCTAATTTTTTAAGCCACTGAGATTGGGAGTTGATCATTAAACGCAGTATGTATATATAATCTAGCCTATCCTGATTGATACATGGCTGAGTAACAAACTAAGTTGGTTAAGGACATCTTGTGGAAATACTAGAGGAAAAGAGATTTTTAACTGCATGTTCTAAATACCTAACATTCTTAAGAAAAAACCTCAAATCACTTCCAAATTTCTAAGTAGAAGATTTCACTAAGGAAGAGAAACATAAATTAATGTCTTACACTAAACATAAAAAGTTAACCTCAGAATTTGAAAAGGCATTAAAACCTTGAAAACAACAAGGTCTATCTAGGCAAAAGAAGAACTAAAGATTGCAAGGTTATCATTTCATTAAATAATCAATTAAAGGTTTTATACAGTTATTACCTCTGTCAACATTTATTTAAAAGTATCCTGGCTCTAGTTGTTTTGGCTCAGTGGATAGAGCGTCAGCCTGCAGACTGAAGGGCCCGGGTTCGATTCTGGTCAAGGGCACATGCCCGGGTTGCAGGCTCGATCCCCAGTAGGGGGCGTGCAGGAGGCAGCCAATTGATGATTCTCTTTGATGTTTCTATCTCTCCCTCTAAAACCATTAAAATTATATTTAAAAAATAAGTTTGTTTTAAGAAAAAAGTATCCTGAATTCTTTATATTTTGCTTCCATCCTGTCTGGTTATAATGTGATTTATTGGTAATTTGTCATGCATTATCTAGTTAATTTGCATTTTTGCCTTCCTTTAAAGATGTTCAGGATTATATCCATATTTTCCATATGCTGATATATTTATTTTTTCTTCATAAACACATTTTCAGGTCACATTGAAGTAGTAAAATTACTTGTGGCACATGGAGCTGAAGTGACGTGCAAGGATAAGAAGTCTTACACACCTCTTCATGCTGCAGCCTCTAGTGGAATGATCAGCGTAGTCAAGTACCTTTTAGACCTTGGAGTTGATGTAGGTTTATAGACTGAGCACTATAAGGGAGTGGAGAATTTTTATGTTTGTGATTTTACTATTGGTAGAAGTTACTTCAGATTTAAAGATGATTTTATACAATAATTTTTATGTCTTTTAACCAGTATACTTATAGTCCTTTACATAATATATAGTGCACTGATATCTGATGAAGACATGTAATTAGTCAAAGTAGATGAAGAGGTAAAATACATTTCAAAGGTGAATGTTTGAGTGACAAAAGTTTTTACTTCTCCATCGTATTCCAGGCTCTGTAGTTCCATTTCAGCTATGAAAACCAGCAGCTCAGACATACATGAATTATTTTTTCTAAGTGGCTAGGTTATGGTTAGTCTTATTTGCCCACTTAGTCTAATCTTCCCTTTAAATGACTGTAGCAATTCACATTACAGGATATTGGGAAGAGATAGGCAGGAAAACTAGAGTTTCTTGCCCATCAACCATAAATGTTTGGTTAGAAAGGGTTGCTGCTTTATCTGAATATATTTGATCCTGGAATTATAGCTTAGAATACCTGTAGCTTTCACAGGCCATCCTTTTAAGCAGGAGTACTTTTTATCCAAGAGTATATTTACTCTAATTTTAAGTACAGTTCTGACAACCTCCTCTGGTTCTTAAAACATAGATAGGAGCAGCAAATTAGGAGAGAAGGAAGTCTCTGCTAGACGAATGCAGTTTAGATCAGACAAACAAGAACGAGGTAGGTAGTAGCCTCTGGTTGGGCAAAGAATACATGGTGACTATAGAGCTCAGTAGACTTAATTTAAGGACTGTGGGAAGCACTTTGCCTAAAGCAAGCAAGTAACTACTGAAGTATGGGGATCTTGAAAAGTCTCAGAAATCTAAACACATTTTTAGGCATCTCAACTAGATGATCTATTTTGATCTAGATAAAATGAGACAGCCTTGTTTCTGATCTCTGTTCCAAGTTCCTTTCTGATGCAGTTTTTAAAGCTTATTTTATTGAGAGTAAAATTACATTTGTACACACTTTAAAATAGTCAGACTTAGAGCCGTTTAGTGACTTGTGGCCTCCAGTTGCATGATTTATTAGTTTCCTACGGCTGCCTTCACAAATTACCATAAAGTAAGTGACTTAAAACAGATTTAATCTCAAAGTTCTGGAGACTCTGAGGGAGAATCTATTCCATGTCTATTATCTTTTGTTGATTAAATCTAGGTACTTTGACTAAAGTCACATACTACATTTTTACTTCCCCCAGTTTCTGTTACCAGGTATCTGAGAAAAGAAAATGGTATGTAAAGTTGTGATAAATGGGGGCCAACTATACAACGTTTGATGGCACAGTTTCCATACAAGACTACCTTTACTTCTGACCAACTACAAGTTTGGGCATTTCCCAAAACTACCTTCACGTTTCCTAATTCACTAGAATCACTCAAAAAGCTCACCAAAAGCTATTATACTCACAGTTATGGTTTATTATACAGCAGAGATGCAAATGAAGATATCTGAAGGAAGAGACACATAGGACAGAGTTCAGGAGTATTCTTAATGAAAAGCTTCCATTGGCCTCTCCCATGGAGTTAGGACTCCTTACTCTCAAAGCATTAGTGTATGACAATATGCGCATGGTATTGCCAACAAGAAAGATTCACCTGAGCTTCCTTTTTAGTGTTTTTATTGGATTTCCATTACATGGGGATGATTGATTTTATCAGTTGCCCACATTGTTGATTTCATACTCTAAATCCAATGATACCAGAGGGCCCTAAGACTCATCAGCTATAGCCAATCCTACTTTAAGATCCAGTGTAGCCTGCTCCCTCCCTAAGCAAGGACACTCCTATTACGTATGCTGTGTATTACCTCCCAAAAGACAAGGTCAAAGACCAGACATTTCTTTGGCAAAGGTCAGATTCTTTACTACACAAAAGTTATGTAGACTTTTGCCCATTTTATTTATTAGAAGAGAGAATAACTTGAGTTGCGTGAATTATTTCTCAGTATTGAGCATATTTTGAGCACATTTATTTTGGTAAAATGTCAATATGTAAGACTAGAAAATGTCTAGAGCCCAAGTTGTAAAAATATATTAAATAGAAAAAAATGCCATTCGTGTAAAAATTTTTCTGATACCTACTACATTACTAATTTTTGTCACTGTAAGTGAAAAGACTAAGCATGTGCACATTATTCAATAATATCTCAGAATTTTCCGTTTGTGTTCATTTTTTCATGATTCTTAGAGTTAATTCTCTAAATGTCCTTTACCTGGAAGTCTTTTATATCTCACTAAAATATCTTTCTTGGAATCATTCAGTTTTGTCATGCAGTAGACATTGTACATGGGAATTACATTCCCTGTACAAAATGCCGTTTGATACAAAAATGCTGTTTTTAATGTTCATTATTTTAAAAGAAGTTGAGAATTATAAGCCTATCTGTATATTTATCCCTGTTTCTCACTTTAATAATTTGCTTGCAAGCAAAATGTTGTTAAAATAACTCACAACAAGGATAATTAGAAACACTACTTTAACATTGACATTTTGTTTTCTCCCAATAGATGAATGAACCAAATGCCTATGGAAATACACCTCTTCATGTAGCCTGCTATAATGGACAAGATGTTGTAGTGAATGAACTTATCGATAGTGGTGCTAATGTAAATCAGAAGAATGAGAAAGGATTTACTCCTTTGCACTTTGCTGCTGCCTCAACACATGGAGCGCTGTGCTTAGAGCTCCTGGTGGGCAATGGGGCTGACGTCAATATGAAGGTAGGAATACAATTGGAATCCACACTAGTATTTAGGAGTTCACTATTTCAAACAATATCAGTAACAAATATCATTCCTCAACAAAAAGTAACAAATTACTGATACAAGAACATAGATGAATCTTTAAATATGTTGAGTGAAGCCTTACAAAAGAATATATATATATACACTATTTCCATTTCTGTCAAATCTAGAACAGTTGAAATTCCATTTTACATGGTGTTCCAGATTCTATAGTTTAAAAAACAGCCCGGCTGATATGACTCAGTGGTTGAATGTTGAACACCAGGAGGTCACGGTTCAATTCCTGGTCAGGGCACATGCCAGGGTTGTGGGCTCTAGTAGGGGGCATGCAGGAGGCAGCTGATCAGTGGTTCTCTGTCGTCACTGATGTTTCCATCTCCTTCTCCCTTCCTCTCTGAAATCTCAGTGGTATGTGTATGGGTGTTCACTGTAATACTCTTTCAACTTTTCTATTTTGAAATTTTTCACAATGTTGCCAATTGGATGGCTTGTTTGCTTGAAAATATGAATATAAAATTAAAGAATCAAATACCTAAATAGGTATTTATGAAATAAATCTAATACTCCATTATTATAATGAATGACATGATGGGTTTTTTTTCTTCTTTTAATCTTTATTGTTGAAGGTATTATATAGATCCTTTTGACATGAGAGTTTCTTAAGGAGATCTGCATTATACAGTTTTAGTGTAACTTGGCACTTACCACATTTCAGTTTTGAATATATACACAGAAGGTATGTTGAATATTGTGAAGGATTAGAATTATAAAACAATTCCTTTCCTTTTTTGGTGGTCATGTATATGTTTTGATTTGTTAAATAATTTTGGGGAAGAAAAGACTTTACCTAACTCAAGCATTGTTTTCATGTTTAGAACTCCTTTTAATTTCAGAACTTTCACATTAAATACACACATGCACATCTAGTTTGATTTATTATTTTAAGTAATTTGAGAAAATAGCTAACAAAAATAATATATCAGTTTTTAAGTGAATTATGGGCTGAGGTTAATTACAACATTCACTTTTCCTTGGTTGAGGAGGGATTCAATATTTCTTAAAATGAAGGAATTAGAGCAATGTGAAATTTTTGAAATGTGGGAAGCACATCCTGGCTGTGTCCCACTCCCGATTATATGGCTTGGTTAATATCCTGTGCTTCAGTTTCCCCACCTATGAGATAGGAATGATAGTAAGATTACACTGTATCTACCATGCAGAGCTTTTTATAAACTGTAGGCATTGATTTTTTTAAAAATTTGTGCTTTATAATACACATGCTAAGAAGTTCATAATTTTCAACTGTTTTACCTCCATAGCTTCAGCTAAACTTAACACTTGAGTAATAGTTATACAAAATAAAAATACAAGAGAACATTAAAAATGAAACTAAGGATTACATATTATGGATAGGACAACTATTTTAAATTTTTTTTGTTTGATTATTTCAGAGCAAAGATGGGAAAACCCCACTGCACATGACTGCCCTCCACGGTAGATTCTCCAGATCACAAACCATTATCCAGAGTGGTAAAAAGTATTTCTGTTTGTTTTTTTTTTCTTAAATGTAGTAAAAACATCCACAAAATGAATGGTATTGAGGACTTGTCATAGTAGTCTATTTTTTAAATATTTGATGTCAGATCTCATGAAAACCAAATAAAGAAAATAAAATGCCATGTATATGTTTTTTACATAATTTCTTAAATTTATTTTTGGTTGTTTCCCCTGGATTATAAATCTAATTTCTCTAGCAGTAATGTTGGCTTTTTAAAAATATTGGTAAAGAGAAAATTCTGCCTCTCCACTGCATTTATATTATATATAAACAAAACTCTGTTGCAAATATCATTTTTCCCCTCTTTAATATTTTGAACTATTTTTAGAATTTTCATTTACTTTTTGAACTTGTATTCTTTTGCATTTGAATTAATACTAGGCAAGCTAAACTTTTAAGTAAAAAGAACTTTTAGGCGCAGTGCTTTAAAGCAATGTTTTTCAAGACATGTTTCTC
The DNA here is from genome assembly GCF_014108235.1 of Myotis myotis. Taxonomy (NCBI): domain Eukaryota; kingdom Metazoa; phylum Chordata; class Mammalia; order Chiroptera; family Vespertilionidae; genus Myotis; species Myotis myotis. The sequence continues at coordinate 34,641,662 of NW_023416317.1, read as the reverse complement.
AAGATAACAGCTGTTAGTGGTTTTGCAGAGGAAAAATAGGAACAGGCTCATGATCAAATACTTTGTGAAGCATTGCATGCAGTAGTCTTGATGATGTGAGAGTGTGCACATTAACGTTCTGAAAAGTCTTGTTCTAAAGAAATGTGTTTAATTTTGCTTTAAAACAATGGTCTCCAAACTTATTGGATCCCAGAACCCTTAAGTATAAAATCTGTAACTCCAGTGCCTAGACCAGGGGTGGGCAAACTTTTTGACTGGAGGGCCACAATGGGTTCTTAAACTGGACCGGAGGGCCGGAACAAAAGCATGGATGGAGTGTTTGTGTGAACTAATATAAATTCAAAGTAAACATCATTACATAAAAGGGTACGGTCTGTTTTTTTTTTAGTTTTATTCATTTCAAATGGGCCAGATCCGGCCTGCGGGCCGTAGTTTGCCCACGGCTAGCCTAGACCAATGTACTATGAATGAAATCTAGTTAAATCCATCAGTGTGCTTGAATAGAGCTTTATCTTGCTTTTCATGTAATAGATTTGTCTTGATCTATATATAATCTAGTGTCTGATAGCATGTCCTTTATTGCAGGAGCTGTAATTGACTGTGAGGATAAAAATGGAAACACCCCTTTGCACATAGCAGCAAGATATGGCCATGAGCTGCTAATCAACACTCTTATTACAAGTGGTGCTGACACTGCAAAGTAAGTACTTAACCAAGGCGTCGATAGCTGTGACAGAGAAACACTGAAGGAAGTGAACTGCATTTTCCTAGATATTTCAATTAGAAATGTGGGTTTTAGCCTCCAGCAATTACGTATTGTACTAATTGCTAGAGGGTTTTTTTCTCCTTTTTGTATTTACAATTTGGAAGAATAGAATGTTTGATAATACAATTTCATTTGGTAAGCCAGCATAGAGTACTTTTAAATATTTTTTAACTCTAGTTCTTTCTAGATTATGCAGTTTTGATTAGAGCTTTTAATTTGTGTGGTCTATTAATTTTTAATACTGGAGGTCCGGTGCATGAAATTTGTGCACAGGGTCGGGGGGGGGGGGGGATCCCTCAGCCCCCCGGCCAGCACCCTGTTCAACCCGGGATCCCTTTCGTTGGCTCCTAGATGCTTGCCTGCCTGCCTGATGGCCCCTAACTGCCTCTGCCAGACTGATCGCCCCTAACTGTCTCTGCCTCGGCCCCCCGCCACCGTGGCTTTGTCTGGAAGGACGTCCCGAAGATGTCCAGTCTAATTATCATATTATGCTTTTATTAGTATAGATATTTTTGGTTGCAATAATTTTGAGAGGAGGATGTTCCTGGCATATAGTGTAGTGTAGGTAGCACACAGGGGCACTGCTGAACATCCTACATGCACAGGATGGCCCCCATACACAAACACACATACATACATACACACACAACAAAGTGTATAATGACAGTAGTGCTGCGTTTAAAAAAAACCTTACTCTTTGAGGAAAATTGCTGGATAATAAGTTATGCCCACCTTTAACCTATTGCCAAATTGCTCTCCAAGGTGTTAAGATTTTGACCCACCTGTCTTTTCACTTTAAGTAATTTATTTAAGTGATTGTCTTTTTCTTGCATTGTAATGAAAATACTGTCTGGTTTATTTCAGGCGTGGCATACATGGAATGTTCCCCCTCCATTTGGCAGCCTTGAGTGGTTTTTCAGATTGCTGCAGGAAACTCCTTTCTTCTGGTGAGTGGGACTTTTGCAAACTGATTAATTTGTCTTCTACCCCCATTTTAATACAATTTCTTTGTTCTTCAATAATTACATACAGATATCTCCAAATGTGAATCATGTATTAACCCCTCTTAGAAAATGTTGGGTCCTTTAATTTTTTTTTTTTAAATATATATTTTATTGATTTTTTACAGAGAGGAAGAGAGAGGGATAGAGAGTTAGAAACATCGATGGGAGAGAAACATCTATCAGCTGCCTCCTGCACACCTCCTACTGGGGATGTGCCCATAACCAAGGTACATGCCCTTGGCCGGAATCAAACCTGGGACCATTCAGTCCGCAGGCCGACGCTCTATCCACTGAGCCAAACCAGTTAGGGCGGGTACTTTAATTTTAAGGTTCAATTTTCTCTTCATCTCTGGAAAAGGTTTTTTATTTTTCCAGTGATTTTCTTCTCTCTGTTAGGAATGGGATGTGGAGTATTTCTAGAGCAGCTTCTGTTGATTGAAGGGTAACCATCTTCTGGGATTGTCCCGTTATGTCTAAAAGCAAAATATCTTTATTTGCATGCTTCCTTTTTAAGACCTAATTTCCATCATACAGGAAGTTTGTGAAGTTATTTGTGTCATCTAATTACTATTTTAAAATGCCACAATCGTAGTCAGTTTGAAACAAAACAGAATAGCTTTTTATAAATATTACTACAAAACTGTGGTCCTTATTAAATTCATAGAATTACTAAATATATAAAATTTAATTGATTATATTTCTCAGAGGTTAAGAAAGTTGAACAGATTTTATATATTAATACTCATGATTGCTGAAAGGATTATGGGAAAGTTTCCATGAAAATTAGCATATTTGGAGACAGACACTTCTGAGTTTTTCTTAAATGATAATTCTTAAGTGAGTTAATTCTGTTTTGAGTTTTTAAATGTGTGTGTGTGTGTGTGTGTGTGTGTGTGTGTGTGTGTGCGCGCGCGTGGCTCTGTGGTTGAGCATCGACACAGGAACCAAGAGGTCACAGGTTTGATTTCCATTCAGGGCACATGCCTGGGTTGTGGGCTCGATCCCCAATAAGGGGTGTGCAGGAGGTAGCTGACCAATGATGTTCCTCTCTCATCACTGTTTCTATCTTTATGTCCCTCTAAATATCAATAAAATATATATATATATTTTATGGATTTTTCACAGAGAGGAAAGGAGAGGGATAGAGAGTTAGAAACATCGATCAGCTGCCTCCTGCACACCCCCCACTGGGGATGTGCCCGCAACCAAGGTACATGCCCTTGACCGGAATCGAACCTGGGACCCTTCAGTCCACAGTCCGACGCTCTATCCACTGAGCCAAACCGGTTAGGGCTATATTTTTAAAAATAAAAATAAATTGTGTGAGTGTCCCCACAAGTATTCACATACCCATTTTTCCTGTGAAAGAGAATTCTAAAACCTCTTCTCAGTGTTAGTAAAAATTTATAGGTAGCAAAGCACCTGTAACTTTTTTTAAAAAATGAAACATATTAAGATATAATTCACATATGGTACACTTTATTCACTTAAAGTTTGCAGTCTTTTTTTGTATATTCTCTGAGGTGTATAACCCTTACTACAGTCAGTTTTAGGATATTTTTATTTTCCTCCTAAAAGAAAGCCCCATTAGCACTCAATCCCCATTTTCTCCCTAAGCAACTACTAATCTACTTTCTGTCTATAAATTTGCCTATTCTGGGCAGTTCATAGAAATAGAATCACCCAAGATGTGCTCTTTTGTGACGGATTTCTTTCACTTAGCAAATTGATCTCAAGGGTCATCCATGTTGTAGCATTATCAATACTTTATTTTCTTTTATTGCTGAATAATATTCCATTGTATTCTATGGTTTTTATTTGTATTTGTTATGGTGTGTTTTTTTCAATTACAATCAGCATACAATATAGTATATTAGTTTCAGGTGTCTATAGTTTTTTTTTTTTCTTAATTAAATCTTTATTGTTCAGATTATTACATTTGTTCCTCTTTTTTCCCCCCATAACTCCCCTTCTCCCAGTTCCCGCCCCACAATCCGCCCTCACTCCCCACCCACTGTCCTCATCCATAGGTGCACGATTTTTGTCCAGTCTCTTCCCGCATCTCCCACACCCCTTTCCCCCCCAAGAATAGTCAGTCCATTCCCGTTCTATGTCCCTGATTCTATTATGATCACCAGATTATTTATTCACTTGATTCTTAGATTCACTTGTTGATAGATGCATGTTTGTTGTTCATAATTTGTATCTTTACCTTGTTCTTCTTCTTCCTCTTCTTAAAGGATACCTTTCAGCATTTCATATAATACTGGTTTGGTGGTGATGAACTCCTTTAGCTTTTCCTTATCTGTGAAGCTCTTTATCTGACCTTCAGTTCTGAATGATAGCTTTGCTGGATAAAGTAATCTTGGTTGTAGGTTCTTGGCATTCATCACTTTGAATATTTCTTGCCACTCCCTTCTGGCCTGCAAAGTTTCTGTTGAGAAATCAGCTGACAGTCGTATGGGTACTCCCTTGTAGGTAACTGAGTTTCTTTCTCTTACTGCTCTTAAGATTCTCTCTTTGTCTTTTGCTTTTGGCATTTTAATTATGATGTGTCTTGGTGTGGTCCTCTTTGGTTTCCTTTTGTTTAGGGTTCTCCGTGCTTCCTGGACTTGTAAGTCTATTTCTTTCACCAGGTAGGGGAAGTTTTCTGTCATTATTTCTTCAAATAGGTTTTCAATATCTTGCTCTCTCTCTTCTTCTGGCACCCCTATAATTCTGATGTTGGTATGCTTGAAGCTGTCCCAGAGGCTCCTTACACTATCTTCGTATTTTCGGATTCTTTTTTTCATTTTGCTTTTCCGGTTGGGTGTTTTTAGCTTCTTCGCATTTCAAATCTTTGCCTTGATTCTTGCGCTCCTCTGGTCTGCTGTTGGGAGTCTGTATAATATTCGTTATTTCAGTCCGTGTATGTTTAATTTCTAGTTGGTTCTTTATCATAACATCGAGGGTCTCATTAGATTTGTTGAGGATCTCATTAAGTTTATCAGCGGCTTCTAGACAGTTCTTGAGAGACCTTAAAAGTGTGGTTCTGAACTCAATATCCTCCATTGACAATTTTATCCTGTTTCTTTGTCTCCGCATTTTTTATGCTTTCTTGGTGCACCCCCTAGTGGTCTTTGTGCGCAGTCTTGTTGTAGTTAAGCCTTGATTGTTGTAGTTAATACTAGGGGGATTTGACCTCCAGGCCAGCTGGCTGTGAGAATCAGCTGTGTCTGCAGTGAGAAAACTTCTGTCCTCTTGGGAGGTGCTAATCTAGCCTTTGCCTGAGGCTATCTGGCAAATGGCTCTGTGCAGGGCTTGGGCGGGGCGGGTGGGTCACTCGGGCTCGGGATCAATAGGGCGGGCCGGAGCGAGCAGTTATGGCTGCTCTCAGTTCCGTCCCTAGGGGCTCTGCCTCAGAGTCCCAGCAACCGCTGCAAACCTCGGAGAGAAAGCTGCTTTCGAGTTCCGACTGAAGCCAGACAGTCCCGCTTCTCCCATTTGAGTCTGGGTCCCTAGAGACTCGCCCGGATCTGGAGCTCAGAATCTGAGACTCCCTCCCGATTGAAAGCACCAACCGCGCCCTCCGCCGCCAGCCGGCTCCGCGTGCACTCTGTACCTGAGTATTTCACTTCCGCACTGCGCCTCCTCTGAGTCTGGGTATGATATTCTCTTTCCTCCTAGTTGTAGAATTTCCACTCAGCCAGCCTTCCTGTGGTTCTGGATGATGTCCGTTCCGTCTTTTAGGTGTGTTTTGATTTGCTTGGTCGAGGCAGCAATCTCCGGCGTTAACCTATGCCGCCATCTTGGTTCTCCCCAGGTGTCTATAGTTTTTAAATAAGTACTCAAGCACTTATCCTAAAACCCTGTTTTTTAGTAGTAATTTTTTTGTAATATTGTACATCATTAATCTATTTTCCATAATTTTGTAACTATAATTCATAGTTTTGTTTGAGATTGGGGGTGTGTGGCTCTTGACATTTCTTGACAAAATACTGTAATATAAGTAATGTATCTATAACATTATATAACATGTAAAATGTCTTTTTTCTTGTAGGATTTGACATAGATACCCCAGACGATAATGGTAGGACCTGTCTCCATGCAGCTGCAGCTGGAGGGTATGTTAATAAAACAGTTACTGTTTTAAGAAAAAGGTCGTCGGTCATGGCAGTTTTTCTCTTTGATTCTCTTTATTAGTTCTGGACTACCACAAAATAGAAAACATAACAAGAATGATTTGGGAGAAGAAAGTCCTGAGTAGTAGAAATTGCTTTTCTTAAATCTTTATCCACCTAAGTCATAAATTGTGAGTATGAGAGAGAGAACAGACTTACAAAAGGAAGTTAATTGCTTTTTATAAGAATGATTTCTGGGTAAATGAAAAATATATTTCTTCCAATAAGAGCATCAAAACATTGGGAGTATTTTAAGTAATACTACTATTATTTGAGAATGCGTTAAGGAATTTTTAATTGTAATTTCGGGGCGGGGGAAATGTTAATAGGTTGTTTATGTTTTGCTTCTACTCAGGAAGAATATATATGAAATGGAAAATTTGAAATTGAAAGATTTTGGACTAAGTTTTGAGTATTAATTATTACTACTAGGGGAAATTAGACAGTTGGTTTGAATGAACAACAAACTTCAACTAAAACTCTTGTCCCGCCTGACCGGTATGGCTCAATGGTTGAGTGTCAGTCTGTGAACCAGGAGGTCACAATTCGGTTTCCAGTCAGGACACATTCCCTGGGTTGTGGGCTCATTTCCCAGAACAGGGGCATGCAGGAGGCAGCCATTGATGTTTCTACCTCTTTCTTCTTTCCTCTCTCTGAAATCAATAACATTTTAGGGGGAATAAAAACCCTTGGTCCCTGAAGCATGATGCTAATCTCTAAAGCTTTTGATAATCTAAACCCTAAAATTGTGATAAGCCGTTTAATTCTTGATGACTTTTTCAGGACGACATTTGCAAGAGTTTTATTTCCAGTAATAATTCCTTAGCAATTACTGATGATTTCGAAGTGTGTTGAACCAAGACTACCACTAGGCCAGTCTCAGTTGTAGAGATGGATTGTTAACATGTGACTGGGTGCTCTTGTTCTTCCAATGTCACCAAAGAGCCTTCCAGTTAAAACCTAGCATCCATGTTACTTGCCTATAGAGAGAGGGACAACAGACAACATGAATGTCTTATTGTTTGGCAGTTGCAATTTTCATAGAAATAGTAAGTTGATGTTCACATTTATAAAAATTAAATTTTAGAAATACCCATGCATGTAACATATTCTCCTATAATTTTAACTAAGGATGCATCTAAGTAAGCAAGGAATAGCTAATTTTGGACATTATCTATGTTTTCAGGTTTGATTTTTTTAACCTATTTTAATTCAATTTAGAATTAAAAACCACTTAAATTTAAACTGTTCAATTCTAAGCATGTTGCTTGAAGTTTATTTAAAGGCTCTTAAAAACTCTTTAGACACTTACAAATGTGAACTTCCTTTTAAATAGTGACAATAGGATTCATTCGTTATTTCCTATCAATGAGCAATACGTATGTATATAACTTTTTAAATTTCAGATAAGATGAATTTTAATGTTTTTATTCTTCATAAAATATAAATCGTGCTATATTATTCACTTTACTCTCATTTGAAAACATGTTTTTTATGCATATTTAAACCTACCAATTTCATTATTAAATTACTAACAATTAAGTATTCTATTTTTTCCTGGATAGAAATTTGGAGTGCCTAAACCTTCTGCTGAATACTGGTGCAGACTTCAACAAAAAGGACAAATTTGGGAGGTAAGGTGTGATACAGTTTTTCTGTAGAGCCTAATTAATGTTATTTACTCAGTGACTTGCTTGACCTTCTAACTGGCTTCTGAGAATTAACTGAACATTTTAGCATTGTGATCATGATTCATTGCAAGGTTTAAGTAAGTTGATAACTTGTAAATATTCATTCCTACCCAGGATCTTCTTCCACCCAAGCCCCTGCCACAGCCCCACGCTGCCTTCTGGCACTTTATAACTTTACATTATAAGCACTTCTCTACCTCTTGGTATCATTTCTCCTCCCATAATTATAGCCATGGAAATGTAAAACCCTGTGGTCTCTTCCAGAAACAAGCTAGAGCTCAGTATTCTCCTTTCCCCCAAGGCATTCCTTTTTTTCAGAGCGTGCAATGCCCATGTTGGTTACAGAGCACTAGAGAGAGAGAGGAAATGGCAAATATATATGTAATTTTCCTTTCTCCTCTCCTGTAACTCCCCACATACACAAATACCCATACCAGCATATCCACAAACACTCCCTGAGCAGGACCTACAGTAAAGCACCTGTGAAATGACTGAGTCCCTTTGCAGTCACTCAACCAATCCTCATTCTCAGGGTTCAAACCCAGGCCTCATTGTTGCTAGCATTTGTGGTGGCAATACTTAAAACCACTGTTATCTACTCTATAATAACCTTCCTATTGACTGAGGTGGTAGAAGAAAGATAAAGGTGTCTTTCCACCTCCCTGCCAGAGTGTTAGAACCATATAAGTAAGAATCAAAGGCAGTTTGAATTGGTTTGAAAAATAGAGGTGGCAATAGGAGCAAAATTGTGTGTGTGAAGAATTTGAGAATTGTATCAAAGTGTATATGACAAAAAAGGGTAGGTGTGTAAGAAGGAAATGTGGTTAAGCCAGTGCAGAAATAAATAGAATTAACTATGATAGGGAATTAGAAATGCATGTAAGAAAAGAAAAAACTATCTGATCTTATAATTACTTTGAGGGACAGACGGCTCTCATAAGTCTGCTAATGGAAGGAACTAATCACCTGCAAAATCAAAAATCATTTTGGCTTTGGAATGCAAAATTTTTATAGTGAATTTGGTTTTATAAAGCACTTTAGTCCATCCTATATTAGTTAATTCATAACACTTGAAGCATTCTATATTACAAATAGAGCTTCAGAAGCAGGTTCTGAGAATAGAAGTTTGAAAGTAATTCAGGGTTAATTGCATTTTTTAAAGTACTATTACTATGCTATATTCAGTAAATAATGTTTTACTGTTTTTTCCCTTGGTAAATGTTTTTAAAAATATATAGCATGAAGATTGGACTAAATTTTATCTTCACTTTTCTGTTTTCTCCTCCTCCCTTTTCTTCTTTTTTAATGAAAAGTCATGGAATCATAGCTTTGCAAACCAAAGACATGGACTCCTAGATATAGTAACATTCTGTTTCATTTCAGTAACTGGAAAGAAATAGGCTATGAATATTCAGTCTTTAGAAATTAGAACAGTGCTCTAACTCTTCTGAATAGTGAACAGTCTTCAAAACTATGTATTTTTGCTTCTAAAATCTGATATTACTTTGTAGCTCTACCATATAGTGGATATAACTGAGCACTCTTTTTAATGCTCCTATATTTTCTCTTTTATTCTTCTACTGAGACATGAACAGAAGCTGCTACCTCTTACTATGAAGCATTGTTTTCATCAATTTATATAATGTTTTATTGAATTATATAATAAGAATGGGAATACACAGTTTAGTAGCAAATAGAACTGACTCTCAATAAATAATAACTTTAATAGTTATTTTTTAGTATAGGGAAAGTTTTGTTAAAATAAAGGTTGCCAAATTTCTGAACAGAATACTGAGGGTGTCTGTAATTCACTCAAAAGACTGGAATTGTAACTTCCAGAGACCATGAAATCATTTAACTGTGTTTTTAATTTCATATTCTTAGAGGTTTTCTGCTGCCTAACTTTTCTCCTCCTCAGCTTTCTGTCCAGCCCTCCAAAAGACTTAGTTTATGGCAGAAATCAATCTCAGGCTCTCTTGTATTGTAACTGAGTGGAGTAAGAAGCGTCCACTGTGTTCTTGTTTACTCCTCTATGCCCCTGACTTTTATTTTTCTTATATTAACTTGGGCGCAAAAGATCTCCACTGCACTATGCTGCTGCCAACTGCAATTACCAGTGCCTGTTTGCTCTTGTGGGATCAGGAGCCAGTGTGAACGACCTTGATGAAAGAGGATGCACACCCCTGCACTATGCAGCTACATCAGACACAGATGGCAAGTAAGTATCATGTGGTGAGAATGAAGGATCGTTGCTCCCGTAGAATCACGTCTGCCATAATGCATGGCTATTTTTATTGCAAATTTATATTTCCTTTTTGAACTTGTTGGTGTTGATTATCTTTCCTTAAGTCTCTAGAGTGGGAAATAAATTGGTTTCATAATTATTCCTTAATTGTAGTTATTTTTACCTATTTCAACATAATAATAACCTTCCTATTGACTGAGATGATAGAAGAAAGATAAAGGTCTCTTTCCTTCCCCCTGCCAAAAACACATCTTAATATCACCTCCATGTTTTTTTTTATCTGACTTTTCAAAGGCTACTAGTAGCCTTGAGTATATCATAGGGGAAGGGGAAGAGAAGAGATACATGGGCAATGCTACCAGAAGATTGGGCTGTGAGACTGGAATATCACTATCCTTCAGATCTTAAAGTGTTAGAAGTTCTTAGGTGGTAGGGGAAGAATAGGAGAAATAGTTTCTAATACACTCTGATTTAAATTATGTGCTTAATTGGGATGAGAATATTTAATTTGTCTAATATATTAAATGAAGGTAAATTATAACAGTAATTATAGTTTATTACTTAGCTATTTAGTCATAAATAATTCCTCCTGATTTTGCATACGTAATTTATTTTAGGGGAAGGATTGAGATTGTAGAAGTCTTCATTTTTTAATTTTTTGAGTTTTATAAAATGAGCATATCTTAACTTATAATCAGGAAAAGTAAATTAAAAGATACTCTCTCCCTTCCACCTTATTTGCAAATTAAAAGTGAGTTCCTGAGTTCCAGATTTTCAAGGTCAAGTAATTTTGTGGTTCAGTATTTTAGAAACACCCAGGTTAAAGTATCACTAACTCATTCACCCTTGTGCTAAAGCATTTAGTAGAATGGCAAGAACACTAGATGAAGAGAAGACCTGAGGTTAGTCCTTGCTTCCCCACATTCTAGCCAAAAATATTTGGAACAAGTCATTATTTTGGGTGTCAGAACTTTTTCCCTTTGTTACAAAGAATGTTTGACTCACAAAGTAGTTATGAAATTACTTAGGATCTAAAAGCCATGCTAGTAGGAGGAATTCTATCACTATAAATCAACTCTTAGTCTTTGCTTTGTTACAGACCAATCATCCGAGTAGTGTTACTGTAAAAAATTACAGAAATAATGTGTTTTGATAGAAACTACTGCATGTATAACAGTTTAATTGTTTCAAACCATTTAATTCTGAAAACTTGGAACTAGTCACTGAAAATAGTGCTTTGAGACATGCCCCCCCCCCCCACTTTAGAAAGTCAACATGAACTTACCTGCTTGTTTTGCTTTCCTTAAATAAATCTTTTTTTTTAGTACTCATGTATCAGCAAGTTATCTTAAAATAGTTCTTTCCTCTGATAGACTGTCTTGTATTCAGGTCTCAGTAAGGAGAACTATTCCCGTTTTATCACTCATATCTAGAGAACTTGAGTAAAGATAAGGTATGCCCTAGGTGAAGTGTTTGTGCCTGTGAGGCAATGAGACTGCTCTCCAGTCCTGCCCATCTTTTCTCCATCTTTGCAGTGAGTGTTGACTTTGGAGCTGGGCACCTAGGAAGACTGTGCAGTTTGCACACTGCCTGGAACACTTCCTAAAGTGCCCTTACAGCCAGTTTATGAACACCAAGAATCACCAGGCCTGTCAATTAAGAAGTCAGATTGGGGTTTTTAATCATAGTGATACCCAGTTCACAGTGTTTGTCAATAATTTTAGCTGTACATAAATACTAAAATTTCACCTAAAAGAATGAACATTTACTTAAGGATAATTGTGATAGCTATAGATTCTGTAAATAATTTCTAAGATTTAAAGGATTTTAAGCAATTCAACATTAAACAAATAAGGATTGGCAATGAAAAGAATGCTCTGGGCCCTAGCCGGTTTGGCTCAGCGGATAGAGTGTTGGCCTGCGGACTCAAGGGTCCCAGGTTCGATTCCGGTCAAGGGCATGTGCATGGGTTGCGGGCACATCCCCAGTGGGGAGTGTGCAGGAGGCAGCTGATCGATGTTTCTCTCTCATCGATGTTTCTAACTCTCTATCCCTCTCCCTTTCTCTCTGTAAAAAATCAATAATATATATTAAACAAAAAAAAGAATTCTCTGGGTGTGTGTGTGTGTGTGTGTGTATTTGTGTGTAAATTGGTTTCATAATTACTCCTTAACAGTAGATATATATATATATATATATACACACACACACACACACGATACATATATATGATAGTTACTAAAAATCAATTACATTGCTTAAGGATTCTGTCTTATTTGTTTTCATATAACCTCAGTTTGCTTTTGTAAACTTAAGAAGTATTTGCTTACACATTTTTCCTATATTTAGTAATATTGCAATATTAGACAAATTATCACTGAATAATTATGGACTTGTAATGTGAGCATGAATAGAATTTAGGTTATTTTGTTGGATTCCCACCCCCATTTATCAAATGAATAGACAGAGGCCATCCTATATAATAAAGCAGTAATATGCAAATTGACTGTCATGCCCTCGCACAAGATGACTGCCCCCATGTGGACCAAGATCGCCACCACAAGATGGCTGGCAGGGGAGGACAGTTGTGGGCGATCAGGCCAGCAGGGGAGGGCAGTTAGGGGCAACCAGCCAGCAGGGGAGGGCAGTTGGGGGTGATCAGGCTGGCAGGGAAGGGCAGTTGGGGGCAACCAGGCCTGCAGAGGAGGGCAGTTTGGGGAAATCAGGCCGGCAGGGAGGGCAGTTAGGTGTCACTCAGGCTGGTAGGGGAGTGGTTAGGGGCAATCAGCCAGGCAGGTGAGCGATTGGGAGCCAGCAGTCCCGGATTGTGAGAGGGATGTCCGACTGCTGGTTTAGGCCCAACGCCACAGGGATCGGGCCTAAACCGGTAGTCAGACATCCCCTGAGGGGTCCCAGATTGGAGAGGGTGCAGGCTGAGCTAAGGGACACCACCACATATACACACATACACACCCTCCCTAACACACCCCCCCCCCCAGTGCATGAATTTCGTGCACCGGGCCTCTAGTTTCATTATAAAGATGAAGTGATTTACCCAAGATCATTGGTATCAAATCAGCTCTAGAGACAAATCTTTTAATTTCTAATTTAGTACTCTTTTTTTTTTTCTTTTTTTGCTAAGGTAACAATAAAATTACTAAAATTATAACAGTGTGGATCATATAGTGCCTTTTAAAATTATTTTTCTCATATTTTAATAGCACAGAAATGAAGTATTTCTCCCATGCAAAGGTTTTTCTTGTCACTTGCATACCAGTTTTACACTCTTTACACCCTCTCAGTCTTCTGATTCAAGATCATTGAATTCTGACTTCCATTTTGTGAGATGTCGTTGCATCCTTTATTGAGTGTCCTAATGAGATATTGTGCTCACTCTGTGTTCCAGATAGATGAGCAGTAATATTTGCCAACATAGGATGCTCACCACCACTTAAGACTTCAATCACATCAGATGTTGTGTGAGGGGAGCAGGTAGTCCCGTAGGTTGTGACTGTAAAAGACAGCCCTGTGCACTGTGCTTGCTGACAGACTTGGGAGGTATTTGCTTTGAATGAAGAAGATTCTCTTATGAACAGTTTGTATTTTTATGAAACTTACAGTCAATGTCATTTAAGTGACTAGGTGTATTTATGATTTTACATTGCTCAGATGTAAGAAAAATGTCTTTATTTTTGTCTGTTTTTATCACTAGTTAAAATGCAGGATTCAGAATTTTGAATATGTTGTTTCTGCAAATAGGTGCCTAGAATACTTGCTAAGAAATGATGCAAATCCAGGGATCCGGGATAAGCAAGGATACAATGCAGTTCATTATTCAGCTGCTTATGGTCACCGTCTATGTCTTCAGCTGGTAAGATTCCTAAATTCTTGTGGAACAACTAATATGAGTTTATATTCTAATAATTTAATGAAGATGATGATAAATGGATCAGTAAACAAATTCTGTTGCTTTTAAACATTTTTAGAATCCATATACCTGTCAAATTCATATTTGTCTCAGTCAGCTATCTGTCATTCTCTTTTCCCTTTCAAAAAGAAAGGACAAAATTAGGTCTCTGGACAGGGCTACTTATGTCTTTCCCTTACATTACCTCATATCTATGTAGCATTTACTTCCTCTGCTCCTTTATTTATTTTTTTAAAAAATATTTTTATTGATTTCAGAGAGAAAAGGAGAGGGAGAGAGAGATAGAAACATCGATGATGAGAGAGAATCATCGATTGGCTGCCTCCTGCACACCCCCGCTAGGGAGCGAGCCTGCAACCCAGGCATGTGCCCTTGACCAGAATTGAACTCACAACTGTTCAGTCCACAGGCCAACACGCTATCCACTGAGCCATGCCCGTTAGGGCTCCTCTGCCCCTTTAAATAAATGTTTTCCAAATGTTTCTAAAGAAATATAACCATGTCTTAAGTGAGAAATAAATGTCCCCATTGGAGGAAGTTCCCCCATATTTAGGGAATTCTGAAAGGCCATTCTTTTAGCAGATGTAGATGAGGGAGGCTACAAAGTAACTTTGTGTTTCAACTATGGTATCCACCGTTCACCCCACTTGGTTGAACAAGTTAAAAGATTCTCAGGTGTGTAACAGATGCTTCAAGTTAAAGGTTCTTTATTTAAACTTACCTTATAAATTGTATTAAACATTGTTTCCCTTCAAGTGAAAGTAAAATTCAAGGAGAGTGAGTATAAAAGATAGAAAAAAGGAGATTGACATATTTGATGTAGCATTTAGAACCAAAGATTACTATGGTATCTTGAGTCTAAAACAGGGGTGGGCAAACTTTTTGACTCGAGGGCCACAATGGGTTCTTAAACTGGACCAGAGGGCCGGAACAAAAGCATGGATGGAGTGTTTGTGTGAACTAATATAAATTCAAAGTAAACATCATTACATAAAAGGGTACGGTCTTTTTTTTTTTTAGTTTTATTCATTTCAAACGGGCCAGATCCGGCCTGTGGGCCGTAGTTTGCCCACGGCTGGTCTAAAATCTTAAATCCATGTGTCTAGGTTTGTGGTCTATTAGTTTATACATTTGCTTATTTAAAAGACTTAATTTTGGAGGAAAGGGAAGCACAAGCTCAGAATGGAATTTTAAAAAGTCCTATGTAAATATAGGCCTACTAGAGGCCCGGTGCACAAAAATTTGTGCACTTGGAGGTGTCCCTCAGCCCAGCCTGTGCCCTCTCGCAGTCTGGGACCCCTTAGGGGATGTCCACCTGCTGGCTTAGGCCCGCTCCCCAGGGGGCGGGGCGGGGAGGATCAGGCCTAAGCTGGCAGTCAGACATCCCTCTGGCAGCCCAGGAGCCCTCGGGGGATGTCCACTTGCCAGCGGGAACCAGGCCTAAGCTGCAGTCGGACATCCTTAGCTCTGCTGAGGAGGCGGGAGAGGCTTGTGGCTGAGCAGAGGTCCCCCTGTGGGAGCGCACTGACCACCAGGGGGCAGCTCCTGCATTGAGCATCTGCCCTCTAGTGGTCAGTGTGTGTCATAGTGACCAGTCTTTCTTTTGTTAGGGCCAATTTGCATATTACCCTTTTATTATATAGGATAGAGGCCTGGTGCATGGGTGGGGGCCGGCTGGTTTGCCCTGAAGGGTATCCCAGATCAGGGTGGGGGGTCCCGCTGGGGTGCCTGGCCAGCCTGGGTGAGGGGCTGAGGACTGTTTTCAGGCTGGCCACACCCCTTTCAGGGTGGGAGTTCTGCTGGGGTGCCTGGCCAGTCTGGGTGAGGGGCTGATGGCTGTTTGCAGGCTGGCCAAGCCCCCCAGCGGGGACCCTCACCCCATGAGGGTGTGGCCATCCTGGGTGAGGGGCTGATGGCTGTTTGCAGGCTGGCCACGGCCCCCAGCCACCCAAGCTCCCAGTGGATGCTGGCTGAAAGCAGGTATCTGGGATTTGTTTATCTTCTATAATTGAAACTTTGTTGTCTTTAGTGGAGGCCACAGCCGGCCAGGGCAGGCAGGAAGCTTGGCTTCCTCCATCACCAGGGCAACCAAGCCTCCTGCTTGCTCCAGCTCTGTGGCTGCTGGCTGCCATCTTGTTTGGGTTAATTTGCATATAGTCACTCTGATTGGCTGGTGGGCATGGCTTGGGGTATAATGAAGGTACGGTCAATTTAAATGTTTCTCTTTTATTAGATTAGTTAGTTAACATTTATCACTTTTATATGTAAGAATACTTCCTAAACTATTTTTTATTTAAAATTTTATTTCAGATTGCAAGTGAAACTCCTTTAGATGTTGTAAGTATAATTTCATTTACCTCCTACTATTCAGACTATTATAATTATTTATTTGCTCTCACCAGAACTATAGCCCATTTTACACATTCCTGGAAACAAAGATGGTGACAGAAATCATGTATGCGGTAGGAGGGAGGAAGGGTAGGGGGAGGTTCTTACTTGGTGGTAATTAAATAGCATTTTCCTTAAGCTCTTAGTTTGTAGTCTCCCTCAAAACTCTTAGCCTGTTTCAGGATGATCTGTTCTATAAGCTTGCTGACTTTAGTTTTTATTACATAACTAGAGGCCCAGTGCATGAATTTGTGCACGGGGTGGGGGGCACGGGAGGGACCGCAGGAGATTGGCTGGCCGGCCGGGAGAGGGACTGTGGGAGGTTGGTCGCTGGCTCTCAGCCCCCTTGGGAAATGGGCCACATCCACCACCACCCACCCCTGATTCCCCGTCCCAGCCCAGGCCCGAGGGCCCTGGCAGAGTCGGGAGAGGAGGCAAAGGTCACTGGACCAGGCGCAGAAGGAACGGACACCAGACACCAATGCCGCCATCACGCAGTTCCCTGCCCCCCCCCCCCCCTTCTTCCCTCGCTGCCATGCTGCCACCACAAGGATGGAAGAGAGAGAAACCCTTGTGTCGAGGGCTGACTTTCAGTAGATTGCAGTCAGGGAATTGCTCTGCTACGTATGGAACCCCGACTTAGAAGCAGATCTCTATAAATGGTTTAGCACCAGGAGCTGATGGGGGCCAGCCGGCCCCTGGGAGGGGCTGCAGGAGGTTGGCTGTGGGAGTACACTCACCACCAGGGGCAGCTCTTGCATTTAGTGTCTGCCCCCTGGTGGTCAGTGCATGTCATAGCAACTGGTGGACCAGTCATTCCGGTTGTTTGGCCCTAAAGGTCGCTTAGGCTTTTATATAAATAGACCAGAAGCCCAGCACACGAAATTCATGCATGGGTAGGGTCCCTAGGCCTGGCTGGTGATCAGAGCCAATCGGGGCCTTCTGGCTGCCGGCCGGGGCCTTCCTTCATTCCACACCGCCCCCTGGTAGTCAGCGCATGTCATAGCAAGCAATCAGTCTCCCAGTAGAATTCCTGTGGGGCCAATTTGCACATTAGGCTTTTATATATATATATATATATATAGAGAGAGAGAGAGAGAGAGAGAGAGAGACAGAGACAGAGAGAGAGAGAGAGGGTCTGAGATTTTTACATTTATATTTATGTATAAGTTATACTCTGAAATGGATTTTAACTTGGGGGGAAGGGAGCAGGGATAACTGCTATAGTATATCTAAAAGTGTCATTTCTGACATTTAAAATGCTTTTCTTTCTCAGTTAATGGAAACCTCCGGAACAGACATGCTGAGTGATTCAGACAATAGAGCAACAATAAGCCCTTTACACTTGGCTGTGAGTAGTATTGCCTGCACAGCCAACTTGATGGCTGGTTTACTGAAAATGCCTCATGTCTGTGCTGACTCAAACTAGTACCCAGAACTTTTGATCCATGTAATGATGGTCATGGAATTAAAACTTTAAGAACTTCCTTATTTAGAGAACTCTTGAATGTACTTTTATGTTTTGTTTTGTTTTGTTTTGTTTTGTTTTGTTTTGTTTTGAATGTTCTTTGGGTTTCCCCCAAGGCCTAATCTAAGGGAGAGAACATACCTGTGATGTGAATTTAAAACCACACTGTCATAGTAGAATGGCTCCTAACTTGCTGAACACGTGGTATAAGAGCTATAATTTCTGTGGTGTTTCTGTAACTTCTGCTTACATTGTGAACTTGGGATGCTGACTGGGTATGTGTTCACTGGTCCTTCGATTGCTCGTGCTATAGGATTTAGCCATGTGCTGTCTCTTTTAGTTTGTGATGCCTCTGAAGTTTTCCTCACTAAGAGGAGAAAGGAGAGAGTGTGACAGTTCTTTAAGTCAAATATGGGAATGAATTACCTTAGGAAATTTCAAGCAGAGCCCAATCTAGTTCTTTCTGTGCCGAAGGAAGAATTTATTTTTGAAACAAACGGGTTACAGTTGAGGGAAGAGTGGGAACTTTGAGAATCAGGAGACTTGGGTCTGTCACCAGGTATATTTGTGAGACCTCTGATTTTAAGTATAGTAAAATGGTTACAGGGGTACTACTTAAGCTAATATGGATCACTCCAGGTTCAGTGATCCATTTAATTTGTTCTTCTCACATAGACTGTTATATTCATCCTGATCTCCTTGCATATGTCTTAGCACTGACATGTGCACGTTGACTTTTCTGCAGTGTCTTTCTCCCCACTTCCTTGCCATGTTCTAAATAACTAAGAAGGCATGCTGAAGCTGTCTGCTTCCTTGCCCTTTGGGTCTTTGGAAATATTATCTGCTCTTCAGACTTACATAGTAAATAAGTCATCCAGAGGACAAAGCCAGCGTGGAGAAAATAGCTGTTTTACAGTTGGTGGCAAGAAATGAAGTCTGAGTAGATGACTAGGCAATTCCTCTTGCATCATCGTCATCATTCTTAAAATGATAGCACTGTCATTTCTTGAGCACATATTAGGTGCCAGACTAAGCACTTTGCCACGTCTTGAATAGTTATCTCAAAAACTATAGTTTTTTGTTGTTTTTTTGCTAGCTTTTTATTTTATGGCTAGTGTGAATGGTGCTGCTATGAGCATGTGTGCTAAGTAGTGTTTTAAGCTGGAATGAGAACAATTTTGTAATTTAGTAATTAGACTTAATGAAATGTGGTTATGCCACCACTTCTGCATTTGTATCTACAGTGGGGCCTTGACTTACGAGTTTAATTAGTTCCGAGACCGAGCTCATTAAGGAGCTCGTTAACTCAAATTACTCTGTCAACTCAAAGCAAAAAATCGGCTGAGAGACAGCTGGTATCTCAAAAAACTCGTTAGTCGGGACACTCGTAAGTCAAGGCCCCACTGTATTTCTGGGAGGCTTCAGAAATTACTTGAAGTGGATTTTTTTTCCTTCCAAACTCTTCTAATCTAGGACAGCTTGACAGTTAAAACACAGTGGCTTGAGGCTTAGTGAAATTGGTCTTGGTTCCTGTCTTCACACATACTAGTAAACATACAAGTCTCCAGCCTATACAAGGACATCATGAAGGAAAAAACCCCTGTGGCAAATCGTCATGGCTCCTAGTCATCCTTATTTTCTCTCTTCTTTTCTTATTGTCTTCTGCATAAACCGTGTTTCTCAAAGTCCATTCATTTAGTAGCATAATTTCACTGATCTGGTGAGGAACAAGGTTGGATGTGGTCCTAAGACAGTAAAAGTTCAGTGATTTCCAGTCACTTGAACCTTTGAGAGAGTCAGAAACATCAAAGAGATCAGTAAGGCCTAGAGCAGGGGTGGGCAACCCCTGGCACGCGTGCCAAACATGGCACGCCAGTAACTTTTGCTGGCATGCGAAACCCTCTCTTATAATCTTCCATTTACAGTTTTTTTCTTAATATCAACATTTTTATTTTTCAGATAAGTTCAGTGTAGGTGCATCTTAGATAAATACATAATTTTACATAACAAGTTATCTTAAAGATCATAGACATGGATTGATGAGAGAGGGGAAGAGCAATTTGTATGCCTCTGCCTTCCTAGATCCAACCAGTGTTTTGGTTTCATCCACATACGCTTGTGAATCTTTGTTCTCAGTGATGAATTTTGTTAAGTCTCGTAATAAGAGTAGACTGATAGATGAAAGTAGTAGCTCGTGCATATCTCTGAAGGTCACGAAATATAAACCTGATGTAAAATCTCTGTCATCAGTGATGCAGCAGCAAAAGTCCCACTGATAATATCAAACGGAGTCATAAAGTTTTCTATTGGACTATCAGTGTACATGTATACATTAAAAAATTAATGTATTTTTCATCATCATATACTGTGTTTTTGTCGCTCGAATGAATTTTATTATTTCTTCAAGGTTCTTCACATACGTACACCTTAAGAGATATCAAGTAGGCGTAACATGTTCTGAAAAAATTAGGGTTGGCACGCAGAAGAATGTTGAGTCAGAGATTTTGCTGGTTTTGGCACGCACTCACAAAAAGGTTGCCCACCCCTGGCCTAGAGCACCTTTACTCTTTCTGGTACTTCCTGACATTTTCCACAATAAATGGCTTTATAGCCCTTTGATGCAGTGTGGGGCCTTCTCTTAGCTGTGTATCTTTTTTCAGATTAGGAGCAAGTGAGATTTAGCTCAAGTATGGTAGAATTTTGTGTTTTTCCATTCCCAGTGAAAAATTCAAAAGTGATAATTTACCCACCTGCTAATCTGTAGGTGTGAATGGCATCAAAAAATAACTTCTGAAAGTCCCTTAACTACAAAGTGGCCGTGTCAGTGAACTAGAGAGAACATTCCCTTGGTGCTAGAACTGTGTCTTGTTACTGCTTTATGTCCTGCTCAGCATCTAGTCCAATGAGAATAATAAATGTTCATTTGACATGTTGGTTTTTTAAATGAATTATCTGGAAAGCGCTTTTATCAGGCTGTATAAAAAAGCAGAACTTCAGTCTGACAAATTTTTAAATCCTGTTACTCTATTGTACTGCTAGACAATGCCTCACACATGGCAGTCATTCAAGCAGGGTTCAGTCTAAGTATTTTTGTGCTAAAAGAAACGCTTATTTTTGAGATAGGGCATATTATTCAGTAGAGGGAGGAGTCATTTTAATTTGAGAAATCAGAAAACTCAAGTACTAGCTTAACTTAGTTGCAGGCTGTCTCTATAATTTAAGTATAGTGAAGTTTTATCAGGAAGTTAAAAGAAGACTGAATTGTGACTGAAAAATCAGACATTGGAATCTGAATAGACTTAGAATGAAAGTTTTAATTGAATCCATGTCACATATCCATTCAATGTCTGCCATTAACCAGACATTGTAGACTCATGAAAACATCACATGTCATTTGATTTTTTTTTAATATATTTTATTGATTTTTTACAGAGAAGAAGGGAGAGAGATAGAGAGTTAGAAACATCGATGAGAGAGAAACACCGATCAGCTGCCTCCTGCACATCTCCTGTTGGGGATATGCCCACAACCAAGGTACATGCCCCTTGACCTGAATCGAACCTGGGACCTTTCAGTCCGCAGGCCGACGCTCTATCCACTGAGCCAAACCGGTTTCGGCTGAATTTTTATTATTTGCAGAATACTCATTTCTTAACACTATAGCCTATTTGGTTGTTTAAAAAGTTATAGTTAACTTTC
Organism: Myotis myotis; assembly: GCF_014108235.1. NCBI lineage: Eukaryota > Metazoa > Chordata > Mammalia > Chiroptera > Vespertilionidae > Myotis > Myotis myotis. Next base: position 34,620,313 of record NW_023416317.1, on the reverse strand, counting down.
TGAATTCTAAATACTGAAACTTTGGATTAGCTCAAATATAGTAATAATATGAAGACAAGTTTGCTTGCTTCTTTGTTTTCTAAAGTTTCTGGAAAGTCGGTCTAAATATGTATGTATATATGTATGTATGTATGTATTTTTATTCCTAGGCCTATCATGGTCACCATCAAGCACTGGAAGTGTTGGTACAGTCTTTGTTAGATCTTGATGTGCGGAATAGTAGTGGAAGAACACCCTTAGATCTTGCAGCATTTAAGGGCCATGTTGAATGTGTGGATGTACTCATTAATCAGGGAGCCTCAATCCTAGTAAAAGATTACATTTTGAAGAGGACACCTATACATGCAGCAGGTATGTCAAATATTATGCATGGTTTTACTTACCACTTTGCACCTAATATTCTTTTCTTTTTCAATTTGACTTTTCTGCTTTGTCTTTCTGTCCCTTTCTCCCGCTAGTACTGCCTATTTTTACCATATTCTAAATGGTAAAATCATTGTCTACCTTAGCAATTGGATTTATGTGAGCCTAACCTCTGAAGTACTTTATCAGCAAAACAATGCAATACAGTTTTTACTTTTTAATGGAAGTTATTTTAGATTGATATGTGCTTTTGTTTAACAATTGATAAACATTTTGACTTAGTCTACCAGGGCACTGCATTAAATATCTATGTAGACAGTTGTTAAGCACTTACTTTATGCAAAACTACTCCGTGATGCGATTTTGTAATGTGGTTGTGTGGAAGTGCAAAAGCATGTAACCGTGTCATTGTGATGACTTGTTATGTCTGTGTATCACTAGCACATGCAGATTCACAACTCTACAGGGATTACTACAAGGCAGTATTCATTTTATTTTATTTTTTAAATTCTTCATTAATTTTTAGAGGCAGGGGGAAGAAACATTGATGTGAGAGCAGAACATCGATTCGTTGCCTCCTTCACACTTTCTACTGGGGATAAAGCCTACAACCTGGGCATGTGCCCTAACTGGGAATCGAACCAGCAACATTTTGGTGCATGGCACGATGCCCAACCAAATGAGCCACACCAGCCAGAGCAAGGCATTTTAAATAACCAAGACTGGTACACTTAAAGAAATCCTAGCCAAGTATTTTTCTCATCCCCGATAGGCCATCTCCATATGATTAAAGTCATTTCACTTAGTTTTTATAGAGTGATCCTTAAGGACGTATTTGAATATTGAAATTTTGCTTCTGGTCTTTTGAGAAACTTGCATTTTAGAAGACCATAGATAAAACTACCTGTTGCTCCAGAGCAGCCTTTCAGAAGCTATCAGATATTCAAGCAGGGCTCAAAGGCAGAAGTTTTAATAATGGATTAAAACTCAATAAATGTATGAATATAAACAGCTAAGAGGTCAAAATGCTATCATTTTCTATTATTCCGAAAAAGAGGGAGACTATATATTTATATCATTCTGCAACTTGAAAAATTATCAGTACATCTCTTTTGCAGTTAATTTAAATCTTTCATGGAGTGTTTGCACTCTTAATAGGTAAAGATTGAACCAAGACATTAGCCTGTCCCTCACAGTGTCCTGTACTCTGAGTCCCAGCCACTGAAAGAGCTACAGCTATAGGTTACTGTTAATGCCTTTTTTCAGTAAATGGAAGCCTTTGCTCTGTAGATGCCTTTCACATTTGGAGATCTGCTTGTAAGGGAGCACCTTACTCATGAGTCGTGAAAGGACATTGAGTGTTTTTTGTTTTTTTCCTGGAGGTGAATTGTAATTCTTTTTAGTGCCAAACTAAAAGGTAGCTCAAGTGACAGTGTTTTGTCTCATAAAATGTCAGGGCTGGTGTCAGCAGTGGTGTCAGAACTCTGAAAGATTCTCTCTTACCCTCTTGCCTTTGCTCTCATGTCGGAGAATGGCAGCTGCTGCTTTACAAGATAACATCTAAAATCAGGAAGGAAGGAGGGCTTTTCATTATCCAGAATAAAAATGTTTCCCAGAAGCCCTCTAGATTTCTTAGCATCTCATTGGTTAGAGCTGGACCGGTACTCACCTTGAAACCAATCACTGGCAAAGGAAAAGAAGTTATTGTGATTGACTTGGTCTAATGATTTCACCCCTTGGCTGGAGGCAGTCCACCCTCCCTGACCACATTGCCACCATAAAAGCGCTAAATAAATTGATCATTCTATTAGGGCAGATAATGAGGTATGGTTAAGGCTGTGATTTTTATATGAAGAATTTATATCCTGTTTAATCAACAAAAGCAATAGAGACCTTCTTTGTATCTACAGATATTTTTCTTTCTTGCCTATTACATTCAGTAAACTATCCCAAAATTATATCTAGGAAGTGTGCTCTAAGATGGACATTTTCTATTTTATTATTACATATAATTACTGAAATGTTTAATTATCACTTTACAGCAACAAATGGTCATTCAGAATGCTTACGACTACTAATAGGAAATGCAGAACCACAGAATGCTGTAGACATTCAAGATGGAAATGGACAGTAAGTTTTAATAATGTTCAAATTATTTTTAGGATGTTTGTTAATCTTTATGCTTTTGTCCCTATTTTAGTAAGCCTGTCATAATATGTAACTGAGTCACATCAAATATAGTTTTTTAAATTAACCATGCTTTAAAGTTGCATCACGAAAAGGCGCGTTTAGAAAACAGGCGTGTGTGCTGTTTTTCATGGAGTGGAGTCCTAACTGGTAACACTGAACCTGTTCCTATTATTGCTCAGGACTCCTCTGATGCTGTCTGTCCTCAATGGGCACACAGACTGTGTTTACTCACTGCTAAACAAAGGAGCAAACGTAGATGCCAAAGATAAGTGGGGAAGGACAGCATTGCATAGAGGGGTAAGCAAAAATAATCCCATTTCATTTCGAATTGTTTTTATAATCTCATTTTGCCTAAACTGAACTAGGCTGTTTATTTTTCGTCATTAAATTTTTACCAAATAATCTTTACTCTTTTCCTTCAGTATTGTTTTTGAATGCTAATTTATCACAACTATTTTCTTAAACATTTCTATCTTAACTTTTTCACCTTGAAACGTCATTATTTTTATTGAATTATAAGTTCCTCTTCCTGTTTTTCATACTGTTTAAATCATGATAAAGTTACTGCTTTAACTGACTCTTTAAGTCACTTCCAGTAAAAATACTGAGTTATTCAAAAATGATAAATGCATTGTGAAAGGATATGAGGAATATGGACTTTAAAAATATGAAATGTAAAAATTTTAATTAGCTATAATTGGCATGTAATACCCAACATAATATATTCAACTATATGCAAACAATCTTTCTTTCAGGCAGTTACAGGCCATGAAGAATGTGTAGATGCATTGCTTCAACATGGTGCTAAGTGCTTATTTCGGGATAGTAGAGGGCGGACACCTATCCACTTGTCAGCTGCCTGTGGACACATTGGTGTTCTGGGAGCCCTTTTGCACTCAGCAGCATCTGTGGATGCAAATCCAGCCATAGCCGACAATCATGGATATACAGCACTTCACTGGGCTTGCTATAACGGTTAAGTATACAGATACAAACTTACATTAAATGCCTGTTATGTGCCAAACAGGGACAGCTAACTGTAGCATTTGAGATTCCTGAAAATGACATATTTATAAGGAAGATTTAAAGTTTAAGATAAGTAGGAAGCCTAGGAACAATCTACTATGTAGTCATAATGTACTCCAGCTCCTCATTGTGTTAAAGCCAAGGCAGTAATGGTCAAAGATGTTTTGACATAAGCTATCGCCAAGTTTGAAATTTTTCTGAGACCTTTGCTTCAGGTATTTGCATTTTAAGATACTTTTATAATATTATTTCCAATGTCTTTTATGTGGTATGCTTGTATTTTAATTATGTTCTTTTACTTTGTAAATGTACTTATTTTAGGGAAAAACTGACTAAGGTAGGAGAAAAATGAAAATGCATCACATTCTAAACTGAAATTGTGTATTTTTGTGAGCATATTCTTAACATCCTTACATCAACAATACATGTATGCTCAAAATTTTAAGGGAATAAAATTCTTGCAGATCATAGAAGTAGAACCTTTCATGGTTAACTTAACTTTGATGCATGGTTAGAACAGACTTACCTTTAACTTTCAAGGGGCTAACAGTCTCAGTCCTTTTACAGGCAGGCTAATTAAAGGTTCTCAGAGAAGGATAAAGCAGTTTTTTAAGTTATAGATGTTTAAAATGGAGTTTAGCTTGTGAGTTTTCACTAATTAAAATAATGTAAGTAATGAAGCATATTGAGACGTGTTAATCTTTTCCTTGTGTAGGGGCATATATTTGACCATCTTAGAAAACACTCAGGTACATTGTGTGCAGTAGGAACATAAATTGTGTCAGAGTTTGGGCTTAGGCAGACTGGGGGGTGAATTTCAGTGTACCAGTAGCATTCAGATTAAAGTTAGCTGTGAGAGTGTATCTACAAAACTATTTCACAGTTCTAACAACTTTTTCTCAAAAGGTAGAGAAAATATAAATTTCCTCTTTATGTAATGTTAATATGATGAAAGAAGAGAAATCTGAATTTTGCAAAATTCTAGTTTGTTTTCATAAGCATCTTCTAGATACAATATTTTGGTTTTCATATTAACAATTCTTGTGTGAGAATTCTATTCTTTTGCTATGAGAAGGTTTTGGTCTCTTCCTGAGGATTGTTCTGTGATGACCATTGATCATCCTTCAATTCTGAGTACTGATGGCACCATAAAAAAACTTAAATAATTAAATGTATTGCTAGTTGAAAAGTTTTGTCAGTTTCATTTTCTACTACCTCCGATCCTTAGCCAGCACAGCCTGGAATCCCATAAAGCCTTTGGGTTTCAACCTCTCTTTTTCCCTTTTCAACCTACTAAAGTTGGTATTTCATGAGTATAGTGTAGTAACCAAAGATTAGTCTTAAGTCAAAGAAGTTACTATATTTTGCCATTGAAATTTGATTTGTTTTTATAATGTATCTTGAAGATATTTTACAAGTATAAGGAAAACCAAAACCATAATACGGTAGTAAAACATCCGCAGATGTGAAATTTATTTATTTAAGAAGTCTGAGATAAAACTAGTCTGAAGCAGACGTTTATTGCTTTTTTTTATGTATCAGTGAGAATTAACATTGGAAGAACCACAAAATAAGGTATTTTTCCTCAGATAAAGAACATTTAGTTATAAATAAATTGCTGTAACTGTTTTTTGGGGAGTTGCTATCCATTATAATATGCAGGTCTTTATGCAAAACACTGTTTCCTTAAAGTGAGTTTCTACTCTATCACTACTGAATTTAGACTCTCTGAGCCATCGGTTCTCAACCTGTGGGTTGTGACCCCTGAAAATACATCCTGCATATTAGATATTTACATTAAAGTTCATAACAGTGGCAAAATTACAGTTATGAAGTAGCAACGAAAATAATTTGATGGTTGGGGGTCACCACAACATGAGAAATTGTATTAAAGGGTCACGGCATTAGGAAGGTTGAGAACCACTGCAAGCACTTGTGTACCAGTATAAGAGAAAATTTTGCATGAACCACTTGCCTGGTTGCCATTTAAAGATCGTAACAGATGTGTCTAATTTCCAGACTGTAGCAAGATTGTGATAATTCTGAATCGAGCTGGAAGACATTAGTGTTAGCTATATGCAATACGGGACTATAAGACAGCCTAAAATTAATACCATATTTATAGCCAAATGCCTGTTTTGTAATTTGGCATTCTGAGAATAGAGTGTATGAAATGGTTTTACTTTGACTGGTAATTATTGTACAGCTGAAAGAAAATTGGAAGCACTCCCCACTCCAACAGAACAGAAAACATTTTTTCCTTCAAAATTGAAATGGAATGGCAGCAAAGTTTTATAAAAGAACTGGTTATACATACTACACTTTAAAGTTCAGATTTTCAATTTATGTAGTCATTTTAATCACAGAACTTAAGAGAATTTACATTATCTCATTTTCTCTTAAAAATGTATCAATTTTTATGAAACTGAACATCCTCAGAATATCCCTCAGAAATATGAAGAGATCAATTTTATCATTCCTTCGTAAACTAAGGCAAAAGTGATGAGTTTTTCAACTTGATATGACCCAGTACTAATGTATTTTAAAATAATAAATATATTGCATATTAATAACATTTTTATGAAAAAATAACTATTTACCAAAACAAACAACAAAAATTTAGTGAGAAGAGTGGAAAGCTTTTTTAGTGGCTAGTTTAAGAAAAAACTAATTTGGAATCAACCCAGACTTCCCCAGACCAACCTTGAGAACTGGTATACGAGGAAAATAAGACTCTTAAATCAATACTGGACAACTTTCCATGGTTAATGTTTTGTAATGAGTTAACATTTGGAGAGAGAGAATTAAAGTAGAGTTTCTCAATCTCAGCATTGTTCACATTTTGGGCCAAGTAATTCTTTGTTGTGAGAGACTGTCACATGCAGTGTAAGATATTCAGCCTCCCTGGCTTCTACCACCCTAAATGCCAGTAGCATCCCTTACCCCATCTCCAGGTGTGATAGCCAAATAGATCTCCAGACATGGAGGGGCAAATGGCTCCAGGTGAGGACCATTGGATTAGAGAAAAGAACCAACACAGTTAAAAGTTTTCAAGATCTTTTCATGGTAAAAATGATTATAGGATAAAGAAAGTTGAGCTGTTTGAGAATGTTAGAGTAATTTAAAAAGAAAAATTTAGTATTACTATGTTAGCCAGATATTAACCAAGGAAATAAAAAGGCGATGGAAGAATATAATTTAGTCCTAAATCAGATACCAGATGACTAATAAAATAAAAGAAGCAACATTTCATTTGCAGCAATTATGGTAATTTTACTAAAACCCTGGCTTTGAAAATTAGGTTAAGGTTTGGGTTTTTCCTTGTTTCCAAAGTTGCTATTAAGTAAGAAACAAGTTGCAGAACTAAACATCCCATTTATGTAAAAATTAAAAAGGAAGTATGTGTTAGTGTGCATGCAGTTGTATATGCCTAGAGAGTTTCTGGAACTGTTAAGGTAACAGTGGCTACAGTCTATCCCAGTGATGGCGAACCTATGACACGCGTGTCAGAGGTGACACGCGAACTAATTTTTTTGGTTGATTTTCTTTGTTAAATGGAATTGAGATATATAAAATAAATATCAAAAATATAAGTCTTTGTTTTACTATGGCTGCAAATATCAAAAAATTTCTATATGTGACACGGCACCAGAGTTAAGTTAGGGTTTTTCAAAATGCTGGCACGCCGAGCTAAAAAGGTTCGCCATCACTGGTCTAGAGACTGAACTGGAAGAAATCTCCCCCCACAGACAAAATAAATACTTGCTGTGTCAGTAATAAAGTCCAATAAAATTATTACAAAAAGCTACTGTACTTAGGTCTTGAGGTTGTACTTTGAATTCCAAAGCTCCTAAAAATGTGATGTTTAACAGATTCAGTGGACTGTTTATTTTTAATCCATGTAAATTTTTTTCTTATTTGTGTGAGGATGTGTGGGTGTATGTGAGCACATTAGTATTTTAGGGAGATTTTAATATCTGATTCTCGCTTATTTATTTAGGTCACGAGACATGTGTAGAACTTCTTTTAGAACAGGACGTTTTCCAGAAGATAGAAGGAAATGCTTTCAGTCCATTGCATTGTGCTGTGTAAGTAAAAACAATGAATCAAACGTGGTTTGGCTAAGAAATACACCGTAGCTGTGAGAGTGATCACCTCCTTACCTTACACAGGATAAATGACAACGAAGGTGCTGCTGAAATGCTCATTGATACATTGGGTGCCAGCATTGTGAATGCCACAGATTCAAAAGGAAGGTAGGGATTCAGCTGTGTAGGAAATTGTTTTACTTGCCATAGGAGAAAAAAAAATTTAGTTACAACATTAGCTAAATTATTAAGTTGATTTTTATATTTGCAACTATGAAGTGCTATAAAAATCTTAATTATGTTCTCATTGTAAAAGACATTTTTATTATGATTTTTAGCCAGTCTTCTTCTTTTTGTAAAACTTGTAATATGTAAAGATTTCCCCCTTTTTTTAAAGAGGTATGTTTGTTACCCAACGAATATTGTTAATAAAGTTGACATCTTTCTATATAGAAATAAAGGCTGGAAGAGAGTCCAACAGTTGTAATAGATGGCAGTATTTGAGTCAGGGTTGATTTATTTCAATATATCTTTTAATGATAATAACATTATTGTAGCAATTTTATAATGTATTCTTATTTATATTAGTTTGATTAAGGGTATTTTATGTTATCAGAAATATAAATTTTTGTGGCAGAAGTTAGTCCTATTAGTATCTAGGCAATGCTTTTACAGCATAATCTGTAAACCCTTGAAAATTACTTGTCATAAATTAAGGAATTGTTTTTTGTTTTTTTTTAGTATATGGCATGTAGATTTAGTCAAGTCTCTCCACTTCTCTGCATTGCAGAACTCCTCTCCATGCAGCCGCCTTTACAGACCATGTGGAATGTTTACAGCTGTTGCTCAGCCATAATGCTCAAGTCAATTCTGTGGACTCTTCTGGGAAAACACCTCTCATGATGGCTGCAGAAAACGGACAAACAAACACAGTTGGTAAAGAAACTGGTTAAGGCTTTTATTATTCTAAATATTTATATTGTTTATATTGTTAAATTTAACATTATTTGAAATAAATGTTAGTTGCTGTTGTTAGGGTCTTTGACTTACACAACAGCAAGACAATATAGTATGTATGTTTTATATTACAATATTTTTCTTGTACTTACGTTTTTGCTAGCGGTATGTTTTTGCTTTGTATCTTCATTTCTCTACAGTGAGTTAGTAGTGATCTAAGGTATATGTTCATAAACATAAGAATTGATGCAGTTTTTCCTCCTAGAGATGCTGGTTAGCAGTGCTAGTGCAGATCTGACTTTACAAGACAACAGTAAAAACACCGCCCTCCATTTGGCTTGCAGCAAGGTATGTACAAATTTTAAGGGTATGTTTTCATTGTTAATATCAACAGTAGCATTTAAAATTTTTCCATTTCACCAAAATTAACAGAGTCAGGGACCAAAGCTCTCAAATGATCATTTGCAACAGATTTCTTGAAAAAAAGTACTGACATGTTAGGCACCATGGTGTATGAAAGTCTCCAGTAAGCCAAACAAGTTTTAGAGCACAAGCCTAAACATAATTATTGTCTTTCTTTAACCTTTCTAATCTTAAATATTCTTGTCCTCTCCCCCAACCTCATTCCATCAACACTTTTGGACAAATATTTAAGGTGTTAACCAAGAAAACTCATGGCATATGTATTATATGGACCAGGGTTGGGTGTATTGAGTGAATTAATTTATATTTAATGGTACCCAAATTTTTAAGAGTTATTTTCCATAATTTTAGGGTCATGAAACTAGTGCCTTGTTAATACTGGAAAAGATAACAGATAGAAACCTCATCAATGCAACCAATGCAGCCTTGCAAACGTAAGTATTTTGCGTCTCGTATAAACCTTATTACCTATCATTGTAAATGGGGTATTTTTCTAACATGGGGCCATTGGAATCAGTCACAATCAGCTTATAATTGACAAAACTCATTTCTATAATCATAACAATTAAAAGGTATATTACTGAGAAAGCTTTTGAACTTGAAACTTTATTATTGAAAGTAATGTTTTTTCTTAATTCAATTTTATGGAGGAAATGGAAACCCCCCCTAGAATAATACGTTATTCAACACCAGCACTAAATGAGGTAAAAAGTTTTATATGTGTGTATAAGCTAAAGAGATTTCAGAAAGAATCAAGTTCTTAATGTGAGCAGTCAGCCTCTAGGTGACTGCTTAGATCTTAACTGGACATCTCCCATTGTCCTCTCCCAATTTCCATTGGCTATTCTACTCTGAGGCTTGGTATAGAGAAAAATCTATGATACTCATTCCCATTCACATAGCAATTAGATCCTTTAAGGGTCCAAAAATTAGTCATGGAATCTGTAAACTATTTTCAAGGCGTATTGGAATTTGTGCTATTGCAATTTATGGTTTTTATTGTATAGTCTATTATACCTGTTTGCCAACCTCATTTCTTAAAGCAACAACTTAAAATGCAATTTAGTTAGTAAAATCTTTTTAAACATTAGTCTTAGAAGGAAACTAACAAAAGGGTTTAGTGAAGACAAGATACTTGCTAACATGACCCAGTGCTGAACTTACGCTCTGCTGTCCCTCACACCCATCTTCATTGCTGCTGGGACTGGTGCCTCAAGTTAATAATGTGTGTGTTGTTTGTGTGCAAGTGTGCGTAGGCATGCACATATATACATGTACAATTTCTCTCCCCTCCCCGCCCCCACCTCCACCCCCAGACCTCTGCATGTTGCTGCCCGAAATGGGCTAACAATGGTGGTTCAGGAACTTTTGGGCAAAGGAGCAAGTGTGCTTGCAGTAGATGAAAATGGTAAGTAGATTCTGCATTTTCTTTACTTAACCTATATCTTACTAGGAGCTCTTATCTTTTTTTTATTATTATTTATTGATTTTTCACAGAGAGGATGGGAGAGAGATAGAAAGTTAGAAACATCGATGAGAGAGAAACATCGATCAGCTGCCTCCTGCCCACCTCCTACTGGGATGTGCCCGCAACCAAGGTACATGCCCTTAGCCAGAATCGAACCTGGGACCTTTCAGTCCGCAGGCCAATGCTCTATCCACTGAGCCAAACCGGTTAGGGCAGGAGCTCTTATCTTTTGATAATCCATATTTGAAGTAAACTTGGATATTTTTTATTGGTCAAAGAGGAGAGCGGAAATTAATATTGAATGGTAGTTACTTTGTTGCAGAGGAAATAAGGGCAAGACAAACAAGAAAAGTTCATCTAACAGATTAGCTGAATTTCACATATCCATCTATTAAACCAGAATTAGTGTTTATTAACTTTGGTTTGGTATTACCATCTTTTTTATCTTAGTATTGAAAAAATTTGTTAACAGATATTTATCAAGGCTATTACTTCATTGCCAGGTTCTTGATCTTTCATTAATCCCACTACTCCTGCCAGCTACTGCCATATATCTCTGTCCCTCTTTGCAGCAGAATTACTCAAGTTGGCTGTCCTCTGTTTCCAATGCTCCTCTTCTTTCATTCTTTCTTAAATCTCCTCCAGTCAAGATCACCAATGATCCCCACGAGAATCAGTTGTTAGTTCTCATTTAACTTGATGTATCAAGTTTTAACTGGGGATGTGAAAGTTGCAGTCTTGCATAGCAAGTGTCTAATATTTTTCCCAAATAATCTTCATGTTTTCTTTTATGCTGCTCACTGCTAATTGGAAAGTTGGTGCAGATCACTTTAGGACAGGATAAGAGGGAGAGTCATAGTGAGTATCTGTGATTTGATTACAGTTCCCTTATTTAGGTGAACACTCCATTCACACATACTACTTCCTTGAATTCATAACAGGTTAAGGGTTTGTAACTCACTATTTGGGTGGTTAAATTAATTAACCAAATTCACTGGAACTGAAAATTGTTTGTTTTTTATCCTATTTTTTTTTTCATTGAGGTACACTTGACATGCAACATGATATCAATTTCAGGCATATTCTTTCTCTGATAAACTTCCTTCATTTGTCTTTCAGGCCTCCAGACTTTCTTGGTTTTCCTTTCTTGGTTTTCTTGGTATTATTAGATAATAACATATCTAATTATTCTTCTTAATTTGTTTTGCAACCTTTCTCCCTCTCTGCACAACTCTTTAATTTTGGTAGGCTCTAGGACTCAGTGCTTGGTTCTTTTTGCTTTCCCTACCTATATTCACTCCTTCGGTGATCTCATTTAGTCCCTTCATCCTAAATACTACCTGTGCTGAGAAGTCCTAAATTTATATCTCCAGCCCAGACTTCTCATGATCTCCATATTCACAGATCCAGTGGCCTAATTGACGGTACCACATGGAGGTCTAATAAACAATTAAAACATGACATGTCCATAACTGAACTGCAGATCCTTTCTCTCCTCCCCCTGCTGTCCTGATCTCAGTTGATGACAATTCCCATCCTTATAGTTGCTCGGAGCAATAACCTGGAGTATTACTTACCTCCTCTCTCTCTCACCCAGTATACAATCCATCAACAAAGTATGTCCATGCTCACTTTATACTTCTCTACGCCTACCACCCTGGCCTGGATCCTTTTAAAAAATGTTAGAAGATATTCCTCCAAATCTCAGTTTCCTTATATTCCTTATAATGAGCTACAAGGCCTTACATGATTGGTTTGCTACTCTGTTCCTCTCTAATCTTATCTCCAGCTCTTCCTTCTCTCTATTCTGCCATGCCAGCCCCTTCTCCCCACGGATGTATAGGGGTCATGATCTTTGTTCTGGCTGTTTCCTCTGCCTGGAACACTCTGTCCCTAATCAGTCTTTGGCTGAATCCTTCACCTGTTTCAGATCTTAGCTCAAATGTCATCTTCTCAATGAAACCTATCATGACTACCCTATTTGTGCTACACCTGCTGCATACCCCACCACAGCTTTCTCAGTCCTCAGTCTTATTTCCGCAGAGCTTAGCTTCTAACAGCGATTTTCAACTGGTGTGCCCCAAGAATATTTAAAACATGCAATACTTGACTATTTAAAACATGCAATACTTGACTATTTAGTCAGGGGCACTGACCTCTTTTCCCTTAGATTGTCAAATGAAAAAAATGACGACAGCCAACACAACAATAGCCATCCAGTGTGAATGAATCAAAATTATAACTATAGTTTCTTGTCAGATCAGCAAAAATATATATTTTTGGTGTGCTATAGAATTTTAGTAATTCATTTGTGTGTGCCTTGAGATGAAAAAGGTTGAAAATCACTGTTCTAACATATCGTTTACTTTTGTAAATGATAGTTTACTTTTTTATATCAATTGTGTATCTATCCCAATATCTTCTATGAATTCAGATGGCTGTGGATACATTGTGATATCTTGGGGAAATCACCCATCCCTGGGCCTCAGTTTCCTCTTCTGTAATGTAGCCTATAAAGTCTTCTGCCCTAGATTTCTATGACTTTTTTCTACATATTGGTAATTTTTGAATCATTTTAATGAAACCAATTCAGTATAAGGCAAGTAATTGAAAACATATCTAAAGATGAAGGCCTTTAGGCTTATTTCCTTATATTAGCTAAGTGAGTCTCGGGATGTTTAACTTTTTTAAATCTTATCTTTAATTCTAGGCTATACCCCAGCTTTGGCCTGTGCTCCCAATAAGGATGTGGCTGATTGCCTAGCTCTCATTTTGGCCACCATGATGCCTGTCTCATCAAGTAGCCCTTTATCATCCCTGTCATTCAATGCCATTAATCGTTACACCAACACCTCAAAAGCAGTCAGCTTTGAAGCCTTGCCCATCATGAGGAATGAACCTAGCTCCTATTGCAGTTTCAACAACATTAGTGGGGAGCCGGAGTACTTATACGCCGACGTGGACGAGCTCAATGACTCCGATTCAGAGACCTACTGAGAGGCTGAGCCAGTGTCTAAGGCGAGAGTTCTGACACTAACACTTCAAACTGTGCTTTTCAGGAAAAGGGCACTTTCTTATTCACATACAAACTCAACCTAAGAGGAAAGATCGCAGAGTGAGTGAATATAAGAAATGTGACGACATTAGGAAGAAGACTTTTAAAGGCAAGTTTTGCAAAAGGAGCCTAGAGTCTTGAAATAGACTTGACCAGAGGAAAATACTTTGGTGTCAGATTGCTTTGTGGAATTGTTTAATTTGGTTTTGCAGTGCCAGGAATAATTTGGGACACTGTGCACCCTAATCTGCTTACACAAGCAACACTATAATAAAAGAAGAGATAAGGACACTAGATTTAAATGTTATCAATAGAACTACAATTAAATTTAAGGGCAATAAAAGTTTGGTACAGTAGGCATTATGTGCACAGCAATTGCCAAAGGACCAAATAACTTAAAGGCTTTCTAATAGAATGCCATTTGGTGGAAACTGGAATAGGTGAAATGAAACATTATCTAAACCAAACTTTGATATTCTGAAAATGAAGCTGAGATTTGGTTTTAAATGTTGATTTTATTTTATTTTTTTTTTTTTTAGAGAAAACATCTGAAAGCCTTTGAACCCTGTATAAACCATGAGAGAAAGCAGATGTATTTTTACATTTTTTCTTTTACATAAAATTTTTAAAATTCCAAGTTTTATAATATTAGAATTGAAAACCAGCTGACTGGGTGCAGTCAGGGTGAAAATACTTGTGATGCAGACATGAGATAGATTGGGGTCAAGTTACTGTTGCCCAGTTTTGAATGGTTTAGGTTTTAAATTGAACTATTTTTGTTTGAAAATGTAAAGAATTTCCTAGAAGAAAATTTCAGAAAATCCAAAATTAGGTTATTTTCACCCTATTGCAGCTAAGTGGTCCGGGGGGAGTTTTTGATCTCACTACTTTGGATGGTACACCTTCATCACTTGCTACTTTTGTGCCTCCATGTGGTTCGGGGAGTGTTTGTTGTCATTGTTTAGTGGAGAATCAAATCACTTGTTATTGATACATTAACATCATTAGGTCTCTTAGAAGTCATTTGCATATTGGGCAAGATTTAAAATACTAAAATCCTTAGGTCCTATTCAGATTTGTGGGAAAGAAGCAATTGCCTGCCAAATTGGAAAACTGCCTTTCAAATAACAGAGAGAGAGGGGGGAGGAAGAGAGGGCTGACATTTAGGCTTTTAAACAACAATTTACATGGTTCTGCGTTTACTGTAACTGTTGCTTTCCCAGTGAGAATGATTTCACACATGTAGGGGGTCTTACAGGTCTGGGTAAAGTTCCATACATTTTCACAAGATGATACCCAATTTCATTTATCTTTTTTGTATTGTAAAACTGGAAACTTTATGACACTGTAAATTATCAGCTGGTTTTTCTGAATATAAAGTGTGAAAACACAGAACAGTATTTTGATCTATTTGATAATTTTGTGGGGTTTTTGAAGAATTAATGAGCATGTACATAGAAATAGTGACTGCTTGAATACTGTACTTACTTGCACTCTTTCAGTACATCGAGATTCCTGTATATTTTAGAGTATAATAAAACACAGATGTGAGTTGTATTTAATGAATAATGTATTTGTATCTGTGCATATGACCTAAAAATCTATAAAATTTCTAGGGCATTGACTACTAGATTTTAAGCATTTTTTCTAAAATATTTACAGAAATTATAAATGTAATCTTCCATCTTTTCTTTATAATATAAAAAAGTCATAAAGGACCCTTCCTAATTATTAGTGGTAGGAAGGTGAATATGCATTTTAAAGACAGCAGACTGCATTTTCTATTGTACCTTTTGAAAAAAGAAAAAAAAACTCAAGAGGATTCTAAAAGTATACATATGTGTGCTTTCTCTTTCCTTTTAGGAATTCTCTTCTGAATTCCCTGAGGGAATTTTCTAGAATCTCAGAATTGAAAGAGACCTGAGGTTCATCCAGTCTAACCTCTTAACAAATGCAGGAGTCCCTTCTCCAAGGGTGATCTTTCCACCTTGAACACTTCCAGTGACTCTACCTCACCTCGCAGTCCATTCAGTTGTTGAGCAGCTCTAACTGTTAGCAAGGTCTTCCTTAGATGGAGCTGAAGCCTCCCTCCCAGTCACTTCTGTAACCTGGGCCGGGTCTGTCCTCCAAGAGAACACAGAACGTTGAAATGCTGATCCTCGTGCCCTCTGCCATGTCTTCTCTCTTTCAGGCTGTTTGACTCACCTGCGCTGATTTCCAGAAGGACTCGTTAGACACGCTGTTAGATTTTCCATATCTGGTGAAATCCAAGGTGTAACTATAAAGTAACAATCTGTTTTTAATTTATCCTCACACCTATCAGAACTTAGATCTTGCTTCACTTTGTGTAAATGATGCTATTACTGAAAATATTGGTGAGGTGGTTCTTTGCATTGTTTGTCCACTAGGAAAACTATTTCATTGCTTTGTGATCCCATTTTGTGATAGTCTGTACCCCAGCTTGATCAACTGCTTCCTTTGGTCTGCACCTGATGAGGGGAAGCCCAAAGTTCTGTCCCAAGTAATATCCAAACAGCGTAAGTTATGTTGGAGTTAGTGCTTGGACAGTTTGAATGAATGAACACAGCACCACAGTAAGTTCCTTTATAGTTACACCTTGTATGTCGACAGCATTCAGGCCCTGCTCTGTAGTTGTTTATCCTTGCACAGAGCAGAAAAGCCCGTTTGCTTTTAACTTCTGCATGAAAGACAACATCCGAAATACCTGATGTGTATTTTCATAATACCAGCTTCTGCTCTGCAACTACTTTGGGGGAAATGGTGGTAACAGCAGATGGCCTCCTTTCACGAGACACTCGACTCAAACAGTGCCATTTAGTTCAGGAGATCTCTACATGTAGCTGTCAACTAAGGGTTTAATTTGGCTTATATTGGAACCTTTTAAATGAAATAAAGTTTTCTAATGCAATAAATCAAGTGTCTTTTTTTTTTACATGCAAACTTCTTTTATCTTTTAATGTCTAATTAGTGTTCTAAGTTTTTATCTTTAGAAAACTTGATTTTTCAATGCTCTTTTGGAATTTAGATGAACCTATCTTAAGTGGGTTTTTCATATATATTCATTCAACATATATTTTATTGATTGCTTGCTTGTCATATACTTGAGGGTGAGAATGGGCAGAAAGTGACCTAGAAATGGTGGTCTTGTCCTCTAGGAGCTTATAATTTCGTCATGGGAAGGCATATGCCTGAAAGTAGAAAGTATAGAAATATAATTGAAGTAAAAAGGAATCGCTAAGGCAGTACAGAGAACAGTCGCCTTTGGGAAGGAAGGTCAGAACAGGTTTTATGGAAGAGGTGGCATTTAGGCTGGATGGTTAGGAACAAACACGATTTGAGCAGATGGAAAGGAGCAAATGAAATCCTAGGTGAAAATGGTTGGTAGATGGGGATAGATTGAAGCAGATATCAGCACTTAGCACTTCTGAGCATGAAAAGATCATAAAAACCTACAAAAGAGCTAATTATAAATATGTACAGAGATAAAAGTGAGAACAAGTACTATAAATAGGCTATCGGAGGAGCAGGCAAAGAGGACTTTAATAACCTGGCTCAGTATTATGCTGGTAATAACAAAATGCCTATTCAGTGTTTATCATGTACTAGATAGACAAGGTCGTAAGCACTTGAAATACATCTCTTAATCCACACAATGGTCCTGTGAGGTAGGTACTATTAATAGCACCATTGAACAGTTGCAGAAATGAGGCAGAGAGGTGATGGAACTTTTACCCAAGGTCTGTTGGCCAGTAAGTAATTCATGAAGCCTAGATTCAAGTCCAGGCAGTCATTTCCCCAGGCAGTGCTTTAACTACCTACTGACCTCTAACACGCTTTCTGGTCCCCGGTGAAATTGGTGATTTTGCAGTTGGACCCCATCATGACTTCTAAGTTATATAAGTTCCTTTCAGTTTTCTTCTCCTAGGTCACTAATTTTAGAAGAAACACAAATGTGACCACAGCAGACGTCTATTGAACACCTGCTACGTAACGAACTGTGCTGGCTGTGTGCAGACAGCGGTAAAGGAAGAGGTAACAAAATTTGCCTCGTGTTGAAGCCTAAGAGGAGGACAGCAACACAGTCATCCTGATACTCTTGGAGGTTGGCTGACAAGCTTGGCGGGGTGATACTGCTTCAAACTGGAGCTCTGGCTGGGTTTGACTACTTGCTGTGAAGTAGGCTTGGGTCTTCTACAACTAAAGTTGTCGAGAAGTTCTCAGAGGTGACGACAAGCACAAGAAGGCAAGGCTGACCACGCACATCCAGTTATGCCTCTGCATGTATCTCCTGTGCTAATAATACTCTGTTGGCCAAAGCAAGTCACGTGGTCAAGCCCAGCCTGGGAGGGATGGGGACCCTTGATCTGCCCATTGGGAAAGGATAGTTTGAGTCCCGTTTTCACAGTTCATTTAGCTCTGAAATGATAAGCCAACTAGCTTGCCATTGGTTTCCATTTATCCATGGGCATGGTTGGTAGTCTTTGCTTTCTGCCTGCTCCTTCCCTTCCTGTGGTACCCCTTCTGGTGTAGTGGTTCATTTGGTAAAACTGGGCAGCAAAAAATGTGTTTTGAATTGGAAAGATTTTCCTTGGCAGTGTGGAACTGATTGGTTAGGTATTGGATTTGCTCTTTTCTGAAGGGGAAGTGCCAACCTTTTGCCTACCTGAAACTCCACAAGAATATGGCACCGTCCCTTCCCATCTTACTGTGACCATTCCTTCCAAATCAGCCTAACCTCCTGCAAGATAGAAAGTAAAGCTTGGCTGGTGACTACTTTTAATACAAAAAAAAATGTTGGTGTCTAAAGTTCTCCACTATCTAGATTATTTACCATCTTACCCTCACCAGCACTTATATAAGTATCCATTCCCCTACTTCATTCTTTTTGTGTTATTTCTCATTTCTTTGTGGATTTTTCACTCTTCTGGCCTTTCTTATGATTATCTGTCATCTCTCTTAATTAGAATTGAAATACAGGCCTGTTTAGACCTTCAGCAAACATTTCTTGGGTACAAACTCTGCAGCAAGCACTTTTTAAATACTGGAGCTACACCTGGGATATAGTGATGAACCTTAAGAAGTCCCTGTCTTCGGGAAGCTTGTTTTAGTCAGGGAGACAGACAAGAAAGATCATATTATGACTGCTCTGCAGAAAAAGATTTGTGAGAATAGCTGGAGAGCTACTTGAGAATTTGATATAGAGGGGATGGAGTGGGGGAGAGGGGTGTGGAGACTAAAAGAATACCTTGCCCATTATGCGCTAGTGCAGCAGTTCTCAACCTGTGGGTCGAGACCTCTTTGGGGGTCGAATGACCCTTTCACAGGGGTCACCTAAGACCATCGAAAAACACATATAATTACATATTGTTTTTGTGATTAATCACTATGCTTTAGTTCAATTTGTAACAATGAAAATACATCCTGCATATCAGATATTTACATTACGATTCATAACAGTAGCAAAATTACAGTTATGAAGTAGCAACAAAAATAATTTTATGGTTGGGAGTCACCACAACATGAGGAACTGTATTAAAGGGTCGCGGCATTAGGAAGGTTGAGAACCACTGCACTAGTGGATTGCACAAAGTTGTTGATATGAGACACGATAAGATTTTGCTGAAAAAGGTGGGAGAATGTGAAAGTAACATACTATGAAAAACAAGAAAGGATAGAGATGTTAAGCTAATCCACAAAAGCAAATCTGAGGGTTCTGCTGAGGTTAAGCCAAAAGCATGTCATCAGTAAACCTGAGGATCACTTGTCATTTGAAGAGAGGGGATCTGGGTTGATGAAAAGTGTTCCTTAGACGTCTGCTGGCTCAGCCATCCCCAGTCCATGGCATGTAACTTGCTTTGCCTTCAGATAAAATTGAAGATGGTACAATGCATGGGGTTGGACAGGTTAGCACTATGCTCTAAAACTTGTTCTTTATGCTAATGTAATAGTTGGACACCTCCCAAAATTGACACAAGCTGACTCAAAAATTCTTGTGGACCTGCAAAGGACCCAGAATAGCCCGAACAATTTTAATACAGAACAAAGAGGACTCATGCTTCACAATTTCAAAACTTACTACAAAGCTACAGCAATCAGGATAGTGTGATACTTTCTTAAAGATAGACATATAGATCAATGGGATTGAGAGTCTAGAAATAACCCATACATCTTTGGTCAATAGATTTCAAAGAGAGTACTGAGACAATACAATGGGGAAAGAATATCCTTTCAACAATTGATGCTGGGGCAGCTAGATGTCCACAAGCAAAAGTAATGAATTTGGACCCCTATCTTACAAATATACAAAAATTAACTTTAAATGGATCATACACCTAAATGTAAGAGATAAAACTGTTAGAAGAAAACAATGTAAATCTATGAACTTGGGTTAGGTATGGTTTCTTAGGCATGGTGCCTACAGAACAACCAACCAAAGAAAAACAGATAAATTAGACTTAATCAAAATTAAAAACTTGTGTGCACCAAAAGTCACTATCAAGAAAGTGAAAAGACAACAGAATGGAGAAAATATTTGCAAGTTATATCTATAATAATAAGAGTAATATGTTAATTAGACCAGATGTCCTTCTAGACCAGTGGCTCTCAACATTCTGGCCCTTTAAATACAGTTCCTCATGTTGTGACCCAACCATAAAATTATTTTTGTTGCTACTTCATAACTGTAATGTTGCTACTGTTATGAATCGTAATGTAAATATCTGATATGCAGGATGGTCTTAGGGGACCCCTGTGAAAGGGTCATTCGACTGCCAAAGGGGTCGCGACCCACAGGTTGAGAACCGCTGTTCTAGGCAAATCTGGGACTGTGAGGGAAGCCTGGGTCCTGGGTGCCAGAAGGAAGCCAGTGCCGGCAGCCAGAGGAAGGAAGGCCTACTCTTGCACGAATTTCATGCATCAGGCCTCCAGTATCTAATAAGAGTCTAATATCCAGAGTATATGAAGAATTCCTACAACTCAATAATGAAAAGACAATTCAGTTTTTAAAATTAGTACAGGATTTTAATTTCTTTAGAGAAGATACACAGATAGCCAATAAGCACTTGAAAAGATTATCAACATCATTTTTCATTAGGAGAATGGGAATCAAAACCATGATGAGAAACCACAGCCACCAGGATGGCTATAAAAATAACAGAAAAACAGACAATAAGCACTGGCAAGCATGTGGAAAAATTTAAACCCTCATACATTGCTCATAGGGATATAAAATGATGCCGTCCCCAGGAAAACAGTAGACAGCTCTTTAACTAATTAAACCTAGACTTACCATATGACCCAGCAATTACACTGGAATTGAAAACATGTTCACACAAAAACTTTGTGTGAAAGCCCACAGAAGCATTATCCATAATAGCCAAAATGTGGAAACAACCCAACTTTTATCAACTGATGAAGGAATAAATAAAATTTGGTATATCCATACAATGAAACTATTCAACCATAAAAAAGGAAGGAAGTACATGTTACACATGTAAGTATGCTGAATGAAAGAAGATGGGAACAAAAGGCCACATCTTACATGATTCCATTTATATAAAATGTTCAGAACAGGTAAATCCATAGAGATGAAAAGTATATTAGTGGTTGCCAAAGGATGACGGAAGGGGGAGTGGAAGTAACTGGACATGGCGGTTTCTTTTGGGGATAAAATGTTCTAAGAGTAAATAGTGATGATTGTTGCATGACTGTGAATTTACTAAAAACCATTTATTTGTACACTGTAAAGCAGTGATTTTTATGGTATTTAAATTATAGCTCAATAAAATGTGGGAAAACAAGATATTTGAAACTATTGGAAACCTGAATACTGAGTAATTGACCATACTAAGGAAGTATTGTCCATTTCTTCTAGGTGTGATAATAATGTGGTTATGCTTTTAAAAATAGTCCTTATCTTTAGAGATGCTGAAATATTTACAAATGAAATGATCATAGTATCTGGAATTTGCTTCAAATAATATGAGCCTGCACATTTAAAACTGATTTGTTAAACCTGCAACTCATGCTCATGGCCATGTAAAGTAACCCCAATCTGTGACTTGTTTTGCACTTGGTTAATCGAACACACCCAGAGCCTTCTCTGGTTTCTGGCATTTGATTCACCTACGACCCCTCTCACAAACCCAATTGGTGGGAAGGAGAGCGTCAGCACTAAAGTAATTATGGGAAAATTTATTCCATAAATACCTTGAATGTTTATGCTCTGCTGGGCACCGGTCCGCTAGATGAGGAGGGATGTTTTGTCATTGTAGCTCTTAAAAGGATGAAGGCTTAAACAGTTTTCTAAAAACACAGGAGGCGTTATATAGAAAATTATATAGTCATGTATTTTTTAAAAAAATATTTTTTTATTGATTTCAGAGAGAAAGGGATAAGAGAGAGTAACATCAATGATAAGACGGAATCATTGATCAGCTGCCTCCTGCATGGCCTCCATCGGGGATGAAGCCCACCACCCGGCCTTGTGCCCTGACCAGGAATCAAACCATGACCTCCTGGTTCATAGGTCAGTGCTCAACCACTGAGCCATACCAGTCGGGCTAGGCATGTATTTTTAACCATAAAAAAAAAAAAAATGTTTCAAAATGGTAATGATTTAATGTTTCAAAATGGCAAATGTTACTTGGATCTAACTTTTTAAGCAATTCTTCCCACATACCCATTCAGCAGCCTTCCCTATCTGTACTACCTCTTTTGTGCTTACTCTTCACAAATGGTAAACAATTATTAGCTTAGATTGCCCCCAAGTTTAGATGGCTGCAAAGGACAAGGGGATACAAAAGGAGATGTAAACGTATTACATATTTACCAGGGTAGATGCTACATTTCAAGGGAGGTCTATGGAAAAATTCAGTTTTGTTTAAAAGTCAATATTTGCTTATGGTATTGAATTTGAGAAAAGTTGCTATAAAGTAAAAAAAGGCATGTGTCAATTTCACATTGAACATTCAGTGACATTTTTCTTATTACAAACTAAAACATTATAGTAAAAAATTTAGAAAGATAAGCAAAAAGGGTAAAACAAAGCCATCCATCATTTTACCACTGAGATCACAAACACTAAAAGTGATTTTATTTTTCAAAATCTGTAACTGAACAGGAGCCATATTTTCTAAATGGGGTTATATTATATATTGTATTTATAGCTTGCTTTTTTACTTGCCATACTATAAATTTTTTCCCATGTCAACATATCTACATAAATACAAAGTAATAAATACACATGGTGTTTAATGGCTTCCTCATGTTGAAGATGCCCTCAACCTTATAACTTCGATGCAGGCACTTACTGAGAACATTCCAGGTGCCAAGAAAGTTGCTCAGTCTCAGCCCCAGTGGAATTCGCCACCTGAGGGAGAACTGGACACGAGGACAAGTACATAGAACCCCACGTGGTTAGTGGAAGGCAGCAGAGCTGTGGAGTCCATCTGAGTGACTTTTGGCAAGTTGCACAACCTCTCTGAGCTCTCATCAACCCTGTCACATGCAGATGGGACCATTCCATGGTCTCAGTGAAGATGAGATGAGTCGATGCCCACAAAGTGTTTAGACTCGCAGTGGTTCTCAACCTGTGGGTCGCGACCCCTGAAAATACATCCTGCATATCAGATATTTACATTACGATTTATAACAGTAGCAAAATTACAGTTAGGAAGTAGCAACGAAAATAATTTTGTGGTTGGGGGTCACCACAACTTGAGGAACTGTATTAAAGGGTTGCGGCATTAGGAAGGTTGAGAACCACAGGTAGAGGAAAGGGAGTGACACACAGTAAATGATCAAAAAGCTATGCATGTACACACTGCCTGGGTCAAAACCTGGCTCATATAAAGCTGAGTGGCCTTGGGCCAGTTGTTTAGCTTCTGTGTCTTAGCTTCCTCATCTGTAAAATGGGAATAATAAAGATAACTCATAGTTATTGAAAAGATTACATGAGTCACTATGCCGGGCAATAGGAAGCACTCAATAAGTACAAATTAATACCAATATAGCAGCCTACTTTGAGTGAGAATTAAAATTAGACCACAGGACCGGCAGGCGTGGCTCAGTGGTTGAACATCAACCCATCAACCACAGTTCAATTCTCAGGGCACATGCCTGGTTGCAGGCTTGATCCCCAGTGAGGGGCTTGCAGAAGGCAGCTGATCGATGATTCTCTTTCATCACTGATGTTTCTATCTCTCCCTCTACCTCTCTGATATCAGTAAAAACATAGTTGTTTTTTTTTAATTAGCCCACTGATTCTTTTACACTCCTCCCACCAATGGGTGGGGTCTGTGTTTCCTCCCATAAACTATAGGTGGGCTCTGTAGCAACTTTACTAATAGTATATGGCAGAAGTACCACTGTGCCCATCTCTGGCCCCAGCCATCTGGAGCTGACAGCTTCCCCCTCCTGTCTCCTGTCACATTCTCTGGGAACCCTCAGATGTCCTCTTTGCAGTCTGACTGTTCTGGACCATCGTGCTGGAGGGCCACGTGGAGAGGCCCAGCAGAGCCTGTAGTGTGCCAGGCACGGGAGTGGGGAAACCGTCTCTGAAGTGGGTCCTGCAGCCCAGCCACTGCAGCTGGAAGAGCCAAGCCGCACAAGCGTGCCCTTCCCCCATTCCTGACCCACCCACAGACTCAGGAGCCAGCTAACGTGGTTATTTCAAGTCATTGAGTTTCAGAGTGGTCCCGTTACTTAGCAATAGATCATCACAACACTGATTATGAAAATCAAAACATTCAACCAATGAGGTGGGAAGGGAGAGGAGCCTCCAGCCTGGGGGAGAGATGATTCATGTTACACATGAAGTCTTTGTGGTACAGTGTTCTATAAAAAGCGCTTCCCTGTCTGTGTGGTTGCTGTTTGCTTCCTTGTTTACTATTAGAAAGAACTGAGGGAAAGGAATGAGCGGCTCCAAAGGTGTTTGAGCTGAAATCATCTCAGAGACAGGGATTTAGGCCTGCAGAGGGAAGGAAGGTGCCCATGGACTCCCAGCAAGTTAGGAGGAAGCGCGGCCTGTTCCCCGGACTCTCAAGCTCATGTTTTAAAATGTTATTTAATTTCTTGTTTTATTTATTTGTTGCACTGCTTGGCAAGAACAAATCTGGTGACATATGTCCATGTTACATATTCAACATATATTGCCCCTCCCTAGGAAAGGTCTGAAACAGAATTTTACAGAGGACCATAGAATACAGGGGGAGCTAAATAATTGCAAAACAGTGAGATTCTTCATCCTTTTTGAATTCATTTATAATGCCAAAATAATGGCTCTTACTATATCTTTGCCTCTATATTTCTTTGACCCATAATTGCCCTTCCACAAGTCATCTTTTTAAATTGGTATTTACTTATTTTAGTATAAATTTTTAAAATTACTTTTTTTAAACTTTTATTTATGTTGTAATCTTTATTGCTGAGAGTATTACAGATGTTCCCCTTTTTTTCCCCCATTGCCCCCCCTCCACCCGGTTCCCACTCCACCCCAGCCTTCACCATCCTACTGTCTGTGTCAATAGGTAAAATCTGGAAGATATTTGGTTAATCTCTTTCCACCCACCCCTTTCCCTTTGAGATTCGTCAGTCTGTTCCATGCCTCTAGTTCTGTTTTATTCACCAGTTTATTTTGTTCATTAGATTTTTTGTTCGTTTATTTTTATTTTTAGATTCTATTGTTGATAGTTATATATTTGTTGCCATTTTATTGTTCATATTTTTCATCCTTTCTCCTCCTCCTCCTCCTCCTTCTTCTTCTTCAATAATAACCTTCAACATTTCATATAATACTGGTTTGGTGATGATGAACTCTTCTGGCTTTTTCTTGTTTGTGAAGCTCTTTATCTGACCCTCAATGCTAAATGAGAACTTTGCTGGGTAATCTTGGTTATAAGTCATTGCTATTCATCACTTTGAATACTTCTGTTGAGAAATTTCTGTTGAGAAATCAGCTGACAGTCGTATGGGCATTCCCTTGTAGGTAACGAAATACTTTTCTCTTGCTGCTTTTAAGATTCTCTCTGTCTTTAACCCTTGGCATTTTAATTATGATGTGTCTTGGTGTGGCCTCTTTGGGTTCCTCTTGTTTGGGACTCTCTGTCCTTCCTGGACTTGTAAGTCTATTTCTTTTCACCAGCTAGGGGAAGTTTTCTGTCATTATGTCTTCAAATAAGTTTTCAATTGCTGGGGTCCCACCCCAGCAGGTCCAGGGGTCCCCAAAGGTGTGGACGGAGTCGGCGAAGAAGGAATGACACAGAGGCAGCGTTCAGTTGATCAGCATGGTTGGGTTCTCTTGCCTGGTTCTATTGCCAGGTTCTGTAGGTTCTCCAGCCAGGTTCTGTAGCCAGGTTCTGTCCAAGATCTTTTGCCATGTTCTCTCCCTAGGTTCTGTTTCTAGGTTGTGTGTAGGTTCTGTGTAGGTTCTGTGTCTAGGTTCTGTGTCCTGTTGTCTTGTTACATCTGTATTTATACCAGTTGATTCCAATCCTATCAATCTCTATTCCAAAGGTTAGGGCGTTTCTTATCTCCATTCCAAGGAGTAAAGATTATGTGGCTTAAGCATGATTGTTCGTAGTTAAAGTGATTAATTACCCGCCTGGGACTTAGTTAAGGGGTTTTATTCCCTCCCTAACTTCAGGGGAAAATCCCTACCTGGGGAAACAACCTTTCTCAGAGAGGTGACCTTGGTTAAAACACACAGTGCCAAGAAGGTGAGCAAACATATTAAGAACAGTATGCCATATATGCCGGGTCCCTTGAAACAGCAAGGATGGACCAGCTCCCGGCATTCAATATCTTGCTCTCTCATTTCCTCTGGCACCTCCATAATGGAAATGTTGGTACACTTGAGGTTGTCCCAGAGGTTCCTTACACTTTCTTCTTATTTTTGGATTCTTTTTTATTTTTGCTCTTCTGATTGGGTGTTTTTTGCTTCCTCATATTCCAAATCATTGATTTGATTCTCAGAATCCTCTACTGTTGAACCCCTGTAAATTGTTCTTTATTTTAGTTAGTCTACACTTAATTTCTGACTGGCCCTTTTTCATGTCTTTGACATTCTCACTAAAATCCTTGAAAGTCTCATGAAGATCCTTGAGTAACTGTATAACAATGGTTTTGAACTCTGTATCCAGTAGTTTGCTTGTTTCCATTTCTTTCATTTGTGACATGTTTCTTTGTCTCCACATTTTGGCTGCGTCCTTGCGTTTGTTTCTATGTACTAAGTAGATCTACTCTGTCTCCTGGAATTGGTAGAGTGGCCTTGTGTAGCAGGTGGTTCTGTAGGGCCCAGTGGCCCAGCCTCCCCAGTCACCTGAGCTGGGCACTCTAGGTGCGCCCCTGTGTGGGCTGTGTGCACAGTCTTGTAGTTGAGCCTTGCTTGCTGTTGGTGTCTCTGGGAGGAGTTGATGTCCAGGCCAATGGGCTGTGAGGACCAGCTGTGACTATAGTGGGAGAGCTGCTGTGCAGGATGCGAGGCCCAGCTGTGAAGCAAGGCAGGCTGGTGCTAGTGCCTAGTCTGGGCCTTTTATTGATAGGTTTGGGGCACACTGACACCAGCTGCAGCTTGTTTGAGAGATTTTACCAAAGTCTGAAGCCTGATCCAGGACAGGCCTTTCATATGGAAAAGTTGCTGCAAACAGGTTGGGTGGGGCTGCAAATTGGATGGGGCAGGACCTCCGGGAATCACCATGGCAGAACAAACAGTGTGGGCCACGGTGATGGAGACTCGGATATGGCTGCCAGTCAGCCCTGCGACAGGGGAGGTTCTAGCACAGGAACAGTGACCCCGGTAAGCACCCATCTGGGAAAAAGCTGCCCCCCGAGTTCCTGCTCTGATGCCAGACAATCCAGTTCATCCCGGTATGTGTCTGGGTCCGCCAATGCCACCCGGTGCTGGGAGTCCAGGTAAGTTCGTGCGCTGGTCCTTTAAATGGAACTCCTGGGTCTCCAGCAGCCCCCTGTCACTCAGCCACACTCTCCGCTGTATTTTACTACCTGAAGTTATGGGGACTTCTCTTCCCAGCTCTGGAACCCTGGGCTGGGGGTCTGGTGTAGGGCTGGTACCCCTTGCTCCTTCCCAGCAGCAACAGTTCCTATATAAACCCACACGCCCACCACAGCCTGGGCAGGCCAGGCCCTGCCTCCCTTCTGACTTCAAGACTTGCCACACAGTGTGGCCACTCTGGCCTTTTTTAATTCTTCAACTATGACAACTTCTATGGTTGATGTAAATCAGTTCTGGCTCTCATTTGCTACATAACAAACTACCTCCACGCTTAATGGCTTACAGCAGCAGCAATCACTCACGAATATGCACTTTGGACCATGCAGGGTCGGGGAGCCTTGCCTCTGCTCTGCAGGCTTCAGGTAGGGTAGTCCGTTCAGGGGGGACTGTGGGACCTGCTTCCAAGAGGAATCCCTCAGCTTTCAGCAGGGAGCGCCACTGGGCTGAGGGGGTTGGGGGGCTCGATTTTAGCCTCCCCGCGTGGCCTGTGTTTCCTCAGAGTGTGGTGTTTGGGTATCAATGGTGAAGCCCCAAGAGAGAGCCAACAGAAGCGCTACTGTTGATCATGACCCAGCTGTGGAAGTCACACAGTGTCCTGTCTGCTGTATTCTGGTCATTGAGGCAGTCACAGGGTCCTGCCCAAGGTCAAAGGAAGAGGCACAGACCTCACATCTGGATGGGGACTAGCAAAGTTCTGGAGCAGCAAATGGGGCTGGAAATATCGTTGCAGCCATTTTTGGAAAATGCAATCTGTCAGGAACATCCGTCACTGATTTGTTTTGGATGGTGTGTGTGTGTGTGTGTGTGTGTGTGTTTCAATCCTGTGTTTATATGAGCACCAGATAATAAGCCTCCCTAAAGTTTACAATCTTTTCTTATGTGACTTTGCACACTCCATGCTTTCTAGCACAGTAATTTACACAGAGCTAAAGCTTAATTTAGCACCTGATTTTATGTGAGTTGGAAGATACCCATTGCTGAATCAATTTTTAAAGAGCTAGAACGCCCAGATCTTATTTTAAAACCACCTGTACGTAACTTTATCTTTTTTTGATTACTCAGGAATTGCGTTAGAACCCTGCAATTTTTTTCCAGATCAGTGTATGAATTTCAACCATCACGTTCCAGTACTCAGAGAAAACATAGAGTGCTGATCATTTACACTTCCTGTAGGTATATTTAGAGTGTGGAAATGAGAAAGGTGGTGTGTTTGCTTTAGTGTATGCTATCTCTAGTTAACACATCAGGATCCTATGGCAATAGACTGGGGATTCAGAAGATAAACTACAAACCAAGTCCTGAAGTTAAAGGGCATAACATCAAAGATGTGATTCTGCCTAAATCAGATGCTAATATTTCAGAAATTGTAAAACACTTAAAATGAATCATCGGGTTTGTATGGAGGATTCAATGCAATAGAAGGTTTGAAACAGACACATCCAGTTAGCATAAAAACAAGCAACCGTCTACATGTTATTCAAATGTTGAAGCCCCAGATTAAAAGATGTCAAGAGCATGCCACTGCCAGTTCTCACACTGGAATTAATAAAGGGATTATTCTTAAAATAAGTGCAAATAAACTCACTGGTTCAATAAGCTTTCTACATTTGCAGGAAGCCTTCCATGAACTTTCAGAATTACACAGAACCAGATGAAGGGCAGGTTTATTTAATTACAAATTATATTTTCCTACTAATTTGTCTTTGGTTAAACAAAACAGTAGAGCAATATATTTGGATGACACGATGTCATGCAGAAAGGGTAATAATGGGTTAAAAACTAATACAAGGAGAGGAGGAGAGATGAGAGTTCTGGGTTGGTAATCTGGAAACTCCAGCTGTGCATTGATCCTGGGGTGGGCATTCCACCTTCTAACTCTGTTACTGGGGTGCTGTTAGCCTTGGGCAAGGCACTTCCCTGGCAAACCTCAGTTTCCTCTTCTGTAAAATGGGCACACTTGCCTGTTTCAGAGAACTAGTGTGAGGCACTGACGACTAAGTCCTGCGCACCTGCTTTGGGAGATGCACAGCATGACCAGGGTCACCTGGAGGACTTCTTAAAACACAGATGACTGGGCCCCGCCCCCCAAGTTTCTGATTCAGCAAGTCTGGAGTGGAGCCCAAGAATTTGTACTTCTAATAAGTTCCCAGGAGCTGCTGGTGCTGCTGGCTTAGCACCACCCCGTGAGAACCCCTAGTCTACATCACACTGGGCTGGTGGGTGACTCTGCCTGAGGTGTGCCTGTCTTCTCTTCTTCGAAGGACACCAGTCCTACTGGACGGAGGGGTCGCCCTACTCTGGTATGACCTCATCCAAGTCCCATCTACAAAGACCTTATTTCCAAATAAGATCACATTCTGAGGTCCTGGGGGTTCAGACTTCATTTCTTTCTGGGGGACACAATTACCAAAACATCCTCCAACTTCAGGAAAGCCTTCAGCTGAATGCAGCCCCATGAGAGGCCTTGAGCCAGAACCACCCAGCTAATCCACTCCCAGACGCCTGACCCACAGACACTGTGAATCACTCATGTTCATGATTGTTTTAAGCCACTAAGTTTGGGGTAATTGTTATATAGGAATCGGCAACTCACACAAGGAAGGAGACTTGGCAGTGAAGACTAACGTGTCCAGTTCTGCTCACATATCTTCCCGTCACATTAGCATTTGGTTTCAATCTGGGCCTTTTTGCATAACATTGCACACTATCACAGTTTTTTAAAAAGTTTTTCAATACATAAATCCACGTGGTTGAGAAGACGTTTGTTCATTTAGTGGTTGTTTAATGGCATTTCAGAATTTCATTGCAAATCCAAGTGGCTGACTCACCCTTGTCGCTCTCTGAGCAGGGCCTCTGGGCCAGGCCAGCACTCTGACCTGCTGCTCTTGAGTCACGTGCAATGGCCACAGGTACTGAACTGGGCCACCTGGGGGTCAGAGGTGGCCCAGGTGGGTTTTCCTCAGCAGTGGCTGCGGGCAGGCTCTCCCCTGGGGCGCTGGGTAGATGCTAGGACTGGACAGCCTGCAAGCAGGGCGTGGTGTGCCTTCTCTAGGAAGCGGCCTTTTTAAGTCCCGTGTGCATACAGCTCATTTGTCTCTCACTTCCTCTACGAGGAAAACCACAGACTGGCCCAGCTGCACCTACATGAGAAACCACATGGACCAAGCCACTTCCCCAAGTCTGATTCGACCAAAAATACATTTCATTTCCTGCCTCTGTGTTATCGTCAAGATTGCCATTTGTTTCCTGAATTTCAGGATCACAGTTGACAAAAGCATATCACAACCATTAGTCATAGGTGTATATTTTTTTCCCTGAAAATGATTTTACTCATTTTCCCATCCTCTACTTTGTTCTGCGATCTGGCAGCTGCTTCTTTTCATTGTAAAAAATCATTTTGTTTTACCACCGTTACTTAGTTCCTCCTCGTTTCTACTTCATGGACAGTTTGTTCCAAGTCGTCCATAGGAAGCAGCTCGGGAAAAGTCCTAGTGCTCTGCTCCGAAGGGCGGGATGTGCATCCAGCAGGAGAGTCATAAATGGTTATTGGCTGAAGTGGTTCCACTGAGTCTGTATTTGGGACTAGTCTCTCTCAGGCTGATTTGAATCATCTTGGCTTAAAGCAACAATATGCATTTTTAAGATACTTTCTGTTCCCTGGGGTTTGGGGCAGGGTTGCTAAGTGGGTGGCAGCCAGCCACAGCCGGAGCCACATGCTCCTGCCAGCTCAGCCCTGCACCAGGGAGGGCAGGCCAGCTCTGTGGTCTGGTGGGAGAGGTCCTGCTCCAGCTCCAGGGGGATTTCCCAGGGCTCCCTCTGGAATCTGAGCTGTTCCTGCTCATTCCCTGAAGGTGTGACTCATTCCAGGCCTTTGTGGGACTGGCAGTGAGTCAGAAGTCAGCAGGGACTTCGCTTCTTCCCACACTGACTATTCAATGCGCAGTCCCCCAATGAGAGAACTGGGGCATAAGGAGGTTTAAATAGATGGTCCAAGGTCTGTGTAGTGAAGAGTAAACAGTGAGACCAGGACAGTAAACCCGGCCGGTCTGACTCTAGGATCTATGCTATTTTCCTGCCTAAAAGCTGGAAAAAGGCCAGGGCACTGCAGGAGGGTGAGGAAGAATTGTCATATTTTACCTTATATAATTGTGCATAAGCACATACTGTTTTTTAAAACCTAATTTAAAAAGGGGAATATAACTAAATAGCTACAACACTGAAGAGGCAAACCACAGGCAACTAATTATCCATCTTTAAAAATGATCCGTTTTCCACTTTAAAAATGATTGGAAACAGTCACTAGGCATAGAGTCAGATTGACTTTGAAATGTCAGATACAAATAATACAGAAACGAGTGGCCTAACAATGTCTTCACACACTGAATACAGTGGTTTGGCATCTGGAACCAAAATGTGGGAGGTCCTTGCTCTGTACCTGGTGGGCTCCCCCAAACACCTGCTGAGTGATTCAATAAATGAATGCTAAAGTGGGAGTTCTGGCAGTTCTGGCAACTTCACTGCAAGAGGTACAGTGTCTCTCTGCTAATGGAAGGCGGTGGGGGGTGGGGGGTGGGGGGTGGGGGAGGATTGAATTCTACCAGCCTTATTCCATCCTGCATGTTGGGCAACGGCAGGGCTCTTGCCCAAACCTAGCGTGATTTATTAAGGCCCCCGGAATCCCTGGGTGAGACACGTTGTGCAGAAAGAATCTGATTACTCACACCTTCCTACTGCTGCCCTTTCTTCAGCACTTTTTCCAGCCCCCCTCTCTCTGGGGCACTGCACTCTTTCTTCCAGTTACTGTGAGTCCCGCTGGACACCTTCCCTTTACGGTCAGAAAGGCAGATGTGAGAAAAACTTCCCTTCTGTTTTTAAAGGCTGCTTCAAAATCCACCCTTGTGGTGGCTCTGGTGTTAGCATTTCATCTGGATAGAATTTTGGCCGCCCGGAATGGAAAGAGGGCCCAGGGCAGCCTTTTCTAACGCAGCTTTTGCTTTCTTTGAGAGTTTGTTTCTTCCCTTAGAAAATGTTTGAGGCCTGTGAAATGCTTGTATGCCTTGGGTGTCACTGGACAATAAGAACAGGGAAACACACACACACTCCCCACTGCCTTGTAGAAGTGTACAATATAAACCGACATTTATTTTGTTTAACTCTCAACGCCAATTGTGTAAGGAGAGATTTGCTGGAGGAAGATGTGGCTTGGAAAAGATAAATGTGGGTAGAAAATACAAAAAAAAAAAAAAAAAAAAAAGGCTCAATAATTTTCATGGAAGAGGAAGAGACGCTGGGGGAATCTGCCTCCCCTGTTTCTTCCCCCAGCTCCCAGGATGGGTAGAGGTGGTCCCAGTGCTGTGAGCCGTGGCCTGTGCAAGTTCAGGGCTGTCTACACGGAAGCCAGAGCCCAGCCCTCACTTTCCTAGTCCCTCTCATACAGCCGCCCATAGAGGGCTGCCGTCACCAGGCCCGAGGACAGTCCACTCTTCCTCAGAAAGTAGTGGTCATTCTCCCAGCCCAGCTGGTCAGGGGCTTCCAGGGTCATCCCTGAGGTCAGAAACAGAGGAAAGACATAGGAAGTACTGAAGTTACCCCACAGGTGGAACTCAAACAGCCCCGTGGCCTCTGTGACCTCCTGCCCACAGGCCTCAAAGCCGAGGCCCCCACACTTGACCAGGGCGCACACCTGAACGTAGTAAGTGCCGTGCACGGTGTGGAGGCCGTCGAAGACGCCGAGGGCGTACAGCTCTTCGGACACAGTGGGCCTCTGGTAAAGTAAGTGGCAGCAGAGGCCATTCGCACAGACTCGCAGGTAGCCCTCCTTGCCCCACACCGGGACCAGGGTGAAATTGTCATACATCATCTCAGCGTGAAAAGCGGGAGGGGCATTCATGTTCCATCTAGGGGCTCCATCACAATGGACTTCCTGAGAATCCTTCTCACAGTACGGATCGCCCGCCAAGAGTTTTAAAAACCTGCTATGGGGTGGGTCCATCTCCTCTGTGGCATTCTCTGTACCGAGACCCTGTGGATTTTTGGCTACCTGGGCAATGATAAGGTGACCTGTGAAGTTTTCCATGTCATGGTGCCAGACGGACTTCAGAGGCGTGTGTATGCCACTTCCAGTCATCCCCAGAGACGGCTGGTGGATGTTAGCAGCCAGCAAGTTGACACCGAAGGCTCTGGCGAAAGCACTCTGAATCTGAATAGCTGCCAAGAGCGGGAGCTGGTTCATCCAGGCGGCCGGAAACACGACGTGCTTCACCTCGGGGTCTCGGAGGAGTTCGATGGCCGGGCGGAAGAACAATATATCAAAGCAGGTAAAGATGCCAAACTTGCCAGCAAAGGGGGTATCGAAGATAATGTGGTCCACTTGGGGAGGGGTATCAAAAGCTGCCTCAAAGTAGAGGTTGTACTTGCGGTAGCGGTCTAAGAGGGTTCCGTTACTGCTGAACACGACGTTCGTGTTAAACTGGTATCTTCCATCCCGTGGGCACCCTGGGTCACTGCTATGACAAGGCTGCTTCGTCCCGAGGTTGGCCACCAGGAACATCCCTCCCTGGATGGCCATACAGCTCAGGCGCTGGAGGACCTGGAGGGGAAAATAAGGTATAAACGAATGTATAAGTAAATGGATTTTTAACATTCTGCCTTTGGCCATATAATTTTAAAATAGAAAAGTACCTGTATTGTGTCCATAATATATAAAGAGCTATCATAAATCAATAAAAAGCAGCCACTACTAAAATTGTACAAAGAATATGAAGACCTCAGAGAAGAACAAATACAAATCGCCAACACACGTCTGAGAAGGTGTTCAACCTTATTAGTACTAAGGAAATGCAAATTAAAATAATGAGGGTT
The DNA here is from genome assembly GCF_014108235.1 of Myotis myotis. NCBI lineage: Eukaryota > Metazoa > Chordata > Mammalia > Chiroptera > Vespertilionidae > Myotis > Myotis myotis. Next base: position 34,585,850 of record NW_023416317.1, on the reverse strand, counting down.
TTTTTTTTTACCTTCATAAGATTGGCAGAAATTCAAAAGATTATTCTGTCTTACATGGACCAAAAGGCGGGAAAACAGGCACTCATCCACTGTTACTGGGGATGTAAAGTGAAATAAAAATCTTTGAAACAAAACTGTGCCTATCTTTCTGCTGAGAAATTCCATTTCTAGGACTCTCACCTTTCAGAAAAACTTAGACATGTTTACAAAAATATGTGTACAAGGATATTCATTGAGACACTGTTTATAATAGCAACAGTTAAAAAAGAATAAGCATATAGCAGGTTAAAAAAAGGAAATCAATTATTAAATGCATAGAAAAGAACAGATAGAGTTGGATGCACATCAAATTGTTGATGGCAGTTTCTCGTGGAAGGAAAGTAGGATGAGGGTGTGGTGTAGTGAAGGCTGGCTTTCATTTCTTTCTTTATTTGCTCTAAAGCATATATTTGTGTATTTCTTGCATAACTGATAAACAGAACGATCCATAGATGAGTAAATGGCTCGTGATATCTGACATTCTTTAACAGGATGAATGTGTGGCACATGAAGTTTGGGGAGTTTGGGTTTCATTTTTTAGGATCCTAGGGTCTCCTTTCAGTCTCATTTCACATGTCTTGGCTCTTGGCCCCTGGCTTGGTTCATTTCTGGATGCCTTTGGCCGACTGAGAGGACGGCTGGGACACTCACACACCTCCGTGTCATTGAATCGGTGGGGCTCCAGGCATGGGTTCCACCTGACCAATGGGGGAGACGGCATGAAGTCCAAAAATGGGTAAATGGATGCTCTTGTAAAGTTGAATCCATGAATGCCATCTTCTGGAAACACTATAATCTGCACACCCTGTAAGTCAAAAACATCCAAGTATACAGTATGTTATCAGATCATGGGAAATACCACTTCATTCATTCATTCATTCATTCATTCATTCATTCATTCATTCATTCATTCATCTGACAGCCATCAAGCAATTGCTGTATCCCAGTCAGGACCCAGAGGTTACAAAGCGGTGGCTGAACTCTCATCAGGGATCTTAGTCTTGGGGGAGCTGTCTCACTTAGCCCAATTCTGAGGGAACAAAGACAAAGTCCTCTGGGAACAACCATGTACCTGGGCGCACGTCCAGGGAAGGAGGGTTGAAGGGAGCAGGGGTTTGACAAGCAAACAGTTAGGGGTTTGGAGTTCTTGGCGATGCAGTAGGAGATGGGGCCAACTACAGAAGGCCATAATTATTGGGCTCATTAACAGATGTGGTAGCTCCAGTCCAGGAGTTTTTAACCTTTGTTGTGCACTGAAATCAGATGGAGAGCTTCTGAAAAAGACTCCTGTGTGGGGGTGATGCTGGGGTCCACACTAAAGTCTGCTTAGATTGATTATGGATGGGGTCCTGGCAACAGTGTTTGTTCAAATGTTCCCAGGTGACTCTAACGTGCAGCCAAGGCTGCGACCCACTGGGCTGGTGGGTAAGAGTCAAGCGTGTTTATTTCAGCATAGAAACAAGGACTTGGTCTGACTTGCAACTCTCCAACTGGGCATCAGGAGGCTCCCTGTGGAATCCTGACCACACTACAAGCCTTTTCCCACAGCTGGAGACACCTGGGCTCCCTGTGATGCCTGTAGCAACCTACGAAACCCAAACCAGCTGGACAGCCCTCGGCTCAGTACCAGGGCCTCATGCTTCTGCTATCCTCCGCTTCCGTGGCTTCAAATGTCAAGCCCGGGATATTGCCCCAAAGTGAAAGGGGGAGGAAGGCAGAGGAGGCATGAATAATCAAAAATAATGGGCCACATGAGTCACTTATTTCTGGAATGCACTGAAAACTTTCTTTATACATTTTTTTTCTGGTTATAAAATCTTCAAAAGCTTAATGCTAGAAGAAAACTTGGAAGACAGAAAATATAAAGTAAGAATTCACAATCCTGTGACATAAAGATACTTATTGTTCATATGTTGGCTATTTTCATTCTCTCTGTGTGTCTAATTGAGATAAGTAAGAGTTTTCCATCTTGACTTTCTCACTACATAAAACATCAAGACTACAAAGAGACCTTAAAAATATCATTTGTAATGGCCACATTTAATTTAAGAGGACACCACGGTCTATTCTCTATTATTGAAAGGTTGAATTGTTACCAATTTTGGTGATAAAAAGAAAATAGTGATGACCATCTGCATACAGGGTGTTCAAAACACTTCATGAATAATGAGTGTTGTACACAAATCTTTGATTGGATCTCTGATTATTTCTTTTATTGGAACTTTGATTATAAGTGAAATTACTATGTCAAGGGTAGGAGAGGTTGTATGTTCTTAACATACATTGCCAAGTAGCTTTCCAGAAAAATTACACTAATGGACACTCCTGCAGCAGAGTATGAGATAAATGTAAGGGAACATTTTTGCAAACTTGGAAATAAAGCAAGAGGAAGAATATAAGCCTTTCCAAGATACACTAGGGCACTAATTCACCTCACTCAAAGACTATTTCTCCAGTGAATGTACCACTGTTTGACTTTGCTATTTAATAAAACATTACGCTAAAGGCCATAATTTTACTGCCCCACAGGACAGTGGCCAGTTTTGTATCTATTGACAAATTCATTTCCACATTCATCTGACTGACACACACTATTCTCGGTTAGACCAGCTTTATCATCTTACTGGTTCCTTACTAACTTAATGAGTTCAAGAAAAGCTTTGACACGTGTTCATTCTGTATTTATATGACTCATAGTTTTAACTTTTTGAAAATTATACTTGACTTCCTTTAGTAAAAACAAAGCTTTGAGAGTATTGGATGGTTTTTTAATGGAAAATGACATTGAAGTTATGTATAGATATTAGATTAATATTAAAATTGAGTTGGATGTCCTGAGTACACATCTGCCAGGAATGAGAAGCGGAACCAGACCTGAGCTGGGGCAGAATGTTGGGTCTGATGTATTACCAGTCCTCTGTAGGACCGTTTAGGACGTAGGTAACATTCCTGACAAGTGACTTGAGCAACTTTCTGGTAACTCAATGAGATCAAGAACTCCTGAGGAATTACGGTTGCCAACCCAGGAGACTGACCAGCCTAATATCTCTAAGCTGGACTCCTTTTCATCCCGACCTGTGGGACGGGAGCTCTGGGCCATGGAGGATGTTTCAGGAGAAACAGGATGTCAGGTTGGGAACAATAGAGAGGAGTGTCACCCATCAGAAGAAGCTGCACCAGGTCTCTAAGCTCCCTTCCAACATTAGGTGTGTGTGTGTGTGTGTGTGTGTGTGTGTGTGTGAGTTTGTGTGCTCGCGTGCCTTGTAGGCTAGAATTTTTCAACGTAGTCACAGAGTGCTGTCCAGGCAGTCCTGTCCACCCTGACCCGAGACAGGGATCGTCTGGGGCAGGACCTGTTGGCATGACTGGCCTGTCCCCTAAACTCACAGACACAGGGAGGTTCTTCTCACATGGAGGCGGAACAGGGCTTCCTCCAGCAGCTGGGCTTTCCACCCACCAACAGGGTTAAACCCCAAACTTCCCTTCGGTTATGGGTTTCCCATCAGGGCATTTTCTTATAGTAACATCTGGCACCGACATTTCCCTCTGCCCCACCCTTCCTGGCAGGCGCTGGCAGTGCGGGCCAAGCAGGAAGCCTCCACAAAGGCTGGCACCGAGCTCCCTTTGTGCTTCTGGGCTCAGTTCTGTCTGCACTGAGTTCTCAGGACTGTTCACGGTCTGGCCCTGAGACCAGAAATAAACCCCAAACCATCTGAAGGCAGCAAACAGCGGTTCTGTGGATGCCTCCTATGTCAGGGCAACTCAGAATGCCCCAGAAGGCAGGACACGTCACTGTGCCTGGTGGTTTTGATTTCCTGCACATCAGAATCCCCTGGGAAGCCTTAAAAATCCCAAGGCCCAGCCCGCCAGCCCATAGCCCATCCAACTCTGCAGGCGTGGGACCCAGGCACCCACACTTGTTTAAAACCGGCCGGGCAATTCCTCCACTCAGCCACATTCCAGGCCAGGGACCCAGCCCTGGCTCTGAGACTTGCAGTGAAAAGCATCGCCCAGGGATCTTGCTAACACGTAGGTCTGATTCAGCGGGTCTGGGACGGGGCCCACATTCTGCATGTCCCACAGGCTCGGAAGGGCTGCTGCCACTGCTGGTCCGTGGACCACTCTCTGAGCAGCCACACTCGCCTACTTTCTGCTTCAGTTCAGCTTCAGCCGCCTTTGCAGAGGGGCTGCAGGAACCCCTGACCCAGGGCTGAAGGGCAACTCCCCTGGTTCTGGGAGACAAGCTGAGGCTCTGCCCCGGGAGCACGCCTTGCCTTTTGGGCTGCAGTCATCACTTGCTGCTCATAGATGTCCAGGTTCTGGTTCATCAGCTCCAAGGCCTGCTTGCGGCTGGTGAGAGCTAGAGGGTTTGGACTCGAGATCAAATGGTGCTCGTACACCGCGGCCACGTACTGTTCAGTGTCGCCATCCTCTGCCACATCGCGCTCCCCGGTGTGGGCTCCCAGGGCCACCGCGTAACAGCCGCAGAGGAGCAGAGCGAGGGGACTGCAGGCTCCAGACATGATGGAGACCGTAAATCTGGAATGTAATGAGGCCCGGGGAAAACAGCTGAATAAAGAATCCTGCCAGGAACTTCGCTTTTGCAACTGTGATTTATTAATTCCCAGCAATTAACCTCACCCGCCGTGGCGCTGCCGCTCAAAGAGTTTGTTTCATGTTCCTAATAAAAGGGTATGTGTTTCTCTCCAAACACGTAGCTGTGTTTAAAATGGCTCGCTGTGTTAATGGTCTGGTTTTAGAACATTTCCAAAACAGACCCAGTGTTTGCGTCACTAATCTCTCCTCTGGCTGCACGTTTACGTTTTGTGCAACAATAATTATTCCGATTGTTTCACATGATTCCGTGACATATTCCACATCCCACAGCCTGCCCTTTATGCACACAAGCATACTACAGGTCAATCACCCGTGCCAGCTATGACTGTCGTGATTCTGATAACACAGCTTGGCTTTCCTAGTCGTAAAAACGGGGTGGATTAAAATTCTCCCTGCATTCCTTTGATTAGTAATGAATAGGAAAGGTAAGGCTCCCTTTACTCAGCATCACATTCTTTACCTGGTGCAGAGAAACTGCTGAATTCCACATGAATGCCAGGATGGACTCTGTTATGAATAGACTAGAGGCACGGGTCGGATCCTTCGGCCTGGCCGGTGATCAAGGCCTATTGGGGGGACCAGCCGGCAGGGGAAAGGGACCATGAGAGGTTGGCCTGCCGGTGGGATTGCGGGAGGTTGGCCAGCTGGCCCCCCAATCAGGGCCAATGCGGGGGCCAGCTGGCTGGGGGGAGGGGCCATGGGAGGCTAGCCAGCCGGCTTGGGGAGGGGGGAGGGCCACGGGAGGTTGGCTGTGGGAGCACACTGACCACCAGGGGGAAGCACATGCACTGAGCGTCTGTCCCCTGGTGGTCAGTGCACATCATAGCAACTGGTCAACCAGTCATAATGTTCACTTAGGCTTTTATATATATAGATAACAAGTCTCCCAACCACACCATGACTTTTTCCTCCTTGAACTTGATAATTGCCATTGCCCATCATCACTTCTCAGGCTCTGTCTCTATGACTCTAAAACTCTTGCTGGAAAGCATACTCATTTGGAAAGAAAAACCTTTTGTAGTGACAAAAATGCAATTTTCTAGAAAATAAACTAGAATTTTCTAGAAAGTGAACTCAGCTTTGTAGTTCCTACCATAAGATATTAAAAGTAAATTATGAATTATCTCATTTACAATAACACTTCTGTGTACCTTTTTCCCCCCCAAAAAAGGAAATTTTATCCCCCCCTTTATATTGATTTTATTGGGGTGACACTGGTTAACAAAATTATACAGGTTTCAGGTGCACAATTCCACAACACATCATCTGTACACTGTATTGTATGTTCACCACCCTAAGTAAGGTCTCCGTCCATCACCATTTATCCTCCCTCCCTTCCCCCAAATCCCTCTCCCTCCCCCCAATCAACACACTGTCCATTATGTGTTATTAAGTGTTTTAGCATGTAGAGTCCAATTCTGCCTTGAAAATCAGCCTGGCCTCAGCTGGAGCCCCTCCCCCGGGGCACGATTCACCCAGTGGTGTGCCAAGGCCCAGCCACATGCTCTGTGGAGATGTGCTGGGGCTGACCAACTGCCCAGGAATCCGGATTAAACACCAAGAAAACAAAGACAAATCGAGGAATCATATTGCTGCTCTTTCAAAATAAAATGATGCCCTGCCCAAGTTTGACTCATAATGCCTGTGTTTGCATTTCAAAACCAAATTCTCCAGGCTGCAAATTTCTTTTTTTTCTTCTTCTTAAACGTTCCAGAATCAAAAGTAACCATAATTATTTTCAGCAACAGAACAAGGACTAGGGATGCTCAATTATCCTCAGAAAATCAAATACTTCTCCAAATAAGGCATTCTGCCCCCAACCCTGCCCCCTCTCACACTGTTGCTTCTTTCCCCAGGGAATAAATGTACCATCCAAATACCAAACCCCAGGACTTGTTGCCATTCATCTGGGACACTGTCCACAATGTTTTAAGATTAGAACAAGGGGCCTTTGAGTGAGCAGTCACGGGATTTTGAGTAGAAACAAAAGTATAATTGAAAAGCTTTCTTATCTAAATTTTGCCTCTGAAGACCAGCAAAGAATAATTTTTAAAGTCTCACAATCTATTTTCCATTCCATCTCTGCTTTCATAATGATAACGGGGAGTGGTTTGGGGGGAAAACTTGCATTTTCAAAGTCATAGTCACAATATTTCTAAGGTATAAGGCTATGGCCTCACTAAGAAGTGGGGAAACTGAGGCTGGCGTGTGTGTGTGAGAAGGCATTCGAACCAGTGCCTGGTGGAGGCAGGTCAGGAGTCCCTGGGGCCAAGAGTGGCGCTCACAGCAGCCCCCTTTCTCAACTAAGAGCTGTTACCGCAGGTCTGGGAACACGGAACATTTGTTGAAGTCTCACAGTCTTGGAAGCCAGCAAAACAAGGAAACTGTGGAAACAGCAAGATATCACATTACTCTCTAGCTTGAGAAAATAAAATCTAGCTTATTTGCAAAAGGAGCCAGGCAGGAGAGCAGTAAGTGGCACTTATTTGTGCGTGAACAGAGGTGGGTGATAATAAGGGGTTATGCAGATTCAACCAGGTATTCATGCTTGAAAGAAGCAAGCTTAATGAGGTAGGCAAGAATGAGTAATTACAATAAAAATAGGAATAACGGTTTGCCTTTCTGAAGAGTGGGGAAATAGCCAATTGCTGCCATTTTAACCAAATTTGCAAATGCTCGTTTTCCCTCTTTATTTGACCATACAGGACTGTCTCAGGAAAAACCAAACAAGGTCGAGGCAGGGACTCCTCTGAAGGGCACAGCAGGTGGGACTGGAATGGACAGTTTCCAGTGGTTGCCAGATGCTGGCTCATGACGCCTGCACAGTGGGCTGGGGATGTGGGGGCTTCCTGGGAACAAGGGGGCTCTGGAAAGTCATGAGGTTCTTGGAGAGCCAGCAACCGATCCACCTTTAGGGCTGGCCAGGACCCGGACCATAAACAAGATGGTCGCTAGAAGTATGTGCTTGTCTATACAGGTAGCTGTGCTCCCCTTGCATTGGAGGGCACTTGACAGATGAGACTGAACTTCAGGAAGGGCCCAGCATGAAGGTACCATTGAGGTGACCGGTGCTTCCATGCCCTGCTTGACATGCTCTGGGATGGGGGCATCGGCCTGTGAGATGCCCTGAGTCCCACTGCTAGGAAACAGCAGAGCCAGGAGGGCTCATGTCCGACATCCATGGGGCACCCGACTGTGTGCCAGATACAGATGCAGGTGTCAGGGATACAGCAGTGAATAGGCCCAGCCTTTCCTCGTGAAGCGCCTGCTCTGGATGTATGGAAGGACGAACAACCACAATCAAATAAGTATCTAGTGGGCCAGATGACCAATGCAGAAGGCAAATAGAGACAGTGAAGGGGGAGGAAGGACCTGGCTTGAATGAGGAACGGTTTTAATCGGTGCGGTCAGGGAAGGCCTCAATGAGAAGGTGATGTCTGAAGAAGGTGAGAGGGGAGGCCATTTGGATGCCTGGGGAAGAGTGTCCCACTTGGAGCAAATGGCTCAGTCAACCCATGTGTAATCTTTCTGGGGAGGTTCAAGAAACTGCAAGGAGAACAGTTGGCTGGAGCCCAGGGACCAGGGGAAGGCAGGAGAAAATGAAGTCAGAGGGAGAAATAACAGGGGACCCCTCCCTGGCCTCCACACACCTCCCTGCAGCTGCCACTGCCCTCTTTGTTCTCATCTCAGTAGAAGGACAGGTGAGATCCAGTTAAAGCCTGAGTCAGTCATGACGCTCCTCTGCTCAGAATTTCGCAGGCCTCCCCCCGTGCCAAGAGGAAAGATGGGGCAGACAGAAAATCCCTGATGGGTGGGAAGAGATCTTCTGGAGTGCCATCTTTAGCAAGCATCCTGATCTTTCAACTGCCCTACAGAGGCCTGTTTCTCATTTCAGAATGGAAAGTATTTCCCCAATACTAATCCTAACCAGGAAGGTTTCTGTGATCTAGAAGGAAAAAAAACAAAAAGCAAAGTCTAAATCACATGGAAATCTATTTTTCAGAAATTTGGTAACATGTCAATTACCAGATATTTTTACACCCAAGAAGCTTCTTTCCACCTTAAGTGACTCATCCTGATAATTAGCTGTTTCCTTCCTAGCCACTCTAGTACAATAGTGCCTTTTGCAATAAAATGAGAAAATTATTATTAAGGTATTCTTAATAAGATAATTTCAGAGGCAGGGATATATATTTAAAGATTATATATAGACCTATTGATCCTGTTAACAAAAGAACTTGTCACTCTACTTGTCGGGGAGAGTAACGATCCCTCCTTGGGAAAGGAGGCAGGAAAAGTCGGCAGAGGAAATGTCACATCCTCTGGGACAAGGCCTGAGTAAGTCATTAGTAATCAGCTGGGTGTATGTTTCCATGTCTGTCAGACAGGAAGCCAAGAAAAACACTGTTCTACACCTATTCTCATGAATTTTGTGATTTCCATGTTCAAGTCCTTTTACATAAGGAGGAGAAATAATATCCATCCCCTTCAAATTTACATAATGAATTGAAAGAAATCCCAAAAGAGATCTTCCATTTCCTAGAAAGCCTCTTGTTTTCTTCTTCTCCCTGCTGGCAGTGTCAGACATGAACTCATCCACTGCCGGAAGCCGGTCCATCCTTGCTGCTTGACAGTCGCTGCAGGGAAGAAACATCTGCACAGCATATGTTTCAAGGGACCTGCATATATGGCTTACTGTTCTTAATATGTTTGCTCCCCTACTTATCCCCAAGGTCACCTCTCCGAGAAAGGTTGTTTCCCCAGGTGGGGATTTTTCCCTGGAGTTAGGGATTAACAGTACTAAGGAAGGGAATAAATCAGTAAAACTCCTTAACTAAGTGCCAGGCGGGTAGTTAATCACTTTAACTATGAACAATCACACTTAAACTACATAATCTTTACTCAGGATAATCTCCTTCAGTTACTTCCTTGTAGTTTAACAGAACAATAGAGTAGTGACCTTGGAATGGAGATAACAAATGCCCTAACCTTTGGAATAGAATGGATAGGATTAAAATCAACTGGTATAAATACAGATGTAACAGGAGAATAAAGACAGAACCTGGCTGGAGAACCTAAAGAGAGAACCTGGCTATGCTGATCAACTGAACGCTGTCTCCATGTCATTCCTTCTTCACCGACTCCATCCACACCTTTGGGAACCCCCGAACCTGCTGGGGCAGGACCCCAACAATCCATGACTGTCCTCTAGAACAAGAAGTCCCACAATGGTTCTTGCTTTAAGAGCTTTGTGCAAACCCACCCACCACCAAGATTCTTTTTTTTATTTTTTAATTTAAGCAGCAGAGACTCTCCTTGCCACTGTTGGTATGCAAGTCCCATATCAAGCCTGCATTTTTAAAAATATATTTTATTGACCTTATACAGAGAGAAAGGGAGAGGGATAGAGAGTTAGAAACATCGATGAGAGAGAAACATCGATCAGCTGCCTCCTGCACACCCCCTACTGGGGATGTGCCCACAACCAAGGTACATGCATGCCCCATGACCAGAATTGAACCTGGGACCTTTCATTTTATTTATTTTTTACAGAGAGGAAGGGAGAGGGATAGAGAGTTAGCAACATCGATGAGAGAGAAACATCGATCAGCTGCCTCCTGCACACTCCCTACTGGGGATGTGCCCGCAACCAAGGTACATGCCCTTGACCGGAATCGAACCTGGTAGCCTTGAGTCCACAGGCTGACGCTCTATCCACTGAGCCAAACCGTTTAGGGCGAACCTGGGACTTTTTAGTCCGCAGGCCGACGCTCTATCCACTGAACCAAACCGGTTAGGGCACCACCAAGACTCTTGATGTCTTAGTGGGATATGTCAAGTGTGAGTGGCAACTGATGATGAGGTTAAAGTTCTAAGGCTGAACTCACAAGAAACAGTGAACAAGTTACCAAGCCTCTCAGTTAAACTGGTAACTTGTGATTTCACCTTTTTAAAAATTCCAGCTATTTATTTATCTTGGAGAAAAAAGAGTGATATGCAGAAGTATAACTTTGGACCGGGCCTTTGTCTTCAGGCCTGTTTCTGCTCTGTGTCTCAGAGCACTAAATGAGCAATCAAGGGATCATGACTCTTGAACTTAAACATGTCATCCTTCTTTTCTCAAATGGGAAATTATCTTCATAACTTAAGTCAAACAAAACCTTTCCCTGAAATGCCCAGGTGTTAAATGTAAGAAGGCTCTTTTTCATTTTGTGCAGACAGAAAAAAAAAAAAAACCCCAGCTGAGACGGATTCTATAGGTTTGCTGCTGCCACCCCGTGGACAAACTGAGTGTCATTAATCCAAGAACCACAATAGCAGAGGGATTCTTAAACAATAAATGGATGGCTTTTCCCCTCCTTTCTAATACGTCAGCTATCTCTTTTATAGTGAAAACAAACAAACAAACAAAACAAACAGAAAACATTTGACTTTCAAAGATTCACATCTCATAAAAGCTGTTTTCTATTTGCCACATTCCCAGGACCTATTGTATAAATTTGTTGTGATTTCTTTTCTTATAGTCATGCACCCCAAGGATGTGGCTAGAGTACAAGGAGATGCAACCCCCAACACTGTTACAGACAGCATGTGCATGGGGAAACTTGGCTAAGTTAAGGGAGCTAGAGGGACAAAATTCTGTATTGATGCCACATTGCATTTTGTATGTTACATGTTATTGTCTTTAAGCCATTTTGACATCTCATTTTATCTTCCTGCCACATAAAGCAGTGAAAGCAGATGGTAAAATCCTATCTTTATGGTGAGAGAATGCTCCAGGACGGATTAGTGGTGAGAACAGACGAGACAGACTCCTGGTGCAACCCTCCTAGCACATGTTGAAGAACGGGGGTCATTTATCAGTCTAACCTACAAAGACCACCATGGAGTCTTCAACGCAGCTGGCAGAATTACAGAAATTCAAAGTGGCACTCCTAGGGGAAATTCCAGGTGGTCAAACCAGCGCAGGGCTTCTCAAATGTAGGCTTGACACTGGGTCCCCTGGAGGGCGTGAACATCAGGTCCCTGGATTCTCATGCCCAGACATTATGATTCAGCAGGTCTGGGGTAGGGCCTGGGAAGATGCATTTTCTAACACATTCCCAGGTGAGGCTGATGCTGATGCTCCTGGCCTCAGGTCACACTTGGAGGACCACTGGGCTGGAGGATAAAGGCATGCAGAACCTACATTCTGACTCCTATCTTTCCCTTACATCAAAGAAAACCCTGCATCTAAACCATCACCTTTATTTCCCACATGCCTCTCCACTAGGGTTGATACAATGTGGGCAGATTTCAGTGTTTCCACCATCTCTAGTGAAAATGAGCAGCAAAGTATTTATACTAGGGAGGAGAAATCCCCCACCTCACTCCCAAATTTGATCCAGGTCAGTTAAAGGACGCAGAGCTTATCTCTGCCTTGACAGGAATGTCTCTGTAGAACCGCTTGTTACACCAGTAACATCGGTTTAAATAAAGTTCCTGATTTAAAAAAAATAAAACAGGAGTAGCTGGTAGATAGTCTATTAGGACCTTTCCTTCCTACTGTCCTTAAAGAATCAAGCCATGAGGAGTTCTACAGCTGCAAGAAAATTATTCTTCCATCAAGCAGTTGAGCCCAGGAAAGGACAGCCTCAGATGAGGCCGTCTCCATATATTTTTTTTTTTATCTCATCTTTTGTTTCTTCTTTGACCCAGTCATTTTTAGTAGTATGTTATTTAATCTCCACGTATTTGTGGGTTTAATTACTTCCTTTTTAGAGTTGATTTCTAGTTTCAAGGCTTTGTGGACAGAGAATATGCTTGGTATAATTTCAATCTTCTTGAATTTGTTGATGCTAGTTTTGTGACCCAACTACGTGCACTGGAGAAGACTGTATAATCTTATATTCTGGGATGAAAGGTTCTGTAAATGTCAATTATGTCCATTTGATCTAGAGTTTCATTTAAGGCTGATAGTGCTTTATTGATTTTCTGTTTTGTTGGTATGTCTAAAGCTATCAATGGAGTATTAAGGTCTCCAACTATGATTGTGTTTTGATCTGTTTCTCTGTTTAGTTCTGTGAGTAGTTGTTTTATATATTTCAGTGCTCCCTACTTGGGTGCATATATATTAAAAAGCATTATGTTTTCTTTCTTTTTTTTTTTTAAAGTAAGTCTTTATTGTTCAGATTATTACAGTTGTTCCTCTTTTTTCTCCCCATAGCTCCCCTCCACCCGGTTCCCACCCCACCCCATCACCTTACCCCTCTCAATTGTCCTTGTCCATAGGTGTTTGATTTTTGTCCAGTCTCTTCCCGCACCCCCCCACACCCCTTCCCCCGAGAATTGTCAGTCCACTCCCTTTCTATGCCCCTGATTCTATTATATTCACCAGTTTATGCTGTTCATCAGATTTTTTATTCATTTGATTTTTAGATTCACTTGTTGATAGATATGTATTTGTTGTCACTTTGTTGTTCATAATTTTTATCTTTACCTTTTTCTTCTTCTTCCTCGTCTTAAAGAATACCCTTCAGCATTTCATATACTATTGGTTTTGTGGTGATGAACTCCTTTAGCTTGTTCTTATCTGTGAAGCTCTTTATCTGACCTTCAATTCTGAATGATAGCTTTGCTGGGTAATCTTGGTTGTAGGTTCTTGCTCTTCATCACTTTGAATATTTCTGGCCTGCATAGGTTCTGTTGAGAAATCAGCAGACAGTCGTATGGGTACTCCCTTATAGGTAACTGTTTTTCTCTTGCTGCTTTTAATATTCTCTCTTTGTCTTTAGCCCTTGGCATTTTAATTATGATGTGTCTTGGTGTGGTCCTCTTTGGATTCCTTTTGTTTGGGGTTCTCTGCGCTTCCTGGACTTGTAAGTCTATTTCTTTCACCAGGTAGGGGAAGTTTTCTGTCATTATTTCTTCAAATAGGTTTTCAATATCTTGCTCTCTCTCTTCTTCTGGCACTCCCATAATTCGGATGTTGGTACACTTGAAGTTGTCCAGAGGCTCCTTACACTATCTTCATATTTTTGGATTTTTTTTCTTTTTTCTTTTCTGGTTGGGTGTTTTTTGCTTCTTTGCATTTCAAATCTTTGATTTGATTCTTGGGATCCTCTAGTCTGCTGTTGGATCTCTGTATATTATTCTTTATTTCAGTCAGTGTATGCTTAATTTCTAATTGGTCCTTTTTCATATCCTTGAGGGTTCACTAAATTTCTTGGAGGTTTCTAGAAGATTCTTGAGTAACCTTATAACCGTGGTTTGAACTCTATATCCAGTAGTTTGCTTTCCTCCATTTCTTTCATTTATGACATGTTTCTTTATCTCTGCATTTTGGCTGCTTCCCTGTGTTGATAGAGTGGCTTTCTGTGCTAGGTGTCCTATAGGGCCCAATGGCTCAGCCTCCCCAGTCACCTGAGGTGGACGCTCTTGGTGCACCCCTTTGTGGGCTGTGTGCACAGTCTTGTTGTATTTAAGCCTTGATTGCTGTTGGTATCACTGGGCGGAATTGACCTCAAGACCAATTGGCTGTGAGGACCAGTTGTGTCTACAATGGGAGAACTGCTGTGCTGGAGACACCCTTATGGGGCAGGACTTGTTTCAGTGAGTCTTTGATGCTCACTGATTCTGCTCCCTGGGTGTGTCTCTTAAGAATCTGAGGAGTTCTAATCTGGTGTGGTCTCACTTTGACCACTGGGTACACTGGCTCTTGGATCTCCAAGGAGGTGCAAAGTCAGCCACTGCCTGAAGCCACCCAGCAGGAGCTACAGAGAGATCTGCAGATTCTTCCCTCTGGCACCTGGGACCTGGGCTTCCCTCACAGCCCTGGCTTCCTCTGCTAGGTTGTCCAGAAGGATGTCCGGTCTAATTAGCATATTACGCTTTTATTATAGATTTTATTATATTATTTATTATATTATATTTATGTTTATATTTCATACAACATATTTCCTAATGTGCCATTTTTAATGTTGGTTTTAAAAATAGTGTTCTACATAAATTTCCTGTTTTCTTATTTTTCCTCCTTTTTGTGTGCATTTAAGATATTTCATTTCAGTTTTCTCTCCTATTACAGCCATTCTATAATGTATCACAAAATCTCTAGTTCATTTCATTTGATAGGCAAACACTTCATGTTTTTTACAGCTGCATAGTATTCCATTGTGTAAATGTACCACAGCTTAAAAAAATTGTTTTTCTTGATTTCGGAGAGTAAGGAAGAGGGAGAGAGAAACATCAATGATGAGAGAGAATCATTCATCAGCTGCCTCTTGCACTCCCCCTATTAGGGATCGAACCCAAAACCCGGGCATGTGCCGCTCAGCCACTCAGCCACACCAGCTGGGCCAAACATATCACATTTAATAAAATGTTTGTGAGACTACTTTTCACAGTTTAAGCTAGTATTATGCTTTCAAATAATCACGAGGACTTTTAGTGTCCTTCATTCACTGAAAATAAGACATACCATCATAATTTGGGGGCCTGAGGAGTTACCACCTGTAGAGCTCCCTGCTTTAAGTCTTTAGAGAATATATTTTCTCCAGGTGATAGAGTAGGCAGTTAGATAGGCATGAGCAGAGCAGGAACAATAGGCCAGGTATGGAATGCCATGAAAGCCAAAAGTCCTGGGAGCCTAGCAATGGGCAAAACTGGGAAAATAAGTATTATAGTCTAGTACCTTACCCACAGAGTGACTTCTCCTCCCCTAGAATGTTGCGAGTCATGTAGTTTAGACACCCTTGGAGAAAGAACAAAGAGCTGGAGAATAGTCTTATAGACGTCCATACAAGCCCGTGCACCACCACTCCCTTACACATTAAGTACTCAGGATAATGAGGTTCTGGTCAGCATCAAATAACCTTAGGAATAAAGCCTCTGGTCTGTTGACCACAGAGACAGAGTTTTGATCAAACTAGAGATAACAACTGGGCCTCAGTTGTATTTCAGCTCCAGGCCCAGAGAAACAGCAAGGCCAGGTAAGGTGATGCCACTGCTGATATCAGGACCAGTTGTGATGACTAATAACCTGCCTTGGTACTGACCAATCAGAGACCATGACCCTGAAAGGACACGCCTGGAAAATTGATGAATATTCTATTGAGATCATCCCTTGAGGCCTCCCCTGAAATTCCTGCCTTTAGAAAACAGATAAAAACCCTTAAGGCAAGGGGCTGAGGGTGCACTCTTCTCTCTCTCTCTCTTTCTCAAACGCTCTTCACTCTCACCCCTTTCTTCCCTCAGGCATGTACCTTTGCTTTCTTTTTCCTAAACTCCAAAGGCCCTTCTTTTGCCTCTGAAACTTATTTCCTGAGTCCATGCAGCCCAACTGGTTCACTTCTTCTACCTCTGTGACTTTCTAAATAAACTTGCATTAGAGTTCTTGGCTCTAAATGCTTTCTTAGCTGAATTCAAGGATAGAGGCTCACTCTGCCATTAACACAGGCACGATATTTTCAGTTCTTACGAAATTGCCTGGTTGCTTGGATATCCCTTCACCCAGATGGGAGAAAATCACCAAATAACTCTTTCATAATCTCAGTTCCAGAACCCACAAATAGAATAATCGATATGAAAATTCTGATGACTGGTTCTGCTCTTTGGAGAGCGTGTTGGCATTATGTTAGCCTTTAAAAAAAATTTAAACCTATTTCTCTTTTGACCTTTTTCCATCAATAAAGAAATTAATAAACAAAACAAAACAAATAAAAGCTCAATAAAATACCCAACAAAAGAAAATTATCTGTGAAGTAATAAAGAATGTAGCTAATCCTTACAAAGTCTGCACAAATGGCCTTGGACAAATTACAAAATAATTCTGAAATGTTGTCATTATAATTAGATTGAAAGGAGTTGCTCCCAGTGCCTGCTACTCCTGCAGGTAAGTACTCTCCTCATTCTGCTGAATCATCAGGCCCAAGGGAACAGTGGAACTTTGCCCTGAATTGAAAGGTATAAAGGTGAAAGCAAATTTCAACAGTCTCACTGACCTTTCCCTGTGCTAAAGGGCAGAATCCTTTTGCAAAACCAGTTAATCTAAAATCAGGGGATTTATTCCAACTCACGGTTGGAGTGATTCTATCAATAATTCTTTTGACACACAGGATCCCGTGAACTAATTACCATCTACACAGTCTGTGCTGTTAATGCCAAACCAGTCTTGAATTAACCAATAGTCCAAATTAATCAATAGTATTATTTTGGTAACAGGCAATCATACATTTATTTTATTTTTCCTTTATTTTAGAGAGAAAAGAAGGGAAAGGGGGAAAGAGAGAAACATAGATGTGAGAGAGAAACATTGATCGGTTGCCTCCCATATCTACCCCAACCAGGGATCAAAACCACAGCCTGGGTATGTGCCCTGACTGGGAATTGAACCCTCAACCCTTCAGTGCACAGGATGACATTCCAACCAATTGAGCCACACTGGCCAGGGCAGGCAATCATACATTTACTTATTATCTCATTTCTCCAGCATGAGTACAGAGCTAGTGTTCTCAAGTTGGGATGTAAATCAAAATAAGAGAGCAGTTTTAAAACACTCCACATCCTCAAGTATTTTTGAGATCCACTCTTTGTGACTGAAGACTATTGCTGAGCAAATGGCCTAATGACCCTGAGCCCACAGCCTAAGAAATCGCACATTGCAAGCATCTTTTTTCATTCCACAATGTGTTTTAAAAGGTTATCAGATGCAGGGGCTGGTTGTAAATAGGGAATGAATCTAAGAATTATGAAAACCCACATATACTGACTTTGGAACGACAAGAGTGGAGAGAGCAGACAAGAGTGGAGAGAGAAACGCGGGTTTGAGAAAACAATGGTCAAAAGTAACCAGATTGGGGCCCAAGGGAATAGAGCACAAGACTGGGAGTCTGAAGCATGGTCTGGGTCCAATGGCTCTGGGCAAGTTACTTTACCTCCTGCTTTTTAACACTGTCTCATCTACAATACTGGGGTAAAGGGTGCTCGTCCGTCTACTTACGGATTTAATGAAAGTCTGTTACGATGCTTCACAGATTGCAGCCACAAAATTATGAAAGAAAGCATATATGTTAATAACGCAGGTAAATAACCTAGAACAGCCCTAACCGGTTTGGCTTAGTGGAGAGAGCGTTGGCCTGCGGACTGAAGAGTCCCAGGTTTGATTCCCGTCAAGGGCATGTACCTTGGTTGCGGGCACATCCCCAGTAGGGGGTGTGCAGGAGGCAGCTGATCGATGTTTCTCTCTCATCGCTGTTTCTAACTCTCTATCCCTCTCCCTTCCTCTCTGTAAAAAAAAAAATAAAAAAAAATTCAATAAAATATATTAAAAAACAAAACAAAAACCTAGAACACAGGGGATGAGAAAGCAGGACTACAAGACCCAGCAACCACTTTGCCTAACCCTAGAACCTGCCCTGGTCCCAGCAGCCTTTGCGGCGGGGGCGGGGCCAGGAGCGCGCGCCGCGCCACGCCCCCTCCTCCGTCCTCCTTCGCCGGGACTACGCG
Organism: Myotis myotis; assembly: GCF_014108235.1. Classification (NCBI taxonomy): domain Eukaryota; kingdom Metazoa; phylum Chordata; class Mammalia; order Chiroptera; family Vespertilionidae; genus Myotis; species Myotis myotis. The sequence goes on along the minus strand of NW_023416317.1, from coordinate 34,567,712 downwards.
GGCCCGAAATGGCTCGGGAGCACCGGTCCTTGTGGGGAGGCCTCCGATTTCCGGTCTCTTACCTGCTCGGCACAGGCCGTAGCCTCCCGATAGCCCTGCCTTCCAACAGCGACCCCGCGAATGGAGGGACGTGCAGAAGGTCCCAGTCGGAGAGAGCATGGAGTAATACTCACGCTTCCCCCAGAGCGCTAACTTCGGCCCCGCCTCTTCCGCCCGGCTATTTAACGCTGCGGGTTGTCCTCCTCCTGTCAGTCAGAGGAGGTGCAGGCCGCTCCTGGTCCGCTTGCCGCCGACTGGGGGACTGTGTTGAACTTTGAGGTGGAAGATGTCGGAAAGTAACTTCGGCGACGCAAGCGAGGAACAGGTGTCTGGCGCTGCAGTCCTCGCCCGGGCCCTGAAAGCGCAAGTACGAGGGACCACCCTGAGGGGACGGGCTCCTACGGGAGCCGGCGAGGGCCGAGCTGTGTTGGGAGCCGGTATTGCCGCGGGGGCGGGGGGCGTAATTGGGAAGGAGGGAGGGAGGTCCGGAGGGAACCGTGTGGCGAGGGTCCGTGCATTTACCCCCCCCCCCCCGTTCTTGCCCCCACCCCCAGGATGTGAAGTACATGTTTGGCATCGTGGGCATCCCAGTGACCGAAATCGCCATCGCCGCCCAGCAGCTGGGCATCAGATACGTGGGGATGAGGAATGAGCAGGCGGTAAGTGCGGACGCTGGGAGCCCGGGGCACAGGGTTAATGATTAATAATAAAGGCAAATACTCGTGGCCGACCCTCGGTGCTTACGGCGATTCCAGCACGTGACCCGTGTCAATCACAACCATTTCACGGGGCAGGAACTCAGAGTCCGAGTTGACAGGTAAGAACAGTGAGGAAGACGCGGAGAGGTTAAGTAATGGGCCCGAGATGACAGCTGTTACCGCGGAGTCGGGATTTGAACCCAGGAATCCTGGGTCTGGATTCCTTGCTCTTAAGTACGGGCGCGCGCGTACAGTACGATTGAAACTTCGTGGCCCATGCGCAGAAGTCGGTATTTTGTGGAAGAGCCACACTCAAGGGGCCAAAGAGCCGCATGTGGCTCGCAAGTCGCACCCTGCACTGCAAGATGACACATCGCAGATGGCCCAGCATGATTAGAACTCAGGTGTCCTAAATCCCAGGCCAGTGCGTGTTCACCGCATCACGCCGCCACCGTTCTTAGAGGCTTATTTGGAAGCATGAGAAAAGAAGCTAGGACGTTTTGTCAGTCCAGTCCCAGTTCTTCCTCTGCCAGCTCAGCTTCACCCCTTCTCTCAGAAATGCTGGTTTCCAGATCAAGAATCTACTTCTGAGATGGGTGAGGGCATGGACACATAATGGGGGGCGGGGGTAAGGACACATATGTAATACCTTAATCAATAAAGAAATTTAAAAAAGAATCTACTTCTGCAACATCAGTCACCTAAAGCTAACTAGTCCTGCTTTCCACTCCCACTGCTGCCCTCTAACTCAGGCGCTTGCCACCTCTTTCCCAGACAGCAACCTTGATCTCCTTAAGTGGGGCCCTTCCTCTGCCCTCGGATTTGAGTTCCTGCAAAGCAGGAATCGTGGTTCATTTCTTTGTCCCCATAGTACCTGGCTTGGTTAGGGCTTTGGCATGGTGTGGCTGCTTAGTACATTTTTATTCATTGAATGACATTCCTTATCTATAAGACTTGAGAATTGTGGTGTGATTTTAAATCGTAAAACGAATAGGTCTTGAGTTTGTGTTGCTTCTACCTTCTACTTTCCTTAGTTGGAATAACATTCTATTTTTTCATCTGTGCGAGAAGATGGAGCTAATGACCTATTAATAGGACTTATATTTTACTGTTTTTCCTAGTGGAGGGATGTCTAGTTTCTTTACACAGCACATATTTATTGAGTGTGTACTGTATACCAAGTGCTGTGTTACTTACCCTTGGGAGATATAATGAAGCACTGAAGTTTAGTCTTGATCTTCAAGTTGATCACAGTCTGGGAAGGTGAGAGCAAGACAGCAAGACACACTGAAACATTTATCTAGTATAGTAACTTAGAATAGATATATGTATAATGGACAGAACACATAGAGACCAGCTCTCTGAGTAGGACAGAGAAGATTACCTGTGGAAGCAATGTTTGTTCATACTGGTCCATCAAGATAGCTTAAAGGCGTGATGGCCTGTAAGCCTGGATATGGAGACTCGGGGGAGGCTGTAGAGAGTCTCTAGTTGGAAAAGGAGTGTGGGATTTTTTCAGTAGGCACTCATAGGTGAGACTGTAAAGATTTTTACAAATAGGTGGATAACATAGTTAGATTTGTACTTTAGAAAGGTAATTTTGTGGCAGTGTAGAGTATGTATCAGAAAGGCAGCTTGAGCCCAGCTGGTGTGGGTCAGTGGTTGAGCGTCAGCCTATGAACCAGGAGATCACAGTTCGATTCCAGTGAGAGCACATGCCCAAGTTATGGGCTTGATCCCCGGTGGGGGACGTGCAGGAGGCAGCCAATCAATGATTCTCTCACATCATTGATGTTTCTCCCTCTCCCTCTCCCACTCTCCTTCTCTCTGTGCTTTGAAGTCAATAAAAAGAAAAAAAAAGAAAGGCAGATTCAAGCTTTATTAGTCCCCATAAGCTTAGTTGCAGGCCTCCTTAGGTCCCAGGTACTTTCTTGGACACTGGATATGGAGATGGACAGTTCCTGTCCTTGAAGGGCTTATAACCTAGCTGTGGAGATAGACACAAATAAGCCGTTTTATAATAATGTGGTAAGTACTGTGATTGAGATATACCCAGGGTGCTGTGGAAGTCCATGAAACGATACCCTGCTCATCCTAAGATTTCCGAGGTTTCCTGGAAGAGAGGAGGCCAAGCTGTCGTGAAGGATGAATGGACATTAACCAGCTAGGAAGGGGAGGACTGGCTCTTCTGGGGGTGATTCCTAGGTTTGGGCTTGCTTGACTGACTAGGTGGATCATCGTGCCACTGACTCAGATGCAGAATACAGAGGGAAGAGCCAATTTGAAGAGAAAAGGTAATGAGTCCCAATTTGGACATAATGAGTTTGAGATGTCTGTAGGACATTCCCAATGCATGTGCCCCTCAGTCAACCTGACTTTTTGCAGCAAAGGAAGACTTAACTAGAGAATGTGAGAACAAAAATAAAAATTACTAGGATCACGAATGAAAAAGGAGACATCACTGTGGACCAATGTGTTGAAGAAGAAATCACAATGGAAATTTTGAATTGAATGATAATGAAAAAATGCCATTGCCAGCCCAGCCAGTGCACCAAGAAGTCACCAGTTCAATTTCTGGTCAAGGCAGATGCCTGGGTTGCAGGCTACATCCCCTGCAGGCAGCCAATCCATGATGCTCTCTCATAGATGTTTCTTTCTTTCCCTTCCTCTCTCTATAAAATCAATAAAAATATATATTAAAAATGTGATACCAAACTTGTGGTAGCTAAAGCAGTTCTTAGAGGAAATAGTTTCAAATGAATCTATTAGTAAAGTAAATCAAAAACCAATGCTGTAAGTTTACATTTTAAGAAGCTAGAAAAAGAAAACCAAATTAAATCCCAAATTAAAGGAGTAAAATAATAAATAAAAGAGCAAAAATAAATGAAATAGAAAACAAATGAACAACAAAAATAATCAGTGAAGTCAAAAATTGGTTCTTTGAAAAGATTAATAAATTTGATAAATCCCTAGGAAGACTGATGAAGAATAAAAGAGAAAGAAACACAAATTACTGATATTAGGAATAAAAAAGGGCACATTTCTATTGATTCTGAAGATATTTAAGCAATTGTAAGAGGATATATTTTTTATTACCTAGGAGTTTTATTTTATACTTACTAAAATCTATTTAGACATATTTAAGCATGGATTTTTTTTTATCGCACTTGTATATACATAAAAAGGAAAATAAAAGCAGAAATTGATTAAGGTATTCCTAAAATTTCTTTTCATTTAGAGCCCTGGTCCTCTGAATCACTTTGTATACTTATACATGTATGTATTTTTTAATTGTGGTTAAAAAATCATATAAAATTTACCATCTTAACCATTATTAAATGCACGGCTCTTAACGATTTTTGAAGTGTACATTAACATTGTTTTGCAACAGCTCTCCAGAACTTTTTCTAGAGAAACTGGAACTCTGTACCCATTAAATAACTCTCATTTACCCTGCTCCCATAGCCCCTGGCAACCACCATTCTACTTTCTGTTTCTATGAATTTGACTACTTTAGATACCTCATTTAAATGGAATTATACAGTATTTGTCCTTTTGTGGCTGGATTATTTCACTTAGTATAATGTCTTCAAGGTTCATTCATGTAGCATGTGCCAGGACTTCCTTTTTTTAATTTTTATTCTCACTTAAAAAAATTATCTTTATTGTTGAAAGTATTACAGATGTCCCCTTTTTCCTCCCCATTGACCCTTTCAACTCCACTCTGGTCCCCTTCCCAGGCCTTGCCCAAATTATTGTCTGTCCATGGGCTATTCTTATATGCATATAAGTTTATTGGTTAATCTCTGCCCGCCCCCTACCCCTTCCTTCTGAAATACATCACTCTGTTGCATACTTCAATGTCTTAGGATCTTTTTTAAAAAATATATATTTTATTGATTTTTTACAGAGAGGAAGAGAGGGATAGAGAGTTAGAAACATCGATGAGAGAGACACATCGATCAGCTGCCTCCTGCACACCCCCTACTGGGGATGTGCCTGCAACCAAGGTACATGCCATTGACTGGAATCGAGCCTGGGATCCTTGAGTCCACAGGCCGATGCTCTATCCACTGAGCCAAACTGGTTAGGGCAGGATCTTTGTTCATCAGTTTATTTTATGTAAGAGGATATTATGAATAAACTAGATCATATGGGCAAATTCCTTGAAAAACAAAAACTAGATTCAGTATCTAAACCATTATTTGAAATTTACAGGTAGAACATTATTTGTTAAAATGGAAGGTTTTCCAATTCCTCCTTTACAATTAAGTTCTAGTCTCTTAATAATAAATTATTAGCCATAGCCGGTTTGACTCAGTGGATAGAGTGTTGGCCTGTGGACTGAAGGATCCTGGGTTTGATTCTGGTCAAGGGCACATACCTTGGTGGCAGGCTCGATCTCTGGCCCTGGTTGGGGCCTGTGTAGGAGGCAACCAATCAATGAGTTTCTCTCACATCGATGTTTCTCTCTCTGTCTCTCCCCCTCCCTTCCACTCTCTCTAAAAAATTCAATGGATACATATCCTTGGGTGAGGATTAACAACAACAAAAAATAAATTATTACACATGTACTTACTATAAGGATCCCAATATGCTCAAGTCCCAGTGTTTTTTCTTTGTAGGCTTGTTATGCTGCCTCTGCGGTTGGATATCTGACAGGCAGGTAAACTAAAGTCTTTGTTTTATTTCTGTTTCTTTTCAAGGCTGTCTTAATCAGAGGTTCCTTAAAAAATGCTTTATAAATGTAAAATGACAAAATGAATTATATGAAGATAACTTTTCCTTGGTGTTGTAAGCTTAGAAAGTCATCTAGGATAAAGCATTCAAATTCAATTTTAAAGAGTTGGACAGAACACTGTATTTCAGAATTACTTACAAAGATCAATTGACATTACATTTACTTGTTAAGAAAAATTTTAAAGACACTTCATTTTTCCATTCACAAATGTCATCAGCAGTCAAAATTTTACTTCTGTATGTAGTCAACGTGACTTAGCCAGATATAATAAGAGCAAAATGTGAAGAGGTTAGTGAAACACAATGTGAAGATGATAGGTACCTTATTTCTTGCACGAAGACTAGTATCTTTCTCTTGGTTTTTTTTTTCTAATTCAAAAAATATTTTAATAATTGTTTTACCAATTGTAGAAAAGACCTATATACCCTTCCTTTGAAGTCCAAGAACGTTACCATGTTTCACTGTAAGTGGTATGAATCAAGTATTGCATTTGACCTATTTTTAATAAAACAAATTGTTTTGCTTTTAGGCCGGGAGTATGCCTTGTTGTTTCTGGCCCAGGTCTCGTGCACGCCTTGGGTGGTATGGCAAATGCAAACATGAACTGTTGGTAATTAGATTGTTATTATTGAAAACATTTTCTTAAGAATGTCAGTGCATGATTTTACATATGGAGCAACTGCTGATCTGGGGTGGGAAGACTTGGAATCAAGTGCTTAAGAGAATGGCTTAGTAAAAATTAAATTAAGAGGAGTGTTAGGAAGATAGTTTTAAAACTCTCAGTAATTTGTTTATCTAGAAATAAACACTGAATACACACGTGCGCGTGCACAGGTGTGGGCAAAAGTAAGTTTACAGTTGTTTGTATGAAAAAAGACATGCAGGTTATGATTACTACAATAGCTTTATTAACTGAAAAGAATGTCACAATGGCAAAAAAAAAAAAAATCACCCAAAACCAAAACACCTACTTTTGCCCACTCCTGTATATCTGTAAATGTATTTGAATGTGTGTGTAGTTCTCTTTAAGTGAGTAATTATTTTTTAAAGATCCCAGATCAGTATGCAAGAATATATTTAATTCTTCATCTTTTCTTACATAATTGGCAAGACAGTTGAAATTAAAATTTTTATATTTCTTTGACCTTGTCCTTAGTCCCATCTCTGGTACTTTACCAGTAAGATCATGTTAAAGGGGGTTATCTTTTCATCAATTCATAAAGTATTTATTTAAAACTCATTATAAAAAAATTTATCCTCCTCTTAATCCTGAGAATAATAGGAAGGGCATAAAAATTCATTTTACATCGCCACGCCTAGAGCTTTAGCATCAGCCTCCAAAAGGGGTGGAGGAGAGAGGGGCATGGAAGAAAACCATTTACTATAAATTTCAGATTTTTCTGAAACTGAGGAAGGGTTCTCTCATAGCAGGTTATTTCCTAAGTCTTTTAATCTACAGTTTTTAAGGGAAAATTTAATCCTCATTCTATATCTCTATTTTTTAATATTCATTGAGTGTTTAGTATTCATTGGCCACTCTGCTGAGTATTTTACAATTTGAATTTCAGGCCCTTGATTGTGATTGGTGGTTCCTCTGAAAGATGTCAGGAAACAATGGGAGCCTTCCAGGAGTTTCCTCAGGTACCCACCTCTAAGATTTTCCTCTCGAGTTTAGTTACACAATTATACACTTTTAAGATTTGTGGAGAAGAATATTGTATGTCAACTATAATTTTAAATTAAAAAATGCAAAAAGATTTATGGAGAAGAAATAAAGTCCTGTTTACAAAATAAACAATTCAAATGAAAGAGAGTTACCTGAGGTAATTTAAAGGTAAAATTCCTGAACTATAAGACAATTTCAATGTGGATATTACGAAAGCTTAGGCTCTGCTTAGGAGCAGTCTTCTAAGAAATACACCTTTTCAACAGGCTTTTAAACTAAACATAGGTTCTCCAAAGAGTTAAGAAAATATAGGAATAAAAATTGTTTTTGCATTATGCCTCTCAGACTTTGGGGAAGTAAAATGTTGAGAGGAAAAATCCTACTCAAATAACTACCAGTAGACTCTGGATAAGTTTATTTTTATTTTGGAGGGCTAAAGGGAAGTATTTGAAAATTTTTAAAAACTTGAAAGAATTTGTCAATGAATGCTACAGTTTTAAGAATTGTTGTAGAAAGCAAATAGGTGAGAGTGAATGATAATTAGCACTTAAGATATGAATATATTTGAGCATTTATAGCACAAAGTTAAAACCATTAGACAAAATGTGTTGGTAAATTAGGAATCGTGAGAACTTCAAAATATGAACATATAATTTTGAATATGATTTAAACTAGATCTTGATATAAGTTAATGAAAATGTTATATTTTTATACTCTTGAAAGGGAATTGCAATGGTAGATAAGGGCAACAGTTTTTTAGAAGATGCTGATATATGTATTTGAAAAATAAGTAGAGCAGATATTTATGTAAAAGGAAATTTAAAGTTACTACAAAAACTTTGTAGATGAAAAAAATAAAAGCAGAAGATAATATCCATTACAAATATTTTCCCCAAAAAGGAAAATAATAGAAGTTTATTAGATGAAATTAAGAGTTTGGAAAAAAAGATCCAAATATCTATTTCTTGTGGAAATACTTAAAACGAACCAACATGATTATGAACAGACTGAAAGTTGGAGAGTAATCTTAATTCTATCACACTTGTGGGACTAAGATTACCAATCATTCTGTAGATTTCATACCAAGTGTCAAGAGAAACAGTTTCTGTATAATACTTCAGAGTACATTAAACAGTGAAAAATTAACACTGCTGAATTTATATGACCCAAACAGCATACCAACTAAATTGAATATTCCTTGTTGTGGAATTTCTGGGTCCAAGGATATACTCATTTTAATTTTTATAAGACATTGTCAACTTCCCTTGCCATTTATACTCTGACCAGCAATGAGTGCCTGGTGCTTTCCTTTGCTATGGTAGATGCTGTGTATTATATAAGTTTTTATTTTTGCAAATGAAAATGGTGTCTTGTTTGATTTGCTTCCTGAATCATAATGAGGCAGAAATTTGATTGTGCTTTGCATAGGCTATTAAGAAATAGTCCAGGTAATGCATAGTCTCCATCTTGCCTCGGAACATGAAAGTAATGACAACATTTTGTTTTCCTTCAGAAGAGTAATGTGATCTGTGAACTGAATTTTAAGTGTTTTTCTTTTTGCATATAGGTTGAAGCTTGTAGATTATATAGCAAGTTCTCTGTCCGGCCGAGCAGCGTAGAAGCTATTCCATCTATTATCGAAAAGGTACAGTATTTAATTACAAGCCCTCCAAGTCAACTGGTTTTTCTCAGGCGCTCATATCTGTGTTATTTTTATTCTCCATTGAATGAGTAATAATTTGGAACATATTCACATAGTTAAAAATGATATTGTTAAAGAGCTGTATACATTTTAATATTTACTGCCACTATATTTAATTATAGAAACAGATAAAATAAGTCACTTTTGAAAAACAAACTTTTTCCTATACTTTAGTTTTTTTAATTATGGAAAAGTAAAAAAAAAAAAAAAAAAAAAAAAAAAGATATAATAGAATCCTGAGTGCCCTTTCTCTTATGCTATTGCAAGATTGTTTTTGAAAATTAGTACTCATGCATATAAAACCATCTCTTAGTTGGTTAAACAGCATATTATAATTTTAGTTTACCAACTTAATTTATATGTGAAGTTACATTTGAGCTTTTTCAATACCATGTGTTATAGAAATCATTTGACACATGTTACAACATCACAGTCTCTGCAAACTGCCAAGTCATATGATTAGGAAGCAGGTGAAAGTGCATGTTATGGATATTTGGCCGACAGAGCCTAGTAGATAATTTCTAAGACTAAAGTGAAATAGAATGCCAATTTTAACGGTCTAAGTGAATATTCACTTCCTTATCTTTCTCCTTTTAAACAAAAATCTCTTTCAAAATACAATTGATCCTTGAACAACATGGGTTTGAATTGTGCCAGTCCACTTGTATGCAGATTTTTTTCAATAAATACTGTACAGTACTATAAATGTATTTTTCCTTCTTTATGATTTTCCTAATATATTTTTTTGGTTACTTTTTGAATACAAAAATATGTGTCAATTGACTGTTTATGTTATTGATAAGGTCAACAGTAAGCTATTTAGTAATTAAGTTTTGGGAGAGTCAAAAATTATACTTTTTTATTGCATGGGGGACCGGGGTCTCAACCCCCATATTATTTAAGGGTCAACTGTATATAAAATTAATAGAGGCTACTTCAAATTTAATTAAAATGGTTTATTTCTCCAACTAAGGATATCCAGAAAAATTAAAACTGTTTATTTCACAATTTTAAGTTATCTTTGAGTAAAATATAATAATAAGGATTGAGATTTTTAAAACATTTTCTTCTATTTGTAATAAATTTAGGCTGTAAGAAGCAGTATTTATGGTCGTCCAGGTGCTTGCTATATTGACATACCTGCAGATTTTGTGAACCTCCAGGTCAATGTGAATTCTATAAAGTGAGTAATAGTTATGCTAGGTTTTTTTCTTAATTGTATTATATGCTTATAATGCTTACCTTGAAAGAAATTTACTTCGCAGTTTATAAGTTAATCTTCTTTTTAAAAAATATTTTTATTGATTTCAGAAAGGAAGGGAGAGGCAGAGAAAGATAGAAATATCAATGATGAGAGAGAATCATCAGCTACCTCCTGCATACCCCATGCTGGGGATCGAGCCTGCAACCCAGCATGTGCCCTGACGGAATTGAACCATGACCTCCTGGTTCATAGGCCAACATTCAACCACTGAGCCATGCCAGCTGGCATAAGTTAATCTTCATTTATCTTAGCTTTTAATGATTTAGTAATTAAGCTGAATCCTAGTCAAAGGGCTTCTCTTAATTAAAATGGTATTATTTAGTAATTATTTTGGAGGTTAATTACTAAATAAAATACTTGGAGCTTATTTGAAATTATTCTTACAGTACCCATAGATAATACAATTATTTTGGGGTTTAATTACTAAATAAAGTACTTGGAACTTATTTGAAATTATTCTTACAGTACCCATAGATAATACAATTATTTTGGGGGTTAATTACTAAATAAAGTACTTGGAACTTATTTGAAATTATTCTTACAGTACCCATAGATAATACATTCTCATTAATGTAGTATAGTCACTTAGAGTCGTTATAGTATAAACCAAGAGATGAGGAGACAGTTGAAAATTATTAGAACTCAACATTAAAAATTTTAGTCTGTTTCAGTTATTTAAAAATATTTCAACATCAAATGTTTATTACTTAAATAAACACTGAGTGAACAGGAAGTGTAAAATATTTTTCATTGGCATCTAAGTCACCCCTGGTACACTTGGGTATGTGTACTTGGGTTAATGACTTGCCCTGGGTACCACTTAGTACATTCCTGCTACCATGGACCAAGTGGCCTCCTAGTGACCAAGAGAGAAAGTGGGCATTTCTGTACACTCAGAGGTTTCTAATTGGGAGATTCAGAGCAAAAGGACATCTATTCTGCATAATACCTGAGCGTGATATTCAAAATAATATTGGGCAGGGGAAGGAGAGATGAGTCTCAGGTAACTTAACTCTGTAAGCTTTCTTTAAAAAATCTGTAAAGATTTGAATGTCCTTTTTTAAAATTTTTGTATTATAATGCCCAAGTGTTGAACATTATGGTGTTTATTAATCAGAATAAGTGAAATAAAACACTGAGGACTTGATGTCCAGAATTATTTAACTATACTGTTTTAATATTTATTTTACTAATATATATTATGCTACTGAAATCTTGACTTACACAGTGAGTGGAAATATAGTAACGTAGTTAAAAGCATGGACTTTGGAGACAGAGAGACCTAGTTCAATCCAGTCTCTGACCCCTGGGCAAATTACCTTACTTTCTGAATTTTTTCCCCCCAATGGTGCAGATAATAGTAATACCTAACCTCATTGTTTTGAAATTTAAGTGAGAATAAATGGCACACAGTAGGTATATTTAATAATATTAGCTTTTAGGATGTTTTTACTATTACTACAACTACTACTACAATGTAAAGCCATTAACTCAAATTTCCTGTCAGCTTGTTTGACTATTAGATGATACTAGTGAATAACTGTTAATTTACTAGATGTGGTAAGGATATTATGTCTACATAGGAGAAAGTATCTTTTATAGCTGTATGGGGAAGTTTTTAGTATTGATGCCTATAATTTACTTTAAAATGGTTCAGGAAAAGAAATCTTTATATGCATGTTTGGGTGTGTACGTGTGAAGCAACTGTGGTAAAATGATAGTAGTTACTGAGTCTACATGCTGGGAATATGGAATTTATTGTACTGTTTTTTCTTTTTATATATTTTATATTTTCACAATACATTTATAAGTTTGTCTCTTTTAATTAACAGAACTCTTTATTTCCAGGTACGTGGAGTGCTGCATGCCACCTCCTATTAGTATGGCTGAAACATCTGCTGTACAAATGGCAGCATCTGTTATTAGGAATGCCAAACAGCCCCTTCTTATCATCGGGAAAGGTAGCATTGAGTAGAACTCTAAATCTTGCTGGTTTTCGAAAGAATGCTGATTCTGTATTAAGAAGTTGTCTTCATTATTAACATCTACTTTAATGTTTGAAATTGGAATAAGAGTTCTCTTCATCCAATATAGCATTACTTATTAGTTCTGAAATCATAGAATTGTTGTAGAATGCCTATTCTTGTCCTTTGAAGGGAATATCACCTATTTGGTCTTATGAGTAAAAATGCGTTTTTTTCATTGTAAAATTTTTGTTGTTGTTAGTCCTCACTAGAGGATATTTTTCCATTGATTTTTTTAGAGAGAGTGGAAGTGAGGGAGAGAGGCAGAGAGAGAAACATGGATGTTTGAGAGACACATTGATTGGTTGCCTCCCGTATGCTGATTGGGGCTGGGCATCAGGCCTGCAACCAAGGTACATGCCCTTGACTGGAATCGAACCTGGGACCCTTCAGTCTGAGCGCCAACACTCTACCTACTGAGCCAAACCACCAGGGCATAAAAAAAATTTTAATAGAAAATTTTGGAAACTCTAAAATATTAGAAATCCCTTCATTCAAAAACATACATTTTTAATAAGTAGTGCTTTTCTATTGCTTTTTGGATTGTATATTTTATATATTGTGATCATATTCTACTTAAGTCATTTAACACTATAACATTTTTTTCATGGTCTTAATTTTCCTCCCCTAAATTTAATTTTTAATGTCTACTTATGTATATACTAACACTTTACTGGCAAATATTTAAATCTTTGCCAGTTTCTGTTTGTTGTTTAGAATAGCTGTGACAAGCATGTTTGTGCATAAAACTTTTTCCATATTTAGAGTATAAGACAGATTCCCAGAAAGAAAATTAATTAAGTTAAAAGATATTCATATTTTAAGACTTTTGGTGCATATTGTCAAATTGCTTTCTCCTAAGGTATTGTACCAATTTATACTCCTTTCAGCAGTCTATTACAGTATCCATTCTATGTTCTAGAACTGAGCAGGCTATAAATTACATATGACCATATTAGTTAATTGTCAACTACTAAGGAACTAACTACATAGAAACTAAAAATTACTTTAATGGAAATGGTGGACAACATAAAAAAATTGAAGTCAGAGCTGAGTTGAATGCAGCTATATGAGGTAATAGCTCTCTGATCTTGGCAAATAAGTGCTTTGAGTCTCAAGTACCTTGTAAAAAAAGATATTAACTATCTCAGCTGTATTGTTATAATTAAATAACACAACAAATAGAAAAAATTAAGTGGGTGTTAGTTTTCATTCTTCCTCTAACCAATATTCATGAGTGATGATAAGGCCGGGAGTATAGAAAACATTTTTGAGGTAAACAGAGAAATAATGGTCCCCCTACCTATAGGGAAATAGACCTGGTAACCAATATGCAGTATACTCTTAAATGGTGTGTGTAGAGGTGAGGTGGCTTCTCAAGGGAAGCAATAGTTGGCTCATGGAGTTACTTGGTTTGGACAGACTACCCAGAAGAGATGACACTGAGGTTATACCTTGAAAAAATGTTTGATAGGTCCCTTAGTGGACAAAGGGAACAAGGGCAGTTTGGGAAGAGAGAACTGGGTGGGCAAAGACACTGCGGTAAGAAGGAGAATACAAGGAAACTTTCTGGATGACAAAAAGGAACTATTTTTCCTCCTATATGTCTGAGAAAAGATTTTTCTAAGGTAATTTTTTTTTAATCCTTGCCTGAGAACATGCTTAGAGAGAGCAAGGGAGAAAGAGAAACATCTATGTGAGAGGGAAACATCTATTGCAGCGGTTCTCAACCTGTGGGTCGTGACCCCTTTGGGGGTCGAACAACCCTTTCACAGGGGTTGCCTAAGACCATCGGAAAACACATATATAATTACATATTGTTTTTGTGACTAATCACTATGCTTTAATTATGTTCAATTTGTAACAATGAAATTGGGGGTCACCACAACGTGAGGAACTGTATTAAAGGGTCGCGGCATTAGGAAGATTGAGAACCAATGATCTATTGGTTGCCTTCCATACATGCCCTGACTGGGGAATGACCCCACAACCCAGACATGTGCCCTGACTGGGAATTGAACTGGCATCCTTTCGGTGTATGGGACAGTGTTCAACCAACCAAGCCACTCCAGTAGGGCTACGGTAATTTTATGAGGAGAACATTAAATTGAATCTGAAGGTACACTGTACTATTTACTGGAATTCAGTAGAGGATTGTAAGTTCTGAATATGGAGTAATATTCTACTAGCCCTGAAAAAGAGTATAAAACGAAGTGGCTAAAACAAAATATAGTGGCCTTGATACATTAGAAATGAGGTCATCCCTATATTCAGACAGTGAGTTTGAAATGGGGCATATGGCTCTTCTGTAGGCACACACGCTAAAAACAAATGCTATGTGGCCCACTTGGGTTAGCCCTGTTGCAGTCACACTGTGGAGCCTGTGAAGAGATCTACAGAACTTTAGAACTGTGTGCCCCTTGTTAGAATGTCCATGCCTAGACTAGGAGATTGCAGTCCACATTAGCTGGTAGCAATGTGTGAGGTTAGAGAGAGCCTTCCCCTCGGAGGGCAAAGTCCTTTCGTAACTACTTGGGCCTACCAGTAATTATAGTGTGTTCAGGGAATTGTGAGTAGTAATTCAGTAGTACTATAGCATAGAACAGGCAATTGAGAGCAGCAAAGATGTGAGGTGCAATATGAGCATCCTTTAGGAGAATTGAGAATATTTTTTTAGAATATATTTTTATTGATTTCAGAGAGGAAGGGAGAGGGAGAGAGATAGAAACATCAATGATGAGAGAGAATCATTGATCAACTGCCTCCTGCATGCCCCACACTGGGGATCAAGCCCACAACCCGAGCACATGCCCTGACTGGGAATCGAACTGTGATCTCCTGGTTCATAGGTTGACATTCAAAGAGAGCCATGCCAGCCAGGCTAGATTGAGAATATTATTAGAGAAGAAACTAGAAATATAGCTTTTTTTTTTTTTTTTAATCCTTACCTGAGGATATGTTTCTATTGAGTTTAAAGAGAGAAGAAGGGAGAGGTATATGCTCTGACTGGGAATCAAACTCTTGACCCTTTGCTGCACAGAATGGCGTTCCAACCAACTGAGCCACACTGGCCAGGGCAGAACTATTGCTTTCTTAAACATTTTTAAATACCAAAGATAAAAACCATAATCATTTGTTTTGAGTTTAAGCCTGTATAAGCAGGAGAAAATTTGAGAAGTTTTAAAAGCAATTTCACATGAACTGTTTTAAGGGTCAGAGTATCTGTAGCTTAACTGACTTGTCCAATACATTTGCATTTCTTACAGGTGCTGCTTATGCCCATGCAGAGGAGGGAATCAGGAAATTGGTGGAGCAATGTAAATTGCCATTTTTACCCACCCCCATGGGAAAAGGTGTTATCCCTGACAATCATCCAAACTGTGTAGCTGCTGCCAGATCCAGGTGCGTAACATTCCAGATTTTAATTACTAGTAAATACAGAGGCTTGGCAGATTTTAGGCTAATTTAAATTATTATGTGACTTTAATGAATCTAGGAGTTCTGAAATAATCATGTAATTTTAAGCATACCTGTTTATTTTTAGACTTTACAGCACTTTTAAGATATTGTTCACTATCTCCTGAAACTTATGATTTCAGATGAGACATTTGCAGTCATTTGAATCATTGTTTCCCTATATATAATATGTTGTTTTTCTATGTCCGCTGTCAAGATTTTGTTTTTAAATATACTTTATTGATATTTTACAGAGAGGAAGGGAGAGGGATAGAGAGTTAGAAACATCAATGAGAGAGAAACATTGATCAGCTGCCTCCTGCACACTCCCCACTGGGTATGTGCCTGCAACCAAGGTACATGCCCTTGACCGGAACCGAACCTGGGACCCTTGAGTCCGCAGGCCGATGCTCTATCCACTGAGCCAAACCGGTCAGGGCAAGATTTTTTTTTACCTTTGGTTTTCAGCAGTCTGATTATGATGTGTCTGGACATGGTTTTCTTTTGGTTTATCTGTTTGGTGTTTTCTGATCTTCTTGAATCTGTAAATTGGTGTCTTTCACCAAATTTGGAAAGATTTTAGTTATGATTTTTTTCAAATATTTTTGTACACCAATCTCTTTTCCCCCTTTTGGAATAATACAAATATTAGCCATGTTGATAATGTCCTATAGGTCCCTGAATATCTTTTCAATTCTTTTTAATCCTTTTATCTCTTTTATATTTTCTGTTTGTCTGCTGAAAACTTTTATTTTTCTATGTATTTCAAGAGTATTTTTGTTTACCTTATGTAACATAGTTATAATAGCTACTTGAAAGTCTTTTTTACTAATGCCAATGTCATCACAGAATTAGCATCTATTTATTTTATTTTATTTTTTTAAAACATATATTTTTATTGATTTCAGAAAGGAAGGGAGAGGGAGAGAAAAAGATAGAAACATTAATGATGAGAGAGAATCATTGATCGGCTGCCTTCTGCACACCCCCTACTGGGGTTCGAGCCCACAACCTGGGCAAGTGCCCTTACCAGGAATTGAACCTTGACCTTTTGGTTCACAAGTCATCGCTCAACCAGTGAGCCACACCGGCTGGGCTCATTATCTTTTCTTTTGAGAATTGTTCACATTTTCCTATTTGTGTGTGTGTGTGTGTGTTAATTTTGGATTGTATCCTGGAATTTTGAATATTATGTTGTGAGATGCCAGATTGTATTGAATCAACAATTTCAAGGGTTTTAGAGTATCTATAAGCAAATCTATTTTTCCACTTGTAGTTTTTATCAATTTGTTAAATTGGGTCCACAGGACCAGTACAGTATGGGAAGATAGCTTTTTTGAATATATACTTGAAATTATAACTGAATTTCTGTGAAAAATAGGCTATACCACCGAAGCAGACAAAAGCAAAAAAAAAGATTCTCTGTGACAAAAGATAGGGAAAAGGGAAATAGCCAAGAAGCAGAAAAGAAATTAAAAAAAAAGAAAAACCACCCACAACAATCATGATAATAAATCCTCCTGGAAAAAGACAGAGACATTCAGATTGAATCACTAATAATAGCAGTTACATGCATTATAAGAACCACATCTAAAACAAAATAAAAAGAAGCAAAGATGTATGAGGTAAACAAAAAGAAAGCAAGGGTGGCTATATTAATATCAGTGTGGATATAAAAATAATTTAAAAATTAGAAGTTATATTGACAAATATTAAGATTTATAAAATAAAACTATTAGAAATTTACTTGGTATAATTTTTAAAGCAATTCAGAAATGTGAATCAGTCATCTTAAAAATATATGCTTCTAGGAATCAGTATGAAGTGTGTACTAAGATTTAATAGCCCTGGTTGGTATGGCTCAATTGGTTGAGCGTCATCCAGTGCACTGAAAAGTCTCAGATTTGATTCCTGGTCAGGGCATATACCCAGGTTATGGGTTTCATCCCCAGTCAGGGTTGTACAGGAGGCAGCCAATCGATGTTTTTCTCTCTCTTTCTCTGTGCCTCTCCCTTCCTCTCTCTAAAATAAAAGAAAACATACACACCACATTTTATTTTTAATTTAAGCATAAAATGTGCAACCCATTACTATTAATAACAAAGAAAATATCCAACAATCGAGAAAAGGGTTAATAAATTTAATATATGTGTTCAGCAAAACATGTAGCCTTTAATTGAATTTAAGAAGAATTTAATGACAAAGGAAAATGTTTATATAAGCAAAATTGCATGAGACAGTATTAAATAAGCTCAACTGTGTATCAATATACTTGCATAGAAAAAGAGACTAGATGAAAATAGTACCAGGATAGTAATAATAATTTATAAGTTCATACTATTATTGGGTGCTTTTGGTTTTTTCTTTATACTTTTCCTGCTTTTTCCAGATTAGCCACAGTGGACTTGTATTAATTTTTCTAATGGTAAAAAGTAATAAATGAAATAGACTATAGATACAGTCTTATGGTAATATTTTTCTACTTATTTCATCTTTTATATTACTATTTAAATAGAAGGACATCATAAATTATTTTAGATTGAAAGATCAAATTTACCATAGAAGCTGATTCTGAAGACTAATATAAGTTCCCAATTATTTAGACTTTTCCAAATACTTTAGAAATTAATCTTATATTAATCAAATATGGATATACTTTTTGTGTCATCAGAAATTTTCTTTTTAATAGGGCTTTGCAATTTGCTGATGTAATCGTGTTATTTGGTGCCAGATTAAATTGGATATTGCATTTTGGACTGCCTCCAAGATATCAGCCAGATGTGAAGTTTATCCAGGTACCCAGAGAAGACAGATTTAAAGTCAGAGATATTTGTAGTTCAGTGTTCTCCCTCTCAGCCATTATCAGCTCTGCTCTCTTTTTGGCTTTTATAAAGAACCATTTCTCTTTTATAACAGTAGAATTTTATACATTGTCTAACATAATTACAGGCACCAAAGCAAGCTGCCTTTCCAAGCCTATGAAACAATGTACCACTTTACTTCTAACCAAAAAACCTTTCAAAATCAAGTTTTAAATAGTTTGAAAAGCATAATTTGCCTCTCCTCAAAGTTCAAGTATACTTAAAGGTAGGCAAAAGAAATTTAAGTAGGGTGGTAGATTAGAACAAAACTTTTAGCATTGTTAGGGATTGAGTTGTTATTTTAGATACCCAAACTCTTAGATATCTTTGGTTAGAAATCTCTAAACAATGCTGCTTTAACCTATGTCATTAAACAGAGTGTTTAGAATATACTCCTGATGACTCTTGTATCATTATGACCCCCTTTGTAAGCCAGATTCCTTACTGGTGTAGAAAGTACTGCCCACATGGTGGCATGCAAAGCTGTTCACCCTACACAGATTGGGTATGGTATTTGATGATCCAGCTACCATTGCTATCTTCTCCTTATTTACTTTTTACTTAAGGAATCAACTTCTTATAGTCCATTTCCCCCTAGGGCTATTGAGAAACAAAACTACAAACAAGCAAAACGTGGGTTGTACCTAGAAAATGCCGCCACTTCTTTGATTGCGCCTCTTGGTTAGAGAATAAAGTGCATCCCCTTTGGGTTGACTAAATTACTCCTCCTGACAGAAGCTATTTTTACTTGCCCAGGGCTAGCCAGAAATTGAGCTTCTGAGTAAATGGAAAGTAGCCATGCCATGCCCTACTGGTGATACTTTTCTATTTTTTAAAAATACATTTTATTGATTTTTTTACAGAGAAGAAGGGAGAGGGATAGAGAGTTAGAAGCATTGATGAGAGAAAAGCATCTATCAGCTGCCTGCTGCACACCCCCTACTGGGGACGTGCCCGCAACCAAGGTACATGCCCTTGACTGGAATCGAACCAGGGACCCTTCAGTCTGCAGGCTGATGCTCTATCCACTGAGCCAAACTGGTTAGGGCTCTTTTCTATTTTTAAAAAAATACATATTTTCATTGATTTTTAGGAAGAGAGCAAAGGAGAGAGAGAGAGAAAGAAACATTTATATGAGAGCAGAACATTGATCAGTTGCTTCCTGCACACCCCCCCTGGTGGTCAAGCCCAACCAACTGAGCTGCACTGGCCAGGGCTCTAGGAGTGATTCTTAAAATGTGGTTCCTAGCCCTAACCGGTTTGGCTCAATGGATAGAGCATCGGCCTGCGGACTCAAGGGTCCCAGGTTCCATTCCGGTCAAGGGCATGTACCTTGGTTGCGGGCACATCCCCAGTAGGGAGTGTACAGGAAGCAGCTGATCGATGTTTCCCTCTCATCAATGTTTCTAACTCTCTATCCCTCTCCCTTCCTCTCTGTAAAAAATCAATAAAATATATTTTTTTAAAAATGTGGTTCCTGGACCAGCAGCATCAGCACCACCTGGGAAGCCCCACCCAAGACCTGTTAAGATCAGAAACTCTGACGTGGACTCTTGCAGTTTATAGTTTAACAAACCTACCAGGTGATTCTGATAAATGCTAAAATTTGAGAACTGCTCTAAATAGGAATTCCAGTGTAATTAAGTAGAACCTTATTGATTAGATTCAAAACTATAATTGATCAAATCACATGTATTTCTGTGGGTATAATGGAACAATACCAAAATCCTAGAATAGAATTGAGGAAAGATGATGAGGTTTCTATACTAGCCATGAAACTCATGTAGTTCCATGGATTTTTACTTTTATTAAGGAACTTCTTTTTAAAAAAATATTTTTATTGATTTCAGAGAAGAAGGTAGAGGGAGAGAGAGAGAGAGAAAAAACATCAATGATGAGAGAGAAAATTCTGTACGCCCCCTACTGGGGATTGAGCCTGCAACCCAGACATGTGCCCTGACCAGGAATTGAACCATGACCTTCTGGTTCATGAGTCAACACTCAAGCAACACCAGTCAGGCATTAATGAACTTCTTGAACATCAAATCTTCTTTATCATATTACATAAAGAAGTAGGCAAAAGTGGGTTTACAGTTTGTATGGAAAAAGATATGCAGGTTATGATTATTATAATAGCTTTATTAACTCAAAAGAATATCACAATGGCACTGTGCACTGAGGTATAAACTCATAAGTGCTCAAATTGCCAGCCTTCCTTATTTACACATGCTTGTAGTCTGCCTGCTATACTCAAGCATACTTTGCAGAGAGTTCTTACCTACTTTGGCGCACCCCTGTATACATAGCTCATTTATTCAGCCTTAATTGACTTCTTAAAGAGTTTAAGAATAAACATGGCTTGCTCCTCAGTCTTATATCGTTTTAGATTGATATCTGTGCAGAAGAACTGGGGAATAATGTAAGACCTGCTGTGACTTTGCTGGGAGATATAAATTCAGTCACTAAACAGGTAAGAGCTTTTGCCTGGGTTTTCATTTACATGGATTGGTCTTTAGAGAATAGTCAGTTCTTTAAAATGTTTCAGTCTTGATTCACTTGATGACAGGTCTGATAACATCTATTTTAAACAAAATTTATAATGGAGGATTTTTTTCTTTTTTTGTTTTTTTAATTGCTGTTTACATTCAGTATTATTTTATAATAGTTTCAGGTGTACAGCATAATAGTTAGACAATCATATACTTTACAAAGTGTTCCCCTGATATTTTCAGTACCTACCTGACACTATACGTAATTATTGCAATATTATTGACTATATGTCTTATGCTATACTTTACATCTCCACAACTGTTTTGTAACTACCAATATGTACTTCTCAATCCCTTTCCATTTTTCACCTAGTCTCCCAACTCCTCTCCCCTCTGGCAGCCATCATTTTGTTCTCTATATCTATGAGTCTGTTTCTGTTTTATTTGTTTATATTGTTCTTTAGATTCCACATATAGCTCTCTGACTGACTTATTTTACTTAGAATAGTACTCTCTAGGTCCATCCATGCTCTTGCAAATGGTAAGATTTTGTTCTTTTTTCATTTTTATTTTTTTTAAATCACTATTTATCACCCCTATACACCATTTATCTTCCACCTCTACCCACCACCCCACCCAGAAATCAAGATTTTGTTCTTTTTTTATAGCCCAGTAATATCCCATTGTATAAATGTACCACAGCTTTTTCACCCATTTGTCTATTGGCAGGCACTTGGGTTGCTTCCATACCTTGACTATTGTAAGTAATGCTGCAGTGAACTTAGGGGTGCATATATTCTTTCAAATTCATGCTTGGGGCTTCTTCGGATATATATACTCAGAAGTAGAATCACTGGGTCATAGGCAGTTCTGTTTTTAATTTTTTGAGGAACCTAATAGAAAGTTATCCTTAAATATAACTTTGGAACTCTGTAAATCCAGCTTCTTATATATGGATTATTTTTATGTGAGTAAGTTAAGCATTTTTGGAAGGTGATTGAAAATTTAAAGGCATTCAGTAGACAAACAGTCATTTATTAAGTAGGATTCGGCTATCTGAAAAATTATAAGAGGCACTAAACTTATAGCCAAGAAGTGGCTTTATCTACTGGAAAAATCTAACTTAGCATTTCTTTAGGCCATAAAGAGATTTTTACTCTTCAAAACTGTAATCAGTGACTTGTTCAGATTCTTATTATTTGTACATAATTTATACATTTCACTGTGACAGGAGATAAAATATAGTCACATTTATCACTTTATTTTTGGATACAAATTGGTATTGTTAGCATGATTATACAATATTAGGATGCAATCCCCAAGCACATACTAAAACACTCTGGAGCATTTGGTTTGTATCATGGGAATCCCTGGGCATTTGGGGTTGTTGGCCTTCCTGTAAGAGTTCTCTGGAGGGGGTGACTTTCCTTCTAGGACCCAAGAAGGTTTTAATAGCCCTAGTCAGTGAGGTGGGGGAGGTGGCACCTCACTGTGCCTATGGGAATCCCAACATCTGGCAGAAGTCTACACTGACCCAAACAAAAGCTTGCCGTGTCACCTATTTCTCGTCTATCAGTTGTTTGCTGCCTTGAGGAAAAACAAAGAGTATGAGTGATGTGAAGAACAGGATAGTATAGTAGTATTGTCTTTAAGAAGAGAGTTTTATGTTAGTAATATGTAAGTTTATTTTTAAGAAGGAAAGAAAAGTTTGTGGTTTTTTAGCTTTTAGAACAATTTGACAAAACACCGTGGCAGTATCCTCCAGAGAGCAAATGGTGGAACACTCTGAGAGAAAAAATGAAGAGCAATGAAGCTGCATCCAAGGTAATACTGGGCCCACTGAAACTCAAGAATGCTCCAGGTTCATGGTTCAGTTCTGTCATAACATGGCATATGAATTCCTAAAAATCACCATGCTATGCAAAATCTTGGAGTAAAAACCCCTGGATTCATTGGGAAAAAGGAGGTAGGGGCACAGCTCTCAGAAACTTTGTGAAGCATTAAAATAGAGACCTAATAAAAATGGTGGTGAAGTCTTTCATATATATCTCACAATATATATGGCACTTTGCCTTGAGAGAGACCTGAAGTTTCTTGGGGAAATAGGCATTGAAAGGTTATAGCGTGTGAGTTTCTGTGGTGGAAGGAGGGTGAGCTGACATTGGACAGAAAGTTGTAAAAGCCTGTGTGGACAGGTGTGGCATACTGTCCTCAGTATGACCTTAACATCAAATTACAATTACGGGCTTTGGGAGCCTTAAATCCCAGGGCATGTTGGGGTATGTTTTTCTACCTTTAAGATCTAAGTCCTTCGAGGCATACATTTATAATAGATAGATGTTTCATCAAAGTTGAGATTTTTCTCTAATGTACGATCTTTTTTTAAAAATATTTAGCTTTATTGAAGTATTATTGACATACAAAGTTGTAAGATATTTAAAGGTATCATCATGGTGATTAATATACATCCACATTATGAAAGGGTTTCCCCATCTAGTTAATGAACGCATCTGTACCCCACATTTATCTTTTTTTTGGTGACAATACTTATAGTCTTCTTAATTCAGTTTTGTTTTTACTGGAAATTTTTTTGTGACTTCTTCACCTTCACTTATGGCTTTGCCTGGTAGCTCAAGGCTTTGGAAATTATAATGTGTGAAACCACCCAAACCATCCACTACTAGCACTAAAATGAGCCACTTCTGCAGGATTTGGTGTTTTCTGTTTAAATCTTTGTATATAGCCCTAGCTGGTTTGGCTCGGTGGATAGAGCGTTGGCCTGTAGACTAAAGGGTCCCGGGTTCGATTCCAGTCAAGGGCACATGCCTGGGTTGCAGGATCAATCCTCAGTTGGGGGCCTATAGGAGGCAGCCGATCAATGATTCCCTCTCATCATTGATGTTTCTATCTATCCCTCTCCCTTCCTCTCTGAAATCAATAAAAATATATATTTTTAAAAAGTCTTTGTATATAGGTAGTGCTCTCTCTTTGTAAGAAAGGTCGTTCCTGATTTTTTCACTATTTTTTGTATTTCTATGCATCTTGGTTCAGCTGGGTGTAGTTTTCTGTGTCCATGTAGCATATCTCACTGATGGAATCATACATGAGCAAATATGAAATTTGAGTTATGCTTATATTGTTCCCTAATATGTCAGTCATCTCATTTTCCAAACAAGCAGAATTGATTATGCATGATTCTGTCTTTCATCTGAATTTTAATTAATGATTGTTTCTCTTATTAAGAGCCAGTCTCACTTCAATTTCCTTAATGGTATCATGATTAATTCCTTCTTTTCCCTAGGAATCACTTTAGTTTAAGATGTAAAGAAATTGCCTCTCTTCTCTGGTGTAGGAATGTAAGAGGGTCCATCATCCATCTTGGGTATAATCTCCAATGGACCAAACTAGCACAGGTGAAGAGGCAGTGCTGGGACCAGATGGGACTATGGCTGCTAAAGCCCCACGTGGCCTTCTCTCAGCTCAGAGACGCTTTAGAATAGTGGGTGAAGCATATCCCCTTTACTGTCAGTGCATGTGAGGAAGAGCCACATTTTCTGAAATCCTGACTTCATTTTTATTTAAACTCTGGGCCATAGTTCAGGTGAAAATAGTCCAGAATAAAATTTTCATTTTTTCTAAGGCAGAGTTTCCCTAAAAGTGCTCAAACAGGGCTGTTTTGTTGTGTTTAACCCAGTATTTCCAGTTGTCTTTACTATAGCACTTCTCGTGTTAATATGTTAATGTGCATTGTGGCTGTCCAGGAAGAGGGATATTCCCTGGTTTATACTAGGACCGTGGGACCCATTTTTCTTAGCATGTCCACCAGGACTGTTCATAGATCAATTCACTTCTCAGGGTGGCCATTGGTGGCCACTTGGGAACCTTGTAGCTTGCAGTTGTTAACGTGTTTCCAAATAAATTTGATAGTAGCTTATTGACAGTATGTACAGTTTTTTCATTACATCTCAATCTAATTTGATTATACTTCCCTCTAATGTTTTAGGAATTAGCTTCCAAAAAATCCTTGCCTATGAATTATTACACAGTATTCTACCATGTTCAAGAACAACTACCTAGAGACTGTATGGTGGTAAGTGAAGGAGCAAATACTATGGATATTGGACGCACTGTACTTCAAAACTACCTTCCTCGTCACAGGTAAAGTTTCCAAAAGAGAAATTACAATGAATTATAATACATTAAATTTGAAACGTCAGTAGTGCAGATTAATAAAACATTTGAGGAGTATATAGGTTCAGTGTATAAGGACATAGTTTGTAAAAGTGTTCTTAAGTAAGGTTGTATAGAGTTTTTATGCTTGGTATGTCCTCAAGATCATGTGATAATTTCTGTGGTCAGTGTTCTAAGGATATATTCAGTCTTACAAGCAATCATGAGTGACTTTTTCCTCTCATTCTGCTTATCTCTGACAAATTAGTTCCGCATAGTCTAAAACTTTACATTAAAGAAAGAGAATGTTTTTACTGTTCTCTGTTTTATATGAACCATGTGAATGTCTAGATTTATGCCAACCCCACCATCTGTGACATGTCCTAGAGGGTTTCATTTTTGCTTTATTCTCCAATAGGCTAGATGCTGGTACTTTTGGAACAATGGGAGTCGGTTTGGGATTTGCCATTGCAGCTGCTATAGTGGCTAAAGATAGAAACCCAGGACAGCGAGTCATCTGTGTGGAAGGAGATAGTGCATTTGGGTTTTCTGGCATGGAAGTGGAAACCATCTGCAGGTAAAACAGCATCCTGAATAGAGCATTTCTTTCTCCAAAATATGAAAGAATTATATACAAGACCCACTTGCCTAACAAATGCTTACCAAGCATTGATCATATGTCAGGTGCCCTGTGCACAGCACTGTATAGATACTAGTATAAATAACCCCAGGGTCTTTCTCATCCAGGACAGCATGCTTCTGACCTCTTTACTGACCTCTTTTCTGACCAAAATTCTACAAACCTATGGGGCATGGTTTTGAGGTCACTGAAAAAAAGTTCTGTCTGGCCCTAGCTGGTTTGGCTCAGTGGATAGAGTGTCAGCCTGCGGACTGAAGGGTCCCGGGTTCGATTCTGGTCAAGGGCACATGCCTGGGTTGCTGGCTCGATCCCCAGTGGGGAGCGTGCAGGAGGCAGCCAATCAATGATTCTCATCATTGATGTTTCTTTCTCCCTCTCCCTTCCTCTCTGAAATCAATAAAAATATATTAAAAAAAGAAAAAGTTCTGTCTGAGAAAAGCTTGTTTCCTGCCAGGAGACAGTAGAGTTTGGTGCTTAAGAGCATGACTTCTGTTCAGATGGCCTGAAGTTAAATACTGGCTTGACCACTGCAAAGCTAAGTGACGGGTTAAGTCACTTAACCAAGCTTCAGTCTCCTCTAGAATAGGAATAGGAATAGGAATAATTCCTACCTTAAAGCCAGTTGTGAGGAACAAATGGGATGATCTAGGTAAAGCTTGAGGTGACTGCTCAGTGAAATAAGCTATTCAGATTATTTTTTAAAATAAAAGAACATCGATGATTTCACAATACTAATCTCACATTGAACAGGCTTTTATTTTTTTAAATATATTTTTATTGATTTCAGAGAGGAAGGGAGAGGGAAAGAGAGATAGAAACATCAGTGAGAGAATCATTGATTGGCTGCCTCCTGCACACCCCACACTGGGGATCGAGCCCGCAAGCTGGGCATGTGCCCTGACCGGAAATCGAACTGTGACCTCCAGGTTCCTAAGTCAACGCTCAACCACTAAGCTGCACCGGCCAGGCAAGGTTATTTTTATAGTTTTGAGGATTCATGGAGAAACTGGTAAGTTGTAGATCCAACTATAGAAGTATAGGGATTTTTTTCTCTCCAATTACTTAAACTAGGAAAACAATTATATTCTTAACCAAGGCTCCTGTTAGGATTTTAGTAAATCGTGTTTTGGGACTTTCAAAGTATTTGTCTATAAAACTTTCCAGATCAGAGGGAAATTATGTGCTTGTTAGAGTATCTGTATTGGCAGTCAAGAAACATATATACCTAAAAGACGATTTTCAGGGAAGTCGGCCTTCTACACTGTGAAAGCCATTCCCTTCGAGCATGGAGAGCAAGCAGGTGGTTACCACAATCCTGTTACATAATAGTATGCGGTTTTTTTGTTTTGTTTTTACACGTGACCTCAGAAAGTATGTTTGTAGAAAATAAACTCCATATTCTTTTGTCAGTCACTAGTAAAGTTTAATCAGCTTTTTTTGGTCTTTGTCATACTGTTTAGCACATTATTAAATACTCTCTTTTTCTCTAAGTATTACCCCATGTAATGTTTTTCCAATTATGGATGAAGTGGTTTGAGAGGAGAGAATATACACTAGTCACTTGTGTACTTCCCACAGCATCTAGCAAGTGCTGGTTATCTATGAGGAATTCAATAAATAAAAAGATAACTTTCAAACGAAACTCCTAGACACAACCTAGAAATAGTGCTTCAGAGGTATCAGGCATGGAAGTCATCATTCTATTAACACCTGGGTCTTTGAAGACCAAGGTTCAGAAAAGCTCAGTGATTTGCCCAAGGTTCATAGTTGCATAATAGTTGAACCAGTTTTATCAGCACGTAATGTTGCATTCTTTTTGCTACTCCGTGATGTTTCTGTTAATTATTTGATATTCTTTTATTAGGATAATAAATAACTTAATTATTAGTTCTGTCCTAATATTACAAAAAAAAGTTTATGGAAAACTATCCATTTTTAAGTTAAAATTTCAGCTCTAAGAAAAGAAATTGTGTTAGAATGAGTAATCATTTTCTTTATATTTTGCTGTCAATTTTAGGTACAACTTGCCAATTGTACTTTTGGTGGTGAATAATAATGGAATTTACCAAGGTATTGATACAGATTCTTGGAAGGAAATGTTAAAATTTGGAGATGCTACTGCTCTGTAAGTAGTCCAGAACAATGTATCTTTACTTTCTCCCATCTGTTTAATCTCTTTAAAAAGTCTGCTGCATTGGAATGTGCTTTCATGGTGTGAGAAGTGCTTGTTTATGTTTTCTGCCCCTCTAAAAGGGAACCCTGTCTGCATGGTTCCTCTTTGCACACCATCCATGATTGGGCACTTCAATAAATGCCCAAATGGTTTATGATCAGGGAGCCACTGAAGATTCAGACAAGTGAGTTTGATGTCTAAGCCTTGTTAATAAAGACCTTATTGCAAAGTGCTCCCAGTACATCTTGGGAATATGGATGTTTACATCCAGAGGTCTTCCGTTTACCATTTAGCTAAATCTGATCCCTTATCAGATACATCATTTGCAAATATGTACTGTATTTATCAGAAGAAAACTAAAACAACAATTTGAAAAGATGTATGCACCCCATGTTTATTGCAGCATTATTTATAATAGCCAAGTAATGGAAGCAACCTAAGTGTTCATTAATAGACGAATGGATAAAGAAGATGTGATACACACACACACACACACACAATGGTATGTTACTCAGCAGTAAAAAGGAATTAAGTCTTGCCATTTGCAATAACATGGATGGATGGGTATTATGCTATGTGAAATAAGTCAGACAAAGAGACCAATACCATATGATTTTCCTTATATGTAGAATCTAATAAAACAGAACAAACAAATCAGAAAGAGTCATAGATACAAAGAATAAACTGATGGTTTCCAGAGGGAAAGGGAAGAGGAGGATGGGTAAAAAAGTTGAATAAGAAGTATAAACTTCCAGTTATAAAGTATTTATTATATAATTAATATTATATTTATTATATGTATTTATTATTTATATCCATTGTAGTGTATAGTACAGAGGCTAGTCAGAAATATTGTAATAACTTTGCAGTGATTAGGCAAATAGGCATACCATGGTAATCTCATCATATAGTATATATAAATGTCAAATCACTATGTTGTATACCTGAAACTAATATAGTATTGTATGCCAACTATACTTTAATAAAAAAAAATTTTAAACAACCAAACTAACAAAAATTTTAGTTTCTGCCTGGCCGTTGTGGTTCAGTGGTTGAGCCAGGAGGTCATGGTTCGATTCCTGGTCAGGGTACATGCCTAGGTTGTGGGCTCAATCCCCAGTGTGGGGCATGCAGGAGGCAGCTGGTTGAAGATTCTCTCTCATCATTGATATTTCATCTCTTTCTCTCCCTCTCCCCCCACCTTTCCTCTCTGAAATCATTATTTATAATAGCCAAGTAATGGAAGCATGGTTCCTTATCAATAAAAATATATTTAGAAAAAAAGAAGCAGCAGAGATCTTAGGACTTGAACTTTTAAAAAAATCTAGTTTCTTATTTTAACTAGTCGCAGTTCAAGTGCTCATAGCAGCAGGTTGCTAGTGGCTATTATATTGTATAGCACAGATATAAAACTTTTCCATCATCACAAAAAGTTATATTTGACTTTACTATATAGATAATATAAAATATATGGACAGTTTAGTATACTGGCATCTCAGTTTAAGTGTTGGATATAAAAGTATGCCTTTCAGTTTAGCCTAAAATTTTCTATAAATTATGTTAGAGAATGATATGATTTTATTTTTCTGTTTATTTGTGACCTACTTTTACAGGGCCCCTCCAATGTGTCTTCTGCCAAATGCACATTATGAGCAGGTCATGACTGCATTTGGAGGCAATGGGTATTTTGTACAAACACGAGAAGAACTCCAAGAATCCCTGAGGAAAAGCTTGGCAGACACAACTAAACCCTCTCTTATCAACATCATGATTGAGCCACAATCCATGCGGAAAGCCCAGGTAAATGTGATTGCTAGAACACCCTGTTATTCAGAGTTCTTTCTAAACTATTTCTGAGTTTGGTGATTTGTTTTGCTTGTTCAATTAATATTTGTTGAGTATGTATAAGGCGGGTGCAAAGAATAGCATGTTGAGCAAAACCAGCCTCAGCCTCACCTCATGGAGCTAACAGTACAGCAGGGAGGAGGGACCGTCCAGTCACCTCAGATTGACTGCATTATGACAGAGTGAGGCAATTTCTCTGAAGGAAAGGAACTCAGTTAGTTCTGAATAAACATACAACAAAGGAATCTGATTTATATGGTGATCACAGGGAAGTGATGCTTAAACTAAGATCCAAAGGATAAATAGAGAGAAACTCATCCAAGAGAAGGAGGAAGAGGTATGTAAAAGCTCTGGCAGGAGGGATTATGGCAAGTCTGAGGAGCTAAAAGGTTGATGTAGCTAGCTGAAAGGGTGCAGGAAGTACAGTGGGAGATGAAACTAATGGGGCAGTTTGTGCAATTACATTCAAAATTAGTTATTTTGGTCTCTAAAGCAAAGTGTATAGTATGATCCTCTTCCATCTCAGATTAAGTTGCTTTTCATACTTAATTTTGTACTCTGATTCTGGTCCTGCCACTTGCCCTCTCTTATATACCTGTCCACCATGCTTGCACATTGTGTATTAGCCATTGTTTTTAGAGCAGATAATTTTTTCAAGTAGTTTTTTACTTGGTTCTTTATACATGTATCTGCTGTGAGATCTCTTTATTTTTGAACAAGACAATGGGCAAATAGGCAATTGGACACTTGGACCCATCAATGAAATGTAAATAAACTAATTTTGAACTGTAAAATATATAATTCTACTGAAATTCTCTTTCTGTAAAAACAGATGTCAGAGATTTTGGCAAAAGGAACATATTGGAAACACAAAACAGCCAAAAACAATTAACAAAGCAGCAAATAGTACATTCTTATCAGTAATTACTTTAAATGTAAATGGACTAAATTCTTTAATCAAAAGACATAGAGTGTGTGAGTGAATTAAAAAAAACCCCGACAGATCGATATGCTGCCTACAAGAAACTCATTTCACATGTAAGAACACAAAGACTGAAAGTGAATAGATGGAAAAATGGAAACAAACAAAAAAAAAAGCTGGGGTAGCTATACTTATATTAGACAAAATATACTTTAAAATAGATTGTTGCCGAGACCGGTTTGGCTCAGTGGATAGAGCGTCGGCCTGCGGACTGAAAGGTCCTGGGTTCGATTCCGGTCAAGGGCATGTACCTGGGTTGCGGGAATATCCCCAGTAGGAGATGTGCAGGAGGCAGCTGATCGATGTTTCTCTCTCATCGATGTTTCTAACTCTCTATCTCTCTCCCTTCCTCTCTGTAAAAAATCAATAAAATATATTTAAAAAAATAAAATAAAATAAAAAATAAATAAATAAAATAGATTGTTAATAAAGACAAAGAAGGAGCCCCAGTTGGTTTGGCTCAGTGGATAGCACGTCGGCCTGCAGACTGAAGGGTCCTGGGTTCAATTCCCGTCAAGGACATGTACCAAGGTTGCAGGCTCCTCCCCAGCCCAAGCCCTGGTCAGGGCACATGCCGGAAGCAACCAGTCGATATGTTTCTCTCACATCGATGTTTCTCTCTGTCTTTCCCTCTCTAAAAATCAATTGAAAAATATCCTCAATTGAGGATTAAAAAAAAAAAAAGACAAAGACATTACATAATGTTAAAGGGCTCAGTCCAACAATAGGATATATCATTTGTAAATATTTATGCATCCAACATAGGAGAACCTAAATATATGAAGCAAATATTAACAACCTAATGGGAGAAATAGACAGCAGTACAATAATAGTAGGGAACTTTAGAACCCCACTTAGATCAATGGGTAGATCATCCAGACAGAAAATCAATAAGGAAACATGACTTTAAATGACATGTTAGACCAGATGGACTTAACAGATAGATATAAAATGCTTAATCCAAAAGCATCAAAATACACATTTCTTTCTGAGTGCATATGGGACATTCTCTTGGAAAGATCATATCTTGGGTCACAAAACAAGTCTTCATAAATTTAAGAAGATTGAAGTCATACTAAGCATCTTTTCCAACCACAATGCTATGAAACTACAAATCAATTACAAGAAGAAAACTAGAAAATTGACAAATTTGTGGAGACTAAACAACATGCTACTGAACAACTAATGAACAAGAAATCAGAAGAGAAATTTTAAAATACCTTAAGACAAGTGAAGATGAAAACACAACATTCCAAAACTTAGGGGATGCAGAAAAAGTAGTTCAGAGGGAAGTTCACAGCAATAAATGCCTACTTCAGGAAAAAAGAAAAAGCTTGGAACTAGAAAAAGAAGGACAAAGCCCAAAAGTTAGTACATTACCCTGAGCCACAGTTTTGCTTTCCATGGTTTTAGTTACCCATGTTCAGCTGTGATCTGAAAGTATTAAATAGAAAATTTCAGAAATAAACAATTTACGTTTTAAATTGTGCACCATCTAAGTAATGTGGTGAAATCTTGCACTGTCCGGCTATGAGCTGCATGGAATGTGAATCATCTCTTTGTCCAGCATATCCACTCTGTATATGCTAACCACCCATTAGTCATTTGTACTAATAGGTGTAGCCAACATGGTTATCAGATCAGCTGTCATGTTAGCATAGTGTTTGTGTTCAAGCAATTCTTATTTTACTTAAATATGGCCCCAAAGCCATTCCTGTAACTTTTATATTGTTATCATTGTTCTATATTGTTAATAGTTCCCAATTAGGGGTATTCCTGGAACAATATGTTTTAATTTTTACATAATTCAATGAGGATTATTCTTCCATTTCTTGCATCTGTGTCTTTGACATTATCCTTATTCTAGTAGAATTCCATACAGATTAGTTTCCAAGCTTTGATTTTCATTGATTGTGTGTCCATTTACTATTTGTCATTGATTTGCAGTGTAGGCTGACTGCTTCTGCTGTAATACCAAAAGGACCTAATCCACAGTCACCTATGTCCAAGCCACCAGTATAGAATGGTATTAGTCCTGGGAAAGGCTTTCGTGCATTGCTTTTTCTACACAGGTTCTTCTTAGACCTGGGAACTTGACCTTCTTTGGGTCTCCTTCATCTCCTCTCTTCTTTTAAACTCTGTTAATGGGAGAGGACCCAGAAAGTCATTTTAGGCCGTTTTGTAGGACAAGACGGAAAGGTTCACTATGGATTTTTTTTAGCTCTTTTTTGGGTAAATCACTAGACCAAAGACAAACCTTATTTACCATTGTGGAAATTGTGGTTATAATGGGACTTTTAGATTCTAGAGCAAACAAAACACTGAGAATATAGTTTGAGACAATTATTTCTTTCAACTGAATGTTTGTTGTCTTTTCTTTTTCTAGGATTTTCACTGGCTGACCCGTTCTAATATGTAAATAAAGATGCCATAAGTGGTCTTCAGGAGTTTTGTCTTTCCTGTAAGATAGAATTTTTTCCCCACAGAAAAATAACTATAATGTTAAAATTGCTGTACAAAAAATAAAAATATTTCTAAATGATATTATATAATAAAGTAATTGGTTAAAAACAGAAAAAGTTACCAATATTCAGCCACAGGAATAACCATTTACAGATGAAAGAAGGAAAAGGGTTTTATTAAATAGTAGCAATGTAACTGCCTAACCACTGAATTAACACAGTATTCTTTTTAAAAAAATATGTTTTATTGATTTTTACAGAGAGGAAGGGAGAGGGACAGAGAGTTAGAAACATCGATGAGAGAGAAACATCGATCAGCTGCCTCCTGCACACTCCCTCCGGGGGCTGTGCCCGCAACCAAGGTACATGTCCTTGAAGGGAATCGAACGTGGGACCCTTCAGTCCCCAGGCCGACGCTCTATCCACTGAGCCAAACCGGTTAGGGCAGTGGTTGGCAAACTGTGGCTCACGAGCCACATGTGGCTCTTTGGTCCCTTGAGTGTGGCTCTTCCACAAAATACCGACTTCTGCGCCTGGGCCACGAAGTTTCAATCGCACTGTACATGCGCGCCCGCACGTGGTATTTTGTGGAAGAGCCACACTCAAGGGGCCAAAGAGCCGCATGTGGCTCACGAGCCGCAGTTTGCCAACCACTGTGTTAGGGCAACACAGTATTCTTTTAATAAATGCATTCTTTAAGTCATTTATCTTTTAAACATTTTTGAAGAAAAAAGCTTGGAGTACATAGGCTATTTCTTCTTCATTGTTTACTTGTTGACCACTTCGTACTTTAGTCTCCCCATGGTTTAATGGAACTTATTCCATACTTTTTGAGTTGGGGTTTTGTTTTGTTTTATTTTTTGAGGGAAATAATTTATTGAGCCAGAGAAGTCACACCACACCAAAACTAATAATTTCAGGGTATATTTGGATTAGCAACTTTTGTTTATGTGTACCACATCAAGACCAGCAGAGTCAACAACCTTAATATATAAAGAACTCCTATAAATAAGAAAAATATTAATGCACTAGAAAAAAAATGGGTGAAGGGCATGAATGTATAATCAACAGAAAAAATACAAATGGTCAATACAAGTATTATGAATAAATATGAATATGTTAGACTGGAAAACCTTATTTTTGCCTATCCACTTGGCAAAGCACTTTTAAAAAAAAAATCCTCCCCTGAGAATATGTTTTATTGATTTTATTTTATTTATTTATTTATTTATTTTTGTGAAACCCAAATTTATTTCTATTTAAAAATGCTCAAGAGACTTTAAAAAGGCCTAAAAGCCCAAAAGCCCAAAGGCGTCCAGGTTTAATTTCAGATCATCCTGACTTGGCATACTTCCGTTTCTCCTTTTGTGAGGCATCGATTTGATCCTTGTTAATGAAACACCTCAGCAATTCTTATTGGATTGTGGTGACATCTTGTGACTCCCAGTATCTGTCATAAATGGCCATCAGGTTATGAACAATGAAAAACGTAAGACCAGAAATAATCACGAGACGTCTGCAGATTTTACTTGAATATCCTTTCTGAATTGTTCTTTGCAACCAAGCCCAGTGATCAATTTGAGTAGGGGAGATCATGATGAGTGTCACCTGCAAAGACTGGTATTAAATGCAGCTCTTTCAGAAAGAAACCAGCAAACGCCCTTCAAGATGAAACAGCAAAGCCTGTTTTATTGATTTTAGAGAGGAAGTGAGAGGGGGAGAGAGAGAGAGAGAGAAGCATCAATGTGAGAGAGAAACATCCATCGATTGCCTCTCATACACACCCTGACCAGGGATTGACTCCATAACCTGGATATGTGCCCTGATTTGGAATTGAACCCATGACCTTTCGGTGTATGGGACGATGCTCCAACCAACTGAGCCACACTGGCCAGGGCAGTACAGCTCTTTTTACATTATAATTCTTAGCGTGGATGGAGGTGAAGTGAAATGGGCACTGCTATGCTGTGGTAGAAGCTGAAATTGGTACAGTATTTCTTTTTTTTTTTATTATTAGTTAAGGTATTACAAATGTGTCCTCATCCCCCCCCATTAACCCCCAACCTCCCCCCCACACACAAACACAGTATTTCTACACAGTAGTTCTAGAAGTGCCTGTTTTGGAATTTTAAAAATGTTCAGACCCCATAACTTTGATCCAGTAAGCTTATCTAGGGAATATATCCAAATAATAAAATATTTGGTCAAATAGTCTATACATATATATATATATATATAGAGAGAGAGAGAGAGAGAGAGAGAGAGAGAGCCATTCAGCATAGTTTTATTTAGGAACAGCCCCAGTGTTTAATAATAAGATATTGGTTATTGTACATGCATTATGATCTGTTTACATTATAAAATAAAACTGTTAAATTTACTGATGGAAAAACAGAGGATACTATTATGTGAAAAAGACAAGCGACAAAATTGATGGGTTCAAGTCAGATGCACACCTGTACTTGTGCACACATACACAGAGAGAAAAGATAGGTGCAAAATAAACCTAAATTTTACAATAACTCAGTGATGGGATTATAGGAAATTTTTATTTCTTCATTTTTCCTTCTTTTATAAAAGTTAGAAATAAAAAAAACTTTGTAATTTTTATTATCAGAACCAGACATTGCAGGCATACGTCGTTTTATTGTGCTTTGCTTTATTATGCTTCGCAGATACTGCATTTTAAGACCTTGTACCAGCAAAAAGATTACGACTCGCTGAAAGCTCAGATGATGGTTAGTATTTTTAGCAATAAAAATATTTTTAAGTTGAGGTATGTACATTGGTTTTTTTTCTTAGACATAATGCTGTTGCACACTTACTAGACTACAATATAGTGTAAACATAACTTTTATATGCACTGGGAAACAAAAAACTTGTGTGACTCACTTTATTGTGATAGTTGCTTTACTGTGGTGGTCTGGGACTGAGCCTGGAATGTCATATTCTTTTAAAATACAGGCATAGCCTGTATTTTAAAACAATATGAGAAATGGAAAAGCATCATTTATTTCCAGAGGCATTCTTGTTTATTTTCTGCAATTTTATATGAACTGGAGTATAAGATTTTATATTAAAGTTCAGCTTGTTTGCACCATACTTATCAGACTTCCATTGGCTAGTTAGGGGCATAAGTGACCTCTACAAAGTGATGGACTATAGCTTTGCGATGTGCACCTAGGACAGTGATGGCGAACCTATGACACGCGTGTCAGAAGTGACACGCGAACTCATTTTTTTGGTTGATTTTTCTTTGTTAAATGGCATTTAAATATATAAAATAAATATCAAAAATATACATCTTTGTTTTACTATAGTTGCAAATATCAAAAAATTTCTATATGTGACACGGCACCAGAGTTAAGTTAGGGTTTTTCAAAATGCTGACACGCCGAGCTCAAAAGGTTCGCCATCACTGACCTAGGAGATACTTGCAGGGATCTGTGGTTTTACCTGACAACCCTGAAATTAGGCCCAGTAGGCAGGGACTCTTAATGTACTTCTAAGATATGCACCAGAGAGCCTGAGCTGCATCAGAGCATAGAGAATATCCAAAGGACCGTTGAGAGTGGGAAGCTCATGTAACCTCATCAGTATCCTCCTCTGCCCATGGTCATTTGCCTCTGGCAGCTGAGTGCAATACAAGATTTTGCTGTAAGGTAGCGTGGAGGGCTTAATGAGTATTAGTAAATTGAACTATATAAATCTAAATGCTAAATATAATTTGGGGAAAATGCTCTTTCCCTAGCCATATTATCTCAAGAGAAAAAAAAATATGTTGGCAGGTTATACTGCCCAGCAGAGGTCAGCCTGGGCATATCAAGACCAAATTAGTTCAGTAGCACTTTCATGACAAGTCTATTGAACGCTTATTTGGTAAAAATGATCTCAAAATTAGTCTCCTTATAGGAATTTTTCTTTAGAAGGATAAGATATTGAGTAAGCCCCTCTAAAATGAATCTGTTGGTTGATAGTCAAAACTCACTTTGATAAAACATTTTACACCCCCTATTATAATAATAAATACTCTTATGTGATTCTAGTATGTTGATACTCAAGTGCCTCATAAAAACTGAATTTTGAAAGATTATGGCTATTTTCTTGATTTAGGAAAACTAAGAAATCTCGGGTGGGAAGGGTTAGTTTCTCTACTAATATTCTTTATAAAATCTTTCATATTTCATGGGGTTGTTTGGGGACTCAAAAAGCTATCCAGAAGCTCCTAGTCTAATGCCTGGCCCATGGAAGGCACTCAGTAAATGCCACTGTGTTTTAGGAAGATGTGACCTTAGAGAAGAAGAGAGTACTGGCTGGAATTACATCCTGTTTAGCAATGTGGTTTCACTTTTCAAGTGGGTCTTACTTCTCCAAGAAGATTAGTCATTTCCTGGAAAACAGGCTCTGTTTTCACTTCCTAATA
Source organism: Myotis myotis (assembly GCF_014108235.1). Classification (NCBI taxonomy): domain Eukaryota; kingdom Metazoa; phylum Chordata; class Mammalia; order Chiroptera; family Vespertilionidae; genus Myotis; species Myotis myotis. The sequence goes on along the minus strand of NW_023416317.1, from coordinate 34,530,077 downwards.
GAGCCACCTGGTCTGCAGGGGTTCACTAAATAATAGTTGAATGAGAATTCATGATGGTTGGAAGTAGGGGATATTTTCTATGGTTATTTCACACATGTACCTTTGAAGTAGCTCAGCTTATGTGAAGTAAGGATATTTTCCTTACGAAAAAATGTTTCAAATCTGTTACAAAGAAACAATAGGAATATTGAACACTGAAAGAAAGTGAAAATAATATTAAAACCAAAAATATTTCTGTTTCTTTACTATTTTCCAGACACTTAGGTAGGCAGTGGAGTAGTACTAGTAAATAAATGCAAATTTGGAATGACTAGGATAGAATTTGATTACTGTATTAAGAAAGTTGGATACCAGTTAAAGTCCAAATGAGAATTATGACTGAGGAACCCTGATAAAAATGCTGACTGTGGAGAGTGAAATGTAGACAGATGGTCTGAATCATCTAGTGCTTTCTGGTTGCATTTACTACTACTAATCTGAAAAATGGACTAATGTGGATAATGGAAATTGAAGATCCTATGAATTCCTTCTGTAGATAAGGTACAGATAAAAGTACACCTTGCAAAAAAAAAAAAAAGGAGACATATATAATACTTTTTGTAATACTTTAAGCACTAAAACAAAATTAAAAAAAAAAAAGTACACCTTGGATTCAGTCTGACAGGCAGGACTGCCCACACCTCTGGTTTTCACTAGACTGTCTTGGACATCCCCTCCCCTCCCCTCCCCTCCCCTCCAAGGCCTTTTCTTCCAGGAAAGGGGCTAGCTGGTCAGTGGATGCAGACTGTCTGGTTACCCCTCCTCTAATTAGGGAGCAGAGAAAGACACATCTAGAAACCCTGGCTCTCCAGTTCCAAAGATTGACAGGAGCACATGAAATTTTGACTCAGACCTGCAAAGGGATGGCATCATCCATGCTTTCTTCCCTTCTGTCCAGCTCTGCGAGAACTTTGTCTACTGCCATGTTCTTTCCAAGGCTCATTCCCTGGTCCCAGCATGCACCTGGGAATTGCCTCATCACTCCACTGGTCAAGGTGGGCTCAGGAAATCAGTCCTGGTTTCACCGTAGCCTGAACTTTGCTCGCACTGTTTTCACTGCAATGCTCTGCGCACTCCCATTTTTTACGATGTGGAATCAGCCGTATCTTTCAAGGTTCAGCTCAACGGTCACCTCTTCTACTAAGCTGTCCTCCCTCCCATGTGTGCCTCTATCACTACTCCAAATGTTTGTGGTGAATTGAATTCTCATCTCCCTCCCCAACTCGACTCAGTGCCTGTTACCCAGATGTCACCAACCCTTCATCTCCAAGGGCCTGTGTCCTCTTGCTCCTGTTTGGCAAGCTCCTCTGAGTTTGCCCCCGAAGAATCCACTTCCGCATAGCATATGACAGCATAAACATCACAGATGTTTTCTTGCAGGGCAGGTGACTCGGTATGGGGTTATACAGCCAGACATTCTGAGAAATGCCTTGTTGGATGATTTTGTTGTGTGAACATCATAGAGTGCACTTAAACCAAGATGGTATAGTCCAGTGGTCAGCAAACTGCGGCTCACGAGCCACACGCGGCTCTTTGGCCCCTTGAGTGTGGCTCCTCCACAAAATACCGACTGGTATAGTCAACTAATAAGGTTTCATTTACACCAGCATCAGCACCAACATGTGAGTGATTGTAGTGTAAACCCTGTGGGCTTTTTTTTGTAATGCAAGTGCCCGACTTAAGCTTTGATTGCTGAGGCATCCATTTCAAAGAGACATCTGCTTCAAAGAAGGTATATAAACACATTGACCACCACACACTGGGGCCAGGCCACCTCCCCATACTGAGGCTTCTTTGTTTTAGAGATCTTGGTTGATTTTGTTCTTTGTTTTAAATACACCAATAAAAGTGATCCTGTGAAACCCTAGGCTCCCACTCTCCCCCAATAAAAACAGCACCTCAGGCCCCTGCATGTACTCTCTCCCTACCCTGTGACTTGCCTTGTAGCGCCAGGCAATATGGGTAATAAACTCTTTTCTTCAAAGTTTCCAGATGGTTATTGCTGAAGGGTGTCTTGCAATCGTAATAAGAACCATATAGGGTCAGTTCAGTTGTAACTTTGGTCTATGGGAAGCTCATTGGGGTCCGGGTGAGTGTCCCTCTGGGCCTCCAGGCATTTCTAGCAGATAGCATTATTATCCATAAGACTTAAACCAGCGCAAAACAGTAACAGTGCACTATGAACTTACCATGGCTGTAACATCACTAGGCAATAGAAATTTTCAGTTGCATTATAATCTTATTAGAGGCTTGGTGCACAGATTCATGCACTGGTAGGGTCCCTCAGCCTGGCCTGTGCCCTCTTACAATCTGGGACCCCTTGGGGGATGTGGTAGTGCATGAGGTGGCAGGTGGCCGGGGAGGAGCCCGAGCCTGGGCCAGGCATCACACTGTTTCCTCTCATCCCACCCCAGCCCTGCTGCGCCTGTCACTGCCGCTGCTTGGTAGCACTGCCGCTGCTTGGTAGCACTGCCGCAGAGGTGGGAGAGGCTCGCGCCGCTGCACTTGCCAGCTGTGAGCCCAGCGTCTGGCATCCATCAGTCAGCTGAGCAGCGCTCCAGCTGTGAGAGCACACTGACCACCAGGGGGCAGCTCCTGCATTGAATGTCTGACCCCTGCTGGTCACTGCGCATCATAGCAACTGGTCGTTTGGTCGTTTGGTTTCTTAGGCTTTGATATATATAGACTAGAGGCCCGGTGCACAAAAATTTGTGCACTCAGGGGGGTCCCCCAGCCCGGCCTGTGCCCTCTCACAGTCTGGGACCCCTTGGGGGATGATCACCTGCTGGCTTAGGCCCACTCCCTGGGGGGATTGGGCCTAAGCTGGCCGTCAGACATCCCTCTGGCAGCCCTGAAGCCCTCGAGGGATGTCCACTTGCCAGCGGGGAGCAGGCCTAAGCTGCAGTCGGACATCCTTAGCGCTGCTGAGGAGGCGGGAGAGGCTCCCACCACCACTGCTGTACTGGCAGCCGTCAGCCTGGTTTGTGGCTGAGCAGAGCTCCCCCGTGGGAGTGCACTGACCACTGCATTGAACATCTGCCCCCTGGTGGTCAGTGTGTGTCATAGTGACCAGTCATTCCCAGTTGTTCTGCTGTTAGAGTCAATTTGCATATTACCCTTTTATTATATAAGAGTGCCTGGCCAGCCTGGGTGAGTGGCTGATGGCTGTTTGCAGGCTGGCCACAGCCCCTTTAGTGTGGGGGGTCCCCACTGGGGTGCCTGGCCATCCTGGGTGAGAGGCTGAGGGCCGTTTGCAGGCTGGTTACAGCCTCTTCAGGGTGGGGGTTCCTACTGGGGGCCTGGCCAGTCTGGGTGAGGGGCTGAGGGCTGTTTTCAGGCTGGCTAAACCCCCCAGCGGGGACCCTCACCCCATGAGGGTATGGCCAGCCTGGGTGAGGGTCTGATGGCTGTTTGCAGGCTGGCCACAACCCCCAGCCACCCAAGCTCCCAGTGGAGGCTGGCTGGAAGCAGGTATCTGGGATTTATTTGTCTTCTATAATTGAAACTTTGTTGCCTTTAGCAGAGGCCACAGCTGGCTCAGGGCTGGCGGGAAGCTTGGCTTCCTCCATCGCCCAGGCAACAAGCTTCCTGCTTGCTCCAGCTTTGTGGCTGCCGGCCGCCATCTTGGTTGGGTTAATTTGCATATAGTCTCTCGATTGGCTGGTTAGCATGGCTTAGGGCGTAGCGAAGGTATGGTCAATTAGCATCTTTGTCTTTTATTAGTATAGATGAGACTACTGAAAGGTCCTTATGTGATGCATACTAGCTCAAAAGCTGCAGCAAACAACTTCAAACAAGGATGTAGAGTGGATGGATGAGCCAACAAGCATCAGAAACCTGTCCTAGATGCCTGGGTATTAGGTAAACCCAGAAGTTCTTAGAGAAGTGTGTAGTGTGTGTATGGGGAGGAAGGCTGGGGGAGGGGGGAGAGAGAAACATGACATGAGTGAATTTTGTTTCCACTCTGGCAAGCTGTAGGCCAAAATAAAAATTAAGTTGAATTACTAAAAATATTTCTTTCACACTTGATTGCTGTAGACTGAAATTTATACCCACTACATTCATAAAACTATTTTCTAACTCAGTGCCATACCTGCCTCCCCACCCTCTCTCAGCCACTCCATGTATCTCCTCTCCCCACCACCCTATCTACATTATTCTTTTCCAGAATTTTAATAGTTATCTTCACTTGATTGTTTTTCCAGGTTACATTTAGTAGCACATAAATCGTTATCTTTATTGGACTGTGTTTTAAAACATTGTGTACTAATAGAAAACTTGAGGTTCAGTAAGGCCAACAGATCTGGAGACAATTACCCTTGAAAAAAAGTTTCTTACTCACAGTTCCCAAGAGAAGAATGCCACACCATGGAGCAGCTGTGGGTTTGAAATGAATAAAACTAAAAAAAAAAAAAAGACCGTACCCTTTTATGTAATGATGTTTACTTTGAATTTATATTAGTTCACACAAACACATGCTTTTGTTCCGGCCCTCCGGTCCAGTTTAAGAACCCATTGTGGCCCTCGAGTCAAAAAGTTTGCCCACCCCTGCCATGGAGGGTCACAGGAGAAAACACCCAGGTTGGTCTCAGGCAGAGAGGAAGTGGGCTGAGGCCTTACTGTGGTTTCCTTGGGAAGAAAGAAGAGAGAAAGGGTAAACAGTTTAGGATTAGCTAGATTAGATAATTCCCCTTGGTCAGAGGGGCTGCCCCTGGTTATGTGGATGTGGCCCTGGGGTGATTAGGGCAGGGTGATAATGGGAAGAGGGAGGTTGGAATTATGGACTGGTTAGTTTGCATACAAAAGGAGAGTTTTTTGTGTTCTCTAAGAATTATCTAACTTGGGAGGGACAGGTCCTCTAGAGCAGTGGTTCTCAACCTTGGCTGCACATTAGAATCACTTGGGAATCTTTTTAAAATCCTGATTTCCGGGCCTCGTCCTCCGGAAATTCTGTTTCTTTGTTATGGGGTGGGGCCACAACATTAGTAACAAAGAAACAGAATTTCCGGAGGATGAGGCCCGGAAACCAGGATTTTAAAAAGATTCCCAGGTGATTCTAATGTGCAGCCAAGGTTGAAACCACTGCTCTAGAGTCAGCATTAGAATTATAGAGCATTCGAATTATAGAAAACAAAAACATATGGTAAATATACAATGGCTTTAAGTGAACATTAAACAATTATAAATATTAAATGAGTATTTAGAGAATTGGATCTTAAAATGTTGTTCCTATTCAAGAATAAGATATGTAAATTTTTAGAAGTGTTTTCTTCTGTACCTTAGTGGAGTTTTCATCATATTGGCCCAACAAAATTTTGTTAACTATGTTTTTAGACATCAGTCTATTTTGTGGCTATTATATATGTTATCTTCTACTATATTTATATGTAGGTAATGTTGCTTATTTTGTATCTTAATTCCATACCTTAATGAGTTCTTTAAAACAATTCTTCCATTCTCTTACCTAGAGACATTGGCTTGTACTTCCAGAACAATGCAAAATGATACTTGTGGTTGCAGGCACACACCATTTACAATCAATATGTCGTTTACCTGCTTTCTTCTTTCAGGAGGAGCAAAAGATGACAAGTAAATTTCCCTACAAGGAGTTACTGAGGCTATAAGGTTTAAATGTCTTCCTCAAGGATATAACAAGATGGAAAGAGTCCCTACCATTTCCAAGTGAGCACTTGTGCCAATAAAAGGTGACTTCTTGGCCAATGAATTAGGGGTAGTTGGAATGCTAATTATTTGTTGCCTCAACTGTCTTCCTTCCTGGCACTGAGACCAATGATGAAGGCAAACATATTGAGAAATCTGTTCCTCTGTGGACTCTGAGAATAAAGATTCACTTGATGTGAACTCCATGAAGGAAGTTATCTGATGAGATAGACTCCCCATGATCAAACCAGGGCCCAAATTTTATAAATAATAAGAACCTAGTAGCCATTTGCTCACAGGGGCTCCTCATGTACTGTGCATACTGGGAAAAACCTCAATGTGAACTCTTGGCTTCCCACACATGCCCCGCTTGTTTAAGCCATCTTAGTCAACCACTGAAGGGAAGCCTGGTTTTGTCTTTTGACCAATGGATTGAGACCTGCCCTATCCAGTCAGGACTGCACAATTATATCTTCATTTGCATCTATGCCAACTAATCAGAACCACTCTGTAATCACCAATCAGAACTGCATGATTCAGAGCAATCAGAATTGTTAGAATTTGGTAACGTTATTTGCATAAAATTGAGCCAATCAGGAACCTGGGCGGGAACTTTATAAATGACAGCCTCCCCTTTTTCTCAGTGGAGTGCACTTTTGCTTTCCATAGGAAGCTGCCTAAGGAACTGCTTCACCTGAATGAAGTCTCTTCTTTTCCGCACCTCTTTGGAAATTTTGGTTTACACTCTGTCGTCTTCACCTTCAAAATCTCAGTCCAAGCTCCCTTAGGTGAGTCTGCAGAAGGTGACCTCCTTTCCTCCCTCTTTGATCCCACAGTGATGGGTGGATAGTTAGGATCACTAGTGGGGAGTGGCATTGGTTTAGTCCAAGTCCTCTGTCCAGCCCTGGCTTCAGAATATGCAATACCAACAACCCTGAGAAGTAGTCTTCAGAGGGAAGGTAGTGACATACCCTGTACCCTTAATCACACACTGTAATTCTCCACATATACACATACTGGAAAATGCATTAACCCAGTGTGTTCATTGGCTAGGGCTGCCATAACAAAACACTACTGATTGGTTGGCTTACACAACAAATTTATTTTCTCACAGTTCTGGAGGCTAGGAGACAAAGACCAAGATGTCTATAGATTTGGTTTCCTCTGAGGCCTCTCTCCTTGGCTTGCAGATGGTCATCTTTTTGTTGTGTCCTCATATGGTCCTTCTGTGTACACACATTCCTGTCGTCTGTCTTTTTACAAATGACAACAGGAAGGCCCAGTACTGACAAATGACTTGTGAAATATCCATTAATTGGCTGCAGCCAATTTTCTCTGATGTTTCTGATGTGCCCTAATGGGAGGGAGCTGTGGCATGGATAATACCAAACAGTAAATAATCTAAAAATAGTTTCTGTTTGGTTTGGGAAAGCAGCACGTGACTTCCCGGCCGCCAACTGGCCTGGCTAATTCAGTTTGGCTCAAATGAATGTGCCTTTTCCTGAGTTTACACTGATAGCCCAGGCCTGTGCCGAGGTGTGGAAGAATGGTGGCCAAGCTAAATGCCGGCTGTGGCCAGGTCCCCAGTGAGCAACAGGCAGCCTGTCAAAGGCACACCGTGATTGTATGGACAGCAGGACAGAGCTAGCTTTTTCCTGACCCTTTATGAGGGTTGAGGGCCAGACCAGACAGCATGCCTGATGTAGGAGGTGTCTGGCATTTGGTAAAGAGATCCTGGAGGAGACAGGTGGATGCCAAGACACTCACCTAGCCACCAGCTCACACGGGATTCTGCAACCTCACATTTGCAGGCCAGATTTCATGCAAGGTGCCTGACATGTATCATTTCCTTTAAAACTAAGGCTCTGCAGCTGCAGACTTATGGTTTGCCTTGGCAAGAGGCAACTCTGCTCTGAGACTTTGCAAAGGGAATCTTGACCCAGGCTGAATTACTCTTAAGGTTTTGGATACATCGCAGTGTAGTTCATCTGTTTTGCGTGTACCATACAAATCAATTCATTAATTCATTCAACACTTACTGAAGGCCTACTATGTTTCAGATTTGACATTTGAGGGAATAAAGAGATGAAGCAGTCATGGGTCTTGTACTCAAAGACTTAATAATCTACTCAGAAAAATAAGACATATATCTAAATAACTATATTGCAAGGTTGAAATCACAGACTAGAGCCCTAGTTATATTAGTACATATACATATGCATAAATGTAATTCATTATTATTTTTGAATAGTTTAGATTTCTCCTACTAGGTGGCCAGCCATTAGATAAAGCATTTTAGAAGGGGTATATCACATCCTGTTGAAGAGGGGACTCCTCTCCCCACACTTCTACCCTGGGCCACCCTCTTCTAAGTCCATGTCCCCATGCCTTCAAGGAATTATTGGTCTGATTGGTCAGAGTCCAGGACATTCACAGGATCGTTTTGCTTCACAGGGAAGGGTCACTCTAAAGATCAGTTCTGTGGCCAGGGCCACCTGTCTTCCTCCTGTGTACATGGTCAGGAGGCTTTCTAGGGGTCACTCCCCCAGGTGGCCTTTGCCCCGCCCTCCTCAAGACAGATGAGATACATATACGTATAATAGTTGATCTTAACTCAGCTCCTTCTATTCCCCTCTGAGGACTCTCTGGCCAAGCAGCCCTGCCACTGGCCCCCAAAGAACCACGATCATTCTTACTCTGCCTTGGTCTGGGACTAGTTCCCTCACCTGCCTCTCTATTCCCTATGTGTCTGGACCTAGGGCTGGGTAGTGTGCTATAAAAGACACAGGCTTCCAGGTATGTGGTCAGCTTTGTGCATTAGCTCTGTGGCCTTGGGAAGATTACCTGAACTGCCTTTGTCAGCCTGTTTCTTCATCTGGAACATGGGTATAGTAACACCTACCTCACAGAGGTGCTGTGAGGCTTTTGAGAAATAACAAGTATAAGCATAATAGGTGGTTGGTGTCAGTATTTTCATCCCTTAATGTCAGATTTGCCTTAGCCTCTTCCGTGATTCCCTTCTGAGAACTACAGTCAAAACTCATCCCTTACCTTCTTCATCTCTTACCTCTTACCTCCCTTCAGGGCGGCTCTCCTGATTAATCAGATCTCTCCATTGTTCTGCTTTATGTTGACTGCCACTGGACTGGTGTGAATGCTTCTCATCTGTTTTGAGACCCCCCACTAGAATGTAAATTCCTGAAGGCAAGGAAATTTGTACATTCACTTCACACTGAATCCCCAATTCTAGATTTTGCTTGGAGCCCAGAAGAAACTCAGTATTTGCTGAATGAGCGAATTAATAATGAATGAGTGAGTCCTCTGACCTCTCTCTTACTTTCCTGAATCCTTCTTTTTCTGTTTCCATTTTCTCCAGGTTAGTCTTGTTCACCTACTGAGGACATGTGTGTGTTTTTAAAATATCGCAGTTACATTCAGTAACTGTATATAAGGAAACAGGTAATCACACAACCCATGATAATGGAATGGAAAATTTTTATCTCTCTAGTTCTTTAAAAAAAAAATCACCTGTTCCCTTTATCCAGATTGTGTGGGTATATATGTTAGCCTTGCAGATAGCCCTCTCCCTGTGGCCGAGTATTTTGAACGTACCTTAAGACTTTAAGGAGTTGATTAAATACAGGACGTACTGGGGCTCTGGGTTTGCATAGTTTTCTCCACCACAGCTGCAGGATGGGAGAACCTGGTTACAGGAATTACAGGGTCTCATGTAAACACGGACCCCCAAAGCAGCATGGGGCTGCAGTGCCTGTGTATGTTTTCCCTCATCTCTTAGGTTATTGTTTCCTAAAACTCTGTGATCCTAAAATGCTCCTCAGTTCCCAATTATTGGTCATATTGGCCAAGATCTCCCCACAGTAGGATAGATGCATGCATAAATATGCACGGCACGGGCAGTGACCTTTTCCACCCTTTAGTTCAGAATCTTGGTCACCATTGCTCTATCAGTGTTGGGAATGAGCCTGTTCTAGGGCCTTGCCAAACCACACTGCCACAGTCCCTTGATCTCCACCTTTAGCTCTACAGAGACTAGATCCAAGCTTTGAAAACGATGCTTTGTCTTTACCTTGGGCCAAATCGAATAGTGAAGTGGTTCTTCCTCCTCACCCCATCCAATCTCTTGGAACACAAGAGGGCCCATTCTCTCCAGGTGGAACGGTGGTGAGGGTGATGGGACGGGGTATTTGGTTGAGGTAGGGGGAAGCTAATGGGGATGGGAATGGTAACCTTCTGCCAATAAATACATAAAAATAAAATTTTGCAGTGAACACATGGTAAGTAAACAATAAACAGTAAGCTAGGAACATGCATTTGGACTGGTTAGAAGAGAATGAAGTGATTGTCAATTAAATTTTCTAGGGTTCACCCTAGGGGAAATATGGATCAAACCTGCCACCCCTCCTACAAGAGTGGGGCTAAGGTTTGTTATGCCCCTTGGTGGCTTAACAATTATTTTGAGTTCATTTATTTCTATGATTCTTGAAATAATATCAGGAAACTAACTTGCTTTGCTCAGGATGTTTTCCCATCGATCCTCAGGTTTCATAAGCCATTTTGGGATCTCCTCTGAGGTCTCCAGCCCTCCCTGACTTCCTGTCATAAAAGCTATGACTTTCCTGTCTCCCTCCCAAGAATGTGGTTTTGCATTTTGGAGCTAAAGTGTTCTTGAACTCACAGCATTTCTGAGCCTGGGTTCAAGTAAAGATTGATTGATGTCTCCTTGGGGAGCCAATCTAGCCCTGAGGCCTGGGAGCTTACATCTGGCTCAATGTGTCATTAGGCAGCACAGAGGTTCAGGTTCAGTCTTGCCAGCAATTCCTCCACCTGCTAGACAAATTACATGAATCTCTGCCTCTATCCCCAGAACCTCTAGTCCAGCCGTGGGCAAACTACGGCCCGCGGGCCGGATCCGGCCCGTTTGAAATGAATAAAACTGAAAAAAAAAAGACCATACCCTTTTATGTAATGATGTTTACTTTGAATTTATATTAGTTCACACAAACACTCCATCCATGCTTTTGTTCCGGCCCTCTGGTCCAGTTTAAGAACCCATTGTGGCTCTCGAGTCAAAAAGTTTGCCCACCCCTGCTCTAGTCCCACAGCTTCCCTTGTGAACACAATTTTTTTAAAAAGGATTTTATGAAAAATAAAGCCCTACATAATATTTATTTATTTAGTATACCACTAACAGATTTATTGTATAAGACATGGATAAGAAAAAGAGTAATAAATAGTAGGAATTTAAAATGGTTTTAGGGGTTAAATATTTTTAGGGATAAAAGCAAAGTAAATGGGTTTCTTTTTTTCTTTTATTATTATTTAATTAATTTATTTTAATAGTTTTTTATTGTTGAAGCTATTACATATGTTCTCCATTACTCCCACTGATGCCTTCCAGCCCACCCAGGTAGGTTTCTTTACTGCAGGATTTCCCAGAGGCTTTGGTATGCTGATATATATTGTAAATTTCCAATTAATTTACATAAAATAGGCGGCAGTTCCCAATTTAGGTGAATTCCTCTGCTTTTTTAAAAAAGGGAGTATCTCTTAGAATGGGTGGACCTCTCAAAGTTTGGGAAACATTGTATTGGGTAAGTTATTGTCACTATTGTGATTTCATCCAGGTGGCTCAAGGCCAGCCCAGTGCCAGTCTCTTCCCTGAGAGAGTGAGGACAACTAAGCTTCGTGCCCTGGAGATGGAAGTGCAGGCTTAATGCTTGGGTGAGTCTCATTAGACTTACTAGTTCTCCTGGTTCTCTGGTGATCTCTCCTTTACATTTGAGGCTCCATCCTTCTAGCTCTGATTGAAGCTTGAGTTGCAAGGCACAGGGAGCTATGGAGGGGCTTTCCCAGAGCTTCTCAGCTGCCCAGTCTTGTCTCCCTCCTGCTGATGCAGCTGCCAGCGGGAGGTAGCCAGGACTTCAGAGTAACTAAATCATGGTTAATTCTGGACCAGAAAGACCAGGCGCAGAGCTCTGTTCTCTGCCAAGACCAACTCAAATGGTCTGTCTTCTCCTCTCAGCATGTCGGCTTGTTGGACCTCAGACATGTAGGAAAGAAGTCTTTTTCCCTTTTGCCTTCTTCTTTATTCCTAAGGTTGCCAAGAATTTGATTTGATTTTTTAAAGTGCTTTTATTTTTAAATTACAAGTTAAATAATGCTTATTGTAAAAATTTCCAATAATACAAATGTGTGTAGTTTTCCCCTTCTCTCATTGCACATACTTTCATCCCCAAGTGTGTAGTGCACATCATTCTAGAACTTTCTCTGTGCACTTGTAAATAATAGATAAAATATATTTGCTTGTTTGCTTGTATGTTTTCAGTTTCACTCAACAATATTTCATGGAAACCATCCATGTCAGTGCATAAATGTGAAATATATTTTTCTTATTTTTTTAAAGTCAAATATATTGAGGGAAAATTTACGTAAAATAAAATTTGCCTTTTAAAAAAATACAGTTTGATGAGTTTTGACAAAGTAGACAACCACTCCAATCAAGATAAGAACACTTTCATCACCATCAAAAGTTCCCTTTGCAGTAAGATCTCTTCTTAAAACCCTAATCCCTGGTAACTATTGATCTGTTCTCCATTCCTGTAGTTTGCCTTTTCCAGAATGCCATATAAATGGAATTATATAGTATGTAGCCTTTTGTGTTGGCCTCAGTATAATGCATTGCAATTCATCCATGTTACTTGTTTCAATAATCAGCTTGACTGCAGTAATCATTTCACAATGTATATTTATATCAAAATATCATGATGTATACCTTAGATATATACAACTTTTATTTACAAGTTTTTAATTTAAGAGGAGAAATCTCTGCCTAAGATTTTTTTCCTGTTTTCTTCTAGAAGTTTAATAGTTTTAGCTCTTACATTTAGGTATATGATCTACTTTGAGCTAATTTTTAAGTATGGGGCAAGGTAAGGGTTAAGGTTCATTTTTGTTTGTTATGCTTATGGAAGACCAATATTTCCAGTATTATTTGTTGCAGAGACTATTTATTCTTTGTCATGACTGTATAATGTTTGATTGAATGGAGGTTTGGTGATTTTCTCAGCTATTCTCATATTCATGGAGAATTAGGCCGTTTCAAAGTTGAGGCTGTCATGAACATCCTCGCACCTAATACACTGGCAGTTGAATGAGTATTGCAGTAGAATTTATGAATGAAATCGCATGTTTATGTTAAGTGTTGATGGATATCCCCAGGTGGTTCTTCAGTATACTTTCCCACCTACAAGGCCTGAGAAGGACGGCTCTAACTTCGATTGGATTTATTGGTGTAAGCCTTTTACAAATCTATAATAATTTCCTTCTGGAAAAATCTAATAGCCTATGTTATTAGATTATGCAAGATTCAGAGCCCTTCCAAGAGGGTTTGAAGAAAAGATGATAATTTCTGCCTTGGTCAGTTAGGGTACGCGCATAAGAAATTGGCTCATAAAATACGTGGTACACGGGAAATGGAAATTTACCAAAACAAAACACAAAAACATTTGCTTAAAAAGTATTGGGGGTTTATAAATACCTCTGTGCTGTAGCTTCCCCTAAGGGTAGAGGTTCCTGTACTAACTTTAATCAGCAATGACTTGCCCCCTAGTGGCCTGAATATGTACTTTCAGTCTCCTGTATGCAGGCATAACTCCGGGCTGCTGTCAGTCCACAGACCCTCACTCTCTCACTATACTCACCAAAGTCCTCCCTTGTACCAGGCCTGTACCAGCCAGCTGCATGTGCAAAAACACAAAGGAGTGCTGGGAATGCAAGTTGCTCAGTGTGGCTGACGCATAAAGTTATGCCGCTTTTCCTACTTTCTTCTCATCCTACGATGTTATGATTTGGTCAACTTGAACTAACATTGTTGAGGATCTATTATTAGGTGACAGGGACTGTCCTGGGGCCGTGAGGATACACAGAGCTATGGAACAGTCACCCATCATCAGGGACGTTAACACAGGTTAAATACCAACACAAAATGGTATAGAAGCAGTTCAAAAACAATACCAACAGGTGTCACAAGCAGGACAATATTGATAATCTGTGCCAACTTCATGCCATCCTATCTAATAATAGACAAGCATGGGCTAATGTTCATACCTTCACTACGCCTCCCATGGGCTAATCAGCGTGATATGCAAATTAACCACCAACAAAGATGGCGGCTAATTTGAATACTGCAGGCAGGGTGGGACAGCGCCAGCCGCCAGTGCAAGCCACCATCCAGGCCCCCATGTGCAATTCCAGAAGCCGCCTGCCGCCCGTGATTGGACCTGATCCCAGGCCACTGGCGGGCCCCAGAAGCCCCAGAAACCACCTGATATGGCAGTAACTCTATCAGTAAGCACTCTGAAAGTCAGTGGCATAAATGCCCCAATTAAAAGACAGATTATGAGGGTGAATCAAAAACAAAACCCACTTTATTTTTTTTTTAAATTAAATCTTTATTGTTCAGATTATTACATTTGTTCCTCTTTTTTCCCCCCCATAACTCCCCTCCTCCCAGCTCCCGCCCCATCCTCCACCCTCACTCCCCACCCACTGTCCTCATCCATAGGTGCACGATTTTTGTCCAGTCTCTTCCCGCATCTCCCACACCCCTTTCCCCCCCAAGAATAGTCAGTCCATTCCCTTTCTATGTCCCTGATTCTATTATAATCACCAGTTCATTCTGTTCATCAGATTATTTATTCACTTGATTCTTAGATTCACTTGTTGATAGATGCATATTTGTTGTTCATAATTTGTATCTTTACCTTTTTCTTCCTCTTCCTCTTCTTAAAGGATACCTTTTAGCATTTCATATAATACTGGTTTGGTGGTGATGAACTCCTTTAGCTTTTCCTTATCTGTGAAGCTCTTTATCTGACCTTCAATTCTGAACGATAGCTTTGCTGGATAAAGTAATCTTGGTTGTAGGTTCTTGGTATTTATCACTTTGAATATTTCTTGCCACTCCCTTCTGGCCTGCAAAGTTTCTGTTGAGAAATCAGCTGACAGTCGTATGGGTATTCCCTTGTAGGTAACTGAGTTTCTTTCTCTTGCTGTTTTTAAGATTCTCTCTTTATCTTTTGCTCTTGGCATTTTAATTATGATGTGTCTTGGTGTGGTCCACTTTGGATTCCTTTTGTTTGGGGTTCTCCGCGCTTCTTGGACCTGTAAGTCCATTTCTTTCACCAGGTGGGGGAAGTTTTCTGTCATTATTTCTTCAAATAGGTTTTCAATATCTTGCTCTCTCTCATCTTCTGGCACCCCTATAATTCTGATGTTGGTACGCTTGAAGTTGTCCCAGAGGCTCCTTACACTATCGTTGCATTTTTGGATTCTTTTTTCATTTTGCTTTTCCGGTTGGGTGTTTTTTGCTTCCTCGCATTTCAAATCATTAACTTGATTCTTGCGCTCCTCTGGTCTGCTGTCGGGAGTCTGTATAATATTCGTTCTTTCAGTCCGTGTATGCTTAATTTCTAGTTGGTTCCCCAATATAACATCGAGGGTCTCATTAGTTTTCTTGTAGATCTCATTAAGTTTATTGGCAGCTTCTAAACAGTTCTTGAGAGACCTTAAAAGTGTGGTTCTGAACTCTATATCTTCCATTGACAATTTTGTCCTGTTTCTTTGTCTCCGCATTTTGTTATGCTTCCTTGGTGCACCCCCTAGTGGTCTTTGTGCGCAGTCTTGTAGTTAAATCTTGATTGTTGTAGCTAATACCAGGGAGGGTTTGACCTCCAGGCCAAGTGGCTATGAGAATCAGCTGTGTCTGCAGTGAGAGAACTTCTGTCCTCTAGGGAGGTGCTAATCTAGCCTTTGCCTGAGGCTATCCGGCAAATGCCTCTGTGCAGGGCTTGGGCGGGGCGGGTCGCACAGGATCAACAGGGTGGGCCAGAGAGAGCAGTTATGGCGGCTCTCAGTCCCGTCCCCAGGGGCTCTGCCCCTCCGAGTCCTAGCACCCGCTGCAAACCTCGGAGAGAAAGCTGCACTCGCTCTGACCGAAGCCAGACAGTCCCGCTTCTCCCGTTTGAGTTTGGGTCCCTAAAGACTCGCCGGGATCTGGAGCTCAGAGTCTGTGACTCCCTCCCTGCCGGAAGCCGGTCCATCCTTGCTGCTTGACACAGTCGCTGCAGGAAAGAAACATCTGCACAGCATATGTTTCAAGGGACCTGGTGTATATAGCATACTGTTCTTAATATGTTTGCTCCCCTTAGTGCTGTGTGTTTTAACCAAGGTCACCTCTCCGAGAAAGGTTGTTTCCCCAGGTAGGAATTTTTCCCTGAAGTCAGGGAGGGGATGCCTCTCCTAGAAAGGTTGTTTCCCCAGGTAGGAATTTTTCCCTGAAGTCAGGGAGGGGATGCCTCTCCTAGAAAGGTTGTTTCCCCAGGTAGGAATTTTTCCCTGAAGTCAGGGAGGGGATGAAACTCCTTAACTAAGTGCCAGGCGGGTAGTTAATCACTACAAACAATCATGCTTAAGCTACATAATCTTTACTCCCTGGAATGGAGATAAGAAACGCCCTAACCTTTGTAATAGAGATTGATAGGATTGAATCAAACGGTATAAATACAGATGTAACAAGACAGCAAGAGTCAGAACTTAGAATACAGAACTTAGTATACAGAACTTAGAATACAGAACCAGGAGAGACGGAACCTAGGCACAGAACCTACACAGAACGTTCTCTAGAGACAGAAGAACTTCGCTGGAGAGAACATGGCAAAAGATCCTGGACAGAAACTGGCCTCAGAACCTAGAGACAGAACCTAGCGAGAGAACATGGCAAAAGATCCTGGACTGAACCTGACTACAGAAATTGGCAAGAGAACCTGACTAGAACCTGGTGACTGAACCTGGCTGGAGAACCTGGACAGAACCTGGCTGGAGAACCTAGCGAGGGAACATGGCTACAGAACCTGGCTGGAGAACTGGGAGAACCTAGCAAGAGAACATGGACACAGAACCAAGCTGGAGATCCTAAGCAGAACCTCTCTGGAGATCCAGACCAGAACTTGGCTGGAGATCCTGGCTGGAGATCCTGGCTAGGCTGCTGATCAACTGAACACTGTCTTCGTGTCCTTTCTTCTTCGCCGACTCCGTCTACGCCTTTGGGGACCCCTGGACCTGCTGGGGCAGGACCCCGGCACCTCCCGATTGAAAACGCCAACCGCGCCCTCCGCCGCCAGCCCGCTCCGTGCACTCCGCACCTCAGAACTTGACTTCAGCACTGCGCCTCCTCTGAGTGTCCGTATGCGTTTCTCTTTCCTCCTAGTTGTAGGACTTCCACTTAGCCAGCGTTCCTGTGGTTCTGGGTGATGTCCGTTCTGTTTTTTAGTTTCACTTTTGAAGTAGTTGTTCAAGGCAGCAAACTCCTGCGTTAACCTATGCTGCCATCTTGGTTCCCTTCTCAAAGCTATCTTCCAAAACCCACTTTAAATATAAAGACACATATAGATTAAAAGTAAATGAATTAAGCTGCAGCCTGTTTTGCTTAGTGGATAGAGCATTAGCCTGTGGACTGAAGGGTCCAGGTTCGATTCCTGTCAAGGGCATGTACCTCAATTGCTGGCTTGACCTCCAGTCCCTATCAGAGCATGTGCAGGAGGCAACCAATCAATGTGTCTCTCCCTTTCCCTTCATTCTCTCTAAAATTCAATGGAAAAATATCCTTGGGTGAAGATTAACAAAAACAAAGTAAATGGATTAAGTAACATTAAAGAGATTATAAGAAAAATATATTCCAAATTTTGTTAGTTGTATAATGGTTATATTTAAATTATTAACACCTAAGAAATTGGGTGAAGGGTACATATAATATGCTGTAGTATTTTATAGGTTTTTTTTACATGTATGAGATTATTTCAAATTAAAATATTAAAAAATTAAAAATTAATAAAATGTTAATTGAAATGTATCTACATTACATGAAAAATCTCCTAATTGCTTCTAGCATAATTTATTAAATTGTGCTGAAATTCACAAGGGTTCAGTTAAAAAATATCTTAATTCTAAATGATATAATAAAAATATATAATAGTCTAGTTATAAGCAGTTATCTGAAAATAAAAATTTAAAGAAGTGAATTTAAAGAAGGGATTATCCAAAGAAAATATATGCACAACACATGGACACAGACAACAGTATGGTGATGGCCAGAGAGAAGTGGGGGGCAAGAGCTGGGTAGAAGGGGGCAAAAGGGGGGAAATAGGGACATCCTATATAATAATAATAAAAGGCTAATATGCAAATCGAACGGCAGAATGACCGGTTGCTATGATGCACACTGGCCACCAGGGGCAGATGCTCAATGCAGGAGCTGCCCCCTGGTGGTCAGTGCACTTCCTTATGGGGGGTGCCACTCAGCCAAAACCTGGCTCATGGCTGGCCAGTGCAGAGGTGGTGGCAGGAGCCTCTCCCACCTCCATGGCAGCACTAAGAATGTCCAACTAACGGTTTAGACCCGATCCCTTGGGGGCCTAAGCCTTTAGTCGGACATCCCCCGAGGGCTCCCTGGCTGCCAGAAGGATGTCTGACTGCAAGCTTAGTCCTGATCCCCCGGGGAGTGGGCCTAAGTCGACAGGCGGACATCCCCCAAGGGGTTCTGGACTGCAAATGGGCGCAGGCCGGGCTGAGGGACCCCCCCCCCCGCCCAGTGCACAAATTTTTGTGCACAAGGCCTCTAGTCCTATCTAATAATAGACAAACATGGTAATTAACCATACCTCCGCTACGCTTCCCATTGGCTAATAAGTAGGATATGCAAATTAACTGCCAACAAAGATGGCGGCCGGCAGCCACGCAGCTGAAGTGAACATGAGGCTTGCTTGCTCCAGTGATGGAGGAAGCCAAGGTTCCCCGCCTGCGGAGGCCCAGCTCTGAGCTCCAGATGCAACAATGTTGCAATTATAGAAGCTAAACAAACCCCAGGTACCCGCTTTCAGCCAGCTGGGGCCTCAGACCTTAGAGTGCCAGTGATGGCAACAGAGTTTCAATTATAGAAGCTAAACAAACCTAGATACCTGCTTTCAGCTGGCAATGGCCTCAGAGCTGGAGCCAGCTCTCAGCTCCAGTGACAGCTATAAAAGGTAAATAAATCCCAGAATTTAAAAAAAAAAGAGGCTGGGAGCTTCAGTCGTCCGCCAGCCTAAAAACGGCCCTCAGCCCCTCACCCAGGCTGGCCAGGCACCCCAGTGAGGACCCCCACCCTGAAGGGGGTGTGACCAGCTGCAAACAGCCATCAGCCCCTCATCCAGGCTGGCCAGACACCCCAGTGGGGACCCCCACCCTGAAGGGGGTGTGACCAGCTGCAAACAGCCATAAGCCCCTCACCCAGGCTGGCCAGGCACCCAAGCGAGACCCCCACCCTGATCCAGGACACCCTTCAGGGCATACCAGCCAGCCCCACCCATGCACCAGGCCTCTATCCTATATAGTAAAAGGGTAATATGCAAACCCTAACAGCAGAAAGACTGGGAATGACTGGTCACTATGACACACACTGACCACCAGGGGGCAGACGCTCAATGCAGGAGCTGCCCTCTGGTGGTCAGTGCGCTCTCACACGGGGGAGCTCTGCTCAGCCACAAGCCAGGCTGATGGCTGCCAGTAGAGCAGTGGTGGTGGAAGCTTCTCCTGCCTCCTCAGCAGCACTAAGGATGTCTGACTGCCGCTTAGGTGTGCTCCCCGCTGGCAAGTGGACATCCCCCGAGGGCTGCCAGGCTGCCAGAGGGATGTCTGATTGCCATCTTAGGCCCAGCCCCCCGGGAGCAGGCCTAAGCCAGCAAGTGGTCACCCCCGAGGGGTCCCAGACTGTGAGAGGGCACAGGCTGGGCTGAGGGACCCCCCCCCTATCCCCGAGTGCACAAATTTTTGTGCACCAGACCTCTAGTCTATATAATAAAGAGGTAATATGCAAATTGACCATCACGCCCTTGCACAAGATGGCCGCCCCCATGTGGTCATGTTACCTTATTTAACCTTTCCAACAAACCTTTAAAAGGAACATGCCTCTATTTTATGATGGGAAAAACTGAGGCTTAGTGAGATCTATTTGTTCACTGTCACAGCAGAGCTGGGGTGAAACTCATCTGGTGTAGAGCTGTGGAGTATCACCTTATAGTATGCCTTCACCCAGCTCTACCTTCCCCCAGATTCCATAAATATCAAACCATTTCTGAATTAAGTCCCATGAGGCACTAGGACTTATTAAATTAAAGCAAAATGGAGAACTTTGTGGATTATTATTTATTTTAGTAATCTAAAGATCTCTATAACAGGCTTTATAAACTCATAAGAGGTATTCATTTAAGGATGCAGTACTTTTTTATTTGGAGAATTTTGTCTAGCTGGAAATCAAGTCGATGCTATTTCTCCAAATATAGTTTTTTTAAAAATTAAAGTTAATGGGGTGACATTGGTTAATAACATTATAAGTTTCAGGTGTACAATTCTATAATACATCATCTATATATTGCATGTGTGCTC
This sequence comes from Myotis myotis, assembly GCF_014108235.1. Classification (NCBI taxonomy): domain Eukaryota; kingdom Metazoa; phylum Chordata; class Mammalia; order Chiroptera; family Vespertilionidae; genus Myotis; species Myotis myotis. The sequence goes on along the minus strand of NW_023416317.1, from coordinate 34,509,878 downwards.
ACCACCCAAAGTCTATGTGAATTTGTTTGTTTTTTTCTTCATTTGTTGCTTTCTGTCTTATATCCCATATATGAATGAAATCATATGGTTCTTTTCCTTTTCCATCTGACGTATTTAACATGATACTTTTAAAATTAATCCATGTTGTTGCAAATGGCAGGATTTCACCCTTTTTATGACTGTGTAATATTCCATTGTATATGTGTACCATATCTTTTTTATCCAGTCACTCATTGAAGGACTCTTAGGTTGTTTCCATGTCTTGGCTACCATGAATAATGCTGCAATGAATGTTTTCAAAATTTTGGGGTAGATATCCAGAAGAGAGATTGCTGGGTCATATGGTAACTCTAGTCTTAAATTTTTGAGGGATTGCTCATACTGTTTTCTGCCAGAAGCCGATCCATCCTTGCTGCTTGACACAGTCGCTGCAGGAAAGAAACATCTGCACAGCATATGTTTCAAGGGACCTGGCGTATATAGCATACTGTTCTTAATATGTTTGCTCCCCTTAGTGCTGTGTGTTTTAACCAAGGTCACCTCTCCGAGTAAGGTTGTTTCCCCAGGTAGGAATTTTTCCCTGAAGTCAGGGAGGGGATGCCTCTCCTAGAAAGGTTGTTTCCCCAGGTAGGAATTTTTCCCTGAAGTCAGGGAGGGGATGCCTCTCCTAGAAAGGTTGTTTCCCCAGGTAGGAATTTTTCCCTGAAGTCAGGGAGGGGATGAAACTCCTTAACTAAGTGCCAGGTGGGTAGTTAATCACTACAAACAATCATGCTTAAGCTACATAATCTTTACTCCCTGGAATGGAGATAAGAAACGCCCTAACCTTTGGAATAGAGATTGATAGGATTGGAGTCAACTGGTATAAATACAGATGTAACAAGACAAGAGAAGACAGAACCTACACACAGAACTTGGAAGACAGAACCCACACAGAACCTACAGACAGAAGAACTTTGCTGGAGAGAACATGGCAAAAGATCCTGGACTGAACCTGACTACAGAAATTGACAAAAGAACCTGACTAGAACCTGGTGACTGAACCTGGCTGGAGAACCTGGACAGAACCTGGCTGGAGAACCTAGCAAGGGAACATGGCTACAGAACCTGGCTGGAGAACCTGGAGAACCTAGCAAGAGAACATGGACACAGAACCTAGCTGGAGATCCTAAGCAGAACCTCTCTGGAGATCCAGACCAGAACTTGGCTGGAGATCCTGGCTGGAGATCTTGGCTAGGCTGCTGATCAACTGAACGCTGTCTCCGTGTCCTTCCTTCTTCGCCGACTCCGTCCACACCTTTGGGGACCCCTGGACCTCCTGGGGTTGGACCCCGGCAGTTTTCCATAGTGGCTGTAATTCCCATCAGCAGTGTGTGAGGGTTCCTTTTTCTCCAGATCTTCTCCAACGCTTACTTTTTGTCTTATTGATAATAGTCATTTTAACAGGTATGAGGTGGTATCTTCTTGTGGTTTTGATTTGCATTTCATTATAGCTAGTGAAGTTGAGCATCTTTACATATATCTGTTGGACATTTGTTTGTCTTCTTGGGAATAGTGTCTGTTTAGGTCCTCTACTAATTTTTAATTAGATTGCTTTTTTATTGTTGAGTTGTCTGTGTTCTTTATATATTTTGGATATTAGCCCCTTATTAAGGTATTGTTTGTGAATATCTTCTCATATTTGGTTGGTTGCCTTCCAATATAGTTTGATAAATAATCATTTACTTTCCAATCCATTGACTTTTTTCATTTATTTTGTTTTACATGGGATGGAGTTTACAGCTTCTGGAGAGAGACTAAATATTATTCATGGAGAAAGCTGTTTTGCAAAAAAAAGTAACACCCCTTGCCCCCACTTTTTATTGGATGATTAAGAAAAAAAAAATCCAAGGTCAACTTTACATATGTCACCCAGTGGGTAAAAATGTCACAGACTGACAGCAGAAGGATTTGTGTCCATGGAAATTCAGCTTGAATCAGAAAAGCCCATTCTGTGATGCTGCAGGGCACCTCCATTCTGAGAAGTAGATGCCTGCTGGTGGGTAATCAATTAGAAAATCTATCTGCCCTTGAGGACTGCTTCTAGTGAGCATCAAGACTGGCTGCCTTTTCATCACCTCTTCTATAGCCACTTACCTCAATCTCCAAAAGAGAAAATTCTGACATCTTAATTTTAATGTGAGCATTTGATCCAGTGCTTGAGATAAATATAACCCTGAGCAGTATAGAGAAGGTTTAATGGGAAATGGTTGGCATTCTTTCTTGGTAAAGGCACAGGGAAAAGAGAGAGGCTGAGGGAGAGAGGGAGAAAGGGAGAGAGAGGGAGAGAGAGGGAGAGAGAGAGAGAGGTAAACAGCAGTGGGGAAGACAGAAACAGATCAGCAAGGCTCCACGGCAGCCTGGAGGCAAGGCTGCTGAGAACTTGACACTTTCCAGACCCCAGCCAGCATGGTTGTCCTGAATCCAACGACTTTGGGAATTTATCTTCAGCTTTTCTTCCGCTTTGTCGTGTCTCAGCCTACTTTCGTCAACAGTGTCCTCCCAATTTCAGCAGGTAAATGATGACCACGTTCCTCTCTTCCACCTATTTGCGGCAGGGGGAGGAAGGAAGATTGATTTACAACGTGTCCTGATATTTTTCTTAGTCTACTCTTGCTGGAGGGAGGCTGGCGGGAGACCACCCTAGAAGCTCTCTATCACTCCAGCTGGTCTTGGAAGCCCCTTCTGTCCTTGTTCCAAAAGTTGTTTCTGCCTTCCCTCACTTCTTACCCCCTATTGCCACACAATTTCATTTTGGTAGGGGATTGTGGGGAGCTTAAAAGTGATGGAAAGAAGTGCAAGTGAAAGAGAAGTGAGTCCCAGAAAGAGTTGTTTCTATAAATACATCCCTGACCCCTTCTGAAGGGGGCTTGACTCAAAGGGGATGATGTGGAACGAACATGTCACTGTCCCAGCTTGGACAGTGTCGCCGGTTGCCGGGACCATCCCACAGAAGGCGAAAGGAGTCCTGTTGATTCTCTGGGGGGTAAGGGGCCTCCATGCAGCCTGAGGACTAGATCTTCCATTCCTCCAGCCCTGTCTGCTTTCCTGTTGTCCTTTCTCCCTGGGGTGGGCCTTCTCTTCAGCCTCAGGTGAGGCAGCTGGGAGAAGGGGGCTTTCTGGGGAAAGGCGGAGGGGCTCCAGAGGGAGAGCCAGGCCTGAAGCTGGGTGTCTGCTGGGTGCAGTGCTGGGAAGCGAAGGCAAGGGGGCTTTCCCTGCCAGCGTGGCAACCTTTTCTGTTGCCCTGTCCTGTCTGGCCCAGAGCAGCAGGAGTATTGGGTTACCGGCATAGCCTATTTCAACCACTCTGGGCAAACTCAAGTATTTTCAGAGGGCTTGAGGGAGGCAGACAGACCCCGAGCTTTGCTGCCTGTCTCTCAGAGCCTCCCTCAGTTTGCCTCCGTCACCCATGGCTCTCCCTGGAAATGGCAGTCACATGCTCCAACATGAATCTCATAAATACTCTGAGGCAGAAATTTTGTTCTCAGTCTTTGCTAGAAACTCAGAGAAGGCACAGCTCAGAATTCAGTCCCTAACCGCTGTCCATTCATAAAAACAGTTCATCAACATGATGTGCTGCCAGCGTCTGTGGGCCCTGAGGGAAGGGCTCAGAAGGGCGTGGAGCTAATTATAGAAGTGTGAGGAACTGAAGGAGGGGTAGGGATTTATGGAGAATATGGGGGCGGGGAAGGAAAGGTGGGTGGTTGTGCCAACATGCTCCCCCCAAATTCAAGTTGACAGCACCACGTTTCTTCTGGGAGAGTCATTATTCCACTACTCAAGGGGAATGCTGGATAGATGGTTCTTAACCTTGTTTGGGCCATAGATTCCTTTGAGAATCTGCTGAAGGCTCAGGACTTAAGGAAACTCAGTCCTCTGGTTTTAGCTTTGCCCTGGTGGGCTGTCTGACTTCTGGGAGATAGTTAGCCTTTGGCGGTAAGCACTATGAGGGCAGGGACTGTGTCTGCCTTATACATCATTTCCCCAGGGTCAGAATAGTGCCTGGAGCATAGTAGGTGCTCAATAAATATTTGGTGACTGGATGAGTGAATGAAGGAATAAAACTTCTTATCTATAGATTGAGGTATGCCATCATTTTGTAACACTTAATTTAGATAGTACCAAAATGGCTAACGAGTTCTAAAGTTAGAAAAGAACCTCTGATTTTCTTTGAACTCCTTGTCCTAGAGAGAGCCCTGACATCTCTCAAGTGAGACTTTGTACAGATTGTACCAGTCAGGGTAACACCAGGAAAAAGAAGCAAGTCTGATGGTTCTGATGAAAATACTTGAAGGGACCAGTTTCAGAGGTTGTAGGTGGGGTTAAGGGAATCAACAAGGAATGTTGAGAAATTAGCAATTGTGGGAGTTTTTACCACCATTGTGCTTGAAAAGGCAAGAGGAAGAAATGGGAAATAGATTCCAGGAAGATTTGGGATCTTGGAGGAGGGGTCACTGAGCAAGAGTTTTGATCACAGAAGAGCCTAAGGTGGGGGAGAAAGTGGAGAAGAAATACCTTTCCTCCAATACAACCACCTGTTGGCCAAACACAACCTGAAGCCCAGGCAGAGGAGCTCCTGGATGCAGTCATGGGGGGTCAGCTTCTGGGGTGCAGAGTGAAGGGAGATGGTGGGAACGTAGAATAGTTAGTCCACATATCCATAAGTACTTCCTCGTGAATTGCTAGGTCCACACCTTCTGGTTGGGAATGTGGTCTTCAGACATTTGGTGAAAGAATAAGATAGAGAGTTAGAGGAGATCACTAAAGTGACAGAGAAAAAAAAAATCTGCTTTCTCCTGTAGTCACTTGGCTTTGTCTCCTTCATTTAGTTGCCAGGACTTCCTTATAGCACAGTTTAGAAATAAACTTATGCCCTGAAATGGGAACTATTCCTTGACACAGGAGAACTTTAATTCTTTGACAATATTTTCCAACAATTTGCTGTGAAATATTCTGTATTCAAGCTTGTAGATTCTTACTCTTCCTGTGCTCATAGAAACAAGGGCCACCAGGAAGATCTTGTCATTTTACCCATTACACCTTAGTGCAGTGATGGCGAACCTTTTGAGCTCGGCGTGTCAGCATTTTGAAAAACCCTAACTTAACTCTGGTGCCGTGTCACATATAGAAATTTTTTGATATTTGCAACCATAGTAAAACAAAGATGTATATTTTTGACATTTATTTTATATATTTAAATGCCATTTAACAAAGAAAAATCAACCAAAAAAATGAGTTGGCATGTCACCTCTGACACGCGTGTCATAGGTTCGCCATAATTGCTTAGTGCGTGCTTCCTGGGTGCCTTGTGCTATAGGGGACACAGAGACAAGTGCAGTGCTGCCTCTGCTCTGGGGAACCCATGGTCATTGGCTGTCAAAACCCAGGCAGCCCGACCAGCACGCGCTAAATTCCCTGGAGAGGGACTGTGATGGAGGAAGAGCTCTTACGGGCATCTAGGCTGGTGCTCACCTCCCTCTCTCCAGGAAAGACTGTATTCCAGCAATGCCAGACACAGCACCCACTATCTGGATCAGATGCTCGTTACCCACTGCCAGGTCCCAGAGGAGAACCAGGAAGGGAGCAAAGCATCAGAGGCCAACATTGATGATAGAAATCTGAGCACTAAAGCACATGTATTTGCTTTGCAGAAAACACGCTCAGGCCTCTACTCCAAGCCTATTAACTCTACTTTGACACCATTCTAACAGGCTTAGATAGGTTTCTCGAAGGGTGGAGAATTCGCTGTAGCATATTAGATTTTGGGAGTGGGGCTGCTGCTTAAGATACAATGACAACAAAATGACAGCTTGTAAATTGGTTACAAGAAAAATGGTAAAGAACTGGGGAATGGTCTGAGATCAAAAAAGAATAGTAGACTGGAATTATTTCTAGAGCCCCTGTTTTATACAATACTCCCTGAAGGTCTCATGAACTTATAGCACATTTCCTGGCTTTCACTATGATGAGCATGAATGACCCAGTGAAGACTGAATTGTATTCACTTTATTTTGCTTAAGAAGCAGATAGGTGAACTGTTTCCAGTATGGCCAGTGGTGAACCTGAGGAGGGGCGGTGAAGGATTAAAGAAAACAGACAAGAGAATATAGTTGGGGTCAGGTGGATCACTGTGCCTGGATGAGGACACAGTGACCCAGCCTATAAGCTGAATCTTTATTTTATACTCAAATCACACAAAGCAAAACAAGGGAGTGGTCAAGATATTTATAATGTTCTTACGAGTTTCAAATCTGCTTCTTTCCTGTTATTGCAATTCTCTGAACTCTATCAAGCTTTGTTTTGGCAGCACTTGCTGCACCTCCTGCAGCCCATATCCCTCAGCTACCTAGGGCTACAAGGTCAGACTATAAGGTCAAGCTTACATACAACCATAGCCTTTGGCTATAATTGTGCTGGGAGGGCTTTGCCCTCCAAGTTGGGACTTGTATGTGGCTTTGCCACAAGAGGACTGTGCCCTCTCATCAGTCCGAGGCTTGATCCTGTCCAAACACTGTAGCTGCTCTCCACAGATAAGTGTCAGATATATTTTAAAATAATTTCAATTGAACATGGCCCTAAAATTTTTAATGTCAGGAACCTTAATGTTGGTATTTTGTTTTAACCATTGCTGGGTAATACACCACCCTCACACTCAGTGGCTTAAACAGCAGTCACTTATTGAAGCTCACATGTTTGTGGGTCAACTAAGAGCCAGCTGATCTAGCTTGGGTTTGGCTGGCCCTGGCTGGGCTTACTATGGGTCTGTGGATTGACTCAGCTCCAGTAGCCATTCACAGATGTAGCTCAGTCAGTAGTTGTACAATTTCTAGAATGTGGTGGCACAGACTCAAGGATAATAATATTTATAGACATGCAGACCTTCCACACACTTCAATTTATGTAATTCTCACAGCACCCCTGGGATGAGTGTGACATCACTTCTACATTTTAGATGAAGCGATGATGGTTCAGAGAGGTTAAGTGACTTTCCCAAGATCACACAGCTAGTATGTGGGAAAATTGGAGGCTGGAATCCTGCCCTCTGACTCTCAGTTGGGGTCTTTTACTAATGTAGACCAAATCTGCTTATGGCCATGGATAAATAATAATATTAGATGGTAAAGTGCTATAGGTTACTTCTATTTTTTGAAAATTCAGCTCTAAATTCTTCTTAAAATCTTCATTCCTTCAATTTTTAATACTTTTCAACTACAGTTGATGTATATTATATTAATATAACATAGTGATTAGACATTTATATAACTTATAGAGTGATCACCCTGGTAAGTCTAGGACCTATCTGATACCATACATAGTTATTACTAGATTCTTTATTCTCCCCTACCTTCTCCTCAGGATATCAATGCCCAAAGCTTTTAGCAAATGATTGAATTTTACTTTATACTAAAGTGTACGTGACTTTCCAGGATACTGGTGTATCTTTCCTTTGAAGGCATTTGTATTTTAACAGGGGTTAAAGTACTAAAGTATGCCCTAGTAAGATGAGCTTCAAGAAGGGTATTTTGAGCGATGAGGCCATTCTACCAGGGGAATACCACTTTACAGACATTCTCTGCAGGCACTGTGAGCCACCCTACCCTACACCCACACAGACAGTGTGTCTTCCTTCTTCCAATACAGGACCTCTCAGGCAGGCAGGGACTTGCCAGATGATGTCGGGTCAAGGTCTCAGAGACCAGATGGTGAAAAGACCCAAATCCAGTCCTATAGAGTGAGTCATGCGGAAGAATGGGAATTCTATCTGGGTGCTGGAATCTTTTCCAGTTGGCTGCTGAGATAGGGCTCAGAGCAGGAGTTTTGTGACCTTGTAGGACATGATGTCTAGCCCAGCACTCTCCTGACTAGAAGTCAGTGAGGACACCACTCGGGAACCAATCATGGTCTTGGCAGTAGATTATGGGCCATTTGTTTGTATCTGATGCTGATCAGCTACTGTTTAATGTTCTCAGCCATCTCCTCCTATTTAGCTCCCCATATTTCTAGATAATATAATCAGTGAGAATTCTTACAGTAGAGGGCTCTCCAGGGGTCCCAGCTTTCCCACTTCTTCCCACCCAGGCGTCTGAATAAAGCTGTGACTCATCTCCAACTCAGACATCCAGAGTGGTGGGTGTGAGAGATGGGAGGCCTTCCCTTCAGATACCCAGGACCAAACTCCCACATTGACATTCACCACACTCAAGCCTGCTTTCCTCAGATCTACAACCACCGCTGCCACAACCATACAAAAACAAGGCAGCTCTAAAATGAAAAGAATTCCCTTCTAACTTCAGTGAGTCACCAAATAAGCTGGTGTCCCGTCTTCTTAAAATGTAGTTCACATCATAAATACTCATATGATTCTTATAATTGGTACTTATTATCTCCAAACCTCTCATTTGCAAAGCATTTTCACAGCTACAGTTGTATTTGCTCTTCATAGCAGTCCTTATATGAAGGGTCTTGGGTTTGAATCCTGACTCTTGGTTATCTGCTATGTGATTGTGGGAAGGTCACATCACAAGTTGTGCTGAGCTCCAAATTCCTCATCTGTAAATGGGTGTGATAGTCTCCATTTCACAGGATTGCTATGAGGATTGATTGATTGATTCAACAGATACTTGATAAGTGCTGGATATATTAGTATACTTGGAACAGGGATGCAGCAGTGGCCAGACAACAGTACCCCACCCACATGGCCTTCCTATCAGCACCCTGAGAAGAACCTGTCCAGGCTAGCCTGCTGGTCCCAGGAGGTGGCTGGAAGACCCTGCAGCAGACCTGAAGCTCATACACACTAGATGCCCAAGGACCAAATCCAGTCTTAGTTAGCCATTTTCAGCCTTCATGCCATAGTACTAAAAAAGAAAGTGAGAGAGAGAGAGAGATTTTAAAATTTTACCTTAGTTGCTAACATTTAAGAATGAAGTGTTGCAACTTTTTAAAAAAATGTTTTCTGATGTCTCTTAAAAACAATAAACCACTTGAAAACCAGGATGACTTGGCAGTCCCTGACCACACCTCTGGTCTACCTTCCTTAGTCCATCTACCTGTCTAGCCCCATCTGGCCATGTGACTTTTTAACCTCAGGGTCGGAAGCTCTGCTGGCTTGGACTCTACCCACTCCTCCTGTACCAGTCTTGGGGCATTTTCCCAGAACTCCCAAGCTCTGCAAAACTCAGTTTGAAAGTCAGTGTTCTAGATCAGTGGTTCTCAAGCACTGTGTTGAAGTAAAATATAGAAATGTTTAAAAATGCTTAAAGAATGTTAGAAAAGTTGGGACACACTGGTTTTCGGCTTTGGCTAGACAGAAGAATTACCTGAGATGCTTTCCAGAAGCCCAGTGTCCAGACTGAACAGACTAAATTAAGTAAATCAGAATCTCTGGAGCCTGGGATCGGGCAGTGATGGTGTTTAAAGTCTCCAGGTGATTCTGTTGTCCATCCAGAGTTAACCATTGAACTATAGCCAGCATCAGAATTGCCTAAATGTTTGTTAAAACACAGACTGCTGGGCCTCATTCCTGGAGTTGGATCCGGCATGTCTGGAGTAGGGCACAGGAGTTTGTAATAAGATCCCAGGTGCTGCTGATGCTGCTGTCCACAGAATTGAGAAATGCTGCTCAAGTTTGCCTCTGAGTTCCTGTATTAGTTTCCACTCAGTGTCATATTGCCCTTTTCTGCGTCAAATCTTCCTCTGCCTCTCTCTTATAAGGATGTTTGAGATTACCTGGGTAACCTCTCCATCTTAAACCTCTCAATTTAATCATACCTGCAAAGTTCCTTTTGCCATATAAGGTAACATTTACAGGTTCCAGGAGTCAGGATCTGGACCTCTTTGGCAGCCATATTTCAGCCTACCACAGTTACCTTTTCCCTGCGTAAAGTGTCCTACAAGTGCTTTGTGTAACTGATGTCAGCATCAAAGTCACAGATGTCTATACTGTCTTCATTTGGGTTCCTTCCCAGAGCAGACCCTGAGACAAGATCTTGGGTGCAAGTTGTTTATTTGTGAGGTGATTCCAGTTGAGCAGTGGGAAGGCAAGACAGGAAATACAAGGGGAGTTCATGAGCAGATTCTGGGGACCTCCAGGAGACTGGGGACTGGGGTATTTATCCACCAGCTCCTGGGGACATGCTTGCCCACAGCAACTCCCATGGCTGGAGAAGCTCTCTTGCATAGTCACAGGTGCTTGTGGCCAGAGCTGAGGCCACAGGGCTGATGAACGCTGAGGGATATGGGCAGGGAGTGACAGCATCTGTCGTAGATACTTAGAGAGAGAAGCTGTGGTTCTGCTGGCCCTAGCACAGTGGCCTGCCCCATCTTCCCCTTCTGTGCAGTGGCAGTTACAGTTCAGCACTCCCTGCCTGATACAGGAGCTTGGGGCCAGTTGCTAGAGAAGCCCCCATTCACACTAATAAAGCTGCCTTGCATTGAGCACTTTCTATTTGCTAGACACTTCATATGACTTCTAATCTTCACAATTTCACAAGCCATTGGTACCCCCCATTTTACCAAAGGGGAAACTAACCTTCAGAGAGATGCAGTGCCAGGGACAAAATTTCAAATCACGACTTTTAAATTTTTTTTTATTGTTTAAAGTATTACATATGTCTCCTTTTTTCCCCCATTGACCCCACCCCGGCCACTCCCACCCCCCAGGACAAGCCCCCACTGCCCCAGTGTCCGTGTCCATTGGTTATGCTAATATGCAGGCATACAAGTCCTTTTGTTGATCTCTTACATCCCCTCCTCCCCCACCCCTGCCTTCCCTCTGAGGTTTGATAGTCCATTCGGTGCTTCTCTGTCTCCGGATCCATTTTTTTTCATCAGTCTATGTTGTTCATCATATTGCACAAATGAGTGAGATCATGTGATATTTCTCTTTCTCTGACTGGCTTATTTCGCTTAGCATAATGCTCTCCAGGTCCATCCATGCTTTTGCAAATGGTAAAAGTTCCTTCTTTTTTATAGCAGCATAGTATTCCATTGTGTAGATGTACTACAGTTTTTTAATCCACTCATCTGCTGATGGGCACTTAGGCTGTTTCCAAATCTTAGCTATTGTGAATTGTGCTGCTATGAACATAGGGGTGCATATGTCCTTTCTGATAGGTGTTTCTGATTTCTTGGGATATATTCCTAGAAGTGGGATTACTAGGTCGAATGGGAGTTCCATTTTTAACTTTTTGAGGAATCTCCATACTGTTTTCTACAGTGGCTGCACCAGTCTGCACAAATCAGGACTTCTTGATCTCCAAATCATTGCAGAGGCAAAATAGCCTTGTGGTTAGGAGAAGGGCATCTGGTGCCACCCAGCCTGGGTTCAAATTTTGTGTTTCCCTTAGCTCTGTGATGTCAGGCAGACAAATCACCCTCTCTGTGCCTCAGTTTTCCCATCTATAAAATCCGGCTAAAAGTAGGATTTACCTCACAGATCAGTTGTGAAGATTAAGTGGGCTAATTATGAATATGAAGTACTTAAAAATAATACCTGGTATGTGATATATAAACCTTTTCAGAACCTCTCAGTGTCGACACATGCCAAGAGGTTCATGATTTCCCCTAAGATGCATGTGTGTCAAGAGGCAAAAGTCCCGCCGAAACCGGTTTGGCTCAGTGGATAGAGCGTCGGCCTGCGGACTGAAGGGTCCCAGGTTCGATTCCGGTCAGGGGCATGTACCTGGGTTGCGGGCACGTCCCCAGTGGGGGATGTGCAGGAGGCGGCTGGTCGATGTTTCTCTCTCATCGATGTTTCTGACTCTCTATCTCTCTCCCTTCCTGTCTGTGGAAAATCAATAAAATATGTTTTTTAAAAAAAAAAAAAAGAGGCAAAAGTCCCAAATAACTTTTTGCTGAAGTTGAGGCAAGTTAAGGCAAAAAGAAGGGCTCAGCTTTTATCCATTGTCCATTTGTGAATCAGTCCCAAAGTAGAGGCACGTAGACCAGGGAAGGAATCTCTTCTCGTGGTGACTGGCCTTCCCAGATGGCTTTAAAAATACACCTGGCCCTATTCCATTTCCTAGCCTGGAGCACACAGCTCCATTCAATCTGGCACTTATGTCTCCATGGCAACCAACATAAGCACAACGTGTGACCGCACGTTGGGAGCTGGCAACAGCTGAAGGAGAGGCCTCATGGCTGCTGTGGGCTTTGCACAGTAAACCAGCTGGGGTCTGAAAAAAAGAGGGAAGCACAGAAAGAAACATGAATGTGAGTTGGACAGGTTCCTCCCCTTCCAGGCCTCCCCCTCTTTTTCCTGCTTATCCTCCAGTGCCATTCACCTGGTATCTTTCTGAGAAGTCTAGAGAAAGCCCCAGCAGCTTTCATGCTGCAGCTGGTAGTTCTCTCTTGGGACACATGCTCCAGGAGGGACCTACCAGGAGTCTCAGACCTGGCATGGTGCTTCTTGGGGACCCAGGAGGGTGGGGATGGAGTGACGATGGCCATCCTACCTGTGGAGACCTACCTGCCCAACTGGGGCTTTCTTACTTTGCTGTGGATTTGGTCAAGTGTTTGAACTTGTCCCTATATGAGGGGCCTGTGGGGTGGGGTCACTGTTGTTGAGGATTGACACTGGGCTGCCCTTTTGTAACCAAACAGAACTGGCTCATTTTGAGATCAGTCATACCGGGCTGGCCTTCAAAAAAGCTTCTTTTTTATGAGACTGACGCGCTGCCTACTGCGCTAAGAGGGCTACCTCAAAAAAGCTTCTTTTTTTTAAAAAAAAAAATATTTTTATTAATTTCAGAGAGGAAGGAAGAGGGAGAGATAGAAACATCAATGATGAGAGGGAATCATTGATTGGCTGCCTCCTGCACGCCCCCCACTGGGGATCGAGCCCACAACCCAGGCATGTGCCCTTGACCAGAATCGAACCTGGGACCCTTCAGTCCGCAGGCCGACGCTCTATCCACCAAGCCAAACCGGCTAGGGCTCAAAAAGCTTCTTGATTCTCTGTGGTCTGTTTTTCTGAGAGCTTTGTTGGGTAAGGTCATGGTAGTGAGAGTAAAAGGTGGAAAAGACAAATGAGCTCCGTGTCCAGGGAACAGCAGGGCCCTGAGGGAACAGCGTGGGTTTGGGGGGCACGCTCCTTCACTCTCGGTGTCTGCGCATAGAAAGTGAGGGGTAGGGAGTGGAAGTTGAGTTGGCTGCCTGGACAGTCCGGGCCCTGGAAATGCTTTCCCCAAAATATCTGGAGTAAATGGTTTCTCTCCCTTTTTTCTTTTCTTTATCCAAATCAGCTGCCTCAGCCCACACCTCCTCTGCTGGGCAGGCCTGAGAGTAAGAGTGCCCTGCCTGACAGATAGAGCTGCCATGCCACTGTAGTGATTGCTGCTGAGGGGGTGTGGGGACGCCGAGTCAGCAGGTTGGGCGATTTGCCCATTTACTAATGTGCTTAGAGAGGTATTGCGGCACAGTGCTAAGGCACTAGGGGAAAATTTGGGAAATTTGGCTTATTTATCTGGACCTGCCACTAACTCCTGGGACATGTGTAGTGTTGGACAAGGCATTTGCTCATTGTGTGAGACTCAGTTTCCTCATCTGCATTTGAAGAGATGGGCCAGATTTCAAAGATCTTTTCCCTGTAGACTTTCCCTGGCTTTGTGGCTAACAAAGTCAAATTTGCTTGCTCATTTCCACACTTAGCACCTACCCAAAGAAGGGGCCTTGGCACATGTTTCTCTTCTGAGCATTGGGCACCTGAGTACCCATGAAGAGAGTAAAAGGCATGGGTTCACATTCAGACAGCTCTGGACTTGAGTGACTTCTTCATGATGCACTAGCTGAGTGATCTTGGCCAAGTGGTCTTGGTTTCATTTCTTAACATCTCAGTTTCCTTCTCTGTAGAATGGGGATAATAAGAATACCTACCTCATTAGATGGCAGTGAGGACTCAACAAGTTAACAGGTAGAGCTTTGCACTGCTCCTGGAACCTAGTTATGCTCTCAGTTACTGGTTGCAACATTATTCCACATGGTGAGAGATTTGGAGTTCAGGCCATTTGCTTCCTCCTGGGATGTTTCACTTCTACTCTAAGTGCACCTGCTCTTGTTTGATGGCTGGAGAGAATTGCTCATGGTGCTAAAGAGTCCAGTTTCAGAATTCAGAGTCTCCATTGAGAGCCTGTTACAGTACAGTAGATGGGCTATGGAATTGGAGGTCTGGGCTCAGAAGTCCTGCTCTACAGGGACCTTGAATGTCAGAGCCTAGGTTCTCCACACCTGGAAAAGGGGATGAAATAGAAGATAATTTGAGGGATTATTGTCAAGGTCAAAGGAGAAAGCATTGGAGGGCCTAGCTCTGAGTTGTACTCAGGAGTTGTTGTGCCTTGAGGGGTGACACTGGACTCTCATGACCTGGAAAGCCTAGACTCACTCCTGAGGACAATAACAGCCTACTGAGTTCTCAGCAGAAAAGCCTGCTGATGCCCAAAGTCCACCCCAGGTGGCCCTCCCTGCAGCTGTGAGGGAGAAAGCTCACTTCTCAGACAGAGAGGAACTCACTAGGAAACTCCCAGGTCGCTACAGTCCTGAGAGTGTCCACCCTTTGGAAATTGTGCGATCCTGTGCGGAACCTAGCTGGTAGGACAAGCCACTTCCTGTACCCAATTCATCCATGTCAGGAGAACGGAGCTCTGTCCACACAGCACCTGCCTTTTATACAATGAAAGCTTTGTCCCCTTCAACAGAGAAAGTGGATGCCAAATCACCAGGCCTGACAGTGTGGGTCCTCCTAGGCAATCGGAGCAAGATTATTAAATATGAAATTTTCCAATGGAATGCCAGCAAGTGGTGGCTGATTTGACAAATATACTCAGTTTTCTGTCCATACACCCATTTGCTGCCATTTTGCATCTTGTTCAATTTTTTTTCTAAGTGAGGCAATAAAATCCACTTAATTGATTCAGATCCTCTATTATTATTACCATGTTTACAGCTGTCTTTCTATCTCTAAATTAATTCTAACTATTGAGATACATACCTTTTGATATACTTCCCATCTATCAAATGGCCAATAGTTATTGCACCTCCTACTTACTCTATACTTAACTATTATATTGAACAAGAAGATTCATAAGACAAACTAACTCAAGGAGCTCATAGTCTATTTGTGACATTAAAATAGCATAGATGAAGTAGTTAATGAGGAGTGAAGTGTGGTAGTGTCTCAGACACACAGGTAGTTGGAGTTTCTATGACAGCAGAGCAATTAGGGCAAGGAGACAACTGATCTGGGTTCTGGTCACAACCCCACCACATACCTGGGCATTTCTTTGAACCTCCGTTTACTGATCTATCAAATGGAGAAAATATTAACAAGCCTGAAGGCTATTATAGGCCAGTGCTTAGCACATACTAAATGTTCAGTATATGTTACCGAGTATTGTTATGGTTGGCATTTGCAAGCTACATAACGATAATTTAAAGGATGTTTTTATTGTCTGCTTTAGGTCAGATAAAATGTCTTCTGGAAAATCAACAAACAAATGAACTTACACCAGAATAAATTATAAATGAATTGGGATTTAAATATAAAATATTAATTATAAAATTATTAGAAGAAACCCTGGGAGATTTTGGGAATAATGTGAGTCTGTAGAAAAACCCAGATGCCATTGAAAAATAAAAGGCTTCTACAATAAATTCTACTACCTAAAAAAATTGTATGGGAAAAACAACAAAAAATAAAGCCCAAAGGCCAAAACAAACTGGAGAAATATTTGCAAGTCATATAATATAGTGCCACTTTCCTTCTATATAAGAAGAAGAAAAAAAAAGACCAAAAACCTCATGGAAAAATGAAAAAGGTACATGTGAAAAATCTCCAGTCTCATTCACTATAAGAGAAGTGCAAATTAAAACCACACTGAAAATATCATTTTTTGTCTCTCAGATGGGCAGAATTCAGGTCTGACATCTCATGTGCTAATGAGGGTGTGTGGACACAGATATGCTCGTCCTCTGCTCATGGGAGGGATGTGGATTGATGGAGGCTTTGTAGAGATGAATTAGCCTATGTATGTAAAAATTACAAATTTACACACTTGTTGGCCCAGCAGCTCTATTGTAGGGATTCATACAATGGACATGCTCACCAACATGGACAAAGATGCATGCAGAAGGTTATTTTGTTGTATCATGTTTTATATCAGCAAATGCTTACACACCACCCAAATGGATATCAGTATGGGTCAGAACAGGGCAGGGTGAACAAACTATGGTTCTTTTAAATGAAGGAATATTATGCAGCCATAGGAAGGAATGTGGATGCATTTATGTAGCTACACAGAAAAATATTTTACAAATACCATGGAAAAACCGAGAGAAGACCATATGTATGTTATTATATGGCTAGGACTTCCAGTACTATGTTGAATAAGAGTGGTAAAGTGGACATCTCTGTCTTGTTTCTGTTCTTAGGGGAAATGTTTTTAGTTTTCCCCCCTTAAGTATGATGTTGACTGTAGGTTTTTCGTATATGGCCTTTATTATATTGAGGTATGATCCCCCTATTCCCACTTTGCTAAGAGTTTTTATTTAAAAAGGGGTGTTGGTTTTGTCAAATGCTTTTTCTGCATCTATTGGTAGGACTTTGTTTTTTGTTTTTGTTTTTTTTCTCTTTTTTTATTATTTTTTTAAATTAAATCTTTATTGTTCAGATTATTACATTTGTTCCTCTTTTTCCCCCCCCATAACTCCCCTCCTCCCAGTTCCCGCCCCACAATCCGCCCTCACTCCCCACCCACTGTCCTCATCCATAGGTGCACGATTTTTGTCCAGTCTCTTCCCGCATCTCCCACACCCCTTTCCCCCCCAAGAATGGTCAGTCCATTCCCTTTCTATGTCCCTGATTCTATTATAATCACCAGTTCATTCTGTTCATCAGATTATTTATTCACTTGATTCTTAGATTCACTTGTTGATAGATGCATATTTGTTGTTCATAATTTGTATCTACCTTTTTCTTCCTCTTCCTCTTCTTAAAGGATACCTTTCAGCATTTCATATAATCCTGGTTTGGTGGTGATGAACTCCTTTAGCTTTTCCTTATCTGTGAAGCTCTTTATCTGACCTTCAATTCTGAATGATAGCTTTGCTGGATAAAGTAATCTTGGTTGTAGGTTCTTGCTATTCATCACTTTGAATATTTCTTGCCACTCCCTTCTGGCCTGCAAAGTTTCTGTTGAGAAATCAGCTGACAGTCGTATGGGTATTCCCTTGTAGGTAACTGAGTTTCTTTCTCTTGCTGTTTTTAAGATTCTCTCTTTGTCTTTTGCTCTTGGCATTTTAATTATGATGTGTCTTGGTGTGGTCCTCTTTGGATTCCTTTTGTTTGGGGTTCTCCGCGCTTCTTGGACCTGTAAGTCCATTTCTTTCACCAGGTGGGGGAAGTTTTCTGTCATTATTTCTTCAAATAGGTTTTCAATATCTTGCTCTCTCTCATCTTCTGGCACCCCTATAATTCTGATGTTGGTACGCTTGAAGCTGTCCCAGAGGCTCCTTACACTATCCTCACATTTTTGGATTCTTTTTTCATTTTGCTTTTCCGGTTGGGTGTTTTTTGCTTCTTCGCATTTCAAATCATTGACTTGATTCTTGCGCTCCTCTGGTCTGCTGTCGGGAGTCTGTATAATATTCGTTATTTCAGCCCGTGTATGCTTAATTTCTAGTTGGTTCCCCAATATAACATCGAGGGTCTCATTAGTTTTCTTGTAGATCTCATTAAGTTTATCGGCGGCTTCTAAACAGTTCTTGAGAGACCTTAAAAGTGTGGTTCTGAACTCTATATCTTCCATTGACAATTTTGTCCTGTTTCTTTGTCTCCGCATTTTGTGATGCACCCCCTAGTGGTCTTTGTGCGCAGTCTTATAGTTAAACCTTGATTGTTGTAGCTAATACCAGGGAGGGTTTGACCTCCAGGCCAAGTGGCTATGAGAATCAGCTGTGTCTGCAGTGAGAGAACTTCTGTCCTCTAGGGAGGTGCTAATCTGGCGTTTGCCTGAGGCTATCCGGCAAATGCCTCTGTGCAGGGTTTGGGTGGGGCGGGTCGCACAGGATCAACAGGGTGGGCCAGAGAGAGCAGTTATGGCGGCTCTCAGTCCTGTCCCCAGGGGCTCTGCCCCTCCGAGTCCCAGCACCCGCTGCAAACCTCGGAGAGAAAGCTACACTCGCTCTGACCGAAGCCAGACAGTCCCGCTTCTCCCGTTTGAGTCTGGGTCCCTAAAGACTCGCCTGTATCTGGAGCTCAGTGTCTGCGACTCCCTCCCGATTGAAAACGCCAACCGTGCCCTCCGCCGCCAGCCCGCTCCGCGCACTCCGCACCTCAGAATTTGACTTCAGCACTGCGCCTCCTCTGAGTGTCCGTATGGGTTTCTCTTTCCTCCTAGTTGTAGGACTTCCACTCAGCCAGCATTCCTGTGGTTCTGGGTGATGTCCGTTCCGTTTTTTAGTTTCACTTTTGAAGTAGTTGTTCACGGCAGCAAACTCCGGCGTTAACCTATGCCGCCATCTTGGTTCTCCCCCTATTGGTAGGACTTTGTGATTTTTGTCTTTCAATTTGTTTATGTGATGTATCACATTTATTGATTTGCGAATATTGTACTCAGTCTTGCATCCCTGGAATAAATCCCACTTGGTCATGGTGTATGATCTTTTTAATGTATTGCTGGATCTGATTTGCTAATATTTTGTTGAGGATTTTAGCATCTATGTTCATGAGGGATATTAGTCTGTAATTCTCTTTGTAGTGTCTTTATTTGGTTTTGGAATTAGGCTAATACTTTGACTGAGAAGCTCACTGGTTCAATTGAGTCTAAGGAGCTCAGCCTGAGGTCCCCTACTTTCTGGAATTCAAGAATTTGAGTGACTCACATGGACTGGTGTGTAGAAATGTCTGTTTGTGCCAGCGGGCAGCCAGGGACCACCCAGAGACCCTGCTCCCTCCCCACCATCTGCTGTGAAACCTCAGATAGCAAACACTGGAGTTGGTGGGGCAGGGATGGGGGGCTCTAGGGAAAGGGTTAAGTGAGCCATGTGGTTTTGAATCACAAGTGTCTTCAGAGCTAAGATGTCACTATGGAAAAATAAAGGCATGGAAATGTGATGGTTGGAAACACAGGGTCTTTCCACTCCGCCCCAGTTGTCAGCAGGTGTTGGAAATAACCCACCCTTTGGGCCCGATGCAGCTGGACGGTTTTGTCTCTGACCTATGGCCAGATCTCCAGAATAACTGTAGAAACTTGGCCTCCCCTGTCAAGCCATAGCAGAAGATTTAATAGCACTCACAGATTTATGCTGGCCGCTGTAATCAAATTCAGAGCCAAGGCGCAGCCAGCCTTGGGGAGGTTTCTTGATGTTCCTTGGCTCCTAATAACATTGTCTCCTCCTTCCTCCCTATTTACCATATACCATTTGGTCAAATTAGAACTTGAAGTCAAGAAAGCAGATGCCTTCCTCTAGATAAGGTCCAAAAAAATTCCCTTGTGGGAGGAAAGAGGAATGGACCTGTCTCCTTGAATCTGTGCACAGAGGAGTCACTTTGATATATGATTTACCAAAATAATGACTAGTAAGGGATGATTTTCTTTCATCCTGCAGCTGGGGCAGACTTTTTCTCCTCAAAGCATTTCTACAAGCGGCAGAGGAGAATGTCTTTCTCGTGTTTTTTTGTGGAGATGCAATTACCTGCTCATGGTCTCCCTAATGAGTGTCTCCAGGCACCTCCAGATATTTGCCAACAAAGGTGTTGGACCAACCCCTCCCCAATCCTAACCCTTGTGAAGGTATCATCTGATCTTCTGTTGCCTACTTAAAATTATTTTATTCTTTTTTATTATGAAAATATTTAAACATTCAAAAAAAAGTGGAAAGAATTGTCCATGGAACACCACTGTTAAGGACTGAATTGTGTACCTCCCCAAATCCATAATTTGAAGCCTTAACCCCAATACTTCAATGTGGCTGTATTTGGAGATGAGGCCTTTAAAAAGGTGATAAGGTTAAATGAGGACATAAGGGTGGACCCTAATCCAATATGACTAGCGTCCTTAGAAGAAGAGGAAATTTGGACAGTGACACCAGGGATATGCAAAGGGAAAACCATGTGAGGACACAGTTAGAAGGCAGCCATCTGCAAGCCAAGGAGATAAAGAGGCCTCAGAAAAAAAAAACAAAAAACCTTCCAACACCTTAATTTGCACTTCCAGCTTCCAGAAGTGTTAAAAATAAAATTCTGTTGTTTAACATGCCCCCATCCCCCCCGGTACAGTATGCCCACTGCATGGATTCTGTAGTCATTACCATTTTGCTATATTTATTCTATCATATATTTGTTTATCCATCTTATTTTTTGATGGATTTCAAAATGAGTTGCAGATTCTTTGCCCACTTTGAATACTGAACTATTCAATGGAGAGGGTAAATGCACATTTGATTGAAGGCCAGTAGCACATATAACTGATCTCTCTTTGTGGCCGGGATACTGAGGGAGGCAACTACAACCCTACAATGTGAGTTTACAAACCAGGAGATGGGGACCCAAAGATGAGTCACTGTAAGGCTTGATTAGGAAGACATGGAACTGGGTGGGTGTTGGTAAACTCCTCCAACTTCAGCTGGTGGAGGCGGAGCCTGCCATTTGTGCTGAGGCTCTCTACACATTCTCTTTGGCTGGTGGGAGGCAGGTCACTACTTGATGCTGATAACCAATTCTTTAGAAATCTCCAGGGTTAGACCTCTGGGTTTAATCCTGGCTTAATACCTACTGGCTGTGTGTGTCCTAAGTCTCTGAGCCTTGTCTGAAAATGAAGATGATAGTGCTAATACATACCTGTGGGGTTGTTGTGGAGATCAGAAGGGCAGTGAATGCTTACAGAATGCTTCCCATGGTTGGCACCTCACTACTGGGGTAGGAGAATGCTGTCTGCTGGGATACACAAGCACCCACATTTTAGTGACTTGATCTAATCAAAATTTCTACTCACTTAGCTTTCCAGTGTCCCTGTTATGGGGCTCTCCTCATGGGGATTCTCTCTCCACTGACCTAACAGGATTCTTGCTAAAACTGGACTCTGCAAGGACAGGCACAGAAGCCCAGTTCAAAGCTTTGTTGAGAGCCTGGCCAACATTTGGCCAAGGAGAGAGTCTTTGTCAGTGGGAAGGTAAAACTCATGTGCTCCAACTTACTCCTCTGCCCACCTAGGTTTGGGTGGAATAGTCAACTTGAGGTGCCCTGGGCTGGTGGGAGCCCAGGCTCTATCCCCAAAATTCAGATGGCTTTGCCTGGGAACTCCAGGCCCTTGGGAAGGGTGCTGAGCTCTCCATGCCACACAATCCACCGCACAGCCAGGTTAGGAGACACGGCAGGGAAAGGTGCAAGGCAGGCTTCGCTTTGGTGGGAACCAGCAGGAAACAGGCCTGCATGTGCCAGCAGGGGGGACAGAAGTTTCTGGAACAGTGCCAGGGAGGCGGAATTCCAGAAGTGGTCTTCTGACCTGGTTGATAAATACCAGAGCTGCAATTAAGACAAAATACTATGAATATGACACCTGCTGACAGCTGCAGGAAGATCCGGAAACTTTTATTATGAATTATATTTGCAGGCAGCCCTGCTGTGGTGAACTGGTGCTTGGGCCAAGGAACCTGAAGGAACTCAGCAGGCCAGCTGCCTCGAGGGCAAGGGTTGCCCTCCAGGGGAGAGTGGGGGAGAGTGTGATCATCCCTGTTTAGGACCCTCTGAAGGACCATTGTATCTCAGTCCTTGATAGAAGCCATAACTGGAAAGGGCTTAGAGCTCATCTTGTCCAATGCCACCAAGGCCCAGTGCAGAAGTGAGTGTCCAGGGTCACACAACAAGTTTCTGACCATACCAGGGCTGGAGACCAGGATTCCTTATCCCAAGCTGATTGTAGGGCAGTTAACAGTCGTCAAGCATTCGGCTTAAGGAAATTCAACTGTTAGTGCTCTGAGAGACAGTCAGAGAATGAGACAAAGTTAGAGATAGGGAGACACAGAGTGTGAGAGGAGACAGGAAAATCGTAGAAAAGAGAAACAGAAAGAGACATTCGTGAGCCTGAGTCATTAGGTTCAAAATAAAGGTTTGAGCACCTGCAGAGTTGGACAGGACCTCAGAGGTCGTCTAGTTCAGTAGCCGGCATTTTTACAACGATGAAACAAAGGTTAAGTTGAGTGGTTTACTTGTGTAAACCTTTTAAGGAAAACTTCAATGCCAAACGGTAAAAATAAATAAATAAATAAACGTTTTGTTACTAAAAGTGGCAAAAATTAGATTTCTAAGGGTTTTTTAAATTAGGCTTGAAAAATGAGGAGGTGCAGGAATATAACCCAGCATGGGGTGATTTGAGAAAATGTGAAGCAGATATTTCAGCAACCGTCTGAGATTCCAGATGGAGCACCACATGCCCTCTGTGCTGCTTTCTCTAATGTCTTAGACTCTATATTTCTGAGAAATGCCCCAGAAAAGGAAAAGAGCCTAACCCTTTCTTCCCTTGCTCCTCCCATCTTGTTACTATCAAATCTCTGATTTCAAAGGTTAGCTCAAATGCCACCTCTTCCAGGAAGCTTTTCCTGATTTCCCTCTTGAATTCCCTGCCCCAACTGGTACTCATCACTTCCTCCTGTTAGTCCCCTCTAGACATCCAGCTCCATGTTATAGCCTCTTTTCTTTGCCCATCTCATACCATAGTTATCTTTGAACATATTGATAAAAGAGCCCCTCTTCTAAGCCAGGAACTCCAAAGGCCTTAGCTGAAATCCTCACAGCAAAGCAGCAAGGTGTGTTTCACTATACCCACTTTACAGAGAAGAGAGCTGAGATGCAGAGGGTGGGCATTTCCTCGAAGTCAAACAGCTAGTAAGTGGCAAAGCCAGGACTCCAGCCCAAGTTTGCCTGATTCCAGGGCCTGTACTCTTTCCACAACACTGCACAAGGGCAGGATCTGTGTCTAGTCATTGTGTCTTGTACACATTTGGTACTCAGTGTGCGTTTTTGAATGAATGAAAGAGTAAATGTATGAATGAATACAAGAATTACCCTTCCTTTGAAAACTATATCTCAGAGGTCAGCAAACTACAGCCTGGGTTCCAAATCCAGCTTGTCTCCGATTTTTATAAGTAAAGTTTTATTACCAGCACAGCCATACCCATTCCTTCATGTATTGTCTATGGCTGCTTTTCATGTACAACATGAGTTATCTCATAACAGAGGCTATGTGGCCCATGGAGCCTAAACTATTTTCTATCTGGCCCCTTCCAGAAAAAGTTTACTGACTTCTGCTATGGTCTTTACTAAGCTGGTTAAAACAACAGTGCTTATTGCTAAATACTAATAATCTTATCTCTATGATCTAGAATAGTGTTTGTGTGTGTGGGGGGGCTATGCATATATGTGTGTGCATGCTTGTGCATTGTATACATGTATCTTGTATATGCCCCTTTATTATTTTACAGGCAGGCTTCATCTAAAAAGGTTTACCCCATAGGCCCTTTGGAAATATGTATATATTTAAATTAAGTTTAGCTTGATTGGCAGCACCTTGGCATAGACATGGTGAAGACCAAGGGACCCTGGCAGCAAAGACCTTCCCTGAGCAGAGGAGGGCAGATTCCCCAGGCAGTGGCAATGGGTGTGGATTTTGAAGCTTGCCAGCACAGTATTGTCACGGCAGTGTTTGAGCTGAATGAAAAGCAGCCTGTGTGATCAATTACACCCTGTTTCATCTCTGCTCCCAGTGGCAATCAGTATCCCAGGCTCCCAACCTCACCTCCTCCCCTGGTCCAAGAGCACTCTTTCTCTCCCAAGCCGCCCCCTAGTGCAGCCTCCTGAGAGGCCAGCACACTGCTTACCATTCCTGCTCCCGGGAGTTCAGGACTGGCCTCTGGACCCTTGGCATCTGGACCAGGAGCAGCACCAAAGCAGGGATTGGCCGGCTCCTACCCCAAGTGCCCGGCAAGCCAGGCACTGGGACCTCTCGGGGGCGTGCCAGATCTCAGCCTGTCGCCAGCATGTGCTTTCTGGCCAGTCCGCCTTTGGCCTTGCCCACAATGACAGGCCCATCACTCAGCCTCACTCATCTGCTCACCATCTCAGGACTGCTCTGTTACTCAGCTTGCTGCTTGGGTGAGTTGTGTGTGCGTGTGTGTGTGTGTGGCATGCATGTGCAGTTACATGCGTGTATGCATTGTTTTGGAAAAAAAGACTCTCAGAAAGCAGACTTGTTTTGGGAGCCTGCAGCAGCCTTTAAATCTTAAAGTTCTCAGCCTGCGTTGGAATTGTAACCTAAGGGGTTTGACAGTGGAGAGGAGGTTGGGGTCGGCATACATGCTCGTGTGTGTGTGTGTGCGCGTGTGCACGCGCACGCCCCTCTCTTGACCTTGACTTCAGAGAGGCAGGCTGGCAGCTGCCCTTGCCTTGGCTCTGGAGTAACCTTGTGTTCTGTGGTCTGGGGCCAGCCCTCGTTTGGGGGGCCGGGAAGCTCTCCATCATGCTCCCCCTGACTGGCCTGGGTCATGCCCCTCACTATCCCAGGGGCCAGAGCCACCAAACTGCCCAATTGTTGTGGGTTGTGTTCTCATCTGCCCCCCACACCTGCTCAGGAACAAATTGGAAGATGGCAAATTCTCATATGGTCTTTCAGAGAGGTTCAAATACCTTCCACTTTTAGGATCAGAATTTGTGTTTCAAGGTGTATGTGGTGTGGGTGGGGATTGAAGGAAAGTTGTAGGGTAACATCTTCTCTGGATTATGTGAATTGGGGAAAACCAGGCAAATTGCAGCCAGAAAAAATGAGAACTTGACTGTAGCTGAGCCATCTCAGTCAGGGTCCAAACACTTAGTGATGCTGCGCTCATCACCTTTCCTCTCCTCTTCGCAGGTTCCTCAGAAAGTCAGGGAAAGGCCCAAAAGCTGGTGGTGGAGGAGGAGGAGGAAGGTGAACGGTCCACCAACTGCATGAGCAGTTGCAGAATAGTTAACATGTGGCTGCATCTTTCATTTTCCCAACCTGCAAAGACAGGATGTTTATGTCATTTTTCTCCTTTGGTGGCTTCTAATGACACATTTGCTTGATTTGGGGTGTGGTGCGGGGGTGCTTCTCGATACAAAAAAGGAGGCAGAAACAGAAAGGGCTGTTTGTAGTACCCTAGTCATGGGCTGGACTTGTGAGTGGGAGATCCAGATGGACACGGTGTTGATCCTGGTGTCAGATGCATAAAAAGTACTTGGATGATAGTTTGGGCCAAGCTCCTTGTGGCCCAGGTGGGGAAACCGAATCTCAGATTGAAAAGGGAGTTGTGCCATGTCACAGGGTCACTTGCATCCGGACTCACACTCTTTGATCCAAGTCCCTATCTTTCCAAGAGTAAATTGGAGTGAGTCACTTTCCAAGGATGTGCTCAGAGTCAAGAGGGTATTGAGTCCAAAGGGCAAAGCCAGCATCAGCCACAGCAAAACAACCTCAATCATTTGCCCACACCCACACTGGACTTGGCATGTTTCTGCCCGTGATTTGGCACTGCAGTGGACATGCACAACATGACTTCAGTGCCTTTGAGTCAGGGCAGGTGGTCCTGAAATTCTGTCATTGTGGGCATTTCCAAAGCAGCTGGCAGGGCTGAGCCACATGGTGCAGACAGGTTTCTGCTCCCCATGTACATACACTCAGGGTTTTTCCATCACAGCAGAGCCGGCTGGGGCTTTTCCAGCCTGGACCCTGAGTTCAGACACGATTCCATGGAGGCAGCATAGTCCAGAGAGAGAGAGCCACAGGCCACTCAGATGACACCAAAATAGACATGTGAAGTCCTGGCTTAGTTGTCTGGGAAGAGGCGGGGGGTGGGGGCAAGCTGTTCCCAAACATGTCCACCTGATGGAAATATTCTGAGTTGGAATGAGCTGTAAATAAACTAGACTGTGCTAAAAACAAACATCTCCAGGGAGTTTGGGGGAGGGGGCAGAAATAGATGGTCTTCACCTGCTGAAAATGAAGTAGGTCAGGGGGGGAAGGGATGGGGCGGGGGTGAACCATGCAGATGCCTCTGCAGAAAAAGCAACCAATAATTTATGTTCACTGAAGAGTTCTCTGGTTTCCAGGAAGAAATGAGAGGTGATTGCTTTAAGCAATACAGGGTCTTTCATCAGTGGAAGGCCACACAGGGCATGGGGTGAAGGGACACATTGCCAGCCACGTATGGTCTGCAAAAAGAAATGGTCAGGAGTGCACATGAGCCACATGAACCTGCCAGCTCCCCAGGTGTTTGCTGCTGGGAGGGGCTTTGTGCATCCTCAGCCCTTAGCTGTCTGCTGAGGCCAAGGGGAGGCAGAGGAGGCACTGCAGCTGGGGGACCCTGAGAGGGTTCTTGGGTGCTGGTGGGTGTCAATCATCCTCCTGCACACACCTGAGATGGAGTGGAGCAAGGGAAGCTGCCCACTCCTGGCTTTAGGGAAGAAATTAGAAGAGTAATACCTTGGCATTAATGTCAAGTTTTATGATTACATAGCTATATGAGTTTACCACTAGAAAGAGAAAAGCAGCCCAGGACAGCTGGAGCAGGCCTGCTACCTAGAGCCAGGCCACGCGCTCTCCTGTCGAACGTAAATGATCTCACAGAACATCAGACAAGGTCACTCTGCACCTATAACAGATCAAGAAAGAACAAGGCCACTTTTCCCCCGTGTCAGACACAGACAAAATAAGACTATCAACCAGCCACAAAAATGACCCACTGTCCCTCTATGCTTGCTAACATGAGTGACTACTGCTGCCTGGCCAGCCCCAGCATCAGCCTCCCTTCTCCTCCTCTAGCTAAGAATTAAGATAGTCATAGACTAGCCCTTGCTTCCTGACAGCATCCAATCCAGAGCAGGACCTGACTTTCTTCCTTATTGTCTCCTCCCAAATCACCTGCCAAAGCCCCAATCCTGGAGTAAATCCTTTCTCATGCCCTGTTACTGGGATGCTCCCTTGTTCCCCCTGGAGTGTGTGCCCCCTCTTTGCAATGAGTCAATAGAGACAGCTGTGTTCAGGTACAGGTGTGTTCCTGGTGGTCTTTGGATGAAGGGCACTGGTACTGTCAATCTCAGGTAGTTGCTCTGGGGGCCCTTTGCCTTCTTCTTAGCTCCAGACCTTTATTTCCACCCACATTGGAGTTGTAGTGTAGAAATCTAGGGGAAGGATTCTGGAATCAGACTGATGGGTTCAAATCCTGGCTCTGTCCCTTCCTAGTTGTATGACCTTGGGCAATCACTTCACCTCTTTACCTCAATTAAGTGATCTGTAAAATGGGGGTGATGAGATGGTGATGATAATAATAATAGTACTTAACTCTCAGGGCTGCGTGAGGGTCAGGAAATTTTATATATGTGAAGCATTTAAATGGTGCCTGGCATGTCATAAGTGGTTTTTTAAAAAAATTTGTTTATCAAACATTTGAGGAATATCTAGGGTATGCTAGATACTGTTCTAGACCTTGGGGATAAAAATGGCTTTTCCTCTGGGAAAGCATAGGTTAGAGAGATACAAGGAAACAGATTCACCCATAGATAAAGGTTAATATAGGAGTGAACCCAAAAAAGAGCATAGCAGGACCCCTCAGCCTTAGCCTGGGAAGTCAAGGAAAGCTTCCTGGTGGAGGCAGCTCCTGACAATTCTTGATGCACAGTAAGTCTCCAGGATGTGAGAGGAGAAGGTGCGATATGAGCAAAAGGGTCTTGGCAGCTGCTCAAGCTCCACAAGCTTTACCATCTTAGGTCAGGGGCACCGTTTAGGCATCTTTCTGCCCTCCCCTAAGGGCTAACCCAGTGTCTGGCCAACCATGTGCTCAAATGAACAACTGTTTAACACAAAATTTGGCAGATTTCCCTACAAACTAGTGCTTCCTCCGACTTTTCCATCTCATACTCTGACCACTGTTACCCTGGGTCCCCTGTAACATCAAAAGCACCCTTGATTGTTCCCCCTCTTTCGCTCCTACACCAGCCCTGGTTTTCTTCTCCTCAGTAACCTGTACATCAAGAGATTCCATGAGACAATGAAGCTCTGAGGGTCCAGGGCCCTCTCTTCTCTTCGCACCCATGTACTGAGACATTTAACTGTAACTCTCTAGTGAGCATGGGTGACACAGAATGTGTGCATAGAGTCTGGAGTCAAATATGTATCTTAACCCATGGCTCATGGTCTTTTGTAATCAATGCTACCTCCAGCCCTAGCTGCCTCCCTCTCTGAACACTTCCTCCGAGCACAATATCAAAGTCGTTCACAATGACTTCCTTCTCCCCAACTATTGGGGGCACATATGAGTCTGTTTAACTTTGAATTCCTTGCCCCATCTGCAAAGTGACAAGTCACTTCCTGAAGAAGAAGAAATGGACTTTATAATAGTCAGTGTCCATGCCATTTGCTTATCTTACACATATCATCTCTCGAAGGCCAAGGGAGGCCTATGTCCAATAGCAAACAGGAGGTGCACTCACATCTAACAGGTTGGGAATCAGATGGGGAAGTCTGGGGTGGCAGTGTGGGTCTCCTTGGGCACAATAGACATGACAGGGGCCTAGCCCTGTCCCATGCTAATGAGCAGCAGTTTTCTCTAAACAGCCCTTCCTGGCCTGGATCAGAAGAAACGTGGCAGCCACAAAACATGCTGCCTGCTGACACCTCCTCCGCCCCCCCTGTTCCCACCACCATTCTTCAGAGAAGGCCGAAGTCCGGTGAGTACCTTAAGGACATGTGAGGGAACAGAAACCACACTACCCCACTTCCCCATCCCTCAGTCAGCTTCCTCCAGAATCTTCTCTCATGCAGCAGGTTGAGCAGGGAAGGGATATTTTCCAGTTTCTGGTAATGTCCACTCTTCCTCTGTCTTCGCTGAGTTATGGAGGGGATTCTTCTCAGCAGGGAACTGAATTTGGCCAAGTGTCCCCTCTTGGGTGAATGGATGACTTTCTAGGCTCCCATCAGCTGCTCAGATATGGAATTTCCCCTTCTGTTTGTGCTCCCACCCAAGTATCTATGGAATTCCCTTCCATGGCCTGTCTTAGACATAGACTGTTTCTGTGAGGTGACGCGGGAAATGGCCCTCCTGTAGCCAAACTGAGGTGTGAGAGGGAACAGAATTTGGAAAGAGCAGAAAAGGTGAAAGAAAAAACAGGATGTGGGGAGCTGACCTAGAAGGCAACAGGTGGGGACTTGAGAGTCTCAGATCTTTCCAGAAGCTCTTTGACTTGTACTGTCCAATACTGCCACTAGCCGTATGGCTATTGAGTTGAGCTGTGCATATAAAATACACACAGAATTGTGAGACTTCATATGGAAAGAAGATTGTAAAATATTTCATTAGTAATTTTAAATATTGAATATGTGTTAAAATGATATTTGGGGTGGACTGGGTTAAATAAAATATATTAAAATTAATTTCACTTGTTTCCTTTACTTTTTTAATGTGGCTACCAAGAAAAGTTAAAACTGTATATGTGGTTTGCATTGGTAGCTCACATTTTATTTCCTTTGGACAATGCTGTCCCAGACATTGGAAAGAGGCCCCTGAAATGAGCTTCCTAACTCCACCATTGTGGCTTTGTAATCCATTCAAGCCAGGTGCGTCTCAAGAGCAGGTGAGAGAACAGACACTGGTGGCTAGGAAGGTCATCTTAGGATACCCATTGGGGTGTAAGAGAAGCGCCAGTCCTGGGAACTGGTCTACAAAGCAGGTCTGTGTCAAGGGTGGTGACCCGTCTTCTGTCCTGCAAGTCTGACCTATAACCCTGTATTGCTTTGCATTGAAGCTTCTCTCCCCAGACATGAAGAATCTCATCCTGGAACTGGAGACCACGCAGTCCCCGTGTGTCCAAGGATCACTCGGCTCCCCTGGGCCTCCCGGCCCCCAGGTTGGTGCATTCCACCAGACCTCTTCTCCTCTCCTGCTGTCTTCTGTTCAGAGAAGTGAAGCCTCGTAGAGATGCACGTTTTACTGTGATATGGGGGCTGTTTTTCCTTCTCTGGCTCACCTCCAGCTCCAGAGCGATGTGAATAGAATGCTGGTTCTTTAGGTGAATTCTGGCCTCCCAGTTTTGGTTTCCTCATTCATGCAATGAGGATAATAATTGTCCCTGCAGTACTGGATTTAGGATGGGGGATCAAATGAGATGCTGCCTTGATGGATGTGGTTATTATTATAGCTACCACAAAACAGTTGATGACAGTGGGTTGCCCCTTATGTGGCCTTGACCCCATTCAGTGGGCCCAGAGGCACCTGCATCCAATGCAGGAAAGTGGAGGCAAAGAGGAACCTGTTACCTTGAGTCCCCTTGACCCAGATATGGCTACCAAGCAGCCTACTCCTCCCCAGCAAAGTTAAAGGGAAGAGTGAGGAACAGGTAAAAATACTAGAGAAAGGATTTCCAGGCAAGCAAAGACATCTGGTCACAGACTCCTGGCTTCCCTGGCTGCCTGGTTGGGGGCTCCCCTAAGAGGAATGTCCCCTAGCCTGGGACTCTGGGCCTGCCATGGGGAAGGGAACAAGGGAACAAGGAGCAATCAGTCTCCCAAGTACCTTCCTTAGGAGTTATCTCGCCCTCCTGGGTCACCCTGCCATGGCTTCTGTCCAGGAAGACTGAGAGACCCACTCCTCACCCTGGTTGCAAAGCTCCACATGCGGAGACCCGGCCTGTATCTCCTGCATCATCTCATGTCACCAACTCTGTCCACTTGCAGCCACAGTGTGTCTCGGGTCCTCAAGCACCTTGTTCCAGTCTTGGGGACTTTACGCTGGTGGCTCCAGCATTTGGAATGTTCGTCCTTCTGATTTTTACCATGGCCAGCTTCTTTGTCACCTCCTTAGCAATGCCTTTCTCGACCACCAAGCCTTCCCCATCAATCTCCATCCAATGGCCTATTTTAATTCTCTGCCAATTTTTCTCATGTTGTTATAGCTTCCTTATTAATTTTTTTGTTCCTAATCTCTTTGGTTTCCTCTCCATGAAATATAAGCTGTGTGGCTAGGATTGGCAAACTGTTGTCCATGGGTCAAATCCGGCTTGTTTTGGCAATTTAAGTTTTATGGTCTCTGGCTGCTTTTGTGCTACAAGGATGGAGTTGAGTAGTTGTGACAGAGTTGCTGTGTTAAAGGCACAGCCTAAGATATTTACTATCTGGCTCTTTATAGAGAAAGTTAACTGACCCCTGGTCTTGAGGACATTGTATTGTTCATAATATGTGCCCATCTATACCACCTCATGGGGTATAGTAGGTTCTCCATAAATATTTGCTAAATGCAATAAGGAATATAGGAGTTGGCCAGAGGGGCCGGGAAGTCTGCAGAAAGGCAAGATGGGCACCCTGAGAAGCACCTCTCAGGTGGGTTTCTATCTTCCCACAGTCTATGCTGGCAGCTGTCAGGGCACAGGGAGACCCACAGACCATGGGGAAAAAAGGGGAATTCTCTGCTGACCAGCAGCTCCCCAGTCACTTGCTCATCTCTAACTTCTCACAATCCTATCTGAGTCACATGGGGGCTGTGCTGTCCAACTCCAGGGGACCATGCAACCACCTCCGTTCTCTTAGAACAGAGTGGATGCTGTCCCCACCAAAATGAGATCTGTGGACCAGCAACTTTGGCATCATCTGGGAGCTTGTTTCAGATGCAGAATTTCATCCTTCCCTCTCCACTACACTCCCCTCCACCATTCAATCAGAATCTGTATTTTAATGAGACACTCAGTGAATCATGGGAAGGTCGGAGCTAAAGCACAACCCTAGTAAAATAGTTCTAGCCCATTTTAAGAAATGGAAAAAACCAAGGCTTGGAAAAATTGAAATACTTGAACAAAAACTCTCTGTCCTCCCCTCCCCAAAACAGAAGGCGAATAAGCCAAAGGTGGTGGTTTCCAAATTTGTCTGCACATTAGAATCCCCTGGGAACTTCAAAAATTCCTGATGCCTGTGCCACTCTCCTTGAGATTGTAATTGGTCTGGGGCATGGCCTAGTCTTTGGGATTTTTAAAAGATCCCCAGAGAATTCTAATGTGCAGATAGGCTTGGGAACCATTGGCTGAGGGGGCTGTTTGTCATTTAGAGACAAGTCTGATAAAATCATATTTCAAACAGGCTTTGTGTTAGCCATGCTCACCTGCAGATCTTGGGGATAAAGTAGTAGCCTTGGGGGGGAGGGGAGGAGCGGTGGTTGATGGATTTCCTCCCTGCTGTATGGAGGAATTTGGAAACAGTTAACCAGCTGATCATTCCATAGACGCATGAGCAGAAAGCAGCTGTATTCTGCCGTGGGTGTGCCAAGCCTTAGTGCAAAGGTGCTAGAGTCCCTGAGCTGGAGTCAGCCCCACCCCATGGCTGGGCAATTGCACAAAATGCAGTATTTACTTGCCCACATTCTTTTTTTTTTTTTTTATTGCTTAAAGTATTACAAAGGGTATTACATATGTGTCCTTTTTTCCCCCCGCCCTTGACAGTCCCCTAGCCTCCCCTATCTCCCAGTGTCTTATGTCCATTGGTTATGCTTATATGCATGCATACAAGTCCTTAGGTTGATCTCTTACCCCCCTCCCTCCTGCCCCCCAACCCTCCCCGGCCTTCCCGCTGCAGTTTGACAATCTGTTTGAGGTAGATACTTGCCCACATTCTTAATGTCTTTTGCTGCACCTGGTACCCATAGATCCACCATGGGAATTTTTAAATCTCTGCTTCTGTGTGCAAAGTGTAACTTCCCTCTTGTCAGGACCCAGGGAAGCTTGGTAAGAGCAACTGAAAAGATAGAAGAGGAGTGAAGCCTCTTGTTCTCAGCAAACAGCATTTCTTCACGTATCTTCAGTTGCTCTTGCCAAACACTCCGGATATTTCAGGCAACCCAAGAATTCCAGGGAGAAAATTAAACTCACACAGAGTAGACATGAGCATTACAGCCTTCAAACCATTGGAAACACAGCTCAGAGAAGCTAGAAGAGGGGGATCACAGAGGAGGAGACTGGGCTGGCATGCATAAGAGGGTCCTTCATGGGGTTTCTGGGGCCCTGAGTCTGCATAGAGAGTGAGGCTGCTGTAGGAGTGTTGTAAAGGCGTTCCCTCAGTCCTGCCTCCCGCACCCCTGTCCTTGATAATTCCAGCCTGTGTTTTTGTATACTTGGTCCGACGTATACTTTCTTTGCTTCTTGGTTGTGTAGGGTCCACCGGGGCATCCAGGCAAGACAGGACCAAAGGGAGAAAAGGTATGAGTCACTACTCTCTTCCAGCCTGTTTTCTGGGGATGCTACTAAACATTTTCTGGCTGAGATTTCAAGGCATGTGGTAATTCTGCCTTAGTGCACGAGGATGGGCTCCATGAGGATGGGGCTGCTGCTGCAGGTGTGGGATACCACCAGTGTATTTTGGCTTGGCCCACTGCCGTAACAGGGGTGCTGTGAGTGGCCAAGCCACCAGCCACATGGGCATGCCCAGACATCAGCCCTACTAAGCCCTCTGCTTCCAGAACTTCTCTTCCAAAGCAGCCTCCGCTTACTTGCCTTTTCCACCCACAGGGGGAGCTTGGCCGACCAGGAAGGAAGGTATGGTCTATGTTGTCAGCATTACATGACAACTGTGCTCCACGTGCGTGCATGAATGTGTGTGCACTCCTTCGGGAGGGGAACCAGCGGTGCACTACTGTGGCCTCCGGCCCACTGGACAGTGGTGGCACCACCATCCTGATGATGACAACAGCACCTTTGCTGTTTCTGCCCACTCCTTCGCTTGAGAGCTGGAGCCAGCTACTGCCAGGCATTTGGACTTCTTCCAGAGGCTGCCAAGCCCAGCCAGATTTCCCACAGCTTCAGAGCATCTCATCCTGCCTTCCATCAGAGAAACCCTCCAAGGCCCCAACCAGTGGCACAAAATGACTCTCACTGTCTATTAGATTAAACCAGAATAAAGTGCCAAACAGACAGAAACAAAAGGCTTTTGCAGTAATAAATTGGAGTTACTTAAGGTCACAGGGAC
This sequence comes from Myotis myotis, assembly GCF_014108235.1. Classification (NCBI taxonomy): domain Eukaryota; kingdom Metazoa; phylum Chordata; class Mammalia; order Chiroptera; family Vespertilionidae; genus Myotis; species Myotis myotis. The sequence goes on along the minus strand of NW_023416317.1, from coordinate 34,475,838 downwards.
TCTGAGTGAACCAAACACATGTTATCAAGACTCTCATTACAGCCAGGAAGAAGAAAACCAGCAGCCATTCCCTGAGGTCAATGGATGCTGGTGCTGAAATTGTAGGTCTTGATGATAGAAGTAGGTGCAAAACTTTGGCCAAGAAAGATGCCTGTGGTTCTAAATATAAATTACTATTTTTTGGTTGAATGTTTTATTCAAATACTTACACTATCAATTAGAGTCTCAAACAGACCTTTGGGAGGTAAATTTACAACCCTTTAGGGCATGGATGACAACTCCAGCCAAGGCACAGTGGTTGTCCGAACTGCTGGGCCAGAAAGGAATCTGGCATGGTCTCCATGCTCAGAACTAATGAAGGCCATGGTTCATTAGTGATGTGTGCCATGGATGTGGGAGGCAAGAGTAGGAATTTGTACACATGCAGTACTTTGGGTTTTTTGTTGTGTTTTTTTTTGGTTTGTTTGTTTTTATTGATTTCAGAGAGAGGAAAGGAGAAGGAGAGAGAGATAGAAACATCAATGATGAGAAAGAATCAATTAGCTGCTTCCTGCACTCCCCTACTAGAGATGGAGCCCAAAACTCAGACATATGCCCTGACTGAGAATGGAGCTGGGACCTCCTGGTTCATGGGTCGATGCTTAACCATTAAGCCACACCAGCTGGGCCACATGCAGCATTTGTGATCCCTGGTTAAGGGGCTCAGCCTTCCACATCTCTTGCTAGGCTAACTGAAATTAGCCAGTGGGTTCAAAGGTCAAGATAGACCCCGAAGTCCCTGCTCCCACTCTTTCAGGGCTTACTCTTCCATAGCCTCTGGCTTAGGTTGAGTTCCTTAGAAGCAGTGACAGAGATGGCACGTGCCATGTGCAAGTGAGTCGGTTATTAAGGGAGCTCTTTCAAGAGGAGTCTGAGAAGAGGGGCATCCAGATGGGATGGGGAGGAAGTCCAATGTGGGAGTGGCATCAGGTGATGTCCAGCTTCAGCCTGATCCCTGGGGAGCTGTGGAGTAAGAATTGCACCACAGAGTGTCTTGCCTTGAGGTAAGGGAGCCAGGCTATTGGCTACAGGGAGGGGACATATATAAATCACTGGTCAGATCCGGTTGCCCACAGAAACTCCACAGTTGCAGGTTGCAGGAATGAGTTGTTACAGCAAGGAAGGTAGGCCCTGGGGGATGAGCACACTGAGCAGGTGAAAAAGATCTGGAGGGAGAACCAACAGCATTTGCTACTGCTTCCCAAACATAATCCTATGCCATTTACATCCCACCCTTGGGGAGTACCTATTGGAATGCAGTGGATGGGTGGGTGGGTGGAGGTGATAAAGATTGAAAAACCAAGAAGTTTAGAATCCCTTCTCTATCACCTTTTATTTCTTTAGTAGAATAAGATCTTGTGTGTTGACACAGTGTCACACAATGGGCTTTCACTTGTACCTAAGTGATCCAACTTTTTGGCTATCAGTTTTTGGAGATGAGGGTCCTGAGGCTGTGCTTTAGAGGCCCCACACTCCTCCGGGCCCCAGAGACAAATCTTGTTTCCTGGAAGGAGGGAAACAAATCCAATTTTCCTGACTTTTGTTCTTTGACTTTGAAGGGTAGACCTGGCCCCCCGGGTGTTCCTGGTATGCCTGGGCCCATCGGCTGGCCTGGCCCTGAAGGACCCAGGGTAAGTGTGGTGCAATCTCAGGGCTCATGTGGTATCGGAACTTGAGGGAGAAGATGGCAGCTCCCTGGCCCCTGGCACACAGTGAGTGACACGTCCTCAAGAGGGAGCGGAAGAAGAGAGCACAAGGACTGTCCATAGGCCTCCAAATATTTCCTCCTTCACTTGGACTGCAAGACCTCAGTCAGTCCAAAGCTCTGCTCCTGTAGGGGGAAAAAATGAGGGGCTGCTGACCTCTTTCATTGGGGCCCTGATTCTCCTTTGTCCTGAAGGGTTAGCATGTGATTCTTTGGTTTCCCGGAGATGACCTAAGAGAGGCTTGTGTCTGGAAAGCTGTTGACCTGTCATGCTGATCTGGCTGGAGGTGGAGGGTTGAGGGGGTTGGGTTGGCTGACTGGAACAACTAAAACCCTACATTCAGAGAGGGATCACCAAATGCTGATGAATTCCCTTCCTCAGACAGGCTATGGAAAGCTAACATGCCCACTCCCGTGCCTTTGCTTACATTCCACTCACTTTGGTCATAAATCATGGGGTATAGAGGCCATGACTTGGGCAGGTAAATGTCACTATATAGTTTGATTCACTTACTGGCAGAATTTTTAAGGGAATAGAAAACTGTTCCCAATCCTTGTAAGTGAAGTCCCAAGGATATGTCTTGAAAATCAACTGTATAAAGCTGAGCCACCCAATATAGCAGCCATTGGACATATGTGGCTATTGAGCCCTTGAAATGTGGCTAGTGCAACTGAGGATCTGACTTTTTTTTAACTTTAATTAAGTTTAAATTTTAAAACTTCTACTCAGTGCAGTTACTTGAAAACATTTAAGTATGTGAATCATATGTTGAGTATGTGAATCTGCTTTTTCAACTATAAATTTTATGAACTCTGAATAGAGATCATGTATGTTGGATGAAAATTTAGTGCCTGAATTGAGATGTGGTTTAAGTGTACAATGATGCACAACAGATTTCAAATATTTATCTTATAAAACAGAATGTAAAATATCTCATTAGTAATTTTTATGTTGACTACATGTTGAAATGATAATTAAAGTAAATAAAATATATTGTTAAAGTTAATTTCACCTATTTAGTTATAGTTTTAATGTGACTTCTAAAACATTTTTAAATGAAGTACGTGGCTCACCTTATATTTCTACTGGTTAGCACTGGTATAGTTTTTTAGCACAGAGGGTGCTGAAAGTTCCAACTGCAAATGATTCTGAGGGGCAACGGAGCTCACCCATGAGTCTTAGCTCCCTGCCTTCATCATACACACCTAGAGGATGATGTTCACTCTACTTGGTTGCAACCCTAGGGTGAGAGTATATGGAGATGTCTGAAAGATCCACCCTATGCAAAGAGCAAAGCAGGTGAAGTTTTTTTGGTGCTGATACCTTGTCCTCTGGGGCCCCATGCCCCATGCTCTCCCCCTCCCCCACCCTCCTACAGCCTTCTCTAAGAAAAGATCAAGCATTATTCCATTAAAGCATCTTAGTGAGAATTTGAATTTAGTTTTGGAGATCTGCTCTGCCTTGGGAATTTCATTTCATATTAACCTCAAATACCAGAATGAAGTGTGGAGAATTGGGCCCCTGGGAGTAAGCAAAGGAGTATTTGGGGTCCTCAGATTCACAAGCTAGCCCCAATGTCCCAGTTCCTTTCTGATCTTGCCCATAACTTCCTAGTTCAGTTTTTCTAGGAAATGTCACTAGAGGTCTTTTTTTCCCCTCCTTCTGATTCCCACAGGGTGAAAAAGGTGACCTGGGTCTGATGGGCTTACCAGGGTCAAGAGGACCAATGGGCTCCAAGGTCAGTGTGTTGGTCCAGATGGATGTTCTCAGATCTTCTCACTAAGGCTCTGGAGCAGCTGTTATCTACAAAGATAGGATCTGGGTGTGTCTGCCATCCTGGGCCAGCTGATGTCACAGATGTTGGACAGCCCAATGTCTTTACCAGCCTTTGGGGGACACCAGGGCTGGGATGCAGGGACATAGAGATGCCATTCCTGCTGTTCTTCTGAGCAGCAAGGGACAAGCCTCGGGACAACAAAACAGATGGAAATCTTTGTTCAGGCCTTTGGGGGTGGTGGTAAGAAAAGCAGCATTTTTTTTTAGGCCTGATGTAGACACAATCCCAAGGGACTTCTTGGTATTGAATGCTGCAGCCCCCACTAAAACTTTCAGTGCAATGAGGCACATCTCACCACCACATTCAGGGATTCCGTCCACTCTCACACCAAACCCAGTGGTCTGACAAGGCTGATTGTAAATATACCTTCTGCTTTCTTTTAGGGCTACCCCGGATCCAGAGGGGAAAAGGTTAGTGCTTCTCTCTCCAGCTTCCCAGAGCTTGGTCTGGGCTAGTGGCTCTGGGGCCAGTGAGGATGGGCCCACGTCTCTCTTCAGTCAGTGACTGCAGTGACCTTGCCTCAATATTCCTCATCTTTTATCAGTGGGCTGAGAGAAGTGAGGGGCCCCTGAGGTAGGGCAGGCAGCTTAGGGAGGAGCTCCCAGTGGAGGTCAAGGCCCTCATATGGAGCAGATGAGCACTGAAGCCATGCCAGATGGAGAATGAACACAGCTTGCGTGGTGTGCTGGAGCAAGATGGCAGATGTGTGTCTTTAGACCAAGCTATCACCACACAACCTTCTCGTCTGTCAAAAACAAAAAACAGAAAACCCAGCCAGAACCTGGGGACAGATTTCCTATAGAAAGGGAGAGGTTCTGGGACCCAGAATTTTCTGTGCCTTGAACTTATTAATGTAGGAGGTATTTGGGGTCCAAATAGAAGGTAAATCCCAAAGCATTTCTTCCCTGGGAAGGTCATGTAATCTCTGAGCCTGTGTCTTTGCCTGTGAAATGAGGGTATTGGCATAGGATAGGGAGTTATTAGTTTAAAATGCTCCATTTTTTCTCCCATGGTATTAATTCATGTACTCTCTCCTGTGGTTTTCTCCTAGGGATCCAGAGGTGAAAGGGGTGACTTGGGTCCCAAAGGAGAAAAGGTAATGGCTGTTGCATAGAAATGATCAAATACAATGGAAGTGGTGAACCCTGCCTACCCCCATCTTATGGGCGGACTGACTGACTGGCTGGCTAACTGACTGACGAACTGTCTGTCTGTCTGTCTGACTGGCTAACTGCTTGACTGTTTGTCTATCTGTCTGACTAGCGGACCGACTGACTATCTGTCTGACTGACTGGCTGTGACTGACTGACAGGCTGGCTATCTGTCTAACTGGCTGACTGACAGGCTGGCTATCTGTCTAACTATCTGACTGGCTGACTATCTGTCTGACTGACTGGCTGTCTGACTGACTTGCTGGCTGGCTGGCTGGCTGGCTATCTGTCTAACTGGCTGACTGACTGGCTGGCTGGCTGGATATGAATGACTGACTGGCTGTCTGTCTATCTGTCTGACTAGATGACTGGATGACTGGCTGGCTGTGTATCTGTCTGATTAACTGACTGATTGGCTGGCTGACTGACAGGCTGGCTATCTGTCTGACTGACTGGCTGGCTGACTATCTATCTGTCTGACTAGATGACTGGATGACTGGCTGTCTGTGTATCTGTCTGACTAGATGACTGATTGGCTGGCTGACTGACAGGCTGGCTATCTGTCTGACTGACTGGCTGGCTGACTGTCTGTCTGTCTATCTGTCTGACTAGATGACTGGCTGACTGGCTGTCTGTGTATCTGTCTGATTAGCTGACTGGCTGGCTGGCTGGCTGACAAGGCTCTATCTTGAAAATGGCTGACACAGCCCTCTCAAGAGTTATTCAGAGGCAATCACTATTATTTGTTGTTCTCTTCACAGGGTTTCCCGGGATTTCCTGGAATGTTGGGGCAGAAAGTAAGTACCTACAAGTAGTAAAAAATAGAAGTAAGAAAATAGACCAGGGGTGGGCAAACTTTTTGACTCGAGGGCCACAATGGGTTCTTAAACTGGACCGGAGGGCCGGAACAAAAGCATGGATGGAGTGTTTGTGTGAACTAATATAAATTCAAAGTAAACATCATTACATAAAAGGGTACGGTCTTTTTTTTTTTTTAGTTTTATTCATTTCAAACCGGATCCGGCCTGCGGGCCGTAGTTTGCCCACGGCTGAAATAGACCATCCAAATACAACAAAAAGAGGCCTGCCTCTCTGTTCATGAGGCAGGGAAAGCAGGTCTCGCTATGGAAGATTCTGGTTTGAAAGGGGAGCAAGTTGCTAAACATATAGGTGAGAGGTCTGAGACCTCCTCCAGGTCATGGGAGGGCAAGGACACCTCCCTGATGGACAGAGGCCCTACTTTGTACTTGCTGCCCCTTAAAGGGCTGTGGTGATGTTCAAAGGCAGGGAGCTTTGTGACAAGGGGCTCAGGTCTGAACTGTAGTGGTCAAAGGTCCCAGGGGGAGGTGCAGACTTCTCTGGCTAATGCAACTACCTACTATACCCAGTCAGCACTTCTTCAGGGAGGCTCATGTCCTGCTACAGGTAGGCAGAGTTATTTCAGTTGGTGATAGCAAGCAATTTTTATTTGCTAGTTAAACTTTTTATTTAAATAGTTAAATACTTAGTGGGATTTCATGAATATCTTGTCTGGGACAAGGCTTAATAAAAAAGGAGTTAATTCAGTTGACTTAAAGAGAAAATATTGAGTAAATAAGAATAAAGTGATGTGAAGATATGACAAAAACTAGGAAGGTGACAATTGACAGAATTTAAAAAAGCTTTTCCTTAGGGTTAAGATCTAGTGAAGAAGAGTGGGGAGGGTGGGGAGGGGAGGTGTCAGAGAATGAAGAGAGAATGCACAGATGGCCACCAAGAACCCCCTAATCTAACCCCATTAGCGGTGGGTCCTCATGCCGTGAGGCACTGATGTGGGAAATTGTTATTTTAACCTTGGCCTCAGAGTACAGTGTTCTTCAAACATGCCAATGAGATGCTTTCTTAAAATTCTAAACTTTTTCTCAAGTTCACCTTAAAGTTTTATTTTCCAAACTTGAATAAACAATTTCTTATCCGATTTTCTCCAGTCAGTAGAGCATATTTAAATAATTTCAGTCATCTGACATTAATTTATTATCACTTATCACTGCCTTAAGCTGTCAAAAAATGTCTTCTGCTACCCTAGATGAAGTATTGAGTTAAAAATAGAGTAAGTAAATGTGCAAATTAAAGGAAACATTAAAAGAGAAAAAATGATTTAAAAAAAGTTTTTTATTGATTTCAGAGAGGATGGGAGAGGGAGAAAGAGATAGAAATATCAATGATGAGAGAAAATCGTTATCGGCTGCTTCCTGCACGCCCCGCACCAGGGATCTGCAACCCAGGCATGTGCCCTTGACCAGAATCGAACCCGGGACCCTTCAGTCCACAGGCCGATGCTCTATCCACTGAGCCAAACTAGCTAGGGCAAAAAAAAAAAAAGATTTTAGTTGAAAATATTTAGGCTAGGCTTTCATTCAGTACAACAGTGAGCATCAAAGAATAATCTATTACTGTAAAATTAAAGATGACAGTTTCTCTGGTTTCTGCTCCACTTACTAGACTTGCCATCAGGAGTTCTTTTCCCCTTTCAGGGCAGGCTGCTTTAAGACAGAGCAGATATGATAACCATAATTAGGTCAGAGGAGAGAAATTAGATTAAGTAAGTACTGGCTGCTTCCAGTTGATGAAGAGAAGGGCCACACTTCCTTCTGATGAAAAAGTTATGCTGCCCTGGCTGGTTTGGCTCAGTGGACTGAAGGGTTCTGGGTTTGATTCCGGTCAAGGGTACATGCCTGGGTTGTGGGCTTAATCCTCAGTGGGGAACGTGCAGAAGGTGGCTGTTCGATGATTCTCTCTCATCATTGATGTTTCTCTCTCTCTCTCCCTTCCTTTCTGAAATCAATAATTAAAAAATAAAAAAAAAACGTTATGCTGTTCATACTGCTGTTTTCTCCTAGCCAAGCAAGGCACTCCTCGGTCCCTGCAAACAGCCATGGAAAATTGTGCAAACATCTTCACAGCCACATAGAATCCATCTCTCCTCTCACACTCGCACTGCCCAGCCTCCCAGAGCACATGGTGGGTTGGAAAGAAATCATAGGTGTAAGGACAATTCTTGGCGAGGCAGGATGTTGGTAGCTTGGGTCAAGACAAATCCATTACATTGGCTGAGCCGGCAGATGATTTCAGAGATTTCTGCTTGATCCTTGCTTTATATTGGTGTTCCCTGGAATTTTCCAGGTGTTCTACCTTGCCTGACTTCCATGAGAACAGCCATCTGGGTGTTCACTGTCTCCTCTGAGTGTCTGGGCAGCTGTTCATGGATACTGGCTGCTGACAAGCAGAAACTCTTGTGGTTGCAATTGCTAAATGTAGCCTGTTGGTGGTGCATTCTGAACTGTTAGAGGGATTGCTGTAATAATTATGGGAACAATGCCCTGTGGTTCATGATCTAAAGCAGCGGTTCTCAACCTGGGGTCGCGACCCCTTTGGGGGTCGAACAACCCTTTCACAGGGGTCGCCTAAAACCGTTGGAAAACACATATATAATTACATATTGTTTTTGTGATTAATTACTATGCTTTAATTATGTTCAATTTGTAACAATAAAATTGGGGGTTACCACAACATGAGGAACTGTATTAAAGGGCCGCGGCATTAGGAAGGTTGAGAACCACTGATAAAGAAACAGCAAGAGGGGCTGGGATCCTAGAAGACCATGGGGAAGAAGGAAGGAGAGAAACTAAAATGGAGAACGAAAGGTTAGCCTTAAACTATAGAATTCGGGCAATTGATGCCTTTTGTTCTGATGCTTCAAAATAGGGCTTTTCAATTAGGAATATTGTTTATATTGCAATATTATATTGCTTTCCATGCCTTTACAATAAATGTATTGAGTATTTGAACATAAGTCTCCCCACAAACAGTTTCGTCTAAATCAAATGGAAGTGAACTGGAACTCAAACCAATTTTTACTGAAAAGTGAGGAATGTACAACCCTAGTAAAGGTCATTACATGAACAGAAACTTTCCAGAGATGATAGCTGTCAAAATTGTATTTAATCATTAAAAAATCCATAGATTTGAATTTGTGCTAAAAACCAAACAAAACAAAACATAAAATTCAACTAAAAGAGCAAGTGTTTTCCCCCAATAGCTTATGGCGTCACAGGCACACTTGTGACTGAAATACAACTCTATTGTTGGCCATTCTGGATGGTGATTTGGAACACTAAACTGTGTGCTACCTGGAAGCTGTCTCTCTCAAATAATAAATCACCTGCCCAGGATAACCTCCTTTCCTTCCTGGTCCATGAAAAGCCTACCTACCTTTCACATGACCTCATCACTCTTCCAGTCTCCCAGAGCAGCCCACTTGGAAAAGATCTGGGATGATCTAGTAGACGGCCTTTGTGGCCAAGGATTGAGTTGACCTGCAGGGAAGGGCCTGCTCCACATGCCCTAATTCCTCTCTTGCTTCTCTTTTTTCTTTCCAGGGTGAAATGGGTCCAAAGGGTGAGCCTGGGATAGCAGGACACAGGGGACCCACAGGAAGACCAGGAAAACGAGGCAAGCAGGTAAGGATCTAGGGCAGGGGTGGGCAAACTTTTTGACTCGAGGGCCACAATGGGTTCTTAAACTGGACCGGAGGGCTGGAACAAAAGCATGGATGGAGTGTTTGTGTGAACTAATATAAATTCGAAGTAAACATCATTACATAAAAGGGTACGGTCTTTTTTTTTTTTTTAGTTTTATTCATTTCAAACGGGCCAGATCCGGCCTGCGGGCCGTAGTTTGCCCACGGCTGATCTAGGGCTTACCAGGCCCCTGCAGTTATACCTCCTTACCTGGAGCAGGGGGGCGGGGTGGTGTGGAGAGGCGTGCCAGTGTGGTCAATCAGAGATTTCCCATAGACCCAGCCTTCAGCTTCCTCTGGGCTCGTGGGCAGAAGCTGCACCACTTTCAGGAGTTCCTGGCTTCTCTAGGGTAGCCATAGTTTGAGTGGATGGGATAGGATGCTGTGTTCCCACTGTTTCCAAGGCTAGAGCAAGAGTGGATCTTTGGTTCATAAGAACAGGCCTACCTTAACCAAAGCAACTGGGAGTGGAAACCAGATCTGGTCCTTTACCCAGAAAACCTGCTTCTTACCTCAATCCCCCAGACACAAATGGAGTCTTGGAGAACAGCCCAGATATTTCCCTGCTCTTGAAGGTCTTCTGGGTCTCAACAGTAGGATAGTCTCCCCTTACTCCCACTCAGGATCCCAGTTTGTAAGTGACCTTCTTTATTGGCACTGTTAAGGGTTTAGGGAAATTTTTCATTCTGAACTCCCTCTAGTCAGCAGGCTCTTGTGTCAGACCATGTGAAATGGGAGAGCAAAGCAAGAGAAAGGTACAGTTGACTTGGCTGGCTGTAGAGCTGTCTGTCCTGAGTGCCTTAGAGAAACCTCTTATCTTAGCTCTAACAGACAGACATTCTTGAGAGATGTGCCCCTTCACTTTTTAGGTGGTAGTTTGCTTGTTTTTGCCTCCTTTCCCATTTAAATGAAATATATGATCATCATAGGAAACTTGGAAAATTCCACCCATGAACCAAGAGGTTGCTGGTTCGATTCCCAGTCAGGGCACATGCTCGGATTGTAGGCTTGGTCCCCAGTAGGGGGCATGCAAGAGGCAGCTGATCAGTGTTCTGCTCTCACATCACATCAATGTTTCTATCTCTTTTTTCTCCCTCTCCCTTCCTCTCTCTGGAAAAGTCAATACAAACATATTTTTTAAAAACGATCTAACACCCAGGTATAACCATGTAACCGCTTTAGTATATTTTCTTTCCAGTATTATTTCTTTTCTGAACTTTCTAGTCATTTGTTTCTTTTCTATCCAATATATAGTTCTTGTATCCTAAATTTTTAACTTAAAATCATAATATATGCATTTTTACTCATTGCTACAGATATTCATTAAGCATTTTAACATCTTTTTTAAATGCCTGCACCAGATTTTAGTAAATGAGTAAGATTTCTTGGACAAGAGAGGCCTAACCAAATTATATATGATGTTGAGAAGTGAACATCTTTGGGCCATAGTTGTAGTTCCAAGTTTACCTAGGCCTTACTTCCCAAAGACTCTGATATAAGTGATCTGGTGTGAGGCTTCAGCATGGGTTGGTGTTTGATTAAAGCTCCCCAATGATTCTAATATGTAGCCAGGGTTCAGAACATGGTAGCATATGAAGCCAATTCTGATCTTTTCCAAGTGAACTTAGCAACGATATAACCTCCAACCCAAATAATTCAGATGTCATGATAATTTTGGAAGTCACAATATTCCAGTTAAGTTTTCAAAGTTTTACAATGGGTAGCATGGCTGTGCCTTCACAATGCTGTCACAGATTCCAATTTCCTGAAAACTAGGCTCAGAAAAAGAACAAAAGGAGACATGTTCCTTCCTTCCTTTCTTGTTTTAAAGATCATTTTCTCCCTTACTGCTGATTTCCATTCATAATTTTCTACACTCGGGTTCAAGCAGACTTTTGCCTTCTGTCATCTAGTTCTTTACCTGGGCAATGTTTATCTTTTCCTGGTGAGGGCTGAAGCTAAGAAGTTGAAAATGATTAGTTGTCATAATCTTACAACTACCCCAGAGCCATGTCTAGAACCTCAGAGAAGTTAGGGGGGACAGAACTTGGCTGGAGATCCTGGCTAGAGATCCTGGCTAGGCTGCTGATCAACTGAACGCTGTCTCCGTGTCATTCCTTCTTCGCCGACTCCGTCCACACCTTTGGGGACCCCTGGACCTGCTGGGGCTGGACCCCAACAACCCCTGACCCTGCCCTCAAGACCCCCCTTTCTCAAGCCAGCCTAGGCTCACTTCCCCACCTAGTCCTTCTCCTGTTGCTTATTCTATCCTAGCCCCTTCCTTGTTTCACTGTCCCCAGCTTTAATAAACATCGTCTAAAAATCAAAAAAAAAAAAAAAAAAGAAGTTAGGGGAATAAGCTCTTCCTTTCCACGAGGAGTGTGCTCCAGACCCTCCGTGCCTGTCTAGTCAGCAGACACTTGAGTTGTTAGCTTTGGGGGCGTGCCATGGTTCTTCCTGTTTATCAGAATTAATTTTGCTACCAGAGAGTCTTATCTACCAAGTGTCCATTGGGCCAGTCGTGCTGCGTTTCTGGAGGTTATTGTACGTCAATCCAAACCCTAGAATCAGAAATCCAGAACAGACTTTAGGAAATTAGAATTTCAGAACCAGGGGATTGTAGTGATCACCCAATTCAATCCCTTAGCATAGTCACAGGAAACTGAGGGCCGGAGAAGTCGAATGACCTGCCCAGACCCCTAAGCTAAGCCAGCTTCCATGCCAGAGTTAGAGCGTGGAGAGTTGAGACCAGCTTTCCCTACATCACATCTTCTCTCATCACCTCCATGCTTCAGGACTTGCCTTCAGGCAGGCCCAGAAAAGCAGCCCTGATTACATTATGCAAATCTGCAATTAAGGAGACAGGCTTCCTCCCTGGAGAAGCATCACCAAACTTTGTGACAATGAAGGAATGAATGCTTTTCCTGGAAAGCATGGCTCATGAGTCCTGCTCATAGACACATGGCTGGTTCTGAGAGGACGACCGATGAGCAGAATATTCCATTACTGCTGGTGTCAGAGTCAAGGAGCGTTTCCAGCTTCTTCAGCTGTGGCACTTCCTGTTCTCAGAGCCAGCTGACTGGCTACTAGAACAACAAGCCTTAACTTCGGCTATATTAAGACGGTGTGACTTCCTTTGCCGTTCTGGGACCCATCTTGGTTACCTCATGGCATGCTTCAGCTGGGGATAAGGCTTAAGACTCCCTCCATCAGGATGGAATTAGAAACAAACGCTGACCCTCGAATCCCACAGTAAGAGTTTAAGATCTTCTGGGACGTTGCCGAGAGAGCCCCCAGGGCCATGTGGACAAGGAGGCAGGTTACATGTCACCTTTGTGATTGGAAAGAAGTGCCCGGCATGCCTGCTGCCCAGACTTGGGGAGGATTACATTTCATCAGGTGGCCAGCCTGCCAAGGCACAAATGTGGAAAGGGGACCCAGCCAAAGATGTCAGGCATCAATCACTGTCCTGGTTAAGCCCAGGGCAAGAGTGATCAATGAGCACACTGCTTGTGAAGAACCCACAGGCCTTGGTTTCTGAGTCATTCCTAAGGGCAGCTCTGAGGGGGAAATCTTTGCTTTTGGCCCTCCCAGAGTAGGCAGCAAAGAGGACATCCTGCAGGTGTGTCTCTCTTTAAGAAATCAGGACCTGTCTGTGTGAGAAAGATGAAACCAAACCAGTTGCTGTGATAACCAGCTATGATAATCTACATAGTCCTTGGTTCAATACAAACTCCTTTTTCACCTCTAAGATCTTTGTTAGCCTCACAACAAACCCGTGCAGGTATATATTTACTGGCTCTATATTACAGATGAGAAAACTGAGGCACAAAGCAATGACATGAGTTACCCAGGGTCTCATGGCCAAGGTGAAAACCCAAATCTTTGACTTCCCCTTTGTGTTTTCAGCTTCTTCCTCCTCCCTTATTTGATCTGGGGAAAGGAGGTGAACAAAACAGCTTCACACCCATAGGGAGCTTATGTCTCATGGGGAGACATTGTGAAATGATCACAAAAAAAATTGCATAGTTATGATCTAAGATAAATGTTATGGGTCTTTATCCTGAGGCCAGCGGGTAGCCATCGAGTGGAAACAGCTCCTGTAATAAAATAGAAATGCTCCTGACGAGCAGGCAAGTAGCCTGACTGCTAGGCCCAGCTTTGCTGCCTTGCTGCCAGGTGACTTGCAGTAATTTCTGCTCCTTTCTGAGCCTCTATTTCCTCATCTGCCCAGTGAGGGGAGAGCGTTGGATTGTTGTTGTTTTTTCCCCCAGCTGTTATGTGTCATGTTTCTAGGACAGAACGAAAAGTAATGTCTGCAAACTTGCCACCATCACTATCTCAAATGTCACTTGCCCTGAGTTATTTTGGAGCTTGGTGGTCAAGATGTCTGAGGTTGCATCCTGCCTTGGGCTCTTGCTCAAAAGTACAGGGTGGCCCCTGAATTAGAAATAAATGGGAAGGAAGTGGGTCATGCCATGCTCTCATAACAGGCTCCACCTTTCTCTCTCAGGGACAGAAGGGAGATGGTGGAGTTATGGGTCCACCAGGCAAGCCTGGGCCTTCTGGTCAACCTGGCCGTCAGGGTCCCCCAGGCCCTCCAGGTCCCCCATCCACAGGTAAGAGCTACACTGCTTCACTTGACCTACAGTGGCACACTCCTGGCCAGACTCCCGGAGAGAGCACAAGGAGATACCAGCAGAGGCCTGCCTGGTGTTTTGAGTTAGAAACTGTTAGAGAAACTTTAATCTATATAATAAAAGGCTAATATGCAAATCGACCAAATGGTGGAATGACCGGTTGCTATGACGCACACTGACCACCAGGGGGCAGACACTCAACCACAGGGGGAGCGCCGCTCAGCCAGAAGCGGGGTTCACGGCTGGCAAGCGCAGGGGCAGTGGTGGGAGCCTCTCCCACCTCTGTGGCAGTCAGGCATCCCCGAGGGCTCCTGGACTGCAAGAGGGCACAGGCTGGGCTGAAGGACACCCCCCCATCCCATGAGTGCATGAATTTTGTGCACCAGGCCTCTAGTATATATATAATTTCTCCACAGTTGGGCTCATTCAACTTATACACAAGGAAGATAAACATTGTTCCGGCTTTGTTTTTAGCATTTTGGAGAACAAATAGAGGAGAGAAAAAATTACATTGATGATGTCATTTATGCATTAAGTGAAAAATAATGCACATATTTCATCAATAACACCTTTTATGAGAAAACCATTTCATGATTCTAAGCAATTCTCTTAAACCTGGAAGTAAAGATAACATTGTAAAATTTTCCGTCTTACACAGTGTTAGGAAAGAGTCCTTATGGATTTGCATGGAATATAGAAAGAAACGATAAAAAGAAATCAAAGTCATTTGCAAGGTCATAGGTACCCTGCTACCTTGTTTTACTTTGTTTAATATGATAAGCTAAGCCCTTGATTTAGTTCGTTCTCATCAGCCCAAAAGCACATTGTACAAGCACAGCGTCTCTATTTCCAAGAAGACTATTTACTCATTGAGCACATTCTTTGTCCTCAGTTATACAAAAAGAATCAAAACAATTTTTGTTCCAATTTTTTCCTTAAGAAAAATGAAGACAAAATTCCACAGTGCACTCCCTTTCTCTCCCCCCGTGCTTATGGAAATATATTTGCAACCACATCATGGGATGATCAAGAAATGTCATATTTTGTTAGATCCTTTAAACCAAATTAAAGCTAGTTCTGAAAACCCAGTCTGCCAGAATGCCAGGAAAATTCAATCTTAGACTCCACTTCTCCAACTGCCACAAAAGAATTGGGTAGAGATCCTGGGAAATTATGGCAGAAAAACAGCACGGGGGGATCCCTCCAGCCTTTTATCTGCCCTGTTTACCTGTGAAATGCCTGTTGTCTGAGGCCACGTGGTCCGTGGGTGCCTGTGACTGCCATCTCATGCCATGCTTAGGCATTAGAACATCTCCAAGGCTGGGAATCCTGGTCCCTATGGTTCACTTCCCACAGAGTGCTCACAGCCATTCCTTCTGAGACCTTATCTCCTCCAGGATACTGGGGAGGGGATACCTGTTCTCTCCAGGCCTATGGGGATCCCTCCTCTTCCAATCTCTAGCCCCCTCTCTCCTCACACTTCATACACTACCCCCCTCTTAGGAGCTTTTCTCTTCTGAGAACAGAAAGCAGAAGTTTTCAAATAGTACCAACAAGTTATCTTGTCACATCTACTTCTATTTGTTAAGGGAGCTAGATTTGAGATGCAGCCTAGGCCCTGTGTCCATGCCCCATGATCTGTTTCCCTGCGTTGACTAGATGATCCAGATGGAGGTCCTTCCAACTCATCTTTCTTCTGCCTAACATTCCCCTCGAGCCCCATGACTATGAGCTGCCAGGGACTGAGAGCACGGCCTGAAGCCTGGGTTTTGCCTTTGGAAGAGACTCTCTTGGACCTTGGGGCATTTAGGGGCCATACGGGAACATGAAGGGGCAGGGGGCGTGGGGGTTGTGCGGATGCATAAGGAGGTCCTTAGCATAGTCAGACCTTAATATATGCATCCATTTGTAAAGGCCAGCTCTCATTTAAATTGAATTCCTTCCCTCCTTGGGCCTGGATTGGGTGAGAAGGGTAGGGCCTGGAGACCAGCAGCAGCTCACTCAGATGCCCACTCTTTTGTCTTGTCAGTCTCTGGTGGATTACAACCTCATCCCTTTAGTAGGCCATTGTAGCCTTGTTTTCTCTCCTTGGTTTCCTAGCTCCTTCTCACTCAGCCGGGGATGCTCATGTCCCCTTCCCCTCCACCTCTCCATCCTCTTCCAGATCCTTCCAGCAGATGCCCTGCTCTCTGCAGAGCTGGAGCGTATTTCTGAAGTCTGTCTAGGTCCCTGTGGCCTAAAATGACTTTCCTGTCATCTTCTGGGTCACCCAACAAAATCCTCTCATTCCTTCAAAGTCCTCTCTTCAGTAAGGCCTTCCTTGGTCCTTAATGGATGGGTCTCCTTTCCCTGCTACTCCAGTCACACAATGCCTCTCTGCTATTGCCCCTGGCTCCCCAGTCACACATTGCCTCCCTGCTATTGCCCCTGGTTCCCCAGTCACACATTGCCTCCCTGCTATTGCCCCTGGTTCCCCAGTCACACATTGCCTCCCTGCTATTGCCCCTGGCTCCCCAGTCACACATTGCCTCCCTGCTATTGTCCCTGGCTCCCCAGTCACACATTGCCTCCCTGCTATTGCCCCTGGCTCCCCAGTCACACATTGCCTCTCTGCTATTGCCCCTGGCTCCCCAGTCACACATTGCCTCTCTGCTGTTGCCCTCCACTGGTAACTGTTTTTTGCAGATGTGTTTCACCTTTCTTCTAGGTGACAAGTCCTTGAGGCAGGATCTGTGGCTGAGTTGGCTTCACATCCCATGGCACTGGCAAGTGGTATGGGTGGGGCTGGTCCCCACAGGTGCTCACTGGGCTACATTGGCTCTCAGTCTGTCCCACCTGGGTATTGCAGAGCAGGGTGCTGGCCATCTCTTTGGACTGATGTCCCCTCCTGTGCCTTCTTTTAAGTCACTTCCTTTCTGGGAGCTTCTCAGAGTGAGAGGAGAAATAATTCTTAGAGAGAAGAAAATGGGGCAATAATCCTGCTCTTTAGAAAAGTTTTTTGGGAGTGGGAGAGAAGGGAAGGAAGGAGTTTATTGGAGGCTTTCCCTGTGCCTGGGACCAGTTGGATAGTAATCAAGAGTTGAACCAGGCCCCCATAGTGATTCCTCAGACTACCTTTGAGAATCTGATAAAAGTCCCAAACCCACTCTCAGGGGGGAAAAAATGTGTCTTCCCCAAGATGCTTCATACTACTTCCCAGAGTCCCAGAACCCTTGCCTCAAATCCATCTGGGGATATCATCAGGCAGAATTCTCCTGGGCTAGTCCAACCCTCCCTTTACAGATAACTATGAGCCTGAGAGAAAAGTGTCTTCCCCAAGTTCACAGAGCTGACCGGTGGCCACATCTGATCCGAATGTCCATGACTCCTGGGCCTGAGGCTTTCCCACTCGGCCCTGCAGCCTCTGTAGGGCAGAGTGGGAACTGGGGGAGATGTGGGGACTATTCTGTGGTTCCTCTGCCTTTTCCCAGATTCCGCTTAGACCTGTTCCCACTGCAGCAGCCAGTGGAGATGAGCAGTTCCCTGGGCAAAGGAGAGCAGGTCCTCTGGATGCAGGGATGCAGGGATGGAGGCCAGGCCAGGCCCCCTGGACCAGCTCCGAGAGGCTCAAGTGGGGAAATTTGGGTTGCTGTGCCCTTCAGTGCAGCCTGGCAGGACACAGGCAGCGAAACAGATGCCCTCTGACAGCTGGGAGGAGTCAGCAGGAAAACTGCAGTGTTGGCAGGAAGCAGGCTCCCTGCCACATCCTGTCATCTTAGGGAAAGGCTCCCTCTGGTTCTGGTGTCCAGTGCTGTGGGATGAGATGGTGCTGCAGGAAGTGGAGATGGTAGGAGCTTTTTATTACCCAAGTTACAGAGCAAAAGAGGCACTGTGGGGTAGGGAGGGAATGAAGGCAAAATGCCTTTAGGATGTAATTTGCAATAACCAAATTACAAATTTGGCTGAGTCCTTCCTGCACCAGACAGGGTTTAAGTGAATCAGTGTGGTACCTGGGAATTGCCATCTATCTCCCTGCAAGCATCAGTGTTCCTAGATGTTTGTCTTTTGAATGGCATAGTGTTGTCAAACATGAATTCAAATCTCTGCTTCAGCACGACTTAGCTGGATAATGGGACAAACTCCGGAATCTTTTGAGGCCATGGTTCTGAGGAGTTGTTGGGGCCATTCACATCCCTGGTTACATAGCATTCCCCCCTTAGTTTGCCCAGGTGCTTAACTACCAGAATATTCCTGGGCTGGTGGAGTCTCTGTTCTCTGGGCTCTGCTCCACAAGATTGGGTCTCCTCCCACAGGATCATGTTCCTATTTCTTATTAGAACGAACAGCCATTACTTGGTATAAGATGTTGACAAGCCTCCCTTGTCCTCATACCGGCAGCATCTGGGCTGGACAGGCTGAGCCTGCTGGTGAAGGCTCAGGGTGTGGGGGTCTTCCCATCGAGGTCTCCTCCTCCAGCTGTGGCTGCTTCCCTGGGGTCCTGACCAGACCTTTCCCTGGGACCATTTTATTTCTTGTCCTTCTGGGATCTGCAAACTGTCTCCCCATTGCTGGCTCCCCTGATGTTTTATAATCTGAAACCAACAACTGGTTGGCATTCAGACTCCCCCCCCCCCTATTTTCCCAGGAGGAAGGGTCTTCATTTCATTTTTCAGTCTCTATCTTTTCCTCTCTTCCTGTTGATTGGATGGCTCTTGCTCCAGCACTTTTCTGCCAACTGGAATTGTGACATCTAGATTTTTCTGAAGACCTTTTCTTTCTAGTTAGTCTGCATTCATTCATTTATTCATTCACTCAGTCATCAGACATGTACCATGCCCCTACTGTGTGTCAAGCCCTGGTGAATGGAAATGGGCATCAGCCCTGCCCTTGTGGAACTTACATCCTATGGGGGGAGGGGGGGGGGAATCAGATAATCTCACAATATACAGAATCACAAACAGAGATAAATGTCTTGAAGAAAAGCATAGAGAACCATGAGATTGTATCCAAGGTTAACAGGAAAGAATATGAAGATTCAAAAAGGCTTCCCTGGAGAAGGGCAGGGAATGGCGTGTGAAAGACCGTTCCCTAGACCAGCGGTTCTCCGCCGTGGTGCACAGTGGAATCATCCTGAGAGTTTTTAAAAGTACAGTTGCCTGGGTCCCCTTCTCAGGAGTCCTGAAGGTCTGGGGTGTGGCCTGGGCATCAGAGCCTTTAGAAATGAAGGTGAGCTGGAACCGGTTTGGCTCAGTAGATAGAGCGTCGGCCTGCGGACTGAGGGGTCCCAGGTTCGATTCCGGTCAAGGGCATGTGCATGGGTTTCGGGCACATCCCCAGTAGGAGATGTGCAGGAGGCAGCTGATCGATGTTTCTCTCTCGTCGATGTTTCTAACTCTCTATCTCTCTCCCTTCCTCTCTGTAAAAAATCAATAAAATATATTTAAAAAGAAAAAAAGAAATGAAGGTGAGAGCTACTGCCCTAGCAGGTCTCCAATGTTGCAGGGAATAAATTTCCTTATCATATCTTTTCAGGACACTCTTTTCAGTACCAGGGAGAGTACGTAGGCTGAGCATTTTTGAACTTCCATTTTCTTCCAGAAGAAATTTTAAAAATGCTTACTCAGAAGTTCCTTTGTAAAGACCCTATATATAAAAACAATATAAAATGAGTTTTTAAAAAAACAATAAAAGTTTATTAGTGAGCAATTTATCTGCAAGGAGTCCCCTGTTGATAGTGGTCTAAGAAGAGAGGATTGTTTTTTTCATACAATAAGAAAGTCAAGAGATGGACAGTGGCCCACTTTGGTTCAACCTCTAAGGGTCAATACTATCAGGGCTCCAGACCCCATAAGCCCCTGGCTTGTCCCTTATGGTGGCTTCTCTCCTCATCCTTGTTACTTCATGTTAGCAGTATGGCTGCTGCAGCACCAGCCATCTTATCTGTCTTCTAGGCAGGAAGAAGGGGGAAGCTATGTCTCTTCCCAGCGATGATTCTCCCTTATCAGGACAGGCTTTCCTAGATGCCCACCCTTCTTCCACCAGACCTTGCATTGACCAACACTGTGGCACACGGTCACCTCCAGGTGCAAGGGAGTCTGGGAAGTAGAAGGCCTATCTGTCTAGTCTCTAGCAGTGGTTCTCAACCTTCCTAAGGCCGCGACCCTTTAATACAGTTCCTCATGTTGTGGTGACCCCCAATTTCATTGTTACAAATTGAACATAATTAAAGCATAGTGATTAATCACAAAAACAATATGTAATTATATATGTGTTTTCCGATGGTCTTAGGCGACCCCTGTGAAAGGGTCGCGACCGACAGGTTGAGAACCGCTGCAAAGTATAAAGAGAGGGAAGGGAGAATAAAGGTGGAGAAGGGTGTTACCACACCCAGCATGGTTAAGGAATCCTGTCCCAGAGAACATCACCTCCTCCACATCTTGGATCAAAAGCATCTCTTTGAACCTCTGCCCTGAAATACTGTGGACTTCAGCCTTCTTTCTGTTGTGAAGGTTGCTCACATCAGCCTGGGCTGTTTAGTTTTCTCTTCCTTGGCTCTAGTAACACAGTCGTCTGTTGCTCACTAGGACAACTCACAATGGGACCCAAAGGCGAAAGAGGATTTCCAGGGCCTCCAGGAAGATGTCTTTGTGGAACCCCCGTGAATGTGAATAACCCTTCTTATGGGGAATCCGTGTATGGGCCCAGCTCCCCGAGAGTCCCTGCGGTAGGTTCTTGTGGGAGAAACCTGGGGTGTTACCCAGCAGGACCTCTCATCTGGTCCTCGGGCCTTTGTAATAATAAAACTTATTTTTTATGTATGTATATATTTGTTTAGCAAAACTTATACCGGGTACACACTCATAAGAAATTGGAACATAAGGAAAAATCAGAAGAAAACTATTTTGTTGTGAGTCCATTTTGATGTATTTTCTTTGTCTTTTTAAACAAAAAATTACAGAAAATTTCAAAGACATACAAAAGCAAAACAAATAGTATAATAAAAGTCCATGTGCCCTTTATCCAAATTCCATATTTATCAACTCATGGCCAATCTTGCTTCCTCTTTATGCCAGCCCACTACTGCCCACCCTCCCTTGGTTTATTTTGTAGTAAAGGCTGGACACCAGTTCATCATAAACATCATTTGAATTGATGTATAATCACCCATCCACCATGCAGTTGTGCTATGATTTATTTAACCAGTGTCCTATTGTCAATGTTTATGGGGTATGCCCAAGCTTTTCACGAACGTCCATAACACTGTAATGAACACCTTTGCGAATTTTGTTAAGGCTCATTTGTAAATGTTGAATTACTTGCTTAGATGACCTCACCTTCCTATTTAAGTCTTGGGCACATTTTAAATGTTTTTTAAAATTTGGATATTTTTACTTCAAATGGAGACATTAGGAACTGGATTGAAAAGCTATGGGAATCAGGAGGAATGCTAGAGAGTAACATGCAAACGCCCTTCCCACTGATAACCAGTCCAAGGACAGCGACGTGTCCTCCTCCAGCCCTCCCCTGCCCCCACGGGAAGTGTTTTCTCGAAGCCTCACCAGTGTGTCCTCTGGCAGATTTTCGTGGTCAACAACCAGGAGGAGCTTGAGAGGCTGAACACCAAACATGCCATCGCCTTCCGCAAAGACCAGAGGTCCCTGTACTTCAAGGACAGCCTTGGCTGGCTCCCCATCCAGGTACCCAAGGCAGGCGCTCGGGACACCCCCCACCAGGAAAGGCACATACCTTTCAAGGTAGAGAAGGCCAACAGCGAGGCTGGTGCAGAGTTCTGTTTCCATGGAAGGGCTGCGCATCCTCCCTCTCTGTCTCTGAGCAGCTCTTCATGCCCCGGCTCCCCAAATAGAACCTTTTCTTCTGAGCCAAGGTTCCCAACAGTCTCACGTCCCTGCACTGCAAGGGCAGAGTTGATCAGACCCAGCCTTCCTGCCCCTACAGAACTCTGGGCGACAAAAAAGCAGTGCCTTTCCCACCCAGGAGTGGGGGGGCGCTCCTTGGCAGAGCCCCCCTGGACCCAGAGCTTCTGTCCCCAGTGCCAATGACCTACCCTCCCTGGCGCACTGTCCTTGGTAACTTGGTGTGTTTCTTTGGCCAGCTGACCCCCTTCTATCCTGTGGACTACTCTGTAGACCACCGCGGCTCCTGTGGGGACGGGGTCCTGCAGCCAGGGGAGGAGTGTGACGACGGGAACGACGATGTGGGTGACGACTGCATCAGTGAGTGGGGCCCTGCCATCAGGGTGGGGGTCAGGGCAAGCCCTGGACACCTGTGGTGGTTTGGGATCATTTTAGAGCCTGCGGGGTGTACCTGAGCTGTTGTGGGGATGATCTGCCTCTGAGGCCAAATGTTAACTCCTTCATTATCCAGGCAGGTTACTGGGGGTTGGGGTCAAGGCCCTTGCCCCCAGAGAAGCCACCAGGACCTGCTTTTTTTCTGAATCCTACTTCTTGGCAAAATCCAAATCCAGTTCATGTTCTTTGTCAAAAGATCAGGGTGAAAAACAAACAAAAAAGAGAGAAGAAACCACAAGCAAGATAAGGGTGATGAAGAGTGAAAGGAAAAAGGGGGAAGCCAAGAATTTAAATCCGGACTCACTTTTACCAGATGGAGCCCTAGTAGCAAAGCCCTTTTTAGTGAGTGGGCCCAGCCCAGGCTGTCCTGCCCCTGCCCCTTCTCAGGGCTGCACTTGCTTGTGTCCTCTCAGGCTGTCACCGGGCATACTGTGGAGATGGTCACCGGCACAAGGGCGTGGAAGACTGTGACGGCTCTGACTTTGGCCACCTGACGTGTGAGACCTATCTCCCTGGGTAGGGATGCCCTCACATGCTGTTCTGACACCCCGCTCCCCCTCCTCCACCCTCCCTCCTCCTTTCTCTCTTTCCTTCACAAATAACTTTGAGTGCATCTTATGTTCCTGGTATTTTCTGGACACTGAGGTATAGTAACAACACAGTACAGGATTCCTGCTCATCCGGGGGAGACAGGCAATAGACCCACAGCCACTGGGTGTCCTCCAAGAGCAGCCAAGGCCAGGGCGAAACAGACACAGCCGCCAGCTCCATCTGGGCTCCGGTGTCAGCAGTCTCCAAGTTCAGCTGTTACCCCTACGTGAGCAACTCCATCCCCAGTGGCCGCCATGAACACATTAGTCTGTGGGGCTACGGGTCTGGGAGGGAGCCCAGTGGAGGGCGGAGGTATCAGGGCATCTAAGCATCTGTGTAACAAGCTCCCACCAGGCCTGTGGGTGCAGGTGAGACCACACCAGCATCTAACTTTGCTCACTCGTGGCTCCTTCAAGAAAACCCCAGGAACTGAGTATTGCTTTCAAGGACCCCTTTAATTATTTCTGAGCCTCTTCAATGGGGTTTGTGTTGCTCAGGGTGAGTATTCTAGTGTTGTGACCTCTGCGTTGACATCCCCAGGCTAACTGAAGGCTCTGGCCCTATGAGGCACTGACTCCGTGCCCAAAATGTGGCGGCCTGAGCTCCTTTCAAGGTGTGATATGGTGCTACGTTCCCCAGTCCTCATAGAACCAGAGTTGTCTAACTCTCTAGGGAAAACAGGGAGGCTCCCCCCCTTAGCTCCAGGGGATACCTGGCCTGTCAACCCTCTTACGTCCCTCAGGAGCCCAGTCTCTTCCAGCCCTGTTCCTTTGAAAGGCGTGGACCAGGCCCTTGGCAGAGCTGGGGAGCCAACACCAGGCCGCTCTCTCCATTGCCCCCTCTCTCCTCTTTTTAAGGGCATCTTTTTGATGCCCACCCCCAACCCAAACCTGTATCAGCATATCAGACAGTGAGCGGGGGGGGGGGGGGGGGCCGCTGGGGGGGCAGTTGGAGTGGGGGTGAGCGGAGACTGTAGACCAGTGATGGCGAACCTTTTGAGCTCTGGTGCCGTGTCACATATAGAAATTTTTTGATATTTGCAACCATAGTAAAACAAAGATTTATATTTTTGATATTTATTTTATATATTTAAATGCCATATAACAAAGAAAAATCAACCAAAAAAATGAGTTCGCGTGTCACCTCTGACACGCATATCATAGGTTTGCCATCACTGCTGTAGACCTATAGTCACCCCAAGGTTCCAAGCACTCTAGCCTTGGCCAGGCCTCCACTGCATCTGATGTCTGTGGGTGCTGCGCCCCCTTGAGGTAAGGAGGGCTCCTAACAGGCACCTGCCAGAAAGTTGGCAAAAGGGCCAAGCGGGTGGATGGCTCCATGGCAACAGCTGAGTGTAGACAGTCACTCATGGAGAAGAGGACTGCATGCAGTGGTTCTCCACCTTCCTAATGCCGCGGCCCTTTAATACAGTTCCTCATGTTGTGGTGACCCCCAACCACAAAATTATTTTCGTTGCTACTTCATAACTGTAATTTTGCCACTGTTATGAATCGTAATGTAAATATCTGATATGCAGGATGTATTTTCAGGGGTCGTGACCCACAGGTTGAGAACCACTGGTAGAGCCTGGCGTGCTGGGGTTTCTCTCCTAATCCCTAGAAGCCTGGGGTGTTTGTGAGCGTGGGCATAATGCACAGCACGCTGTCTCAGGATTAGGACTTGGGCTTATGCAGGTATACATTGTGCTGTCCAGTGTGGTAGCCTGCAGCCACACGTGGCTATCTAAATTTAAATTATAAAGTGAAATAACATTTAAAATCCAGTTCTTCAGTCACACTAACCTTATTACCAGCGCTCAGTAGCCACAGAGGGCCCGTGGCTGTGTAGTGGACTGCACAGCCATAGAACATTTGCATCAGCACAGGATGGTCTAATCGACAGAGCCGAGCATGTTTCAGGCCTCGAGAGGGGGAGATTATCTCAGAGATGCTGTGTTAAGGCAAGTCTACCAACCCTCTCTCCCAGACCCCTCAGCTGGGCTCAAGGGGAAAAGACCACAGGCCTGGACTCTATTCCCCCACATCCCTGGCCTCACATGAGCATGAGAACAGTCTCTATAGAACTCTGGGCAGCAGTGGCTGCTGTTGGATGAGGTTTGACCAAAGCCACCAGAGTGGCCCTTTAGAACATGGCTTTTCCCCCAGGGCTGGCAGGACCTCTCCTGCCCACTGCCCGGTGTCCACCCTGACCTGTATCTGCCTCCTCAGGTCATATGGGGACCTGCAGTGCACCCCGTACTGCTACATCGACTCCACACCCTGCCGCTACTTCACCTGAGGATGCCAGGAGGTGGCTGCATCGCACGTACCTGCAGCAGCGTCTCCACCCTCATTCAACTGACCTCGTACCGTCCTGGTCCAGTTTCCACCACCTTCATTCAACAAAAACAAGGTCAAACTCTTGCTGCTAAGATGTGCTTTTAACTCAGTCTGACGGGAAGAACTCAGGACCACTGCATCCTGTCTTAATCCAAAGTATTGCAAGACCTCCCACATGCCCAGCCTGGGAAGGCCCAGGCTCCCACTGGGCTGGTAGCTGACCGACAGTGTCCACTGTCTTCCGGAGTATGGCCAACCAGGCCCTGGACTGGCTTAGCACTGTTAGACACACATAGACCTGCAGGCTGTTTGCTTGCATCCCGGTGGGGGCACCTGGGGCACCTGGGATATAGGCCTCTGCCCCTCTGACTTCTGGAAGCCTGGGCATCTCACCAGGGAAGCCAGCCTCCAGCTCTCTCCAGGCCGGTGAACCACACAGCAGGAAAGGGGGCCCCTTCTCTCAGGGTAGCTCCCAGCTCTAGACCCACTGAGGGACTCCTCAACTACCCACAGCCCAGAACAGCCTCATGTGGACACTGCTCCCCTAACAAGAGACCCAACCATGAAGAAGTACTGAGAAAGCCCCAAACCCATGCTCTGTCTGGTTAGAGGGTGAGGCTCAGCTGGGGTGCCTATGAGCACAGAGTAGTGAGTAGTGGCCTTCCACTTTTCCATGTTTCCCCAAGGGCGGCTCTCATGGTCTCACCACTCCAGACTCCATCTTGACCTCGTGGCTTTCTGCAGTTTGACTTCCATCTCACAAATGCCCCTCATGTCCATTTCTGGCTCAGGAGATTCTCAAGCAAAGTTCATGCCCAGGCAGGGCTGAGGAGAGCCCCACCCGGGGTTTCCCATCTGGGACCCAACCACTTCTAGGCAAAGACAGCTTCTGTCCTGAGCTCCGACTGCTGGCTGCCTGCTGACTCTTGTGACCCCCCATGTCGTCATAGTGCTAGCCTGGTCCTCATGTCTGTGTGCCCGAGCCCCACAGGTGTCCGCAGGATCATCAGCCTGCACATCTGTGAGCTGCTTTTCATCACTGGCTTTCCTGAGTGGGGCCCCAGCTTTGTTTTGGAAAGACATCTCCGCACGGCAGACCTCAAATGGGATTTGCCCATTTGTTACCAGATGCAGGGACATCCTAGGTTTTTGTACAAAGCTATTTCCTGTGGCTAAGTCTTGGTGACTCAGCAGACAGGAGCGTCTGGTCCAACAGGCCATCATACTACAGTAGACGGGGTCGGCCCAAGGGAGGTGTCATTTGTGGTGGACACATCAGTCAGCCTGGTTTCCTCAAACTCTACCCCATGTCCTGGGGTGATGTTGCTCCCATGTAAAGCCACCACCTTCATACTGGGATCTCTGGTGGGAAATCAAGAAATAAAGGCAAAAAGAAAAAGAAAGAAAAGCAGTTCCTTTCCCTGCTGTGGCTCTGTCTTCCTTGGGAGTTTGGAAAGTGTCCAGCATTGCCGGGTGGAATGAGGGGGCTTAGTTCAACTCTTCTTTCCAGACTGCAGAGGGTTCTAGAGCTTAGAAGCAGTCCCGCTCCCTCAGGGATAAGGGAGGAAACTGGGGTGCAGAGGTCACAAAGCCATCTTGCTAGCCCAGCCCCACCCCAGCCTTGTATTATGACCTTGTTTCGGATGGTGGAGATCCAATACTGCCTTGGGCCTGGCTGAGAGGATCCCTGCCCTGGGTCTCACACCTTGGAGGGCACTAATATGTTTAATTATCATATATAATAAAAGCCTAATATACAAATCAACCGACCAGCAGAACGACTGGTTGCTATGATGCATACTGACCACCGGGGGCAGACGCTCAATGCAGGAGCTGCCCCCAGCGTTGGTGGCAGGGGGCGGGGCCAGCAAGCGGGCAGTGCCAGGCCAGCCAAGATGGGTGCCAGTGGGGGCCCCTCCGATCACCCCACCAGGCACCCCGCAGAGGGAGGTGACTGGCGACGGCAGTGGGGGGCTAGGCCGGCAAGCAGGTGGCACCAGGCCAGCCTAGGTGGGTGCCAGCAGGGGCCTCCCGATCGCCCCACCAGTTGCCCTGCAGATCGCCCCAATAATTAGCCAGGCCGAGGGACCCTACCCGTGCACAAATTTATGCACCAGGCCTCTAGTTTGAGGAGATTGTTACACTTGAGCAACCCAGAGTTACCACTCAGAAGCTCCAGGAGTGTCTTTCTTCTCCCTCACCTTCATTTGTAACATTCTGAGAGGGTTGCAAATCACACAAAAGTAATGGGTTGCAGAGTCCCCACTATCTCATCCAACCCCCCTGAAATACAGAAAAAGAACTCACAGTGCTTTATCAGAGGGGTTCTCTCTGGGGATTCACCTGCTTGTTTTCAGTCCCATACACTTGACTTTTAACCAGATAAGTCTACAAGAAACAACCTTCCTAAGAAAGAAATCAGCTATTTCCCTGCCCTTTCCCCCTTGTCCCACTCCCTTTATAGATATGAAAAGGGGCCCATGTAACACTAAAATTCTGCTGCAGGAATATTAGTATCTCAAGTGAATTTCATTTGTGGTTATTTGGGCCCCTGTAGTTTCTTCAGAGTCAATGATGAATTTTCTTGTCTTTGATGTTCCAACCCACGAACAGGACCACAATCTACTGCATACCCTGCCCAGGTTATACTCAATCCAACCGCTAGATGGGAAGTTAAATGCAGGCATGGTGGTAATGGGTCATCGCCTGAGGTTCACCAAGGGATTGTCCTGAATCAGCAGTTCTCAATTAGGGTCTGTCAGAATGACTTGAAGGGCTTGTTAAAACAGTACGGGGTCCTACTCTAGAGTTTCTGATTCAGCAGGTCTGAGTGGGGCCTGAGAATTTACATTTCTAACAAGGTCTCAGAGGATGCTGTTGGACCAGGGACCACATTTTAAGAGCCACTGCTCTAGGGATATGGCTCATCTGAGAACAACTGCAGAAGACTAGGCCAAAAACACAGGGAGGAAAGGTAAGGACTTTGGGTGGGTGGCTTTTTAATACTCTTCCATTAAAGGGGGCTGGTGGGGTTTCTATGTCCCTTCCTCTTGAATTTAGGTGGTCTTTTGACTGCTTTCTCATATAGAATACTGTAGAGATGATGCTGTGTGAATTCCCAAGCTAGGTCATAAAAGGCCATACAGCTTCTCAGAACACTCATTCTAGGGGAAGGCAGCATCCTGTCGACTATCCTGAGACTGCCCTGCTAGAGAGACGTGCAAGCCCCTTTGGATGATGGTCTCAAATGAGCCTGCTTCCAGCCATGCCCACCATGTGCCAGACATGTGAGTGAAACCAGTCTGGACTCTCCAGTCCTGCCCATCTGCCAACTGAATACCACTGAGTGACCTCAATTGAAGCCACAGAGCAGAATTGCCCAGCCAAGTTCTGTCTTTATTACTAACCAACAGATTGCATGAGATAAAATGATTGTTTTAAGCCACTTTTAGGATAGTTTGTTACTAGGCCATAGATGACCACAGTACTGCTCTAGGTTAGAAAGGGGAGAGAACTACATTGCAAGGAAGTGCCAAGCCTGGAGAAGCCTCTGACTTAGGTTTGGCGCCCTCTGCAGGAGCCATGAATAGAAATGTTTTATCTCCCATTTGGGACTTTTATCTGGTGAGAAAAGCCAGAGCTAGGAGGGGCCTCCTTAGTGATGATATGGCCCAGGGTTCTCAACCATGGTGGAGACGTGGGGTATGTGGAGGTAGTAGACTGATTGCAATAATTTCCCCAATGTTCACACCCCCTGTAGCCACACCTCTTCAGTGTACTCTGCAACTCCTCCAACTGGAGTGTGCTCCCCACCCCTTGATTCTCAACTTGGCCCTGTCACTTGCTTTGGCCAATGACATGTCAGTAACTGTGACAGTGGCAGCTGTTTCCTCTCTAGCAGCTCTGCCTTTGCCATGACAATATGCCCAGGCTAAGATGCTAGAGGACAAGACACATGGAGCCAACCTGCCCGAGTTGCGCCAAGGCCATCTTAGATCAGCTGAACCTGTCAACTGCCAGGCATGAGAAGGCGCCCAAGCAAGACCAAAACTGTCCAGCCACCCAGTTTAAATCGCCAATTGAGACTCGTGAGCAAAATAAATGCATATTATTTTAAGCCATGGAGTTTGGGGTTTGTCATTATAGTGACAACAGTTAAAAGAGCATTAAACTCTTAGGTGATGAATGTATACCCCCACTTCCCCACTGAGACCTGGCTCAAATCGAACTATTTCCACCTGAGGAAATGGGAGCCATTTGCAGAATAAGCAGCAAAGGATTCCTGGCCTAGATCTCTTGACGTGTAATTATATTTAATCTAAATTTATTGAGCACCCGTTAGGTGCAAGACACCACAGAATTAAAAAGGAATGTGGCCATGGCCCACCAAGGAGTTTGCAGTCTATCAGCAAAGCCAAGACTGCAAGACAGACGTGGGCACTGTTGGTAACAAATGTGGAATGGAAGCAGGAGGCAGGGTCCCTTCCAGCCATCGAGTGTCAGTTCCAGGGAAGGAGTCTGGTGAGCTAATACTAGGATACACCTAGGGATTCAGTTGCAGTTGCACCCTTACATGGTTCTCAGACCCAAAACTAAGCCTGCCTTTCCAGACCAACTGAAATGGCCTCAAGTGCCATGTGGCTTACTAAAGTCATCCTTTAGTTCTGAACTTACCTTTTAAAACTAAGGTGTACGTCCTAAAAAGCATAACACCGAACTGAGGAATCAATTTAGATAATCAGGGTTAAGCACAAAGGATTCTTAAAAGAACCGTACATTTTGCATAATTTCTATTAAGAAAATAAAACCCACAAGGACAAGAAGCATATTGCTGACCTTCATTTTTACTTAAATATAGTGATCTTTTAAGAGAATAAACAACAACAAAACTTTACACAGCAAATATTTTACATAAATGTAAACATGCACGTCTACTTCATAATTAAGCAAAATAAACTTTTAAGCACAAAATTTTAAAAACATTAAAGAATGAGACAACAAACCCAAGACAGAAATAACAGGAGCAACAAAAACACACATTTCATAAAGCTTCAATTGGTCTTGTCTTCCAACCTACTGGTTAAGGCCTGAGTTTCAGAAATCCTACCTTCCTTGCCAAATGGAAATGTCCAATTTGGCTGTACTTAATATATATCCACATGCCATATTATTACTCTTTCAAAATAATGTAATAAATACATCACACATACACACACCCACGCATATCCTACTTAACCAGCCACTTGAATAGGGAAGGATTTTGGAATTTCAAGTTTTCCCACTACTGAAGCACATACATATAATACCACACATAGAAAGAATGATCCTGCTACAGAAATAAAATGGTTAATGAGTGGCATCGTTACAAATATCTAGTTTCTCTGTATTAAGTTTTTCCAAATCATGTCTTTACTGTAGCTCCTCAGATAATTCGGACGTAAGTCTTTACACCTTACCTAATGACCCACAGTACGGTAGACATAGAACAAAGAGAAGGTAATTTTAACAATTCAGTTAGAAACTTCAAAATGATGAAAATCAGCATGGATACTTTTCAGCTTTCTCCAAATGCCTGGAATGTTTTCTCTATGTCTACCCTTTCTACTGTACTTGTTGGTTCTCTCTGCCTCCTCTCCACCAGCTATAAGCATCTGACTGTCTATGCCTGTGGATGTCCCAGAGGATGGAGATGAGAATGACGGTCCCTGCCTTTAAGGAGTTCACACTAACCAGAGCTCGAGCAAGGAAGTCAGTATGGACTCAGCACTCCAGCTGGTTGAAAAGAACAGAGGAAAGGTCCATGAAAATGGCAGGTTTGGGGAAGAGGAGGAGGAGAGACTGAGAAGGCACAGAGGCAGGAAGAACAAGACCAGTTTGCCTGGCATGAGGGTACTTGTGAGTAGTCTGTAAGGCCAATTTTTTGATTTCCAAAAACAAAAGATTCTTTACTGTGGTGGGTAAAGCTGGCGGGTGGGGGAGGAAATCACCGAGGGCTTTGTGCAGAGAACCAAACTGGAGCCAGGCTAGAGATGACCATGCATGTCGGGACGATGGGTGACAGGAGAGCCTGAAGCTCAGAGAGCTTGACTCGCCAACCCAGTGCCACATGCAAGCATTTCCTACAAAACAAGCTTCTTTACCTGACATGCCCAAACCATAGTTCTGTCTATGTATGTGAAGACTTGAGGGGCGGGGGGCGGGGAGGGCTTAAATAGATATTTTTAGTTCAAGTTCCTGAAACCTGCCCCAGCTTGAGCAAGTCAAGAGCAGTGAAACATTCCTACATCCAGTAACAATTCATGTCTCCCAATCAAGACCTTCACCCTCCCTGAGCTATCATTACTAAGGAAATATAAAACAATTACCAATTCATTATAAATAAATTCCTACGTGCCATTAAACCCACTGACACCTCCTGATGGGCTGAGAACCCACCACAGGGTACAAGTGTGGACCTATTACCTACACTTGGTAGAATGGTATGAGCGTGCTGTTGGACAGTGACTGCTGGTCCACATCTCCAGCTCACTGGGATCACTATGCAGTTAAAACAGGGGACACCATAAGGCTCAACTCTAACCAAGGCCACCACCTTGGATCATCTAATTCCCTTCTAGGTCAAGATTGCATCCCTCCACTAGCTGGGGAAGGAGAGGCCATCTGAGTGGAGGGATCCCAGGAAGGAAAATCATATTTAATGTTATTGATACCTGCTAAACCAAAGTAGATGGAAATTTCTCCGGACATATTCATTCAAATTACAGAAATGGGACACTGCAAACTAATTATGGGACAATTTATCACACATTCACTCAATATGAAACATTTACTAGTGACCAGTTTCCTCAACAACAGATTCACTTGGAAACTGCACACTGCAGAAGGCAACCTTGTGACTTTCTTCTACCTGTATATAAAAACTACAAATCAGTCTGGCAATCAGGCACAAACAGTGGTACAAAAGCACGAACAGAGACACCTTATCAAAAGAATGTGCTCATTTCATATTGCAGAACTCCTATTTAGATTCTGGTTTCTGAAAACCTGCTGCTGGTTCATTTGTTTAGAAAGGTTTCCTCACTACACCTCTCTTCTACTCCTGCCTCCCCCACTACAATCCACTGAATGAGGAACACTTAATATGGATCTACTCAGAAGTAAAAGCTCCAAATTAGCTGGGTCATGTGTCAGTACACTGGCTGCTGGTTTAATCTGCTAACCCAGCCTCCTGCATTTAGGGACTGTCTGGATCTGAATTTGAGCTAGAAGTACACAACACTTGTCTTTTGGAATCCACTACAAATTCCTATGTACATCTGTAAGTCTCATGTATGAGAACCTCTGCTTCTAACAAATGAGACTCAAGGGAGGGAACAGTGGGAAAAGCCTGGACTGGGGGCAGGAGCTAAACCAGCTGAGTGCTTCCCTTTCCTTATTTGTAAATGAGGGGGTTGAACTGCTATGGCTCCAGGGTCCAGCTGACACTTGAGGACTCCACCTTGAAGTCCGTTTCTTCACAGGCTTGCCAGGCTGTCGAACAAAACTTCCTTACCACTTTGTTTCCACATTTCAAGTGGTTTTAACATACTTCTATGTGGCAGTCTGAGGTTTCCCCCTCTCTCCTGTCCCTCAAAGACTGTTTCTCATTTCACTGGTGCAGACCACTTGGCCGAACTGGTGGCTGCCAGGGTTTAAAACAGAATCACTGGCCTGGTAAAGATATGGCCTTTGAGTAACCTAGACCAGGGCACATTTGCCTGTTTTTCATTGCCAATGTTAATCAAATAGAAATATAATTGTTAGTTCTTCTATAGATTACTTAAACCTTGAAACATGAGATTGTTCAAATAATTACACAAGAAAGTCATCCATCACCATTAAGTTAAAGACTTGAATATCTGAGAGCTTTAGGGCCTCTAATTCCTACTACAGTCACTGATCCACAGCATTTTCTCTTGTCAATGGATTCCATGCAAAAGTAGCCCGGTCTTGCAGTATATTTGTGCACCAAAAAGTTGATTTAGAAAGATCCAGCTCTAGTCATCACTGTCACTCCCAGATTCACTCAACTGCAAGTCATTTCCTATAAAAAGAAAACAGAATCAAACCAAAAGTACATAATTTAAAAATGACTTTCCCACATTTCTTTGGTTGATTGCCTTTGCTATCATGCTCTAGCAAAACCAAGCCAATTTGATTTAGCTCAGTGACAAAACAGGTGCAGTCAACATTTTGAAAGAAATGTTATTTGTGGTATCTGCAAAACAATTCCACTTACTGAGATACAACAGGGGAGGAGTAGGCTAGACAGCTTTTAATGTGTTAATAAATAGTAAGGAAATATTGTATTTCTAAATAACTGACTCACTGTCTAGAATTTTTCACATTAAGTTGCTTTATAAAAGCCAATACCAAATTAGGTTTCCCACTAAGGAAGCGAAACACTTTTTATACCTACAACATGCTAATCCAATTCCCCTGTGGTACACCTCTGTCCAGGATATTCATGTTACTTTAAACCTGAAACCTTAACTAATGAGTGTTGTAAAGCCTCACATTTGTGTTTGGTGTGCAGAATTTAGATTTATACAAGCACTCAACATTTCCATCTGAGAATAAGAATAACAGCTGCCCAGTTGATACCGATTGGATTACAACAAAAGTGAACTTATGTGTTTCTGGATTTCTAATCTCCAAGCCACCTCTCCTCCAAGTTTGTTCTGAGGACCCTGGGGTCCTTCTTTTTCTAACTACACACCTAATGTCAGATTTTTTTCATATACTTCAACCTACACAACTAATGGCAACAGAGTGGATGCAGCCATCTTTCTACTAAGCCACACATTAAAGAGATTAGCAAATTTTTTAAAAATATATTTTTATTGATTTCAGAGAGGGAGAGATAGAAACATCAATGAGAGAATCATTGATCGGCTGCCTCCTGCACACCCCGTACTGGGGATCGAGCCCGCAACCCGGGCATGTGCCCTTGACCGGAATCGAACCCAGGACCCTTCAGTCCTCAGGCTGACACTCTACCCACTGAGCCAAACCAGCTAGGGCAGATTTGCAAAATTTTAAAGCAGTTACCTTCTTACTAAATATTTTTTTATTTAGTGCTTCTTTTCTATTATTTGGTAATTTATTCCTTTCTGTTCAGAATTATCTTTGTCAGGATCCTTTCTTACACTTTAAATATCTCCAGGCTTATAAATTCTGACCTAAGATAAATAGAAGCTGCATCTGTGGCCTGACAGGCCACCTTCCCGGCCAGAAAAGGGAAAGCACACTTACTGAGGGTGTTCATGAGCTGGTTGCTCCCCTGTGGCCGGCTGGTTCCATTG
Organism: Myotis myotis; assembly: GCF_014108235.1. Lineage (NCBI taxonomy): Eukaryota > Metazoa > Chordata > Mammalia > Chiroptera > Vespertilionidae > Myotis > Myotis myotis. The sequence goes on along the minus strand of NW_023416317.1, from coordinate 34,441,345 downwards.
ACAAGGGCCGGCCTGCTGTTGTAGGGCTGCTGGTGTGCAGGCTGGGGAGGAGAGGTAGGGCCGTTGTCCTCGCCTCCGCTGCTGGAGCTGTCGTCATCACTTCCCGAGGAGCTCTCAGAGTCTGAGGAGCTGCTCCCACTGCTGCTGCTCATCTGCTCAATAATGTCCACTTCAGCCCTCAGCTCTGGAATAAAACGGCACAAGTGTCAACACAACAACCATTCTCAAGGCAGCACTTTTATAAATAGTAAATCTGCAAAACCAACAGCAATGAGGAATAACTTAAATGAACTCCTGCTTCTCAATTCCTTAAAAATGTACAAAATGACCTAAACAAAAATACCTAACCTGTCTTCAGAGAGACAATGAAAACATTCAATTCACCCCAAATAACCAAAAAGCAAACTGCTTCAGGATGATGACTGTTCTATTTTGTCTTTATCTACTAAGAAAAAAATTGTGAATTATATAATTAAACACCAAATAAGAGCCTCCTGCACACCCCTTATGCTAAGGGATTGAAAAATATTTAATTAGTAACTGGAAGGTCTGAGTGCTTGTTTTGGATCTAACCAGCAGGGAGACCCAGTGGAAGCCAATGAATTTTCCAAGACCCTCGGGAAAAATGCAGGGCCAGACAGACAGCATCTGGGGTGCTTCCCAGTTTTTATGTCCCACGAATAAATGGAAGCTTGCAGGAGGAACCACAGTGACTGAAGACACATGGTGGAACATTCCTCCTCTGCCCTCTTTCTGTATTTGACTGGCAGTCCTGCCTGTCAGGTACTGCATTTTTTACAGATATAAAGCAGGGAAGGAAAAACATGTTTTACCCAACATGTCAATGTCACTGAATACATTAAGGATATAGAATAGATTTTCCTGCCCAAACATACCATGTGGCCTTAAACAGCTATGGTTCCTTTAAGAATAACTGGGAACAATTCCTGTTCAACTAAAGTGAAAACTCCCATAAATGACATTCCAATATTCATGAGGGGAGAAAAAAAATCAAGTGGCTTGACCACTTGTGCACCATGCAAAGACTGACTTTGTTTTGCTAAGAGAGCTCCTCTCTAAGGTAGAAAACAGGCAAGCCTCCCAAGGACAACTCTCTCTTTCTCTGTTTACTACTGTTATCTATTTAATTTTGTTTCATAAAATACGCCACTTACCCTCATAACTTCCCAAGAGTATGAACAACTAATGAGATCCATTGCACAGAAGAGAAAGCAAGGTAAGCGAGCTTCTTTCTCAGGTATGTAATGGAGAGAGCCTCACCAGAACTCTAATCTTTTTAGGCCACTGTCCATTTCCACTGGTCCTCATGGTGCTCTCATATGTGTAAACTTGATGTTAGTAGAGAGTACTGGTCACGGTAACTTTAATGTCCCTCTAAGCTAGATACTATACTAACACTGGCACACCTGGCTTTCACCCTTAGCACCTTGGAATTTTCTTCTTCCAAAGCCTTGAAGGTGTGCAATAGGCCCTTCGCTTGTTTAAATCCTGGGCCTCTCAGCAGAATGCTGCGAAGATAGCCACAACTCAAGTCACTCTGCCTGGATGCTCCCTGTCAAACGAGGTAAGTGAGAAGCCCCCACCCTCATCACTCTGGAATGGTGAACTCTGCAGAAACTGTCAATGGCAGAGAATGCCCACACCATCATGTCAATATTCAGCCTTGTGTTCTCCACAGAAACATCACCATACTACAAGTTGCTATCGTGCCTCCAAAAACTACCCTCTACCTCTTTTGATGTCATCCAGCTGAGGTTCAGGTGAAGGGTTATCTTTCAAGGGCGAAGTTTTGGGTCCAACTGGAGGCTTTGTTGGAGCTCTGAATGGCATAGGTGGTGGGGGCGGAGGCGGCTGTGATGGCTGTGTTGGCTGTGGGGGACGAGTGGGCTGCTGTTCCATTCGGGCTTGGATTTTACTGCTCCCCTCAGCCCTGAAATGAGATACAGACATTAAACCAGAGGGACAAAGCCAGTGGTTCTCAAATTGGTCCAGGTGGCTGACCACTAGAAGTCTCTACAGAATTTTATGCTTTTTAGATTGCTGCAGAATGTTGCTGTTTATAATTTTATCACATGAACTAATCATTCAACAACCATCTATTGCACTGATGGCGAACCTTTTGAGCTCGGCGTGTCAGCATTTTGAAAAACCCTAACTTAACTCTGGTGCTGTGTCATATATAGAAATTTTTTGATATTTGCAACCATAGTAAAACAAAGACTTATATTTCTGATATTTCATATATTTAAATGCCATTTAACAAAGAAAAATCAACCAAATAAATGAGTTCGCGTGTCACCTCTGACATGCGTGTCATAGGTTCGCCATCACTGTTCTATTGTATTCTAGTACTGCATCATGCACCAGAGATACAGAGATGAATACAATAGACCCACTGCCCTCAGGAGTTCACGTTTTATAGCAAGAAGCAGATAAAACAGAAATGAGACTACAATGTGATTGTAAGAACCCATTTTTTAAAATATATTTTTTTATTGATTTCAGAGAGGAAGAAGGGGAGAGAAATAGAAACATCAATGATGAGAGAGAATCATTGATTGGCTGCATCCTGCATGCCCCCTCCTGGGGATCAAGTCCACAACCTGGACATGTGCCCTTGACCGGAATCAAACCCAGGACCCTTCAGTCTGCAGGCCGATGCTCTATCCACTGAGCCAAAATGGCTAGGGCAAGAACCCATCTATACATATAAAACCCTAATATGCAAATAGACCGAACAGCAGAACAACTGAACTGGTTGCTATGATGTATGCTGACCACCAGGGGGCACGTGCGAAACATGGCAGGCGTTGGCAGCAGGTGGCAGAGTGCGGAACATGGCGGGTGTAAGCGGTGGCGGGATGGTGGAGCAGGTGAGCGGGGGTGCCAGCCCAAGGTGGGGCAGCAGTTGCTGTCATTGGGGTGAGCCTCTGGTGGTTACTGAAAATTCTTTGCTCCCGTGCGCCAGGGTCCCGCCCGGCACTCGCACCTGCTGCCTGCGAGCAGCAGCTGCCGACCCCAATCACCCTTGAGGGCTTCTCCACCTCCCCCTGCTCCTGAGGGGCGATCAGGGCAGCAGCTGCCGCTCGCACCCACTGACAGCGCCAGCCCCGCTTGCACCCACTGCTGGCACCGGCCCCAATCGCTCCATGCCATTAGCAGGTGTGAGGAGGGCATGCGCCATCAGCGCTTGGGAGTGGTGGCAGCGGGAGCAGGACTGCCAGCAGACAGGGGACTGGGGGCCACAGTGGGAGGGGCCGGGCGGGGGCATGGAGGATGGGCCAAGACCTGCCCCTGCGCCCACCGGAGCCTTGAGGCCCACAGTTCCTTTCAAGGTGCACGAATTCGTGCACTGGGCCCCTAGTTTTAATAGAAAACACAACTGTTTGACTTGTAAACACTATAAAGTAATAATCGTAAGTGTATGAGTTACTAAATTAAACTAGCTCTTGAAATATTTGCAAATTTTTTCCAGTATCTATGTACTGCTTACCATTTTGTCACATACCAGCTCTAGTTGTATTCCACCCCAAACTGAGAAACTTCTGTCCATTAACAATTTCTTTTGTAAATGGACTAGCCTAGTACTTTTCAAACTTTAGTGTGCACACAACCATCTAGGGATCTCATTGAAACGTTGATTCTTTCTTATCAGGTCCTGAAATTCTGCACTTTCAGCAAGTATCCAAGTGACAAATGCTGCTAGTCCCCAGATGACACTGAGTAGTAAGAGAAATGCTCACAACCACATTGGAGGAGTCACAGCGACACCTGATTCATGGAGGCAGTGAGTACAAATACACTGAGCAGCTCTGTAGCAGCGGCACCAGCCTCAGGTGAGTCACTTGCACTTATCCTTGGTCCCTTCGTCTGTGTGTATGTGGTGTTTAAGGATAATAACAACACCTTTCTAAGAATTACTGACAGATGAGAAAAGATACTGCCATAAAGCAACTAGCACAGTTCCTGGCATGTAATAACCACTTAACATTAAGAAAATGAATGTTTTCACACTAATAAAGAATATCTATTATTCGATTATCCTTTCATAATTATAAGTATATAAATTTAAGTTTTATCCCTTAAATGGTACTGTTTCAAAAATCATGAGATTAATAAAATCAATTTACTTATAAAGAACACCTCTTTACCCAATGGCTTTCACTTTTCAGGTTTTAAAAGCATTATTTCTTTCTACTACATTTGAGGAAAAGATATTTTTGGATTTGTCTGAGAAGACAAAGGTGGAGTTATTGAGATTATTGATAGGATACTGAATACCCAGATACTCACAATCTTATAAATAACCAAATAGATAATAAAAATGCAAACTCACATCACTCTGTATCTGGTTATTCACATACCTTGTTTTCTTGACCTGAATGCTGCTACTGAGTTTTTCCAGCACATATTCACCAGTGTCATGATTAATAATAAGCACACAGTCTTTCTGATAAGGCCGTTTGTTCCCTTTGAACACAGTCATTGGTGGTGTGGATCCCTATATGGCACAAAATGCATATGATCAAAACTAAACACACCAGTTACGAATATAAAAAATAAATTTACAGGTGACTCTACCTCATCAAATCTTTTATCAGAGACTCAAAAAGAACTCCTGGTTTCCCAGGTAAAAATAAAAGGAAATAATATAGCAAGAACCTGTGACTGTACAACTGGTTCTAAGTCATCAAGAAAGGTAATATAAATTTTTAAAATTACCGTATGTACATTGTTCTAGGGATTCGGGAAGTGTTACAAATAATAGTAAAGTGTGAAATGAGAGGAAAAAAATAACCATTACTTGTATTACACTGAGAAGAGCTACTGAGAGATCTCTAATATTGCCTCATAATTGGAGAGTTCATGGCTTCCCTGTCATGCCAAGTAACCAACAGAGCATCTCAAAGGCAGCCCATTATTCTGGTAAACTCAGAGTAAGTACATCAGGCCACTCACCTGCCTAGGCCCTTTGATGACTACCCCATTGCTCCGAGGTCAAGTAATGAAATCTTTAAGCCTTCTAGCCCTTCAGCCTCACCAGCACCACTCACCCCTGGGCTGTGCTGACTCCAGAGCAGAAGGCAGCTGGCATTCCCTGAAATGCTCAGTCTTTTTTATTCTGTGACTTTAACAAGGCTCCTGCCTGTAACACCTGCCTCTCCCTCTTTTTCAATTACTCAGCCTTCAGACCTATGCAAAGGTATTTCTTAGACAAACCTTCCCTGATTTTCTAAAATAAACATATGTTTTCTTATATTTAAATTCCATGCCATAAACTCCACAGGCCAAAAAATGTGCTTGTTTTATTCAAGACTGTATTCTCAGTGTCTAGCAATGGACCGACACAGTATGTGCTCAATTAATGTTTGCCAAATTCAGAACTTAACCCTTTGTACAGAATCGAAAACTATTTGGCTCCTCACTTACACAGTAGGAAGGGACCTTAGGAACCATTTATCTAACCCCTTCATTTCACACTTGGAAATGTATGCTCAAAAGGGAGATGATGTAAGGTTGGGCTGGATGTAAGGCCAAGGTTGGCGAGAGGATTACAAAGGCCACAAGTAATGAAACAGCAGTCTGTTTCAAAAACACAAACTTTCCCAGGTCTCCTTGTCCAGAGTCTTTTCCTTCTGTCACTGGTGAGCAAGAACTAATTTGTTCAAGGGCAGGGCTGCGACATGCAATGACACATGTTCACAGAGTATTTTGTCTAACTCTTCAGACTTTGTGAACAGAATGCTGCCTTGGGCAAGGCTTCATAAAAGCCTCTCTCTTTCTGCAAGGGTTCTCAACTCAGCCTTTAACTGAGTTCCTCATCACTCAATTAGCTGAATGCTCTGAACCTCTGGTTCTTGCCTGAAATTATCAGCCTACACTTCACCCCAGATATATGACATGAAAGATTTAAGTCCTGCTCCTGCCCACCTTGACTCCTGCCTTAGCAGCTCCACACTCCTAAACTGTGCTTGCTGTACATTAACATGGAACCGATGGCTTTTCTCTGTGGAGTTGCTTGGGAAAAAGCTATGCATGACTAAAAGAGGGGCTAGATATCCAGGTAGGGTCTTTGTCTACTCTGCAGTAAATAGGAGCCTGGGTAAAATGACAAAAATCATTTTTAATCAAGCACCTGGGATGGATGCATTCTACTCAAACCCATATCCCAAATTTCTTTTTTCCTTATGCTGACATTTTAAACAGAAGGGAATTCAAACTGTAATAACATAAAATAGGAAAATTCATTTAAAACAACAACAACGGCATAAACTTACAGGGATATGTGGCAGTGTAATTGTGACTTCATCTCCTTTGCCAACCTGAAGCTCTCCTTCACAGGAGGTGTCTATAGATGCTGGCTTAAAATCATCTAAAGGGAAAGGGAGAAAAAAGCACTTATCCATCAAGTTACTTATACTAAGGGTTTTCTAGGCATTCTCATTTAAGAATTATTCAGATAAATGGGAAATACAAATAATTTAGAATATTAAAAAAACTATTTCTTTGAGAAAAACTTCTAATGTACAAAAGCAAAGAGAATAGTGCAGTAAAACTCTGTGTACCATCATTATTCAGCCTCAGGAATTACCAACTCAGGACAATCTTGTTTCATCTATTCCTCTACACACTTTTCCTCCCACCCCAACTGGATTATTTTGAAGAGGGGAAAAAAAAAGCTAGCATTTATGTACCATTTTATTAAGCAGAGATATTCCCTTCTCCCCAGTGACAGATGAAAATGAACGCTTATCATTATAAAGCGCTTTGTTAGGTTGTTGTGAGGATCAAAAGCAACAACATATTAATAAGATGCTGTGATTGTAAAACCCTATGTGAAGTAGGGTTTTATAAGCTGCATCATCTAAGCTGATTTCATTTTGCTTAGGAACCGTCAAAGTTATGATTTGCCACACTCAAGTTCCATAGCTTTAACATAGATACTCCTGCAGATGTTTGGAGTAGACGGCTGAACTTGATCTCTAAAGGTTAATCCTGCCCGTACTTCTGAATTGCAGCTGCGGTACAGCATGAAGCCATCTCACTCCATGTTAACACACGCCCGCCTCAAACTGCAGGCCAGGTGCATATGAGAAGTGTCCCATTTAAATTTCACATTGCCCTTCACTCTACTAAAGCAACTTAGCACACTGCTCAAGCGATGCTGGTCTCATCACATCCCCAATATCCTCCCTCTGAGAGGGCTGCTCTGCTGTCAGTAGTTAGCATAGCAATGGCCTGCAAGTGACCACACAAAGATAGACCTTCATTAACTGACACACCCTTTTCCTATGTGTTGAGTCACATCTATTAGCTCCTTAGACAAAAACAAGTCTTAACCAGCATTAGCATCACCGAGACAGGAAACCAGGGGCTTGTGAATCACAGAGGGAGGCTCAGTCAGCCAACTAATTAAAAGCCGAATCTTTACCCAGGACATGGGAAGGAGTGGGCGTGCCCTCCCTCAACAGAGTCTGTAATCTGGCAGAAAAGGATGGTCCGGCATAATGACTATTTGGACATTTTCTAGGCCTGCTGTCTTGTGCTCCCCAGCATAGGTCAAGTTTTAACTTATTCCAGGCGCACACATTCTAACTTTATTCTACACAAGGGACTTGATCCTGAGTTAAAGTCAGAAAAGTATAAGTGACCTCAAAAGACATCAATGTCAAGGGAGGTGCGGAGAGCCGGGGGAGGAAGACACTGACAGGGCGCAGAGAGGATGCGCATTATTTGGCTGCAAGAGGGAATGAAGCGCAGTGTCTCAGGGCAAAGACGGACGAGGGGAGAGCCGGGGAAAACGGGGAAAAGAGAATGAAACAGGAGGGAGTGGGAGGCTCATGGGCAAACAGAAGAGTCCTTTAAACGCGGAGAACTCGGGTGGGTAATCAGAAAGGGGGTGGATTCGAGGAAGAACTGGAGTCTGATGCGGGGCCACAGCCTTTCGGCAGTGAAGAGGGGAAGGTCTGGCATGAAGGAAGGGCTGGCTGGAGCAATGAAAAGAGAAAGAGGTCAACGCGCTTCGGAAGAAGCGTTTGGGGCCACGAGACAAGAATGGTTGGGAGTGACGAAGGGTTTGGTTTGGGAAGGGTCAGCTGGTGAGGGACGGGAGGGAGAAGGGAGAAAATCGAGGTCCCGGGGGTTCCGGGGTAACAGAGGAGGGAGCTGACGTAGCAGGGGATTCCCCGGACTTTGGAAGCCAAGGTTGGCGAGAGGCGGCCGGAGCGGCCGAAAGGAGCCGTGGGAGCGCCGACTTACAGCGAATGGTGTGGAAGGAGGCTCGCGGTCGCTTTTCGAAGCTCTCCCCGAGCCGCAGGCAGTGTTCCTCGCGGTCCAGCAGCGGGTTCGCGGTCCCGTTCATGGCCCCGCACGGGCCTCGCGCCCGGACCGGCGCTCTGCCGGCGCGGCCACCGTACGAGCTTCCGGCGCCGGCGTCCTGGAGAGCGGTGCTCCCGGGACACCGCTCCGCAGCACACCGGGATTCCAACCGGCGCCCACCCGGGGCCGGAAGCAAGTCTCCTCCGCGTCGGGTTGGGGGAAGCCTCTGCGGAAGCAAGGCCACGGGACATCCGGCGTCGGGGAGGTACTTCCGGGTTCGTGGCGGAAGTGGCGGAGGCGGTGCCATGGCAATAGAATTCCGCCGGGATTCTGAGGTCCTCGACGCCGGTTTGTCCAGGCTCAGGGTTTTTTCGCGGCGGCTCCCAAACTCTGTTTCCGAGGCCTGGGCCTGGCTGAGGGCTGAGTGCGCCCGGCCCTGCCCCTCCAGGTGAAGCTAGAAACTGATGACGGTGAGCCCAGAGCGCCGCGGGCTAGATCCACGCGGGTCTGACAGCCAGTGTGACCGGCTCTCCGCAGGCCCTAGCGGCCGGGTCCGCCTAGTTGATCTCGAGTCTCATGAGACAGATGGGTTCTCGGAATCCTATGCCACGACTCACTCGTTCTCTCCCTCCCCTTCGTGCCGTGTTGGCGGTGCGAGGGCCTCAGTCCCTGGTTGTGAGAGTTCTTGTGAGTGCGACGAGAGACTCAGGCCCCCCGGGCGTAGCTCTGTCTTCCCCGAAAAAACCTTGTCTCCGATCCTTGGGAAACGATGATCCCACGTCTGTCCGGCAATTGACCACCCGCATCCAATCGGGGAGCTGGTGCGGTCGTTGTTAAGTCACTCCTTAAGTCACCCCAAAAATTAATGAGTATTTTCTCTGCAGTGTTTCTCAGTCAGTTCTTGGGAGTGTCCTTTTTCTGAACGAAACCGATTTATTTTAATAGAGGAGTTATTCTGGTTTGAGTTAGCGTTCTGCGCGTGCGAGCCCTGTGCCCCTAAATGTGTTGGGGTCCAGCCCCATCAGGTCCACGGGTTCCCAAAGGTGTGGACGGAGTCCGGGAAGAAGGAATGACTCGGAGACAGCCTTCAGTTGATCAGCAGAGCCAGGTTTTCTCTTTATTCTCCTGTTACATCTGTATTTCTACCATTTGATCCTATAAGCATGCCTCTATAATCACATCATGGTATGTTTTGGGTCCTCCCTTGACCTTCTGCAGTTCCTTGTTTCATGTCCGTAGTTTCTTATCTGATCTTTGCCAAAAACCCCATCTCCATCTAGTTCTGTTGAGTTTAATCCTATCCATTCTATTCCAAAGGTTAGGGCTAGTTATCTCCATTCCAAGGTCACTACTGTTCTGTTCTGTTAAGCTACAAGGAAGTAACTGAAGGAGATTATCCTAAGTAAAGATTATGTACCTTAAGCGTGATTGTTCGTAGTTAAGGTGATTAACTACCCACCTGGCACTTAGTTAAGGGGCTTTACTGATTTTTTCCCTTCCTTAGTCCTGTTATTCCCTAACTCCAGGGAAAAATCCCCACCTGGGGAAACAACCTTTCTTGGAGAGGTGACCTTGGTTAAAACACATAGTGCCAAGAAGGTGAGCAAACATATTAAGAACAGTATGCCCTATACGCCAGGTCCCTTGAAACATATGCTGTGCAGAAGTTTCTTCCCTGCAGCGACTGTGTCAAGCAACAATATGGACCGGCCTCTGGCATAAATGTAAGCCCTCTGATGGTGGGGACTTTGTCTTAGCTTCTATGTGACCTCTCTATGGCAGGCAGGGTTTCATGTAGAGTCAGCACTGGTAAATGTGTGGTGAACTGGACAGTTTGGTGAAAGATCTGTGCTAGAACCGCTGACTCCGCCTCTTGAAGAACCATCCTGGGACCCCTAACCAGAATCTCATTCTTTTTCCTGCAAAATAGGAATGTCCCCTGAGCCTTGAACCTGAGAACACCCTGCCTACGTCTGCAGAGTCGGCTTGGATTCCTCACGTTATTCAGGGATGGAGAGTCTTCAGCAGGATTAACTGTGTTACCACCAGCTGATGAGATGGCATCTTTGCAAAGGAAGGGGCTGCCAGCAAGGATCCTCAGCTCCGAAGAAGAGGAGAAACTGAAAAGGGACCAAACTTTAGTGTCTGATTTTAAACAACAAAAACTGGAAAAAGAGGCTCAGAAGAACTGGGATCTTTTTTACAAAAGAAATAGTACTAATTTCTTCAAAGACAGACACTGGACCACCAGAGAGTTTGAGGAGCTCAGATCATGTAGGGAGGTAATGCTACACCTTATTTGAGCTGTTGTTTCTTTATTTAAAATTTTTTAAAAATTGATTTTAGAGAGAGGAAGGGAGAGATAGAAATGGCCATCCGTTGCCCCCTGAATGTGCCCTAACTGGGAATCTAACCCACTACCTGGGTATGTGCCCTGACTGGGAATTGAACTGGCCATCTTCCGTGGATGGGACGATGTTCCAACCAAGCCACACCAGCCAGGACGGAGCTGTAGAAAAAGAGTGCTTTGTTGCATTTTTATGGAAGTGAGGTACATAATTTATGAAGCCTGTCAGAATACTTTATACCTTAGAAAGAAGTAGACTGATCTCCAGTAGTTTCAGCAGCTCCTGGGTTGTATAATACACAGGAGAGAGCTTTAGTGGGCATTTTTGTTTCTTTAAAGCTAACCTGAAAGTTGTAAATGATAAATTCATACTGAAGAACTTCAGTGACAGATTCATAATGATGATGATCACCTGACCATGCCCTTTTCTAGAACTTCACATCTGTGATTTAAGCCTTGTAATAGCAGTGTAAAGCAGGCATTAGTGTTAACCCCACTTACTGATGACATTAGGGACAAAGCTGTTTAACTGATTTGTCCACCGATAGAAAACAGACGTGAGGGGAAAAGTCTGGATTGAGCTGTTAATGCTGTGTTTTCTCCACACCAAACTACCCAATGTTGGACGACAAATTGAGATGTCAGTATTAGCTTTGGGTTATCAGTTATTTATTGTCTCTGAGGGCAGAGACCTTGTCTTACATGTTCTGGACCTTTTAGTTTGGTTTATTTCTTCATTATGTACTCTAACTTTGGGTTCTCTTTCCTCAGTTTGAAGATCAAAAATTGACTGTACTTGAAGCTGGCTGTGGGGTTGGGAACTGTTTATTCCCACTTTTAGAAGATCTGAATATCTTTGCTTATGCCTGTGATTTTTCTCCAAGAGCAGTTGAATATGTCCAGGTTGGTGCACCATCCATGTATTCTCTTATGTTTCTGGTTTTTTAGATTTGTTTAACCTGCCCTTTATATACCCATTTGCCCAATTTCTGTTCTCTCCCTGTACTTTGAACAGCTATGATAATAAAAAATGTAGTTTACATTTACATACATATATAATACTTATAGAAAGATAGCTTTATTCAGAAAAGTAGAAAGAAATACCATAACGACACCCATATACTTTTACCAAAATTTTAAAAAATATCTTTTTATTGACTTTAGAGAAAGAGAAAGGGAGAGGAATAGAGAGAAACATTGATGAGAGAGAAACATCAATCAGCTGCCTCCTACTGGGGATGAAGCCCACAAGCTGGCCCTGTGCCCTGACCAAGAATCAAACTGGGGACCTCTTGGTTCATAGGTCGACGCTCGACCACTGAGCAACATGAGTCAGACTGCTTATACCAAATTTAATGATTGCCAGCATTTTGTTGAATTTGTTTTATAGACTTTTTTTGTATGTGAACTGTTTTAAATTACAGATATTTCACTGTTAAACATGTTTGCATACATCTTCAATAAAGATTTTCTCTATATGACCACAAAACACATATATAACAAAAATAACTCTAATCCCCTAATGTCATTAATACCCAACCCAGATTCAGATTTCCCTAGATAGTCCCAGGTGTTTTTTATAGCTATATTTCATCAAGGACTACATCTTATATTTCATTATGTACCTTAAATCTCCTTAGCCTAAAATATTCCTGCCCTTCCCATTGACCCTTTTCCACACTGACATTGAGCTTTTGGAAAATGAGCCATTTTCTGTAATGAGGTCCCACATTCCAAAATGTTTCTTTGTATCATTGTTTAACTTATTCCTCTTTCCCAGTCTCTATTTGTTCCCATTCTCAAACCACATTATGTTAGTACTACACTTCTCCCTCATTATTCTTCATTTTAAAAAGTTGACTTGGCTATTCCTAAAGATTTTCACTTCCAGATTAATCAAATTTACCTTGTCAAGTTTCTAGAAACTTACTAGGATTCAGTAGAGATTGCACTGGATTTGTAAGTGGAATGATAGGTAGAGTTGGCATCTTTTCAATATTGAATCTTCCCATTCAGTAACTTTCTATGTCTTTCTATTTATTCAGGCCCTTATTTACATTAAAGCAAAGTTTTATATTTTTCTTTATAATGTGCTTATAAAAGCGTTAAACCCACCAACCAAAGTGCACCAGGAACACACTTATAATAAAAGAATTTAGGTTTATTTAGCTTGCTGCATCAAGGTTTAATATACCCAGGAGAACTGTGGGAGCTGGAAAGACTTCTTGTAAGTTTAGTTTTGTAGGTGATGATTCATTCAAAGGAGGATTAAGGAAGCAGAGACCAGTTTTGGATTATTATCCCTCTGGAGGTATTTGGAATATGTGATAGGCTGTATTCTGTCCTCAATTAAAAATGATTTGTTAAAAGGAAATCTTGCCCCTCATATTGCATATTCCATTCTTTAATGTGCAAATGGTTCATTACTCATTTTACCTATAACAAAGTGATCAGTGATCTCTGTGCAGTAGTATACAAGTGGAAACAGGATCTCCTTTTGAGGCTGTATTTTTCTATATCAACATGGATATGGCATTAAAATTCTTTTGTATTTTTCCTCACTTTAGCAAAATCCTTTATATGATACAGAAAGATGCAAGGTATTCCAGTGCGATCTAACTAAAGATGACCTTATGGAACATGTGCCCCCCGAGTCTGTGGATGTTGTCCTGTTGATATTTGTGCTCTCTGCTGTTCACCCTGATAAGATGCACCTTGTCTTACAAAACATTTACAAGGTTAGTGATTTGGAATCTGCACTTGAGGAGTTGGACATCCCAGTCTTCTTGCTTACCTTCTCTCTGAGGCTCATGTACTGTCTAGATTGAAGAGCCCCCATTCTCATTAGGTAGGCTGTGTGTGGAAAGGGATTCTGCGTAAAAAAAATCCACCCTAAACTTCGATTTGTCTGGTGGCCATCACTGCTCTTCAGAGCTTGGCCAGCCTTGGAGCAGGATGATTTTTACCTGGGATCTAGGGAGTCCTGCTGTAAAGTGAGAGGAAGTGTGGTTCATTGATCAGGAGCACACAGTCAGGAGTCACAGTGTCTAGAGTCAAAATATGGCTTCCCTATTTAGGTAAGTTCCTTTATTTCTCTGAGCCTCAATTTTATTACCTGTAGAAATGTTGAGATAATACTTCCTAGATATTGGGATTGGGTGAGAATATATGAAATATGCATAAAGTGCTTAGCATGATGTCTAGAACATATTAAGTGTTCTTTAAAAGTCGGCCATTGTTGTTGTTACTGCCATCATTGCTATTCATATGGGGAGAACCCAAAGTCCTATGACCACCAGGAGGCCTCAGTACTCAGGAAGTAAAGCTTCATGTGTAAGTCATACGACGGAAGGTAAACCATCTCAGCTCCCTTCCCTAGGCCTCAGTTTCCTTGTCTGTAAAACAGGGTGTCTCACTCACAGAGTTATCATGAGGTGCAGGTGAGATTGTGTTTGAGGGTACTTTGTAAACAAGGCCCTCTTATCTATACAGTCAATTGGTAATGATGTTGATTAATTTAAAAAATCAACAAAATCAAGAAATTCTAAAAATGGTAAATTCTTACTTTAACCCTTTGCGGTCCAATTTTATTTTTGGAATTCAAACAGTCTGGTCCAAATTAATTGACGGGATTGAATGTTAAACCGGTTTGCAGTGTCTCAGCCTCAACGTTGGACCTGCTCCTAGCGCCTGGTTGTGGACCGAAAAGGGTTAAACATGTTATTGTAACTTAAAATATATTAATATTCATTTGTCACTCTTTAGATGTAGAGCCAAGGCCTTTTCTTTGAGTTTGGGACCATTTATCGTCTTTCTTATATGAGCCACACATAAAATAGAGTTTGGTTTCTTTAAAAATGGATCAAGAACTTAAAGGCAATTGGAAAGGAATCTGAAAGAGTCTCTTACATTCTTACCCAGACTTTCACAGTTGACTCTCACACACCCAATCAAATAGCAATTTGTTCAGTACTTCTTTATCAAATCTTGCCAAAGTATTCAATGTACTTTTCATAGAAAATAAAAATGTTTTCTATTTACATTTATATTACAGTAGAGCCCCGGTGCATGGACTCATGCACCGGTGAGGTCCCTCAACCTGGCCTGTGGGGATTGGGCTGAAACTGGCTCTCTGACATCCCCCGAGGGGTCCCGGATTGCAAGAGGGCAGTTCTCGGGTGATGCACCTTGGAATTGGGCTCCCTCCTCTCTGGTTTCAGGTGCATCACTGGAGAACTGCAGCTGCTAAGTCACCGCAGTTCAGCAGCTCCTGCATTGAGCGTCTGCCCCCTGGTGGTCAGTGCATGTCATAGCTACTGGTCAAAGCATCTGCCCCCTGATGGTCACTGCACATCATAGCTACCCGTCTGACAGTTGGAAGGCTGCTTAGGCTTTTATATATATAGATTGTTTATATACTCATATCTATATATATAAAAGCATAATATGCAAATTGACCAGACAGCTATGATGCTTACTGATCACCAGCGGGCAGATGCTCAATGCAGGAGCTGCCCCCAGCCTACAGGCCCGGATCGCCCAATGGGGAACAGGGAGCCAGAGGTGGGTGGCGGTGAACGAACGCGGGCGGCGCCGGGGCCCCAATTGCCCCACCAGTTGCCCTACACACAGAGGGTGAGTGGCAAGGCCAGCTGCTGGCAGCCAGGGAAGATGGGCCCTGATTGCAAGCCAGGCCTAGGGACCCTACCTGTGCATGAATATTGTGTGCCAGGCCTCTAATATAATTATAAATCTAAGTACAATCAGCACAAACAAGTTTGGGAACAAACACAAGTGACCAGTGGTAATTCTGCAGCCAGCTCACCTGGGGACACTAAGTACAAGTGTGCATGTTCTAAAGCCTGTAAGCTTCACCTATTCAGTGAGTCCTGGGCTTCAGTCGATCTGCTCTACAAAGGGAGAGGAGAGCATTCAGCAAGTTGAAAGGTGGATGCTAGGTATGGCAGCATTTGTGTATTTAGAGCTAGTTATACATTAAAATTTTACCCTGATTTTAGTTGTTTTAAAAGAGTAGTGAGGTAGAAATTTTAAGACACTTGAAACATGTTAGGGAATAATTATTTGCACTTAAAACAATATTTTAAAAAAATATTCAGATATTGCCACCTTGGTTTTAGCCCTCTGAGGTTTTGTAAGGTGTTTTTTGTTTGTTTGTTTTTTTCCTCCTCAACCTTTCCTTTTCCCGTTCCTGGTATCTGAGCAGATGAGAACCCAGCACATACCAATAAATGGGCATGGAACTTAAGCTCGGTAAATAGGGAGGAGAGGACATTAGGGAAGAGATAGTAGGACCACCTGATTTGAAGGTCCGGATGAAGGTGAAGGATTATTAAAGATGGGGAAGTAGAGAGAGAACTAAGATGGTGGGGATGGTCAGCGATTGACCTGGATGACTTTGAGAATATGGGGAGGTTATACACTTTAATGCTGACAGAACGTTAGGACATTATCATGGGAGTGAGGGGGTTAAGCAGGGTGGAGGACACGATCTTTGAAAGAGAAGCTCAAATCGTTAAGAAGCCAGCATATTTGGAAGGATAATGCACATGTGTGTTGAATTGACCAGAATTAAGAATGGAATAGTATTGAGAATAAGAGAGTAAAACCAAAGATATATTTGTCATGAAATGAAGGGATATGGCCATGGAACTAATAAACATTGGTATCAGTAAGGGATATGGGTGATACAATCTGATGACAAGAGATTCAGAGCTGGGGGTTTCAGGGAGGAGGAAGGAGAATGCACAGAAAATAGCAATGAGGAGCAAGGGAGGAAACCAGCTAGGTCTCCCAGCCCAGTGGTACAGAGTAGTGGGAGAAAACACAGCCATGACTTGAGAGGTTGCAGGGAAAAGTGTCATCGGGACTGAGGTTTCTGTGAGCACAAGAATGAAGAGAACATTCAGAGGAGGTTGCAGATACTGGTGATTTCACTGATGAAGAATTCAGGTGTTACGTAGCAGTTAGGGCAGAATATGGAATATCAGGAACTTTATGGGGCTGAGGGTGCCCACTACCAATACTTCGCATCATTATGCAGAGGTCCTAGTCACCACAAAAAGACAAGACAAGATTTGAGGATGAGAAAGAAACAAAACTTACTACTTTCTGATAATATAGTCATCTAATTAAGAATATATTAAAATAAAATTTAAAAAATATATATTAAAAGAATTACAAAAGCTATTGTAGAGTAGATATAATTACTCCAAGATGTTAACACTGGAGAAATTTTAAAAACCACATAATTTTAAACTGAAAGAAAACCTTTTAGTTGAATTACCTTATTTTTGGAATATAATGGTGAAGTAAAAGTAGACCACATTTGTCATTGGAAGATTTGGATTTTGTTCTACCTGTGCCACCAACTTGTCTTGAAAACTCAGGCAAATGATTTTACTCTGAGCCTAAGTTACTGTAAAGTGGATATAACAGACCTAACCTACCCACTTCTCGGAGTTATTGGGGGAGTAAAAGAACCTAACATTGGGAAATGCTGGGTTTAACTATACAGTGCCGTGGCTAAAGGAGGCATGAGTATCATAATTATTATTTTACAGACGAGAAAACATTTACAGAGGCATGAAATTACTTGCTCAAGGTCATTCAACTAGTTAATGGAAGAATTATGATATGAATCAAGATTTTCAAATTCCTGAGTGAGTGCTTTTTCCACGGTCCCGTATAGCATTCCTTTCTTCTGAAATGGAGAATAAGTCTTTCTCATATGAGCTAATTTTTTCAGAAATTTTCCCTCTCAATTATTCACATTTTAAAACTTAGCATTTTTGACCAAGGTAAGAATGTTTTTATCCAAGAGCCTCTTTACTGACAATAGTTAAAATGCATGCTAGTATTGATAAGAAATTACTAAATGAGAGAATCTGCTAGCACACTTGAAAGTATTATGGACAATACTTTATATTCTATTCAGAAAGAAGAAAAACATCAAACTATGTCAAATATCTATTATAATAGGTAGTATATGTCATGTCTTAATTACCTTGTTGATTTCATGGGTCAGAGTGGGAGTTAATAAAATCAATGCCCCCTTTGAAGTCCACTCTAATTTGGTAATATTAACGCAGTTTGAAAGAATTTTCACATGAAAGTGTTACAGTGTGTACCACTTTCTCTTCATCCTGAAAGCATATGGTTACTTGCTTTGTAAGATAGGAGCAGTTATACCCACTCCCTGCTGATCTTACCTTCCAATTTTTGAGACATCCACCCTGTGATGCCTGTCTCTGAAAGGCTTTAGTGAGGGTTCCCACTTGGGCCAGACATTGAACCCCTTCCCTACACTCCTGCACTTGCCTGATCCACCCCGCACATTGAGAAGTGCAGCACAGCATGGGAAGAATACTCCTCCCCTCGTAGCCCCTCTTTTCTTGTCAGTAGTGTCAATGGCATTGGAATGACCCACCCCCCACACCCCTACACACACACACACACACACACACACACACACACACACATATCTAAGTACTAACATGCCTTTTGACCCGAAGTGTGAGTCCTGACTCCCCCACTTAGTAGCTGATGTGTGATCGTAAATCACTTACCTCTTCTGATGTCAGTTTCCTCATCTCACTTCTGATGTCAGTGTCCTCATCTCACGTGAGGATAATAATCACACTGCTTCCTTCCTCTCAGAATTGGGTGAAGATCCAATGAGACAATGTCGGGTAAGCTGTACAGGGCTGGGCATATGTCAGGAGTTAGCAGGTGGGGAAGCCGTCCATAGTTGTAGCACAGTGAAACCAGAGCTGAGACTCAGAATGAGGAAAGCCAACCAGAATCAGTAAAAGCCAAAAGGACATACTTTTTTAAAAGAGATAGTTTGACTACAGGGTCATGTGCTAGGACAGTGGTCGGCAAACTGCGGCTCGCGAGCCACATGCGGCCCTTTGGCCCCTTGAGTGTGGCTCTTCCACAAATACCGACTCCTGCGCATGGGCCACGAAGTTTCAATCGCATTGTATGTGCGCGCCCGCACGTGGTATTTTGTGGAAGAGCCACACTCAAGGGGCCAAAGAGCCACATGTGGCTCGCGAGCCGCAGTTTGCCGACCACTGTGCTAGGAAATGGCTAATAAAACGTTGGAAAAACATGCCTTCATGAGGATACGACTATTTCGTTTAATATCTTTAACATTTTAATCGTGTGACACTGGACCTTCCAGAATGCTTTTGTAAGTGCTCAGGAAGTGTCCCTCAGTGGGCATACTGCCAGGCCTGGCTGCACCTTACATTGGCAGGCCCTTTTCCCTCAATATTATGGGGATTTCAGTCTCACCCCTTTCCTAATTATCATAAATGTAAGTTAATTTAGTCTAAATTAATCAGGTTTTATTTTAGCTTGAATCCATCTCTATAAAGCTTTATTTGACTGGGTTCCCCAACATTATATGCAGCCTGCTTTTGCTTCGTAGGTATTGAAACCAGGCAAAAGTGTCCTGTTTCGTGACTATGGACTATATGATCATGCCATGCTTAGGTTTAAAGCTGGAAGCAAACTTGGAGAAAACTTTTATGTTAGACAAGATGGAACCAGATCATATTTTTTTACTGACGGTAAGATTACTGGACTCTGTCTTCATTTGTGTTTACTTGATTGCGTTATCACTGTGTTACTGGTTGGGATGGGGATGGCTGTACTTAGCACGCATGCCAAGCTCTCTGACACGTGCCCCTTACCTAGAACCTAGGATGACATAGACACAGCCCGTGGCTGCGGTGAGCTCACAAGCCTCCTCTGGTGATGGTGTCTAGTTGACCTGGGTTAACGGACAGGCTGGCGTGCCACGTGGATACCCTTACCAGAACTGTGCTGGAAAGGGGGGGCCAACTCAGGGCCTTCTTCACGTTGTTCAGTCAAAAATAAAGGAAATAGGACAGTATATTGCCTTGTGCTTGCTCTCCCAGGTCACAAAAAAACATTTTTCTATAAAAGTGATTAGATCTGTATTTAAATGCACAATTTTGCTATAGAGGGTTCCTTAAAAAGTCATGTTTAAATTAAAAACATCCAAACATTTAATGTTATTTTAGTCTTTTGGGCATTTTGAACATGAGTTTTAAACCTATTTAATAATGGACCATAAGATAAATTACCTTCTTAAGCTCTGTTTTTTACAAACATTTGTATTTCTTGAAATAAAATATTCTTTTGGATTCCAAACAAAAAATGAATGATTACCATTCAAACTGCAGAATCATAGAAAATGTCAGTTGAAAATTAAAAATTTGTTGTAATGTTATTTGTTTCATTTAACATGTAGTGACATGTTATTTGGGTTAAATTTTCTTTTCTGTGGGGTATATCACCACCAGGTAATTTCTTTCCCCCACACTGGTCACAGATTTTCCTCTTTCATATTAGGATCGATGAGGTGCTTGATCTAAACAAATTGAACACATGCACACTTTATATTAATACAGCCAGTTTGGAATTTTGCTGCTTTTTACTCAGACTTTTGCATTTGGGGACTCATAATAGGGCAAGGTGGGCATAGTCCAGGTTGTCCTTAAACTTTTTTCCCTGATTACATTTTTATTGGGGGGGGGGGTTCTATTTGGGTGTAAGATGAAGAAAAGTAGGAATGTGTTACTTCCCAAAACAAAACCTTACATTTTCATGTTGACGTTTTCATTACATTTTTAAAAACCTGTCTCAGCCCTACAGCCCTTAGGGAGTCCTTACCCCACCGCAAAGCACAGGTAGTGACACCAGCACCGAGCATTGTTGATCTGCTGTCTTACAGAATTCCTGGCTCAGCTCTTTACGGACTCAGGTTATGAAGAAGTGGTGAACGAGTATGTGTTTCGTGAGACGGTGAACAAAAAGGAAGGTCTGTGTGTGCCAAGAGTTTTCCTTCAGAGCAAATTCCGCAAGTCTCCAAAGAGCCCAACTCCTGTGACCCTGGGCCCAGGGCACAGGTCCTGATGTTTCTTTCACAAGGTTGACTTTTATGCCTCCCCTTGAAGAGGAATGTTTCATGTCATTTTTTTTATTTTCTATATTTTTATATCTTAACTTCTTCAATGAGTATACATAACTTTTATATTAAAAAGTAGCGTGTAAAAAAAACACACAAAAAAAGAGCGTGTGTGTGTGTGTGTGTGTGTGTATGTGTGTGTATGTTATAGAAATGCAAAAGCAAATAAAATTGCAAGGCCTAAAAAGTAAAGGAAGTCTTATGGTGTAATTGAGCCATGTTGTCTGATTGTAAAAGTCCCTGTAGGAAAGCTTAAGGGCCCTCTTGCACTTAGAGATCTTTATTATTCTTATGTTACTCACGTGAGTCTGACACGCACAGTGTGTCCGACAACCCCATAGAACAAATTAGGCCAAACAGAGCAAAATAACACATCCATGTGTATTTTTAGCCTGAAGGTTTGTTCTTCTCTTTTTCTAGTGTCTCATATTTGCTCATTTTTCTCCGCTTCAGTTCACTCATGTGTCTCTTCAAGACCAGTGTTCCACAAATGCTACTTTGCTGTGTCTCAAGAACCCACTGTGGCTCCCGGCCTAATTTTTAAAAATTTAATTTATTGATTTGAGAGAGAGAGAGACATCAATTTGATGTTCCACTTAATTATGCATTCATTGGTTGATTCTTGTATGTGCCCTGACCAGGAATCAAACTCACAACCTTGGGGTATCAGGACAACACTGACCAACTGGAGCTATCTGGCCAGGTCTTAAGACCTCTATAAGTGGGCCAGTCTTTGCCACACTACCCCAAGGGAGAGAAGGGAAGGCCACCACCTTGGCCCTTCTCCCCTCATCTGCCCAACGCAGTTTCTCCAGAAATAGGGTGGATGATCTGTCCCACCTCCCTGTGGGAAATGAGGACATGGTGGTTAGGAAGTAAATGACTGACATGGCCAAAATCACATAGCTAGTATTTGGTAGAATAGGGGAAAATCCTGAAATTGGTCTGCTGACCTGTTCCCAAACATTCTCATATAATGACTTTTACTGTATGAAAAATAACCCAAGTTCTTTTGGCCTGCTAACCAAAGGGGATCCTTTAGTTAGCCCTTGTGTTTCACTTTTTGGAGGAAGCTGTTTATGAGAGTATTTGTCTTGAGCATATTGACTGGACTATACATGCAGCAATCCAGGGCCTTAAACCCCAACCGCATCTGAAGAGGAGGGGTCTGAGTGGGAGGGGCTGGGTAATAGTCATAGCTTTCTGCACAATTGGAGTAAGTCCTCCTGGCAGTGGGTCTCAGGCAGGAAGCTTGCTGGACATCCTAACTGCCACCTGTCCTTGACTTTCTAGGAGGGGCCTAGGAACGGGGAAGCAAGAGGAATTCCTATCTTCTCTGCTGGCCTGTTGCTTTATATATTCTCTCCCCTTCTTTTGCAGGCTGGAAGATGGCTACACTAGGTGAGAACAAAACTGATCATAGTACAGAGTCTGTCCTTTGCAGTGTTTTTTTCTTTGAAATCAACTTGTAAAGAAGATAGACCTATAGGATAGATGCTCATGGGCCTTACAGAGTGAAAGTCTTCACAGACAGAAAACAGCCCCAGGAAGGAAGTGAGTGCTGCTCAGCAGTACTATAGGAAATTGCATAGCCCTAGCTGGGTTGGCTCAGTGGATAGAGCGTCGGCCTGCAGACTGAAGAGTCCCGGGTTTGATTCCGGTCAAGGGCACGCACCTCGGTTGTAGGCTCTTCCCCGGCCTAGGCCCTGGTCAGGGCTCGTGCAGGAGGCAACCAGTTGATGTGTTTCTCTCACATCGATATTTCTCTCTCTTTCCCTCTCCCACTCTCCCTAAAAATCAATGGAAAAATATCCCTAGGTGAGGATTAAAAACAAACAAACAAAAAAGAAAATAGCATAAGTACTCTAGTACCATATATATCATGTAGTATATACTCTATATAGTCTAGGCCAGTGGTCGGCAAACTGCGGCTCGCGAGCCACATGCGGCTCTTTGGCCCCTTGAGTGTGGCTCTTCCACAAAATACCGACTTCTGTGCACGGACCACGAAGTTTCAATCGCACTGTACATGCGCGGCCGCCCGTGGTATTTTGTGGAAGAGCCACACTCAAGGGGCCAAAGAGCCGCATGTGGCTCACGAGCCGCAGTTTGCCGACCACTGGTCTAGGCTATGTATTATACCACGCAGTATATACCCTATACTATATAGTGCTATGCATTCCTTGTGAGTTTTTTATATGTACTGTGTGATATAGTACAATAATGTTAATAAGTGATAGAATTGGGAGTATGGTTAGGACTTGCCTAACTCAGGTCTCCAACTTCTCTGAGCCTCAGTCTCCACATCTGAGGCTGAGATCCTACTACCTACAGCACAGGGCTGCTGCCAACATTAAATCGCGGGGGAGTGCTTTATTTACTACAAAGTGCCAAGCAAGTGCTAGTGATTTCTGTTAGTTTGTGTTCTCCAAGAAAATGACCTCTCCCATGATGGTCATTAAATCCAAACTCCTCTCCAAGAGGGCTGTCCTTTTTAAAATCTTGGCATCCTTGAAAGGGCCCAGGATTTGGATGTGTCACCACAAGGTGGCACTAGATGCCCAATATGCCCATTGGCCTCAACTCCCATCTTAATTAGTTACACATGTCCATTTTTATTGTCATTGAAGAGGAAGGGAAATGCTCACAAATGTGTTTTCTAGGTCAACTTTAGCTCATAATACCAGTGTTGGCCTCACTGAGGATAAAGCAAGGGATATTTTATTCAGCATTCAACCTACTTTGGCTACTGAAGGTAGTTTGCTCTCAACTAAATTTGGGCAACATGGTAAGGCCATGGGCTCTGAAGGTTTCTGCAAGGCCCCCACCCGAGGCACATAGGGGAGCACCAATCAAGGACCCTTTCTTGAGGGTAAATAAAGCATCCCTTGGCACCTCCCACATCCTTAAATGTTTCTGTGCAATTGTTTTTATTGCTCAGGATTAAGGCAGAGCAAGAGAAGGGACTGCAACATGGATACTTGCTTGCCTCACACATTATTCACAGTCACATTTGATAGCACTTGATTCCCTATTTCACAGTTGTCAACCAAGGAAGGGAAAATTGTGAAATAAATCATGAATACCTTGCAGAGCCATGTTGGGGAGCAAATATTTAAACTTCACTAGGTTCTGCTGAAACCAAAAGTTCCATTAAAAATAAAATTAGCTTTCTTTTTTTTACTTTCTCTTTCTGCCCTTCTCAAATGTGTACTATTTCATTAAACAGTGTTCGAAAGGTACTAGGCATAGGGTACTGTGGGGTCATTGGCAGGAGTACAGGCTGGAGGGGACGGGGCGGCGGGGAAGAGGCAGGTTAGCACGGGCACATACTAAGATGTAGGGAAGTGGCCCCAGCCACTACAACAAGTAAATTGCTAAGAGACCAAACAGAAACCCCCAAACCCCAGAGGAATGAAAAAGAGGAAGGAAGACTACAGAAAACCACAGTGGGACAAATGTCACCGTCATTTGGAAAGGATATTTCCACATTTTTCCAGTAGAGGGGTCATATGCTCTGGTGTGGGGCATGGCCACGGAGGTGAGACCATGACGCACAGCTCCTAGGGCAGTGGTTCTCAACCTTCTGGCCCTTTAAATACAGTTCCTCATGTTGTGACCCAACCATAAAATTATTTTCATTGCTACTTCATAACTGTAATGTTGCTACTGTTATGAATCGTAATGTAAATATCTGATATGCAGGATGGTCTTAGGCGACCCCTGTGAAAGGGTCGTTTGACCGCCAAAGGGGTCGCGACCCACAGGTTGAGAACAGCTGTCCTAGGGTATCTAGAGCTACAAGGAAAACATCACAACTAGCAAATGAGAATTCACAGGTAAATACAATTGCTAACAAAATGGTCAGCTCTAACTAGAAACAATTATGAATTAAATGAAGACTCCCTTTTTGGCTTGTCAAATAAGGCTTGAAATGGTAATATTTAAAGCTGATAAAGGAATAGAGAGACTGATATGGAGGAACAAAAAGTATGGTTTCTCTAAAACAGTGCTGTCCTCTAGAACTTTCTGAAATGATGGAGATGTTCTGTCTGCATTGTCCAATATGTAGCCACTGACCCCACATGGCTATTGTGGACTAAGTCTAGTGGTCAGTGCAACAAAAGAGCTGGTTTTTAAATTGCACTTAAATTTAACTATAGATACATGTGGCTAAGTGGCTACTATATTAAATAGCACAGGACCAGAATTCAAGTAGGCATTGTGAAGCAAATTCCATAAATCCATACATTAATCAGTAATCCCATGTTTAGGAATCCAATTTAAGGAAATAACCAGAGGTATTTATACAAAGATTTTATCACAGTGCTATTTAGAACAATGAAAAGGTGGATAAAGCCCTAGCTGGTTTTTCTGAGTGGTTAGCATTGGCCCACAGACTTAAGGGTCCTGGGTTTGATTCTGATCAAGGGCACATACCTCGGTTGCAGCCTCAATCCCTGGCCCTGGTTGGGGCTCCTGCAGGAGGCAGCCAATCACCGTGTCTCTCTCAATGTTTCTCTGTCTCTCCCTATCCCTTCCATTCTACAAACCAATGGAGCCCTAGCCAGTTTGGCTCAGTGGATAGAGCGTCTGCACTGCAGACTGAAGGGTTCCATTCTGGTCAAGGGCACGTGCCCGGGTTGCGGGCTCGATCCCCAGTGGAGGCAGCTGACCAATGGTTATCACTGATATTTCTATCTCTCCCTCTTCCTTTCCTCTCTGAAGTCAATAAAAAATACTTTAATAAATTAATAAATAAATTAATTAATTAATTAAAAATCAATGGAAAAATATCCTCGGGTGAGGATTAACTACAACAACAAAAATGCAGAAAAGGTGGCTACAACTCAGATGTCTAAAAACAGGTTGATTATATAAATTATAGTATAAATTAGGATATTTGCACAGTCATTGAAACTTTTGAAAACTTTTAATAAAAAATGCTCTTTATATAAGTAAGCAGGAATTTAAAACTATACATAGGAATGGTTTCAATTATGTTTAATAATAAATATTATAAAAGGATAGATAGGCTGATATATTCTTAAAAGTACCCACACAGGAAGGAACCAATCCAGTATTTAGTTCAGGGTTGTTCAATTACAGCTGAGACTTTTTCTGGTTTAAACTTTTCTGAAAATTCTATTTTCTAAAATGAGCATATGTTACTTTTACAAAAAAAAATAAAAGGTATGCTAGTATCTTCAGAACTTCTTTCCAAAAATCCTTGTGACAAATCTACTAAAAATGTCATTTCAACTTTTGAGATTCTAGCACCAGGAGCTAGATGACACCTCCCAGAAGTAAGAGGGTGGTTGTCTTAGATGATTCTTCCGGTTCCAGTGCTCTGGCACTGTGGTGAGGTGCCTTAGATGGGGTACTGTCATCTGAGCTGGGCCCTCCATGGCTGCAATGAGTTTGAAAATGCATATCCTTCAGTTGGAGAAATTGGCTCAAATTATTTAATGATTCCCCACCACTACCATCACACGTATATTTTCTCTCTTTCTGGAACTCTTTTTTTTTTTTTTTTTTTTAAGAAAGGAAAGAAGAAAGAGAAACACCGATTTGTTCCACTTATTCCTGCATTCTTTGGTTGCTTCTTGTTTGTGCCCTGACTGAGGATCGAATTGCAACCTTGGGGTACAGGATGACAGTCTAACCAACTGAGCTACCCAGCCAGACGCTGGGACTCTTATTATTAAAATGTTGAACTTCCTGAGCTGATGCTCTAATTCTACAATCTGTTCTCTCCTTTTCTGCCATCTTTTCTTAGTATTTGGCTTTCTGGGAGATTTAACTCACAATCCTTTCACCGAGTTTTTAATTTCTGTTTTCAGATTTTTCAATTCCTAGAACTCTTATTTTTTCAGTGCTCATTTTATAAATTACAATTTACTCTTGTTTTGTGGATGCAAAGGATTATCTCTCTAAAAGGCATGCATTCTCCATGGGAGCAATATTGTCTCCCGAAGGGGCAAAACTGGTTCTTTGGGGTTTAGCAAAAATTATTAAATATTACAGTGCTTTATGGCCCTCCGAAACTCAACCCTTTCTGACAAAAATCATATTCTTTAATATTTAATTTTCTCTCATTAGGTAAAAATAAGATTTAATTTTAATGTTTCTCCTTAGAGGTGTGATTTAGGCTTTCATCTCCCTGCATAGTATCTGTGTATTAGTTTGTGTTCTTCAGGGAAACAGAACTAATAGGAGACACACGCACACATGTGCACACACACATACACACACACACAGATTTAGTGTAAGGACCTAGCTCACATTGTATGGAGTTAAGGGGATGGGGGTGTTGAAGACGGGGCCTTTAAGGAGGTAATTAAGTTTACATGACATCATAAAGGTGGGCCTTAATCCAATAGGACCAGTGTCCTTACAGGAAGAAACAGCGGGGATGTGCATGCAGAGAAAAGCCCGTGTTGAGGACATAGCAAGAAGGTGGCTGTCTGCACAGCAGGGAGAGAGGCCGCAGGAGAAACCAGACTGCTGGCACCTTGATCTTGGACATCAACTGTGAGAAAATAAACGTCTGTTGTTTAAGCTGCCCAATCTGTGGTACTTTGTTATGGCAGCCTGAGCAGATTAACACAGCTCCTCACCTGGGAATGGAAGGGAACCATGTTTCTAGGCTGTCTCTGCTTTAACGGAAGACTCAATGCTCAGAGATCTCCCTTTGGGGGGCTCAGTAACTTTCATCCCCTACCCGCCCCAGGCCAGGAGGGGAGCATCACCTCTGCCTGAGGCAGTTTTATGGGAGACCAGAGACAAAGGGCCGAGCCAGGTGGAATTCGTGATTCCTCAGGGCTGCTGATTGTCACTGGGTGAGATGTGTTTGAATTCCAAGACTTGACTTTCAGGTGCGGGTTCTGGCCTCACTGCTTCCTCTTGGCAGCTGTACCTGGATATTGTCTGTGGCTGCTCAGCCTCATTCCTGCCTTTCCCCATTCTCCTCTGCATCTCAGCGGCTGCTGCCTGGAAACGGCATTTCCCAAACTCCCTTGCCGGTTAGGTTCAGGTAGAGCGAAGCACTGTGTGAGGTTCTTGGAAGGCAGAAGGAAGGAAAAGCTGCTTTTGTTTTTTCTGTTTGTGATACTAGCAGCAGCTGTGGTAGGTTGTGGGCTCTGCCTTGTGGGGTACTGAGGTGGGGGCAGCAGTGTGGCTAGGGTAACAGGGCTCCAGCAGCTCGGATGGCAGGTGTCATAGGATCAGGTGGGCTTTGGCTCTGTTCAGTGAGAGGCAGTGAATTTAATGGTGGTGGAAACAGCCGAAACCCTCCAGTGCATTGGTGGCAAATAAGTGCATGCTCATGGGCCCGGGGTAAACTACTCCCCCCATCCTGCCTCCATGTCGGAGTATGTCTGAATTCCCTTCCTTTTTAAGGCTGAATAATATTCCATTGCATGTGTAGACCTTTTTTGCTCATCCATTCATCTGTTGAAGGACACGTGGGTTGCTATTGTGAACAACGCTGCTATGAACAGAGGTCTCCAAATATCTCTTTGCAACAGCTTTTAATTTGGGGGTACATACCCAGAAGTGGAATTGCTGGATCATGTGGTAATTCTATTTTAAATTTTTTGAGGAACCATCATACTGTCTTCTATAAAGGCTGTACCAACAGTGTGGATGTAAACACCAAACAAACAAACACAAACACAAGGGTTCCAATCATTGGTTCCTTAATAGCATCACTTTCCTCTTGGGTTCATGGGGAAAAGCTGTGAACATCACAAAAGTGGTCTGACTATGAAAGGCCTTGAGTGCCAGATGAAAACTGTGCCTTATGCATCATCCATATTGGGGACTGCTCTTGAACTGTTAAATTATGGGAACTATATTAGGGATATAGAGGTGACATATCTCTGTCCTGATTGGGTTCCTGGACGTCCCCGGTTCTAATCTTAACCTTTTTACTACTCATGGGTAAGTCATCCGCCTCTCTGGGCCTCAGCTTACCCATCTGTAAAATAAAGTGATTGAATTACATGATTGTTAAGCATAGCTCAGCTCTGAAACTGTTTCTGAGATGACCTCATCAGTAATACATCATCACAGAATTTTTTGGAGTCAGTGACAACTCAAAAGCCAGAGGAATTACTGGAGTAATTTGGGGGAGGGACGGGGTTGGGTTGCAAATTGGAAGCCCAAGGATCAGTCTGAGCCCACAGATAATTGGCTGATTGGCTTACTATTTTTTACATTTTTGGATTTGAATTGTTATAGATACAGGAGTGTTTAAAGTAATAGTATGAGACTACTAAATGTCAATAAATTTGAAAACTTAGGAAAAAAACATAGATTTCTCTCAAAATGCAAAATACCAAAATTGGCATAGGAGAAAATGGAAAATTTAGATAAACCTATTGCTATAGATGAGATTGTTAGAAAGACAGAGATTTGATGTTGAAAAGGCATCAAAGTGAAATGGCTGCATAACTGAATTCTCTCTAACTTTTTAGATACAGATAATTGCAATGTTATTCAAATCCTTCCTACTCAAAGTGTGATCCATGGACTGGCACAGCATCACTGGGAGTCTGCTGGAAATGCAGAAGCTCAGGTCCCCGCCCAGACCTACTAAATTAGACCCTGAATTTTCACTAGCGTGAACATTTAAGAAGCACTAGGCTAGGGCAGTGATTCTCAACCATGGCTGGACTTTGGAATTATCTACAGGGCTTAAAAAAAATACTGGCATGAGAATCCCACCCTGAGATTCTGAGGATTGATCAGGTGCATGGCATGGGCACTTCAATGAAAAAGACTCTCCAGATGATTGAGAATCAAAGATTTAAACTAGGCCATCAAAAAATATGGAAAGCTTTAAGAAATAGAGCTGGCAAAGAATGTACCCTTCAAGAGGATAATAAAAACACACTACAGACTAATCTCATTTATGATTAAAGATAAAATCCAGTGCCCTGGCCGGGTGGCTCAGTTAGTTGAAGCATCATCCCATATATCAAAACGTTGTGGTTCGATCCCTGGTCTGGTGCATGCGTACAGGAGGCAACTGATTGACATTTCTCTCCTACATCAATGTTTCTCCTATTTCTTTCTCTCTAAAAATAAATAAATAAATACATACATACATACATACATACATTCCAGTAATGATAAAAAAAATAATTTAATAAGACCAAGCACAGTTAATTTCAGGACCACGCAGTAGTGTGCTGCTGGTTTAACAAAAAAGACCTGATCGGTCACATTTGTCAATTCCTGTGGTGTAAATACTCCCACCGTGACTAATTTTAAACATAGTTAATTTAAAGCTAATTTTTCTTCTAGCAAAGGATGGTGCTAATTGTAAGCTACCAACATGAATGATCTCAACCAGCTTGAACATTTTTTAATCTAACCAGTTGGCTCTCAGAAGCTGGTAAGAGCTGGTTGCCTCATTCTACTAGAGGTTGATTAAAACCTAGGCATGGCACCAAGGAATCCATTCCCTCAATACATTAAAGAAGAGAAACCACATTATCTTTTTTTAAAATATATTTTATTGATTTCTTACAGAGAGGAAGGGAGAGGGACAGAGAGTTAGAAACATCAATGAGAGAGAAACATTGATCAACTGCCTCCTGAACACCCCCCACTGGGGATGTGCCTGCAACCAAGGTACATGCCCTTGACTGGAATCGAACCTGGGACCCTTCAGTCCACAGGCCGACGCTCTATCCACTGAGCCAAACCAGTCAGGACCACATTATCTTTTTTAAAAAAAAATTTGATTGATTGATTTTGAGAGAGAGAGAGAGAAGCATTGATTTGTTTTTCCACTTACTTATGCATTCATTGGTTACTTCTTATATGTGCCCTGACTGGGGATTGAACCCGCAACCTTGGTGTATCGGGATGATGCTCCAACAAACTGAGCTACCCAGCCAGAGCCGAGAAACCATATTATCATATCACAAATACATTAGGGTGGGGCACCTAAGATCTCCACTTTGGCACAGGAAGCTTCCCTCCAGGCCGTCCTGCACCAGCTGGCTTCACACATTTTCCTGCCCTGCTGGTCCCTGAAGGCATCTGTGACACCGGCCTTGCTGCCAGGCCGGCAGGCCCAGACTTGCTGGGGCCACGTTGCCCTTTGGCGTTGGCCTCGGTCTGATCAGGTCCTTTGCAGGCATATGACAAAGACGTTACCGTCACCTCTTCATTTTTCAACAGGCAGAGCTGGCGGGGGTGCTGCTTCCTTAATCTGTGCATATCCTGCTTCAGACAAGTTTGCCCTTTCTCAGTCCTGAAAGGAACGGAAGAGAGAAGGCAGGGGCCCACCTCAGGTGCCTGGAAACAGGCTGGGTTTCCTGCCCCCGTGACGTTCTTGGCTTGCCTCCGCGTCCCCATCGTTCACCTGCTCTGCCCTGCATTTCCTTACTTTCTTGGCTTAATCATGCCAGTCCCTCCTTCTCGGAACTGTGAGCTCTGATAGCTTTCCAGCCAATTCCCATTTTGTTTAGCCATCCAGAGTCCATGTTCACTGCGACTGAACTGTTCCTGAACCCCACCATTACTCTTAACAAAGAGGACTGATGAGTACGGGAATCTGGATCGGTGTTCAGGTCAGCTATGATGACAAGTACCACACAAATTCATTTCTGGGCCTTGGCCTGGGATTCTGGAGCTGTGGGTTCGTCAGCAGCTTCAGGGTTATCAGGTGGCTCCGGAATTCCCAAAGGACTGCTGGGCACAATTGGGTGATGTTCCTGGGAGGACTGTGGCAGCCTGTGGGCGCCTCCTCCCGACACTCTCTCCACCTTGCAGGAACGATGCCACCTCCATCTCCTAGCAAAGGGTGCTGGGAAGTTGACAGAGCTGCTGCTCCACGAGCTTGCTTATTCTTAGTGCGACAGACTTGATTTACTTATTCACCTAACCGATAGTCATTGAGCACCTATTATGGCTACTTTGTGCTAAGGATAGAGTGGTGAACCAGAGGGATATAAACCCTTGAGCCCTATATTCCATCGGGGAAAGGAAAATTTGACAAAAACAGCCCTAAGTAAACAAATGAATAAGTGATTTTAGGGAGTCCTAAGTAACATGAAGCAGTAAGAGTGGAGAGAAGCAGAGAGGAAGGGAGAGAGCTAGTGCAGCTCAGAAAGTCAGGGAAGGACATTCTGGGGAATGAAAGGATCTGAGAGCTGAGTGAGGAGGAAGAGCCAGACTTGTGAAGGGGAAGCATTGCATTCTTAAAATATATATATTTAAATTTAAAAAGTATATGAGTATATATATATTGATTTTTAGAGAGAGAGAGAGAGAAAGGAGAGAGAGAGAGAGAAACATCAATGTGAGAGCAAAATATCAATTGGCTGTCTCCTGCACACCCCTCACCAGGGATAGAGCCTGCAACCCAGGCATGTTCTGGGACCAGGAATTGAATTGGCAACCTTGTGGCTTAGGAAGTGCTCAGTACCATGCCCAACCAACTGAGCCACACGGGCCAGGGTGAGGCATTGATTTTCTCTCCTAATGGAAATAGGAATAGAAAGTGTTAAGTAGCGAGGCTCATAGGTCTGAGTCATGGTTTGGAAAGGTCCCGGTCCC
Organism: Myotis myotis; assembly: GCF_014108235.1. Classification (NCBI taxonomy): domain Eukaryota; kingdom Metazoa; phylum Chordata; class Mammalia; order Chiroptera; family Vespertilionidae; genus Myotis; species Myotis myotis. Next base: position 34,409,060 of record NW_023416317.1, on the reverse strand, counting down.
GGTGACGGTGGTGTGGAGAAGGGACTGTGATGGAGCAACCAGGGAAGCAGGAGGCAGGCTGGGAGGCTGCTGCTGAGGCCAGAGACAGTGACAGGGCAGGCCATCTGGTGGTGCGAAGCCGAGCTTAGTCATCTGAAGTCATTCCTCCGAGACAGCTCCACAGTCAGACCTGCTGCTGCAACCCAGAAACAGCAATTACTTGCCAGAAACACACACACACATGTATTTATGCTGAAACAATAGTAATTACCAGGCAACTCCTCGTCACGCCTTCGCCGCTGTCGCCCGATTACCCTAACAACTCTCGCAAGTGAGTGATTTGCTGCGCCCATCTGCTCTTGCATTATGGGATGCTTAACTTCCTCAAGGCCTCGCCACCTTCGGCACTGCCCCCACCACAGTGTGCAGACTTCCATGACCAGCTTGCTACTCGACAGTGTCAGAGGTGTGGGGGTCAGAGATTTGTGAAGATGCTTCACGTATTACAAATTATCTGATTAATTTGACATTACTTATTCTTCTCAAATCCTTTATCATTCTGGAAGAATGTATTCACTCGTTCCTTTGGTCATTTATTCATTCTTTTATTCAACAGACATTTGTGGAATCCCTACTAGAAGCCACACCCCTTTCTGGGTAGGAGCTATTGAGACTGAGGCAAAAGGCCCAGATCCTACCCCCTGGGGGGAGTGGTCATCTGCAAATTTCGCTGTGACTGGCTTTCCATTAGACACCAACACCAACCCAGGTATTCAGGCCGCAGAACTAGGTACTCTCTCTCTCTCTAGTAGGAAGGAGGAAACAAAAATTCACAGAGATTGAGTATCCACCCCGAGCCAGATACTATGCAAAGTCCTTCCACAGACCTATTCTCATTTAGTTCTCACAAAATCCTGGAAAATGGATATGTTTGTTCCCATTTTTCCTGATGAGTACATTGAGGCTAGGAGAGGTCATACTATTTGCACACGATAGTATAGCATTGAGTAGCCAAGCAATCAGCTCTGCTGGACTCAGCGACCCGCGCTCTTTCCACCCACCACAGTAAAAACTTTAAAAAAGGAGATCAGCCCTGGCCGGTGTGGCTCAGTTGGTTGGGTGTGGTCCCATGCACCGCAAGGGTGCCGGTTCAGTTCCCAGTCGGGGAACATGCCTGGGTTGCAGGCTCTATCCCTGGTAAGGGGCACGCAGGAGCCAGCTAATTGATGTTTCGCTCTCACATCAATGTTTCTCTTTCTCTCTTCCTCTTCCTTCCTCTCTCTAAAAATCAATTAAAAATATTGTTTTAAAAAGTAGATCAAACTGAAATAGAAGAGAGGACTGGGGCCCAGGCTGAGGGCCCCCCCCCCGCCCCCCTTAGTCAAAGGAGACAAAAGACAAAAGACTGCTGGGACAAGAAGGAAGTCACATGTCAGGGATGATAAAGTGTCAGCAGCAACAAAAGAATCATGGAAACAATAACAAACACAAAAGGACATTATGGAAAAGCCCAACCAGCTGTTTCACTTCACGGAATGAATCATCCCTGAAAAAACTTTGGAGAAAGATTAGAAAATGGATAGGCTGTGGAATAATTACTTATCTGAACTGTTTACTGGGAGGCAGAGTCCTGCCCAGTGCCCTGTATTTAGCATCCAGCTGCCCGGGGGAGGTGGGAGGAGGGTTCTCCTGGGACTTGGAATCAAAGTCAACCAAATGGAGCCCTCAGTGCCTCAGCTGAGCACCTGCACCCACAGATTGTTGTCAGCTCACACAGGCCTTGAATGTCCTCCAGGGCATCCTGGACTTGACTCTGGGGACAACAGAGGGTGGGCACTGAAAGGTTTAGAACTGGTGAGAAGTACAATCAAACCTGTGTTTGAGAAAGTGAATGCAGGAAAAGGGTGACTTGGAGGGAAGAGGGCTTGAGTTCAGTTTTCTGAAGCCAACCCCTGGTGTCCCTCCTGAAACCATCCAGCCACGTGGGCAGCTCAGCCCACGCCTGTCACAGTGAAATTGACGCATTCGGAAGCCCATTCCAATGTGCAGCTGCCCCCATGGATGAATGATAAATATGTCACAGTTTTTGGGAGCACGTTTATAAATGCATTTCAGTGTGATTATTTCCCTTTGTCTTCCCATGTATTTTCTTTTATGCACTTAGAAACAATATTCTGGGCCTGGCTCTGTTGTTTGAACATCAACCCACGCACCAAGAGGTCACTGGTTCGATTCCTGGCCAGGGTGGGTGCATGCCTGGGTTGCAGGCTCAATCCCCAAAACAGTCGATTTTGATGTTTCTGTCTCTCTCTCCCCTCCCTTTCTCTTTCTCTCTCTCTCCCTCTCTCTCTCTAAAAAGCCAATAAAAACATATACTTTTAAAAAACACATTATTCTGGGAAAGAATCCATGGACTTCAGCAGACCCCACAGAGGTTCATGGCTCAAAGTCTTCAAACATTATGCAGACCATCTTTCCTTTCTCTGCATGTGGTAACTGCCAAATGCAGCGAGCATTCATCACAGGCCCCTCACACGCTCAGGGCTGTCAGAGGCTCTGCTCTGAGAATCCAGAACCAGCTGCCTGGGCTGGAATCTGCCTTTTCCAGCTGACTTGGGCCACATTGCTTTAACCTTCCTGTCTCCTCCTCTGTAAACCGAGGGCAATCAGACTATTCACCTCTTGGGGGTCTTGTGAGGATTAAATCAGTTTGTGTGTGTGAAGTGTTAGCAGAGTCCGGCTTCCTGGCCCACAGTCCAGCCGCAGTGTGTTTGCAACATAATTCCTGAGCCACAATAACCCCAGTGAGACCACTTGAGTGCAGATCCACCAGTTAGTATAATTCTCATATTTTTTGTTTCTTTTCTCTAGGCTTTCTTAACAATGACCCAGATCATCTCCCATTTTTGGGGGGGAGGGGGGCAACCAAAGTTTTGGTGGCCTTGTTTTGACAAGGCCAAAAAAAAAAAAAAAAAAAAAAAGAATGACCCAGAAATTTCTGCCAAAAAGTAGTAATAAAATCCCTTCAAAGTCTATACTTACCTAAAATTTTGGTAGATGTTGGAGTAAGGAGTATATATTTGGGAAGTGATCCCAGGAAGCAAAGTGGTGAAATGAGATAGGGAAGAGAGAAAAGCCACCAGGGGTAAGTTAATAAGAGACTCCCTCTGAGGACAACTGGGCCTCAGGCCTGCTGGGGACCACCCCCCCCACCCCCACCTTCCGCAGAGCCTGTGCGGACACACCTCCTCTGCCCCTCCTTGGGTGAGGGGGCTGGTGAACTTGTAACCAGTCAATGAAGGGGTTTGGGCTGCCTGTCACTACTTGAGCCAATTCAGCAGAGACAGGGTTGAATCATACATGAGCGTTTATTCCAATACTGCCGGCAGCATGGGAGAGCAGCAGGTCATCCACAGAAATTTGCTCTGCACCCCACATAAGCCAGCTGCTTGTATTGGGTAGAAGGACAGAGATTACATGGGAAGTAGGCAAAAAGGGCAAATGGGCAGTTGACAGGCATGCAAAGGGCTGGGGTCTTCAAAGGGCTTAGTGATATGCAAGGGCTGAGGTCTTCAAAGGGCTGGTGATTCTGATTTCAGCAACAAGGTTGTTAATCTTCCCATGATAATAGTCAGCTCCCTGATGGGCAGGGGGGGCTGCATTTCCAGGTGAGCTCCCAGGTCCCCTTTAGAATGCGCCTTCTTTAATCAGAATAAAACAATCATGGTTAACAGAGCATGATTAATATTTCCTGCAAGTCTAGCTGGTTCCCAATATTCTACTTCTGCCCCTATCAGACTGTTCCACCAGCTCCTAGCCCTCATCTCTTGAGTGACGCCCTGGTCTTGTTTGGGGGCTGGTCTTGTTTGTGGACTCAGCTTGCTGCTATGACAGAAAAAACTCCCAGGCAGCGAGACACAGGTGCCTGAGGGAGAAGGCCAATGTGCACAGGAATTGTCTTCCAAAGCCACAGGTGACCATAGGTGGGGCCCTGGCAGTGTCTGCTTCAGTGAGGATGGGCAAGTACAATACCCCTGTCCATAAAAAGCAAGAGGGACATTAGTTTTGACTTTATTTGATTAAAAATGTGACTAGAAGAGGTCTGACCAGCCTGAATCTTTCAACTTCCCCCTCCACCCCCACCCCCTCTGCAATTTTCACGGGTGGTTCCTGTAGCAACTTGTGTGTGATTTAGTCTTTCCAAGTGTGTTTATCAGAAATGCTAACCACCCACTCCTCAAAGTCCACATGTTATTATGGGTAAACTCAGTGATTTGGGGGAGGGGTGTGTCAGAAGATCGTCATTATTTCAGTATCTGCTTATTAGCAAAAAAAAAAAAAAAAAAAAATGTAGTTGCTGGAGTGTTTTTCTTTTGCTGTTGTCTGTTAATTAAACCAACACCATGACCTGCAATGCAAAATCTTAAGACCGTGGGATGTTAGATTCATCTGGTTAGATTTCAATGTAAGTAGAGCCGTAACAGCTTGCACTTCGTTGGATGAATGAATGACTGTCAGTGTTAAATTCCATGAAAAGCAGTAATATCTGCTCAGTTTTCAGGTGAGAGAGTATGGATGTCAGAGAGAAATGTATCATCATTATTTTTAAAAGTACTAAATAGTAAAGAAAGGGATATATACATAGCCCATGGACACAGGCAATAGAGTAGTGAAGACCTGGGGGGTGAGTAGGAGATGGGATGAGGAGGGAAAGAGGGGGGGAAGAGGACAGAAGATATCTGTAATACTATCAACAATAAAAAATACATTAAAAATTAAAATAAATACCATTGACTACATGAAACAAAAAAAATACTAAAGGAAGGGAAATATGAAATAGCACATTTTATTTATTTCTTTTTAAACAGATTTTTATTGTTTTTAGAGAGGAAGAAACATCAATAATGAGAGAGAATTATCGGTTGGCTGCCTCCTGCACGCCCCATACTAGGGATCAAGCCCGCAATCCGGGGACTGCACCCTTGACCAGAATTGAACCCGGGACCCTCAGGTGTTGACGCTTTATCCACTGAGCCAAACCAGCCAGGGCACGGAATAGCACATTTTAATCTACACTGTGAGGACAATAGTGTATCAAGTATGTAAGTTTGTAGACAAGAACAGGAAGGTAAAATGGGAAAATAATACTTTTTTGCCATGGTCCATTTTCTTTGTAAAACGGGAGGAAAGAGATCAGCAGCCTCCTAGAAGCATGGCCATGACCTGTCAGTGTGCGTTTAGTTGCCCTTGGCACCTTTTCTGAGCACAGACTGAGTTACTGAGGAATTTCCCAAATTTCCTTCCACCCAGTTTTGTTTCCTCTAAAAGTAGGCGAGCAATTGGGACCAGCAGGCGAAATGCAATGAACATGGATGAGTGCCAAGTGAAAGAAGCCAGGCACAAAGGCCACATGTATGAACCCATTGACATGAAATTCTTTTAAAAAAGGCAAAAACCCATAGACCTAGAAAACAGACCAGAGGTTTCCTAGTGGCTGCTGGGAACAGAGAGTGAGTCTGAATAAGCATGAGGGAAATGTTCGGGATGATGAAATTGTCCTGGCACTGAATTACGGTGATGGTTGCACAATTATGTAAATGTAGGAAAACTCATTGAACTATGAATCTCATGATATGTAAAGTACACAAGGCTGTTTGACGGGGCAACGGAGAGGCACTGGGAGCTGTACGCTCCATACCGTTTCTGAAATGCAAGGAAATGTCAGCCAACAATTTCCAGTTACTGTGGGACAGAAAAACTCACTGAGGCTGGAAGGGTTGTAGCACCTCCCTCCCAAGTTACCCCCAGCAGCCCCCACAAATGAACCTCCCCAAGCACACGCTCCGGCGGGGGGAGGGCGGGGGGAGGGCGGGGGGGGGGGCGGGGAACTGCACTTGCTTTGCTGGAACTGCAAGACAGGCCCCCTGAGCCCCTTCCAACAGCTTGCCCAGACCTCTGCTGAGTGGACCAGCTACAGCCATGCTGTTCAATAGAAATTCGGTGGGAGCCGCACGTCTGTGCTTCCCAGTTTTCTGTTAGACATATTAAAGCATAAAAGAGCCCTGGCTGGTGTGGCTCAGTTGGTTGGAGCCTCGCCCTGTACCCCCAAGGGTGGCAGAATGAATACCCGGTTGGGGCATATATGGGAGGCAACCAACCAACCAATCTCTCTCTCTCTCTCTCTCTCTCTCTCTCTCTCTCTCTCTCTCTCTCTCTCAAAGAAAGAAGAGAAACAGGTGACAAAAAAGTTTAGTAATATTTTTTTTAACCCAATATGTCCAAAGTATTATAATTTCAGCATGCAGTCAATCTAAAAAATTACTAGTGAGATGTTTTACATCCTTTGTTTATGCTAAATCCTCAAAACCTGAAGTCGTATGCTTACGGCGCACCCCAAGTCAGACTGGCTACATTTTCAGACTGGCTCAGAAACCACAGGTGGCTATTGTATTGGATAACGCAGGCCTAGCGGTTTCCTGCTCAGTGATGATAATCCAAAGAGAATGGTTTTCATGCAAACAGCTACTGCTGATTGAAACAAACATGGAAAGGTATATGTTGAATTGTGCTATAAAAGCAGTCACCTCTGTGATCCTCACTTTTTTTAACGTTGTTAATCCTCACCTGAGGATATTTTTTCCCTTGATTTTTAGAGTGGAAGGGAGGGTAGAGAGAGAAACATCGATGTAAGAGAGATATGTCAATTGTCTCCCCCCGCCCCGCCCCGCCCGCCACACACACGTACCCCTATTGAACCTGCAACCCAGGTATGTGCCCTTGACGGGAATCAAACCTGTGAGCGTTCAGTTGCAGGGGCTGACACTCTAACTACCGAGAACAGTGGTCAGGGCTGTGATACTCACTTTCTAAAAAAATTAAATTTTCACATGGTGCTGAGGAGGTTTTCAATGTACTCGGTGAGTTTCATTCTTTGGTCTTGGCAGTTAAACCCCTAAGGTCAGCACATCTAGCGGTGATTGGAATGAACATTGCAAAGGAGCCACTCTGAGACTAGGAATTACAAGGCTAGGATTTTAGCCAAGATGAAAGGGTATGTCCTTTATCAAGAAACTGCATCCTATCCTGGCAAAAGAACAGCTGTGATATCAATAGTAATAGGTCCATCTGATCATTACTATTATTGACCCGACGCTACCAACAGTCATCTAGAAATGACAGTGTCACAGATTAAAACCTACAGTTTGAGAGGCCTCAGGTGGGCTTTCTGGTTTGGTTTCATGGGGAGTAGGATAGAATTTCTCCAGGTTTGGATAGTACAATCATTTGAAGTATTGTCAAGATTATTTTTTTAAGTTTATCTTTATTGTTGGAAGTATTACAGATGTCCCCTTTGTTTGTTCTTTCATTGTTTTTCCATTGACGCTCTCCACCTTGCACCCACCCCTCCCAAACCCTCAACCACACTATTGTCTGTGTCCATGGGCTATGCATATAAGTTCCCTGATTAATCTCCCGCTACTCACCCCCACCCTACCCCCACCCTCATCTTCCCTCTGAAATGCATCAGTCTGTTCTGTGGTTCTATGTCTCTGGATTTATTTTGTTCATCAGTTTATGTTGTTCATTATATTCCACAAGTGAGTGAGATCATGTGATATTTATCTTTCTCTGACCGGCTTATTTCACTTAGCATAATGCTCTCCAGGTCCATCCATGCTGTTGCAAATGGTAAGAGTTCCTTCTTTTTCACTGCCATGTAGTATTCCATTGTGTAGATGTACCACAGCTTTTTTATCCACTCATCTGCTATGGGCACTTGGGCTGTTTCCAGATCTTAGCTATTGTAAATTGTGCTGCTATGAACATAAGGGTGCATATATTCTTTCTGATCAGTGTTTTGGGTTTCTTAGGATATAGTCTTATTTACCAATTCATTGGCAGGTTCTAATCTGCCCTCTCCATTGCAGGAGAATCTGATTTATTCTACAGTATTCACTGTGCAACTTTGGCAACGGTAGCTGGTCACCCGGGTTCCTTGTGGAATTACAATGGTTCTGCCGCTGCAGCACCTGGAGAAGTATTGCTTTCCCCAGAAATACTACACCCGCGTTTTGCCTGTACGCCCACACATCCCAATAAGAACACGCAGCCTCGGAAAATCGGCAGGAAGGGAGGAAGGTGATTGTTGATGTTGGAAACCCCCCTTGGCTGAGGGTGGCCTTTTGTTCTGCTCTTCCTTTCTGTGGGTTAAAACTGTGCCTTGGGATGCAGGTGTCCTTACTGGGCCCCACTGCTGTGTACCTGTCTCCTTCTCTCCCTTTTCTTTTCCTCCCATCCAAGGAGACCCACAGCCAGGCCAGGTATCGTCAGACCTGCTGGGATGTGGGGCACTGTTCCACGGCAGGGGCAGGCCCCTCACACCAAGCCTGGAGAGCTGGGAGCTTTCGCCTTGGCCGGCACCCGGCTCCTGCAGCAAATGCATTCCCCCTGTTCGCGTCTGCCTTGCCCACCTGGTTCTCGGGCTCTGTAAGCTCAGTCGGCGTCCCAGGCCGCAGTGATTTGCTTTGAACCTGTGCCTTTGTCTCAACACACCCTTTTCCCATTCACACATGCCGCCTCCAGCTCACAGCACTGGGCCTGGGAATAAGAAATGCGTCCACACCCAGGGTCGCCCGGCCATTCGGACCCCAGCCGTCTCCACGGTCAGCTTCAGGGCTCAGGTGTGCGATGATAACCAGGACAGAGTTCCCACTGCTCAGCTTTGGGGACAGCTCTCCTTCCCAACAGGGGCAGGTTTCCTATTTGTTCTTGTTCAGCAAAGGAGCAGCTTTATTTCTGAATGTCCAACAACAAAGCAAAACAAAACAAAACACATGAAACCTCCCATCATGCTCGCTGATGCATGTCTTAGTTTAGGTTTTCCCCAGAACAAAACCTCAGGCAGAGACTTGGGTCTTGGGCACAGATTGCCTTTTTTTAAAATCATTTAAAAAAATATATATATATATTTTTATTGATTTCAGAGAAGAAGGGAGAGGGGAAGAGAGAGAGAGAAACATTGATGATGAGAGATAATCATTGATCAGCTGCCTCCTGCACTCCCCACACTGGAGATCAAGCCCGCAACCTGGGCATGTGCCCTGACCAGGAATTGAACCTTGACTTCCTGGTTCAAAGGTCGACACTCAACCATTGAGCCACACAGGCCAGGCACAGACGCCTTTTGGGAGGAGAACCTGGAATGCAGAAGTGGAGGAGTGGGGAGAGGAAGGGGGAGAAGCCAGTAAAAGGTGTGTTAATTCACTGGTTATTGTTGGGGGCAATTGGGCTCACTCTTTGTTTGTTTGTTTTTACATTTCTTTATTGATTAAGGTATTACATATGTGTCCTCATCCCCTCATTACCCCCCCAGCCCTCCTCACTCATGCCCTCACCCCCCTGGTGTCTATGTCCATTGGTCAGGCTTATATGCTTGCATACAAGTCCTTTGGTTGATCTTTCCCCCTTACCCCCACCCTCCCCTACCTTCCCTCTGAGGTTTGACGGTCTGATCGATGCTTCTCTGTCTCTGAATCTGTTTTTGTTCATCAGCTTATGTTGTTCATTATATTCCACAAATGAGTGAGATCATGTGATATTTACCTTTCTCTGACTGGCTTATTTCACTTAGCATAATGCTCTCCAGTTCCTTCCATGCTGTTGCAAATGGTAAGAATTCCTTCTTTTTTGCAGCAGCATAGTATTCCATCATGTAGATGTACCACAGTTTTCTAATCCACTCATCTGTTGATGGGCACTTAGGCTGTTTCTAAATCTTAGCTATGGTGAATTGTGCTGCTATGAACATAGGGGTGCATATATCCTTTCTGATTGGTGTTTCTAGTTTCTTGGGATATATGCCTAGAAGTGGGATCACTGGGTCAAATGGCAGTTGCATTTTTAAATTTTTGAGGAAATGCCATACTGTTTTCCATAATGGCTGCACCAGTCTGCATTCCCACCAGCAGTGAAGGAGGGTTCCTTTTTCTCTGCATCCTTGCCAGCACTTGTCATTTGTTGATTTGTTGATGATAGCCATTCTGACAGGTGTGAGGTGGTACTGTATTGTTGTTTTGATTTGCATCTCTCGGATAATTAGTGACTTCGAGCATGTTTTCATATGTCTCTTGGCCTTCCTTCTGTCTTCTTTCCAAAAGTATCTATTTAGGTCCACTGCCTATTGGGCTCACTCTTGCTGGAGCCCCTCTGAGGACTGTCAAATGCCCCCCTGAACTGTACCTGTGAAGACCCAGAGGCTGGGAGTTGTCCTGGGGGTGTTAGCTCCCCAGCCCTCTCCGTGCTCCGGGCTGCCTGTGTGGGGGTTGAGTGAACTACCAAAGCTTCAACAAAACCCTGATGTGGAAAACTTGAGGGACTCCACAGGCTTAAGGTGGGTGCTGCCAGTGTGCATGGGGACGGTTCACCCGGCCTCAGCTAAAATCCCAGACAAGCCGGCCGGGTAGCTCAGGTGGATGGAGCATCATCCTGATACACCAAGGCTAAGGGTTCGATCTCTGGTCAGGGCACAAGCAAGAAGCAATTAGCGAATGCGTGGGTGAGTGGAATAACAAATTGATGTCTCTCTCTTTATCTCTTTCTCTCCCCCTTCCTCTCTCCCTCTCTCTCTAAAAATCAATCAATCAATAAAAAATATTAAAACCCAGACAAGCTGAGGAGACCTGGTGTAGGACACAGAAAGCATTGGTGACTATTCATGTGTGGTAATTAAAAGCTATCCTCCTTACTCTCCTCAAAAGACACAAGCAATGTCTGTTTAAACGGAAATATCCCCAAGGCCTGACATAACTTCTGCAGCTGTCCCTTCGCATCAGGAAGATGGAATACTCAGCCGCTTACACCCCGGCGGTCAGGGCCAACGCCAGGAGCCCCTTCACCGGAGCCTGACCTCCTAGCTCCTGTGTGTTCCTGTCGGAGGTGTGCTCCACTAGCTGGGGGCAGGCCACAGAGATGGCCATCCCAGCCCTGTCTCACTCTGCGTCAGCCTTTCAGGAGGCGGGCCCAGAGGCGTGGGGCTTGGGGAGCATTCAAACTGGTCCAAACCAGGACTGCAGTTGCTGCTGTTCCCACGGTGATGATGTCAAAACTAGAGAAGGCAAGGGTAGAAGTTTCTCCTCATTGGCACAACCAGAGAAGTCTAGATGACTGCTGAGAACTTGGGGACAGGGAGGTGAAAGGTTGGGGGCTTAGCAAAGAGCCCTGGGTGCCACTTATGGGAGATACTTCATGTCAACAGATGACCTTCTAAAGCCTCTGGCTCATGAAGTTATTTGCTTACAATTACTGCCAACTACAGGATTTCCAAAGCAGCAAGATCACTTTTTTTAAAAAAAATTTTTTTCTTTATTGATTTGAGAGAGAGAAAGGAAGGGAGAAAGAGAGAGAGAGAGAGAAACATTGATTTGTCGATCTGTTGTTCCACTCATTTATGCATTCATTGGTTGATTCTCATATGTGCCCTGACCAGGGATTGAGCCCCCAACCTTGGCATATTGGGATGATGCTCTAACTAACTGAGCTATCCGGCCAGGGCCACTAAGCTACCATTTATTGCACTCAGAATTCATACACAGACCTTTACTTACATTAGCTCATTTAATACATAACAGCAAATTAGATCTAGTGTCACCAGTTGACAAATGAACAACTGTCCCTCCCAGGGACTAAGGACTCGCTCAGAGCCACACAGCTTCTGAGCCAGCTCCTGGGCAGACAGAAATCTGGCTCCTGTGATGATTTTCTACACACCATTTTATAGATCTAGGAAGACAGGCAACCTAACAGGTCAGCCCAAACCTTTCAAATCAGGATTGCAAATGGTTCAAAGCTCAGACTTTGGAGTCTGATCATCTCTTTGAAGATCACCAGGGAATAGAAGTAGATTAAAAAAAAAAGAAAGAAAAAAGATCTCCAGGTCTTCCTTACAGTCTGCGATTAAATTTACAAAACAGTCCTAACTTGTTTGGCTCAGTGGATAGAGCGTTGACCTGTGGACTGAAGGGTCCCGGGTTCAATTCTAGTAAGTGCATGTACCTTGGCTGCAGGTTCTGTCCCCTGTAAGGGGTGTACAGGAGGCAGCTGATCGATCATCGATGTTTCTATCTTTCTATCCTCTCCCTTCTCTCTCTAAAAAATCAGTTAAGCCCTACCTGGTTTGCCACAGTGGATAGAGTGTCAGCTTGTGGACTGAAGGGTCCTGGGTTCGATTCCAGTCAAGGGCACATGCCTGGGTTGTGGGCTGTATCCCCAATGGAGGGCACGCAGGAGGCAGCCAATCAATGATTCTCTCTCATCATTGATGTTTCCATCTCTCCCTCTCCCTTCCTCTCTGAAATCAATAAAAATATATATATATATTAAAAAATCAATTAAAATATTTTTTAAAATGTATAAAGCAACAATAAGCAATGTATGCATGAGTGTGAATGTTTTGTCCTAGATGTTTGTCAGGAGAAACTAAATGTTTTCTAGAAAAAAATAACAAGTATGTGAAACAGAAATGTTACTTTGTGGCCTTTCTACAAGATGCATTTGTGTCCTGATTACAGAAATCTGCTTAGTCTTTGGGTCGCGCTTTTATATTTGGCAGCAAATTTCAGAGGTTTGCATGAACAAGCTTCCTTGGGAAAGCGTGGAAGGAAGAGCTCTGTGCACACCCAGCAGAAACGAAACTGCTGGCTTGGTGGGTTTGCAGGTCTTCCTACGACATGGAGGGAACCCGGTTGGACATCTACACTGGCCTCTGGGGCTGCGATCGTCCTTTTTCATTGTGTGTGTGTGTGTGTGTGTGTGTGTGTGTGTGTGTGTGTGAAGTTATTGGTATGGATTTCTGTTGTGCCCCATCCAACCTGCCAATGAAGCATTATGAAGAAATTTCTCATCAGCCTTACAGATAAGTAATGAGCTGGCACATAGTAGGTGCTTCATGGAGTCAAAGCTTCTCAGGATCGAAAGAGACTTGAAAGGCCTTGAGCCTGCTGTGGACTTCTGTGGTTCTCACCCGTTCACTTTGCAGCAACACTACTCTGGCCTCTAGATTTTCTGTCTCCATTTGCCCACATCCAATGTTTTCCTCAAACCCCTCCGGCCTATGGTGAGTCCCCTCCTCACTGAAATTGCTCTGGTCAAGTGTTCAGAGAGATTTTGTAATCGCTGAATTGGATGGTCGCTTACCTGTGTGGCATTAAGCACATGGACCACTCCTTCCAGCTTGAAATGTTCTTTTCAGGTCCTGAAACCAGCTTCCCAGCTCCCATCTGTCTTACCAGCCACTCTTTGAAGCTCTTCCACTGACTTCCCGGCCTCTATTACTCCTGGCTTCAGCCTAGCCGAGGGCTCTCTCCTCACCATCTCCCTGGAGATACTGCTTCCTGGCCTCTGGCTTCAGTGCTGTCTATTTTCTGAAGTTGACAAAAAAGAGGGGGCGACGGGGGGGGGGGGGGGGGGCTCCATAGTAAATCTCACTGAAGGTGACCCCACAGGGTGGTCTGATCATACTTTTCTAACTGGGCAGGTCCTGGTGGGTAGTCATCCTCAGGCCTATAACTTCCCCAGTGAAAGGTTATCTCTGCTTTAAGCAAGTCCTGCCCATTTTTTGTGTGTATCTAGGTTAACACATTTTTGAAATGCCTCTTTTCAGACCACTGGGAAGCACCCTCAAGGGAGCACTTAATCTTAATATCCTGTTATCTAGCCTGGCAGGCGTGGCTCAGTGGTTGAGCATCGACCTATGAACCTGGAGGTCACAGTTCCATTCCTGGTCTGGGCACAGGCCCTGGTTGCAGGCTCAGGGCACGTGCAGGAGGCAACCAATCCGTGTTTCTCTCTCTATGCCTCTCCTCCCCACTTCCACTCTCTCTAAAAACCAATGGGAAAATATCCTGGGGTGAGGATTAAAAACAAACACACAAAAAAGAATAAAATTGAAATCCCTCAACAAGATTTATCAGGTACGTCATGACTTAGCCCAGGGGTCAGCACACTTTTCTGTAAAGGACCAGACAGTAAGTATCCTATACTTTGTGAACCCAGGCCCCGTGCTGTGAGAAAGCAAAAGCCACTCGGAGAGGGAGGAGAGGAGCAATTCTGGTCCTAGTCTCAGAAGAGCCCGGCCTGAGGTGCTGACTGCGTCTTGTAGCGGCCAGCTGGAGTCGCACGGAGCAGAGGACTGCCTGCTGCAGACATTGCAGAGAATTGTGAGAGAGAAAATGGTCGTTACCTTAGGCCTCCGGGTCTTAGATAATTGAAACACTGGGCTTCAACCCCCCCTACCTAGCTCCTTCCTCTCAGTCCCCGCTGCTGTCTCTGCCAGGAACACACGCCCCCCAGGTCTTCACTTGGCTGGCTCTTTCCAGCATTCAGGTTGGCCTGGAGCCCCTCAGTTGTTTGTTTGGTTGGTTGTTTTTCTGCTTGTTTGGGGGCGAGGGAGGTTAAGAGGAAAAGTCACCCTTTATTTACCTCAACCCATGTGCCCACTATGGGCAACTAACATAACCATGACACAAAATTCAAATCACTAATAAACTGACCACACACACCTTCCTTTTAAAACCATGTTTCACCCGGCCAGCGTGGCCCACTGGTTGAGCGTTGACCTATGGGCCAGGAGATCACGATTCGATTCCCAGTCAGGGCACATGCCCAGGTTTCAGGCTCCATCCCCAGTGAGGGGTGTGCAGGAGGCAGCCGATCAATGAGTCTCTCTCATCATTGATGTTTCTATCTCTCTCTCCCTCTCTGACATCAATAAAAATATATTTAAAAAACAAACCAACCAAGTTTCTACCTGTCTTTTGGGCCAAAGTCTTGTTCATTATTCTCTCTACAGTTGTCAGGCTGCAACAACATAATGCTAGTACGACGCAAGTAACAAAAATTGATGGCAAAGTGAAATTGTTGGTCTTGCAAAACAGGCAAGATTTCAAGATTAGGAAAGCAGTTTTGGGGAAAGGTGCTCATTATTGGCAAAGCCATTGACAAATGAGGAAATGGCAGTGTTAGACCTGAGAAAACCTGTGAGGATGAAGACCAGAAAGATACTGCATAGAAGAATGATGTTAACCTCAGAGGGGGAAAAATAAATGCCTTAAATCTTTTTGCCAAAGTTATACTGTTTATGATTTTTGCTGTAAAAGTCAAATCATAACTGAATAATTTCCTATTATATGATCCTATAATTTTATCAGAAAGAATATGCCCGCAGACCCTCCAATATGATAGTGGATTGATCATATTTGTGGTGGTTGTTGCTACTCTTAGAGTGCGCTGGTGGCACTACTCTTACCTGGCTTCTTGTCTAAGGCCCAACCTCTGAATGTTGGTTGCCCGGAGCTTGGTCCTGGTTCTCTTCCCTTCAGCATTTGCCCTTTTCTAAGTGAATCCCATCCAGTCCCTTGGCTTGAAACACCATCTACATGCAGTTGACGCTCAAATGTATATCGGTAGACTTGGCCTGTGGGTGTACGTTTTAAAATCCTCACCTGAGGATATGCTTATTGAATTTAGAGAAGAAGGAAAAGAGAGAGAAGTATCTATATGAGAGAGAAACATCCATCGGTTGCCTCCCATCTGTGCCCTGACTGGGGACTGAACCGGAAACCTAGGTTATGTGCCCTGACCGGGAATGGAACCTGCCTTTCAGTGCATGGGATGGTGCTCCAACTGACCGAGCCACCTGGCTAGGCAGGTGTATATTTTTGTACTTGACATGTCCACTTGAGTGTTTCATAGGCTTAAGTGTCCAAAGTCACACCTCTTGATTCCACACCTGTTTCTCAAGTCTTCCCGACGTCACTCAGTAAATGGTGGTATCATTCTCAAGTCAAAATCTATAGTCACGTTGGATGCCTCTGACTCCACCCACTCCACCTCTAATGGAATAGCAGGTTTTGTTGGGTCTATCTTCAAAATACATCCCGATCGACTCCACTCCATCTCCTCCCCACCACTTAGCCCAGGTGGCCGCATGGCTGGCTGGGGCCCTGGGACAGCCTCCTCCCTGGGGTTCCTGCTCCCACTCTGCCTTCATGGCCGTCCCATTTCTACAGAGCAGCCTTGCTCATCTTGTAAACATTTGTGTCAGATGGTGTCATCCCTCAGCTTCAATCCTTCCATTGGCTTCTCATCCCATTCATAAAAATCCAAACTCTTTCCCGGGACACCACAGAATCTGGTCTGTGCCGAAGTCTCGTATCTCATTTCAACACTCTGTCCCCCTTGCTCACTCGCTGGTCATGTCTTTGGGGTCTCTGCTATCCAGATCACACTTTCCTGTAAAGTGTGGCTGCCTGATTCCTTCTCGTCACCAAATCTCAGCTCCAGTGTCACTTTCCTAGAGGCCTTCTCCACCTCCCATCTAAGGCAGGACCCTCCCTGCCTCAGCCTTCTTTGTTTGGTTACCTTACTTTTTTTTTCTTCAAAGCAACTATTGGTATCACTAGCTACAACTACTTTGCTTGTTTATGTATTTACTTTTTTTTTCCTGTCCTTCCTTAGACGATAACCCCCAACGAGGGCAGGGATTTTGTCTCATTTGTTCACTGCTGTATCTTCCTCGCCAGCGGCTCTCCCATAATAGATGCTCAGTAAGTATTTGCCAACTAAACAGTTTTTAAAATACAACAAAAGTCGCTTATTTCCCCAATTTTAAGTTTTGTTTTTCAGGGTAAAGTCTCAGGAAAAGCCTTTAATCACTATTTCATGTGAAATTTTGGTTTCCTTTATAAGTGGATTGATTTATGTGGCCTTTTTCTCTGCGAGTGATCTTTGAACAATGAAGATCTCCTGTGTTGTGTATTTCCTTCCCTGGCTAGACTAATAAATCTGTGGAATAAATAAGCGAGGGCAAGGCTGACATGATTTGTTCTTGGTTAACCCAGCCTTGGTTACACAATGATGAATCATTTTTCTTCCAGGGACAGAAATGCCCTTTCCCCTTTAAAGTCCATTCTAGAAGCACGTCTGCAGTCTGCTATGCTCACTGGTTTGTGGTGTATGGAACCCTCCTTTCGTGTCGCTAGGGTTCCAGCACCATTTATCCTGCAGGTCCTCTAAGACCACAGATGAATATCGGAAGTCTCTCTCCTGGGTTCTCTAAGTACTCTGGCCTGTCATTCATCTGAGTCAAGAGAGTTGAGTTTAATTCAATTTAAGAGACAAATAAAGGCTCTCATTAGAGGGGAGAGGCCACAGTGCGCGACAATTGGGCAACACACTGATGTCACTGGATCATAGAATTAAACAGACGCCTCGTTAATGTGGAGGCTCTGATCCCTTTCAAAGAACTGGCTTCTGTGGGTCCTTCAGTTCTGAGAACTGGTCACCTGGGGTCAAGAAGTATTGTTGAAGGGTTCGAGGTCTGCTCTACAATTCTCTTCCATCTTGTCACACGCCACGATTCTTTGGAGCTGGTGGGAAGAGAGGGAAAGTGAGAAGAGGGCAGAGGGAACCAGCTTCTCACGGGGTGCTGAGGCAAGGAGGGAATTCGCTGGGTAAGTGGTTTTGACAACAGGGCTCTGAGGCTCGCTTGAGGGAGCATGCACTTCCTCCAGGGGTCAGCTGCTCCCCGCAGCTCCTCTGGACTCTTGCCAAGCGGAGAAGCCTGAATTTTCCTGTTGTAAAGCCTGAGCTTTAACTGCTGGCTCAAATGTCTAACCAGGCAACACAGGCCCCCGGGTCTGATCCAGCCAGTAGTTGGTAGGGTGCTGCCTCTGGCCGAAGGCACCATGTAAAGCTGATAGGTGGGCCCCGAGAAGATGCTGATGGTCAATTTCAGTCACTGCTACCAGGATGTGGTGTGAACACAGCTTCATTTCCTTCTTCGTCCACAAGATCAGTTTCTATTCTCACAGGGGTTAACAAACAGATGCAGGTTTGTTTTTTCTCTCTTACATTGGTGTTGCAGGAAATCCTCATTTAAATGCCATTGATGTTTGACAGAAAGAGCCTTAATTTATGTGGTTGTGGTCTTGGGGCACAATTTTGGTGGAAGTACGTCTCCCCAAGCAGGAAGACACAATGAAATTGTCATCTCCATGTTTTGGGCCCTCAAATTGGCACCTGGGATAGCGCATGTAGTAGGTGCTCAAAAACGTATTAATGTTGCTGGCCACTTTCAGCTTGCAAATTTCACCTTAAGAGACAGTAAGAAACAAAACCAAACCCAAAACTCTCATGTAAAACTAGAGGCCCGATGCACAAAATTTGTGCAAGAGTAGGCCTTCCTTCCCCCGGCTGCTGGCACCGCCTTCCATCTGGCATCCGGGACCTTGGCTTCCCTTGCAGCCCCGGCTTCGTCTGGGAGGTCGTCCAGAAGGACATCTGGAAGGATGGCCGGTCTAATTAGCATATTACGCTTTTATTATTATAGATACCCGAGTCCCTTAGGTTTAAGACATGGGGCAGAGAAGGACAAAAACAGGGAACCACCATGAATTAGACTTTTGTTATGGCCTAGTCATCCTATAGATATCACTTTATTTAGCCTTCATAATGTCTCTGACAGGGAGATGCTGGTGTTATTGTCCTTATTTTGCAGGTGAGGTTCAGAGAGAATAAATAGTTTGTTCTAAGCCAGCTCATAAATAGTACTGCTGGGATTTGACCCCAGTTCAGGGGTAATCCTTGTCACTGTGACGCTCCGGGGGCCCCACCACAAGAAGAGATTGCCACTGGGTCTTGGTTCCCTAGAGGCCACCAAACGTCAAAATAAAAATTAAGTGGTCCTCAGAGACCAGATGACTCACACACTGGCTGAGGCCTGTACTGTGGTCTCCCAAAGAGTTTTGTCTGACCCTTGGATAACCTTGGTCACTATTTCCAGATACAACAGGCAGTTGAACTTTCAGGGTTTTCATTTAAAATCAGTGTGTTCTAAAGCCGAATTGATTATCTTTCCAACCAAAATGTCTATAGCGTAGACCCCAATTACTGGTATGTCCAGTCACTCAAACTAGAAGCCCCAGATCGGCTTCGCTCCTCCCCTGCCTCCCTCCAAACCAATCACCAGCATCCACAGAATCTCAGATTCATTCCCATCTCTCTATCCCTTGATTCAGGGATTCATCCTCGCTTCTGGGAACTATTTCAACAAGCCCTCCCTCCTTACCCCCTCAGGCCCGCACTTCCCACTTGATCCAGTTTAGATTGCGTGGTCCATTGTTAAAATCGTGGCACCGGCAGTCACCCTCAATGCCCTCACCCCGCTCCCTTACCCTTGCGAGACCTTGGCATTTTCCCAACTCTAGTTAAATCTCGCATTTAACCAGCAGCTGAGCTTGGGTAGGAAAAACCACTCGTACTTACTGACTGGTCTCACTGAGGAGCTCAGACCACAAGTAGGTCCCCAGTGCAGCCCGGATAGCTACTGGGCACCATCTCTCTCCTCTGGCCGCCAGTGTTGCTCCAGTGCCCTCCGTGCCTCGTTACTTTCAGCTGATGACCTTGCTCATGGTTTCCCCGAGAAAGGAGAAGCATCCAGAAGAGGCATTCCTCATACTCCCCCCACTAGACCACCAGCCTGACTGATCTCCTGTGTCTCCCCTGCCCCAGCTCCTCAGTGTCCCCCTGGTCAAGTTCCCACCCTCTCGCCAGAGTGATTGCATGATCACTCATCAGATAAGACCCAAACTCCTTACCATGGCCTGGAGGTCCTCCCTGGCCTACCCACCTGCAGGCCTCTGATTTCATCTCCCTTGCTCTCTCCCTAGCTGACTTTGCCCTACCCACACTGGGCTTGCTTTCTCGCCAACACTTGGCGCACATTCCCACCTCAGGACTTTTGCACATGCTGCTTCCATGGCCGGAGTGCTCTTCCCCCAAAGGTATGTGTGGTTTGCTCTCTCATTTCTTTCCAGTCTTAGCTGAAAGTGCCTTCCAGACAGGCCTTCGCTGTAGCCACAATAGCGCCTCCACACCTCCTCACTCTGTTCATTTCCTGCTTCATTTTTGCCCTTAGCACTGACCGCCCTGACATATTATACATTTATTCCTTTATTGTCTCCTCCTACTAGAATGTAAGCTCCCTGACAGCAGGGAGTCTGTGTCTTTTGTTCATAATGGCACCCCTGACATCTGGTACAATGCCTAAAACATGCTAAGTGCTGAGTCAATATTTTTTAGATGAGTGATGAACAGATGAATGAATGAATGGTGCCTCGCTTTCTCTGGTCTATAGTCCAGAGTGTTTAGCCCTGGAGGACCTGCCCCAAACATTAGGCTTCATCCCTGCTCCTTCCACTTTCCTCAGTCCCTTCCCGTTCCCCTAGTCCAAATGATCTCCCTCCTCCTTCCCGACCTGTCTATCCCCTCCATGATTTCCTCATGTTGTTTCCTATCTGGGAAGCCCTTTCTTCCTTTCTTTGGCAAAATCTTCCTTCCTTGTTTGAGAAAATTTTATTATTCAAGGCTCAGTATCAACGTCTCTGGCAAACCATCCGGCCCTTGCAGGCGGAAAGTGGGATGACTTCTGTGCTCTTACAGAGGGTCCCTCACCCACGTCTGGCCGGCACTACCCCTCTTCCTGCCCTAAACGCAACCCCAGCGCTCTGAGGTCAGCAGATCCGCTCACTTCCTCTCAGGCTTCCGCTCCCGGGTCTTCACCTCTTTGGTTTCTCTTCTCACAAAAAAGACTGCGGAGCACGTGAGGCCTCTGTTCACCTGAGGACTCGGGCAGGGCAGGATTTTCTGTGTTTATTAAACAAATCCAGGTTCCCCCCGACACACACATATAGAAATAGAAGCCTCCCCAACACTCACCACGGGGATGGGTGGACCACACAAGGACAGGTGTCTCTTTGCTGGCGACCTGCTTGCTGTGTAAGTCAGGGAGGAGGAGGCTTGGACTGTAGGTGTGTGACATCCGTGCAAAGGAGAGGCTGATTTTAATCCCACGAGAGAAACCAGAACATGTCAAGCAAGGGCCGTGACAGAGGAATATGTAAACCTAGGCCCCTCCTGCAGATGGCCTTTGCCTCCTGCTTCCAGCTTGCAGCCCACTGTTTACACGGCGAGGGGGAAGCCGGGAGGCTGTGACTTCCACCTGAGAAGATTCACTTTCAGCTTGAGGAAGTGGTGGGCAGAGAACAAGCACCCAGTCTATTTCCCGCCAGTGTCAGGGCGTAAACAAACTGCAAGGAGGTGGTAAAAATAAACTGAACAGGGCGTGTGGTTCCAAGCAAAGCAGGCCTCAAGGTTTTTGTGAAGGTGTCAGCCACACCTTGCCCACACCGGGCACCCCGTGGTCAGGCCCCTGCCAAGACATTGCAGCTTTGAAGCAGGTGTGTCCTGAGCCCCTGGGAGCCACTCAGAGCCTGGCACAGGGGAGGGGGAGCCTGGAAACCACATCACAGACAGAGCCTCATAAAGCCACCCTCTTCTCCAAAGAAGCAACATTATAACTGGATGGCGCCTTCTTCATAGGAATTGACAAAACAGAGATGCGAGGAAATAGCCAAAGTGATGCCACACGAGCAGCACCTTATTTAGCCATCTCCTCCTCCGTTTAAAATTGTTCGTCCCTGGCCAGGTTGCTCGGTTGGTTAGAGTGTCGTCCAGATATGCCAAGGTTGTGGTTCCACCTCTGGTCAGGGCACAGGCAGGAATCAACCAATGAATGAATAAATGAGTGGAACGACAAATCGAGGTTTTCTCTCTCCCTTCCTTTCTCTCTCTAGCATCAATACAAACTGTTAAATTATACTTGAAGTCTTTTAAAATGGGCAAAAATGTATGGTGCCTATAATATCCTACCAGTGGCCAGCAGGGCTCTCGGGTCGGGGGATGCATCTTTTGAAGGAAGGAGGAAGTGGAACTTTAAACGCAAATAAAAAAGGATAAGAGACCTAGAGAACCATTTCCTCTCAATCGGTGGCTCTCACACTTTCTGGTGCCAGAACCCTTTTATATTTGTTTAAACGATTGGAGCTCTCCAGGAGCTGTTGTTTAGTTTACGTGGTTACATCTACCAGTGGATACTATATAGACATTAAAACAGAATTTTAAAAAATAATTTTTATTAATGTATCTAAAATAACAACAATACATTTATGTATTGTTTGATGTTAACATAATGTTATATGTTTATAAAGAATAGTTTTCAAAATGAAAAATGAAATGGTTCCCCAAATAGAAGACAGCTGGATTCTTGTATATATTCTGCATTCAGTTTGTTGTGAATCCAGGTTGTCTGCTTCTGGAAAACTCGAATGTGCATTCATGAGAGAATGACAGTGAAAAGAGCAAATACCCAAGTATTAGTGTGAAAGTCGTTTTGATCTCATGGGCCTCCTGCAAGGTCTCAGGGACATTCAGGGGCCTCCAGCCCATACCTTTGGAGCCACTACTCCAGCTCAGTACACCAGCTAAAATAAATATCAAGCCTTTGCTGGGCTTACAAGCCACTTACATGGCTTCCCTTCTTAGTATGTGCAGTAGGCAGAATTATGAGTGACCCATTTCCTGCTCTCTGGTGTGCATATTCTTGTATAATTTGGGGAACTTGTGGATACGATGGGATAGTCACTCCCATGATTAGGTTATGTATATTGCATAGTTGGCTTTAAGAATGGGAGACTCTTCTGGGGGTATCTGAGCTAATCAAGTGAACCCTTAAAAGGGCTCCTCCTCCTGCCCTAACTGGTTTGACTCAGTGGCTAGTGCCGGCCTGTGGACTGAAGGGTCCCAGGTTTGAATCCGGTAAAGGGCATGTACCTTGGTTGCGGGCACATCCGCACTGGGGGGTGTGCAGGAGGCAGCTGTTTGATGTTTCTCTCTCATCGATGTTTCTAACTCTCTATCCCTCTCCCTTCCTCTCTGTAAAAAATCATTAATATATATATTTTAAAAAGGGCTCCTCCTGAAGAATAGATTGAAGAGTGCATTTTCATTCAATTGAACACAAGTGAGATTCTCTATTGCTGGCTTTAAAGGTGAAGGAAGCCATATGGCAAGGAATGCAGGCAGCCTTCACAGCTGAGATTGACCCCTGGCAAGCAAACGGGGACCTCAGTCCTACAACCACAAGGAACTGAATTCAGCCAATAACCCAAATGAGCTGAAAAGGATTTTTTCCTCTGAGCCTCCAGAAAGGATTGCAGCCTGGACAACACCCTGATTCAACCTGGGATACCCTGAGCAGAGAACCTAGTCACCCCGCGCATGAACTTCAGACCTACAGAACTGTGAGATAATGAATGAGTATTGTTTTAATCTGCTAAGTTTGTGGTACTGTTATACAACAGTGGAAAACTAATACAATATGTATCGTTTTAAATTTATTTTTAAATCACACAAATCATCATAAATACATCTTCCTTGTAAAAAATGAAAACATTATTGAGAGATTAACAGTTCCTTTTGACTGCCCCCCATCCTAGCCAATCTTGAGCCCCTCCATATCCTTTTTTTCTAGGGGTATGGTATGAAACCGCCTTTGTTGGATATGAATCCTTCCTTCCAGACCTTTTTCTATCCATTCATGTGCATATGTATGTACCAACAGAAAATATATAATACTGCTGTGGTTTATTTATTTTTCATATTTTAACTTCAGAACATTATTGGGATGAATGGTTTTCCACCTCTCTTAGGTTATTCACAGCTAGGATGTCCCTGCCCAGTGATAGGCTCAATTCCAAGCCACCAGAGTGACATTGGCGGCTCTCGTTCCAAAGGAACCCGTCATGGTCGTCTGGTCCCTACCTTCATCCAGCACTGGAACATCAAGG
The DNA here is from genome assembly GCF_014108235.1 of Myotis myotis. NCBI lineage: Eukaryota > Metazoa > Chordata > Mammalia > Chiroptera > Vespertilionidae > Myotis > Myotis myotis. The sequence continues at coordinate 34,385,340 of NW_023416317.1, read as the reverse complement.
AACTTCAGAACGTCCTTCACTAACTCTCCTCTGATTTAAAGAACAATGAATAGGTGTGGCTTTTCAGAAACAAACCTATGGCATGCACCTGCCTTACCTCTGGGAGCTAGGACGAATCTTTGCCAGCGGACCACAGTGCCAGCCTCTGGAGGGTGGTACCCTTGCCCAGGGAATAACCCCCCACCTTAGCTTCTGATAGAACGTCAGGAGCAGGTTTTCCAAGGTGGCGTTAGTGCTAGGCCCTCAGAAAGAAGTCCTTTCTCACGCAAGCTCGGCCTCCAAACTCACAGAGCCGATGGGCCACAAGCCTCTGTGTGAAACGTGGGCACGTTCTGCATTTCTGTAGCGGAGGAGACATTAGCAGGGGCCAGTTGGCAATGCCCTTCCTGCTTTGCTAAGCTCATCTCATCCTGTGCCCCCCTGACATCACAGAGGTCCTGACATTTTATAACAGCACAGACATGCCCTTTCGATCTTTGGCCTTTTGTGATGTTGAGTTGGCCAGGGAAGCTGTGACTACCTGCTTGCTCTGGGTGGGCAGGAAACCTTGCCAGTTCATAAATCCTTGGCTGGAGTGCGCCCATTGACAGGGGTTGGTTACACTTACCACCTACCTGCAAAGGCTGTACCCACCCACCCGCATCCCTGGTCCATGATTTTCCATGCTTCCTGGCTACTCAGGTAGGACCATCCCACACCCGTGAAAGCACAAGTGTCTGGGTGTGGCGCTGCCTGCGGGGGCCACAGCTTGGGGACAGGAATGCACGCATGGGGGGGGGGGCTGCCCCCTGGTACTTCTGTGTGGATGGGAGCATATGTTTCTGTTCCCCTTTCTGGTGAAATCTCCAAGCAGATACAATCACCAAGGTTCACCCAAGAGGAGAAACGTGCTTTGGGCGCCTCCAGACAGGGGTTTGAGTGAGTCTTGAAACTAGTCCAGGGCCACTGGGTACAGGCTTCTAAAGGTGACTTCAGGGAGTGGAAATACCCCAAACTTTCCTCCCACAGTCCATTTCCTTAGACGGCGAGGGAGAAAGCTGGCCCGAAATTAGGCGTCCAACGTGGGGTGGTCTGTGATGCATTCGGGCTGCTAAGTCAAGCGGGGCGAGGGCCCCCTGTCTCCCACGCTGGAGGCGTCCAGGGAGCTGGGGTTTTTGTGACGGCGACCTGGGTCCCGGGCTGGAGGGGGAACAGGCAGAGCCGCGCGGAGGGCGGCCGGGCGGGACGGGGGCGGAGCGGGCGCCGCTGCGCTGACCGCCGCTGCCGACAGGGGGCGGCCGCGCCCACTTCCTCCGCTCCGCCTCGGCCGAGGGACCCGCAGCGGCGAGCGGCGCCTCCGGGGTCTGCGGCGGCGGCTCGCGAGCGGGCGGGCGGGCGGGCGGGCGGCAGCGGAGGAGCGGCGGCGGGCGAGCCCGGTGGCGGTGGCAGCCGACGCTCCGAAGCCCCGCGGCCAGGTTGGCGTGCCGGCTGCCCGCATGGACCCGGCGCTGAAGCGGAGCCTCTCGGAGGAGCCGGCTGAGCTCCCGGCGTCCGCCCGGGACTTGGAGGAGGAGGAGGAGGAGGAAGAGGAGGAAGAGGGGATGGAGCAAGAGCTGGAGGAGGAAGAAGAGGTGGACCCCCGCATCCAGGTAGGGCGCGCGGGGGGCGCCCCGGATCCCGACCCCGCGAGGGCCGCCGCGGAGGTCGGCGTCTCCACCTGCAGCTGCCTCGCAGCCCCCGGTGCCTGCGGTCTGCGGGCAGGGAGAGTGGGTCTGAACCCCGGGTTTCACCGGCTCTTGGGGAGCTGCAGTGCCCGCGTGAATGCGGCCTGGCTAGATTGCGGGGATCCCCGCAGACCCCCGGCAGGACCCCGGGGTCGCCGCAGCGTGCTCAGCGGTGCCGCGGATGTGCAACAAAGGGAAAAGGGGGCGGGGGCGCCATGCGGGTCTCGGGGTCCCCCGCCAGGCTCCGGGCGCCGCGTGCATGGCAGGGCCTCCTGGCCGCGGAGGAGAGGCCGGCCGCCAGGTGGGCGTTGTCCGCCCTGCTGCCCGGGCTGGCTCGGTGCCCCGCGTTCCCAGTCTGCCTTCACCTGGCGCAGGTGCCCGGCCCGAGCCATCTTCCTCCTTTGGCTCATTGTTCCCAAACCGAGGGGTGGCTTGTCCCCGCGGACGCAGCCTTGCACTTGGCCTCGAAGGTTTAAAACCCAGCTTTTCCTTGTTGTGAGGTTGAGTGTGAACAGGAATCGGGAACAACTGATGCGCAAAGCAGACGCGGGGAGAAGGCGAGGGGATTGGCCCGGCCCTCCGCACCTCCATTTCTAAGGGGGATGATTAAAAACCGATTTCCAAGCTTCGATCTAGGAGCGACAGCTTAAGCTCTTCACCCGCCAGGCAAAACGCACAGCAAATCCCGTTGCCAGGACCGTTTTTCTACCCTTTGCCTAAGTCGTTCTTAAAAATACATTGCTTTTAAGTATATCTTTCAATTCCTGAAGCCCTTATTGGTTTTTCAGTGCGCAGATCAATTAAAAACTCATTTAACTCAGCTGTCTCTATTTAAATGAATTGTTTTGGCAGATTAGCCAGGTAAAGATCAGGTGGGAAATGTTTGCATTAGAAATCTTATTAAAATTGTCAGTGTGAACTACTACTACCATGTTTTCTTGGTAGGGGAATTCTGTTAACAAGATCCTTTGTTTGCAGAATAAAATGAGTTAACTTCATGCTGGCTACTTTTTACAGAATTTCATTTTGTAAATGTTTAAAGGTATTTTTTTTTTAAGCTCGTTAAAAAAAATACCTAGGGAGATTGAATAATTGGCAGTTTGAAAAGAAAAGATTTTCATCTTTATAGAAAAATACTCAACCGCCGATGAGTTAACGTCAGAATGGTGCCCTTGATTTTGAAAACATTTCACTGGGTTTATACTTGTGGCTTGGCCTTATTTTCTTTTCTTGTCTTTTCTGCAAAGTTCTTGCTGCAAAGCAAGAAGGTACTGTTTTGATTCAGCTCCAAAACCATTGTAACAGGTGGATTTACCTGAAGGCACAAACCTGGAGTAACTATTTGACCTTCTAAGAAAAGACAAATTTCTGGGACTTTCTGACATTGCAGATCAAGATAAAGTTTTCAGAATTGCTGACATGCATTTGCTCTTCCGGCCGAGGCTCAACTATTTTCCTTGAGAGTTAATACTGACTCGTCCCTCTTCCCACAAATGGTGCTGGAGTAATTTTGCAGGCAATGGGCTGAGTCATGCTGGAAACAAAAGACAATCCCTTAAATCTTTTTTTCTCCCTCTGTCCTTCCTTAGGGAGAGCTGGAGAAGTTAAATCAGTCCACGGATGACATCAACCGACGGGAGACTGAACTTGAGGTACAGAAAGCGGGCCCCTGTCCCTTGCTGAAGTGACACCAGAATGGTTAATTTTGTTTTAGTGGCTGGAGGGTGGTTGCTGGCGTGCCCTCCTCGGAGTTGAGCAATAATAGCCTGCTGTCTGACAGAACCAACTACACCACTGAGCCCAGCTTGTGGGTGGAACACACATGGATCTAATTTCACATGTTGTTTTTCATCATGGAAGCTCCGTGGGGCCCAAACCAAGGGCTTTACACAGGCGTAAGCCCTAAAGTTAATGTGTCTGGGGAAGAGCTGCAGACCTGAGGGGAGAATGAGCTGACCTCTTTAGTGGAGCAGCATAAAGGAGCTCACCAAGTCTCTGCAGGACTTTCGGGCGGTTCTTACACTGTACTTGGAAACGTGTTTCCTCAGATTTAAACCTTTTTTTTTTTTACTTTCCTGCTCTAAGAATTCACCCCCTTTCGACATTCCTGCTCACCTCTGGATTGTCGGCTTGTGTGTAGACTATAATCATCTGAATGGTGAGGAAAAGCTGTTTAGGCTGGGAAGGGCTTTTCTGCCGGGAAGCAGCTTGAGAGACCAGAACTCATTTGAATTTCGCGAACATCTCCCAACCCGAGTGTAAACAGCTTAGCACTCTTTTTTGTTGCTGCTGTTAATCCTCACCCGAGGATATTTTTCCATTGATCTTTTAAAGCAGCGGTTCTCAACCTGTGGGTCGCGACCCCTTTGGGGGTCGAACGACCCTTTTGCAGGGGTTGCCTAAGACCATCGGAAAACACATATATAATTACATATTGTTTTTGTGATTAATCACTATGCTTTAATTATGTTCAATTTGTAACAATGAAATTAGGGGTCACCACAACATAAGGAACTGTATTAAAGGGTTGCGGCATTAGGAAGGTTGAGAACCACTTTTAAAAAGAGTGGAAGAGAGAGGGAAAGACAGAGAAACATCATCTCACCTCGATTGGTTGCCTCCTGCAGGAGCCCTGACCAGGGCCTGGGCAGCGGGGAAGAGCCTGCCACCCAGATACGTGCCCTTGTCTAGGATTGAACCGAGGGACCCTTGGTCCGCCGCAGGCTGACACTCTATCCACTGAGCCAGACCAGCTAGGGCCAGGTTAGCATTCTTTACAGTTACCGATTGGTCCCCCTGCCTTTTCAGTAGTGGTTGGTTTTACCATCTATCAGCAGATCTGAATGACCCCGCATGTATCTGGGAGCCTGTGAATGGTGTCAGGGCTGAAGGATAGCAGAGAGCTCCTGGCTGTTCCTGTAGCAGGAGAAATAGCAGGGAAGGTCAGTGGAGAGGGCAGGAAGCATCTGGTCCCTAAAAGTGAGGGTGCAGGCGGTAGGAAGGTAATCTACCAGCAATATACTGGCGGCCTCGACTTCAGCCTGCCTGCCGTGCCGAGGCCCTGGATGTGGGAGTGGGGATTAAAGCCTGTCTGCTGAGCTGTGTGTGAAGGGTTAACCCCTCTGTGAACACTGGCTGCGCTTCTCCCCCAAGTGGAGTAAAATCCGAGTGTTTATTTAAATTCTTGGCACTTAGGACGAATCGGGTCTCTTCGTTGGGCGATTGAAATCTCTCACAATCTCAGATTTGTAGTTCACGAAACAACACCCAAAGCCCTACCACTTCTATAGTGTTTTGTTTTTTTTTTACAAAGTGTTTTTACAAGCTTTTTCTCTTTCTGTCCTGTTACAATAGGCTAATGTTGTGCTGTCCAATCCCACCACATGTGGCTACTTGAGTTGAAATTAAATGAGTTGAAATGAGATTAAGAATGCAGTTCCTCAGGCACGGTAGCCACACTTTAAGAGCTCAGTAGCCCCTGTGTTGGACAGAGCAGAGAGCACCTCCACCATCATAGAAAGTTCTAGTGGCAGCACGGCGTTGGAAGGTAGGGGAGGCGGCGGCTGCCTCTTCAGATGGGGACACGAGGCACAGTGCCCTCTCGGTTCAATGACTTTAGGGAGCCACGCCATTGTCCATATTCCTCCAGCTCTCATAGCCTCCCGTCCCAGGTGTGAACAGACGAGTTGGAAATAGCGTTTGTATTTGGATGCCTGCTCGATGCCGGCCACTGTTGTGCTTGCGCACGCTTACCTTCTGGGGGTAAAACGGTTCCATGTGTTGAACTCCTTTTAGCCCCGATTTCCGCATCCTGTCTCTGAGCGCACTCAGGTGTGTGTGTCACGGGAAGCCTTGGGCAGGTGTTTCCGGCCCTGCTCTGGAGGGCACTTGGCAGCAGCGAGGAGAGGTGGCCAGAGCTGGCCTGTGTCGCTGGCTGACCTTTTCATGGTATTATTAGAACCAAGATGGACCCAGAAATATAACGCCGGCTCTGTAAGCAAGGAACACGTCCACATTAAAAAGTAAAAACAAACAGCTGGAAGGGACTTTATCCCATTTAGCCGAGAATGTTCTGGATAGCATACTTTTAACATGGCATCAGTAGTAAAAGCCAGCCCTAGCCGGCTTGGCTCAGTGGACAGAGTGTCGGCCTGCAAACTGAAGGGTCCCAGGTTCGATTCTGGCCAAGAGCACATGCCTGGGTTGTGGGCTCGATCCCCAGTGGCGGGGGGGTGCAGGAGGCAGCCAATCAATGATTCTCTCTCGTCATTGATGTTTCTATCTCCTCCCTTCCTCTCTGAAATCAATAAAGAAATATATTTTATTTATTTATTTATTATTTTTTTAAAAAAATATTTTATTGATTTTTTACAGAGAGGAAGGGAGAGAGAGAGTTAGAAACATCGACGAGAGAGAAACATCGATCAGCTGCCTCCTGCACATCTCCCACTGGGGATGTGCCCGCAACCCAGGTACATGCCCCCGACCGGAATCGAACCTGGGACCTTTCAGTCCGCAGGCCCACGCTCCATGCACTGAGCCAAACCGGTTTCGGCAAGAAATATATTTTAAAAAGTAGTAAAAGCCCGTGAGGTATTTTACAGATATTTTGGCATGAACGTCAGCATCTTGTGCATATTTTGCACCTACAGCACATCCCGGTTTGGACCGGCCACTCAGTAGCTCCGTGGGGCCCGGGCAGCCCGGGGCTAACAGGCGTTTCCTGTGAGTCTCCCAAAGGAGCAGAGGGGTTGGGCCCCAGTGCAGCCGTGTGGATGCTCATCGTGCTCCCAGAGCCCGCGGGGAGCTGGGTGTCGCCCTGTGTCTGCGGTGGGCTGTCCTCCTTCAGTCAAGCCCTGGGCCCCAGCCTTGTGTCGGGCACTTTTTGGCCACTGCAGACAGGCGGGTGAGCCAGACAAAGGTCTTGCCCTCAGGGAGTTTACATTTCGGTTGGGGGTGGGGCGAGGAGAGGTGGCTGATAATTCCTGATTAAAGGAACTACAATAGAAGAGGGAGGTGGCTGGCTGTGAGAGAGGAGCCACCTCTAGATAGCTGAGCAGAAGCGGCAGCAGCCGAGTCCCTGTGCAAAGAGGAGCAGATGGCAGGAGCGGCGGGGGTGGCGCAGGGCGGGTGCCAGAGGATGTGGGACAGGAAGCAGAGCGTTTAGATACACAGTTGATTCTTGTTATTCGTGGTAGTTGTTTTCTTTTTTTTAATGTACCCCAGTTTTTAATTTTTATTTATTTTTTAAATTCTTTTAAAAAAATATATTTTATTGATTTTTTTTACAGAGAGGAAGGGAGAGGGAAAATTCTTTATTGTTTAAAGTGTTACATATAGTATTACATACGTCTCCTTTACCCCCATTGGCCTCTCTTCGGCCACCCCCACCCCCCACGCGTGGTGGTAGTTTTCTGTGAAGTAGCTGTGGACATTGACTCAGTGAATCCTGAACCATTGCTCCCAGAGGGGAGATGTGACCAGGCGCTCGCAGGACCCTCGCCCCACCTTCGGTTCCTGTGTCTCTGGTCACGTTTTTGTCGACAGATCGACACATAACCTTGTTTTATGTGTGTTTCCGTTTAAAGCGCTGTACATCATGTATGTTCTTGATTCATTAATTGAACTCATGGGCAAGACCACAGACCAGGGGTGGGCAAACTTTTTGACTCGAGGGCCACAATGGGTTCTTAAACTGGACCGGAGGGCCGGAACAAAAGCATGGATGGAGTGTTTGTGTGAACTAATATAAATTCAAAGTAAACATCATTACATAAAAGGATATGGTCTTTTTTTTTTTTTTTTTTTTTTTAGTTTTATTCATTTCAAACGGGCCGGATCCAGCCCGCGGGCCGTAGTTTGCCCACGGCTGCCACAGACTCATGGCTGGATGAAGCCTGTTTAACACCGAGTTCCCTGTGACCCGTCACAGCCTCCTTGGGCTGCGGGGCACCGGACAGCACGTTAGCGCTAGGCTTGCAGGCCGGTTTAAACAGCAGAATCACCAACAAAAAACACAGAAACGGAGGCACTAAATGGACCGTGGGAAGGTTACTGTTCACGGTGTGAGAGCTGGAACCAGAGGCGGAGGGTCTTTGCTTGACCTCGGCTGGGAGCATGTGCATTGGGTGACTCTGGCATGTCCGCTCCGTGCACGTCCACGGATGAGTGCAGAAGCACACGAATGCTGATGTGGAATCATGAGTAAATCGTAATGAGTGTGGAATCTGTAAGAATGAGGATTGGCCTGAAATGATTCCGAAGCCCCTGGAGGAGGTCTCACACTGTCCACATTTCCTTTGCCATTACTCTTTTTTTAAAATATATTTTATGAATTTTTTACAGAGAGGAAGGGAGAGGGATAGTTAGAAACATCGACGAGAGAAACACTGATCAGCTGCCTCCTGCACACGTCCCACTGGGGATGTGCCCACAACCAAGGTACATGCCCTTGACCGGAATCGAACCTGGGACCTTTCAGTCTGCAGGCCGACACTCTGTCCACTGAGCCAAACCAGTCAGGGCTTGCCTTTACTTTTTGAATATTACCTGGAGTGCCTAGCACTCCTCCTGACTTTGTCTGACTCTGATTAAAGTGACTTGGTGACCAGGTTTGTGGTGGCTGCTGCTTTGCTCACAGAGCGTGGCTTGGTTGTCTCTGGGCAGCCATAGGCCGAGGTGCAGGCCTGGGTTCACCTTTAGGGCCTCCTCCTCCTCCTCCTCCTCCTCCTCCTCCTCCTCCTCCTCCTCCTCCTCCTCCTCCTCCTCCTCCTCCTCCTCTTCCTCCTCTTTAAATCTGAGGTTACCAGGAGGCCTCTGGATGCCAGCCACCTGCATGTCGCCAGTTGGATGGCTGCCTCTTCCTGCAACCTCACTTTGCCTCTGACCTTGTTTGAACAGAGCTGTGTCCCCTTTGCACTCTGATTGCTATCGGAAGGGCCAGCCTTTCAAACTGTTGAAGGGAATAACCTTTTAACCAGAGAGGCCCTTGGATATAAGCCTGATGTTTCAAATTAAGAAAGTAAGCGCATTTTCCCACAGATACATCCTTGAGTATTTATTGAGCACCTACTGTGCGCTAAGGGCAGTTTTAGGTGACGGGAGAGAAACCAGTGAAGAGAATGGACAGAGCTGTCTTACATTGTGGAGGGAGGAGATGCAGTTAACAGTGAACCCCACAGTAGTCACATGGTGATAGGTGCTAAGGAGGAAAAGTCAGGAGGGGCCTGGGCCGTGTGGGCGTTGGGGGGAGAGGGCAGGGAGAAGGGCCTCAGTGTTCTATGTAGGGAGTGGGAAAGACTTCCCTGAAAGCACGTCTGGAGAGAGTGAGCCTGCGGGCCATGTGGGGAAGAACATTCCAGCCAGAAGGATTGGCCAGTGCTAAGCTGAAGGTGTGACCAGGTTGAGGACCAAGCAAAGGGGGAACTAACTGGTGTGCTGGGGGTGGGGGAGCAATGGACAGAAGAGGAGGAGAGATTCAGAGAGAGAAATGGGTCATTCAGGTGAGGAGGGAGAGGAGGACGAGGGGGAGGAGGAAGAGGAAGGATACAGGCCTGGTGACCCACATCCGGCTTCCCTGGCTCCCAGTGATCAAAAGCGGCCTTTCCCAGCCTGCCCTTCCCTGGAGGAGAGTTGTTAGTGGTGAATGTTCGTGCTCTGCCCTCCTCGGATGCTGGACTTCTGTGTTCCCCAAACTTTCCTAAGGCCTGTGCCCAGAATCTGCCTTTCCCCTTCCAGACACCAGCAGACATTTTCTCTTAAAAATACAGTTTTTTTTAAAAAAAATTATTGATTTTTTACAGAGAGGAAGGGAGAGGGATAGAGAGTTAGAAACATCGATGAGAGAGAAACATCGATCAGCTGCCTCCTGCACACCCTCCACTGGGGGTGTACTCGCAACCAAGGTACATGCCCTTGACCAGAATCGAACCCGGAACCCTTCAGTCCGCAGGCCGACGCTCTATCCACTGAGCCATACTGGTCAGGGCTTAAAAATACAGTTTTGAGCTTGGAAACTCGAGGGTGGGAGAACAAAGGGAGGGGTGGATTGGGAGGGCCTCTCTCCAATGAATATTAACACAAGTCAGGGGAAGAGAGAAATTCTTTCCTGAAAAGATAATGTTGTCACATCTTAGCACCTTGGCCTTTAAGGCCCGTGAGGTGTGGGGTGCATGTATTGTGTGTGTGTTGTGTGTATGCGGTTTGTGGGTCGTGTGGGTGGTGTGTATGTGGTACGTGTGGTATGTGTGTGGTATATATTGTTTGCAGTGTGTGTATTGTGTGTGGTGTGTGGTGTGTGTGGTGTGTGTGTGTGTGTAGTGTGCATGACTGGATGTGTGCTGGGGGAAGGCCCTATAAGACTTGTTTTGGAGAAAGTACTAGACCAGTGGTTCTCAACCTTCTGGCCCTTTAAATACAGTTCCTCATGTTGTGACCCAACCATAAAATTATTTTCGTTGCTACTTCCTAACTGGAATGTTGCTACTGTTATGAATCGTGATGTAAATATCTGATATGCAGGATGGTCTTAGGCGACCCCTGTGAAAGGGTCGTGCGACCGCCGAAAGGGTCGCAACCCACAGGTTGAGAACCGCTGTAGAGAGCGTGAAGTGATACATGGATGAGGGGAAGTGAGGAATAACTGTTCCTTGAAACTGCCCAGTCTGGGCTGGGAGGGGCCCTGACCTCTTTGTACCCAGGTGAGATCTGGTTCAAGTGAACGCTGGCCTAGGGGCCTTCATGTCACAAACACACAGCCCGTCCTGTGGGCTGAGTCCTGTGTGGGTCCCTCGAGAGAACCTCAGACACAACCCGTGCCCTGGCCGAGCTTGCTGACTTCTGGGATGGAGCATGTGGTTAGGAGTGAGAGGGCCGTGCAGGGCCCCTCGGGAAGCCAGCGTGGGGCTTGTGGAATGGGAGGCACAGAGTTGAGGCCTGGAGACCCAAGCCTTTGGGAGGTCCATTAACATCCCAGGTAGCCTCGAAGTGGAGGCAGGAGAGAGCTGACACTACAGACATCACCTGCAGCTTGACCTGTGTTGCTGTGACTCTGGCCATTGGCCGGTGGTAGAGACAGACACACCTGAGGTCTTTACTGGGCGCCTCTGTGATCTGGGCTGGGGCTGCTGCCTTCCCCACAGCCCTGACCTGAAGTTTGGCCATCAGCAAGGTAGGGCTTCGGGATTCCTGCTTCAGGTACAGCCCTGCCCTCACCACTGCTGGGATGTCAAGAAATAGTAACTATTCTCACCTGAGGATATCTTTCCATTGATTTTTAGAGAGAGTGGGAGTTAGGGAGGGAGGTGAGAGAGAGAGAGAGAGAGACAGACAGACAGACATTGATGTGAGAGCGACACATCGATTGGTTGCCTCCCACATGTGTCCCAACCAGAGCCAGGACTGAACCTATAATCCAGGCACATGCCCTTGACCAGGGATGAACCCATGACACTTCGGTGTGCGGGCCAACACTCTAACCACTGAGCAGCGCCAGCCAGGGCAAGGGACGGTAACTTTTGACCCAGCAATTGCACTTGTAAGACTGTATCCTAAGGGAATAACTGGGCAAGGATATAGGTCTGATAATGTTCATTGCAGCATTGTTTAAAAATGTTGGGAAAGTAGAAATCCGAATGACTCTCAGTAGGGGTTTGGTTAAATAAACGAGTACAGTGCACACGCAGTGGTTGATAGAATCTGGGCCTTAAAATGATGACAAGGCTGTTATTAACAGAGAAAGACGTCTGAACGGGAAAGAACAGATTGCAGAGGAGCAGCAGTCTGGTGCTCTTCTCTAAAGTATGTCTATACGCATGACAGTGCCTGGGAAAGGTTACACACCAGGTATTCCTGGGAGGGGACATGAGTGACATTTATGTTTCTATACTTTCCTCTATTTTCTGAATCATTGCATAGAATTTGTACTACTTTATAGTCAAAAAGGGAAAAACAAAAAATAAAAGCCAAAACCACGGGGAAGGGGTGGGTGTAGGGTCTTGGCATCAGGTGACATAAGGTGGCGTTGGGTTGGAATCTGAGGTCGGCTGACTTTTATGGGCACATGGTCCCTAGGCGTGAGTCTTGTCATCTATGAAATGCAGGGTCGTGACTCTTGTCCACATCCCTGGGTGGCTGGAGGACAAGAGGAGGGGCTGTGTGAAGGGCGCTGGGATGGCTGCGCAGCCTGGTGAAGGAGAGGTCTCCTGGGGGTGGGGCTGGCAGGGAGCGCCGAGGCCCGCTGGGTGCAGATGCAGAACAGGCTCCGGCGAGATGTCCATTGGAGCCAGGCCGGCCACGGGGGCTGGCGATGGCTCTGCTCTCCTTCCCAGGCCCTGCTGTGATGTTGTTGTTTGTTGTTAGTGACTGGCACTGGGCAAGAGGCCGAGAGAGGGCTTGTGCAGGCCAGGGTGACGGGGGCATGGACTTTGCATTCAGTGGAGCAACAGGGCTTTGCCCTGTGGCTGGTCTGTTGGGCTCTGCAAATCGGTTTGTCTCCGGTGACCCCTGCTTCGTTAGGGCCTGTCTTCTCCTGGGAGTTGCCTGGCACTTAATAGGTGCCCAGTAGATATTTGAGTGGATGAATAGCAACAGATTGCCCCTTCATGGCTGTGTGACCTTCCTTGGCAGATTGCTTCATGTCTCTGGGCCTGTTTCTTCTTCCCCATGATGGTGCATAGAAAGCTACCATACATTATTGCTGTTACTGGAGCAGAGCGGTGAGGGCTGCAGTGTGGTGGGTGCTTGCAGGAAGGGTTTTGTGTCCATCCTGGAATGTCATTCCTGCCTGTTTTTGTCTCCTAACTGCCCTTCAACAGTAATGACTGCTAATGGTAATAATGAGTGCCTACTGTGTGCCAGGCCCTTTCCTACACACTTAAGAACACCTTTAGGAGATAGATGTTTATCATCCCCGTTTTGCTGATAACAAAACTGAGGCATAGAGTTCAAGTGTCTTGCTCCAGGGCAGTTACTCAACTTGAGCTCTATAGACGTTGTGGGCCGGATAATTCTTTGTTTTATGGGGCTTGTCTTGTGCATCGTAGCAGCATCTCCCTAAATGCCAATAACAGCACCTCTCCTCCCCAGTTGTGACAATCAAGCATGTCCCCAGTCTTGCAAGTGTCCCCGGGGTGCAGAATTGCCCCTGGCTGTGAACTGCCACTCTAGAGCAGTGCCATCAAAGTGTGTGGTCCTGCACCAGCAGCCTTAGCACGACAGACAGGAACTTGCTAGAATTAGAGCATCCTGGGCCCCACCCAGAATCAGGATCTCTGGGGCGTGGGGCCCCCAGGCTGTCTTACCTAGCACGCCCTGTCTCATGCACTTCCTACCACCCTTACCTCCCTCTGCTGTGTGCTCATCAGGCTGTGGTATGGTCATTTGTTTACTTGTCTGGCTACCCCGCAGGATCTGGCCTCTGGAGGGAGGGGCTTGGCCTCTCCATCTTTTGTCTACATCATCTCCTTCAGTGTCTGCACACAGGGGTACCATGAATGTCGGAATAAACGGATGTTAGTTTTTGCTTAGACTCAAGAGCCCTTGTGGACTCTTGGCTTCGTCCTACAGTGTCCTGGAAAACAGACGGGTCCCTCTTTTCCAGGGCCGGCTCTGAAATCGCATTAGTCCCCGGGCTGTTGTGAGGCAGGGCCACCCCTGGGCACAGCAGTTGTGACATTTGGAAAGTACCACCTGTGTCCTTCCCCTGCCCAAAGTCCCTCACTTACGGAGGTCTAAGAGTCTGCCCTGCTTGGCGATGCTGGCATTGTAATCGTGGCCTTTCTCATTGAAAAAGAATGGCAGGTGTGAAAAGGGACAAATGGTCATGGTCGACTTAGTGGAGGAAAGATTAGGTAATAAAACTGTAAAGTGTATGTAAAACTCTATGTAGTGTGTGTATAAGACCATGTGTCCAGTGAGAGAGTATGTGCATATGAGCCAGAAAAGGTCTAGGACACAGGGATTTATAGTGCGGTCCACAGACGGTGAACTGCTTGTTACCAAATAAGGTGAAGTAAATACAGAAATTGAGAGTAAGAGTTTAAAAATTCAAAAAAAAAGTGACATTGCCTGGCTTTCCCAGTGACATTTCACTTTTCTAGTTGATTTTTATTGTATTCTACAGAAGCGTTGATTCTCAGTGGGCGGGGGTGGGGGCCCGTATTCCCACATAGTTTTGAGAAGTGCGGCTCTGGAAAAATGCACCCTCAGATGCTAGTTGCTAGGAATGCTGGTGATTGTAATTTTTCATTTCTTGATGTTTTCTCAATTATTTACAATGACCATATTTTGTCATTTTCATAGGCAGGGAATGGGGGTGGAGAGAATGAAGCATTATTGTAAAAAGATGTCTTTCTGAGCCAAAGAAATACATTTCTGTGAAAGGAATTTTGGGAACTATGAGGGCTGGTGGGAAACATTTTTCCAATGGGTAGTCCCTGCTTTAATTGAAGATAAATCCTGAGGTTGGTGGGCTTGCGTAGTGAATGGCTCTGTTGTTAAGCTCTCCTTGTGGTCATTCATGGAGGGATGAAAAGTGCCTTAAAGGCATTTTAGGATTGTCGGCAGCCAAGAAACCCTCATTTATGAAATACGCACACGCAAATCATCACCAAGATGTAACAGTGGAAAGCATTTCAAATATTAAGAATGTGTGAGTTTGAGTACTTGCATCATTTCTAAATGGATAGACCTGTGGGCACATACAGGCTCTCTTGCACACTCTCATTCACTTGTAGCCACATTAGCAAAACGTTATTAGTATGGGCTGTTGAGTAGAACATAGAAATAGCTATCTGGTGTCTAGTATTGACCCTGTTGCCTTAAAAAAAAATCAGTGTGTCTTCCTTTTAAGCTCTAAAGGCCAATGAGATAATACACCGACTTTCCTGGCCCCTCAGCCGGAGCCCATCATGGGAACATAGGCACTTGCTGTTGTAGTAAAGCAGGCTTTTGTACAGTGCCCTGACTGTGCCCCAGGTTTCCCAAAGATGCCTCCCCTCCTACCGGGGTGTCCTCGGGTGTCCTCACATCGAAAGGAGATTGGCTGTGGGGTCGATGGACTTGTTGCTATCCTGGGGGTGATGCAATCTTCAAACCCCCTGGGCAGTAGGGAGCTGTGGGTTCCTGTGGATTGTAGCCTTTAGTATTGAGCTGTTCTTTTTCTTTATTTAAAAAATTTTTTTAATAGAATTTATTGGAGTGACACTGGTTAATAAATTATACAGGTTTGAGGTGTACAGTTCTATCATACATCATCTGTATGTTGTATTGTGTGCTCACCCCCCAAACTCCAGTCTCCTTCCATCACCATTTACCCCCCTTTACCCTTTCTACCTCTCCCCACCCCGATTCCCTCTGGTAGTCACCACCGTACTGTTGTCTGTGTTTTTTGTTGTTTGTTTGTTTTGCTTCACCTTTTCCCGCCAGCCCCCTCCCCTCTAACAGCTATCAGTCTGTTTTCTATATCTGTGAGTCTGTGTCTATTTTGTTTGTTCATTAGATTCCACAGGTAAGTGAAATCATATGGTACTTGTCTTTCTCCGACTGGCGTATTTCACCTGGCATAATGCTCTCCAGGTCCCTCCATGCTGTCGCAGAAGGTGAGATTTCCTTCTTTTCACGGCCAAGTAGCGTTCCAGTGGGTAAACGTGCCCCAGCTTTCTTACCCGCTCCTCGCCTGACGGGCGCTTGGGCAGCTTGAGCTGTTGTTTTGCCTGCTGAGCGCGGATTGTGGAGACCTCTCCCGCAGCAGCGTATGCGTGTGTGTGTTCGGCCGGCTCAGGTAAACACCCATTGAACCTCACTCATCCTTTGGCGGGCGTCCCAGTTACCTCTGCCCCGCCCTCCTCTCTGAGAGTTGCTTCATCTGCCTGTGGCCACACAGATGTTTCAACAGTAAAGACTGTCGCTTTTGTGCAAAGCATCTTAACCAAGAGTTTCATGATCCCTTGCAGAGCGGCTCTTAGAGAGCTCTTCATTCCCTTAAGGGAAGGGGGGAAACGTTTTGTTCTCTTCTTGCCTGATTTTTCCTTTGCTGTGTTTTGCTGGATTATCTGAGAGAGATTTTGAATGTTTGCTGTGACAGAAAGAAGCTGCTAGCGGGGAGACAATGAGAGAAACATCCGCTGTTATAACCGCAGCCCAGCCCACTCAGGAGACTCTTTCGCCATTTGGCATCAGACTGAACCGCAGCGTGACGGGTGGCGTTTGGTTGTCTTCACCCACCCTGCCCTTTTGTCGCCAGCATTGCAAAAGGGTCTGGCTTCATCCTGAGAGATTTGGAGTCTGCAGATGTGATGTCCTCTTTTCTTCCCCGCTTTTTGGTGTTATTGGAAGAAGAGATGAAATGGGTGCTATCCTTTTTATTGCTCTGGTTACTATTTCTACCTAGCAGGTTACACCAAAACGTCACAGCTTCAAACCGCTGCTTTATTTTGTCCGTGATTTGTGGGGCAGGAATTTGGAGAGGGCTCAGCTGGGCGGCTCTTGCTTACGGGGGGGTCTCTGATGCAGTTGGGTCAGATGTCAGCTGGGGCTGTGGTCATCTGAAGGCTTGACTGGACGTCCGAGGAGGCCCATGTCTGTGTCTGGCTGTGGATGCTGGCTCTTGGCTGGGAGCTCAGCTGGGGTTGTCAACCCGAGTGCTTACATCTGACCTTTCCAGCAGGAGGTCTCAGGCACTCTGACCTCCACATGGGGTCCAGCTTCCCCCACTGTGAGTATCCCGAGATGACCAGGTGGACACACCTTGGCCTTTTCTGTCTGAGCCTTGGAAGTCCCATAGTAGCACCCCTGTCATAGGCTCTTGGTCCAAGCATCCTGAGCTCACCCAAGTTCAAGAGGAGGAGACAGTCTCCATCTCTCGATGGCAGTCGTGCCAAAGAATGTTGGGCCCCCCTGGAAAACTGCCACACTTGTGGCCGAGATGTGGGTGCAGTGACTCGTTTTGAGGCCCGCGGGACATCTGTTTCATTCACTTAATAAACAACCACGTTTCACAATGCCTTCTCGTTGCTTTAATGGTTAACCAGCCAGCAAAGCAAGGACTTTGGTTAGAACTCCCAGTGACCCTTAAACAAGCCAGCAACAATAAAAAAGCAAGAGGGAGCCAGTGCTTAGCAGAGCTGAGGGGTGTGTGATAGGGAATTCTTTGCCGCTTTGCCCACTTCTTTAACATTTTGTCTGAGAGAAAAATGATACCACGGCTTTAATGCCTATTAGAAAAAAATTAGTGGAACCTAGAGCCCAAGGTGCAGTAGCTAGGCAGACCCTTTATAAATTCAGGGGAAGGTTCTAGAGCTCTTTGGGCAGCTCTTAAAATGCCGCTGGTTTTGTTAACATCTCCGCTGGGGAAATAGAATCTTGGTATCGCATGCATTGGCTAGAAATTGCATCTACTCCCCAGGTTGGAACTTGTTAAAGCAAACCACACTTTAACTGTATGGAATGTGGAGCTAAAAAAAAAATAAATAAATAAGTAGGAAAACTTATTTTGGAGCCAATAGAGACTTAAGCGCCAAAGCATGTGATGGTAGCAAGCATGGACTTTGAGTTCAGGAGAGCTGGATCTGAACTCTCTCCTGCTTCTTCACCAGCCGTGCAGTCATGGCACGGTGCTGAGCTTTTCTGGGTTGTCATTTCCTTCTCTCTAAAATGGGGAGAGCAATACCTGTCATGCAGGGCTGTTAGGGATTAAATAAGGTGATGTTTGTAAAGTGCCTGGCCCAGTACTTGGCATAAAACATTCAACACATGGTGGTCCTTTCCTTTCTGCCCTTTGCCCTTTATTGAATAACTAGAGGCCCGGTGCATGAAATTTGTGCAGGGGGGGGGGGTCCCCTCAGCTCAGCCTGCACCCTCTCCAATCCGGGACCCCTTGGGGGATGTCTGACTGCTGGTTTAGGCCCGATCCCGGGTATCAGGCTTAAATCGGCAGTCGGACATCCCTCTCACAATCCTGCTAGCTCCTAACTGCTCACCTGCCTGCCTGCCGGCCTGCCTGGTCGCCCCTAACTTCTCCCCCTCTGCCGGCCTGATTGCCCCTCACTGCCTCTACGTGTCAGCCTGATTGTCCCTAATTGCCCCCCTCGCCGGCCTAGTCGCCCCTCACTGCCCCCCCCCCCCGCCAGCCTAATTGCCCCCAACTGCCCCCCCTCTGCCAGCCTGGTTGCCCCTAACTGCCCCCCCCTCCCCCCGCCGGCCTGGTCACTCCTAACTGCCTCTGCTTTGCCAGCCTGGTCACCCCTCATCTCCGCCCCCCCCCCCTGCCGGCCTGGCCACCCTGCTGTTCACTTGTTTGGTTGTTCACTTGTTTGGTTGTCCCTCACTAACCCCCCTGCCGGCGTGGTAGTAAGCAGCCATCTTGTGACGGTGTGAGGGTTAATTTGCATATTATTGCTTTATTATATAGGATGGCTCCTACATAAAAGTCCCTTTTTACTGGAAGCTTATTATATGCTAAGCATTGCTCTCAGTTCTCACAACAGCTCTTGAGGACATTGATGAGAAATGGAGGCACTGAAAGATGGAGTCAGTTCTCCCAGGTCACATGCCCAGTGGGTGGAGAGGCAGGATTTGAATCCAGGATCTGAGGCTGGAGCCCATGCCCATAGGTGGTTTGGGAATGTGTGCACATATTGAGGTCCCCGCTGAGGCTGGTGAGATGGAAGAATGCTGGTCTAGGGCTTAGGGGACCAGGTTTTCGACCCCTGCCCTGACACTCACCAGGTATACATCCTTGGGAGAGAGACTGACCTCCTGAAGTTTCAGTTACCTACTCTGTGAAATGGGAGGAGCATCTGAGCTCAGCGAGGGGCAAAGCCTTGTCCAGCCCTGATATTGTACGACTGAGATTTTGACTTTAATTTAGCCTCATGCCAAATGAATTACGAGTCACCCCCAGTCCTGATGATGTGGAAAATGCAGAAGGTCAGTCTAGGCTGCACTTGCTTCAGATTTTGTTTTTAGTGAAGCAATGCTTGCACATAGTAGTTTTGTTTTTTGTTTTTTTAAAGCCCCAGAGAAGTTTTAATGACACAAATGAAAGTCCTCTGTCTGATTTCTTCCCACCCCCAGTTCTACGCCGGAAAGCAACCACTGTTAACATTTTTAGCTGTTTCTTCTGATCGTTCCTTTCATGTCTCTAAAGTTACAGCAGAGGGCTTTGACTTTGGTTCTTCTGCATCCTGTGCCCTCCTTTCTCTCCCCTGATTAGCTGCAGTCAGGAGGAAGGTTATCCAAAAGCCAGCAGGAGCCAGACAGCCAGCTGGCCTGGAATGTGGTGGGTGGATGCGAGCTTCCAGCTAAATCATCTCTGGAGCTTTCCAAGGCTGGGCCCTGAACTCCCCATCACGCCCTGATTCTAAAGCTCATGTCAGGTTATGAAATGGACCTTGTATTGCGTAACAGCGTGGGTGGTGGTCGAAACATTATCCTGGTAAACGTGCCAATCAATTGTATAATCCATCTAAAATCTAATGTCTAAGAATTGTTGGGGAAAAGTGCGTCTTGGAGTTGAGGAAATAGGCTACGCTTCTCGGTGTAAACATGAAACCACTCCCTGGTGGTTGAACTTAGTATAAAGCCCTGGTTCAGCAGTTCTGCCTCCTCTTTCACAAAGAATCCCGTGGGCTGAAAAACATGTGTGGCCACGAATGAAAAAGCATTGGGTCCTGTCAGTCTTTCTAGCCGAAATGTGTGTGTGTGTATGTGTGTGTGTGTGCGTGCATGTGTGTATATGTGTGTGTGCGTGTGTATGTGTGTGTATGTGCGTGCGTGCGTGCATGTGTGTATATGTGTGTGTGTATGTGTATGTGTGTGTATGTGTGTGTGTAGGGTTATGTAACTTTACCCCCTCCTCTAGGGACTCTTAGGATTGACCCTTGTGCCTGAAGATTTAAGGGGTTTATGGGTTTGGACCTTTGTCTCTATATATTAAATTCCATTCTGGTGGCTCATTCCTATGTAACAGCAACAAAAAGGTTGACTTGAAAATGAGTCTTTTCCAAATTGACAGACATTCTACACAATAACTGGCTCGCATTATTAAAAAACATCAAGGCCATGAAAGACAAAGAAAGACTAAAGAACCGTTCCACAGGAAAGGAGACGAGAGAGAGATGACAACTACGTGCAAGGTGTGGGTCCTGGGTTGGATCCTGGGCCCCTTAAACAATTTCCCCCCCTTTATTAAAAAAAGACATCAGTGGGACAGTTGATAATTTGAATAAAGCCATAGCTCAGATTGATAGCCTTGGATGAACATGATGTTCTGATTTTGGTTCTTGTGCCAGGCCCTGTAAGAGAATGCCTTTATCTTTAGGAAATGTGCACTGAAGTATTTCTTTTTTAGGTTAAAGGAGCACCATGTCTGCATCTCACCCTCATTTTTTCCCAAGTCTGAAATTATTTTAAATTAAAAAAAAATTTTTTTTTAAAGTCTTTTCCCCATTCCCAGATCTGCCAATTGCCTTGCCTTAGCCTCCAACTGGCAGTGGAATCTTGGCCGTGGAATCTTGACATTGGCCATCGCTTCAAAGGGAGCCGTGTGGCCCAGCCTGGCGGGCCCGCTGGGGCGGGCTGCGATGTCCTGGGGGATGGGCCTGGGTGCTCACATGCTTATCTGGGAATATTTTTTTAAAATATATTTTATTGATTTTTTACAGAGAGGAAGGGAGAAGGATAGAGAGAAACATGATGAAAGAGAAACATTCGTCAGCTGCCTCCTGCACGCCCCCTACTGGGGATGTGCCCACAACCGAAGTGCATGCCCTTGACTGGAATCGAACCTGGGACCCTTCAGTCCGCAGGTCGAGGCTCTATCCACTGAGCCAACCGGTTAGGGCTATCTGGGAATATTTTACAGTCAAGTCAGAGTTCGAAACCAGAGAGGCCTCTGCGCAGGAGGAACTCAGTTCCACACAGGCCTGAAAAAGAGCACCAAGACCTTTGTTAACCCCAGAAAAGGGAAACTGACAACAGGAAACGCTCTTGACTGCCTTTTCCCTCTTGGTGGAAGGAACCCCTTGTTGGGTCACAACCAAGACGGACAGTGAGGTGCTGTGGAAAGAGAAAACAGGATCTGGCCTTGTCACCAAGTCCACCGAGCTGCACAGGGGCTGCCTGCCCCTGGGCCTACAGCTGGGATTGGGACCCCCAATCCTTTGTCCCACCACCACTTAAGTAAAAGGAGGGTTTTCTGAGAGATTAAAGGAGCCTGTCATGGAACTCAAGGGAGGGGAGCATCATTGGGCCTTAAGCATAGGGAGGGGACTCGGGCGCCTTGTCTCCAACGTGTCCCAGTTGCCTCAACAGACTTGGTTTAAGCCTGTTGTCTCGGCGTGATTATTATTTTTTAAGATATATTTTTATTGATTTCAGAGAGGAAGGGAGAGGAAGAGGGAGATAGAAACATCAGTGATGAAAGGGAATCATTGATTGGCTGCCTCCTGCACATTGGACCGAGCCCGCAACCCAGGCATGTGCCCTTGACTGGAATCTAACCTATAACCCAGGCATGAGCCCTTGACCGGAATCGAACCTGGGACCAAACCTGGAACCCTTCGGTCCGCAGGCCAATGCTCTATCCACTGAGCCAAACCGGCTAGGGCACGGTGTAATTATTAATAGGGCCCCTTCTCAGTCTGGAAAGTGCCCTGGTTTGATCGATAGGTTACACCACTATCTGATTTCTGGATCAGTCAGGAACCCAGATAATCTCCCCTCCTCTGCTGCCTCCTGCTGTTCTCTCAGCTGCTTCCTTCTCACTCTCTGCCCTGTGTCTCTGTCACTCCCTCCTCTGGGCTCCTCAGTTCTGTTCCCTGAGTGTCTTGTATCAGAAACGTGGCTGCAAGGTTCTGCCGGATGCATGGACGGTCCCCACAGAAGGAAGTGGCGGCTTTGGCGAGCACCCCAGGGGGCCTCTGCTACAGGACTGGGGCTTGAGGTAGGAAAAAAGGAGTCAGAAGGGGAAGGGACTTAGGCACCTGGTCTCCAGCAGAGATTCTGAGGTCTCTCAGTTTGAAGGGCCTAGTATTTTCTTCCCCTTTTTTTCTTTTCCATGAAGTTTCTAATCCTTCGGAGCTGTTTTAACCAGGGTCTTCTGGGTGGATGGATGGACATTGCTGATATGGAATGGGGCTCGCACAGCGATCGGGAGTGTGGTGGCCCCTGGTGGGACGAGCTTCAGCTCCCGGTGGTCCTCTGTCCTCCCCCTCCCCCGCCTCGGCTGCCTCCTGGCTCTCTGCCTCTCAGGTTTGGCTCCCTTGGCGTTGGCTGTACCCTGGTATATTCTTTCCGATTTGCCTCTGCTGTAAAATTCCTGAAGGTGGAATTGCACTGTCCTGGCTCCCCTCTCACGGGGCCAGGAAAGCCGCTCCCAAGCTGGGGCTGTGGGAGGAAAACTGGCAGAGGCAGGGAGAGGAGGCAGCTGGAGGACCCCAGGAGCCTTGTGTGAGCTTTCAGGGGGGCAGCCAAGCGAGACCCAGGATCCAGGAGCCAGACCTGTGCTGTCCAATATGGCAACCACTAGCCCCATGTGGCTATTTAAATTTCATTTAAAAAATTAAAATTTAATAAAACGTGGTATTTGCACTAGCCACATTTCCAGTTTTCATGGAGCCACATGTGGCCGGAGGCCTCTCCATTGGACCACACAGGTGGAGAACATTCTCATTCCTGCAGGGTTCTATCAGGCTGGGGAGCCTTACTCCCTGTTCACCCAGCTCTGTTCAAGGTGGGTCCTTTGTGTGTTTTAGTAGCTGCCACGGTGCTTCTAAAGAATAGGTTGGAGGGGTGAGAAGAAAACATGATTTGTCGTAAACTTCAGAACATTTCAGGTATCTCAGAACTGGTCGGTAAGTCCAAATGTTCCCAGTGGCGCCTTTTATCGTATAACTAGAGGTCTGGTGCATGACATTTGTGCACTGAGGGGGTGGGTGGGGGTCCCTCAGCCCAGCCTGTGCCCTTTTGCAGTCCCGGACCCCTTGGGGGTCAGACATCCTTAGCGCTGGCAGTTGGATGTTCTTAGCACTGCTGCGGAGGCCAGAGAGGCTCCCGCCATCCGCTGTGTCAGCCTGGCTTCTGGCTGAGTGGCGCTCCCCCTGTGGGAGCACACTGACCACCAAAGGGCATCTCCTGTAGTGAGCGTCTGCCCCTGGTGGTCAGTGCGTGTCATAGTGACCGGTCGTCTGTCGTTCGGTCAATTTGCATATTGCCTTTTTATTATATAGGATTCTATGATGTCCCTCTAACGGGCTTTATGGTTCTTAACTGGTCATTCTCTGGCTGCTGTTGTAATTTTTGCCTTATCCTAGTTTTCTGTATGTACTATTTATTCCCTATTTCTCTTTAAATTGATTCACACTCTTACTTCAGTTTGAAAAGGAGAATTTATAACGGTAAGTGGAAAACCAAGAAAGGGAAATGCATTTTTAAAGCAAGAGTTTTATTGAAGGTATGTACGAATGGAAGTGCCCTACTCATCACAGCACAGCATGGGACTAGGAAAGCAATGCTGGTTGCTGCCAGTGGATTTATTGTTCAGCTTATCATGTTGTAGCAGATTCCCTTCTTGGTGGACAGTTCTGAGCCGGGACTGGCCATTCCCTTCTTAAAGAGGAGATTAGCGAAGCAAACGCCAGGAAGTGCAGAAGGCGCTATGAAGGCAGGGTCGCACCAGCAGTGGCTTTAAAGAAGGATCTGAGAAGTAATAACCGCTTCACGGTTAGTGAAAATATGCAGGTGTTTCTGTATGAGAAGGGTGTCTGCAGGGCAGGCCGGATGGGGCAGGTATGCCTTCCTGCCTCAGGTCCCCTTTTACATTCTTATAATCGTTGAGTACCTCAGAGAGCTTTTGCTTTGTGAGCAATACCTATATTTGCCATGTTAAAAATGAAAAGTAAGAAATCTCAAAAACTTGTATTAATTTATTTTAAAAAACCATAAACCGGTCCCCCCCCAAAAAAACCCCCACAATGGAATAAATAAGTACATAAATAAATAAATATTATTAATCTCAAAAAAATTTATAAACCGCCCTGGTTGGTGTGGCTCAGTTGCTGAGCATTGATTGTCCCACATACCAAAAGGTCACCGGTTCGGGTTCGATTCCTGATCAGGGCACGAACCCAGGTTGTAGGTTCCATCCCTGGACAACTGATCCAAGTTTCTCTCTCTTCCCTTCCCCCGTTCTCTTTCTTTAAAATCAATAAAAAATATTTAAAAAACCACAAAAATCATAAACTAATTACATGTTAACATTAATATATTTTATAAAAAAATAACTATTTCCTCACATAAAAAAAATTCATGACAAGAATGTAATTGTCGGTGATTTTTGCAAGCCTTCTCATGTCCGGCCCAGTAGAAGAGCTGGATTTTCGTGTCAGCTTCTGCGTCCCATCGCTTTCGATGCCCCCTATCAAGGAGTCTCTGGAAAACTCCATTGAACACTCATGAGAGAATGAAGGTGGAAAAGGCAGATAAGTCTAATTTGATTCTGAAAATTGACTCCCAGAAAAGGTCTCAGGGACAGCCCCCACCCCAGGGTCCCCTGGACCACACTTGGAGAACCACTAGAGAAGTGAAAGGCACATCGGACTAAAAGACTGAAGGCCTGCACTTCCGCCTGAGTGTGACATTTGCGTGTGACTTCAGACTCCTGTCCTCCCATCTGTAGACTGGGAAGGGTCATTCTGGCCGAGCCAGTCTTGCGGGTTGCTGTGAGGTGCAGATGCCTGTGAAACCTGGCTCTCCGCTCTGAACGCGGTGTATTTATAAATGGCATTACTAAGGATCTTTTGAAGCGTGGTGTCATCTTTAATTTGTAGGCCAGTTATTTTTAAAAACTGACATCCCATCTTAATCTCCCTGGGTTCTGGGGGCACTTTTGAGAAGTGGGAAGGCTGTCATTTTCAGCTCACAGGTGAGATAATGGAGGTTTAGGGGAGCGGGTTGGCCAGGAAACAGGACAATGACAACCGGCCCCTGTGTCCCAGGCTCTCCGGTGCTGGCTGGCTTGGCCTAGCCGGAGTTCTTATCTGATACGGGCCTGTGCTTGTGACACGCTGACACATTCACACCATCAGCAGTCCTTCGCCTGAATAAATTGCCGTCAGACTGCGTCAGCTAATGGATGACACAGGTTTCAGATTTAAAGATCTGAGGCCTCGTCCGAGCAGAGGGAGCCCTTTTAGAACTCCTTCAAGTGCCGATGAAAAAAACCGGCCAGTGAACAGCTTGTTTTCCTAGACGGGTGGGGTCTGCTCCTTCCCCCGAGATGCGTTTGGACTTCTGACTGCTTCCTCCATGGGTCATTTACTGTAGAGAAAACGGCTTTCTCGCCTCCCTGGACACCCCTGCAAGCAACCTCCGCTCTGATCCTGGGAGACACACTTGCCTGCAATTGTAGGAGACAAAGGACCACAGTCATCTTTTCTCTGAACTAGGAAATAAGGCAAAGAGCACAGGTTCAATGGAGACAAACTGGCTTTCGGGTGTGGCCAGCTGGCGTTCAAATGGATTTAAGGAAAAGTTTTATGCGGGTTAGGCTGAGTCCCATTCCCTGGGCTCTGCTCCTTGTACACACGCTGTGTGGTCGGGGGCAGCGCCCTCCATCAGCTTATCCGTATTTAAGTGCAGACTGTAGATTGATCCTCCCCTCCCGTCTATATGAATATGACTACCTTAAGGCCTATTTTTCAATAATTTTTATGACTTAATTTGATTGCAAGTGACAGAAATCCAGTTCCAATTCGCTTAATCTTAACATAAATCAGTGGTGACAGTTGGGGGTGTACGTGCTGGTTTGGCTCCAGGGAAGGTGGTTAAACTGGGAAGCATTAGGTCATTGGGACCCCCCCGCCCCAAACTCCCTCCTTTCCTCCTTATCTCCCCCCCCCCTCCATCCCTTCCCCCCCTTCGGTCAGGCTCTCCCCTCATGGTGCCAAGATGGTTGCCATCTGCTGCAGGCTTTCATTCCAATCACTAAGCCTCCTTGGGGGAGAAATTTCCTCTTTCTAACTGTTTCCGAAGTCCCAGAGTGAAGTCTCCTTGGTACCGACGGGTCATTGGTTCTGATGTCCTCCCTCAGC
Organism: Myotis myotis; assembly: GCF_014108235.1. NCBI lineage: Eukaryota > Metazoa > Chordata > Mammalia > Chiroptera > Vespertilionidae > Myotis > Myotis myotis. Next base: position 34,359,548 of record NW_023416317.1, on the reverse strand, counting down.
TATCACTGAGGCTGGGAGTATCCACAACCAACCGGCCAGGCCTGGGTCACCGACTACTCCTGGGACCAGGGGGAGGCCCAGGAAATCAGGGCTGTTCGGTGAGACAGGCAGGAAAGGTTTTGGTCTGTGGGTCCCCAAACGCAGTATTTGTGGAGAATTGTCACTGGAGTCATTCTGGTCCTCTGTGGAGCGGTGGAAGGACTGGGTCCGCTCTATCTCGTCAGGGAGAAGGCTGGCTTTGTGTTGAGCTTTTAACACATCTCGGATGAATAGGCTTGTTTGTGGTTGGATGTCAGCCAGTCATACATCATCGTCCCTGGCAACACAGCCTGTTTACGGAGGGAGATGCTGACCTCACATCAAGTCTCTTGGGTTCAATCCCTTTGATGGTAACACACTTAACCAGGCTGGTGGTCCCTGAATCGCCCACCAGAATCCCCTGAGGAGCCTGGTTCACTGTTTGGTAAAACCCAGATCTGCTTACAAATCCATGTGGTGTTCTGCCACAATAGAAACAAATAAATAAATAAAAAGACAAACAAACAAAAACCCCACTAGTATTCTTTTCTTTTAAAAAATGTTTTTATTGATTTCAGAGAGAGGGAGGGAGAGGGAGGGAGAGAAACATCAGTAATGAGAGAGGATCACTGATCGGCTGCCTCCTGCATGCCCCCTGTTGGGGATTGAGCCTGCAGCTGGGAATCAAAACTGTGACCTCCTGGTTCATAGGTCAGTGCTCAACCACTGAACCACACTGGCTGGGCACCCCACTAGTATTCTATTCTCCTACCCCTACCTCCATTTTTTCTCCCTTAGAGGCAATTCAATAGATCAGTTTAACACATTTTAGCTGATTATGTATGTAGTTATTCACTTCTGTGATTATAAATAGCAGACTTCGTGTGGCTATTTCTTGAGTTTTCAGTTTTACTTATTATCTACCAACATCCCACTACGGAAGGTGAGATTTGAGACTCTTTCCGCCCTCTGTCCCCACCGCACACCCACTTTTCCCATCCCCTTTCCTCCCAGCAGAATTACTGTGTAGCCAGTATCTGATGCTGTAAGTGCTGTTGGCAATGGAGCCATCTAGTAAAGGACGATTACTTTTACTTCTCGTGGTAGAACGCACTCTTCAGTCATTTCTCACAGAGGGTATGTGGAAAGTGAGTTGAGACTGGCTGTAAAAAACCCACCGTCTCCCATTGTGCATGGCATCAAGTTCAGGTGCCTAATGTGGCACACAGGCCCTTCCTGGCTCCAGCCTCCTCAGACCTCCCACCTGCCATCCTGTGCTCAGGCTGGTCCCTCAATCGCTACCTGGTGAAAGGCCCTTCTTCAAGGCCTGACTTAGATGACACTTTCTTTGGGTGGCCTTCCCAGTAGAGGGTCTGTTGCACAGTGTGTATACTGGGGCCTCAGTACTTATCTCACCGATTGTACCTACCTGATAAGGTTGCTAGCGATCACACAGATTGGTGGAATTGAGCTTTTACGATAGTGTCTGCCACTCAGTACATGGTCCATCTGTGCCGTGCAGCCTCCTGTCTTAGGAGGACAGGGTTGGTGGGTTATATGCATTAGTGACCAGAATAGCTCTTGGCAAATCAGAAGCCTCCAGGAGTTGGCAGGGAGCCTGAGTGAATGAAGCAGGCTGGTGTGATTCGGGCACAGGGGGTGGGGACGGAAAGGGCAGTCTCTCTCTCAGGGGCGTCTTCGACTCCCCTTCGAGCCAGTGGTTGCCAGGTGGGAATGGGGGCCCGGTGTTGACAGATGATCTGACTGCGGGCCTGGCCAGCTAGGGGAGAGGTAGGAAAAATCCTGGTGATGACACAGGGCTGGGGGAAGGGACCAAGGCCGATGTCAGAAGTGTCTGGCACAACATGACAGAGGGGGATGGAGTGAGACGTGATCGGAGTCTCCTTTACCCCCTGAGCCATCCCATTGGCCCACCAAGCCCCTACCATCTACTGTTTAGAAATAGCTTTCAGGTAGTTACTTGCGAGGCAGGTGCTTTGCAGCCAGTGGAACCTCGTGTTTTACCAGCAGGAGGTTGTTGGTCTTGGGGCAGCCCCATGGCTGGTGGTCATGTGTTGTTCCTTCTTCTCTGAGTATCCATTTCCCCTTTCTCAAAGGCATGTGTGTGCTTGCGTACACATACTCACACCCCCACTTCCTCACATGCCCGCCCACACACACATACACACACACCCCCTCCGCACCCCCACACCCAACGCGTGGCTGCATCAGGCAAATGCCAAAGGGAAAAGGAGGAGAGGGCATGTGGGGTCTGTGAGATATTGACCTGACCTCCAGTATGTCCTAGACATGGGACTAAATTTCTTTTTTTTTTTAAATTTGCCCTCCTGTGATGTCCACAGGCCTGGTTCCTCAACTTTTACCCTGTGGTTAAGCCTGGCGTGGCCCACCTGCCTGTTCCTTCCAAACTCTTACCGAGGCCCAGCTTTTATTTTTATTTTTTAAATCTTTATTGTTGAGAGTATTACAGATGCCATTGTAATCCCCTCAACATTGCCCCCCTCCGCCCGGTTCCCGCCCCAGCCTGCCCCAGGCCTTCACCACCCTGATAGTGGCTGCCTCCAGGATGGGTGGCCGCCCTATCTTTTGCCATTCTCCATATTCCAGACTTTCCGCTTCCTTCCCTTTCTTGAAAACACCGTGTTCTCCCTCTCCCCTCTGGCTGAGGGTGCTGCTGCCTGCTTGGGACTCAGTATTTCCTCTCCCCTCCCCAGGGCCCATTCATGCTTTAGGTGTCTGTGCAGATATCCCCCCTCCAGGAGGGTTCTGCCTTACCTGGCCTAGTGAGGGTCTCCACTGCTGGGTTCCATGGCACCTGTACCCCACCATCCTGGCACCGCCTTCTGGACTGGGCTGTAAGTGCCTGACTTTACCCACCAGATTGGAAGTGCCCTGGAGGCAGGGACCAAGCCCAAGGCCCAGCACAGGGTCTGGCATGTGGGCATTTTGCTCTCAGTGTTTCATCTTTTCTTTTTTTAATATATTTTTATTGATTTCAGAAAGGAAGGGAGAGGGAGAGAGAGATAGAAACATCAATGATGAGAGACAATCACTGATCGGCTGCCTCCTGCACGTCCCACACTGGGGATCGAGCCTGCAACCTGGGCATGTCCCTGTGACCTTCTGGTTCATAGGTCGATGCCCAACCACTGAGCCACGCCGGCGGGGCTCGGTGTTTCGTCTTGACCACGTCATATGATTGAGGACTCCGTGGTAGGGTAGGAAATGGTGCCATCATTATGGGCTAAGCTACTGGGGCGGCCGACTGGACATCTTCCCTTGAGGAGACAGAGCCTTTTAATCTAGCCTGTGCTGTCTGATACAGTAGTCACTAGCCACAGTGATTTTTAAAATTTAAATATAGCCCTGGCCGGTGTGGCTCACTCAGTTGGCTGGGCATCGTCCCGTGCACCAGGAGGTCACTGGGTAGATTCCTGGTCAGGGCACATGCCCAGGTTATGGGTTCAATTGATCAATGTTTCTCACATTGATGTTTCTCTCTCTCTCTTTTCCCCTCTCGTCCCCCCCTCTAAAAAAATTAAATATATTTAATTAAGATTAAATAAAATGTATTTCCTCAATCTCACCAGCCAATTAATTTTTTAAAATATAAACATTTTTTCTTCTTAAATTTATTAAATTTATTTTTTGATTACTTAGAGAGACATCGATTTGTTGTTCTACTTATTTATGCATTCATTGGTTGATTATTGTCTGTGCCCTGACGGGGATCGAACCCACAACCTTGGTGTATCAGGATGATGCTCTAAACCAGTGATGGCGAACCTGTGACATGCGTTGTCAGAGATGACACAGGAACTCATTTTTTTGGTTGATTTTTCTTTGTTAAATGGCATTTAAATATATAAAATAAATATCAAAAATATAAGTCTTTGTTTTACTATGGTTGCAAATATCAAAAAAATTTCTATATGTGACACGGCACCAGAGTTAAGTTAGGGTTTTTCAAAATGCTGACACGCCGAGCTCAGAAGGTTTGCCATCACTGCTCTAAACCAACTGAGCTACCCAGCCAGGGCTCACTAGCCAATTTCAAGTGCTCAGTATTCACATGTGGCAGGTGGCTGTCGCGTGGGACAGTGCCGATGCTAGAACACCTCCAGCAACGCAGAAAGAGTTCTTTGGATGGCGCTGCTGTAGACACTGTCCTGTGAAGGTAGTGGGTGCTTGTAGGTTGTGTGAGGTCCGTCCTTGGTGTTTGTGGTGAGGTCAGGCAGATTTTTTCAGATTCCTTCTTAAGCCTGAACTGTGCTTCCTCCGTATCCCCCGGCTGCAGGATGCTCGGCAGAAGTTCCGCTCTGTTCTGGTTGAAGCCACGGTGAAACTGGACGAGCTGTTGAAGAAGATCGGCAAAGCCGTGGAAGACTCGAAGCCCTACTGGGAGGCGCGGAGGGTGGCGAGGCAGGTAAGATAGCCCCGCACGCCCTCTCCCGGCCTCTGCTCATCCCAGCTGGCTTTGGGGTGCGCCTTCTGACTTCTGTGTCTCCCCTGAAAGTTAGAAGCGCGAGTCCTGTGTGATGGAGAACAGCCATGACTTTGTCATCAGCTGCATGTGGAGTCAGTCTCTTATCACCGCCCCCCCCCAATACCCCCCACAGTCTGCCTTCATCCAGCTCTTGGTACTCTTCATAGAGGGTGGGTGCTGACACTTGGATGACCCTGTGAGTGGGCGCCACTTTGCCCCCATAGTTGGCGCCCAGGTCCCCTTGCCAGGCAGCAGGGCCAGCTCAAGCGGAGGAGAGGATGTGTCCAGAACATCAGGCTCCTGCTCTGCCCTCTCCTAGTGACCGCCTGTCGGGCAGCAGGCGAATACTCTGTCCCTCTCCTTCTGGTGTGGGAGCAATTAGCTGTTCACCTCTCTTGAAATACTGGTTCTTTGTCCTGAGAGCCCAAACAGGCAGCTGAGGCACCAAGATGAGAAAAGGGGCAGCAGAGGGGAGCTGCGGTCAGGCGAATGCTGGGGCCTCAGGGACTCTGCTTTCAGAGTGTGTCTCCCTTGGATGGCTACTGCTGAGATGCGGGGTGTCCCTGTGCCACCACTCGGCCCCCCATGGCCAGGCATGTGGCCGAGGAAGAAGAGCCCTGACACTGGCCCCTGCCCGCTGCTCCTTCCTCTCAGCCCTTGTCTTGGTTGGTGAGCATAAGTGATCATGACAGTCACTGAGTCCTGTGGACAGGGCGCTGAGTCATCAGGTCTGATCACATAATAGCCAGCCCCCGGCGGCCTGCGACTGACGCACTGTCCACTGGCAGCGCTCAAGATGAATGCTGAGGGCCTCCTGCCCAGCCCAGTGCCTGCACGCCCGCCCCTTCAAGTCCTGCCTCTGCAGGTGGGGCAGGAAGAAGGGCGGAGAGGTCCCAGAGTGACCCCTGCCCCTCAGCCCCAAGGGCTCTTGTTGGTCTGCGGAACTGGAAGGATGCTCAGAGGCCCAGGCTGGGTGCGGATGTCGCATCTCATTGCCGTGGATGGGGGCTGTCTGGGCTTGGGCCAGGTGGCCGTCTGTCTGCACCAGCGGGACCTTCCTGATGGTGAAGGGGTGGGGCTTCCTGTTTTCTTCCTCTGGTCTTGCTCTGCCCCCTTCCTTTCTATATGGACAGACCCCTCTGGCTGTGGAGCAGGGATGGTCTCTCAGAGGCCTTCAGAGCATCTCCTTCCAGTGCGTTCCCAGAGCCTCCGCATCCTCGTCCGAGGGACTCTATGGTCATGGACCAGCCTTGGCTCTCTTGAGGTCGTCCTTAGGACTTCATGAGTGTTTGGCCATGGAATCCCTGCGTGAGCTTAGGTTTTGGCTTCATTTAAAAAAAAAATGTGGTAGGAAATATCGAAAATAAACAAAAAAGAAAATAAGCCCCCATACCTTCTGTGAACAGTTGATGTATAGCTCTTGTTTTTTGTTTTTTTTAAAATAAAGATTATACTGCAGGGTGGTTTTATTATATGTCTGGGATGACCATGTCCATCCAGCCAGAGGCTCAGTGGAACGGTGGAGACTTAACAAAGGGAGAAACTTCTCCTAACAGCTTGGCTTTCCGTAAAGAGTTTACAAAGATTTGTAATTGTCCGGCCTGTAGAAATTCTATCTGCCCATCAAAATGTGCATTGACTTTATTATTCCTGGTGTCAACTCATTTTCCTACTGAGTCAGGCCCAGCCCTGTGGTTTTGAGAAAACCCAGTCTACATCCTGCCAGGAGGATGTAGAAGATGTCTGCTTTTTCTTTTCTGGGCTGAGCTGGGGGCAGGGAGCTGGCTTTGATTTATCTGAGGGTTTTTTCCTTGAGCCGGAGCTTGTTTTTAAGGCGGCTTTGCCGTATCTGCTGGCCCATCTGGCCTTCAGTGTGTGGCCGGGGACATTGTGACGAGGGGGTGGAGCTGTGGGACTTGGGAAACCTGAACAGTGGAGTGTTTCTTGCTCATTTTGCTCCCTGGGTTCTGTCTGGTCAAACAGTGGCCCTGGGCTTGCATTTTATCCCTGCCAGGCCCAACCCTTGTAATTGTTTTTCTTTACAAAAGATTGCGGTAAACTGTATGTAAGATTTGCCTTTTTTTCAGTGTATAGTGAGGTAGCACGAAGGACATTCATGTTGCTGTGTAGCCCTCACCGCCATCCATCTCCAGAACTTTTTCATTTTCCCAAACTGAACCTCGGTACTCATGAAATAGTGACTTACCATTTCTCTTTCCCTCAGCCCTTGGCCACCACCAAGGGCCCTTGGCTTTCCGTGATTGGCTCATTTCACTTAGCATCATGTCCTCAAGGTTCACCCGTATCGTAGCACATGTTAGGTTTTCATTCCTTCTTCAGGCTGAATAATATTCCACTGTATATGTGGGCCACATTTTGTTTACCCACTCATCTTTAAACTTTTTATTTATTGATTTTAGAGAGAGAGGAAGGGGCGGGGGGAGAGAGAGGGATTGATTGTTGTTCCGCGTATTCATTAGTTCATTGGTTATTTCTTGTATGTGCCCTGACTGGGGATCGAACCTGCAACCTTGGCATATTGGAACGATGCTCTAACGAACTGAGCTGCTCAGCCAGGGCCTTCCTCACTCATCTTTAAATGGACATTGGGGCAGCTCTTGTTATTTTTAACTGGTTGGAGCTGTGAGAAGTGCGTTGCCAATCTGGAGAGCAGCAGAGGGTTATCCGGTGCTGAAAGTTGCCTGTTTGGGGTTTACGGGCCATGCATGTTCATGTCCCATCCTGACTTTCTTTGGGGAAGTGAGTGGGGAAACATTGAAACTTGTAGAATGACTTAGCTGTGGGGCAATCAGCAATACTTAGTCCCTGGAGCCAGACTGCCTGCCTGCCTTTGAATTCTAATTCACCGCTTAATAGCAGTGGGACCTCAGCAGGTTGCTTAATCTCTGTGCCTCAGTTTCTTCATCTGTAAAGTGGAGTTGTGTGTCAGTTCTAGCTTTTGCTATGGAACAAACCACTTCAAACTTAGGGGCTTACAGCACTTCGTTAGCTCATGATTTTGCTGGGCAGTTTTCCTGACTGGCTGATCTCATGCATCTACAGTCACTTGGTGGGTTGGCTGGAGGCTGGCTGATCTTGGATGGTTTTATCCATCAAGCAGTTGGCTGGTTGTGAGCTGAGGCGTCAGGGGTGACTGGACCACATGTGTCTCATCTCGCAGGCCAGGGGGCCTTCTTCCTGTGGGGATTCCAGGCTGCTGCTTGCATCCCATTTGTCCCTTTGGGAGGAGTAAGGCACATGGCCAGTCCAAAGTCAAGAGGTGGGAAACAGCCCAGCTGGCTTGGCTCAGTGGTTGAGTGTCGACCTATGAACCAAGAAGCCATGGTTTAATTCCCGGTCTGGGCACATGCCCGGGTTGTGGGCTTGATCCCCAGTGTGGGGTGTGCAGGAGGCAGCCAATCAGTGATTCTCTCTTATCATTGATGCTTCTATCTCTCTCTCTCCCTCTCCCTTCCTCTCTGAAATCAATTAAAAAAAATAAAATTAAAAAAGGTGGGAAACCATAAGCTCTGCCTGCAAAGTATTATAGCCATTTTTACAACTTACTGTTGTATTAAATTAATACATGTGAAACATTGGGGTCAAAGGAAAAGAAAGTAAGTTATTATTATTTCAGATGTATTTTTTTGTCAAGTATTATGTCTCCCTGGTGGATCTGCCTTAAAAACAAACAAACAAACAAAACACAGTAAAAACCCCTGGGAAGAAGAAGCAAATCTGTGCAGGCTGGGCGAGGATAGGGAAGATAGAGAGACTGGGGACAGAAGGTGGTCCCAGGCAGGTTGCGTCCATACGGAGTTAGTCCTCGTGAGGATAAAACGTGCCAGAGGATCAAAAACTGATGCTGAGGAAATAGCCGACTTACTTTTTGACGGATCTAAAGCGCTCGAAGCCCAAACAGATAATGTGGCGAGGCCCCCAGATGGATGCGGAGTCGTGCTTCCCGTGACATGGGTTAGGTCACGTGCATCAGGCAGTCCCCCGAATTCCTATGTTAATCACAGAGGAACGGAGTGCTGCCTCTTCCTGTGCTGGGAAATTCTAGACATCGGTTTTGTTTGCAGAAGACCCTCCGTAAGTGGGGACTGAGAGGCCCAGGTTCTTTATAATAAAACATTAGCCGAGAAGGGTTGAACATTTTCCTGACCCTGGGCGACATGTTCATAAATTTCTTCGGCGTTCAGACTCCCAGACTTGCCTACCACCCATTTTTAATTGGTCATGACCTCTCCGGCATTGATGTCAAATGGAGTCCACAGATTTAGCCACGTTTCCAAGGTTTCATCATGTGCTGTAGACTTCATTTTTACACGACCTGGGGCGGCCTCCAGTGCGGATCTGCAAATTTCCTCTCCCCTTTCCTGGATGTACCCTGTTGTTGCCTCATGAACATCGAATTCATGGCCAGCAGCACCGTGACTCATGCCTGAATGCAGTTTATCTGAAAGGAGCGTTTTCTCTGTAAGGGGCATCACAGCCTTCTCGGGCTGAGGAACACTGGACAGCACTTCAGCACTAGGCTTGGGGGCCAATTTAAATGCCTGATCACCAACAAAAATGGGGAAAACATGACCCTAGCTAGCCTGTGAGATGGACAGTTGTTTGGGCCACATGGCATGGTTGATGGCATGTGGAAGAAGCCAGTGGAGCGAGATCAGTGTGTGTGTGTGTGTGTGTGTGTGTGTGTGTGTGTGTGTGTGTAACGCTTGGGGAAGAGCCGTACGCCTGAGCCCCAAAGCACGGAGAGAGTCTGGGTACACAGGACAGGGCTGAGATGGGAGGGAGAAGACAGCATGAAGTTAACCAGGGCTGCGGGAAGGGAGCCGGGCTGGGGGACCAGCTAGGGAAGGAACGGTGTGGCCTGTGGCCAGTTGCAGGAGCACCTGGCAGCCCCGCCCGGCCTCCATTCTGGGTTGAGAAGCTGCAGAGCAGCCACGGTGGGCTCTGGCACATGGGGCTCATGTTGTGTTTGTCAAGTTGATTGGGCATCGACGACCAGTGTCCTGTCCTTACCTTAATCTGGCCCCATCTTTTGAGATCTGTGTGTTAGGCAGCATGGGTACTGCTCTGTGTAGGGGATGCCATTTGTCTCCCCATTTTGTCCCCACGTTACAGATGAGGAAACTAGTCTTGAGCCCAGAGACTGTTACTTGGGCCCTTCTGGTTGCATCTGCCTCAGCTACTGGGCTAAGAAGTCAGGCTTGTACACACACCTCTGTGGGGTGCGCCTCATCCGAGAGACTACGAAGACTGGCACACTTAGTGGTTAGTCAGCCGTCAAGAAAGGCTCAGAGGGAACCCCGAGGCTTGGACTTGAAGAGCCTGAGCAGCCAGTTAGGAAACTGAGAGTCTGGGGATCTGGCTTTGGGAGACGGTGGTGAGTCGGCTCTCCTGTGTGTTGAACGTGTGACGGTTCCTCACTGGGAATTTCAGGGCGGCTGCAGGTGGGGAGTTGGGAGTGAAGAGTACGGAGGAGAGTGTGTGGAGGGACAAGAGTCAGAGATTAAGGACGGAGGGAGGAGGAAGAGGAGTCATTTTAACACTCGTTGTAAACCATGCACTTTTCTAAGTGCTTTAGTGCATGAGAGAGGCACTTCTTTTTTTTTTTTTGCAGAAGAGGAAACAGAGGTTTAGAGAAGTTGAGTTATTCAGGGGGCTCCCCACATCCTCATTTATTGAGGACCTACTAGGTGCCCAGGTCAGCAGTAGTTAGGTCCCTTGTGTGCATTATCTCATCTGCTCCTCACAGCAGCAGGGCAAGGTGGCATTACCGTCGTCATACGGAGCGGGGGGTAGTAACTGAGGCTCGGGAGGAAAAGTAACGCGTCCACATCACAGATCTCTTGAGGAGAGGAGCAAGGGTTTGAACCTGCATCTACCCGGTTCTGGCTGCTGCCTGGTGCCTGGCACGTAGGAGGCACTTGGTGACTGTTGCAAAGCCTGCCCTACCCTCTGACACATCGTAGGGAACGGGCAGGAGAAACAGTTAACTGGTTGGGCTAAAGGAAGATTTTGAGCTCATCTGTGCACTTAGTTCCCTGCCTTTCCTGCCCTGGGGGAACTGGGAGGCTCTTGCTCTAAGTAATTGGGGGCCCTTTCAGGCTTCTCCCCCTCATGGCCCTCTGTCTTGTTCTGGGGCCAGTGCAGCTCCGTCCTGCCTCCCTTCTTCCCGGTCACTTCGACTTCTGCTGAGCCGCTCTCCTGCCTAGGTGGCAGCTCTCGCCGTGGGACTTGGGTCAGGAGGTTGGGTCAGTGACGTCCATCCCGGGGGCCCCGATCGTATTCCCGCTGGGTGGCCACCGGCCGGTTCCTGGGAACTGCGTCATCCCGGCTGCCCACGGCAAGGGCAAGCAGCGGAGTGACGGGGCACCTGTCGCAGAGCAGAGATCCTAGTGATTTACAGCAAGAAGGGAGACGGCCATGAACTCTCCCTCGCCTGCAGGGCCGCACGCATCCTGCCTGCAGTCTTGGTTGGAGACTGGGGGGAAGGAGCCGCCGCAGTGTGGAGCCTAGAATCTTGAATCTGCGTGGAGAGGGGAGCTTCTGACCCAGGTTGCTGGCTAGAGTAGGTCTTGAGGCTTCAGTCGGAAGGACACTCCTTCCCCCACCCTCTTTGGAGTCACTCAGCTCCTGCTTGTCTGGCTCTGCCTCCGAGTCCTGCTGGAGAGGAGCAGGGAGCCCTGTTGATCTTGAGGTTTCCTCTCCTGGCGGTTCTGTGGGCCCCTTGCATTGGACCCTCACCTGACTGGCAGGTGGCAGAAGGCCCGGAATGGGGCACTGCTCACATGCAGGGCCTCACCCAGGCAGCAGTAAGCATGCTACCCACCATGACCTTGTCGGTTGGGAGCTTTGCCAGGGACGGTTCCCCTCTCCCTGTCCCCTTTGCTTTTCACGGAGGCACCGCTGACTCCCAGGAAGTGCCGCTTGCTAGGCGACATGCTGCCCGAAACTAAGAGATGGGGTTTGTCACCGCAGTTTCGCAGTTAGAGGCCGAGCTGGATGGGGTTGTTTCTTGCTTCCTCCCCTCCCTGCCATCTGCCTTCAGTGAAATTATTGCGTTGACATAAATCACCCCTTCCTTCCTCCCCACGTTGTAAACCACGGGCACCCCCTGGAAAGGAGGGGCGGGTGACTGATTTTTCGGATGAGAAAATCAGAGTAGGAGGTGTATGTGGCTACCAGTTTTGTCAACATGGGTAGGCGTTTTGTTGCCAGGCAGCAAGGTTTGGGCCCTGGCCCAATAGTAAGATTTCTCCGGAGCACGTTTGGTTTACTTTCCGTTCCCTTTCCTCGCCTTGGGGATCCCCCCTGCGCCCCCCCGCCTGCCCCCCCGCTTTCCTTTCTTTTCCCCTCCCACCTCCCATCCCTCCCTGTGTGACTTCATATTCTGCCCCCCCCCCCCAACCCCATGTCCCTTCTATGAAAATCTACCCTTAAGATCCAATGGACTTGTTTACTCTGAGGAGTAGCTGACTATTATATCTCAGAGCTTTACTCTGGATGTTCAAGTACGTATGCTTTAAAAACATCCCCATGGCCCTACACCCTTCTCCCCGGCACACAACGGGTTCCTGACGGGAGAGCACGTCCCTGCGCCCACCTGGCTTATGGCCGTGTGGGACCTACACATGGACTGATGGACTTTAATTCGCACGGATGCTCCCAGTAAACTTTGGTTCTGCTAAAAAACAAAACAAAACGACAAAAACCCAAAAGGCAAACATTCCCATGGTTTGCCATCTGCTGTTTCCATCCTGATGCTCATGTCCAGCTCTTTCTTTTTTTAAAAAAAAAAATATGTTTTTTATTGATTTCAGAGAGGAAGGGGGAAGGAGAAAGAGATAGAAACATCAATGATGAGAGAGAATCATTGATTGGCTGCCTCCTGCACGCCCCCTACTGGGGATCAAGCCTGCAACCTGGGCATGTGCTCTTGACCGGAATCGAACCTGGGACCCTTCAGTCCGCAGGCCGACACTCTATTCACTGAGCCAAACTGGCTAGGGCTCATGTCCAGCTCTTGACAGGTGTGTGAAGGAACCACACCCATGGCACCAAGAGGGCAATACCCAGAAGTCCAGGCCAGAGACAGAGTCTCATTTCTGTGCAGTAGAATGTTCTTGTGGAGTTTAAGCCAAAGGTGGGGTCAGCAGACAGAGTGCCGGCCACCCAGTTGAACGTGAATTTCAGATCATGTTTTAAAGTATAACTCTGTTTCATGCAAGAGTAGGGACATACTTAAGTAAAACAAATTTGTTATTTACCTGAAAGTCGGATTTAACTGGGAGTCCTGTATTTTTATGTGCTACAAAGGGGGGAAGTTGGGGTGTTGAGTCATCAGCCAGATGGAGAAGGTAGTTTTGGAGTCAGCTGCCCCTTCTCAGGGATTCCGAATTCATAGCCTGTGGAGCTGTGGAGGGTTCTGGTCCCCGCATTACCATTCTTCAGCCGTAGCCTTGGGCAAGAGCAAGTGAGGGCATCCGTGGGGGTGTTCAGTACAACCGAAAAGCACTCAATATGCTCACACACCTGTTCTAGGTACTCCTAAGCCTGGCTTTCCTAGGAATAAATGGGGTTTCTAAGCTCAGCGGCTGAGTCTGTTCCTCCCTAACCCCCAAGAGCTTGATTGCTGAGAGCAGGTCAGCTCTGGACAGAATTCTGGAGGGTTCCATGGGAGGACACGTCAACTGGGCCTCTTCTCAGGAAACTTCTGGAATGTGGGTTCCTCAGCTGTTTTTCCACTGACTTGTGCAGACATTGCCTGGCGTCTGCCTCCTTCCAGCTTTCTCCTCTAACCCCAGCCTTGAGTGCCTTTCTTAGTTAATGTGATCCTGGGCTGCTTTGTTTATTCATTTTTTCCATTTGAAACTTTTGTAGGCACTGGAGAACGTACATTCTCCCAGAGGAAAGAGCATTTCTTTGCTTCAGTGTGGGCACCTGTGGGCTTTGTTTAGGAAGCCTCCCTTTGAAGAGACGGTTTAAATGAAGTAAGGAAGAGATACCGTGTGATCATCAATTTGTATCCACCCTCAGGTGCATTCCCCATCCCTTTTGGCAAAGCACCATCCTGCAGAGGTGTTGGGCCTTTGCTATTTCTAACAATTGTGGTGTCCTGAGCTCTTCTAGGAATGTCCTATTCTTTGAATTTAAGTCTCTTAATCTCAGGCTCAGGCCATCTGAGTGAAGATTCTCTTTATACCAGAATACCAGGTCGTCTGTTTCCACCCTGACCTGGGCACTCCACCTGGGTAGGCGAGGGCATCTGTAGTGGGCTCTTCAGTGAGCAGCTGTTGGAAGGAAATCATCTACATATATAAAAGGCTAAGTGACTGACCATCGGACTGACGAACCGACTGACCGGCCGACCGGCTGGTACATATGACACGCACTGATGATTTAAAAATAAATGTTGACTTGCGCATGTGCAATACATATAAAGCTCTCAGGGGGCCAATTTCACACGTGTATTTTGATCTGTCATTGCCAATCATGAACTTGGTTGTTTTTGTTGACATTCTGAAGCTGAAAGAAAGTGTGTCATCGACAGAATATGCCTGAAGACCAACTGTTGGCACAACATACCTCTGAAGTCAAAAGAAGCGGGTGTCATTGACTATTGGCACTTCCAGTATAGAGAAAGGGTGAAGAGCAATATTAAAATATTTCTTCTAATTAATTTCCTTTCCATGTGCACAAATTCATGCACCGGGCCACTAGTGAGGTATAAGGCACTATGCTAGTTTATATATGTTCCCAACACCCAAGACCATAAGTAACTATACAGATGAAGTTTAACAGCCTGAAATTCACATTGCCTTGTGCACAAAAGAGTGGTTTCATCTTGTATCCACTAGGAATTGCATCTGGTTGCAAGTAATAGACGACTCAAAAACAGTGGCCTACACACATAAGGCTACCTCCTCTCACCTAAAAAAAAAGACCTGAATTAGGCAGTCTAGGTTGGTGCTGTGACTCCATGGTCATCCGAGACCCCGTGGCTTATTACTTCTTCATCTTAGTATGTGAGTCCCCTCCTCAAGGTCACCTCATGGTCCAAGAGCTCCAGGAGCCCCTGCCATCACATCTGTATTTCAGGAAAAGAGGAAGGAAGGGGCAGGGGCATATGCTTCTTCTATGTTAAAGAGTCTGTGGAAGTCCCTGCTTGTTTCATTGCCAGAATCTAGTCACATAATCATGGATAACTACAAGGGAGGCTTGGCTTGAAGATTTTTTTTAGTATTTTTTTTTCCATCCTCACCCAAGGATATTTTTTCTATTGACTTTTAGAGAGTGGAAGGAAGGAAGAGGGCAGGGAGAGAGAGAGAGGGGGAAACATCAATGTGAGAGAGACACATCGATTGGTTGCCTCCCCGAATGTGCCCCGAACCTGCAATCCAGGTATGTGCCCTTGACTGGGAATTGAACCCTCAATCCTTTGGTGCATGGGCAATACTCTAACTACTTAGCAGCACCGGCCAGTGCAGCTTGTTGTTGGTTGTTTTTTTTTTAGCAGAATTGTTTCTAAGTCTGAAGGGGAGAATGGATATGGGGAGTCAGCTAAACAACTCTGCCACATCTGTAGTGTGGCCTCTCTGTCTTCTAGAAAGGCTCTGGGTTGGAAAGAGAGACGGGCATTTGTGCCCCACAGAGCAGGCATAGGAGGACTTCTTGGAGTAGACAAGCACAGCAAACCCCATATCTGCCTGCTGCATTACCTCCTCCTTTTTTATGGGGTGTGGAAACTTCCTTTCCCTTATATTGTGCTGGAGAACTAAGGAAATGCTAGCTTCCCATAAAGGTGTGTGTGTGTGTTTTGTCACAGAATCCATTCCTACTTTCTTTTAATAAATGCTAAGTAAATGACTCATTTCCCTTTGCCACTTCTTTGGTGCAAGCCCTCATGTCTTGCCTGGACTATTGAAATAGCCTTTCAATTGGTATTCCTGTTTTCTAGTGCCCCCTCCCTATCCCTCACGCCCCCCAGCCGAATCTTGCCGAAGTCATTCTACTGATAGTCTTGCTCAAAAACTTTAGTAGATGTGACTAATTTTATTGGTCAACTTGGTTGGGCCATAGGTATGTAGTCAAACATTATTCTGAATGTTTCTTTGAGGATGTTTATTGGATGAGATTCGCATTTAAACTGGTGGTTTTGAGTAAAGCAGATTGCCCTCCATAGTGTGGGTGGGCCTGATCCAATCATTTGAAGGCTTGAATAGATCAAAAGACTGCCCTGCCCTGAGTAAGTGGGAATTCTGCCCTACACAGCCTTTGGACTTGAACTGCAGCCTTGACTCTTCTCTCGGTCTCTAGCCTGCTGACCACTCCCTGTTCAGATTTTGGACTTGCCAGCCTCACTAATCACATGAGCTGATTTCTTAAATGAAATCTGTATATATGTGCATCCCGTTGGTTCTGTTTCTCTGAAGAACCCTGACGACTACAGCACTTCTTCTGTCTCTAGTGTCAAGCACAGTCTGGCCAGCCCCTCTCATCCTTTGGCACCTGCACTCCTCCGTGATGCGCTCCAGTGTGCACCCTCCCGTCTGCCCCCCCCCCCCGCCCCCACCAGTACTCAGATCTGCCGGGTGCATCTTGCTGTTGCACTCACTTCTGAGTACATCGCGGAACGTTCTGCATCACTGAATATTCTGTTCTTTTCGTGATGTTTTCCTCCCAGACTGACTAATTCTGTGATGTTCAGAACTGTAGCCACCAGCCACATGTGACTGCTTAAATATAAATTAATACAACGAAGTAAAACGAAAAGTTCAGTGCCTCAGTGTCACCAGCCACATTTTAAATGCTCAGTAGCCACACGGGGCTGATGGCTACTATTTTGGGACAGCGCACATAGAGAATGTTTCCATTATTGCAGAAAGTTCTGTTGGACAGCACTATTAGCTTCGACCTTGGCCTGATTAAAGTGAAGACGCAGGTCAGTGTAACATCTACAGACTCGGCATTGCCCTTCCCTCGCTAAGCTTGTCTTCAGCTTTGCTTCCTGGAGAATTTGACGGAAGTTATGGATATCATCTCTGAAAACACGCGTGCGTGCACACGGGTGCATAAATTATAATCACGAGTTTAGGGTATTCATCAGCTTCTCTTAAAAGTCACCCATGTCCTGTGGCTTAATAACCATGAGCTAACACTGCATAATGCTTGCTTATGTAACAGCTGACACTTATTCTGTGTACCCTATGCCTGTTTTAGCACTTGGCCTTGTTGACTTCTCAAAGCAACCCCATGAGGTAGCATCTGCTATTCCCTTCATTTTGCAGATGAGGAAACTGAAGCACAGAGAAGTAAAATGAGATGCTTGGGTCATCATACTACTGAGTGGCCTGCCCAGGATTTGACCCAGGCAGCCCCGAGCCTGTGTTCTAACCTCTACGCTTGGGGCCGCCTGGGGCGAAGGAACCCACCTGTGGAGTCTGAGCTCCTGGCGGGCAGAAATGGCCTCTGATCCTTTGCAAATCTTCACATGCATGGTGTGTGCTAAAAGGGAAACGAATGCTTGGAGAAAGGAGGGATGCTTGGAATTGGGAGGGTTATATATACATAGGCTTGCGATGTTTAGACTCTGCCATGGGGCTGGTCTAATCCTTTCCTTTTCTTAGTTCCTTCCATTGGCTGCAATTTGTTCCTGGTCCCCTAGAGCTGGGAGAGGCCCAAGTCCTCAGACCTACTTTGCGTGGCAATACCTGGTGGGAAGGAGGGGATTTGCCAAAAGCCCTGGCTCACATGAAGAGCCCTTGCCAGGCCAGCTAGCACCAACTTTGCCTCTCTAGGCTGGGAGCCCAGCTGCTGCCCTGGCTCTGTCACATGGCCATTCCTGTCTTTTTCAGAGACCCCCGGGTAGCTTGACATGGCGCCGACTCCAGTGGATGGAGGGGCCTGGGTGTGTGCGCTCTTGAGCCCTGTCACTCTTAGGCCAGGGTCTGCTGGCTTCAGCCTTGTTTGACGTCTTTGCACTTGCATTGTGATGGATCCCTCAGCTTTTTCATCTACTGTGCCAGGCAGCGAGGTGTGCTGTGCCAACTCTTATTTATATTGAGCCTTCATTTGCATCTGCGTCC
Organism: Myotis myotis; assembly: GCF_014108235.1. Taxonomy (NCBI): domain Eukaryota; kingdom Metazoa; phylum Chordata; class Mammalia; order Chiroptera; family Vespertilionidae; genus Myotis; species Myotis myotis. Next base: position 34,341,920 of record NW_023416317.1, on the reverse strand, counting down.
CCCTGACCTTGGAATTCTTTGGAGATCTTCTTGCAGGTGGCAGTTAAAATTAAGGCAGGTTGACCTAGAGGCCAAAGCTGGGTCGGAGGAGGAGGGTTGGCATCTCAGTGAATCAGTCGCTCCTTTGGCTGCGCTTCAGTGAGCCAGGCGACAAATGGCCCAGGCAGGCCCGAAACCTGGGGAAGCTGGGGAGGGCAGCCAGGCCCCTGGCTGATGATGGGCTTGGAATAACATGTTTCCAGGTGCAGGTTCCTCCCCACCACGGTGGTGGAGGCTCACGGTGTACAAAGCGTGGTCACTGCCTTCGTGGAGTTTGCTATCTTGTCGAGGAGACCGAGTGAATAGTAAAATAATTCAAGAGACGTGTCAACATGCTCATATGTTGGGCAGGTGTCAAAGTGTTTTTCCACATACACTCTCTTATAACATGGCAAACTACTGCAATAAGTACTTGGTCCCGTGAACTCAGAGAGGGTGGAATTTTACCCAGGAACGAATTTCCCAAAGACCCACTGGGACCTGGGTTATGTATCATTCATCTTGGGGGTCGGGGGGGGGGGGGAGGGTGTGTGTGAGGGAGAGCGGAAGGGGGAATTATTCCCATCTGGAAAGAATGGCACTCACACCGCACCATCTAATGTATACAATTAAGGCATCATTCAGGTGAGTTTTCACATTATAAATGGGCATTTCCAAGGATAAATGCTCCCGGAGAGAGATTTATCTGATTCTGTGAGCCACAGAAGAAAAAATTAACAAAGTGCATTAAAATGATCGACCACAGGGGGTTGTTTGTGGCGTATCATTTGCACTCTAGCTGTCTCTTAATTAAACACATATTTCTTCGACCTCTGCAGTGTACAGGCCACCAGGGGAGGTTTTGGGAATTAAAATTTCACTAGCATGGTCCCTGCTCCTGTAAGGCTCCCAGGGTCGCTAGGATGATGCTGCTTTAAGGAAACTCCCTGCATTTTTCAGGAAGGAGAGGCTGTGGATGCTGGGCCTTTTGCTGTAGCACCAACGTAGAGGGCCCTGGGCCAGGGGGACTGACCAGCTGTCTCTTGCCATCTAGCACGTGTTTGTGGCCCTGGGGTCGAGTTGTCCTACTGTTCCTTCTCCTTCTGATTTCACGTCTCTTTTGTGGGTCTCTCGCAGGTAGAAAGCCTTGAGAGCCCCCTTCCCAACCAGCCACTTCCAGCTGCAGAGCGAGGTAGTGTCAGCTAAAGTCACTCTGTCTAGGCTGGGTGTGCGCTCTGCCTCTGTTAATGGCAGCGTCTTGGGAGTGGAGCCAAGCAGGTGTGCGAGGCGCTGGCTGGCGGCAGACCCGTCCTGGCCGATCGAAGGAAGCTCTCCGAGTGACAAGCGCCTTTTGTGGGTCCCAGCCTGGGAGGGAAGGGGCCACAGGTGGAGACTCCCATCATTTCTCCTGAGTATTTCTTGTCTCAGGGGCATGAGGAATGTCAGTGACTTTGAACCGATTTTAAAAATCATGTTCGAAAGCAGTTTCCAAATGGAGACCAGCAGAGCACGGGGTTAGCCCGTGAAAGTGGCACGCGGTGTGTCCCGCTAGCGGGCAGGTGGCGAGGACGGATGGATGCTCCGGCTGCCCCCTTTCTCTGAATCCAGAGAGCTAGCCTCCCGGTGACATGCTGGATGCTGTCTCCCTCTGACACCGGCTGTCCCCATAACCTTAGATTAGGTTCTTACTGCTCTGCATGGGATTTGAAGGAGTGGAGGCCATTATTGTTTGGGGAATGGTGGCTGGCTCATGGCCCAGCCAACCACAGACCCTTAATTAGTCCTCCTATGTCAGAGGAGCATGAGCAGGGCCTTCCTTAGCAAAATGGCCCGTAGAGCCGGGGATGGAGAGGATAACAGTTCCCGGGAGAGTGGCTTGGGGAAGGGACATGTGCTCATCAGTGCTGGGCGTGTGGGTGGTCAAGGATAAACCACAGTTCCTGTCCTCAAGAAGCTTTCGTTCTGCAAACTCTCATGTGCTCAACCGCGGCTGGGCAGTGTGACGCGGTCTCTGAACGAGGTCTCTGTCAGGTGCTGGGAGACGGACCGATGGAAGTTCAGAAAAGGGGAAAACCTGTAAGTTCCAGAGGAACAGGACTGTTCACACCAAAGAAGAGGCTGAGGGATGGCCAGAACTTTCTTTTGTTTTTTTGGCCATTGACGTGTCATAAGGAAGAAGATAGGATTGTTCAGCAAATGAGTCCAGCATGCTGTCGTAGAAAAAGAATTCACCAAAGATGGGGTGTTTGAGATGGGTTGGCAAGGATGAGGAGGAGTTCGCTAGGTGGGGAGGAGGAAGGGTGTGTGTTGAGGGAGGAATGCTGAAGGAACGGTGAGTGGTTGGGTCTCACTGGGTGGATGGTGCTCGTGAGTGCGAACGCCGGCTGTGCTGTAGGTTTGATGGGCGTCGGGGAAGTGTTAGGCATGGGAGTGACATCATCAGAGACGCACTTTAGAAAGATGACCAGGTGTCCCAAATGCAATCGTGTGAAGCGGAATGGATGCCAGTGGAGTTGAAGTTGGGCCTGTGGGATTGGAAGCTGAGAGACAGAAAGCATTTAAAATAGTCCAGGAAAGAACGGATGCTGGGAAAGCCGGTCGCAGTTTCCTTGGAGCCCATTTGCTCCTTGGTCCAGCGCTGCGGGGTGCGGAGAGGCTGGGCAGGGCTGGTCAGGCCTCTCGATGCTTTTCAGGGAGAACATCTTGGCCAGAGGTCCCGGCAGAGGGGGCGTGCAGATGGCGCTGTGGGTGCCCAGTGGTCCTGTGGTTCCCGCCGGGATTGGAGACTTACTCTTTACGTGTCACCTCGGAGAAGTGGAATAATGAGGGTTCTGGTTGGTGCTTTTCCTCTCCAGAGTCATGGGGTCTGGCTTTGAGCCTCGGTCTCCTTTCCTTCTGGCCTAGGGAACTTGTACTAGTTTCTTAACCTCAGTTTCTTTGTGTGTTAAAGGGGCACAGCAGTACTTGCCAGCAGGGCTCTCAGCTAGATTTCATAGGTGAATACCTGGCGCTCAGTAGGGATTTAATGAGCACCCCTGCCCCAGTGCCCCTCATCCTCCCTCCCTCCCTCCCTCCCTCCCTCCCTCCCTCCCTCCCTCCTTCCTCCCTCCATAGAAGTTCAGTGCAGGGGAGGGGCAGGGCCTGCAGTTTGGTTTCTGCCCTCCTTTGAAAGTGCTCTGTGGTGAGGGGTGGAGAAGGAAGGCAGGGGAGGGTGGGTGGGATGTGATCAAAGACCTTGTATGCATGTACGCATAACCCAAGGACACAGACCATAGGGTGGTGAAGGCCTGGGGGGTGGGTAGTGGGGGGAGATGGGGGGCAGGCAAGAGTGGGCTAGAAGGGGTCAATGGGGGAAAGGGGGACATATATAATACTTTCAACAATAAAGATTGTTGAAAAGAAAAGAAAAGAAAAGAAAAGAAAAAAGAAAAGAAGAGGGCTCCATGGTGATAATGTGCTTGATCATTGTGAGTGGGTGTATTTTTTTCTTGTCTCTGCTAGAGACAGAGGAAGATGTGAGGGCTGTAAATCTTAGCAGAAGAGATGAGAACTTGTGGACAGCCAGAGGGGTTTGGCCACAAGCAGGATGTTGGGGGGCCAATGTTGCCCCCATCCCCCGCCCCAGTTTGGGTGGGTCCTGTTTAAAGATCACATGTGGGCAAGATGGCTTTGAGGGATGGCAGCCCTGCCAGTCTTGTAAAGGCGACTCTCGCTTGGCTAGCATTTGACTGTTTACTACCCTTCGTGGGCAATCCTGCAGGTATTTTGTTTGTTTGTATGTTTGTTTGTTTGTTTGTTTATTTATTTAGACGATATGATCAACAAATATCTTTGGATTCCCTAATCTTTGAGTGAGTAGCATTTTCTTGAGAGTTTTGTGACTCTGGCAGGTAAATAGCAAAAGTGATAGCATAAACCATAGGCTGAAAAAAGAATTTCCTTACCACTTTTTTTTTTTTTTTAAATATATTGATATTTTACAGAGAGGAAGGGAGAGAGATAGTCAGAAACATCGATGAGAGAGAAACATCGATCAGCTGCCTCCTGCACATCTCCTACTGGGGATGTGCCCGCAACCCAGGCACATGCCCTTGACCGGAATCGAACCCGGGACCCTTCAGTCTGCAGGCCGACGCTCTATCCACTGAGCCAAACCGGTTTCGGCTCCTTACCACTTTTTGTTCAAGGACACACAAAAGTAGAATAATCAGTGAGCATATCACCAGCCCAGCAATTGCTAATATCTTGCCAATCATGTTTTATCTACCCACTCACCCTGTTTTTTCATTTTTCTTATTTTTTCTTAATCCTTGATATCATATTACTTCACCCATAAACACTTTAGTATTTATCTCTAACAGAGAAGAGCCTTTTAAAAGGTCACATTTTCACAACTGACAAAATTAATAGTCTGTCTAATATCTAGTAACCAGTCTTTTTTCACATTTCTCCAGCTGTTTAAAAAATGTGTTTTCTTATGATTGCATTTGATTAGAAACGGCTGGTCTATTTTGAGTTGATAAGTAGTGCAGACCTCCCTTTTCCCTCACATTACGCTATTGCTCAACCCAGTGCATAGGTTCGCGTTTAAGGAAGCAGCTATGCCAGAGAAACAGCAGCGTGATAGCTGACCAAGACGTCCATGAACTGGCTGGGTAGCTCAGTTGGCTAGAGCAGCGGTCGCCAACCAGTGGTCCTCGGACCTGGTCCGTGAGGTCCGAAAGGTTGGCGACCGCTGGGTTAGAGCGTCATCCTGCCACAAGGTTGTGGGTTCGATCCCTGGTCAGGATACATACAAGCATCAACCCGTGGATGTGTGAATAAGTGGAACAACAACAACAACAAAAAATCAGTGTTTCTCTCTCTCAAATCCTAAATTTTTAAAAAAGTACATCAAGAAGGAATTTTGGAAGCTTTAATTAGGGAAAATTTGCAGACATATACAACAATAGAGACAATAGCAAAGCAGAATAGCCTGGTGGTTAACTCGCCTGCTGATGGACCGTTTGCACAGGTGGAAGCTGGACACTGCATTGTAGGCTGTGGCCTGGTAGGACCTGCTGTAATGATGTGTCTTCCAGCTGGAACGCAGGCTCCCTGGGAGTTCACAGAGGCCTTGGCATTCCGACCTGCGCAGTCCAGTGACTTGTTCAAGGTTATAGACCCAAGACAATGGTCATTGTTGGTGCCAGGAATATGCCCGGTTCTGGCTCCTCCCCTGGAGGGAAGGAGAGACTAGGAGGTGAGAGCACCTTTGCCGAATCAGGCCTTCAGGTCCTCGCCTCCGTGGCTGTGGCTGGGAGGAGGGAGATGCTATTTCCAGCTCTGGCACCCAATTAAAAAACATTTATAAGTATAAATATAAATATATATATGTGTGTGTGTGTGTATGTGTATATATATATATTTCAGAGAGGAAGGGAGATGGAGAGGGAGAGAGATAGAAACATCAATGATGAGAGCCGAAACCGGTTTGGCTCAGTGGATAGAGCGTCAGCCTGCGGACTGAAAGGTCCCAGGTTCGATTCCGGTCAAGGGCATGTACCTTGGTTGCGGGCACATCCCCAGTAGGAGATGTGCAGGAGGCAGCTGATTGATGTTTCTCTCTCATCGATGTTTCTAACTCTCTATCTCTCTCCCTTCCTCTCTGTAAAAAATCAATAAAATATATTTTAAAAAAAAATGATGAGAGAGAATCACTGATTGGCTGCCTCCTGCACACCCCACACTGGGGATCGAGCCCCAAACCCAGGCATGTGCCCTGACCGGGAATCAAACTGTGACCTCTGGGTTCATAGGTTGACAGCTCAACCACTGAGCCACGCCAGCGGGACTAATTTTTGTTTTTAAGCAGCTCATCTTCAACCCCAGGACAGAATAGAAGTATTTGACCGTGACCTTGACTACCCCCCCGCCCCTTAATCCCTTGAGGCTCTTTTGACATTACGGTGCATTAAGGAACCTTGTGGCCTGTCCACTAGAACAACTTTAGGCCCTGTGTTACATCTGTTAAAATCACTCGGAGTTTTGTCATATTTCTCTAAGGAGAAATACACGGGTCTCCTATTTAATATTTTACATTGCTTAGTATGTTGTATAGTGTACAGTTTAATGTTAACTGGTAATGGCTCAAACTGTACATGGTAACATTTGAGACTGAGTAAAAATCGATGACCCATCCATTCAACAAATTCTTTGATCTGCAAACAATTGGTCCAGGAAAGTTGAGTTTAATAGAAATAATGAAAAACTCAATGGCACAAGCTCTAATTAGAAAATTGATGTGGACAAAACTGTTCAATGGCTCAAATGGATTTGAAACAGAAAACAACTGATGCTAATGGAAATAATTTTGACTGATTAAAAATGAAAAAAGTGAGGAGCCCTGGACATGAAAAGTGATCATGGAACTAAATGGGCTCAGGGGAATTCTCTCTAGAAAATGCTTCTGGTTAAGATGTCTGTGTCCTAAACATCCACAGGGCCAATAGCTGGTACCTGCCTCTGGCCGCCCTTCAGTGAACCTCACAGGGCGGTTTGAAAGGGGCGTGGAAGGATGAGACGTTTTTAGAATTGAACGTCTCAGTCTCTGGCAAGTGCCGATCCCTAGGATTGTTCTGAACACAGAAAACGAGCTTGAGTAACAGTGAGAACAGATGCATCTGTCTGTCCACTTTGATGTTCATGTCGCACACCCTCCCTCCCTGAGACCAGTAGGGTTTGGATCGCGCTTTCCAGGGTTTGATCTTCGATGCTTGGAAAGGAATCTGGGACTTTTCTTCATGAGCTTCTAGCTGGGGGATGGGTTCTTTACAGCAGCAACATAGAGAGGCAAGGACAGAATGTGTGTGTGTGTGTGAGAGTGTGTGTGTGAGTGTGAGAGTGTGTGTGTATGTGTGTGTGTGAGTGTGAGAGTGTGTGTATGTGTGTGTGTGTGAGTGTGTGTGAGTGTGTATGTGTGTGTGAGTGTGTGTGTGTGTGTATGTGTGAGTTTGTGTGTGTATGTGTGTGTGTGAGTGTGAGAGTGTGTGTATGTGTGTGAGTGTGTGTGTGTATGTGTGTGTGAGTGTGTGTGTGTGTGTGAGAGTGTGTGAGTGTGTGTATGTGTGTGTGAGTGTGTGTGAGTGTGTGTGAGTGTGAGTGTGTGTATGTGTGTGTGAGTTTGTGTGTGTATGTGTGTGTGTGAGTGTGTGTATGTGTGTGTGAGTGTGTGTGTGTATGTGTGTGTGAGTGTGTGTGTGTATGTGTGAGTTTGTGTGTGTGTGTGTGTGAGTGTGTGAGTGAGTGTGTGAGTGTGAGTGTGTATATTTTAAAGCAAGGACGGGGCTTCCCACCAGTGGTTGCCCAGTGCAGCAGGGACCTTGTCCTGTCCCCTTGGTGGGGGGGCATCCCAGCCAGAGCACTTCCCCTGCAGGAGGAGCCAGGCCTGCCTGTGCTTCCTCAGTGCTGCGCTGCCCCACGTGGACGTGGACGTGGAAGTGGAAGGAAGGGCCACTGCTGACCTCACTCGGGCAGCTTCCGCTTCACCCCAGGCTGGTGACTTGCTGGTTCTCTTTACAAGGGAGGCGGGTAGTCCCATCTTCCATTTCATGCCCTAGTGTCCAGGGGTTTCTGGAAGCCTCTGTTGCTCCATAATTGTTCCCATCAAGCACTGGGAGTACATGCAAATTGAGCCCACTCCTTCCTGAGTAAGCCAGAGAATGCCTCTGGGCTTCAGGTGCCAGCAAGTGGGGAAGCTCTCCTTGGGCCTGTGCCCTGAATGGGATGGAGGAATGTGGCCCCTGCCTCCCTGCGTCTCATTCAGCCTCCTCACTCCCTGTGAGTGGGGGCCATTGGTCCACAAGCAGATGAGGAAACAGGGCTGGGTGGGGGGGAGGTTGGGCTCAGAGAGCACGCAGGACCAGCGTCTGGACCCCACTCCGCTCCCTGGCTCCTGACTGACCGAGCTCAGCTCTTACAGGAGCCCCTCCGTCCACCCTACTCTGTGGAGAGAACCCCGTGCTCTCCTTGGTACTGGCATCCTTTCTTTTCTCCCTGCGACCCACCCCCCCCCCCCCCACGCACACACACGTAACGGTGGCCAGTGTGGCCTTCGTTAGGTGAAGAGGTGAGAGCGAACATAGCTTGACCAGTGCCTCTTCGCCAGGAGTTGGTGGCCCCAGCAGGTGGTAATTGATAGAAGTTTAGCAGGAAGCTCTGGGTCAGGGTTTGGATCTTGGCCCCACCTTTGGTGGCTGGGTGATCTTGGGCAATGCACGTAACCTTTCAGAAAGTAGGGATGATAATTGGACTGACCTCAGAGGGTAACTTTGAGATTGAAACGAGGCACTGTACTCAGAACACCTTAGACACAGGATCTGACTCAGAACAAATACTCCAGCCGTAGCTGCTGTGATTTTCTTTGTGATCATCTGTGTCCACATTTACGTCGGTTCGTAGTCGGGCATTAACTGTGTCTCGTCTTGTGGGTGCTCTCTGGGACCTGGAGCCCCCAGCTCGGGTGGGGCTTTGGGCAGCCAAGTGACAAGACCCCATCTCCTTTTCCGTTTCCGCAGCTAACTGGCTGGTGTGCTAGTGACACCCTAGGCGGCTCGGTGCCACCTGAGTCACAGGTGGGAGGCAGCAATCCACTTGTCCCCTGGTTATGTCATTGCCAGAGTGACCCAGGCCGGCAGGCACCGCACCACCGTAGAGCGGAAATAGCCCAACCGGGGGTCAGGGGCTCTGGTTCCCTGGCTTTGGCCAGCCCCCAAGTAGCTGTGTGGCACTCAGCACGTTGCCTTGCCTCTCTGGGCCCTTCTTTAACAAACGAAGGGATTAAACTTCCTTCTATGTTGAACCTTTGTTGCAAATGTCCAGATGCTCTTGTTCCTTCCTGACACCGATTGTGGGTTGGAGTGGAAGTTGAGTCAGACGGCCATGACTGCAGTCTTTCCCATCTGGCAGCTGGGACAAAGGCAGACCTCTCTTACCCTCACCCTCCACCCCCTTGACGACACTGGATGGAACACTCACGTGTTTCCGAGTGCCTCACAGTCACAGCTGGCCTGGGCCAGTGGCTAAAGAAGGTCGCTTATCAAATTCATTCATGGGCAGCCTCTTAACATTCTCTCCGTAGAGCTGTTTCCATGAAGGCCATTAGTGTCCATGAGTCATGAGGATATTTAGGATTTTTCCTGGGTTGCGTCTTACAGCTCAACCTCTTTGGTACTGTTCTCAGCGGAGCCCCAGCCCTTCACGTTGCTAACTGGGCTTCTCTGCTGCGAGTGGGCTAATCACCAGGGAGCCTGTGCATGTGTGTGGAGGCCCTTATTCAAATAATGTATTCCTACGAGGGCTGGGTCCTCTGCTAGAGTCGGAAGGTAACACCTGGTTGGTTGCGCCGAAGATTTCTGGGCCCCATCTTTCACAAGATGGGGAGAACCAGACAGCCAGCTCCTCGGGGGATTGCTCAGTTGGCCTCTGATTGTCCAGGCTGTGTGTCCACGATGACCCTGGGACGCAGTCTCAGAGCCGAGTCCTCCTCGGTCAGACTCTTGGATGCCGCCTGAGTTTCTATGGCCAGGATTTGACCCATCTGCACTGGCTGCTGCAGTCACTTCTGTCAGGTTTGCAGAACAGCCCAGCTGTGTGGAGGGAAGAAGTGTTATCATTTAGGTTTAGGTTTGGCGGAATAGAACAGAAAACCCCCAAACAACACTGGCTTAAGCATGAGACTTATTTTGTTCTGTCATGTGAAAAGTCAGGAGGTAGGCAGTCCAGGGCAGAGGCCTAACTTACTGTTTTCCATCCTTAAGAGAGAGTTACCTCATGGTCCAAAATAGCTGTTGAAGCACCAGCCATTGTTTTCACATCCCACATGGAGAGACAAGGGGCCCTCCTGGAAGTCCCACTCAGTGTTCATTTATATCTCATTAGCCAAAAGTGACAGGGACACCAGCTGAGTGACAGCTGGGAAATGGGTCTTCAGCAGGGACGTTGCCTCACCCAGAGACATTCCTGTTACCAAGGAGGGTGGAGAGAATGGACAGTGGTGCAGAACACATGCCCAACACTTACTTGAATGAATAAGTAGGTAAGTGATGGGGAGTGTCTGTGGGTTCAGCGCAGACCGAACCTTCGTATTAGTAGTATTCACGCTATGACAAGATCAGCATAATTCTGACACCAGCATGCAGGAAGGAAGGAACCTTTGGAAACTTCGAAAATTCAGTAGGAACTTGAAGAGCATGTTCTGCAAGGCCCCGTAGCTGGGCTTCCTCCCTCCCCTCTTTGTAGAGACTTGGTTCCCTCACTTGAGCTCATCAGATGCGCGGCGGTGGGCGAGGAGGTGCTGGCCCGGGCGCGGCAGCCACACCTCTTTTTTTTCACTGAGCACCTACAGGGCTGCTTCTTCAAGCCACGCTTCTGCAGGTCCCCACGAGGGCATCTCTCTCTTTATTTGAGGAAAGAAGAGCTTCGTAATTCAGGCAGGGAGACCTGGGGATGAACTGAATGTCGATGAACTGAAATACTAAAATTTCCTTAAGAACACATTCAAATTTCTTCTTAGAAAATGCTAGAATCCCGTGGGATGCATCATTGTGGCTGGTGTTGGTTTGAGCCTGTAGGCAGTTGGTGGTGCAGGGTGGGGGCAGCTCTTAAGTGATGGGTCCCCATGCTCCCCCCTTCCCCCCATCACATCCGGGTGAATGGAGGGCCCCAGGAGGGTTGCCCTCCTGGGGGAGAACCATGGATGGGCCCGGAGGCACGGGGTCTGGAGCAGTGAGTTGTGTTGCAGAACGTCGCCCTGTCTTGTCACTCCTCAGTGGGTTGGTCAGTACTATGGAGAGCAGGCCCCTTGTCCCCACCGTGTGGCTGAGGCCACCTGCGTGGATGTGTGGTCCAGGGCACACAGATGTCCACAGCAGGCAGGTCTCCGGGCCACTGGTGGAAGCTATAGCTTGGCATTCATTCAAAGCCTTCCCTCCTGGTTCCTTTCTGAAATTGCTTTGTCAAGTCTCCTACAGACACTCTGTTTCCTCTTCGGTCCTCCCACCCCATTTTCAAATCACCCTCATCTTCAGTCCTCAGCTCAGGACCATCCTCCTTGAGGGAAGTCCCCTCGATTCCTCTACTGGAAAGTTTCCCCTTCGCATCCCCTCACTGCACGTTTCCCTCCGTCCCATGGTGCCTCGTTACGGCGGGGTGTCAGCTCCCTGACCACATTGCCAATGCCGGGAAGGGCAGGTGTGGTGCCCAGCCTGTGTGCAGTGAGTGATGGAGTGTGGCACCCAGGGGGTCACAGAGCTGTTCCTTGCCTGGGGCTGATGGGCTCCACATAACCGTCTCGAAAAGTGTCCTCAGCCTGTGGTCTCTGAAGACTTCCTCTAAGTCATGTGAGGCTTTGACGATTTGTGGGGACCCCGTAGTTCCCCTTCGCAGTCCCAGGGACTGCCCTGTGGGTATCTCCTAAAGTGATGTAACTGGCATGCAGATCTGGTTGACTGAGCGGGGCAGCATTTGGCAGTGTCTTGCCCATGCTCTGCCTGCGAGAGTGGGGACCCGAGGGTGTGTTGTTGATTTCCGATGCCATCACATGGTCCTCTCTTGAAGGAGGCATAGCTAGTCTACAAGAAAACAGAATGAGAGTCAGCTATGTCATTTCACACTTTCTGGTAACCCGGGCTTAAAAAAAAAAAATAGAAACAGTCTACTTTATTTTGTTTAACCCAGTGTATCCCAAACATTGTCATTTCATCATGGCATCCACATGGTTATGAAGGCGATGGTTATTCTTTTTTTTGTAGCAACAAGTCTTCACAATTGGGGTGTTTTACGCTCTGTTTGGATTGAAGACATTTCTAATGCTTGAAGCCACATGTGGCTGGTGGTAGCCCAGCGTGGTTGGCTGCCTTGTCTGTTGATTCTTCCACTTGACATTCCCTGCAAGTGGGTGTGAATTGGGTGGGGGCCTGTCTGGCTGAGTGACAGCACTGGGTGGGACTCACGGGGTCCGGTCACAGCTCTGCTTCTCACCAGCTTTGTGAGCCTGGGAAGGTCTGCATCTCTCACCACGGTTCCCACCCTCTGGGGAACTTTCTGCCCTGACTTGCTGTGAATTGAGCCCCGGATCTGGGCGGGGATGGGGTTGGGGACCACGGCATCTCCCTTGGCATCATTAGCAAATGAGAACTCCGTGACAGGCCGCGGGTGGCCATGCCTGTCATCCGAGGGGCGGGCTTGCCATCTCTGACTCTGACCGGAACTTGGCATGTTTATCTGGTCTGTTGGGTTCTGGGCTGTGAAAATTGTCCGTTCACCGGCCCATCCGGCATTGACAAGGACCTGCGGGGGCCAGGCCTGTTCCCAGCCTCCTCTTTGGGAGGCTGTGATGGGCCAGCAGGAGCCCCGCCATTTCCCGAGGGCTCACGAGGGTCCTTCCTCACCAGGCTCAGCTGGAAGCGCAGAAGGCCACGCAGGACTTCCAGAGGGCCACGGAGGTGCTGCGCGCCGCCAAGGAGACCATCTCCCTGGCCGAGCAGCGGCTGCTCGAGGACGACAAGCGGCAGTTCGACTCGGCCTGGCAGGAGATGCTGAATCACGCCACCCAGAGGGTGAGTCACAGCCGTGTGCCGGGGGAGCGTGACCTGGGTGTCCCTGTCTGTCAGCGTCTGTGTGCCCGTGGGTGTGTGTGGGGGCGTCTCTCACATTATTTCTTGTCTGTCCGATGCCGACTGGCCCCTGGTTCTGGTGAGTTCTGCGTGTGCTGTTTCCCCAAGCAGAGGAAACAGACTCCCAGGCATGTGGCCTAAAATCGCTCCCTGAGCGTCACAGGGCAGGAATAGAAAAAGCCAGGAGTTAATGCCAGCAGCCTCTCCCTTTTCAATGTCACTTGTCACAGTGGTTCAAGCCCAGGGGGACCTGACAATTAAAGATGGCCTTGTGTTTCCTTAAATAAAAGCTGGCTGGGCCTGTGTAGCCTTGGGCCTCCTGCCCCCTAGTGGACCTGATGCTCAGAGAGCCAAACACAGGCTGGAACAGCTTTCCTGGGTCAGCTGATGAAAACCCACAGCGGAGGTTGGAAATCTTGGAAATTTACAAGCCACAGCCTGAAAGATGTGAAAAGGACTCCCCCGCCCCACCTCTCTCTCTCTCTCTCTCTTTCTCACTTTCTCACTAGCTCCTTCCAAGATATTTGCTGGAGGTCACCTTTCCTTCTTTTTCTTTTAAAAAAAAATATTTTTATTGATTTCAGAGAGGAACGGAGAGGGAGAGAGATAGAAACATCAATGAGAATCATTGATCGGCTGCCTCCTGCACACCCCACACTGGGGGTTGAGCCCACAACCCAGGCCTGTGCCCTTGACTGGAATCGAACCTGGGACCCATCAGTCTGCAGGCTGACACTCTATCCACTGAACCAAACGGGCCAGGGCTCTCCTTTCCTTCTTGCCCTTTCTCCACCCCCACCGAAGATTCAAACTAGCCAAAGAAACCGTTTCAGAAATCACTTGATCTGCTCTTTTAAAAAAAAGAACAAAACATGTTTCTGCCTTTTTTTTCCTTAGTAAGTCCCGGGGCCCCAGTGGATGGTGAGTGGCTGGTACCACAAGGAGGCGTCTCCAGGACAACCATATTACTCAACTCCATCCCCGGTGGGAATGGTGCTTCTTGGGATGGTGCCGTGAGCGACTTGTGGGGCTGGACCAAACTTCTCTGGCCGCCCCTGTTACGTAGGGCTCCTGATGTGTGTCCTCCTGCGGCCACTGAAGGTTCCTTGGTTGTGGGGGTCACCACTGCAGGTGGACAGGTGCCTGGGTCCCAGGCCAGGGTTTCCCCCTGGGCTGCTGGTCCTCTTCCCAGATTCCTTCCCAGGGGCACAGGCCTGAAGTGCTGCTCCTTGAACTCCTGAGGGAGAGGGAGAGTTTGCAACGGACTCTAGCAAGAGACAGAGCTGGTGGCAAAGCTTTGCCCGGCCGCACCCCTGGGTCACGGAGAAACTCAGCCTACAGGGGCTGTGCTCCCTGAATCTGATGGACAGGCAGCTGCTCTGTGTGTGGCTTGGCTGCAAGCCTCCCTCTGGGTTTAGCATCTTCACACATGGAGCTCCTGCCGCCTACTCCCAGAGCTTCGGGGGCCTGGCATGCTCGGCTTGCCGAATAGTGCTTGATGGAGACCACGAAGGGAATGGAATATGCCTCCTGCCTTGTCTGACCTGTGGATACTCTGGGGAGCCTGTTTCTTTAGGAGAAGGGAGCGTCTTGCCATCCTCTTCTACAGAAAGTACTAATCAAGGGTCTAGAGCAGTGATGGCGAACCTATGACACGCGTGTCAGAGGTGACACGCGAACTCATTTTTTTAGTTGACTTTTCTTTGTTAAGTGGCATTTAAATATATAAATAAATATCAAAAATATACATCTTTGTTTTACTATGGTTGCAAATATCAAAAAATTTCTATATGTGACATAGCACCAGAGTTAAGTTAGGGCTTTTCAAAATGCTGACACGCCGAGCTCAAAAGGTTCGCCATCACTGGTCTAGAGAAAGATCCAGACTCAGGTCCAGGGCTGCCTTGAGGGATTGGCAGTGGTTTGGGCTACATGATCCCCACCCCAGGCACAGTGGGAGAACACCGGGGTCCCCACGTTCCTTGCCTGAGGCCATCAGTGTGTCCTCTTTGTACCCCTCAGACGTATGGTGATATTGAGCAGCCACACTTGGAGCCATGGCTGAAGCCAGCGTGCTGGGAGACTGTAAGTGAGCTAGGAGCCCTCGTGTTCTCTGGGAGGCCACATGCAATGCCACAGACGGACAAGGAAAGGTTCTCTGCCCAGTGCTGGGCTAGGAGGGCCTGGGCAGCTGCAAGCAGCAGTGGCCACTGGAGCCTTGGGCAGCAGCAGCCCCTCCAACTTGGTCTCTTTGGGCCTTGAAGCATCTTTATGGGAAGGTGACAGCCTTTCACCCTCTGGGAGAGGAGGCCTGGCATCTGGGAGGGAGGATTGGCTTTTCTCATGTCTGCCAGAAGAGACCAGGTAGAAATACACTGAGTGGCCAGATTATTATGACCACCCCATCAGTACAATGAAGTGAATTAGTTATGCAAATAATAATAATAAAGCCTTGAGAGTATTTGCTTAGGAAGTTTTCAGTATTCAGCGTTTTTGGAAGTGTCCATGAAGCACTGATGGGGTGGTCATAATGATCTGGCCACTCAGTGTAGAGGAGGAAAGTGTGGCTTAGAAATGGGGAGGCAGGACGTGTTTATGAACTGGCAGCTGCAGCAGAGGGAAGGCCGCAGTCAGCCTCCCCTCCCGGTCCTGGTGGGCAGGTGGCCTGGGCGCGTGGATCTGAGGCCTGGATGGCACATGGGGAGTTGTCCAGGCCAGCTTTCCTGACAGGTACGTACTGCCCCCTCCCATATGGTGGAGAGAAGCCACCTTCTGGGCCCCCCCCCTCACCCAGGGGTGTAGTAAGAATCAGAAAACAGCCTGGATGAGCCAAGGTTCTGAGGAAACAAGAAAGCTGCCTTCCCCGGGGAGAGGATGCTGGTCTTTGAGACAGGATGTTGGGGATATAAGCAAGGATGGAATGTCTCGGGGTTTGGAGAGGGGAAGGCTGGAACATGAGGAGCCGTGCTAGGTGGATGTCTACTGGTCAGTTCAGGCCATTCTGCTGGCATGGAACCCGGCGAGGAGGCTGTGCCCAGCCCGGCTGGCACACTGCTCAGTGTCTGTGGGAATTCAGGCAGGAAGGCCCCAGCTGTTTGAGGATCTCCTTTGGGTGACTGTGACAGGCTCTCTGGGGCCTTGGGGTCCCAGGTGCCTGTCTGCCCTGGGCCTCCTAGGAGGGAGCCAGCCCGGCAGGCCTTTTTCTCCAGTGTCCGCTGCCCTCTTGCCTGCCCAGGGCTTCAGGCTATAAGTGTCCTAGAGGCTCGTCCAGTACCAGTTCTGACTGCTCAGGTCCACTGGGCACTGGCGGTGGTCAGTGCTGGTGGTCAGTGCTGGGGCAGGCCCAGAGGGTGTGTAGGTTTTGGGAACCCCAGGAGTGCCTGACCTCTTAGCCCAGCAGGCTGAGGCAGATGCAACCAGAAGGGAAGAGAGAACCTGTGGGTCCTCCCCAGGAGAGGGTCCCCCCCAGACAGGGTCCCCCCCCCCCGGGTTGAGAAAGTACTAAACTATCGGGAAGGAGGCCAAGACTGTGCATGTTGGACAGTTACTTCCTTGGGGAGCCTTCGGGCTCTGAGAAAGGAGGTGGGACGCCGAGCGTGCCCCGCCCCTTCTCCCACCTGAACGCTCCTCCGGTGGAGATGGTAAAGGGGGCAGTGGGCTGTGGCTGGATGCAAGGACGGACAGCAGGGCAGCCTGCGCAAAGCCCACTTCAGCCCGAATGCTTCCTCCCTTCGCATCCGTCATCCCGAGTGTCACACACTGAAGGCCCCTCTCAAGTGCAGCCCTGCTGGCAAGCCCCCCTGAGCCGCCACTGCCATCCTGCAGTCCGACCCACTCTGCCTGGAATGATGGCCACGGCTGCTGGCGTGTGCACACCCGGAGAGGTTGGCTGCCCAGGGGGTGGTCTCTGCGTAGTCGGTGTGGGCAGCTCTGAACTGAATGTGATGGTGGTAAACTGAAGAGTGTGGTACAGAGTTGGAGGCGGGTTCACTATCAGCCTGGGCTTCAAGGGGGCAAGGGTGGCCCTGGGAGACCTGGCCATGGTGAGTTGCACGTGCCTGGCTCAGCGCAGCCTGCTGGTGCCTGAGGCCTGAAGGAACTGCTTTGTTATCTGATTCCTTGTGTCTCTTCCCCATGGCTGCAATTTTCATAGTGGAGACTTCCCGTGCTACCCTCCTCCCTTATCTTTCTCCCCCCCACCCCCCCTCCTGCAGCATACAGCTCCTGCCCTACTCCATGCCCGAGGGAGGGCTTCCTTGGTTACCTATCCCTGGCGGCTGGAGAGGTCTCTTCTGAGCGCTGAGGCTGTGTGCCGGGCGGGGGAGATTGGGACAGGACATGGGTGATGTGGTCTGATGGGGGATGGGGGTGAAGCAGGGGCCAGCGACATGCTGCTGCCACCTCAGTCTTCACTGGTAATATTTCCAAGGGCTTGGAACGTTCTGAGTGATTAATTTTAGAAAAAGCCTGTAGATTAAGGGCTGAAATAGACAAGGACACTGTGTGCAGCTGGTGAGAACCCTGCTTCTCTGTACAGGAAACCCTGTGCAGTAGCTCCCAATCATAGCTTTTCTATGTCAATTTAAAATACTTAGTTCCTTAAAGGTGAACCCTGCATTGAAATCTTTTGTAATGGAACAGCTCACCCCAATATGTTGTGTTCTGTCTGATAAGCTTGGGTTTTGAGTTCTCATTAAGGTTACACCAGTAAATCCTGAGCGCCTAAGATGTAAGACAAGAGTGTGTCTGAGTACGGGATGTTTTTAGTGCATCTTATTTCTTTGTGAAATCGCTGGTGTTAGAAGCAAAGAGAAAGGCTTCTCCTCGCCCTTTGGTCTTGGTTGAGAGGTCGTTTTAGCAGGGATGTCACTGCATGTTAGCTTAGTTAGCTCAGCTCCCTTCTCTGGCTTTGTTTTAATTCTACTGTTTTAAAAACTATCTCAAGCATCGAAACCTTTGTTAAAAGACATTTTAAAGAAAGTAAAAGCATAACTCTAATATAAATGTTCCTGTGTCAAAGGTTTTAATTCATTAACTAAGGAGGGAACTAGTAAGATGTTACAACTATTTCAAAGAAGAATTCAACAAACACATTCATGTAGAAAACCAGGGATGCAGAAACAAATTTATAAACTGATACAAAATTGGTAAATATTTACAGGGTAATTAATATTATCAGATGCACCTCCACTAGGACAGAATTCATCTTCATTTCTAGGAATAAGAATAATCTGTATTACTATCCACTTTCTATAACTTAACAGGGTCATAAAATAGCTCCAGTGACCTGGGAGGGTGTGCTAGACAGGACACCCAGTGACTTTTTATGCTCACTTCAGTCTCTCATAACTTTTCCTGACACTTCATAATTATCCTGGACAACAAGGGTAATTGCCTTGTCCTGATGCTGTCATGCCTGCTTTGCTAGGTATCCCAGTTCTTTGATGTCTAAAATCCCACTGGTGCTATTTGCCGATTTGCCTGCCCCAAGGTGGAAGCAGGAACTCAAGCTATTTAGACCCAGGAGGCCTGAGCAGAAGGAAGTGGATGTTGATTGAATCAGAGAATGCTTCATTTTTATTGTATTTTTGTTTTTCCTTGTTTTCTTTCTTGGTCATTGCCACAGCCAATTTGGCTATTTAGTCCTGACAAAGACTTTTCCAAAATAGAAAAATAGGATGAAGCAATCCTGTTCGCGTTGGAAGTTAAATTCAGCCTGCCCATTAATTTACTCAAAGGATATTTTAGAAAAATGATATACCCCAACAAGGGACTGTTCTGGGCTTGGCTGGGTTGACCTCTTCTGTTGTTTGAAGGTCATGGAGGCAGAGCACACCAAGACAAGGAGCGAGCTGGTGCACAAGGAGACGGCAGCCAGGTACAACGCGGCCATGGGCCGCATGCGGCAGCTGGAGAAGAAACTCAAGAGAGCCATCAACAAATCCAAGTGAGTCTGGGTATAAGGGTCCGAGGCCATATGGTGCTCTCTTCTTCCGCATCTTCTCAACCGTTTATGTGCCCTGCACTCAGGGACCTGCCTCACCAGAACCTCTTGCCCAGGCTTCCTATCCCAGAGGGACAAATGCTGAGTTGGGGGCCGCTCCTGGGGAACACAGAAAAAGGAATTTCAAAAGCAAACCATTCCATGGCCCATTGGCTGGGCCTGTTTATCTGTCAGAGTGGAGATGAGCTGTCATGCGGCTCTTTGGCCCCTTGAGTGTGGCTCTTCCTAAGCCTTAGGAGTACCCTAATTAAGTTAATAACAGTGTACCTACCTATATAGTTTAAGTTTAAAAAATTTGGCTCTCAAAGGAAATTTTAATCATTGTACTGTTATTTGGCTCTGTTGACTAATGAGTTTGCTGACCACTGGCCTAGACCCAACAGCCAAAGACAGTCCCAGAGCTTCACGGCAGGTGAACAAATCAAGAGTAAAGCATTGGTCTACCCCTCATGCTCAGGCGCCAGAGCCACTAAAAAGAGCCAGGGTCTTCTGGCTGACCAAGAGCCCAGGGGACTAGTATAATGTTTGCATTTCTTGTTCTTGCTCTTGCCCATGACCTAGTTGGGTCTGTAGACCAGCTCATACTTCTATCCTGGACAAAGCCCAAGGGGAGCAACCTGAGCCCGTCCTTCCAGTGGCTCTGCTGTGTTGTCGGGGGAGGACTGGTGCTTCCCCCTTACCCAGCTTTTCGAAGAGGGTGTTTGAGACAGCCCCTTATCCAGTCTTATCTGCTGGTCATCCCTGGGGAGCCCACCTCCTTAGAAGAGATCCGGGCCACATTAGCTGCAGGGCACAACCTGTGACCTTAAGCAGCCTCCCCAGAGAGGAAAGTGAACCAGGATGCAGGGGCTCCAGGACCTGTGTACATGTGTGGATTCCCCAAATCTTGAGTGAGCCCAGTGCCTCTGACTGGCATCTGTATCCATCAGGCCCCAGAGCTGGGAGCACCACCTTCAGCTCGTGGACGACCTAGCCTTGCACACCTCATGGAGTTTCACTGTGTTATGTCACTCTTGTTTTTTCTGTCTTTCACAGGCCTTATTTTGAACTCAAGGCAAAGTACTACATGCAGCTTGAGGTATGTGTGGCCTTTGGTTTTGTTGGTGATGGGATTTTTATGCAAAGCCCCACTTTTTGTGATACTTTCAAATACCTCATTCGCTACAAGAGGAGAGTGGAGAGACATTCTTTATTGAGTTTTCAGGCCTCTAAATGGTCTTGCGTGGTCTCTGACGTTCTCTGCATCTGCTGATTAGTCACTTTCTATATTGTACTGGGCAGTGGTTCTCAGTATGCTCCTAGGACCAGTAACATCAACATCGCTTGGGAACTTGTTAACAGTACAAATTGCTAAGTCGTTCCCCACGCCCACTGTGAATGGAGCCCAGCCGTGTGAGCTCTAACAAGGTATTCTGATACAAGAGCCCTCCAGGGCATTCTGGTACAAGTTCGAGAACCACAGTGCTGGGGACCAAATGGCTAGAATGTGGGACTTCTGTGTGAATCTGACACCCACTGTTGTTTCCCTGATTGGGCTTGTTCTGCCAGTGGTAGTTTCTGGATATGGAGCTTGTTTGTTACCCAGATGGGAGTTGGAAGTGGTAGTGGCTGCTTTATATCTGGTACACAGACAGCTTTGATAGGAATAATCAGATCCTCGGTCATGTCTTGGAGTGGAGTGATGGGCAGAAAACATGCTTGGACCTGCCATTCAAAAGCATCCCAAGGCCGGCAGGGGCAGCCTTCACTTACTGAGCCTCCTGTTCTCCTGACCAGCAACTGAAGAAGACCGTGGACGACCTGCAGGCCAAACTGGCCCTGGCAAAAGGCGAGTACAAGACGGCCCTGAAGAACCTGGAGATGATCTCGGACGAGATACACGAGCGGCGGCGCTCCAGCGCCATGGGGCCTCGGGGCTGCGGCGTGGGCGCTGAGGGCAGCAGCACATCTGCAGGGGACCTGCCCGAGAGCAAACCCGAGCCAGATGCTGTTTCTGGTGAGTCGGGGGCTCGTATGCAAGTTGTGTGGTCAGCTTCGGGCCGTCTTCCCCATCACAGAAGAGCCTCACTTGGGCGGGACCGAGGGCTATTTCTGGTGACTTACCACATTTTGTGGAACGCTGTGTTCCTCAAAATCAGGATTCTCTGGTCAAGTAAGTTTGGGAAAAATGTCATATGTTCACTCCTCTCTGAGGTTCAAAGTGCATACTACAACACACAAGGGCCTGAGAAGCACTGCAGGAAAGAGCTAAGAACAGGGCTCTGGAATTAGGTTTGATTCACATCCTCACCTTCCCATCATTACGAGCACATGATGCAGGCAAGGATTTATCTTTTATCTCTTTCTTCAGCTGCAGAATGGGGAGTATGGTAGTACCTACTCTCTACTGTAGAGTGGTGGTAAGGATTAATGAAATTAACATTCCACAGTGGTGGCTGTCACTGGTGTCTGACCATAGAGAGCCCTTTTCCAGGAAAACTGGTATTAGAGGTTTGATGTGGCTCCCTTTATGTTAACCATGAAAACTCTCCAACACCGTCTTTGTACAATTCCTCTTCCTTTCTGTGCCGTGGTCCCCAGTGGCTCTTTCCCAGGCTCCTTTCCCAACAAATGTTCAAGTGGGGGCCCAAGTAAAGGAAGAGGAAACTATGATCTGAGAATCAACAATATGAGGACTTTGATATGCATCATCTCATTTACCCTCTATGGAGAGGAATGTGAAGCTCAGAGGTTAAGTAACTTGACCAAGGCTATACAACAAATAGTGGAAACAGGATTGGGAATCAGATTTGAGCCCATTTTGCCCCCAACATTTCAGCATTTCTCATTTATGGTAATCATCTATGGGATGCCACAAGGCTGTTTTTAAAGATGAGGGAGGAAGAAAGGGGAGTAGAAGAGGAAAAATCTAATAAGCAGGATTATGTGCAGGCAGAGGGAACTAGTTAAAGGCTGAAGTGGCTTTCGAACCATGACAATGACATGTCTCTGGGCCTTGGTTATTCTGGTCTAAAAGTAAGTCCAATTACAGAGCACTGGGAAGGAATTTTCTTCTGCAGCAAACTGTGACCTAGGTAGGCTCTGAGTGCGTCTTTTGAGATAAGTCACCTGGAAGACAGCAAAGGTCCCAGCAGGTATTCCAAGCAGGGCTGTTTTTCCCAGCAGCTCCTGCTTCTGTTGTGGAGGAAAGCCTTGATGTCTGACTGGCTTTGCTGGGGATCCTTTACAAAGGGCCAGCCCTCTTCCGGTGCAAGTGTGGATCTTTTGGGGGGTAGGGGGGACAGGAGTGGAGAAAAGTCCCTGATCTGTGGCTGAATTCATCTTCTACCTTTAGGCAGTGTCTACTGACACTAACTTGTAGGGCACACAGGCTATGACATTACTGCAGGACACTGACCATGCATGGGACCCAGCTGCCAGCCACTTCCCTTTAGCTGCGTTAGTCTGGTCGTGCATGCTGGGGAGGGTCACGTTCCTTTTGTTAGGCACCCACAGTGGCAGGGATTCTGCAGTCCCCATGCTGTGTCTAGCTGTCTGCAGCAGCAAACGCTTCTGGAGGTGTTTAAGGAATTAGGCTGCTATCAGAACCTGTGTGACTGGTGTTCTCTCTCATCCTAGTGGCCTCTGAGGCCTTTGAAGATGACAACTGCAGCACCTTTGTGTCTGAAGATGACTCGGAGACCCAGTCTGTGTCCAGCTTTAGTTCAGGACCCATGAGCCCATCTGGGATGGCCGACCAGTTTTCTGCAGTTGTGAGGCCCGGCAGCCTGGATCTTCCCAGCCCTGTGTCCCTGTCAGAGTTTGGAGTGATGTTTCCAGTATTAGGCCCTCGCAGTGAATGCAGCGGGGCCTCCTCCCCGGAGTGTGAGGTGGAACGAGGTGAGTTGCAGCCCTCTCACCAGTAGTGCTGTCCCGGGTGACCCTGCCTTTGCAGCCAGATCTCTGCACTGTCCTAGACCTTGTTCTAGACCGTGACCAGGTCTTGGAGCCCCCAGGGCTGTGTGAATGTGCTGTCGGTGTTTATCACTGAGATAGTTTCCAAGTCCTGTTCTGGGGGCTTCCGGCTCCATAGCGTGGGTTCTGTCTCTCATCACAACAGTCCTCTTGACAAGCACATGCTAGAGATTTCTGTTTCCCAGCTATTAAACGAATATGACAATTTTCATCTCTAAAAATAAGGAAAATAGAAAACGCTCTGAGGAATAAAAGCAGCTTATATGATGGAGAACCCTCTGTTATATATATGTGTTGGGCAACACTGGGAAATTCTAGAGGGTTAAGTTGGCTGATTAGTTTGGGCCTAAGTGACTCTTGGAATTGTCGACACTCACTTAATCTTTACATTTCTATAGGAGACAGAGCAGAAGGGGCAGAGAATAAAACAAGTGACAAAGCCAACAACAATCGGAGTCTTAGCAACAGCAGCAGTGATGGTGGCAAGAGCCAGAGCAGCACCTCCCCTGAGGGCCAGGCCTTGGCAAACAGGATGAAGCAGCTCTCCCTCCAGTGCACAAAGGGACGAGATGGGATTATTGCTGACATAAAAATGGTGCAGATAGGCTGATCCAACCAAGATCCTGGCCCCAGTGCACACCACTATTTATATGAGAAACTGATTGGAGAACATTGTGCCAATGACCCTTTAATATATGCCAAATCGTAAGTGTTTACTCTGAACTGCACCAGGGAGGTTTCAGAGACCTTAAGGCTGAAGATTTTTCCTCTGGTAAGAGCTCTTGGGCTGGTTTGTTTTCAGAGCAGAGTTGTTGCTGCAGGTGGGCTGTGACCAGGGCAGTCTTTGTGGAACATTAACTGTAACAGTGTTATGGAAGCAATAACTAGTTCTCACAAAAGAACCCGAGCAAGAAAGGGGCTGGGAAGGTGAGCCCAACAGCTTGCTTCTCTCACCCCCAGTTGGGAAAATAGAGATGTTCTCTCCTTTTATATCTTAGGGCGTCTAAATGAAAACAGAACGCAAGACAAAATTCAGATATTCAGAACATACCTTTTTGACCCAGTGAAGGCTTAAAAAAATCCAAGAACGTAATTCATTTTTTATCATCTCTGATGTTCGAAAGGGGCTTTAAAAAAAGTATGTATGTTAAAATACCCATGAACACCATTTTCTATAAAGGTTACCATGAACTGCACTTTTTGGGGTGGGAAAGGTGAATGCCAATGTTGGGATCGGGGGTCGGGGAGGTGAGGGTAGCAAGGACATATCATAGAAAGAGATTTGTGGTTGGGGAAGAAAAGGTTCTATAGCATAAACCTTATCCTACCAGCCAAGGGGACTTATTCTAAGAGAAGTGCATGTGACGAATGGTTGCCACTGTTATTCTAGATTGACAAGGTGTTACTTTCTCTGTAGGTTGTAACTTTAAAAATTATTTAAGGGTTATGCTACGCTAGTATTTCTTAGAGGAAACTGTCTCATAAAGCTAGGAAAGGGAGTAGGCATGTGTTGGCAAAGGCTGTTAAATAGATGCAATGGAGTCTGTTATTCTAATAGTAAGTTAAGACTGCTTTTCTTTAATGTTTTCAAGGCTATACATATTTAAGAACACTGTATTTTATTTGTTTTAAAAGGAAAAAAGCAACCCCATTTCAAGTTGTTCGTTAATTCTGTCACAACTTGTATGTTTTAGTCATTTGTAAATCTCTTCATACTGTAGTGTTTTCTCCTTTTTTAATGACTAATACAGTATCTTAATTACAAGGTTATTTTGTACTTGTCTTAATACCTTGAGTGTAATAAAAACCACTTAAGAAAATGACAACTTTCTATGACTTCAAATGAGAAATCCTTATCTTCTATTCTAGGCAAATTTCTTGCCATAGGAAGAGCATGGAATGCTGTGGTCATCTGTTCTTATTTTCAATTAAAGTTATGGATCTTAATAATTTAAGCCCCCATTTACCAAGGTTTGAATTCAAATTCTACTTTTGCTGCTACAAATCTGAGCAATTAGGGACAAGGTGGTTATATTGGAAAAGTGGTTCTCAACTTCTGCTGCACATTAGGATCTCTTACAAAGCTTAAAATACTTCTCTGGTCTGAGCCCTAGAGATTGATTTAATTGTTGGGGTATGCTTGGGTTTTTAAAAGCTCCCCAGATGATTCTATTCTATTTGGTCTAGCCAAAATGAATAATTTCCCTTCCGTAGCACTGTGTTTGGAGCTCTCTTATAGAATTCAACATTATAATACATTAACTTGCTCATAAACAGGTCTCCTCCATTAGATTTTTGAGGGCAGAGATTAGAACTTAATTCAGTTTGCATCCTGTAAGATTTTTTAACACAAGAAGTTCAAATCATATATATGTTTATATTAAAGGCCATAGAAAATTACTTATATTTACCAAAGAGAATTCCCACTAGTATAATAATCTACCCCTGTCCTGAACGATAAAGAACAGATTTTTTTAAAGTATGACTTTTCAAGCAAGTAATGAGTTCTTTAATCTTTTACATGGAACATACTTGATGAAGTCCTTTAATAATCAATTTCTCTAGGTTAAACTACACAGTTTCCATAAGTATAAACATTTTATTTCAATTAAAGGTATCAAATACAAAATAAGTTTGATAATTGTAAGAGATGATGTAAAATACCACCTTATTTTCAGATCTTTAAAATCTTGAGCATCATTCTGCTCTGATGGATTTTTATGTAAACAACTGGGAATTTACACACAAGACATTAGTATCTTGGCAATTTCTCCGAATGCAATCCCAATTAAAATATATTAAATACTCAAATGTATTTTCTCCACAGTGCTGTTACCATTAAAAACACTCAACTAGAGAGCAATTAAAAAGTACCAACTAAACAGTGATGTCTTCAATGTCTCAGACTACTACTTTCGTTAACCTGATAAAAAATGACTGCAACAGCGAGTATATATACTTCAGTTCTCTTTACATGATTCAATGGGAGACAGGTACTAACTTTAACAACCTTCACTCTTAAGCATGAGCATCTTCATGCTAAGCTAATTAGTATTTCTTAAAGCTTTATTCTCTCATAACATCTGGGCAACAAACATTTAAAGCCATAAGTAATGCAGAATTAAAATCTGTAATGGTGACTATAATTCATTTGGTAATTAGTTGCCCAAGATGCACAGTAGAGTCACAATACAAGCAGGTTTTACCTTACAACATGCTCTGCCAGAAAGACAATGTAAATAGTTCAGATTATACCAGCCTACCATTCCATTCAATGAGTCTATGTCCCTCTCATCTGGTCTCAGTTCCCTCTTAGCAAAATCATATCACAGTGCGATTGAGTATAAACTTTAATCATCTGCACTTTTTAAATACACTGTGGCCCCTTTTAAATGCAAGCCAATTCACAGACACACAAAACCATGTAAGTGGTACTTCTAAAGTAATTTATGGCAATTCTGTCTATATACAATTCTCACTAAGCACTCCGACTTGAGCACCGGATTCCACTGTAACATTTTTAGAGAATTAATTCTGTTCTTACTGTTTAGTGTCCTGCAGATTTGTGTCTTCATTTGAAGAGTTGATTGTTTGGTAAGTATAAAATCCAGTAAGTGCAGCCATTTCCCCATCACTGAAGCTGTGTTGTCTTGATGGGAATAATACTATTAAAGTCCAAGAAAAAAGGTCCGTCTTGTTTAGGCAAAAATGTACTGGGAATGATATTGTAAATCCCAGCAGGTATATTTTCTAATTCCAGGTAGCAAAACCCACACCTGTATTTAGGGAAAATAAAAACAAGGCTTACAGAAGATGATGCCACAATAAGCAAAGTAGAAATCAAATATAATCAAAATGCCAACCTTACCTGTAGTCACCACTAGATTTCCTCTGAAAGCCATGGGGACCAGGGTCTCCCACCACAGACACCGTTACAACTTCAAATCCAACACTATACTGCCTAGCAGTAAAAAGAAACAGAATTACTGCTAAGTAGTCTCAAATACAGACCTAAAAGTAAGCATACCTAAAGTGCAGATGTACTATTGAAGTCAAGTACAGGCTTTCCAAAGCTTCAGGAGGAAGCTTCCTACACTGAAACACATGCGTACTATTTTTACACTAATTATAGAAAACACCATTTCTATTTTAAAATTGCAGCCATAAAGATTAATACATTAAGCTTACTTTAGAAGAGACTACATTTTACTATAGGCTCCCAGATAATAATGTTAAATTGAAATGATAAAAATACTGTCATTGTATTAGGCAGAACAAGTGGGACAAGAGAGAAGACCCTGAAAAAAATCTCAAAGTAATTAGCATATGGTAGACATGGCATTCCAAATCAGTATGGAAAGGAAGTATTATTTAGGAATTAGTTGCCCAAGATGCACAGTAATGATGAGGTGATAAAAAATTGAACTGCATCTCACACCAAATATAAAAATATATTCCACATGGATTAAAAGTATAATGTAAAAAATAAAAATCATAAAAAGAACCAGAAGAAAATACAGTGAAAATTAACTTACTATTTGGGTGAGATTTCCTGCCCACAGCAAAATAAACCAGAAAAGACTGATTACTTTAAAATGTTTTTTTTTTTTTTTTCTATTTATCTGGGAAAAATACTTGCAAATATATGAAGGAGTTAATGTTCTTACAGATATACCCTATGAAAAACATGACAACTCCAACAGAAAAATGGGCAAGACATGAATTAGCAAAATAGGAAAAAATACACATTGTCAAGTATTTTTACATGTTCAATCTATCTAGAAATTAAATACATAAGGGTAATTAGATACCTTCTATCACCTAGAAGACTGGTAAAGGTTTTTAAAATGATTGTGAAAAGTAGCTTAGTCCTATTAGAATTAGTTTCTTTTGAATTTGTAAAGCAGGCACAATTAAGCCTAGTTTTATTTAGTACTATTTTTTAATTTGTATTCTCTAGTTTTTAAACCTTTTAAAATTGTAAAATATATTACAATGACATAGTTTGTAAACTATGGGTTACCACCTAAATCAACAGAACCTCTCAGCACCACAGAATTCCCTTGTATCCACCTTTCTCATCACAACGCCTGTGCCCACAAAACTTTCAATCACTTTCTTGCTTTGTATATAGTGTGACTATCAAAGTATGCATCCTTAAACAAGTTTAATTTTGCCTGTTCTTGACTTCATGTAATATATATATATTGTTATGTTTGGCTTCTGTTTTTCAGCATTATTTTTAAAACTTATCCATCATGTAGTGGGTAGCTATAATTTATTTTCATTGTTATGTAGGACTATTTTATAATCTTAAGTGCCACTGATATACATCTGGGTTGTTTCAAATTTTTGGCTTACAATTGTTTACTGGCCATTTGGATTATCTTTTTTATGACATGCCTGTTTAAGTTTTTATTTTAAAACTGTAGACTTTTTTTCCACTAATGTAGCACATGTAAAAATATTTTTATTAAGGTAGCTCCTATAGTAATCCACCTGGAACTGATTTTGCAATCTGATATTAGAAAGGGGTCTTAATTACCAATTTTGGTACATGGATACTCTAATTATTTCAGCACCATTTATTGAACAGAGTATCCTTTTCCCACCCTTACGCAATAGCATCTTTAACATAACTCAAACATTCATATATGCATAGGTCTGTTTCAAAACCCTATTCTGTTTTACTAAGCTCATTTTTAATATAACATTAAGAAAGTTACTCATCACAAACCTTGGTCCTCTTAGTTCAATTAGTAATGGCCCAGTCTTTTCTATATGGAATTGGTAAATGGGATTATTTTTATGAGTCTCTTGGAAATTTGCACATCCTCCAGCACTCTGACCACTCCACTTTCCATGAATCTAACAAAACAAAGTCCGTGCATTAACAAACTTCACATTCTCCAATTCTATGTTAAAGAGAAAACTCCTTCACAAACCGGCCCCCCCACCCCCATCTCCTCAAAGATGGCAACTCCCCACTCTGGCCCCACCCTCTCCCCCCAGTCTTTGTCACCTACAGTGACAGTCAACGTCACTCTTCATTCCAGCCAGGCTACTTTGCTATACTAAGCACTATCTCCATCTTTCAGCTTTAAATCAAGTTGTTCTCCCTGCCAGTAATTCTCCCTCACATCCTCTATACATCTAGCCCACCCTGTAAAGTCAACCCTCAATTTAAGAGGCTCATCCACATGGCTTTCCCTAATGACAAAGGTTTATAGTAATCTTTCAATTTCTTATTTCTGCCCACAGAATCAATGTTGCTTACTGAAGATCTTGTATTCCAACTCAGATCGGATAGAGGCTATTTACATTTTCCTTATTCCTTTCAAGCTCTGGACTATTTTATTTTATAAGAAATTGTTAAATGTGATGAAAACAGAAAAAGAGAAAAAGGGAATTATAAGATTTCTCTGAGATCATGACCCAGAGACATTTCTCTTACCTGCTTTGATAAGGTGTACGGTGAAGGAATCTTTGAAAAAGTAAAGCTGCATGCTGAATATACCTAGATTAAAAAAAAAAATTATTGTACTGATAAAATTTATACTTATAAAAATACCAAAGTGAGAAAAGAATATATTGGAAGTCTAATAAATTAGTTGACACATATAAAAGGCATATTCTGTAGGCAGCCTGGAATCAAGACTGGTTTAATGAAGCTAGGGGATCTGGTATTCACTTTCTCTGGCACTGTGTGTGACTCAGACCAAATCACAATTTCTGTAGGGTTTGTCTTCTGCATCTGAAGAGTGAAGGCAGCTCCCCAATGTCCCTTTCATCACAAAAAAATCTATTCTAAGTGAATTTCTTTACTGATCTTTGGCATACAAATCTATGCAGAACAAAATTACAATGACCTTCCCAACTTGTAAGAGCAATGTTTATAGGCAATCAATTCCCTTCCACTAAATTCAGCATCTTCTTTTTCAAGTCAGCAAAGGTATTATGTAGGCTAAAGGAGTTTCTATTGCTTGCTCCGTAAATTTATTAGTCCAATGTACCACATTACCTCAGGACTAAACAAACTATTACTCTGGAAAAAAAATGCTCATTGAAAATGTTATGCAAAATTAAAAGATTACTTTTCAAAAGCATTATTTTATACAGGAAACATAATAATTTAATATTGAATTGATACACATATAAACACATAAAAATAAAAATACACATATACATAAAAATACATAAATTTTCATAAACTTTTTCTGTAGATAATCCCACTTACAAAGCAGAGCACATAATATTTTATATTATTGTTTTGTCACTGTATGTTGGTTTACTTACCCGGACTGTGTAATGGATTGTATTCTGTTTTTCATACTGAGAAACCACTAATGTAAAGGTATGGGTCCCAGGTGTGGTCAGCTTTATCTTAGTCAAATAATGAGGGCTGTTAATTCGAATCCCATCAATGTATGGGGGCGGGTCAGCTGCAATAAACCAGTGGGTTTACAGTAAGGAGACTTAAATTTAAGTTTTATGGTTGATGGTAGGAAAAATACTTAAATGAATGGACATCCCCTTAATTGATTCTATCTCTAAATATAATGTTACTAAAGAATTACAATTTCAACTAAAAACTTTATAAATAAATTTGAAACTTTAAAAATAATGTTTCTAATAAAGCAAAAGCAATCTTTTAGAATACATTCAATGATATATAGGATAATCCCTGCTCTCTGCCCTAATGCTGCTTTCCTTCAGGATTTGCTTATTTTCTTTAGAGAAAATTTTTAAAAAGATACAAAGAAGTAATGAAAAATGTGTCTATATTCCCCACTACTTGGAATTAAAATTTTTTTCTATATTAGCTTTCTTATAAAGCAAAGTCCCTTTAAACCACCACCCTTAGTCTTATTCCATTCCACTCTGAGGGAGTTGATGATGGGACATCTTTTCAAACTTTAACACCCACTTCCCCCTGCCCCCCAAAGGAATGAATGGGTAATTGTTATCTGTGAGCATATATTTAAAAAAGGATTGTATGTCTTTTTTTATATCTTTATTTTTCACTCAACATGTTTTTGAAATCCATGCTGTTCTAGATATGGTTTATTTCTTTTAAAACTGCCTCTATAATATTCTATTGTATGAATATAACACATTTTATCTATACCCACATTTAGTTATCCAGACAATCTGAATATTCAGATTATTTCCAACAGTTTGCTATTACAATGCTGCCTGATACATACTTTTATTAATTTCATCAATCAAAGCTGACATAAAATCATTTCATATATCTGCATTACCATAGGTCATTTTAGATCAGTGCTATATCACTTGGCTTACTTGGGAACACTGACTATTTATAATGTGATCTATTAAAAAAACATTTTATTTTAAATCCTCATCTGAGGATATTTTTTCATTGACTTTTTAGAGTGGAAGAGAGAGGGAGAGGGAGAGGGAGAAAGAGGGAGGGAGGTGGGGGGGGGAGGGAGGGAGGGAGGGAGAGAGAAAGAGAGAGAAAAACACCAATGTGAGGCACAATGATTGGCTGCCTCCCGCAAACATCCTAACCAGGGCCAGGAACCTGCAACCCCTGCAACTGAGGTATATGCCCTTGACCGGAATCGAACCCAGGACCCTTCAGTCCACAGGTCAATGCTCTATCCACTGAGCCAAACAGCCTAGGGCAGAAAAACATTTTAGAATCTCAGACAGGTAATAGGTTTCTAATGCTTAGAGGTGTGTAATCTAGTGTGAAAAGGAAAAGAATGGGCATTATCTCTGATCTTGGACAAGGTTTTAAACCTTTCTATATCTCAGTTTACTCTTCTGTCCAAAGGGGAACAGTAAGGCCTGTTCTATTGATCTGAGTGCTATGATAAAAATAAAATTACAAACTAGGAATACCTTGCAAAGGCAAAAATCACTATGTGGAAGAGAGGGAGCATTGTTAACCCTTTTCGGTCCAACCTCGAGGCTGACTCGACAGACCAGGCGCTAGGAGCAGGTCCAACGTCGAGCAATAAGAACATTAAAAAGTTCAACATTCAATCCCATCAATTAATTTGGACCAGATTGTTTGAATTCCAAAAATAACATTGGATCGCAAAGGGTTAAAACAGATCCAAGTAAAAAGGGTAACATATATTTGAAATTCAAAAGCAGTGTAACATTGTAACACTAGGAACATATTCACAACACTTTTTGGGCTGTATAATGACCAACATGTGAAAATGGAAAATTTGGCTGGTTTAACCACACATTTATCATTGGAGTACTATATTCCATGCCCATTCAAGAATATCTAGGGATACTGACTGCTAATATCAATGCCATGACACACAGTGTGATGGGGCAGAATGCCATGTTCTTCTATGATTAAGCAAAACAAACCTCAACTTCTGATCCCATCTCCCCCAACACTGCCCGTTTCTTTGCACAGCCTTCTTGAAAGAACGGTCAACAACTGCCCCTTACTTCACAGTCTTTTCTCAAACCACACTATTTCTCTTCCAAGTTTGTTCCTGTCAAGATCAACAATGAGTGCCATGATGCTAATTCCAATGTCTCTTCTCAATAATGGATGTAGTGGCCACTCTTTCCCTCATGAAATATTTTCTTCTCTTGTATTATATGAAACCTTACTATTTCATCAGGTACTCTGTTCAAAATCTTTTGCTTAATCTTAGGATGACAGAATTCAAGGGTCAGGTCCTGGGTGATCATCTCTGTACCTACAACCCTCTCCATAGATGATTTTATACAGTGCTCTCTTCAAATGCCTGTGCAACAAGGGCACAATGTGTTCAGGAGTACCTCAATGAGGGTACTGTGAAAGGAGGGTGCATGAGATAAAGGGTGACAGGAAAGTTAAGGCCAGAATTATATAGCAGGATAAAGAGCTCGGATTTTATCCAAGAGTCCATGGAAAACCATAGAATTTTTGATCAGACAAAGAAGATATGACTTAAGATTTAGAAATAAAACTCTTACAGCAATGTGAACTCCCAAATTTCTGAGGACTCTATTAAAAACAAATGAAAACAAAACACATGTAGCATAAATAACCATCTATTTGAGTGGTTTCTATTAATCTATCAGCATAATTTTTCCTGTACATTACCTCCATAAAATGTAATTTTCTACTTAATCATATCAATAAAAATTTAATGTTTGTTTGAATTTTTGCCTACTAAACATACCTGGATAATACACCTTTTTTCCATCAGTCTTGTATACAACCATTGTGATAAATTCTCGATTATTTGCAAAATCATCCTAAAAGCACAAAGAATCCAATATGGTTAAGGAAATGGGCTCAAAGGCTCTTAATGGGGGGGGGGGGGGGGAAGAAAAGCTCTAATTTTAAAAGAATTTATTTCAGCTACTTTGTGCGATTAAAATAATTATTTTTCTGGATTAAATTGTCATTCCAATAGACTGACCATATTGTATGAAAAAAATATATTTAAAAAGACTCTAAAGCTACTAAAATATGGTTACCCTTTACAGAATCGGGCCTAATGATTCAAATTTCCAACTCCCCGTATAACACATTTTAATTTAATATTTAAAGACCCAAAGCATATATAATCAACACGAAAATCCTCACTAACAGCATAAACTCCCTCATGTTTTTCTTCAGAGATGATTTTTTTAAAAGATACATTTTTATTGATTTCAGAGAGAGAGAGAGAGAGAGAGATTCATCAATGATGAGAGAGAACCACTGATCAGCTGACTCCTGCACACCTCCTACAGGGGATCGAGCTGCAATCTGGGCATGTGCCCTTGACCAGAATCAAACCTGGGACCTTTCAGTCAGCAGGCTGACACTCTATCCACTGAGCCAAACCAGCTAGGGCTCTTGGCTAGGGCTCTTCAGAGATGATCTTTGAATAAAACTTCTAAGAGTATGATTACAAATGATAAATTTCCTTAGAGGAAAATATTCATTTATCTAAGAAAATACCATTTTCAAGCCACCCATACAAATAAAACAGGCTGATGATTAAATTACATATTTTGTTCACAACAGTCTATTTTTAAAGGAGTTTCTATATGGAATATCATAAGAAGGGTATCAGTACCTTGTCTGTTATGTGTCTACTAAGCAAAACCCAAACTGCAGCGCCCCCTTGTGGACACTGCACCTCCAACTTGTACTGGGGATTGTTGGCCAGGCTATAGGCATCTTTCACAGGTCCTTGCTTAGCATCCCAAGTACTAAAAGATCAAGTCAACAAAGAAGGAAATAATGAAGTGTTGTGTTTCAGATATAATTAAGTTATCAGGTTTAGTTTTTACAGTTTCTGGCATGACTAAGAAGCATATATAAAGAAAGTAACTATTACATGATAGTCATTTTGGGGAATGACAAAAGGAGAGAATACTAGTCTTCCTAAATTAATCATTTTATTTTAAATAAAAAATGTGAAGACTACTTTAAAGCATATTCTGAAATATGCACAGAAGTTACCTGTGAATACATGTTGATTCTTTAAAAAGACCTGGATTCCAACTCAAATAAATCACATCATAATATTGGCAGAGATCATCCCACGAGATCCAAAATATTCCTAAAAATTAGATATCTTTATTAATCTAAAAATATCTTAATGATAAATGACTTGTCAGTTAAACACATTTCACATTATTAAAGCATGTTATTTAGAGATCAAATAGTATTAAAATTACAAAAAGATGTATTTACCATTGTCTATTTTTTGAGCTGTTCTAGGATCAAAGTTTAAATATTTTTGCAACTCTGGGGTCCAGTTTTTTACATCATTTTCACTATATCGTCCTTTCCAACGTAAATGACTCCAGGGATTTTTCAACTGGATAAATCGCAGCCCCTATTAAAACGAAAACAAAAAACAAAACAAAACCAGGAGATAACATAAAGTTGCAAAACAGTTTTTATCATATTTTCATAAATTGTATCATTCTCTAAGGGAGGATGCATTTTGAATACGTATCAATTTTCTTCAAATAAATTTGAAATTAATATTCTTTAACACTTTCACATGCCACACATCTGATCAAGAACTGCAACTGGCTCCCTATCCCTAGACCTATGCAGTTCATATGGTAGTGACTACTTAAAATGAAATTAAATAGAATTTAAAAATCAGTTCCTAGTCACACTAGCCACATTTTAAGTATTCAAGAACCACATGTAGCTAGTAGCTAAAGAATGGCACAGCACAGAGAACATTTTCATTGCAGGCAGTGCTGCCTTAGAGCATCAAGTATTTCCTGTTCTTTCAGAGCCTACTCTACACTGGCCCCACCATTTTCATACCCCACATATCTTTGTCTAGTCTAGTCTTTCCTCTCAGAATCCCATAAATAATTCTTATTCAATTTCACCTCTAAAGGCATTTGTTCATGTCGTTTCCATTTCCTGGAAGGCCCTCTCTGATCCCTTTGAACTCTTTCCTTTCAGATCCTCTTTAGCTTCTTCCTCTACTGATTATCTCTGTGAAGACTGAAGCAGCGAAGAAAAGAGTGAAGAAACCTGTCACCAGGCCACAGCTTACTCCATCTACACATGTTCTAAAGAGCCTCAATCTTTACAGAATAACTGCCATGAAGAATTGATGCTGTGTGATTTTTAACTTAAAAGGCTATTTAAAATTCTTATTTTACTGGCAATCAGGGATTTTGAAATGCTTTATTTTCAAGTCAGACCAGAGGTGCTTATTATTCTCATAAACATGTTATTTGTTTAGTTTCCTTTGATCATTCAGAACAGTTTTATTATTCAAAGTAAATTACATCTCAGAAATTTTCCTCAAACTCAAACTTACTTTCATATTGCCTGTTTCATTATCTAAAATTTAAATCTTGTGCCACTACCTCAATATTGGTCACCTATTATACCTACCTCAAAAAATGTTCTAACAATATATATACACATATTAATAGCGACTTTTATTCCCAATATTTTGCTTGTGTTTGTTTTAGAATGTAATTTGCCATAAACAAACCTCTCAGTTTATTCAATTCATATAAATTCTATTTTTTCTTTAAGTAGTCAATTTTTATGTCATGTTTAAAGGAAGACAATTCTACAAAAACTGGCTGATTTAGAAAGCCTTGAAACTATAAATTTTTAAATGTTGTAGCCTTCATAATTCATGTAATTCCACAGGCCACTAAGAAAATCAGTCTTATTGATACACAGCGGTTATTGTTGATTGATCACTGATTCTTTCTATAAAGATTGATCACAATTGTTGATTGATCACTGATTCTTTCTATAAGCAGGGGAAATTGAAAGACACTGTTAGTTAAACTTCCCAGTGACTAGACAGCTTAGGTACCAAGTCATTAGGAAAAAAAATCCTTCCTTAAAAACCTTTGTATTTTCTAATCTATAGGACAGATCCATTTTTCAGTTAAAAATAATCAATAATCTGAAAAATAATGAAGTCAACCATTTCAACACCTGAGCACAGAGAAAGGGTCTGAGAGGTCTGAAAGCATACAACAGCTACCAGGAAGAGAAAGAAACACTTGCAAACCCACTGGCATGTTTCTTCATCACAGGTATCTTATTTTTGGTATCCTTTCTCAAGTATGTACCGAATGTCTACTATGCTCTAGAGCAGCGGTCACCAACCTTTCGGACCTCACGGACCACCGGTTGGCGACTGCTGCTCTAGAGTCTAATACTGACTGACACCAACACCAATGTGCTGCCCAAAACCTTGGGGGCGTGTATTCACCTCAACTCTTCTACTTGCATGGAAAAGAGAAAGAGGTATATAGTATTTCTGCTGTCACCAATATCTATGTTGTCACTGTCATTACATTTCCCATCTTTTTATAATTCCCAATGACAGATCAAGTTGCTTAATGTAATAGGTGATACGCTTTTAAAACTTTGCCTAAACCTTGATTTGTCAGTATTCTAAAGTCCAATATATTATTTGGGATCCTTGTAATGTCTTAACAAACAAGAAATAGAAAAATATTTAAGGTAAAACCTTGAACTCTCTAATATCCAAAACAGCATATGCATGTGTGGGAACCAGACCCCACTTTTCTCCTTCAGCTTCAGTCATCATTCCAGTTGATGCAGTGATGAGGACATCCCCTTTGTGAAACCTGGAATCACCCCAATAGACAAAGATTAAAGGAAAAACATTTATAATCTCAGATCACATCATCTTTCCTTTTGTCTAATGGTTCCCATGAAAATTTCCACAAATTTAAAATCTTTTAAAAAATAAGCTAATCCCAACACCCTTTGAAGGACTTTAACAAGAATTACATTTCCATTTCACAGCCTAATTATGAGATAAATTATCACATCCCCCACCCCACCCAGTTTTAGACAACTTAATTCTCAGATAGAAAGCTATCAATGAAGGAAAGAAACAAATGCTAAATTTTCAAATGATTTACAAATAAAGATGAAGACATAAAATGCCAAATGCACTTCTTCCAAAGTAATATTCATTATCAATCATTGAGTTTTTTAGTTTCACTAATGAATGTGTATTATTTATAGTTTTCCAGTCCCTATATGTTACCAATGCGATTTGAAGTAAAGGGGGCTGTATCTATCCGCTGCTCTAGATTCTATGAAATGAACTGAAGAGCAACAGCCACTCCCTCCCCTACACAGCATTTAAGGCTTCAGTTAACTTCCTCTTTATGTTCTCAGACTTCTCTTTTCCCACCTTCCCTCAAATTGTTAAGTATTAAGGAAGTAAAAAATTTTCCCATATTAAGATATTCCAGATTCAAATGTTTTAGACTATCTATAACCCAGGTTAACTGTGTATCTATCAGTATAGAGTATAATTGAGGGCTGGTTGTAGCAAGTACATAAGTGAAGCCGACTAAAAACACAATTTCCCTAATAATGGAAAAGGGCAGTCTCTGTAATATCTATTCAAAATAAGGTATGAAGTTTCAAAACAGCCTTTTACTATGAAGAGAGAGAGGGAGAGAGAGAAAGAGAAATGTTTACCTTTGATAAAGCATTCGGAAAGAATTATCCTTACTGAAAGTCTGGCTATCTGAATGCATAGCAATCCTTTCTGGTATCCACCCAGTCAGTGCATGAAGATCAATATTCTGCAACATTAAACACATTTCAGGACTGTCAACCTTTTTTTCAAGCTCTAAATACATCCCCAGGGTAGTTGTTAAATCTTACTGATTTGATATAATGATTTTGACAGGAATAAACCAGAAGTTAATTTTTTTTTTTTTCTATCAGTAATAAACTTCTTAGAACTCACATTCCTACCTGGATTTAAGCACAAGCTTACAATCTTTTTCCTAAAATCTTTACTGCTTTCTCTGAATA
The DNA here is from genome assembly GCF_014108235.1 of Myotis myotis. Taxonomy (NCBI): domain Eukaryota; kingdom Metazoa; phylum Chordata; class Mammalia; order Chiroptera; family Vespertilionidae; genus Myotis; species Myotis myotis. The sequence goes on along the minus strand of NW_023416317.1, from coordinate 34,303,996 downwards.
AATATGAAAACCCCAAACACATAACAGAAAAAAAGCTGCTTTAATGATGATAGTCAATTACCATTTAATGAGTTCTTACGATAGCATAGTTACTTTTCTAATGTTTTACATATATTCTCATTCTCTAAGTTGCATTGGGTAGATTACCAGGCAATGAATTAGACAGATAAACTAAGAATATTTGAAGGATAGGGCAATTGAGCATGTAGGTGGGGAAGAAAATTTTAATGTACTATTGCATTTACCTATAACCTATACATTCTTTGACTAGCATTATAAGCACCCGAAGAATGAAGGAGGCTGGGTAGGAAGGCAACAAAATTATCCAGGTAGCATGACGAGTGATATGCACATATTTTATCATTTAATCTTTACAACTCTGAGAGTTGGGCATTCTTCGAGAGGGAAAGAGGCTAAGAAAGGTTAAATACATTTTCTAAAAATATGATTCGTGTTAAGGCTGAAAGTCATGCTAATCTAATTTCTGGTGTAAGCCCAGTAATTTACCTCATAGAATTAAAGGACATTGGCACATACCTCGATTTTACAGGTTGTGTTAAGGTTGGGAAAAATTAACAAACAAAAACTCCTTGAATCTGAGTTTACAAATCACAAAAATATATAGAACCATGACAATATGACACACTCCTTTGATCTGAAGAGGCTTTTTGGAAATGTACACTGTATTAAATTGCTCCTAGATCCCAACATAATAGCAGACACCTACATTTAGGCTTTCCTCAATATTCAATCTATTCAGCAGTCCCTTGAGTACCATTTTATTTTACTGTTGATGAGATGCTGTAGGAACTTAATTCTCATTTATATAAATTAGACTATAGTAAAATTGGTATTGTTACATGTCATTTTGCTTAAAGTTGCAGAACCTATGGAAGACATTAAGTGAGGACTTACTGTACAATGTGTTAACCTTATAAAAGAAAATAGATACTCCCATAGTAAAGTGACTGATCAACATGATTCAGAGGTTATCTGTTTTCACTTCCTTTAAACAAAATAGCATCTATAATCATTCAAATCTGAAATAGTTATATAAGATAATGTAAGTCTGTATTTGGATCATCATATTACTTACTGAATTGGATCCTGGGAAATCATATCCTCCCATGACTTTCATATATGCTTTTTCAATGAGAGAAACCCATAATTCACTTTTGTTGTTAGAATAAGAACAAAGCAATTCTCCCTTATGATCAACAGGTAACTGGTCATCAATTATCACCTGGGGAAAGATAACAGTACTTTCCTTAGTTGGTATAAAATATCTTAAAATCTTTTCTATTAAAAAAAAGAAGCTTTCATACTGATAAAGTAAAAAGCATGGTATACCTATTATTAAAGGTAATGACAGTTTCCTATTTCTAGAATCTGATCAATTTAAAAATGTTATATAGCCCTGCCCGGCTTGGCTCAGTGGATAGAGCGTCAGCCTGCGGATTGAAGGGTCCCAGGTTCGATTCCGGCCAAGGGCACATGCCTGGGTTGCAGGCTTGATCCCCAGTAGCGGGCGTGCAGGAGGTAGCCAATCAATGATTCTCTCTTATCATTGATGATTCTATCTCTCTCCTCCCTTCCTCTCTGAAATCAATAAAGAAATATATTAAAAAAAAATAAATAAAAATAAAAATGTTATATGATGTTTTAATTCAAGTTCACACTAATCTCCCTGTGAGATAATAACCTTTAGCTAATTAGATGCTAAATACTATTAATCTACCATCAAAATTATTAGGGATTCTAGAAATGTACAATGTATCTAAAATAATTACTTTTTGGAACTTTCTATAAATTTCCCAAAACCATTAAAAAAAAAAAAACTTTATTCTTGTCATGATTATTTTTTTTAAATTATTAACATTTGTTACTGATAGCAGTATGCATATCAGATTCAAAGTCAATGAAATGTTAAAATGCTTACATGTTTTTAAGATGTTTATAAAAGTAACATTTCTTAATGATCCTATTCAATATTTAAATGTAGGGAAGGGGGAGGGAGAGAGAGAGAGAGAGAGAAGAGATAGGAGTGGACAGACATATTATTCACCTTTCTTGGGACACCATTGAGGTGAAGTTTTACCATATACTTTCCACATGGATTATACTCTGGCTCACCATCCTTATTCTGAGGGTAAATTATGCTTTTGTAAAGAAAATAAATATCGAAATACCAACATTAATATTCAACGTAACTACTATGCAGAATATTATAGACATGTGCTACTGTCTTGGCAATTTGATAAAAATAAACATGAGAATATTTTTCTATAGTAGGCCTAGAAAAAAAGTTCCCCCTAATCAAAGTGCTTTTTTTAATGTAAATAAATGAATAAAGTATATTATGAGATCATACAGCAGAGAATAAATTTCAAAATATTCATGAAAATGCTCAGTGTTAAATTATATACTCTAATAAATTTTCTATTAAGAGGACATATTTTAAGCCAAATAAAATAATCTACTATTGACCCCAAGAAGTAAAGAGCATTTCAATTAACCACAACTAAGGCAACAAACTACAACTCTGATAGAGATAAAATTAAAACAACAATGATAAAAGTTATACAAAATTATCCAATAAGATACTTGTAAAAACAATCAGTATCAATTTTCTTTCACACATTATTTATATGTATGATGCTTATCCAAGATGGCAAATAGCTTGAAACTAAGGTCTGTATCTAATTCACCTTTATACTTTCAGGATTTAACACACAAAAACCACTCAGGAAAAGTTGTATTGAAAAAATTCTGAAGCTTAATTTTTATAATAAATAATTTTAAGCAAATAAAAATTAAAAAAATACCCCCCCAAAATTTCAGTAACATTTCTGTACATTCTAAAGCAGTTTCAGTCAAAAGAAATGTTATTTCATATTACATATATTTTATATTAAATGTTAGAGTAATTTTAATATATTTCACTTAACTCAACATCTCCAAAATATAATTTTACAATATAAAAATTTTAAATATTTTGCCTATTTCATATATTTTTGTGTGCTAAGTTTTCAAAATCTGACTCATTTTATTGTACATTCACAGCCCATCTCAATTCAGACTAGCTATTTTAAGTATTCAATATCCACGTGGCTAGTGGCTATCATACAGTACAATCCTATATAATAAAAGCCTAACATACTAAGTGTCCGGTCACCCATTCAACTAATCAAAGTGTAATATGCTAATGATATGCTAAGGCTGCTCAACTGCTTACTATGACGTGCACTGACCACTAGGGGGCAGACAGTTGACTGGTTGACCGGTCGTTATGATGTACACGGACCACCAGGGGAGCAGATGCTCCGACCGGTAGGTTAGCTTGCTGCTGGGGTCCAGCTGATGGGGACTGAGCGAGACGAGATGGGCCGGACACGCCCTGGAGCCCTCCTGCTGTCCCTCCCCAGCTGGCCAACCTCCCGCATTCCTCTCTGGCCCTGATTATGCCCCAGTGGAGTCCCTCAGCCTGGCCTGTGCCCTCATGCAATCTGGGCTGAGGGACCTGGACTGCGAGTGAAATTATAAACATGACTTAATTTTACTTTGACCAATTTCATTTATTTCAAGACATATTTATTCTTCATATATTAACTACATGCACATACATTCTTACACTGTTTTAGCAAACTTGTTCACATTCACAAATCATCTGCTTAACACATAATGGCCATAATATTCTGAGTGATTCACTCTTGTTACTTTCTAAGCCAAAAAGGTCTACATTTTAAATTTCTATTTAAGACAATTACATGAAAAGGGCTAAAGAAACAAATATAAATTTTTACCTGGTAATCAACTTCTTATTAAATCGTCTTTCATAAGCTGCACTAATAGCCAGTGATGCAACAAAGGAACAATCTGATACTATTGTCTGTTAATAAGAATTCATTAGTATATTTCATTCATTCATGTATCAACATTTCCACAATATTTAAGCATTGCACCTAGCACCTGACTTTTTATACTAAATATCTTTACTGCTTGAGTAGGAAATAAATAGAAATGCCATACTGCCAACTCAAATTTTGTTCAAATAAATCCTTGAAAAACCAAATAAACTATTTCAATGAATTTAGAATAATTAAATATGGATGATGCATTCCTTGCATAAATAAAGGCATGCCCACTGTTTTTCTTTCTACAATGTTACTTTATTTTTAAATTGTATTGGGGTGACCGGTTAATAAAATTATATAGATTTCGGGGGTACAATTCTGTAATACATCACCTGTATATTGTATTGTGTGTTCAATACCCCAAGCTAAGTCTCCTTCCATCACCATCTATATCCCCTTTACTCTCTCCAACTTTCCCCACTCCCCTTCCCCTCTTGTAATCATCATACTGTTGTCTATGTCTGTTGTGTTGTGTATGTGTGTGTGTGTTTTCTTAATCCCTTTACCATTTTTACCAAGTGAATCATACTTTTAATGTGGACAAAAAATTAAAGGCATTTAAAAAGTTGGTTTATGACCTCTAAAGATGAATCCTATATAATAAAAGGCTAATGTGCAAATTGTCCCCTCGGGAGTTCGATTGTTCGCTATGACAGGCAGTGACCACCAGGGGGCAGCGCAGAACAAAGGAAGACCCTGACTGGCCCTGATTACCAGTCAGGCCTACAGACCCTACCCATGCATGAATTTTGTGCACCGGACCTCTAGTATGTATATAAAAGATTCTTGAATCATAGTATTTCAGGATCATTATTTTATACTGATGTGGAAGATGCCTGTGATTTCATTGCAAAACTTAAAGTTTGCAATAAAGCCATATTGTTGTTTCAACATTGAAGTGTTTTAAGTAAGCCCAATTTCTATCTTTTCTACTATCTTATCAACGGTAAAATTCATATTCTCAACTTTCTCATCTGCAAGCATGTGTCCATAAATAGGGTCTATATAAAACTCTGTGACTGCTCAAAATAGTTATTCACACTTTTATTATCTCAGTATGTCTAAATCAAAGTGTGCAGAATAATTTTTCCAAATATACTCATGCATCTGAATATGTAATAAAAACGTAAGAAAAAAGTCAAATCTATATCCAAATTACTTTAAAATGCTAGCTTTCATATAAAATTATACAAAACATATACCTGTTTTATGCTGAAACTGGACACAGTATAAATCATTGTAGGATTGTTGCTGAGGTCTTCTGGGCGTACCCATTTGGAAAACATAGCTTTTTGTTTAGGTGATAATGGTAGCTTGCCCAATCTATCACTGAGGTAATAATAAAAATTAAAAAACAGCAATAATAAAATTAATCTTAAACAATGATTCAAAACCAAAATTAAAATTTCCTAATTTTTTTTGTATAGTGCTCCTAGCTATATTTAGGTCATCCTAAAATAATTCTCTGGTTAAATCGGGCTCTTTACACTTAACCATGAATCCAGTCAATCTGATCATCCACCCCTATTAAACAAAACAAAACACAGATACCTGCAAACAGAAGTGCAATTTAAATGCATTTACGCTTATTTTAAAGATATGGTTATATTCAATAAATTCAGTTTTGATAAAATGAAGCCACTAACAACAATATAATCTGATTCATTAAAAACGACCTAGGAAACTACAGATCTTTTGGGTCTTGACAAACTCTTTTCTGCAAGGCTAACAATGAGAGTATCTAATTACTGAATAATAACCATACGGCAGGCATTATGCTAAAGTACTTTACATACATTACTTATTGAATCCTCAAAAACAATTCTATTACAGCAAGTATTTTTGGAAAAGGCTTAAAATGATTAAACAACTTGCCCTGGCCAAACAGCTAAGAAATAGCAGAACTGGCTTTTTCTATTTTTAAAATATGTTTTTATTTATTTCAGAGAGAGGAAGGGAGGGAAGGAGGGAGGGATGGGGGGGGGAGAGAGGGAGAGAGAGAGAGACATAATGATGAGAGAGAATCATCGATGGGCTGCCTCCTGAACTGTGACCTCCTGGTTCATAGGTTGACACTCAACAACTGAGCCATACTGGCCAGGCCAGAACTGGTGCTTGAATTCAGGTCTATGGTGCCAAATCCACCATTCTCCTCCATTACCCTCTATTCACCATGTGTTGGCAAAATATAGTGCATTATTTATCTAAAATTGATATAGAGTACTAAATAAAAATTATCTTTCCTCAAACTTCTTCTAGAGCAAGGGCAACAAATCTTTGGGTTTCAAAAGATTTCTTGGGCCCTAGCTGGTTTGGCTCAGTGAAGAGCGTCAGCCTGCAGACTGAAGGGTCCGGGTTCCATTCTAGTCAAGGGCACATGCCAGGGTTGTGGGCTTGATCCCCAGTGGGGGGTGTGCTGGAGGCAGCCGATCAATGATTCTCTCTCACCATTGATGTTTCTTTCTCTCTTCCTCTTTGAAATCAATACAAATATATTAAAAAAAAAAAAAATGAGTTCCAGCTGGCCTGCCAGTGAATGAGGCCAATAGTTAAGAGTACTGGCTGCAGCCCTAACAGGTTTGGCTAAGTGGATAGAGCATCAGCCTGCAGACTGACTGAAAGATCCCAGGTTCAATTCTGGTCAAGGGCATGTACCTTGGTTGTGGGCATATTCCCAGTAGGAGGTGTGCAGGAGGCAGCTGATGGATGTTTCTCTCTCATGGATGTTTCTAACTCTCCCTTCCTCTCTGTAAAAAAACAATAAAATATATTTTTTTAAAAAAGAGTACTGGCTTGCAGAATTAAGCCAATTCTTATGCAACTGACTCAGTCCTTAATTGCCTTTCCTCCTAAACAATATTGTGTGTGTGTGTGTGTGTGTAGGTGAATTTGAAGTTTAAAGTCTAAAGTAGAAATAAGATGATGTGGTCTGCTTGCTTTCTGTTTAGATAGGCTTTAACAGCATTTGAAATTACATGGAGGCCAGGCCAGAGAGTGTGTGATAGTTGATGACTTATGAGCAGAGAAGCATTTATCTGACTGCATTATCCAAACGGGTTTATTAAAATGCCAGGTTGTGTTCTTACACTAAGAAAAACATTCAGTAAACATGAGACAAGTTTAGGAAAAATTAATAAAAGAAAACTTAGCCCTAGCCAGGTTTCTCAGTGGTTAGAGCATCGGCCAGGAGACTGAAGGGTCGTGGGTTCAATTCCGGTGAAGGGCACGAACCTCGGTTGCAGGCTCTATCCCGGCTCAGGTTGGGGCACGTGCGGGAAGCAACCAATTGATGTTTCTCTCTCACATCAATGTTTCTCTCTGTCTCTACCCTCCCTTCCACTCTCTCTTAGAAAAAGAAAATCATTAGAAAAAATATCCTAAGTATTAAAAAAAAGAAACCTCACACTAAAAAACACACAAATATACTAGAATAACTGACTCACATTTTCACAATTAGAGTAATTCATGCAAGAGTAGGCCTTCCTTCCCCCGGCTGCCAGCACTGGCTTCCCTCTGGCACCTGGGACCCGGGCTTCCCTCGCAGCCCTGGCTTCGTCAGGAAGGACATCTGGTCTAATTAGCATATTATGCTTTTATTATTATAGACAGTGAATAATCTTTTATACAAATCTTTGACATTTGTAAATCCTTTTTAGAATTAGTTTTCTAGAGTGAAATTACTGGTCAAACGGGTATAAACATTTGTAAAGTATTTGAAATGAACAGCCAAACTGTGTAATATAATTTAGTACTTAATGCAATAATTCTTTTTCTAACAGTTAATCCTTATTATATAGCATTTACTATAAAATAAGGACTACATTATATAATAAGGATTATATTATACTAGAGGCCTGGTGCACACAAATTTGTGCACTGCGGAGGGGGGGGGGGGTCCCCTCAGCCTGGCCTGTGCCCTCTCGCAGTCTGGGTCCCCTTGGGGGATGTCCATCTGCTGGCTTACGCCCGCTCCCTGGGGGGATCGGGCCCAAGCTGGCAGTCAGACATCCCTTTGGCAGCCCAGGAGCCCTCGGGGGATGTCCACTTGCCAGTGGGGAGCAGGCCTAAACTGCAGTGAGACATCCTTAGTGCTGCTGAGGAGGCGGGAGAGGCTTCCGCCATCACCACTGTGCTGGCAGCCATCAGCCTGGCTTGTGGCTGAGCAGAGCTCCCCCTGTGGGAGCGCACTGACCACCAGGGGGCAGCTCCTGCATTGAGCATCTGCCCCCTGGTGGTCAGTGTCTGTCATGGAGACCAGTCATTCCCAGTTGTTCTGCTGTTAGGGTCAATTTGCATATTACCCCTTTATATAGGATACTAGAGGCCCAGTGCACAAAATTTGTGGACGGGGAGGTGGGGGTGGGCAGGGAGGTCCCACAGCCTGACCTGCACCCTCTCCAATTCGGGAGCCCTCAGGGGATATGCTACGGATGGCTTAGGCCCTCCCCATGGTTCTCTGCTCTCTGCTGGGCCTGCCTGCTCCACACCACGGGGATGGGCAAGCAGGCCCTGCTGGGTGCTGCCTGCGGGTCCCCCTTGCCTTCTTGCGGGTCGCCGTGGCGACTGCCCAGCAGGCCCTGCTGGGTGCTGCCTGCACCCTGCTCCCCGGTTGCCATGGCGATGCCCAGCAGGCCCTGCTGGGTGCTGCCTGCGGCCCTGATTGCCTGCTGGGCTCACATTGCTGGGGTGAAGCCGCCAGGGTCCTGCCCAGCCATTATGGGCACCGCCATCTTTGTCGCAGAGTGATGGTTAATTTGCATATTACTTTTATTAGATAGGATTCCTGAGTACTTACTTTGTGCCAGGAACTGTGCTTGGCACTGTGTGTAATGCTATACGAAAGGAGACAAAAGAGTAACAGAGGTATTGCTGTGCTGCCCTACCTCCTTCCCATAGCCACACTTCTCTTCCAATCAAATTTTTAAACTACAAATTTAAATTCAAGCACCATTATTAAGTGGTTTATATTTTATTAACTCACTTAATCATTACTGTTATGGTATGAGGTGGATTCGAATATTGTTTTAAAATCTAAGGCAGCTTAAAAAATTGTGAAGCATCACATAGGGCATGAAACTGAACTTGGCTCTGGAATCTGTGCCCTCAAATTCAATGCTATAAAGCCTCTCAGATATAAGATTTTCTTAGATTCCAATCAAGTATTAGCATCGGCTGCCTGAGTGAGGAAATTAGGTTGATAACTTACTGGCTTTGAAATATCTAACTTCTGCCCATCCAAGAACAGCAAAACACCAAAAATGAGAAAGCAGTTCTTTTGTTCTTTTTAAGACCTTTTATATTTTCTGTATATAATAAGCATTCAATTCTGTTTTCTGATATGTGCATTGCAGAAATGTTTTTTAAAATAAAAATATTTTAAAAATTTAACTCACACAATTTTGCTACCTATAAATAAAAACTAAACATTCTGATGTATAATCTTTATATCATTTTCTATATATGCATAAATATATGAAAATTTAAAAAATTGAATGTTATGTATATTTTTCTAGTTTTCTTTTTACTAGATTGCAAGCATTTTTCCTACATTTTTCAAGGACTTATTTTTTTATGGGAACCATAATCTACACTAATAAAAGAGAAACATGCAAATTGGTGTCACTCGGCTATGCCCACCAGCCAATCAGGATGAGCATGCAAATTAACCCAACAAAGATGGCGGTTAATTTGCATATGCAGGCTCAGAGCGAAGACTGAAGGCTCCACCCGAGCGAATACTGAAGACTGAAGACGACTGAAGAGGCTTGGCTTCTCCGCTGCAGTTGGAGCGGAGAAGCCTCGAGGCTTGGCTTCTCTGCTGTGGTTGGAGCAAAGGCCTGGGTCCTGGGTGCGGCGGAAAACTGGTGCCGGCAGCCAGGGGAAGGAAGGCCTATCGCACGAACCTCTTCGTGCAACGGGCCTCTAGTACTTAATATAAAATGAATGTACCATTATTTAATCACTCCCATATTGTTAAATATTTGTTTCAATAACTTTTTGCTATGAATGTTTTGATGAATGCTCTTATATACATAAACATCTTTAACGAAATTATTTCCTTAGGATGACCAGAAGCTGGGATTGAACCAAACAATATTTTTAAGGCTCTTGACATAAGCTGCCACTATCCAGAAGGCTGTGTTAACACTTCCATAATTAACTCTTTTTTGAATTGTATCTTCTTAGTAAACAATACTGTCATTCTATTCCACTTTTCCATTCAGTTCTTTTAGACTTGCATTTTTGTTGTGATCAAACACCAATTCAACAAATACTTCCTGAGTACTTACTTTGTGCTAGGAACTGTGCTTGGCACTGAGTATAATGTTACGCAAAAGGAGACAAAAGAGTAATAAAGGTATTGCTGTGCTGCCCCTATCTCCTTCCCATAACCACACTTCTCTTCCAATCAAGTTTTTAAACCACAAATTTAAATTCAAAACTATAAATTTACACTTCAGAATATGGGAAAAGTACTGAAAAAGTAAAATATTGGAAGTAAAAATTGCTATAGTGCTTACTTACCAGAAAGGCATTGGAAAGGCAAAACGTTCTCTCAGGTCGATAGCCATGAAAGGAACATATTCTACACCATTTATTTTTGATGTTGTCCTAAAAAATACAAGAAAATAAAATCTAAAGTAAATGTTCAAATTAGCATAATCACTTAAACTCCTTAAAATTTAAATGACAAGGTAAGGTACTGTAATAAAATTAAACTTACAATCTCACGTTGGACAAAACCAGTATCTTTATTTGGACAAATTTTTCACAAAATTGTTGAATACCAGAAAATAACTGATTTAATTCAATTCAGTAGAGTTACAACAAAACAATAGTCTCAAGACAGGACCAACCAGAAGTATTGAAAGTGTCTGTGACACCAGGGACAAAGTGAATTCTATCCTAAGTCCAAAGGGAGAAAACAACTGCTTGGTTATTTTGAGATTTAAAAAACATGACATTTATAACTATGAAACTATATTCTTCATATTTTCTGGGTATGAGAATATGGAGTGGTTAAGTGTCATAGATAACAGGTATGGCCTCTTGAAAAGTTAAAGAAATGTGTTTGGTAGTAGCTTTGCATATTTTCTTGTTTTGTGTATATTTATTTGTATACTAGTACATTTACTATTTCCTTCTTCTGTTTTTTCCCCTCATTTTATTTAGAAGTAATTGCAGGGTAACTTCACCACTTAGTCCCCAATATTCAGGGAGACTGTGACTGAATTTGAAGAAAGTTAATACAGTAAGCGATGGATACTATGACTGTGTATATTCTTTTTCTGAGAGGATGAGAACTTTTCACTTGTATGAAGGATAGCTGCATTTATTAGAAATACAGAGTTGTTTTGTTGTAGTATGGAATGTCAAATGTGTACAGAAGAGAACCTTTGGATGCCGAGTAGCCCGAGTGTCGGACTGTTACTAATTTACCGTCTCTCAATTCCAAAACCACCCTTATTCATCCTGCTCTGTGTTGTTTCGTTTCACATGCAATTTGCCAGGCAAAGAGAGCCAGACTTGTAGGAGAATTAAAATCCATAGCAAGAAAAGAAAGAAAAATACCCTCAGGTGGCTGCTACGTGAGAAGCCCTTTAGGCCCAATTTGAGGAAATTAAAAATGAGCAACTACATGATTCGCACTACTCTAAGTTAGGTCTCTTCCAGAGCCCAACTGAAGAACAGCCACACTGGCTCAGAGATTTATCCCATCTGGGATGGCTCAGAATGCAACCAAGGAGTTCCACATCACTGTTGTTTGCATTTTTAACACCCTTGAGGCTCTTCCACACACTGACATGGCTTCCTAGACCAGGGGTTGGTAAACATTTTCTTTAAAGGGCCAAATAGAATATAGTTTTGGCTTTGCAATGAGGTCTGTCATATGTTGTTCTGCGTTTTTTTGTTGTTGTTGTTTTTTTAGAACCCTTAAAAAAATCCAAAAACTATTCATAGCTCTTGGCTTCCCTTTGCTGACTCCTGGCCTACACTGCTATTTCAAGTTAACAATTTATTTTTCCCATTAGGGATCTGGTTACAAAGTTGCACAGATGATTGATTGGTCTGCCACATATCTATTTTGCTCCCTAAATTCTAGTTCTCAATTTTGAAGAATGCTAGGATTTTCAGGAAAACATACCTAGTAGAAATGCTAATACTAAAATATATTAGAAAAATTTTAAGTATTTAAAGTTGTGACCACATGACAATATATAATTAATAGCATTATACACTATAAGATGTGAATATGACCCAACAAACCTAATGAGAATAAAATTGTTCATTACAATGAATGAGAAACTAATTTACCTGAGAACTTCTATTTCTTCTGCCGTGTATCTCTGTCCTTGTGCATCGCATGCCTGTGGACTTATAAACTGCTGAGGTCTTTCAAGAAAGGGGTTAGTTCCTAGTGGAAAATGTGCTCTTGCTGGAGGTGGCTTTGGTTTAATATTGGTTGACTTGACTTTGCATAATGGCTTTGTTAAAGGCTCACTCAATGCTTCTGCTCTATAATAGAGGTACAGAAACACTGTTTAGCTTTTTTCACATTTAAGCTTTCCAGAAAATAAAATTTACTTCAAGAACCAGTCAAGCATTCCTAATGTAAACCTAGTATATAAAATTCTTATAAACTAGTCAACTGTTCACTACTTAAGCTACTCCCAAAGGTATTTTTGCAAACAATATTCTATTAAGTGAGCATTTATATCAGGTACTATACAATGGGGATACAAGAATGTATAAAACACAATCCCTACTTTTAAGGTGTTCATAGTTTTGTGGGGAAAGAAAGACTACATCAAAAGTGACAGATGCTAACAAGAAATAGTACTTTTGAGTAAATGCATGACAGACGATATTAACTTAATGAAGTGGGAAGAGAGGGTGAATCAGGGAATTTTTTTTTCTGAATTGATGTGTGGGCTGCAGAGAAGTCCACTAGGGGAGTGAGGAAGTATTTGGAGTAGAGAGAATAGCATATGCAAATGTATGAAACAGCAGTGAGTTACGGTAATTTCAAAAGAATGGATGCAGCCCCTGTAAACAGTGCAAATAAGAAGCAGTGGGAGATAAAACCACTAGCAGGGATTGGATTATAGGCCTCCAGGAAATTTTGACTTTGTCAAAGAACTAACAAGCTAAAAAACAGAAGTTCTTAATCTGAGGTCCATATATAGTTTCAGGAGTCTTGTGAAAATTCTGAAATTCATGCCAAAAATTTTATGTACATTTTTCTTAGAGAATGGATCCATAATTTTGGACAGATCCTCAAAGAAGCCCATGACTGACCCACTCCGGTGCACATAGGGATACACTTAGAGAATACTGGATGGGTTAGCTGCATAGGTAATAAAAGGCATCGATGATTCAGACTGGTGAAAGAAGTCAAAATGGAGAAAATAACTATGTGTTAAGTGTCCATATCTTCAAGAATTTGAAAAAAAACAAACTAAAGGCTAGATGATGGTAATAAAATGGAGGGATGACTATTATACTTTGATAAAAAAAAGGACTGGAGTGGTACAGCTAGCTAGTCAGAGCCTCAAAAGGAGGCAATTTTATGAAATATAACTATAAAAGCAATTTCCACCCTTTTCCTTTGTCTATAGTGCTCTTCAAGGGTAGAATTCTATTGTGCAAATCCATTTATTCTTTCAACAAATGCCTACTGAGCACACACTGTAAGTCCAACCTTCTGCTATATGCTCAGTTAGATCATTAAACAAAACAGACAAAATTCTCTGTGCTCAAGAGCCTGCATTGAAGTGATGACTGCTGGAAGGAACACAAACATTAACATGACAAACTGGTAAATTTCATGTCTTAGAAAGTGTTAAGAATTATGGAAAAGAATATTAGAATAGAGTACGCAGGGTAAAAGTATTGAAGGAGATTCAGTTTTATATTGGTTAGGGCAGGCCTTATTGAAAAGTTGACATTTGAGCAGAGTTAAAGGAATTACTACATTATATAATCTAGGGTATGTGTATGGCTGCAAACTGGCTCATTCTCAATTTCTTCATTTTTATTATTAGCTCTAGAAGGCTCTCTGGAAGTTCTCTTCTTTGGAAGTCTAATATTACACAACAGAAGGGAAGTCTTCCATTTCAAATACCATGATCATTTTTGTTTCATATATAGAAAAAGCTACAGAAAACATTTCTTGATTAATGTTATATTTTAAATTTAAAGCAGGAAACTAGAGAAGTAAATGCACTCAGAGAAAAAAAATAGACTTCCTCTACATCTCAGGTAAAAGATGGAGATTTGTTTTTATAAACTCTAACACATTTTGATAAATCTGTCACATTTAAGTGACACAATACACTGCCACCCATGGAAAAGAACTTAAGTGACCAAAACTCACCTATCTAGTGCCTGTCGAGCCAACTGTTTCAGTTTATTTTGCAGAGTTTTATCAGCAGTTTCATAGGACTTAAGAGAAAGAGAGATACACATTCTGAAGCATAATTATTTTTAAATTTTCTTGATTCATGATATTTCTAAGCAAAAAAATTAACCATGCACATTACACTTCTTGAAATTATGAGAGAATAAACCAAGACATTTTATTTTCATTCTTAAAGGTATTGTTTAAAATAGTGTTGAAACTTGTCATCGAGGTAAGCTTTAAGGCCGCTTAAAGTGGACAGGTGGTAACTGGAACACAACTGTGTGACCTGGTGCCATGGAAGGCAGGAACCTCAGAAGACCAGCTCTTACCTCCAGTCTCCGGTACCCATAGTGATCAGGCGGTTCTCCCGAGCAAAACACCCTAGACAAAAAGCCAGTGCTCTGAATAATACTGAGGCCACTCTCTACCACTTCACCTCATCTTCCTGTCAAATACACTGCTCTTATGCACTAGATGCCCTTTAAAGCTCACATCCCACCTAGGGCTCCTCAGAGAGAAGTAAAAGCAACTCATCATATAGATTTTACATTGCAAATTAATAAAGCACTACCAAACCACTACCTTTGTTTTTAGTGTATGAAATTGAAAAAAAAGGTGGAGGAGAGTTTATTCTAAATTTGTGATGGTGAATTCTTCCTGTAATAAGTTAATTTAGTTATATGTAAAGAGGTTAAAAAGCTACCTGTAATTTAGAAAAAAATTGCTTGATGATCTTAATGCTGTTAAAAACTTTAAACGAGATATTAAAATCCACTATTCATTTTTTACTCTCCATCTTTTAATGAGTAATTTAGTTACATTCATGACACATTTTTTTCTTTAAGAAATTGTTAAATAAAATTAACTAGTAAAGGGAGAAATTTCTTAGCATAATTCCACCAAATTTAACTTGTAGCTATACATACAGTTTTTAGACAGAGATCTACGGCTTCAGTATACAATTCTATAGCATCTTCAACATTCCCCTTTTCATCTTCGTCAAAAGCTTGTGTAACAAGGAAATGGGCACGCTCCAAGTCCAACTGATGTTTTGATTTCAAAGGATCAGCACTCTTTGACTGAACTAGGATAGGAAAAATAGCCATATAGAAGTAGTATTACCTATATATCTATCTGGGAAACAACATACCATTTTAATACATTTAAGACATTCTTTACCAAACCTCTATAATCCTTCATTTAAAAAAAATGTTTAGCAAGGTAGAGTTGTGCTAAAACCCACTGAATTGTAGATAATAAGAAGGTGAATTTTGTGGTATGTGAATTATATCTCAATAAAGCTGTTATCTTTCTTAAAAAGCTTTACCTTTTGTCTCTTAAAGGTATATGGTGACTTTTTTCTTATCCTTACCTGAAGATAATTTTTCCAGTGAATTTTAGGGAGAGTGGGAGGGAGAGACAGAGAAAAACATCAATATGAGAAACATCGATTGGTTGCCTCCCACACGAGCCTGACCAGGGCAGGGGATCAAGCCTGGAACTGAGGTATGTGCCCTTGACTGGAATCCAACCCAGGACCCTTCAGTCCACGGACTGATGCTCTATCCACTGAGCCAAACTGGCTAGCGTTGGTGATCTTTTTTTACAACTTTAACCCTCAGTAACACCTCTCTGAATAATGTACGAATCCCATTTATAAAATGAAGATACCAAACCTCAAAAATGTTAAAATACCTAGTTCAGGGTTTCTCAGCCTTGGCACTAATGACATTCTCGATGGGTAATTCTTTGCTGTGGACTGTCCTATGCATTGTAGGATTTTTCACAAGGTCTCTGGCCTCTACCAAACTAGATGACAAAAGTATACTCCCCCACCTCCCCTAGTGTAAAAACTAAATTTCTCTTCAGACATTGCCAAATGTCTCATGAGGGGCAAAATCCCTCCCAGCTGAGAATGAGTGATGTAACCTAAGGTTTCATAGCTACAAATGAAGGGTAAGGACTCAACTTAGATCTTTTGTTTGTTTATTTATTAATGATCACTGAACTTTTTGTTGGTCTCCTGCCTCCCAAGGGGTGCCTACTTCTGCTGCCTTAACATCTCAGAACTTTGGTGTCACAGACCTCAGACACCACTTTGCCATCCATAATCCTGGGGTGGTGGTCTTTTGGTTGGATTGCATGGTGTTGCTGTTGTCTAGGGCATCACCAAGATGGACGTCCTCCCCTTCTCCCAGCAGGTGGCAATCTCAGCCTCTAGCTTGACCTTGATGTTTAGTAGGGCCTTGTACTCTTGTACCTGGCGCTGCTGCTCTGCCCCGGGCCTAAGCCAGCTCTGACTCCAGGTGCAGCAGTATCCCGTCAAGGTGTTCCATCCGCATGGCATAATGCGTCTCCACCTCCCTCAAGATGTTCTCCAAACTGGCCCTCAGATTTCTCGAGTCCAGTTTGATGTCCAAGACCTGGACCATATGTCTCATCTCTGAGAATGTCATCTCAGTCATTCCTGCCTCAGTGGTCTGCAAGGTGACCACTGTGGTACTCTCCTCAATCTGCTGGGACCAGTACTTGTCCAGCTCCTCTTGGTTTTTCCAAGCCAGCTCATCATACTGGGCCCAGATGCCCGCTTGCCATGATCTTGCTGCGTCTTGAGATTTGGAGGCATCCAACTCCATAGTCAACCCAAAGTTAGCAGTCTGGTTTTATAGACCATTTACTTCCTCCTCGTGGTTCTTCATGAAGAGCAGCTCCTCCTTGAGAGCCTCGATCCCTGTCTGCAGCCGAGTGATACTGGTGTCATCAGTGATCTTTCAAAGCCCATCGATGTTACTCTCCATAGATTGATGCATGGCCAACTCCATCTCAAACTTGACTCTGAAGTCATCAGCACCAAGACTGGCATTATCAATCTGCAGAACAATGTGGGCATTGTCCACAGAACTTGCAAAGATCTGAGCCTTCGGGTCCTTTCTTCTCCAGTCTCTGATGATCAACCTCGACTCCTTATCCTCTCCAGGCAGTCATTTAGGAATTGCATAGTCTCCTTGCTCAGGACACCCCCTATACCTACTAGGCCCCCAGACCACCAGCAGCCACACATTGCTGGTCGAGCAGGGGACATGGAGATGTGCAAGCCCAAACCCCCAGTGCCTGCATAGACACTGGCCACACTGATGGCTGGCTGGGTGACTGCACAGAGCCCAGGGTCTGGTAGGTGGTGGAGAAGATGGAGTGGGTGCTAAAGCTCATGTTGTTCAGGGAGGAAGGTGAGAGACCAAGACTTGGGTTCAAACTGCTTCAACTGAGATCTTTTAATTCCAAGTCTTGAGTTTTTATTCTACACTGGTGAATTTCAAACTGTGTTACCTCTCCCCACCCAAAACACAACTCATCTCTCAAAAATCTCTTCACTGCCAGCAGATTTTATGTTTTAAAAATTGGGTTTCTGAACAAGACTTTTATTTGATAAATGACTGTTTAAAATAATAATTAAGGAAACCATTTAATGCTTTACAGATTTCATTTCATTTGCTGAATAAAATGGGCCCAAAAGCTAGCAAAACAATTAAGGTATGTTATACTTTAAAAATCCTTTTGAACTTTACTTCTGTTTCACTGGAAAGCTTTATTCTTTCAAGAGATAAGGGCTATCTCATTCTGTGCCTCAGTATCACATTTATAAATTTAAGAACTTCACTTACTTGGTTGGGAAAATAAAAGTTTCTTGGAATTTACAGGTATTTTGAATACATGAATCAATGTAACTTTTTATCAAGTAGGGCCCTGATGCACAGGCAGTCCACATTTTAATACATACAATTTTTGGGACCTTAATTTATACAATTTCTGGGACTTGTCTTAAACTAAACCACCTTATCTTTTTTTTGATGTTGTTAATCCTCACCTAAAGATAGTTCTTCCACTGACTTAAAAAAATATGTATTTTTTTATTGAGTTCAGAGAGGAAAGGAGAGAGAGATAGAAACATCGATGATGAGAGAGAATCATTGATGGCTGCCTCCTGCAGGCCCCCTACTGGGGATGGAGACTGCAACCAGGACATGTGCCCTGACCCAGAACAGAACCATGATCTCCTGGTTCCTAGATTGATGCTCAACCATTGCGCCATACTGACCGGGCTTTCTACTGATTTTTTTTAAGAGTGGAAGGAACAGTGGGAAGTAGGAAGGGGGTGAGAGAGAGAGACATTGATTGGTTGTATCTCACAATCACTACAACCAGGGCCGGGTATCGAACCTGCAACTGAGCTACGTGCCCTTGATCGGGAATTGAACCCGAGACCCTTCAATGTGTGCGCTGATGTTCTACCAGTGAGCCACACCGACCAGGCTAAACCACCTTGTCTTTAAAGGGACTGTTATGACAAGGAATCCAATCATCAAATCTACTTTATCCTAATTATGTGCTTATAACTTCTGCTTCTATCTATTCAGAATGAGTAGTGGAATGTAGCATGAAGTTTATCAGGAAAGGCTGAATAAGTAAAGATTTCTCTAAACTAGTGATATTAACCTGTTCAACTGGTGTGCTGCAAGAATTTTTAAAACATGCAATACCTGACTATTTAGATACCTTGTTTTCATTAGGTTGTCAAATTTAAAAAATAATGACAGTCAACACAATAGCTATCCGGTGTGAATGAAATAAAATTATACTTTTTTCTTTGTCAGATTGGCAAAAATTATATGTTTTTTGGTGTGCCACTGGATTTTAATAATAGTTTATGTGTGCTATGAGATAAAAAAGATTGAAAATAAATTGCTGCTCTAAGCTGCTTGTCACTTTATCATAGGGCCACAGGAAAAAGGGTTAAACTTAAAGAGTCCTTAGTAAGATGAATGCATTTCTAACACAAAATGTCAACAGGTGATTATTTCTTTTCTACCCTATGAACAGCAAATTTTGACAGAAAACCTGACCTCTAACAAAACTGTGATCATTAAGCCTGTGTGTACTTGCTTTAAGGAATTTTCCATGTTGTTTATGAACATAAATACAGGCTGTTCCAGGTTTCTGCCTACATGTCGCTTTTCTAAGATACGGTTTAAAAGAATTTAGCTAAGGTCTTGAGGTTGAGGATACTGATATATAAGAGACTGTGAACCCACTACTGAAGTCTTTAAACACTGAAGAGGAGCCCTATCTGGTTTGGCTCAGTGGAAAGAGCATTGGCCTGTGGACTGAAGTGTCCTGGGTTCGATTCCTAGTCAAGGGCACATGCCCGGGTTGTGGGCTCGATCCCCAGTAGGGGGAGGTGCAGGAGGCAGCCAATCAATAATTCTCTCTTATCATTGATGTTTCTATCCCTCCCTTTCTGAAATCAATAAAAAAATATTTTTAAACACTTAAGAGGAGTAGTCATTTAAATTTAATACCAGGAGAGGGCATGTGACAGATATTTAAAAAGGAGACTTTAACAGGGTCCTAATCCTGATTTTGCTACTGATACAGTCAGAATGTAAATAACTCACCATTTCTAAACCACTAGGAAATTAGGAGATTGAACTGTATTATCTCTAAGGTTCTCCTTCACAGATCAATAATTCATTTACATATTATGACTTTTAAAGATGTGATTACCAAAAGAGGAATTAACAACAAGAGACTTAGGATCAAGATTCAAAGATAAAAATGAAAGAGAAACATAGAGGGAAAAGTAAGATGTGATGGAAGAGAAGAGAAAAAAAAATACAGTGATAAGTTTAGTAGTCTTTTACTGACCTGCTGAATGTAAAGCCTGAACTCTTTCCAGATATTCATTTATTTTTTCTTGAATGTGTTCTAGGCTCGATCCTGCCATCTCAGCATAAATTAAGGCTTGTGCAGCTTCCTAAAAATAAGAATTCAAAGGAATCTAATATATAAATTACAATTTGAATTTTCTTTATTACTTTTTAACTATTGGTTTCTATGAATGACAAAACTAGAATGTCCTTAAGATATTAATAACTTTACTTATAAAGCAAATGAATTATATAATACTCCACTACCCTTTCTTCAGTTCTTAATGCTCTTAATTTTCTCATACTGTTGACAACTTATCAACTCAAATAGGAGGGATTGATTATAAACATTTTCTTAGAATAGCTGTGATTTATGTTTTCTTTATGCAACAGGTCAGACTTAAGATTATATACCTTAAAATGGTGAACTGTGCCTTATAAGTATTAGAACAGGTAACAATCTATACTAATAAAGGGGTAATATGCTAATTACACTGGGAGACCTTTTGGACAAAGCCATGGTGGCGGGGCAGAGGCAGTTAGGGGTGTCAGGCCAGGAGGGGAAGGCAGTTGGGGGCGAGCAGGCCGGTGGGGGAGCAGTTGGGGGCGATCAGGCCGGCAGGCAGAGTGGTTAGGGGCGATCAGGCAGGCAGGCAGGTGAGCGGTTAGGAGCCAGCGGTCCCGGATTGCAAGAGGGATGTCCAACTGCTGGTGTGGGATTGGGTCTAAACTGGCAGTTGGACATCCCCTGAGGAGTCCCAGATTGGAGAGGGTGCAGGCTGGGCTGAGGGACACCCCATCTCCCCATGCATGAATTTTGTGCACTGGGCCACTAATAACCAATAAAATAAGATAAAACTAAGTGTCAAGAAAAGATTACAAGAAATTATAAAGCTTAAATAACTCAGTGGGAAGAAAATCTTTCTCCACAGAAAATACATTCTGCCAAATGGTGTCACAGTTTAAAGCAGGTTTCAGCTGCATGAAATCAACTTATTTTAATTAAGAAACTCTGGATTCACCTTTCAGCTATTCATTCCCTAACTTCCACAGCCAATTATGCTGCGGCTAATGAGGAAGAGCTGCCATTCTTCCCATCACCACGTCAGGATGGTTACCAACGCTACCACTGAGAAGGACCAGAGAGACTTCTCCAAACTGCAACACTTTCTCTGCAGTAACCTAAACATGTACACTTCGTGAAGCCGCATGGCTAATTGTCTGGATCCAATAAAGCCTTCCACTGAACATCACTTTTTGAATCCAGCTATTGGAGCAGGAGTTGTTTCATTAAAACTAACAAAATCAGTAACAAACAAGGTATTGATTTTGACCAAATGGAAATTCAGTTTAAAAGCTGTGGGGGTACAAAAGCTACGATTTCCTCAGATTCTGTAACTCACTTATTTCAGGGGAGAAAAAAATAACTTCACATGTAACATCATTATCTAAATACATTATAGCTACACGTAACTTCAATAAATTAAAGTAATATATATTTTACCCCTTTAATTATCTTGCATGTAAATAGCGATTTTCAACTTATTTTGCTTAACAAATAAAGCAAATTTTTAAAACTGCTGGTATCAATTTTATTTTACTCATTTCTTTTCTATTTGAAAGTGATTAACACTAAGGAATCCCATATAGAACAGTATTAAGAAAGTAAGCACTAAATATCCCATAAAGTTTATGTATATAGTTCCTAGGAGCACAACCACACTGACTTTCTCAAAGATAAAAAATTCTTCCTAATGACATGCACATAAATCCTATAGCAAAACAAGAGGCACTGCATAGTATATTCTTTCACTTTAGAAAAAACTATTTTATATGGCACTATTTTAATCTATGAGTATTTACCAGTTATTTCACAAAAAACTAAAAGACACAGAATTTCTACTTTTAAAGAAATATCACCTTCATGAAATTGTCCCCAAAAAAGTCCGAACGAAATGATTAATATTAATCCGAGAAAAGCAAACCACACATTAATGATATAGCATATCCGTTCATGGAAAAAAATTACTACTTCTCTGACAACATTTCTTAAAAAAAAAAAAAAGGTGACAATATGATAAAGATACAGCTACAAGGAAGAAGAGGGCTCAGCTAGGGCTGGAGGGGTGTGTCTGCAAATCCTCAAGATTGGAAAGCAGACGGTGGGCTGTGGAAGTTCACACCCTGACTTAACAATTCTGTCCCGAGTAATTTATACAAAAGAAATAGAAAAGACATGTATAGAGAATGAATGACAAGGATATTAACCAAACCATTACTTATGATGCTAAAATACCCGAATGATGCTAAAAATCACAACGGAATGCTGTGCCTCTGGTAAGATATCACAGAAGTAAATTTAACGATTTGAAAAAGTTCAAATGAACAGGTTATAAATAGTATCAACAGTAGGATCCAAGTTTGTTTAAAAAAAAAGGGTACACACATGTGTCGAAACGCAAGCACAAAAAATATACCATCAAGTGCTAGAATAAAAGATGTTTTCTTCTTTAAAAACTTATTTTGTTTTCTCCAACGAACATGCATGATTTTAGTGTGTATGAGAGACCACTGCCCAGGAGCCGAGAATGAGAACCAAGTGATACAATCAGCCGGCCACGAACCGCCCGCACCTACTACTGCGGCCACGGCAGCCCCAGGTGGGCACTGCCGGTCCGGACTGCAACCGGAGAGGGGGTCGCTCCAAAGCTGTGAGCAAACCTGCCCCTCGTGGCAGAAGCCCCGGTGGGCGTGGGGGTGCCAGGTGCCCGAGAAGGAAAGCGCAGGAAGAGGAGCGGGTAAAGAGCAGAGGCTACAGGGCCCGGCCGCCTCGGTACCGGGACCCGCCCCTCGGCCTCTCCGACGGCCGCCGCGGTCCCCCGCTCACCTTGTAGTAAAACACCGCCTCCGAATAGCGCCCTTCGTGGTCGCGCTGCACCGCCAGCCGCGCGAACTGCACGGCGTCCCGCTCCAGCGCCGACGAGTCCATGGCGCCGAGGCCCCGCACCTGGCGGGGGAGCGAGGCCCTGACGCAGAGGCGCTTCGCCGACCCGTGGCGCACCGGGGAGCCGGGGCCAGGACTCCGGAGCACCGAGGGAGGGCGGACCAAGTTTCCTTACGGCAGCCGCGTAAAGAGAATGGGTCTTCCCGGCTCGGGCCGCCGCGACGCCGCGCCCCTACGGCGTAGCTCCGGCACCCAGCCCGTGGGGCGGCCCCACTCCGCGGTCTCCGCATCTCCCGCCCCGCCCACCGGCCGCACTGAGCAAGCGCAGCCTGGCCGTCGGGAGATTCTCTGGGGCTGGGGCCGCGCAGGCCGGACTCCTCGCGGGAGTTCAAGGAGGTGGGCGGGGCCATTCCGGCGTGCAGGCGCGCACGTGACCGCCACGGCTCCCGGGATTGGCGGGCAGTACCGAGTCGGGGACCAGTATGCTTTCGCCGTCTACGTGGAGGTGGCCGGGCCGCTGACGCTGTTGCTGGGGGCTCGCCCCGGTAGGGGCGCATGCGCCGTACAAACTTCTTTTTTCTACCAGCTCAAGGGAAGGCTCAAAGAGACAACAAAAAGCACTTCCGAACATCATCTGGAGTGAAGTTTTAAAAATAAGGGACTTAAAGACATTCATAGGATATATAGGAGTCTTTTAAGGTACCCATTAATAACATTTATTTTCCATAAACTCAATCATGACCCAGCACACAGCACCTCTAGTGTATATATACCCCTAAGTACTGATTGAATTGTCAACAAACAATGTATTTCACTTGTAGGTATCCTTATTTTAATGCTGTTGTGATAAAATAATTAGGTGATTATTTGATGAATGTCTTCTCTCCCTAAAAGTCTGAATTCAGCAATAATAAAAATGAACTAGGGGTAGTCACCACAATATAGAGCAGTGGTTCTCAACCTTGGCTGCACATTAGAATCACCTGGGAATCTTTTTAAAATCCTGATTTCTGGGCCTCATCCTCCGGAAATTCTCTTTGTTATGGGGTGGGGCCACAACATTAGTAACAAAGAAACAGAATTTCCGGAGGATGAGGCCCAGAAATCAGGATTTTAAAAAGATTCCCAGGTGATTCAAATGTGCAGCCACGGTTGAGAACCACTGATATGGATGAAACACAAAATCCATGCTGAGTCAAAGAAGCAAGACGCCAGAGTACACATGGCATGATGCCGTTGGTAAGACAAGTGTAATCAATAACGGTGCAAGTCAGATCAATGACTGGGAAGGGAACGTTCGAGGTGACGGGAATGTCTTGGTGGTGGTGGTGCCAAGTGTATACATTTGTCAAAACCCACCAGCCTACATTTTAAATGTGTGCTTTTAATTCATTCTTCATTACACCTCAATGGATTTTTAGTCAGTTGGGCTGTGTTTAAGTGAAACTAGTTTCTTAATTTCTTCACTCTCTCTTCCTATTTAGAGAGGTTAATAATGATAACCATTCCATCAGCCTGTTGTAAAGAACACAGGTGAAAAGAATTTGCCTGTCCCTGCTACAAAGATGGTTCTCATCCTACAGTTTCACAACTAAAGCAGGGATGTTTTCTGACCTTAACAGTTTTACCCCAGTATTAAGCACAAGCCTTGGTAGAGGGCAGATGCTCAGTAAGTATTTTAAAATGTTGAATGAGTGAACTCCCCACTAAGTATATCCAATGTGCCATTGTTCCCCATCTTGGTTCTGAAGAATGAAATATAAATTCCCCAGCACAGAGTAGAGGTCTTTTAGTTAGAACATGTGTTCAGGCCACATTGTCAAAGTGTTTGCAGTCACTAGAGCAGCTGAATGCAGTTTTATTCACTCAAAACTGGACTTCTATCTCTAACGCTCTCTCTCTGATCACAGCTTGTAGAACTCCTAGTCCACCTTGAAGGAAGCCTTTCATAATATTCCAGGTAATTGTGATCTCTCCTTGAGCTTATATACTCCCTATGCATGTAATCTTTATTCCTTATTTATTTATTCAATGAACACTGACGTCTACTTTGTACCAGGCACAGAGCTACACATTGAAGACACAAACACTTGTAGTATATTATGAATATACCACAGTTTATTGATATATTTCCTTCCTTCTTCCTCCCTCCCTCCCTCCCTCCCTCCCTCCCTCCCTCCCTCCCTCCCTCCTTTCCTTCCTTCCTTCCTTCCTTCCTTCCTGCTTTCCTTCCTTATTATGTCTTCTATGACCCTTCAGGATACTTCGCTTTTGACCCTGCAGTGTGTCTAAACACTGCTTTTTCAGGTTAGGCTCCACCATCTCACACGTCTTGTAAAGACACAAAGCTGATCCTGAGGTGCACCCACACCCCCTCCAGATGCCATCCCTGATGCCTCAGTCCCTGACTTCTTACAAAAATCACTGACCTCCTTTCCTTCCCATGTAATGGGAAAATGGAATCATTTCCCTCCCACAAACACCAGCTGTGACTCCCCACATGGGAAGAGCAAAAATAATTGTTGGTCCTTGCTTTCTTGATTACATTGGCTCACTTACTCTGATAAGAGACCGCTGTTTATGTCATTGACAGATTGGGGATGGGTTACCCGCTTAGATAAAAATGTCATCTATAGTCCTGCCTGGTGACAGAGGTAGAAATGGGAGGACAACATGTGTCAGGGCCCATATCTTCAGGAATTTGAGGACACAAAGTAAGTTTGGTATATGTTTGTGATGAAAAGGAGGGTGTTATATCTCAATAAAAAAGCCAAAAAAGACAAGGGCCTTGTGGTGCAGCTACCTTGTCAGTACTCCAAAAGGAGACAATTGAATTAATTCATGCTGTAAATGCAAATGCAATTCCCATCCTTTCCCTTTGACTACAACACTCCTCAATTTCTATATATTTAGGAGACCTCCCTCTCCTCGTTGGAAGCACTCGAAATGTGGCTAGTCCAAATTAAGATGTACTATTAAGTATAACATTTATACCAGATCCCAAACACTTAGAACAGAAGAAAATATAAAATATGTAATTATTTTTATGTTGATTACATGTTGAAATGACACTTTCAAATTTATTGTATTAAGTAAACTATATTTTTAAAATAAGTTTCACCTGTTTTGCTTCCCTTATTATGTGCTTACTAGAAAATTTAGAATTACACATTTGGCTAACATTGTATTTCTTTTGTCAGCATTATTCTAAGACATTCCAGCAGGGCATTTCAGACTGAACATATGCTTTTCAAGCAACCACTTAGTGGTATTCTAGTCATACGTTACATGTTGGTTCTCGGGGAATCAGAGGCTAAAATATTGGAAACCTGTGTGAAAGGAAGTGGGGAGAAAAAGGATTGGGAAGGGGAACTGTCAGCCTGCCATGCAGACCTGACAGAGTCTGTCAGTCTTTTGGGGACTCCAGAGCCAATGCTGTTCTTTAGAGGTGCCCTCCTTGGTACAGATGTCCAGGCCCTTGTATGGCTGCTTTGCTGTTATTGGTTGGGGGCTGTTCCAAGAAGGGCACGCCTTCCTTTGGAAGCTGAAGCCCGCGTGACTCTCAGTTAACCACACTCTTCTCAGCCTGGCAGGGAGTTCTTTCTGGAAGGGCGTTCTGAGCAGAGCAGAGCCTGTCGATGCTCAAAGTTGGCTGATGATATTTAGAAATAATTAGAATTACTTGTTACTGAAAAATCAGAGATTTGCACAATGTTTGAACTTCCGGCTTCTCTTAGAGGAAAACCACTAGGCCCATATGCCTTTCTGGGAGCAACTGTCTAGAGCTGAGCAGTGGCTGCTTGATTATGTGGGACATGGACTCTCCAGCTCCCCCTGCTCAGCCTCCTTGTCCCTGACACTCTTTGCCTGGGGGAAGGAGCGTATGTGCCTTGAGGAGTTCCAGGGAGGCTTCAGACTGGAAAGCCCTGTACTCTGCACCTTCTAGGGCAAAGTTTACAGCAGGTGTGAAATAAATTTTATTAAATAGATAAAGGAGTGCCTGAAGTCCCTTTCTTCTAAGGCAGCGGTTCTCAACCTGTGGGTCGCGACCCCTTTGGGGGTCGAACGACCCTTTCACAGGGGTCGCCTACGACCATCGGAAAACACATATATAATTACATATTGTTTTTGTGATTAATCACTACGCTTTAATTATGTTCAATTTGTAACAGTGAAATTGGGGGTCACCACAGCATGAGGAACTGTATTAAAGGGCCGCGGCATTAGGAAGGTTGAGAACCGCTGTTCTAAGGCAACATGCTATGCTACTCACATGTAGTTTCCCCAAAAGACACAAGGTGGTGGTGTGCGCTCAGAAATTCACCTATATCTGCCGCTGCACACACAAAAGGTGAACATTGACATCTCATTTTCTTATCCCGGGGATGTAAAATACTGCATGGGGAATATAGCAATAATATTGCAGTAACCGTACATGGTGCCGGGTGGGTACTAGACTTATCAGGGCGATCACTTTGTAAATTACATAAATGTCTAATCACTGTGTTGTACACCTGCAATGAATATAATATTGTATGTCAACGATAATTGAAAAATAGAAAACTATTTTAAAATATCCTGATTTTTATTTACAGGTATGACTTTGAATTCAGTTGACCATGAATGTGTGCGTAACTTCTAATAATATGTTGTAATTTTACACATATCCTATTATGTATAGTATCTTTATTTAGTCACAAACACAAGTATATAATAAAATGCTTAAAATTGGAAGATACATAATTAGGATATGTAATTAATATATATAACTAGAATATATACAATATAAATACATGGAATTATAATATATAATAGAATATATATGTCTATATAGTTAAAATACATTTATAATTAGACTAGTGGCCCAGTGCATGAAATTCATGCACATTAAAAGGGAATTAGAGGAAATATTTTAATATTGCTATTTGCCCTTTCTCTATAATAGAAGTGTCAGAGATGAAAGAAAATTAGTAAAATGTATATGAAAATCTCCCTACTGTCAGAGTCTGGGGTGCGCTGTGGGACCCAGAGTCAAGTCCCTGCCCACCTGTGTGCACCTCAAAATCATGCAAGACCCAGACCTGGCCAGCCCCACCCCTGTCAAGCCTTGCAGGGCAGGGGGCGCAGCCTCAGGTCCTCCACCAAGCCCTGCCGGGTGGGGGGCTCAGCCTCAGGTCCCCTGCCCCGGTGTGAGGTCATGAGGGTGTGAGGTGAGACAATCATTTGCACATTAGCTCTTTATTATATAGGATATATAAGTAAGGTATACATATGTAATTAGTAACTATTAAGTATATACTAGTATATATAAAATTAGGATATATGAAATTAAGATATGTAATCAAATACATATAATATTTACTATAAATAATTAGGATGTATATAATTATGTTGAACCATATGAAATGACTGTTGTCACCTTTAAAAACAGCAATTTTATATAATTGAACCTAATGTTTCAAATGGGCCAAAGTTATTATACCTGTTCAAAAATAAAGCTTATCTTGTGTCCTCTTTCACTAGAATCTTCTGTCCTCAGGTTCTAATGCCAATGTCCCCAATCTGTCAATGAAATGAAAAATTGGTCTCTTATCAGAGTGAGACAATATAACCAAGAGACGAAGGACCAACAGTTATTTTTGCTCTTCCCATGAGATAATTCATGGAAAATTATTCCATTTTCCCAATACAGGGAAGCAAAGGAGGTCACTGGAAGTTGGCGGTTTCTGTAAGAAGTCAGGGACTGAGGCCTCAGGGATGGAGTCTGGAGGGGGTGTGGGTGCACCTCAGGATCACCCACCTGCAGGCAGGTAACTCCTGAAAGCTTTGTGTCCTTACAAGATGTGTGAGATGGTGGAGCCTAACCTGGAAAAGCAGTGTTCAGACACACTGCAGGGCCCAAAGCAAAGTATCCTGCGGGGTCACAGAAGAAACGACCAAGATGGAAGGAAGGAAGGAAGGAAGGAAGGAAGGAAGGAAGGAAGGAAGAAGAAGGAAAGAAGGAAGGAGGAAGGAAGGGAGGGAGAAAGAAGGAAGGGAGGAGGGAAGGAAGGAGAAAGGGAAGGAAGGAGGGAAGAAGAAGGAAAGAAGGAAGGAGGAAGGAAGGGAGGAAGGAAGGGAGGGAGGGAGGGAGGGAGAAAGGAAGGAAGGGAGGGAGGAAGCTTCGAGAACATGGGCCCACACAGCAGAGATGGGGCTGCAGGGAAGGGACTCACTCACCCAGTGCTGGCATCTTTAGCACGATGTGCTCTCTCCCTGAGCACTGGAATGTGAAGCCCATAGAGTCATGGTCAGGAGTCTTGGCTGGGGACAAACCTTGAACTTCCCAGGCCTCCTTTGTTCTCTAGAGCAGTGGTTCTCAAAGTGTCTCTGCATTAATAATAAAACCACATAGAAATTGCCAACTATTCCTCAGTAGCAAATAGATCAATAAATTATAATATATTCATAATATAGAATACTATAGAGCAATGAAACAAGGTACTACTGCTACATGCAGTATCCCAGATAGATCTCATAAACAAGTTAACTGAAAGGAGTATGTACTGCATGGTGCATTGTATGTGAAGTTCACAAACATGTGAAAAGACCTTTGTTGTTAGACAGCTGCGTGGTGCGTTATGGCCTTGCTCCTCAAGGTGTGGTTCCTGGACCAGCAGCACCGGAGAGCTTGTTAGACATGCAAATGTGCTGGCCCCACCCAGACCTACCGAATCACAACCAGCCTTTAACCAGACCTCCAGGTGATTCTTGGACATGTTCATGTTCCAGAAGCCGCCCTGCGGAATGTCAGGGAATGGGCTTCCTGGGGCTGTGCAAGGGGTGGTCCTGACGGGGCCAGGCTTATTTTCTTTCCTGCTCTTTCCGCATCACTCCTCAGAATGAATGATGCCA
This sequence comes from Myotis myotis, assembly GCF_014108235.1. Classification (NCBI taxonomy): domain Eukaryota; kingdom Metazoa; phylum Chordata; class Mammalia; order Chiroptera; family Vespertilionidae; genus Myotis; species Myotis myotis. Next base: position 34,274,134 of record NW_023416317.1, on the reverse strand, counting down.
GTGGTGTGTGTGCGTGCGTGTGTGTGTGCATGTGTGTGTGTGTGTGGTGTGTGCATGTATGTGTGTACACAACGTAAACTTCCCTACATTTCACAGGTGTGCAGGAAGAGCATGGCTTGGGGCCCCCATACTCAGGTGGAGGCTGAGAGGCTGAAATTCGAAGGAAGCCGAGGAGGGGAGAAGCCTGAAGGTCTCCCTTCCATCTACCAGGGAGGATGTGACCTTGGAAGTACCACCAGAGCAATGGTACTTTCGTGAGCCCCTGTAAGCCTGGATTTCAAAACTTTGTTTTGCTGCTTCTGATTATGAAGCCGTGTGTGGGAAGGGAACCAAGTCAATAGCACGGGGCTTCCTGAGCTGGGTGTGGGTGCTACCCAGAGTCTTCTCAAGCTCACCCCTCTCTTGGGCCTGCTCTCCCTGTACTCGGGTCTGAGCTCCCATCCTGCAGGGTGAGGGCACGGTGGCCAAGCAGCATTGAGTCCCTAACAGTGGACAGTTCCATCTGCTGTGGGAAATGTCACAGACCTGGCTGAGGTGGAGGCGCTATTGCACATCCCGGCAGACATTCCACAGAGGCGGCCTGTCCTGAGGCTGCAGCATGAAACTCTCAGGGTTTTATGGAGAATCCACAAACTACTGAGACTGTGCTGCTTCCGTGCTGGTCAGCCTATTCAAGTACAGAATGCCCACGCTGGCTCCGCTGCCAGCTGCCAGCTAAAACACCCCCCTCCTTCCCCCCTGCAAAATGTGTTTACAAATTGTTTTGCTTTTCTCCACTCATTGTTACCAACTGACTCACTAACATATGAATAAAGGATTTGCATGTGAAATAACGAAATAGCATGCAGAATCACTACCTATACGTATGAGTTATTCTTTGACACATTTAAATGCCCTGGGAAGATATCCAAAATAGATTGCTCAGTAAAAATAAAACAAAATAAACCTCAGAATAATGCTAATAGTATAATTTAATACATGTACATTAAAAATACATATGTTTATGTATATATAAACATACATATGTGTATGTATGTATTATACACATGTGCATTTGGAGGAGATGAGAAGGCTGCATACAAGCTATTGGTACTGGTTAGCCCTGGTAGGGAGGAGGGTGTGGGGAAAGTGCTGTGAGTGTCTGTGAAGGACTTTCCTACAGTGCTCAGTATACCTGAATGCTGTTTGAATTTTAAATGTCTTAGCCTGGGTCCCCGAAAGGTAGGCTCACATGCTTTGAGTGCAAGCCCGGGAGCAGGATGAGTGAGGGATGGTGGTTTTGTGAGGCAGAGGAGGAAGGGGGAACCTTTGCAAAGATGCGATTGAATTGGCGGTTTTGTTTAATCTCATGGGACCCCTCCTCAAGAAACTGTCACAACTGCGCAGTCTCAGGACTGTCTCAGTGGAGAAAAACAGGCAAGAACTTCTTCACCAGCTCTCCCTCCCATTGGTCTACAGGGAGTTAATGCTTCTGGGACTTCAGGTCGCCCGAGTGAGGCTGCTGAGTAGGTTTGAGTAGGTTTCCCGAATGGAGCCAACGGGAAGCCAGGGCAGTAGGTATGAGGAATGTAGCTCAGGCTTGAGGAGAGGCACCGTGGGTCCAAATCCACAAAGAATTGGTGGCAGCAGCTGTAATAAGAGACAGATGGGGCCAAGAGTATCTGGAGCCGTGCCCAGGAGTTGTCTGAGACATTGTACAATTGAGGGTATATTTGTGAATGGCATGTGTACATAAAAACACTAAAAAGTTCATTTTGCAAAGGATAGAAAGGTTGAAATGAGGTCTGGGGACAATACTTAAATTTCCCACTACTCAGATGAATGCACAAATGCACCATTTGCCACTGCTCTGCTTCGCCTTGGTCATACATCACTGGATGGATTGTCTTCATTGTAAAATGTAGATAAGAATGGCCCCTACCTCATGAGATTACAGTGAAGATGAAGCTATAGCATATAGAGCCTTGCTAGCACATGTGCCCTTAAGTGTGTGTAAGCTGTTGTTCTATTGAGTGTGCTAGATAACAAAACACCCCGAAGTCAGAGGCACAGAATGACCACCGTTTTGTTGTGCCCATGGATTCTGTGGGTCAGGAATTCCGAAGGGCACAGCACGCCCAGCTTGTCCATGCTGCACAATTTCTGGGGCCTCAACAGATGAGACTCAAAGGCTGGGGGCCTGACCGCTGGGGGCTGGGCTCAGCGGAAGCTTGTTTTCTCACATGTATGGTGCCGGGGCTGGGGGGACTCGAAGACCAAGGCCACCTACAAACGTGCCTACGCGTGGTTTGTCCATGTGGTTAGACTCCCCAACAGCATGGGGGCTCAGGGTAGACTTGTTGCATGGTGGCCTAGGGCTCTAAGGATGAGTGCCCAGAGCACAAGGCAGAAGCCACACAGCCTCCTGTGATTTGGCCTTGGAAATACCACAGTGTTGCTTCCCCCACCTTCTAGTGGTTAAAAGTTAAAAGGAGGGACATTGCCCCACTGGCATTGCCCGGTGGTTGAGCATAGATCTATGAACCAGGAGGTCACGGCTCGATTCCTGATCAGGGCAACATGCCTGGCTTTTGAGTTCGATCCCAGTGTGGGGCATGCAGGAGGCAGCTGATCAATGATTCTCTCTCATCATTAATATTTCTATCTCTCTCTCCCTCTCTCTTCTTCTCTGAAACCAATACAAATATATTAAAAAGGGGGGGGCATTGATGCCACCCCTTGATAGGGGAGTGACACGGTAGAAGAGCATGTGGGTGGAGATATTGCTGCAGTTATCTTTGCAAAACCAAATGTACCAAAGTTATTATTATCATTAATTCTTACAGGCGAGCAAGGCTCATAAATTTCAAGACCAACATATTTGGTTTTTCTTTTTCCTTTTTATGGTGGCTGAAATCTTCCAGTAAACTAGTTTCTAAAAAACCATTTCAGAGGCTTCATTCCAGGAAAGGATGACATATCTCACCTTGTAGAGAATTGATTTTGTGCTTGCTTAGTGCTAAAGAGTCACTTTACGAAAGAAAAAAAAAAGTATATATATTGGCATCAGGGGAGTCCCAGGAAAGCTCAAGTTCTTTGTATTTTTCAGTTTCTCCTTTTCTACTTTCTCTTTATCTTGGCCTATTTATCTAAAGAAGAAAACGGTACAGGGAAAGATTTAGGAGAGTATTTTAAAAAATGTGTTCCTTTGAGCAAATACTTTCTAAGCAGGTGGAAAAAGTTAAAATGACAGAGGTTTTCTGTTAACCTATAAACACTCACACATTTAAGTATACAATACAGTCCTGCTGACTTGGACATCATTTATTAGTGTGCTAAGCTCAGTCTACATAACACATTTATCGAATGTTTACTGCAAGTCCTGTACTGGATTAAACATGGTGGATTCAAAGGAGAGACATCGCTGTGATCACTTGGGTGGCCAGTGGCACACAGGATCGCCTTGGTAGGTGGTTCATTCTTGGAAATGCTGGTTGGGTTTTGTCTTAGCAGCACTGCTTCCCTCATACTATGACAACAAGATTAGAAATTATAAGCCAGGATATTTATCTAGGAGACCACAGTGACCAAGGGTCTGGCTTTCTCTGCTTGGGGCGTGGGGAGGAAGAAGGTTGTTAAAAAGCATTAGACAGATACAGGAACTTACACACATGCCTGCCCATGTATGATGCTGTCAACACGCATCACCAAGAGATATGTGGGAAGTGGCACTACAGTCCCTCAAACCTCACGCTCTCTCTTTACATTCTTGGTGGAAAAATCTTCCAGCAAACTAGATGCTAATAACACATTTTCTTCCTTTATAAAGCATTGATCTGGTTCGTCTGGCTTTGTTCCAAGGCGATCTTCTCAGGAAAAATAATGTTTCCAGGGACCCGCATGTATGTAGAAAAACTGAGACCCAACCCCTTAGTGTGGTGTATACTCCTGGGATCTGACCCCAGCCTGTTTGTCTAACTCCACACCTCCACTGCCCCTTGCACACTGTTACCGCTGTGGCCAATCCTGTGAAGCCATGTATTCCGTCACCTCTAGAACTTTATCCATGCTGTCCCTGCTGCCGAAATGCTTGTTACCACCTCTTCTCAATGGCACCTGGCCAGCTTCTTTTAATGTAGGCTACCTCCTTCAGGAAGCCTTCCTTGAACAACCCCCCCCCCCCCCCCAAAACCCCCCGGGTCTCTGAATGGATCAGGCTCTCCTCCCCTTCTCTAGTTATGAAACTGCTTATCTTACATTGTAATTTCCTCTTGGCCTCAGTCTGCCCCCACTACTCAGGAAGTTTTTTTTGACAGAAAGGCCTGCAATCTTATTTGTCATTATTTTCCCAGTGCCTGGTAAAGGCTTGCCACAGAGGAGTACTAAAGGATTTGTTGGATGAAAGAAGAAACTGACTTGTAAATTTTTATAGTTTATTTATTGTTTTTATAGTTTATTACTAACATTAGGGATAAAACTCCGTTCGTCTAAAGAGAATGAGAAGACAAGCCACGGACCAGGATAAATTTTTGCAAGAGGCATATCTGCAAAAGGGCTGTTATCCAAAATATACAAAGAGCTCTTAAAACTCAAAGATAGGAAAATGAACTACCCAGTTAAAAAGCGGACAAAAGATCTGAACAGACACCTCACCAAAGAAGAGATGCGAATGACAAAGAAGCATGTGAAAAGACCATCCACATGGCATCTCACTAGGGAAGGGCAAATTAAACAACGAGATTCCACAGCACCTATGAGACTGTGAAATTCTGCTATGGATCAGGCACTGCGAAAGTGCTTTTTATACAGAATTTCATTTAATTTTCACAGTATCTCTGTGAGGATATTGCAGATTGCAATAATCTCATACCGCAGCCTAGAACTCTAAGGCCCACAGAGAATAAATGAATTGCCTCAGGCTACACGTTAGCCTGAGTTCCCTGAGAAAGCAGAGCATGAGGCAGGGGCTTGTGCACAGGTAGTTTATTTTAGCACATGTTCTCAGGGGACATGAATGAAAGGAGGAAAAACTAATACAAGGTGGCTTTTCTTTTTAAAAAAATATATTTTGTTGATTTTTTACAGAGAGGAGGGGAGAGGGATAGAGAGTTAGAAACATCAATCAGCTACCTCCTGCACACCCCCTACTGGGGATGTGCCCGCAACCAAAGTACATGCCCTTGACCGGAATCGAACCTGGGACCTTTCAGTCCGCAGGCCGACGCTCTATCCACTGAGCCAAACCGGTTAGGGCAAGGTGGATTTTCTTGAATTGGTCATCACTTTGGGCAATGGGGCCTTGCTAGTACTTTCTCTAGAATCTTCTGAGGAACTGGGTAGGTAGACTGTTCCTCAGAATTGTCTGCCTGAGAAAGTGAAAAATTTGTTATGGGCCCTGGATCCCTGTGGCTAGGGTTACTGCAGGGGTGTGTTTGTGTGTGTGAATGACATAGATTCCCACAGTTGTCCTAAGCATCCCCTTGCCTCCAGAAGCCTCGGGGCAGACACCGAGAGATGCTCAGCGAAGCCGCGGCACGCTGCCCTCACTCTGCAGCTGAAGCTGGCAAGCTAAGACGTGAGGTGAGGCACAAATTCAGGCATTGCTTTTCGGCGGTGGAGCTGAGATTTAAACCAAGCCTGCCACATTTCAAAGTCCACGTTCTTTCTGTTCTACAAAGCAGTCAAGGGAGGACTCAGAAAATTCTCCAGTTCTATTCAACTGAAAAACCAAATTTAAACCGTTAGCAGTTTCCAGAGTTCAGTTGTCACATTCTGACGTCCACAAGTACGAGGGACGTCTTGCTTTGCACTTAGCAAGTGCTCATCGTGACCACTAGGTGGCGTTCCAAACCCTCCGCTGCTTTGAGGTGGCAGAGGTGTGGGCTGTTAGACAAGTCAGGGTGGAGGGTGTAATTTGGCAACCATCAAGTTTTATATTAATAGAGTAAGTAACATTTATTGAACCCTCAAAAAATAGAATTCTAAAATAAGCTTTAGAACATCATGCTAAAAGAAATAGCAGATTTTGATTCCCCACTGCTGCCTTCCTATAAGATGTTCTCTGATGTTCCCTCCATTAAAATAACCTACTGTCACTGGCTTTTGCAAACAGGGTAGATTTGGGACTTTGCAAGTTGACATGCTAGACCTCTAGAGAAGTGTGAACTAAGGTATGAGAATCTCTTTAGGTGCTTGTTGAAACAGATTCCTGGAATTTCCCCCAAACCAGGGCACCGGGGAATCTGCATTTTTACCTACACACCAGGGGATTGTATGCTGTCTAATTTCCGACGCTAGATTATATCCCTTGTCTTGCTCTGCTGGGATAGCTCATCAGGTACCTATCCTGAGTCGTCTTGCTTGTCTAATTGGCACCCACACCCGCTGAAATGAATTATATGTGCAAAAATGTACAAGGTTGCAGTTTGGAATTTGCTCCTCTTCTCCTTAGTAGGTTGATTGGCAGCTTGTCCACCTGATTTTTATGCTCCAGGGGTGGGCAAACGTTTTGACTCGAGGGCCACAATGGGTTCTTAAACTGGACCGGAGGGCCGGAACAAAAGCATGGATGGAGTGTTTGTGTGAACTAATATAAATTCAAAGTAAACATCATTACATAAAAGGCTACGGTCTTTTTTTTTTTTTAGTTTTATTCATTTCAAAGCGGGCAGTAGTTTGCCCACGGCTGGCTTAGACCCTCTCTGAGCTGGAGCAGGGCAGCTTACCCTCAGGCGAACTGATTTCCAGCTGCACAGCTAGTGAGTTTTAGCTACCGTGGTCCTGGTGGACTTGTAGTTCCGACTCTTCTAAGTTGGGACCACATTTCCCAGAGTTCCCTCCCCTGCACAGTTTTTGTCTAGCGTGGGCCTCATGAGACCCTTTGTGTGAAACTTGGAAGACAGAAGTGCATCAGTAACGATGTTGTCTTAAGGCTGGGAAGGTTCCCGTGGGGCACTGGTCACTGTGGCAGCTCATTGCTGGCTTATCTGCTTGGTGTGGGGCAGCAATGGGCCCACAACTCTTCTGCTTCTGCCCAATCTCCTCTAGGGCTTCTCCAAATTCTGGGTGAGGCGTGTATTTATTTTTGTGGCAAAGGATGCCCTCGCCTGCAGGTGCAGGTCACCCGCATCACCAGATGGGAGGCGATGAGATACTGACATGGTCCCATCCATCCTGTGCTTTCCTCGAACATCCCAGCCTGTCCTGCTCTCTCACTTCACAGCTCTCTTGACTTCTGCCAACCAGCCCTGCTGACTCAGTGCCCAACACTAGATGTGGAAACAACAGCTCTACATAAACTGTTTAACCAGCTCTCATGATTGTGTCAGTTCAAATCTCTTCAATGAAGCCTTTATCATTTAGATTCCTCCTAGAGGTTCTGCTTTTCTGATCAAGCCCTGACTGATACAGGTGTGGGGAAAACACCACCCACCACCACGCACATTGGTTACCCACCGATTTCTCATGATTAAAATTGTTTCTACAACTTACCATGGCCATCATAAGTTGCACAGTGTCATAACAGATAAAAGCACCTTTCAATACTTACCTTGTTTAATGTCTTGATTAAGCAAATTAGCATTTCTTGACAACCATCAAGTTCTACATTAATAGAGTAAGTAACATTATAAACCCTCAATAAATAAAATTCTAAAGTAACCTTATAGTGGTTCTCAACCTTCCAAATACCGCGACCCTTTAATACAGTTCCTCATGTTGTGGTGACCCCCAACCATAAAATTACTGTTGTTGCTACTTCATAACTGTAATTTTGCTGCAGTTATGAATTGTAATGTAAATATCTGATATGCAGGATGTATTTTCATTGTTTGCGACCCACAGGTTGAGAACCGCTGCTTTAGAACATCATGCTAAAATAAATAGCTGATTTTGATTTCCCATGTGCCAAGAAACGGTTGCCTCCCCTACGCACCCCTGCATATGAGATGCCGAGTTTAAAGAGGTGTGAGACCTTGGTCTGGAACTGGCAGGGGAAACAGTGGGGGGAGGATTTTGGAGGACATACCAATGGACTTCCTGGCTCTGCTCTGTCAGCTTCATGCTCTATGTCCTGGTTCCCAGAAGGTTCCAGGAAAAGTCCAGGCCTGAGACTGTAGCCAGTGTGTCGGCCAGGCACTGGCTCTGTGGAACCGGAGGATGGAGGGTCTGTAATTCCCTTCATGCTGGAAGCCAGGGGGCACTGGGGCTGACCCAGCTGGACGCCAACTCACCCGTGTCCCTTTCCCCTGGTTGGGTTAGGCTGCAAAGGAGTCACACCCCCCATAGTCCAGGCTCCCGCACACTCAGCACTCTTTTCAGATAGCCTTGCCAACAAAAGTAGTCAGAACTGGTTTTATAATTAGAAATCATTCCCTAAGAATTTCTTAAGATTCAACTTTCTTTTCTTTTTGGTTTCTTTTTCCTACTGAAGAACCAAGGTAATACAATTTGGGATAAACTATGAGATATTTTGTTTCTTGGCCCTGGCAGAGTAGCTCAGTTGGTTAGAGCATCATCCACGCCAAAGTTGCGGGTTTGATTCCTGGTCAGGGCACATACAAGAATCAACCAATCAATGCATAAATAAGAAGAACAACAAACTGGCATTTCTCTCTCTTTCTTCCTCCCTTTCTATCTCAAATAAATAAAAAATTTAAAAACGATATTTTGCTTTTGGTCACAATTGCTATAATTTATAATAAAGTAAAAATAATATTTCTACAGACCAAGCAGTTGGAAAATGTGGGAAACTGTTTATTGCCTTCGCTATCTGATAAGTGTAGACAGAGAACCCCTCTGAAGGCTGGGTGCCTTTGAAGCCCTAGCAAAGGTTGGAGCTAGGCGCCACCTCTGTTTGTCCAGACAGTGGTAGCTGAAGCAACTTCCCCATTTATTATTATGTAAATCCTTGCTGATGGGCTAGTTTGCCTGTTGCCAGGCAGACTATATGCATGCATATAAGTCCTTTGGTTGATCTCCCTCCTTCCCCCCTCCCTTCCTCTGAGGTTTGACAGTCTGATGGATGCTTCTCTGTCTCTGGATCTTTAAATGTACTAAACATTTGAAGTACATTATTTTAGTTCTTTACTGTTAGGTTAGGTGGCTCAGGAGGCAGCAAAGGAAATAAAGGGAGTTGATCAGAAAAGGAAGGAAGGAAAGTTCATTCTGCGTCCCTGGGAGACCCACGTACCCCCAAGGACAGGGCACATGGATTCACGCCAACAGGGAGCGGGGTGCTTTTTTTATACTGCGGTTGGGCGAGGGGCGGGGACATGAGCTGAGGGATTCAGCGGAGGAAGTTTCAGCTGCAGGGGGTCAGCACGGTGTTCAGGAAGGAGTCAGTATCTGTGTGGGGGTCGTGGAGAAGCCAGTATCTGTGTCTGGCACGCTGATCTGTTAGAAATGCCAGGGGGAGTCCATTATCTCGTCACATGTCTGCATGTATCCGATCCTGGGCTCTCTCCGACCTAACATTTACAAGAGTCCTTTGAAGCAAATTAACTGCAGACGAAGAACCCGAAGCACAGAAAGTCAGGTAACTTGCCCAGGTTCAAAGAGCTGGCAAGCACCGCGCTCTTTCTTCTACACCAGTTGTCCTCATGCTGTAGTCCACAGACCAGCAGCACAGCAGTACCACCTGTAAACTTGTTAGAAATGCAAATCTGGGGGCTCTATCCCTGAATTTAAAACCCTGGGAATGAAGCCCAGCAATCAGTTCAAGACCTTCCAGGTGACTCCTATGCGCACCGATGTTTGTGGGCCACTGGATTAGAGAGTTTACAGGGTCATAGCAAGCCGAGTGTTAAGTGGGATCCCGAATGTCCTAAATAACATCGGGCATTGGGGAAGGGAGAGGCATGTGAGCTGGGGTTCTACAGGAAGGTTCTTTTTTTTAAAAAAATAATTCTTTATTGTTGAAAGTATTACATATGTCCCCCTTTCCTCCCATTGACTTCCTCCAGCCCCCCTCCACTCCCTCCCCAGGCCTTCAGCACTACAGGAAGTTCTTGGAGGAGATGGATCTCCAGAAGGATGGGTAGAATCAGGAAAGGTGGAGGAGAGTGAAGAGGACATAAGTGGAGAGGAATAGCACACAAAAACCATGAGGAAGGGAGTGGATTTGGTTTATGCAGACCTGTCAGGGATTGGACTCAGTGAAGCAGAAAGAAAAAAAGTTGGGAAAGAGTGATGCTTCATATGTTTTCTTTTTTAAAATTTATTTTTATTGATTTCAGAGAGGAAGGGGGGGAGAGAGAAACATCAATGATGAGAATCATTGATTGGCTGCCTCGAACCTGCAACATCGAACCGTGACCTCCTGGTTCATAAGTCGATGCTCAACCACTGAGCCACTGTGGCCTGGCTGTTTGTTTTGAGAAAGAGAGAGAGAAATAGAGAGAGAGAGAGAGAGAGAGAGAGAGAGAGAGATCGGTTGCCTTCCCTACGCACCCTGACTAGGGATCGAACCCACAACCTAGGTACATGCCCTGACCAGGAATCAAACCTGCAACCTGTTTGGTGTAGGGGGGATGCTCCATCCAACTGAGTCACACCAGCCAGGGAGGATGGCTCCCTCTTAATGATGTATGTGAGGAATCAGGGGGTGGCAAGGATGTTGGCTAATTTACTGAGGCAAAATTTTTGCTTATTATCTATGTCTACTCTGTATTTTGGACAATAAAAGGTGATTACTGATCTGTATTAACCTCTATTCTTCCGAAAATCATCCAGCTGTCCTTACACAATGTAGGCTAGAGTAGAGATGAGGGGAAATTGTGCTGAGATTCAATTTCCATGAATTTCATAACAAGATATGCAAACCGACACTTGTTCTACTTACACACTGCAAGAACAATTTCCATCTCTAAGGAGATGTTCAGCACAAACATTAATCTCATAGTCTTTCTCCTTCAAAGAATTGTGTGGAATCATCTTTACGTGTTACTTCTGACAGGAAACAACTTGTAATGAAATATTCTCCTACTAGTATATTGTGCAGTGGTTTGAAAATGCAGAGAGACTAGAGATTCTCAAATAAAAGCACATAACATTAAGGACTGAGTTATGCTTCTGTGAGCTGGAGATCAGGATGTGGAGTCGGGCAGGACTGGATTGGAATTTTAGGTCCCTTGCTTACCCAGCTGTGTGGCCTTGGGCAAGTCACATCACTCCAAACCTCCAGAGAAATAGAAATAATTAACCTTAGAGAGTTGTACATCGATTAGAAATAATGGATGTAAAGCAGGTAGCGTGCTGGGCACATTGAAGGCCAAATAATGATAGGATTATCTAATATACTTAATAATTTTGTGGTGTCCTTAAATGGAGAAAATTCCCTATCTTTTTTTCTTTTTTTTTTAGTGGAAATTCTGGCCCCGCATCTTTAGCACTCCTAAAATATTGGCGATGACTTGTAATGGTTTGAGTTGCCGCGTTTGTAAGATAAATTCCCAGCAGTGGAGTTGCTGAGTCGAAGACTACATGCATTTATAATTTTGATAAATATTTTCAAATTAGTTTCTGTGGGGCTTATGCCAGTTTATCTTCCCACCAGCGAAGGACGTGAGGTAGGCAGGTGTTTTTCGAACACGGCCAGATGACATCTGTGGGGAAGTTTTACAAATCTATAAATTCTTTCATGCCCCACCCATTGAGAGGTGGGGGCGGGGGGTGGCCTATGTCCCCTCCCTGTGAATCTGGGTGGGCTGTGACTGCTTTGACAAGTAGTTGTGGCAGAAGTGATGGCATATTAGGCTATTCAGTGGTTCTCAACCTGTGGGTCGCGACCATCGGAAAACACATATAGCATAGCAGATATTTCCATTACGATTCATAACAGTAGCAAAATTACAGTTATGAAGTAGCGACGAAAATAATTTTATGGTTGGGGGTCACCACAACATGAGGAACTGTATGAAAGGGCCGCCGCCTTAGGAAGGTTGGGAACCACTGGGCTATGTCATAAAAGGCCATGCAGCTTCCACCTGGTCCTCCTGGACGCTCACACAACGGAAAGCAGCCACTCTGAGAGGAGCCCCACCACCCTGAGGCCACCAAGTTGGAGAGGCCACGTGCAGGCACTCTGATCCACAGACAGCCCAGCTGAATTCCCAGTCACAGAAAGGACTAACTGTTGACCATGCGAGGGAGGGAGGCACCTTGGACGCCCAGGACAGTGGAACCCTCAGATGACCACAGCCCCAGCTGACACGTGACTGCCACGGTATCCGAGACCCCAAAAGGGAAGACTGCCAGCCAAGCCCTTCCTGAATTCCTGACGCACAGAATTGTGAGCCAAATAAAATGCTTGCTTTACTAGTAAGCACTGAAGCATGGGGGCCATTTGTTAGGCAGCAATAGTAACACGGACATTTTTCCACATTGGCTCTTGAACTTTATCTTCAGCCTCCCCAGTAACCCTTGCTGATGAGGGCTCCAGAGTTTTACCAGAAGTAGATGTAGTGTCTGGCTCACTGGTTCAACTCCAGTCCTCTCCAGCCCAAGATAGCGTGGGAGAAAACGAGTAAGAATGACGTTATTATAGGGCCAATCTTGAGTCAGCACTAACCTAAATTTTATTTTTTAAATATATTTTATTGATTTTAGAGAGGAAGGGAGAGGGGGAGAGAGACAGAAACATTAATGATGAGAGAGAATCATTCATTGGCTGCCTCCTGCACAGCCCCTACTGGGGATCGAGCCCGCAACCCAGGCATGTGCCCTGACTGGGAATTGAACCTGGGACGCTTCAGTCTACAGGCTGACGCTCTATCCATTGAACCAAACCAGCTAGGGCCTAACCTAAATTTTAAAAAGGTATTCATTATTTAACGGCAACACTTTAGCTACTATTTAGGAGGCAGTACAAGGACGCATGAGCCTTTCTTTGGGGGCTGAGAGAGCTTGGTGTGAGAATTTGGAAAAGATATTTCACACCCTCTGAGTCTCAGGTCCTTTATCTGCATTGATGATACTTAGCTCATGGATTCTTGATCCGTTCAATAATATAACGTAGGACACATGCATAATAGTGATACACAGTACTCGGCTGAGATAGGATGCAGAAGACTTTCTTACAACTGCTGCCCTGTGAGGCTGAATGTCCCTCAGGGCTCGGCACCGCCAGGCTCATTAGTGGAAGCCACTCCCTGCAATAATACTTCTAGAAAGTGAATAGTCATAGCCTCCTCAGTGGTTGCCCTGCTTCCACCTTTTCCCTCCATCAGTATATTTTCACCTTGTAGACAGAGTGAGTCTAAGTTGCATCATGACCCTTGCCTGCTCAGAGCCCTCCGATGGCTTCCATTTGATCCAGGATAAAAGCCAGAGTCCTTACTATAACTTACAAGACCCTCCATATTTACCGCATCTGTTACTCTTCACCTCACTCCCTGGGCTCCAGCCACTTAGACCTTTTTGCTAGTTCTTGAGCCTCCCAGGGCCACTACAATCTGTTGGATGGATTGTGCTCTCCAGCTAAGGGGGCAGAGAGAGCTGAAATCCAGCATAGGCTGCACTTACCATGCTGTGCTCCTGGCATGATTGACACCAAGGTGTCTTCTTGCCTAGCAACAGCTCTGAGCTCCCAAGGTGTGCTCCTGCCCTAGGGCCTTTGCACTTGTGGTTACTTGCCTTGGACTCTCTCCCTTCAGAAACCTGACTTGCTCATTAATTTCCTTCAGGTCTTTCCTCAAATGCTACCTTATCAGAGAAATCTTCTCTGACCCCTCTGGAAATAGTAACCCTCCCCCACCCCATACCATTGCCCTGCTCTGTTTTTCTCCCATCACTCTTATCTTATCTCTGCTCTCCCCACTGTAGACATGATATTCTGGAAGAGCAGCCCCTGGATCCAAAGAATCAGCCTCACATAGGAACTTGTTAGGAATGTAAATCACCTGGCTCTACCTTCTGACTCTGAAGGCCTGTGTTTTAATAGGCAATTCTGATGCCCACTCAAGTTTGAGAATCCTTGGTCTCTAGGAAATGAGAGAGAAGATTCTTTGTTCATTTGCTGAACAAAGTCACTGGGTTGAAGGCTCTCCTTTAACTAAGAGACCTGCCTCTCGCCAGATTAGGATAAAAGAAAGTGCTCAGGGACCGTGAAGCCCCGGGGTGCACCCCTTAGCCAGGAGGGTGGCTGGATCAGGGTCCTTGTGCTTTAAATGTGCTCAGCAGCCTGAATTCTGGTCCAAGCTGTGATCAGATAGATGGGGAAACGGAATCTTTTCTTTCCTCTGGCTGAGAGCTCATTCATTCCATCTTTTGAATGATCTTTACACAGGGATGGATATCTCTAGCATTTGTGTTCAGAAGCTGGGGCCAGAGGCTAAGATCTGCTGAAATTCAGCTTTTATTTTTTGGATTCAAAAAAGACCTGCTAAGAAAACCCTGCCCGTGGCTTGCCCCATGCAGGCCAGAGAGATGAGCTCAGTTGCTGGTGGTACGTGGTCAACATGTGGCTTCATCTTTGCTCACTGGACGGGAGTGTTTTCTTTCTCTCAGAGGCATCCTGCTCATCCCACACCACTCCCAACAAACTGAGAGGGGAAACAGCCGCCAAAGAGCAAAGCGAGGTACACTCTCCTTCTTGAAAGGGACCCTTGAGGTTATTCCTGGGTGGTGGGTTATGGTTATGGGTGATGTTTCTTTTTTCCTTTAGTCTTATGTATATTTTAAAATTTTCTACTCATACCCTGGAACATGTATTTGTTTTTGCAATGGAAAAGGTTAAAAAATAAATTAAACTGCACAGATAATTTGTGAAATAGGTAAAACAAAACAGCTGTATATCGAGAGGAATGATATATATATTTATACTAGTATTTCATTCCGCAGTTCTTAAGTCAAATTTCTGCATACTTGGTTCAAATCTCTCTACCTACACCAAACCCTTACCCCCCACCCCCCTCCACCCGCAACCCCACAGCAGCTTTATAGAAACAAGCTTTAATCTTAGGAATTCCACTTTCTGCTGAAGAACAAAGGGATAGTCAGAAGGGAAATGCTTTTGCCGTGGGTAACATTGTTCTTGAGGACAGAGTCATCAGTGTGCCTGTCATGGGTCAGGTGTGACTTTTAGTCCACAGCATTTGAGCTTTAGATTATTACTAGAAACCACCTATGTCGCACTTACTATGTGCCAGGCACAGGTCTAATGCTTCTTTGCCTGTTAACTTTCTTTAAAAATTAAAAAAATATTTTGAGGGAGAGAGAAATATCAATTTGCTGTTCCATTTATTTATGCATTGATTGGTTGATTCTTGTATGTGTCCGGACTGGAGATTGAACCCACAGCCTTGGCATATGCAGACGATACTCTAACCAACTTGAGCTACTAAACTTCTCAGCGACCATATGAAATCGAGACTTCATATTCTCTATTTCCATTTTAGAGATGAAGTAACTGAGATACAGATAGATTAAGTAATTGGCCCAACATCACACAGCTAATAAGAGGCATGGCCTGAATTTAAACCTGGAACT
This sequence comes from Myotis myotis, assembly GCF_014108235.1. Classification (NCBI taxonomy): domain Eukaryota; kingdom Metazoa; phylum Chordata; class Mammalia; order Chiroptera; family Vespertilionidae; genus Myotis; species Myotis myotis. The sequence goes on along the minus strand of NW_023416317.1, from coordinate 34,258,669 downwards.
GTCTGGCCCCAGAGTCCCTTCTCTCAATGACTACACTAAATTTCCTCTCTGTACTTTTTTCTCTCAATTGGAGGACCTCTTCCAAAAATCCTTAGTAGGAAATTCAACTACAGACATTATTGAGGTTCTCTTTTCTTCTCCACAAGAGCAAATAAGAATCCTCAGCTTGGAGAAAGGAGGGGGTTGGGAGTCCAATGTGCGCCCACCTGTGGCTTCCTGGTTCCATATTGGTGGCCACCCTCAGGGCTGGTTCCTCCTGCTGGCTCACGGCTAACAAGAGAAGCACAGGGCTGTTTTGTGCTCAAGATTTACTCTCATCAAAACCCCCTCCCCCTACAGGCCCCCATCTATGGCGGCTCAGTGGGCACTCAGGGCTCAGGCTCTGTCCAGTGTGGAGACCCCAAACACCAATCAAGGGTATAGTCTGTAGTAGGCAGCTCTACAGACATGAGCAGAGCAAGGATGATGGGCCAGATACATAAGGTCATCAGGATGGAAAGCCTCAGGTGCCTAGCAACATTTGTAGGGTGTACCTGGCCCCCAGGGTGACGTTTCCTCCTCTAGCATAACACTGGTCTTGAGGTTTGAACCCCGTGACCTTTCCCTCCCAGCGATAACATCTAGGCCTCAGTTATATTTCAGCTCCAGGCCCAGATAAGCAACAAAACCAGCCACGGCTGACATCAGGACCAGCTGCATTGAATAATGACGCCCTTCCCTGGCCCCGGCGAATCAATCAGTGGAGGCCACAACCTGAAAGGACACACCTGGGAAACTGCTGAATATTCTATTAAGATCTTTCCCTGGGACCTCCCCTAAAATCTCCTCCCTTAAAACCCTTAGGATGAGGACCTGGTGCACCCTCTTCCAGTGAGCACGTAAGTGCCTTTCCCTTGGCCCCCCATCTCCCTGCCCCATGCAGGGTACCTTTAGCTTCCTCACTCCCACGCTCCAAGGGTCCTTCCTTTACTTGTTTTCCAAGCCCATTTCTACTAGGAATTACTTCTACCTCTGTGATTTACCAAATACACGTTCTCTTACAGTTTGGGTCTTGGCTCTGAATTCTTTTCTAGCCAGAACCCAAGTGCCGAGGTTGCTGAACCCAGGTTCGGTCTGACCCCATCCGCCAGACACCTGGTGCTGTTCCCGCCGCCGACAACAGTCTCAGGACATTTCTGCCTGCCTTCTCCGCTCAAGTAATGGCCGCTGTCACCTCTTCCTGTGAACACCCAGCTGGATCCTCAGTTGTGATGAGACAAAGGATTTTGATTGGAGGAGGGGTCAAAGGTATCGTAGTGCTGATCCCTCCTACCAGGGTGGGAGGTGGGGAAGGACAGACTGTTGGCATGTAGTTATATGTTGATAAATCACTTATCCTATTGCAAATTCCCATGTGAAATGAATCACGAGTGTAAGGAAGCCGAGGTGGGAGAACTTAGGGAAAGGCAAGAATCACTTGAAGATGATTGTTCAAAACCCTTGAACCCCACTCCACGTTTACGGAATCAGAATTCCCCAGAGGATTTTAGGAGTACTAACGTTTGGCATCCTTTGGTCTGCATGGTCAGGAAAATTTTTGCTTCACCCATGAACTGGCATCCTACTGTTGACCAGAGAAGTTAGAAAATATATAAGGCCCATCAGAACGGTCAGAGCAAACCTCGTAGATATGCCCCAGCTGCACGGGGTAGCAATGATGTGTGTGGGTGGAGGGTAAGATGTGGGGGGAGTTGTTTTTGAGGTTTATTCATACAAGTGCAGTTAGAGGGAAAGTCAGGGCACTGATTAGGAGGAAAGAAAGTGTTCAGGAAAATTATCTGAAATTTGGGAGTAAAGTAAAACGATGGTTGCCTGACATTTTAATAACCTGCTAGAGCATTTTCTAATAAGCCTGCCTCCGGGTCATCTGAGCCTCTGGGAATATAACTTTGTTTGACCTGCCATTCACAATTAGATTCCATTTGTTTACAGCTCTGAAAAGTGAGAGATTAAGTTGTGTTAAACCAGTGGTTCTGAACCTTCTGGCCCTTTAAATACAGTTCCTCATGTTGTGACCCAACCATAAAATTATTTTCGTTGCTACTTCATAACTGTCATGTTGCTACTGTTATGAATTGTAATGTAAATATCTGATATGCAGGATGGTCTTAGGCGACCCCTGTGAAAGGGTCGTTCGACCGCCAAAGGGGTCGCGACCCACAGGTTGAGAACCCCTGTAAGGGGCTTTTTTTTTTTTTTCTTCTCCCCTGTAGGACATTACTCAGCACTGAATCTGACTTAGCACCCTTATTTCAGCATGTCCTTTTCCACTGACCTGATAAACCACATTTCTCATTTCCTCATGGAACTGGCTTTGTCTCTCTGCTAGTTCCCGCATTAATGAGTTGAATTAAACTTTGCATGTGCTTATTATCTCTTCATAGGAGAACTATGATTCCCTTCAAATGATGCTTTTACCAAGCACACTGAGCATTTTTAGGCCTGAGGAGTCAGCTGAGGCAGTAAATGGGAAGCCAGTCAAAGGGATAAGAGTTAAATTCATTAGGAGCAAACCTCGGGGATGTGCCCCAGCTGCAGACTGAGAGAGCTCGAGCTCTACACCAGTTAAGGTGAGCAGTGCAGGATGAAGGTCATAAAGGCGACAAGGTTGTCAAGTGGTCTGTTTGTGTGCGGCACCCTGGGGGAGACCAGCGTTGTTTTAAGGCACCATTCTGGACCACTCATACTTCTTGCCCTAAGAGGAGTTCAAAGCTAAGATCTACACTCAATTGCTCTTCCTTTCCTCAGCCAGCCCGTTTCTGTTTATTTTTCTCTCTTCCTGTCTTTATGTCACTTGGTCTTTCTCTTTTGTTCTGTGCTTGTTATTTGACGTGTCTTCTTACAGAAGCTATTTGAATTCCTGTTATAACTAAGGAGAAACAAATGAATCAATAAAATAGAGGGAGATGTCTCAATATTACACCCTGACCTAAATTGATGTGGTTTTTCACAGTTACTAGGCTCTTTGTTTTTATTTTATTTTAGTTTTTGGTTAATATCTGTAGTGTCCATCAGTTAGAAGGGAGAGCTATGAAGTCTAGATATAGGTCTTTGCTATTATGTTAGAAGATAGCAAATTTAAAACAGAATTTATCCAGCTAGACATTTATATTTAAGCAGGCACAAACAGGCAGGGTAGGGTTAGGGTTAGAATTAGTTTACAGGCCACCTATGTGGCAAGATCAAGAAAGGCTACTTCTTTGTCTTTGATAGCACCTTGCCCTAGCTGGTTGGTTCAGTGGATAGAGTGTTGGCCCATGGACTGAAGGGTCCCAGGTTTGATTCTGGTCAAGGGCATGTACCTTGATTGCAGGCTCAACCCCCAGTAGGGAGTGTGCAGGAGGCAGCTGATAAATGTTTCTCTCTCATCGATGTTTCTAACTCTATCCCTTTCTCTTCCTCTCTGTAAAATCAACGAACTAAAATAAAAAAAAGAGTAAATATGTCAAACACTATTTAAAATAAAAAGGAAAGGCTCTCCAGAGGCCATTGTGGCAATGTTTAGGGGCGAGCTTGCCTCACCACCGAGGTGAGTGAGGGGGCCAAGAATCCTACTAGATCAGCAGTTGGACACAGAACCTTTGAAAATCAAGCCTCAAGAGACATTCCCAAAGTGCAGGAGGCTTTTAAAATTCTTAGACCCTGGTCGTAAAAAGATAAGAGTGTCTCTAGTATTTTTGGCAAATCCACGTATTTAAAACATCACAGGTTTCACCAAAAAGCTCTATTTCCACAAATGGTCATTGTGCTAATTAACAAAACTCCTGATGTTGGTTGGAGATAAAGTTAGCTGAAGCATTGGCCTTAGCCATCTCTGGTGCATGGCCTTTTGATTAAATGCTTCTTGACCATTCAGCACAGGGCAATCCACTTCTAAGACATAGTTGAAAACTAAAACCCGCATGCCATACTGTGGGAAAGTGTTTTAAAGAATTTCCCAGCCACATCCCATCCAGGATATGGAGAAATTCACTGTGCTCTCTCTGGCTGGTATAGGAATTAAATGATAAGCCACAGTAGCTTTGAATCAACCTTGATTAAAATTAATTTTAATAATTTCATAGGTAAGTGTGACAGAATAGCAAGTTGTCAACGCAAATGCTGTCGAGAAGGCAAAACACTGCTTTACATAGATTAAGGAGATGAGAAAATATTTATACACCAGTTGCAAAAAAGAAAAGAAAACAAAACAACAAAAACGCTGGGGTTTAACTGATTTTTAACCCATATCTTGTCATCATAACGTTGATTTTCGAGCTAAGTTTCCTAGAAAGGCAGAGAGGCAGTTTTCCTGTAATAGCTGAAAGTTTACTTAATATAAATCTGAAAAGATCACCCACAAGTCATTCTGAGACCATTAGTTTGTGTTACAAGGAACTACATTTGTTAGAATATTTATTATGAAGAGCAGTGTTTATCACTTAAAGTTGTAAACTGAATTTGTCCCTGGAGGTGGAAGTAATGGCCAACCATGGGATCATTGATCCCCTGACTATGGACTCTTGACCTTGTTGTAATTAACTTGTCATTGTATGCAAATCAAACATCTTTTTTGGAGGAAGTAATGTTATTCCTCCTAGCACAAGTTCTAGCCAAGTAAATGTTAAGTATGTGATTTCAGCAGATAGCTACACAAAGCAAATTCTTTCTTCCACTGTAGTTTTAGGCCTGTTTTCCAGCAGCCTGTGGAAGCTGTGTGGCAGAATTACTGAATATTCCGGGTAGTTTCTGAAAATGATGCTATCCTGTGGATGAGCGTAAAGCCCAGGCTTTGACTGTACAAAGGTTAACTATTTTTTTGTTTATGTTTGGTTTCTCAATCTCTTCTCGTCTGCTTTCTGTCATGGATGCAGAAATCTTGTCTCTCCAAAGAGCTTAACTTTGCGGATTAGCCTTGGATTCCAAGAACACAGCAAAGTGCCGCTCCCACTGTGAGTACTCAGCCAGCCTTCGTTGGTGATAACCGGGTCTCTTCATCTCTTCAAGGATCCAGCTTGGGTATGAGGATGGAGGAGGGTAGTTTAAAATCTTTGATGCCTTCCTCTCTGAGCCAAAATGAGAAAGTCTTTTATGTCTCCGTGTTTATGGGGGATGGGGAACAAGACTTGCTTTCAGATCAATACAAATTTTAGAACGGGGTGAGGCTATTACCAATGGAATCTAGTTTGTCCACTGATAAGCACACATTTTTCTGATGGGATCTCTTATTGGCTCATGGAGTTGACAATTATCCTTCTTCTTCATGGCTGCTAGCATCTAATCTCCCAAATTCTCCACAAAGATACTCTTATGGACATAGTATTACATTTATTGCATCATTTCCCCTCTTACTGTATCTGACCTAACAAGGGCATGTGAGGGGTGGCTTATGTCTGAGATTCTGCCACAGCCTGGTTTTTATACAGATCTGATGGAATACATTGAGTAACAAATTTGTGGCTGGGATTGCCTAATTCATTCCATTAGGTATAAGGAAATGTCTTGAATTTTTAAAAGCACTATAACTATAGCCATGATTTAGGAATTCCCGAGTTTAGCACCAAGTCTTCTCTTGCCAGCCTCAAATTTCTCATACCTAGTTCCTCAATAATTCTTTCCTTTTCAGAAAGTACTGTGAACTCCATCTTTTGTGTAAACTTTAGGACTTTTGCAGGGTCTGAATAGTATTAATTCCTTGGTTAAATCCCATTATCTATGCTCCTGTTCATCCCTGCTTTCCTGGGATCATCTTTTCATTTTCTGCCATCTGCATCGTCAGTGAAGATGAAAATGGAGACACTCTTATTTGAGGCAGTTTTCAAATAAAAGAACGATGTGGCCTTTTTGAACCTCAAGTTTTTTGTTTTTTTTTTAAAGTATTTATTGATTTCAGAGAGAAAGGGAGAGGGAGAGAGATATAGAAAATCAATGATGAGAGAGAATCATTGATCATCTATCTGCCTCTTGCACGCCTCCTACTGGGGACTGAGCCCCAAACCTGGGCATGTGCCCTTGACCGTAATCAAACCCGGGACCCTGCAGTCTCCATGCTGACACTCTATCCCAGGGGTCCTCAAACTACAGCCCGCGGACCACATGCAAATACAAATATTGTATTTGTTCCCGTTTTGTTTTTTTACTTCAAAATAAGATATGTGCAGTGTGCATAGGAATTTGTTCATAGTTTTTTTTTTAAAACTATAGTCCGGCCCTCCAACGGTCTGACGGACAGTGAACTGGCCCCCTGTTTAAAAAGTTTGAGGACCCCTGCTCTATCCACTGAGCCAAACTGGCTAGGGATGAACCTCAAGTTTTGTTGATAAAATGAGGTTTGACAAGATGATCCATAAGATCCTCCAGGGCTAAATTCTCTGAATATATAAACATTGTAGCTGGATGTTATATTTGGCTCTAGGGTTCCTGGTAGCAAAAGAAAATAGGAAAGATGTTGAATTATATGGTGTTCATTGTCTGACAAAAAGAAGTGCAGGCTCAAGTACGAAAGTAGACTATAGGACCCTGGAAAAAGTTTTAAATTGTGTCTTCTCAAAAGTCATAGTGATGATCCTGAGTTATAAGTGACCAAAGTTCAAATTGAGTTAGCTTAAGCAAATAAGGTAATGTACTGATTTACACACACACACACACACACACACACACACACACACACACACACGAAGGGCAGGTATTTGACTATTCTCAGGATTTCATCTCTGCTTTCCTCTGTGTTTTGGGATCTGGCAGGAAGGTTTTACAAAGCGGAAACCATAGCAACAGGCAAATTCAACATTGTATCTTTAAAGCTTCATAACTTCATAACCAGAGATGGTAGGGGGAAAAATCCAAGGGAAGATTTTGATTGGCCAGGCTTGGGTCACATGCTGACTCTTGGATCAATCATGGTGTGGGGCCTGCAGCTCCCTCCCACTGGAGCTGAGGGGGAAATGGAATTTTCCCATTAGGAGGGTGGCTACCATTCCAGGTAGGCAAAAAGGAAGTGACTGTTCTGACTGAGGTTTACCTGCTCAGTGTCTCTCTAAGTGCTTTTCATGGCCGTGACTAGCAACCTTGATAATTTAATCTGTGCTGCAAACAGATAGGCTAGAGGTGATAAAGACCACATAGGACACATTTGCCATCCAATAAAGTTGGGTTAATGTCCTGAGCAGGGGACCACACACCAGAGGGATGATGGGGCGCCTCACCAGACAAAGGAAGACACAAACTTGGTATATAGTATTAGGGGAATGGGTGGGGTTTTGGTAAAATTTCAACAAAGCAGTGCTGTGCTTGCTCAAAGCAAAGCAAGGCTGTGTATGAAGGAGTCAACATCAGGCCTGGGCTGAGATGAGAAAACTCAGGATCCAGTTTCCTTGGAAACTAAAAAGTGAGGATAAGTGTGGAATGTTGTGTGTAAAATCCTTATCTGAAGCTCTGCACCTATGTTGGAGATTGAGGCTGTTTTTCTGTTAAAATGACTTAGATCCTTCAGGCAAGAATGAGGTGTTCATTCTCACGAAATGTGGTTGCAAACAGCAAAGTTTTTTGACAGTCTGTGTTTTCAGAGAACACGTTTTCTCATGTTCTTTCATTAATTAACAAAAATATTCCCCTCCCCTCTACCCCAGTTTTGCAGGAGAAATTCTTTCCCCTCCACTCATCATACATGGTGGGGCAAAAGCAAGTTTCCAGTTTTTTCTTGGTTTTTTAAAAAATGAATTATTGTATTATTTTCCATAAGAACAACTGTAAACTACCCTGTATATACATACTCTTGACTAAGGCCTCTTGAAATAAGAGCATGACTTTCGTAGTCAAGCATCACGGAGTGAGTTAAGGTGGAAATGCTATGGCAGTTACAAGGATAAGTTGGAAAAGGTCTTTGGGAGTTTAGGTATGTCACGGTGGCAATTATATGCCATTTATTCACCCTGAAAATATTTGTTGAGCTTCTACTATGTGCAAAGGAGATACAATTTCTATCCTGGAGCAGCTCACAACTTAGTGAGGGAAATATCATGGAAGGAGACAAACCCAGAACTCCAGGATAAGGGCCATAGTGGATTTTGGCATAAACGTTTGCGAAAGCAAAGAGGAAGGAACTGTAAGCTCTGATCTGAGGAATTTGGTCCCACTCATGGCAGGAATAATCAGCGAAAGGAAGAATCTGAGGTTTTAAGGTGAGGAGTTTGCATTTGGAAGATCTGCCCAGCACAGCTCTGAGCTCACCCGCTGCCGGTGTATAGCTCCTGAGCATGCGCACAGCCTCCCACCACAGAGTTGAGCTTCTCCTCATGAGGCTTTCTTCATTGCTAAGGTTGCTCACAGGGCAGCCCGGAAGTGTCAAGGATTTAATCCTTCCTTTCCTTTAGGGCCAATCCTCACTCACTGAGGAGTGGCATCTGGTGTCCAAATCCCAAATGTCTTCCAATAGGACGTTTTTGAGGGTCATTATTCGTTTCTCAGAGGGTACCTGGTGGGCTTGAACCCCAGTGGCCTGCAGAGGTAACACACTCATTAAGGCACACTTTTTGGTTTTCATTCCTTTAGGTCTTACTTTCTATATTTCCTCTCTTGCTTCCCTGGATTGCTTTCTGAATATATCGCCTACACCCAAGTCCTTGTCTGAGGTTCCGCTTTGTAGGGAACCCAAATTAAGATAGCAAACGTCTCCCCTGTAGGGGAATAGCGCACAAGGAGGAGTGGGAAGATGGCTTGAAGGTCAAGGAGAAGACCCAGAGTAAAGGAAAGTGGTGAATGCTCTGAGGTAACAGGAGAAATAAGGACCTTACTACCTACCTAGGGTCAGTGTTAGAGTTCAACACCATGAGCCCAAAGCAGTGGTTCTCAACTTTCCTAATGCCGTGACCCTTTAATACAGTTCCTCATGTTGTGGTGACCCCCAATTTCATTGTTACAAATTGAACATAATTAAAGCATAGTGATTAATCACAAAACAATATGTAATTATATATGTGTTTTCCGATGGTCTTTGGCGACCCCCGTGAAAGGGTCGTTCGACCCCCAAAGGGGTCGCGACCCATAGGTTGAGAACCGCTGGCCTAAAGACATCTTAGGTTCTAAGCGACTGCCTTGGGGAATGACAGGAAGACTAGAGGAGGGGGAGGCTGTTGAGTGGGTGAGTCACAGGGAGAACTTGGCTTTCTGAGCAGAAGGAGGGAATAGAAGACTGAAAGCACTGGTTGGCACTAAATATCTGAGCTGAACACTTGTTGCTGAATAATTTTACATGTGATAACTGGATTATTTCCCTGAGGGAATCAGAACATTTGGTGAGCACTTGCTGCCTCAGCTCAATGTGAAGTGACTATTTCTGAGTAGAACAAAACCCTGCTGTTATCCCCACCCCGTGAATAACGAAGGGACAATTGATAAAGAGCGAAGTAACCTATCATTTCGGGAGTTATCCTCTATGTAGGATGCTCTCTAGGTTTTATGCCCAAGTTAACAATCTCGGAAAAACACAGAGAAGCTTGAATTTAACTTTGCTAGTGACATACTGTCTTTCTAATGGCAGCTTATTTCAGGAAACTTTATGTGACTCCATTTTCTCAAACACTCAGGCCAGAAACTAAACAACACTCCATCCCAAGAACGGGCCTTCAGATTTTGAGACATTGTACACAGAATGTGGTGGAGATGGTGACTGACCACCCCCTCCTCCCCTTCTATCCTCCTTCTCCTCCTTCTATGATAATAGAGTTGAGCTGGGCACATGGCTGCCTGCGTGGAAATCAAATCTTAAGTCTTCCCTGCTGCTGGGGGTGACTAAGATCTGACCAATGGAATGTGGTGGAAGGAATGCGAGCAACTTCTGCTTTGCTGATTGAGGAGAAAGTCTCTAGGTTTAGCTCCTGCTCCCTTCCCACTGGCTACCCTGGTGGTACTTGAGGAAACCTCAGATGACACATTGAACATTAGCCTGGGTCCCTGAATGACGGTGTGAGGAAAGCCTCTTGCTGACTGGGAATACTGCACTTGGGCTAAATTGTTCTTTAAGCCATATTATTGTGAGGTCTCTTGTTATAGCAGCTTAACTCTTACCCTAACTCCTATATTCGCACATGTAATTACTTATATATTTCCTTTGACTCCATCCTGATCCCGAACCTGGTTGGTGTGAGCTAGTTTAGAGCATCCAAGGAGGATACAGACACTTGAGCTTTCCTCTGCCTGGTAAAGGTTGTCAGTGTAAGGAGTGTCTGGCATTGTTCAGTGTATTAATTTATCCTTCCCTCCATCCGTCCCTCTACGCGTCCATCCAAACATCCATTATACATGATGTTTTGAGACCTAATATGTGCAAGACTCTTTGCTAGGGGATAGCCAGGAGATATGAGTGACACTAAGCCGAATGGTACCCAGTCCCTGCTCTCAATGAGCTTATAGTCTAGAGACGTTAGGTGGAGAATAAATTATTAAAGTAGGGATAGTTAGAGTCAACTTTAATTCCAGGAAATCTTAATTAAATTTGAAAAAGGCTAGTTTAAATTATTATTATTATTTTGAGAATGCTCTCCCTGGTAAGTTTTTTTAGTTCATTTTCAAGGTCAGTGTTCACAGAGTGAAGGACCATTTTTATTTAATGGCAACAAAGCATGCCTAAGCACAAGCAATGCGTTACTCACCATAAACACAGTCCTTGCTCCTCCCCTCTGCCCCCCACCCCCCGCCCACTTCCCCCTGGGAGAGTATTAAACACTGGAAAAGCTGATGTGTATCCTTGAGCCTTCCTGTACTCTAGGCTGGAACAGCTTCTTAAGGGATGAAGACAAGAAGGAGAAATTGAAAAGACCAGCTTGCAAGGCTTTCCCAGGTAGGAAGAAATGCCTTCTCCAAGGGATAGCTTTTATTTGGGAACTCTAGTTTGTTTCCATTTATTTTTGCAACTACACTGTTATTTTTCATTTCTAGGCAGAGATAGAGACAGACACATATAGACCAGTGATGGCGAACCTATGACACGCGTGTCAGAGGTGACACGCAAACTCATTTTTTTGGTTGATTTTTCTTTGTTAAGTGGCATTTAAATATATAAAATAAATATAAAAAAATATGTCTTTGTTTTACTATGGTTGCAAATATCAACAAATTTCTATATGTGACACAGCACCAGAGTTAAGTTAGGGTTTTTCAAAATGCTGACACACCGAGCTCAAAAGGTTTGCCATCACTGATATAGACAGATAGAGGAGAAAGAGATAAAGACCGAAAGAAAGACATTGAATAGCAAAGAGATGGAGAACCGTTGAGACAGGGAGAAAGACGCAGAGAAAACAAGCAAACCCAAAGACTATGTTAGATATACAGAGGAAGAGGAAGCTCTAAAACTAGGACAAAAAGAGACCTGCAATTCTCTGGACTTTTATTGAGCAGGAAGATGTAAGATATCATGAGATTGCTTCCAGAATTTATCTTCTGTGTGGAAAGGGGAAACTGACGTAGGGGACTCACACATGTCACATGAATTATTTCACTGATGCAAATCGTTGGGAGACTTTAAGAATGAAGATTGGTGTTAGAATGGGAGGTCTAAGGAAGAAGAAAACACTAGAGCAGTGGTTCTCAACCTTCCTAATGCCGCGACCCTTTAATGCAGTTCCTCATGTTGTGGTGACCCCCAATTTCATTGTTACAAATTGAACATAATTAAAGCATAGTGATTAATCACAGAAACAATATGTAATTATATATGTGTTTTCCGATGGTCTTAGGCAACCCCTGTGAAAGGGTCGTTCGACCCCCAAAGGGGTCGCGGCCCACAGGTTGAGAACCGCTGCACTAGAGATTTAATGAGTCGACAGACTTGGTAGAGAGATAAAACTTAGCTAAAAATGACTCTCCCTCTTACAGCATTCTCAGGGCCAATAGGGGCAATTATGAGTCAGAAATAAAAGGTTTCATCCCTTTAGTTTGCCAGGATTCATACAATTTGACTACCATTATTTTCCTTTCCATTTGACAACCAGACATAATTTTAATAATTAAGTTAAATGATTATTTCCATTTTTATTTTTATTTATTTTTTATTTATTTATTTTTTTATTATTTATTTTTAATGAAAAATTTAAAGAATACAACAAAATTTAAAGAATTCAGAGAACACTCAACACTTAGATTCACCGTTAACATTTTAATATAATTGTTTTCACATATCTACCCCTCTATTCACTTTAATCCATCTTATTATTTTATGCATTTTCAAGTAAATTATGTACATCAATACACTTCTCCCTAAATACTTCAGCATGTGCATAATTTGCTAGACTCAAGGAAATGATTATTTTGTAAAGATCTGCAAGAAAAGTTAAGATGAAATTGATCAGTTTAGATTTTTGTATGTAATTTCTGAATAACTGGGGCTGATATTTCTACACTTAAATTCACTGAACAAACATAGGGATGGTGATGACTATTAAGGATGACTTCAGTGGGTGAAAGGGAAAAAATTTGGGCTGAAAATTATTCCACAGGATCTATAGGAGAAAAATCTATCACCGTTTTGTCTTTTTTGTATTGATCTTCAGAAATAAAGAAATGGGCTCAGGGAATACCAAATACAGAAGGGTCCTTTTTAAAATTTCAGTTCTTGAGTGGCTAACCCACAGGCTTTTGAAAGTAGTCTGCCATCACATAGTTCTACTGGTAGTTTCTGACTCATAGGAATGGGCTTTGAAAGATCAAGGGATGTGTTTATCTTGACACTGAATAAAAGTACTAAAGCCATGTCTATATTTTTGCAGAAACAAAAAATATGATGCGTTACAGAGTCACTAGGAAGTGAAATGATAGATGTTTTCTCCCTGATGATTTGGCCTGAAATATTCTGAATCTGAAAACATGATAACTCCTTTAAGAAGATCATACAGAAAATTGTTTTGCTCAAACATTCCACTCTAATCTTGTGTCTTATGTTTGAGCTACTCACTATCTAAGACTTAGATTCCAAGTGAATTTTTGTGGCAGTGAGTTTTAGAAGATTCATCCTTCTGATCGTATCTCTCCCCTGCCCCCTTGGGCGTGGGCTACAGTCACAGCTGGGCTTCATCTGAGATTTCTCAGAGACCTTAAACCAGCCGTGGGCAAACTACGGCCAGCGGGCCGGATACGGCCCGTTTGAAATGAATAAAACTAAAAAAAAAAAAAAAAAAAGACCGTACCCTTTTATGTAAAGATGTTTACTTTGAATTTATATTAGTTCACACAAACACTCCATCCATGCTTTTGTTCCGGCCCTCTGGTCCAGTTTAAGAACCCATTGTGACCCTCCAGTCAAAAAGTTTGCCCACCCCTGGCTTAAACCAAGTACCTCCTTCCAATACTATGCTCATGATCTGGTTTTACCCATTCTACAAACTTGCCAAATGTTTAGATTTATACTGTTGCTGTGATTATATTTTTAATACAGATGAATAAAAATATTACTGTAATTAAAATGTAAAAGTAAACCCAATTGGCTTTGAGTCCTTCATTTACCAAAAAGTAATAGCATAGGGCACCAATCTTTCCAAGAGTGTCTAAATCTTTGTATAGAACATTCTATCTTAAGAACAGGAAGTCATTTATTCCCTCCTTCCCCCTCCCATTGATTCTTAGAGAGGGGAGGGAGAGCAAAGAAAGACAGAGAGAGAGAGAGAGAGAGAGAGAGAGAGAGAGAGAGAGAAAATGGTTGCCTCTCGCATGGCCCCAACTGGGACCGGGGATCAAACCTGCAATGCAGGTACATGCCCTTGAGTGGGAATAGAACCCATGACCCTTCGGTATGTGCAGGTTGACACTCTTTTTTTTTTTTTAATATATTTTATTGATTTTTTACAGAGAGGAAGGGAGAGAGATAGTCAGAAACATCGATGAGAGAGAAACATCGATCAGCTGCCTCCTGCACATCTCCCACTGGGGATATGCCCGCAACCCAGGTACATGCCCTTGACTGGAATCGAACCTGGGACCCCTCAGTCCGCAGGCCGACGCTCTATCCACTGAGCCAAGCCGGCTTCGGCTGCAGGTTGACACTCTTAACCACTGAGCCACACTGGCTCAGGTGGAAGTCATTTTGAGCAAATGAATTTAAGCAACAGATATTTGTCAAGCACCTACTATGTGCCATACCCTGGGGATACATCATGGAAACAAAAAGATTTCTCATAGTGCTTCTAGCTAACGGTGGGATTGTAACAACAGATAATAAAAATCATGATGAATATTCTATAGCATGTTAGGAGGCAGTAAGAACTATGAGAAAAGAGGAAAAGCAGAGCAGAGTAAGGGGGGTTGGGTGTACTGGGAGAACAAGGGTGGGTAGAATTTTAAGTAGAATGGCTAGGGTGGATTAACCGTGAAGATGATATTGAAGCAAAGACTTGAGGGAGGTGAGGGAATTAACCATGCATATATGGGGATATGTGGGAAAGAGTGTTAGAGGCAGAGGAAACAGCATATGCAAAGACCGTAACAGGGACTGTAACTCTGGCTACTTGAAGAACATCCAGTAGGCCAACGTGATCAGAGTTTAATGAGTACGAGTGAGAGGTGAGTCAGAGAGAAGCTGTGGGCCAGATCACACAGGGCCTTGTAATCTCCTTCGTCTTTTTACTCTGAGCAAAGCAGGGAGTCACTAAAAGGCTCTGAGCAGAGGTGACTTAGGTTTTAAAAGGATTTCCCTGAATATATATTGAGACTAGACTTAAGGGAGAAAGGTTAGAAGCAATAGAGGAGATGGTGGCTCAATACAGGTTGTGGGAGAGGATCAGTTTCTGGATACACAGCTTTAATGGAGAGCCAACAGGATTTCCTGGCAGGTTAAAAATGTAGGAGGTGTATGTGAGAGAGGAGTTCATGGATTTGGGTTGTGCTATGCAAAGGTTGCACTTGACATGAATTGAGAGAAATGAAAGGAGGGAGTTTTTTTTTGTTTTGTTTTGTTTTTTTTTTAAAGAGCAAAGAAGGGAACTGTTCTAGGTGCTGAGCATATATAAAGGGATGAAGACACAGTCTTAACAAAGACTGGTTATTCATTGAAATAAGTGCCCAAGGTTCAGAGAAAGAACAGAACAGGAAGCGATTTGCCATCAGGTTTGGGTTAGGGAGGTAACATCTGAGCTGGGTTTTGAAAGGAGCCTGCCAGGTATGTGTGTATGTGTGGGTGTGTGTGCACGTGTGCACATGTGTTGGGGCCAAGGAGTGGAGTTCATCCTTTTAGATAGAAGGAAGGAATAAGTGACATATGGTGAATCTGCAAAGTCTAAGTGAACTTGGCAAAAATACACTATCTTATAATTTTGTAACCTTCAGAAAGTTAGCCTAGTCAATGCATCTTACAATCTATAAAGGAATATCTTTATCTTTCTCAGGGCCAGTTGATGCATTTAATGGGTACTTTTTCAATATATTTTTATAAATTTCTTATGCACTATTTAAGATTTAAAAAAATGATGCAGAGAATAGTTCAATGGCACTTTGTTATTTTAAGCCTGGAGACCAAAGTAAAAGATTCAGCTCAAGCCGAACCGGTTTGGCTCAGTGGATAGAGCGTCGGTCTGCGGACTCAGGGATCCCGGGTTCGATTCCGGTCAGGGGCATGTACCTTGGTTGCAGGCACACCCCCACTGGGGGGCATGCAGGAGGCAGCTGATCGATCTCTTTCATCGATGTTTCTGGCTCTCTATCCCTCTCCCTTCTTCTCTGTAAAAAATCAATAAAATATATATATATATTTTAAAAAAAAGATTCAGCTCAAAGAACATAGGCAGCTAGCTTCAAAGAGCGTGTGTCATCCAAGTGACCACACTGCCACCAGCTTGGTGTCACACGAGGTACCCTAGTCCTTTGATTTAGGGAGTCTTCTCTCACTGCTATGAAATTTCTGTTACAACCCAAAATCTCGCTTTCATCACAGCGTGGTTATAGCCTAGACATAAGGAAGCAAAAATGTCATCTCAGCCCTTTGATTCAAGCGAAGCATTTCTCTTGGAATAAAAACTGCTGAAGCTTGGTTCTGTCAATGAGAAAGGATGGAATTTTGGGGACTTTGTTCCATAGATTATCACTTGACAGAAGTAATGGTAACCTCTCATGTTTTGTAGCTTTTTACAAAGTCCTTCCTCCCCCATTAGCTCATGCCATCCTGCCAAGTGGTGATGGCAAGGTCTCATTGCCTCTATTTCATGCTGCCAGAGCTGAGGCTTAGAGAGTTTAAGAGACTTCCAAGAAGTCACATAATAAGGATGTGGCAGGGGCGACACTTGAACCAGAAAATTCACAGTCAGCTTCTGTGCATATTTTACTGTTCCACACTATACTCTCTCTCCAGTGTCTGGGGCAACCTTCTTCTTAAAGGACATAGAAATAAAGGACCATGTGTATGACACCAGACTAGATCATGCAGAGGGCCATCTTACCCTTATTCACTATCTCGACCTGCTCCTTCTATGTTTCCTGGTGGCAGGAAGTAAGGAGTGACAGAATGCCCTGACCTACCGATGGCCTTTGGAGAGATGCACTGATCTGCTAGTGGAATGTAGGCATCCTTCCCCAATGAAATGTTTCAGAAAGACAGGGTAGTTATTCCCAATTCCCTGGCAAGACTCAACTCATGAAATGCTGGGGTGGTGGAGTTTATAAGCCACACATAAGTTGAGTCTGAGTAAATATTTTTTATTGGATTAAATCATTCAGCCGTTTGCTCACCCATGTATATAATGTTCATAAAAGAAAATGTTCATTAGTTGGCTCCAATGTAGCCAGCACTACAATGATTTCTCAGACCAAGTCTCCACCTTCTATGTGTTCACAGCCCAGTGAGGGAGATAAACAATTAGGCAGGCAATGACAACGCAATATGGCAAATGACATCACTGATGTATGAACCAGGAGTTACAGGAAACTAGATGAATCAGGATATGAAGAGGGCCTAGAATAGTTAAAAAAAATGCCCAACAGCTGAGGTTTTGTTCGGTTTCAAAATTTTAAGCACCTCACAAATTAACTGTGTGCGGATCTTGTAATTACCATAGCTGATGGGAGTATCATGCCATCAGTACCCACTCACTGCTTTGCTGAACTGTGGCATTGTCATCTTTACCCCTCCCTGGAGGAATGCTCCAAGACTCTGCATCTTGTTATACTTTTCTTTTGGAGCCTAATGACACATTAATTGTCATTGAAATGTTTGACACAGCCTCCCTCAAATATTTTGCAAAAAGTTGTATATATATGATCCAAGCAGTCATAAGATTTGTGAATGGGCACAGAAAGCAAATGTTAATATTTATGCAAAAGGTTAAGGCTAACCTTTAGTTTGTTTTAACTGTCAGACATGCTGTGTGGTTTTTAATGTGTTGTATACAAAAAAAAAATCTGTTTATGTCCCCCAATTGTTTGCCTCCTGGAGTTTCCTGTTGCCCAGATGTGGTACGCTGTAAGTCTGTCTTGTAGGAAAGCCAAATCTACGGTGCTTAAAATACGAGATAGAGAGATAGAGAGATAGAGAACATAGCTTCAGAGTTCAAAGTAAAGTATAATTAGAAATTAAATAAAAAAATGTGTTAAATTAATTTTGCATATTTGCATTGGGCCTTTCATCCAAATATATTGCATCTTCTGCTTATCTCTCGGTCATTTAATCATAAGGAGGAGGCGTTTGAATTGATCATCTCTTTCTTTTCTCCACCGAGTTAATAATAGACACTTGATTTTCTCCATGGGGAGCCGGAGTTGCTGTTGAAGATCAGTGGAGCAGACATCTGCCCGGGCAGAAACCATTGCGTACTAAATGCATGGAAGAATGGTTTTCAAAGTGTGGTCCCTGGGACCAGCTCCGCATGCAGATTCTCACGCCCCCTCCCAGACCTACTGTACAGGAACTCTGGAAGTGGGGTCCAGGAAGATGGTTTTTAACTGGTCCTCTAGGTGATTCTGACGCAATGACCAAGCTTGAGAAGCACCATCATAGAACATTAGAGATGGAATCTTTACTATTATGGTTAAGGGGTCCACACAGAGAGAACAGAAATGCTGAAGGAGGCTGGTATATAAAGCACTGCTAACTTAATGAAATGGAGTTAAGGTGGTTTATGGTTGAAGACTGAGAAACTTTGCCCAGGTCCCCTCTTCTGTCCCACCTTCTCATTTCAGGTATTTGAAAAAAGGTCTCCATAAAATTTATCATGTCTTAAGAGCTTGTACAGCGCATTTGTTCCAGAAAGGCTTACCCAAGTCCCAGCACTCCAAAACCGTAACTCCCTCGCCTAGACCTTGGATGAGCTCCATTTGGGTGTCTAAAACGTGTCCTGTGTTTTTGCACATGCTTGTTCACTTGCTATTTTCTACTCATCCTTCAAGTCTCAACTCTAGTGACGTCTGCTCTGAAGCCTTCACCCAAGTGAAGGGAGGTGCTCACCCACTGTGCTCCTCAGCACCTTGTATAGACTTCTGCAGTATTTTGCTCACCTCACAATGTTGCAATTTATCCATCTCTGTCTCTCTAGTAGAGTTCCAAGTCCTCTTAGAAAAAGAACTACTTCTTTAATCTTTTATTTCTAGCAGCCAGTGTCTGGAGCAACCTTCTTCTTAAAGGACACAAAAGAAATAAAAACCATGTATGTGACACTAGACTAGATACTTGCAGAGGGCCGTTCTTGCCCTTATTCACTGCTCTATGTTTCCTGGTGATAGGAAGTAAGGAGTGGCAGAGTGCCCTGACCTACCCAGGGCCTTTGGAGAGAGGCCTGATCTGATGGTAGGTATCTTTCCTGAATGAAATGCCACAGAAAGACAGGGGACTTATTCCCATTACCCTAGCAAGACCAACTCATGAAATGCTGGGGTGGTGGCAAATCAATGAAAAACTCTCATGCCCCCATCCCCCCCCAGAATTATTATAATCTACTGAATATTTGAGAGTAAATTCCTGATCTTAAGACCCTTTGCTCCATAATATATTGTGTGTATTTCTTAATAACAGGACATTTTCTTATATGACTACAACACAATGATCAAAATCAGGAAATTTGACATTGAAATAGAATTATTATATAATATTCTGTCCACATTAAAATTTTCCTATTGTCTCACTTAATGTCCTTTATAGCAATTTTTTTTTGCAATCCAAGATCATATATTGCCTTTTGCTGTCATATCTCTTTTTAAAAAATTTTAAATTAAATTGATTTTTTGGTTAATTCTCACCTGGGGATATTTTTTCCATTGCTTTTTCAGAGATAGTGGAAGGGAAAAAGGAGATGGGATGGAGGGAGGGAGGGAGGGAGGAAGGGAGATAGAGATAGATAGATAGATAGATAGATAGAGAGAAAGAAAGAGAGAGAGAGAGGTGAGAGAGCCACATCGACTGGTTGCCTACTGCACATGCCCAGACCCGGGCCACGGAGTGAATTGGTAACCTAGGTGTGTTCCCTTGATCAGAAATTGAACCTGAGACCCTTTGGTCCTATGCTCTAACCATTGGCCAACACCAGCCAGGGTAGCTTTAGTATCTCTTTAGACTGTTTTCATCTCAGTTTGTTCTTCAGCTCTTCTTTGTCTTTCATGATAATACTATTTTTGAGAGGCACATGCCAGTTGCTTTTTAAGATTGTCCCCAAGTTTTTTTCATTTATATGATGGTTTCCTCATTATTAGATTTAGGTCATGGATCTTGAGGAGGGCTACCATATACTAGTAAGTAAGTGATGTTGAGTTTTCTCATGTGTAATAACATCAGGAGGTACTTGATGTTGGTTTATCCTATTATTGTTGACTAGAGGCCTGGTGCACAAAGTTTGTGCATGGGTAGGGTCCCTAGGCCTGGCTGGACATCAGGGCCTTCCAGCTGCCTGCTGGGGCCTTCCTTCATTCTGTGCCACCCCCTGGTGGTCAGCACATGTCATAGTGAGCGATTGAACTCCCAGTCTCCCAGTTGAACTCCTGAGGGGATACTTTGCATATTAGCCTTTTTAATATATAGACTAGAGGCCCAGTGCATGGAATTTATGCAGGGGGGGGGTCCCCTCAGCCCAGCCTGCACCCTCTCCAGTCCAGGACCCCTCGAGGGATGCCCGACTGCCGGCAGTTGGACATCCCTCTCACAATCCTGGACTGCTGGTTCCTAATCACTCACCTGCCTGCCTGCCTGGTCGCCCCTAACTGCCCCCCCCTGCTGGCCTGATCACCCCTCACTGCCTCTACATGCCAGCCTGATCGCCCCTAACTGCCCCCACTGCTGTCCAGGTCACCCCCAACTGCCCCTCCCCTGCCGGCCTGGTCGCTCCTAACTGCCCCCATCCCCCACCGGCCTGGTCACCCCTTACTGCCATCCCTGCCAGGCTGGTCACCCCCAACTGCCCCCTCTCCCAGCCTGGTTGCCCTTAACTGCCCTCCCCCCACCCCCCCGCCAGCCTGGTCATCCACAATTCCCCCCCCCCAAGTTTCCCCTCATTGTCCCCCTACCAGCCTAATCACCCTCAAGTGCCCCCCTGCCAGCCTGGTTGCCCCCTACTACGCCCCTCTGCCGGACTAGTTGCCCCTAACTGCCCCCCACCCCCTGCTGGCCTGGTTGCCCCCAACTGTCCCCCTGCTGGCCTGGTCATCGCTCACTAACCCCCCTGCCGGCCTAGTCGCCCCACGCAGCCTGTTGTTCAGTCGTTTGGTCGTCCCTCACTAGCCCCCCTGCTGGCCTGGTCATAGGCAGCCATCTTATGAGGGTGTGAGGGTTAATTTGCATATTACCTCTTTATTATATAGGATATTAATTTTGGTCACTTGGTTAAGTCATGTCCACCATGTTTGTCCATTGCAGATACTTTTTTGTTCTCTTTATAAGTTATTTGTGAGGGGATACTTTGAGATTGTGTTAAAATACTGTTTTAGCATCACTTAATGACTCTTTCCTGAATCAATTATTACTATGGTGGGTACAAAGTAATTATTTTAATTGAACAAATTAATCTTAAAAAATAAATTGTCCTAATGAGTTAACTGTTTAAACAGCAAACTTTGAGAGAAGTCTTTCTCTGCCCCAAACCTATGAGAATTATTTCCAGAAAGAATTGTTATCTGATGCTATCTCTATCTAATTGCACTTCATTTAATGGCCTTGTTTTTTGCCTCCACAATGGGCCCTGCATGTTCAACTGCAAACCCCCTTTAGCAGCTTAAATTCAATATAAACATCTTCATGGAATAGTATATATAATATAGATAGTAAGTCCTTAACATACAGACCTTTTTCTCTTTGTTGATATAGCACACACATATGAACAGCTGTAAAATGTTTATAAACGTTTGACTTTCCCACTAGATTTCCATAAACAGCTCTGGTGCTTTATTTACAACTAACTAAAAAGACTTTTCATTTTTTATGACGTATTGCATTATACTAATAACTAGGTCATAATGAAATATTAAAATGTAGATACTCTAATTTTTTATTTCATCTAACTTTATTAACCCAAGATTTAAAACAGTTGAAGTATACAGTGGTGTGTGGAGCCCGTTTACTGGCCTGTGAAACTGACAGTAACTCTGCAAACCAGTTGTTAAATACAGACAGTTTAAAATTATAGTACATAAACTTAAAATTAAATAAATTATATTAAAGACAGTGAGTACTCAAAAAAGGTTGACAGATAGCATTTTATTGTAGTAATAGTCATAATCAAAATGTATGATTTTATTTTGGATGATTCTTTCTGGCACTGTCAAACTCTCAAGCTCTTTCCTCCCATACTGTCCTTAATCCATTAGAACTGTCTATTCTTTAAGATTCATGCATCCATTTACTTGCATTTATTTATTTATTTATTTATTTATTTTTTTATTGATTTCATAGAGAAAGGGAGAGGGAGAGAGAGATAGAAACATCAATGATGAGAGAGAATCATTGATTTGCTGCCTTTTGCGCACTTCCTACTGGGGATAGAGCCTGCAACCTGGGCATGTGCCCTTGACTGGAATCGAACCTGGGACTCATCAGTCTGTAGACACAGTCCACTGAGCAAAACCAGCTGGGGCCATTTACTTGCATTTAGATGAAAATTCATTGGGGAATAGGATATTTATAATCTTAAAGTATCTTTGCTCAAATCACTTATATGCCTCCTTGAGGAGGCATTAATGGGAAGTTGATGTAGAAACTGAGGGACAGAGAAATCCAATTATATCACATATGTTTTGGAAAAATCACTGGACCAATTCCTTGGGGAATTATTGTAATATAGTGGATGATAGAGTAGGTGTCTCAAATCAGCATCAAGCTCTCTGAATCATCACATAAACCTTGAGAGGTGAACTGGCTTGCTGAAATCCACATGGAACAAATGGTCAAGCTGAAACAGAATCAAGGCCTGTGGGCTCCCTCTGAAGTCATGACTTCTCCCGGTATTTTCTGTTGGCATGGAAAAAAATAGATGTGTATCTGTGAGTCACCCTTAAGGAGTAAATTAAGCCTGCACAGTAGAAATGTGTCTTCAGGGAAGCAGGGTGACTACACGTACACATTCTGAAAAGAGGATCTCAAATGTTGGGTGGGTGACTGCTATTTCTGAGCATCATGATATCATTTTCATACAATATTCTGCTTAAAAGGCCCAAGATTTAAAAGTGATTTAGATACTGAAATTCTTGCTTAAATTCTTTGATAAGTTTAAAGAATGATCCTTAAAGTTTACTGAATTTCTTATCATTTCTGGTATGTAAAATTTCTTTCCCCAAGTAGGTTGTTCAGTTCTGTAAACACAAAGTTTGTAATTCCATTCTCTGGAGCACCAACTACAGTGTTTTAGACATAAAACTGCTCTTTGAAGTCCTAGTTGGTGGATAAAGGAACTTAGGTCTTGAGCTCATACTCTTACCCCAGGGTAAATTGCTCACAGGTCTTCATTTTACATGAAGTGGACACAGGGAATTAATCACAGTCTGGACTTAACAGATTTCCATTGAAGAGTTTGAAGCAGATGTTTTGAGGTCCAGGCATGCACCCTGGACCTATAGTCAGGTTACCTGGGACAGCACCTGACAGTGCATGGCTATGTAGCTCTGGTATGTTACTTACCTTTTGGGATCTGATTTCTTCATTTCCATCAATGAAATAAGCAGAGTAAGATTTGCTCTGCTGGCCATTCCCAGGTTCGAGGTGAGGAACATGGAGATATTAGCATAGTAGTTTACAAACAGCAATCAATTAAAAGTGAAAACCACACGAATTAAATAAAAATATGACCCAAAACACACAAAACAAAGTACTTTGTTAATATGCAATGCAAAGTATCAGTGCTCCTCTATTTCTTAGATTCTGGGTTTCAAATTAAGGGGAATGCTTTTTTAAAAAAATTTTACATAGTGGGTTTTCAAGAAGATGTTTTCTATTTAAAACAAACACAGGGTGCTCTATATCCAGGCAGGAGTAAAGTGTTTTACAATAACGAACTCACTTAATCCCGATGACAAGGTTCTGAGGTAGATGCTATTATCGCCCTCATTTTACAAATGGGAAAACTGAGGCACAGATGCAAAGCAACTTGCTCAAGATTAACGATTAAGTAGTGGATCTCGGACAGAAACCTGGGCAGTCTATCTCCAAGATTACTTACTTTTTAAAAATATATGTATTTTATTGATTTTTTACAGAGAGGAAGGGAGAGGGATAGAGAATTAGAAACATCGATGAGAGAGAACCATCGATCTGCTGCCTCCTGCACACCCCTTACTGGGGATGTGCCTGCAACCAAGGTACATGCCCTTCACTGGAATCGAACCTGGGACCCCTCAGTCCGCAGGCCAACGCTCTATCCTCTGAGTCAAAGCAGTTAGGGCCAAGATTACTTACTTTTGTTTCTGCACTGTGCTGAGGATGGCTGTGTGGTTGCCTGGCTACGAAGATAAAGATGAGGTGTTCCCTATTCTAGTTGGAACAGCTCATTCAAATGCCATGTTGTTCTCATTTGTAAACCATAGACTTTCTTAGAATCAAAAAAATAGACATGGAATTGGGAGTGGATGGTTTCCATGGGGGCCTTTGGAACTGGCTCCAAGTTTAGGAGAGGGAAGTCTGATGTTCTGCTCCTTCTGGGAACATGTGAAGTATTTTGAGGCTAGCCTGATTTTATCAGGCAGATGTGCTCCTAAGAGATTTGAATATTTCTTCATGCCACAAATGTTTATCAGGTCATCCAGTGCTTGTATAAAAATACCAGCAAAATCATCCAGAAATGTTTATGTTCTAGCAAATAAATTCACTGTGGGAAACAAGTTCTACTCAGGCCCTATATGCTTTCTCCTTTTATAGTCATATCTGGACAACTTTTAGCAGGGAAGTAAGTCTGAGGTATACACTCAATGTTTACAAGATTCTTCCTGAGTTGGGTCAGCAAGAAACAGTGTGACAATATTTCCTTAATTTTTATATTTTTGTCTTTTCTTTTAATTGAATTTAGTGGGACGGCATTGGTTTGCAAACTCATACAGTTTTCAAGTATACAAATCAGTAAAACATCATCTGCACACTTCATCATGCACCCATCACTCCAAGCAGAGGCTCTTTCCATCCCCATTCCCACCCCCTTCTTTGCTCACCTCCACCGATTATATATTCACCTTCTTTCATCCAGTCCCGCAGTCCCCGCCCCTCTGACAGCTGTCAGACTGTTCCATGCACCCATTCCTCTGGACCTATTTTGTTCGTCAGTTTATTTTGTTCATTAGAGTCCACATATAAGTGAGATCATATGGTATTTATCTTTTTCTGACTGGCTTATTTCACTTAGCATAATAATCTCCAGGTCCATCCATGCTGTTGCAAAAGGTAAGATTTTCTTTTATTTTTCTTTTTCAATGGCTGAGTAGTATTCCACTGTGTAAATGTCCTTCTTTATTTTTATAAAGCTTTCATCTAGGGATAGACAGTTGGGCTTTTAAAAAAATCAACTTAAAAAAAATAAAAAAATTAAAAGAAAATCAACTTTATTGACATATAATTAACATACAATACGATGCATCCATTTTAAGTGTATGAAGACAATGTTAATTATGAGGTTTCTTTTTCTCTCTAGGAAATATCTAGAATGGAGACTTGGAAGATGTTCTGGGTGACCGTCTTTCTTGCAGCTAGCTTTGGCTTCATCAACTCACAGAGAATTGGTAATACAGCAGATTCTTAAACCAACACGATGACCTTGCCAGGAACACAGTGGTAGTGACAATCTTAAAAGAAAATATTTCAGGACCTTCATAATTAATAAAAGGGAATTGGTTCTTTAAAAAGAACTTAGAATCTGGAAACTTTTAATGAACAGTGCCTCCCCCCGCCCCCCCCCCCTTTTTCTTCAGAGCTTAATTTCAAATGACAAAAAAATAGATATTAAAAATACTATACTTTTGAATGAATTACTAGGCTCTGAAAAGCTTTTATAAACATGAGCCTAGTCTATTGATTCTGTATTTTGCTTTGTCTCCTGTGGCAGAGCTATTCCCAGGGGTAATTGTCATCACAAGATGGAGAACTTCACCAAATGCTA
The DNA here is from genome assembly GCF_014108235.1 of Myotis myotis. NCBI lineage: Eukaryota > Metazoa > Chordata > Mammalia > Chiroptera > Vespertilionidae > Myotis > Myotis myotis. The sequence continues at coordinate 34,233,125 of NW_023416317.1, read as the reverse complement.
GGGACACCTCTGAGTTTTTTTGCAGTCATTTTAACAGATTGTTGGGACTTCTCAAGATGAAAGTCTCATCAAGAGAAGAATGCTTGAGTAGTCTGAAGCCCCACTGAGACAATATTGAGTTTTAAATATTCATGTATAATTACGCAGACTGTTATTTGTTGGAAAAAGGACACAAGGCTCTCTGAATTTCCCCTTCAGCTCTGACTCCCCTCACTTGTGAACAGAAGCTGTGAGTCAGTCTTTTCATGTTTCAAATACCTTCTCAAATGACACCTGCCTTCTCAATAGTCATGATTTCCCTTGGCTGTATGACCAGGATTAGGCAAAATTCCAAGAGGCGGTGGTATTCAGACTCTAGAAGTAATAAATAAATTTAAAGTTTCTGAGTTCAGCAACCTTCCCAGCCCTTCTCTGTCTAAACTCTCATGTGGTCTTTGCCTTTCTGTAATGTGGACTTTTAATTTAATCTTCCTTATGGCAGTCCAGGGTTTCCAATGCTGGCTCTTTGAATGGATTTCCATGGGTTCCTTTGCCTTTCTAGGTCTTATTTTCCTTATCTGTGAGGTGGATAAATTGGATTCATTATTCTATACTTGCACTGTTCCGTTCAGTGCCTGCTAGACACATGACTATTTAAATGAAAATAAATTAAAAGTTGATAATAAAATTTAAAATTTTCTTTCTTAGTTGTACTAGCTACATTTCAAGTGCTCAATAGGCACATGTGCCCAGTGGCTACAGTATTGCACTGCATAGTCTCATGGAAATATTTCCAGCTCTAAAATTTTCCGATTCCTTAGTTGGTTTCATAAATGTTCAGTATGTCTTCTCCTCTCCTCTTTTTCTCACTCCCTTTCGTTTCCCCAAATATTCCCTTCTTCAAGTATTTTTTGGGTGACTTCTCTATGCTAGACACCTGAGAGGTGGACAAACAAAAGATATGGTGTCTGTTCCCATGGAGCTCAGTCTAGTTGGTGAGATTGCCATTAATTAAATAAGTACACTAATGAATGTTATGTTACAAACTAAGATTAAAAACCCACGATTCTATGGGAATTTACCAGAAAAAAAAGAAAAAAAGGATGAAAGAAAGAAGAAAAAGAAAGTTGCCAGGGGGAAGTGGAAGCATGGAAAGTTTCCCCCTCCTCAACCCCCCTTCCACCTGGCAATCATCAGTTTCTCCTCTGTATGTATGAGTTTATTTATTTTTTTAACTCCATACATAAGTGAAATTATATGGTATTTGTCTTTTTTGGTCTGACTTAGCATACTACCCTCTAGGTCCATCCATGTTGCAAATGGTAAGATTTCATATTTTTTATGGCTGAGTAAGAGTCCATTGAGTATATGTACCACATCTTCTTTATTCATTTGTCCATGCTTTTAAAAATAATGCTGCACTGAGCATAGGTGTGCATATACCTTTTTGAATTAGTATTTTAGGTTTCTCTGGATAAATACTCAGAAGTAGAATTGCTGGGTCATAACAGCAGTTCTATTTTTAATTTTTTAAGAAACTGGCATACTGGGATGGCACCAATTTACAATCCCACCAACAGTTGTTGCTTGTTGATTTATTGACAGTAGCCATTCTGGCAGTTGTGAGGTGATATTTCATCATGTGTTTAATTTGCATTTCCCTCTTGATTGGTGACCCTGAACACCGTTTCATATGTCTATTGGCCATCTGTATGTCCTCTTTAGAGAAGTGTCTATTCAGGTCCTTTGCCCATTTTTCAATTGGAATGCTTGTTTCTTGGTGTTAAGTTGTATGAGTTCCTTATATATTATTGGATATTAACCCCTTATTAGATGTATCATTGGTGACTATCTTATCCCATTCAGCAGGCTGTCTTTTCATGTTGTTGATGGTTTCTTGTGCTGTGCAAAAACTACGTAGTTTGATGTAGTCCCATTTGTTTACTTCTTTTATTTCCCTGTTTTCCTATATTAAGTTTATGGGATGAACGGAAGGCCATGGTTAAGGATCTAATTGCAGGGTCCAATGTCTGTTAGAATGGAACGGGGGGTGGCAGGTGAACAGGGCAGATGATGGCCATGAGAAAGCAAAGATGATCATGCGCTTAGGCCGCATGCATATTAGTTATCACCAAAGAGCCGTGCAGGCTGATCCGTGGGTTGTAAAGGCAGTAACTTGGGAGAGATGCATTTACAGCCAGTAGCTGCCAGTTTGGTAATGTTTGTTATCTTAACTTGACTCTCTTCGCCAGTCTGCAGCCAGGCCTCTGTGGGAGATGTCGTGTTTCTAGTAGACGCAAGCATCAACCCCCAAAATACCCGCCACGTGCGGAACTTCTTGAACACCATGGTGAATGGCTTCAATGTCAGCAGAGAGACCATCCGCGTGGGGCTGGCCCAGTACAGCGATGCGCCCCATTCCGAGTTCCTGCTCTCCATGTACCACCACAAAAGCGAGGTGTTGAGACACATTCGGAAGTTTCAATTAAAACCTGGGCGCCCTGGGGGCACCAAGCTGGGCCTGGCCCTGCAGTTCCTTCTAGATCACCACTTCCAGGAAGTCGCCGGGAGCCGGGCAAGGGAGGGCGTGCCTCAGGTCGCCGTGGTGCTCAGCAGCCGCCCCTCCGAGGACCCTGTGCGGGAGCCTGCGGAGGCATTCAGGGGGGCAGGCATCCTGCTCTACGCCATCGGAGGCAGAGGGGCCGCTGTGGCCGCGCTCAGGGAGATTGCCAGCAGTCCCGTGGAGAAGTTTGCCTCTTTCCTCCCCAACTTCTCCGCTCTGGGCAGCCTCACCCCCAAGCTGCTGAAGGATCTCTGTGACACTCTGGTAAAGGCAGCTCAACCTGTTGACCGCGTCTCTCCAGGTACAAAGGCCTTTCCCTTCTTATTTCTGATCTCTAAGTCACAGAACTCAAGGCTTTATCTCTTATTCATCCCGTGCACTGTCCTGATTTTCCATATTTGTGCATATTTGATTTTAATATTAAAATTTTGCTAAACCATCTTCACTCTATGCTCTTCTCCAATCCTTAAACTTATCAATTCCTTTTTTTTTTTTTTTACATTCTGTGGGCTTTATGCTGGTTCTATATAGACATGTAGTATAAGTCCATTTTTGATGAAAGAAATATTTGTTTCTATGGTGTTGTTATTCCTAGGTTAATTTACCCATAGTGCCTGGATGGGGGGCAGAGAAGGGAGAGGGGCATAGGCTCCCCCTCTCTCCCTCCCAAGGAGGCTGGCTTATTTTACTGCCAGGAAGCTGGCTTGTTTTGCTGTGAGTGTGTTGTAATGTACTGGTTAAGAGAATGAATTTAGGGGAAAGAAAGATATGGGTTCCAACCCCGATTCTCCACTTTCTAAATGTGTCATTTTGAACATGTTACTTTATCTCTCTGAATCTATAAATTTTCTTTCTAGGGTGGTAGTATCTGCCTCAGAGAGTTGTTGAAATAATTAAAGTTATGCAGGTAAAGTGCTTATCATAGTGCTTACCCCATCAGAGATGCCCATATGCATTAGAGTCATTACCTGTGGTGATATACTTGTCATCAACTTTGAATTTCTATTGGTGCTGACAGGGCATAAACTGGTAAACATTCTTTATAAATTAATTGCTAAACTCTATAAGAAAGCACGGAATTTGAACAGAGAATGAGAAGATGGCTCGTGGGTTCTATCAAAATCCACAAGAGGATAGAGCCTTCATTACTTATTCTTTATTTTTGATATTTTTAGAAAGGGTGGGTGAATTGGAAGAAGTGTTAAAAATTTTAAACCATTTGATGCCACAGGTGGGTGGTAGTAATATTGCTCCTGTACAGCCACGTTGTATATCTTACTTTTGCATAGTAATTCCAGGTGTACGAAGAGGTATTACATACATAGTAATAACTAGTTTGCTTGGCACTATATAGTTTTCAAAACTTGTTTGCATTGCCCATCTGACTGGTACATAGATACATAATGCATTTATTTTTGGTTAGCTACACAGGGCAATTAGTATTTGTTTTTACACAGTTACATAAGGCAGTTAGTATTATTATTTGCATTTATTTCATGTGAGGAAACTGAAGCCAAGGTAACATAACTGATGGCAGAGCTAGGACTTGATCCCAAGTCTTTCAGAGCAGATCCATTTCAATAGAAAGGTGTCTGAGATTGTGTTCATAGGGAACAGAGCCTCAGGCAAGGACTCAGATGCACATTATTTGTTATGGAAGAGCTCCCAAAGCAGGTTGGTAAGGATGTAGGACAGAGAAGTAGAGGAAAGAAAGGAAGGGTATGATCTTAGGCAAAAGTTCCACAGAGAGTAGTTTTAGCCTGATCCTACAGGAGAACTCAGGCTTGTCTTGACCCAAGGCAAGGAGCTAGACTTTGTAGGCAAAGCCACTCCAGTAGCTGAAAGGTCCTTCAAAGAGCAGGGTATAGAAATAGTAAAAAGGGATCTGAAAGGACCCGGGCAGAACACTGATCTTATCTGCTACAGTAGGTTATCTTATTTCATCCTCAAAACAATCCCATGAGATTGTGAGGGCTGGTGGAAGTATTTCAGTGCTGTAGAGAGAGAATTGAGGGCCATAGAGGTTAGTGATAACAGGCCACAGGGCTGCTAAGTGGTAGAGCGACAATGAAATGTATCCTAGAACCTGGGATACATTCCAGCTTTCTGACCTGTTGGTGCCAGCAAATTCCTAGAAATGGAATTTATTCCCACTGGAGAGAGTACAGCCCCCTTCTCAGCATGCTGCTACATTTATAGAAGCGTTTTTCCTCTTAATGAGAGTTAAGGATTGTCCAAGTGGATTTTAGGGTCGGAGGCATCAGCAGAGCATGCCGGAAGCCCCAGAAGATGACGGAGTGGAGGGAAGGAAAGGCACAGGGGATGTTGTTGCTCTTCTGAGCACAGCGTCATGTGGGGTGTCTGAGGACCACTGAGCACAGGTGGCTTGGCATTGCTCTCCCTTTCTGTATCCCATTTGGCTCCATGAGTTCTAAGCATTTCGAGTGAAGGTCCACAGACCCTATCCCTTCTGTCTTCTCTGTTGCAGCTTGCAGAGACACGTTCCTGGCGGATATTGTCTTTCTAGTAGACAGCTCAACCAGCATCGGACCCCAGAACTTCGAGAAAGTAAAGAACTTCCTTCACTCTGTCGTCTTGGGACTTGACATCAGCAGTGACCAGGTCCGAGTGGGCCTCGCTCAGTATAATGACAACATCTACCCAGCCTTTCGGCTGAACCAGTACCCTCAGAAGAGTGTGGTCCTGGAGCATATCCAGAATCTGCCCTACCGGACAGGAGCCACCAACACAGGGGCCGCCCTGGAGTTTATCAGGACCAACTATCTGACTGAAGCAGCTGGCAGCCGGGCCAAGGACACGGTTCCTCAGATAGTTATCCTGGTGACAGACGGGGAGTCCAATGACGAAGTCCAGGAGGCAGCTGACAGGTTGAAAGAAGACGGTGTTGTTGTGTATGTGGTAGGCATCAACGTGCAGGATGTCCAGGAGTTGCAAAAAATGGCCAGTGAGCCATTTGAGAAGTTCCTCTTTAACACGGAAAACTTCAACATCCTGCAGGATGTCTCCGGAGGCATTCTTCAGTCGCTGTGCTCAGCAGCGGAGGGTACAAAAAAAGGTAAGAAGCTGTGTCGAACCCAACATTCCAATCAGGATGCCTAAGTACAACACGAGCTGCGATACACTGAGCACAGTGTAGGAGCTGTCCGCCATCCCTGGAGAACCTGGGGACATTTCCTGCATGAACATCTGAGCTGGGGAGTGAAGGATGAATGAAGTTCTCATGTGTAGTGAAGAACACCCTGCCATGTTGATAAGAGGACATAGCATGGATTTGGAAGTCCAGAAGATATGTTTAAAATTTTTTTAAAAAAATGTTTTCTTTTAAAATTGATGTTTAGAGAGAGAGGGAGGGAGAGAGAGAGAGAGAGAAAAAAAAAAATCGATCTGCTGCTTCCTGCATGTTCCCCACTGGAGTTCAAGCCCACAACCGAAACCTGGGCATGTGCCCTGACCTGGAATCAAACCAGGGACTTATTGGTGCATGGGTTGATGCCCAACCACTGAACAACACTGGCCAGGCCAAAAGACATGTTTTTTTTAAATACAGTCTTTGCTACTTTCTAGTTATGTGAGCATGGACAAGCAGTTAAACTTCACTTTAGTTTTCTCATCTGAACAACATAAACTATCAGCAGGATGGTTTATGAGGATTAAATCAGATATAGTACATAAAAATCTCTGGCACTAAGTAACTGCTCAGTATATGTTAACTTCCCTTGTCTCCTCCATTGGTGGAAAAAGAATCATTGAAAGGTACTTTAATCTAATGGAGCAGACAACACAGGCAGCAGGAGTATAAGAGGGAGAGGGCCTCGAGGCAGTCTCACGTGGAGGAGGTGGAAGTACAATATGTACAGTGTTACGTATATAGAGTACTTCTTCCTCTTACGTACCCCTCCCTCACAAAATCACCCTTGTATTCCATTTCCATGATATCTTGATTTGATTTACTTTCTCTTCGGTGTCTTTCCCTCCCCCTTTCTCTCTCCTTTTCCAGAATTCACCCAGGCCTATGCAGATGTGGTCTTTCTTGCTGACACCTCACAGAACACTTCACAGGCCAGTTTCCAGTGGATGCGCAATTTCATCTCCAAAGTGATTAAAATGCTAGATGTCGGCAGGAACAAGTACCAGATTGGGCTGGCTCAGTATGGTAGTCAAGGCCACACTGAGTTTTTGCTCAATACCTACCAGAGCCAGGATGAGGTGACTGCTCACATCCATGAACACTTTGTCGTCCGGGGAGGCTCCAGGAGGACAGGCAAAGCTCTGCGATACCTCCATCAGACCTTCTTCCAGGAGGCAGCGGGGAGCCGCTTTCTCCAGGGTGTCCCCCAGTATGCAGTGGTCATTACCTCAGGCAAATCGGAGGATGAGGTCTGGGACGCCGCACAGACACTGAGGGAGAAAGGTGTGAAAGTCATGTCTGTGGGCGTACAGGACTTTGACAGAAGAGAACTGGAGGGGATGGGGACCCCACCCCTTGTCTATGAGATGCAAAGTCAAGATGGAGTCAGACAGGTGATACAAGATGTGAATATGGTGATCCAAGGGATTGGGCGGTCCGAGGTCAGGACAGAGGCCGAGAAGGACACTAGAGTCACAGAGGCCGAGAAGGACACTACAGTAGGTAAGGTTTGGTCTCTAGGTGTGTGAGCTACTGGGAAGTCTCAGCGTAACAGGAAAGTCTGGGGGAAAGGGCAGAGATGGGGGATACTCTGGATTCCTCAGCACCGGGAAACAGGCACTGGTAGATGGGAAAGAGGAGAGGGCTTGGAGCGGCATCAGGCACAAACCTTGTATTCGTTAACTATAGTCAAAATGATGCTGCATAACAAGTCATCCAAAAAGGCAGTGACTGAAAAGAATTATTTATTTTCACAGATCTGCCAGGGGTCAGGTCTTTGAGCTCAATTAAATGGCTTTGCTAATCTTGCCGTGGCTTATTCACAGATTTGGGATTTGGGAACGAGGGTTGGCTGGTCTCCATTTGACTCTGCTCCATAGCTTTCTCCCATCTTCCTCCCACGATCATTAGGCTACTGTAGGCACCTTCTTTCCATGATAACTTTAAAGGTTCAAGAGAGAAAATGCAATTGCATAAGCACTTTTGAGAGCTTGGCTTCATCATCTGCTAACATTCCATTGGCCAAAATAAGTCACATGGCCATGTCATCATCCATGGAGAGAAAAAGTATATTTCCACCATGGACATGAGATGTAGGGAGTAAATATTTCTGTACTATAACCCAGGTTACCATATACCTTTTCCAGAAGGAGCATTCAGGCTTCTCACCAGAGATTAAATACAGTCCTTTCTTAGGTTGGCATTCAAAATGCTTAAGGGAGATGCTATAGGCATTTTGGGTGGGACAGTTCATAATGTAGGACTGTCCTTTGCATTGCTAGAGGTTTTATTTGTTTTAAAAAATATGTTTTTATTGATTCCAGAGAGAGCACAGGAGAGGGAGAGAGAGATAGAAATATCAATGATGAGAAAGAATCATTGATTAACTGCCCTCTGCACGCCCCACACTGGGGATAGAGCCTGCAATCAGGCATGTACCCTGACTGGGAATTGAACCGCATCCTCCTGGTTCATAGGTCGAGGCACAACCACTGAGCCACACTGGCCAGGCTTGTTAGAGGTTTAACATCCCTGGTTCCTGCCAGTAGCACCCCTGAATCTTATGACAATCCCAAATACCACTATATATTTCCAAATGTTGTCTGGGAATGGGTACCACTGTTGGTTGAGGACCACTGAGACTTATCTTTTATACATTCTAACCACTAGCCAAGCTGAACTACCCACCATTTGCTGTGTATGTCTCATGTTTTCTCACCTCTGTCTCTGCCCTGAATACACTGTACCGTCAGCCTGGAACACGTCATCTTTCAGTTATTAAGTTACCTTCTTTGTGGAGCACCCCCACAACTAAAAGCTTGGTGTGGCTTCTAGTGTATCCCCACAACTAGAAGCAATCAATCCCCACTTTCTCTGAATTATCATAGCTCTGCCTAGACCTCTCAACATCTAGAACTTGAGGGTCCTTGGAGTTTTATAGGCAGAAAAGACAAACGTATGTGAGATGAGAAGAGGAAAATCCAAATAGAGCTAATAAAGAACTGACAAGTACCTATGGGCACTCTGTGAAGTAGGAATAGAACAAAGGAGGGTGTGGTGGAGAACCTGGAGGAATTGTGTTGGTTCCTCAATAATGGGTGTGATTTTAATGTACAAGGAGAAGGGAGGAGGGTACTCTTGGTGAGGGGAAGAACATGAATAAGGGTGTGGAAGTGGGAATGGGCTGGATGAATGCGGAAGAAGGTGAAAAAAATGGAGCCAATTGGGATGGGGGGATTTAGAGGGAGCTAGGGATGAGATTAGATTAGGTAGGATGGACCCTGATTATGGGGTCCCAAAGGCACTGGAAAGTAGCAGTAGGCTTTTAAGCAGGACAAATGACAGGACTAAAATGGTCTTTAAGGAATCCTTTAGTGTGCAGGCTGAATTCCACATGACACCTCTTACTCAGAAGGACTTGAAGGCTGAGCTGTCACCTGTCCAAATAGAGAGGGAGCCTGGGTCTGGCCAGTGGTGGCTCTGATAATGAGGAAAGGGGACTCATCCTCATGACAACCTGAAAGGAGAATAATAGCACTTGGTACCAGCAGGTGAAGGACGGGATGAGTCAAAGATGCTTGGGTTTCCTCAGAAGCTGTTTTAGATTTGGCAAAATCGGGGGCAACATCCTTTTTTAAAATCTAGGATTGATTTTTGGTTCTTTGTAAAAAAGGACCAAAGGGGAAATTTTAGGATACCAAGAAACCAAAGATAATCAAAAGATTATTCTGTTGACCCTACAAGCTCTTCTCCCAATTTTGTTTCATCATATGCAGCTGTCTACACACTGGTTTCAGCCTCCTGTGTATATGGTTTTAGCTCTCTGCTAGGGGGATTTTTATTTTTTCTGACATCCAAGCATATTTGCGCCTTTTTGGTATGTGGACACAGTGTTGGTTTTTTTTTGTTTTTTTTTTTTTTAAATCGTTGTTGTTTATTTATTTATTTATTTTTATAGTAAGCACTGCCTTAAATTGTGAAAGAGGTTTGGACTTCTCTTAGAAGGGAGTTTAATGCAATCCTAACGCCAATACCCCATTTAAGGCAGATTAAAGGGAAGATTCTTTTATAGCAAAATAAAATAGCCATTAAGCCCAATTTTTGGACAAAGATTTTTGATGGGAACTTGGGGTATTTCATGTTGAAATAACATGAAATTTATAGAGGAAGCTGTATCTGTTAACAGTCACAATTTACTATTTCCATCTTTTACCAGGACAGAGACAAAGTTATTAAATCCAGGAGGTTTCAGGCCTATAAAAGAGAATTTGACCCAGGGTTTTCTGAAACTCGAAAAATGATGAAAAAACTAGCCAAGCAAGACTCAGATGCTTCTAATGGACTCAATGAATCAAAACATGACCTTAAAGCACTTTCTTGTAGAAACAGAGATATTTACGAAATTTGCAAATATTGTGAATACTCTTTCATGTGAAAAATTTGGGGATAGGTATGAACCCTGTAATGTTCTTTGACCATCATACCAAATGATGGTCATAAAGCCTTCCACTAAATTCTAAAATGTATCAGTATAAGTTAGAATAATACATATTATTATGATTTTAATACTAAATATTACAGTATATAAAAATAAGTATATAAATATGATGGTATATAAAATATAGCATGACTTTTATATACAAAATGAATGCTGTCTTTCTTATTCTGTTCTCGTGCCTAAAACCCTTCTTTTTGTTTTTGTTTTTGTTTATAGCATGTCCCACTGCTATCCCTGCTGACTTAGTATTCCTCATTGAGGAATTTAGCAGGGATCAGCAATCTAATTTCCAACAAGTTGTCAATTTCTTAAAGACCACTGTCCGCTCTCTAAGCGTTTTTCCCGATGTGAGAACTGGCTTGGTCTTTTACGGCGAGAAGCCACGACTTGAGTTTTCACTGGATACATTTCAGACTCCAGCCAAAATCTTGGAACATTTGGACAAATTAACCTCCCGGGGACAGAGAGGAAGGACCAAGACTGGTGCTGCTTTGGATTTCCTAAGGAATGAGGTTTTCATTCCGGAGAAGGGCAGCCGGTCCAAGCAAGGTGTGCAGCAGATAGCTGTGGTCATCACGGAAGGCTTCTCCCAAGACAATGTGTCCAGACCGGCTTCTCTCCTGCGCAGGGCGGGGGTTACCGTCTATGCCGTGGGCACCCAGCTTGCCTCCAAGAGTGAGGACCTGGAGAAGATAGCATCATATCCCCCTTGGAAGCACGCCATCCCTCTGGAATCCTTTTTGCAACTCTCCATTGTGGGAAGCAAGATTAAAAACAAGCTCTGCCCTCAGACAGTGGGAGGAAGAGTTTCCGTTACTGGGATGGGCTATGCCGTGCAAGAAGGTAGGAGGACCTTTTCCAAATTTTATCTATACTAATAAAGAGCTAATATGCTAATGGTCGATACGCCGTAATGGGTAATGACCAGATCATTATCATATTAGCTGGGGCATTGCTCCGGAGACAGGGTGGAAGTGGGGAGGCGCCCAGAGAAGGCGGGACCAGCCAGAGGTGACTGAGGGCGGGGTTTGAAGTGCACTGGAGCTCTGTGTGAACAGGTTCGGGTGTCAAGGCAGGGCTGCAGGTGGGTGGGCAGTGCCACATGATTTTGAATCACGGGCTGGGCTCCAAATAAATAAATATGTATACACACACACACACACACACACACACACATATATATATATATATATACATACATATATATATACTCTGCTTGCTTTATGCATCCACTCATTTCCTCTCCTATCCCTCACCCCAACCCCTCACCCCATTCAAGAAAAGATTTGGGAGTCAATTTATTAAAATACTGAAACACAAAACTTATAAAGTTAAAATGATTCCATTTTCATTCCTAACAGTGCAGAAGAATGTGAAGTAAATAGTGAACATCCCTCCCTCTTTCTATCTTACCCCTCATCCATTTTAACAGTTAGATGAAACTATATGTATATTTACAGTGGAAGCCATAGGGAATTGAGTATGGATTGACCAAATCTTAAGTCACATAAAGCAGGAAATTATTTATAAAAGGATACAGACATTTTTGAAATCTAAAACTTATAAGTTAAAAAAGAAAAGAAAATCAATTTTCCAAGCTTTTGTGTAGGGCGATCGCTTCTTTGAATATGAACCCTACTGATTGGAATTCTGAATATTTCTTCATCAATCACCCAATAGTGTATTTTCTATAGTTTCCATTTTTTTTAAAGTGGGAAGATAACTTAGCTATCTTTGAAGCAATCTGAGCACAGAAATACTTATTGATTTTTATGATCTCAGAAATCCAATCTTTTATGGTGCTATCTAGTATATCAACAATTTCTTTGATAACAACTGGCCTTTATTGGCTTTCTAAGCAGTAAACCTCGTTTTCATAGTTGCAATAAACCTTTTATTCACACTCATATTCTACTGATTGCACAATATTTGATTTGTTGTGTAATTATAATAACAAAACTGCCATAAACAGGGCAGGGACAAACCCACATTGCTCTTAGTAGGCTTATTCTTCCACTAAGCAAAGCAGAACTGTGTAGTGTTCAACTGAGAGCTTCCAGGCGGAAGGCACTCAGAGCATGTGGGACTATTGCTCACGTGTTGCGGAGGGAAGGGAGAATGTCAATTATCTGGGGAGCCACTTAGGAGGAGGTTAGTTAGGAGACCTCCTATTGTATATGCAGTTAAAAAAAACAACCACCAGAAAAAACATAGCAGTGAAGTATGTGCACCTTGGGGTCAAATTGCCTGAATTAAAAAAAAAAATTTAATTGATTTCAGAGAGGAAGGGAAAGGGAGAGAGAGATAGCATCAATAATGAGAGAGAACCATTGATCGGCTGCCTCCTGTACGTCCTCCACTGGGGATCGAGCTCGCAACGGGGGCATGTACCCTGATGGGGAATCGAACTGTGACCTTCTGGTTCATGGGTTGATGCTCAACCACTGAGCAACACTGGCTAGGCAAGTTGCCTGAATTTTAAATCCCAAATTTGCTACTTACTGGCTGCTATAAATATTGTTGTGTCTGTCTGTCTACTTGTCTATTTTTGTCCACCCATGGTCGTATTTCTTAGCTTCCAATCAGAATGATGGAAAGAAGATAACTTGAAATGTAGATAATTAACTTAAAAATGCAACGTTGTGATGATATCTTCAAGGGAAAATGACTGAGCTTTTTTTTTTTTAAGCAATTACTAAGTGATCTTGTAATTTTTTTTAATATTTTTTAAAAATATATTTTATTGATTTTTTACAGAGAGGAAGGGAGAGAGATAGAGAGTCAGAAACATCGATGAGAGAGAAACATCGATCAGCTGCCTTCTGCACATCTCCTACCGGGGATGTGCCCACAACCCAGGTATATGCCCTTGACCGGAATCGAACCTGGGACCCTTCAGTCTGCAGGCCGACGCTCTATCCACTGAGCCAAACCGGTTTCGGCTTTGTAATTTTTTTGATTACTTGTACTAAGGTCTAGAGATTTAAAATAAATAAGTTCCCATCTTTTCCTTTGGCCTGTATATTTAGTCCCTTTCTCTGTCCTGGGAATAAGGAACAAAATCATTAACTATGAATTTCACTTCCTTGTGCATCCCTTGCCTCTATTCCATAGGGAAGGAGAGAAGTCTCCCTCTCTCTCCTTCTGTTGTACAAAAAGTATAAAGACTTGAGGGTTGATTTATTTCCCAGACTGCACAGCAGCTAAAGAGAATCAGGAAAATCAGCTCAATTTTAGAGGAGCTGAGGATTGGGGGTAACTTAGAGGTAAGTAGAAGTTGGGACATTTTTACCAGAATTGTGTCCTGGCTGATCATAATGTTCCTAATATCTACCATTTATTGATCATCTGTTATGTGTCAGCCACTCTGCTCAGCACTTCGCATATGTCATAGATGTGGATGCTTAGTAGCAGCCAGACTGTAAGAAATATTTCTCCCCCCTCCCCCCTCCCAAACCTCCCTCTGCCAAGGTTCACAAGAATGTGAGCCACTGCCGCAGGGGGCTGGCTCTAAAGATGCCCCTTCCTGCACAGTGGCCCTTTTCTCAGACTCGGGCTAGCTATCTACCTGTCACCAGTGGGGGCTGGGTTCCAGCAGGGTCTGAGTGTCTGCCTTCTTTTTTCATAATTTTCATTCTCCAAGCATTTGGCAAACACGGTAGGGGCAGATCCCTCCTCTCCGACTCTTCTAAGTCACGCCCCCTTCCAATGCCTGTCCCTTTAGGGTGGGGATGCCCAGTTAAATTTGAAGTTCATTCAGATAAATAAGAATTTTTTGTTTTGTTTTTAGTGTAAGTATGTCTCATATTGGCTGGGCCAGGGTCCTCCCAAATGAAGGCATGAGCAGCGGAGCCCAACTCCTGCCTCAGACCACTTGCCTTTCAGCCAGAAAACTTGAAAAGGCTATTGATTCTTCCCTGGGTCAAGGGAATCCAGACATTAATAACACAAATCTGGGTCACCCTTACTGAAAGGAGTGAGGAGAAAATTACATCTCATTCTTTATGAGGCATCTGCTAGGTGACAGAAATAAAGCCCTGGGCGATCTTAACCATGACTTTTTAATACTCAGCTCAGCTATGTTTCCATAACCGTAGTTAATCCTCACAATAAACTCACCGAGCAGGTGTTAAGATTCTTGTTCGACAGGTTAGGGAATTGACATGCAAAGTGGTAAACCTGCTAGTAAGTGGTGGAGACAGGATCTAAACCAGAAAGTTTTAAATTCATTTGAAGTAATTACATGACATTACATTCCAGAAAGTGTCCATATATTTAAAAAGTGTGACTTGGATGGGAAGCAGGAATATTAAATAACTGAGACAATTCACAGCTTCAAATATGCTCTGATATTTTACTTTTAGCCTGTTCTCAACTTCCCCATTTGAGAAATGTCAAGTGGGGTTCACCAGAAACAGACTCTGGGAAAAGGATCTGGTTGCAAGTGGCTTATCCTGGAAGCACACTGGTAGGAGAGTGGAGATGAGAGAGAGGAAGGGGAGGCAGCCAATCCCGGCTGAGTTAGTGAGCAGGTTACCTCTGTAGGCACCTGAGGCTCAGTTCTGCTGGGGATGACATGCCATCTCACCCCTGTTCTAATGGTTGCTTCTTCTTCTTCTTGCCTAGGCTGTGTGCACGTACAGAAGGCAGATATTTACTTCCTTATCGATGGGTCTGGCAGCATCAAACCAGATGATTTTCTTGAAATGAAGGTGTTCATGAATGAGGTGATAAAGATGTTCCATATCGGGCCCGACAGAGTACGGTTTGGAGTCGTTCAGTACTCAGATGGAATTAACAGTCAGTTTATCCTCAGCCAGTACCCCAGTGTGGCCAGACTGAAGGCAGCCATCGATGGCATCCAGCAGTGGGGAGGCGGCACCATGACAGGTCAGGCCTTGAGTGTCATGGCTCAGGTCTTTGCAGACACTGCTCGCCGAGACGTGCCTTGGTATCTCATAGTCATCACTGACGGTCAGTCTGCGGACCCAGTGGCTGAGGCGGCAGAGGCATTGAGGAGAGACAAAGTCATCATTTATGCGATTGGGGTCCGAGACGCTAACACCATTGAGCTTAAGGAGATAGCGAAAGACAAGATGTTTTTCGTGCATGAGTTTGATTCACTGAAGGCCATCCAACAAGAAGTGGTACAAGACATCTGCTCCTCAGAGAGTAAGACTTTTTTCTTTAGTCTCTCTCTCTAAATATATGTGTCAGGTCTATGTGAATAGGCTTCATTCTTGAAGTGTGGATTCACTGGTCCATTAGGGAGTCTTAGACACAGAGTGACCATGACCTAGAATGAACCAGGACGGTCAAATTTTATGTTTTTATCATACAGCTGTGTCTATTTTAAGACTGGTCTGTGCTAGATCATAGAAAATTTATTTTGTTGACTTCCTCTTTTACCCCCTTTAAAATATTTTTATGTTTCATAGAAAATTTATTTCATTGACTTCCTCTTTCACCCCCTTTAAAAATATTTTCATGTTGTACATATGCCACCTCAGACGGTCTCTGAGGACGGGTAATTAATTGGTTTCAGTCTCTGAGTGAATGTTCTGTTCTGCTCCTTTCCCCCTCCAGCCTGTAAGAACAAGAAAGCTGACATTATCTTTCTGATAGATGGTTCAGAATCCATCTCCCCAAAAGACTTTGAAAAGATGAAGGGATTCATGAAGAGGATGGTGAATCTATCTAATATCGGGGCTGATGAAATTCAGATCGGTCTTTTGCAGTTCAGCTCAACCCCCCAAGAAGAATTCAGGCTCAACCAATACTCCTTGAAGATGGACATTAACAGAGCCATCTCAGATGTTCAGCAGATGAATGATGGCACCCGCACTGGGAAAGCCTTGAATTTCACGCTGATTTTTTTTGACAGTTCAAGAGGAGGGAGACCCGGTGTTCATCAGTATTTGATTGTGATCACTGATGGGGTCTCCCAGGACAATGTAGCCATACCAGCCAAGGCCATCAGGGACAAAAACATAATTATTTTTGCCATTGGAGTGGGGGAAGCCAGACGCTCTCAGCTTTTGGAGATGACTAATGACCCTGGCAAAGTGTACCATGGAGAAAATTTTGAGTCCCTGCAGAATCTGGAGAAGGAAATTTTTTATCAGGTCTGCATTCCAGAAGGTGAGTGACAGAGGGTTTGTTATTTGATCTATGAACCCATCATAGGTGTCAGCGACCCTGTTGGCTCTCGTAATAAAGTAAAACTGATCCTTCTAGCTGGGGGAGGCAGGGAAGATCACCCTGTGGGGAGAACAAGAGGACCGAACTCCTAACGCTGTGGTTCACCTTCCCCTGGGGATTTTTTTTTTTTTTTTTTTTTAAATCATCCCCTGGCTTCCTGCCCTCTGGTCTCCAAAGGCCTGAACTTTCTCAAAACTGTCTCTCTAGAAAGTCCTCACACCTCTTCCCCATATTCCTTGTAGATAGATGAAACCAGACTGGAACACGTACATACAGCTTACTGATGATTTGGGCACATCGAAAGGGAAATAGAAGCAGAGAATACTATCAGTTAGTTGTTCATGTTGAAATAGAACACACTCTTTTCTATGTGGCTCTGTTCAGGGGTCTCTCTACTCTGTTGCTAATCTGCTTCCATGGGGTTGAGGTCATTCTCAATCCCATTTTATCTCCTTAAGCTTTTATCAACACAGCAAGGTCCAGAGACAAGGGTTCCTCTTCCCAACAGTCTGAGTCTGTCTTTCTGATCTTATCTCAAGACTCGGCTTTCAGTGGGTGACTGACCCAGAGAGTGTCTTCATGGATGACTGTACCTCCTTCCCACAGGGAGTGAGAGTCTACAGCAAACCACATTGTAATCAGGATAGCTAACCTTTAAATGGCGCTTTATTTTTGTGCCAGCTGCTGTTCCAAGGACTCCCATATATTAAAACACTAAATCTTCACATAACGCTGTTGAATAGATACTGACATCCTAGATACATTTTACAGATGAGGAAACCAAGACACAGAAAAATCAGGTTATTTGGCCCAAGTAAATGGCAAAGCTGAGATTTGAACTCGAGGAAGTGTGGTTCTAGAGTTTGTGTACTAAATACTGTTCTGTATTGCCTTTTGGTATATGTGGTAGAGTAGAGCATAACAGGGCCTCTCAAACTTGAACCAGCTGGAGATCTTATTAAAATGCAGATTATGATTGAGTAGTTTTTGGAGAGATTCTGTATTACTAACAAGCTCCCAGGTGATGCTGATCCTGTAGGTTCTCAAATCATACTTTGAGCAGGAGGCTAGTATCATATGGCATAAAGAAGCATAGTATAATATAGAAGAGCATTATCCTATCTAATAAAAGAGAAACATGGTAATTGGCATATGACCGCTACCCTTCCCATTGGCTAATGAGCGAGATATGCAAATTAACTGCCAGCCAAGATGGCGGCAGGCAGCCAGGCAGCTTGAAACTAACATGAGGCTTGCTTGCTTCAGTGACGGAGGAAACCAACGTTCCCCGCCTGCCTTGCCGGCCTCTGAGCCTGCAGTTTAAAAAACATTGTAACAAATATAGAAGCTAAACAAAACCCCAGAAACCTGCTTTCAGCGAGCCGGGATCTCAGAGCTGGAATTGATACAGAGTTTCGATTATAGAACCTAAACAAACCAGATAACTGCTTTCAGCAGCGGATGCCTAAGAGCTGGAGCCTCAGAGCTAAAGCTGGCCCAGAATAAAAAAAGAAAGAAAAAAAGAAAAAAAGGAGCAGTTGGGAGCTTCAGTCCCAGCCTGAAAACAGCCCTCAGCCCCTCACCCAGACTGGCCAGGCACCCCAGTGGGGACCCCCACCCTGATCCAGGACACCCTTCAGGGCAAACCAGCCAGCCCCACCCATGCACCAGGCCTCTATCCTATATAGTAAAAGGGTAATATGCCTCCCGGCACCGGGATTAGCGTGACAGGGGGCAGCGCCCAAACCCCCTGATCACCCTGTGGCTCTGTGTGTGACAGGGGGCAGGGCCACAACCTCCCTATCGGCCCTGCTCTGTTCGTGACAGGGGAAGATGCCCCAACCCCCTGATCGGCCCTGCTCTGTGCCTGATAGGGGGGAGCTTCCCTGATCGCCCTGCGGCTCTGTGTGTGACAGGGTGTGGCGCCCCAACCCCCCCACCCCACGGGCCCTGCTCTGTGTGTGACGGGGTAGAGCCATAATCTCCCCATCGGCCCTGCCCTGAGTGTGAGAGTGGCGGTGCCCCAACCCCCTGATCGGCCCTGCTCTGTGGGTGATAGAGGGCGGCGCCCCCCCCCCCCTCCACGGGCCCTGCTCTGTGTGTGATGGGGTAGAGCCATAACCTCCCCATCGGCCCTGCCCTGAGTGTGACAGTGGCGGCGCCCCAACCCTCTGATCAGCCCTGCTCTGTGGGTGATAGAGGGCGGCGCCCCAACCCCCTGATCCGCCCTGCTCTGTGTGTGACAGGGGGCGGTGCCCCAACTCCCCTATCGGCCCTACTCTGTGAGTGACAGGGGGGAGCTCCTCAACCCCCTGATGGGCCCTGCTCTGTGCGTGACATGGGGGACCTCCCCAACCCCCTGATGGGCCCTGCTCTGTGCGTGACGGGGGGAGCTCCCCAACCCCCTGATCGACCCTGCTCTGTGCGTGACAGGGGAGAGCTCCCCAACCCCCTGATTGACCCTGCTCTGTGCGTGACGGGGGGAGCTCCCCAACCCCCTGATCGACCCTGCTCTGTGCGTGACAGGGGAGAGCTCCCCAACCCCCTGATTGACCCTGCTCTGTGCGTGACAGGGGGAGCTCCCCAAACCCCTGATTGGCCCTGCTCTGTGCTTGACAGGGTGGCGCCCCAACCTTCCCATCGACCCTGCCTTGAGTGTGACAGGGGGCGGTGCCCCAACCCCCCAATCGGCCCTACCCTGAGCATGACTGAGGGTGGCATTGCAACCTCCCAATCCGCCCTGCTCTGTGCATGACAGGGGGTGGCGCCCAACTCCCCAATCGGTCCTGCTCTGAGCCCGACCAGGGGCTGCACCTAGAGATTAGGCCTGCCCTCTGCCACCCGGGAGCAGGCCTAAGCCAGCAGGTCGTTATCTCCCGAGGGGTCCCAGACTGTGAGAGGGCACAGGCCGGGCTGAGGGACCCTTCCCCCACCACCCCAGTGCACAAATTTTTGTGCACCAGGCCTCTAGTATAGTATAACATATAGCCATGTGTCACTTAATGAGGGTACCTTTTAAAAAAATCATTTTATACTTTTCAAATGTAGTTGACATACATTATTATATCAGTTTCAGGTGTACACCCCAGTGATTAGACATTATATAACCTACTAAGTGATCGTCCTGATAAATCTCATACCCATCTGACACCATACATAGTTATTAGAACATTATTGACTATATTCCCTATGCTGTACTTTCCATCCCCATGACTATTCTGTAACTACCAACTTGTACAATGAGGATAGCTTCTGAGAAAAGCATCCTTAAGTGATGTCATGGTTCTGTGGACATCATCGAGTGCAAGCACCCTAGATGGTATATCCTTCTAATGTAGGTACTATACTTTTATAGGACTGGTAGCACGGTAGGTTTGTTTACCCCAGTCTCACCACAAACAAGTGAATAATTTTAGGGTAAGCTCTGACCGTTGGCTTTTCTTTTTGTAATGCAAGTGCCTGATTTAAGCTTCCACTGCCAAGGCATCCATTTCAAAGAGGCATCTGCTTCAAATGCTATCTGGAATAAACATATTGCTTGCCTCTCTAGATAAAGAACCATTCCCCCCACCTTCCAACTGAGGTTCCTTTGTTTTAGAGATCTTGGTTGACTTTTATAACTGACCATTTAAGCTACTTTTTTTTTCTTTTCTTGTGCTTTAAATTCACCCTCTTATTTTTAGATATATTTTTATTGATTTCAGAGAGGAAGAGAGAGGGAGAGCAAGAGAAACATTAATGATGAGAGAGAATCATTGATTGGCTGCCTCCTGCACGCCCCACACTGGGGACCGAGCCCTGGAATTGAACCATAACCTCCTGGTTCATAGGTTGACACTCAACCACTGAGCCAAGCCGGCCAGGTGGGATGTCAGTTTTTAAAAATAACTGTCCTACAAATCAAAAATGACACCACAGTTTATAAGTTAATTTAAAACATAAGGAGGGCAGCCTGGCCAGTCTTGCTCAGTCCCCAGTGTGGGGCATGCAGGAGGCAGCCAATCAATGAATCTCTCTCATCATTGATGTTTCTATCTCTCTCCCTCTCCCTTCCTCTCTGAAATCAATATAAATATATTTTTAAAAATAAAAATAAATTAACCTATAAAGAGTGAGCTGCAAAACCTTAGCCCCTCCTCCCTCACCCTTGACCCCAATAAAAGCAGAACCCCAGACGTCTGCATTCTCTCTCTCCCTCTCTACCTGTGATCTTGCTGTGTTCCCTCTCGTGTGCCTTGCACATCCCAGGGCCTCTAAGTAATAAACTCTTCTTTTCTTTAAAGTCTCCCAATAGTTATTGCTGAAGGGCAACTTGCTGAAGGGTAATAAGAACCAAAGTGTTGGTCCAGTTATAAAATTGGTTTAGAAATAGGAGATGTCTGTGGGAAGATGATTGAGGCCCAGGTAAGTACCCCCAGGGATTTCTAGCGATTGCATTACTATCCATAGACTGAGACCAGCACAAAACAGTAATACATTGCGCTATGACCTTATCATGGCTGCAACATCACTATGCAATAGGAATTTTCGGCTCCATTATAATTCTCTGGGACCACGGATATATATGTGGTCTGTCATTGACTAAATCGTCATTGTGAGGGTCATGATAGTGCTGCTGGCAGAAATTACAAGGAGAGTATTCCACAGACACATGTACAGGAGGTTGTGGCATGGTAAGATTTATTCAGGTGGAAATAGAAGGCAGCCCCTGGGTTTCCAGTGTCCTATCTCCTCCATCACGTTATGGAAAAAGTCCAATTTTGTCTTCATCAAGGCCAAAACAATGGCCTGTGTGGTCTGCCCAGGTGGCTGGTAGACGCACTTGATTGCTACAGAAATGATGCTTGAATAAACAGGGCAAGTGTGTGTTACTGGGAGGAAAGGAGGAAGGGAGGAAGGAAGGGAGGGAAAGGGAGAGGGAGAGGGAGAGGGAGAGGGAGAGGGAGAGGGAGAGGGAGAGGGAGAGGGAGAGGGTGAGGGAGAGGGTGAGGGAGAGAGAGCGAGCTTTGTTAGCTGGGATTATATTATTTTGGGTTTGGGAAGGATCAGGAGCTCCTTTCAAACTAACCAATCAATTTCCCAAGCTTTCATGTGTTTCTGATGGGTTCACCTCCTAACCAATCTATTAATTTCCCAGGCTAGACTGACAGGCCTCTGTGATCGCCATCTTAGCTCCTATTGCACATGCCTCATAGAAGCACCTCCCCCTGGGCCATTTTGACCTCTTTTGTGCATGTGCTTATCTCCCCCTGCTCTTCCCCTATCCCCTACCCCCTGCAACAATCAGACAGGCTGGTACCAGAGGGCAGGCTGCTCCCTGCATGGGGAGAGGGAGGGCTGTTAATCCCCTTGGCAGGGCAGTGCTGCTCTCCCCTAGGTTAGAGAGTGTAAAGCTGTAGCTTCCTGGTTAAATAGGCTTATGCTCCCTAGTTGATTATACTTAATAATGTCTAATTCCATTTGCTCCTCTCCTTTATTAATATCTTGCTCCCTACTCTAACAATAGTAGCATACACAGAATAGCATAGAATGTCATGTAATGGAGTAATATGGCATAGTAATGTATAGTGTGGTATGGAGAAGTATAGTGTAATATGGAATCACATAGAAGAATATATAATGGAACCCCTAAGTCCAATATTGCTACATCAACCCTATTTGAAACATATGTTATTTGTTCTGATACCCAGTTTCCAGAATCATCATGAGAAAAACAAGAGAGGTTAAGAAATAGATGGGAAATAATGGAGGCAGGATTTGACTTCCCAACAGTTGGTGTCAAAAGCTGGAGCCAATTTTCTAGAGTATTAAATTGATATTTTTGTTTTTATTGTCTAAAGAATATCACTACTTTGCAGTGTCCTTGGTGAACTCAGAAATCAATTGAGAAGAGTGCATGTATAACATGTTTTAAATAAGGATGGGTTATGAGATGTCCTGCATTAAGCAGTTCAGATTCTTCAGAAATTAAAGTCCATTTTTTGTGTTTATATGCACCTGGATATTATCTGGGAGAGAAAAATAGATATAGGATTCCATCTTCTCTTTTCAGTTCATTTTGTACAATGCAGTAAATTAGGATTTATATTTATCTTCAGCTTCGTCTTTTGACTTTTTTGATAAAATTAGCTAGATATTTTAATAATAGCTGAAACCTAATTAATCTAGAATTCTAGAATCATAACGCTGAATTATAAAGACCTTAGAGGTTATTTGGCAAAGTTAATACCCTTTCCATTGACAGGGAAAGAAAATACTCCTTGCATTACAGAATCATGCCAGCTGAAAATGTCCCTGGGGAAATGTAAATTAGAAATATTGGAATAATATACCATACCACAAAAAGGAACTTCCTTTTTTGTGAAGTCAGATTTGATATAGAAATAGGATTAACATCTGTGGAAACTCTTTCTGGTGAATTTCAATTAGAGATTTAAAAATCAAAACAAGCCCTGGGCGAGTGGCTCAGTTGGTTGGTATGTTGTTCCATACAGCATTGTGGGCTTGACTCCCCACATATCTAGGTTGCTGGTTTGATTCCCTGTTGAGGCACCTCTGGTAGACAACCGATTGATGTTTCTAATATCTGTGTTTCTCTCTCTCTCTCTCTCTCTCTCTCTCTCTCTCTCTCTCTCTCTCTCTCTCTCTCTTCCTCCTTCCCTTCCATTCTCTCTAAAATCAATAAACATACCTTTGGTGAGGATTAAAAATAAATAAAAATAAAACCAAGATGTTTTATATGAAAGGAAGGGAGGAAGACAGTTTCTATCTTGGCAACTCTAGAAACATATTTGGCTAGCTAGCTGGGAGTATGGTATTTAGGTGATAGAAAACTCATGGCTCACCCCTGGATCTCAGGTCCCTGAGAAACTTTAGGCCACTGTTTATAGCCCTTTTTGCTGGTGATGGATCCAATATTTATTTTCCTCATAATTGTGTCCTCCCCTCCCCAAATGTGAAGTTTTGTTTTCATTGATTCTGAGCCAAATACTCCAATATGTGCTGGCCTAAGGAGAAAATGTCCACATGTCCTGGTTTGCCCTGGACAGTCCCAAGTTATGTTTGTTGTCCAGAAGTAATTAATAATAGTGGGCCTTCTTATGGCCAGTAAGTTACATTTTAAGTAATTTATTCAGATTCTAATCCAGATACATCTGTGACCATCAACTTTTGTCTCTTCCGTAGAATTTTGTGCATGGTCTTGTTTACCTGTGAGTGGGTGGGTATAGACTGAAAGGTCAATAGACCTTCACATTCTCGCTACACCTTTCCAGGAGGGCTTAAAAGTTTTCAGGCAGAAGTAACAGAAAATTGGGAGAGATTGTCAGTCCTGATCTTTTCTAATATGCTCCCCTGAAACAAGGTCTATGCATGGGTGGTGAATGAAGAAGAAAACTTCCAGGGGGAAAGGAAATAGTATAGCTTATGCTGAAAGAGACACAAGGCTCATTTATTTTTTCTTCCTCATTCACTTGTCAAATATTTAATGAGCATCTATGTGTATTAGGTCCTGGAAAGTAAGATGACATAGTCCTACTATCAAGGAATCCTTGTTTGGTGGTAGAGAAGATTAAGTACAGTAAATCATAGGGATTTGATAATACACCCTGAGGAACTGGGGACATGAGTGAGAAAGAGCTTTAGGGAAGGGGTTCCTTAAACTGCTACTTGATAGATATGTATGAGTTAACCAGACTGGGGTTGAGAGGATGGGAAAGAACATTTCAGGTAGTGCTGGGGTCCTGCCCCAGCAGGTCCAGGGGTCCCCAAAGGTGTGGATGGAGTCGGCGAAGAAGGAATGACACAGAGACAGCGTTCAGTTGATCAGCAGCCTAGCCAGGATCTCTAGCCAGAATCTCCAGCCAAGTTCTGGTCTGGATCTCCAGTGAAGTTCTGTTCAGGATCTCCAGCCAGGTTCTGTGTCCATGTTCTCTTGCTAGGTTCTCCAGCCAGGTTCTCCAGGTTCTTCAGCCAGATTCTGTAGCCATGTTCCCTCACTAGGTTCTCCAGCCAGGTTCTGTCCAGGTTCTGTAGCCAGGTTCTGTCTCTAGGTTCTTCAGCCAGGTTCTCTCGCTAGGTTCTGTCTCTAGGTTCTGTGGCCAGTTTCTGTCCAGGATCTTTTGCCATGTTCTCTCCAGTGAAGTTCTTCTGTCTCTAGGTTCTGTCTAGGTTCTGTGTCTAGGTTCTGTCTCTAGGTTCCTGTGTCTAGGTTCTCTGTCTAGGTTCTGTGTCTAGGTTCTGTGTGTAGGTTCTGTCTTCTAAGTTCTGTCTTGTTACATCTGTATTTATACCAGTTGATTCCAATCCTATCAATCTCTATTCCAAAGGTTAGGGCGTTTCTTATCTCCATTCCAGGGAGTAAAGATTTTGTAGTTTAAGCATGATTGTTCATAGTTAAAGTGATTAATTACCCGCCTGGCACTTAGTTAAGAGGTTTTATTCCCTCCCTAACTTCAGGGGAAAATCCCTACCTGGGGAAACAACCTTTCTCAGAGACCTAGGTTAAAACACATAGTGCCAAGAAGGTGAGCAAACATATTAAGAACAGTATACCATATATGCCAGGTCCCTTGAAACAGCAGGGATGGACCGGCTCCCGGCAAGGTAGAGGGAATAGGATTTGCAGAGGCACAGAGGTATGAAACAGTATATGTTGTATCTGTTAGCTTTTGCTGTGTAACAAACCATCCCCTAAATTAAACAATAACCATTATTTAATTTATATTTCTATGGGTAGTCTGGGGTTCTTCTTTTCAGGGCAGTTTTGGTTGGGCCTGGTCATGCATTTATAGGTGACTAATTCGATTTTTTTTCTCCTTCATTTTCAAAGAATGCAACCTAGATTTGTCTGTAGCAATTGATATCTCCACTCCCACAAGGCAAGATCAGAAGAAGCTTCAAGGGTTACTGCCAGAGCTGATGCAACAGTTGGCCTTGCTTCCTAACATCAGCTGTAGTCAGATCAACACAATGTTTCGCTACTTGGTTCCTGGCTCAAATGGCCAGCTTATCTTCGACTCAGGCTTTGAGAAGTATAGTGATGAAATCATTCAAAAGTTCTTGGTTCATCAGGCTGCCAAGAGCAACCGCATGGATGTGGATTTTTTGCAGTCCCTGGGAGATAATGCGATCCACCTCTCTTCTGCTAAAGTGAAGGTAATAAATGCTGAGAACTCATGTTATGGAAACATCAGGCAGGCTCAGGGGGATAAGGCTTTTGTGACTGAGGCCAAGTAAACTGTGCTTCACTGGAGATCCTACAGAGAGGAAAACCATAGTCCTAGCCAGTAAAGACCAACAAGAAATGTACGTTCGTTCAGTCAACGAGTGTTTACTAAGCCCAAGAGGCTCTATGTTGAATAATGCCAGCAGGGATGAAAGGATAAAGTCCCTGCCCTCAAGTTGTCCGCAATTTAATGATCCAAGGAATGTTCCATTCCAATGACTGTGAGCTCCTTATGGTCACTGATAGCCATGTAGAGTAGGGCCCATCAGTTTTCCCCTCAGCACCTGGAGCTGTCTGTAGTGCTAGCTGATAGCTCTCTAGTGCAGCTCACCTCGTCCCGTCTTACTGTCCCAAAACTTTACAAGCACAAAGGTCCACAGAGATTGCAAGATCTCGTGTGACATTTATTAAGAAACGACATCTCCAATGGGGGAAAAAGGAGACTTACGTAATACTTTAAACAATAAAGAATTTAAATTAAAAAAAAAATGACATCTTCAAGTTTTAAAAGTTACATTTATTTGCCCGGACTGGTGTGGCTCAGTGGTAGAGCATTGGCCCCCGCACCAAAGGGTTTTGGGTTTGATTCCTGGTCAAGGGCAGGTATCTGGGTTGTAGTTTGTCCTGGGCCCAGTTGGGGTGTGTGTGGGAGACAACCAACCGATGTGTCTCTCTCACATCAATGTTTCTCTTTCTCTATCTCCCCTGCCCCTTCCTTTCACTCTCTTTAAAAATCAATGGAAAAAATATCCTCAAGTGAGGATTGAAAAAACCCCAAACATTGATTTTTTTTTTTCCTTCAGTCATGCATCCAATGAATTTCTTGAGTAGTATAATTTACTTTTTAAAATTAAAATTTTCTGTGAGTAAAGATAACACATTTTAATTGTAGAAAATACAATAATACTTTTGGTATTTTTACATTGATAAAGATGAGTATTGTAAGATAATTTTTGGAAGGTATTTTTAAGTGAACATGTTAAGCTGGTCTAAATTATTATTTTTTGGGGGGGATAGGGAACTGGGGGGTGGGAAGTTGAAGTAAAAATGAATGCGTAATAAAATGAATAATGAATAGGTAAAAGGGAAGAGGGCGAAAGGCTGGATACAACCAGAAAAGCTAAACTTATCCTTGCATTAAAAAAAATGTGCAACTTATAGCATCCATCTTCTTCATTCCCTCCCCACTTTCCTTTCCCTCCCAACTTCTCCCATCCTGCCCTCACCCCTGCCCCCAAACAACAGGTCCTGTTAGTGTTCACAGATGGCCTGGATGATGATTTAGAGAGACTGAAGAAAACATCTGCGCTTCTCCGAGGCAAAGGTAAGTACACGGGGTTGCCCTGCACGGACCTCATTCCTCTCACAGGGGCTGAGATACCCAGATTTCCAGATGGCACTGGACTCTATTAAGCCTACAGGCTGTTAACCCAGGTGACAGGAGCTCAGTGCCCACGAGGCTGACACCCAGTCTCCCTCTTCATATGAATCAGGAGACTATGTAGGGCTGAGAGACCCTGTGGCCCACATCCCCGACACTGACCCAGGGCCTCTCTTAGCCAGGACTGACTGGTTCCCAGCCTGGCATCTGCTTTTGAGGGTGGGGAGAGGGGTGAAGGTGCAACTCCTACTCCATGGTGAGTGGGTGCTGTTAGCTCCTTTAGGCTTTTGTAGCGGTCTATATGTCTCTTTCCCCTGAACTCTGGAATCAGCTTAAATCTGGGCCTCGCTCTTTCTACTGCCCTGTCTCCTTGTTTGCTGCCTAATTCTTTCTCCTTCTCCATCTCCAAGGGCTGCTCCTGGTTGATGTGGCATCTTTGTGAAATTAGAAAAAGATGCCCAGTGCTCTGGGTGGGTGCCATCCTGTGCCTGGGCTCCTGGCTCGGTGAGTGGTGCGCTGGCTGCATTTCAGCGCCCACCAGCTCCCTCCGCTGCGTGTCCTTGGGCAGTGCCTTCTGTACAGCTGCGCCTGGTTACTCTGGCCATCCCCAGCCTGTGCTATGTAAAGGCCCGAAGCAGCTCAGGGTGCACAGCCAGCAGCATGACGTGTTCAAGCTCCCTTTGTCCTTCTCCCTTCTCGGTAGTAGGTTCATCGTGTTCTGGGGAGGATGTTTTCCCTTGGTTAACAGCGCGTTGAAATATGTTTTATGATAATTTGCTTCCAGCTAAATTTACCAAATGGATTGCTACTGGAAGTTTAAATTGTTGTAACTTTTCTGGCAGAGATTTGGGAGTCTGTGACAAAAGACTGCAAACGTGGTCTATGTGCTGAAGCAGCAATTCCATTTCCAGGAATGTATTTTCAGGAATGATGAAGAGTATGTGTGACAACTTTTAGCCGCAAGATTGTGAAGCGGCTTGCTTTATTTATTTATTTATTTATTTATTTATTTATTTATTTATTTTCGCAATAGCCAAAAGCTGATGTGCGTGTGAATTTACTGTTCAAAATATTAACACTAATATTTGGTCTGAAATTCTAGAAACAGTGATTTCTAGCCAAATTCGAAGTGTCCTTGTTCATGTGTTCTCTGTTATGTGGACAAATCCAGATGATGTGTTAGTGACCGATTCAGTAGAACAGGCCAGGTTATGCTGCAATACCAAGCAACTTCCAGATCTCAGTGGCTTGCGGTAGCAAGAATGTATTCATTTGATGCCTCACGCCCACTCATATACGTGGCATGCTCTTCACTCCAGTACCCAGGCTGAAGGTAGGGTTTATTCCTGTGGCAGGAGAAAGGAAATGAGGGAAATTGCTCCCTATGCTTAACATTTCTCCCAGCGAGCGACATATGTCACTTCTGTACACATTTAGTTGGTCAGAGCAAGCCATATGGAAGATTCTAACTTTCAAGAGATAGATGATATTTTCACAGGTAAGGAACTGAGGCTCAATGAGAGTTGATAACTTTCCCAAAGAAATAAAATCATGTCATGTGCCCTTAAGGAGAGGAACCAGAATATTTGTGAATAGTTCCCATGACACCACAGTTTCTAAGAGTAAACCACAAATCTACATCAGGAATCGGTTTAAAAGGATGTAACCTAACACAATTATAAGTGGAAACCCTCTGAAATAAAAAGTAGGGACCCGAAGGGAATGATGAGAGTCCTTGTGGTGCCACCTAACTGCTTAACTTCCAGCTGGTGAGATTGAAAGTATCAGACCAATTCTTCGAGGAGGAATGCCATGAGTTAGTTTTGATTTTAACAAAACTGGGAAGGGTGGGGTGGTGGATGAATATCTGGGGCCGAGACAGAGGCAGACCATTCAAAAGACATGCAAGTAAGTCGCCCACCTGCCGGTATCTCGAAGGATTCTCTGGACTCCTCGTTATTGGCCTGGAAGGTGTACATAAGTTGGAAGAGCTTCAGGAGCTAGAATTTGGCAGAGGATTCGCTTATAATCAACCTCTGAGCATCACACTACCATCCCTCCCACGCATCTTACTGAAGCAACTTGTAAGTATTTTTTAAAAATACCATCCACAGGGTTTTACGAACCCTGAGGGAACTTTGTCTCTTTAGTGTGTAATGTGATGTAGGTTAATAGATTTAAAAAAATCATGTGTGATACGGGTTCTGTCTTTCAGGACACAATTTTAGAAAGAATATGCTGCAATACGTATGCAAAGTGTTTTGGAGAAGATGGGCCCAGAGGTGACGGTGGGAGCCCTGGGAGGAAGGTGAGAATTTGCTGGGTGTGGAGGCGGGGGAGGGGTGGGGTCGGGGGGGAGAGATGTCATTTCAGGTAGATGACTGTACGTAGATGACTACATACCAGGCTCCGTGTTATGTCTTTAATACAGTTTTACTAATTCTACCCTCTTAATAAACGTTGGAGGTAAATGTTACTTAGTGGGTTTGAAATTGAGGCTCAGAGAGGGAACATCAGTTTCCCAATGTCTCAGTTATGAAGAGGGATTTTCTAATGTAAGTCCCTGTCTGCCTGACTCACATTCTTCCCACTCTATTATGCTGCCTCCTTACATTTATGTGACAAATACTTTTATAGATTCTCTCACTGCTTGTCTCTAAAATTTTTGAGAAGTTTCTGCTTGTCTCCAAAATTTTCACTTGCCCATCACCTGCTTTCTTTACAGTCGTCAGTGCCCCTTTCCCTCCTATCTGACCTCCTAGGCTACGGCATTAAACTCTGAGGAAGGGTGCCATCACTGATTTGCTAGTGGTTAATTTGCATCTTCCTCTGAGTTAAGTAATAAGAAGTTTACTACACACTTTTGAGGCAGAATATCTCCTTAGAAATGGTCCTCAGGCATCCAGGGACACAAGGTTCTGTTCTCACAGGGACTATTGCTTCATGATTGGGTAAGGTCACACATCCACATGTAAGGTTGAATCAAACCCCTTGGCTTTGTCCGTCTTTTTACACACTGTCTTTCTAAGGCTTTCCATGAGGTTATTGGAATGAGCTCTTTTTTTTTTTTTAATATATTCTATTGATTTTTTACAGAGAGGAAGGGAGAGAGATAGAGAGCTAGAAACATCGATGAGAGAGAAACATCGATCAGCTGCCTCCTGCACATCCCCCACCGGGGATGTGCCCACAACCCAGGCACATGCCCCTGACCGGAATCGAACCCGGGACCCTTCAGTCCGCAGGCTGACGCTCTATCCACTGAGCCAAACCGGCTTCGGCTGGAATGAGCTCTTAATGACCTTGGGGATCAATCTCAATTCAGAATACTATAAAAGTGTGCAATTATCTTTTGAAAAATAAATCGCAGTGACGCCTTAGCACTAGATTATTTCCCTCCTCAGGTTGTTGTGAAACATCAGACTGGAGAATGAGGAAATCAAGCTTGGGAACCTCTTGACATTTTTTTTAATGCAACTTAAGGACTATGCCTCAGAGGTCAAAGCTGAGAGTGCTTTGAATGTTTGACTTCTCTGCTCCTTCTGTTTGATAAAATTCAGTGGTTGGTTGTGTTGACTGTCATGTCTTTGTTGATCACAAATAGACTTATTACCACTTTTCAGACTAAAACAAGCCTGGCTATAAAATGGCAAGCCGAACTCTCTTGAGAATAAATGGTTTGTGTTTTTAGGCCTCTAAGAAGAAGTTAAAAATAATAAGAGAATCTAAATGGCTGAGTCCCACAGAAATAAGTAATTTGGTTGGTAACGCCTTTGCTTACTGGTGTTTTGTAAAACAAGGTCAAAGCCCTCTTTAAGGATAACAGTTTTCCTTACACATTTAACTAGAAACTAGTTTTGTTTTGGATTTTCACAATAGAATGGCTTAAAAAGGTGTTTTAGAAAAATAAAAATAGGTTGATGTGCCAAAAATTAAGACAAATAGGTATGCAAGTTTTCACTGTGAAATCCACAAGGAACACTTGTTTCTATGTGTCTCTGTACATTGTGTTCAACATTTAGTAGATTCTCGATAAAATGTCAACTCAGTGAGACAAGGTTATCTACTAGTAACACTTTTTATTTCATGTAGATTTGAGAAATGAAGAGTTATTTATTTTGATTTCTTTTCCTCTCAGGGAGAGAAGGGGCCTGGTGGATTACCTGGTCATCCTGGTGAAGAAGGTGCACATGTGAGCACTAAATCTCATTTTTTTCTGTGACAGAATATGGTAAAATGGGTCAAATATTAGTAACAATTGCACTTGAGTTATGAAAGTTTTTCTCATCTATGCTATTTAAAAGTGGGTTTAAAAAATAAAGTGGATTTAAAATATCTATGTAAAGATAACCAGGTATCATAACAAATGTCAGGTGGACAAATTGTGCATCTATATGGTCTCAAGGTATTTGATGAGGAAGTATGGTCATTTCGTTGTTTTAATGAGTGAATTTGTGATAACTGAAAATGTGGCCTATGTCTAATATTCATACATATAATAGTAGTTGTTGATCCCGAATAAATTGCAGGTAATCTGTTACTATTAATGATGTAGCCATGTTTGTAAGTATAGTCTGACGCAAGCTCATGGGGTATGCAATACTTTCTAATTTATATTTGATCAGTTTGGCAAAAGGCATGGCATCTACCATTTCCTTCCTATCTAATACCTAGATCAAAGGTTATAGTCATGACTAAAATTCAGGAAGTAGGAAACCAAGATGGCGGCATAGGTTAACGCCGGAGATCGCTGCCTCAAACAACCACTTCAGAGATATAACTAAAGGACAGAACGGACATCACCCAGAACCACGGGAAGGCTGGCTGAGTGGAAATTCTACAACTAGGAGGAAAGAGAATATCATACCCAGACTCAGAGGAGGCACAGTGCTGAAGTGAAATACTCAGATCCCCGGGGACCCGCCCCGCCCAAGCCCTGCACACAGGCATTTGCCGGATAGCCTCAGGCAAACACTAGATTAGCACCGCCCTAGAAATCCAGCACAGAAGCCCTCCCACTACAGACACAGCGGACTCTCATAGCCAGTTAGCCTGGAGGTCAAATCACCCCGGTATTGCCGACATCAATCAAGGCTTAAAGGCAACAAGACTGCGGACAAAGACCACTAGGGGGTGCACCAAGAAAGCATAAAAAATGCGGAGACAAAGAAACAGGACAAAACTGTCAATGGAGGATATTGAGTTCAGAACCACACTTTTAAGGTCTCTTAAGAACTGTCTAGAAGCTGCCGATAAACTTAGTAAGGCCCTCGAAAAGACTGGTGAGACCGCCGATAAATGTAATGAGATCCTCAAGAAATCTAATGAGACCCTCGATGTTGTGATAAAGAACCAACTAGAAATTAAGCATACACTGACTGAAATAAAGAATATTATACAGACACCCAACAGCAGACCAGAGGAGCGCAAGAATCAAGTCAAAGATTCGAAATGCGAAGAAGCAAAAAACACCCAACCAGAAAAGCAAAATGAAAAAAGAATCCGAAAATGCGAAGATACTGTAAGGAGCCTCTGGGACAGCTTCAAGCGCACCAACATCAGAATTATAGGGGTGCCAGAGGATGAGAGAGAGCAAGATATTGAAAACCTATTTAAAGAAATAATGACAGAAAACTTCCCCCACCTGGTGAAAGAAATAGACCTACAGGTCCAGGAAGCGCAGAGAACCCCAAACAAAAGGAATCCAAAGAGGACCACACCAAGACACATCATAATTAAAATGCCAAGAGCAAAAGACAAAGAGAGAATCTTAAAAGCAGCAAGAGAAAGAAACCCAGTTACCTACAAGGGAATACCCATACGACTGTCAGCTGATTTCTCAACAGAAACTTTGCAGGCCAGAAGGGAATGGCAAGAAATATTCAAAGTGATGAATACAAAGAACCTACAACCAAGATTACTTTATCCAGCAAAGCTATCATTCAGAACGGAAGGTCAGATAAAGAGCTTCACAGATAAGGAAAAGCTAAAGGAGTTCATCACCACCAAACCAGTATTATATGAAATGCTGAAAGGTATCCTTTAAGAAGAGAAAGAAGAAAAAAAAAAGGTAAAGATACAAATTATGAACAACAAATATGCATCTATCAACAAGTGAATCTAAGAATCAAGTGAATAAATAATCTGGTGATCATAATAGAATCAGGGACATAGAAAGGGAATGGACTGACTATTCTTGGGGGGGAAAGGGGTGTGGGAGATGCGGGAAGAGACTGGACAAAAATCATGCACCTATGGAAGAGGACAGTGGGTGGGGAGTGAGGGCGGAGGGTGGGGCGGGAGCTGGGAGGAGGGGAGTTATGGGGGGAAAAAAAAGAGGAACAAATGTAATAATCTGAACAATAAAGATTTAATTAAAAAAAAAAAATAAAATAAAATTCAGGAAGTAATTCTTCAAATCCTGATTGGATGTCTACTGTGTGCCTGACACAGTTCGACAATGTGCTTAGGGTTGGAAACCTAGAGATAAATAAATGAAACATTGTCCCTGTCACCAAGAAGCTCACAACATGGCAGGAAATAATATAACACAAAAACAGTAACACACAACATAAGAGAAAAGGCTTCTTAGAAGAGGAGGCGACAAGTGATCCATACCTTAGGAATGGGCAGGATTTCACCCAGAAGACAAAGAGTGAAACAGTGGTTTATTCTTCATGGGACTACAAGGAAACCACCTAGTTTTAGCTGCCTGGAGGAAATGTTCAGACACACCTCTGTTTTGTTTGAAGGCTGACGTTTTGCCCATGTGGCTTGACTGAATTAATCAAAATTATAGATAATTTGAATTTGTATGATTTGGCGTTACCGATGTGGATTGTTGATGGATGAACATTCTGATTGCCTCGCTGGTGACCAGTCAGGTCTCTGAGGATGTAGGAGTAATTGTAAGGACTGTGTCGTATTTTAGTCATTCTTATGGTCATTATTGCTGGTTTGACGTAGTTGGGTGCTTGACTGTCTCCACGTGCAACTTCATTTCACAGGGAGCACGAGGGCCCCAAGGTTTTCCTGGACCCCGAGGTGAGGAAGGATGCCCGGGTATGAGAGGACTGAAGGTAAGTGTGACCTCGAACTGTGGATACCCACTCAAGGGGTATCACAAGGGCTCCTCTTGAGATGGAGGGTTTCCCAGAAGTTGAGCCTGAGAAAAGGAATCAAGTGCAAATAGTTTCCTGGGAGGTGATCTCGGTAAACACAAGCAGGCAGTGGAGAAGCTAGACAGGGTGAGAAGGTGGCCTATTGATTAGATTACCACCAAGGGTAGACAGAGCTTAAGCCTGCTGAGGAACGCTGGCAGCCAACACCGAACATGCACCTCGTTGTTATCCCACTCAAGGGGTGAGGGAGCTGGGGTATTCGTACACCAAATCCTATCAGGTGTTAGTTGAGGGCTGCTCCTGGAGGGTGGTCATGCCCAGCACTTACGTTCAGTGTGTATACGGGCTCTGGCACCAGAAAAGAACCCAGGGAAAGAGTCACAGTACAGGCCATTGGAAGGTGGGCTTGCGAACACTGAAATTTTCAGTGCTAAAGGGTAATTGGTGGGGCACTCTTTGTGAGCGGCTGCATTCAATGTCTCTTAACCTTCCAGGTTTAGGGAATCTCCTGTAATAAGGACAGAAAAAAAAGTTTCTACCATCCCAGAGTCCTGTAGAGAGTTTTTCTGACCACAATGACTATATTCTGTGTTTTTTAACAAGTTACTCTTTCCGTTAATTTGTTCTGTTGTTCCTAGGATCCCTCTCATGTGCGTTAGTCAGTGTACTGTCATTTTTGTGTGAAAAACGATTGTTGTAATCATAAGTAATAGGTCACTGCTATTGCCTGCTCACCCCCACTATGTGAGGAGTTGTAAGGTGCAATTTTCTTCCAAGTCCCAAGCACAAGAAAGTGGCCGTAATCAGAGCACTGTGATGTCCATTCCAGTCACTGAAAAATAAATCTTCCTTTTGATCTAATAATTGCACTTTTTTGAAACCAGGGAACATACAGTTTCCTAAATGAAACAGTGTTTTAAAAAATGGAATTCAAGCTCAATTCTTTTTATTTCTTTTTAACTCTAGGGAGCACGAGGATTTCCAGGAGAGAAGGTAGGTGACTTTCTTCCCTCTTCTTACACTGGAGAGCAATTTCTTTGGGAAATAAAATACTGAGTCATTAAAGTAAATATGTCCAGTTGCTTTTCCTTTGCTTGAGTGAGGTAGGGCTTAAAACTTTTAGGCAAGGGAATGTGTCAGATGTTATTCAGAGCCAAGCTAATGAATGGCTATTTGTAAAACATATATTTCAGATTTAAGGTAGTGATATGTGTGTGTGTGTGTGTTTATATATATTTTCACTTCAAGCCCTGCTAACTCTATAATAATTGAACCACCATATTTATCACATGATGATCTGAAACAGTTGGTCCTGAATTCAAGGTGTGGTTGGAGGGATTGGTCAAGATGGGTGTCAAATGAAAGAGGGACATTATGACAGGGCTAGTAATAAGTGAACTGGCACAATAAGAGAATAACTTTACACTCAGATTCAGAAGCAAAGTATCCATTTTCTCATTCATTTTTTAAGAAACTAGAGGCCTGGTGCCTGCATGGGTGGGATCTGGCCAACCCGCCAACCCGCCCCTATCAGCTGGCTGGGGGGAGGGCACATGGAGGTTGGCCGGCTGGCCCCACCCCCGATCGTACTTGGCTGTACTTTGGTTAAAAAAAAAAAAAAAAAAGCCTGAAAGTTGATTTCCTCATGGGGACAGTAGGAGCAAATCAAATATTTCACTCGTGTATAATGCAATGTATCCTGCGTGCAAAACTCTGAATTTTTTTCAGAAGATATTTTAAAATAAACATGTTAACTATCATTTTGAAACAGTTGGCAAACTGAAGGGCCCATAATGTGAAAGTGATTGCATACTTGATCAGATGTCACTATGCAATTGCCAGTTTTTATTCTTATCTAGTTCAGGTTTTCGTTTCTTTTCTCAAGGGCCTTCTTAATTGTAAGTCTCCCCAAATGCACACATATGGATACACTCCCATTTAGTTCCTTCTTAATGTAAGATCATCCAGGTTTCCATTATGCAGATTAATTCAGGCATATTTGCTGGTATTTTTAAATTAACAAAAGTCAATGACAAAAAGGCCATCTTTAACATGTAGATAACCAATGGGAAATGTTTCATTCAGTCTTCTGAAAGAGTTACTTTGTCCAGCACAAAAGTTTAAATGGAAGTCCTTCAATCCATTCACAATTTGAATTGTTTTCCTTCTATCTTTTACTTTGGCCCCTGAAACTACTAGGAAAAAAATAGTATATAACACCAATGACTATTTCAGAAAGAAAATAATCATTGCTTTATAATGATTGAATGCAGTATGTAAAAACTGGGAAGGTCTAGATTCTTCTAACTGAAAAAAAATATTAGTATGGAAATGAACATCAAAGCAATAACCATGTACACCTGGTCCTCTCGTCTCTAACCTTCTCATCCTTTGCTCCACAGGGCAACCCTGGTGAAGAAGGTGTTGATGGCTTGGATGGAGAACAGGTACAGAAAGTTTCTCATTCTATGTTCCTCCCTCTATGAAGTTGCATTTATATCCTCTATTCATACATTTCACAATTAGTCTAGAAAAAAACTTTAAAAAAATATTTTATTGATTTTTTTACAGAGAAGAAGGGGGAGGAATAGAGAGTTAGAAACATCAATGAGAGAGAGGCAGCTACTGGGGATGTGCCCGCAACCAAGGTATATGCCCTTGGCTGGAATTGCACCTGGGACCCTTCAGTCCGCAGGCTGGCGCTCTATCCACTGAGCCAAGCTGGTCAGGGCTGGAAATTTTTTCTTTTAAAAAAATGTGTTTTTATTGATTTTAGAGAGAGAGGAAGGAAGAGGGAGAGAGATAGAAACATCAGTGATGAGAGAGAATCACTGATCGGCTGCCTCCTGCATGCCCCACATAGGGGATTGAGCCCACAACCCGGGCATGCGCCCTGACTGGGAATCAAACCAGCGACCTCTCGATGCATAGGACGATGCTCAGTCCACTGAGCCACACCGTCTGGGCAGTCTAGAAACCTTTAACATGTATGCTCAACAATGTCTAAAGTTAATTTATATATTTGCCCTTATCTTCAAAATAGAAGGACTTTAGAAACGTAGCTTTAACTAGCTGCCTCCTGTATTACATATTATTGCCCAGTTTTTTATTTCCATATTTTTGTTAAATTCTACTAACTAGACACTTTAATTATTGTGTTATTTAGTCAATGCTTATCTAGCTTAACCCTCATATTTTACTACTATTACTGATGCCTTCAAAAGAACATGAAAAGGTCATGTTTCTTTTGTCTACGGTAGGACTTTTAAAGAATTTCCTTTAATGAAGTTCATAAACTCCTTTGTTTTTTTTCTGCAAATCTCTTTATCTTTTTTTTTTTCTTGAAGGACAGTTCTTGGGTAAACATTTTTCCCCCCAGCACTTCGAAATGTAATTTCATAGTTTCTGGCTTGTGTTTCTCTGTCTTTCGTTATTGCTCTTAAGACGTTATCCATCAAACTAATTGTTCCTTGGTCAGCAATCTTAAAAAAGATATATATATCAGGCTGCTTTAATATTTCCCCTTTGTTCCTAGTGTCCTGCAGTTTCAATATGATGTGCAGGTGTGGGTTTCTTTTTATTTATCTGCTTGGGACTTATTAGGCTTTTGAATCTGAGCATTTGTGCCTTCTAGAAAACCCTTAGCAAATAATCATTTAAAAATTTTTATCTTTTAAATTTTCTCTATTATCTCTTTATGGAAGTCTAATTAAAAATTTGTGAGACTTTCTCATTCTATACTCAATGTCTCTTAACCTCTCCTTCATAGTTCCTATTTCTTTGTCTTTCTGTGCTACATTCTGAATAATTTCTTTAGTTTCTAATTCACTAATCCTTATGTCACATTGTTTAATATACCTTTTCACCTGTCAATTAGATTTTTAATCTCAATTATTCAAATTTTCACTTCAAAAAGTTCTATTTTATTCTTTTTCAGATCTGCTTGTTTTTTTTTAAATAGTTGCTTGTTATCTTTTTTAAAAAAACAAATTCTTTTCTTATTTAATTATTAAATCTACTTATTTTATATTTTGTATATGATGAGTCCGATACCTGTAGTCATTGTAGTCTGATTTTGTTGTCTGTTGTTTCTGCTGGTTCCCCTATCCTGGTGTCTCTTACATGTATGTTGTGACTTTTGATGTAAACTCGATTTTAATTGAATTTTTAATTTATCTCTGAGGAGTTATTAAGGCATGAGCTGAAGGTGGTTTGCTTCTGCCATGTCTTTGGTGGCACCACCTCCTAGGACCACTTTAAAAAAATGATCAGCTTGTGGTTTTCACACTCACACAGTGATCAGAAGTCCTTACGACAGCCAATGGCTATTCTGTTGATTCCTGCTTTTCCTTCGTTCTGAACTCTAAGGATTTCTCTCTTTCTCCCTCTCTTTTTTCTAAATCAGCTCATTAATGTATGTAAAATATTTTAAAATTTGTTTCCTGTAATTTTAAATGGCTTTTCCAAGGGTCAGGATTGTTCAGGGCTTCCAGTCTGTCCCATATTCAGAAATAGAATGGTAAATAAATTTTCTACCATTGGCTAGAATGTGAAACTATGTGAAAAACATTTCTGATGTGACCAATATAACAAAGGTTCTTTGTATATTTATTTATTTAGGGTAATCGTGGAATCCCAGGATTATCTGGAGAAAAAGGGAATCAGGGAAATCGGGTAAAGTATGAGGATATTTTGTCTCAAGTTTCTACTGGTTAAATTGACCTTGACAGTTTATTTTTAAGTTTTGGGAAAGAATCATCTAGTGCTTAACTACTAGGTAGGAAGCTAGAGGGGAATAAAGTATTAGATGACTATTTGGAACCTATAACTTAAGGCCTGAATCTGCTGTTAGTGAAATGAGTAATGTAAACCAAGTTACTTAGTTTTGTGGGTTTTTTTTTGGTGTCAGAACCGTAATTGTCATTCCCGCTCTCACTAGCTTTTATGTTTCCCTGTTGCCAATGATTTGGTCTTATATCCAAGGCCTTTCAACAACATTCTTCACTTGGTAAAGAAGTGTCTTGGTAAAGAAATAATCTTGGTAAAGAAATGTCCTTCTTAGGATTAAGAAGTACAAATTGACAGTCATAAAATAGTCGCAGAGATGTAAAGTACAGTGTAGGGAATATAGTCAATAATATTGTAACAACTCTGTAGTGTCAGGTGGACACTAGACTTGTCAGGGTGATCACTTTGTAAGTTACGTAAATATGTAATCATTATGTTGTACACCTAAAACCAATATAATATTATATGTTAATTGTAATTGAAAAATAATAAAAAGAGAGGAATCCTTCCCAGTCAAATTATACTACTCATTGTCCCCTGAAGTTTCGTAGGCAGCCCACCTCTGTGTCTTGGCTCATGCTAGGTACGGCATCCTGCAACGTCTTTTCTCTGCCTCCATCCTCAGTTCTTATCTGATGACAACTTTTTCTTCAACTTCCAGCTCCTGCCGTTCCTCCTCATGATGCCCTCATTGACCATGTTAGTCAGAGATCTCCCCCTTCTCTATATTCTCCCAATGTACATTATTTATACTATCTGCTTAACAGTGACTGTACACTGCCTCATGCTGATATTTGTATTTCTATGTAAGAGAAGGTGTATGTACTAAACTCTCCCTTCCGATGCCCATGGCAGACATTGCTAATTAATTATAGAATACAGCCTGAAGGATCCACGTCAGCATGGTACTAAAAGCAGCTTCTGTTGCTTGATTGAATTGGATAAGGGGGATGACACTTATTTACTTATGTTTTTTGGTACCCCACGTGGAATCAGACTTTACTGAAAGGCGTGGATTGATTTCCTGATAAATGAAATAGGAACTCACAAGAACTGGCTCTTTATTGAGGTTTAATTTCCAACCTGCAGTTTGTCAATCTGATTTTGGAGAAGGTGGAGGGCACCACACTTTCTTCAAGACTGGGAAGCCTTTATTTTTCATTGAATGTAATGAAATTCAATAAACTTTAAGTGTTTTCTACCTGTAGGGCATTTTGCTAGACACAAATTAGAGTTCAGAGGTAAGTAAGTCATGATTACGACCAACAAACAGCTTATTAACTGGTACAGGAGATAAGATTTTTGTAGGAGGAACTACAATGCAAGACAGGATAAAATAAAGGCTGCAAGAACGGTGCAAATAGAGATTGAATAGGAGCACAGTGACTTGGAGAGGAATCTAAAATAGAGTGGTGTTTCTTCATCTAATCAATCATCAAGATTTGAGCATCTATTGTAATTTAGGCATGACTGTAGAATGGGGAGCATTCTGTATCTCAGAATTGGCCTTTATGGGGGAGAGATAGTTAATGAAATATTCATAGAAATAGATGTAAGATTACTGGGGAGATAAATGCATGAAGGAGAGATAATGACAGGGGGATCTGATCCAGGCTGTGTAGTCAGGAAGGCTTCTTGGAGCGAGTAAAGATGGAATGAAATTTAAAGGATGAGTAACAACCAGATGATTAGGGGGAGAGAAAGGGGACAAGAGACCAACCTTCCATACTTAGGTCTGTGGCATTTGAGAATAGTGCTGAAGGGTGGAGAGGACTCTGGCATTCCAGGACACACAGGAAAACAATTTTTTTAAAAAAAATTTTTTTATTGATTTCAGAGAGGAAGGGAGAGGGAGAGAGAGAGAAACATCAATGATAAGAGAGAATCACTGATCAGCTGCCTCCTTCACAATCAGGGATTAAGCCAGCAACCCCAGGCATATGCCCTGGCCCAGAATCGAACAGTGGCCTTCTGGTTTATAGGTCGATGCTTAACCACTGAGCCACCAGCCAGGCTCAAGACATTTTTTTAACCCAAGACCTTTGTGAGAGAGACACCCAGTGTATTTCAGATGAAGAGAAAGGAAAGGCTTGGTGTTAGAAGAACTCAGAGTGGGTTTGGACAAACAAGGATTCCAATTTAAGAAGAGTGGAAGGTGAAATAAAAAGCATAAAGAGTGGAGGAATGTCTGGAGTCAATGCCATGCCATGTGTAGGGGTTTTGTTTTCTGGCTACGGCATAATCAGATGCTATTAAAAGTTTCTAGGCAGGGAAGAATGTTTAAATTCTTCTAGGCTTGGAAGATCACTCCGGAAGCCAGAGTCTGGGTCAGAAAAAGGAAGAACTAGAAGTTGTACAAATCATAATGGGAACCATATGAACCATATGGCTCTGTACTTGGCATTTTAACTAATCATTCCATTTAATCTCTGTAACCACCCTATAAGATAGGTAGGTCTGTTTAACAAGTGAGAAAATTGTCTTAGAGAAGTCAAAGAAATCTGCCCACCTAGGAAATTAAGCAGCAGAATAAGAATTTACTAGAATTAACTAACTTCCTTTTCTTGTATCAGGCCAGGAAAGAGGGAAGGAGGGATCTCAGGTCATTATGAGGTAGCTTTTGTAGGACCCCAGAGAGCATTCCATTCCTTAGGTGTCTGGGAGCCAGATTTTCAGAGAAGGGTCCCACTTCATTATTTTCAGGGTGTGGTGTATGCACTCCAGAACCAGGCGTGTAACAACATCTGAGGAAGGTTCTGCAGCTCTGGGGGAACTACTACACAGATATGGTACCACTAATGGCAGGTTTAAGAGACATAATAATTTGCTTATCATGTCATAGTCTTAAGGCAAGTTGCTTTGTCTCTCTGGTCCCCTGTCTACAGCAGTTAGGAGCTCTGGAAATATTTTCCCCTCTTTTCTCATGTTTTCTTTTTTTTCTTTCCCCCACGAGATCTTGCTCTGCTAATGCTGCCCATGTTTGTGATGGAGAAAGCCTTCTTGTTTTTCTTTTTTTTTTTTAAAAAATATATTTTATTGATTTTTTATAAAATCAAAACATCGATGAGAGAGAAACATCGATCAGCCGCCTCCTGCACACCTCCTACTGGGAATGTGCCTTTAACCAAGGTACATGCCCTTGACCGGAATCAAACCTGGGACCTTTCAGTCCACAGGCTGACGCTCTATCCACTGAGCCAAACCGGTCAGGGCGGCCTTCTTGTTTTTCTTACATGTGTTTCTTTGTGGGAGCATCACAGAGGAGTGGAGAGATTGAGGGATTTGGTAGTAGGGAGACCTGCTTCCACTTCCCTAAGCCTCAATTTGTGAGCTGTGAAGGTTAAATGAGCTAATGCACACTTAGTGTCAAGCACATCACAGATTTCTAATAAAAGGATGTTCTTTTCTGTGTCTCAACCTCACCTCTTCAGCAGTGAATGCCTTCAAGTTCAAGCACTCAGTTGCTCTTTTAATTTGACTCTCATTTCCCCCTTTTCTTTCCTGTAGGTGATAGATGACTTAAAAAGTGACACATTTTTTTTTTCTTTGTGATTTAAGGGCTTGACAGGACCGCCTGGCCAGCCTGGAGAGCATGGAGAGCCTGGGTTAAGGGGAGAATCTGTGAGTGGTGGTTGAGGGATTTCTGCTGCTTTAATCCCAGGATTTGTAAACTGTTTGCTCGAGCACAAAGGCAGAGAGCAATTAATTATCCACAAACGAGTCATCATTCAGCCCATGTTGGTATTGTAAAAACAAAATGAGATTTGAGTTCCATCTTATAGAACTTTTTGGGTTCTTAAAGAGTTTGGAATTTTAATTGCATTGCATATTTGGGATTATTGAGTAGGGCTAGAAAATTAAAAGGGTCTACTTTGAACAGACTGTCCAACCTCAGAGGGAAGAGATCAACCAAAGGACTTGTATGCATGCATACAAGCATAACCCATGGACACAGACAGTAGGAGGGTGACAGCATGTGCTGGGGGGTGTGGGTGGGAACGGCCGGGGAGAGGTCAATGGGGGAAAAAGGAGACATATATAATACTACATGTAATACTTTAAACATTAAGGAATTTAAATAAAAATAAAAAGGTCTACGTTGGTGTCTTTCTTCTTTTTATAAAAGATCATGCTTCCTGTAATATTTTCCCCATCTTTCCTATCCATTTGAGGCAAGCAATCTTTTGTTTTCTCAGGGGGATCCCGGAATTGATAGTTACATCCATGGCCCTAAGGGAGAAAAAGGAAGGCGTGGATATCAGGTAAGTCTCTGTTTGCTTGGGGATACTGGTACACATGGAAAAGGATACTAGCTGGTACAGAAGACTTGGCATTCTGGTTGGATCAACATAAAATCTCAGAGAGCAAACCTGTGGAACTCCATTGTCAGAGACAGAAGCTCTGAATGTTAGTCCCCACTAATATCCTTGTCCTTGCATCCTTGTCTCATAGGTGTGTATGTGTGTGTGTGTGTGTGTGTGTGTGTGTGTGTAGAAATCTTATCTTCCACTACACTAGTAATACATATCGCTTTACTTCTTTTGTCCTTGGTTTCTTCATATCTAAAATGAAAGCATCGGACTCAGTGATCCCCGAGATCTTCCCAGTTTTAAAATCCTCCACTTTTATAACGATGTCTTGATTTAAAAGATGCTCAAGGTCATTACACTGCTGGCTTGCTTTCCATCTCTGCCAGTGTTGATGGATGTGAATTGAGTACTAGCCTTTTTTAAAGATAGGCCCTTTGTTTAGTTCCAAAGACTAGCAGCGTTGTGACAGAAGACATCACCGAAGGATAAAGACTCGTTAACTCGACAGACGCTAACTTGTCAGAAGCCATTTTTAGATTTTTATGTGCCAGACATTAAAATGCATGACTGAAAAATGACTAAAATAACCCAAGTGTCTCAGACCTCCCATCTCATCATTCCCAGTTTCCAGGAATGAGGTCTGCATACCAGCACGTTTACAACTGCAGAGCAACCTCTGTTTGCTTTCAGCTCCAATTTGTATCCTTTGACAAAACCTTAGGACATCAGTTCTCTTTCCTGGATTGTGGCTACTTCACATGCATTTTATATAGGTCCAGGTCCTGAAGGGAATCCAGCTGGTAACAAGGTTATTACCATGTGAGAAAACTGTCAGATTTGCTGCAAGATTTTCTCATTCTGTTGTTAATTAGTTATTTTGGGCAAACCTCACGGAGAATGTTTTCTTTGGTGAGTTGAGATTAGAGAGCCCTGTGAATATCCACTCAATAATAATAACCTATTCAGCTGTGGGACTGGAGCTAAGAGAATAGCAGAAATCCTTAAATCATCTGGGCCTCAGTTTCACCAACTGCAAGGTGGTCTGATTAGAGAAGCCGTTTCAGAGTTTCCATCTATTAGCGGTTGTCATGAGAAGAAAGGTCAATTGAGCTTTGATTCCATGATTTGCTCATGGTTTTACAACTGGGAAGGAAGTCAGTCTAGATAGCCATGGGAGGAGCTTCATGCTCACAGCTTTCAGAGGTCCTAAGGGTTAGCCTTGAACTTCAGATCTCTGAATTGTGCGTGCAAACAGAAATTGTAACTCTGTGAAGCAGTGCCATGTTATTTTGCGTTTGTGTTTGCCATGGTTTCTTTCCCCCATGATGAGCTTACAGAAGGGTGCTCTAAGAATTTAGAAGACAGCCCTCTAGGGGGCACTCTTTCACTACTATTTGAGTCCAGTGGAGAAGGTACCCTGATGAAGCAGTCTTTCAAACCAAATTGAGAAATCTAGTATTGGGGAAGGAATAATAAA
Source organism: Myotis myotis (assembly GCF_014108235.1). Lineage (NCBI taxonomy): Eukaryota > Metazoa > Chordata > Mammalia > Chiroptera > Vespertilionidae > Myotis > Myotis myotis. Next base: position 34,188,433 of record NW_023416317.1, on the reverse strand, counting down.
AACAAAAGCCCCCCACAAAAAACAGTCATGCTTTAGCACTTCTGGGGAGAATAAAAACTGGTACACATGGAAAAGGATACTAGCTGGTGCAGAAGACTTGACAATAGAATCTTTTTGGGAGGCAATCAGAAGTGACAATAGAACCTTTTGGGGAGGCAATCAGAAGACTTGACAATAGAACCTTTTTGGGAAGCAATTAGGTGTAACACACCTCAGCTAGAACTGCTGATTTTTGTTTGTTTTTGAATATGCAAGTGACAGAAAACCAGACTGGCAGTGTTTAGCTAATAGGCATGTTTGATCACCCAGGGAAAAGTGATTCCAGGTTTGGTACACGAGCTCAGCGATGCCATCAAAACCCAGTGTTGTCATCAGGGACTCAGACCCTTTCTTTCCACAGTGCCATCCTCAGGGTGGCCCGTGGCCTTGGCAGCCCAAGAATTTTACTTTCACCTTTACATCCAATGCCAGAGGGAAAGGGGCTTTCCTTTCATCAGGGCATTCCCAGCAATAGTCTCTTTTTGGCTCATTTAGTTCATTGACTGGGTCCTTGCTCCCCATCTGCCCTTGCCTGTTTTAAGAAAGCCAGAGAAAGCAAGTCTCTGACAAAGGAAATTGCCATGATTGGCTCAGACCTGTCATAATTCATCCCTCGGAGCTGGGCATGTTATTGCCCTAAACAAAACTGAGATTTTCTTAGCAAGGAAGAAAGGGGAGAGAGTGTTATGTAGCCACCAACTATGTCTGCCAGGGCTTAAGATGTGTATGTCCTTTCATAACCAAGCAAAAAATGGAGGTTTGGCTGCCTGCCTCAATGAAAGCCAAATTCCTGAGGCAGGTGCTGGTGCAAAAGGAAGCGGGTTTTATGTATGAGCCACAGGACCTGAGAGAACGGTGAACTCACGTCTGAAAGACCAATTGCATCACCCTTGTCTCAAAGATCATCCCTCTTCCTGCTCAAGCCCAAGGTTCTTATAGGGAGAGGAAGGGGAGGGCATTTTTTTCTATCCAATTATCTTGCTAGCTTTTGTCAGGCTCAGGCCCTATCCATTCATATTTCTAGCTTTTGACATGCTGGGTGTAAGAACCTCTCTCTGCTGCCAGCTTGGCCAGTGGGGGAAACTCCCTGGTGCTCTGACTGACTGTCTATGGTAACACTTTGATCCAGTATTTCCAGTTCTAGAAGTTCATCCAGAAGTTAATCATGAATGTATATAAAGATTTAGCTCCATAGATGATCAACGTAGTGATTTTTAATCACTATAATGCTTAAATGTCCAATGATAAGAGATATTTTATGTAAACAATGGCAAATCCACATGGTAGAATATTATTAAGCCATGAAAATAATTTAGAAGACTATTTCATAACAAGTAAAACATTCATGATGTAATATTAAGTGGGAAAAAAAACCCAGATTATAAAACTCTGTATTCAACAAGAATCCTAATTGGTTGAATATATCTGTATCTATTTTCCTGGAGGGATAAACACCCAGAGATTATTCATTTCTTTTTCTTATTATAGGAATTGTTGAAAGATTCTATGCTGAGCCTGCATAACTTTTACCCCAACTTTTATTTTGCAAGTATAATAAATGAACACCAATTGTTATATATACATATTTTGCTGAGCCATTTGAGGAGTGTCATGACATTTTGCTTTTACATTTTCAATAAATATTCTTCAAAAACAAAGACATTCTCCTATTTAGGCACAATGCAATCAATCATCACACTCAAGAAATTTAATATTGATGCAAAGTTATTTTCATTTTATAGACCATATTCAGATTTCCACACTTGTACCAATAGTGCCCTCTATAGCTATTCTTATTGTTGTTCTGGGTTCCAGTTAAGGATGTAGTTGTCTTGCCTCTCTTGTCTCCTTTAATTACAACTGTTGTTATTTGTTTGTTTACATGACGTTGACATTCCGGAGCAGTTATTTTGCTAAACATCTCTCGATTAGGATTTGTTTGAGCATTTCCTTCTGACTAGATTCAGGTTAAACATTTTTGGTGGGAGATGCGGGACCCTGTCCGTCTGTCCCATTACTGATACATTAATTTGGCCACTTGATTATGATGGTGTTCTCCAGATTAATCTATTGTGAAATACTTTCCCCCTCCTTCGAATGATTGAGTAATCTGAGCAATAATAGTCTGAGACTACACATTTTTTGTTTCCCAAATTCTTTCATCCAATGGTTCCTGCATCAGCCCAAATAATTCCTTCATTATGTTGGCTGCAAAACAGACAAACGAACAAACAAACAAAAAACCTGTTTACTATTGAAATGAGAAAATGATAAACATTTTAAGAACCTTTATTATATCTAGACCAATTGTCAGAGGGCTATATCTAAAACCTTCTCCATGATATGAACTACTTAATTTAAAAAATTCCCATTGTATTTTTTTATCTCAAGAAAAACGATTTTAAATATAATAATGTTACATGCAACAAACACGAATTATTCAAGAAAAACAATCTTCAATATAATATTACATGCAATAAACATTAATATTTCAAGAATAAAAGGATTTTAAGTATCATAATATTACCAAAATGTACTAACATAGTATGATATCACAAAAGTTATAGGAAATATGAAAAATCTGCAAAATAACACAACAGATATTTTGGGATACAGAAAAAGAAAATGTAGAGAACAAACAGTAGTTCCAGTTACCAAGAAAATAATCAGTTTCTGAACTTTCCTAACTTTTTGATGGCATAGTTGCTCTCCCTGAGAAAGTCGTATGAGGACCTCATGGGCTTATTTAAAAATGTTCTAGTGTAATATAAGAAAATGAGGAATTATCATTTTATCTTTCTTTATATTTGGGATAAATTACTCTTTCACAGAATTTAGCATATTTGAAAAGAACATTATAGCACAATTTTCTACTTTATAAACTTTTGATAAAGATAATTTTAATTGTTGCATGCTATTTCAATAATCATTTCTACCATGATTTTTTTGGTCAACATTTCTACCATAATTAATACTTCCTTCACATTGCGGTATAAATTATTTCAGAATTTATTATAAATGACAGTTGGAAGAACACTCTGCACAAAATGTTTTTGTTTCTATATTTCACATTCCTTCCCAATTTATGTATTCTTATTGAGTTAGCATGCGACTTCACTGAATAATAGTCTAAGATATCCCTATTTGGGATCATATGGTTTCCATTTTTCCTGAAAGATGAACTCATTCTTTCTCTGGACACCACACATTTTCCCACTGCTGACCTTAAAGAGGTTGCGAGCACTGGACAGTTTCCTCATTGCAACTGTGTGTAACCTCTCCCTCCATCATCATCTGTATATATTGATCACTCCACCTATGCAGAGACTCCCTTCTACCTTCTGTTTCTGTCTGCCACTCTGTACCCTATAGGATGCAGGTAGAAAGGGAAGTGCTAGTATTTTTCAAATATTAAGCATGGCTTGCTGGAGAATATGCATGACTACTGTCTCAACATGGTGGACCCTGAGGAGTTGTCAAATGAACAATCTTTGGGGAAAGATGCCTACAACATGAATATTTTAAAACATCAGAATTAAGACAGCATTCTAAAGGAGTGTTGACCAGTAGAGCTTTCTGAGATCATATATATAGTTGTGCTGTCCATTATGGCAGCCACTAGTCACCTGGAGTTACTGAACACGTGAAATGTGCCTAGTGTAACTGAGGAACTAAAATTTAAGTTAAATTTAAACAATAGCCACATGCGGCTACTGGCTTCCATATTGGACAGCCCATGTCTAGAGAATAAGTGAAAAAGTATACAGGTATCTAAACTAATCTTCCCTTTACCTTTTACTTTTCAGGGAAGTTCTGGTTATGATGGGCCTCAGGGGGAAACCGGAAACGTTGGTCCTCAGGTAGGTATAACTACTCATGGGAGAGAGCAGTTGGCTGGGGTGAAAATTGACTCTTTTCTTCTCTAAGGTCTTCATTTCTCTTCTATTCTTAGGGGTCAAGAGGAAGACAAGGCCTGCCAGGATTGAAGGTCAGTGCTTTCTGGAAGAATTGCTTCTTGTTCCCTTCCTATGGCATGTTAAGTAGTTCTGCCTGAGCTCAAGGGGAGTGCTGGTTGGGCTGTCTGAGGCTGCATGAGGATCTCTGGGAAAGTTCCATGGGGACCTTTTCTATGGAGACAGGAAAGTTTATATGGTTCCTCTCTGCTCCCTCTCTAGCTTGCTATAATATTTCAGTTAGATCGAAAAGAAGCTAATACCTTAGAGAATAGCTTTTACCTCTGAAATGATTTTTCCATTTAAAGAAGACTTCCTATGAATGTATAAGGGGATCTTATAGTCACGAACTCAAGGGAAAAGATTGAGTTTTACTATTTCCAAAGGGGAAACGATGTGATCTGAGGGTGGGATGAGGGGATATCCGTGGAAATTGTATTTTACTAAGCATTTATCTAGCACCAGTCACTGTTTTAGACCTTTATTTATATTCCCTCATGTAAACTTTTCTAAAGCCCTGGGAGTTATAAGCATTATTGCTTACTTTTTATGGATAAGAGAGGAAATAATATGTAGGTTTAGCAAAGTAATATGTCAGAGGCCACATAGCTAATAGTTGGTGGAGACAAGATTCAAAACCAAAGATCAGAATGCTCTTGGAAATAAGAGTTAAGGTTATTGTGTAGATTTACCTCTAACATAGTCTTGTCATACTATGCTGGCATTTTTTTTTCTAGTATTCTCATGATTTAAGGATGGAGAAGTCAGAAATTGACTTATGTCACCTGTGAGCCTGGAATGGGTGAATGAGAGAGAGAGAGAGAGAGAGAGAGAGAGAGAGAGAGAGAGAGAGAGAGAGAGAGAGAGAGAGAGAGAGAGAGAGAGAGAGGAGAATATGTGTGTCTGTAGTGTAAGGACATAGGTAATGGGATTCATATGTCTGTAAACCAAGAATGTTGAAAAAGCATGGATATTGAGAAATCCCAAGTCTCAAAAATCTAAACAAGTTTTGTTGACACCAACTAAAACATTATTTCTTTTAAACAATGTTTAGGATTTGAAATACATTCTTAGATAACCTTTGTGCTATTAGTGAAATCTTAACACTTACAAAATAATAATGTCTTGAAATATAATTTTATCTCATTGTTTTTATTGCCAAAAAGACAGAAAGAGACTATAATAGACTAAGCTATATTTTGGAGAAAATTTAATGGCTTGAGGCATGAATTTCCTACTCTTGAATTATTTAATTCTTTTATGATGCTATGTGTAGTTTACCTAAATCCCTGCACAGTGGGTCCTCTACTCAGTTGGGTCTTGCTTATTTTTGATTTTCTACATCACTCCATCTCTTATGTCTTTCTTTTTTATTTAATTTAAATCAGAGCCAAGCCTGTGGCTAACTTTAAAGTCAACTTGTACTCTCAAGCTTATAGTGAAAACCATTTCTCTGCCCATTCTTCCCCCTTGTTCCTGACTCCCAGATCTTCAGAAGCACTTACTTTCATATCTTTGGATTTTTCCAGTATTATTGCCTTCTTTTTTCTAAATGATGTGTTTACTTTGCTATTTCTTGGTTTTCAGTTTTGAATGTTTTCCTATTGATTGATTTCTTTCTTTCATTTTTTCCTCTTTGTTGACTGGAATTTAGACCTTGATTTACACAGTATGTTCCTGAATCAGAATATGTTCCCCTTCAGGCTCTTACTATGGGTTCATTTGTGGTATATATTTTATTGTATTTTCATAGCTAGACCCTGACCAAGACTTCTCTAAGCTCTTGAAGCTTTTTATACTCAAGAGTAAAGAAAATTTTGTTTTTCTAACCCCCTTTCTCTAGTTCTCTGAACTTAAATAAATGTACTATTATGATAAATTTGTTGTAAAATAAATACATTGGGTGTTCATTGTATGGCGGATTCTTGTTCAGGCTGCCCTTTAGGTTATAATGTATTGTGAACCTCTAATTTCTTGTTGATGGAACCTACTGAAGGGTTTTGTCTCCACTTTTATGTGGTAAACCTTGTTTGATACAAGATTAGTTCTATAAGGCAATTTTCTTGAGTTTTAAGCAGTGCAGTAGGAAGAGCTATTTCATTTTTCTCTGATAGTTAAGTATTGGCTTCTCTTTCTTTCTTTTTTAAATCCCATATCACCTTTTCCACCATCTTCCTACCCTCCATCCCTCTGGCAACCATCAGTTTGTTCTCTATATCTATGAGCCTGTTTCTGTTTTATTTTGTTTGATTTCCTACTGTGGAGGATAAAGATTTTTCTTAACCGGTCTATCTCCTTCTTTATACACTTTCTCCCAATGTGCCTTTCAATAAACTTATTTTCTTTAATTTTGATCAATTCAGTCATTGTTCATATAATGACCAGGTCAATATTTACAGCGATATAACTTGTGTTTCCCCAAGTCACCCTTTCTCCCGCATTTGCTTTGTGTTCTATGAGCATTTTACTAGTTCATCATAAAACTCTTTCACAAAACGGACAACCTCCCAATATATTCAAACACAGGAGGTTTCTTTTTCTTGGATTGCTTCTTCCTGGGCCGTCTGTCCTCCTGCTTTCATCAGGACTGATTGCTGTCTGGGCCTCTGTACTGTTTTCTTTTTGGGACATTTTTGAACAGCAACCTCTCACTTTGGAAGCAGAGAAAAATGTGTGCGAACTGCTGTCTCTAATAAGAAGCTGCTCCCTTTAATACATTATAATCTTTATGAATATTGTTTGCTCTTTTTCCTATGGAAGCTTTGATTAAAAAAAAGAGAGAGAGAGAGAGACTTGTAAACTCCAGGGTTAATATGTTTATTCAACATGTCAACAGTTTGCTAGATAACCATTATTGGAGCATTGGTCAAGTACACTCATTTAAGTTTTTGAGACTATAACTTGCTTAAGATCAGCCAATACTATTGGAAGAACATAGCTTATAGAAGCATTGAGCTCTAAATTACAACATTCCCTGGGCTTTGGGAAAATATGGCTTATTACTGACTATGAAATTAGACATTCTGGCTTTTGCAAGTTGCCTAATAAAATGGAATTCTAAATGAGATTTTATTTATGGAAAAGATTATATTTTGGCAATAAGGGATAACCTTAATTTGTTAAGTATGATAAAATTAAAAATATCATTAATTTTTTAAATGTTGTAAAAACTTACCACACTCCTGCAGTTATTTTCATATTTGTGTTTTCTTTATTTGCATAAATAATGAGGGGGCTATTATAATGTACATACTATTTTATATTCTGCTTTTCTATGTTTCCAAATCTTTCTATTTTCAGTTTAATATATTATATCTTACTCTGAACAATGATTTACTAGGCTAGCAGGTGATTTCTGTCTTGTTGTATATCATGTCAGTGATATAAAGAAAAACTGGATTTTAGGTTTTTTGTTTTGCTCTTGCTTTTGCTTTGCTGAAATGATTTCCTAATATAAATATATAGGCATGGGATTATAATAAAAGAGTCTGAGCTTTGCTATATAGAGTCACATTGTTTTAGAAGTGTTGCATTATGAATGTCACTAATGTAACGTGCAAATTAGGCAACATTTCATGACCTGTTTCAAAATTTCTTGCTACCTGCCTTTTAAAACTTGGTTCATATTTATAAGTCTATAAATAAACTCTTGAAGTGTAGAGTAATAAAATAGTAATGATTAATAGAAGTGCTTCTCATTTATCTGAATAGTTTTAAAAACTTCAGAAGCATAAGTAATTGATCCACCTATTGATTAATTCTGAGTTGAAGATTTTTTCTCTTTGCAAATCTATGAATAGCCAACCAATAGCCTAGTCAACATGAGGGGAAAAAAGGCAGAATAATTCACATTGAGGGCATTATCCTCAATCTTGGAAAATGTATCTTCTCTGTAGAGCTGAAAATATTAATTTGAAGGAGAAATTAAATCAGTTATCAGATGGATCATTTCAACAGCTCACCATTTGCCTAGAGAACTAGGTTAACGCTCAAGTTTTTAAATCCAGTTTTTTGCTAGTTTTCTATGTGCTTTATGGGCTTTCGTTCCAGAATGTCACTCTCATTGTTGTGTTCAACATTCTGAGTTTCCTCACATGGCATAAGGGTCCTTCACACAAGTCAGCATTTAGCCCACATTCCTTAAAAGGAATGGATGGGCTTTTTAGTAACCAGTTATTATGTTAAATGGGAATGTGAGTAATTTAAACAAAGCATTTTTGCTTCCAACACTAGCTGAGTCATTGGAAGGAGATGCGCAAAGCCTGGGAAAGAGCAAGGATCTGGCCTTACATTTTCCCAGCATAAGCGGAACTCCCGCCCTGTTTCTCTCCAACTCCACATCCTAAGAGGACTGAGCACAGATTGTCTTTTTCTTGTGACTTTCAGGTGACTTCTTGCAGGTTAGGCTGCCTTCAATAGGAACACTAAAGATGCCCCGGGAACTCACTAAGTCTTATTCATTCTGACAGGGTCTGCGTGGAGAATCTGGTGAAGATGGTTACCAAGGAGAACCTGGGTATCCAGGCTCACAGGTGATATCAGTGAACTTGTTTCTCATGCTAAAGGGTATTTGTTTAAAATTTTAACATATTCTTTGATAGGGATTTGACACATATCACAGTGGCTTTGGATACCTCCCTTCCAGGGCCTCTTCAAGCAAATTATATAGCCTCTCCTCTGGGCAGGTTAAGCCCCAATAGCTAATATTTATTGAGCTCTTATTATGTCCTAGATATGGCCCTACACTCTTGTGTTAACTCAGTAAGTCCTTCAATGGGGGTTTATTATTCCCATTTTACAGGGGAGAATTGGAGGGGGACAGAGAAGTTAGGTAAATTGGCCCATCTCACACAGCTAATAAGTGGTGAAGATGGGATTCAGACTCCGGAAGAATAGATATAACTCTCTCCTCTTAATTACTGCCTGTTCAGATTACTCAAATCATATTTAATTCATTAAATTTATATTCATCATGGCAGAAAAAAATCAGCAACATATTTATGAAGTATGTATTATACACAGGGCATTTTGCTAATAGGCCTGGGACATTCAGACCATTAAGGCAAGGATCTTGCCTTCAAGTTCAGTCCATGAGGGTTTTTTGGTAAACTATTCTGTGATAACTAGAAATTTAAACTTCTCATCAGTTCTTTTGGAGTCTTCTAAATTTAACCCAAATTCCTCATTCTGTAAACACTTCGGGAATATCCTCTACATCTTTCCTTTTAAAGGTCAAATTGCTTCAAAGTATCCTCAAATGGAAGAACTTAAACACATCAAATTTTACTAGCACATTGAATCATTCTCATTAACTTTAAAAGATCCTACGAGTGTCAGAAGATAATTTGAGAAGGTTTCTGCCATTTTTCCACTTGACAAAGATACTAAAGGAAGAAGTGGGTAATCAATGTGTAATTACAGATTGTATTTGCTAGAAAATAGTGTCTGAACAGTGGGGGAAACAACTGAGAGATGTATTTTTGCCTTTTTTTTTTTTTTTGATCACTGGCTCATTTCAAATGTGGACCTCCTGCTACTGTTGCTTCCTGGCCTTCTCCTTTATAGTCACTGTATTATACCTCTGAGTGCAAGGGGAGCAGGTCGTGTGGTGAACCATGAGCCGGGTAATCGATAAAACCTCTCCTTAATTCTTCCTTCCCACTGGCATGTGGGTATGATTCAATACCCACAGAGGTGATTCGATACTTCACGCAGGAGGATAGAAGCCATGATCAATGCTTCTAATAGGAAAGCATTTCTCAGAAAAGCTGGAAAAAATTAAAGTGTCAGAAATCAGTAAAGTAAAATAGATGGGGGAGGAAACGAGCAACTCTCCAGCAATGTGCCCAGTGAGACTAAGTCGCTTACGTGCACTTTTGGTTCTTGGTAAAGTCAGAATGCAATTTCTTGTTTGGCCCTTGTGGATATATAAGGAAAAGGTTGAGTTTTCGAAGGAGATCACTACCCTTACAGTTTTTCTTATTCCCCTCTTAAGATTCAAAATTAGTTGGGTGAATTGAAATATAAAAACAATGTTCTTAAACTTTAGTACTCATCAGATTCAACTGGAGAGATGGTTAAAAATACGGATGTGAATTCTGTGCTTCAGTTGGAATTAGTTTGGAGTAAGTGTACCGGGGGGTGCTCCAGAGTACAAGTGCTGCTTGATTAAAATGTAATAAATGAGATAGTGATGGGCCAGGACACCTTAATTTGTGCTTCCATCAGCATCCAAGATGGTTTTGTGGTTACATGGGAAAAAATGACGTAGCTCTGTAAAAATTGGTTGAATTTTAATTTTATCTTTGGACTAGGGGCCAAGAGGAAGGCAAGCACCACCAGGAGCTTTGGGACCAAAGGGCTTACCGGGTACTCGGGTAGGTTTGGAAAACAAAAAGTTGCAACACAGCTGCTCAGTTCATACACCTGAGTGTTCCTAGACAAATAACATAAAGCCACACTGTTTCCTTCTGGGATCGGTGGGCATCAGAAATGTCTAGAAATGAGTTAATTTGATGCAGTAGACATTGCTCATCAGGTATATGCCCCCTTCTACTCTAAGTATATAGTGGGAATATAGTCATCAATGAGATTGGGTTTGAACCTCAGGGGTGTGTAACATCAGCTCGTACTTGCCTATGGTGCAACAACAACAACAACAACAAAAACAGTATAAAAGGGGAATGAGTGTCTAATTTACTCCTCAAAAGCATATAAAGAAGCATTACTATCCCAATTTTATAGATGAGGAAACTGAGGCTCAAAGGGATTAAATCACTTGTCATCTGGTGGTAAGAGGCTGAACTGGCCTCTAACTTATGTCTCTTAGTACCTGTTCTACAACCCATACAATATCCCAGTGTTTCATAGAAGGGTCAGACCAGATTGGGGCAGATGAATGGAGTGGCTTCCTAAGGAAGGAAGCTTTTGAGATACCTTAAACCTGAGCAGCCTGATTTATGTCAGGGATAAGAGTATCCAGAGATTTAAGAGAGCAGATCCAGGAGGGCCTACGCCCTAGTTTTGTCCTCATTCTCTTTCTTGGTTGGGAAAATTCCAGCCCCATAACTGATTGCATTATTTTCATTTTCATTTGATAATATTTTCTATTTGGGAAGGGTAAAAGTCCCGGCATTTGTCTTCCTGACCTCTTAATCAAATGGCGTTTTCCCCTCAAATAGCCAGGTAGTTCCTTCAATTCTTGGTATGTGGTAGACATGGCCTCTTGCACAGAACATCTTACTTCCCCATCCCATCCCCCAACTGAGGTAAAATGTGTATATTATGCATTTTCTATGTTGGAGGATAAAATTAATTGCATTAAAGATATTCATGAGCATACTACCGCTTCCAAACCATTTCAATAATAACAAGAGAGTCAGATATTTAACTTTGTGGCCCTTTAGGTGATTTTGGTCATGGTCTTGTTACAGGGGAATCCTGGACCTCCAGGGCCAAATGGTTCAAAAGGAAAAGCTGGACCAAGAGGAATGAAGGTAAATGTTAGAGAATATATTCTTCCTGGATTACAACTAGGGTTTTCCTATATGAATCTCTCCTTATGTGACCATTTCCAGCATGTGTTTCTGATGTGGTTGGTGATGATAGTGACTTCTCCAGTACCTTTTAGTTGGATAGATGGATACAGAGAAGGAAAGACATATAGGCAGACACAGAGAAAGATGAATAGATGGTCCCTTGGATCAGTAGACAAGGACATATCAATAGGTAGATAAGTATATGCATTCCCCATAAATGCAGATTCACACATTCACACCTAGAAAAAGCCATAGCAATATAAAATTCTGTAACTGGGGCTGCATACCTGGTTTTGCAAATTTTCAATAATACCAAATTTTTAATTATATTTTTAGTTTTTAAATATTTTACGAAAGTCTAGAGGAAGATATTTACCTTAGACTGTAGGACGATGCCAGTGGGACTTAAAAAGTGTGACTGTAAAGTTTCTAAGGAAAACTATATAAAATTGTACAAACTCATAGGAGAAAATGAATGTCATCTTTGTCCTTCTTTATATAAGGGAGAGCATGGTGATGCAGGAGAAAGAGGCCCACCGGGTCAGCAAGGACCAAGAGGACAACCTGTAAGTCTAGTTTCTCTGTTTTGGACTCTTGATTGAATTTCTTATTTCTTATTTGTTTGTATTTCACATAAAATTCTAATATTCATCATGAATGTTTGGGGTAACAAATACAACATCATCACCAGAGCTGGTGTGAATCTAGAGTCAAAGCCTCTTAAATTTTTCATATATGTAAAGAATCCAAAGATGTCTTGGGGTTTATTTTGTCTTTTCACATGTTATTGAAGAGGAAAGCGCCAGTTAGCCACTTATGTTTGACAAGGATGTTTTACAAGCATTTGAGCCGTTTAGAAATACAGAGATGCTCAATGAAACATTTTTTTTTCAGGGAAACAAATAAGACAGCCAATCAGAGGTATAAACTTAGACTGTCAAATTTCAGAGGAAAGGCAGGGGTGGGTATGTAGGTGGGAAGAGATCAACCAAAGTATAACCCATGGATACAGACAATAGGATGGTGAAGGCCTGGTGGGGGCAGGGTGGGCTTGAAGGGATCATTGGGGGGAAAAAAGGAGACATATGGAATACTTTCAACAGTAAATATGTAAAAAATTATATTTTTATTATCAGTATTACAGAAGCTCCCCCATTTTCCATCTTTTTGCCCCCCTCCATCCAACTCCCGCCCCAGCCCTGGCCTTCCCCCCCACTATTGTCTGTGTCCATTGGTTATGCATACATTACATGTTCTCTCCACCCGCTTCCCCACTGAGATCTGTTATTCTGTTCCATGCACCCATGGAGAGGTGCAAACTTTTAAGGACATGAATTTGATTATCCAGAGCATAGACATAATCTTTGAAGACCAAAGACCGTAAAAGGTTTACTTCAACAGATAACACTTCCAAAGACAGGGCTATGCATTTTCACCTTAGTCATTGCACTGAATGTACGATCGTTAGTTATTTTATGACTATTTTCAATTCAGCGTCTTATTGGAATGGGCTTTATGAGAGCAACGTGTCTTTCCTGAAACTCATATTTCTGAGATTTCTCTCATCAACAGTAGGAAGGACCTGTGTCTGTTTTACACCCAGCACTACAATTGCATTTGTTGGCAAGGAGAGAAAATAAAAGCAGGTCTCAGAAGCTTAAACTTAAATGAGGCAAGGAAAAAAAAACACAGAACAAGATTACTGTCAAGTGAAATGTAAGGCAAATATTGTTTTGCATCTACACTCAGTTCAGATGATGAAGTTAACACTGTTTGACTTTATTAAAACATTCTGATTTAAAATAATAGCAAAGCTTGTTTCTATTGACCTTTTTGGGGGGACAAACAAAGCTGGGGAGCAATGTCTTTCTTGAAGGTGTCATTTCAGGGATGTTGGGAGGTGTTGGAAACCACAATACACAGTTTAGGTCTCTGGGGTTACAGATACTGAACGCTCTGCATGGAGTAACAGCAAATGAACCTCATCCGCATTCTTTCCTCATTGCCATTCATTTTTGGCAATCTTCTTTATCTTATTTTAATAAGATTTCAAACTTTCCTTCTTAGCTATAAGAATGGCTTAAAATAAAAAATTGTTCTTCTCAGTTAATGTATTTGATTCAGGTGCAGTATTTGTCTATTCAGTACAAGGTGCCTGTAAGTTTCTGCATTCACTCTTTATTATAGGAAGCTCGCTGTCTATATGTAAAGATGCTAAGATTCTATAGTATTATCAATATTTTCATAATTATTATCATCGGCACTACCTCTACTACCATCACCTCTACCACCACCACCACCATTACCCTGACCAATATCACTGCCACCATCATAACCATCACAACCATTACTACTCCCTGGCCACCATCATCACTATTACCGCCGCCATCAGCAGTAGAATAAGGACCACTTACCAAGTACTTGCTCTGTGCCTGGCATCATGCTAAGGATTTTCCATGCACGATCTCACTCGGTCTCCCAACCATACTAGATAGATTATATTATTATCCCCATTTAACATATAAGGAAACTGAAGCTTGAAGAGGTTGAGTAACTTGCCTAAGGCTACTCATACAACCAGTGTTGGAAATGGAATAAAAATTCAGGCCTGTCTGGGTTTTCAGTGTATAAACGTATTCACTAAACTACATGGCTTCTATCCAAATCTTTCCCCCCAAAGTCTGTCTTTATCCCTAGAGATTTACCAATTCTGGAACTTCTCCCATTGTTCCTTTATCCTACAAGGAAAGCAAGTTTGCTCCAGGAGGACTTTGTATCGTGATTGGGCTTCCTACACCCATGGTATCATCTTGCTGAAGAGGGGGTTAAAAATGAAAGAAAATACAACACATTTATTTATATAATGGTCTTTAGAAACTTTAAACCCTATTCCATCCTTTTCCTTGGAAGGTAGTCTAGTATATATCCCATGAGGCTGGGATAAACCTCCATAAGCCCCTTCTGCCTTCTCCACCTCCTTGCACTGCTGATTTTTCCAAAGGTTCAGGTAATATTATCAACCAAGTATTGATCTGGATGACTCTACATCATCTTGTGTCATTTTCTTAGGGTCTTTTTGGTCCTGATGGATATGGACATCCGGGAAGAAAAGGAACAAAGGTGAGAGTTACCTTACAGAATATTCTGAACTAAAGACTATAGCTTTTATTTTATTTTACTAGAATAAGAGTTATCACTCAAGTGGCATGACAGGAATGGTTTCTATGTATTGTTTATGATATGTTGTAGCTGCCAGAGTTTCCTCCTTAAAAAAGAAAAGCTGGTTTGTCACTTCCTTATTTAAAAATCAAACTCCTCACCTCATCTTCTTTCTACCCACACCAGGTATTCCTACCCCAGCTCTGGGCATGCCAGGTTCTTTCCAAGCTCCTTACCTTTGCACACACTCTTGCCTCTATTTGGGGATGTCCTTCCCCAACTCCCTCCTTTGGCCAATTTTTACTCATTTTTCTAAAACCAACTCAGATATCAACTTCTATGGAAGACAGAATTTGTTGTCCTATATTCTGTGTTCCCAAAGCACATATTTCTACAGTAGCCCCTTTCCATGTAATTTATTCCTGCATATTTGTCTACCTCCCAGTTTGTGAACCTGATAGCAGAACTGCATCTTCCTCCTTTTTGTATTCCTGGAACAGAGGCTGGCACAGAGTAGGGTCTCAATAAGTATATTTACATATTTCTACTCCCATAAGAAGCTGGTGTTTTAGCATGTAGTGAAATGAGTCACAGACAGAGGTTTTGAAGCATGGAAGTCACACGAATCTTGTTAAGTAAATCACGTGTCAATAGCCCCAATTATTCTTGGTTCTTTAGCTTGCAAGTTATAATAACTGCTGCACGAAATAAGTCACTGGGATGTTCAGCGATGCTCAGCTACTTAACAATGTCAGGATTCTGGGCTGGCTTGTCTATAACTCTCTTGTTTCCCTTGTGGCTGCTGGATAGCACCACTGCCATTTTATTGAGCAGGAAAATGCCTCAAACACAGTGATCCCTTAGTATAGATCTGTGGAATGATGAACAGTGTGGGACCTCAGGGATCATCTCCTTTAGCCTTGTTAATTTACAGATAAGAAAATTGAGACTCAGGGAAGTGCAGTAACTTGCCTGTGGTCACATAGCTGGTTAGAGACAGAGCTGAGCATAGAGACTAATTCTTTGGAGCCCCATCCTGGCAAATTAAGTCTTTCTTCTCCAGGGGAGAGTTCGCATAGCAGGGAATTTGGGTAGAATTCAAACGTGCATGTTTTGATGCACATACCACCTCTGAGCTGAGCACAAATGCTAGCCTCTGCTTATGGTGATACACGTAACATTGTGGAACACACAGATTCACTCCACATTTGCATGAGTTTTTCCTGGCAAGTCATGATGGCCTCACTTTAAGCGGTCCTTGCTGCTGCTTGGCCAGCAGGCTACATTTTCCTTGTCTGTTCACGCTCCTCTTCTCTGAGCGATCTGTATCATACCTGCTCCTTTCCATAGATCATTCCCAGCATAAACAGAGGCGGAAATATCTCTTATGTAAAAAACCCCCAAACCAAACCCCTATTTAAATATATACTTTCTTAGCCCCATTTCTCTCTGGCAACTCTTTGAAGGAGTAGGTCTATACCCATGGTTCCACTGCAGCTGATTTTACCCTCCAGGGGGCATTTGGCAATGTCTGAAGGTATTTTGGTTGTCAAAACTGGGGGAAGGGTTACTATCGTAAGTAGAGACCAGAGATACTATTTTTCGTCCTATATACAATCCACAGGACAGCTCCTCACAACAAAGAACGCTTAGGTCCCAAATGTCAGCAGTGCCGGGGTTAGAAGCTCCGCTTTCTTTCCTCTGGTTCGCTAATGACAATTGAGCCTTCAACCCTTGGCTTTCCCCACCCAACTTCATGCTTCAGTTGAGGTAAAACCCATGGTGCTAAGTCCAGTGGTCAGTTCTCTGCCCTCATCATACTCCATGTCTCAGCAGCACTTGACAAAGATGATCCTGGGCTTGTTCTTGAAACCTTTCCCGTCTCATCTGCCAGAACACCCACTTTCCTGGTTTTCACTGGCTGTTCTTTCTGTCTCCTTTGCCGGATCTTCTGAAAATGTTCTTGAGCTCTAACTATTGAATCTCCTTACATTTTTCTCCCCTTTACTCACTCCTTAGGTGAGTTTATCCAGTCCCATGGCATCAAGTGCCACCTCCAGTTTATTTCTTCACCTTGGATCAATCTCCTAAACAAACTCCAAATGTTTCCACTTGTCTATCTAATAGGCACCTTAAAAGTGGCATGTCCCAAAGCAACATTTCTCTTCTTCTTTTGTTTGTGAACCTTTTAGTATGAAAATATTCAAACATATATACAAGTGGAAAGACATATACTAATGCCTCCCCCCATGGATCCATCACTTAGCTCAAACAATGCAATGCCCTTCACCAATTTTGCTTTGTTTTATTTCTACTCCCACCCACTTATCATCTCACCATTTTTTAGAAGCAAATCCCAGATATCATATATTCATACATAAATATTTCAAGTTGCATTTCTGAAATATTCTTTAAAAAGATAATAACCACATCTAAGAATCAACCATAATCCTTTAATATCATCAAACATCCAGGGAGTCAAAACTGATTTCGCTGACAGCCTGCTCCTCCTCCAACCTTCCCTGTCTCAGGAGGGGAGACTCTGTCCTGCTAGTTACTCAAGACAGACACTTGCAGTATATTTAATAAGTGTCTTTCTCTAACCCCCTACCATTAATCCATCAACAAATAATGGTGAGTCTACTTTCAAAATACATCCAGCATTTCATCACTTTGCATTCCAACCACTGCTACCCTCTGGGCCAAGCCAGCATGATTTCCCACCTGGATTACAACAGTAGGCACCTAACTGGCCTCTTCTGCTCCCACCCTTGCCTCACCTAGTTAGTTCTTCATGCAACAGCCAGAGCCTCCTTTAAAACACATAGTCAGATCATGCCACTCCGTTACTCAAAGCCAAGCTGTGGCTCCTGATATCATTTAGAGTTAATCCCACTGTTCCCTACAAAACTACACAATCTAGCCCCTCTGTGAACTCTCTGACCTCATTTCATCCTGCTCCCTCACCCCAACCCCATCCTGCTTCAGTGTTCCTCAAGCATGGCACACTCTTACCTCAGGGTTTTTAAAAAATACGTTTTTTTTTATTGATTCTTAGAGAGAGAGGAAGGGAGAAGGATATAGAGAGAGAAACATCCATGAGAGAAAGACATCCATTGGCTGCCTCCTACACGCCCCCTACTGGGGATTGAGGCCAGAACCCGGGCATGTGCCCTGACCAGGAATCGAACCAGGGACCTCTTGGTTCATGGGCTGATGCTCAATCACTGAGCCACACTGGCTGGGCTTGCGTCAGGGTTTTTTTTTTTTTTAAATGTTCTTCCCTCTGCCTGAAATGCTCTTCTCCCAGATGTTTGCTTGGCTTGCTTCCTCAATTTATGCTGGTCTTTGCCCTAATGCCATCTTTACTGAAAGGCTTTGTCTGACCACCGTGTATAAAATAGTGTCCCTGTTCCCCCCATTTACCCATGTCATTCTTTGTCCCTTAATCGCCTTTCTGGAATAGCATTGATCTCTTCCCGATGTATTATACCTCTCTTCCTCACTAGTGGGCAAGTTCCGTGATAGCAGTGGTGTTTGTTCTGTTCACTGCTGAATTCCCAGTGCGTAAGGAAGTGCCTGGCACACAGTAGGTGCTAAATAAATGTTTGTTGAATGAATAATTGCTTTGCGGTGTGCCTTTGATCTGACAATGAGGATCTGCTTCCCAGCAGTCAGTTTGATGCTCCTTCCCTCGTTTTCCAGGGGATGGGGCCTCTGGTTACTTAAACTGATAGGTTAAAATGCTTAAGAAGGCAGTTTTATTACACATGTATCAAGGAAGGTGAGGGATTTGTAAAAATCATGTGCGAGTTGTTTCACAATGAATTGTAGGAATAAAACATGGCCACTTGAGATTAGCTCAAGATAATGTTTGATATAGTTGTTTTTTCTGGTTCCTGTTTGGGCCTTTACTTCAAAAAGTTATTATCCTCCCCCCCCCCCCCCCAAGAATGCCAAAGAAAGATATAACAACATGACTTTAAACAAGACCATTTCTCATTTCGGACCCTAGGGTGAACCTGGATTTCCTGGCTATCCTGGCACACAAGTAAGAAGATAGCTTCCCAGGCCTGGCAGCTGGTATGCAGCATGTGTCATTTGTTTACGCTTATTTTTCTTTACACTCAAGGTTTTGCTTTTGGTTCTATCAAGGGAGAAGATGGTGACCCAGGCCATCGAGGAGAGAAGGGGGCAAAGGGAATCAGAGGGAAGAGGGTAAGAATCAAAGGAATTTCCCAAGATCTAGAAAGGCCTATATCATGACACTCTACTCAGAGGAGCATATTTCCATTGGTTTATTGGGCTTCTTAGAAGGAAACCCAGGTCATCCTCAGGCAGGCACGTTGCACACCCTCCTTGGGCTCACTCCCCACTGGATCCCACTCTTGTTTACCTTCTGAATGCAAATGCAGCTCCCCAACCATAACAGAAAAATCCAAGTTGGCGTTTCAGTTATGCAATATCAACCTTTAAAAAATAAGTTTGGAGGCACGTCTAGATATCCTTTGGGAATGGTATTGTTTTAGCTGCAGAGAAAATGTTGCTGTTTCTTTGAGATTCTTCTAAACCTTAGCCTTTTCTTAGCTTTTTTAGGACTACACTCTCATGAATGTGGCTGCCATCTTGGTGGACTTTGAGTTGTATTTTCACTGTGCTTTATAGAGTCTACCATTAAAAATATATTCCTTCAGGGACTGAAGATTCAAGCTTGAAGAGCCCCAATCACTAGCAGCTCTTTTTGGAAAGAGTACCCCTGTGGATATCTAAGACCTTGGTTGTGTTTAGCTGGTAGACATTAGAGAGCAATGTCTGATGTGGGAAGAGGACATGGATCAGTGTTCAGTGGAAGAAAAGAGGATGTATATATTTTTAGGAACTCAATAATTGGTATTTTTATACACTGGCAAGGACATAAAGAAAAATTTGATCTGTGCTTAACTTGGCTTGCTACTGGCTAATATTGCCCTGCTCAGCTAAACCTAACTCTCTGATTTCTAATCTGAAAAGATAAAACATCAATTACATGCAAGTAATGCTATGTCAGTTCAAATACCTGTAAAATAAGCAGCGAATCCATGATTAGCATACACCTTTTCTCATACATTGAAGACCAGAAGGGGGTAGAAGAGCTTTTTCTTTCTCTTGATGCCACACCTTCAATGCATACTTGATGCATCTTTTAATTATGTGATCTGGAGGCTCAACTGAATACGACATCCTTTAAGGCTGTTTGGAAATATGTATACATGTTGATTGGAATTAGGTATGTGTGTGTGGGGGGCGGGGGCGTGTGGGGGTGGATTTAGATGGTTCCCATAGAGATCCCTTCTCTTTCTGGTTTCTGTGTCTCACTCTACTGATCACAGTGCATAAACTAATGGGTCTATAGTAGACTCATTGTACCTTCGGTATAATGACAACTTGATATCTCAAAGTGATGACTGTAATAAGAGTTATATTCAAGGTGGGAAGCTTATTCCTGTGGTTGGTCATTTTTAGGGTAATGCTGGCTTTCCAGGATTTGTTGGAACTCCAGGTGACCAAGGCCCTCCAGGACCACGGGTAACATGGACTCTTCTCTTTCTCTTCTTGTCAACCTTGTGTAAAAATGAATAAAGATTTGATAAGAGGCATCTCTAAAAAGAAATGAACATTTGGGACACACAAGAGCATCTATTAGGGAATGGGCCAAATTTGCTTTACATTTGCTTCAAGTCCTTACAGAGTATATTGATTCAACATAAATGTTTCACTTGGAAGATGGGGAAGATATTAGAGTGGCTGGAGATGTATGAATCTGTCATAATACATAAACCCATACATAATACTCACTGGAGAATGCGTTTATCAGTGTCAATAAGATGAGCAACAACATTTATGCCAAAACTAGAAGGAAATCCTAACATAAGAGACATTTATGTACTCTTAACTGAACTGACAATGTTGCAAGCCCACAAATATTTTTCTAATTCCATGGAAGGTCATTTGGTATGAAAGGAAAGACTTGGGGCTATTGTCATTTTGCCCCATGGCTCATCCTAGAGTGAGTCAGCCATGGGTTGAGCCTAGTGGTTTCACTACTGTGAAGGTACAACAAAGTCACAGAATAAAAAAATCTTAGCCCTAGCTGGTTTGGCTCAGTGGATAGAGCATTGGACTATGGACTGGAAGGTCCTAGGTTTGATTCCGGTCAAGGGTACATGCTTGGGTTGCTGGCTCGATCCCCAGTAGGGGGTATGCAGAAGGCAGCTGATTGATGATACTCTCTCATCATTGATGTTTCTCTCTTTCCCTCTCCCTTCCTCTCTGAAATCAATAAAAATATATTTTAAAAAATATCTTAGAAGGATCACCCATGCCCATTATGCAGGTGAGACTATGAATACAAAGGTTGAGATTATAGTGACCTGCTCAAGGTCACACATTATTACTCCCTTTAGAGTCTAAATAAGGCAGCTCTCATTCTGAAGGGTCCAGGGAAGATTTGTTAAGTTCTTAGGCAAAGGCAAGGTGGTGGTGGGTGGCTGGAGGAGAAAGGGCAGAGGAGGACTGGGTTCTACTTTAGAACTGTTATGAATGACCCTGAAATCTTGAATGGCCTTTTTTCCCCCTGAATTATATCCTAAACTGTGGCTTTGTATCAAAATGACTTGATCTTCTAAAAGTTATGTACCATGTACCTGGGCCTCCCTGACTCCAAGGTCTGGGACATACCTCCTAGGCACCCTGACCTCCTTTTTTAAGGGGTCAGACAGAACTTCAGGGCCAGGAGTGAAGGGCAGAAGTGGTCCAAGAAGGGCAGAAGTTCACCCTGGTGAACTTTATAAGAACCTCTTGCCAACTCAGGATAAAAATGTACTGGACCTCAGAATTTTGCATCTTAAATCTGTTTCTGTTCTTTCCAGGGCATCAAGGGCCCCAGAGGCTTGGCAGTGATGGTAAGTGAATATTTTAATTCTAAACTGCATTCTTTTCAGAACACAGAGCTTTCCACTTTGACAAAACAGAAATCTATAAAGATTCTTTAGTTTTGCCTCTTATGACTTCTGTTGGTATTTTATAGACTTTACCAAATCAAATAAAAAGAGTAGAATAATATTTTGAATCCTGGAGGGGATCTGGATGTTTTTGAGTAATACCCGTTGACATGAAAGGAAAGACTGAGGCCACGCCCCTACACAATATGCCTTTTTGTGAAGTTCAAAAATTGCTTATAAAGTATTTATAAGCCAACATACAGCACAGCCCTGGGCTTTGTGTCTCATGGAACACCTGGAAACAATCTCAAAAGTTATGATTTTTTTTTATGTTCCAAGTACAAACATACTATTGGTGGGTGGAGGGAGGAAGTGGGGACAACTGAGGAGCAGGAAGTGAAGGGGCTGAGGAAGAACAGGACAGAGAGGAGGGGATCAAAGGAATGAAGCACAATTCTAGGGGAGGTGTTAGGAGTACCTGTCTTGGCAGTCATTCTAAAGAAGTGTGCCAGGATTTGCTAATATAGAGATCCAAAAATTGAAGGCATTTCTCTGCCTTCTGTGCTGAGATTCCTGGGTTTATACTTTTTCAAAATCAGATTTGAGTCCTTTGCTTTGTGAGGCAGATAAAAAAAGAAAAAAGAATTCCTCTTATCTATCTCTCTCTAATAATATAGGCATTATCTGTATGTAAAATATTTTATAAGTGCTTTAAAATACCCACGGGATCCAGAAATATACCTGCTAGATGGTTTTAATTGCTGTAACAATTTTCATGTTTTCTGTGGCAGCTTAAAAGCTTCAGATAGGGACTGATGATATCCACATGACATTTCTAAGTCACCAGGGTGAGGAGGAATATACTTCAAATTAAATGCTTTTTCCTTTTTTCTCTCTCTCCATCTTTCTAACAGCCTTGTGAAATCGTCGATGTCATACGAGAAAACTGCCGTAAGTTGTTTGAAAAAGGCTCAAAAGGAGCCAGTGGTGTGAAAAGAGGATGAATCATGGATTGGGGACATAAGTCACTGTGGATTTGACTGAGGTTGGGAGGCACCATTGTCCATCATGAAAGGCTCCTATAAATAAATATATTTAGGTCGGTCCCCACTTGGATAACTAATCTTCCTCAGTGTGGCCTTAGAAATGAAATGGTCAAAATGCGTATCATCTCAGTATGATTCCACTGTATGGTATGGTAGCCCATGAAATGCAGTGGTAATTGCACTCCTGCATGACTGCATCTTGGTGTTTCTTATCACAAAGCAGGCAAAGAGAAGCTTTGTTCTTTTGTTGTTGTTTTTAATCTTCACCTGAGGATATTTTTTTCCATTGATCTTTAGAGAGAGGGGAAGTGAGGGAGGAGGAAAGACAAAGAGAGAGAAACATCGATGTGAAAGAGACCAGTTGATTAGTTGTCTCCCGCACATACTCGACCAGAGCTGGGGATCAAGCATTTAACCTGAGCTACATGACCTTGACCAGAATCGAACCCAAGACCCTTCAGTCTGCGGGGCCCATGCTCTAACCACTAGGCAGAAGCACTCACATGGAAAACCTACCACTACTCATGTGAACTAACAATGTCCTCTTTTCTCTCCAAAATAATTTCCCTTCCAGCGTGTTCAACAGGTAAATAATATATTTTTTTTTCTTATTCACTCAAATCTTCACTTGTTAGAAGCATTGCAGAAAATCTTAAATCCATGTTTCCATGTGTCAAGGTGTTTCCAAGTGCCCAGTGTTCCCGACCGAAGTGGTCTTTGCCTTGGACATGTCAAATGACATCTCCGACTTGGATTTTGAGAGGATGAGAGACATTTTATTATCTCTGTTGATGAAGATGGAAATAAGTGAGAGTAACTGCCCAAAGGGTGCGCGAGTGGCCATCGTTTCATACAACGACAAAACAGATTACCTGATTCGCTTCTCGGACTACAGGGGGAAGCCCGCCCTCCTCCAGGCAGTCAGGAAAATCCGCCGGGAAAGGCCATTGGGCAGCAGGAACCTTGGGGCCGCCATGAGGTTTGTGGCAAGGCATGGATTCAAACGTGTGCGCTCGGGCCTTCTCATGAGGAAAGTGGCTGTGTTCTTCCAGGCGGGCTGGGCCTATGATGCGGAGTCCGTCAGCACGGCCACGCTGGAGCTCGGTGCGCTCGACATCACCCCTGCAGTCATCACCTTCACAGAGGAGCACAACCTTCCGGATGCCCTGGTGGTATGTGGGGGAACCCCTTGGGGGGCAGGGGAACTGGGTCAGTTAGTACATGGTCCTTACCTCTCCATCAAGGACCACAGGAGGAATGAGAGCTGTTCAAGGGAAGAATTTCCCAGAAATTGATGTGTATGCATAGAGGGTGTATTCATTATGGACTCTGCTATTCGTGCTGGCTGGCCATTCTTGAGCACATACTTCGTGCTATGTACCTCATAAATTATTTAATTATTCCCCAAACTCTGTAAGTTAGGTTTATGGTATATCTCCATTTCAGAAATAAGAAAACTGGGGCTTGGAGACGTTAAGTCTGTCACTGAAAGTCAAGTATCTAGTTGGTGGCAGACTGAGGTCTGCCTTCAGAGCTTATGTTAAACCACGGTTGTAAGTTGTTTTGTGGGGGTCCACAGGATATAATTTTCTTTTCTCACTTGGGTCTAGAAAATACATATCCATAGAGGAAAGCAGATAATGTGGACCGATTTTAAGTGAAGAGCTGGTTGGGTTTTTATATGTTTACACCCCAATATATGTGCTATTGGCTGGGGAGTCTAACTTGGGGATGAGACCTTACACTTCTCAGGGCAAACCTTCACAGTTTTTATAGCCCTCTGAAATCTCAGCTGCTGGACGGGGTGGGGGGGGGGTGGACGGGGGGTGATGGTTGTGGGTGGGGCGGGCAGCCCTTTCACATACCCTTCCTACCAGTCTCACTGTGGCTTCTTCTGTAAATCCTTGCTTATAAGATTTATTTTCAGCTAGTCTTCAGTTGGTTATTCAGGTTGATTGCTCTATATTTTAATTGTAATTCCAGTTTGGTCCTGGGAGGAACTGAGTGTAACATCCACCTACTCCACTCACCGTCTTGGATCTAAGTTGCTATTCTCTACTTAAGAGCCTCCCAGAGGCTTATGAGTGTCAGGTTGAGCCATGTGACATTGCCAATATTCAATTGTTTTTGACTGGAAAAAATGGAAATGTCATATCATTCGACCTAATAGCTAATGAGTTTGGCTGGGCTAGACTACTTCATTTTCTTTGGAGGTTGAGTGTGCAATAGCAGCAGTAGGTGAGAGATTTTGTTGACACAGCTGTGAATATACTTCTAAGAATCAATAGATAAAATTGTGACAGCTTGAAAACTGATGGAAAGGATGGACAGATATTTTGGGCTTTGAGAAACAAAGTTAAAATGCAGAGGGTGCATTCCTTGTTCAGGGTACGTCCTTTTTGCCTAGCACAGTGGTTCTCAACCTTCTGGTCCTTTAAATACAGTTCCTCATGATGTGGCCCAACCATAAAATTATTTTTGTTGCTACTTCATAACTGGAATGTTGCTACTGTTATGAATGGTAATGTAAATATCTGATACGCAGGATGGTCTTAGGTGACCCCTGTGAAAGGGTCATTCAACTGCCAAAGGGGTCAAGACCCACAGGTTGAGAACCGCTGGCCTAGCAGGATGTCTGGACAGGGATGGGTTAGTGGGGATGGAGGCAACTCTCAATGACCTCCTGAAAGGAGTAATAAAGGCAGAGTATAAACAAATAATGGTTTACATTAGAGATGTAGGTTTTGTCTTTGACTCTTTCATCAATAATGAGGTGACTTTGGAAAAGTCACTTCAACTTTCTGAGTTTCATTTTGCTCAGCTCTAAAATGGAGAGGGTCACAACTAGACATTATCTAGGCTTCTTGCCAGGTGTAACTATCTATTTTCTGGATGGCATTTCCCTAATGATCGGAGAGTGATATGTAGGGTAAAGTTACATCCCTCAAATGCTCATCAGTGCTGCTGTCTGAGAGCAGACAGTACTTGGATCTGATGTAGAGACGATCCTTTCCCAAGAGGTTCTTGCCCTCTTTGTTGCTTTAGGTTCCGAGTAACAGGATATAGTGGCTTGTGAGAAGAACTTGCCTGCTTACATATTCATGGGCCTCATTCCTGTCACTTCTATCTGCTCTCCTCTCCATTTCTTGGACATATTCTTGCCCCAGGATGCTGGGACACCACTCTGTTCCTTAAATTTAACAATTTAGAAAGGATGTTAAATGGTGCTTGCCAGCTCAAATGTAATAAATGACCTCATTTCTGGTGATATTAGCAAGGAGATAAACTGTGAAAACGAGAACCGCCTTTCAGGGCCTTTTAGAAAAATCTTCATTTCTTTACAACTGGGCATATTGCAACATTAACCTCCCCTATCCTGGGCTCTATTTGTAGGGGAGTTCAGTTAGGAGAGTGTGAATTTCCTGTGACTTTTCTTCTGAATGATCTACCTAGGGCTTTCCTTGACTATCTGTGGAGACTTTGTCTTTTACCTCTATATTATTTTATTTTTCAGATCAGCACCCAGATGCTTCTGGCAAAATGATGGTTATTCAATTTGAAACAATTATATAAACAGATGCCCTAACATCTCAGTCCATTTAAACATGCTTGGAGGCTGTGGGTATATTGAAAAATTCTTTAAACCATCCATTGAGTCCTCTCAGCCCTGGATAAAACAGTATTACAGCATTTGGACTATTTGAGCCTAATCCCATTGTCAAGAAGTGTCCAAGGGTCTCAAAACATGACTTCATTCACCCAATTTTTTTTAAAAGTTAAAAACCAGGGGATTACAGGAAAAATGCAATTTGTGTGCCAGATTTCAAATTTAATTTTTCTTTATAAAAAATATAGCATATGTTCCCTTGAAACAATACCTAAGAAAATAGCTCATGTTTATTGAGCCAGGCTCAGTTCTAAGATCTTCCCACTTATTGATTCACTTAATCCCAGTGAGATAACTATTAATATGGGCTCATGTTTTAGATGATGAAACTAAAAGACGTTAACTTGCTCAAGGTTTGGAATTCCCATTAGCAATGAGGTTTTAATTAAGAAGTCAAAAATAGGAAGAGAGTTTAGAAGTTCAAAGTTCTTTCCATGCATTAATTTATTTTATCTTTACAGCAATACTATGAGATAGATCTATGAACTGGCCCTATTTCTATTTGTGTATTGTTCTCAAAAAAACAAACCCTAAGGAATGGATTTGGATTTCTGACTATCATGAAGATAAAAAGTAAAATGAGCTTTAGAAGATGAAAATACAGGGGTGGGCAAAAGTAGATTTATCTAAGTTGTGAGTACACACAATCATTCTTTTTTTAAAAAATATTTTTTAAAAAATTGATTTTAGAGAGAAAGGGAGAGTGAGAGCAAGAGAGAGAAAATTGACATGAAAGCATCATATCCATTGGCTGCCTCCTACATATCCCCTACTGCAGTGGTCACCAACTGGTGGTCCGTGAGGTCCAAAAGGTTGTCGACCGCTGCCCTACTAGAGATCGAGCTCCCAACCCAGGCCTGTGCTCAGACGGGGAATCAAACCAGCAGCCTTTCAGTGCACATGATGATGCTCAATCACCTGAGCCACAGTGTTCAGGGCAACAGAGTTTATTCTTGTATTATTATTTATTAGTTATTGTATTATTTATTTGTATTACAACTGCAAACCTCCTTTTGCTTTCCCCTATGTTAAGAGGAAGGCCAAAGAGAATCTGGGGTTTTTAAAAATGTTGGTATAATTTCAGAATTCATAAAAGTTGATATATATACATATTTTTTTCTTTTTCTTTTCTTTTCTTTCTTTTTTTTTTTTTAAAGAAAATACTGGGTTGTCCAGACAGGCCCTTGCTGAGGCCTTGGGGACTGCTGTTTTCTGTTGGATTGTTACTCCCCTAAAGCCAGGATCAGCAACTGAGGAGCAAATTAGGCAATGAAGCTTCAAACTAGGGCTTTGTCTCCAAAGTTGTTTGGACATATTACTTAGCACTGGAACCTCAATTTATTCACCCATAAAATAGGGATAAGCTCACAGGTTTGTTGTGGGAATTGTAAGAGACTAGAGGCCCAATGCACAAAATTCGTGCAAGGGGCTTAGCCCTCACAGCCCCGGCTACCTTAGCCCTCACAGCCTCGGCTTTGTCCAGACAGTTATTCTGCTGTTTGGTCTAATTAGCATATTAGCTCTTTATTAGATAGGATAGTACTACAGGGACATCTGACACGTTCTATGTGCATACTCAGTGTGAGCCATTATTATTACCATCTTCTCAAGGTCCTTAAGAGGGCACCTTGGCCCAGGAACTGTTAAATTGGATAGCTTTTATTTGGTGAGTGCCTATGGAGTTCCAACTGCCATGCTACATGCTTTTCATGTCTTGCCATCTTAACCCCTCACCACTCAAAATGTCATCCTGGGACCAGTCACACTAGCATCACCCAGGTGTGTGAGAAATGCCAAATCTCAAGCTCTACCCCCAATCTAATCAAATAGGCCCTGTCTGTGTTTTTACTAAGATCCCCAGATGGTTTGCATAAATGTTAAATTTTGAGGAATGTTGGTATGATCTCAATCATCCTACAAGTTAATAATGCTAGTCTACATTTCCAGAGGAGGTAAGGGAAGGTCAGAGGTGAAATGACTTGTTCTAAACTACATAGTCCTGGCATTGGCTTTCCCATATGTCTGGTTCCCTGGTCCCACCCCGCTATCCAGCAACCTCAATCCAATGCTGACCCCTAATATTTGCTGGGGAGTCCAGGAAGACCTCATGGCAGTCTTGGTGGGACCATGCCAAGTGGCAGGAGCCCAAACTGGACTCAAGCTCCAGGGTCAGTCACAGGTTACATGACTGTTCTCTTCTGTGTCCTTCCCTCATTTTTTCAGTTTTCCCTCCTTGTTCCCTGAGCCCTTACCTCAACTGGATGCCAGATTTTTTTCTAACTCTCCCTCCTTAGGGTCCAGTTAGCTCTTCCTCTGCCAAATTCTCCTCCCCAGCACTTACTTTCTATCCCTCTCCTCCCTTCTGTCTAAGCCAAAAGTACCCCCTTACTCACTCCTAGGAATGAACATTGTCCCATGGCCTCTGGCAGCTGAATACAACAGCTGAGACCCTGTGGGTCTCTCTAACTCAGGGCCTATGGAGAGTTTTTTAATAGTGAGGGCTCAGGTTCGAGGGTTGCCTATATCCTTTCAGGAAATGTCTTTCTGTTTATTAAAATAAAAGAGGGTGCTAATGTAAATCCATGTGCTTCATCTTCTCAAACCCCTTATACTCCTGTCTTTAGCATACAACTTGTCCCTATAGAGCACAACTGGATATTCTATATAATAAAAGCCTAATATGCTAAGTGTCCGACCATTCGACTGTTCAGCCTGTCGCTATGATGTGCACTGACCACCAGGGGACAGATGCTCCAGTAAGTTAGTTTGCTGCTGGGGTTTGCCCAATCAGGACTGGGCAAGATGGCCCTATTGGCCCTGATTGGAACTGGGCTAGAGGGGCTGGACATACTCTGGAGCCCTCCTGTGGTCCCTTCCCAGCCCTGATCATGCACTGGTGGGGTCCCTTGGCCTGGCCTGTGCCCTCTCGCAATCCGGGACCCCTCAGGGGGTGTTGGAGAGTTGGTTTCAGCCCGATCCCTGCAGGCCAGTCCGAGGGATCCCACCGGTGCATGAATTGATGCACTGGGCCTGTAGTTCAGGAATAAAGTTGGTTGAGAGAATTCCCAAAGGTGCTGATTCAAACTTTAGTAAAGCTTTGAACCTTGAGCAGATCAGTTGGTTTGTATTTGAGGTACTTAAGTTTTGAGATTTCCTTTTCTGGTGCTGATGGGAGTTTGCAGAAGACATTTAGAGACTGTTTTCTCTCCTCACTCTGGGATTCCCTCCTAACACTGTCTCTCTGAAGTTTCTCAGGAATTATCTTGTCTACTTCCTTATCAGTGACGAGGACCATGCTGGCAAGTTCAAAGCCCAAGTAATTAAATGTTAATGAATAACAACTAAATACAAATGAATCTATACTGAATCATAGTTTCCCTATGGACTTCCATTGTGTTTTTGAATACTTGTTCCCACAATTTTATTTTTGCAGGAACAGGAAAAATTTAAACATGATCATAAAATTATTCTTCCTAAGAAAAGTTTTGTGTTTTTTTAAAATATATTTTATTGATTTCAGAGAGGAAGGGAGAGGGAGAGAGAGATAGAAACATCAATGATGAGAGAGAATCATTGATAGGTTGCCTCCTGCATGCCCCACACTGGAGATGGAGTCCACAACCCAGCATGTGCCCTGACGGGAATCAAACCGTGGCCTCCTGGTTCATAGGTCGATGCTCAACCACTGAAACACGCTGGCCAGGCAGGAAAGTTTTCACAAAGATGCAAGCTTTTAAACTATTCCAATTCATTTGAATCTGGTCATTTTCCAACAAACCGAAAAACAGATGCACAAGTGCATTCTCTTAGCTGCTCAAGAGTATAAGGTAACACAGTGTCCTGAACTTGAGACACGTACAGAAAACAGTAATTGTTGGAACAGGAGGAAAACGTAGCAGCACCGAGTCCTATCCTAAATCTCTGTTGCTGAGGAAACTGAGGCCAGAGGCTTGTCCAAGGTCACATAGCCAATTACAGTAGATCACAGACTAGGACCTGGGTTCATGACACAAAATCCATTTGTGCCACATAAACTTTTTTTTATGAATCACTCCTTTGTACACACTTGGGAACTATTTGAACTTGTTTTGAAGTTCTTCATGCTACCTTAAAATTCACATAAATTCTACATTTTTTTAACACACTTCACCCGTGTTTCCTGGGATTTGAAGATAACGTATCCTAACTTAGCATTTCCCCAGAACTCTTGGGGTAAAAATCGATGTTCCTAGGGTTATCTAGTCTTCTCATATCTCTTGGAGCCCTGCCGGGGATCCTGATTTCAGAAGCCTTCCGAATTGCCTCATGTGATTTCCAGGAAAGCTAGCCATGTGTGATATGCGTGCCTACACTGTTTTCTCTAATCCCTGGTGATTAATTAGTTCCATTTGGTTTGGTGGGGCAGATCTGAATGAATGTTGAATGTTGGCAACTCTGCACTCAGACTTCATGTTAGCCCCCTCCATCTGGCAGATGTGCTTTCAGATGTGCTGTGTAGCTGCACATTGGAGGTGGGTGTTTTCTAACCTCTGGGACGTGGGAGCCTTGAGAAGAATCCTATAGATAACCTGCCTACCTCTGGACCGTTGTATATGCTGTTCCTCCATACTATAATGCTTTTCCCTGCTTCTTTGCCTGGTCAATATCCTACTCATTCTTTCAGAAGTGCCAGATGCTGTTATGTTCATCAGGGTCTCTCTATCCTTTTCCCTTGAAATTAGTCTCCCCTTTCTGTGTTCCTAAAACATATTATTGGATCCTTTTCTTGAAAATGGTTTGTCGATCTTTCCACTTAAGCTCTTTGAAGGCGTGGCTGTGTGTCATTTTTTTTTTTTTTTTAAATCTTCATATGGCTTGTTAACACTTTTATGTAGTAGCTGTTTAATTAGTCTTGGCTGATTTGAATTTCTAAGTCAGGAAAAAGCATAATTTAGGTTGCCTTTGTCATGTGAAGAACAAGAGAGGATGCATCTCGCCTTCCTTCTAGGAGACTTAGGAAAGTTCCCACGTTTGGGTTTTCTTCTTCCTTTTTTTGCGTTACATTAGCATAAACAAAAGTTCAACTCTTTATATTTCTTTCCCCACAAGGGTTGCACTCGAATGTTTGGGATATGCTGTAGCCCTAAACAGAAAGCGTAAAGAGCTCTGTGTGGAGCATATGCTACAGAAAGTTCTTTTTCAAAGCCAGCCTTGCCTATCTGACTTTCTGAGGGCCAGCACGACATCTTCATATGCCTGGCACCTTGCTACCGGACGAGGGTCTCGAGCTTGCTTGGTCTGGGCCGCAAGGATGAAGGAGGAGAAACTGACCTTCAGTGGGGCCCTCTCCTATAGGATTTGACAGACAGGAGACAGAGATTGGACACGAGTAGGCCTAGATACCCACCTCTTTGCAAACCACACCTCAATTCCTGAGAGAAACAATCTGAAAGCATTTTTAATTTCATCATGAGGTGAAGATTCTGCGAAAAGTCCGTATTAGTCAGGGCAGGTTGACTGTGAAACGATTCATGCCTAAGGCTCAGTGGCTTACTACGATCAAGTATTATTTCTGCCATCTAGCACAAGTGCACGCAGGACTCTGGGTATGTGGGAGGGGCGGTTGGGGGGTGTTGCTTCAGCCATTTTAGGACCTGGGCTCCTCATCAGAGGCCCTCATCATACCCATTGGCCTCAAAGCCTTCTTCTGGATCTTCTACATGCGGCCCACGGGAGCAGTGGGGGATAGTGCATGCACTAGAAATGGCATACGTCACTTTCACCTACATGCCATTGGTTAGACCCCGGTCCTATGGTCCCACTGAACTGCAGGGGAGGGTGGGAGATGGAGTGGAGCTGTGGCCCTAGGAAGAAGAGGGAGTGGGTTTGCTAATTATCTAACCACTTGTCACATGGGCCTTGTTGGATTTATTGTTGCTATTATTTAATATTTTACTTTGAAACCTCGATATCAGTTATTGACTAATCCTAACTGGAAAGGTTCAGTGAAGGAGATAAGCAGATTTGCCATCCCTGCAGAACCTTCCCTGATTCCTCCTCATTCCTGCCTTCTGGCTTTGATATGTCTCAACTCTGAATACCAGGAATACTCTGGAAAGGCCTCGCTTAGGTAACTGCCTCTTTCCAATCTAATGGTATATGACTTACATAACCGCCTCCTTAAAGGGAGGCGCTGTTCGTGTTTATAGCTCTCACCACACTGCATCCTGCAGACTGTGGACAATCACTAAAGATTTATGGAATTTATAAATGATCGAACCCTCAACTCCCTGACCCGCATTCCAACACAACATTACACTAATTGAGGTTATACACATCAGGAGCCTGAAGACCCCACAGCTCTTGTATCCACAACAATGACAGTCCAACCTCCAGGTTAGAACCAGAGAATGAAATGACTATTAATAATTGTAATAGGTAATGCCAATATATATATATGAATATAATGTCTATATATGCCTATATTAATATATATTCATATATATAATATTATTTAAAAATGTATAAATATATTATTTAAATTATAATTATATTATTTTAAAAATACCATATTAATATTTTTATCACCTGAATTGGAAAAAAACGTGGCCTAAACTTAATTCAGTAAATGACAAACTTGTGTGTGTGTTTGGATTAGATGGATGGAACCAACAGATTTCACCTATTCATCTGGGAGACTAAGAGCCAGCAGGACGTGGAACGCTTGGCCCGCTGCGTCCTCTGCTATGGTAAGCATGGGCAGCATTTCTGATCAGACTGATGTGCAGAGAATAGGATGAATTAGTTGGTGGCCATAGGCCAGATCTGTTCTGCAGATGTTTATTTTCTTGGTATGTGCAGAATTTTAGAATCTGGGAATTTCCTGGTAATTCTGGATTAACAGTTTTTCTTAGGAAGTCAGAATAGTCTGGAGAGTCACAGATGTTGGGTTCCCATGTGGCCACAGTCAGCCAGAGCTGAGTTGTGCCTATCCGCTTTATTTTTTAAAAAATATATTTTATTAATTTTTTACAGAGAGGAAGGGAGCGGGATAGTTAGAAAAATCGATGAGAGAGAAACATCGATCAGCTGCCTCCTGCACACCCCCCACTGGGGATGTGCCCACAACCAAGGTACATGCCCTTGACCGGAATCAAACCTGGGACCCTTGAGTCCACAGGCTGACGCTCTATCCACTGAGCCAAACCGGTCAGGGCTGCCTATCCACTTTAAATGGGGCAAGTGCCTGCTAATGCCTCATCTCTCCTTCCCCTCCCTATTGTCTTACCCCTGGCCTGCTCTGCTTACTCACCTGTCCTGCCAGGTTCCTGTAGATGGCTGGCCTTGTGTTCCTTCTTTAGTGGCACCTTAGTGTGAAGGGCAGACCATGGAACTAAGAGTCAAGAGTCCTGGGTTTAGGCCTGGATTTGCCATTGACCACCAGTGGAATATTGGCAGGTCATTCAATGTCTCTATCTTCAGCCTCCATCAC
The DNA here is from genome assembly GCF_014108235.1 of Myotis myotis. Lineage (NCBI taxonomy): Eukaryota > Metazoa > Chordata > Mammalia > Chiroptera > Vespertilionidae > Myotis > Myotis myotis. The sequence goes on along the minus strand of NW_023416317.1, from coordinate 34,154,580 downwards.
TCTATCCCACATGTCACACTGGCCTGTGCCAGAGAAAATTTTGTGCTGAAACCCATGCACGCCTATGTGTGGAGGGTTCTCATCCATCCCCACGTCACCCAGGGCTAGAGTCCTATCACTGAAATCAGAAGGGGATTTAATTGTTTCCTCTTCTTGAGCCACATTAAGATGTAACGCTGCCATGAGAGATGTGGTCCTGAGAGCTTGGTCAAGTCAAATGCAGTCATTGCCATCGGCAGAGTATGTAACAGCTGATAAACGGCTTTCACATCCATCATCTCATTTGACATATTGTCTCTCTGGACTTCAGTTTCCTCTCCTGTAGAAGCATAGACTTAGCCGGTATTTATTGAACTTGAGTTTTTCCTGTATCAGGCATTGTTCTGAGCAGTTACATGTATATTGAATCATTTAAAAAATTTAAACCTCACAAGGTAGGTACTATTATTATCATCACTGTCCCTATCTGACAGATGCGGAAACGGAGGCAGTAGGAAGGCTGAGTAATTTGCCCAAGGTCAGAGGTAGGACCTGGACTGAACCAGGAAGATGTCTATGAACCTAAAAATGAAGAAGCCATATGGCCCAGTAGTTAAAAATATTAAATGTGGAATTATTGTCTCAATTCTTCTGAAAAATGGGAATTTAGGTACAGCGCCCATCTGTGGCTCTTGTCAACACAAATAACATTTAGCAGCACCTGTTCTTACCAAGAGTGTGGAAGTGTGTTTGCATGGAAAGGAAAGGGATGCATGGTAACTCTGGCCTCTCCTGCCCTTCCTTTCCAGACAAGTGCCGACCAGCCCCGGAGTGCAGGTCGGGCACCCCCGAACCCCTGGCGGTGGACGTGGACGTGGCCTTCGTGGTGGACAGCTCCCACGGCGTCGGTGCCGATGTATACCAAGCCGCGTTGCGTCTAGTGGACACCACTCTCGACAACCTGGAGGTGGCTGCGCAGCCAGACGTGTCCCTCCACGGGGCTCGCGTGGCTCTGGTGACGCACACGACTCCAGGCTTCCGGCCGGGAGCAGGACGGCCCCCTGTGCTGGAGGCTTTCCCCCTGACCTCCTCTGGCCACCGGGCACAGATGCAGAGGCTCATCCGGGAGGCTGTGGGCCACCCCCTGCAGGGAGCCCCGGCCCTGGGCCATGCCCTGGAGTGGACACTAGAGAAGGTGCTCCTGGCAGCCCCGCTGCCCAGGAGGGCACAGGTTCTCTTCGCCATCGTGGCCAGTGAGACTAGCAGCTGGGACCGGGAGAAGCTGAGGACTCTGTCCCTGGAGGCCAAGTGCAAGGGCATCACTCTGTTTGTGCTGGCCTTGGGTCCCGGCGTGGGAACCCGTGAGCTGGCTGAGCTGGCTGGAGTGGCCAGCACCCCCTCTGAGCAGCACCTGCTGCGCCTGCGGGGGATCTCAGACCCAGAGGTGGCCTACGCCAGGCGCTTCACATGGGCCTTCCTGAACCTCCTACAAAGTGAGCAATCTCTGAGCACGGGATGCCTGGGTGGGCTGGGGTGGGGAGGACTACTTGCACAGCCTGGCATGGGCGAGCAGGTGCCCACTGAGCCTTCAGCCTTGCTGAGGTGCATGCAGCCTCACAACCTCTGGGGAGACCCTAGAGGAGCACCCCGTTTCCTGAAAACCCTGAGCTGCCATTGCCCTGACACGGTGCCCAGCCTAATGTTGGTTTTTTTTTTTTTGCCTGGAACCTCTCAGCTGGTGGTTGGGAGGCCTCAAGTGTCCCCCCCATCTCTCGATTTTCTCATTTACCAAAATGAAAATTACAGTCTCTTTCTGATCTGTGAAGCCTACATTCAAATATGTGCATGGAGGAGGTTCAAAAGCACCAGTGCTCTACAATTAGAAGGCATAGTTGTTGCTATTACTATTTCCCAGAATCCAGTGGTGCATAATAGTGCTTCTCAGATTTTCACATGCACGTGCATCTCCTGGGGAATCTTGTCAAATGTAGATTCTGATTCAGTAGGTCTGAGCTGGGGCTGGGATTCTGCATTTTTAACAAGCTCCCAAATGATGCTGATGCTGGTAGGCCGTGGACCACGCTTTGAGTAACAAGAGTATAGGACATTTATTTTTCTGGGACTTGCTCAGGTTGGGTGGATGGAGCCAACAGGGAAGGTTAAGGGGCACACTGACAGTGCACCTGGGCAGGAATTCCTCCCCATCTCCTGTCTTAGTGTCCTCACCTCCAATCAGAACCAAACTAGTTGAACCAAACTCATGGGCAGCCAGTACCCAAGCTGTATTCCTAGCATGATAATGGAGATGGTTGGGATTTGGGGGTGGGTATTGATCTGGTGACATTTCCAGGAGTTTGTCTTGCTTGGGCTCTGTCCACCACTGCTAATCCCAATCAGGTCATGTATAGGGGGCCTTGGATGTGACCTGTGAGGCCTTGTTGCTGGGAGACACGAATTTCTCAGTTTATAAGAGGGTGTGATCTCCTGCTGGGAGTATTGAGGGACATCTGCCCCTCAGTGAAGGAATCAAAGGGAGTCTGATGGACAGCTTAGAAGTACTGACACAGCATTGTGCCTCTCCAGTTGGAGAGGTACAAAGATCAATGACTAGGTTCTAGTCCTACTTTTGCCACTAGGGAGCTGTGTAACCCCAGAAAGGTCAGTGAAGCACTCTGAATTTCTGATTTCTTATTGTTGTAGGAGATGGAAGAGAGATTTGCAATATATGGCTGATGGCTTAGTGATTCTTTGAGGGAGACGAAGGCTGAATGAATCACTTTTCTAGTCGGTTTTAATTTCATTTTTTTATTTTTATGTTATATCAGGTTGCACTATATGTTTTGATTTTTTTATTATGTTATGTTTTATTATGTTAGGTTTCTTTTATGTTGTGATTTTACATTATTCATATGACAGTGTGCATTTTATGTTTTCATTTCTTTAAATTTTATTTTTGTATTTGTGTTATTCTTTGCTTGAATTTATTTTACATCTTTTTTATTTTATGTCAATAGATTTTTGTTTTTATGTTTGTTTCATTTAATTTTTATTTTGTTTTGCTTTTTATTTTGCTTTATTGTATATTTTACTTTATTTTATGCTTTATTTGATTTTCATTTTGTCTTTTAAGTTTTTGTGTTAATGGATAATATTTTTGCTTTTATGCTTTATTTTACTTTATGTTTAGTTTATTTTCAAGTTTTATATTATTTTATGCTTTATTTGATTTGACTTTATTTTGAAATATTTTTTTTAGGTGGAACAAACCAGTACCCACCCCCAGAGCTCATTGAAGAATGTGGGGGCCCCAGCCGAGGGGACACTCAGAGGCAGTCACTTATTAAGAGGTAGGCTGAGGATTAGAGCTGAGGTTGTCCCATAGCTCTGTCCCTTGCAGGAGACAACTCCCTAGAGAAAGGTCACAGGCAGTGTCAGTCCTTGACCTGACCCCAAGCTACTGGAGCGAGGATGCGCCCGTGTTTGACAACCCTGATATGGTGTGTCTTTTCTTTCCTTAAGAGTAATACAGGACCAATATAAAACATTGAAAGAACACATAAATGTATAAAAGCAAAAATTAAAATTTTCCATTCCACCCCATCCCCATCTTCTAATTGTCCCAGAGGTAAAGTTAATAATGCTAAACATATTGTTGCTACTTTTGTCCAAATGCCTCTGCAAACCTAAGAAGGTAGCTAATGTGATAACAAAGTCATTAGGAAATGTTCAAACCCAAAGCTTTATTGAGTGCAGCAGTATCAATTGGAAAATGAACGTCTCAGTTCTCATGGTCTGGTTGCACGGTTTGACATGGGTTGTTTGTATGTAGGCTGCCCAATCGCGAGCGTGGCATATCTGGCTTTGCTGATGATTTGGAAGCACTTGAAGCAACAGATTTTTTTCTGGAGGAGAACGGAACAGCAACGATGACATCTGTAACTCAGCAAGAAGCACTTGAAAATTATGAAAAGAATGGCTATGCCACTGAAGAAAAAGAACAAGAAATGTCTGCAAAACAAAAGAAAAATGGAAGAGAAGTAAATTCAGCCACTACTTCTGGTAAAACAAACAAACAAACTATTCCTTACTCCTTAGGTTGAGTTTACTTTTAAAAATCTTTATCTTAAAAAAAAAAATCCTGTGTACTGTGTGTGTTAGCTTGCAAATTTTGGCTTTTATATACTTCCCTTCCAAATACACAAATTCATGTATGCAGCTAAAGAAATTAGTTTAAGAACATATACAAGGACTAACTTTCACTTGAGTGTAAACGGGGAGCTGAACAGAAGCTATTTCAGGGGGTTTGATGGGAGCACACCCTATGACATGTCTGTATGTCATTGTGAAGAAGCCATGATCTATTGCAGAAGCGGCAAACATGCTCCTGACCTTGAAGGAAAATGCATTGGCTTATAGAAGCCTCCTTCATCTATGAGTGGCCACATAGGCACCGACCAAGTTTCAGGAACCTTTGGGTTCATCTAAAACAACTAGCGATGATTTAGGATTAGAGCAGGTAATAGTGCAGATACCATGTGACCTTTTACATGGGCTCAACAAAGTGAGCAAAACAGTGACACATTAGAAAGAGATTTGGGAGGATTTGACTCTCAAGTTTTTAAAATGTAGGGGAAAAGAGGGCTGGAAGAATTTCTAGTGAGTGGCGTGGTCAGTCTAGATTAAATGAGAGATAATTGCCCAGGTTTTGAATGTGCCTAGATGGGTCTCTCTCTGGTGCTGCTAGCTAAGTGGCCACATCTCTGTGGCTCAGTCTTATGATCTGCAAAGTGGGGATTGTGTGAATACCTATCCCACAGGGTTGTTTTGAGGAATAAAACTTGTTAATTTATGTGTTTGCCACATAACAAGCCTGCAAGCCAAGGTAGGTATTAAGATGCTGATATGTCCTACCACTTAGGTTCCAAAGTAAACAGATGTTCAAAGGAAATAACAAAACCAATGGACAGAGGAGTGGTCACTCCCAGCAACACATTTTACCTCCTTAGGTGAAAAATTATCCCGTTGATCATTCTGTTTTCAGTATATAATATTATCAGGTACTTCACGAAGGCAGTTATTTTTGGTCTTGGCTGTAAAATAGGAATCTCTAAAAATTCTCAAAGCCTAGACCGCACCCCAGACCAATTCAATCCGAATCGCTGGACGGGGGTGCTGCCTAGCACTTCCACTGAGCAACCACGAGTGCGAACCACTGCTCCAAGGGGGCCTTTCCTACAAAGTCAAGGTGAAAGAGATGGAGGACAGCAGATGTCGGTCATCCAATCCAATTCTATTCACAGACAAAAACTAAGGCCTGAGGGTCCCCCAAATTTTGTACCCATTCTGTAACTTGGCTGTGGCCAGTCCCTCTCTCATTGCATTCCAAGGATACTCTAAACCTTCACCACCTCTCCCAGTTCCTTCCCGCATGTCTCTTTCTCTATCTGATGCCCATATATTTTTGCTTTCAAAAGAAAGAAAAGTGCCAGGTGCAACTTCCCGTGTTTTCCTGCCCTTCAGTCAGAGAGAAGAGCTGTCCCTTGTCATCAGCTGTTCCCACTGACAAAAAATCCAAAGGGCTCTTGACTTGCGCTCTTTGGGATGGGGCTATGGCTGGCTGTAACCTTCTTCTTCAAACACTCTCCTCTCTTGGCCCCAGAGATATTCTCTTCTTGTTCTACTTCTGACAAGTCCATCCGGGCTCCTCTTTCCAGCTCTAGCCCCACAGAGAGAACCAGGTTTCATGGAACCTGAAATTTATACAATTTAGGGACCCTCTTTAAGAAAAGCATATAAAATTATTAAAATTTAATTCAAAAGTGAATATTTGATGCAAATGAGGGGCCCTGAAGCTTGGGCGTCACGAATTTGATGGTAAACCTGCAATACCTTCCCCAAGGTCCTTTTTCAATCTTCCAAGGACTCTATACATCCTACAGGGACAAGCTTTCCCACCAGGACTTCCACTAGCCCCTCTGTACTGATGACTTCAAATCCGTACCTTCCATCTTTGACTCTCTCCTGAGCTGCAGACCAGCTTAGTTAACCAACTGCCCTCCAGATGGCACCATTGCACATGCCCACAGTCATTTCAGACAAACTCAATTAAACAAATGGGACTCATCTTTCTTATTCAAACCTTTTTTACCTTTATTCTTATTTTGGAATGAACCTCCATTGACCCAGAAATGGAAAGCTAAAACCCAAACATCACTAATTTTCTCCTCTCCTCTCCTCCTGCCTCCAACTGGTGACCACATCTTCGTGTGACTTCCTCCTCCGCATCTCTCAGATCCATTCCCTTTCCCACAATCTTCCCTTTTAATACCTTGAGTGTAATTGCAATGCTGTCTAACGAGTCTCATTTCTTCCAGTTTGTCCTCCTTCCTATTCCAGTCTGAACACCAAATTAAGTTTTCTAAAATGGAAATCTAATCCTGTCATTTGTCTTCTTTATTTCCCAATGGTTTATATTACGGGGGTGGGGAACCTTTTCTCTGCCAAGGGCCATTTGGATATTTATAACATCACTCATGGGTCACACAAACATAGCAACTTAAGTATCAGCCTGCTATATTCGGTGAAACATTTAATTATCTCACCCCTAATGCCTGGGCAGGGCCAGACCAAATGATTTCATGGGCTGGACGTTCCCCTGGTTTATAAGATAGTGTTCAGATGCCTGGATAAGGCACACAGGCCTCTGTGACTAGACCTTGCATTGTCCTCTGAGGCCTACTGGTTGCCACTTCCCTACATATACCTTTTGCACTATTTGCAGTAGCTCTGTTCTTTAGTCAAGGTCTCCATGCCTTTGCTCATGCTCATCTGTCCATTTGTGGCCTCTTCACAGTATCTGCCTGAGTTACATGTACTCATCTTTTAATACTCAGGTCAAGTTTCACTACTACTTAGAGTCCTTTCTGGCCCGCATGTAGTCTTAAATTTCCATGGCCTCCTTTGTGCACCTGCATCTTAAGCTAAATTCTTCCATGGTACCTGCAACCTTTCATTGCACGCACTTGTAAAGAATTGTCATAGAAGCCAGGCCGATCTCTGTATAATTTTCAGTTTCATTGCTATCTCCAAAGCACACAGATCTATTTTTTGACTTTCTCCTCCAAGAAGGGCTACATCATGAGACGTATGTATCAGTAGAGAGAACCAGCCCGGGCGTATTGCAGTGTCATCGTAGCTGTTCCTCACACCTATCCAGTGCCCTCCTTTCTCTTCCCCTTTTCTTCATTCCTGGATTCATAGACTTGTTTGAGTAAAACTGATTGCTGCTGCAGAATTCTTCTAAGAAAGGCAAAAGTTAACACACTTGGTAAAAACAATGCAAATGTAAAATTGGGGCACAGCAATAATTGCTCGGGAGAAAACTTGTTTGCCCCCCAATGCCATAGTATACTGACGAAAGTAAACTTAAGACTCTGAGGCTCCCTTAGGTTGCACAGAATACCTTGGGGATAAGTAGTTTAAAGCATTGAGGATTGACTTTCCTATAGCTGTGCTGACCAATGACTAGCTACATGAGCTATTTAAATAGAGAATCATTTGAAATTAAATGAAACTGAAAATTCAGTTCCTCGGATGCAACCGCCATATTTCAAATACCCAATAGCCACATAAGCAGTGAGTACTGTATTAGTGCAGACATAGAATATTTCCCTCATTGTAGAGGGTCATTGTAGAGCGCTGCTCTAGAGAAATCATCTAGGAGAAGCAGCCCCTGGCTGTCTCGCCAGTAAATGCAAGGGTGGGGCTTCTAAAGCCAAAAGCCACAAAGTGTCACTAGGAAAAGTAATGATAGATTGATAGATTTATTTATTTATTTATTTATTTATTTATTTATTTATTTATTTATTGGAAGAGAGAGAGAGAGAGAGAGAGAGAGAGATAAAAGAAACATTGATCAGTTACCTCCCATATGCCCTCCGACGGGGATCAAACCCACAACCTAGTTGTGTGCCCTGACCAGGAATCGAACCTGAGACCTTCTGGTGTATGGCTTGACATTCTAATGAACTGAGCCACCCATCCAGGGCAAAGTAAAGATCTATTTAAACAAGTCCTTGGCCTGTCAGTTTGGAATCAGTTTGTAATGGTAGAAATTAGTGTCCGCTAACTGCGGAGCCCTAAATCTATCGGTTGGACCCAGAGAGTACAGTCAAAAGTTCACCACTGGACTGTTTTTCTGTTGACTCCGATAATATTTTTGGAGGAGCATTTGTTCTGGCTCCTTCTGGGCCCTCGCTGCTTGTTTTCTCCCCCGTCCTTCCGCCCCAAGTCAGAGCCATGCAGCTGGCCAATTCCAATGTGCCTGTTCAAGGCGTAGGACCATTCGTTACCCCACTAAGAGTGCATCTCATCCCCTTGGGTCCAGCGCATCTGGTCACTCCTTCAAGAGAACTAGTCTGTGCTGATTACACTAATGGGGGTGCGTAGGCAGCTTCCCAGGAACAGACCACAAATTTTAACTCTTGCTTTCTGAAGCAAGATATCTCCCTTATTCAAGAGCCATTGGAAGGCCTAGGGAAACTGGAGGATACCACTATTCTGTGCTGTGGAGCTAACCTGAAACGAAAATACCCGGAAAAATTAATGTCTGATTTAGAATCCACTGTATCCCAGATTTTGCTCGGTTGTCACTTGTTGATTCCCAACGGTTTCTTCATTTTCCAGGAACATCATGTTTTTTCTTTTAATATTAACTTCTTGGGTAAGTGTCAAGATACAATAAATAATAAATAAACTGTATTTGCTTAGGCTATTAGAAGGCTTTGAGAGTGGGAAGCAGTTGAGATGGTTTGAATAAAGAGGGAAATAAGTATAATAAACAAGTAAGGAATTCTCAGTTTCAGAAAGATTTATTTATTCATTCATCCACTCACTCATTTATGCATTGTCGGATGTATCTGACATGTGTTAGGTACTGTGCAAAATAATAGCTGAAATTGTATTACACCTTTCACATATGTTATGTGACACCTTACAACAAAACTTGTGAAGAAGTTTTTATTTAAAAAAATATTGTTTATATGGTCTAGGAAATTGAGGCTCAGAAAGATTGTTCCTTGCTCAAGGCTACACAGCCAGTAGATTGTGAGGCTAGGATTCATTTTCAGGCCTGTGACACCAAACCATCGCTCCCTTCCTGTCATGCTCATATAGGAAATTTAACCCCCTGCATTTGTTTTATGGCAGGTCCCTGTTTGATGGATCCAGTGGAAGGCGAGTGCCAGGATTACATCCTGAAATGGTACTATAACAAGGACAAGCGGGCTTGCCAGCAGTTCTGGTATGGCGGCTGTGGGGGCAACGCCAACCGGTTCGAAACCAAGGAAGAATGTGAGGTTTGGTGTGTCCCGACAGCCCTGTAGACTCAGGCAGAGCCTCATCACTATTGCCTCTGTTTTAATCACGGATGAAATCGAGATTGCCTTCCTGAGACAGTGCCGCAGCTCCTAAGTGATGAAGCCCTCTCTGCAATCTCAGGTCGATTATTAACCCACTGAACTTTTTCCTGCCAGCGGAGGACTTGGGAAAAATGATTTGCGATTTGAGAAGGACTGCATGCTAGTAGTTACAAAAAGTAGCTGAAACGTTCCTGAAAGTTATTTAAATGATGTAGAACTGGATGGTAAAGAAATTTGAACTTGGCATAACATTAATTTTTTTGGCTATGCAGCAAAAGAGAAATCAATGTATGCAGTCAGTAAAAACTAATTTGGAAGTGAGTTGAAACTTGATTTCTTTTTTACCACGTGAAAACCTGGAAGTATTAGTCAAAGCAGAGGTTTGGAAAAAGACACATCTAATGTGAAATTTCATCCCGACTAGTGTGAAAATAAAGGCAATCTCGATGAAATCATTTGGTGTGACACGACGTGTGATGCCTGCTCACTGCAATCTGTGCTATTCTTTCTTTTTTTTTTTTTTAGCTTTGTAGTACATTTTATTTGTATTTATTTTTTAAATTCTTTATTGTTTAAAATATTACATATAGTATTACATATGTCTCCTTTTTTCCCCATTGACCTCTCCCCAGCCACACACCCCCTTCCCCGCCCCCCAGCACATGCCCTCACTCCCCTAGTGTCTGTGTCCTTTAGTTAGGCTTATATGCATGCAAACAAATCCTTTGGTTGATCTCTTACCTCTGCCCCCCTGCCCCAGCCCCCTGCCTTCCCTCTGAAGTTTTATAGTCTATTCAATGCTTCTTTGTCTCTAGATCTATTTTTATTCATCAGTTTATGTTGTTCATTATATTCCACAAATGAGTGAGATCATGTGATATTTATCTTCCTCCAACTGGCTATTGCACTTAGCATAATGCTCTACAAGTCCATCTATGCTGTTGCAAATGATAAAAGTTCCTTCTTTTTTATAGCAGCATAGTATTCCATCGTATAGATGTACCACAGTTTTTTAATCCACTCTTCTGCTGATGAGCACTTAGGCTGTTTCCAAATCTTAGCTATGGTAAATTGTGCTGCTATGAACATAGGGGTGCATATGTTCTTTCTGATTGGTGTTTCTAATTTCTTGGGATATATTTCTAAAAGTGGGATTCCTGGGTCAAATGGGAGTTCCGTTGTTAATTTTTTGAGGAAACTCCATACTGCTTCCCACAGTGGCTGCACCAGTCTGCATTCCCACCAGCAGTGCATGAGGGTTCCTTTTTCTCTGTATCCTCTTCAGCACTTGTCATTTGTTAATTTGTTGATGATAGCCATTCTGACAGGTGTGAGATGGTATCTCATTGTTGTTTTGATTTGCATCTCTCAGATGGTTAGTGACTTTGAGCATGTTTTCATATCTCTCTCGGCCTTCTGTATGTTCTCATTCAAAAAGTGTTTATTTAGGTCCTTTGCCCATTTTTTGATTGGATTGTTTATCTTTCTTTTGTTAAGATGTATGAGTTCCCTATAAGTTTTGGAGATTCGGCCCTTATCGGATATAACATTGGCAAATATGTTCTTTCACGCAGTGGGCTTTCTTGTTGTTTTGTTGATGGTTTATTTAGCTGTGCAGAAGCTTTTATTTTGATGTAGTCCCATTTGTTTATTTTCTTCTTGGTTTCCATTACCCTAGGAGCTGTATTGGTAAAGATATTGCTATGACATGTGTCTGATAATTTGCTGCCTGTTGATTCTTCTAAGATTTTTATGGTTTCCTGTCTTATGTTTAAGTCCTTTATCCATTTTGAGTATGGTATTAGTTGGTGGTCTAGTTTCATTTTTTTGCATGTATCTGTCCAATTTTCCCAACACCGTTTATTGAAGAGATAGTCTTGATTCCATTGTATGCTTGTGCCTCCTTTGTCAAATATTAATTGAGCATAATGGCTTAGGTCGATTTCTGGGTTCTCTGTTCTATTTCATTGGTGTATGTGTTTTCTTTGTGACATAGCACTTGTTGGAGAGGAAACAGAAGTGACTTTGCCATGGGACTGATCCTTCGTTATTAATTACAATGACTCTTGCCCTTTCAAACTTGGTGACTTAACAATTAAGACTGGCATTGTCAATGCAAATATGAAGGGTCTAGGTTCACCCTGAATGAAACATTTTTCAATATGGCTCATAGCTCAATTCTCCAGGCCTCTGAACTTGGGCCCAGCTTCAGGGCAGAACTAGGCACTGCATGGAATTCTAGAGATGCTGGGTACTGAGGTGCCTGGCACGGGGCCTCTGGAGGATCATGTATTAGTCTGCTTGGGTTGCCATAACAAAATTCCACAGGCTGGGGGGCTTAAACAGCAGATATTTATTTCTCACAGCTCTGGAGACTGAGAAACCAAGATCAAGGTGCCAGCTGACTTGCTTTCTGGTGAGAACTCTCTTCCTGGCTTACACACAGTTGTCTTCTTGTTATGTCTTCAAATAACCTTTCCTCTGTGGAGAGAGAAAAAAAGAAAGGAAGGGAGAGTGAGAATGAGAGAGAAAGGAGGGAGGAAGGGAGATAGAGAGTTAGAGAGAGAGAGTGAGCACAGAGAGGGTTCTCTGGTGTCTCTTCTTATAAAGACACTAATCCTATAGGATTAGGGCCCCATCCTTATGACCTCATTTAACCTTAATTACAACCTAAAGGTTATATCTCCAAATTCATTTACATTGGGGGTTAGGGCTTCCAGTTATGAATTTTGGGGGACACAAACATTCAGTCTCTAACAGATTTCAAGCAGCTGGTGGTTACCCCCAGGGACCCAGAGTAGAGTTTGCTCTCTGGAAAGTTTCTGTTGAATAATGAAAGTTATTTCTAGGATTCTTTTTATTCCTCCTCTCAAGCCCAGGGACACTGCAGATAGGATGGGAAGGCAGATTTATAGAAAATCAAAGAAATATTAAAATTTTCATTTTATCTTATGATAGCTACTTTGATCAAGAAAGAATAACTATGTATTCATGGCAGCAAGTTTGTAATTTAAATTAATTTGCAGAAATGCACATGGAAGAACTAAAGCTCACTTATAATCATTTCTCACAAAGGTAATTATTGTGGTATAATCCAGGTTTTTTTCTAATGCTTGGAACATTATTTTTTTTTTCTTCCTTAACACACTACATTGCAGCAAATTTTGGCTAAAGTGTTTTCATGCTGGGAATGAAATGGCAGATGTTCCACCATTGGCAGAGCTGCTTATCATGTGGGTGTGTGTATGCATATTGCTTTTAGGAATAACCTCAGCTGCTTGGGCATATAGGGGCCAAGCTCATCTATCCTGAGGATAGTATATGATTTCAGCTGTGATCTATTTTCCACTTCTTTTTCCAACCCCACCCTGCCCTTCCCTTGCCCAGGAGTGGGGAACACAAAGGCAAAGACAAGGTGGCGGTATAACCTTTCAACTCTGACCCGGGCAGAAAGTTGACTTAAAAAATCCTCAGGTACACAGACAATCTGACCAAGGGGCAGAAGCCATTACCTGTTGTTCTTAGATAGCATTCACCTCCACTCCTGTAACACAGTTCGTAAAGCACTGTCCCACCTTATCTTATATATTTGCCTACTCCCCCTAAATCTTGGATGATGGCCTTGTTCTTCCCAGTTTTTCCCATTGCTCTTCCAGTTCTCAGGGAAGTGAAGTGGCTTGACCCAGAGCATTAGAGAAACTGGACTTGAACTCCTTTTGATCTCAACTCTAGGGCTCCTTTTGCTCTACTCCGTTGGTTCCAAAACATGAGCTGTCACTAGAGGAGAAGGAGGAGGATGCGCTGAGACAGAAGAAAGGAATTTCCTGTCTGATTGTAAATGAGCTTGACCGTACTATCTGTCTCAGATGCTTCCCTCCCCCTGCTAACCCCTCTGTCTCCTGGGTGGTGGTTAGGCCTTCGGTCTGGCCTTCGGTCTGGGAGGAAGCAGGAGTGAACTGAAAGAAAAGTTGAATTGTGTTGCAGGACAACCCTAAAGACAGCTTTGGCCAACCCCACAGGGAGCTTTGGAACGAAAAGGGCTTGTTAAAGTGGCCCTGGATGGGCCAAGGTGGCTGGGTCTGCATCCCCTGCCTCCTGGCTGTTGGAAGTGGGCTGCCCTGGGAAGACTTGTTCTTGGGTAAGGCAGCTCTCCAGCTGAATGGGCCCAGCTGAAGGCTGTCTATCAACAGTGCTCCTGGCAGCTGGGTCAATAAGTCCTTCATTGAGGGGGGCACAGATCTGAGGAGCACACTGCCCTGTCTACTGCAGTGCCTCTACCTCGAGTGCCCTTCTGCATTGTTTCCAAACATCCGTAGCTTCCTGAATCCAATAGGAAAAACTCAAAAGCATTTGTAGGGCATACAAGCCCTCAGACATCTGATCTTTGCATCCATCTCTAGCCGCACCTATGGTGTCGTTCTGTCCTTGCAAATTTTCACTGGAGCATACTAAATACATCCTTGTAGTTTTCTGGAAATTCCACATTCTATCCATTTGTACTGTTGCCCTTGGTGATACTTCTGTGGGTAATACCTTTTCAATTCATTTGTTTGAAAAACATTTCATAGGCACCTGCTATCTATCCGATCCATCATGTGTGTCAAAATCTAGCTCAGCTCTCGTTGCCTCTGTGAAAACTTCTCTGTCCCCTTTCAGGAAAGAATTGGTTATTATCGCTATTGGTTGCCTTATACGCACTTCACTTTTTGCACTTTTCCCATCATACTGTTTATACCAATTGCCCCTTAGTCTCCTTTGACTGTGAGTCTTTGTACCTTACAATTGCATGCCCTTCATAAGGCCTGGCACATTTCCTTTTGGTTCTGATTTTTTAAAAATTCTCTACCTGTTTTCAAAGACTTAATGTCCTCCCCCAAATGGCTGACATTTTTTTTCCTACTGTATCTGTTGCTCTAGGAAAATTTTGCTTTGTAGATGCTCTGCATTTGTTCCAGACACCAGGGTATCAGCCAAGTGGAAAGAAAAGTTAGTGCGTTTTTAATTCCTCCCTTAGATCTGTTATCTCATTAATTTTCACCATGCACTCTCTAGTTTTTCTGATGAAGGAATTAAAACACAGTAATGTCAAGTGACATCAACCCTCATGCAACAAATCAGTTGGTAGCCTAAAATTAGATTAAAATGTATTTGGAACTGATTTGGCATCTGCTTGGTTCACTCTGCAAACTTTAAGGGTTTCAATTATTGTGTGAATTGACTGCTTTGTACTTTTAAACAGATAGTGGGTTTCATTGATTCTAGAAAATTGGAGGGTTTAGGATTGTTAGGCTCAGAATTGGGTTGCTAGTCACCATCAGAGTGTACAGATAAGTCAATCAAAGGATTTGTCCTGAGTTCTCCTAAGTGGAGTTCAGGCTGGCTGAATACTTTCCCAGGGTTTCTCGTTTGTATAATACAGCTGGGGACTCACTGTTGGAAGTATGGTGTTACAGGAAACACCAAGCCTTGGGCACCTGAATTCAGCATCTGTTCCTTCCTTGACTTCCCCAGTGACCTTACTCAAGTTGCTTCATTTCTTCTGGGTCTCAGTTTATTTTTGCTCTTGTTTTTTTGTGGAGAAGACTGGACATGAGAGAAACATCTCTTGCCCACCTATATTCTCTCTAAATCCTGCATGCAAACTAAATGGTTCCTTCTTTAGCTTATCCCTAATCTTCGGCAGCTAAAAGAAGCAAGCCAGCTAGGACCATAGAACCGCCCAGCTGAACCCAACACAGATTGCTGAGCCAGAGAATAATGAACTAAACAAATGGCTGTTTTAAAACACTGAGTTTGCCCGAAACCGGTTTGGCTCAGTGGATAGAGCATTGGCTTGCGGACTGAAGGGTCCCAGGTTCGATTCCGGCCAAGGGCATGTACCTGGGTTGCCGGCACATCCCCAGTAGGAGATGTGCAGGAGGCAGCTGATTGATGTTTCTAACTCTCTATCTCTCTCCCTTCCTTTCTGTAAAAAATCAATAAAATATATTTAAAAAAATAAATAAAAATAAAACACTGAGTTTGGAGGTGATTATTATTTGACCAAAGTTGTGGCTGGGCTGGCTCATGTGTCCAGAGTCAGCTGTCAATCTGTTGGTCAGTTGCTGGCCTAGGGTTACTTCTTAAGGATAAAAGAAAAAGTTATATATTTGTATGCATCTAATAATATAGCCTCAAAATATATAAACCACCAATGCAGTTAGGTTAAGGAACACCTGCAGAAGCAGAAGAATTGGAAAGGAAGACATATATAACCTCTATTTGTAGATGGCATGAATACACATCTGGAGAAACAAAAAGCTCTGACAGCAATGTTTCAGAGAGAGCTTGCTCCATCAGCCCGGATCCTGCCATGACCAGGAAGCCGCTTACTGTGGTGAACATGAGTTCTGATTGAGAAATAACCCTTCGTTGCAAATCACTGAAATTTCGGGGTCTTTATTGCACCTCTACCCCTGGTGATACAAATAGAGAGCAATGGGGACTCTCAAATGTAGCTCTTGGGAGTGAATATTAGCAAGCATCTTAGAAGTTTCTATTAAAATGGAAGATACAAATGCCCTGAACCAGCATTTTCACTTCTAACCATGTGCCCTGGGAACTCATGTGCATGATCACCAGGATGCACATGCATTCATGAGCCATGCTCACAGAAGTGTTTTTAAAACCCCTAAGTCATGAACAACACAAGCCCATTAATAGTGAAATGGGTGAATGCGTTATGGTACATTAAATCAAGGGATAGAACAATGGAAGTGAGTGAATGAAGCTAATTAAGATTCAGCAATATGGCTGAATCATAAATATATTTTTTGAGAGAAAGAGACAGACAGAAATACAGGTATAATAGGATTCCATTGATCTAAGTTTCAAGAACAGGCAAAAATAAATTATATTGTTATCCCTTATGTGGTAAAACTAGAAAGAAAAAAATGATGCAGTTACCATTGAAGTTAAGATGGCAATATGGTGGAGACTGTGACAAGTCGTCCCTCCCCCTTCAGAATGAAGAACTTATCCCTGCAGCTGCCGTGATGCTGCTGGAAGATGACCCTCAGAGGTCAGCCTTCGTTGGAGATGAAGAAAAATTCACATCCTTCCATGGACAGATGTATCCAGTGGAAGATATTGAGTTATAAAGGCCCAACCCCTCAATCTGGGACAACTCATAAAGGATCCCGATCCAGAGCTGCCCATGGGGTTAGCTGAGACCTTAGTGGGACCTTCTCTCTTTGCTTAATTGGACTTCCTTCCCTTCCCTTCCACAGACGTTGACCTTAAGCGCACTCCCTTATAAATGTCCTACATGCTAATCTCTGTTTCCGAGAGTGCTTTCTGGGATCCCCAGCCTGTAATCCTTATGTAGAGGGACTGGGAAGCAGAACATGGATGCTGATAACATTCTCCTCTTCTATCAGAGTTGTATTTTCACAGGTATTTACTTTATATGCATTCATTAAAGTGTATGTTTACGTTTTATGCAGTTTTTTTGTGTGTGCATTATAGTAATCCAGCAATTCCTTAGAAACACAAATCCAGGACATGAGCGCTGCTGTTATCTTCATATGACCCTTGATTCAGGAAAGTAAAACATATTGTATGTAAGTCTTCTTTGGAAGTGGCAACAAATTCTTCATTATGCATTTATGAGCGGACATATTTTAAAAGCATGATTCATCAAAGTAGCAATTGCACCAGAATGTCTTCTATTAGGAAAAGGAAAAAAAAAACCCCAGATTGGGTCCTGGACTAGATTTCTTAAGGGGGAACTAAAGGGTGAAGTGAGAATGTTTAGTCTTATTTGAATCTCCTGGTTTTTCAGAAATACCTTAGTTTTAACTCTTAGAACCAGATAGGGGCTTAGAGAGAGGAAGTAATATTTATTCATTCAAAAACATTTACTGAACACTTACTGAGTGCCTATATGGTAGGTGAGAGTTCTTCTATTAGCTTGGGATATGTCAGTGAAGAAAAATGAAAAATAAAGTCCTATGTTCTTATTTACTCACATAGTTTCCATTTTTTGGTGTGTGGTGAGAGCACCTGAAATCTACCCTCTTAGCCAATTTTTAGTATACAGTATAGTATTATTAACTATAGTCATCATGCTGTACCTTATATATCTCCATATTTATTCATCCTACATAATTGCAACTTTGTATGCTTTGAGCAACATCTACCCATTTCTCCCATCTCCCTGCCCCTGGTAACCACTGTTCTAATCTATGTTTTCAAGTATTTGATATTTTCAGATATCACATATAAGTGAGATCATGCAGTATTTTTTCTTTCCACATAAGGCTTATTTCCCTAGTGTAATGTCCTCACGTCCTCTAGTTTCATCAATGCTGTTGAAAATGGCAGGATATTCATCTTTTTAAGGCTAAGTAATATTCTATTTTATATATATACACATCTATATCTATATCTATATCTATATCTATATCTATATCTATATCTATATCTATATCTATATCTATATATATACACTACATATATATATATATATACATATACACACTAGAGGCCCGGTGCACGAATTTGTGCATGGGTGGGGTCCCTAGGCCAGACTGGCAATCAGGGCCGATCAAAGCCTGCTGGCCAGGGGGAGGGATGGGGTGCGGGAGGTTGGCCACTGGCCCTGAGGAGGGAGCCGGCCCTCGGCCCCCCTGGAAAGGGTCCGTGTCCACTGCCACCTACACCTGGTTGTCTGTCCAGCCTGGGGCCTAAAGGCGTGGGCAGGGTCAGGAGAGGAGGCAATTGTTGCCAGGCTGGGCGTGGAAGGAACCAACGCTGGATGCCGCCATGGGTACCCCGTCACCACGTGGTTCCCCACCTCCCCCCCTTCTTCCCTAGCCGTTGCGCCACCACTGCAGTGTGGGAGAGTCAATAGGAGCTTGCTGGCTGGCCGCAGGAAGTAGGCTGTGGAAGCACACTGACCACCACCACATTGTCTCTCTAGGTTTCAACCTTGTCAACCCTACTCTACTATGCAGTCTGACAACCTGACAGCTCAATTTACCACACTCCTATGTAGCCAGGGAGACCATGCAACTCAGTTATGGCCAATGAGAAGGACGTGGGAGCCTGTTGGTGCTGCCTTTCAGCTTCCTTATTCTTTTCACCTAGAATATGTGCACATGATGCTGAAGCCTTTGCTAAGGATGGAAAAAGTTGGAAAATTGGAAAATGCCTGGATTCTTGATGGTACAGACCTTAGACCTACCTGCCCTAGACTGCTTATACTGGACTTCTTGTCATGTGAGAGAAAATCCTTGTTTGTTTGATCTATTGTTTATCAGGATTTCTGGAAACGGCCACCAAACAAAACCCTAACTGATACATAGGCATTCAAAGCTCCTCTTCTAAAATCTCTAGTTCAAGTATAGACAGGTCCCTCATCAAGACGCTTGGATGTAGTTGTCAGAAGTAAAACTCAAAACAATCAGTAAAAGCAATAAGACGAATTAATGGGTTCATGTATCTCTTTGAAGGAATGGGTACAGTTGTGTTTCTGGAAACAGAGATTCAAACATGACTAAGCTCCATATTTCTAACTTTATGTCGGTTTCTTTTTGTGGATTATTTGCTTTTTTTCCCCAGACTGGTTCTTTCTTGGGGTCTTGAACCATCATCCCAACAATTCCTTGGTCACATCTCACCCATTAAACCACCAGAACAGGAGGGTTCTCTTCTTGTATTGTGATATTGGCACACTTGCCACAGAGTGCTGGGGGCTTCCTCACTGTCCGGTCCCCTTCACCTGGTGGGTGTCATCCATAATCTAACATTAGGAACCCTCTCCTTTGATCTCTAAGAACCTAAAATGAGAGTCTCCCTGCGTGCTACTTTGGTAGCCCCTTTTCAGCCTGGATTTCCTGTTAGAAAGAATTCTACTCTCCAGCTGACACTTATAAGAGGGTAGCTTTTATTTTGAAATGGTGCCTGTGTATTTTTTAAATATGTTTTATTGATTTTTTACAGAGAGGAAGGGAGAGGGATAGAGAGTTAGAAACATCGATGAGAAAAAAACATCGATCAGCTGCCTCCTGCACACTCCCCACTGGGGATGTGCCCGCAACCAAGGTACATGCCCTTGACCAGAATCGAACCCGGGACCCTTGAGTCCACAGGCTGATGCTCTATCCACTGAGCCAAACCAGTCAGGGCAATGTGCCTATGTATTTTAATAACATATAAGCATCCCTACATATCTAACAAGTTGTAGGAAAGGAGCAAAGCATGCTGTCTTCTCAGCCTCTCCCCATTCCTGCCCCAAATAATACGAGGATGTACTATTCTAAGGAAAACCACACACACACACACACACACACACACACACACACACACAAAATCAGACACCACTTGCTATAAATTAAGGCTTGAGGGGACTGGCAAGAGTTATGTGAGTCACAATTTGGTTTTGGAATTCAAGTTGGATTCAGGATAACAAAAGAGTGGTTGGATTTTAAGAATTTCTCCACCATTGATATACACAGAATAAAGCCAAAGTAGCAAGACAGACAGGAATGCTTCACTGCAAATTAATCACAATTTATAAGATAATTTATGCAAAAGGAGATGGTAGGAGACTTCCAGTTAAAATGAGCAGCATTGAGATAAACCAACCTTAGGTTTTTTTCTCTATAACAAAAGAAAAGCAGAAAAAAAAAAACTGCAAGAAAAAAAATCCCAAACCACAATTGATAAAGGATAGTTGTTAAATATAGTGAAACGTAGATAAACCTATTTTATTTTATTTTTTTAATTGTTTATTAACTTTAAAAAATTAAATTTATTGGGTGACATTGGTTTGTAAGACCAGACAGGTTTAAGTGTAGAACTCAATAAATCATCATTTGCACACTGCATTGTGTGCCCAACGTCCCAAGCAAAGTCTTCCATCCCCATTTTCTCCCCCTTTGCCCACTTCCGCCTAGCCACCCCTCTTTTTCCTCTGGCTATCACCAAACTGTTGTCTGTGTCTATGTGTTATGTATATATGAAACAATTCTATTTTAAATTGCCATCTGTCAATACCCTACCACTCCTAATCTAGATTAAATAGTCAATCGGTTCTACTAAGGTAAGTAACTACAAAGAACATAATTTTCTTGTCCCTTACCTCCTGAATTCAGGCTCTCTAAACATAATCACATTCAACTCTTTATTTTTGTATAATATTCTTAAACAAGTTTTTACAGTTTTAGATATTCTCTATTGAATTTCTAGGACAGGTTTTCTTTATTTTTTGAAATATATTTTTATTGATTTCAGAGAGGAAAGGAGAGGGAAAGAGAGATAGAAATATCAATGATGAGAGACAATTATTGATTGGTTGCATCTTGCACACCCCATGTTGGGAACAGAGCCTCCAACCCGGCCATGTGCCTAGACTGGGAATCGAACCATGACCTCCTGGTTCATAGGTCAATGCTCAACTACTGAGCTACACCGGCTGGGCTCTAACAGGCTTTCTTAATCACATATCCTTTTCCCTTTTCTTCACCCTTCAAATAATTATGTCTATTTAAATGAGGTGGTTGTTCAGTGTTTATATTACTATGGTTATGTAAACATTTCTCCTTGCAGAGCCATGTCTTGTACATTTCATGTAAGTTACTGTGGTGGGTTTTTTTTTTTCAGAGTAAGAGTCACTTTTACTTTTTGTTTCATCTTGATATTGCTTTATATGTGCATCGCATTTCTTGCCAAATGCTATGAGAGGTATAATTTTTGTCTCAATCTATTCAACACATTAGTTATTCTAACAGTTTTATCTCTTTACATTCCTCCTGGAACCCTCTACACTTCTGCTCTATTTTTTAAATATATATATTTTGATTGATTTCAGAGAGAGAAAGGGAGAGGGAGAGAGAGATAGAAGCATCAATGATGAGAGAGAATCATTAATTGGCTGCCTCCTGCATAACCCCCACTGAGGATCGAGCCCGCAACTCGGGCATGTGCCCTGACTAGAAATCAAACTATGACTACTTGGCTCATAGTCTAATACTCAACCACTTAGCCACACTGGCTGGGCTTTAAGTAAATCTTCTTATTCTGTGGTGGTCAAGATGTACCTGCCCAGCAGAGAATTCGGCTCTCTGGTCAGTAGTGTAAAACAGTGTTTCAGAAGAGTCTTCCTGGGCTATTGAAAATTAAATTAAATCAAGAGGACCTCACCCATTTGGAAATGTAAAATCTGGACCTTGACCTTGAAGAAAATACATTTTCTTCCTATTTGTAAATTCTCTCCCAAGTTTCTTGTGTAGGGATACGGGTTATGGTATGAGGAATTTCAGATGGTGTGAGTGTAAGATTTATTTGTGCTATATTTTTTACACAAAAAATTGGGAAGCATTTGGAATCCTTCTGTAAAATCTTTCTAATCACAACAGCAACAACAAAAAAGTCCAAATCATTGGACTGAAAACATCTTGCAGACTTATGTGATGGCCAGAACACCAAGATTCATTCACTTATCCACATGTCCCCTTCTAATTGTTTCTCACCTCAATCAGTTCCATTATTTGCCTTTTAGGGGCCAAATGCAGCTCAGGGCAGAAATTTCAAGTGTATGCAGCTGGAATTACAGTGAACATTGACTCAGGATACCCTGCCAATGTATGACTTGGTAATCGAAAGATTATGTAGAATTAACATTGAGGACTTGAAACTTATTATTCTTCAGAGATATGTTTACAGAATTATCATGATTATGCTTGCCAGATGTTTGGTGGTTCAGTAGTGAATAATTAAGAATTCAGATATGTAAACACAGACTTGAGTTACTCAATAAATCAGGCACGGAATAAGTTTACCATGAGAACCAAGTAAAATGAGCAGAAAAGAGCCCAGAACATTTGGCATTTCTTTTAAGCCCTATGCTTGATTTCCTTTAGGCCAGTATTAGTTTCTTGAGATTCTGGCCACCCAGACCACTGTTTATTTGCATCAGAGGCTGTGAAAATATTCCTGAAGATAGAAATGAAATATTCTTAAGTTGAAGAGAAAATCACAGCCCAGCTCATTTGTGGGAAAATATTACAATATTTTGTGAAATAAAGAGCAAGAATGATTCATGCTGAGAGAGAGAGTACAAGCTATAAGTAGAGGAAGGTTCAGGAATAAATAACAGGGTGATTAGTTAGATGATTTAGGGGTAAACATAGGGAGAAGCACACCTGTTATTCTTCTCTGTCTTGGGCCAGGTGGCAACAAAGGGAAATCTTACTGCTCTAGGCAGAAGCAGTGAGTATGGAAGCTTGT
This sequence comes from Myotis myotis, assembly GCF_014108235.1. NCBI lineage: Eukaryota > Metazoa > Chordata > Mammalia > Chiroptera > Vespertilionidae > Myotis > Myotis myotis. The sequence continues at coordinate 34,131,910 of NW_023416317.1, read as the reverse complement.
ATTTCAGAAATAGGGTCCGAGTGATGGGTGATTACTCTACAAGAGCCTATAGAAGACCAGCCTCTGAAGCGTGACACATTCCTCGCCAGTGCTCAGGGAAAGCCGTGTGGTGGACCAACCAACGGCATCCGATCCTGCTTATTCTTCTCTCTAAGTGGACCACACAGTAGGAAATCTCAACTTCAAAGATGACCATTGCAATCAAAAGTAACCAAACATTTAAATAAATCTAATCAAATCTAAGGATAAATCAAATTCAACAAAAGGAAGAATTTCCACCTAAGTAAATAAAGTTATTAGAGAACTAAGGAGCCATGTAGGGTTTGCTTAGACTCTGGTTCCCAGCAATCCCTTTTTTGTCTTCAGAGTAACTTTTGTCATAAAAGCAACATAGCAGCAGGAATTTTAGGCCTCATACCTACACACCATGGCGTTTAGAGCAAGAGAATATCTGTACCCCAAAATTTCCAGAAAAAACCATAGAGAGGCAAACTGCCTGGATCACTTGTGAACCAATTCAGGTGTTCAGAGGAATATCAGACTCTGACTGGATTAACCTAGGATTCCCTGAATCAATATGGTGACAAAGGAGAGATTATCCTGATAGTCTTAAAACAACCAAGACTTAGGGGTGAGGTCAGTTTCAGCCAAATCTTATGACTTTACACAGTGAGGAATAGATGTTGGGGAAACAACAAAAATGTCATTGTAGTGACAAGAAATCTTGATTTTAAAGTGCTCATATCAAACAAAATATACTGAATGATTTCATATTATAAAACTATAAAATATGCATGGATAAGGGGAAAACACTTTTGAATACCTCAGGTTAAAAAGAAAATTTAAATGGAAGCTGAAAAATATTTAGGAATGAATAGACATGAAAGATTACAGGAACAACTTTATTGTTGTAGTTGGAGCAGTAGTCAGAGGAAATCTTTGCAGTCTTAGATAAATTCATTTTTAAAATATGGGGAAAATGTATATTTAAATAAAACTGAAAACAGTAAAACAGAAATAAAGCAAAAATTACTAACATAAAATTACATTTAATCAATAAATCATATTTATTTCTTTAAAAACACTAGTGAATAGACAATATTTTGAAATGAAAAAGCACAAATAACTTACATGAAGAATATGTGCAAAACTGCTTAGAAAAATGACCCTATAAATATTAGCTATTATTGTTATATAGATATTGAGGACATTAATGTAATGAGAATGTTATGTAAAACCTTATGCTGATTATTCTAAAAATTAGACTAAAGTAAAAAATTTATAGAAAAATATAAAATATCAAAATTGCCTGAAAAGTAAGAAAACTTAAATAGAAGTCAAAGATCTAACTACCACTCTCCTAAATAAAACCTCCCCAATGTCTAGATCATTTTATAGGAATGTTCTACCAAATTTTTAGGGAATCAGTTATTCCCATCTGACATCATATATTTCAGAACATAGAAAAAGATGATAAACTGTTCAATATATTTTATTCAGCTAAGAGTACACTGATACCAAATATAAGAGTAGAACAGTAAAAGTATAGGAAAAAAATGAAAGAATAATGTAATCTGACCAAAAATGGTTACCCAGAAATGCTAGGATAACTCAACATTAGAAAATAAAGATATTTTAACTGATTAAAGAAAAAAAATATTCTGTTACTGACTTCTAATTTAACTTTAATGTAGTCTGGTGGAGGATCTGACATTTAACTGGATAGTTCAGTATTTACCTTCCTGTGTATATGAAACAAAAAGCAAGCACAAAACAAAACCCTGGATATATCCTGGAAATATGGGATATTTCTTGCAGCCCATGAGATGTAACTCCTTCTATCAAGTGTGGATATAGACATCTAATGAGAATAAAAGCACTTTCCAAAAATGGAACTAGTTGACATCAGATTTCACTGTTGACAAGTGTTCTGCAAACTTATGAAATTGAATTTATGATGAGCATATGCTGAAATGAAGAAAGATGTTAATAAGTGTAAATAGAAAACAGAAGGGAGATAGTTATTGAGGAGCATGCAACATATATCTGGCCAGTGGGCCTTGGCAATTTTTATATCTGTCTTCATTTCTGAGAAAGAAATGCTACATTGAATATTCCTAAGCTTTGATAAATGAATCCCACTGTTGGAATTACCTAACCCTTTGGATGATAATAGTGAGATCCAAAAGAGTGAAGTCATTTGCCTTCCTAGTTACTACAGAGAAACTGGTGTGTCTTATCAGCCTCTATCTACATAGATCTACTTTTCCTTCACCTGGTGAACAACACATTCTTCAGAGACCTGACCTTGAGTTATCTACCCACCTTTGCCTTTCCTGACCTCCATAAGTGGTATGAACAGCTATTTCCACTGTATTTATCAAGTTGCATAGTAATGTATTACTGTTGTTTGTCTAGATATGTTACTCCTCTGTTCCTTCTGTAAATTATGACCTCCTTCTTGACAGAGTTGCATAAGGCTTAGTTGTTACTACATAGAGCATCCCACACCTTTATTTGTTCTTGCTTTATTTCTTCCACAACCATATTTAATAACTTGGCTTCTCTAAAAGCTGGTTGTTAAGAAGGGTGGATGGAGGCCATGCAGTTTCAGGCCATTAGAAAGTCCTACTCATAACAAAGGAAAACTGATTGGGCATCAACAATTTTTAAATCAGGGTATTGTGCATTTGAGTGTGTGAATCAATTCTTTGCACTAGTGGTGCTCTAACCTGCCTGGTCAAAAGAATCAACTCTGGAGTCTTAAAATATCCAGATTCCTGGCACCAACCCTAGGGATTCTGATTCAATAGGTATTAGGTGGGACCTATACTAGTACATATGTATTTTTAAAACTCTCTATTGATTTTTATATGCAATTGATTTGAGGAAGTATGGTCTAGAACTTGATCTTTTTAATCTATAATAATAAAAGCATAATATGCTAATTAGACTGGACAGCCGAATGACCTTCCTGAAGGATCGGGCCTAAACTGGCAGTGGGTCATCCCCCAAGGGGTCCCAGATTGCGAGAGAGTACAGGCTGGGCTGAGGGACGCCCCCCCCCCCCCCCGCTCCCCTTTACCCCTGCACAAATTTCGTGCACCAGGTCTCTAGTAACCTAATAAAATAATAGCAGGAAAACTGAGGTCCAGAACTCACCAGGGTACAACAGCTTCTCTAAAATTTAACCTGTACAAGTAAATTGACCTTTACCTTGACCATTTTAAAATTCACCAGTTATAATATCTCTATAACATTGGACTTGGGGATTGCCTGGTTTTTGAAATTTGAATGGAATTTGTGTGTTATGTGCCATTGAGTTGACTTCAATTCCTGGTGACCCTATGAATGAGTCAGGTTCACAATGTCCTGTCCTCAACACTTCTGCTCAGCTCCTGTAGATTCATGCTTATGGTTTCTATTACAGAGTCTATCTATCTCTTATTTGACCTAACTCTTTTCCTGCGGCCTTCTATTTTTCCCAGCATTATTACCTTTTCCAAAGAACCCTGCCTTCTCATGATGTTCCCAAAGTGGGACAGCTTTAGTTCTGTCATTTTTTCTCTCTCCAGAGATGTTTCAGGGTTAACTTGCTCTAGGACCCACTTGTTCATCTTTCTGTCAGTCCAGAACCTTGATAGAACTCTCCTCCAGTATCATATTTTAAGTAAATCTTTTTTCCTATCAGCCTTCTTCACCATCCAACTTTGGCATCCATACATATTGGGAATATGAGGGTGAGAACAATCTTAGCCTTGGTCTCCTATGCCACATCTTTGCTCTTGGCGATCTTTTCTAATTCTTCCATTGCTGCTTTTCTGAGTCTCAGCCTTCTCTTGATTTTTTTTTGGCTGCTGTTTCCATTTGAATTTGACTTAACCAAGGTAAGCAAGATCCTTAATTTTAGTATCTTCATTGTCTAAGTTGTGTATTTCTTCTGTAGTCATGATTTTTCATCTTCTTGATATTCAAATGCAGTCCTGCTTCTTTCTTCTTTCACTTTTTTAAAAAATATATTTTATTGATTTTTTACAGAGAGGAAGGAAGAGGGATAGAGAGTCAGAAACATCGATGAGAGAGGAACATCGATCAGCTGCCTCCTGCACACTCCCCACTGGGGATGTGCCCGCAACCAAGGTACATGCCCCTGACCGGAATCGAACCTGGGACCCTTGAGTCCGCAGGCCGATGCTCTATCCATTGAGCCAAACCGGTTAGGGCTCTTCTTTCACTTTTATCAGAAATAATTTCAAGTCAGTGCTACTTTCTGTCATTTGTATGGTGTCTTCTTCATATCTTGAATTATTGATATTTCTTCCCCCAATTTTCATTCCTCCTTCCTCTAAATCTAGCCTTGTTTTTTTGATATATTCTGTGTACAGATTAAACTAAGGAAGATAAAATGAACCCTTATCTGACACCTTTGCTTATAGAAAACCATTCTTTCTCTTCATCTTCTGTTCCTACAGTGCTTCCTGTCCACAACACAGGTTATGCATCAGGACAATCAAGTGTTTGTCTTTCAGAGTTTTTTTGTGTGATTGACACAGTCAAGGACTTTTACTGTAGTCTACAAAACATAGACTAACCTTCTTTTGAAATTCTTGGGAGCACTCCAGTTTCCAACCAATGCTCGCAATTAGATCTTGAGTGCCTCTTTCTTTTCTGAAACCAGTTTGAACATCTGGCATTTCTTGCTCAGAAGCCTTTGTTGCATCTCCTTGAGCATCACTTTACTTGAATGAGAAATTAGAGCAATGGTCCTATAGTTACTGCACCATTTGGCGTCTCCTTTATTGAAGATTGGGGTGTATATGGAATGTTTTCAGTCTGTAGGACATTGTGTGTGTTTTTTTTATTTGTTGACATATTCTTGTAAGGATTTTGACAGATTCAGTCTCTGTGGCTTGAAATAACTTGGTTTCCTCTCTCCCCCTCTCCCCCCACCCTGGAAATTTATTTCTTCCCAATACTTTCAAGGCATCTTTCACTTTGCTTTCTAGAATTACAGGTTATTCGTAAAAGGAATAGAGGTATCTGTCATCTTTTTGTCTTTTCTGCAATTTTATTTTTTTGAGTAGACTCTTTCTGTCTTCCCTTTCCTTTCCCCTGGCCGGATAATGTTATTCCTTGTTGGTTGTTTAGCATTCCTAGTCTAGGTTTGAATTTGCCTTTTATTTCTTGAATTTTTTGGTAGAGATCTCTGTCTCTGGTTTTCCTTTTTCTGTTGTTCTCTTCCATCACCTTATATTGCCCATTGTAATAATTCTTTTTATTTCTATGTGATAGCCATTGAGAAACCACATTCAGGATTCTAACCCTGCTTTTGTCACCTTTTACTTTTGCCTCTCACATATCTCTAATGACTTTTAATATTTCTTTTGTCATTCAATTGATTTTTTTTCTTTTTATTTCTGGCATTGTCTTTTCACATTCTTCCTTATTAATATTTGTAGTTTCAGTCCATGGTTCTTCTGGTTCTTGGTCAATTAAGGTTTTGAAAATCTTTTTTATGTGGACTTGAACTCCATTAGAAATGTTACGTTATAATTTGTCATGGCGATTCTTTTAGTGCTCTTCTTCAGCTCGACTCTGAGGTTTGCTAGTAACAGTTTATGGGCAGTACCACAGTCTGCTTCTGATCTTGTGTTGATATAGAGAATATAGCCTCTCCGCCTCCTGCTTCCAGTTACATACATACTCTGTTTGATTTCTATATCGGCCATCCGGTTATTTGAAGCGTATGCTTGCGATGGACAAGTTGTTCATTTCACAGAAATCCAGGAGTTGATCTCCTGCTTCATTTGTGACTCCGAGTTCAAATTTTCCAACATTGGATTCTGCTTTATTTTCCACTTTTGTGTTCTAGTCCCCTACATTTATCAGCTGGTTTTGTTTTAGTGTGTGATAAATTTTTTTTGGATACCTGCGTAAAAGCTTTCAATTTCATCTTCAGTCTCTGTGGTTGGAGCATAGACCTGAATGATGCTTATATTAATAGATTTTCCTAGAAGTCTTATTTTTGTTATTGGGTCAGACTTTGCATTTTAGCCCCTACCTGTCTGTGCTACATCTTGCCTCAGTATTAAAGCCACGTCATCACTTCTGAGTTAGTCATTTCCAGAATAGAACACTTTGCAGCTGCCCGACTGGAAATGTCCCACGCTGGTCCACTCGAGTTCACTAACACCAAGCACTACAGTATTTAGACATTCCTTCCATGTCTCGCTTTCCAGTTTCCAGTTTGCCTCGGTTCAGCGTGTTATGTTCCATGTTCCGATGTGTGTGTTGTACAGCACTGCGCTCTCCTTTTGCCTCTGTGCACATCAGCACATAGACATCATCCCGGCTCTGGCCTGATCGTGCCGTTGGCAGCAATGCTTTTTGTACTTGTCCTCTGCTCTGCCCCAGGAACCCAGTGTTCTCCGCACTGGGAGTCTCCTCTTTCAGCGTCATCTCATATTTCATTTTTGGACTGTCTCCTCATAGGTTCCCAAGGTAAAACAAAAGGTTACAAAATAAAATAAGGAGTAAGGACAGAAACGCAGCAGTGGTTCCCGGTTGCCTCCTGCTGTGCAGTGTGTGGGCCCAAATCACAGGTGCTCGGGTTTGTGGTGCTGAGATCATGAACTGCCTGCGAAATGTAAGTGTTCTTATCCTTCCCTTTAGAATTTGGACAATGCTTGCACGTGGATTTCCCCCTAAAAATCCTCCTTGGGGACTTGGCATTCTGAGAACGTGCCCACCTGCTAAGCAGTGTCTGTTAAACCTCATATATGGTGTGTGCTTAACACATGGGGCTCCACCCATTCAGTGGGATCTGAGATGTTCTGCAGGTTTTGGTGGTTAGCTCTTTATTTCAAATGGAGATAGAGACCATAACTGTTTTATTTTAAATCCTGTTTTATATCCTTTTTAAGATTTTGAAGTTACTTCAGGACATTTCTGAGTTACCAAAAGGAGTAACATATGGTTTCAGTAATCAAAAGCAACCAAGATTTTAGTAGATGAGATAGTCATTATATTAGCCAGGCTTTGTTTGAGTCTAGTTTAGGCCAAGAAGGGCTATTTCCTGGCCACTGTTCAAAGCTTGTGGGAAGGACAGTCTTAGAGATGAGTGGAACCTGGAACTCTCATACTCCAGAAGACTCTCCCTCTCTCTTTTCTGTAGGTCAACTTGAACCTTTCAACAGCCTTCTTTCACAATGAGAGGAAGATGGATTCCATCCGTCTTTGGACTGGCCAAATTTGGGCGGTAGGGCCCTGAACAAATGGCAGCTTTCTTTGGAAATCATGTAAGTAGAGTCAATGCCTCCCAGGAGAGGGGAGGGGAATGTTCTTCTAAGAATTCGAAATGATAGCTGCCCAGCACAGACATGAAAGTTAAGTGTTACTGTTACAGAGAACCGGAATAAATCAAACAATGCTCAGAGAGTCTGGAGTCATACTTTATTCACCGCAGTGGGCTTAGAGAAAATGAATTCAAATTCTAAGCAGAGCTACAAGCAGAACTTCCCTTTTTATTAAAGAGCCAGCCCTATGTGTGCTTAGTGGTTATCTTGCTGGTGGTCTTGGAAACTACACAGTTCTATCCAATTAACTGGCATGGGATTGAGAGTATGGGCGTATCTAGTCTCTGGCCTACAAGGTCAGACAGCTAAGTTTATATCTTCCTCATTATTCAAGCAGGCTAAAGCAGGCTAGAAAGCAAAGTTATTATTATTATTATTATTTTTTAGAATAAGAGGCCATATAAAGAATAGCAGAGAATTCCAAACAGTAGTTTTACAAAATACGGGTCATCCTTCTCATTACAACTATTATATTGTGATTTATGTATGTGTGTATCTATATCTATATCTATATCTATATCTATATCTATATCTATATCTATATCTATATCTATATCTATATCTATATCTATATCTATCTATATCTATATCTATCTGTACATATTGCTGCACAGACTGGAACAACTGACACTGAGTGAGGAGATGAGGAGGAGTAACAACTGAGGAAATCTTTAAGGATCACTAGCATTTTACTAGGCAGGCAAATGGGAACAGTGTTTGCAAATGTATGAAATTATGGAATAGCATGGTATGTGTGGGCAACAGCAAGGTAGCTTAGATGCTGGTATAAGTGACACAAGTAGACTGCATCTAGATCACTAAAGAACTTTATACCTTGCTCTAAGTTTAATTATATCCTGTAGGTATTAAGCAGTCTAATGGGTTCCTGGGCACAATTCCAACATGTGTGTTGCGGGGGGGGGGGGGGGGGGGCAGTGCCATCCACACAACACCAGCAATTCTCACACATCAGCAGGGTATCTGAGAATTCAACTCAATCTGACACTATCAGAGGTAGCATCAGATTCCACAAGTTGAGGGCTCAACCCTACAAAACTGTTTCCTCACCCTTCACCCTCCCCCACCCCATTTCAGGCACCCATTGCAAGTCCAGGCTAAAGCCTGTGCTCTGACCTCTGGGCTACAAATTGGAGGTTCCAAAGACTCTTTCCAACTCAGAAGTGCAATCCCAAATCCAGTTACCTGTACTTCTGACTGACTGGCTATACATCAGGGGTTCCCACAAACCCCTCCTCGGGTTCAATTAATTTGCTAGAGTGGCTCACAGAACTCAGAGAAGCATTTTACTTATCAGCTTACTGGTTTATTATAAAAGGATACACAAGAGACAGCCAAATGGAAGACATGCATAGGGACAGTTATGGAAAAAGGACCACAGACCTTCCATGCCCTCTCCAGGCACACTATTCTCCTCAGATCTCACGTGTTCACCAACCTGGAAGCTCTCTGAACCCTATCCTTTTAGGTTTTTATGGAGGCCTCATTGCATAGGCCCGATTGATTCTATCATAAGTTGGTGGTTGATTTAACCTCCAGCTCCTCCCTTGTGGAGGTTGGTGTGGAAGATACTAAAAGTTCTAACCCTCTAAGCACATGGTTGGTTCCCCAGCAAGCAAGGCCTCAGCCCTAGGCTACCTAAGGGCTTTCCAACAGTCATCTTCTTAAGATAACAAGACATGCTCACCTCACTTATCAAAGGAAATTCCAAGAGTTTTGGAAGCTCTGTACCAGGAATAGAGGACATAGACCAGATACATATTTCTTATTATGAATCGCAGTATCACAAAGAGCCACTGAGTTGTGTTTTTTTTTACCAGACGAATTTAAAATCAGATTTCTATGACAGGAAGATTGCAGTTCAGACTCCACTCTGGAAACTTGAATTTGGCCTGCTGCTCTATGCTCAACTTCAGCTCAGCATCCTCCCTGATCCCAGGGACACTTGTAAAGGGGCACAGTCTGTACCACAGGAGAGGGACATTTTAGCCTCCTGAAGGTCCCTCCGTTTCACTCTACCACAGGTCAACCGCTGTGACCCTCTTCTGCAATAGGGTGAATATTGGGGATGAGGTATCAAGTCAGGGATGGGCCTTAGAGGATACAAAGTGCTGGTTATGGAACATCAAAGGCAACATGGCAATCTCATCAGTAGGTGCTTTGCCTTAGTACTTTCCTTGATGAAGCTGACTTCTATCCCAAGTGCCTGGGCACATACTTCTTTCATTGGTCTTTGAAAACCTGAGAGACGGTGAAACTGTTGAGGCAAAAACTCTTCTTCTTGCCCATGTTGAACCAGGCACAAAAATTCATAATCATAAGGCTGTACTTTCTATCTTTCAACCCTCCCCCTTGTCTCCACTATTATGTCTCCCCAGGAAAAAAAATAATACCTATAATACAGCACTTACACAATAAACACTGCTTTCTTCTCTGTGGCAGCTGTAGCTGAAGATGCCTGGTCACAGACTCCAGTGAGTGACAGGGCTTGCCCGCCCCTCAGTTTGCATTCCCAGCGAAGAGCAAGTATCTGCTGTGGTGTGTCCTTCCTATCTGGGGTCCTCTGCAACCCCACCGGGCCTGGGGTGCATGTGCTGCCACTTCCTGCAGGGCCCTGTCCTCAATTCTTGCAGTTTCGCTGTCCATAACCTCTTGTCCTGAATACTCTTGGCAAAGGCAAAGCAAATTGCAGCCTAGAATTTTTCTCTGTCTACAACATTCATGTTCTCTCACATACAGAAATGCTTTGCTAAAAAAGACCTTAGGTATGATTTGGTGTGAAATAATTAATTACTGCATTCCATATCTTCTGTGAAATATGCCATTTCCACCAAGTAGGGAAAAAATGCTGTACGGAATGACTTTCAGGACAAGACTTCAGAGGAGCAAAGGGGAGAAAAGCAATATTTGTTCAGCACCTTCTAAAGGCTGTACACTGTTGTATTAGACACAGGAGACATAACTAGTCTCCACAACACCCTGTAGCATGAATATTATCCATGATTAACATGTGGGGAATCTGAAAACTTAGAGATTAAGTAACTTGCCCGAATCACATAGCCAATAAAAACTAACAAACAAACAGAGCTGGGTTTCAAGCCTCGTTTGGTTATGTTCCAAAGATCGAGCTCTTAACCACATTGTTAAGGCACACAAATATTTTAATTCTTATAACATTGTTGTGTGGCAAACACAATTTGCTCCACCCCTTTAAGTCATCAAAGTTCATGTTATGGCTCAGATGATGTGGCAATAACAGAGATAGCACGTTTCCCACATTGGCTTGCAAATGTGTAATGTTATTCACGACCCAGCAGGGTTTTACAAATATATTTTGCCATGTTTTTAATACCTTTAACATCAAGGTAGAGAAACAAAATTGAAATTAGCTTTGGAATGCTTGGAGGTTATAGGCCTCTGCCCACACTGGGGACTCATATGCACCTTCCCATCCAGGATACAGGATTTTTTTTTTCTTGTATTTTTTGCGTATTTGAAATTTTCTTAACCACCTAGGACAGTGATGGCGAACCTTTTGAGCTCGGCATGTCAGCATTTTGAAAAACCCTAACTTAACTCTGGTGCTGTGTCACATATAGAAATTTTTTGATATTTGCAACCATAGTAAAACAAAGATTTATATTTTTGATATTTATTTTATGTATTTCAATGCCATTTAACAAAGAAAAATCAACCAAAAAAATGAGTTTGCGTGTCACCTCTGACACGCGTGTCATAGGTTCGCCATCGCTGACCTAGGAAAATAGGGAATGTTGCCACTTATGTTTACCAGGAATTTTTCGGATTTCTCCTTCTAATTGTTATTCTTGAAGGTGGAGGGTTTCTCCTAATGAGACATGCATTGCTTCCCAATATTCCAGAATTAGACTCCAGACTCTTTAAGATCTAACTCTCATGTTCTTATTAAGCTTTTATTGAGTCTACTGCCCTTAGCACACTGTCAGCTTCCTCTGTGATGCTGTAACATGAAACAAGCCTTGATTACAGTGTGTTTGTCAGCTGTTGAGTCCCCTGTCCCCTCAGAAGACTATCAGAAAAACTTGTTAATCAATCAAAGCTCATTAATCAGATTTATTATAGAAAATATAAACACCATATTGAAAATCTTAGTTTCTCAGATGGGAAGTCCGGGCAGGATATTAATAGGATTTAGATCCTGGGCTGGGTGAATGTTAGGCAATTTTGCTAGCCAGAGAATTTGTTGGGTTTGGCAGAATTTATGATATAACTGCTTTGGATTGCTAAACATTGGGAGATGAAGGAGGTGAAGCAAGCCTTGTTGGACAAATGGGTTAGTACTGATAAGTAAACTGTTTTGGTTAGTCACAGTTTTTACTTTTAGGAGCAAGTATTACCTACAGCAGTGATGGCGAACCTTTTGAGCTCGGCGTGTCAGCATTTTGAAAAACCCTAACTTAACTCTGGTGCCATGTCACATATAGAAATTTTTTGATATTTGCAACCATAGTAAAAAAAAAAAGACTTATATTTTTGATATTTATTTTATATATTTAAATGCCATTTAACAAAGAAAAATCAACCAAAAAAATGAGTTCGTGTGTCACCTCTGACACGCGTGTCATAGGTTCGCCATCACTGACCTACAGCAAGTAGCTAGGTCATTTTTGCTTGTTCTCAGTATGACTGATATTAAGGAAGTACACCAGGTTCCAATCTTGTTTAATACAGGGACAAGAAAGCATGTTGACTTTAGTTACCAGTATTGCATTTTACTTATTAACTAGAGGCCCAATGCATGCAATTTGTGCAAGGGGCTCGGGCCCCCGCTGCCGCTGCGGCTGCCTCTGCCTCGGCCCCTGCCGTCGGAGCTTCGTCCTGAAGGTTGTCCAGAAGGAGGTCCGGTCTAATTAGCATTTTACGCTTTTATTATAAGTGGTTTAGCCCGCTGGTATACAGGCGTGCAAAGTATAATTGAGTCACTTGGTGAGAGAAGTGTTTCCTTATCTCCGTTTTTCAATAATTCTGATTGCATCAAGGAGAAAGTCAATCGTGTTCATTTAAATCATCTCTCATCCGAAATCATCTTGCATATTTCTGGTAGCGTTTCACCTTTTTGGAAATACCATCATTATTTCTCAGTGGGAATGAAGGAGTGTAGAGTAGAATACAATTTGATATCCCTCACTGGAATGTTATCTCCTTGCTTAAAGCAGTTGCAGGAAACCCAGACTAGAGGTTGGGCTAGAGAAGAGCAAATATCAAAATAAATTCCTGGAGAACAAAAACCACGATTTTGAAATTCTGGATTTCTTTTCTTTTATTCCATACCTTTTCTTTTTCTAGAAAAAAAAGGGGGAGGGGGACGGGCAAGTGAAGCCCAAATCAGGTAAGTGTAATGCAATTCCAACTGGGCTATTCTCTGTGTTAGGAAGTTGAAAACTTGATGGTTTAGTGCCTAAATTCCTTCAAATGTTGAGCTTAAAAGTCCTACTTTCTGCAACATGTTAAATTAGATAAATGGATCCTTAGTAGAATAAATGTAATTTTAATAGAGGAACAATTTTGCATTATAATTTCTTTAGAGAAAAAGACTTGTTTCAATTTTACAAGCAGAAGACAGGAAAAGGAAATATTGAATTCTGTGGAAAAGGTTGTAAATCTCCAAAGCTACTTTTATATCCTACTGTGATTGTGTAACCTAAATTGTAATTGTGTTGCAAGTAAAAACATGTCTACAATGATATTTCCCAGAAAGGTTCCTCGAAGAAGCCAACTTCCATTTGAGTCCAATGCTATACAACTACTACTTCACTAACCCTGAAGGAAGAGCCCCACCCTTCCCTTGAAGTGAAATGGGCCCCCTTTCTTCCCTTGGGATTTTACTCTTGGGGATGAATGTCACAATTAATAAATCTTTGCACACTGTGGAATATGGACACAGCATGAGCAAAGCTTCTGCTGCAGCCATGCACGAACGTGAACTGAAGTACATTCTGTCCCTGAGACTCCAGCTTCCTGAACCTCTAGCCCTCAGCGTCACTCAGCATTTCACTCTGATGGCCAATGGTAGCGGTCTCTCTCTGTTAAAGCCTGGACAGGACCTGAGAATCATTGTTATTAAAAGATGAGTCTTGGGGTGGGTGGGGAGTGCATCTCAACCAGAAAAACCACTCTTTGCCATCTTGAGGGTCTCAATATATATATATTGTATATATGTATATATATATGTGGGCATATATATATACATACACACACACATACACATATATATGTGTATATGTATATATGTATATATTTATGTATATATATGTGTATGTGTATGTATGTATGTATATATAGATAGATAGATATAGATATAGATTGATTTCAGAGAGGAAGGGAGAGGAGGAGAGAGAGAGAAACAATAATGAGAGAGAATAATTGATCAGCTGCCTCCTGCACACCCACTATGGGGATCGAACCTGTAACTGAGGCATGTGCCCTGACCAGAAATCAAACCATGACCTCCTGGTTCATAGGTCGATGCTCAACCACTTAGCCACACTGGCTGGGTGAAGTTTTTTTTAAAACAAATAAACACATATTTATGGGTATCTGTCACAATATATGAACTATTGTTCAACTGTTACAATGAAATTTCAATAAAAATTCCAACACACCTGATTTTAGGATTACATGAAAGAGAAAATAGCCCAGAATAGCCAAGATAATCCTTATGGAGAAGAACTCACTTCACCAGATGTCAAGACTTACTATGAGGCTATAGAAGCTGAGACAATGGGATATTGGGACAGAATTAGATGAATGAAATAGAGAACCCAGAATCACACCCACACAATATGGAAATCTTATTGCAAATCAATGGGGAAAATTAAAATATTCAGAAAATGGTCTTAAGAAAGTATATGCATATGGAAGAAAATTAAAAATGGATCTCTATCTCATATCAAAAATCAATTCCATATAAATTAAGCATTTAAAAGTGAAATACAAATTCTTGAACTTATTTGAAAAAAACTAGAGAAGAATATCTTTATTACCCTAGAAACCTCTTAAGTTATAAAGAACACAAAATATAGAGAGATTAATCCATTTTACTATACAAAATTCCTAATGTTAACCATTAAGTGTATCATTTCTTTCCCTTTCCTTCTTTTAACTACCTAATTCTAGGTTTATGGTAGGCACTGGGAATTGAACAGTGAAGAACACAGTGTGGGGAGGAAAAGATATATTCAGCAAATGATTTTAACTTGTGCAGTTATAAAGGACTGCAGGGGCCTTAACTTGCCTGCAGCACCAGGAAAGGCTTTGGGGCAGAAAAGATTGAGTAGGAGGGAGCTAAGGGCATGGAGGTAGGAGGAATGGGATGCTCCTGGCCAAGGGGAGAGCAGACTCAAAGATTCTGAGAACCTACAACATGGCCAATGAGTTTGCAGTGAGGAGAGCTAAGGGGAGGAGGGCACATGTTAAAACAGGAGAAGTGGCAAGGCCAGATCATGCAGAGTCTTGTAGCCATGGTTAACATTTTGAACTTCACCTACGAGCCATGGGAGCCATTTTTTTTTTTTTTAAATTAGGACAATGATGATCAGATTGGCATTTTCAAATAGCAAATGAAGAAGCACACACATCCTTTTCCCTTTCCTTTTCCCTTTCCCTTAGATGCCATTTCCCAACTGTGTTTTATGAACTAGGGAAAGAAGGAAGCTTTAAAAAGAACGACATATTACATAAATAACATAATGATAATTATATTAATTATAATTAATAATAATGATAGTTAATATTTTCAGAACAGTTAACGCAGGCCAGAAATAATCCTAAAGACTTCACATATATAAGTCCTCTTAACTATTTTATGAGGTGGATACTCTTCCTTGTTTACAGAAGGAAGTTCATAAGCTTGCCCAAGGTTACGTAAGATCTGGGAATTGAACCTGGGCAGTTTGGCTGTAGAGTCCATGTTCTTAATGACTACACGATGTTGGCCAGAAATTAGGAGAAATAATAGAGCAACTGTTTGTATGCGCTCTATTGGAAACCATCCTCAAACTCAACTAAGACCCAATGGACATAAAATGCTGCTTCTGCTATACCCACAGAGATCAGTTATTGGCCTAACCCAGGCCAAGCGCTTGCCTAGCCAGAATGACTGACCGAGCGCTGAGGTGCTGCCAAAATCACTGGACAGTGTCGATAATATACTCAAATAAAATCTGAGGTGGACTTGGGCAGAAGCTCTGTTCGTGAGTCTAGTCAGAGCTGGGAAAATGAGATTGATCATCTTTGCTTGACTGTGCCGAATGCCTTCTGGCATAGAATGCCGCCCGTCCACTTCCTTCAGCAACCGAGGCAGTGCTGAGATTGTGTGGAGGATTTCCACGGCAGCCATGATTTAGACATGAGCCAAATTGCACACTGCAAATGCATTAGCACCCAGGTGTGCCCATTTCACAGAAATGCGCACACCCAGGTGTACCCTTTCACAGAAATGCTCACGCTCCTGTGAACAGGGCTTCCCGGTGGCTTTGGAAGACTTTACCCTTTCAGAGCATTTTCTCAAGCCTCTTCCCAGGACCAGTCAAGGTCTGCTTACAGCCACCACCGCTGTCTACACACCTGCTGGGCGTCTGCCCATGATCTGTGAAGTTCCATGCGGCTGGGAGGGTTCATTGTGAGAAACTTAGGACCAGAGTGGCTGCAGGGAGGGAAAGCACATTGTAAAGATGGGAGTGGGGGGCGCGTCTTGCGGAGGCTGCTGTTTTAACATGCTTCTTGTTAGCACAGCTCCTTTCCATTCACTGTTACTTTTTACTTCTCTCTCTCTCTCCATTGTCGGCAGGGTTGCAGCCAGGGGTCCTTTCTGTGAACTGCCTCTGATTAGCGTTGGCTCAGATGTGCTCTGCGTGTTATGATTCCAGCTCCATGTGATCACGGATGGGAGGCCAATGGCTTAGACATGGAGGGCCAGGAAAAACAATGACAAAACACGTTAGCAACATCGGTTCATTTCCTTTGTGTGGGTCTCTGAGGGCACAGGTGTCCCTGCCTTTCTCTGAATGTCTTATGATGCATATCAGGGAATGTGACCCTCGTTCCTATTTTGCTGGGACTTTCCACTTAGCCATTTCATTCGGTCCATAAATCAGTTAGCTCGGCGGTGACTAATCCAAGCCTCCCATCGCCTTCCAAAGAAGTCCCTATCTGCAAGTCACTAAGGCACACTGAGAGGTCTCTCACCGCTGAATTGCGTGACCAGGACTCAGCCAATAAGTGTTCCTTGTCCGGGAGACACGCTCTTTTGGACTCACTTGTTCTGAGCTCCAGCGCTGGGGCAGCAGCACGAAAGGCACCAGGGACGTATGGGGAGAAACGGAATTGGCTGGCTTAAGGGAGAGAGCTGGAGGTGCAGCTTTCTCCCAGACAGAAGTCTTGAGTTTAGTATTATTGTTGTGATGATGATGATTATGTTCTAGAAACAACACCGTGTGGTCATGTACAAAGAGCATAGTCTCCCATCTCCTCTCGCCATTCTGCGTGTATTGGCTGTGTCGGTGTTTCTCATTCCATCCCTTTGTTGAGGAGGGTCATGACCAGGAAAAACAGTGGAAAATCACAGTTAGCAACTTCATTTTCATTTCCTTTGTGTGGGTCCGTGAACACACAGGTGCTTTTGCCTTTCTCTGAATGTCCTACCATACAAATCCTAGGAAACGAATTACCTGCTTCAGGGTGAGAGGGGCAGCTTTCTCAGAGCAGTCAGAACAGGTGTGGAGGCTGTGCCTGGGCAGTGAATACTCACTTTCCTCACCTCCCCACTCCCCACTCCTCGCTCCCTGCTCCCCTCTCCCCAACACCCACACACACACACACACACACACACACACACACACGAAACTCCTGGTGAGTGAGAAGCCAGGTCTCAGGGCTCTGACCTTCATGGTTCAGGCTGAGACCTCCTCCCAGAATGGAACATAGCTGCCTTCCATTCTGTGCAGAATAGCCCATAATCCTAACTGTGCTAAGTGGATCCCGGAAGTCCACACACAATATACTGAGCAAACATACTGTCTTTTGAGGAAAGCCATTCCCCCTCTACTTAATAAAAAACAAAGAACACCAGTGGCTAGTTTACACATTTGTGTTCTCCTTTTTAAAAAATAATAATAAAAGGAAAAAGTCCTGACAGCCCTCATTCAACTTCTCTCCATCCTTCCAACCCTTTCCTTCTGAAACAAAGTGGAAGCTTTCTAGTGAATTTCAGAAGCAGCCCCAGAAGTCCTTGTTGAGCAGCCCCCCCTCCCCCACCTCCCCCCTCACCTTTCTTCTCGGCCTTTTAATAAACTTTCATCGCTGTAACTGACTGTAGCTTGCCTCTTCCCCGGCAGCACAGCCGGATGAAGCTGACAGACTGAATTCAATGGCACAAGCCAGGAACACATTCGCCCGTAGAACCTCCACTGTGAGTACATGCCCATGAGAAACAAGCCAACAAACATAAAAAATAAGCTATTCTTTTAAGAATAGGCAATGCTTTCCAAGTTTGTCATGATGATCTCTGCTAATCACATGTGCATTTCTGTTGCCTGGTCCATTTCCCAGTCCTGCCCTTCTGGGAACTGCTGGAGAGAACTCCTGCTACCCTGAGCATGGGTGCGCTCGCTCTCCAAGCCCAGCTTACCCGATATTGCGCCTTTGGGAGAATTTTCTCTGGTTCTCAGGAAACCACCGAGTAGAGCACTGGCGCTAAAGGGCACGGCCTCACTCAGCCCAGCAGCAGCGCTGACCTCAGACACAGGCTGCCCTCGGCTTCTGAGGAACTCGCCTTAGCTAGTTCTTTTGGCAGCCCGCGCCTTCTCCCTCACCGCAGCTAGCCGCTGTGGACAAAGCCAACAGGCAGCTGGATCTTCTCTGGAAACCCGCAAAGAGTTAAAAGCCCAGCCCACGGCGGAGGGGGGGTGGCAGGCAAGGTCAAGGGTCAGCGCCGGCTTAAAAGAGCCGCGCACTGGGCGTTTGCTCTGTACCCACCTGCCACTGCGCTGCGCTGTGCAGCCTGGACGTCGCTGCCCGTGCGCTCCCTCCTCTGCGCCCTGGGCGCCCAGAGGCTACTGCGCGAAGGCGCAGGCTCCAGGTGCCGCCCTCTGGAGAGCGGGGACCATCTCTTGGGTTCTGAGTGCCCCCGACACCGGGGAAAGTTCGGTGAGTGTGGAGAGCGGGTGCTTGGGGCCTGAGTTGAGCACAGGTGGGCGCCGAAGGCAGGTGAGCAGGTGAGCAGGTGTGCTTGCGATTACCCCTCCCAATGATTTTGCACCTGCCCTGCAATCCTGGAAAGTATTTTGCAAATGGTTGAGACCAGGTTTTTAAAGGCTGGACTCTCAGAGTTGGAAAGTGTGGTCCAAAGACTAGTAGCATCTCCATCCCCTGGGACCTTGTTAGAAATGCAAATTCATGCGCCCCTCCCAGACCTGCTGAACCAGCATCTCTGGGCATGGGGCCCAGGATGTGTGTTTTAGCAGGCCTCCCAGAAGATGCACCTGCAGCTAAAGTTTGATAACCACTGACTTAATTAGAGCTCATGTAGTCTAACCTTTGGGCTCCTCCCTCACCCCTTGCAGGAACCCTCAAATAAACAGCAATGGGTGCATAGACTGAGCATAAGGCATCAGATATCCGGGTCTATTCAGCTATAGTAAGAACTTTGAAATGCTTATGGTTTGCTATTTTGTTTCTGACTGTGAACAGTGATCTTTGAAATTTCCTCAAACAGCACTCATGGCTTCAACAAACATTTCTGAGCTTTTACTGTGTGGAAGGCTGCAGACAAGGCTCCCTCAGAGTGAAGGAGGGAGTTCTGCACTAAAATCTGGTGGCATATTTTTTCTTTATCCAGGATCTTTGCAACTTGGTGTAGTTAACCTAGAATGGAAGATTTGTTATTTTGGAAAAGATGTATTTCCTTTGTGAGCTCTGAACAAAAATCCTTAAGGAAAATTCACATCGACAAGATATTATAGATATAGATATAGATATAGATATAGATATAGATATAGGTATAGGTATAAGTATAGGTCTAAGTATAGGAATAGATATAGATATATTGTTGTTGTTAATCCACACCTGAGGATATTTTTTCCATTGACTTTTAGAGAGAATGGAAGGGAAGGAAGGAGGGAGGGAGGGAGAGAGAAAGAGAGAAAGAAGCATCAATATGAGAGAGACACATTGATTGGTTGCTTTCTGCACATGCCCTGATCAGGGCCGGGGATCAAACCTGCAACCCAGACCTGAAACTCAGGTACATGCCCTTGACTAGAATTCGATGTGCGGGCCGACACTCTAACCACTGAGAAACACCAGCCAGGGCAGCAAGACATTTTTTTTTTTTTAAATCTTTGTATTGATGTTTACATGATACATTTTATAAGTAGAATAAATATGGATACTGAGGTTTTTTATGAACCAAAGTAAGAGAGAGAATTTTTCACCTTCTCTGAGGAGTCCAGAGCTAGCTACCTCACACTAACTCTGAGAAGAAATGAGTTGCTATGGGAAAGGCTCTTGGAAACAAATATGGATGCCCTGTGGACCCAAATTATGCTGTTCCCTGTTCTGCAAGTTTCCCAATCATTCCTGCAGACGAGGCGGGCTCTTCGTCACTGCAGAGAGAGCCTTACTCACGAGCTATCTGATGATGAAGGTTCTGTGTAGGGTTTACTGTCAGTTTGTATTTTTTTGGTTATTGTTCTCCTTTGGTGGCTTAACTAGTAAGTCTAAATTCACTATTGACTCCTGAGACTCTGGAGCAAACCTCTGCATATATTTCTCGGTTTTCTCCTCTCTTCGATGAGGGGAGGCAGGATGCGTGGTTTTGCTGTGGCAATTGCTAGCATTGTTCTAAAGTTTCCCCCAGAGTTCCCTGTCTGCTGTATGGTTGCAATGTGAAAAGTGAGAAAATACTAATACCATGATCATCTATTTAATTGTGTGTGTAGGTTTTACGTTAAAACATTTAGAACAGCGGTTCTCAACCTGTGAGTCACGACCCCTTTGGCGGTCGAACGACCCTTTCACAGAGGTCACCTAAGACCATCCTGCATATCAGATATTTACATTACGATTCCTAACAGTAGCAACATTACAGTTATGAAGTAGCAACGAAAATAATTTTATGGTTGGGTCACAACATGAGGAACTGTATTTAAAGGGCCAGAAGGTTGAGAACCACTGATAGAAGGTTTGCTCACAGGCTAACTTCTGTTTGAAAACAACTTCAGAAATGTCGGTAAAATTGCAAGCCATTGCTAGAAATATCACGAGCCTGTGAAAAGAAAGTTTGCCACTATAAATAGTCCCCAACCTGAATCATGGCTGCACACAGTTTGTTCAAAAGTAATAAAAGGGCATATACTTAGCTTTTTTCTATAATCCTATATAATAAAAGCCTAATATGCTAAGTGTCTGGTCGTCCAGTTGGCCGTTCAACCAATCAAAGTATAATGTGCTAATGATATGCTAAGGCCGCTCAACTGCTCGCAATGATGTGCACTGACCACCAGGGGGCAGATGCTCCGAATGGTAGGTTACCTTGCTGCTGGGGTCTGGCTGATTGGGACTGAGCTAGACAGGCCAGACATGCCCTGGAGCCCTCCTGTGATCCCTCCCTGGCTGGCCAACCTCCCATGTCCCTCCCTGGCTCCAATCATGCACCGGTGGCTCCCTCAGCCTGGCCTGCACCCTCTTGCAATCTGGAACCCCTTGGGGGATGTCAGAGAGCCAGTTTCGGCCCGATGGTGGAATGACCAGATGCTATAACATGCACTGACCACCAGGGGGAAGATGTTCAATGCAGGAGCTTCCCCCAGTGGTCAGTGTGCTCCCACAGGGGGAGTGTCACTCAGCCAGAGGCTGGGCTCACAGCTGGCAAGTGCAGCAGTGGTGGCGGGAACCTCTCTTGTCTCTGCAACAGCACTAAGGATGTCTGACTGACAGCTTAGGCCCGCTCCCCCTGGGGAGCGGGCCTATGCCGTCAGTCAGACATCCCCCAAGGGCTCCTGACTGCGAGAGGTCACAGGCTGGGCTGAAGGACCTCCCCACCCTTCCAAGTGCACGAATTTCATGCACTGAGTCTCTAGTGAAGTATAAGGTTTACAAATATGTCTTCATGGTTATTTTATGTTGTGTTTTCCTTCTTCAAATTCAAATCACCTTCCAAAAGGGGATAATTTTTAACTCTGGAACATTTATCCAGAACCCTCTCACTCTGACAGTGGAGAACAGGGATTCACTGGAGTTGTGACCTTTCATGGGTTGCATTTTGCTTTGGGGATGCCCCTGTCAACCTCATAGGATCTCAGATCTACATCCTCTCAGATCTAGGTCCTCTCTGAGCAGGTGCAGAAGAGGAGGAGGTGTGCACTGGCCAAAGCTTGGACCTAAAGATACAAATGAGTTGCATGCCTATCTTATGAGGAAGGGCTAGCTGGTGGGAAATTGGCATTTGTTGCATTAAAAAATTTTTAATTTTTTTTATTGATCTTAAAGAAATGGAGGGGAGGAGGGAGAGAAAGCGAGCGAGAAAGAAAAACATCAGTTGGTTGCTTCCTGCACAGACCTCAACTGGGATTGAACCTGAAAGCTGGGTGTGTGCACTGACTAGAAATCAAACCCACCACCTTCTGATGTACAGAATGCACTCCAACCAACTGAGCCACACCAGCCAGGGCACATTTGCCTGCATTTTTGTCAACCCTGCCTATCTCCAGTGCCCTGTTGTACTACCCTAGATTCCCTCTGACCTGTTTAATTCTGATTCTTCAAACCACTGTTTGGGCGGCTACTATAATTCAAGACTTGGTCTCTGAGAGGCCACTGTAAAATTCCACATTATTTGATGGGCCCAGGTGACACCTTGAGCCTTCTCCATTAGCATGGTTAACTAATAATTATCTTGGAAAATAATAAGACACATCAAGAGATCAGAATAGTGGGATGAGAGCTTTATAAGGGCAGTGGTACAGTAGAAAGAGCATCATCTTTGCAGTCAGAGAGACTGCAAGTTTTGGGGACTATACTATCTCTCTGAGCCTCAGTTTCTTCATCAGTAGTATGGACATAAAAAGACCTACTTTTTCTGCTGGGTCATCCATCTTCTGAGTATATTTCTTTGGCTACCCTTAGCTACAAAGGAGGTTTGGGAGTGTGTTTTCATAGCCGAGCACATTGCTCCATCCATCAATATAGAAGTTCTATTGATTTAGTGAAAAGGGAATACTGGGTAATGGATAGGTGACTAGAAGTCTCTGTAATAAGGCTGCAGGCCAAGGATGGTTCTTTGGATAATGGCAGGTGACAATGGTTGTGGTGGCTAGTGGTGTGTTCATGTATGTGAACTGGAGAATAGAAAATGGTAGAGAAAATATGATAATAGTAAGTTTCTGGGCAACTGGATGGCTTGAGGATGTTTAAGTCAAGCAGATAGGCTCCTGAAATAGATAGGTGCCTGGGTGTGAAATTGTAGTAATAAAGATATCTCTGGCTAGATCTTGAAGCAGTTTATATAAATGGTTATATTTCAATCTGACAGTAATTCTGAGAGGTGAAAAAAGATGTGCTTATTACCACTTCATTGATGAGAAAGTTGAGGCTCACAATTATTAACCCTTGCCCAAGAGTGCATGCCCAGTTAGTACCAAGATGCTCCAGACTTTAGCTTTTCTTACACCCAGCCGATCTCCTTAATGGAGAGGGGGAAAGTTGTAGAAGAAATGAGAGGATAAAGATAATTTTGCATGCTTTATTTTAATTATTGCAATAATGTAAGAATCATAATTTTGAAAGCAGGAGATAACAATACAATTTTGCAAACAGTGTAATGATTTAAGAGGCCATCTATCTTGCGTTCAAATCAGCATTTTATCACGTACTAGCTGTGTGAATTTACATAAGATAGTTAACATTACTTTTTTCTTCTATCTCATGGGCTAGTAGTACTCACCTCATAGAGACTTTTTAAAGATAAAGAACAAAGAATAGTGATAGGCACATAATAGGAAATATGTAAGAGCTTGCAGTTTCAGATAGACCATTACTAAGAGAAATAACTGATAATTGAGTTGAGATAGCTGACTATAAAATAAATCCAGAAAATATCAATAGTTTTTCTATAGGTAGTAACAAGCAGCTAAAAGAATAATGAGAGGAAAATGTCATTCTCAATAGCCATCAAGTACACAATAGCTGAGAACTATAAATGTGAATGTGTAAGACCAACTTCTATTGCATCCCTGTGCCTGAACTTGACTCTCTCCACTGCTCCAAACACGCATTCAACAGCTGCATGGAAAACCCAAAGCATGAGTCTGGGTCTTATGCGAAAATACTTTCAATAGAAAGAGAAGCGTTTGTTGTATGCTAAACAAAGATTAAGAATTAGTCCAGGAAACACAAAAAATGATACCAAACTCTAAAGACTAACAGGACACAGGTTTCGTAAAGCAAGGGCTTAAAGCAGGGGTTCTCAACCTGTGGGTCGCGACCCCTTTGGCGGTCGAACGACCCTTTCACAGGGGTCGCCTAAGACCATCCTGCATATCAGATATTTACATTACGATTCATAACAGTAGCAACATTACAGTTATGAAGTAGCAACGAAAATAATTTTATGGTTGGGTCACAACATGGGAACTGCATTTAAAGGGCCAGAAGGTTGAGAACCACTGGCTTAAAGAAATGCAAGAGATAATGAACGGCAAAGCCAAGGAAAGCACAAAAGGAAAATAAAGCCTTTACAAAACCAAAGCCCCAATTAGAAGCAGCTGGGTACAAGTCAACCTTGTAGAAAATGGAGTTTTGACTTAGAGGACAGCTTTGGGAAAAATCTCATAGGATGCGGAAGATAAGGACCAAGAGACAAAAATGGTTAGAAAGAATAATAGTGATGGAAAACAGAAACAGCACAGGAGTAGGTGGACTTTCTGGTGGGGAATATAGAAGAGAACAAAAGGAACTACATAACATTGTATTTCTTTTATCTCATATTATCAATTTCAAGACGCACTGGTCTTTAAAAATAGCTTTTGGGGAAATAAAAAGGAATGATAGTAATAAATGAATGTGTCCCTCATAAGACATTTCTCAGTTTGAGAAAGATTAAAATACGAAAGAAATAGCTCAGCCCATATGGCTCAATGGTTGAGCAGTTACCTAAGAACTAAGAGGTTACAGTTTGATTCCTGGTCAGGGAACATGCCTGGGTTGTGGGCTTGATCCCAGGTCGGGGTGTGGAGGAGACAGCCGATCAATGATGTTTCTCTCTTGTTGTTGTTTCTATCTCTCTATTCCTCTCCCTTCCTCTCTCTCTAAAATTAATAAAAACATGATAAATAAATCAATAAAATGTGAAAAATATGTCTTTTAATTGAAGAAATATGGCATTCTTCCCATAAGAAAGGCTTCCCAAAGTAAATGAATTGCAGATCAGAAGTTTCATCATGTTTCAGAGAAATAAACGCCGCACGCAAAACAAAAATAAATAACATTAGTATGGTGTTATTTAAGGCTAAAGGACAAACTATCCATTGGAAAAATAGATAAATTAGGCTGGCCATAAATTATCTCGGGAACATCAGATCCCAGAAGACAAAGATAAAGAGCTTAGGGAAAAAAACACAAAAAACAGAAGGAATGAGACCCAAGAGTTCTATTGCCACATTCTCTGTATGGCTTCTGTTATATTTCAATTAGGCAGCCCTGATTTAGATTGCTCTAGATGAGGCAGGGGAGGGTGGGGGGAAGGAGGAGAGATCAACCAAAGGACTTGTATGCATGCATATAAGCATAACCAATGGACACAGACACCAGGGGGGTGAGGGGTGTGGGGCAAGGGAGAGTAAGGACACATATGTAATACCATAATCAATAAAGAAGAATAAAAAAGAAAGAAGTTGTCTCTGAACCGGGGAACTGGAAAACAGTGGGAAGAGGGAGGCATGTATGACTGTATGACTGTATGACTGTATGACTTTTGGAACAGTTTAAGAAAGAAGAATGCAAAAATATCTCATTGATAAGTATTTAATTGGTTACACATTAAAATTAGAACATTTTGGATATATTAGCCTAAGTAAAATGTATTATTAATTTTATCTATTTCTTTATTAATGTGGCCACTAAAATTTTTAAAATTATATACAGACAGTCCTCGGGTTATGTGGGACTCAACGTACATTGTTACGTGGTTACGTCGATATCTCCCGTTTATTTATTAAAAAAAAAAAAGTTCCATCATTTCGACGTATATACATATGTGCTTTATGTTTTTTATTATTTATTTACCACAAGTAAAGGTCAGGAATTGCCGTATTTCTTTTAATTTTTTTTTACTGTTTCACTTCATTACTGCTGTGTATGTGCTCCATGTGAGTGACATAGGTGCTTATGTAAGTGGGTTCCGACTTACGGAGAAAATAGCGTTACAAGTCGGGCAGTAGGAATGGATCTTCGATGTAACCAGAGGACCTACTGTATGTGGCTTCCATTCTGTTTCTGTTGGACAGTGCTGATCTGGTCGGTGTAGAAGGCAAAAGGAAGAGTCAAAATAAAGAACCCAAGAATGTGTATGGACTTATGGGTACATTAATTCCATAAACTTAAAGAGTTCTAATGATTCTTTAAACTTATAAGTAAAATGGAAATAACTGTGGTATTGTGACCACAAACCAAGAAGTATAATTCTTGAGAGAAAAACTACAGCATAAAATACCTAAAGTTTAAAAAGTAATTTCATGACAATAGATTGGGAGACGCCCTTTGCCCCTATAAAATACAAACAAAAAATTAAAGAACAGGAAAGAAATGTAAACAGGCTAACTTTTTTTATCTTTCATAGGTGAGGGTCATAAATACTATTGTTTCATTTCTAAAGTTGATGAAATTAGACATTTAAACTAAAACTTTTTTTTGCAAATAATTTTACTTAGTTTGCTCTAAGTAAAACTATGATATGTATTCTTCTAAATTAATGATTAATGAAGGGGCAATAGATAAAAAGACAATAGGTGACAAGGTAAAAAGTTAAACAAAAGAAACAGTTGGGAAAAGTAAAGGATAATATATAAAATAGAGGTGACAGAAGTAAGCCCAAACATATATCCTATATAATAAAAGGCTAATATGCAAATCAATTGAACAGCAGAACGACTGGTTGCTATGACACTCACTGACCACCAGGGGGCAGATGCTCAATACAGGAGCTGCCCCCTGGTGATCAGTGAGCTCAACCAGAAGCTCATAGCTGGCGAGTGCAGCAGTGGTTGTGGGAGCCTCTCCCGCCTCCGAGGCACCACTAAGGATGTCTGACTGACGGCTGAGCAGACCTAAGCCATCAGTCAGACATCCCTGAGGGCTCCCAGACTGTAAGAGGGCACAGACTAGGCTGAGGTGAAACCCCTGCCCCCCCCCCCTCCCCAGTGCATGAATTTCATGCACCGGGCCTCTAGTTGTATAATATAACATAAAAAGAGTTTAAATTCCCCTCCTTAAAAAGAAGATTTACAGATCGGATCAAAAAGCTGAATCCAGCCAAATACTTTCTACCACAGATACGTCTATAATAAAGAGATTTGATAACTGACATTAATCGTTTGCTACCCAACAATGTTATAATAGGTGATGTTAAGATCAATAAAAGTATATTTATATTAATTGAGGCATTGTGCATGCTTTTGTTTTTAACTACTTCCCTTTTTAACACTTTTTTTGTTTCTTTTTTTTAAACCAATATATATTGAGTATTAAGTATTGACCAGTGCAATTCTAGAATAAGAGAAAAGTCATTCATTGAACACTTCAAGAATTATACATAGACTCAGTGATAGTCATATACTGAAAAAGAACCACCCTACAGAATTCATTGGTTTGTACTCACTTTAGCTGGCTTATTTGATTTCAACATAATTTTTTTTAAAAAATTGATTTCTGTCCTTGTTTTTTTTTAATCAAATTTACTTTCATGATTTCAATGATTTTTTTTCAATCAAATCATTGAATATAAAGTATTCAATGATTTCAATTAAGAATAAATTATTTAAAAAAAACAAACTACTCCCACCATCTACCCTGGTACACCACTCTTAAGACCACATAATTTATCATTCAAACTAGATACTTAATAATTATACCTTACTGAGGCATAATTTATATACAATATAATGCATCCATTTAATTTTTTTAGTGATGAAAGGCAATATTTTTGTGTTATTCCTGATCTTAGTGAGGAAGTGTCTAATTTCTCACCACTAAGTACAATTTAAGCTATGGGTTTTTTTGTACATGCTCCTTTTTAATTAAAATATGGTTTTATTGATTTCAGAGGAAGGGAGAGGGAGAGAGAGAGAAAAACATCAAAGATGCAAGAGAATCATTGATTGGCTGCCTCCTGCACACCCCCTACCGGGGACTGAGCCCACATCCCAGGCATGTGCCCTGACCAGGAATTGAACCATGACCTCCTGGTTTATGGATGATGCTCAACCACTGAGCCACACCATCTGGGCTGTAGGGTGTTCTTTATCATG
This sequence comes from Myotis myotis, assembly GCF_014108235.1. Lineage (NCBI taxonomy): Eukaryota > Metazoa > Chordata > Mammalia > Chiroptera > Vespertilionidae > Myotis > Myotis myotis. The sequence continues at coordinate 34,103,979 of NW_023416317.1, read as the reverse complement.
TTGAGGACATTCTCCTCTGCCCAGTTTGCAGAGAAGTTTTTGTTGTTTGTTTTTTTCTTTCTTATAAATGAGTTTGGATTTTGTCAAATGCTTTTTCTGCCTCTATTCATTTGATCATGTGACTTTTCTTCTTTAGCCTGTTGATGTAATGGATTACATAAATTGATTTTTGAATGTTGAACCGGTCTGAAATGAATCCCACTTCATCATGTGTATAATTCTTTTTATATTGTTGGATTTGATTTGCCAACATTTTGTTTGAGGACTTAAAAAAATTTGTATTCGTGAAAGATATTGGTCTGTAGTTTTCTTTTCTTGTAATGTCTTTATCTGGTTTTGGTATTAGGGTAAGTCCAGCATCACAGAATGATTTACAAAGTATTCCCTCTGCTTCTGTTTTCTGGAAAAGATTATAGAGATTTGGTGTAATTTCTTCCTTAAGAGTCTGGTATAATTCACCAGTGAACCTATCTGGGCCTAGCGCATTCTGTTCTGCAAGTTTATTTATTGATTCAATTACTTTAATAGATATAAACCTATTCAGATTGTCTATTTCTTCTTGTGTGAGATTTGGCAGATTGTATCTTTCAAAAAATTGGTCCATCGCGCTATCAAATTTGTGAACATAGAATTGTTCATACTATTCCTTAATTATTCTTTTAATGACTGTGGGATCTATAGCAATGTCTTCTCTTTAATTACTGATATTAATAATTTTTGTTTTCTCTCTCTCTTTTTTTCTTAGCCTGGCCAGAGGCTCAAAGATTTTATTGATTTTTTTTTCAAAGAATAGCTTTTAGTTTTGTTGATTTTCTCTAGTAATTTTCTGTTTTCAATGTTAATGATTTTTGCTCCATTTAAAAATTATTTATTTTCTTCTGCTTAGTACTTTGGATTTAATTTTCTTTTTTTCTTCCTAAGGTGGATACTTATATGATTCTTAGGTGATCAATTTTAGGTCTTACTTCTTTTCTTATTTGCATTCAGCACTATAAATTTTTCTTTAAGAACTACTCTTGATGCATCCCACTCCTCATCCTCAGTTCTTCCCTGTGTGGCCCTGCATGGTGTGCCATGTCTCCTGTTTCTAGGGGGTTAGGAAAATGAACACTTCTTCCTCATTAAAATTGCTTTTTTTTGGTACATCATACTATATCAAATTAAACAAATCTTATGTGGATCCGAGTTTCTGACCTATATTATTTTCCTTGTCTCTGAAGAGCTTTTAACTTTTTTTTTTTTTTTTTTTTGCAAGACAGGTTTACTCGTGACAAATTCTTTCAATTTTTTGATTGTTTGAGAAAGTCTATTTTTACTTTACTCTTGGAGGATAATTTTATTGGTGCAGAATTCCAGATTGATGTGTTTTGTCCTCTCAATACTTTAAATATTCTACTCCACTCTCTTCTTGCTTACATAGTTACTGAGAAGTCAGATGTAATTTTTATCTTTGCTGCTCTATAGGTAGGGTAGTCTTTCGTTTTGTGGCTTTATTTATTTATTATTTATTTTGCTTGGTGTTTTGTGAGCTTTCTGGATCTATAGTTTTTGTGTCTGACATTAATTTTGGGGAAATTCTCAGTCATTATTGTTTCAAATATTTCTTCCCCTCCTTTTTCCCTTTTCCCTCTCGTATTCCCATTACATATTATTGTAGCTTTCATAGTTGTCCCACAGTTCTTGTATATTCTGTTCCATGTTTTTCCCTTTGCTTTTCAGTTTTGGAAGTTCCTATTGACATATCCTCAGACTCAAAGATTATTTCCTCAGCCTACCCAGTCTACTAATGAGCCTATTAAAGGCATTCTTCATTTCTATTACAGTGTGTGTTTTTTTGTCTCTTGCATTTGTTGTTTACATTGTTCATCTGTTCTTACGTATTGCCTACTTTTTCCATTAGAGCTATTAGCACATTAATCATAGTTATTTTAAATTTCTAGTCTGATAATTCTAACATCCCTGCTGTGTCTGAGTCCGGTTCTCATATGTGATCTGTCTCTTCAATTTTGTTTTATGCCTTTTAGCATGTCTTATAATTGTTTGTTGAAAGCTAGACATGACATAGTGGGTAAAGGAAACTGCACCAAAAAAGTATAGGGGTGGGCAAAAGTAGGTTAATAATAATACAATAAAGAAAGGAAGAAAGATAGAAAGAAAGAAAGAAAGAAAGAAAGAAGGCAAGAAAGAAAGAAAGAAAGAAAGAAAGAAAGAAAGAAAGAAAGAAAGAAAGAAAGAAAGAAAGAAAGAAAGGAGAAAGAAAGAAATAAAGAAAGAAAGAAAGAAAGAAAGAAAGAAAAAAAGAAAGAAAGGTACAAGAATAAACTCTGTGTTTCACGTACTCACAACTGTAAACCTACTTTTGCCTGCCCCTGTATTTAGTGATGTGGTTGTGAGCTGAGGAAGGAGGGGAAGCATTCCATAGTTCTGTGATTAAATCTCAGTTTTGCTTTTTGTTCGTTGTGTGAGCCTGTGCTCTGGGCTGTGAACTTCACAGATGCTTCTCCTTTTTTTTTCACCTCCTTAGATGGGACAGGATGGCTACAGGGGCCTGGAATTGGGTCTTCCCCTTCCCCTAGGTTGGTTAGGTTCTAGTAAGATCCCAGTAGGATTTTACTGGTAAGATAGTTCCTCCTGAGGGCAGGGCTTGTTAAGAAGAATAGAAGTTTGTGGAGTATTTCAAAGCGCTTCTTTTCTCCTCAGTAGGTAAAACTTAACAAAAGTATAGGTGTCATCCCAACACTGGGCAATGGCCTGGAGTTTTTAATTCTCAACAATTTCCAGTTGTAGTTCAGGTTTTCCTACCCAGGCACTGGTTTCCACAGAGGGTTCTACTCCTTTAAATTGTGATTTTTCCATATCTGCTTACCTATCTCTCCAATTCTGGAGCAGTGGTTTACCCTATGACCTCACTTCTGATGGATGTAAGAAGAGTTGATGATTTTCAGTTTCTTTCACTTTTTACCTGCTGTTAGGAGGACAGAGTTGACTTCAAGCCCCTTACATGCTGGACTAGAAACAGTCAGACTAGGACAGTCTTAAGAAATAAACAAGAAAACATCAATCATCACACTCAGGAAAATAGAATTTTTAATTTAAGCATGAACTAAAAATATACCCAACTCCACAGCCTAGATTTACATTTGATATTTTTAAAAAACTTGGATCATACTTGATATACTCAACTGTGCATTTACCCACCGTTAATGTATACTTGTAGTTAAATTTAGCAAGCATTTACTTGCCTGGCATTGTATTAGGAGAATCCGAAATAGAAGAAAACATGGTCCATTCTCTTAAAAATTACACTGAAGATGGATGACAAGACATCTACATAAAAATACATAACATAGCTGAATAGAATATACACCTCAGTTTTTAATAAATAGTGGTGTAGACTGAGTGTTGGGAGCAGGTGGGAACATGGAAGGTGGGTGCCCCTACAGTAGTTAGGGCGTAGGTGGGGCAGCTCTTACCTGTAATTGGGATTTGAATTTGTGCATAAGACAGGACTTTTCATGCTTGAGGCAGAGGAAAAAAAACAGTGTAGATACCATGTTTGGTCAGCTCCAGAGCAATAGGGAATTGGAGAGCTCTCCAGCGAGTCTGGAAAGTTGTAACAGAAAGAAACCATCATAGAGGCCCCAATCTTGGATATCCCAGCAGGTCTGGTATCCAAGCACTGTCAAAGGTTACCAAGTGTATATTGGACAGGATTCTTTTGCGTGGTAATTGTCAAACTAGTCAAGCACAAATGGGAATTATTGGCTGAGATGCTTTAAAAAGTTCAGGAATTGGTCAGACTGATGAGGATGTTAATGCCATCACAAACATGTCTCTCTTGATCTTGGAGTTCTTCTTCAGGGCGGCAAGACGACCCAGAAACTGTAGGCTTTTGTGGAGTACAGATGGGGAGATGACTTGATCTTTAGTTCTTACCATCTTTCAGGACTTCTTGTTCCTTTGGCTGCAAAAGGCGGGGAAGAGAGAAATTAAATTTTATGGTTTTAGAGTGCTATTTGTACCATGTTTGATTTAGGATTTAGCAGTGCAAACCTCCAATAAACTGTTTACATATTTATTTCCAATCCAGTGGACTCAAGACTTACTTACGCCAGTGCCTTTGGTGTGCTATTATAATTTACAAAATAATCACTGTTTTCTTTTAGTGTTTGAACCTGTCAGAAGGTTGCAAGCTTTGCAATGCGCCTTTGTATTTCACTAAATGAAGCTTTTTTGTTTTCCTACTTCACCAAGTCACTTTTAGAACTCAATGCCCTATATTATAAAACAGATTGCCCCCGTCAAAAATACAGTTTACCATTTGGAATGAGCGAGATTTGTCTTCACAGATGTTCATGACCAAAGGAATGTAATCAAAGAAAGGAGGTGCTTAGTTGTTATCCGTTATTACTGTCTAATTTTGTCTCCTGGCAATGACTGTCGAGTTGCCTTCACCATTTCTGTGTGCTGGCCTACATGTGCTGCACATCCCCACAGGAAACAGTGAGGCCATCTGGTTGCTGCCCAGTACTCAGCGTGGAGAGCCTTCTCTCCATATGTTTGGCTGTTGATTCTCCCTGAAGTGGGTTCAGGGTGCCCTTCCCTCAGAGATGATACTAGCTTTGAATTCCAACCAGCCTCTTAGAATTTGAGCATTGGAAAGTGTGAGAATGGGCAAGTTAGTTCACTTGGAAGCTACTTGAACTGGGGGCTTCTCTGTGCCCTAAGTCTGGTTTGGGGTATATAACCTCCAAAATGGCCAGTTAACTTCCCCAGCGTATCACTTGCTCATGCCACTCTCTACTTCAGGACCTTCCATCATAGCCTCAAGGGCTGAGGGCTTTTGGGGTTAGGAGGAATCTTCCTGATGTGTTTCAACCCTCTCATAAGTGCTGGGGCCCCCCCCAGTCTGATGTCTTGGGACCTCCACAACCCCAATCTTTCCTTCACTTTTATTTTGGAAAAGTTGGCAATTTAGTACTGGCTGTTGGCTTCCTGTTCCAAACTTCAAGATGCCACAAGACAGATAGGGAAGTTGAACCATGAAAGAACTGAGAGCTGTAGGTAATTAATCAAAAGGGATTGCCCAACATGGATGGAACTGGAGAGCATTATGCTAAGTGAAATAAGCCAGTCAATGAAGAAAAAATACCACATGATCTCACTCATTCATGGATAATAGAGACCATTATAAACTTTTGAACAATAATAGATACAGAGGCCGAGCAGCCACAAACAGATTGTTAAACTGCAGCGGGAAGGCCGGGGAGGGGTGAGGGGCAGGAGGGAGGGGGGTAAGAGATCAACCAAAGGACTTGTATGCATGCATATAAGCATAACCAATGGACATAAGACACTGGGGGGTAGGGGAGGCCAGGGGATTGTCAAGGGCGGGGGGAAAAAAGGAACACATATGTAATACCCTTTGTAATACTGTAAGCAATAAAAAAAAAAAAAAAGAATTAAAAAAAAAAGGGATTGCCCAAGAATAGACCACAGGGTATGGTGTGGAAGGACTTGGATAAGATCTGGAGCTGGAAAGGGGATTGGGAATGGTGAGCCCAGATTACAACTTTAGAAATTTCTAGCTGCAGGAGGCTGCCCTCTTTTATCCACACCTTCTCTGGAGGAACACAAGCCTTCACCCCATTCTCAGGAATACGTTGCCAGCCAAAGGGATGGAAAATGACCATACACACACTCCCAAAAATTAAATTTCTCTTTAAGGCACAAGCAATATGAAGGCTAGACAAATCAGAGAAACTTATACGAAAGGAAGCAGAAGTAATGGAAAAAGCAAGTAAGAAGGTCAAGTGAGAGACATCAGACAGATGGCCCAATAAAACATCTCTCACTCGTCTCCCTGGCTCCCCAACAATAATTTAGCATCCCTCTCTGAACAAAGTGTCTTTGTGGGATCTTTGGGAACCAGGTAGGAGACTGTGAAACCTGGGTGCAGTTTGAGACTGAAGAGAGCCATTTTGAAAAGGCAGGCTTGCAACCAGGTAGTATACGCACTGACTGTGGTCTCAGTGACACACCTGGAAACAGCTCTGACTGTGGTCTCGGTGACAGACCTGGAAACAGCTCTGTGCCCCGAGGGCTTAGCTGCATCCCCTTTTGGTTTGGTTCTGTCTCCAGCACTGTCTACCAAGGGACCCGGGAGGAGTCATGGCCACCTGTAGACCCTGAAGTGGCCTGTGAACCAGCTCCAGCCCCTCTTGGCCAAGTCTAGGAACCCCCGGAGGTGAAATCATTAAGATGGCAACATAGGTTGTTCCCGACTTCAGTTCCCTTCTCTGGAAAATCAACTATGGTAGCAAACTATCTATGGGCAAGACACCACTGTGAAAATCCCAGAACCTGAGGGTAAGACAGAAACCAAGAAGGACCACATTAGAAGGGTAAGAGGAGTAGTTTCACTTAGATTACATTACCCCTCCCCTAGGCCATCACAGCACCCTCACAGAGAGGGTCCTCCCAGGCCTTTGGTTCATCCAGTGGGAGAGAGAGCCCCTGGGGACACACGGTTCTCCAAGCATTGCAGGACACTTCCCAGGAGGCCCACTGAAGATTCACGTCATGGGGATTACTGGGGAATCTGCAGGACTTGGCCACTGGGCCCAGATAGAGATGGAGAGGGCTATTGAGCCTTATCACAGCTGGTGCTCAGATCTTGATGGACCACATTCCTGCTTGCAGCAGCATCTGGGAAGAGATCCTAACCAGTGGCTCTGCCCATCCACAGAGCCAACTCCAAGGCCTGTATGGCCAGGGAGCTTAGTTGGCCATTCTGCCTGATTTGAGCCCCCAACCAAAAGGTCATACCCGCTGTGGAGACCATTCTATGGCCCCACCCCCAGCAAGGAAGCAATTGCAGCCCCACCCAACTACTGAGCATAGCCTCTGGTCCTGCATGAACAGATGCCTAGACAGCTGTAGAACCCATCTTATAGCTCTGCTCAGGCAGGGAACTAAGCCAGTAGCCCTGCCCAATTGTTGAGCCTAGCCACTGGCCTCATATAACCAGGGAACCTGAAGAGTGACCCAGGAAAGCCTTGAAGCACAGCCTGTGGTACCGCCCCTCAGTGGAGCCCTGCCTCCAGCCCTACCTGATTGCCAAACACAGCCTGCAGCCTTGCCTAGGCAGGAAGCCCAGCCAGCGACCCACCCTATCACAGGGTAGAGCCTGCCGCTCCAACCTACCAGGGAGCCTGGACAGTGATCCTGCCCAACCCCAGAGCATAGTCTCTAGTCCTAATGCCCCCAGAATTGCAGGATACAGCGAGGGTCTTGCCCAATAAGAGAGCCTGGGCAGCAGCATCAACCACAGTGGAGCACTGCTAGCAGACTGTCTGATTGCAAAGTCTGCAACCTCACAACTCTGAGACACAGTCCGTGGCCTTGCCTGGTGACAGAGCACAGCCCTGTCCAGAACATGGGATGCTTAAACACGGAGGCTAGCCAGTGGAACCATTCAGTTGGAGAACACAGCCTGAGATTCCACCAGACCAAGAGCGAATGCAGGGCCCAATCCATAATCCTGCCCAATTGTGGAGTCTAGCCATTAGCATTGCTCTGCCAGGGAACACAAGCTGTGACCTAGCCATACCAGAGGTAATTACAGAGCTCAGCTAGTGGCTCCAGAAAAATGGAAACACAGCATACCCAAACTTCTGGGACACAGCAAAAACAGTTCCAAGAGGAAAGTTTAGTGTTATAAATGCATACAGTAAGAAAAAAGATATCAAATAAATAGCCTAACTTCACATGTCAAGGAACTAGGAAAAGAAGAACAAACTTAGCCCAAAATTAGGAGGAAGGAAATAATGAAGACTAGAGCAGAAATAAATGAAACAATAGGAAAACAATATAAATGAGTATCAAAAATAAGAGTTGGTTCTTCAAAAAGATAAAATTGCCAAACCTTTAGCTAGACTCAATAAAAAAGATAGGACTCAAATAAATGAAATTATAAATGACAGAGGGGACATCACAACTAGTACCACAGAAATACAAAGAATTATGAGATTACTGTGAACAACTTGGATAACCTAGAAGAAATGGATAGTTTCCTAGAAACAAATAACCTACCAAGACTGAATCAGGAAGAAACAGAAAGTCTGAAAAGACCAACAATGGGGAAGGATATTGAATCATATCAAAAACTGAAAGCCCAGGACCAGATGGCTTCACTGGTGAATCCTACCAAACATTCAGAGAAGGATTAACACCAAATCCTCAAACTCTTTGAAAGAATTAAAGAGGAGGGAACACTCCCAAACTCATCTACAAGGCTGGCATTACCTTGATACCAAAGCCAGATAAGGACACTACATGAAAAGAAAACTACAGGCCAATATGTTTGAAGAATATATATGCAAAATTCTCAACAAAATACTAGCAAACCCAATTCAACAGCACATCATATGGGTGCCAAGACAATTCAATATCCAGAGTATATTTAAAGATCTCTTACAATAAAACAATAAAAAGACAAATAACCCAGTGAAAAATGGGCAAATTATTTGGATAGATATTTCTCTAAAGAAGATAGACAAATGACCAATAAGTACATGAAAATATGTTCACATCATTCATCATTAGGGAAATGGAAATCAAAACCACAGTAAGATACCCATTTATACCCACTAGAATGTCTATAATAAAAAAAGCCAACACATGTTGGTGAGGATATGGATAAGTTGGAACCTTTATGCATTGCTGGTGGGAATATAAAATGTTGCAGCCACTTTGGAAAACAATTTGGTAGTTTCTCAAAATTTTAAATATAAAGTTACCATAAGACCAAAAATTCCGCTGTTGTCTGTATCTATGAGTTGTTTTTATTTTTTGGCATTGCTTGACAAATACTTGTTTTGTGTGCAGTGTATTATGTTCTAACCCAACTTTTCCAGTAGTTATTTCTTGTTATACAATGAGATTTTTCATATTGTAAATAACTTTTTAATTTTTTTACAGAATAAAAGCAAGAGACCTTCACTAACAAAATGAAGAACGTGCTAATTATATTTGTCCTGACCCTTTGGACTGAAACATTGGCAGATCAGAGCCCAGGTACCTGTATATTTTATACTTATTATTATTTAGGAAAGTAAACATTTTTTATGCCTCAACAAACCCTTACTTCAGTAAATAGAAACAGGGAATTTATTTATTTTCTAAAAAATGAAAGTAGACAGCATTTAGTTGTAGTTGGAAGCTAACTTAATCTCTCAAAGATGACAGAAAGCCATGGGCAAATCATGAATTATGCTACACCTGGATAGAGAAACTTTAATTATTCATTGATTTATTTACGTAAGTCCCAATGTTCCCTGTCTCTATGAATAAAGTTAACCCATTTGTTTTCTACGGCAGTTTGCATCTTGGCCTTAAAAATTAAAGAAAAGGTAAAAAAGGAACCCCACATAGAAATAATATTATTGCCTTCCTTCTCATTTATAAATATAAAATAGGGAAGGAATATGGGTTTCATATATATATATATATATATATATTTATTTATTTATATGTATATATGGAGAGATAGAGAATATAAAAGCTAGGTTTTTCTACTCTCCTGCTACCCTAGGATTTCCTGATGAATTTCTGAGTTACTTTGAAAGACGATTGTGAGACATTTACCAGAACATCACAAGAGTGGGGTGACTGATCATGACTTCCAAAGAAGACGTTGATGGTGCATCCCCGGGCCCAGACTCTTTATAAGGCTGGTACACCAGTCCCATGCCCCACACCCACATCAGCTGCTGTGAATATTGCTTACAACAGCTCACAGATGTACCCCACTTTCTCAGGGGAACTGCTCACAGCTTTCCCAGAGCCATCTTACTCAGGAAGTTATGCCTGGAACCTGCCACTCCTTCCCTTCAATTCCTGGTGATGGTTTGCAGCCAATGCGATTGATAGGGGAACACAAATAAGAGTCCCTCTTGTCTCAAAGTATAATTGATCCTCGAGTATAATTGACACTCCAGAGTCCCCTCCAATCAGGCCAAGGGTAGACATCCTTCTGTGTTCCTCTTCGGCTTCCCTTACCCTGTTTCCCCTCAATTAGGGCCCTCCCCCAAATTCTTGACTCAGATCTGCTTCTAAGCTTCCAACTCAAGATATCTGCTTACTTGATACTATTTCTAAAAGTCGCTGTTACTCCACAGACCACTCAGAGACTTTCTGGTATGTTTATTCTTTAGTACAATATCAGGCTTTGGGGTTCAACATCCAAAAAGAGGGGGGGGGATGTTGATTGTTTCTGGCATAGAGTTGAGAAAGAAAAATGTATTGGCTAACTTTACTGAAGTCCTTTTTGATTGTTTTTATTTTTAATTTAGCTTTGTTGTTGAAAGTATTACAGATATCCCCCTTTCTTCCCCACTGACCCCCAATCTCCCCCCTCCCCGCCCCCTCCGTAGGCCTTCACTGCACTATTGTCTGTGTCCATGGGTTAGGCATATACTGGTATGCATATAAATTCTTTGGTTAATCTCTTCCTACTCCCCACCCTCCACTTTCCCTTGTTTGACATCCAGAAGACACTTCCCTCAGGGTTCAAAGTTATCCTTAACATTAGCTAGGACATAGCCTCAAATGAGGACTGTGGTCCAAAACGTGAAGGCTGAAGAATCCCCTTGTTTGGTTTGTCATTTTATTTTGATAGGCCCAGGCCCTCAGTATGCAGATGTGGTGTTTCTGGTGGACAGCTCTGATCACCTGGGAACTAAGTCCTTCCCTCTGGTGAAAACATTCATCAACAAAGTGATCACCAGTCTCCCCATAGAGGCCAGCAAATACCGCGTGGCCCTGGCCCAGTACAGTGACAAGCTCCACAGTGAATTCCAGCTGAACACCTTCAAGGGCAGGAACCCCATGTTGAACCACCTCAAGAAGAACGTCGTGTTCATGGGCGGCGCCCTGCGGATCGGAAATGCTCTCCGGGAGGCTCACAGGACCTATTTCTCTGGACCTGCAAATGGCAGAGACAAGAAGCTGTTCCCCCCGGTTCTGGTGGTCCTGGCTTCGGCCGAGTCCGAGGATGACGTGGAAGAGGCTTCCAAGGCTCTTCGGGAAGACGGAGTGAGGATCATCTCGGTGGGGCTGCAGAAAGCCTCTGAGGAGAACCTGAAGGCCATGGCCACGGCTCAGTTCCATGTCAACCTTCGGACCGTCAGAGACCTCAGCACGTTTTCCCAGAACATGACGCAGATCATCAAGGAAGCGACTCAGTATAGGGAGAGAGCAGCTGACCCTGATAGCAAAGGTTAGAAAGCCTTTGGCGGAGTGGTGCCCAGTCCCCATGTGATCATATCTGAGTCTCTCCACTTTCATCTCTTCCACCTCCTATTCTGGTTTTCATAATTGGCCAGACTGAAGTACTGGAAATTTCCTACACATCATAGTCTTCTCTTCCTTACTCCTGCCTTTTGTTTGTGTCATTTTCTCTGGCAGGAATCCTCTTGCACTCCCTAGCTTTGGTACAGCTTGCATCTCCTTGTCACCATTTCAATCTCAACCATGCAGTCTCAACCATATTTTTTTGGAAGGTTTTCCATTCAGTTCTCTTTTTGGGTCACAGTTCCTTGTGCACACTTGATGACAGTAGCACTTCCCATGCTGTATAATTACCCGTTTCTGTGTTGGTCCCCCACCAATGAACTGAACTGGTAGTACCTTGAGGGCAGAATTGGCAACTTATATTTATTTACCTCTGTGTACTTTGAGGCAATAGTGCCTGACAATGGGCTGGTGTTCTATTTCTTACCTTTTGTTTAAAAAATTTGATTTTTAGAGTGAGCGAAAGTGTGTGTGTGTGGGGGGGGGGGCGGGGGGGGAGAGAAAGAGAGAGACAGAGAAAGAAACATCGATCTGTTGTCACCCATATGCTCCTTGACCAGGGATTCAACCCGAAACCTAGGTATGTGCCCTGACATGGAATTGAACCCACAACCCTTTGGTGTTCAGGACAAGGCTCTAACTGACTGAGCCAGCCAGCCAGGGTTGTTGTTCTATTTCTTAGTGAGTGAATACATGAAAATCTTACAGGTAAGGAAATAAGATCCTCGTCTGTTCTCTTTCCCTCACAGGCCTGGCACAGTGTGAGGCACAGTAAGTATCCAATAAATGCTGGTCAATTAAGAGATAGCGACACTAAAGAGGAACAATATCCTTAGCATGAGGCCAGGCAGAGACAGGCATACCCTCCATTGTACAGTGGAGCCTTGAGTAAGTTACCTAACCTCCGAGCTTTACCTATACAGTGGGGATAATAGTGACTACCTTATGATACGGGTGAGATATCTTGTATGTTATCTGGCACACAGATTACTATCCTTAATAATTTACAAATAAACACTAACCTGGACAGTCATGTTTGGGTTTATTTTAGCCAACCGCGTGGAGTTCAGAGTACATTGGCAGATTTATGAAAATTTCTTTTAATTCCATAAATATTTCTGGGCTCCCACCAGGCACTAGGCACCTGGCACAGGCACTAGGGACTGAGATAAGTAAGATGTGCCATCTGGCTTCTAGAGCTCCCACTCCTAATGGGTAGTTCTTGGCGAGTTTGAGCTTATCTCTTGGCTACACTTTCTTCAGTTGTGGTTCCTCCACCTGTGCTTAGAGCAGGAGTGTTATGTGCATATGGTGTACTCTCCCCTCGATTCCAGATTCATATAACCAACTGTTTATCTGGCATCTGCCATAGTATCCTACACTTAGCATGTCTGAAATGGAATTCTTGAATTCTCCCTGCAACCTGTTCTTCCCTATCTTGCAAAGAGACACCACCAACATCCATTCAGCTGCTCAGGCCAAAAAACTAGGAGTTTTCATCATTTCTTCTTTGTCTTTCAACACTCTCATTCAATTTATCACCAAGTCTTCTCTGTTCTCCCTCCAAAACTACCCTTAATTTATCTTATCGACTTTTATCCTTGTCTAAGAACCATCATCTCTTTTCTGGACTATGACAGCTGTTTCTTAATTGAGATCCCTGAATTCATTTTTTCTCCTCAGCGACTGGGGTGATATTTAAAAGATTTAAATAAGATCATGTGATGTCCTAACAATTTGGTACCCACCTCCCTCTGACCTCATTCATCATTGTTCCTCTCACTCACTGGTTCCAGCACCTCTGAGTTTCTTGCTTATTCCCACCTTCTGCTGTTCCTTTGCCAGAATTCTTCTTCTCTCAGCACAAGATGTGGCTGAATCCTTCTCTTCATTTACCCAAATACGATCCTCTCAGAGAGGGCCTTCCCAGATTTCTTTATGTCTCAGAAAAGTTAGTCCCCACACCACATCTCCAGCATAGCAACTCATTTGAGTCACCTGTCTTATTTCCTTGCTAGCACTTACTCCTGTCTGAAATAGTATAATCCAGCTATCTGTCCTCCCCATGTGAGCCCCCCAAGGTCAGGAGTATTGCAAACTCATCTCTGTATCACAGCACTTGAAAATGATGGTGGTGAAGGAGGTGGTGGTGAAGGTAGAGGTGGTAGTGATGGTTTTGGAGATGGAGATGGTGTTGGAGGTGGTGGTGGTTGGTTGGTTGTTATTGTTGATGGTTGGTTGGTTGTTATTGTTGATGGTTATTGATGGTGGTAGTTGGTGGTAGTGGTGGTAGTCATATTGGTGGTGATGGTGGTGATGAAGATCATGGTGGTGGGGGGTGTGATGGGAAAATTGGTAAGAAGCATTCTTCAGATAGAGGGAATAGCATTGCAAAGCCTCTGAAGCCAATGACCTATTAAATTTGTTCTGAATTTTTATCTTTTGTTTATTAAAAGGAAGCGGTGTTAACTTCATCTATCATGACGACCTCTATTTCAGTAATGCCTTCTGGCAATCTGTAAATTGCCTTTCTCACTCTGGGCTGGTGGTTCGGACTAATTCTCATGCACTCTCTCTCTCTCCATAGTGTCCTTCCCCGTGACCTGTCAGAAAGATTCACTGGCTGACCTCATGTTCCTGGTGGATGAGTCTGTTGGGACCAGACAAAATCTAAGGAACCTGCAGAACTTCCTGAATAACATTACCTTGTCCCTGGATGTGAAGGACAACTGCATGCGGCTTGGACTTATGAGTTACAGCAATCAGGCTGAGGCCGTTTCTCTTCTGAAGTCAAGCACAAATCAATCTGCATTTCAGGAGCAAATCCAGAAGCTTTCTCTCCGGACTGGGAAATCCAATGCTGGGGCTGCCATTGAGAAGTTGAGGAGAGAAGGCTTCTTAAGGTCCAGTGGCAGCAGAAGGGCCGAGGGCGTGCCTCAGATCGCTGTCCTGGTCACTCACAGAGCCTCAGACGACGAGGTGCGCGAGGCCGCGATGAAGCTTCGGCTGGAGGACGTAACTGTGTTTGCCATGGGCATCGAAGGGGCTAACAGTACCCAGTTAGAAGAAATAGCATCTTACCCGCCGAGACAGACGTCTTCCATGCTGAAGTCCTATGCAGATTTGGAAACTTACAGCACGAAATTCCTGAAAAAGGTCCAGAATGAAATATGGTCCCAAGTTTCCACTCGATCGGAACAAATGGATCTCGAAAAAACTGGTATGTTTAAGAAAATACTTTTCTTATTATAAAAGTGACATGAGTAATTGCCTACGGCTGGGGCAGGAAGGAAGACTGACTGCAATTGGCTAAGGGAAGTTCAGGAGTTATGGAGATGTTGTGAAACTAGATTTTGGTGCTGGCTGCAAAATTTTAGACTCACTAAAAATCATTGAATTTTTTAGCATGTGCATAAATCTTACCTCAAAAAAATGTAAAAAAGCTAAACTGTGTTAATCATGTCATAGTTTAATAGTATTGAGGAATATAAAGAAGAAAATAAAAAAGTCTGTAATCTTTCAGATAAAACCATTTTTAACATTTATATCTCTTGACTTTTAGGTTACTTGGTATGCCAGTTACAATTACATTTAGGTGTGACTAATGAAAGGAAAAAATAACAATTCTTTACACAAACTAAAACTAGTTTTGTGTTTCATAAGTAAGCCCCAGTGTAAGCATTCTGAACTGGTGTGGTAGACCACAGTGTCAGGGATCCTGTCTCTTTTTTTGTGTGTGCTATTTATGGCCTTTACTGCCAAGATCATAGTCCAGGTTAACTGCTCTGAGCATCACATTCACAGCCAGCAGCAACAACAACAACAAAAAGTAAGGGAAAAGGCAGGCTTCCACCTCCTTTTCTTCAAGAATATTCTCAGAAATTACATATATCATTTCTGTTTACATGCCATCGGCCAGAACTTAGTCACATGTCACATTCACTGGTAAAAGTGGGAGTCTGAAAATGTAGTCTTTGTTTGGGGCAGCCAAGGTGAAATTTTTACCTAGATGAAAATTGGGGGTTCAGTTAGTTTAGAAGAAGGAGAGAATGGGTATTGGGGGTAACCACTATTATCTGCCTTACCCACGTTCTCATCAACCTGTATCACGCACTTTTGTCCTTTTCCTTAAATATTCTTCTGCAGCATTCCTTTACAGTTGGGAATAATATTCCAGCACGTGGATAGAACATAGTTCGTTTAACAGATCCTAAATTGTTGGATATATAAGTCATTGCAAATGTTTTACTTATAAAAGTCTGGCAGGGATCATTCTTATGTACAACCATGATTATTTTCTTGCTTTTTAATCTTTTTTTAAATTGTTTTTTCCCTCCCATCTTTCTAAGTGAAGGATATTCAAGTTAAGATGCTTTGTGAATCTGTTCTAGTTTTGATGAGCTCTTTTCAAAGGTACATGCCAACAGATAGTTGATGTGACATTATCTAATTCTGGGATATCTGCTGTCTTCACACATTTACTCTGCAGATAAAATGTTTCCAACACTTGGAACTGGAATTTGGCAGCACTCAAGTGGAAAATAATTATAACCGTCCGGTGATATTATAGGCTAATTTAAACTCAGACCAGTCAATTGAAGGTTTAAGGATTGCACCCTGAGCCAGCCCTGGATTTTCTGGCATGTACACCTTGCAAAGCAGCAGAAAGAAACCAGTCTGCTATTACCTCCTGAGTGATCATAGGGGATCCTGCAGAAAGGCAGCCACCTTGGTCTAGAACCAACCATTTGGGCATAGGAGGGATGTGCACTGTGGTCTCAGGGAGTTTGCAATGATGTGACAAAAAGCTATTATTGTCATTATAGAATTTCTCAGTGGGAAGATATGGGACCAAGCCTAGTACAAGGGCCATCCAAAAGGATGGCTATCTTTCATAAAACCTCAGTAGGTGACATCTTATTAGTTCAGTAGCTCTCAAATATCAGCACCTGACTTAGGTTGGGTTCTTCAGAAACCAAACAAAGGTTTATGTGAAATTCCATTTTAATAAGCTCCTCATCGCGCTAGCGATGTTTGAAAACCACTACTTTAGTGAATTTGCCGTGGACCACAGGGTGGTGGCAAGCTTTGTCACGTTTGAATGGTCGAACACAGAGAAGCAATCTATATGGACTTAGTCACTGCTGTATCTACCACATCTGGCACATTGTACTATTTAATTTATTAACTAGAACGTCATTAAACCAAGGGGAGACTCACATTAGCAAAACCAAGAGACCAATGTTTAGTTAGAAAAAGAGTGATCAATATCTTTGAGTGCAAACTACCAATGCCGAGGCACCTGGACATTCATGTCCTCTGAGAATACATTCTCTCCTTGTAGTCATGCCAAATGAGAAGCCGAATTGTCATCAAGACGGTCAGAGGTTGTGGGATCACAGCAAGGGAGTTTTATCATTGAAATGTCTAGTGGCATGCAATTGGGTGGATGTCTCTATTTTTAAATCAAATATATAGACCTACATGTCTATCTATCCCTCTCTATATAACTGTAGAGGTGAGTCCTGGAGTCAGGGGACACATTCTTCCTCAACACTGTCTAGTCAAATGTTTTGTGATGATGGAAATATTCTACAATTACACTGTCTAGTTTGATAGCCACCAGGCACATGGGGCTGTTAAGCACCTGAAATGTGGCTAGTGTGATGGAAGAGCTAATTTTTAAATTTTATTTAACTTTAAAATAGTTTAAGTTTGCATTTTAATAGAAACATGTGATTAGTGGCTAGTATATAGGACACTTCAGTTCCAGGCAGGGTTGGATGGGCATTGCCATGGATACCCACCGTGACTAATGTTTTTCTCTCCTTCATCACTGAGCACCGCTATCTTCTTTCTGAAAAACACCTAATTCTTCTTTCTTAGGTATATCCATCAATTAATTCTGGTTGCTGTCAAGTTTTGCTGTCCTGGAATCAACCCTGTCTTTTGCGGATAACTGCTTATCTCTGCCCTAATGCTTAATGTGATTCATAGTTTAATTCTCAGGGTCAAACTTATTTCCAGAATTTCTGATTTCTTAAGAATCAATTCCCCATAGCTTGAAGAACTGTCAATAGCTATAAATTCCCAAGAAGCTGTCAAGAAAGAAAATATTTCTGAAATGACTAAATTGTCTTATATTTTAAAGAGCTTTTCACATATTCACCCAGATAATTGCATAAATAACCTAGGTTTTTAAAGAATGCTTTTTCTCCTACCCGATTGCAGTGAATGGCTAGATAGAGTTGTACATAGCCTATTAGGAAAGTTAAAGCACTTTTTCTTAGAATCTGTTCAAAGAAGGAAGGAACACTGAGGGTTCTTTATTTTAACAATTTTTTTTGAAATCTTATGATATACCAGGCTGACTGGGCAGAAGCAGAGTAACTAGGCAAAGTCTCTGATTTGGGAACTGATGTTGGGTGGCAGAAAACAGGCTGTGCTCATGAGCAAATGAATAAGAGAATTTCAGAAAGTAATGGGTATCATAAGGAAAATAGGTAAGGATACAGGAAAGACAATGATCAATGTACTCTAGCTGGAGGGGAAGAGAAGGTCTTTGAAGAACAGACTTTTGGGTTGGCACATCCATGATGAGATGAGAAGGAACCGGCCATGCCAATCTTTTTAAAAAATATATTTCTATTGACTTTTAGAGAGAGGAAGAGAGAGAGAGATAAAGAGATAGAAATATGGATGAGAGAGAAACATTGATCAGCTGCCTACCACCCCCCGCCCCCCCTCTCCCGCCACCAGGGATTGAACCCATAACCGGGCATGCACCCAGACCAGGAAACAAACTGGGGACCTCCTGGTTTATGGGTCAGTACCCAACCACTGAGCCACACCTACCGGGCCAGCCATGAGAATCTTTAGGGGAAAAACATTACAGGAAGAGAGGAGGGCCAGTGTAGATGCCCTGTGGCATATTCACAGTACAGAAGGAAGCCCAGTGTGGCCGGAGCACAATGAGTAAGATGAAGAGTTGTTGGAAATAGGATCAGAGAGGAAAGCAGGAGAGAAGATCAGGTCACATTTTTATTTTTAAATTCTAAATGCAATGGTACATCACTTACATAGAAGCATAATATGACCCGGTTCTAGTTTTAAATACATTGTCCTGTTGTTCTGGGAAGAGGAGGTTACTGGGGAAGTAAGAATAGGAGGTCACCTGCCCCACCCTGTTTCTCAAGAAACGATAAGACATAGCTGTCTTAAAAGGCGGGTGTCAATACTAGGAAAACAATTTGACCTAGAGCCTGGAGACTTGGGAATCTGGTCCTTACTCTTTAATTTACTGGCTGTTTGTTCCTAACCTTAGACAAACCACTGGGCCTCGCTCTGCTTCCATTTCCTCATAAGAAGGTTGCAAATTGCAAAGGAGAAAATGGGCATGAATGGGCTCAATGAAATGTACGGGCTCTGAAGTGTACTCATTCTTCAGAACCCTCAAGCCTCATGTTCCTCTACAAACCTGCTTGCAAATTTCTCTCCAGTTTATAATTAATGAAGAACACACTTTCATTTTTTATTTATTTATTTATTTATTTATTTATTTATTTATTTATTTATTTATTTATTTATTTTTTGCAGGCTGTGCGGATACAAAAGAGGCGGATTTCTATTTTCTCATCGATGGCTCAGGCAGCATCGGGAGCGAAGACTTTAAGCAAATCAAGAATTTTATGTTGGGGGTGATCGACATGTTTAGCATTGGCCCAGACAGAGTCCGAGTTGGGGCTGTGCAGTATTCGACTACGCAGAGAGTGGAATTTGATATCCATACTTACACAAATGAAGTGGCCTTAAGACAGGCTGTTTCAAGTATCCAGCAGCTCTACGGCGGAACTTCCACTGGGGCAGCCCTGGATTTCATGCTGCCAATAATAAAGGAGGGAAGGAAGCACAGGTCCAGCGAGGTTCCCTGTCACCTTATTGTGCTGACAGATGGGGCGTCTGGGGATACAGTCCTAGAACCTGCTGACAGAGTCAGGGCTGAGCAAATCACCATTCATGCTGTTGGCATTGGGAATGCGAACAAAATACAACTGCTACAAATTGCTGGGGAAGAAGAAAGGGTTCACTTTGGGCAGAACTTTGATTCTTTAAAAAGCATCAAAGATGAAGTTGTCCGCAGCATCTGCATGGAAAAAGGTCAGCAAAACAAAAAAGGCTTTATTCCTGCACTTTGTTAGTTGCTTCAGCCAGACTGATAGGCAGAGACATGGGGTGATGTGACCAGTTGTCTGGCTAACATTTTGCTAACTTCCCTCATCACTGTGAAAGGATGCAGCCCCTTACTTTTGTTTGTTAAAATAAATATTTTTATAGATTTCAGAGAGGAAGGGAGAGGGAGAGAGAAATAGAAACATCAATGATGAGAGAGAATCATTGATCCGCTGCCTCCTGCACGCCCCACACTGGGGATTAAGCCTGCAACCTGGGCATGTGCCCTGACCGGGAATTGAACCAGGACCTTCTGGGTCATAGGTCGAAGCTCAACCACTGAGCCACGCTGGCCAGACCAGCCCCTTACTTTAAACTGATTGCTAAGATTGGGGAATCTCTCTATACTAGACAGCTGCCCTGGGGCATCTTGAAAGTCAGAAGTAGAAGGCTGCTAAGAATGTTGGGCCTTGACAAGCCCACTGCTGTGGTGTGTAAGAGATTATTACGCATGCGCGCGCGCGCGCGCGTGTATGTGTGTGTGTGTGTGTGTGTGTGTGTGCGCGCGCGCGCGCACGTGTGCGCCCGCCCGGACACGCACATGCACTCATTGAGGCAGATATACTCATCTGCAGAAAGAAAATGAGCTCTGGCTTTAGGTAAATTAGGGTTCCACTCACTTTTCTACTTGAACCTCAAACTTCCTCCTCTGAGGGTAATACCTACACCAGGGAATTCTTATCGGTTCAGCATAATACACACCAACCATTGTTCCTCTATTATGAATGCATATCCTAGTTGATATGTAACTATTATTTATTTTTATTTATAACTCATATTTATATTTTTGCTCTGAACAAATTATGTAACAAAAGTTAGGAAGAACAAATTTTCAAATTCCTGTACCTGGCTATTATTTGTCTTATGAAGAATAGCCACTCACTAACTGAAGATGGTATGTGTTGATTGCTAGTATCAGCACATGAAAATATTGTCTACTGAGAGGCATAGGAGAAGGGATGCTGGAGTAAAAGAGTCCAAATTCAACCCCAGCTTTATCACTTAGCTGTGGGCCTGGAACAGGCTCCTTACTGTCTACCTGCATTGGTCCCTTGTGTGTAACCTTGTTGTGGAGCTTAAAGGTAATGATGCATGTGGAGCACTTACAGGAGTGCCTTGTGTAGTAAGTGTTACATAAAAGGTACTATTACAGGAGTCAGTTAAGCTGTCCACTGGCGAGGAAAGGAAAAGAATTCTCATTCAAACTTACAAAAGTGAAAAATGTGTTGGAATTTTCTCTGAGTCACTCAAACAAAAAGTAACATGAGTAAGCAAATAAGTAGCATTCATAACAATATCCTAAATCACATTTTGTTCATTGTTCTCCCTGTTATGGGAGGAAATGTTGTGGACAGAGGTTAGTCTTAGAGTATAAGAGTAAAAGTCTCCAATGATTTTTGGGGTTGATGTCAAGAGAAGCAAAAGAGTTTCAGGAAACATAAAGGAGATTGTGTCTCAGGTCATCTCAAGGGAGGAGGTCCTGGACCAATGTGAGGAGCTGCAGTACATCTCTTGCAGGCCCTGAACACTGGCACACTTTTAATATGTAAAGATTATTTAATTTTTTTAATATTTTTTTATTGATTTCAGAGAGGAAGGGAGAGGGAGAAAGACATAGAAACATCATTGATGAGAGAGAATCATTGACCGGCTGCCTCCTGCACCCCCCCACTGGGGATTGAGCCCACAACCCAGGCATGTGCCCTGACCAGGAGTCAAACCGTGACCTCCTGGTTCATAGGTGGACGCTCAACCACTGAGCCATTCTGGCCGGGCTACTTAATTTTTTTCAGACTGAAACATTGAAATATTTGTCCCAGGAGTGTAGGAAATTGATTACTTTTTCTCTGATTCCTTTTTTAAAAAAATCACTGTTACATCCTTAACACATAGCTTGAGAATTGACATTTCATATACTTCAAGAAATATAAGATGAATAAATTATGAATAAATGAATGATGCATGCATGCATGAATAAATGAATACACACTTTGGAAGTTACATTTTTTTCTTAAAACTTCCTGGATAATCTTCAATGGATTTCTGATTTAAGGTTCTGGTCAGCAGACTTTTGCTAAAGAAGTGCATAAAATTTTTCAAAGCAATAGCAGTTGCTGGAGTTAATTTTCCATGTTTTCTAATTAATGCATTTATTTATGATTTATTGTTTCTACATATTCTGAGAAGCTTGTCAGCCCAGCTTGTTTCTAATCTTTTTTATAACTTGCAGGATGTGAAGACATGAAGGCTGACATCATGTTTCTGGTGGACAGCTCTGGAAGCATAGGAGAGAAAAATTTTAAGACAATGAAAACCTTCATGAGGAACATGTCAGCTAATATTCAAATTGGTCCAGACAAAACTCAAATTGGCGTCGTTCAATTCAGTACTAAGAGTAAGGAAGAGTTCCAGCTTAATAAATACTTTACCCAAAAAGAAATTTCTGATGCAATAGACAGAATGTCTCCCATTGGCCAAAACACTATGACTGGAGAGGCACTAACCTTTGTAGATGAATATTTCACCCATCCCAAGGGAGCCCGTCTTGGAGTCAAAAAGTTTCTCATTCTGATCACGGATGGAAAAGCACAGGATGATGTGGGAGAACCTGCAAGAGCTCTTCGGGACAAGGATGTGATCATCATCTCTGTGGGGGTGTATGGTGCCAATAGGACTCAGCTAGAGGAGATCAGTGGGGATGGCAGCCTGGTCTTCCATGTTGAGACGTTCGATCATCTAAAGGACATAGAAAGTAAACTTCTCTCCCAAGTGTGTGCTCGTTATGGTAAGTGGCCCTGTTATCCTTCAGGACTCAAGGATATGAGCTGTTGGCTTTATAGTGGGGTGAACAGTGGGTTGTACTCTGGACCTTGGCCTCTAACTGGACTTTGGTGTTACGTTTTGGTGTTATCTATGTTATATTGAAACACCCATGACCTCCAAGGATATTCCTGATGAACAGCTTTGTCAGCTACTTTGGCAACAAAATAATCTGGCTTTGGTGACTTCAAATACATTCCAAGAAGGTTGCAGAATTTTACAGTAAACTTCAACTCCTTAGTACCTGCATACCTAGATTTTCCAGAGCCAATTTTTAATACCAAATGATTCTCCAGAATTGTTTCTACACCATTGTTAAGCAGTAAGTAATAAGAAATACAAATTTGTCAAGTTATATCAAATTCAGTACCCTAAACACCCCCTCCCCAACAACCCCTCTGTATTTTAAGATATTGTGTGTATTTTTATTATTTTACATTATTATTCTTAACCTCTATCAGCTAGATATTTTACATTTGCCTGTCCATGTATCTTTCCCTTTGGGAAATTTTAATGTGTTACCTTTTTTTATGATTGCTTGGGTGAATCATCATTTTTATTTTATAAACTAGAGGCCTCGTGCATGAAATTTGTGCATGGAGGGAGGGTCCCTCAGTGCAGCTTGCACCCTCTCGCAATCCAGGATCCCTCGGGGGATGTCTGACTGCCGGTTTAGGACATCCCTCTCCTAATCTGGGACCACTGGCTCCTAACCCCTTTGCCTACCTTCCTGATCATCCCTAACCACTCACCTGCCTGCCTGATTGCCCCTAACTGCCTCTGCCTCGGCCCCCTTTGCTTTGTCAGGAAGGACATCCAGAATGACGTCCAGAAGGTTGTTTGGCTGTCCAGTCTAATTAGCATATTATGCTTTTATTATTATAGATTGTAGTCCTTTTTAAATTATATGGAGCAACCTTCAGTTTCAGCCCGTCAACTTTAATGACTCTTGAATGAGAACTGGAAATAAGTCCACATCTAAGACTAAAAACACCTGTGTTTTGGATACAAGAGAACAAACCAAAGTATTAATAACTTTGCTATATATTGTTCCCCTGGCAACATAGAGACCTCCTTTGGGCTTCATACTTCAGAATTATGTGTTTGAAATTTTCAGGAAGATAACAAATAAGATATATCAGTATAAACTATGAGTTTTAGACAATGGTGTTGAGATTTATCTCTTAACAACTTACTTGGAGTGTTTTCTTTTTCTAAGAATGACAGTGATTCTGGTAATGTTGAGAGACATTCTAAGAATGGTTTACCTTAAGACCACAGCCCCACCTTTGAAATCCACAGGACTCTTCCTGTCATTTCTTCATGTTGATAAACATGTTTGTGGAGGCCCTGTCTATAGCGTAAGGTGAAATTTCAGCTGACTCATACATTAGAAAGACTCCTAAAATATTATCAAGTCATGACTAGTCACCAATCTCATTGTTGGCTAGGCCCGGCGATAAATATTTATGATTCAGTTCCTATATCTGTAGAAACCTGGGTTCTTTCCCTGGGTTCCTACATAGATAGGTTGGGCTCACCCACAGAGTCTTAGACTTGAAAATTTGAGACCTCATTGCCAGTAATAAGAATTGCAGGCATGATAGGCAGGTGGAAAATGGAGAAAGCCAACCTTGGGAAAGCAGGTGCTTATGTTACTGAGGGAAGGGGAAGAGAAGAGAGAAAATCCACACTTTGGTGACCCAGCCTGAATAGTCACTTAGCTTCTAATGTGCAGGAAGGAGGGCTTAGAGCTAGGAATGAGGTGAGAGGAGCCTTACATTTACCCCAGCTTGGGGCCACTCCTTTTCTGAGTTGTAATTCAGGAGGTCAGAGGAAGGAGCACAAATAAATGTGGTGAGGGTGTGGTACACATGGGAAAGTTTGCCTATCAGAAGGTAGCTGGAGCCAGAAGGAATACGATAAAAATCCCAGATTATACAATGAGACCCCGAGCTGTTTAAAACAGCAGACCAGGTTGGCAAACATCAGTCATGTCTCACCATCATATTGACTTTGAACTAACTACCTTCTGACATTTCCTTCCAGTTGAAAGCCTGCTTAGCAAAAGGCATGAGACGTGCTAATGAGGTAGGAAAGAGTGGTGTGGCATAAGAACCACCGCTAGTGGAGTCCTATAGATAAGGGCACACTTGTCCTTGGAAGCATGAGCTGGGCAGGTTGTACATTTCTGAGCCTCAGTTTTTTCTCTGCAAGATGGCAACAGTCACCTCCACGAACTGAGTTTCAGTGTTTGGCACACAGTAGGCTCATGGCAAATGTTCATTTGCTCCCCTTCTCAGCTGTCTGTGTAGGATACCCTGTGGGAAGTTTGTGACGCCTGCTTCCTTCTTCTTTCAGTTTGTAAAAGTATCAGACGGCTGGACGTTGTGTTCGTGCTGGATCACTCAGGCAGCATACTTCCACATCAGCAAGAAAGCATGATTAACCTGACTGTCCATTTGGTGAGTAAAGCGGATGTTGGCCGGGACCGAGTGCAGTTTGGAGCTGTCAAGTACTCTGACCAGCCTGAGGTTCTCTTCTACCTCAATACGTATTCAAACCGATCAGGAGTCGTTGAGAATCTGAGGAGGCGCAGGAGCGCCGGTGGAAGTACCTACACTGCCAGGGCTCTCGATCACACAAACATCCTGTTCACGGAGGAACACGGCAGCCGCATCAAGCAAAATGTGAAGCAGATGCTGGTCATCATCACCGATGGGGAATCCCATGACCGAAACTTGCTCAATGACACAGCATCAAAATTAAGAGACAAAGGCATCATCATCTACGCAGTGGGTGTAGATAAGGCCAACCAAGATGAACTTGAGACTATGGCAGGGAATAAAAACAATACTATCCATGTACGTGATTTTGACAAACTTAAAGATATTACCTTGCCTATACAAGAAACTATGTGTACCAATGCACAAGAGCGTAAGTTGTAATCTTTTTTTTTAAAATATATTTTATTGATTCTTTACAGAGAGGAAGGGAGAGGGATAGAGGGTTAGAAACATCGATGAGAGAGAAACATCGATCTACTGCCTCCTGCACACTCCCTACTGGGGATGTGCCCACAACCAAGGTACATGCCCTTGACCGGAATCGAACCTGGGACCCCTGAGTCCGCAGGCCAATGCGCTATCCACTGAGCCAATCCGGTTAGGGCTGTAATCTTTAAACTTTCTATGGGGGTAGAATTAAAAATGTAAGCAGAACATAAATGATGTCTTGGCTTCCCGTTACCAGGGTGTTGTGGGCCGAACACTTCTCTTCTTAGGCCACATCTCATCTCTAAAATAAAAGCATTGGTTGAGCAAGGTCCTAAAAGTCTCTTCCCACCACAGTACAAATTGAAGCGATGATAGAAGGTTTCAGAAGCATTCCTTGCTGCCTTGGCACCTGCTGCCTTTTTCTCGGCGGAAGGGAGCTCTCTTTTAGATCATATTCACCTTGCCCATTTCCTGGCTATTGTGTGCTGCTCCATTTATTTAGTGGTCTCAGTGCAGCCACTGGGCATCAGTTTTAGGCCAAACTCAAGGGGAGAGTTTCATGGTTTAAACAGATAACTTTTTGTCTTCAAAGATCCAGGGTCTTCTGAATGGGGTTCTAGGCATTCTACAGGGCCATAGGAAGTTCAAGTGGTCTACTATGCTTTTTTTTTGTACTGTGCCTTTATGGATGAGGGCCACTGGTGCAGAGGGAAGAATGTGGGAGTTCAATGTGGGATAATGGAGACTAGCTGCTAGGAACAAGGAGTGAAGGGGACGAGTTCAGTTTGGAGCTGTCAGGTACTTTGAACAGCCTGGGGTTCTTTTGTACCTCAATGCGTACTCAAACCATTGGGTTAGGGTAGGCTGGAGGCATCACAGCTGAGTGAGGAGAGGGTGAGATTTGCCTCTTGAGCTCAAAGCAGCAGAGGTTGACAAGCCATCAAGCAATGCCTCCATGGAAGGTGAGAATCCTGGCTGTGTATTGGTCCAGTCTTTCAAACCTGGCAAATGAATCAATCAACTAATTTCCGTTCTTCTTTTCTTTTTCACTCCCTTCCTGCAGACTCCCTTCTCTTCTTCCTTTTCTCCATTCTTCTTTACTCTCTACCAGTTTGAAATGTACTTATGAATCCAACACAATTATGTTTCTAATACTGACATTAACCCATCTCCCACACCTGTAGCAGTTCAACCCCAAACAGAATCTTACCCCTAATCCCATGTCAGGTCAGCATTTGCTGTGCAGAATGAAACTATGCCTCACCACCATAGCTCTACCTGACTTATGTAAGCAATACATTCATCTTCTTGGTGTCAGACACCGAATGATAGTATCATCTTTAACTAAGAAAAAAAGTATGACTTCTCCAAGGCACTGGGACCATCTTGATTCTGCTGCCTGTTCTGTCCTATCCCAGGACACACACCCTGAAACCTGGTCTCCATGCCATCCATATTGCCATCTTTCTAATACTCACTAGATTGTCACTGCTCTGCTTACAGTTGACAATTTCTAAGCCCCTGTGTTCCATTTGGTACCTGCCCTCCTCTCTAACTCATCTATTGTCCTTCCCCTCTTCAGAATCTCTCCTGTCATTTTGAAATTCCTTCACATCTTTGCATGCACCATTCTATCCACCACAAACATGCCAGCCCCACACATTCCCCCGCTCCATGTAACCTGTGTGGTATGTTTCAGCCTTTGCTAATTTCCTGATCCAACACCCATAGTATCCCCCAACTCCTGTACTTTCTATCCCTCCTGATGGTAGCAGGTAGAACTTATTTACTAGTTTTTATCTGTGTCTGTCAGAAGACTATGAGCTCCTTGGGCAGGTCTGGCCTCTTGTTTCTATTGGGTTCCCACCAAATCTAGTACATTGCAAGGACTACAGTCTTTTCTTGGCAATATTTTTTAGTCTCATCTCACATGCCTACCTTTGGGAGGTAGACGCTAAGGTTGAGTTTGGGATGCAAGGAATTTAAGGAAAGGGGAAAGTAGGATGGGCAGAAGTCAAACAGTGCTGCATGCTTGACAAAGCTTCAAACCTGGCAGGAAGCTCTAGTGAGTATTGCCCATCAGAGTTGCACCAGACTGAAGCAGCTAGGTCTTTATATGCCCTTTTCACTTAGTACCCAGATGTGGGCTGTCCTGCTACGGGTATGGTCTTTGGCAAGGCATCACTCTGCAATGAGGCTGTCCATGAAGGAGCTGACAATTAGAGGCTGTCAGCTGACCACACTCCCACAGGTAGATAGCAGGTCTGTGCAGCAGATCCTTCCTTGAGGGTCTATCAGGACAGCCATCACTGGGCATACTATACTGCCCTTGCAAGGAATTGTGTGACAGTAGGCATCCCATTGTCTCAACTACCTTTAGTAACCACTTTAGTGCTGTCCCTACTCAAGTCATTGCATTTGAGTAGGGAGGGTCATTTCTTGGTTATGGGGCATTTCACATTGGACTTCAGGAAGATGATTCTATATCCTGTTTACTAACCATTAGCACTTGTTCCATGAAGTTTTAATATTTGGGTGGTATTATTTTAACATTTTTTAAATTATTTAAAAAATTTTAAAGTACAGAATTTAAGGATACAAAGGATTGAGAGGTTCAGGTACCAGCTTCCCTGGATAGTAATTGTGTATTTTTAGTCAAGTTATTTAATCTCTGAATTCTATTTCTGTATCTATAAAATTAGAATAACTGCTCATAAGGTGCTCATTAATATTAACTGTTAGTGTATGCCAAAAACATTTTAGACTTTCTTTTCCCTGAGTAGCTTTTATTGTCAAATGAATCATATAAATAAAATTTGAAACAAAGTCTATTACCTTTCTCCACCTTGCTATTGCCTCTTTGAGAGGCAATCAGTGATTCTCTCTTCTGTTAATTTATCTCAATTTGCTACTAATGTGGGTATTTAGTAAAGCAATTTGAATATTTGAGTAAAGGGGAAATCTAGAGTGATTCATGAGGAAAGTAATTGATTAATTTTTTCCAATTGCAGCCTGTAACACCCGAGAAGCTGATGTGATTTTCCTCTGTGATGGCTCTGACATGGTATCTGACTCAGAGTTTGTTACCCTGACAACTTTCTTGTCAGACTTAATTGATAATTTTGACATTCAGTCGCAAGCAATAAAAATTGGGATGGCTCAGTTTGGGAGCCGCTACCAAGAAATGATTGAGTTGGACAACTTTCTGACTAAACCCCAGTGGAAGACTCAAATTCAAAATATCACCAAAAGCAATGGATCTCCGCATATCAACTCGGCCCTTAAAAAAGTGAGGTTTATGTTTGATCCATATGCTGGTGGGAGAAGAAATGCTGGTGTCCCTCAAACTTTGGTTGTGATCACATCTGGGGATCCCCAAGATAATGTGGCAGATGCAGTAAAAGTCCTGAAAGACCTTGGCATTTGTATCCTGGTTTTAGGCATAGGACATATTCATAAAGCACGGCTTCTACCGATAACAGGCAATTCTGAAAAAATAATCACCTTTCAAGACTTTAATAAATTAAAGAATGTGGAGGTGAAAAAAAGGATTGTCCGGGAAATCTGCAAGAGCTGTGGGGAAACCAGTAAGTGTTCCCTTGCCCTTTATTTCTTTTCATTTAATTGCATCTTTCCAGTTCTCCATTTCCCAGGGTGTCTTGTGGCCTCGCTCTAGCAGAACATAGTTTTAGAATAGTGTGCAGTGAGAATAGTCCTCTCTTCTGCCTCCCAGAAAATTGGGATCAGTCCGCCTCCATCAGAGACAGGTTGTGTCCCTTAGTCAGCCTGTCCCCTCCCTGCAATCCAGCATTTATGTTCCTCTTAGCATCTGGAATTCAGTCTCCTATTCCTATACACTGAGTGGCCAGATTATTATGACCACCCCATTGGTACAATGAAGTGAATTCGTTATGCAAATAATAATAATGATAAAACCTTGAGAGTATTTGCTTAGGAAGTTTTCAGTATTTAGTATTTTTGGAAGTGTCAATGAAGTACTGATGGGGTGGTCATAATAATCTGGCTGGTCATAATAATCTGGTCACTCAGTATATTTCCACTCTGGAAGTCCTAGAACAAAGCCCTGCATCCAGTAGGAACTAAGTAAAAAAAATACTTATTCATGGGAAGTTTTACTCTTTTAACTTTGTTAAACTGTCTTGTAAGGGATTCTCTGTGTGTGTGTCTATATGAGCACATATGTGTGTTCTTCCTTTAATGATGGCATTTATAAAATCCTAACATAATAAAGATTTGAAATGTCCTTATGGATTATTTAATTTTCAGAGGTCACAAACACAAATGGCCGCAAAGACCCAGCTGGGTAATGTAACTGAGCCATGGGGGCGGGGGTGGGGGTGGGGGTGGGAGTGAGGAAATGAATGGAGAGCAATGACCCATCTGGTGGGAATGTCGCTGTTCAGCTCCAGCTGAGAGTAGCCATGTGGAACTTGGGTTCTGTACTCAGGGCTGGGAGTTGGGAGAACAGGGCATCAGGAAGCAGCAGTAAATAACATTTTGTGGAATTTGTAGATATTCCTCAGAATGCTTCTATTTCTATAGTTGTCATGGTTGAAACCACTTCTTTCAGATAATGTGATGTCTTTCCAAGCTCTCCAGACCTTTTACGTCCCATTTGGATGCTCGACTAGAGGCAGATTATAGTGATGGAGAGAGCAGTGGACCTGGAATCGGAAAGCCAGGGTCTAACTCTGGTTAGTTGCAGGGACCTCCATGAATTGCTGTCTCCTTCTGTGTACAATGAGCAGGTGGACAGGGTCAGTGGTGATCAAATGGCATCTGAATTGTGTTTGTCCTGTCCAGTGTCAACAACTTGTTAAATCATTTGACAGCTTTTAAAAATAGCTTTTAATTTAAAATTTTTTTAATTAAAATCTGCATTTTAATTTACATTAAAAATGTAGATTTCAGGCTTTCCTTTGAAAAAAATCAGATGATCTGACAACATTGAGCCTCATTTCCCACATGGCTGCTCTCAGTTGGAGCTGAACAGAGAACAGATGGGTCATGGCTCCCCATTCATTTTCTTCACTCTCTGCCCACTTGACTCATTTACATTACATTACCCAACCTGGCCTTTGAATCTGTGACATCTGGAATCAATAATCCCTAAGGAAAATTCACATATTTAATATGTGGTGATAATATGAGTCATAATATGTCCTCATTAAGAGAAGAAAATGTGCGAGTACGCACACACCCAAAGGCAGCCCCTGAGCATTAGATTGAACCATGATTGAAAACTCAAATAGTATTGGAACTTGTGTTAGAGGAAACACCGGTGTTACGTGTTGGTCTTCCTTCTTGGACACTTCTTGGGTACTAGAGACCCTCCAGCCCTGGGCCATGACCACTCTCTTTTTTTGCCCTATCTGCCCTTCCTTGTTTTCTGCTCATTAATCTGACTTTGTTTCCCTTGGTCTCCAGATTGCGTTGTGGACATAGTGGTTGGGTTTGACATGTCCACTCACCTGCCTGGGCAGCCATTGTTCCATGGCCACCCCCGGCTGGAATCATACCTCCCAAGCATCTTAGGAGACATCACTTCCATCAGGGGGGTGAGCTGTAAGGCAGGCGCAGAGACACACGTGAATGTGGCCTTTAAGGTGAACAATGATCAAGCATTCCCTGCCAAGTTCCAAATCTACCAGGAAGCAATATTTGAACACCTGCTGCAAGTCACCGTCAATGGGCCAACTCATCTGAATGCACAGTTCTTACAGGGGCTGTGGGACACGTTTGAGAATAAAAATGCATCCCGCGGACAGGTATCCATGTTGCAGTCTATCTCCCATCTCAGCATGCTCTCATATGTTTCTCCCTCCCAATTACATATTTCATTTTCACATTCTCCTATTCTCTGCTTTCTGCTTTCTTTAGGTGCTACTCATCTTTTCAGATGGTCTTGGGAGTGAAAGCATCACAATGCTTGAAAACCAATCAGACAGTCTCAGAGAAGCAGGTACGTACTGAGTTGAAAATTTAAATGATTAAGCATGTAATGTGCTGAGAAATCTCTACCCTATTTAGGTGCTCTAGATCTTGGGATCTGTCCAGCCATTTGTAGAAGATGCTGTAATATTGGTGCCTTGCCCAAACCCCCTTGACCTGCCCACACACTCACCCCCTCCCCCGCCAAATGCTGTAGATGCTGTGGCCAAGTCCCTACATCTATGACCTTCCACATATGTGAGGCCTTGACTGACCTGAACCATCACATGATGCTTGGAGGGAAGGTGCAGTTGTACCATGTCCCACCTGAGTGTGGAAGGGGGACAGTCATTGATATAGGGATGCAAAAGCCCAAGGCTAAGTCTGATACACTTTATTTTCTCATGAATCAGGCCAAGGTGAAGACTTTACTGAAGCACATCCTTGCTTACAACTTCCCCTTCCCTTTCTGCATTCTCTCTCTCCCTCAGTAAACCACACAAACACACATTCCTCTCTCAAATTCTGCTTCTAGAGAACCTAAGACATTGCCTATTACTTTTGATTTTCCATGTGAAAGATCACAACATGGATTTTGAAAAGCACTTCTCACCGTATAGTCCCTGTCCATGTCATAGTTTCCGGCTGAACTGGAAGCTAAATGCAGAAGTTGAGAGTAATGTACAGTGACAGAGGCTCCACTGTTGAATGGGGGACATAGTTTGAGACTGGCTTCTGGGTTCAGCTTCCATGGGCAACCTCCCTAGAGGCCACAACATGTCTTGCTTTACTGGTGGATTGTGTCTCCCTCCCTTCTCAGATCCCTTCAAGACCTTCACACTGATCTTGGAATATCAAATTCCTTAGTATGGCCCATGATGCTTTGCAAGATCTGGTCCTGCTTCCCATGCCAGCTTCCCCTCACTCCTCACACTCAGTGTCCCAAGCATACAGAACCTTTTCTATTAGTCCTCCAATGTACTTCACAGCCCCATCTTCCCAGTCTTCGCATATGCTCTTTTCTTTTGTCTAGAACTTTTCCCACACTCAGGCTCCCACCCCCATCTTCTCTCCACCTTCCAACTCTAATACTTTTTTTTGAACAACTTCCATTCATTTTTTTAGGATCAGCTTAGATATCAGTTCTTTGCAGAAACCTTCTATGACCTTCCAAAAATGAGTTAGGAGCTTCTCATTTAGGCTTCCATAGCACCCTGGCGTTCCCTCTCAGAGCAACTATCTGACTCTTGTCCACCTCTTCTAGTAGACCATACCTCTTGTATCCCTGGTACAATGATTAGTGCATAAGAGGCTTCTAATAAGGAAATATTTGTCTAATGAAAGGATAGATAGAGTAAATGAACTAATGAATTAATTAAAAACTGAATGAGTGAGTAAATGAATAAAGAACTCCTGGGTGTGATCAAGAGTTCAGCTGGTACTGAATTACCCTGGGCTTTCCTCAGGCTCCCAGGGCCTAGGCTCCCAAGGGTGTTTGGCCATGGAGATGACTTGAGAACTATCATTAATTTATATTCAGTCAAACACTTGGAAGATGAACAAGAACTTTGCCCTTTCTTAAAAATTACTTTCAAACACATACGAATTGCATTAAAATTGGTGGTGAGATGTTAAACAGTTTTCTGTTAGTGTTTTTCTGTAGATTTGTAAATAGTTTCTCTTGCATACTTTCTCTTGGGAAATTTCATCCTGGAGTTGAGGATCTGTGGGTACCTAGTCTGTGTATTGACAATGCCGGCAAATCTGCTGTTACATTCTTAGTATGCCAAGAGCACTGCTTCCTCTTACGTTTTTCCACACTTTCTGATTCTTTGAATAATGTTCACTGAGTGGCTTTTCTTCTTCTTTTTTTTTGTGTGTGAGCAATTCCTTTGGTTTTATATCTGTCATTTTTACTGCATAGGTCTTGACGCTTTGCTGGTAGTGTCCCTGAACCCAATTGCTCATGATGAGTTCTCCAGTTTTGAATTTGGAAAAGGATTTGATTACAGGACTCACCTGACCATTGGAAATAGAGACCTGGGTAAAATGCTATCACAGTATCTGGTGAGTTTTTGAACAACAACAACAAAAATCCAGTTATTCAAAATATAGTAGGAACAAAATTGGAATTTTGATGAGTATTTCCAAAGACTGCCTTGTTTGCCCTAAATTCAGTACATGGCCTTTAGTATATAAAAAAAGTGTGAAAGGTCAGCGTGCTGAATTTTTGTTTTTACACGCATTTTTATCCTTTGTTATTTAACCAAATGAATGCATAGGGAACTAGAAAACCAACCAATCCCTAATCAAATAAGAAATACCACCAACACTTTATGCTACAGAAACCCTCCAAAACAGGAGACTCAACTAGGAACCAACCAGTCTTGTGCAAACTTGACCTGTGACCATCTATGCAGTGGGCTCCTTCTATAAATAGAAGTCACTTTTTTGGAGAGGGTGCATTGCCAATGCAGTTGCTGCTAATCTGGTACCTTCTCTATCTAAAGCAGCGGTTCTCAACCTGTGGGTCGCGATCCCTTTGGGGTCTTTCACAGGGGTTGCCTAAGACCATCGGAAAACGCATATATAATCACATATTGTTTTTGTGATTAATCACTATGCTTTCATTATGTTCAATTTGTAACAATGAAATTGGGGGTCACCACAACATGAGGAACTGTAGTAAAGGGTCACGGCATTAGGAAGGTTGAGAACCACTGAAAGTGTTCAGTCAAAAAGCACCTCTTAGTGTCTGTGGCCCCTGCCCCAAAGAGAGCATGAATTTGTAGGTGGTGGATTTTGATTTGTGAGAATATAGTTCTTATGTAATGAAGTTTGTGACAGTTGTTGCTCACTCGAGTCTGCTTTTTTTTTTTTCCAGGGAAACATTGCAGAGAGGACATGCTGCTGTGCATTTTGCAAGTGTCCAGGGAATCCAGGACCTCATGGGACCCGAGGACTGCAAGGCTTGAAGGTGTCATTCAGATGAAACTATTTAACTTAATGGGCCTGGGTTTGGTGTGGGTGGGACTGAGACTGAATGGTTGAATTTGCAACCCCATTTGATGCTGATGTCATTGTCCCTGGGCATTTGTGTGACATCTATGGCGTAGGAGCTGGTTCAGAAGAGCCTACTTTTGATGCTGCTATAAGAATACCCCCCCCCCCCTTCTCTTATATGTCCTTGGTGGTATTGCTTCTTGATTTTGCAATTTATACTTTTTACCCACTTCAGGCATTTTGAAAGGTGGCCATTTGTGTGTCTTCTTGGAAGAAGTGTCTGTTCAATACTCTGCCCATTTTTAAATTGGGTTGTTTGATTTTTGTTGTTGTTGAGTTGTATGAATTCTTTATATATTTTGAATATTAGCTACTTATCAGAAGTATTGTTTGCAAATATCTTCTCTCATTCAGTTACAGAACCATATATTATATGTGGGATATGAAATCGAAAGCACACATGAACAAACAAATAAAAAGCTTATAAACATAGGCAACCATATGGTAGTTACTAGAGGGGAAGGGAAGTGGGGGAAGGGAGAAGAGGGTAGAGGGTGTCAAATACAGGATGATGAAAGGAGACCTGACTTTGGGTGGTGAACATACAAAGCAATAGGCAGATGATGTATTATAGAGTTGTACACTTGAAATGTATCATCTTATTAACCAGTGTCACCCAATAAATTTAATAAAATTTTTAAAAAGGTGGCAAGAAATGTTAAAATAATGGGGAAAGTTGTACTTCATCAGCAATGGAATGTAATTGAACTGCTAAAAGAGCATAGCATTGCAGATGAATAGCCCTTTAGAAAATGAATTACAAAAGATCAATTGCATAACAATAACATAGATACGTATATTATGGTATTTTCATTCAATAGAATGCTCCAAAGTATTGGAAATGAATGGGCTGCATGAATAAATGTTATAAACACAGTAATGGCCAAAAAAAGCAAAACAGAATAGAAATTTGAATACAGGCAAAACTAACCTATAGTGTCTAAGGATGAAGGAGTAGTAGAGCATAATAAGGGCAAGGAGGTATTTTTTATAAAAGTCAGAAGTATTCTCCCTGGGGTGAGGGTGGGAATGGTTGGTGATTGGGATGGGCACTGTGTCTGGTTTTTTCGGCCTAGGTAGTGGCTATACAGATGTTTACTTTATAATAATTAAGCTATGACCTTGACATTTTATTTACTTCTATGCACTTTTTCAAGTGGGTTTTAAATGTCACAATTAAGAGCGTCTGGTTTGTCCTATTTTAAGAGATCAAATACAATGCTTGTTCCTGAGTCGAGCATTGCCCATGCCTGTGGAAGGATAATTTATCTTGGACATTTTACCAGTTACATTTTGCTTCGCAGTTTCCTCTCTCGTTACTTTGCTCGGGTCAGCTATCCTGAGCAGAGAGCTAGGGCCTGTGTTTGAGGAGGAGGAAAGAAAAACCTCAGTTGACATCCTTGCCACACGTAAGCCATGAGGGAGTGGAACCATGTATGTGACCTCTTGCTTGGGAGAAGTGCTTCTTCTTCCTTGAGCTCTCAGACAAGCAGAAGAGAGTAAAACGATCTGTTAGGAAGTGTTCTTCATTTGCCTGCTAAAAGAGTTGTGTGGCCACCGCTCTCTCTCCTTGGTGCAAATCTCCGAGTCACAGGACTAGCCTGGCCACCCAGCATTGCAGAGGAATTCCAAAGGTCGGTCTCCTATAGCATCAGGAGGGCCACCTTCTGAGAGACTTTCCCTGGTGATTGTAGGACTCTCCCCACACTCACAGCCACACCTGCGCAAACTCCAACCAAGTTGGAGGACTAACTAAAAGGCCCAATGACTGCACAAGTTTGAATTGATGGAAGGTGGCTAAAAGCTATTTTTCTTTCTTTCCTCTCAGGGTTCTCTAGGTCTAAAAGGCAACAGAGGACACAGGGGAGAGGATGGAGACCATGTAAGTTTTTGTGACTCATCTTCCCCTGCTCCCCCGCACACACACACATACTGATTTTGTGTTTTATAGAAAGCTTTATTTTCCTACAGAAGAGGTGGTGAGATTTTTTTGTTTATGGTAAATATTCTTTGTAGTATTGAGGGAAACGGGTGGTAGCTTCCCTTTTCCTTTTTCTTTGTCTGAATCACAAGGCCCTTGTTAAACCTATTTGTGGGGGAGTGAGCAAGCTCATCTACGTGTTTTGTTGATGTTGTTATTTTATCAGTAGCTGGGAGGTATGCTCCTCTCTACTCCCATCTGGAAAAGGAAGCAGGCAGAGCGCCCCCCAAGGTGTGGAATCCCGGTTACATGGTTCACAGAGGTTTTCAAATCTCAGTCTGATTGACCCTGAAACCAGAATTCTCATTTGGTTCATCAGTCACATTTTGAAAATGGATTTGGAGGAACTGAAACCACATGGGTGGCTCCATTTGGGGTGGGAAAAGTTCAGGAAGTGTCCAGCCTGCTTGTCCATCTCCTTAGAGTGAAAGCCAGCTCCTCATTCTTGGCAGCAAGTTAGGATTAAAAGCACAAGTCTCCAGAGTCAAACATCAAAGGCTGACGTAGATGTGAAACCTTAACAAGATACTTAACCTCGTGACCTTTAAGTCTCCTCACCCGTAAACATCTGTATATTCTTCTAAGAGCGAACTTTACAAAATGAACACTTAGGGGAGCCCTTGAAGTCACCCACCGGGTACCTGCGGAGAGGCCTTGGAGCCCACCCAGTCGGCACGAAGGGGTTGGAGTGTGGGGGACTCGTGTCATGCTACTGCCTGGCTGTGAGCCCACGGCTGGCTGAGACGCCAGGCAGTGGGAAGCCGGAACATTTCAGCACTTCTCAGCAAGCTGTGGCCATGTGCCAGGCCTCCTGCTTTACTGGGAATAATCCTCAGAATAAAGAAAGCAAAGCAGGGGAGAGGAAAATCAGTTCTCCTCTCACCTACCAGGAAGGAGAGAATTAAGCTCATGGCTAAAAAATTATGTATCCATACAGCAAAACTTTAGCACCTGCTCTGCACCCAGGTTTGAGCCAGGCACAAGGGCACAGTGGGGAACGAGACAGTCGGAGGTCCCTGCCTGCAAGGAACACAACACTGTCTTTCTCGAGATTCATTTCACTGCAGCATTTGCCTGCATTTACATATTTCCCGGGGAAAGCAGGATTGGTGGGAGATGCATGTGTCATGACCTTGAGTGTTCTTCCTATGTGGCTGGTCAGGCTTTGGGGATCTTTAACCTGGTGGGACTTCCCATGAGCACTGGCTTAGAGTAGGGTCTCTTCCCATCGACTGCTTCTGCGCAGCTCCAGTCCCCTGGCACTTGCTTCTGTACCATCAGCCATGCTCACTCTTCCAGCATTCAGCCCTGGACAAGAGGTCAGGACCAACGTGTGTTACCACGTGTTTGGAATGTGGCTGGAAAGTGAGGCGGCTTCCGAACCTGTGGCTGTGCCGAGTGATGAGGCAGTGAAGCGGCTGAGCTCATCCTCTGCCTCTGTGTGATCTTGGATCTGAAAGGAAGCCCTGAAGGTTGACAGGAAAAATGCTTAAATAGAGGGGGAAACCAGAGTTAAATGAATGTGTTGGCGGGAGGATTTGTTTGCCTAGATCTCAGAGTGCCCATGAGCTCCAGCTTCACTCTCAAAAAGTAAACTGTTGGCAGCTTCAGGCATAAGAATCACTTTGGATTCCTGTTTGGGCACCTTCTCTTAGGGAATGCGAGGAGACACTGGCCCCCCAGGAGACAAAGGGATCGCAGGATGTCCAGGGCAATGGGGTCAAAAGGTAAGGCTCTGCTGGAATGTTATTTTAAGTTCTCCCCAACACCCCCACCTTCTGTCCTCCCTTCCTTCCCTCTCTTGTTTTTTGTCTTTCATCCCCCCTCTTTTTTTTTTTTTATTATTAGTTAAGGTATTACAAATGTGTCCTCATCCACCCCATTAACCCCCAACCTCCTCCCCACACACACTCATGCTCCCATCCCCCTGTTGTCCATGTCCATTGGTATGGCTTATATACATGTATACAAGTCCTTCGGTTGATCTCTTCCCCTTACCCCCGCCCTCCCCTACTTTCCTTCTCATCCCCCCTCTCTTCCCCTTTCTCCGCTTACCTGTTAGTTTCCTCATCTGCAGATAGTTTAATTTGTAATCTCAAGGAGTTTTGTAAATTCCATCTACAACCACTTTGTGGTTATGGAGCCAAAAGCAACTAAAGAAATACACAATCATTATCTTCAGAGGGGCAGCCCCTTCCTGCTCCAACAACCTAGGAATCCTCATGCTGTCTTTGCCATGTGGCTGAGAGGTGTTGTATCTTTTACAGGGAGTCAGAGGATTGCCTGGATCTAAGGTACTGTAGTTTCTTCTCAAATTGCATGTCCCCGCGGGATGAGTTTCCGGATAGGCGTGTGGCAGGGACCTCCTTTTCTGATTGCGGCCCGTCCTTGTTTCTCAGGGAGAACTGGGAGAAGATGGGATCGATGGCCTGGACGGGGAGGAGGTAAGCCATTTTTCTTCAAGTACCGTAAAGCCAGCAGGAGGCTGATATATTTTTTTTTTCAATGGAAATTTTGTTTTCCGTGTCTTATTTTAGGGCTCTCATGGATTTCCTGGAAAAAAGGGAGAAAGAGGTGATCCAGGATCTCAGGTAACACTCTTCAATCTATGAGAGCAGGAGAATTTAGTGAGAGAGACAGTCTTAATTGCTGTGTCAGAGGTTATTAGGGATAAAATCGACAGCTGACTTAACTACATAATGAAGGCTTATTACCACAGAAGAGGTGCTGCAATCAGTTTGGAACAAGTGGGTAACTATGTAATTTTTAAGAATTTCCCGTTAGAAATCTCAAGGCATGCAAGATGTTCTATGGGCATGTTTTTCAGGAGTCTGCAAATGAATGCTTTCGCCTGCTAGCAGCTTTCATTGCATCAGGAAAAAAAAAAAAAAAGCAAGAGAAAAAGCAAAATTACTTTGGTGACTTTGGTATAGCAAATCACAGTGAAACTTTAATTTTAGATTCATTTCAAAAGTTAATAATCTTTAAAAATTTAAATTCATTTCATGAATTAATACATGCTTACTTGGTTCCAAGCAGCTCTGCTTTTATGTTCTGATACATTTATTTATCAAATATTTTTTAATACCTGGGGCGTGCCAGGCACTGAGTTATGCACCAGACAAGCAGAAATGAACCACCCTGTCTTTGTCCTCAGGATTCTACAGTGTAGTTGGGGAGACAGACAGATCAATAGCTAATGGCAACACAGAATGTTATTGGGACCGTGTTATAGGCATCTGCATGGGAGCCCAGAGAAGGGTTCTCACTCAGCAGGGTGGGGAAGGAGTTCAGGAAATCTCCCTGGAGGAAATGGTCACTGAGCTGAAGATGAACAGAAAGTAGCAAGACGTGGAGGAAGGGCATTCCAGACAGAGGGAACAGCATAAGCGAAGACACAGAGGCCTGGGGACACTGCAGTTGTTCTGCCTGGTAGGAGTATTAGAGAAGAGGTAGATGGAGGTCAGGTTCAAGAGGTGCTAGAAAAGATGGGGAAGGCACTGGTGAGCCATGAAGAGGAGTTGGGCTTTTAACCATTGGGGAGTAGGGAGCCTTTGAAAGATTTTAAGCAGAGAGATCATAATTGATTTGCATGTTAGAAATATTACTTGGCAGTAGTCTGGAGGCTGTGTTGGATGCTAGGCAAAGATAAGAGGCGAATCTGTAACAATCAAGATGAGAAGTGATGAAGCCTCAAATAAAGCTATGGCAGTGAGAACAGAAACAGAACATATTGGTTAAGGAGATGGCAGAGCCTAGACTGGAGTGGACACCTATG
This sequence comes from Myotis myotis, assembly GCF_014108235.1. Taxonomy (NCBI): domain Eukaryota; kingdom Metazoa; phylum Chordata; class Mammalia; order Chiroptera; family Vespertilionidae; genus Myotis; species Myotis myotis. Next base: position 34,063,805 of record NW_023416317.1, on the reverse strand, counting down.
TGCAAAATTTAGGGAAACCCTCATTATGCGCAGAGTGAGTGCTTCCCTGAATTCTGCACCATAAGCAACTTGCTTATTTCCTCCTGGTTCTAACTCCGGGACATAAGATATCCAGATCTAGGTGACTAGAGGAGAAGGAAATTAGGGGTCAGTCCAAATGCCTATACGGATCCTGGCTTAGGCAAGTTTAGTTGGAAAAAAAGTGAATTTGAGTTAAGAACGGAACATCCCTGTAGAGGTCTCCTGTTGGCAATTTAATTATAGATGCCAGAAGTTGCTAGACTGGCTGGGATGTCCAATACAGTACCCAGTAGCAATATGTAACCATTAAATTCACATTAATTAAAGTGATAAGGAACATGGATCATTTTATCTGATTGATTTCCTCCCCTCCAAACACGCACAGCACTTGACATTTTAATATTATTATGAAACCTCCTACAAGCTAACTGGGAAACTCATTTTATTTTTTTCAGGGCAGCCCAGGTGCCAGAGGCCCCCCTGGAGAGTATGGGGAGAGGGGCTTCCCAGGGGATCCTGTAAGTTACTAGGGCCCAGTTGGCTCTGAATTTCTTGTTCTACAGTTCTTCCCTTTCCCTGTGTCTCCTGCTGACCCGTGGGCAAAAGCCTGTCTTAGGAGAGGGGGAGGTAGGTTGACAGAGGCTATTTGTTAGGGAAAAATCTGATTGGGGCTGATTACATACAAAATTCAAACTGGGAACTAAAGTCCCACTTTAATCATTCTTATGTAGGTTGAGACATTCAAGTTCTTTTGGTGGGGAAATTCCCATACTTTTGCTTATTGGGTTTCTAATCTCACAGATTCCCTATTTGTGGAGTTGATTACAGGGGAATCTTATTGCAGGATTGAGGGAGTGGCATAAGCATGTTGGACTAGTGCATCGGTGAAACTGCCAACACAGAGAAAGGAAATTCACCATGGCTTCAGCATGCACTCTAATCATTTGTCATTTACCGCCACGCCCCCTTCAAACTTGGGGAACTATTACTTTCACTTTTTCAAACATCTATGAGATTCAAATATGGAGGATTTTCTCGCACCCCTCAGCATTAACCCAAGTTTCTCACATCACACTCCTCATCACTTAACCCAAGTTTTTGTACCATTTTGAAAAACAAAACAAAACAAAACTGGTATTTTTTTATTCTGAAATTCTTTTTAAATCTTCCTCTAGGGTAATCCAGGACAAAACAGTAACATCAAAGGACAAAAGGGCTCTGAAGGACAACAAGGAAGACAAGTAATTGGCTCTGTTTTACTTATATGAGTTGATTAATTATGTTACTTTAATAAAATCTAAATTAATGACTTAGTAAAATATGTAATCCATCTATAACTGAACAAACCCCCCTGAAGTTCACATTGAAAAAAGCCATGTGTCTGTAGGAGGTTACACTTCTATGGGCAAAATTACTATGTTTCTGGCAGGCGATATGTGGGGAAACTGGTAATAGCAATGCATGTTGCTATCCCGTTCTCCTTTTGAATGGATATATATCCAATAGTGTTGATATGCAGGAAGAGTCTAGAATGACACTTTTGTTCTTATCTTTTAATAATGCCTGAGGTTTTGATGCTGATGCCTTTTTAATTTATTTAGCACCTTTTGCTTTATGATCTTGGGGGGCTGTTGTATTTCTAGGGTAGAACCGGACAGAAGGGGACACAAGGCAGTCCTAATTCTGTAGGAGACAGGGTGAGTATTTTCACGGTCATTTATTTCCCCTCCTTATTGCCTAAAACTGCCACAGAGGTATTCCAAATAGTTACTGCAGAGTCGGCTGATCTGGGGCAGATACGTGGACACTATTGACATTTTGGGCCAGATAATTTGTCATGAGAGGCTATCACAGCATTCCTGGTCTCTACCCACTAGATGCCAGTAGCACCTCCTCCCCCCAGTTGTGACACCCAAACATGTCTGCAGAGATTGCGAAATGTTGGTGGTGGATGATGAGGGGTCAGATGGAAGGCAAGTTGCTCCTGTTTGAGAATCACTGTGACACTATTTGCTTGCCCCTATTTCCCTCCCAGAAGCCTTTGAATGTCTTTGAAGAGAGTCAGGGACTTAAACACAAAAGCCCTCCTTTAATAGCGTAGTATCCTTGAGCTTCTATATGAATATTATGCATTGGGTAAATGCTTTTCGTATATGGCCGGGGGGAAGAAGAAACACAGATCAATTCTTCCTGGATGAACCCAAACACTGGCGATTAGTGGCAACCTCAAGGTCCTCGTATAACTTTACAGCATCTCATGTGATATCAAGCCTAAAACAACGATAATAGATTTTCCCTTCTTTTTAAGGAACAACCAAGAAATCACTTTTCTCTTTGTGGACTTCTAAAATTAGGAATGATATTGATCATGTGTGAGAAACCCCTTTATCACACGCTCAGCATGGAGATTCTAAAAAGAGAATAATGTACAAGGTCCTTGATCTGGCCCTGAATTTTACTCAAGAGGGAACAGAAAATACTTGGCTTTCTTTTTTATTACAGTCTTGTAATCTCATCACTTAGCAGGCTGTGGCTGATTGCCTTTCTCTCTGGGATAGATAGCAGATAGATGTGTTTTAATTTCCTCTTGCCTTTGTTGATCTTGAATCATAGTTCTTAAGGGAACTATGCCTAAGGGATAGCTTAGGCTGCCAGTGCTTCTGGTAGAATTCTTTGGGACGCTGCCCTCTTTTCCTCACTAGAGAATTAAAATTAATCAGAAGAAGCAAGAGAGCAGCAAGATAAGCTAAATGCTATAAATTTTAAAGCTAAATATGCATTTTTGTTGGTTTAAGAGAAAATACTTTTAGTTTTAAATAACTTTATAACTGTCACTATCAATCAGGCACTTTTTAAAAAAAGATGGTAGGGCCAGGAAGAGGGGGGGGTGGGGGGATTACTACTTGGATGCACTAGCTGATTACTCTAAGTTAGCAATTTTCAACCAGTATGCTGCAAGAATTTTTAAAATATGCAATACCTCACCGATTAGTCAGGGGCACTGACTTCTTTTCCCTTGGAATGACAAAAAAAATGACAACAGCCAAAACAATAGCCATCAGGTATGAATGTAGTCTTAAACTGTAAATATATAGGTCATACAATAGAGTTGCATCTTAATGGCCACATTGCATAATAAGGTTGCATCTAATTGATTACTTCTTGGTACCAGAAATTCTTATATGTAAATATAGGCACCTGATTTTTTAAAAAGTCACTTTGGAGCAAAAAGAGTAGGTAATTATTACTATTATTATTATTATTATTATTATTATTATTATTATTTTGTAAATGAATAAAAATTATACCTGTATTTTGTCAGATTGGCAAAGATTATATTTTTTGGAATAGTGCAGAATTTTAGCAATTAGTTTATATATGACATGAGATGGAAAAGGTTGAAAATCGCTGCTCTGAGTCACTCCCAGGACAGGAGGTTCTCAGCCTCCTTCCCCCAACTTCCTTCACTTCCCTGCCCATCTCCACCTTTCTACCCTCTTTTCTCCTGAATTAAATAAGGCAATGTGGATATAAAAAAGACCAAGCTTTTCTACCCTCTCCCCACCTTTCCAGTGAAGGTCAGAATTCCCTATGAGGGTCAGAGAATCTTAAGTGGATGAAAAATCCTAAAAACACAAACAAACCTAAGACATTGCCTCCTGCTGACACAATTTCAACTTATGTCAATTAATTGTTGCACTGGCTGTTGCAAAAAAAAAAAAAAAAAAAAAAAAGTGAATGTACTGAGAACCAGAGTATTTTAAATAACATTTCAGGTCCACTGCCTTTTGCCTGTCACACACAGAATGCTTATTATAATAGGACTAGAGGCCCGGTGCACAAAATTCATGCACAGGGAGGTCCCCTCAGCCCAGCCTCCACCCTCTCCAATCCAGGACCCCTTGGGGGATAACCAGCAGTCGGACATCCCTCTCACAATCTGGGACTGCTGGCTCCTAACTGCTCACCTCCCTGCCTGCCTGATTGCCCCTAACTGCCCCTCCTGCCAGCCTGGTTGCCTCAATTTCCCCCCTGCTGGCCTGGTCGCCCCCAACTACCCCCCTGCTGGCCTGGTTGCCCCACGCAGCCTGCTGTTCAGTTGTTTGGTTGTCCCTCACTAACCCCCCTGCCGGCCTTATCGCCTCACGCAGCCTGCTGTTCGGTCATCTGTCCGGTTGTTTCGGTCGTGATGGCCCCTGACTTTTTATATATTAGGATGGATTTGTACTTCTATAGCATCTATTTTAGGCCAGATCCTGATCACATTACTTTCAAGTATTAATTCATTTAATCCTCATAATAATTCTACGAGGTAGATACTATTATTATGTCCAGTTTACAGATAAGAAAAATCAAGGAACCTTGGGCAGCTTGCCCAGGACAGAGGTAGGTAGTAGGTGTGAGACCAAGGTTTGAACTGAGACGGTCTCATACTCTGGGACCTGGGCTCCTGACCACCCTGAGTAAAGTTTATTGAGCCAATGCTCTGTGCCCACGGGCTTTAAAGGGCAGGGCTGAGCTCATGACTGCCTTCTAAGGACACAGATGAATGAATGAATGAATGAATGAATGAATGAATGAATGAATGAACGAACGAATGACATTTTTAAAAGTACTGTTTTATACCTAAAGTAATCATAGTTGTTCATCACAACAAAGGAAGTTGATGGTTGAGATGTGTCCGCAGCTCTCTCAAAGAGGCAAGGGTGGTAGGTGAGGAGGGGAGAGCACAGATCTTGTTGCTCTCTAGCGAAAAAGAAGTTAGGATCTGCGGCCTGAATCCTCTTCCAGCTTGCCTACCCTCTGGGAAGGAGAGGGTGTGGCAAAGACAGCCACTAGGTGGAGAGCCTGAGCTGGCAACGGGAGCCATTTCTGGAGAGATGCAGACTGATTTCAGCTTCAGAGATCAGCCCGGCTTTTCTCAGATGAACCTGGAGGTGCCATTTGGACCATAACAGGGTAGAACAGACCTCATCAATCATTTTCTCCTTGTAGGATTCCACGGAAACAAACCTCAGTGGGCCCAGATGAATCACTGTATCCAACACTTTTGTACTCTTCCCCTGAGACACACTCAGGGGCCAGGACAGAGAGATGGGTGTGACACAGGTTGTTGTCACACAGGAAGCCTTGCTGAGCACACAGGACTTGCTGAGCTTTGTGGGACTTGCAGGAGAGGGGAGGTAGAAGACAGGCTCTTCAGGATGGTTTGGTTGTTCAAACAGCCTCCTGGGTAATTGTCAGAAGTTGTCAGCCTGCAGCTGGGTCTATAATGACCTTTGGATCGTTTGCAATCAATCCACCAAATATCGATCTGTAATTAAGTGCCTAGTGTGAAAACTCATCTTTGGAAAGTGCCTCAAGGAAGCCATTGCTTTGAGCTGCTTGTTACTTATATGTCTATCAGAGAGTGAGACAGGCTGACTTGCCTCTAAGGAACCTCCATCCAGACACTAACACTTTGCTTTTTCTCTTCCAGGGAAGAGAAGGCCACAGGGGGCCCCAGGGGGTCCCGGTGAGTATCCTTCCTTTACTGTCCTAGGTGGTAGATGAGGCCAAGGAGATTCTCACATGCAAATGCATTGGGGATAGTGAGCATTTGACTAGGGTGTTGTAGGAAGTGCCAGGCATTGGACATGATCCCCACTGACTGGGAAAGGAGAGGGGATCAGTTCAGCTGCCAGGAACAGGACGGGCCAGACCTAAGGCAAAGCCTTCTTCACAGACACTTCATAGGAAGGAGGACGTATGCAATCCCAAACGCTGTGTCCTTGCATGCTTTTCATGTGCACTGGGAATGACTGCAATAGAGTGAAATTCTTTACCAGAATAAGAAACAGCCTTTGTGTACGGTAGCACTAGGAACTATGAAGAGATGACCTATATGGGAACCAGGTGGAGAAAACCTTTACACTGAAAACTCTCATTCTTCAGGGGGAGCCGGGAGATCCTGGACTTCCAGGCGCACTGGGAGCTGAAGGGTTACAAGGCCCACAGGTGTGTTGGAATAATTCATCAATAATTGACAAATAATGCTGAGTTGTGCTGGGGGGTGGGGACGGTCAGGGAGAGGTCAATGGGGGGAAAAAAGACTTAGGTAATACTTTAAACAATAAAGAATTTAAATTAAAAAATAAAGCTGAGTTGTTCTGATGGAAAGATGGCAAGTCATTCTGTATAAAAATAAAGAACGAGAAATTTTTAATCCACCTCCTCCCTCCTCCAGGGTACGTGTCTCTGGAATTCTACATTTCCCACCATGGTGGGGGTTTTTGCTCCATCTAACCTGCTCCTACATTTGCAGCTCACTGATAAAGGCATGCTATTGTGCTCACCTGGTACTGTGTCTGCGTGGTAGTAATAATGAATTATTAAACCTTAGTATTATATTAGTAATCAATATCAGGATCGACAAAGTGGTTTTCCTTAACTGAGGTCCTGCAGTCAGACTCCCATGAAAGAAAGTTAGGAATTGGAAGATGTTATTCAACTCACCTAAAGCTGACTCCATAGGGGGTGACAGTGCTTCTAGAACATCACTGAGAGGATTTTATGGGAGCCATTTGTATTTTTTCTTAGTCTCATCATTCATGACATGGGCATTGAGTCAGGACATGTGTGTCACTCTTTCACATCAGAAGGATGCAAGGGTTATTCCTAGAGAACAGCTTTGTAGCATGTAGGTATTTAGTCACCTTATAGAGTCCACTTTCAGCCTGAACTTGTCTGGAAGGGCCTGTGCAGGTGTGTCCATTCTAAGACCTTCCCAAGAGTTCATTTTTCTTCTAGAAAGTTCCAGATTATTAATACTAACTTGGAATTTGGGATTCTCTTGAGTGGTTCTGGGGTACCTGAACCAAGCCACCAGGTAGCAGATCCTCTAAATTAAATAACCATGGGACCAACCTAGATCTACCCACCGGCTTTGTGAGGAGAGGGGTGACTGCCTCAGCCCCTCCAGAGTCCTTTGGTACTTAGACGGAACCAAATCCAGTGGCTCCAATCACCATATGCACGGGGCAGCCAGGGCCACTGTATAGCTGGTGCTTTGATAGTGGGAGACATTACCAGCACCTCTCTTCTCACAGAACCATATGGGAGCCATGCATTTGATGGTAACTATGTCAGAAAATGTGCTGTAATTCCTCTGATGGGTCTGCTGCTAAAACACCCTTTTGTGCTAACTTGAAACAACTCTGGTTTCTATTTTACACACTGAAAACACTTTGGCCCAGGGAACCTGCCCCATAAAAGGAACCATCTTACCATTGCTTGTGTCTTACTTCCTTTTCCCATGGGTTTTATTTCTCTCTTTGGTCTCTTTTCCATTTCTACCTGTCAGAGAGGGATGAAGGTTTTATACCCAATCTGAGGCTTGCTCAATAAGATCTGTACCCCTGAGGCTGGGCTTCCCCTTAGTTCTTCTTTTAAATAATGCTTAACCTCCCAGTTAAAAGGCTGCTTGAAGGGTTAGAGCATTGCCTTTTCCTGCTTTAACATGGGGGTGTTTCAAATGCACACTTGAAGAATGTAAGTTCTCATTGACTTCTCTGCACTGTGTTTCTTTTGTTACCACAAAAGGGGTCCAATGGGATTCCTGGCAGCAGAGGAGAGAAGGGGAGCCAGGGGCATAAAGGACCTCAGGTGAGTGACTCAGAAACCTTAGTTAATTGTCTCCAGTCTTTATTTTCCTCTTGGTTTGGAAACACCTTCATATATAGTTAATTTTATATTATCTACATAGGGAGTATTTCATTTTTAAAAATATATATTTTATTGATTTCAGAGAGGAAGGGAGAGGGAGGGAGAGATAGAAACATCAAAGATGAGAATCATCGAAAGGCTGCCTCCTGCACGCCCCCTACTGGGGGTCAAGCCCCCAACCCAGGCATGTACCCTGACCAAGAATCAAACCGTGACCGCCTGGTACATAGGTCAATGCTTAACCACTGAGTTATGCTGGCTGGGCAGAAGTATTTCATTTTTGAATTAACTTGGGACAAATTTGAGACAAACGTTTAGCACAGCTCACAATCCTTGTACATAGCTTAGGCACTCCTCTTTCTCCTTCACTGGGTTTTACTCAGAAAGCACAGACCCATTGGATCAGCCTAAGAAAACATTTGGAAGAGTACAATCTTATTGATTCATGAACATTTCAAAACTTAATACATTACGTTTTTCTAACTTCTAAAAATTATCTGGGCCATGCAATGCTCCATTGACTGTAGAGATTTGAAATTGCCTCTACAAAGATCCCTTACTACTCAAATTTATTTAATACCCAAGTTCAGCTTTGAATTCAACCTCTGAATCTATTTGGTTCCTGAGTTTCTGACAGTGAGTAATGAGAGTTTGGGTGGTGAGGGATTCATATGAAAAATGTTCTGAATCTGTTCAGTTCTTCAGCGCAGCTGGTAAGAGTTCAGTAGGCTAGGGATACCAGTGTTTGCTCTGTTATCTTCCCAACATGCTTCTAAAAGACATTTTTGCCCATTTGCAGATTGGGAAACTGAAACACATTCAGCACACCACTTTGTGTGTGTGCATGGGGCCATGCACAAACGTGCCGATGGTACAGTATCTTGTTCAACAAAATCAGTGCATTACAACACATTGGCCACACTCAGAAATAGTGTGTGTTTAGTCAGAGGCGCCTTTTCTGTTTCTCTCTAAGGCCCCATGTGGACAGTGGTGTCCTTGCAGATGAAGACCTGTGGTGCTCTAGCCAGGACTGTAGCCTGAGTCATCTGGTTTCAGCCCAGATGTCTGTCTCCCTGGGTGGCTGGCTTCCTTGTTAAGAAAGCGTGCAGGAGCTATTGGAGATGACATGAAGAAAAGCAGGCCTAATCTAATGGGTTTTCTACGCGTTGCTGCAGCGTTCCATTTCCATTTTCCCTTTTTCCCCAGGGTTCTCCTGGACCAGCAGGAGCTGAAGGGAGTGTTGGAAGACCTGGACCTTCAGGGAAAAAAGTTTGTGTTATTTCTTATAGATTTCAAATACTGAGAGGGAAATTTATCTCCATTCTTTTCTTGATTTTCATATTAATTCTTCACATGTTTGAATCCAGATACCACCACCCACCCACCAGTTTTCTGCTAATAGATTGATGGGATTTTTATTTATTTGCTTGCTTATTTATTTATTTATTTATTTATTTAGAACTTTGAGGGGATGATATTGGTTAATAAGCTTATATAAGTTTTGAGTCCACAATTCTATAATACATCATCCGTATATTGCATTGTATGCTCACCAAAGTTTAGTCTCCTCCCATCACCATGTACTTGACCCATTTATCCCTATTCTCCTCTGACAACAAACAAACAAACATAACTCATTGACACAGACAACAGGATGGTGCTAATACATTCTTTTCCTCCCATGGAGAGGTAAGTGCTTACCTCTCCATGAAACTGCCCCATTTCGCTAGGATGGACACAGTGATCTCATCCATCATAAAACAGCTTTGAAGACCATGGTGGCAGAGTCGGGCTGAGAGTGGGAATTGGGGGTGGTGAAGGGAGTGTCATCTCAAATCTACTTGTGCATGTAGTTCTCTAACTCAGCATACCTTTTCTGGCCATAATCTTGCCGCCCTGTTTAAATCCTTTCAGCAGCTCCCTCCCCTAGGGCCAGCTCAGGAACCTGGAACCAGGGCAGTCACATGGGGGCCTAGCTTAGAAGGGCCCAAGCTTGGTTTAATGTTGTGCTGTCCTCATCTTGAAAGTCTTACTATTTGAACAGGAGGCCAGTGCTTTCATTTTACACTGAGCCCCACACATTATGTAGCCATTCTTAACTTCCTCAGGGCCCCGAGTAAAATCTCCAGACTTTCGGGTAGCTTAGAAGGCCCTTTGCTGATGGACCGTGTTTAACTGTAAGGCTTCATAGCGCCTCTCTCTCCTGCATGCTTGCCTGAGGCTTCTCACCAGTGCCTCCCCTCTACCTGCATTATTCTCTCCTCCTTGACCCTCCTTCCAGCTCACACATCTCATCCTTCCAGCCTCAGCATCCATGCTCCTTTTTCAGGCAGCTAGCCTCCCAGCCCCGCCAATTCTAATTTAGATTCCCCTTCTCTTTGCTGCCATCGCACCCTGAACTTTATCACACAGGTTTAGAATTGCGCATCCGTCTCTCTTTCCAACCAGGACCCCACTTACCATGTTCAGTGGTTTATTTTCCACAACAGTAAATAACCGTTGGATGGGCAAATGAACGGTTTTGCCCTAGAGTAACTTTTCCACTCCTTGCCTCCTCCTTCCGTCCTTCTGTAACACTGGGAAAGCAGTCCTGGAGTCCAGCTATGGGTTCTGCTGATGTTTTCTGCTTACCTTTGGGAAAGATCATTCATTATTTGTTTTCTACACCCCACCTCCTTACATAGCATTGAACTCTCCCTGAGAGCCCTGTCTCCCATCTAGTGGACAGAGCTTCCTACCCTGGGAGCTAGGTTTGACTTTTCCAATCTGAAACTCTTCTTGTCCCATTTATTAGGGAGAATCTGGAATTCCTGGAGATCCTGGGCTAGTGGGGCAACCTGGACAGCAAGGAAAACAGGTATGAAGTTTCTGGGCCCTTGTCCTTTCCCTGTTCCAAGTGCTCAGTTCTGAGGCAAAGAGAAGGGGGCTGACACCATTTGGGGGAGTGAAGGTATTTCAGCACCTCCTAATTATGTGGGGACATTTCTCCTATCCCGGCAGCTCTCATTCTATAGCCTATCTGTTAAAATGAGGAAGAACAGTCAGAGGGAAAGGGGGCATGCAGGGAGGGTTATGGATAAGTTAGAATGGGCATTTCAATATTCTAACCACCAACAGTGGCCATATAGGCACAGGTCACTTGAAAAACAGCACTACCCTTTTCTCTCCCCTTCTTGTAAAACTCTAGGGCAACAACAAGAAGAGGGGAGTAGGCCAAGAAATGGGCACCTGCTCTAGTAGCTCCAGCTGTGCAAGGGTCTCAGTCCCCCCTGGAAGCCCTCAGTGCTTCTCTCCTGACATTATAATCTGCCCAGTATAGACTACAATTAATTTTCAATTTTGAGAAATTAAAATGAACTGATTTGTTCACAGGGAGATTATGGCATCCCAGGCTATGGTAATATAGGACGAAAAGGAATACAGGTAAATATGGAAAACAATTACTTCTTTCATTGATGAAGCAAACCTAAAATAATACAAGAAAAAAAATGGTCATATGGTAGAAGTGTTGTGTTGACTTATTTCTGTTTTCTGTTGAACATTATAGGGCCCGAGAGGATTCCCTGGAGATATGGGGCAAAAGGTATTGTGCACATGACCTTTTTAAATTACCGTGACCATTAAAAAAATTTTTTGATTTATCTTTATTATTGAAAGTATTACAGATGTCCCCTTTTTCTCCCCATTAACCCCCGCCATGTTGCTCTGTCCTCCTCCCCAGGCCTTCACTGCCCTATTGTCTGTGACCGTGGGTTATGCGTATATGCATATAAGCATGATCTTAACCTTTTAGTTGAGAATTGAAATAAATGTATGGATCTCAAAGAAACAAAAACATAAAGCAAGGCAATTGTTTTGCCTGGGCTTCATGAAAAAAGGGCTGTGCTTATCCCTACGAATCTTTGAATTGGAAAAGATTGTCCTGTTCTTCATTGCCTGATGTCCCTTTCCTGGAAACCCTAACTCTAGGTGTCCTCTTGAGTTTAGTCCTTTGTCCTCTTCTTGATTTCTCTGCCTCAGGGATCTCATTTAAACCTTGGGTCTTCATCTCTGATAGGTGTGGATCAGGTAGTTGGATGTCATCTCCTGTGCACCAAAAGGACCCCCAGTAGGGGGCGTGTAGGAGACAGCCATCCATGTTTCGCTCTCACATCGATGTTTCTCTCTCTCCCTTCATCTCTTTCTAATAATCAATAAAAATATTTTTAAAAAACTGTTGGCTTCAGCTATTGCTATCTGTCCTTCATTTTTGTGGCCTTTATTTCTTCTCACCTGAAAGATTACAATATTCTTCTCATTGGTCCCCTACTTCCCACTTCTCCTGCTTCAATTAATCCCAAACACTACTATCACTTGATTTCCCCCCAGAGCATAGCCTTAATTTTGTTATTCTCCTGATCAAATAGCTCCAGAATTCCTCACCAGATTGAAATCCATCTCCATGTTCTACAACCAGACACACCCTTCATTTTGACCAGAGTAGTTCATGTTACATCTGTTTTATACACTGAAATTATGTAATAAGTTTTTCTTTTTTTAAGTGTCTTGCCTAGAAGAGTGTCTTCCATATAGTTGATGCTCAAATTAAAATTTAGAATATAGATTTTAAAAGGTGTCCAATCAAGCAAATAAAATTAACTATAGGAAAAAAGACAATATTTGGATTCTTAAAGTGCTTTTAATTGAAGAATTACCAAAAGAAATTCTTTCCTTAGGTAGAGAAGGGTGCAAGAAGGGACTATACAGATAACTGTTAGGACAAGAGTTCTCATTGTGGAGGATCAATTTTCTAATTTATTGAAAAAGGGGAAAAACAGCTTATTTAAATTTTGGGATAAATGTGAAATTAGCACATTGGTAAGTAAATGCTAAAATTAGTTCTCCCATGGTCAGAGTAAATTTTTTTTTGCCTTTAACTTTTTGAGAATTGATTCATAAATTTAGGAAGTAATTCACCATTTAGTATTTTATGTAGTCAATGTTTCATGTTTTTCCTAATTTTTGAGCATTTTTCTTACATATTTTTATTAACTGATTAGATAGCCATTATACATATTTATACATAAAAATTTATATCCTTAGAAAATTTTAAATAGTTTGTAGAATAAGTGTATCAATGACTTAGTTCTAAATGACAGAAATTGACTTTTAGTGTTTAATATCTGGTATAGGTATAAGATCAGCTAGGCTTTAGATTGGAGAGAATTATTTTTATTCTTTCACAGCAAATATTTCCCATTGACTTTCTTATATCTGAATCTTCAGGGTGAAATTGGAAATCCTGGAATTCCTGGGGAGCCTGGACCCAAAGGATTTAGGGGACGAAGAGTAAGTAGCCTATGATTCCAGAAATAAAACATGTTTCCTTGAAAACTCTGGCTTTTGTGTTGCAATAATAAATGTGGATTTTTTATCCATCCCAAGGACATCTAAAATTGCACTTCCTAGCTGTGTGCTCTTCAATACACCTTTCCTGGGTCTCTACTTCTACAACATGAGGGCTGAACTTAATGAGACCAAAGGTTCTTTTCAGCTCTGAAAGCCTATGGTTCCATGACTCTGAACTATTACAAAGATTTACAGATTGATATCTGGCTGTTTCAAGGATTGTTTGCATCATCCAGTCTTTTCTAAGGCACACATTACAGCTCAGAATATTGACCTTATGAGTGGAAATGAAGCTGACATCTTTCCACGGTGTCCCTGAGGGTTTTTTGACAATCCCACTACCCATAACCAAGGACATCTGGGATATTCATTTGACGGAAGGCTGTTGAGATCTAATTAGTGAAGTGCAGAGTAGAAGGTTGTACTTATTTAAAAACAAAATGTTGAGAAAACGTCCTTTCATTTTAAAGTTTGAATGGGATATCAGCAGTCATTATCAGCTGAAAGGGATGCAATTCAACAGATACTTTCCATGTAGCCCGGTAGATCTCATTAGCTCCATATCCATCACCTTAAGGTATGGGAATGACACAGCCCTCCTATTTACCCTTATGTATGTGGGCAATTATTTTTTGTATTTGATCTTTTGCAGATGGAAGGTTTTTTATTAAATCTCTGAGTGCCCTAGTATATTTGCTTTTATTTTTTTGCACCAATCGTAATTTAAAATTAATTTAGATTTAAATGTACAACTAGTGCCAGAGCAAAGAATGTCACTAAATGAAGAGGCTAAGAAGGAAATGGATGTTTGGCAATGATTAAGAATGGACATTTGTATTACAAGTAAGGAATTCACTGGACTTGAATTAGTAGTTGCTTTGTTAAAAATTTATTTTTAATTGTAAAGTCTTATTAAAACTGAGGTCAGGTCGTCCCATGGCTAGAAGATGTGGAAAGTAACACATATTTCCATCTGCAGCTCACTGTAGGCTTGAAAGGTTTAAAGGGATCTCAAGGAACGCACGGCCCCCCTGGACGGAGAGTAAGTATATCCATGAGGACTAAGTCACATGTGCTACTGGTTTCTAGGATGTACAATGGAAAGGGCATAGAATTTAAAGTCAGAAGCACTGGGTTCAAGTCCAAATTCTGCTTGTTACTAGCTGTGTGCCCTTCAGCCAGCCATGGAGTCGCTCAGTTTACCTCTAAAACAGAGATGACATATCCTATGTTAACCACCTCAAATGGTAGCTGGGAGGATCACATAATCAAGCATATGAACTATAAAGTTCAATGCAAATATTAGCGGCTACTATTTTTTTTTTTTTTTTACTGATGTTTTAAAAATAGGGATGGGTTACATAAGCTTCATAAAGTTTCATCCTGCGGGGCAAGTTGATATAGTTTCCCCAAACCATTAATATTACTTCCTGTCCTCAAAATATTTGGAAATATAACTACAACTTTCCACTAAGATTCCATCAAAAGAGAAATGTCACCTTTGGAAGCATTCCTGGACAGAGCCTAGCACCTCTCTCTCTGATAAATATCCATTTCTCTATTTTAGTCTCACTCATGTTATGGTAATGATTTATAGACATGTCTCTCTCCCCTGATGAGCACAGGCAGTAAGAACTAAATGTTGCCAGCACCTGTGTTTTGTGAAGGAGGTGCAGGCAGCATTGTGTAAGGAGTGAAGAAACTGCTTACCTTGTTTTGTGCTTTATGAATATTTTCTGACTACCTGGAGGAGTCCCTTACCTTGGGACTTTATAAGGGAAACAGATAACATGGGTGTTTTGTGGACGACTGAATCCATAGTAAAATGAGAATCGACCACCTATAATGGATACTCTGCTACAATCTTTTGTTTCTTTTGTATTAATTGGTAAATAGTCTTAGTTGTGTGGGTGAGAATCTAGTCTATGAACGAATCTGGTCCAGTTTGGATTTATCTCTTGCTCAGATTCTGGAGCTCCCATTTTGGAGGGATCCCATATTTTCCTGGCCTTGTGCTTGGCCAACTGACCTGGGAGAAAGCAGCTTCTTTGTCTCAGGCCCTTGATCCTCAGCCTCTTCCTAAAAACTTGCTCAAAGTTACTCTTAAGTCTTTTAGAACATACTCCCCAGAGTTCTAATCTATATTATAAAAGGCCAGTGGCCGTAACACCGTAATGACCAAACGACCAGTCACCAGGAGGTGCATTGATGGGTCTTGCAGCGCGGCAGGTCTGGGTCTCGCACGATTTCGCATGCTGGGCCTCTAGTCCTCTATAAGATCTGTAAGAAACTGTTCCTCTCTCTGTTTATGTGACTGTGCATTCTTTTCTGTTTTCTGCCGTAAGTTGTAAAGGGAAGGATATGACTCAGCATTATTTAATGAGATGCATAATTTCCTGATTTGGGTCAGGAATAAGATATTCTCCCATGAGTAGAATCATAGAATCATGGATGCCATGGCAGTTCTGGTTAACACCAGCAGCATAGTGGGGGGTGAGGGAGAATTCAGCATTGAGCAGACATTTAACTGGTTATTGGATGAATCAATGGACAGATGACCCAGTTGCCATTTAGAGCAAAGATTCTTTCATTGACATTTGTGGTTGAGCCAGTGAAATTGTACAAATATGAGCATGTAATAATAGCATTTTCTGAAGCCAGCATCTTAGCATTTACCAGTTGCTCAGAGGGGTCCATGTGTGCAAACATGTTGAGAGCCACCTGCCAAGAAGAAGCCAGATTCTGATAAAAGGAAGGAAGAGGGGAAAAAGAGAAAAGCTTAAGCTGTCAAGAAAGGACTGCCTTTCCGGGAATCTTCTCAGTTCATCTCAGTAATTAATTGTACTCCTTTCTTGTATAACCTCTCAGCATTTAAGAGCTTAGTGTGTCTGTTCTTCCTCTGTGTAAGGCTCATTTTCCAATGTAATTGTCTTTGGTTCTTTCACACATGTAGAGGTTATAGGTGCTGCCTGCATTTTAAATTCCTTGACTCTTTGTTGTTTGTTTAAAATGTGTTTTTATTGATTTTTTTTTTTTTTTTTTTTTTTGTAGAGAGAGAGAGGAAGGGAGAGGGAGAGAAGATAGAAACATTGATGATAGAGAAACACCGTTTGGCTGCCTCCCGCACGACCCACACTGGGGACCAAACCCCGACAGGGAATCGAACCATGGGGAATTGAACCACGACCTCCTGGTTCATAAGTCTGTGCTCACTCACTGAGCTACACCGGCCGAGCTCAAACTCCTTGATTCTTAATAAATCTGTATCTCTGAGTTCTCAATAAATTCCTTCTTGCCATGCTTTAGGAAGTCTTCTGTTTACAATTTCAAGTTTTCTGATGAGAAATGACTTCTAAGGGTTCTATCTTTAGTACAGATATCTTTAAGAGATATAATAATTCAGTTTTCTCTGAGCAGACTAGCTTTATTGATCTGACAGGAAACAAAGAACTTGACACTCTTGATTTAAGTGGGAAAGAGCATTGGAACCTGCCCATTCAGAATAATTTAATCCCTCTCTGCCAGCTGCACTTTTAAGAAAAAAGGTTTTCCATCACCACATATTTGACCCATTTACCCTTTTCTACCTCCACCCCGCTTTCCCTTTGGTAACCACCATACTGTTGTCTGTGTCTATGAGTTTTTGTTTGTCTGGTTTGTTCACTTGTTGCTTTCTTTTTATATCCCATATATGAGTGAGATCATATGGTTCTTGACTTCTTTCATCTGACTTATTTCACTTAGCATGATAGTCTCAAGATCCATGCATGTTTTCACAAATGACAACATTTCATCTTTTCTATGGCTGAGTAGTATTCCATTGTTTATGTGTACCACATCTTTATCTAATCATTCATCGAAGGACACGGGTTGTTTCCATGTCTTGGCCACTGTGAATAATACATGTTGACAAACATTTGTACTCCTTCACCATTTTTGAAATTTTCCCCAAATACCAAAATGGGGTCATTCATATTCAGAGATTTCTGTCTTTCTGAAATAAAATAAATGTACCCAAGAACATAATTTTTAACTAAAAAAAGAATGAAGGTATTTTCCTTTGCTTTTGTTTTGACACTAAAGACTCCAATTCACATAGCAATAACTTGCTCTGGTTTTGTTTCCTTAGGGCCCTAAAGGCTCAGCGGGGATGCCTGTATATTCTGTATGTATCTCCTTATTTACAAAAGAAAAACCGATCAACCCACTGGCAAATAAATATGGCCACTCTGCTCATGTTTCTGTCCTTTCTCTCTCTCTCTCTTTATAGCAATGTGATCTGATCCGGTTCGTACGGGAACGCAGTCGTGAGTATCTGTGTGTCAGGGAGCAAGAGCATTCGTGATTGGTGAGGGCACTTAGGTTGAAGGCAGTGTGGGCATGCGTGATTCACTGGTGGGGAAGGCAGACATCCCCTGCAGCAGGCTTGTCCTGAGTGCCTGCTGTGGGAACAGCTCACTTCAAAGGTGGGAGAAAAAGGGGTATAAGTAAATGGCATGCAACATGCCTATGGGGAATAGAGACTAACTCAAGAGATTTGTGAATTAGTTCACACATTCCTATGACAATAATGTACAAAGGCCTGAGAGAACATGGTATTAAAGGGATGTGCATGGGAGTTTGGGTTTAGTTGATTAGTTACTCAGTTAATGAAGGCTCCTTAGATGGGGATAATTGAATCCTACTATGGGGAAGTGATGGGGACTGGCAAGACACAGTTTCAGCAAAGGAATGAAGCAGAAGTCAACAAATAGAGGGGCTGTCTTCTTTATGAAAAGGGGGATATAAGGTAGAAAACACCCAGTAACTCATTTCTAAACAATTATCCTAAGGAAATAAAGCAAAACAAGGGAAAAATTATAGGTACAGATGATTGCTGAAATATTCATTAAAGCAAAATAAAGTGTACCCTCCGACTCTGTACACTTATTACATTATTGTGCATCATCTTCTGATAAAATATTAAGCAGATATAGTTTTATGAAGACAGTCAGAATATGAAAAATATTGCCATTATAGAGCAGAAAATTAAATTGGATCCTCATTATGTTTACATAGAGGTAAATATATATACATAGAAATGAGTACTGGAGAAGAAGGTAGAAAAAGTGTAACAACTTATTGTGTTAGGTGGGTGGAATTTTAGGTGATTAGTCTTTATGTTTGCATTGTGGCTTATAATCATGCTTATACAATCACAATAAAAAATGTAAAATGGGAAAATTGGAGAGAGTTTACTGAAGGAGACTGGACGAAAACATAGCCATTGTAAGTGTGTGGCAAGGACAGAACAACAACTAAAACAAATTTAAAATCCCTGTAAGGCCAGATGGGGAGAGGCTTAGTATCACTGTGGATCAGGAGGCAGGGGAAGGGTTGCGAAGGGAAATCAATTGGTAGGAAAACGTGATGACTTGAAACATTTTAGAGGAAGAGGAACGCTGTGTAGGCCCTAAATTGCTAGGAAATGAGGCAGCGGATGAAATGGGGCAATAATAAAGGAGAGGATCAGGGAAGGAGGCTCAAATGTTGAAGTCACTCAAGTGTTTGTGGTCCTTAGAGTCACATGGATGGATGAGGTTCCAAAGAATGGAAATCTAGAGACAGAAACAGAACCCCAAGGGACGAACCCAGGATGGGGCCCGAGTCCTGAGCTGGTGGCCAGGACCCTAAACCCCAGAATGGAATAAGTCATCTAGAGGCTGGGGGGAATGTGGAGAGAGGTGTATGGTTGAGAATAAAAGAGAAGGACCCAAATGATTAGAGTTTTGGAGGGAGAGCCATAACAAGGATTTTTAGAAATAAAACATTTAAAAAGAAACACTAAATCAGCGGTTCTCAACCTGTGGGTCGCGACCCCTTTGGCGGTCGAACGACCCTTTCACAGGGGTCGCCTAAGACCATCCTGCATATCAGATATTTACATTTCGATTCCTAACAGAAGCAACATTACAGTTATGAAGTAGCAACGAAAATTATTTTATGGTTGGGTCACAACATGAGGAACTGTATTTAAAGGGTCAGAAGGCTGAGAACCACTGCACTAAAAGAAGTCACCTGGTTTCACCCAGGCCAGTGTGGCTCAGCTGGCTGGGCGTCATCCAGTGCCCCAAGGGGTTGCTAGTTCGATTCCAGGTCAGGACACATGCCTGGGTTGCAGGCTCGATCCTCAGTGTGAGGCGTGCAGGAGGCAGCCGATGGATGTTTCACTCCCACATTGATGTTTCTCTCTCTCTCCCACTCCCTTTCTCTTTCTCTAAAAACCAATAAAAATTTTTTTTGTTTTTATTTAAAGAGGTCAACTAGTTTCTCCAAAGTCACCCAGGTTCAAACCTAGACGGGTGTGTCTATTTCTAGCGCCTGTGCTTTTAGCCTCATAGCTGGGTTGGAGGTTAACAAATAAAATAAAAAAGTTCTCTGTGAAAAACAAAGGGATCTGTTTCAGGCCTGGAGATGCAGAGCAGGCTGTGGGCTATGTGTGCTGTCTGCTGGCAGAGGCTAAAGGCAAAAGCTGCTGGTAGGGTTGATGTGAGAGGAGCATGCGCGGTGGGACGGCAGGAAGGGAGGCCAGTGTGTTGTCAGTGCTCATAAAACCTTTCATTATATTGGAGTGACTCGTTGCTTCCTAGGAATTGAATTGAGTAAAATGAATATGGAAATTGTCAGGCCCGTGCTTACTTAGAGATTGACTGACGTTCCCCTGCTTCATCTGACAGAGTAATTCACTTAGAGGAAACCAGAGCTATTTTACTCAGGAGAAACCCTTGGGGGCTTTCCCTCTGCTCTCTAGTTACTGAGACTGCTCAAACGCAGGAGCTGTATTTTTTAGTCCAGACAAAATTCATTTGGAAATCCTCACAGTTCTGCAGGAAAATAGAGCTTCCCAAGGTGTTCATCAGGGAAGAAAATAAAACCCCGTGTTTTAGCCTTGCCTTGCTGAATGACTCTCAGAAGGCTCTAAGAAGAGATACAAAACAAATTGGATTTTAGCTATCTCGCCATTTAATCAGAGGCCCATCCATCCTGCTTCTAAGACAAGTGATCAGTGTTTCTGATTTCAACCAAAATTCTGCTCAAGTCTGCTGCCGTGGCTCACAAGGAGAAAGGGTCGGGGAAGGTCACACATTAATAAAATTCTGTGTATGGACGTCTCCCTCAATCCTTCAGCCGTGGCTTCCCGTAAGTAACTTAAGCATTAGCCTCGTGTGTAATTAGAGTCAAGCCAAATATTAAGCTTTGTTGAAATTTGGTTGTTTTGGGTTAGGTTTAGTATGTGTTCTGAAACCATCATTGACTTCTCTCTCTCTCTCTCTCTCTCTCTCTCTCTCTCTCTCTCTCTCTCTCTCTCTCTCTCTTTCTCTCATTTTTATAGCTTGTTGGAGAGGTGAGTATTCTTATCATACTATGTTTCTCGCTGAAATTATTACTGTGTTCTAACAAGACCAATTTGAAGAAACACTCACCCCTGTGGGATAAAGGACGTCTTTTTTATGCAGACACTTCTGTCTTCTGATTTGGACAATAACCGTCCATGACATATTTGACCTGGTTGTAAAATAATGACCTCCCCCACCAGATCCCAGCCCCTTCACACTGTTGTTCTTTCTAAGTTCTGTCAGAATTTATAACTAAATTTGGTCATGGAGTAGGCCCCGTGTTGCCGAGGGATTCGGTGACAGGGCTCCCTGGCTGACCATATTCTATTGGTCTGTTTGCTGATTGACCCCTGGATACGGGCTTCTTGGACAGGCAGTGTCTCTTCCCTCTGACCCACACTTTTCATCTCATCAGTACCCACCGTGCATCTCCCTGAGCACCCACCACTTGTCAGCCTGACCCTGCCATGAACGGTCTTCCCGCGGCCTAGACTGCAATCGGTGGTGCATGGCGCCTTAGATCCGTTGGATGACATTGCCACTGAGGCCAGTTAGGTCAACTTCAAGCCCCTGGTCTCCCACAGGCCTGCTAAAGTAGACCTGCGGGGTCGTTGACCTTATCACAAAGTATGGCACCATACACTTTAATTCTGAAACAAAACAAAACTTTGTACATGTAAGCGCCCTATAAAAGTTTATGAATTAGAATTAAATCTGCCAGGTACCCTGCTAGACAGACCCTAGGAAAGGGAGGCTGTAAAGTCTGCACTTTATGTAGCCAGATATTAATGGTCTATCTTTATGCAACATCTTCAAGCTAGCAGAGCAGACGCCGTTCCTTCCTTTATGCGTAGGTGCCCCCAGTTCTAGAGCTGTATGTGACACTTGCATTTTCCTAGACCTCGGTGTGAGCCAACCTTACTAGAGTAAAGGGATTGGGAAAGGCTTTTTGGTCCAGTGAGATAACTTCATGCTTCTGTTTTTCATTTTTTGTAGAAAAGTGTCCGGTATATCCAACAGAGCTGGTATTTGCCCTGGACCAGTCCCATGGTATCACAGAACAGAGATTTAATGAAATGAGGGATGTGATCATTTCTATTGTCAATGACCTTAACATCAGGGAAAACAATTGCCCTGTGGGAGCGAGAGTTGTTGTGGTTTCCTATGACTCAGGCACCAGCTATCTCATCCGTTGGTCCGACTACCATACCAAGAAACAACTCCTCCAGCTTCTTTCCCAGATAAAATACCAAGTCCCCACAGAAGCCCAAGACATCGGTAATGCGATGAGGTTTGTGGCCCGGAACGTTTTCAAGCGGACGTATGCGGGAGCCAACTTGAGGAGGGTTGCCGTGTTTTTCAGCAATGGACAGTCATCCAGCAAGTCATCCATCATCACGGCCACCATGGAGCTTAGTGCCCTGGATATCAGTCCAGCAGTCTTTGCTTTTAATGAAAGGGGCTTCCTGGATGAGGCTTTTGGGGTAAGAACTTCTCTTGGCAACTTCATCTTTAAGATCGCGGTACTAGCAGGATGGCAATGGTGGGGAGTAGGGAGAGATCTGTGGCCTCTTGAGTCCCTCTGCAGTTTACACAGCTGTCTGGTTGCCAGGGTCCATCAAATCCAATATCAAATAATAGCCGTCAATAATAATAGCAGCCACATTTGTTCAGCTCTTGCTGTGTGCCAGGCACTGTCCCTACAAATGTATGCACATACTCATACGTTGTCACAACCCTCTGAAGTCAATGCAGTGTTATCTCCATTTTAAAATTAGGAAACTGAGGCCCAGAGAGTTTGAGTGACTTCTCCAACTTTGTACAGCTACTACAGGGCTAAACAAGATTTGAACCCAGGTCTGTTGATTGAAAGGGCTGAGAATACGGTGCTCTGCCAGCCTTCTGCCAATCTGATTCTCAATATGTCATCTGTTCCCTGTATCTCATTGAACAGCTGGTCTTAACCTGTCATGGATGAAGTTTAGGGGCTCTTTGAACCCCTAATGTGATATGAGACATTTGATGTATATGAACATTTTTCCCAAGAGTGGTTCCTTCCCTTTGGATCCACAGATTCTTATGGGATCAGTGCTTCCTTGCACTTCCCCCCCAAACTAAAAAACTTCTCCATCTACTGTTCTACTAATTTTTCAATATGCTCAAATTATCCATGGAATACATGTTTCTGGAACTGTGTGAAGCCCTCATGTCATCCAAGAGTTTCTAAAAGTCTGTTTTCATACAAATACTCATATTTCTACTGTAAAAAAATAATGAAGAGAATCAATCTGCTCATAATGCACCCAAGAATCTTTTAGAAATAAGAGGCCCGGGAGAGTCACAATAGATCCTGACAGGAAGGACTATAAAAAGTC
The DNA here is from genome assembly GCF_014108235.1 of Myotis myotis. Lineage (NCBI taxonomy): Eukaryota > Metazoa > Chordata > Mammalia > Chiroptera > Vespertilionidae > Myotis > Myotis myotis. Next base: position 34,040,941 of record NW_023416317.1, on the reverse strand, counting down.
AAAGCTTTTTCCTCTAAGAATAATTATTCCCAACATACAAGATAGTGTACTTAATTGTTATGGTATGGCATACGTCCCCCCACAAACATGGAAGGTGGAGATTTTATCTCATCTGTTCATTTCTGTACCCCAGCACTGAGAATATTATAGGCATTCAATAAATATTTGCTGAACGAATAAATGAGTGGATGAATGACGAACACAGGTTATACTTCTATGAATAGACTTCCTTGATTTACCAAGGTAGCATTTAGTCTTTACATGGGGAACCGATAAGTTCAAATACAAAAATAACACCCAAAGTATCCTATTTTATAACAAGTAGAGAGTAGGAATGTAGTAAATACTTTCAAACCATAAGGCTGGAATGATTATAAATATTTCCAAATGTCCACTTTGCACTTTACAGAAAAATAGAAGGTGTGACTTTCCGAACCCTTTAATTTCCCAGTGGAGATGGAGAAAAAAATATAAGCATCTTTGTGGATTGAGGGATACCTTCATCACTACCTGGGAATGATAGCTTTATCTCCTTTTAATAAAAGTCTCCACCTTGCACAATGCCTCACAAGTAGTAATTGTCTCAAGGAATGATTGAATTAATTAATGCTACACATTGTCCACTTTAGTGAGTATTAATGCAAAAAATGTAATTAAGAAACACAAAATCAGGAGTTGTACAAACAAGAATTTTGCATAGACTCAGTGCCTTCTGTCTACTGCCTTTTAAAGCTGACTTTCAATTGGAATTTGTGATCGGGAAATCCCCTGGACATCTGAAAGATGTGCCTTCTTTTAGATAGTGTGATCAGGGTGGACATAGTTGGGATCACTCCTTAACGAGACCAAGGAAAACCTGTGAGTGTAAAATTTCTGCAGGATCCAGTGTCAGAAGCTGATGTGCAGCACATAATCAGTCGGTGCATAGTCAGAGGCATGTAAAAATTCAGTGCAGAATTGCAGGCTTGGAAATAAGAGTGAGATTTTATTACCTGACCCAATGCATGAATCTGGTGGTGTCTTGTGCCAGTTTTCTCAATAGAAAATAGGGATGCTATTACCTGTTCTATAATCTTCTTTGAATTATATTTAGGATAAAGGGGAGTGTGTGTCTGTACGTGTGTGTGTGTGTGTGTGTGTTTAAAAATGCATTGAATAGAGCAAAAGGTTATAAAAAAGTAATGGTAATTGGTTGGGTGTTTTTCAAATTAATCTTTTAAGTGGGTGTATAATGGCTTTCTAATAACTAAAAAAAAGTGAGCAAATAAGCATATTCTCTTTTTTTTTCAATGCAGTTTGACAACACTGGAACATTCCAGGTGATTCCAGCTCCTTCAAGTGGGGACCATGAACCATTAGAAAGACTTCAGCGTTGTACCCTTTGCTATGGTAAGACCAGTGAGAAGAATTTATTGTGCTGAAACACTTAAATGCCCTCTGGATGAGTTATTAAATATGAATGACTTTATCAGAGATTTCTATTTTTTCTTGAAAATTTCGTTTTAAGTTTTCCAGTTTTCCAACACCATATGTCAGGGTTTCAATCTCTGTAATATTTGCAGTTTCCAAAGACAGTGAAAATTGGTTTAGAAGATTATTCCAATTGATATGGCTTTTCTTGTGGACAGTTTGATAGTTTGTATCAAAAGCCTCTAAAATATTGAAAATATTTTCTGAGTTTGAAATGACTCATACATTTCAAGTATATATGCTACCCACACCTGCTTTTAACAAGACCTTCCCATTTGTCTGCTAGTTGCTACAGAAATATTGGGACATTGAAAATACCTCATTAAACAAAATAAACTGATGAACAAAATAGACCCAGAGACATTGAAGCATACAACAGACTGATTTAGTTCAGAGAGAAGGTGGGGGAGGGTGTGGGTAAGAGATTAACCAAAGAATTTATATGCGCATTGCATAGCTCATGGTCACAGACAATAGTGAGATGAAAGCCCGAGGGGAGGGGGTGCAGAGTGAAGGGGTCAATAGGGGAAAAAGAGGGACATCTGTAATACTGTCAACAACAAAGATAAATTAAAAATAAATAAGAATAAAGATGCCGAAACCGGTTTGGCTCAGTGGATAGAGCGTCAGCCTGCGGACTGAGAGGTCCCGGGTTCGATTCCGGTCAAGGGCATGTACCTGGGTTGCGGGCACATCCCCGGTGGGGGATGTGCAAGAGGCAGCTGATCGATGTTTCTCTCTCATCGATATTTCTAACTCTCTCTATCTCTCTCCTTTCCTCTCTGTGAAAAATCAATAAAATATATTTAAAAAAAAAAAAAGAATAAAGATAATATTTTTTAAAAGAAAGAAAAGTCCTCACTAACTTAAATGATGTGAGATTGAAGAAGTGTTGGTCAAATTATTAATTCTTGGTAATCAGTCACCGAGTCACTTGAAGATCTCAAACAACAGTCTTGTGCCAACATTGAACATTGATTGATGAGTCTCTCTATGTATTTTTCAGATAAATGTTTTCCAAATGCTTGCACCAAAGAGGTTATTTTGCCTGAAAATTCTCACATGGATGTAGCCTTCCTCTTAGACAATTCTCAGAATATAGCAAGTGGTGAGTTTAAGGTTATGAAAGACTTGGTGAGCTCAATGCTTGACAACTTCGACATTGCTTCAGACCCTTTAATCTCAGGCTCTGGTGACAGGATTGCCCTGTTGAGCTATTCTCCTTGGGATAGTTCTAGGAGAAAGAAGGGTGCAGTAAAAACAGAGTTTGCATTTACAACTTATAACAGCCAAGTCCTAATGAAGAACCACATCCAGAATTCCCTCCAGCAGCTAAATGGAGAAGCCACCATTGGCCATGCCCTGCTGTGGACCATGGAGAATCTCTTCCCAGGAGCACCCAACCTGAGAAAACATAAGGTCATCTTTGTGGTCTCAGCTGGAGAAAATCATGAGAGAAAAGAATTGTTAAAGAAGATGGCTCTGAGAGCCCAGTGTCAAGGCTATGCCATATTTGTGATTTCCCTGGCCTCTCCACATGAGGACAACATGGAAGAGTTAGCCAGCTACCCACTTGATCACCATCTGATACAGCTTGGGAGAATTCACAAACCAGATCTGGATTATATTGTGAAGTTTTTAAAGCCATTTGTGTACTCCATCCGACGTGAGTCATTCTTTTGTTTTTCCTGTTTGTTTTAACAAATTACTTGGTTAATAGTGTTGATAACATAAGATAACATGTTTTTGTATCTACAACTAACCCAAATATATGAATTAGACTTTCGGTGAGTTGGAGAGAGGGATAGGACACATGATTATACCCTGTTTATATCTTAGTCATAATGTGGTGGGACCTCCCTTTTTCATGATACAATGTCTTTTAGCCCAAATCTCAGCACTTTAGAAAGCACAGGGTTACTGGAGGTCTCCTGAGCCACACTCCCTCAACCTAAAGGGATTTTAGCCACTCTCAGATGGTCTCCAGGATGAGCATTTAAAACAAAGTTTTCTCTGCTACCCCAGGTTTATTTCCAACCTTGCCCTCCCTGGAGACCTGTATGAGGATGTAAAGACAGCACAGCCCTGTGCTGCTCCCCAAGCGTGTGAGCATACAACACATGGCTGTTGAAATGCAGGTTCTGATTCAGTATGTCCAGGGCGGAGGCTGAGATTCTGCATCTCTAACAGCGTCCCCACTTATGACAATACTCTGGTCCAAGAATGACACTTTGAGGAGCAAGGTTCTGGGCCAATGCACCCCAGTGTCACCCCTGGATGGGTGCGAGTTCACAGACTGAGCTGTGAAGGGAGAGATACAGAAACTGAGAGGAAGCATCTAGGAAATGTTAAAGCGATTTGACAAGACACGGCATGCAAGCGCATGAACAGTGGACACTATCTTATTGTACAAGGTAACCAGAAGTATCAGTCTCCAAAGGATTAGAAATAAAAATGCCTTGTCCTTCACCACAAGTGGTTTGAGAAACACTTTTTCTACAGCAGTGCTTCTCAACTGAGGATAATTTTGCCCTCAGAGCACATTTGTAAATGTCTGTAGACATGTTTGGTTGTCACAACTGAGGGAGAGGATACTGCTGGTATCTGGTGGGTCGGGGCCAGGGATCTGCTAAACATCCTACAATGCACAGGGCCTCTCCCAAGCCCCGGCAGCAAAGAATGATCCAGCCCCAAAGGGAAATAGCACTGAGCTTGAGAAATTGCTCTAGAGCAGCGGTTCTCAACCTTTGGGTCGCGACCCCTTTGGGGGCTGAACGACCCTTTCACAGGGGTCACCTAAGACCATCGGAAAACACATATATAATTACATATTGTTTTTGTGATTAATCACTATGCTTTAATTATGTTCAATTTGTAACAATGAAAATGCATCCTGCATATCAGATATTTACATTACAATTCATAACAGTAGCAAAATTACAATTATGAAGTAGCAATAAAAATAATTTTATGGTTGGGGGTCACCACAACATGAGGGACTGTATTAAAGGGTCGCAGCATTAGGAAGGTTGAGAACCACTGCTCTAGAGGATCTCAGAGAATTGGAGCGGAACCTATTCTCTCTGGGAATCTGACAGGTTCAGAGTTAGGTTCTGCTGAAACCAATGCCACCATCCTAGAATTCCACAGTTGCCCTGGTGTTCGAGGAATGTCCAGCACCACCGCAGTGACAAGATCTGGAGAGTTCACTCCTCATTGCAGAGGGCGCCACCTTTCTCCTTTGGCTCACGTTCGATTGAAGAAGCAGATAATTGCCCACTTGGGAATATCATGTTATTTCTCTAACTGAATGCCTTCATCAGAGTATGATACATCATTCTATTACGTAAAACTATAGAAAAATGCTTCCAATTAAATGCTGATACTAACTTTCCTTTTGGAGTGTTTTATTAAATAATAATTAGAAGAGTTCTTTGAGGGTACCGTGCAGCACTCGTGCCATGACTGGTGAAGGCATCCCTAAAACTTCATATTCACAATTTGACCCTAGTGAGTGATTTCTTCACTCAGAGTTACTAATAACCACCTTTTCCCATTGAATATTGTTCTTCATGCCATCAAGATTGATGATGATGCAGCACTTTTAAAAGACTATAAATAACTCAGAGCTGGTCTTGCTGGGCTCGTGCGTGGCCTTACAATTATGTAGAGCTTGCTTTCATTTGACTCCCACCAGAGGAACGTAGTTAAGCATCCAGTTCACTGCCTTCCCATAACCACTGGGTTTGTAGGGGTTAAAAGACTCCTCTCCTAGGATACTTCTGGGAACTTTTTAAAACCACTGACACCAGTTCTACAGGTTTCGATGCTGGCATGTTTGCTATTCCCATATTCACAGACAATAACTGCCTTGCAATTCCGCCTCACTCACAGCAACTGTCAAGTGCAATTGATTAGAAGACATAGTCTCATTTCAGAGAAATAGAAAAAAAAAGAAGCTCATCTTAGAACCAGAGAAATATGATTGGTATAAAACCAAAAACATTATCTGAGATATTTTCATGGAGTCTTGGACCATTCAATGGTCAAAGGCCTCTTTTCACTAAAAACTATGTGTTTTCCTGAATGAGGGGGGAATGATATACTCCTCAATATTTCATAGCTTGTAGAACAACAATGGGAAGGGCATCAATGGATTTATTTAGGTCAGTAAGCTAAAACCCTTTCTGGGGTTTCTTTCTTCCTAGAAATCCGTGTTAATTGGTACAGAAGCACAGAAATAGCATCCTGCAATGAAATATTACATTTTCTGTATTTGATTTGTTAGCAAAGTGAAGAAGCTTTATAGAGTCAGAATAAAATTCCTCTTAGATTATGTGAGCCTGAGCGTATGGAAGTCATGGGTCTCTGCATCTCAATGAACCCTTCAATGAGCAATTTGAGGAAGCCTGTTTTCCCTGACCCTTGATCATTCTTTGACTGACAAACACTCTAACATCAAGTTTTGAATGCTATTTCTGGTTGCTACTATATTCTGTTTTCACCCCAGCCAAATTTTGCTGAAATATATTAGTGACATTTATTGTCTCAAGAAGATTCCTGCTGGGATTCTCTTTACCTAGCACACGCAATTTCTTGTGTAAAAATCTAACTATAACTCTGCTCTCTCAATAGGAGGATTCAATCAGTACCCGCCGCCAGGGCTTGAGAATGCCTGTAGACTCATCAATTCACAAGCAGAGGATAATCAAGACAGCGGTCTCTTGTGAGTCAGAAAGCTCTTATGTTTACAAGTGACTGTTAACGGACTGACGGGTATAACTGGCTGATGGCAGGTTATTAGGGTGAGGAAGCTAATAAGGTCCTTGAAGTAAAGGCTCTTCATGCATCTCATTTTCTGTAGCAGAAGTTCCACATCAAGCCTGCTTCCTGGATTGATGTTCCTATAGCATCCTCATGAGCTTTATTACAAGTTTGCCTTTAAATGCATGGTTTCCTCAGCAATGCCCACATTGAAATTTAGCCCAGAATAGAAACCACAATTGAGCCCCAATCCACCTCAACCTCACTGCCCATCTGTCCCACCATGAGCGCTGGGTTCTGGCCACACGGGTCTCTCACCTGCCTTGTGTGAGCTGTTGATCCATCCCCCTGGGCCTCTGGTCATGCTGCCGAGGACCCCATTCCTGCCAGTGAGACCCCTACCCATCTTTCATAGCCCTAACTGAAACTGTCTCCACTTGGAGTCCATCTTTACTTTCAATCAAAATCCATAATTCCTCCTTGTTTGTACCTTTTTAGACATCTGCTGAGACACTTAGTACAGTTTATCCCAATGTCTCACTCACTGAAGTCTGAGCCAGCATGTTTCATGGTTTCATCCTCAACAGAAAACAGAAAAGAGCTCACACTATAGCTGCACATGTAAATAATTTTCCTTAAAATTGTATCCGAAATAAAAATATAAATAACTAATCTGAATGAGACTTGAACCTCAGACAGAACAAGTGTGGCCCATTGGGTTGCTCTCTGCTTTTCTCTATACTTGCCTGTGCTTGGATCCCTGAATGCAGTCTTGCAAAAGCTCAAATTTCAGGCCATAATTACTCCGTCCTCTCAGAGGCAGTTAAGCAAAGAGCTTCTCAGAACAGATAAGGTCTCTTACAGAAGCAAAATGGCAATATGTAGGTTCCTCAGAATTCATGCAAGTTCATGTTCCTCTAAAATTAGATTTCATTTAGTTGTTAGTTTAGCAAGGAGTGTCCAACACCCAACATCTTCTGAAAGGCAACATAAAATTGATGTCATGTAAAGCAGTGTTTCCCAGCATTAATTAAGTCATAAAGTCATTTAAAGGAAAATCAAGTCTTACAGAACTGACAAATAAAATATTATAATGTTATTTTAACATGTACAAACAAACATAAATCTAGGTGCAAACACCATATGCTTATAGTTCTTATGCAACTATCAGACCAAAACAAATTTTTTGCCTCAAACCCAAGTAAACTCAACAAGACACAAATTTAAAACACTAATTTAACTGATGAGTCTACTTTGCCAAAATAGAATTCCTGAAAATTAAAAACATATGATACATATTGGCAAAGTATGATGCACGCTGCCACAATGATCATTCCTAACTGTGTGTTATGGCATTATTTGGCTTTTACTTGATATGAATGTATTATTCATGTATTATGTCTGACTTGTTTTCTTTTCTTCATTAACTTTCAATGGTTAAATACTGGCGTGTGCCAAACCCCAGTATGAAAAACAAATGTAAACCTGGACATTGTGATTACATAATTTATTTACATGAATAAAATAAGAGCAAACTTACATTGAATATGTTTTCTATCATCATCTAAATAAAAAATATTCTCAAATTATCCTAGGGAACTCTTAATCACCTAAGAATAAAAATGTAGAGACTATTTTAAGAAACATAATGTCAATGAGATATGTTTTATATAGTCTTATTCTTCTCAGAGCAGTTCTTGGTAAATTAAATGACTATTTTTATATTTTCTATGGTGATTAATATGAATATGAAACATACTACTTGGTTGTTACAAATAACCTGTGATTGACCTTCTTGTCATTTATCTAAAACTCTGTGGCAAATCAGACTTGGTTTATTCCAAAGTAGTATTTCATAGGCTATAAGCAGATTGGGGAAAAGAAAGGATAAATGGGAATTTAAAAATTTACCAGTTTATACTTTTTTAAAATAATAAGCATAATGAATCTTCATGGACTATATGATTGAAAAGAATTTAGATTTTTACCACTCTTTTTTCCCAAGATATAATTAAATAGCTATATTAAATTGTTGTGATATTTTATTTGCATTCCCCAAAGTTTTCTAGATTTACCTAAGACTTTCCATTTTATCTTCCAGATTTACTGCTGTGCCACATGACAGTCCTTCAGAAGAGAATAGCTTCATCAACCAGGAATTAAATGCTGGGGGAGACACATCTTTTATATTGGATGACCATTTGGTTCACATTCTAAACCAAATGTTTATGCCACCAAAATTAATGACTAAGTATGAAGATCAGGATTCTGAAGAAATTGCAAGTCTCACTTCTGGTAAGGAAATGAAAAGTTACAATGGAAATTTATAGATAACTGGTCCTTGTCTTTTAGCAATAATAGAGAATCAAATACATTAAGGCAGGTATCTAAAGCAACGTTTTTCCAAGTTCAAAGTGGTAGCTACAACTACTCCTTTTATTGAAAGTAAAGATTTAAATGGTGACAGGCCCTGCTAAGGAAGTTGCTACTATAAACTGTAAGTAATTTCCCTGATATTCTTTTTTTAATAATGTGTTTATTGATTTCAGAGAGAGGAAGGGAGAGGGAGAGAGAGATAGAAACATCAATGAGAGATCAGCTGCCTCCTGCATGCCCCCTACTGGGGATCAGGCCTGCAACCCGGGCATGTGCCCTGACCGGGAATCAAACCCTCAACTTGCCAGTGCAGGAGACAACGCTCAATCAACCGAGCCACACCAACTGGGCTTGTCCCTGACATTCTTTTCAAATTTAAGGTCTTTCTGGATTCCACAACTTAGGTTAGTGCGATGTAGAAGGAGGTAATATAGAGAACAACAAAGCAAAGGAAAAATGACTTTAAAAGTTGGCCTGGCTAGTGCCCCAGAATTAGTGATTGCATTACTTTGTATGAGTTATTTTTGAGAGACCTAGAAATGATAAAGCATAAACCCTCCCACTGCCTCCTCTATACATTTGAATGGCAAAGCAGCAATACCTTTTGTCAGGATTTAATAATTTAAAATAAATCAGATATATAGGATATTAGTATTTCCGCGAAAAAGGACGACATTCTAAATAGACTGTTCAGCCATCCCATCTTTGCAACTAGAATCTCCCAAAATGCTCCTTTGACCAGAATGCATTATGTCATAAGTATCATGTGTGCTGTTATAATATTTAAATTTAAAAAAGGGGCCAATTGCATGCCAATTATTTATGAGGATAAATAATATTTATTTTTTAGTAGCTTCCTTAGATACATTTTCTTTTATTCAGATTCGACACCAATGTCCCTACCTTGTCCCACTATTTCTGAAGTATGAACATTTGAACTTTATCTTTTAAAAAGTTCAACATTCTGTAAAGGAATACATTTACATAAAAGAAGCTAGAATTAAGAATAAAAGAGCCAATCAATCATTAGTTGAAAAAATAAGATTTAAAAAAGAGGTAATGCAGCCTGGCTGGCATGGCTCAGTGGTTGAGTGTCGACCTATGAATCAGGAGGTCATGGTTTGATTCTCTGTCAGGGCACATGCCAGAGTTGTGGGCTTGATCTCCAACTTGGGGCGTGCAGGAGGCAGCTGATTGATGATTCTCTCTCATCATTGATGTTTCTCTCTCTCTCCCCCTCACCCTTCCTCTTTGAAATAAATGAAAAAAATATATATTTTTAAAGAGGTAATGCATTAAACCTGAATGTATGTAGTACATGGCTTTAAGGTACTTGAGTGTGTGTATTTTCAGTTAAAAAAATTTTTAATGTCATATAGAGATAGCTTAAAGAAGAGAATAAAATATTTGTTCTTTTTAAGGGATGTAGTTAATTTGGAGTGTTTATTTTAATGATAAGGGAGTAACAACAGCCTTCAGGGCACAGGAATTTATTATGGTTTAATTTAAAAAGAGGCAAACGAGAGAAGTGGTTTGGGCTGTGTTAAGATAACAAACTGTCATTTGTGAGAATCTTGTTAGAGGTAAGCATTCTAAAGTCCAATAATCCAGAAATGTGAATCTTTTTAGGGGACACATATGTGACTGGCTGTTTAAGAAAGGAAAAGAAATTCATCTTTGCAGCCATCCTTAATGAGCATTGTTCAGTGATAATAGGAAGACTTTTCATTTGGCTTTTCAGATGTCTGGGAATCAAGATACTCATAGTTTAGCATAAGAACCAATTTGGCCGAAGAAATAATTTTGCATGGTTTTAGTAAGAGAAAATAGAAATGGTCAGTTACCCTGTCTCCACCCAGTTTCCCCCGGGTTGAAGTGAGCTAGGAGTTCCGTGAGTATTACGTCAGGTTCTGATAGGCTGGGAACAGTGAGTCTCAGACCTAAGGATAATATACATTTTTTTATCCTTTAAAGTAAATCGTAGTTTCAGATCATAAGTGTTGTCTAGGGACTTTGTGCTATTCCTTTAAAAAAAAAAAATCACCTTTGCCCAGTTGCTAAAATCTACTGAGAACTTCCTGTGTAATGTGCCATCTTCATGGAGATTACATTGTGGTTCAGATATTTTATTCACTCGTTAAGAGTTGAGCATTGTTACGTTCCAGATGTATTGCACAAATAAAAGGCTGATAATTTTCATCAGCACCTCCAGAGGTTGTGCTTGTTACTCACTTATAATCTGATCCTTTTTTTTTTTTACTAGGTGTACCGGTTAATAATGCGGATTTTTTCCACTAAGATGGAGTTACACATATGTTGATCTATATGCAATTTGATATGTATGCTATTTTGTTGTGTTGACAGCAAGCTTCAAAACTTCATCTGTCAAATTTTCTGAAGGTGCTAACATCATAGATATTTTTACACTTAAAAATGTCAAATTTTGTGCCAAAAAAAAGAGCATTTGCGGGAAGTTTTAATTTATTACTTTATTTTGAAGAAAAGTGCTGCTGAAAGTTCTTGTATACTTCGGGAAGCTTATGGTGAACATCCTCCATTTCGACATACTTGTGAATGCTGGTTTAAGCGCTTTAAAAGTGATGATTTCGATGTGAAAGACAAAGAATGTCTAGGTCAATTTGAAACACGCTTTGATTGTAAAATGACCAGAATGGGCCAGAAGACACGGCAAAGTAATTTTGCTTCGTGATGACGCACCATCACACACTTCAAACCTAGTTAAAGACACATTAAAAGATCTTGCCTGGGAAGTATTAACCCACCCGCTGTATTCACCAGACCTTGCTCCTTCAGACGACCACTTGTTCCGATGAATGACACATGCACTTTCTGAGCAGCACTTCAAAACGTATGAAGAAGTGGAAAATTGGTTCTCTGAATTATTTGCCTCAAAACAAGAAAAGTTCTATTGGGACAGTGTCCACAAATTACCTGAAAGATGGGGAAATGTGTAGCTAGCAATGGACAATACTTTGAATAAAGCACTTTTGATGTTTCTTGAAATTATCCTGTTTTCTTTGATTACAAAATCCGCATTATTAACTGATACACCTAGTAAATTAAATCTTTATTGTTGGAAGTATTACATATGTCCCCTTTTTTATCCACCATTGAACCCTTCTAGCCAGTCCCCACCCCGGCCCCAGGCTTTGTCCACCCTAGTGTCTGTGTCCATGGGTTATGCATATATGCATACAAGTTCTTTGGTTGATCTTTTCCCACCCACCCACCTCCACCTTCCCTCTGAGATTCCATAATCTGTTCCATGCTTTTGTCTCCAGAATTATTTTGTTCATCAGTTTATTTTGTTCATTAGATTCCACATGTGAGTGAGATCATGTGATACTTGTCTTTCTCTGACTGGCTTATTTTGCTTAGCACAATACTCTCCAGGTCCCTCCATGCTGTCCCAAAGGGTAAGAGAACCTTCTTTTTTACTGCTGCCTAGTATTCCATGGTGTAAATCTGATTCTTATGGCTGATGGCTGATCTTTCTGCCCTTGAGCTGAGAGTTTTGAGAGAATGTCAGGAATCACAACCATTTAAGAAATGTATAGAGTTCCTAGAGTTTTGTGGTCTGGCAATGAGTTGTACATTACCCTCTTTTTTAAAAAATATATATTTTATTGATTTTTTACAGAGAGGAAGGGAGAGAGATAGAGAGTTAGAAACATCGATGAGAGAGAAACATAGATCAGCTGCCTCCTGCACACCCCCTACTGGGGATGTGCCCGCAACCAAGGTACATGCCCTTGACTGGAATCGAACTTGGGACCTTTCAGTCCGCAGGCCGACGCTCTATCCACTGAGCCAAACTGGTTTCGGCTACATCACCCTCTTTAATAAGAAACTCAACCACTATCTTTCTGCCTATGCCTCTCTTGCTGTCTGTCTCTTATCTGCTTTGATTTACAAGTTCATCTTCAGTGCCATCACCTTTTCTGAGCAGCTTGAGGACAATCAGTATCAAAATTACCTGGAATGGAAGTCCTTTGTCAGCACAGATATTTAAGCTTCCTCAGAAATACTGCTTCATATGCAGAGGTGTGAGTGGCAAGGGGAAAGCTACAAGCTTTAAACCCACCATAGGTGAGTTTTGTATTATTTCAGGTTTGAAATCCACTATCCCAAGGATTCACAGACTGCGGGCCCTGAACCACCAACATCAGCGTCACCTGGGAACTCACTAGAAATGCAGATTCTCAGTGCTCATCCCAGACCTACTGACTCAGAAACTCGGGCAGGAGGCCCAGCAATCTGAGTTTTAACAAGCAGCACATGTGATTCTGATACAGGCTACTTTGGTGTGCCACATTTGTTCTGTTCTCAATGGAGCTGAAAGCAATTAGGTATCTAGTATCACAGAACAGAAGGGAGGATTTGTTTCCAAAGGGTTCCAGGTGCACTGGCTTATAATATGATTTTACTTATACAAGGCCATTGAACATCCATCCATCCATCCATCCATCCATCCATCCCTCCCTCCCTCCCTCCATCCATCCATCCATCCATCCTTCCAAATATCTATCTAATAAAACACTTTTTAAGATAAAAAGATATAGAGATTAGCTGGAGATACTACTGTGCATTTTAACCATGATATCTGCCATATAAAAATTCCTTGGAAAATTCTGCCCCTCCTACTTACTTACCAATGGCATACACTTAGCTCTTTGGAATTATGTAATGAAAATTGAATGGTTTAATTCTAATTAAATTGCAATTGTTGAGCCAGTGGCAAACCTAGCACTTTCATCAAAGATGCCATGTTAACAGTATTTAAAATACATTCAGTCTATTTTCAGGATTAAAGGACAGGATAATTTGTAATGGATGTTAAATACTAATACAAACTCAGCCTTGGGCTTACTCATGGCTTTAAGCAGTCCCAGGCCTTAGGATAACTTCAACTGATGTTCATTTTAATGAATTTCATTGAGAAATTAGAACCAACACTTTCTTCTGCCAGTGAGGCTGGAATTGAGCTCAAGGGAATTTGCAGGGCTCTGCTTTACATTTTTTCTAATCTGATTTTGATCTACAAATTAGCTCTTTTTAAAAAGCCGGTATGTCTTTTGACTTTGAACCAATCATAGGGTATTAGAGTAGGAAAGGTATTTAGTGATCATCTCTTGCATATTCCCTGGGGGGCGGGGGTTCACCTAGGAGACACATTGCCCTGTCTGGAGAAGGTTTTTGTTGTCACAATTGGAAGGCACTGCTGGCATCTAATTCATCTAATTTTAATTTTAATTCATTAGTTTATATTTTATCCTGAAGATGAAATTAGAGGCCACAGATGCCTTTAAAAATTTGTATTTTACGAAGCACAGGACAGCCCCTTGTGACAAAGATTTATCCAGAGAAACTGTCAATAGTGAGAGAAACCCCATTTTTTTTAGAAGAAACTTCACACCCCACAGTGTTGGAAGTAGAAGATTCAATGGAGGGGCTGGTGGTTCCTACACCTTTTATTTTTTTTAACTTTTAAATATATTTTATTGATTTTTTTACAGAGAGGAAGAGAGAGGGATAGAGAGTTAGAAACATGCATGAGAGAGAAACATCCATCAGCTGCCTCCTGCACACCCCCTACTGGGGATGTGCCCGAAACCAAGGTACATGCCCTTGTTCAGAATTGAACCTGGGACCCTTCAGTCGCAGGCCGACACTCTATCCACTGAGCCAAACTGGTCAGGGCTCCTCCACCTTTTAGACACTTCTTCATTACCCTCAGGATTCTGCTCATTTAAAAAACATTATAAAGGTACTGTTATACTATATAAAAAAAATTTTTTAAATATATATATATTATTGATTTTTTACAGAGAGGAAGGGAGAGGGATAGAGAGTTAGAAACATTGATGAGAGAGAAACATCGATCAACTGCCTCCTGCACACCTCCCACTGGAGATGTGCCCGCAACCAAGGTACATGCCCTTGACCAGAATCGAACCTGGGACCTCTCAGTCCGCAGGCCGATGTCCTATCCACTGAGACAAACTTGTCAGGGCACTATATAAAATTTTAATACAGAGAGTCTCAAACAATTTAACAAGCTGAGCTGTTTGTAGTGTGGATATATGCTTTGTTTTTTTTCACAGGCAGATAGGTTTACATAGTTGTAGTCAGATGCATATCCTACTTTTCACATAATCCTGCCATACATTTTACATGTTGCTTCAAGCTTCATGCTGGTTTTCCTGTGTCCTTATGTTACTTTTAATAAATGAGTGAATTTAACTCTTTACCTCTTGTTGAACTCGTAGCTTGCTTCTAATTCTGCTGGCACGTAGTGAACTTGAATGTAGATCTTTACTTCTGCTAAATTGAAATCTGCACTGGAATGAAATGCAATGAATTCTCTTCTAAGTCACCCATGGAACATCAGCTGAATGCCTGCTTTCATAGCCTCAGTAAACATTTCTAAACTAGGAGGTCGGCAATAGAATCATGGACACGTCCAATTTTAATGACATGTTTCATGAACTCTTTAGGAAAGCTCAACCATCTTGAGGCTCTTTTGGGGAATAAACTGAGTTTCCTCTTCATTTTAAACTATGGACTGAGGTGGTTGCATTTACTTTTGCATGGGAATTTATTATATTATGGCTGTGTGTGTGTGTGTGTGTGTGTGTGTGTTTTGTGGGTCTTAGGATTTTTGCTCTATGGTTCCACTTCAGGAACACTTCTCTGCTTGCTAATTTAAAAATAAGATGTTGATAGGAATATAACTTAAAGTTTTTCATGAAAGTAACATTTTGTCATCTGTCTTATATTTACATACCTTACTTTAAACAGCAGGTGATTAGCTCTAGGAGAAGGGTGCCTAGAAATCACTACCTTTGCCCCATTTGACCTTGAGCCTCTGAAATTATTGAGCCCTTAATATAGCGAGAAATCATAACCCCAATTTTATTTGTAACAATTGGAGTCACATGGCCATTCCAGAATTGTTACATATTATATGATACAATTCTACTTTAATAGCAAATAAAGTTTTCAGTCAGCAAATGGCTATTAAAATCATAGGAATCATGAAAATTAGATTTATCTGGGCTTCTGCAGCTGCCTGAATTCCTGTGGCAAGATAAATGCCAGATTATTTTTTTTATTGCCAGACTCCATACTTGGGGAAACCATGAAAGCCTTGGAATGTCCTAAAAAACTGTCACAAAGATACAGTTCAATTTAGACTCTAAAAATGCATTATTGCACACTTCTCTCGCCCCCAAACACTGCTCTGCCGTCATTTCTTTCCCTTCAACCCCCAATAATCCTGGCATGCTGCTCAGATAATATTGGCTTCATATTTGACATAAAATTCTGAAAACATGAGTGTGGATTATGAGTTTTATGATTAAATCAAAACTCATAGCTACATTTTATTATTTTATTGTTTGGATTAGATTTTTTTGTTTGTTGTTGCTGCTGCTCAGTAATGTGCCATATCTATCTATCTATCTATCTATCTATCTATCTATCTATCTATCATCTATTTATTTACTTATGACCCTCTTTACCCATCTCTCCTACCCTCATTCCCCCCACCTCTGGCAACTACCACATTGTTCTCTGTATCTATGAGCTTGTTGTTTCATTTTGTTTAATTTTAGATTCCACAAAGAAGGAAGATCATACAGTATTTATTCTCTGTCTGACTTATTTCACTTAGCATAATGCCCGCAAGATCCATCCATATTGTTGCACATGGCAAGATTGCATTCTTTTGTTGTTGTTGTTAATCTTCACCCAAGGATATTTTTCCATTGATTTTTAGAGAGAGTGGAAGGGAGGGGAGAGAGAGAGAGAGAGAGAGAGAGAGAGAGAGAGAGAGAGAGAGAGAGAGAGGTGAGAGAGACGCATCAATTGGTTGCCTCTCACTCGTGCCCCGACCTGAGCTGAGAATTAAACCTGTAACTGAGGTATGTGCCCAGGACCCTTCAGTCTATGGGCCAACACTGTAACCATTGAGAAAAACTGGCCAAAGAGGTGGTACAATTTTTTAAAAGTTTATTTCATCTTTAAAAATCTGCTTACAAACTCATTCAGAGGCCAGAGCACAGAATAACACCATAAAAACCAAAGTGCCAGATCCAGTTGTTGGGTATACTAGTAAATAACTCCGGGCATGCATCATTTTTTCTGGGTACACTGGTACCTTCTGCAAACTGTTGTTTCAGAGTGTGAAATAGATGGTGAGGGTAAGTCTTGCAGACTTAAGTCCACCTGGAACAGTCCAGGCTAGGAAAGACATTTATTTGAAATCTTTGGGGGAAAGGATGAAATCTATTTTAAGAGTTACTCCTGCTTGTTCAGACGATGGGGAAAGAGGACCTCATACAATAAAAGAGAATCTTACATGTGTCTCTATTTCCCTTTGGCATAAAACCAATGACATGAAGTCAGGTACACAGCCTGTGACTGCCTACCTTGCTGCCCCACCTGAGAGCTTGACCCGTGACCTCACCTGACAGGAGAGAGGACAGGCCTGGGATGGGATGTGAAGTGGAGAGGTGTGTCAACCTCGCTGCAGTTAAGCATGAGTAAACACAACAGAATGAGTTTTCTTGTTTCTGAGAGCGTGTGTACACTTGTATGCATGTGTGTAAGTTGTGTTCCACTAATCCCAGTCGACTTTATATATTTTTAATGAAAATTCTGATTTGCAAAATATAGTATCACAGGTAGGGTTTTCAGATGATGCTTTCCTATTTGTTTCTCTCTATAGAGTATGTATCTGGAGTACTTATTATAGGATATGCTAGGCACTGTGCAAACTTTAATTCTCTCAAAAACATTGTAAGATTGTACTTTATTATTTTTTTTTTTTAAAGCACGGGAACAGAGCTAACAAATGGTAGACAAGGCTCAAACTCCAAAGATTCTTCTAATAACCACTGCTCTATAATGTCTAGAGAAGAAAAATAATTACAAATTTTATTTAATTCATAAAAATTGCCTACTTCTGGAAGAAAACTTTCTCTAGTGGTTTTAATCAGAAGTAACGGCAGCTGACTGAGATACTCGTTCTTCAAACCAGGGCCTTTGATCAGATGGTTAATGTTTCCCTTAATGTGTCTGTTCTCCTCATATCTGATGACCATTTCTCCAGTTCTTCTGAAGGGGTTACACAGAGTGGGGTTCAGTTTCTGCCCCTGCCACTTACAGGCTGCAATTTCTTGGCCAAGTCACTTACCCTCTCCAAGCCTCAGCTTGTTCATCTGTGAAATGGGAAGAATGATAATCCCTTCTTGATAGTGCTGCATGGAAGATTAAATGAGAGGAGACATGTACAGAGTAGAGCATAAGATCTGAATTGAACCGAATGCTCAATTAAATACTCAGAAAGTGTAAAAATAAAAAAGAAAGCATTGTCAACCTCATGAGAAGTCTTATAAAGAAGGTTACCTTGAAAAATATCTACTACAGTTCATATGGACAGAAACATACAACACAGCCTCAGTTGTATATATACTTACCTATGGAGACCACATGGCTACTTTTGACCCGGGGACAAATTCCAAGGCAAACAGCTGGATACCTCATGCATATCTCGAGATTTCCCACCAATGCCAGGAAAGGCAGCATAGCAAATTAACAGTACACTTAATCCCAATCCAAATGGCTTATGTCCTATAGAGTCTCCCTTCTCCCTAAATTCCCTTTCCACCCCCACTTCTCCCTAAAGTTTCTGCAGTGCACCTGGCATTGTGGCTTAAATCTTGGCCACACTTAGACTAATCTCTGGGGCCACTTCCCTGGAAATTCAGCTGTATTCCTCATTCCTTCCAAGCCTTGTCAATAATAAAGTGAGCCAGCCCTTTCTCCTCTGCCATTCTGAGGAAATTATTCAGGCCTGAAGACGGGAATTTGGCTTGGTGACATTTCCAGCAAATACACAGAATTGTTATGAGCTATGGGTATATTTTATTCTTACTTCTGCCAGGTTTCCTTGAAGGAACGTATTTTTGAAGGTCCAGTCTCCCTAAATGAGATGAATTTAGACTCAAAGTAAAATAATCACACCTTACATTTGACTAAATTTTAGAGTTTTCAAGAAATAATCATCTACATTTAGCTTCTTCGATTCTCATGCTAATCCTATAAATAATTTTATAGGTGAAATACACCTCGTTAGAGAATAGTTCTGCTGGGTACTTTGGAAAAGGATTGAGATTTTCCTCACATATAAAGAGAGTGTTGGGGCAGTGGAGGGGGCACATAGTAATATTTCTGGTATGGGCATGTGTGAAAAAGTTTTTCACTAACCTGGTAAGTCAGCCCTTCCAATTCTACCAGAACATTTATGAAATGCTTTTTCTTGTGTTTTTACGAAGTGTGTTGATCGGCCTTTTTAAAAAAGCTGAAACGCTGTAGTTGGAAAACAGAGATCCGTTTGCAGAGCAGTTAGTGAACAGTCAACGCCAGAATCATATACTACAAAATGACAGAAAGGTCCGTTTAACTAATCTTCATAGTTCCCAATACACTGTAGCCAAGAACTCTAGAAACGTTTTTCGTGATAACATTTTAGGGCTAAAGTATATTATCTAAAATTCACAGCAAATAAGAACATAAAATATATGCTTTTTCTGCACTCCCAGTTTTATGTTTAGTAATTTAACCATAAGGAACCTACATCTTGATCAAAAATTCAAAGAGTTCGAAACTAGGTTCCTGATGGGGACTGAGAGACCCATAAATTTCAATCATACTTGTGAAATGCAAAATCCTGTTCAATTACTACACATGTGTTGATAAAAGAAAAATCTGGTACATAAATGACCAGTTCTTAGCCCTTTGTGAGAAGGAAGAGAACATAGAAACATCTCAAACGAGATGGTCAGTTATCACCTATTAGAAATGCCCAAGATAGGGTAACAGGAACTAGATTTACCTCCCAACTGAAAGAAATTACCAAAAGAAAAAACACACACATGAAAGAGCAGTTTTCAAGATACTGGACATCAGGAAATGAAAGACAGGGATCCCTGAGAGATGGGAAACAAATGAGGTGAGCCCTCTGTTGCTCTAGGATCCTGGTCAGCAAACTGCGGCTCGCGAGCCACATGTGGCTCTTTGGCTCCTTGAGTGTGGCTCTTCCACAAAATACCACATGCAGGTGTGCACGTACAGTGCGATTGAAACTTCGTGGCCCATGGACAGAAGTTGGTTTTTGGCCTGGGCGAGTCTATTTTGAAGAAGTACTGTTGATATTTGGCTCTGTTGACTAATGCATTTGCCGACCACTGCTCTAGGTTATAGCCATGAGAGAGTTCCCAGGCCCTGGTGCGGGAAGGCAGAATTCAGGTGGTGCCCGGTGTAGACCTTGAGTTAAGGAGACAGAACTGAAAGTCCAGGGAGACCAAGGTGGTAAGAATCCACAGGACAAAATATCAGAGAGGTGAGAACTGCAAGAGAGAGAGAACTCCAGAGCTCTGCAGAGGGTCCCCCTCAATTATTCAGCAGAGTACTGATAGCACATATATGTGAGGAGTTGACCTGAGGCTGGGGGATTAGTGCCAGTTGCTTACACGGGACCAGAAATCATGCCTTTCCCCACCAGTGAAACTGGAAAACTTATGATTCATAGATTCAGAGAAAACTTAGGAAGGTCTTGCTTCAATACGGAGAATAATTAATCTTTCAGTTAAGCACCACCCCAGACTCGCTTAACAAATCATAACAGAAAGACCCAAAGGACCAAATTGTTTCCAAGTTACTTGACTCCCTCTCAAAACAAAGCACATGAATATTTATAGGAATATAAAAGTATTCCACATCCAAAAGCTATAATTTCACAATGTTTGGCCTAAAAAGAAGCAGGAAGACATGACCCATGTTCAAGAGCATAATAATTCAAAACCAAACCAGAATGGACACAAACGTTAGAATTAGCAGACAAAGATATTAAAACAGTTACTACAACTACATCCCGATGTTAAAAAGTTAAGTAGAGACATGGAAGATAAAAAAGAGTAGAATTTTTAGAGATGAAAACTGCAATGTCAAAGAGGAAACAATATGCTCCTGGGATTAATGGCAAATTAGATTTGATAAAAGAAAAAATTAGTGAACTTGAAGATGTAGCAATGGAAATTCTCCAAAATAAAACTCAAGGAGAACAAAGATTTTTTTTTTTTAATGAAAAGAACATTGCCCTGGCTGGTATGGCTCAGTTGGTTGGAGCATCAATCAGTTCACCAAAAGGTGGCAGGTTCGATTCCCTGGTCAGGGCACATACCCAGGTTGTGGGTTCGATCCCCTGTAAGGTCTTATACAGGAAGGCACTAAATACACCTGCATATTTCTTATCTTACATATGAAAATAGCTGGAGGATCAATTAATCCTTTGATAAAGATCTGGGATAGGGTAGCAAATACATTTTTTTTCATGTGACAATACCTTTTGAATGGTAATGGCTCTGCATGCAGTGTGAAGACATAATTGGAACATGAACCTTGTAACAAGTACTGTACTTGATTACTGGTGTCTGCCATGGGTGTGGGAGTGAAGCATGGCAACACCCCAGCCCGTGCATTGATCTTCCTTGGCTAGGAGTTCTGAATTTATCCTTAGACTAAGAAGAGTGACCTCAGTTATTCTGTTGCAGGACATGAGAACCATGGCAGAAAAGGAGAACCCAGTTTTAATGGCAAACCTGGAGATGCCTCTCTTGAAGAATATTACATGGATGTTGCTTTCCTCATCGATGCTTCCCATAGAGTCGGAAATGATGAGTTTGAGGAAGTGAAAGCCTTCATAACCTCAGTGCTTGATTACTTTCACATTGCTCCAGACCCACTGACTTCCACCTTAGGGGACAGAGTGGCAGTCCTGAGCTACTCTCCGCCAGGCTATATGCCCAACACTGAAGAATGCCCTGTCTACCTGGAATTTGATCTAGTTACTTACAGTAGTATATACCAAATGAAACGGCATCTCCAAGACTCTCTTCAACAGCTCAATGGAAATGTTTTTATTGGTCATGCCCTACAGTGGACAATTGACAATGTCTTTGAGGGAACCCCCTACCCGAGGAAAAACAAAGTTATCTTTGTTATATCTGCTGGAGAAACCAACCCCTTAGATAAGGAAGTCTTAAGAAATGTATCTCTGAGAGCCAAGTGTCAGGGCTACACCATATTTGTGTTTTCATTTGGTCCAATATACAATGACAAGGAATTAGAAGAGTTAGCCAGCTACCCACTGGATCATCACTTAGTCCAGCTTGGCCGAACCCACAAACCAGATTTGGACTATATCATCAAGTTTGTCAAGCCATTTGTCTATTCCATCAGACGTAAGTTATCGAACCTTCTCTTCTATTGCTTCTTTTTCTTACATTTTATTTACTTTTAATTGAATTCATTGGGTTGACATTGGTTAATAAAATTATATAGGTTTTAGGTGTGTAATTCTATGATGCATCATCTGTATATTGTATTGTGTGGTCACTACCTAAGTCGAGTCTTTTTCCTTTACCATTTTACCCTCTTTCCTAAGTCTCTCCCAACCCTCCTTTTCCTCTGGTAATTACCATATTGTTGTCTGTCTATGAGATTGTCTTCTTTGTTTGTTTGTTTAATCTCCTTCACTTTTCACCCAGCCCCGGAACCCCCGGCCCTCTGACAGCTATTAATCTGTTCTCTGTATCTATGAGTCTGTTTCTATTCTGTTTGTTAGTTTATTTTTTTTCCCATTAGTTTCCACACATAAGTAAAATCAAATAGTATTTGTCTTTCTCTGACTGGCGTATTTCACTTAGCATAATACTCTCCAGGTCTATCCATGCTGTTGCAAAAGGTAAGATTTCATTCTTTTTTAAGGCTGAGTAGTATCCCACCGTGTAAATGTGCCACAGCTTTTTTATCCACTCATCTACGGACAGGCACTTGGGCTGCTTCCTTTTATTGCTTTTGTAATACATCTGATACCTCTGTGTACAATCCACCAGGTGACTTAGTAACCCGATCCTCACTTCAGTGACGAGTGGTAGAGTCTAAGACATGCGTAGGAGGCAGTGAGAAAACCACGAAGAAAAATCTCAGGACTTACTGATATTGAACTTTACTGTTATACTGTCATATGGGGGTTTGTCAGAAAACCCCCCATGTGGGTAAAAAGTGTCTTTGAACCCTGACCTGTGAATGTTTACTATGTACTAAGTTCTTTTAATGAATTGTATCCTTAGCACAGTCCTCAAAGAAAAGCATCAGTATCCCCATTTTACAACTGAGAAAATTAAGGTTCAGAGACACTAAATAAATTTCTCAAAAGCTCACAGTTAGTAGTTGGCAAATTCTAGACTGAACTCCATGCAGTCTGACTCCAGGAGTGTCCATGAAACTATACTTCAATTCCTAAACCCTTAACAAGAGACACTGCTATAATAAATAATATCCCACCACCACCACCTTCTCCTGCCCAAAGGCTTCTATTTATCTCCTCATGATAAATTACCTTTGGTTCTGACTTGAATTTGTATGAGCCCTGGGCAGAGAACTCTTCCAGGGCCTCTGCCCCAGAGAGCTGGCTCGGGCTAGCCAGGCAGGAGAGTTAAGGGTGTCTCTTCACAATGAGGCTTTGAGAGTGGCTGCCCCAGCCTCACGTGTTGTCATTTTAGACATGGGGATAGCAGCACACCTAAGAGCTTATAGCAGCAAGCAAGTCCTGGCCTGTGCTGGGGATTAGGAATGGGTCAGAGGCCACATCGAATGGCTGTCCGCAGCTTCTGCAAGGCGACCAGGGAATCTCAGGGTTGCAGATTTTCTGGCACTCACAAAGCCCCACAAATCTTGGAACTCAAGATTTATATTTAGTAGCAGACTTATCACTTGCAAAAGATGGTGCCTTCTTCCAACTCCAAGATAAATAGGCCAGGCAATTTCAGTCCTTAATGGTGTCTTCTAGAAAGATCCTCCTTTTCTAGGGAGAGAAACAGATGATAGAAGAGATTAAGAGTTGTCCTTGAAGTATATCACGAGCCTGTGACATACAGAGCATGAGAATTTTTGACTCAATCATGGCTGTATCTTATTGACTTTGCCAGCGGCATATTGCAATGTCAGAGAGCGCCCACTTCGCTGAGGCCTTTATCAAATTAATTTGCTCTTGAAAACACGTCCAACCACAGGAGAAGTTGAACTGGCTTTGGGTGCTGCTCAATGCAGAAGGGTAAAATGTAGATTAACAAGCCCACTCTCTCTCCAGGTGCCATCAACAGCTATCCTCCTGCAGATCTGAGCCCCAAGTGTGTTAACATCACCTCTCCCAACCCAGAGAACTCGGGCATTGAAAACATTCTACAGTGAGTTGGCAGATTCACAGTTTGGGTAATACGGCAGCTAGAAACAGTCCTTAAGAGAATAATTTGAAATGAATGGAGTTTTAGTGTTTTGGGTACAAGAAGTTTGTTTGTGAGATATGTATATGCTTGTGTGTGTGTGTGTGTGTGTGTGTGTGTGTGTGTGTGAGAGAGAGAGAGAGAGAGAGAGAGAGAGAGAAATAGCCCCAGTCTGTGATGACAGCACAGATAAGGTATTACTAAAAGATCAAATGGGACCCACATTAGCAAGAACCATGTTTCTTTTGTTTTTACAGAAAAAAGGACCTTACAATACCTTATTAGTAACTCTACAACCCCCCCCCCCCCCCCCACTATTGGGTACTGCAGAAAACTTATAATATCAAAGGTTAGATGTAACCATCTTAGAGCAGCAGAAAAACATGAAAAAGAAAAACATTTGCCATTTAGTAAACCGAGCCCATATGAAGATTGGCAGAAAGAGTCTTTTAAGTTTGATTTTGTAAAGTACAATCCTTAAGTACTCAATAAAAATTCAGGGATGAAAATAATATTGGTCTGGAGCCCTCCAACACTGATGCAAATGTCTAATTTCCCTTCAGAATATTAAAAAATCACCCTTCAGTCAAATTCCTTCCACCAACTGCATTTGGACCATTCCAATCGCATGCATAACATTGATTCCTGTTGTATTTATCTGGCTGTATTGACATTTAATCCTGCAAGGGACTTGGCTAACGTATTTTTCCTCTCTTTTCTCTGTCACTTCAGCTTTATTCCTGAGGTGTATGAAATAAAGGCAGAGAACAGTGAGCCGGATGATGAATTTGGTTCCCAGGAGCAGCATGTCTTTGTATCAGGGAGCAGTGATGGGAATGGTTCTGGGATCACTACTGATCTGATCCAGAAGTTATATGCACTCTTTTCAGCTGGGGAACTGATGATGAAAGACAAGGAAGAGGCACATTCAGAAGAAATTACAACACAGGCAAATGATAAACAACAAGATAAAAAAGGTAACCTTGAATACAATAGACTTGAAGACCCTGGAGCATCTTCTTTGTTTGGGTTTTTTCCTGGTGAAAGATGAGCAATGAGAACTCATTGACAGGGGAGATGACAGGATGGAGGGGCTTATCCTCTAGGGCTACAAGGGGTCCCCAAAGTAAGGGGCCAGGGAGATAAAGCTCCAGGAAGGCAAAAAGGGAATCGGAGGTGTTGACAAAACCAGAACTAAAATAGGTATAAATGCTTGGGGCGGCCGTCAGGGGGTGGAAAGGAGCAAGATCAAGGTCCGCAGGTCCTGAGTAAGCAGGAGAATCATGTACCCTTGTGCATGATGGAGGTGGAGAGTGTTACAGAAAACCGGAGGAGAACCAAGCAACGCTTAGAAAGATGGAGTTACATTTAACATTATTATTATTATTATTATTATTATTATTATTATTATTATTATTACGTGCGGGCCCAGAGGAAAATGTCTCTCAAATTCTGGGCAAGTCACACAATAAGTTTCCTGTATTTATACCATTTTACCCTCTTTGTCTCCCAAATACGGGGTTTTCCGGTCCCCTTTGCAAGTTCTTAAAGAGCCCCTATGTGCTGGGGCTTTGAGACCTCAACGAAAGGCTTGGCCTGGTGCCAGCATTGATAACTTCATCTGGGGAAGGTTTAATGGCCTCTCTGAAATGGGAGTAGTCTTATTTTCCTTATTATTTAAGCAAGCATGTACAGAAGCCAAATAGCAGGGTTAAATTTTCAAACAGCAGTTTTTATGTAAGATGGATGCTTCAAGAGGAACTGTGCAACTAGCCTCAGGGTCTGCCTTCTACCTTAGCAACCAGAGCTTCCCTGGTCTGAGATGCAGGCTCCTAGCTGAGTGGCATCTGCAGAGAACAGGCTGCTGTGCTTCTGAGGCCTCTGTGGTGGCTGAGGGCAGCTTCTTAGGCTGAGTGGGGAGACGGCAATGGACCCACAGCTAAAGAGAAATAGGGGATGGAGAATAGGCAGCTGTTGTAGGCTCCAGGGCAGCTACTCTCAAGCTTTGCTGTGTGCCAAAATTAGGTGGGAAGTTTTCTTAAAATAATGATTCCTGTGTATCTACTAAAGCTGAAAATATGCATATCCTATGACCCGGCAATTATACTCCAATGTGTATACCCAACCTAAAAATATATACCACCAAAATGTATGTACTAGAATGTTCATAACAGTACTATGTGTAGTAGCCCCAAAGTGGCAACAAAAACACCCAACAGCAGATATGATAAATAAATTTTTGTTTAGTTATGTAATAAAATACTGTGTATGTATGCAATATGTATATAAAACACTATATATTATATATATATACTTTATACATATATAGTATATTAGATGTGGGTATAACTGTAGATATAGAAAAAATCAGTAAAATGATGAAAAATAGAGATGAGGAGAGAAGAAATATGAAAAATATAGACAGAAATGGGAGAGAAGATGTAAGGAAAGGAAAATCAAATGTAAATGTGATGAAATGCCTGGTTCCAGTCTAGATGGACTAAACCCACTTTAGTCTTAAAATAGAGCAAGCCCATGCTGCCTATTTCCCCCACGGATTAACTATTCCTGAAAACTCTGAACAAAACACAAAAGCAACTGCCTGAGAACTCTGCAAAGTGAACAAAAACAGATACATTGTGAAGGGGCATGAGTTTCCTGCTTTCTTTTCTCTTTTCTTCTGGGGCTTTGTGCTAAGGATGGGCCCCAGCAAAACTCAGTAGTGACCCCATTTCTCTTGGCAGAAGAACTAGGAATAGGGGCCCCTGTTTGTCAAAGATGGTGGAAGAAATTCCCTTATTTTCCCTCTTTCCTCTCATGGTTTTGCTTTGAAGGTGGGCACAGTTGGGAGCTGAGTGAAAGGCCAGACAGCTAAAATGAAAGAGAAACCCTGTCTTTCTGACAGAGGAACCAGGAAGGGAGGTCCTATTGGTCAGCAGGTGGGGGTAACCTCAGAGAGAAGAGAACTTGAGAAGGGGATCTTCTAATTCTAATTATGGAAACTGCACAAGTCCCAGACTCTCCCCAGGGTTGGGGAAGACCCAAAAGAGGATAGCGAAGGCTTTGGATAGTAAACTGAGATTGAAACCACTGCCCACAGAAGTGACACAGCACCTGCATTCTGAACCTACCTGGTTGATTGCCTGCCACAAAAAAAAATTGTTTTTAATTCTACAGAGAATTATAATAGGACTTGGAGTCTATACAACACAATATTCAAAATGTTCAGAATAGAATCCAAAATTATGCGACATACAGTGAACCAGGAAATGTGAACTATTTTCAACAGAAAAGACAATCAACAGATGCCAACTCAAAGCTGACTCAGATGTTGCAATTATCAAAAAGACATTCATGCAGCTATTGAACTATCCTCCGTGAGAGAAAACAAACAACTTGAATTGAAGAGAAAGATAGGCATCATCAGCAGAGAAATAGAGATAACAATGAAGAACCAAAAGGAAATTTTAGAATTAAAAGAATATATATACAATATCTGCAATTTAAAAGTTTACTGATGGGTTCAATAGCAGAGTAAAAACGACAGAGAAAGAGTCATGAACTTAAAGATAGACTACTTACATAATCCAAAGAGAAGAGATTTTTTTTAAAAAGTGAACAGAGCCTCAGAAACTTGTGGAACACCATCAAAAGGTCTAACGTGTTTCATTGACATTCCAGTAGGAAAATAGAAAGTTAGATTTGTTCAGGAAAAAAATATATATTTGAGGAAATAATGGCCAAACACTTACTGAAGTGGTAAAATATATAACTTTACAGATTTGAAAATTCCTCTCAGACACATTATAGATTGCTGAAAGCAAAAGGTAAAGAAAACTACTGAAGTGTCTAGAGAAAAACTACATATATCAAAAGAAGGGAACAACTATTCAAATGACTGTATATTTATCATTTAAAATCATCAAGACTAGAAGACAGTGAAACAACATATTTTTTCTTTAGTGTTGAAAGAAACGACCTATGAACACAGACTTTTATATCCAGTGAAAATAGTCCTTTGGAATGAAGGCAAGTGAAGACATTCTCAGATAAAAGAAAATTAAGAGAATGTGTTGCCAACAGACATATATTCTAAAGGAGAATTATGATGGACAACCAGGGACTGGATTGACGGAGGTCAGTGACTGGTGACTGAAAGGGCGAGAGAACTGAGGAAGGTACTCAAAGTGCATCCCTTTCAAGTACTTTAACTCATCATGAAAAGATATTTAGATGTTAACTTTAAAATATGGAAGTCAAGAGTTCATGACTTTTTTCCTTTGAGGTGGGTACATAAGGAAGAGTGTTTAAGACTGCAGATGGGAGCATCTCTAAGATGCTGTCATGGGCCAGGTTCCCTGGCGCTGACCCTGAGGTGAGGATTCATGTGCCTGTGACTTACTGAGGAGACTCTCACGGGAAACCAGGAAAGGAATGGAGGAAGCAGGACAGGGGAGGAACGGCAGCCAAACAGGGTATTATCTGGGGCAAAGTGCCATAGAGGACAGCCCTCGGTAGCTCCTCTCAGCACTTGGTCATTGAGTCTCACTGAAGAATCATTCTGCCCCAAGGCAAGGAAGTTGGGTTTTTTTCACTTATAGGTCTTTGATTGGTCAAGGGCTGCCCAAGGGAGAGATGAACACTCCCAGGTACTCATGCAGCAGGTGGTTAAAGCTGCTCCAGTGGCTGCAGGGCAGCCCTGCCAAGAGTAATAGGTGTTGATGCCTGAAGCAAAAGCTCACATGGGGGTGAGGGTGGAGGGGATGGTCAAGGAGGGAAGAGGAATAAGACGGGAAGGAATGTTGTCAAGAAATTAATGTTACAAAAAGATCAGAGGGATTCTAGGCAGAGCCCTGACATTGTCTGCTACACATTCCTTCTAGCTTTGATTCAATGACACCAGCCACTGAATGTGCTAAGCATGGAATTTCAGATCATGAATATACCAGTGTTTTCCCAGAAGTATACCTATAATAGTTGTATTTATATAATGCTCATTTGCATCCTTTATTACAATAAAAGCCCTGAATTGAGCTTTTATTTTTACTACTGAAAATGGCAAAAACCACGTGTCTTTATTTTATATGTGGTGTATAAAGCAATAGTCTCTAGAGATAACATTTTAAACAAATCTAAGAGCAATCATATTTTTATGTTTTGCAGATGGTGAGGACACACGATGATCACAGCAGAAAAGAAGTTAGCTTCATTGGCATGTGTAACTCCCTGTGGCTCTAGCCAGAAAGTATACATAAATTTTCTTTTAAAGGTGGAGGGGTAAGTTGCAGGAATTTTTCAGTTTTTACAGCTGGCTAATAATATACTGAATTTGTTCTGTTCAAATCTGCGGCAAAGACTTATCTGAGTGAAGACATCAGTGAGCGGAACTGAGAAACGGGGGATGATTTAATTTCTCCTGTGAACTGAGACAATTGACCTTGAAGAGTCAACGGAATCTTTTCTTTGCCAACTCTGTAGAGTTCAGGCATCAATTCCGATGATATATCTGCCTGAAGAAGGTTTTTGTCATAATTTTCATCACATCTATATCTCGAATTGGACTCGAGTAAAAAGCAGTTAGAATTAGAACTTCCTAGGAATGTCTCCTATTTATGCACAGAACTGGAAACTCATGCCCGTGTCTTCAATTCTGCCATGACGCTAATGTTGCATCTCTTACTGCTTGCCCTGTGAAATCCAGCCACCATAGTCAAGGCTTGCTCTTTACCCGGGCATTTGCAAAATAATGGAATTTGTGAGGAAGCAAAAAGAGCGATGAGCTAATTTGCGGAACTGCTGTTTTGTGCTCTGATCATTTGTTTTATGTTTAGCCTGCTTTGTGTGTACTTGATTTTTGCAGCAACAAAACAGAACATTGGAAAAGCAAGAGTACGCTCTCAGACCAGAGCTGTTCTTGGGAATTACAATGTAGCAAGAGACAAGTTCTAAAATAAAAGCAAAAAAAAAAAATAAAATAAAACAAAAGCAACACTGACCCGGAAGCTTTTATTTAACTGTAGTCTTACTCAGACAGACACATTGGAACAGGATTAGACACATTTGGAAAATAATACATAAATGTAAAATAAACCAATAGTGAATTCCTTTTTAAAAAAATCACTTAATTTGGTTAAGGCAACAAGTAATTACCAAGCTAATGAATATATATTGCATATTTAAAAGGCGACTGTTAGTGGGGTAATACTCTAAGCAATTTTGTACTTTTTCCACGTAATTTTCTTTAACATTACTCTTGTTGTTTGAATAATTGAAAAATAATCTAATTAATTATTTATTGGCTGTCAAAAGTTTTAAAGTAAGCATTTATTGCTCTCTGGTAAGTTCTAAAGCAAAGGCTACTCATTTAATAAAGTTCTGTGGGGTGTGGGTGTGCGCGCGCACGCCCATGAGAAATACATCAGATCTCTAAACCTGAAAGTAACATGGGTTATCAAGAATGTGAAGCCAGAAGAACTCACACCCTGCTGATGGTGTAAACTCTTCCACTTTGAACAACATGTGAGCAATGTCTAGTTAGGTTGATGATGTACATACTCTACAACTCACCAATCCCACTGGGATCTACATGCCGAGAAGCTCTCACCGATGTACACAAGGAACCAAAGGCAAACACATTCACTGAAGTGTTGTGTGTTCTAGTGAAGACTCGAACAAACCCACCTGGAAAGATAAATGTGGTTTGGTTTGGTGGAGAGGCACTGGCATGGGAAATGACAAGGAAACAAAACCTAGCAAGGCCTGTGTGTATATTTGTGCACTGAGGTGAAGTGGGGATGTTGGGAGGGTGTGAGCAGGGCTTATACGGCCAGAGTGACTGGAATGGAAATCTAGGGATTAGCGGAAGCTGAGGCCACGGCAAGCATGGTGCGTTGCTGAACACCATTTGTTAAAGCTTTAAAAAAAAAACCAGCACTTAAAAATAATCTTGAACCATTCCACAATAGCCAGTCTATTGAATGTGGCATGATCTGTAAGCAAAACTGCATGTCCTCAAAAGGGAGCCATGGCACAGGCATGAAGCACACATTTTTCCCAAGGTTTGGTGCAGAAATGATCCGTAGACTGTGGTTTCAGGGGACTTGGACAGTGAATGCACTACAGAACAGCTGGGCAGAATTACAGATGACTAAGGATCCTGGGATATCTCTGGAAAACTTCATCTGTCATTTTACATCTGGTTCCTAAATCTTTAATCTCAGTGTAAGCAGAGGGGTTTGAGCATTTGCATATTCATTGTTGAAAATTTGCATAGCGCCTCCTGGACTCCCTGAGTTGGAACCTCCTTTTATCTCTGACCCAGAACTCTGGAACAGCATCTGGCCCGTTTGAAATGAATAAAACTAAAAAAAAAAAAGACCGTACCCTCTTATGTAATGATGTTTACTTTGAATTTATATTAGTTCACACAAACACTCCATCCATGCTTTTGTTCTGGCCCTCCGGTCCAGTTTAAGAACCCATTGTGGCCCTCGAGTCAAAAAGTTTGCCCACCCTGCTCTGGAATGTTCTTTTGACTAAATTTCTTTAGCCTCTCATTGTCCACCTTGACAACCCTAGTGCCTCTCACCGATAGGAGGCCAGGAACGTGCTCAATAACTACTTATCTTTGTGAAAGAAGGGAAGAATGAGTAAGCCTCTCTTGCTGAGCCTGGCTGCTATCCTGTTGGCCTCCCTCTCTTCTTCTCCCCACACTGACTTTGGGCTCTGTATTGAGAAGTCTTATGACAGCTCATTGTCCTCTACACAGATGTTGCCGATGAGGACAGCAGCTGTGTGGAGACCTGGTTCACCAGCCAACTGTTTGCAAATCTCTAACAAGAGACTATGTTAGACTCCAAGATGATGGACTTTATGAGACTAGTCTAGTAAGCGGCATAAATCATCTCTTATCCTCTCAGTTGCTTGGCACTTCTGCAAAGTACAAATACGTTTTTTTCTTGTATAATAAAATTGATCTACAAGTGCCCCATGTTTCGTGGCTTTGGAGGGCCTCTCTACTCGAAGTGTAGCTGACTGATGGCCCATGAACCAGAGCATCAGCATCACCTGGGGGCCTGTTAGAAATGCAGAATATCTGGGCTTTCCTCCAAGTCAATTGGATCAGAACCTATATTTTAACATTTCCAGGTGATTCGTGTGTGCATCGAGGTTTGAGAAGGGCTGGCCTATGATTCACTTGCTTGAAGCTCTGCGAGTGAGTAGACACATTTTGCAGGTTTTCAGTTCAAGTGGTGCTGCATATGGAGCATCTACCGTATAGCATGCATTATGCCAGAGAGAGGGGAGATAAAGATAAATAAAAGGTGATATATCCCTTGAGCTCATGGCCTAGCTAGGAAGACTGACTCAGAAAGAGATCGCTCCAATCTACTGTAGCCGTGCTAAGGGGCAGGTATGCAGAGAGCACTGTGGGAACATGGACCAGGTCTCCTTCCCCAAGACGCGGGACCCAGAGAAGGTTTCTTCAAGAAAGGGTTCTTCAATCTGAATGAAGATGATCGGCTCCAACTCGGCCAGGCAAAAATTGGGTAAGCGATCCAGCAAACAGTCATTGTCTTTTCTGGTTCTTTGTCCTTAAATTAGGTTTTTGTTTAAATCATAAACCTCATTGTGTTCATAGGGAAGGGGGTTAATGGTATGGATCTGTATTGCTAAGCTGGGCCAGGAGTGATGAGAGAGGAGGAAGAGAGGTTAGTACGGGCCAGCCATACAGGACCTTGTGTGCCATGTTGGAGGTTTAGAGTCTATCCTAGAGGCACCAGAGAAGGAATGTGGTTGGATTTTTATTATGGCTGCTGAGGGAAGAGCAAATTGAAGGGGAGAAAAGCTAATCTAACAGGATAATTGGTGAGCTGGGCAAGAATGGGTGGTGGTGTTGGAGATGAGTGGACATAGAAGGGTTATAACTGAAAGGTAAAATGAGCCCTGGCTGGGTGCTCAGTTGGTTGGAGCATCGGCCCATTCACCAAAGAATTGCAGGTTCGATTCCCAGTCAGGGAAAATCCCTAGGTTGCAGCCTAACCTCCCTTTCAGGAAATGTATGGGAGGCAACCAATTGATGTTTCTCTCCTCTCTCTCTCTGTCCCTCCCTCCCTCTCTTCCTCTTTCTCTTCCTTTCCCTTCCCTTTCCTCTTTCTCTAAAAATCAATAAAAACATATCTTTGGGGGAGGATTTTTTTTAAAAAAAAAAAAGTAAAATGAACAGGACATAATTGATTCGTTCGGACAGAGGATAAGGGAGAGGACTGGATACCTAGAACAGTGGTTCTCAAACTTGCGTGCTTAAGAATCTCTTGGCGGAACCCAGCCCCAGATTTCCTGATCCAGCAGGTCTGGTGTGGGGCCTGAGGATGTGCACTTTTAACTGGCTTCCAGCTCATGCCGAGGCTGCTGGTCCTCGGGTCACACGTTGAGAAACCCTGCTCTAGTGCAGCTCAATGGTACTCACTTTGGATGGCTCATTGGGAGCAGCTGAGGAGTTGTTGTTTTTTTAAACTGTTGATGGCTGACCCTGGTCCCCAGGGATGCTGATTGATTTGGTATGAGGTGCAGCCCAGATGCTGGGCATTTTTAAAGTTCCAGGTGATTTTACTGTGCAGCTGAGTATCAGCCAAATACTACTTAATTATATTTAGAACTCAGGAAAAGGAGCCGTGTTGATGTTTCTTAAATTTGTAAAAATTATGTCTTAATATTCTTATTTTCGTGTGGCACCTAAATATTTCATTATATGTGTCAGTAAATGTGTGTAAATATGTTGTCGATCCATTTGGAAGATCATTATGATATTTGATGATTTCTATCTAAAAGGACAGATACTGAAAAGACCAAATAGACACTATTTTTATATCTAAGGCAGGAGGAAAAGGGGGGGGGGGTGTTGAGTTCTTCCTATGTACCAGATGCTGTGCAATAAGTTCTACATATACATCATTTTGCTTAATGCTTACAGCCAAAGGAAGAGTAAGATATCATTATCTTCACTTTATAAATGAGGGATCCAGGATTCAGAGAAGATCACACAGTCCAAGGTACAGCGGGATTTGGATCTGAATTTGTCTGGTTCTTCCAAAGACTGTATTCTTTATGCACCTTCTCATGAGAAGAGGAGCTGGCTAGAAGGCAAAGAAAAAATTAGCCAGAATTAGGCTTGAATTCTAGTCCTAATTCTACCCCAAACTAATTGTGCCAATCACAACATCTCTGGGCCTCGATTTTCTGGGGATACAAATTGTATCTAGCGCATTAAGTGAAGTAATACTTAGCACAATGCCTGGAATATGGAAGATAAATAATGTTAACTCTTATTATCTTCCTCCTCTTCACCATAATTATAATTAAAATGGAGATGGGATGATTTTCCCTACAATGTCCTCAGTTTATAAATTCTGCGATAAATAATTTGCTACTTCCTTTGGTATCTGCAGCTTTTTTCTGAAACCTGTTGACCAGTGACCTCATCTTAAGGATTGGTCTTTACTTAAAATCAGTCACTCCTTCCTGTAACCCCCTAGCTCTGCCTCGTCCCTGGGATGTCCAGCCCGCTGTGGGTTTCATTCATAGCAGTGACAGAGCTGTGATTTGGTGACTCTCAGAGGATCCCCTCAGCGGAACTCTTATGCTGTGTAACTGTGTTCAGCTCCCTCTGCGGCACCTGACTGAGCCCTCCTGCCAGACCAGCAGCTTTACTGTCCAGTGAACACATTTTCAGTGATAAATGGATCACTCTCCACAGAGTCAATGCCATGATCTCATTCTGTTATCTGGTATCCTGTAGGCTATTTGATGGTCCAGGATGCAATTTGGAATCATGGCAAGGGGAAGACTTGTTCTGCCACATACTGGCTATCTGATGCTGGGCTTATGGCTTAACTACTGGAAGCTCCATTTTTCTCAGCTGTGAAATTGTTTCGGTGAGACTTGGCATGTGTAACGTGCTCATAGAATACAGTGTCTGGCTTGCAGCAGCTACTCAATAAAAGTTAGGGACCATCCCTAATGACTCTGGTTTGGAGGCTGGTGCTAACTCTCAAGGTAATCCAAGCAACAAGGTTGGGTAGCGCTTTTGAGAGGAGTGATCATGGTTCTGTAAGCCTTTGACAGTGGATTTGCCTTCACTGTGATGCTGCTGTCACTCTTAGAGGCAGATGTCGCCACAGCTCTCACTTCAGCATTTCTCCTTGACCCGGGTTGGGATGTGACCTCAGACTCCTTCACACTCACAGCTCTTCCATGGCAGTGAGCTGAGTACGTGGTGGGGCGGGATCGATGGCGTTCCCCCAGTGCCTTCCGGTGCCCAGCAGGCTGAGTCAGCCTCCCCTAAACACCAGTGACTGTCTCAGGGCTCCTGCCAGTGTTTGCAACCTGCCTGGTTGGAAGACTTTTCGATGCCCGGAAACAGCCCCTGACCTCAGCATCCAGGTCTCTTGTTTCTTCACTTATCTGAGTGAGAATAATTTCCCACTAAGGAGGGTTTTAACATGCAGCGTAGTTTTACCCCAATGCCATTGGATGCACCTAACATAGGACCCAATTTGCTTAGTTTTGACCAGGAATTACTTGGAGCTGATGTTACAGCAATGTTGTGGCTGTGTTTCTCAGGCAAGTGTTTTTTCTCAAAGTGGGGTTCTGGGGCCACTTCCATCAGGATTTCACAGGCCTTATTGAAATGCAGAGTCCCAGGCCCTCCAATCCTACTGAATTAAAATATCTGGCTGTAAACACAGAAGCTGCATTTTCACATGCCCCTTTCGGTGATTTTTATGCAGATTGTATTCTAATTTTACAACCTGAATTGCTATAAAAGCATTACTCACTCCAACTTTAAAAAAATCAAATACCATTTGCTTCCTTTCCCCTCCCAGACCCATTTCCCAGAGGTTACCATATAAACTTTTATTCCTTCTCGTTTGTACTTCTCTATTTCTAAAGAATGTGCTAATACCTCCATTTTTATATCATGATAATTTTAGACACTATCTACTGAATTCCTATAATAACTGATAAATATGTAGCAATTTATTTAGCATAACTATCCATCCTTACCTTCTTAGGTTTTTGTTCAGTCAAGAGGGTTGCTATTTTATGTCTATAGAGAGATTGCTTAGTATTGAGCCAAGAAGGGACTATAAATCTTTCTTTTTCAACTTCTGTTTTATCTTGGAGTTTCAGCTCTGTCAAAGAATTGTCAATTTTATTTTCTAAATGGCCAAACATAGCAAACACTTAGCTTTTCTTTCCCTTGCCTGGGACACTCACTCCCAGAGAACCCCCATTCTTCTGCTCTGTGCAGACTCTTATTCTGCTTTCCTTGTTAGATTGCTTTTGACCTGGTTCCATGTCTTCCTCTTTCTTAGTTCACTTGCTTATTTTGAAAAACCATCCTCCAGTAACTTCCCTAAGAACTAGTGCATCACAGATATAATTTTCGAGTCCTTACACGCCCCCAGATGACTTTATGCTGCCCTCACACTTGGTTGATGGTTTGCAGTGGGTTGAATTGTGTATTCCCAAAACCCATGCCTACCTAGAACCTCAGAATGTGACCTTAGTTGGAAATAGGGTTTTCGCAGATACAGTTAAGATGAGGGCATACTAAATTGGACTGGACCCTAACTTCAATGACTAATGTCCTTACACAAAGGCCATTTAAAGACACAGACACAAATAGAAGAAAGAAGGACATGTGAAGACAGAGGAAGAGACTTGAGTGTGGTACCGACAAGCAGGAACACTGGGATTGCTGACAACCACAGAGACCAGGAAAGGAACATGGAACAGATTCTCTCTCAGAGCCTCTTTAAAAAAAACACAGCCTCCCAACACCTTGATTTTGGACTTCAGGTCTCTGTAACTGTGAGAGAATAAACTTCTGTTGTTTTAAGCTGCCATTTTGTTATGGCAGCCTCAGAAAACTAGTACATGATTTATCTGGGTATAAAATTCTATGTTGACCTTAGAATTGAGCATCATTTGCTTCCCAATGATGCCAGCACTACTCCATGGTGTTAGAGCTTCCAGTGTTGGTTTGAGGAGTCTACTGCCCCTTTAATTCCCATTTTTTGTATTTTTTGTATGTAAAGTACTCCTCCCACCACACGTTATTAGGATATTTCTTTATTCCCAGTACCTAAAATTCATAAAGATCTTTCCTAATGTATTTCCTTTTTTTATTAATTGAGATAGGCACACAGAGATGTTTTTAATCTGGCAAGTCAAGTCCCTCAATTCTGGGTATTTTTTGTTGTTTTTTCTTTGAAATTTTCCTCTTCTCTATTTGTTGAAAGTTAAAATCTCCCAGATTGATGTTCCCGAATTTCTTATCCTGTTTCTTATTCTCTGTTTCTCTTTTGTTTTGCTTCCCTGAGATTTCCTCCATGTTGCATTTTTTGTTTCTCTGGGTCTTTCTCATACTGGAAACTCTCCTCAGATGCCCAGTGATGTTTGGCTGTCTATATTTAATTTTATTTTTTAAAAAATTTATTGGGGTGACATTGGTTAATAAAATTATATATGTTTTAAGTGAACAATGAAGAGTGGGGCAGCAAATAGCTGATTGGAAACTCTCTGTGAAAGAGAGGGTCGCCAACCCATTCTGGAGAGAGGAAGAGAGCTTAGGCCCCAACCACTTTGCCTAAAAGATTTCAGTAGCTCCCCCTGTGGCCTCTGTCTCATCCACACCTTTTGTACTTGCTGCTTTAAATCCTAAGCTTTTCTAAAATTCAGATTGTTTCTTTTATCTCCCTTTCAAAAACCAAGTTTGTAGTTTTCTCCACTCTGCTAAGAAAGTTACCACTCTTTCTGAGAGATTTTGCTCTCAAAAAAATTTGTGTTAATTCTTATTCATGGCTGTGTATTCTCTACTTCTCTTTATGTTTGTATGTTGATCTCTCTTTCCTTTTATTTTCTAATGTACAACACACAGCAAATATTTTTTATTATTTTAAAATTTTTTAATTACATTTATTGGAATGACAGTTAACAAAATTATGTTGGTTTCTGGTGTACAATTCCATAACACATCATCTGTGTATTGCATTATGTTCACCACCCCAGAAATATTTCTATTATAACATTTGTTTAGTGAGAACTCTTCAGTTAAACAAGAACACTGACAATGAAATTAGAGAGAGGTGAGTGGACCCCAGTTCTGACATTTATTACATACTTAGTGTTTTTGAAACTCAGCTTCCTGTTTTTAAAGAGAGGTGGAAATACCCACCTATGAATAGTCAGGTCTAGTCCATAGAGCAGTGGTTCTCAACCTGTGGGTCGCGACCCCTTTGGCAGTCGAACAACCCTTTCACAAGGGTCGCCTAAGACTATCCTGCATATCAAATATTTACATTATGATTCATAACAGTAGCAACACTACAGTTATGAAGTAGCAATGAAAATAATTTTATGGTTGGGTCACAACATGAGGAACTGTATTTAAAGGGCCAGAAGGTTGAGAACCACTGCCATAGAGGTTCATGATTCTCACTTTGGGGATTCCAGTTAACCGGATCACAAGTAGGAAGAAAGCCATGGTGAGTGTAGGCTAATTCCTATAATCCCTCCAGTCCCTCAGCATTTTGCCCCATGGTGTGGAATAAAAGAATGACGATGGGGAGTGATCATTTACTTAATTTAACAAAATCATTTTGTTTCAGAAACTTTCTGATAGAGAACCATCATCAAAGATTAACTCACACACTTACAGTGCAAAGGAGAGAGAGGAAGATGTTGAAAATTGTAAGCTATTCTTTTCGTTTGGTCAAAGTGTGACTTCTCCACAAGAATAGGGCTGATTGGAAAGGAGTCTTTTACATAGTTTCCAAAGACAGTTTCTCATTTTTTAAGATTGAACTGTAAAACCCTCAGGAATAAGAAAACATTAATTCAGAGCCAGAATTCATAAAGATAATAGCAAATGTTCATGGCTCAAGAAAAGAGTTCTCACAACATGTTGAATAGTTGTATTTTAAACATTAACAAATGTTCCAAATTTCCACATGGAGGTCCAGACTGCCTGATTTCCTCAAATTTTAGGTACTGCTTAATGAGATATTATTTCCCCAACAGCCTACTGACTCTTATTCATGAAAAGTAGAATATTTGTACTCTGAATGTCATGAAGGCATAGTTGGAAACATTTTCATTATTTCTTGCTGCTCAAAATGACGTATTTTCTTTTTGAACTAATATTTTTCTGATTTTAAAAATAATGTGTCAAACAGAAAATTTCAAATAAACAAGTCACACTAATATCTGGCAGTACAGTTAAAGGTTATCTCAATTTGGATGCTCCATGCTCATAAAAAATAATCTGTATCTAGATTTCATAAAATTAAAGTTAAAAAAAAGTAGATTGTAGGAGGGAGCGTGAATAGGTAGAGCACAGAAGATTCATAGGACAGTGAAAATATTCTATAGGACACCATAATGACAGATATATATTACACATTAGTTCAAACCTATGGAATGTACAGTATCAAGATTGAACCATAAATGTAAACTCTGGACTTTGGGTGATAATGATGCGTCAATGTAGATTTACTGATTATGAAAAATGTGCCACTATAGAGGGACATGTTGATAATGGGAAATCTCTGTATTCTCCTCTTAATTATGCAGTGAACCTACAACTGCTCCAAAAAAAATTTTTTTTTTTAAATATATTTTATTGATTTTTTACAGAGAGGAAGGGAGAGAGATAGAGAGTTAGAAACATCGATGAGAGAGAAACATCGATCAGCTGCCTCCTGCACATCTCCCACTGGGGATGTGCCCGCAACCCAGGTACATGCCCTTGACCGGAATCGAACCTGGGACCTTTGAGTCCGCAGGCCGACGCTCCATCCACTGAGCCAAACCGGTTTCGGCCAAAAAAATTTTTTAAGTAGGTTGAAATACCAAGTTGTTCCAAAAATGTAATAGTTTTCTAATACCTATGTTGGGCATAAGTTTTTTTTAAATTTAAATATTCAGCCCAGCCAGTGTTGTTCAGTGGTTGAGCATCAACCCATGTACCTGGAGGTCACTGGTTCAATTCCAGGTCAGGGTACATGCTCAGGTTTGGGGTTCCATCCCCAGTAGGGGACGGGCAGGCGGCAGTCAATCGATGTTTCTAGCTCTCTCTCCATCTCTCTTCCTCTCTTTCTAAAATCTTAATAAAAACATTTTTAAAATAAAAAATTAATGTTTATAATTATAGCTGACATACAATATTAGTTGCAGGTGTACAACATTGATTAGACATTTATATGACGTATGGTGTGATCTCCCCCTCCTCCATCTCTTCCCCCCCCTCCCCACCATAAGTCTAGTACTCATCTGACACCATACATAGTTTTTACAATATTATTGACTGTATTCCCAGGCTGTATTATATATCCCCATGACTATTTTTATAACTGGCAATTTGTTCTTCTTAGTCCCTTCCTCTTTTTGATCCATCCTCCAAACTTCCATCTGGCAACCCTCAGTTCTCTGTGTTTATGAGTTTATTTCTGTTTTATTTTGTTTTTAGATTCCTCATACAGGGTGGGGCAAAAGTAGGTTTATAGTTGTTCACATGGAAAATAATACAATAATAAATAATAATGCAAGAATAAACTGTGTTTTGCTTACTCACAAACTGTAAACCTACTTTTGCCCCTCCCTGTATAAGAAAAACCATATAGTATTTGTCTTTCTCTGTCTGACTTATTTCACTTAACATAATACTCTCTAGGTTCATACATGTTGTCGCAAATGGCAAGATTTCATTCTTTTTTAAAAAAAAATATATTTTATTGATTTTTTAGAGAGGAAGGGAGAGAGAGAGTTAGAAACATCGATGAGAAACATCGATCAGCTGCCTCCTGCACATCTCCCACTGGGGATGTGCCCGCAACCCAGGTACATGCCCTTGACCGGAATCGAACCTAGGACCCTTGAGTCTGCAGGCCGACGCTCTATCCACTGAGCCAAACCGGTTTCGGCGATTTCATTCTTTTTTATGGCTGCGTAACATTCCATTGTACGTATGTACCACATCTTCTTTATCCCTCTATCTACTGGTATTGATGGACACTTAGGTTACTTCCATATCTTGTCTATTGTAAATAAAGCTGCAATGAACATAGGGGTGTATATATTTTTTTGAATTACTGTTTTTGATTTCTTCATATAAATACCCAGAAGTGGGATTGCTGGATCAAGTTTGCTAATATTTTGTTGAGGACTTTTGCATTTATGTTAATCAGGGATACTGACCCATTATTTTTTTTGTAGTGTCTTTGTCTGGTTTTGATGTCAGGTTAATGCAGGCCTTATAAAATGAGTTAGGGTGCCTTCTCTTCAATTTTTTGGAATACTTTTAAAAGGATAGGTATGAATTCTTTGAATGTTTGTTAAAATTCACCTGTAAAGCCACCTGGTCTAGGGCTCTGTTTGTTTGGAGTTTTTGATCACTGATTCAGTTGTGTTACCAATTATCAATTTGTCCAAATTTTATGTTTCCTCCTTAGAAGATTGTATGTTTCTAGGAATTTATTCACTTTTTCCTTGTTCAAATTTGTTCAATTTCTTATAATCCTTTGTATTTCTGTGGTGTCAGTTGTCACTTCTCTTTCACTTCTGATTTTATTTGGGCCCTCTCTCTTTTTTCTTGATGAGTTTAGTTTAAAAGGTTTATTAATTTTATCTTTTCAAAAAATCAGCTCTTGGTTTTATTGATCTTTCGTGTCGCTTTTTACCTCTACTTTGTTTATTTTCACTCTGGTCTTTATTATTTCCTTCCTTCTGCTTGATTTGGGCTTTGTTCTTTTTCTAATCTTTTAGGTGTGAGTAAGATTGTTTATTTGAGATTTTTCTTGTTTCTTGAGGTAGGCCTGCATTGCTGTGAGTTTCTGTCTGAGAATTGCTTTGGCTCTGTCCCATGAATTTAGGATCATTGTGTTTTTATTTTCATTTGTCTCCTTTTGTTATCTCTTGATCTCATTGTTAACCCATTCATTTAGTAGCATGTTACTTAACCTACATGTGTTTGTGTGTTTCTCAGATTTCAACTTGGAATTGACTTCTAGTTTCATATCATTGTGATCAGAGAAGATGATTTGTATCACTTCAATCTTCTTAAACTTATTGAGACTTGCTTTGTGGCTTTACATGTGGTTTATCTTGGAAAGTGTTCCATGTGAACTTAAAAAGAAAGTATATTCTTCTCTTTTTGGATCCTAAAAATCATTAATTAAGTGCATCTGGTCTGATGTGTCATTTAAGGTCACTGTTTTCTTGCTGATTTCCTATCTGAATGATCTATCCATTAAATGTCAATGGGACATTAAAGTCTCTTACTATTACTGTATTGCTGTCACTGTCCCCCTTTGTGTTTGTCAGTGTTTTCTTTATATCTTTAGGTGCTCCTATGTTGGGTACATAGATGTTTATGAGTTATATCCTCTTGTTGGAATGAAATGCCCTTCCTTGTCTCTTGTTACAGCCTTGCTTTAATGTCTATTTTTTTCTGATATAAGTGTGGCTAACCCAGCTATCTTTTTCATTTCTATTTGAGTGAAATATTTCATCCCTTTACTTTTAGTCTGTGTGTGTCATTTGCCAGGCTTATGATCATTTAATTAAAGTTATGTTCCA
The DNA here is from genome assembly GCF_014108235.1 of Myotis myotis. NCBI lineage: Eukaryota > Metazoa > Chordata > Mammalia > Chiroptera > Vespertilionidae > Myotis > Myotis myotis. The sequence continues at coordinate 33,998,318 of NW_023416317.1, read as the reverse complement.
AGCCAACACTGCCACAGCTTATGGCACACTTGGGGCCTCCTGGTGGTAGTTACTATGCAAGTTGAGAATGGCGGCCACTTGTGCTGTTTGGGGTTTGTGGACCTTGGGGAGATTTTAGGAAAGTCTGCCCTTGATCCAAGGCAGGAGGCTTGTATGGAAAAGCTACTGGAAGTGGCTTGGGTAGGGTGGGGCAGGGCCTTAGGGAATCACCAGAATGGGGCAAACAGTGTTAGCCTGGTTAACTGAGAGCTCAGAGAGCTGTGCCTATTGGCTGGGTGGGGAGGGGGTGGAGCTCAACAAAGGAGCAATGGTGCCCTGACGCTAGTGGATTAGGTTCTTTCCTGTATGTTCCTGGTGCTTTTCAAAATGCTTCCCCTGTACTGGAGCCCAGAGTGGATGAATTTGTGAGACCAAGTCTGTGTGCAGCCCTTCCATTGGTGTGCCTGAGTCTCTAGCAGCCCTCCGTCTTACTCAGATGCAACCCCACTGGTTTTCACAGCCACATGTTATGGGAACTCCTCTTTCTGACACTGGTGTCCCAGGCTGGGAAGCCTGATGGGGACTGGGACCCTTTGCTCCTCAGGGGGCACCTCTGCAGCCGAGATATTCCTCCTAATTCTTAACAGGCATATATAATCAGTGCGGGACCTGCCTGTTTGTCTCTGCCCCTCCTACCAGTCTCATAGTAGCTCTTTTATATCCTTATAGGACTTCTGTTTAGCTAGTCATCAGGTAGATCTCAATGATGATTGTGCTGTAATTTAGTTGTAATTTCGATGTGGTCATGGGAAGAGGCAAGCACAACATTTATCTACGTTGCCACCTTGACCAGAAGCATTATTTTAAATTTAATTAAGATAAAATTTAAAATTCAGTTCCTCATTCAGACCAGCCACATTTCAAGTGCTCAACAGTCACATGTAGTTAGTGGCTACTATATTGGACAGCACAGACATAGATGGAAAGGTACATACATATACACATACATATAAGGATAGGGATAAAATGTCACATGTGAGCATTTCCCCATATCAACAAATACTATTCAACACATGGCTTTCAGTGATTTCACACTGTATCATTTCCTCTATGGGTATACATGGCATAATATACCTATATACTTATAAAGTTTTGGACGTTGATTTTTACTATTTTTTTTCTATATAATAATATGTACTATTATTTATGATGATTTCCATAGAAATGGTATTAATAAGTTTAAGCTAAGTATTTCTAAGTATATTAGTCATAGTTCTCCATAGAAACAGAACCAATACAATTTATATATAAAGGGAGATTTATTTTAAGGACTTGGCTCATGTGATAGTGGAGGCTGGCAAGTCCCAAATCGGCAAGGCAGGTCAGAGAAGAGTTGCTGCAGCTTGAGTCTGAAAGCAGTCTCCCACAGAATTCCCTCTTCGGGAGAGATCAGGTTTTTTATTTCTAATTAAAAACACTAACTGATTCGATGAGGCCCATTATGTAGAGTAAGCCGCTTTGTTCTAAGTCTACAGATCTAATCTCATATAAAAAATATTTTCACAGAAACATCTAGAATAATTTTTGACCAACTATCTGGGTCCTGTGGCCTAGCCATGTTGACACAACATTAACCATTAAGATTAACATTAAGTTTTAGGTTCTTAATACATATTGCAAAATCATTTGAAATGATTTACAGTCTCAAGTGAACTATATGAGCTCATCATATCACACCCTAACAAACAATCAATATTATCCTTATTCCTATTTTTTCCAGTTCCATATGCAAAAAAACCCCCATAATGTTAATTTACATACTTTTTGGTGACTATGAGGTTAAATATTCTCTTGTATATATATATTGACCATTTATGCTTCTTATTCTGTTAATGGTCTATTCATTGTTTTTGCCCATCTATTCTATGCCAAAAGCAATAAAGAAATCACAAAGGGAAAAATTGTATTATATTCAATTTCACAAAATTTAATAAAATCTCTATAAAAATAATAAAACAAATGATAGACTGGGGAGTCTATTTAAATAAATATAACATACTTATTTTTGGTATATTAATGTTAAATTTCCACTGTCCTATAAGGTTTTGTGAGGTAGTGAGCTTTCTTGCAGAGAAGCTATTTAAGTCGACAGGCTGACTAATGTCAAGGATGCTCCCAAGTGGGTCCTAAATCTGATTCTTACATCAAAATGTGAAACTACTCCTATAATGATCCTTCCTCTAACACTTGCCTCCTGTGCAAAGATTCATGTGTAAAACTGTAGTTATTTCCTGAAAAATTAATTTAACATGATTCTTTAGCACAAGATCTTTCCAATAAAATAGCCACCCACTGTACTAAGCTCTTTACATATTCGATCCTCATAACAGCCTTGTGAGTGGGTACTATTATAATCTCCATTTCAGAGAAGAGAAAACTGAAGTCCAAGAAGGCTAAATGATTTACTGGTCAGTCACAGCGTGGTGACACGTTACTGGCATTCACTGATGCATTATTTCCATCCAGTTGGCTCGTTCTGTGTTTGTTTGTTCTCCAACCCTTTCTCAGAAGGGTCTGGGATGACTTTTACAAGTAAACATCCAAGAATGATGTTTAAGAGCAAAATTTAGCATCATTCAGATGACCTGAGATGAGAACAACGAAGTAAAAGGGAGGGGAGGGACACTTGGTAAGAGCTCAAACTAGACTGGTGCCAACTGCATACCTCAAACTTCAAGGGTGTTTGTTTTTCAAGATACAGTGGAATTCAGACCATGTTCCAAGAAGAACCAACACTGAATTTCCTTTCTTGAGAAACAAAGGGAGGACATCCTGGCAAAAACAACCTCAGAGGGACAAAGGCTGGAGGTGTAGGAGAGATGGAACCTTCAAGTGTGAGTGCATTCAATTCCATGGGTCAGTCCATGCCAAGTTGTCATAGATGGCAGTCACAGGGAAAGCTAAGCTAACAATTTTGCTTTTGATTGACAGCTCTAACTTCCCATGATGTGATCACTGAAGGGGATCAACTCCAATTCTAGAAAGTTAAGAAACGAAAAACCTCAAATAATTTGTAAAATTCAAGAATAAAACACCTATAGAAAAATAGACAAAATGCAATAAAATATGCAATAGAAGAATGAGCATCATCATGCTTAATGATAAGATGCTAGAATTAATGACCTCAGCAAATGCTTGCCAAGAATCAACCAGGTCAACCCTTTACTAAGTGCTAAGTATACACTGTGAGAAAAATCAGACAAGTCCTCAGATTTCATGGAGTTTAGAGATGAGTGAGGAAGACAGACATTAGTCATCTAACCACATAAATAAGTCTGAAATTACAACTTGGTACACTGACAAAATAAAATAAGGATGCCTGGTCTAGTTAGGACCTTTAGGGTTGCTAATCCTGGAAGAAGTGATGAATTGAAATCTGAAGAAAAAATGGGAATTAATAGGGGGAAGTGGAGGACGTGAGTTGGAGAGAAAGAAAGTGTATGAGAAGACAGGGAAGAGAATGTCTTCTTATTAAAGTCAGAAATGAACAGTAGTGCCTGTTAATCCCAGTATTATCAAACTCCATTCAGAAAATACTGACAAATACAATGGCACAATAAAACAAAATGGGAAAAGAAGAGGCAAAATTATTATTTTGAGATAATATAATTATCTATGAAGAAAACTATAATAAAATTATTATAGTGGAAAGGATATTCAGCAGGTTGATTGATTACACAGATATACAAAAATCTATAACCTTTTATGTATCAATAATGAGAGGACAGTACTGACAACAACAACAATGTAAAATACTTAGGCATAAACATCTTATTAAGCATGATGATGCTCATTTTTCTATTGCATATTCTATTGCATTATGTGTATTTTTCTATGGGTGTTTTATTATTAATAAGAAATGTAGAGAAACTATAAAATTCCCCTGAGCAATATAAAAGAAAGAAAATGCATTCAACATTCTTAAAAGACAGAATATGTAAAGATGTAATTTCTCCCCAAAGTATTACATAATGTAACATGTTGAGGAGGATGGACATAGAAATTGAAAAAACTTTTATAAATTTCATCTGAAAGAATTTTTTAAAATACTATTATCAGGTGATTTGTTATATTAAAACATACCATAGAGCCATAGCTGCTTTACCTCAGTAAAAAAAGACATAGGTGAATCAATGGAGTGATACAAAGTTCCAGAAATAGACTCAAATAAATATAGGATTTTAATATACTGAATTCTGTTGTTTGGAGTACAGTACCCATATGGTACTACCCTCTGATCATTGGAGGATAAGTTGACTTTGATCATCCCTATTTGCCTGAAATAGACTTGGTTTATGCCTTTTGTCTTGGCATAATTATAAATAGTACCCTATTTTACTCTCAAAAGTGTTCCCTTTTGGGTGATACATTATATGGCCATGCCAGTAATATGTATTGTTTCTCATTTTTCCCAATTATAAACAACACTTTAATAAATATCCTAGCAGCTAAGTCTTTATACAGAATTTTAATGACTCAATCAAAGCATGTGTGCATTTTAAGTTTTTTTGTACATATTGCCTTACCTTCCAGAAAGATTGTACCAATTTACACTCCCACCAGCAAGTATGAGCAGCAACATTTTTCCAAAACCATTCACTTTTAGAAATCTTTGTCTGCTTAAAAGGTGAAATAACATCTCATTGTTTACAAGAACAATTCTGGGTGGATGAGAGCAAGAGGAAAGCAGGGGAAGGACACCCAAAACGCACAGAATTAATGGGAGCTGGAGAACGAGGCTTAGGAATGCATAAGACACAGGCATTTCTGGAGGTGAGGAAGCAGGTACCCCAGAAATGGAGTTAGTATAGAAGGGTATCATTGGGTTGGGTTGGCCCAGGACACCATTACAGAAACAAAATGGAACCCCAATAGTTTTGATCTCCATTCTTTTCATAATATTCAAGTTCCAATTGACCTAGTTTGAGCCACATGCTTGACCTCAGGCTAGGAATGGGCAGTGCCCTGATTACAACCACTGAACCCTAGTTAGAGGGAAAGTGGTAACTTCTCAAGGGAAATCAGAGTGTTGTTACCAAGGGGAAATAGATCTTGGGCAGCCAACCCCACAGATGACTATGACAGCTTTTTTCTGTTAGCTATTCATTTCTTTTCTGCAAGCCATCTATTCCTAATCCTTGTCCATTTTTTTATCCTGCAGTGTTTTTGTTTATTTTGATTTGTTTTTTGTTGACTGGCGAGAGATCTGCAAGTATGTTTTTATCCTTTTATTTGTCAACTAGAGGCCCGGTGCACAAATTCAAGCACGGGTGGGGTCCCTCTGGGTGGCCTGCAGGGATCGGGCTGAAACTGCAGTCCAACGCTGCCTGTAGCTCCTACCTACCTGCTCCTACCTACATCCTGGCCCCACTGTGCCTCCTGTGCAGTCCTGATCAGGAGAGGCTCACGCTGCTGCACCATTGCTTGCCAGCCATGAGCCTGCCTCTGGCGCCCTCCTAAGGGGAGTGGCCTGCAGGATTGGGCTGAAACCGGTGCTCTGACGTCCCCCAAGGGGTCCCAGGCTGAGGGACCCCACTGGTGCACGATTGGGCTGGGGAGAGAATGTGGGAGGGATCCAGGGCTAGTCCGGCCCATCTCATTCAGTCCCAATTGGCTGGACCCCAGCAGCAAACTAAGCTACTGGTCAGAGCATCTGCCCCCTGGTGGTCAGTGCACATCATAGTGACTGGTCGACCAGTTGACTGTCTGCCCCCTGGTGGTCAGTGCACATCATAGTGAGAGGTTGAGTAGCCTTAGCATATCATTAGCATATTACGCTTTGATTGGTTGTTCGGTTTTTTGGCCGATCTGTCTATTTGCATATTACCTTTTCATTATATAGGATTTTCATAGCAATCATTTGGTGCCCTAATAGTTTTCAAGGGTTGTTTACAAAGGCATTTCTAAATATATGTTAAACTATACACTAACCATCTCTATTGTTTTTTAATTAAATATATTGGGATGGCATTAGTTAATAAGATTGTATATGTTTCAAGTGTACAATTCTACAATATGTCATCTGTATATTGCATTGTATGCCTACCACCCAAAGTCAAACCTTCCTTCACCATATAGTTGACCTCCTTTACCATCTACCACACCACTCCTCTTCCCTCTAGTAAAGACCATACTGTTTTATGTGTCAATGAGTTTTTGTTTATTTGTTTTTCTTGTTTTTATTTTTTTTAATTAAATCTTTATTGTTCAGATTATTACATTTGTTCCTCTTTTTCCCCCCCATAACTCCCCTCCTCCCAGTTCCCGCCCCACCCTCCGCCCTCACTCCCCACCCACTGTCCTCATCCATAGGTGCACGATTTTTGTCCAGTCTCTTCCCGCATCTCCCACACCCCTTTCTCCCCCAAGAATAGTCAGTCCATTCCCTATCTATGTCCCTGATTCTATTATGATCACCAGATTATTTATTCACTTGATTCTTAGATTCACTTGTTGATGAATGCATGTTTGTTGTTCATAATTTGTATCTTTACCTTTTTCTTCTTCTTCCTCTTCTTAAAGGATACCTTTCAGCATTTCATATAATACTGGTTTGGTGGTGATGAACTCCTTTAGCTTTTCCTTATCTGTGAAGCTCTTTATCTGACCTTCAGTTCTGAATGATAGCTTTGCTGAATAAAGTAATCTTGGTTGTAGGTTCTTGGTATTCATCACTTTGAATATTTCTTGCCACTCCCTCCTGGCCTGCAAAGTTTCTGTTGAGAAATCAGCTGACAGTCATATGGGTATTCCCTTGTAGGTAACAGTTTCTTTCTCTTGCTGCTTTTAAGATTCTCTCTTTGTCTTTTGCTCTTGGCATTTTAATTATGATGTGTCTTGTTATGGTCCTCTTTGGATTCCTTTTGTTTGGGGTTCTCTGTGCTTCCTGGACCTGTAAATCGATTTCTTTCACCAGGTGGGGGAAGTTTTCTGTCATTATTTCTTCAAATAGGTTTTCAATATCTTGCTCTCTCTCATCTTCTGGCGCCCCTATAATTCTGATGTTGGTACGCTTGAAGCTGTCCCAGAGGCTCCTTACACTATCTTCGTATTTTCAGATTCTTTTTTCATTTTGCTTTTCCAGTTGGGTGTTTTTTGCTTCTTCGCATTTCGAATCTTTGACTTGATTCTTGCGCTCCTCTGGTCTGCTGTTGGGTGTCTGTATAATAGTCTTTATTTCAGTTCGTGTATGCTTAATTTCTAGTTGGTTCTTTATCACAACATCGAGGGTCTCATTAGATTTCTTGAGGATCTCACTACATTTTTCGGCAGCTTCTAGACAGTTCTTGAGAGACCTTAAAAGTGTGGTTCTGAACTCTATATCCTCCATGGACAATTTTGTCCTGTTTCTTTGTCTCCGCATTTTTTATGCTTTTTTGGTGCACCCCCTAGTGGTCTTTGTGCGCAGTCTTGTTGTAGTTAAGCCTTGATTGTTGTCGGCAATAGTGGGGGTGATTTGACCTCCAGGCTAACTGGCTATGAGAGTCCGCTGTGTCTGCAGTGGGAGAGCTTCTGTGCTGGATCTCTAGGGCGGTGCTAATCTAGCATTTGCCTGAGCCTATTCGGCAAATGGCTCTGCGCAGGGCTTGGGTGGGGCGGGTCCCTGGGGATCTACAGGGCGGGTGGAGCAAGCAGTTATGGCTGCTCTCAGTTCCGTCCCTAGGGGCTCTGCCTCACAGAGTCCCAGCAACCGCTGCAAACCTCGGAGAGAAAGCTGCCTTCGAGTTCCGACCGAAGCTAGACAGTCCTGCTTCTCCCGTTTGAGTGTGGGTCCCTAGAAACTCACCCGGATCTGGAGCTCAGAGTCTGAAACTCCCTCCCGATTGGAAAAGACAACCGCGCCCTCAGCCGCCAGCCCGCTCTGCGCACACTCCGCACCTTAGTATTTCACTTCAGCACTGCGCCTCCTCTGAGTCTGGGTATGATATTCTCTTTCCTCCTAGTTTTAGAATTTCCACTCAGCCAGCCTTCCTGTGGTTCTGGATGATGTCCGTTCCGTCTTTTAGTTGTTTTTTGAAGTGGTTGTTCGAGGCAGCAATCTCCGGCGTTAACCTATGCCGCCATCTTGGTTTCCCCTGTTTTTCTTGTTTGTTCAATTATTTCTATACACACACACACACACACACACACACACACACACACACACATACTAGTGGCCTGGTGCACGGATTTGTGCACATTGAAAGGAAATTAATTAGGAGAAATATTTTAATATCGCTATAAAATGAGCTTTATTCTCGTCCCATAATTTTGACAGATTGAAACACACACATGCAGTTGGCGCCAGTGAGAGCTTTAATGTATTGTGCATGCATGAGTCAATGTTTATTTTTAAATTGCCAGTGGGCATCATGTACTGGCCAGTTGGTTGGTCAACAGTCAGATGTACGTACATTCAGTCACTTAGCCTTACATACACACACACACACACACACACACACACGCACACTCTCACACACACTCACACACACTGGAATACTACTTAGCCATAGGAAAGATGAGTTATTGCCACTTGTGATAACATGGATGAATTTTGAGGATATTATGCTAAGTGAAATAAGTCAGACTGAAAAAGGTCAACAACCATATACATTTTAAAGCTAAACTCAGTAAGGCTTTACAGAAACACCTCAATATCTCTTCATTTTGTAATTCATAGAAGTTAAAGGCCCCTCTCTGCAGGTTTTACTGTAGTTTGTTGAGCTATAATTAAAATGTAAAACTGTTAAGAAGCTGGCACTTTTTCTTCACTCTTACTGTAGTAATTGTAACACTAGCTGGCCTTATCATAAGACCACAAAATCACAGTAGTTGAAGGGATGATTTCATTTTTTTTAATTTTTTTTTAAATATATTTTATTGATTTTTCACAGAGAGGAAGGGAGAGAGATAGAGAGTTAGAAACATCGATGAGAGAGAAACATCGATCAGCTGCCTCTTGCACATCTCCTACTGGGGATGTGCCCGCAACCCAGGTACATGCCCTTGACCGGAATCGAACCTGGGACCCTTCAGTCCGCAGGCCGAGGCTCTATCCACTGAGCCAAACCGGTTCCGGCTGAAGGGATGATTTTAATACATGGCTGCAGAGTTCTTTGACATGCTTCTCACTGGAAAGTGAGATCTATGTCCTATGAGTTCAGTTCTGGGCTCTGTGACTATTTGACCAATAAATTATGGCATAAATAATATTGTGTCAGTTTCTCAGCCCAAACTCTGAAAAAAGTGTCAGCTTCTACAATCTGCCACTTGGGACATTTGCTCTTGGAATCTAGATACCGTGCCTTGAGAAAGGCACGCAGCCCGTGGAGAGTCTAGCGTGGACGGGAACTGGAGGCCTCCATGCCTCAGCCCCAGCCCAGCTCTTGGTTGGCACCCAGCAGGCACTTACAAATCCTGTGACTGGCCCATCTTGAAATAGATCCTCCAGTGTCTCTGTCCCAGCTTATGCAATGTGAAGCAAGGGACAACTGTCTAGTCAGAGCCCTATCCAAATTACTTTTGTGAGTAAAGTAAGTGATTGCTGTTATTTTAAGCCTTTGAGTTTGGGAGTGGCCTGTTGCACAGCAATAGATAACTGATAGAGTGTAACACATTAGAAGCTTATTTTTTATGCCTTCTACATGGTGATTTTGAGGCTTTAGGGATGCATGTTTCCTCCATCTTCTGTCTCCATCCCTGCCTTATGGATTCAGTCACTTTTTTTTTTTTTAAATATGTTTTATTGATTTTCTACAGAGAGGAAGAGAGAGAGATCGAGAGCTAGAAACATCGGTCAGCTGCCTCCTGCACATCTCCCACTGGGGATGTGCCCGCAACCCAGGTACATGCCCTTGACCGGAATCGAACCTGGGACCCCTCAGTCAGCAGGCCGACGCTCTATCCACTGAGCCAAACCGGTTTCGGCATCAGTCACTTTTTGAGGAAAGAGTAAGGGAGAAAGTTAGTGGGGAAGGAAAATTTGTTTTTAAGCTCTCTGGTCCAGAAATAACCCATCACCTTCACTTGGATTTCTATTGGTCAAAAGTAGGCACATGCCCACACACAGATGCAAAGGAGTCCGGAAATTGTGGTTTTAGCTTCCTAGTAACAAGTTCACAGTGTGGAAAGTAGAACACTGATCTTTGGTGGAATAACCAGTTGTCTGACACACTCACTTACCAAAGAAATTGAACCTTGATCTTCCTTAGGCAGCAGAGAAAGAAGAGAACCAGCTGTTTCTGTTAGAAGAATCTCATCGTTCACCCTGTGTTAGTCTCCTCCATAGCATATTTCTGGGCAAAATATGTGAAAACGTAGAAGCCTAGTTGTGACTTGTGGTCTTTATTTAAAATAAATAGTAAAATCTATGTTTTTCAGGGCTATGCATTTCTTTTGGGAAATTAGGTGATTTCCCATTAAAGGATCAAACATAGGAAACTTAGAGGAGATTACCTAGGAAGACAAGCTGTCTGGGTTGTATGATTTGTTTGTTTGTTTCAGCTTTTATTTTTGCTCTAGATCAGTGGTTCTCAACCTTGGCTGCAGATTAGAATCACCTGGGAATCTTTTTAAAATCCTGATTTCTGGGCCTCATCCTCTGGAAATTCTGTTTCTTTGTTACTAATGTTATGGCCTCACCCCATACAGAATTAACAAGATTTGGGCAGGACAGAAGAGTTCGCTACAATTTTAACATTAATATAGCCTTCCTCACATATGAATTATCCATTGAATAACTTGTTAGCTAAAGCAAATTAGTGTCCCATATGTATGACATTTATATTACAAATCCTCTGATTTCCCCTAAGGGCTAAGGATCCCGATGTTGAGAAAGGTTTGAATGATTAATGTCTCTTACATATTCGCTGCTATCCTAAGCCTTCCCACTTTTCTCACATTCATGGCGCTTTTCACTTTTTTAACATTTGAACTCTTATGTCAAATGAATTCTGAAACACAAATGAAACTTCCCAATCCTAACATTTATAAAGTCTCTCATAATTAACAAATGCCAAATAAATTCCGACCCTTAAATAAAAACTTTACATCCACAGTATTAAGTTGTTATCTTCAAATGCTTTCCCACACTCCTTGTAAGCAGTTTTTGTTTGTTTCTGTTTCACTATAGGAATTTTAGATGTCAATTAACTTCTGAACCTCCCCACGTCTTCATTCACTCCTCTGTCCTGTGTGAAATTTTCGATGTTGACTAAGTTCTGAGCCACAACCAAAGGCCTTCCACATTCTTTATACTCGTAGGGTTTTTCACCATTGTGACTTCTCTTGTGATAAGTCTGACCTTCTCACATTCCTTACATGTATGGGGTCTCTCAGCAGTGTGACGTTTTTGATATAGAACAAGTTCTGTGCTATAAATAAAGGCCACTCCACTTTCTCTGCATTAATAAGGATTCTCACCAGTGTAAGCTCTCTGATGTTGAGTATGGCCTGACCCTCATCCCTTATATTTATGTGATTTCTTACCAATATGAACACTCTGACGTCCAATAAGATGGGAATCAGAGATAAAGGCTCTTCCACATTCCTTACATTATGGGGTTTCTCACCAGGATGAATTCTTTGATGTAGACTCGGTTGTGAGCCACAACTGTATGCCTTCCCTCATGCCTTACATTCATAGCATCTTTCACTCGTACGAATTACTCAATGAAGACTAAGTTGTGTATCACAATGGAAAGCTTGACCACATCCTTACATTTATGAGGTTTCACACTGGTATTAATGCTCTGAAGTTTAGTCATGTCAGAGTCACAGATAAAGGCATGTTTCTTATTTCCACTTATCTTCTTGCTTTCATGAATTCTCTGAGGCCTAATGAAGTCTGACCTACTATTAAAAGCCTTCCCACATTCTCCGTATTTGGAGTCTTTTTCCTTATTATGGCTGCTTTCATGTTGAGTTTGGTGTGATTGGTACCTGAAAGCATCCTTGCATTCACATGATTTCATTCCAGTATGAATTACTGAGGTGCTCTGTGAATTGTGCCCTGAATACTAGTAGAAGTGGACCTTTTTCCAGAGGTTATCACAGCTGATCTGAAATGTCCATTCTGTTGTCTCTCCAAGTAGCATTTGCCTTTACTATTATCTCTGGCCTGGGTGCACTCAGGTGACTACGAGCTTCTGGGCCTCTTGGTCATTTCTAGTTGCAATGATTTAATTTCATACCTGTCCTCTTTTGGAGATAAATTCTTGATTTCTCTTCTGGACTCGCAATCTGGGCATCATTCTTTTGTCTCCTTCTTTTTAACAATCCAGGGCTCCTGCCCCTGCACCAATAGGAAATCACATCTGGCTTAGAATCAGAAAGCCCCAGCAAGATACAGTTGCTTTAATTCTCCAACATTATATCTCGGTACAAATCCTTCTGAGCAGAATGCAAGCAATCCCACTTCTTCTGAGAGACGTAAATGGTCACATCTTTGAACATCAAGCCCTGGGCTTTCTTATTTCCCAAGGAACCTACCCACAGAGAAGAAGGCAGTAATAGCCACTCTAGCTCCACCATGGAACCAGAGGCTACTGTGGGTTGTATATTTCAAAGCATGGCCAGCTGGTCTCAGAGTAAGAAGTAGCAGGTTATAGACAAGAGAGATCAGGGGAATAGTAGTTTGGGGCTCAACTCTGCCACCAGCTGCTGTATGACCTTGCACACCCTCCCTGCATCTCTATTACTTTGGGTGGGAAAAGGAAGAGGTTGGACTTGATAAACTTAAAGATTTTGTGTGTTTTTTAAGTTAATTATCTGTGATTCTGAGCACCACTATAGGAAAAGCTTCACTCTTGGAAACATGGAAATAATACCATAATCTGTACTTCCGATTGCTAGTTAATATTGTCCCCCATTAAATTATCCACTCTTCAAAAAGTTAGAGTGAAAACCATGGATTTTCCACCTTTGCATGGTGTTCCCTTAGCAACAATAGCGACAGAAGCTGTTCTGAACCTTAGTAGCGACAAGTAAAGAGACATGTCTTAAAATTCTTTCCCATGGACAGAAAATAACTCCCAGCTTAGGATTCATGAGTTCAGCAGGAAAATGCAAATATATCATTTCCTCCTCACTCCTGAATTTTAACTTGAAGAGATCAGCTAAAAGGTGAGAAGGATATAGTGTGTGTGTGGGAGGGGAGTTCTGCTGGCAAATTCTGTTCCCGAGTTATAACTAAGAGATATTGCTCTGAGGCTCTGCTCTCAGGAAAATGCCGACCAGATAAAACCCAAGCTTACGTCATAGGAGATAAATCTCTGAACCCTGAAAGCATTTGCTGAGTATCCATTCCTTTAGGAAATGTTTTAAAATTTTATTTTATTCCATCACCATTTATCCGCTCTATGCTCTCTTACACGTAGAAATTTTTTTGTCTTATGCATGGCCATAACTATTTTTTCCCATCACCCCTGCCACTACTGTACAGAGGCATTCTGGATTTTGTCTCCAGAAACTGCAGCCTCGGCAAACTGGAAGAATGCATACATGAATCTCTGCATGGTGTGGGCGGACATGTAACGTGTGTCCATGCGTGTGTATGAATATGTGTAATTCTGCACCATTGATCCCAGAGGATAGATGATTAATCGCAATAAATCTAAAACTCTTCAAGGTTTTGAGAGAAAAGTGTGGGAGAAGAACACAATATCCAAGAACATGCTATCACACATCGACCCAGGCACGCAATGCTTAGCAACAAAGTCCAACACAAGAGACCTTGGAATAGAAATAATATCCAAGACGGAGTTCATTTTGTGAGATTTTTGGGGGGTGGGATGGGAGGGGGGGTACAAATTATTCCTTCAAAGGGCTTTCCTGAAATAAATGAAAAACGAAGATGTTTACCCATATTTATTCAATAATCTTTCTTACAGAAAAAATTACCATTTGGAGTAAAGTTAATTACTCTTGTTTCCATAAAAAAAGTTCAGTAAAGTTTTCAATTTATTAACTTCCTTCTTGGTCTTATTCTGATCTATTATTAGAGTATTCAAAGCTGCTAGAAACATAGATTTGTTATTTACACTTTACACCAAAAGACTCAACATTTACACCAAAAGGCTGTAGCTAATTTTTCTTAAGGGGAGGACTCAGTCTTCTGAAAATCCTGACTTATTATCCTATATAATAAAAGGGCAATATGCAAATTGACCTTAATGATGGAATGACAGGAACTATGATGTGCACTGACCACCAGGGGGCAGATGTTCAATGTTGGAGCTGCCCCTTGGTGGTCAGTGTGCTCCCACAGGGGGAGCTCCACTCAGCCACAAGCCGGGCTGATGGCTGTGAGCGCAGCGGCCATGGCAGGAGCCTCTCCCACTTCCTCAGCAGTGCTAAGGATGTCCCGGTCTCCCAGAGGGATGTCTGACTGCCAGCTTAGGCCCAATCCCCCAGGAAGCAGGCCTACGCCAGCAGGTGGACACCCCCTGAGGGTCTTGGACTGTGAGAGGGCACAGGTCAGGCTGCGGGACACCCCCCCTACACAGTGCACAAATTTTCATGCACCGGGCCTCTAGTATTTTTACAACAGAGATTGACTGCTTCTCCAGATGCCTAAATAGGCTTTAGTTCAGGCATTTTAAATAAGGGGACCTATTCTGGTTGAAGATGAGTTCAGTGTAGGGCTTCTTCAGAGTAGGGTGTTCACTCCTGGTTCGATGAAAAAACCCAAGGCAATGTTTTAGTAAACCTTATCTGAATTCTTTTTACTATGTGCCTACTAAGAGTCCTTTCAAATTTAACATTGTTCTTTAGATGCCTCTTTACAAAATGCATGGTGAATGTGATTGTACATGGGGACACAGCTTTCCAATACATCAGCAGTGCTGCCTACATCACGTATTCCAGCTGCTGTCCTACCATTCCCTTAAATAATGGCTCAAAGAAGTGCCCGCAGACTGAGAAATTAGCTTTCTGGCTTGTCAGTATTTTAAGTCTGGAATCTAAAATATATGATTGCTATGAAAGCTTGGATGCATTTTAACTTGAATGCCTTGGAAAATTCAATATTTGAATTTGAAACTAAAATTAAATATTTGAAATCCAACATTCCTGGGTCACTTTACAAAAACACAGTTTGCCTTAGCTTAAACTCATAACTGAAAAGGGATAAGAAACTTCACATGAAGTTTGCCTCCAAAGATTATCATGCTTCTTATGGAGGGATTTCTTCATAGACTTTTGAGGACCTCATAATCCTGTCGTAAAACTTAAATAGAAAAAAGTTATTGGTGTTTTCATTTCAAAACTGACAAACTTTGCCCAATGCACTACGATAGATAAATCTACCTCTTTGGGGAAAGAAAATACATATATGTTAAGACACTCAAAGTATGAGTTTAAATCTTTCTCAAAGCTTTTAGGTAATTTCCAATATGGAGAGACCAGGCTACACATTGAATTATTTTATATGTAATAAAAAAGAACAATTATTGTCAGATAAAGGGAAATCATATTATACTAGCTTTAGATATATGCTTTTTCTTTAAAAAAAAAATACATTTTTTGCCCTAACTGGTTTGGCTCAGTGGATAGAGCATTGGCCTGCAGACCAAAGGATCATACGTTAGATTCCGGTCAGGGGCACATAACTTGGTTGCAGGCTCCTCCCAGCCTGGGCCCTGGTCAGGGCTTGTGCAAGAGGCAACCAATCCATGTGTTTCTGTCACATCGATGTTTTTGCCTTTCCATTCTCTCTTCCACTCTCCCTAAAAATCAATGGAAACATATCCTTGGATGATGATTAACAACAAGTTTTTATTGATTTTTAGAGAGAGAGGAAGGGAGGGGGGGGTGCAGTATGGGAGCATGCCTGCACATCACCTAAGAGGAGCTGACATTGTGTTTGAATTGGGTAATGTGAGCCTTCATCACAGCGTGATTTTCTTTTCTGTTGTTGTTCTGCTCTTTCCTGAGTTCACACGCTAACCTAGACACACAGGCTCAAAAGGCCTCTCCGGTAAATGTCAGTGTCCCTCCTCTCGCTTCCCCTCTCTGCACTCAGTCCTTATGCTGACAGCTGCTCTGCCAGTTCCCAGGGGAAGCCAGATATGCCAGAGCGTTCATCTTCTGAGAGCACCTCTCAGCCAGTAAGACATAGCGATTTGTGGGATAAATAACCGAGGCTGTTCTGCACTGTTTCCCAGCATTCCCCTGTGGGACTGAGCCCCAGATGTCCACAGGGGTCACTTGCTAGATAACATTCCTTTCATTGGCAGCCTTCCCTTTCCTATCTCACTTCTTAGAAGTGTTTTCAAGGATCACCTCCCAAATAAGCTACTTGCACATGAATCTTTGTCTCAGGGGTCTGCTTTTGAGTGAGGGTGGGAAAGCACACTAGGAAAATTTTCACACTAGCCCAGAAAAGACAATGAAATCGCGTGTAATCACATTGCAGAGACAGAAACACAGGAGGTTTTGCTATAACCGTTTCTAGAAATACATCCCACCACCCTTACCTGTGTCAGATGGCTTGGTTGGTTGTGTATAACCTCCGCATTCACTCGTGGTTCATTTCCTGACTTTCAATCCTGGCTTCAATAATTAGCAGCTGTGTAACTACGCTTGGGCCGCATGCTTGAGTTTCTGTGCCTGTTCCCTCACCTGTGAAAGATACCTACCCCATGTGGCTGACTAATTGCTGTTGTTGCTGCTACTGCTGCTGCTATTGTATTATTACTTCTCTATTATCTTCCTGAGTCTTTAGACAGTTCATTAGGGCTATCTTGTCCTTTCTTGACTGAAAACAAAAAATTTAAGGGAAAGCTTGAGAGCCTCCTCTGGGACCAAGGGGTTAAGGTGATATTCTTGGGAGTGATAACAACATCTATGATGAACAGTTCCCACAAACAAGATAAATCTTGGGGTCAGAGGTCAGATTCACAAAGTCCAGCTGCCCCTCCCTTGCCATCCTTGGAGGATTATGTATTGGCTTGATTATGGGGACTAGTGGGTTTTCTTATGGAAGATGAAAGATATTTCATACCATATGGGTTTCATTTGTTTTCTTTGCCTTTTAAGACAGAGTGCATACCATTTAGTCTTGAGAAGAGGATTTTGAAAATTTCTGCTAAATCCCAATTACACCCTAATGGCCTATAAGAGTGAATCGATCTCTCACAGAATTGTACCAGAGGAGTAAATCTCACAATGAGAAAATCTGGTCCAATGTCTCCAGCTTCTCAACATTTATTTCACTGAATGGGGGTGGGGTTGAGGGATCTTTCTCTACCCTGACTTCACAGCTGATTCAAAACCTCAGGGCTTGAAGAAAGATATCACTTGATTTAACACATGCCCTAAGAAAGTAATTGTACCAGTCAGTGCCTGCCACAATAGGGTAGGAAGGGTCTGAAAATCTATTCTGGGTTGTGTTATTGCAAGATTAATGAAAAATAATATTTCTGGACATTCTTTAAGGTCTTAGAGGACACAAAAGCAAAGATAGTGAATTTTATACTGTTTGCAATTGACCGTGTAACTGACAAGTTCCCCAGTAACAACAAGATAGTCATTTCCTAACTGGCCTCTCCCTCCCTACCATCCATGATAGGAACTTGAGTCTGCCTTTGTCTGCAGATGAAGATGGGTGGGCGATAAGAGCCAATAGTGATAAATCCAAATTTACCTACCTAACTTGGGGATATATATATATATATATATTTCAGAGAGGAAGGGAGGAGAGAGAGAAAGAGAGAAACATCAGTTATTTCAGAGAGAGAATCATTGATTGGCTGCCTCCTGCACTCCCCTAGTGGAGATTGAGCCTGCAACCAGGGCATGGGTCCTGACTGGGAATTGAATTGTGACCTTCTGGTTCATAGGTTGACACTCAGCCTCTGAGAGACACTGTACAGGCCAGCTTGGGGTTTTACTGTACTACTTTAGAATACCTGAGGTACAATTAGAGATTGTCCTATAATTCTCCCCACTTTCCCACTGTTGTCTATAAGCCTATTTAGTGTGTCCTTATAACGTGCAGACTCAGAACTCCTAAATATGAACATTTGCATGCTCCTTTTCCCATTTCTCATCTATTTGATAAGCACAAAAATTCATCTCTACTTGTCTCTGAGAAAGAAAAGCTCTGCTATCATCAATAAGGTGAACATCTCCTTTCTTGGAGAAGTTCTAACCTTAACTCTTCTTTCTCTACCATATTTCTTGAGTCTCCTGTCATTCCTTCATCTCCTATTCACTCAATGGGCCCCCAAGTTCTGCTCTCACCCCCACCCACCCATTCCTCCAGCAGCCATCACAAAGCTCTCTGCACTGCCAAATCCAAAAGATACTCCCCAAGCCTCATCCTTCCTGACATCTCTGTGACCCTTGGCTTTGTCCTCAAGTCTCTTCCTACACAGCTGTCCTCCCCTGGCTTCAAGACGGGGTTCTTCCCTGGCCTCCTCTTGACTGGCTGGCCATTCTTTCACAACTAATCACCATGTCTTGGAGCATCTTAAGTTCTTATGGTTATGACCCTTCAGCAATATTCTCACTGCCCTGAACAGTTTTTTCTTCTGTTCATCCCTTAAATGCAGCTGTTTACTAGAGGACTCTGCTTCAATCCCTGTCCCCATATAGTCTATTATCCTTTTAAACAGAAATCATATCATGTCACTCCTCTGCTAAAAGAAATATAAAAAAAAACCTTCATTGCTCTAACTAAAAAAATAAAGATGGAACTACCTTTTGACCCAGTGATCGGACTTCTGGGAATATATCCCAATCAGAAAGAATATATGCACCCCTATGTTCAAAGCAGCATTATTTACAATAGCCAAGATCTAGAAACAGCCCAAGTACCCATTAGGAGAAGAAAGGATTAAAAAAAACAGTGGTACATTTACACCATGGAATACTATGCAGCTGTAAAAAAGAAGGAATTCTTACCATTTGCAACAGCATGGATGGAACTGGAGAGCATTATGCTAAGTGAAATAAGCCAGTCAATGAAAGAAAAATACCACATGATCTCACTCATTTATGGATAGTAAAGACCATTATAAACTGATGAACAAAAATAGATACAAGGCAGAGCAGCATTGAACAGACTGTCAAACTACAGGGGGAAGGCCGGGAAGGGTTGGGGGGCGTGGTAAGAGATCAACCGAAGGACTTGTATGCATGCATATAAGCGTAACCAATGGACACAAGACACTGGGGGGTAGGGGAGGCCGGGGAAAGGTCAAGGGGAAAAAAAAAGGAGACATATGTAATACTCTTTGTAATACTTTAAGCAATAAAACAAAATTTAAAAAAAGACAAATACCATATGTTCTCACTTATATGTGGGATCTAATAAACAAAATAAACTGACAAACAAAATAGAACCCAGAGGCATGGATGCATAGACCATACTGATGGATGTCTGAGGGCAGGAGTTGAACTGGATAAAAGAAGGTGAAGTGTTTAGCCAAAGAGCAGATATGCATAGCGCATGGACACAGACAACGGTATGGTGAAGGCTAGGGGAGGGGGCAGGAATGAGAGCTGGATGGAGGTGAGCAAAGAGGGGGGAAATGGGGAATATCTGCAATGATGTTAACAATAAAAAGCCCCACCTCCATTGTTCCCCTCGACCTCCCCCCTTCCCATTTTTTCTCTGATTTCATGTCCTCCTACTTATCTCTTTACTCTCTTAGTACTTACTTTTCATCTCTATCCAAGGCTTTGCCCAAAGTCATGTTCTCACTGCATTCAAATTGTAATCTTCCCCTGACTTCCAATACAGTGCTCCCAACCCTCTTTCCTCAAGCCCCAGAAGAGCAGGAATCCTGTTTTTTTTTCATTCCCTGATGTATCCCTAGGGTCCAGTACAGTGCCTCTCACATAGTAGGTGATCAGTGAATATTTCAACGAATGATGAATGAGTGAACTCTCCCTATATCACCTCATGCACTCCTGTGGCTTCAACTACTAATTTTATGATGAACCCAAATTCATGTCTCCAGTTGAGATTTCACTTCCAAGGCCCAGACCTGTATGTATCTATCTGGCCACTGAGCATCACCACTTGGATAGCTCCCAGTCATCTCAAACTCAAAATATCCAAAACAGAATTATCTTCTTCCACCTCCCTCCTCAAACCTTCTCCTCCTCCTATGTTGACTATTTCAGTAAATGGTGTTGCCCCACCTAGTTTCAAACCTGAGAGTTATCTTAGACTCCTTTCACTCACGCACGCGCTCACTCACTCCTCACCTCCAATCCATCACCTACCCCACCTACTTCTCTCACCTCATTTCATACCATGCCCCTTCACTGTCCTGCCAGCACTGACTTCCCTGCTTTTGTACATGCTGCTCTCAACATTCCTCATTCATCCCCAGGTCACCTTTTCTCCAAGGTTCCTCCCATAGTGCCCAGTGCGTACAGATCCCTAGCACATTAATAATAGCACTTACTGATCCATCTCCAACACTAGACTCTGAGGTCCTAAGGTCAGAGACTATGGCTGATTGCATCCTGGTATCTAATACAGTATCTGCAACATATTATATATTCAAAACATGTTTGATAAACAAATGGATGAGTAAACCAAATATTATTCCTGGATTAAGTATATTATCTTAATTTAAGATAAAAAGTAATATATAAATTATTGCTATAAAAATGACTCCAGTTTTTCACAGTGCCTGGCCCATTGTAAGTATTCAATATATCTTTGGCTGAATGAATGAATGAATGCAGAGGAAATAGCCTTGATAGTGGCAAGGAGACATGAAAGCAGTATAAGGTCAGTCAATGTGGGTCATTACTAGGGCACTGGAGCTCACGTTAGTGGAGGGAATGTGGCAGGATGGCAGGATATGAGACAACAAGAAAGATGGCAGAGAGATAAAGGGCCTTGAGTTTGAGCTCTGCTCTGCAGGCAGTGGAGCCCTTTATAACATTAAGCAGCAGAATGATCGATCCGATGTCGGGTTCAGAAAGAATGCTCTGTGAGAAAAATGAAGGATGAATTGGCAGGATTCAGGTTGGGTGGAGTGGGAAAAGGAGAAGATTGGACTTTGGAAGAGCAAATAGAAGGCAACTTCCTTAAGGGTCTACACCAGTGAGGGAGAACCTTCTGAGCTCGGCGTGTCAGCATTTTGAAAAACCCTAACTTAACTCTGGTGCCGTGTCACATACAGAAATCTTTTGATATTTGCAACCATAGTAAAACAAAGATTTATATTTTTGATATTTATTTTATATATTTAAATGCCATTTAACAAAGAAAAATCAACCAAGAAAATGAGTTCGCGTGTCACCTCTGACATGCGTGTCATAGGTTTGCCATCCCTGGTCTACACGGTGAAGCTCTAGCTTGCTAATGGTAGCTGACTTTCTCCCAAAGGCTCTCAGAGTCCTAACACTGTCATGGTTAAGCTATACAAACAGCTCATATGTATTGCTTTGGTTAAGAGTTGCCTTTGCCTTCTGATGTAGCTCATGACCAGTTTGATGATGTGCCATGAGCTAAAAAAACAACAAAAAATTCAAGTACATATATCACCCTCATGGCTACTTAAGTTACAGATGTTCTTTTTATTTTATTTTAAATAAAAACATCACTTTTATTGACAAGTTATATCACAATGGATTTCACAGAACAACAGAAATAAGACAGTCTCAAGACATGGAGTATAACATTGCAGCCAACAGATTAATTGATACTCTTCATCCATTTAAAAGTTCCAGCAATACAGCGAAGAACACTGGCTACTTGCCCCTCATTTCTCTGGTCCAGAAATGAAGAATTGCATAATGAGAAAAACTGGGGTCACTTTAGTCAACCACCTGTATTTATAAGAGACTAGAGGCCCAATGCATGAATTTGTGCATGGGTGAGGTCTGGCTGCCCACCCTGATGGGAGCCAATAGGGGCTAGGCTGGTGGGAAGAGGAGCCATGAGAGGTTGGTGGGGGCCTATCAGGGCCCCTATCAGGCCGGTTGGCCATCGCAGTGCACGTCACCAGTCGTTCATCATTCTGGTCGCTTGGCTTTTATATATATAGATAAGGTCCCTTCTTTCTCTGCTTTTTTGCTTTAGTCTAAGTGGAAGAAAGTCTTTTTTGAGCACTGGTCAAAGCTTGATTCAGTTGTGGAAAAAAAATGGTTTGAACAGCAAAAGATCCAGGACATAAGATAGAGTGTTTTGAGATGCCTAAAACAATATGTCAAGGGGACTTGGCTTGTAGTTAAGGCCGTGCTATCAAGCCTGCCAATGGAACTGACATGATTGTTGGTGCTGGCTGGTCCATGGATCACAGGCTTATGGCTCCCAGAAAGCCTTCTATCAGACTGGTATTTCCTATGGGACTGTGCAACAAATGGGCATTGTATGTGTGCCCCACTTATAAAACTAGTTCTGGGTGAGCTAGAAACCCTGCTACAAGGAATCACAACTGCCTCTTGCAATAATGATCCCGGGATGAGGAAAGTATACTTGTGGTTGTTTTGTTTTTGTTTTTTTTTTTAATCTTTATTGTTCACAGTATTGCACATGCCCCCTTTTTTCCCTCATTGACTCTTTCCAGCCCACCCCAGCCCTTCACCCCAGGCTCTCACCACCCCACTGTCTGCATCCATGGGTTATGCATATATGCATACAAGGTCTTTGGTTGATTACCTCCCATCCACCCACTGTCCCCCACCTTCCCTCTGAGATTCCCTCTACACCATGCTTCCATGTCTCTGGATCCACTCTGTTCATTATTTCATTTTGTTAATTTATACTTATGTTTTAAAGTATATTCTTTAAAATCCTCATACTATATGAGACTTGAAGTATCTTCTTAAAATTCTCATACTCTATGAGACTATGAAAACATGATTACTTCATTTTAATCATTTTAGGCAAAAGCAATAATAATTTGAGATGTTCCAGTATTTTCATTTTTGTTGTTCTGATATTTTCCCAACCTGCCTTGCACCCAAACTGAAGGGCCTATAGAGAAGTCAGCATTTGGAAGCCACCCATCCTGGTGCTGCTCTGCCATGTCTATGAACATTAAGTCTCATGATTCAAAACACTCAATGAGGGACATGAGAAAGTAGCTTTGTTAGTTACATTCCACTGGGGAAGGAACTGAGGTTAATGACCTGGCCAAGGTAGCAACTGGTGTTTGATGTCTACTTGAGACTTGAAGTTCTGCCCCACACCCCCCATTCCATTGGAACCATCTCTGGTTTGAGCTTGTCATTTGCCAAGTTGACATTCTATGCTATAAAAGCCTACTCCAGGGCTAACCTCCTGCATTCACATCCCAGGTCTACCACTTACAAGTTTATCTTTCTTCGGATTAATTTTTTTTTCCATTACTTAGGATGACAGTCAATAGCAAATCCTAAAAAACAAACACATTTGATTCCACTGAAAAGGGATAGTGCTACCTCTGACTTCTCAGACTTTGCAGCTGCTGTTCCGTTTGTCTGAACCCCTCTTTTCCCTGCTTTTATGCCTCGCTCACTCTTTAGATCTCGGTTTGGACTTCATTTCCTCGGGGACGCAACTTTTTGGAGTCCAAGTCCGCGTTAGAATCCCTTCCCTATGTTCCCTTTGCCGCGCTCACCCAGTCCAGCAATCGCCAGCTGTTTCCATCTGTCTCTCCCTAGTGAGACTGTAAGCTGGGAGCCCGACTTGGGTTTGGATCTCAAACATCTAATAGTACTAGTAGCACATAGTAGGTGCTCAAATATTTGTGAAAGGAATAAATGTATAGATTCGTGAATGGTCATCGAGAAAAAAGTAAAAAAAAGAGTCAAGGATATTCCCCTAGGGCGCCTGGCCCCCATAGCGCTTGACAGCAGTCCTGGGGCACACAGTGGGTGGTCGCCTTTCATAGCGAAGAGGAAGGAGTTCCCACCACGCCACCACCCCAGGACTATGGAGCTCCCTTGCTAGCCCCTGCCTTCTGCAAGAAGACCCTGGATCACAGACAAAGCCACTAAGCAGCAGCAGTTCCAACCCTCCCTTTGGGTCGCGCGTTCCTGCGAGTCTGCTGGACGCGAATAAGGTGCACACCTCGAGCGCCCACATTGTTCCAAACACCCAGTGTCTGGATGGTAGCCTCCTTGGTGGGTACCTCCCGGGGTCTGGAGCTGAGGGTAGACATTCGAGGAGGGGAGAAGCCAGCGGGGCAGTTACAGCCCGGTAATCCCTCCAACGCCCACTGCCATCACCTCCCTGCCGCTGCGCCCCCTTCCTGGGAGTGCACTGGGCCCGGGGCCGCCAGGGCGGGGAAGGGTCGGGCTGGGGCGGGGAGAGGCTTTATATAGCTTCTAGGAGTGGCGTGGGAGCTGCCGCCAGCCCGGAGAGGCTGAGAAGCGAAAGGCTGCCGGTGTTGCCTCGCAGCCTCCCGTCCCTTCCACGTTCTGAGGCCCCCAAGGTCTCCCGCAGTCCGTGCCTTCTGCGTGCGCTCCCAGCCGTGCGCTCTGCCGCTCAGTGCGTCTCCAGGAAACTGGTCCAGGGCTTGGGAAGCGCGGGGCTGGGGTCCTCGTGGAAGTTTTCTCTAGGTAAGTCCTGCAGCTGAAGTTTGCTGGCAAACTAAGCTTGCAAGTGGTCAGTAGTTGCATGAGGGGGGCAGGCCAGATGGAAGGGGCTGTGTGAGGACTGCGATGAAGGAAAGAAGTGAATTTCAGAAGCTCACAATCAACTCCTGTTTTTCACCTCCCAAGCTGTTAGCTGCCCTCACGCATCCGTTTCCTGCATCCCTCTGTTGGAGAACCTGCACACTCTGCTGTCTCTCTGCTCCTGGCTCCCTGTCCCCCACCGCACCCCCCAGTGCCTCCAAAACTGAGAGGTGTCTTACCCAACAGTGTGTCCCCGTGCCCAGCACAGGGACTGATATGTGGCAGGCACTCAGAATGAAGCAGGGAACAGACGATGAATGAATTTAACCAGCCTGGGTCAGGAAAAGTCACTCCCAAGCCTGCACAGACCAGCCTGTACTTTTGCTTTTGCACCTCATCCAAATTTATTAAAGACAGATTGAGGTTTTATTGTTGTCTGGAGGAAGGGAAGAAGACAGAAAAAAAAAATGCGCCCTTTTATGAATGCCCAGTAACATTCTGCAATGAGTGGAACTCCAACTACCTGGCTCAGTATCAATTGTGCAAATAATTTTGACGAGGGGAGGAGGCAGGCTGGAAGAGGGAAAAATGTGGAAACTAAGAAGTGACTTCTTTTCTTCTGTGTCCTTTTGTGATAAAGGTTTCTCATTTCTCTTTTTAGAAGTCTACTGTATGATGATATTTAAAGATCTTTGCCAGTGTGTGTGTGTGTGTGTGGGGGGGGGTGATATTTAGATCCTAGAGGTGGTGGTGATATTGATTAGGAGTATCTGAGATGACGGTGGAAATCATAAGACTTGAGATAGAAAGGATATCAGAAGTCTTTTGTCAAGAATTTCTGAAGTTACAGAAGTAACAGCCACATTGCTGTTTCAAAGCAGATCTATTTGATGTATTTTAATATAAATTTTTTAAGTACACCATTTTGAAGTTACACTGTTCAAATTATTGTTTAGTGGTCCCATAGAGGGGATCACCTACATAAAAGTCCCGAAGAGTCTAAAGAAAGTGTTGCAAAATACATGGCCTTAAAAGGTGGTGTTATTTTTTTCCTAATGAAAAAAGTTGTTCACTTCTCCCCTCCTCCCTCATTTTATTTCAAAATAGTATAAGTGCAGGGGAGGATCTGAAAAGAAAGCTTAGCTTCCTCAAAAGTACACTTGAAGTCAAATTTTATGATGTACTTAAAGACTCACTGTTAAGCACTCATTAAAGAATCATTATCTTAGCTTTTAAAAAAAGTAACAAAAACCTTTTAATTTTACTAAACCTTCTTGTGAAACAGTTCTCAAAAAAGACATTGTTAAACATAGTATACATGCCATTTCTACTTTCCCCATTCCCTTCAGATAGCCTGAATTTCAGAAACGTTTGAATAGTTGGAATGTTTATGAAGAAAATATTTATTTTTATAGATAGTGTCAAGAGCAGTTAATTGGGTCACCAAATGAAGGTCGGGTTACAAGAATTGTGAATAAAAGTTGTTGTGTTATTTATTCATCTATATGCACAGTATGCTATGGAGTCCCACTAATATAGTGGTTTTTAAAATGACTGGAAAAAATATTCACTACCTTTGGAATTTCTCAAAAATATGCAATTTCTAGCTGCCTCTGCAAACAAATAAAAGTGGTTAAGACTAAGCGAATGTCTTTGAAAGCAAAGATCTCCAACTCCTACAATCCCAAGAAATACCGTAACTATGAAGACTAGATTGTCCTTACTTCTACTTTTGTAAGTAGCATGAATATAAGACCTTTGTATGGTGATCAAATGTTGGCCAGAATACTTTTCCTCTCTTCCTGACCTTTCTGCTGTTGTCATTGTCATTTACAGTTGGAAGTGGTTTAGCTTTGCTCTGAAACAGGTCTAGGCTCAAGTTATGGACTAGCTTGGGCGTTCACTTAATCCAGTGGCTTCCAACCTTTTCTTGGCCATGCCCCACCTAAGCATCTCTAAAATCCCGATGCCCCCTCCCCCTCCATGACATATAATTCTTATTATTTAAAAAGTGAACTCCTATTCACATGGAGGAAGCCCAAAAGGCCATTAACTTGGTTTAAACAAGTCCAAAGAACACGGCATCCATGAAAAAAAAAAAAAAAAGAACGAAAGGACAGTTGAAGTACTGAGGGAGAAATCACTAAGAAATTGTTTTAAAAATATTAATATGCCCTGACTGGTTTGGCTCAGTGGATAGAGCGTCGGCCTGTGGACTGAAGGGTCCCGGGTTTGATTCCGGTCAAGGACATGTACCTTGGTTGCGGGCACATCCCCAGTAGGGAGTGTGCAGGAGGCAGCTGATGGATGTTTCTCTCTCATCGATGTTTCTACTCTCTATCCCTGTCCCTTCCTCTCTGTAAAAAATCAATAAAAATATATTTAAAAAATATTAATATGAAGTGATATGAAAAAATAGCAAATAAAGTTTCAAAACATACAAGAGAACTAAAATGCATAAACGTGTCACAATATATATTTCTATACTGTATATGAGGCCCCTAGAACCATAAGAAATGCAAAAAATTCACTGTTCATAACTCATTCTCAAATTGCACCCCCTTAAAAAATCAAATTGCCTCCTTGTGGGGCGTGTGCCCCACCTTGAGAACCACTGACTTAATCCCTCTGATTCTTTTCTCACCTGTCACATGGAGCAGCGATACCCACCTACCTCACAGAGATGTGTGAGAAAGAATCAAAGGATCCCTATAAAATGCCAGGCATAAGTGCTCACTACATGGGGACAATGGTGACGATGGTGGTAAATTTTAAGCATCAAGGCCAATAGAAGTATTCCCAAAGTTCAGTTAATGTTGAGCCCAATTTTATTCTATGTTTTGACCTCACTGTGAGATACCTTGTTTCCATGCAGTATAACAGGTAATGCGTGACTCGCCAAACATTGTAATGTCCCTGTTTCCCTGGGAGTGTCCCAGTTTGTAGAGATCAATGAAGGAAAGACCTATCACTCAGGCATGCTGCTGTTCGGGGAGAGATGTTTGGGAATTGTGGCTCTACTGGTTTCGCCATGTATTTCTTCATAGTTTATGCCTTACAGTTTGGGGCAACTCTTCCTAAGAAGTCAAAAGTACACTCGATGGTTTTGTTTCTTCGGAGAATGGTTTTGTGATAACAAACATGCCTTTCTATTTTCAGCAGAAAGCTATTATATTTGAATTTTCCGAATTTTAAAATAAAGTCCCCCAAAGTAACCTTAGATTCTTCAAGGGAACAACGGAGAGTTAAAAAGTCAAAATAGATCCTTTACCAAACAATGACTAATTAAAGGCCAAACTTTTTAAATAAAGAAATAATCCTTAGAGAGACTTGGTCTCACTCCCTTTCCTCATTCTCTACCCTCCTTCCAAACTTTTCTTTTCTTGGAGTGACCCCCAAGGCCCTGGCAGGGAATTTGGAAGAGATTGCCATGAATAAAAATGGATACTGTTTGGCTAACATAAACCATGTGCAGAAGAAAAGATATTCGTGTCTCTCACATCCCTGACACTTTTCACAGTACCTGGCACTTAATAGGTACTTAATAAAATTTAAATCAATGAAAGACTTAAAATTTCAAAAGTGTGGCCGAAGTACGCTTCTCATGTAAATCTGGAGCAGTTGCACTTAGAAAACCCACTCACATGCAAAATCTCAGGATGACAAAGAAGGATGTATCACCTACTTGTGTCTCGGCTTTCGACCTTCACTTTTGTTACTGAAGCAAGAAACAGCTGATCTACCATTACTGACTCTTAAGTCTTACCTTTCTCTGTTGTCTTGATTGACTGAGGTAGCCCTAAAAGCTAATACTTTTTTATGGTTCCGAATAACAAGTCTAAGGAAATGCACTGATTTCATTTTGCCATGAATAGGAAGTTTCCCCCCAAATGCTCTAACAGTAGAGGAGACATGTATGTAAACCTCAACATACCCCTTACTAAGTCACAAAGACATATTAAATGGACATTTAACCATTCTTCAATCATTTGCAATTAAGGAGTGGGTATTGATTTGACTGTAAAAATGTTTTTGTCATGCTCCAAGGACTGTATCCTAGACTTTGGAGGGGAAAGATTTTGCCAGAGTTAGTTGGCAAAGGTATTTGTGTTGGCTTGAAAAACTATAAGCTAATCACAAGTCCTTTAAAAACAGCTTGATTAATGCTTGGAAAGAAATTCTGACTGAAAATCTCCAGTACATGAGTCCAAATACAATAAAAGTTTGAGGATCATGAGCCAGTCCTAGTCACTTTGGGCAATTATTGTTTGGTGGACAAGACCCCACAGTGTCAAATGGTCCATTGTGCTATCTTTTGGTCCCCCTACCTCACCATACAGTAAACCAGCATAGGGAGTTAAATCCATAATGACATATCCTCCCACACTTCTCTGGGACAGTTAGAATCTATAATACTAAGAAGATGACGTTATACATTGCAGCAGATTTCCCTAATGTCTAAGCTTTCCTCTGCTCTGCTTGCTAGCAGATGATGTCAGAGCCCTGCCCCAATTCCCTCTGAAATCACTTCTTAGTGCCTGCTGGAAGCTTCTTCCTTCAAGCACCTGTGAAGGTCACAGGACTTTCTCTGGCCTCGGGAGCATGCCTGACTCATGTGAAGTAGGCCAGAAGGGTCTGGGAGTTTACACCCCCAGGAGCACCCCTCGCGCACTAACAGATGAAAGTTGGTGAATAAAAAGCCCAGCTTTCTCACAGTGTGGGGGAGGCAACTCTTGATAGGAATCTTCCAGGGGTGCCCAAGGGAAAAAGCTCCATCTGCCCAGCACGGTGACTGACCTGCTCATTAGCAATTCCACAGTCTTCCTCCCCTTCCCTGCATCCCTTCCCTGCTCTGCTCTCAGGGCTCCCAGAGATGACCTCCTAAATAAACTAGTTGCACAAATCCTTGCTCAGAGTCTGCTTTGGAGGAAACCCCACCTACCGTAAGTTTGTTGGCTGTAAATGCAATATTTTTGCTGTAAGTATACCATAGATTCCATCCTAGCCAAAGATTGAATCAAGAATGGAACTCTTGCTTTGCTCTCTGGAGAACAGAATTCTGTCCCTAGCTAGCCAGTGCTGTCACTTGTGCTTGGTCCAGTTAGTTTGTTGGTCATGACCTGATCCTGAAATCCCATCAGCTCTTTGAGAGCTATGTCATGGGGACATGGAGGGATATATCAGTGAGGGCCCAGGGTGGCCCCCGAACAGTGAGGGCTCGGTGTGACCCCATCATTAGAGAAAGAGTGAATTCTGCTGGTTATGAAAAGTGGTTCAATACAGACAATAGTAGCGTGAAGGCCTGGGAGGGGTGGGTATGGGGTCAATAGGGGGAAAAAGGGGGGATATCTGCAATACTTATTATCTTTCAACAATAAAGATAATTTAAAAAGAAAGAAAGAAAAGTAGCTTAGACACATGCTCTGTAAGGATGGAACGGCCTCTCTATATTTCTACTGGGTATTCCTACCTCCTCCACAGGTTTGGTCACCATTTACCTACTATTGTATCAGGTTTCTCCAGAGAAACAGAACCAATAGAGTATGAATGGAAATATACAAGAGGAAATTTATTATAGGAATGGGCTCACATGATTATAGAGACTGAGAATCCTGTGATCTGCCATTTTCAAACCAGAGAATCGGGAAAGCCTGTGTTGTGATTCAGTCTGAATCGAAAGGCCTCAAAGCTGAGTGCTAAAGTTCGAGGGCAAGACTAAATGGATGACCCAGCTCAAGCAATAAAAGCCAATTCGCCGCCCTTCCTCTGCTTTTCTGTTCTAGTCAGGGCCTCCCTTGATTGGCTTGTGCCCACTTGCACTGGTGAAGGTGCTCTTTACTCATCCTATCTATTAAAATACTAATCTCTTCCAAAACACCTTCATAGGCACTCCCAAAAATAGTGTTTTACCATCTCTTAGCTCAGTCAAGTTGGCATAAAATTAACCATCCTATTTACCAATTACTTTCTAATTCACGGCCTCCTCCCCATCAGGCCAGACCTCTCCTCAGGCCTCCGGATCCAGATGCCTAACCGCCCACACAGCACGTGAACGCCTTCCACCACAAACCCAACACCGCAGTATCTCTTCTCCCCACAAGCCCTCCCCTGTTTCTAGGAATGGCACAACTCAATAGCGCCCCCCAAAAACTCCAGAGTAGCCTTCAAGCCCTGTCCTTCTCCCCAGTCCTCATCAACAGTCCCATCTAATCAATCTCCAAGTCCTAACAATTTTATTTCCTAAGGATCTCTGCAACCTTCTCTCCCCCTTTCTCCACCTCTGCTCCTGGTTCCCAAACATTGTCCTTCCTTTCTTCCAGAAAACGCTGCCTCCCAGCCCACCTCCCTGCCTTTGGTCCTGCTCCTCTTCCAGCATCCTCCATATTCCAGCCTTCGCAACCCTCCTACAGCCTGTACTGTCCTCGGCTTAAATAAAAATGCTCCACTGCGTTTGGGTCATGTTGTGGTTGAAAATCCTCCTGCCACCCAAGTGTTCCTACCTCTTCTGCCTCATGCCTTCCTATTTCTTTGTCAGCATTCCCAGTCCTCCAGTTTTTTAAAGGAGACCCTGTTCTCTCCTACCTCCTGCCATTTGCATTTGGAATTTCCTCTACCTGGAACTGTATTCTCTGAGAGACTCTAAATCTGGTTACCTCCTATCTCCCATTAGAACTTTAATTTGTCCATTCTTTGGGAAAGTATTATTAAGGTACCAGGCCCTGGGTCCCCACAATTCCCAGTGCTTCTCTTGACATATTGCTCTCCCACTAAACTGTGAGTACTTTGCCTGGATGTTCACCAGGCTATCTTCAGCGCTAGCCACTTAGTAGATGGTCAGCACATATCTGTTATATAAATAAATGAGCTGAAATCAGGTTCCTTACTAGCTTATGGGCAAGTCACATAAGCTCTCTGAGCTTTAGTTTTCTCATTTAAAGTAGAAACCATATCCAAGCACAGGGTGGTTGAGAGGATTTTATGAAATTATGGATTTTTGGTTTTTGGCACCTAGTTGGTGCTCAATAAACAATAGTTCCTATGGATTCAGGAAGATAAGTACTATGCTTGATGTGACACTTTAATATTGGGACTTTGGATGGAACCCAGAAGAAGGAAATTGTCATTTAGCTAAAAGCATCCTGCTTTCCTGATGTCCTTTCTAACTGTGCATAGAGCGCGTTTGGGGAGATGTAAGTGACATAAATGACATATAATGGTATCTGATTCCCTCACACAGTTTCTCCCAAACAATCCTTCTTTTCAAGCTTCAACATCTGCATTCTCTGGATGAGTGCCATGATTCCAGTTTCTACACTGAGGCGCATTTTCCAAGAGTTTTTCCATAATAAATTATTCCCCAACGGCCATTCCTCCTTGACTTCTCCCTTCTTCCACAATTATGGCTGTCATCCTGAACCAGCAGCCTTAGCACCTAATAATTGGGCCTCCTGTCAAGTAAATGCTCACCAACTCTGATGTACACTTGTCGGTGATTTGACTGGGTAGAGGCGAGCACTGAGCAAATTAACCAACTTGCATGGGTCAATGATTAAGGCAAGGAATGTTTCAGATGTTAGCAGTAGGGAGTGAGTTAAGTACATATTGGGATGGATATTAGGATATTAGCATCTGAGAGCTATATGACACTTTAAAGACTTGTAGGTATTATTTGTTGAGTTACTGTACTAAAATCACCTCATTTTACAGATGAGGAAAATGAGTCACTGAGAGTTGAAGTTAAAGGATTGGCCTCAGGCCTTTCAGCTCAAACTAGAACCCATGTCTCCACACTCCTCACTCAGGCTACTTTCCCTCTGACAGTAGAGCCCCTTCCTAACACTGTGCTCTTTTATTTGGGGAGGTGGGGCTACCAATATGTACTTCAAATATTCCTAATGGGTGACTCGACTGTTTAGCCAGGCACTCACAAATGGCAGTAAGCAGTGTTCTAATCACCTCCAGTCTGTGACATTTCTTCTTTTCTTCTTTGACCTTGTTTTCTTCTCCAGTAAAATTGTTGATCTCAATCTCACTGTTGGTGAGGAGGTTGGCCTAAACAGAATACAAGTCAGATGGCTTAGGGCCCAGTGGTTGGCAAACTGCAGCTCTCGAGCCACATGCGGCTCTTTGGCCCCTTGAGTGTGGCTCTTCCACAAAATACCACATGCGGGCGCGCATGTACAGAGCGATTGAAACTTCATGGCCCATGCGCAGAAGTCGATATTTTGTGGAAGAGAAAATACATCTGACTTGTATTCTGTTTTGAAAGACACCACAGCTTTTGACAAGAGCAGCTGGTGTGTTTAATCTTCATATAAGAAGTTAGCTATTCAAAAATGCTCGCTCCCCAAAGGCATTTTGAAAAAAACAACAACACACAAAAACAGTTGAGGCAAGCTGTGATTAAGAGGGGAAAAAGAATAGAAGGCAATTAAGAGTTTCCTGGTTCTCTTGGAAGAGAAAAGAGAGGCCGAAATGTAACTTTCTCAAGCAATGATCACATCCTTGGACCTCTGCCTTTCTAATTAAATTCCCGATTTATACATATGGATAGTTCGCTTAATGAACAGCTGGTAAAATTGGATCTTTGCTCTGCAGAGGGTTACCAAAGCGCTTCAGCGTTTCTGTGTGATTGAATACTATTTAAGCCTGAAATGCAAAAAGAGGCAATTAAATCTCAGCTCGCTGCTCATCCTCTAGGCTGCACCCTCCCTGGTTTGCATAGTAATTGGTTCTATTCTTTTCCATCAAGTGACGTCCTAGCTAACCTTTCCTGTTTCCAGGGCCCTCTCTTGGAAGCAGCGCCCAGTGTGCTTTATACCTTTCTCAGGCCCTGAGACCTGGGCTCCGCCCTCCTGAGGCTTCCATTCTGGTGGGAGGACGGACAGTAATGAAATAAACACTCCGGTGAAGGCTTCATCACAGATTTGAGATGAGCGACGGAGAAGAATAAGGTGCCCTGAGAAAAATCACAAAGGAGATCTCATGTGTGAGGACCGAGGAGGCACTCGCTGAGGAAGTGGCATTGCAGTGAAGACCTGAGGCAGGGCTGAGGGGCAAACACGTGGCTGGAGAGGGCGGCAGCAGCCAGAGGGACACAGGCCAGGGCCCTCAAACTCTGATGTGCACACACGCCTTCTGGGGATGACATTTCCCTGCAGACTGACTCATAAGGCTGGGATTCTACAGTTCCAACCGGCTCCCATGGGTGATGAGACAAGAACCGCACTGTGATTAGCCACGGCGTAGGGCCAGGGTTGGCAAAGCTTTTCTGGATAGAGCTAGATAAACATTGTAGACTCTGGGGCCATACTTTCTCTGCTGCGACTACTCCACTGTGCCATTGGATGAAAAGGCAGCCTTTATAGCAGGTAAATAAATGTGTGGGTGCGGCTGTGTTCCAGGAAAACCGTATTTAGCAAAAAAAGGATTCAGGTTGGCTCCCAGGTGGTAATTTGCTGACCCCTGAGGAAGGATGAGATGGTATCAGTTCTCAGCCTTGGCTGTACATTGGAATCACCTGGGTTTCAAAACAATCCCCACCGGGTTCCTACTCCAGATCAATAAAATCAAGATCTCGGGGATGGGGCCGAGGCATGGGTGCAATTGAAAAGCTCCCCAGGTGATGCTGAAGTGCAGGCTGGGCTGAGAGCCCTGGTGGGTCTTGATCTCCTTTGATAGTCCCCTGTTCTAGCCCAAGGAGATAGGTAAGGCCAAAATGACTCCACCTTTTTTAAATTCTGGGACACCACCAGTTGCCCAACAGCTTTCAAGAAAAGGGGGAAAAACCCAGCAGGAAATGTACAGATCAATAGTAACACCCATGTTGATTTTATGAATGTTAAAATGGGGGGGAGAAGTGAGCTTTAAATCCAGGAAATATGGTATTCTCATTCCTGCTTTACAAAGGAGGAAACATGAGGCACAGATGTATTGTACGGATTGTATGGTGATGTACCAAAGGAGATAGAAGGAGATATAAGCAAAATACAGCGACTGCCTTCCCCTCTGAGCCTCTGCAGATACATGCTAGTCTCCCCGCCTTGGACTCGCCTCACCTTCTCCTTAGAATCCCCAGTCTATTTCCTGCTTCTGTCTCTGGTTAGCCATCCACCTCTTCTGGGGTGTCCTCCCTGACCCCACACCCAGGGGAGGGGCCCCTACTAGGAGCACCTCCTGCCCTTAGTGAGGTTCCCCATCAAAGCTCTTTCTGTAGACACAGACATCCTCCAGGCCCTGGAGAAGTGAGGGCAGGGACCAGGACTGCTTGTCATCATTTTATCTCTATCACCTGGTGTGATATTGGGCTTTATACTTTATAAATGTTTTGGTCTTCCTCCAGAATTCCTGGCTCACAGCTCCCCAAACCATTGGAATTTCCTAAGCAGTCAGAGCAATGGGAGGATCTTTGGTTAAATTTTGGCTCTTGTCTTCAGTTCCTAAAATAGCTTCAGGGCCATAAGGGTGAAATGGTGCCTTCTGATTCACAATGAGCCCCTTTCTACCGCACCTGGGTGTATGTTAATAAAGTGACTCTTGAAAACACCTAAGGATGGGGGCTGGTTACCACGGGATCAACCACTTATAGAGGGTTGGAATGTTCAGTCCCACCCCCTGATTTCCGGGGGAGGGAAAAAGCTGGAGGTTGACTCAATCTCCAATGGCCAATGAGTTAATCAATCATGCCTATGTAAGGAAGCCTCCATAAACACTGAAGGACTGGGTTTGGAGAGCTTCTGGTTGGTGAACACCTGGAGGTGCTGGCAGAGGTCATGGGAGCTCCGTGTCCTTTGCTCACTCCTTGCCCAATGCATCTCTTCCGCCTGACTGTTCCTGAGTTTGTATCCTTTTGTAATAAGCCAGGAGTAATGTAAGTAAAACATTTCTCTGAGTTCTGTGAGCCACTCTGGCAAAACTAATTGAATCCAAACAGAGGGTTGTGGGAACCTCTGGTTTACAGCCTGTAAGTTAGAAGCACAGGTGATAACCTGGGCTTGTGATTGGCATCTGAAGTGGGGAGAGAGTGGGGCCATTGTGTGGCCGAGCCCTTAACCTGTGGGACTGGATGCTGTCTCCCGGCGGTGTCAGAACTGAGTTGGATTGTAGGACACAAGCTGGTGGTAGAGAATTTTTTGGAGGTGTGGACCCCCCTAAACCCTGCTCTCTCCTACCCCCGACACGCATGAATTGGTGACCAGACCCTCTACACCTGGTATATCGCAAGGACTGAGGAATATTTGTGGAATGCATGCACTTTGGCCTAGGCCTGCTTATTGTTACCTATAGCAGAGTGATTTAGAGCGAGGGTTCTTACAGTGTGGTCCCAGGCCTGTCCCATTAGCACTGCTTGGGAGATCGTTAGGAATGTAAATGTTTACCTCCTGCAATTTGTCTCAACTAAGTCTCCTGGTGATTCTGTATGGAGACCACAGATTAGGGTATGGGCTCTGGAGCTAAACCGCCTTGTTTTAAACCTTGGCTCTGTTCTCTAAAAACCGTTTGGCTCTGGGAATTGGCATTGCCTTTCTGTTTGTGTTCTCATCTATAAAATGGAGATGATAAGAATAATAGCTGCCTCAATTGAGTTAATGCCATAGAGTTGCTAGCCCAGCACCTGCTCACTGCTAAGTGCTCAAAATTGGTTAACTGTTGGTGGTGTTAGCTGTGCAACTATGAGCAAATTCATTAACTTCTCTGAATTTAACTTTATCTTTAAAACAAGAATGAAATCTTGGCCTCACGGGGTTTGCAGGTTACTTGTGTGTAATGGTTAATTTTATGTGTCCACTGGGCAAAGCTACGGGGCCCAGTTATTCGGTCAAAGGGCAATCTAGATGTTGCTGTGAAGGGGTTTTCAGACGTGACTAACTTTTAAATCAGAAGACCTTAAGTAAAGCTGATTGCCCTGTTTATGTGGATGGGCTCATCCATCAGTTGACTTTAAGAGATAAGACTAAGGCCTCTCAAGTCTTCAGGGAAAACTGCCTTCAGACTCAAAACTGCAACATCAACTCCTGCTGGAATTTCTGGCCTTCCCCACAGAGTTGAGACTTGCCAGTTCTCACAACTCCTGCTCCATATGTCTATATAGATGCAGACATAGATAGAGTTTATATAGAGATATAATATATAGTATAGATCTCTATATATAGTCTAGATATAGATAATAGTCTATACACAGATATAGTCTATATATATATATATATATATATATACACATATCTATAGTTTATATATACATGGAGACAAAGATATTGATATAGTCTATATATAGCTCCTGTTCCATACCTCTGTATAGATACAGGTATGTGTTTATAGTCTATATGTATAGGTATATCTATAAAAAAGTCTGTAGAATGTATGTGTGTATATATAGATATACATATAGGCACACCTTGTTCTGTTTCTCCTGAGAGCCCTAATACAATGTGTTAAAAATATGCATATCACTACTTCTCAACCTACATAGTTTCTCAACTATTGATATTTTGAGCCAGATAATTCTTTGTGCAGAGAACAGTCCTGTGTATTGTAGGGTGTTTAGCAGCATCTCTGGTCTCTACCCACTAGATGCCAGTAGTGCTGCCCTCTTCCCTTAGCAATAAAAATTTTAAAAAAGTCTATCCAGGCATTGCCAAATGTCCCCTGGGGAAAAAATCTCCAGTGAGAACTACGAAAATGCAGGAGCCATTTCTACCTAGTTCACTCCAGTTAAACCAATGCTGCCCTCCTGCCCACACTCTTTCCTTCCCCCATCAAAACAAGTTTAACACTTTCCACAGAATCTGACTCAAAACCCACTGCCACCAAAGCTGGCCCTGAAAGTCCTCCCTCCTCCAGATCCTACTTCTCTGCCTGTGTCCATTTCACTGTTTTCCAATGTTTTTTTCACAGTCTCATAGAGATGAATTTTGTTTGCCCACTTCCCCTGAACCTCCTTGAAGGAAGGGCAGTCCTAGTAAGAACAGATCATTTTATTTGACTCTAAATCAGCGATTCTCAATCCATGGGTCGCGACCCCTTTGGCGGTCGAACGACCCTTTCACAGGGGTCGCCTAAGACCATCCTGCATATCAGATATTTACATTACGATTCATAACAGTAGCAACATTACAGTTATGAAGTAGCAACGAAAATAATTTTATGGTTGGGTCACAACATGAGGAACTGTATTTAAAGGGCCAGAAGGTTGAGAACAACTGCTCTAAATTGTGTTTGCCAGCTTGTGACCTTGGGCTAGTTACTCACTCTTCCTGAAATTCAGTATTAATATCTATAAAATGGGAATAGTTGAGTCTACTTCAGAGAGTAGTGGTGAAGTACAAGCACTTTTTAAACTATAAAAATGTAGGCTTCCCCCTCCCCCAAAAGCAAAGCCATGGCTTTTGACTATATTTTTTTGTAATTGCATAGCCAGTACAGGGGGGTTTAGAATGAAATATAACCTTGGAAAATGCTAAGTGAACAAATGAATTTGCATATCCTATTTTGCATTTTTGTTTTATTTTCTTCTGATGGCTTTTAAAGTAATGCAGGTGGAGTCCTTCCTAAGTCCTTCTGAGATTAATATATCAATTACCTAGTGGGGCAGTTGCCAAGGCAATGCAATTTGCTTAGTTATTGATTACCAATTCCCGGAAATGATGGCACTCATCCATAATTTTACCTTCTCTCAGTGTCTATGCCTTTATTTCCTTGGGAGCAGCCATGCTTGAGACTGAGCATTTGTCCTTCAGCACTAGCGGAAGCAGTCCTCTTCCAGAAAAATGATCTCTGATCACTCCCCTGCCGAGGCATCAAGATGCTGCTTTTCTGATTTCCTGCAGCCCTTAGATGTGAGTTCATGAGGTTGAGGGCTCTGTTTACTGGATTTTGTATTCCCAGGGGCTGGCGCACTATCTGATCAAAGCAGGTGTCTTCACTCATGAGGATGATGATGTGTCACTAGGGCTCCAATACCATGTTTATCTGACTGCAGGATGTCACTACTTCCTTGCCATGTGGACACTTCTAACACAGCATTTTAAAAAAAGACTAAGCCTGACTCTTCCTTCCTATACGTTATCTAATGTAGAAAAACCAAATACTCCAAATTAGTGGCCTAAACACAGCACTTCATCTCTCATAGTTTTGTGGGTTGTTTGAGTTTCTTTGGACAGTTCTTGGTCAAAGTCTCAGTCACACGGTGGCCGGATGTGGAGTCGTCAGAAAGCTTTTCAGTCACATGTCTGGTACCTGAGCTGGGATGGCGGGATCACCTGAAGGCTAGTCAGGCATCCTTCTCTCCTTGTTTTCCCACATAGACCTTCTGTGGGACTATCTCAGGCTTCTTCATGACATGGAGGTCCTGGAAGAGTGGAACTCACTACGCGGCGATTAGCTGCCGCTGCTCATGCTCCAAGAGCTCCATGAGCCTGGGTGGAGACCACAAGGCTTCTGATGACATCCTAAAGGTCTCAGAATATTGCTTCTGGAACATTCTATTGATCAAGTAAGTCATAAGGCCAACCTGGGCTCAAGGGAAAGGAAATTAGACCCCTTTTCTCAGAATGGGAGCACTGGCAAAGAATTCATGGCCATATTTGATCTACCACATTTTCTAACAAGTGTACTTCCTTGACAGAGACAAGTTTGTATCCTTATATCTTAAGAATATTTTGTAAAGAGCCGGGACCGGTTTGGCTCAGTGGATAGAGTGTGGGCCTGCGGACTGAAGGGTGCCGGGTTCGATTCCGGTCAAGGGCATGTACCTTGGTTGCAGGCACATCCCCAGTGGGGGGTGTGCAGGAGGCAGCTGATGGATGTTTCTCTCTCATCGATGTTTCTAACTATCTCTCTCCTTTCCTCTCTGTAAAAAATCAATAAAATATATTTTAAAAAAAGAAAAGAATATTTTGTAAAGAAAACACATATTGGAATGAAATAGAAATTATTCACTTTTAAGATACTTAATTTTCTTACCAGGTTGGTTTTCATTAGACATGAGCATTCTCTGCTCAACAATTCTGTTGGTTCCTTCTTACTTCCTGCCTTACATTGTCTGGCATTTTTTTTCCTTTCCTTAGTCATGACTTTCTTGAAATATACGGAAAACTACAAAGAATAGTGTAATAAATATCCCCTACCCAAATTGAACACTAATAACTTGCAATGTTTGTTTCAGAAATAAATATTACAGATAGGGTTGAAATCCCCTTTCTGATCTGATTTTCCATTTTGCCTTCCCAGAGGTGACCACTGTTCTTAAATTGATTTGTGTTATTCCCAGCTTTGCTTTAATGTACATAGGCTTTAAAAAATAGTATCTTGGTATGTTTTAATAGTTTTACATGGATAATATTATATTTCTTCTGGGACATCCTCTCTGATCCTCTCATCCAGGGATGGGGGCACTACGATGAATAAGTCATATCAATCTACAACTAGTTTCCTCACTCTATTTTGAGATTTATTCCTGTTAAAGCAAGTAGAGCTAAATTATTCATTTAATGCTTGAATAATATTCCCGTGTATGAGGTTGTGCCAGATTTATTACTCCTTTTTTCTCTTCAAGAACATTTAGGTGATTTGCAAGTTTATAAATGTCATAGGAGTCTTCTTACGCACATGTACCAGAGTTTCTCTAGGGCATTTACATTAAATGGGATTTCTGGGTCATCTTTAATTTTACTAGGTACTGCTAAATTGCTCTCCAAAGTGAATATATCAAATTATGCTCCCACCAGCCATGTATATGAGCTCTAATTTTCCTACACCCTTGTCAACCATTGGCATTGTCAGTCTCTTTAAATTTGCCAGTCTAATAAGAGGGAAATGATATCTTATTATTGTTTTAATCTGCATTTCCCTGTTACTGGTAATGTTAAGGATCTTTTCTTATGTCTACCGACCATTCATATTACCTCTGTTGTGAATTGCCTGTCTGTATTCACTGTCCACTTTTCTGTTGGGTTTAATAGTTTCTTATCGATTTGTAGAAATGCTTCACATATTCTGGGTGTTAATTTGTTGCTGGATAAATATGTTTTACCTCTGGTCTAGTTGCTTGTTTCTTATTTATGATGTCTTTTTAACCTAGAAGATTTTAATGTACTTACCTTCACTCCGTTATGGTTTGTACTTTGTCCTATCTTCCTTAAGAATTTCTTCCAAAGTTACAATGATTTTGGTATTCTGTGTTGTTTTTGTCATATTGCTTTTGGAGAGTCTTTTGTTTTATCAGACTTTAACTTTAAGAAATACTACATTTTCCTTAAATAATATCTCCCTTCCATCTTCCATGTTGTTGTTATTGAATATTTTAGTTTATCTTAAAACACTCCAAATTATTTTCTGTTTTTCACAGTCCATATTGTAATTGGGATGGGAGAAGTATGTAAAGTAAAATTATTTTCAGCAGGGTATTAACCAAAGCCTAAGAAGGACGTGATATTTAAATAAACATCAAAGCAGAGTGAGGAAGCAGAAAATTCAAAGAAGCATGCTTGTTCTGTTCAAGGAAAAGCAAGATGGGTGAAGCTGGAATGATCTGGGGAGAGAAGAGAGGAAGGAGATGAGGTCAGGGGATTAATAGAAGCCAGACCATGTACTAGTAGGGCCTTAATGGACATGGAAGGAATTTTGAGTAGATGTATGATATGATCTCATTTTTTAATTTAAAGTCCTCTAGAAGAATTTGTAGTTGGGCAAGAGTGGGTTCAGGGAGTCCACTTAGTAGGCTTTTGCTAAAATCCAGGTGAGATGATGGTGTCGTAGATTAGGGTGGAGGGAAAGAAGGTGTTGAGAAATGGCTGGATCTGAGACCCACTTTTAAAAATCAAACCAACTGTATTTGCTTATGGGTGTGAAAAGAAAGAGAGGAATCAATGATAACTCCTATACCTCTAGCCTGGGCAGCTTTGAACTAGTGGTACCATTTACTGAGATGGCAGCTGTATTCACAACTGTAAACCTACTTTTGCCAACCCCTGTGTACCAAATAATGAAAGAACAACCACCTGTTAAATTATGCACAGCTAACTATAGCTGCCATCTCAGTAAATACACAAAACAGAGTTTATTCCTGTATTATTTATTAATCATTGTATTTATTTGTATTACAACTGTAAACCTACTTTTGCCCACCCCTGTATGTGTTACAACTCAACAATTAGATGTGGGTCTGTGTCCCTCGACACAGGCTAACATAGTTGGACACACTGCATGCACATTTGATTAATTAGTTGATTCCACTTCTATCAATTGATAGCTGAGTGACTTTTGGCAAGCTTCTTAACTCTATGAATCAGTCTCTTTTGTAAATTGAGTTTAGTATTCATTGATACTGTTGCTGAGAAGATTACGTGCTGCCCTTAGGACAATGCCTGGCACACCTGGTCAGCAAGTATTAACTCTTCTTATTCATTTCGGGAACTCTTCCCCCACAACTACAGTCAGTCAAACCAGGGATCTTATGAGGAACTCTCTACTTTGTTTGCTCAATGCAAAGTCAGAATGTTTTTCAGAGATACCTAATATTTGTCAAAGCTGATAGAGAAAATCCACGCTGACTTCAGAATGCCACTCTGTGTCTGAATCTCTCTGCAACTTAGATCAACAATTAGTAGGTATTTGTTGAATGTCTACTTTGGGCTTACTTGCCAGGATATTGAAAAGTACCAGTTAGATCTAGTTCCTATTCCCTGTCTTCCTAAGCCATGTATGCTTTTGGTTTAGCTGCAATAAATAAATACTTTATCAGCTACCCAACATATTTTATTACCACTCTGGTCCTTCTGGGTGTTGCTGGACAGATCTCAGA
This sequence comes from Myotis myotis, assembly GCF_014108235.1. Taxonomy (NCBI): domain Eukaryota; kingdom Metazoa; phylum Chordata; class Mammalia; order Chiroptera; family Vespertilionidae; genus Myotis; species Myotis myotis. The sequence goes on along the minus strand of NW_023416317.1, from coordinate 33,955,927 downwards.
CTAGCTGAGGTCATTGTTGGCTTTGTAAATTGTGTCAGCATGGCCGTCTTCTTGTAGCTTTAGCCAAATAGAGAAAAACAGCATCTTGGAGATGAGGAGCCTCTATTCAGATTTAATGGGGTCAGCGGTAAGCAGAAATTCACAGCAGTTGATACTCATTCATTGAAAAAGAAGACAAAGAAAATAATTTCCAATAAAAATAACTACAAATATAGATTATCTGTTATTTCTGACACATTAGGTCAGTGATTTTTCAACCTTTTTCATCTCATAGCACACATAAGCTAATTACTAAAATTCTGCAGCACACTAAAAATATATATTTTTTGCTGATTTGACCAAAGGGAAAAAAAGATATAATTTTGATTCACTCACACCAGATGGCTGTTGTTATGTTGGCTGTTGTCCTTTTTCAATTTGACCAGTTAAAGGAAAAGAGGTCAGTATCCCTGACTAAATAGGTATATTGCCTGTTTTAAAAATTCTTGCGGCACACCAGTTGAAAATCACTGCATTAGATAAGTCTCCATCTGCAGAGCACTAGATAGCATGCAAGCCTTTGCCTCACGGAAGGCAATATGATGTAGTTGAAAAAGAATGGACTCAGAAAACTAGGGCTGCCTGTGCCCTGGAAATGCTTGACCTTGTTAAGTCTCAGATGTTTCCTTTCTAAGCCTCTGATGTTTCCTTTGGAAAATGGGAATAATAATTCCTACCTACCTCACGGGGGCGCTATCAGGATTCATGGAGATAATAGCTATGAAAGGACTTATGGAAAGGTGCAAAATGTTACACCTAAGCAAAATGTTATACCTTGCTTCCCTATTTCTCATCCCATTATTACAAAACTTATTATAGATGAGTCTCAGGGAGACAAATTTCTCCCTGTAACTGTCCCATACCTGCCCTCAACATGTCACTGGGCTCTTGGGTTAATTGCCTGATTTTTTTCTTTCCTCTAACTATACTTAATCAGAAAGTTGGTTATTCTTTTTCTATACATTTATTGGATCTCAGGTACACAGAATTAGATTAATCCTAACCCTTTGTTCATTACACATACTCATCCATGCTCCTTGCAAGACTTTCCTAAATATGTGTATATATATGCTTATTTATTAATAATAAACCAATCAAACTAACCATATGAGAATCAGAAGGTTAATAACATATCTACAATAGGTTCCCTCCTAATCCCAACCCCCTGCCTCCCACATCCTATGTAACCACTATCCTGGATCCTATATTTATTATTTTCTTGCTTTTAAAAAAAAATATTTTTTTAGAGCAGTTCTGTATTCACAGCAAAACTGAGCAGAAGGTACAGAGAGGTCCCATATACCCACTGCCCCTACGCATGTACAGCCTCCTCCATTATCAACATCTCCCAGTACAGTGGTACATTTATTACAATTGACATACCATTACCACCCGAAGTCTATAGTTTACATTAGAGTTCATTCTTGGTGTTGTACATTTAGTGGGTTTGGATAAATCTATAATGACATGTACCCACCATTACAGTATTAGACAAAGTAGTTTCACTGCCCTAAAAATCATCTGTGCTCTGTCTGTTCATCCCTCTTTCCCCCCAGCTCCTGGAAACCACTGATCTTTTTCCTGTGTTTAGCTTTGCCTTTTCAGAATGTTAAATGTTAGTATCATATAGTAGAATCGTATGTTAGAGTCATATAGCCTTTTCAGGTTGGCATCGTTTACTTGGTAATATGCATCTAAGATTCCCCCATGTCTTTTCACGGTTTGATGGCTCATTTTCACTGCAGAATATATCCCATTGTCTGGATTTCCTACCATTTATCCATTCACTAGCTGAAGGACGTCTTGATTGCTTCCAGGTTTTGACAGTTAGGATAAAGCTGTTGAAAATACCTTGTTTGTAGGTTTTCATGTGGACATAAGTTTTCAACTTTGTTTGGATAAATACCACGAAGCATAGTTGTTAGTTTTGTCAGAAACCACCAAACTGTCTTCCAAAGTGACCGGCATTTTGCATTTCCACCAGCAATTTGTGAGAGCTCTTGCTGCCCCACATGCTCACCATCATTTGGTGGTGCCAGTGTTTTGGGTTTTGGCCGTTCTAATATAAGTGTAGTGGTATCTAGTTGTTTTCATTTGCAATTCCATGATGATATGTGATGTGGAATATGTTTTCATATGCTTATTTGTCTGATGCAAATCTTATTTGAGTTGGCTATTAAGGTCTTTGGCCCACTTTTAAACCAGGTTGTTGGTTTTCTTATTGTTGAGTTTTCCGAGTTCTTTGTATATTTTGGATAACAGTCTTTTATCAGATGTTTCTTTTGCAAATATTTTCTAAGAGTCTGTGGCTTGTCTTCTCATCCTCTTGGTATTGTCTTCACGTATCAGAAGTTGTAAATTTTAGTGAAGTCCAGCTTATCCATTATTTTTTTTCATTGATCAAGCCTTTGGTGTTGTATCTAAAAAGTCATAGCTAACCCCAAGGTCATCTAGTTTTTTTTAAATTTTATTAATTAAGTTATTACATATGGGTCCTTATCCCCACGTTACCCCCCTCCCCCCACTCATGCCCTCTCATCTAGTTTTATTTTATGTTGTCTTCTAGTGTTTTATAGTTTTTCATTTTAAGTGCAGGTTTGTGATTCATTTTGAATTACTTTTTGTGCAGGTGTAAAGTCTGTGTTTAGACTTATTTATTTTTTTGACATGTGAATATCCAGTTGTTCCAGCACCATTTGTTTAAAAGATTATCTTGTTTCCATTGTATTGCTTTTGCTCCTTTGCTAATTTCTTCTCTCATCCCTGCCTTTGGCAACCACCAGTGTGTTCTCTGTATCTATAAGCCTGAGTTTTACTGTTTGTTTTATAGATTTTACATGTCAGAGAAATTATATGGTATTTGTCCCACTCTTACTTCACTTAGCGTAATGCCTTCAAAGTCAATCCATGTGCTTGAAAATGATAGTATTTCCTTGTGGTGTTGTTTTTTTTTATGGCCAAAAAATATTCCATTGTATCTATACACCACAATTTCTTTATCCATTCATCTATTGATGGACATTTGGGTTGTTCCTATAACTTAGCTATTGTAAATGGTGCTGCAATAAATATGAAGGTACATATAACTTCTCAAGTTAGTGTTTTTGTTTTCTTCAGATAAATACCCAGAAATAGAATTGCTGGATCATACGGTATTTCTATTTTTCATTTTTTAGGAACCTCCATAGTAACTGCACCAATTTACATTCCCACCAACAGTAAACAAGGGCTTCTTTTTCTCCATAGTGTCACCAACACTTACTTCTTGTCTTTTGATAATAGCTATTCTAACAGGTGAGAGATAGAAACTCATTATGGTTTTGATTTGCATTTCCTTGATGATTATGTTGAGCATGAACCTGTTGGCCATCAGCATTATTATTATTTTGCTGTTGAGTTGTATGAGTTCTTTATATACGTTGGATGTTAACCCCTTATCTGATGTGTGATTTGCAAATATTTCCTCCTATTTAGGAGGTTGCCTTTTTATTTTGTTGATGGTTTTCTTTGCTGTACAGAAGCTTTTCTAATTTGATGTAGTCCCATTTGTTTATGTTTGCTTTTGTTGTTTTTGCTTTTGGTATCAGATTGCTAAGACCTATGTCAAGGAGCTTACCAGCTATGTTTACTTATAGGAGTTTTATGGTTTCAGGTCTTATGTTCAAGTCTTTAATCCATTTTTAGTTAATTTTTGTGAATGGTGTAAGATAGTGGTCCAGTTTCATTCTTTGGCATGTGGCTTTCCAGTTTTCCCAAGACCATTTATTGAAGAGACTATCCGTTTCCCATTGTTTATTCCTGGCTCCTTTGTTGTAAATTAACCATATATGGGTGGGTTTATTTCTGGGCCCTCTATTCTGTTCCATTGATCTGTGTGTCTGTTTTTATGCCAATACGATACCGCTTTAATTACTATAACTCTGTAATAGTTTGAAATCACCTTTGTTCTTTTTTGTCAAGATTGCTTTAGCTGTTCAGGTCTTCTGTGGTTCCAAACAAATTTTACAATTCTTTGTTCTATTTCTGTGAAAAACGCCATTGGGATTTTGATAGGAGTTACATTGATGCCACATACTTTTTTGTCTTATTGCATTAGCTAGGGCTTCCTGTATGATGTTGAAAGACAGTGGTGTGAGAGGAAATCCTTGCTTTGTTCCTGATCTTAGTGGGAAATTTTTGAGTTTCCGAACATTAAGTATGATGTTAGCTGTAGGTTTTTTTGTAGATATTTTTTATAAAGTTGAGGAAGTATCTCTCTGTTCTTGTTTACTGAGAGTTTTTATCATGAATGGGTGTTAAATTTTGTCAAATGTTTTTTCTATATTTATTGATATGATCATGTGATTTTTTTTTTTTTTAGCCTGTTGATGTGATGGATTACATTAATTGATTTCCAATGTTGCACCAGCCTCACATAGTTGGAATAAAGCTCATTTGGTCATGCTGTATAATTCTTTTCATACATTGTTAGATTGGATTCACTAATATTTTATTGGGGATTTTTGCACCTGTGAGTCATACTGCTTTATAGTTTTCTGGTAACGTGTTTGTTAGGTTTTGGTATTAAGGGAATGCTAGCCTCATTCTCTTTGCTTCTGTCTTAAAGAAATTGTAGAGCAATGGTATTATTTATTTTTTTAAATGTTTGGTTGAAATCACCAGTGAACCTGTCTGGTTCTGGTGTTCTCTATCTGAGAAGGTTATTAATTATTGACTTAATTTCTTCATTAAATATAGGCCTATTCAAGTTGTCTATTTTGTGTGTGTGAATTTGACAGATTGTGGTGTTCAAGGAATTGGTCCATTTCATTTAGGTTATGGAATTTGAGGTTATAATGTTGTTCATAGTACTCCTTGATTATCTTTTTAATGTCCATGGGATCTATAGTGATGTCCACCCTTTCACTTCTGGTATTAGTAATTTGTGCCCTCTCTCTTTTTTTCTTAGTTAGCCTGCATAGAGGATTATCAATTTTATTGATCTTAAAGAACCAGCTTTGGGTTTTGTTGACTTTCTGATTGATTTCCTGTTTTTAATTCCATTGCTTTCTATTCTGTTTTTCTTATTTCTTCTGTTTATTTTGGATTTAATTTACTCTTTTTCTAGTTTCTTAAGATATTTAAATGATTGATTTTAGATCTTCTTTTCTGAAATATGCATTCAATAATATAAATTTCCCTCTAAACCCTTCTGTTGCATTCCACAAATTTTGATAAGTTGTATGTTCATTTTCATTTAGTTCTAAATATATTTCAGTTTCTTTTGAGGTAGTGTCTTGTTTACTCTTCAACAATTTAGTAGTGTCTCATTTAATCTTCAACAATTGGGATATATTACTTGTATCTTTTCTATTATTGATTTCTAGCTTAATTCCATTGTGGTCTGAATGCAGACACTGTATGATTTCTATGCTTTTATTATTTTTAATATGTATTTCTATTGATATCAGAGAGAGAAAGGGAGAGAGAGATAGAGCCATCAATAATGAGAGGAATCGTTGATTGGCTGCCTCCTGCACACCCCACACTGGGGATCGAGCCCACAACCCAGGCATGCGCCCTGACAGGGAATTGAACAGTGATCTTCTGGTTCGTAGGTCAACGCTCAACCACTGAACCACACCAGCTGAGCATGATTTCTATGCTTTTAAATTTAAGGTGTGTTTTATGGCCAAGAATGTGGTCTATCTTGGTGAATGATCCATGTGAGCTTGAGAAGAATGTGTGTTCTGCTGTTGTTGAGTGAAGTAGTCTATTGATGCCCAGTATATCTAGTTGATAGATAGTGGTGTTGAAGTCAACTATATCCTTATTGATTTTCTGCCTGCTGGATCTGTTGAATTCTCCAACTATAATAGTAGATTCATCTATTTTTCCTTGCATTTCTATTAGTTATTCCCTTGTGAATGTTTAAGCTCTGTTGATAGGTATATACATGTTATGTTTTCTTAGAGAATTGATCCATTAATCATTATGTAATGCCCCTCTTTATTCCTAATAAATTTCCTTGCTTTGAAGTCTGTTCTTTCTATAATTAATATAGCTGCTTTCTTTTGATTAGTGTTAGTATGGTATATTTTTCTTACCAATTTACTTTTAATCTATATGTGTCTATATTTCAAATGGGTTTCTTGTAGACAACACAGAGTTGGGTCTAACAATATCTGTCCTTTAGTGCATTATGACTATCAATATCCTATTTTTGTCTTCAATCTTTTTATGGCTTTCAAAGTTTTAATTTAACATTTTATATGATTGCATTTTCTTTCATTTCTTAGCATATCAGTTATACTTCCTTTTTTAAACTTTTTTAGTGTTTACACTAGAGTTTGCAATATATGTTTACAACTAATCCAAGTCCACTTTTAAATAACAGTATACCACTTCACAGCAGTGTGAGTACCTTATAATAAAATAATTATAATTTCTCCTTTCCATCCATCGTAGCATTACTGTCATTTATTTCATGTATACAGAAGCATACATAAACGTATATATTTACAAATATGTAAAATACATAATTGAATATATTGCTGCTGTTATTTTGAACAAACTGTTATCTGTTAGATTAATTAAGAATAATAACAAGTTTTTATTTTACCTTTAGTTATTTCTTCTCCAGTTCTCTTCCATTCTTTATGAATGAGTGTCTGACTATCATTTTCCTTTTCTCTAAAGAATTTATTTTAACATTTTTTGCAAGGCAACAAATTCCTTCAATTTTTATGAGTCTTCAGAAAGTATTTCTCTTTCACTTTTAAAGAAAAATTTCTTAAGGTAACGCAGGTTGGTGAATTTCCCCCTCAATACTTTAAATATTTCACTCTACTCTCTTCTTGCTTGCATGGTTTCTGAGAAGTCCAGATGTAATTCTTATCTTTGCTCTTCATAGATAAGCTATTTTTTTCTTCTGGCTTATTTCAGGATTTTTCCTTTGATTTTCTGTAGTTTGAAAATTATATGCCTAGGTTTAATATTGTGTTTGTTTGTGTATTTGTTTAATTTGTCCTGCTTGGTGTTTTTTGAACTTCCTGAATATGTGGTTTGGTGATCTGACATTAATGTGGGGAAATTCTCAGTCATTTTTATTTAAAATATTTTCCCTTTTTCTTCAGGCATTCCCATTACACATATGTTACACCTTTTGTAGTTGTCCCACAGTTCTTGGATATTCTAGGGTGTTGTTGTTTTTTTCCATCTGTTTTTCAGTTTTGGAGGTTTCTATTAAGATACCCTCAAAGTCAGAAATTCTTTTTCAGTTGTTGCCTAAATACTAATAAGTCTATCAAAGACATTCATCATCATTACAGTGTTTTTTATCTTTAATATTTTTCTGGTTCCTTCTTAGAATTTCCATCTCTCCATACATTGCAATCTGTTCTTGTTACGCTGTCTACTTTACCCATTAGAACTCTTAGCGTATTAATTATAGTTTTAAAATCATGGTCTGATAATTCCAACATCTCTGTCATATATGGCCTACTTCTGCATGCTGTCTCTTCAAACGCTGATATGTTGCTTTTCAGCGTGTCTTGTCATTTTTCTTGATAGCCAGACGTGATGTCCTGGGTGACAGAAACTGCTGTAAATAAGCCTTTAGCAATGTGGCGGTTGGAAATGGGAGAGGGGAGTGTTCTCCGTGATTAGGGCTCAGTCTTTTAGTGAGCCTGGGCCTCTGGCTGTGAGCTTTACCAGCTCCCATTCCCAGATGGAACAGCATGGCTGATGGAGCTTGAATTTGGTGTTTCCCTGCCCCCACATGGAAGGCCAGAGAGGGCTGGAGTTGCATATTACCTTTCCCGCAGGTCGGCTAGGCTCTGATTAAACAGTATCTCATGAGGGCAGACTTTGCTAAGAGGAGCAGAATGTCCTGGTGTATTTCAAAATGGTTCCTTTCCCTTATCCCTGCTGGGAAAAGGATGGCATTTTTCTCAGATATTCACTGTGAGAACCCAAGAAAACTCCAAAGTAAAACTCACAAAAGTGTGTCCTCCTGGAGTTTCTATGTCTCAGACTTGTCCACAGTGAGCCTGCAGCAATTTGTCAATTACAGGTCAGGTTTTCCTAGCCCAGCACTGGCTCCCAAGGGGGCTCGCTGGGGTAAGGAGTGATTCTCTGTATTTTTCTGTTTCTCTCCCACATTTCTGGAGGGGGTGGGGGGAGCAGCAGCTTGCCTTGTGAGCTCACTTCTCTTATAGATATGAGTTGTTGATTTTTCAGTTTTCACCCGTGGCAACTTTCAAGCTTCTTACTTGCTGAATTGGAAACTATCTTTTGCTTTTTAAAATATAGGTCTGTCACATTGACAGTTCATTAAAATTATATAAACTTAATTTTAGCTTTTAATGAAAAAGGATATACTGCGTGTAGTTTTTTTGGAACTTATTTTTCACTCGTGTAATGAGTCATTCTCATTTTTTGTACCTAGCTGTAGTTAATTCAACTGACTGATGTGTAATATGCCTTTGTGCCAGTATGCTACATTGACTTCCTCGTGTTTTTCCTATCAGTAACAACCGCTTGGGATGTTTGTAGGTTTGTGTTATTGCCATCAGGGTTGCTGTGAAAATTCTTAAACACCTCACCTGGCATGTGTGTGAAAGATCTTCCCCAGAAGTAGAATCGCCAGGTCACGGGACATGAAAAATATTCCGTTTTATAAGATAGTGCCAAGCTGTTTTCCAAAGTGTCAGTACCAATTACACGTCCTCCAACAATGTATAGGAGGTCCTATTTATTCACATCCTCTCCAATACTTGATTTTTTTTCAGACGTTTTAACGTTTTAAAGTTTTGCCTTTAATATTTAAGGATTGTATCCATCTGTAGATGACTTTTGTGCGCAGTGTGAAGAAGAGATCTGATTTCACCTGTTTCCATGTGAGTAACCGTCTCCTTACCCCCAGCCCAGTGACCTGCCGTGGCAACTATGCATAGTCTGTCTCTGGCGCTCTATTCCATTTCTTTGGTCACATTGTCCTTCAGTAAAGTTTTATAAACTTTGCTATCAATCTTTTACATATTTTAATGTGTGTTCCTTGATATTTGATATAATAATGCTATTTTAACTTGACTCTTCTAAAAACACTTAAATTTTTGAGGTGCTTATTGCAGATATATTGACATTTATATCTTGATGTTATATGAAGACACCTTGAATACTTCCCTTGTTATTTTTAATAATTTGTCTATAGATGCAAATAGTTATGTCACTTTCAAACAATAACTACTTTATTTTTTCTTGCTCTTTTTCAATCCTTATGGCTTTAATTTTGCTAGAACCTAAGAGTGAGAGGGCCACCTTTTCTGGTTTCTCATTTTAAAGAGAGTGCTTTTACTAGTAATACTTCTCCATTTGGATGTTACATATTAGAGATTTTGAAAATACATTCTTCGTCAAGCTAAGTAAGTATCCTTCTACTTCTAATTTACTAGGATTTCTTTTTTAAATTATTAATTTATGGAGTGGTTTTCCTTTTGTGTTTATACTTTATCTCTTTTAGCCCGTTAATGTTGTAAGTTATATTTATATAGTTTCTAATTTTAAAACATCTTTGCATTCCTGAGATACTACACCATTGCCAAGATGAATTTTCCTTTTTTTATACACGGAAGGAGTTGATTTTTCTAATGTTTAATTGAGAAGTTTTTGTGTCTGTATTCATGAGTAAAATGGGCCTTTAATTTTTCCCTTCTCATACTGTTCTTGTCTGGTTTGCATATCAAGATTACACTGGCCCCATAAAACTGAAATGGCTAATTTTCATCTATTTCTCGTCTCTGATGTAATTCATAAAAGATTCAGATGATCTACTTCTTGAAAGTTTGGTGGAATTTTCCAAGAAAACCATCTAGGCCTGGAGCTTTCTTTCTGTGATTATTTTAAACTGTTGCTTTAAATTTTAACTTATAAAAAGTACTTACCTTATCTACTGTTATATCTCCTTTTTCGTTCATACAGTTATCTATTTGTGTCCTTTCTCACTCCCTCTTTGATCAGTTTATTGTGAGGTTGGTGTTTTAAAACTTAATTTTCTTTATCTTTGTTTTTTAGTTTGCTAATCGGCTCACATTTTTAGCATTCTAGCATCTCTCTATTTCTTTTGGATTGATTCTGTACTTTTTCTAATTTCTAAGTTGGGCATTAATTCCTAGTGGGTTTGATTTGGAATTTTAGTCCCTTAAGTTGATGTAGTTGGGTCTGGGAGGATTCCATCAAATATTTTGACCAAAGAGGTTTAAGAGTCAAGACATGCTCTTTCTTTGGCTATTGTTCATCCCTCCAGGTGGTGTCTGAGGGGCACTTTCCTTTATTGGACCATTTCAAAACATTTCAATGTGCTTTTGGCTTAATTATTAATATATTTTTCTCTTCTAGTACTATCTGTTAGGCAAAGAACTGTTCATATGTGGCACTGTTAAAATTGAGAGCAAATATCATCCCTGTGCTACAGATGAAGAACCTATGGAAGTGAGGTGGTGGTGTCTAAAATCATACATTTTCGGAAAGGAGTGACAGCCAGCCCATGAGACTATACCCTGTGCTCTTTCCACCGAGCCAAGCACACACTTCTCCACACAACAGAGTGTCATTTTTTAAAAATATATTTTATCAATTTTTTACAGAGCGGAAGGGAGAGGGAGAGAAAGTTAGAAACATCGTTGAGAGAGAAACATCTATCAGCTGCCTCCTGCATGCACACCCCCTACTGGGATGTACCCGCAACCAAGGCACATGCCCTTGACCAGAATCGAACCTGGGATCCTTCAGTCCCCAGGCCGACGCTCTATCCACTGAGCCAAACCGGTTAGGGCAAGAGTGTTCATTTTATAACCTGGCAAGGTCACCTGCATGACCTTATTCAATATGATCAACATATACGGCCCCTAGAAAATGCCACTGGGGAAAGCGTGTGTTGTTTGGCTCACCATCATTGACTCTGTTTATTTGTTCCTATTGTGCGCCACATATTCAGCCTGCAGCATTTAAAGATGAGCTAACATCTTACCTTGAACATTTGTCTTGCTGCCTTTTGACTTCTGAGAAGTCGAAATGGGTCAAGGAAGGGAAATAGTGAGAGATCGGAGGTTAAATAAGCAAACAACCGTTTGCTTGAACTGTGTGGCACAGAGCCAGTGCAGTTTCTTCCAGTGCAACAGCTGACAATATTCTTGTTTCTGAAGAAAAACAAAATTAGTATTTAGAAATGATGTATCCTCCATGCTCATTTCAAAGGAAAGAAACGATAATTATCTTAATTCTGCTGAAGTTTCTTTTGTATTTTTCTGGGCTCTAAATATTTTATCGAAAACACGTGTTAGCTCATGAATTGGCTTCTATGAAGCAGAGGTCTCCTTGAGACCCCCTGGTTTTTGATAACCTCAAGAGAGGTATTGCACAAGCTCTAAATATTCTGATTTGAAGCCAAGGGTTGTTGGTTGGCTGTGTTGCTTTTGCAGCTGTAGTTTAAATTAGAAACATCCTACCTTCTCAACAGAAAGTTTACAGGGATCCAAATTGTGGGGTTTTTTTTGTTTTGTTTTGTTAACCTCACCCAAGGATATTTTTTCCATGGATTTTTAGAGAGAGCAGAGGGAGGGAGGGAAGTGGGGAGAGAGAGAGAAACAATTGATATGAGACATTGATTTGTTGTCTCTGACTGGGGTTGGGGCTTGAACCTGCAATCTAGGTACATGTCCTTGACTGGGAATCGAACCCACGAACATTCGGCCTACTGGCTGATGCTCTAACCATTTACCAAAACGGGCTATGGCGAGATCCAGATTTTTAAAAAGGCTTTTTTTTTTTTCTCCTCAGAAATATTTTTATTATTCATGATTATAGTAGTAGACAGAAGAACCTAATGTTTATTGAGTACTATTACTAGTATGTGCCATGCAGTGGGCTTGGTGTATTTTTTTTTTTTTTTTAATTCTCACAACTATATGAAGGAAGTGTTTCCTTTATTTCTCATTTTATAAAAAGGCTTTTTATAGCATAAAACTTCCAAAAGAGGTGTATTACCCTCATCTTACTTGTTTTAGAATAAATGCAGTACAACAAACGAATTTAAAGAGACTTATACCTTTGAGAGTATTTACATAATGAGAAGCAATCAATCTCATCATTGTTACATTAAAATGGAGCGTACCATGAATTGAAATTTTATGTTGCTATTTTATGTAAATTTCTCCATTCTCCCCTCATGTCTTTGAATATTTTTAAAATTTATTTTAAATATTGAGCTATCTTAAAAATGTAATGATGTAAATCCTGGTCAGGTCTAGTGGTAAAACAACATACAGATTATAGGCAATTCATCTCTGGTTTGATGTGGTAACAATAAACCAAGACTCCCAAGCTGAACTTGGAGGTTCAGTCCCACCACTGGTCCCAGCACACACACAAAGCAGGGCGCAAAAGCACATCAAGATAACCTTTCACTAGGCTTCCGCAATGTTGAGTAGCCTTACAGCACACTAGATTGCGGATTCCATTAAAATAGTGCAAGGGGATTGTGTTACTAAATGCTGTCCCAAAGAACTCAACTCTTAATGTACCATGTACAACTTCTGATGTGCTGACCGTCTGCATGGGGAGGTTCCTAGATGCTACATGCTGCTTTGGGAGTGTTTTGGCCTCACCTAATGCTCACTTTTCTATCCAGGTTTTAACTTGCACTCAGTACTCCTTTCCTCCCATCTTTGTCATTTACCCTGTGGTCTGTTCCTGAAGCCTTTTTTTTCCCCTTCTTTCTCCTAACTCTTAAAGATCGCACTTATTTATAAAGCTCATCATATAAGCAGAAAAAGAAGTGGCTAACACAAAGCCCTGGTTCTGAAAAGGAAAAGTAAGAAGGCATGAAAAGAAATACCAGTATTTCCTGATACTTCTTTTTTCTTTCTTTTTAAAAATCTTTATTGTTGAAAGTATTTAGAAAAAAGACACAGTACAAAGAAACTTGAGGATACTTTTGGTGTTCACAATACTGAGTCTAGGATGCAGAGTCACTGAGTTTGAAAGGGCAGATTTTAGAGTCAGACAGAGGTGGGCTGTAGTCTCAACTGTGGCCCATTTTATCAATGTGACCTTGGGTCAGTTACTCTCCATGAGTCTCTGTTTCCTTATCTGTAAAATTGGAGCAATAATGTCACCTGCCTCTAGGTTTGTCATCGATATCAAATAGGAGAACACATGTGACGCTGTTAGCACAGGGTATGGCACAGCAAAGCTCAGCAAAGGTAGAATTTGTTATTATTGTATACACAGTAGTAGAAACTTTGCAGATGGTATGACTTGGTTTTTCCTTGGGGCGATCCACTTTGGGACTAAAACTCCTCTAAAATGATAGGGTTGGCCCTAACTGGTTTGGCTCAGTGGACAGAGCGTCGGCCTGCGGACTCAAGGGTCCCAGGTTCGATTTCGGTCTGGGGCATGTACCTGGGTTGCGGGCACATCCCCAGTGGGGAGTGTGCAGGAGGCAGCTGATCAATGTTTCTCTCTCATCGATGTTTCTAACTCTCTATCCCTCTCTTCCTCTCTGTAAAAATCAATAAAATATTTTAAAATAAAATAAAATAAAATGATAGGGTTGAACTAAAAAAAAACAAACCAACCACTTACAAGTCCCTTCCAGCTCACTGATTACCTCTGGAAAAGGATTGATAAATTGACTTTACAGCCTGAAAAGTTGATCTCATCTAGGCTTCTGATAAAGGAGTAGAACAGAGTCCCAGATTCCAGAATGTCAGAGGGATGATGAAGTAGGTGAGAAAATAGGGATGGAATTTCTCATGGCAGAGGTTCCTTTTCTGAAGGGGGTGAAATATTAAGCACCAGGAGCCTGCCAGACAAGGAGTGAGGCAGCCATATAGACCCTCGCAAATCCACGTGTGGGTGAAAATAAAGCAAGAAACAGACATTGGTTTTTAATATGAATCAATTAATTTTTCCACTCAATGGATGAATGAGTGTTCTGAATGAACCCAACACTTAAAATATTTATTTTCAATATCTTTAATATCCTGTTTCATTTCATAAAATGAATAACTGAAGGTGACTAGTTAGAATTGGAAACATCTTACCTTGGGCAGTTGTAGGCAGTTGGAAGCAAAATAGTACAAATTGAGTCATTCTGAGCAGCAAGCTATCGTATGGGATGAGGAGGGTCACTACTTACCTTTTGTTTTCTTTCATATTTAAGGATGAAGAGAAATTGTTACTTTTCTAATTATTTATGTGGGAAAAAGGAAGAAAAAATTAATTGGCCACATGTAAAGACGTTTACTGCTCAAATATAAAATACACCTACGTGTTCGTGATGGAGCAGTTACAAAGTCAGGCCTTAGACTGTCCCAATCATGAACTCTGAATTGTCTTGGCAATGAGTAGACCCGATAATACTAGGGGCGGGGGGGGGGGGGGGGAAGACAAATAGGAACACGTATTATTGTTGAAACTATAATGCTTCTGGCTACCTCTACTGACAGTCTAAAATCTTGTGTTTGTGCAGGTCTGGGGACCAGGAGAAACCTGTGATTCTGTAAATGGTGGTCGTTCGCTTTTCTCTAAGGCACTTCGCAGATCAGAAGGTCAGGAGGAAACCGCAAATGCTCCTTATCCCCTGTTGCACCCAATTTATCACATAATTTTGTGTATTCTTATATGTGTGGGTGAAAATAAAGCAAGTTTCGATCCAGTTTAAACGATTTAATCTGATATGTGTGGGTCTTGTTTTCCAAATAATATCCAGAACATTCTTCGATGTTTTCCTTTTCGCCCTTTCAGATTTCAAGTTGGAGATTTTTCAGCTCATAATATGAAAATGTTGCTGATTTTGTTCCTCGTAATAATTTGCTCCCATGTTTCTATGAACCAAGATTCTGGTAAGGAAAGAACTGGAAAGAATTCTTTAACTCATTTTGGAAAATACATGATTTTGACTTTCTTAAAAGTTGAGTTTCGTTTCACTGTGTCTTGATTTTGATACTTGGAAGGGTGGGGTGGTAGCTCAGTTTCTTTTTGAAGCTCATTTGTCTCTGGAATTTATTCATTGTTAACGATAGATACAAGAGCTGCTATTTTGTCCTCAGTTTCAACCCCATTTAGGTCTTCTGGGAGGTTGCATAAAATCCTGTCTCTTACTATTAGGTTCAGGCCTGGAAATCTTGGACTGTCTCTTCCTAATTCATTTGTGCCAAAACATTCTCTTGGTTGCTCATACAGCTTTTGCTCCAGTATAAACAATTTAATCTGATATTGTAAAGAAAATGCTTTTACTCTGAAGAGAAAGCACCATAGCTGGCTGGCTGTCAGCAATCTATGTCCAGTGGACTTGAACTCAAAATACTGACCTACCCTTCTCTGCCTCTACCTCTTCTTAAATAACGAGTTGGCACACTGGTCCCTTCATGTTCAGGGCCATCTGTGTTAGTTTGCCCAGCTTTCTCAAGGGCTCTGACCTTGGTAGTAAGTTTTCTGAAGAGATAAACTAAGACTTTGTCCTGCAAGCATCTACCTTTGATGTCTCACTGGGCCTGATATTCGGCTTTTTAAAGAAAAAGCTGAATCTAGCTCATGTGCCAGTTGTCTACATTTCCTTTCTCCACACACAAGAAGTGATGGTTTATCCATGAATAGGAAGGTCGCTTTGGTTACAAATCAAGTCATCCTGGGCAGGGCTTGCCGACAGTCCTTGTAGGGGTTCCAGCCTTCTCTTGGAGGAAGATATTAATGCACCCTCTCTTAATTCTCCCCCTAAAATGTTAAGTGGCTAAGTGATCATCAAAGGAAACTCAAAGTGATTGAAATTAGGTTATTTAGAAGACAAGAAAGAATGGCTTTATCCACTATGCCTCAGTGAGACTGCTATGAAGAGAATGAAATAAACCTAGGGGTGCCAAAGCTGGTTTCCTACCAGTTGTAGATAGGAAAAGATGGATTTTATTTTAATTTGATTATAATGTATCTCATAATCATATCAGATAACCAGCATCTGAGAGTGAGAAGGGGACCTTAGATATTTTCTTATTGAATCTTCTCATTTTAAAGGTGAGGAAACAGGCCCAAGTATATTGAATGGCTTGACAGAGCTGTGAGAGTTAGCTGGTAACAAAGTCAGGACTTCTGTTACTTGTTCATTTGCATCATACCTTCTTAAGTATACACCATCCGGACGCACACAGACATTTCCCTTCCTTCCCTGGATAAGAAATAGATCCTAAAGTGCTGAGAACTCTGAATTCAAACCAGCAGATCACCAATACACAGCATTTTGTGCTTGAACCCAGTGATTCTCTAGCACATAAAAGTAGAATTCTACATCCCAGCATTGAATGAAGCATTAAAAGTTCAACTAAGTATATATTCCTCTATAAAAATTATATTTTTATAGAAACTAAAACCATAATCATTTTCCTAGCTTAAGATATACAGATTTCTATCACATTTACACATGTAAGAATAAACTTATCAATTATAATGCTCACTCATATGGTTTATAAAAAAATTGTAAGTAATCTTTTTTAAAAAATATATATTTTTTTTATTGACTTTTTACAGAGAGGAAGGGAGAAGGATTGAGAGTTAGAAACATGAGAGAGAAACATCGATCAGCTGCCTCCTGCACACCCCCTACTGGGGATGTGCCCGAAACCAAGGTACATGCCCTTGACCGAAATCGAACCTGGGACCTCTCAATCCACAGGCCAATGCTCTATCCACTGAGCCAAACTGGTTAGGGCTGTAAGTAATCTTAAAGTAGATTATGGCAATCTCATATTTTTATGATTTTTAGGTACTTTTTAAACTTCATCAATTTGACACTGGCAAACAAAACTAATATTTTTATAAGTTAATCACTCACTTTGTTGCAGTACTTAAACGGGAATCACAATAAAAGCTTATCTTTCATATTTCTCTATTCAAACAAATTTGAAGCAGTTTAGTTCTCAATTAAAATTTTTATCCTCTTGATATAGACTGAGGTCAAATTCTGAAAGCAAAAATTTAAAAAGGTGTAAGGGGAAATTACCTACTACCAGTATAAAAACACAGGAGTTTTTACTCTAAACTTACCCATTTCTAATGAACCTGTTCCTTGCAAAAGTGATGTTTAATTTTGCAATTGGCCCTAGAAACAAGTATTTTTTCTGGAGAAGATGTGTAATGTCAGGCTATTATTTTCAGTTCCTTGGGAAGGTATTAAAAATACAGATAAAACAGGAAAGTACGTTTTCCCCCAAATGGTTGGCATTAAGCATGGCAGTACCTTTTTAAAGTTTATGCTTTGTTGATTTGGTTCTGTGTGGGTTTGCAGGCCCTGAGTATGCAGATGTGGTGTTTCTGGTGGACAGCTCTGATCACCTGGGAATTAAGTCCTTCCCTCTGGTGAAAACATTCATCAACAAAGTGATCACCAGTCTCCCCATAGAGGCCAGCAAATACCGCGTGGCCCTGGCCCAGTACAGTGACAAGCTCCACAGTGAATTCCAGCTGAACACCTTCAAGGGCAGGAACCCCATGTTGAACCACCTCAAGAAGAACTTCCTGTTCAAGGGCGGCGCCCTGCGGATCGGAAACGCTCTCCGGGAGGCTCACAGGACCTATTTCTCTGGACCTGCAAATGGCAGAGACAAGAAGCTGTTCCCCCCGGTTCTGGTGGTCCTGGCTTCGGCAGAATCCGAGGATGATGTGGAAGAGGCTTCCGAGGCTCTTCAGAAAGACGGGGTGAGGATCATCTCGGTGGGGCTGCAGAAAGCCTCTGAGGAGAACCTGAAGGCCATGGCCACGGCTCAGTTCCATGTCAACCTTCGGACCGTCAGAGACCTCAGCACGTTTTCCCAGAACATGACGCAGATCATCAAGGAAGCGACTCAGTACAAGGCGGGAGCAGTGGATGATGTTCTTATGGAAGGTGGGCTTAGGGTGCACACATAGAAATGATGATAAAATGCTTTTGAGAAATCAACGTGGAGAGACGGTTGAGGTTCCAAGGACATCCCTTTCCCCAAAAGCTGGGCTGTATTTTTAGCTGTTAAATATCGGTGTGTTCCAAAGGGCCCATTGATTGTGGCCATTTTATTTTATTTTTTAAAAATATATTTTTACTAGAGGCCCGGTGCATGAGATTTGTGTACTCGAAGGGTGGGTGGCGGGGGTGGGGGGGGGCGGATCTCCTCAGCCTGGCCTGTGCCATCTCACAGTTTGAGAGCCCTTGAGGGATGTCCAACTGACGGCTTGGCAGTTGGACATCTTTTGTGCTGCCTCAGAGGCAGGAGAGGCTCCCGCCACTGCTGCTGCACTCATCAGCCATGAGCCCAGCTTCTGGCTGAGTGGTGCTCCCCCTGTGGGAGCACATTGACCACCAGGGGGCAGCTCTTGTGTTGAGTGTCTGACCCCTGATGGTCAGTGCACATCATAGCAACCATTTGTTCTGCCATTTGGTTGATTTGCATATTACTCTTTTATTACATAGGATTGATTTCACAGAGGAAAGGAGAGAGGGAGGGAGAGATAGAAACATCAATGATGAGAGAGAATCATTGATCGACTGCCTCCTGCGTGCCCCACACTGGATGTGATGCCCCAATCTGGGCATGTACTCTGACCATGAATTGAACTGTGAACTCCTGATTCCTAGGTTGACACTCAACCATTGAGCCATGCCTGCTGGGCTGGTTGTGGACATTTTAAATCCAGTGAACCCCACAATTCTTGGTGTTTCTTGATACTCTTTAACCATGTGAAGGGTTTGTTTGAAAGATAAGTTTTTTCCTAGAGAAATCCTTGATCACAGAATGTTAGAGCTGGAAATAGCTTTAATTAAGTTGCCCAAACCCCCTGTTCCGTAGCCATCCTTAGAGTTGGTGACAT
The DNA here is from genome assembly GCF_014108235.1 of Myotis myotis. NCBI lineage: Eukaryota > Metazoa > Chordata > Mammalia > Chiroptera > Vespertilionidae > Myotis > Myotis myotis. The sequence continues at coordinate 33,937,015 of NW_023416317.1, read as the reverse complement.
GACCTGGGCCAGGGCAGAATGCAGTTTGAAGTCAGAGCTAAGTCAGGTCTCTGGATTCTCACACCCTGGTCATTTCAGCCCCACACTGCCTCCCTTCCTGCTTCTCTGTCTGAATTAGCTGCCCTGTGTTCTGCTCCACCTCCCACCTGCTGTCCCAGGGACCTTGTACTGTTCTGTTAACAATGGGCAAGAGCTTATGAACATCGTTCAAGTGAGGGACAGGGGAGAGCCAGTGAGAAACAATTTGCTCCAAGTGTACAAGCAACAGAGCAAACTCCCATTATTTCTAGTTACATCAGTTGGAATGACATGACATATAAAATTATCTGTTGTTAATAGAGAATGCTTTTCTTGTGGTAATCTATGAAAAGATGAATCCTATTATGAGTATCTTTCCCAAATAAAATAATGGCAAAAGTATCATTGACATCTCAGTATTATCCCGTAGGAATATTTGGACTATGCTGATTTCAACAGCGATGATGCTTAATGATTTTAATACGATAATAGTAGCTGCTGTTCATTGAATGACTCTTAGGTCCCAGGCCACAGGTTAAACACCTTATCTCATTTAATTTCCATAACAACTCTATGAGGTAAGTATGACTACTATCTCCAATTTATAGAGGAGGACATTGAAGCTGGGAGTTTAGCTGAGATCCAATATTTGAACCCAGGACCCTCTGATATGAGCTGCCTAATAATTTCATATACCTCCTTGTTTCTTTAAGTGCATAACCCAGCTCTGTAGATGTTCTCCATGCCTCCGAATGCCGAGCAGAGAAGCTGACCCACTAAAATTGTGCTCCTTCCATCCCTGCCCACACAGTTTGCCAAGGCCCCTCCGTGGCCGACGTGGTGTTCCTGTTGGATGTGTCCGTCAATGGCAGCCAGGACAACTTGGACTACCTTAAAGAGTTCCTAGAAGAAAGTGTATCTGCTCTCGACATAAAGGAAAACTGCATGAGGGTTAGCCTCGTGGCCTACAGCAATGAGACGCAGGTGATCAATTCACTGAGCAGAGGCATCAACAAGTCGGAGGTTCTCCAGTCTATACAAGGCCTCTCTCCCCAGGCTGGGAAGGCCTACACTGGGGCCGCCATCAGACAGATCAGGAAGGAGGTCTTCAGTGCACAGAGAGGCAGTCGCAAGAACCAGGGGGTGCCCCAGATCGCCGTGCTGGTGACCCACCGGCCGTCGGAAGACAATGTGACCAAGGCAGCCCTGAACCTCCGACGCCAGGGCGTGACCATCTTCACCATGGGCGTGGAGGGGGCCAGCGACAGCCAGCTGGAAAGGATAGCATCGCACCCCGCCGAGCTGTATGTCTCCAAACTGAAGACCTTCTCCGACCTGGCTGCTCACAACCAGACGTTTCTGAAGAAGCTGCGGAAGCAAATAACACACACAGTCTCTGTCTTCTCAGAGCGCACTGAAACCCTCAAATCCGGTAAAGTGTTTTGCTGAGGGAGGTATTATTCCATCCTTTTCTCTCTTTCTTGCCTTTTAGGTATTCTGTGTACAAAAGCGATCGGTGGGGTATTAGGTAGGGAGTGAGCATAAGTTCCTAATTTCTTACTTGACCTTGATCACATGGAACGTATTGGGGAAAATAAAAGCTATTGAGGTATTGGAATGGGTCAAAAGGGTTTTCCTTTCTACCTCCGGTTTTGTGCAGCTTTAATTGGATTCTTGGTTACTTACAAACACCCCAGAATACCATCCTTTGTTGTTTTTCTCTCTTCACTTTTTCCCCCTCTCCTTCGCCTCTTGTGTTCCCCTGCTCTTTTCTTTGTTCCTTTTTTTCTTTTTGTAAATTTTCTCTCTTTTCTCCTCTCCCCTCATCCTCAAATTCCAACTTAGAGAATGAATAGGAAGCATGATTTAGATTGAGGACATTGTAATTAATTTGTTGTGAAGTACTAGTCTAGTACCCATGAGTTTAGACAAACAGATAATGTATTTTGTATATTTTATACATACACACATGTGTGCTCTATAAATATTTTGTATGTGTATATACACACATAAGTATGTGTACATTCTTCAACAAATATTTATAGCATGTTTATTATAAAATTGCCCTTGTCCTACACAAATAAGGCCACTGGCAATACCCCTAGTTTTGTTAAATGACAAGGAGTGAGTAAGGAGTAAATTATTCAAGTTCTCAAGAAATAGAGCTCATATGTCCACTATGTTCAGTTAGAGACCTTCTCCATTTCACAACACACCGCTTGACTTTTTGCGAAGCCATTATTCACTAATGAGAGAAGTGGCTTGTGAAAAGCATGTTCAAGTTTTCTTTCTTATCTTTTGCTGTATCCCAGTTTGCCTTGATTCATGGCAGGGAATGATCAAAATAGTCACAAACTGTCAAAAGAAACTCATTTGGCCCTGCCGATGCTAAGAGTCCCCTGTGCTAAGCTAGCAGAGCGTGTCTTTTACACCTGGAAGCTGTTCCCATTTGTCCATCTGAAGATGCTCGTATTTGCTGTTCTTACTCTCCGCTCCCATTTCTTCCTCACACGCGCCCCCCTGCCACACTCAGCCTGTCGGTTCCCCCTTAGGTTGTGTGGACACTGAAGAAGCAGACATCTATCTGCTCATCGATGGCTCCGGGAGCACCCAGGCCACAGACTTCCAAGAAATGAAGACCTTCCTGTCAGAGGTCGTCAAGATGTTCAACATCGCCCCCCAGAAGGTGCGGGTTGGGGCCGTCCAGTACGCCGACAGCTGGGACTTGGAATTTGAGATCAATAAATACTCAAACAAGCAGGATTTGGGGAAGGCCATCGAGAACATCCGGCAGCTGGGTGGGAGCACGAACACGGGCGCAGCCCTGAATTTCACGCTGGGGCTGTTGCAAAAGGCAAAGAAGCAGCGAGGAAACCGAGTGCCGTGTCACCTTGTGGTCCTGACAAGTGGCGCGTCCCAGGATAGCATCCTGGAGCCTGCGAACAGGCTGCGAGAGGAGCTCATCCGTGTTTATGCCATCGGGGTCCAGGAGGCCAACCAAACACAGCTGCGGGAAATTGCAGGCGAGGAAAAGAGGGTGTACTACGTGAATGACTTTGACGCTTTGAAAGACATAAGAAACCAAGTTGTTCAAGAAATCTGTACTGAAGAAGGTAGGAGAATGGCGACTTTCCCTTTGGACCCGGGCTCACAGATGGCCCTCCTGCAATATTTGACATTGCAGGTTTGCAGGAACAGCATGAATTTCCGGGTTGTGTGGCTGTGCTTGTTTCCAGAACAAAACTGAGGGCCCACGAGAGCAGTGATGGCGAACCTTTTGAGCTCGGTGTGTCAGCATTTTGAAAGACCCTAACTTAAATCTGGTGCCGTGTCACATATAGAAGTTTTCTGATATTTGCAACCATAGTAAAACAAAGACTTATATTTTTGATATTTATTTTATATGTTTCAATGCCATGTAACAAAGAAAAATCAACCAAAAAAATGAGTTCATAGGTTCGCCATCACTGCACTGGAGTGTGGTTCTAATTCATATCTGAGGCATAAAGTATTTGGTCGAGTTCTCCCTTATTAGTACTAATTAGCCTCTTCCCACAAACCCCTGCTAACATAGATATATGCTTAGATACTGCATTTGTAAATGACCAAATGATTTATTTGAAGAAATATTTTGGGTTTATTTAAATTTAACAAAAGTTTTATGGACTCTTTTAGAGCTCTATCAGTAGTTTTCAACCAGGGGAATTTTGCCCCCTTTGGGGACATTTGGTAATGTCTAGAGACATTTCTGGTTGCCATAACTAAGGGAGTGCGACTGGCATCTAACGGGTAGAAGTCAGGGATACTGAAAAACATCCCTCAGTATCCTACAATGAATAGACTACCCTACCCAGTAAAAATTATCTGGCCCAAAATGTCAGTCGTCCTGAGGCTGAGAAACTGAGTAATACACTAAATCAAATCATTAAATAACAAATGGACTGGTCACTTTATGGCCGCCAGTGCTTTATTTACTTGCTAACTAACCATCCTTACCAAGCACACATTTAGCTTCAATATAGAATTTTTTTTTCCTGTTCACTCTTAATCTTTTTACATGATAAACATTTCACTTTCTCCCATGCAGCCTGCAAAGAGATGAAAGCTGACATCATGTTTCTGGTGGACAGTTCTGGCAGTATAGGACTTGACAACTTCATCAAAATGAAAACATTTATGAAAAGCCTGGTGAGCAAATCTCAGATTGGGGCAGATCGGGTGCAAGTCGGCGTAGTCCAGTTCAGTGACATCAATAAGGAGGAGTTTCAACTCAACAAATACATCTCGCAAAGTGAAATTTCAGATGCCATCGACCGCATGCCTCACATTGGACAAACCACGATGACTGGTAGCGCCCTGACCTTTGTGTCTCAGTACTTCAGCCCCGCCAAGGGCGCCCGGCCCAAGGTCAGGAAGTTCCTCATCCTCATCACGGATGGTGAAGCTCATGACATAGTCAAGGACCCCGCGGTAGCACTGCGGCAAGAAGGCATCATTATCTACTCGGTGGGGGTGTTTGGCTCCAATGTCACCCAGCTGGAGGAGATCAGCGGGAGGCCAGACATGGTGTTTTATGTTGAGAATTTTGACATTCTGCAGCACATTGAAGATGATCTTGTTTTTGGAATATGCAGCCCCCGGGAAGGTAGGCCTGGGCATTCCTGCCAGGGGGATTATCCAAACACCACGTGTCCATGTTAGTCGTTATTTCTACTAATTGAACACTGTAAACTTTTTGTTGGATTGAAATGGTTACCCCAATGGCTTTAGACCAGCGGTTCTCAACCTGTGGGTCGAGACTCCTTTGGCGGTCAAACGACCCTTTCACAGGGGTCGCCTAAGACCATCCTGCATATCAGATATTCATATTACGATTCATAACAGTAGCAACATAACAGTTATGAAGTAGCAACGAAAATAATTTTATGGTTGGGTCACCACATGAGGAACTGTATTTAAAGGGCCAGAGGTTGAGAACCACGCTTTAGACCTACATAGGCAATGTGACTTTCTTCAACAGAACTGTTGAGTTAAAGAATCAGTAAGGAACAATTTGGGTCCACCTAGATCCTCTCCCATTTGTAGACAAATAGCAGCAGGATGATGAGGCCTCCATTGAAGAAAAGTGGTAACATCCTGGGTCAGGTTCCCCGGATTCTTGTGGAAGTGGTTTTTTGAGGAGGTGTTTTCAGAAGGGAAGTAAGGAAAGCAGGGTAGGGCATGGGTAGGAGCTAAGCAAGAGGGTGGTCTTAGCTGGAGTCTCGCTTCAGCCTGATCTCCTGGGAAACTAGAGCCTGAATTACACCACAGTCTGTTTCACCTTGAGCTGAAGGGCCCAGCCTGAGTCCTTGGGCTGTGTGTGGGCTGCCACAGCAGACCATAGAGGGGCATACCCCCTGCTGGGCAAGGTTGCTTCCCTTTGACCTAATGTCTACTATATGTCAGTTATTTTACAGTTTTTAAAATCCATTACTTATATAAAATGAGATGACATTTGTAAAAACACTGATATTTTTTAAATCCAATAAAGGAGGACTCTAGTAGGGGAACTTGAGCAATGGATGCTTCAAAGGAAATAAATAGTAGAGTCCCAGTCCTCCTCTCGTGAAATGAGGGATGAAAGTGGTAAAACAAAAGCCCTACAAATATAAGAAACTTATTTATACTGTGACTCGAGGGGCTTGATGACAGAAGCATTCTGAAAAAAAAAAAAATCTCTATGATTGTCTCAGTGGAATTTTGAGGGAAGGGAGAAACCTTGTACTGTTACTCAAATAATAGTTTTGTTCAGTTCTTACTAGAAGGTTGATTGTGGTCTGTTATTTGTGGTAAATGAGATACACCTAGTTTGTATTTCCTGGTAATTATGCTGGGAGCAAATCTGAACTCTTTGAAGGAGCACCCCAAGTAAACTAACCCCAAGTAAAAATCCACGCAAGCTCCCCAGGGCAGCTGAAGGTCAGAAGGACATCGTTTCCTCTTTGGTGAAACCATTCCAAAAGAAAAAAAAACTCATGTTTTTCCTTCCTATGTTGGGAAAAACCCAGCTCTTCCCTACTGTTTCACTCCTGTTGTCTTCTTTACTAGTCACATGGCACACTTCACTTCCGATACTTCTGGTCACCCAGTGTGTGGAGGTTTTTCCCATATCAACAAGAAATTGTCAGATACCAGCAGGGTGTCCAAGAATTCAACTCAAGTCAAACACTGTCTACCTGGAGGTAGCATCAGGTCCCACAGATTGAGGGCTCACTCCCATAAGATTACCCCACGCCCCACTTCAGATACCAGTCACAAGCCCAGGTTATCACCTGTGCTTCTGACCAACCTGCTCTATAGATGGGAGGTTTAAAAACTATCTTCTCGGGTTCAATTAACTTATTAGAGTGGCTCATAGAACCCAGGAAAACACGTTTACCAGTTTATTAAAGGCGATGATAAAGGACCCCGATGAACATCCAGGATGAAGACATGCATAGGGCAAGTTATGAGGAAAGGGGTGCAGAACTTCCAAGTATATATAGCGTATTCTATGACATTGCCAAGCGCTTCACTTTCCCAGAATCTTCATGTGTTCATCAAACAGCTCTCTGAACCCCGTACTTTTGGGATGATCCCTCATGAACTCCATTTTCAGCCCTTCTCCCTTCTCAGGAAAATGGGAATGAGGCTGAAATTTCCATGCTTGCTCTTCCCGGTGACTCGCCCTCACCCAGGAGCCATTCTTTCCAGGAGACAACAGGAAAGAAACACATAGTAGGGGCCCATCCAGAGTCACCTCATTAGAACAAAAGACACCCCTGTCGCCCCGGAAATTACAAGGGTTTTGTGAGTTCTGTGTCAGGATCTGAGACAGAGACCAATATATATTTTCTGTTACCTCACATAGCCTTTCTTGAAGTCATTGGGGGTAAATATATTGGCCCCAGGGCTTTCAACAGCCCTACCACTTAGTGAGCAAGTGGCTGGCAAGAGAAGGAAATGTGGTGAACCTCTGTTGGAGGGGTGGGGGAATCCTTTCTCATAACTCCGTTTCTCTAGAATGGATGAGTTCACATTTGGAACATACCCCTGAAAGCCTGCAGAGACATCGAGTTACATAAGGACTAAATCATTAAACATTTTACAATCCCACTTCTCCAGAATGAGTTGGAGTGTAGACCTCTGCACTTTTACATAGAATATGCTCCATAGACGTGGCTTAAGTATTAATTGGGTCTTTCCTGCTTTACTTTCCATGGCATTGACCCAAGGAAAAAAAAGTTAATGGGAGCATCACCACAGTTGGGCCAAGTGTGACATGGGCTTATTTCTATGATGAGGCCCAATAATGAAACTAGATAGTGTTTCCAGAATGTCAAAAAAGGGGGAAAATGAAACCCTGAAAAGTCAGCTGTCCTATAACCATGAAAAACTATACAGTGTTGCCAAATTCATTTTTTCTTTGGCCATTTCCCCAAGGCTTATCTTGGGAATACAATTTCATAAACCCTATGGCTTAAACAGACAAATCCGTGTAAATGAAAGCACATGTTGAAAGAACCATTTATACAGGAAAATTTCCACAGAATTGTAAATTTTTTTCTAGTCCAAGAGCATGTCCCCCTCTCAACCTTTACAGAAGCCTTTACTTTACGTTAGCCTTGTCCTAAAAACTCCCCGAGTTGAATTTTACAATGTACTGCCAACACAAATATATATGTATTGTGTATGTTATCTAAGGAATGGACATGCTAATGCACAGCTTGATCCAGTGGAGAGGAGACATTGGCAATAAAAAAGCAGGCGAGGGGTGGTGAGTCTCCCATGATGTCCAAAGCTAACCTCATGGTTTTCCTTTCTCCTCCTCCTAGAATGCAAGCGAATTGAAGTTTTAGACGTTGTGTTTGTAATTGACAGCTCTGGCAGCATTAACTATGATGAATATGGTATCATGAAGGATTTCATGATAAACTTGGTGAAAAAAGCTGATGTTGGCAAGAATCAGGTTCGGTTTGGGGCTATGAAGTATTCTGATAACCCAGAAGTGCTATTTTATCTGGATGAACTTGACACAAAGTTGGAGGTGATTTCAGCGCTCCAGAACGACCAGCCCATAGGGGGCAGCACGTACACCGCTAAGGCACTAGGCTTCTCAGACCACATGTTCACCGAAGCCCGTGGCAGCCGTGTGCAACGAGGGGTCCCCCAGGTCCTCATCGTGATCACCGATGGGGAGTCCCATGATACAAAAGATCTCAGTGCCACGGCCAAGGCCTTGCGGGACAAAGGCATTCTTGTCCTGGCCGTGGGGATCAAGGGTGCTAACCCCGTGGAGCTGCTCGCCATGGCAGGATCAGAGGACAAGTACTTCTTCGTGGAGACTTTTGGAGGCCTGAAGGGGATATATTCAGAGGTGTCAGCCAGTGTGTGTAACTCCTCACAAGTAGGTAAGGTTTGCCAATTAAGTTTTTCTTCATTATCAGCAGAGGTCCAAATGAGGGAGAAAGCAATAGCCCTCAAGAGTACGTTCTGCAAACAGGAGAGGAGCACTAATCGCGTTATAAGACATCGCATTTGGCCTCCTCCCCAAAGAGGAATACATTCTACAACATCACTACTCCCTTCTGTCTAGACCAGTGATGGTGAACCTATGAACTCCTTTTTCTGGTTGATTTTTCTTTGTTAAATGGCATTTAAATATATAATATAAATATCAAAAATATACATCTTTGTTTTACTATGGTTGCAAATATCAAAAAATTTCTATATGTGCCACCAGAGTTAAGTTAGGGTTTTTCAAAATGCTGACACGCCGAGCTCAAAAGGTTTGCCATCACTGATCTAAACTCTTCTCATGATGGGGAATTCACAATTTTTTGAATAAGCTTTATTGATTGGGGCACAAATTAGTTTCCATGTCATTTCCATCCATTAGTTCTTCTTTCTGCTTTTTACACAAGAAATCAAATTCCATACCTTCCTAACAACTAGTGATCATTGCCTGGAGTCAATAATAAACATTCTATTCCGGCCTCAGATGTCCCCCCAGCAGAGTACAGTAGGACTTCCTTTGCCCTGCATGCTGTTTCTATTCTGGCATCTGGCGATTGCATTGCCACTTTCATGTCTATGTGTCTGTGTGTCTGTCTGTCTGTATGTATGTATGTAATTCATTCAGTCATTCAGCTGTCCTTTTACACCATTTCAAAGGGAGATCATGATCTATTTAAATTCCTTGTCTTTATTAAGAGTATTGTACTAAAAATACTGACTACTTTTTATTAGATAAATTGCTATTAATCTAGGATTCCAACATCTTGATACAGTTCTTTTTAAAAATTAACTTTACTGGTTTTCATAGGTATTGTCTCCTAAGAATGAAACTATCTTTTTCTTTCACAAAACTAGCAAAGTCTTTCTGGGTCTTACTGAAAACTAGGACAAATCTCTTATCTTCTAGGTGGCCATTGCCTAAGATTCAATCTGTTCTTTTCTGTAGAAAAGAACATTGCATTTTTATTTTTTTAATACTTTTTGTTGATCCTCACCCAAGGATATTTTTTCCATTGGTTTTTAGAGAGAGTGGAAGGGAGGGAGAGGGAGAGAGGTGAAGAGAAACACACTGCTTCCCCACTGGGGCCAGGAAGCAAACCCACAACCCAGGCACGTGCCCTGAGGAATCAAACCCATGACCCTTTCGTGCATAGGCCAATGCTCTGATCACTAACCCACAGCAGCCAGAGTGACATTGCTTTTTTACTTTTATTTTTTAAAATGTATTGATTTTAGAGAGGAAGGGAGAGGGGGAGAGAGATAGAAACATCAATGATGACTGGGGGATAGGGGAGGCTAGGGGACTGTCAAGGACGGGGGGAATAAAAGGACACATATGTAATACCCTTTGTAATACTTTAAGCAATAAAAATAAATAAATAAAATAAATAAATAAATAAATAAAAGACCAAAAAAAAAAAAGAAAAGAAAAAGAAACATCAATGATGAGAGAGAATCATTGATTGGCTGCCTCCTGCATGCCTCCCACTGGGGATCGAGCCTGCAACCCGGGCATGTGCCCTGACTGGGAATCGAACTGTGACCTCCTGGTTCATAGGTCAATGCTCAAGCAATGAGCTACACCAGCCAGCCTGACATTGCATTTTTAAACAGAAAGTTCTTCCTTGGGCAGGAAAAAGTACTTTATTTCCTTTATTTGAATCTAAAACAAAGAAATTTATTAAGTTAACTAATTCCTGGAGGATCTATTTATCATATTTCTTTTTATCTCTTTTTGCATATCTCCGCTGTGGGATTCTCAGACACCTTTTGTTTTCCACAAAGCTAACATGAGACTTAAGTGAGTTGGGTCCAGGATGAGATCTCTGGGGAATTCAGGGAAATGTTAATGCTTACCAGAAGGCTAAGGGATACACATGAGTATGTGCCAAGCATAACTCATTCACTGGCAATCATCTTTCATATTCTTTTTGTTTTGTATTTTCTGTGTTAATACCAAGGAAGCATACTATGCTATACTGAATTGTTTGCTCAAAAATAGTATTCTCAAGTAGATATTTTTGCCTATATGCATCAAAAAGGGGCTGATAAAGAGGAAAACTTCTGAGACATAGATCAGAAGGCATGACTTTAAAACTTCAATTTGTCTTAATACACCAGAAAAGCACTCATTGGCTCAACTGGCCAGGGAGGCTGAGTCAGTACTACAAACCATCTGTCTCTTTGGGTGAAGTTCTGAATGGATGTGTGCTATCTGTTTTTCCTGATGTGCTACTGACCCCGGGTTTTCCAGAAGGGTTAAGGCTAGATCACAGGTGAGAGCAAGTTCTCTGTAGCAATCCTCCTCCCCCAGCATCTTGGAAAAGAAAATGGTGTGAGACCAAATGGAAAAGCAAAGAGACGTATTTAAAAAAAAAAGTGAGTTGTTCCCCCCTAGTACCACCTTTGGAACTGATGGGTTTTATTTCTTCTCCAATTAATGTGACCACTGAGTGGCCTACGATAAGAAACCACTTTCAGAAATACCATTTCTATATAGCTGCAAACATTTAACTCAGCGGTTCTCAACCTGTGGGTCGCGACCCCTTTGGCGGTCGAATGACCCTTTCACAGGATTCGCCTAAAACCATCCTGCATATCAGATATTTACATTACGATTTATAACAGTAGCAACATTACAGCTAATGAAGTAGCAACAAAAATAATTTTATGGTTGGGTCACAACATGAGGAACTGTATTTAAAGGGCCAGAAGGTTGAGAACCACTGAAATCAGGCTGGGTGAAAGAACGAAGTACAATCTAATTTTTGTTGCTGTTCCTTTTCCTCTCCTTTATAGATTGTGAAATTGAAAAAGTAGATCTTGTTTTCCTCATGGATGGTTCGAATAGCATTCATAAAGATGACTTCAAGAAGATGAAGGCCTTCTTGGCATCGATCGTCCAAGATTTTGATGTCAGGGCCAACAGAGTGCGCATAGGAGCAGCTCAGTTTAGCCATACCTATCGGTCAGAGTTTCCACTGGGAACATTCGTAGGGAAAAAGGAGATATCACTTCAGATTGAAAACATCCAGCAGATCTTTGGATACACACACATCGGCGCTGCACTCCAGATGGTGGGGCAATTCTTCCGGCCAGACATGGGCAGCCGGATAAATACCGGTACCCCACAGGTATTATTGGTCCTCACAGATGGCCAATCCCAAGACGAGGTGGCTCAGGCCGCTGAAGACCTGAGACACAAAGGTATCGACATCTACAGCGTGGGCATCGGGAATGTGGATGACCAGCAGCTCATTCAGATCACCGGGACTGCAAGTAAGAAACTGACGGTTGACAACTTCGATGAACTGCAGAAGGTCAAGAAAAGGATCATTCGCAACATCTGTACCGTGGGAGGTGACAGCAGTAAGTATTCAGATGTGTCCCTCGTGTCTATCCCGCCCCTGTGTTCACTGATATTTTCCTCAAGCTCTGTTTACAGCTGGTGGAGGAATTTGGATTCCTGCCTCTGGATTTCAAGTGGAACGTTTCACAGTTAGCAGGTATTTTCTTGTGACTTGTAGATTGAGGAACAGGGCATCTGAGAGAGTTGTCTCTTCTCCCCCTTGCCTCCTGGGAGAGCATGCCCTCTTTGTAAACGTGAATCCTTCGATTTCAGACACTGTGAGGAAAAAGCCGTTGTTGATAATCTGGTTGGTTTCAGAGGCTGGAGGACGTGTATCAAAGAAATAAACCATTTGACAGATTTGGGTTGCCTGGCAATAGGGCCTACAGAGCTGCCAGGTGCTGTGGTACGAGGATGCAGGAACTGTCTTTAGAGGGTTATGTCTTTATTATGAAACTTTACTGTGGAAGTTAGTAAATTACTTCTTAAAACTCAGCACAGCCCTGACTGGTTTGGCTCAGTGGATAGAGCGTCAGCCTGCGGACTGAAGGGTCCCAGGTTCGATTCTGGTCAAGGGCATGTACCTTGGTTGCGGGCACATCCCCAGTAGGGGGTGTGCAGGAGGCAGCTGATCAATGTTTCTCTCTCATTGATGTTTCTAACTCTCTATACCTCTCCCTTCCTCTCTGTAAAAAATCAATAAATATATATATATATATAAAAAACATTTTGACATCCCCCACCCAAACAGATGGAAGGAAAGGTAGCTTTTTCTATTTTTGTATAAAAAGTGCCTAATAGGTTGGCTGTGATTCTGAATAATGGTAAACATTAACCCTGGATTTTCACCAGGGAGAGAGAAGCTTACATAGTCGCTAAGAGCAGCTCTGAAGACAGGGAGCCTGGCTCTCCATGGCCATTTTTTTCTTGGACAGTTTCTTCTATAAGTTTGATTTTTTCATCTGTATAATGCGAACAATAGCAGCACCTGATTCAAAAGATCATTGGGAAGCTTAAATGAGAAAATGCATATTTAAGCTTTACTTTGATTAAGCATGACACCAAAGATGTAATTATAGAGTGCTCTATTTTTGTCTACCACTGACCCATGAAATTGATGAATGAGGGCCAGCTCCTCTCTTGCTCCTATTCCTTTCAGGAGATAAGTGAACCTCTTCTTGGTGATTCATATGTCCATCCAAGTGTAACAATTAAAACTTCATCCAAGAGTACTCTGCTTTCATAGCCAGCCATGGGCGGCTCCCCTGCCACAGAGAAGAGGCCACATGTGGTTGGCATTTTATCCATTGTTCCCACCTCTCACTTCTACCCCCTTTCTCCCAGGCCCTGCCCTCTTCTTGCTAACCATGCTTTCTGGCCTTCCCCCAATGGGCTGGGGAAGGGAGAAGAGCTAAAGAGGTACAGGGAAGTTGGCCCCTGACGGCACATGTCAGCAATTCGTTTTCTATGACAGTAGCCCATGTCTGAAGTTGGGTCCACCCCTCAGTCCTTCAAGGATTTTCCCACCTGCCCTGATCATTATCCGCCCCCACCATGGCACATTTGTCAGTGGATCTTTCCACCACAATTCCCTCGAGGAAGATATGCATGTCTCAATTCCAGATGTTTCAGCCTTCCTCCACTTCTGAGCAGCTGGTGATGCCTTCAGCTTTATTCTGCTGCCATGTCTTTGCCCTTCCAGGTAGCCTTGTTGGACAGGAGATCAGAGAAGCCACAACAGCCCTTTCTTACAGGCAACCATAGCAACTCCATGGGAAACAGTAACATATCAATTTCCCTGATATACACTGGAAGTTATGCGCCCCTGTCCCCAGTGTGGCACCTCTCCTTTGCAGAGAGAGCAGCATGCCATCCTGCATCTCATTCTTTAGAATTTCTAGGCTTGGGTAATCTCCAACTTATCTCTTAAAGCTCCTCTTTCCTGACTTAAAGAGGACATTACCTTCTTTCCTTTTACATGTGTGTATGTGTATATGTGGTGGGAGAGCTCACCACACATCAACAGCTCTCTCCAAAAATGCTCTTCTGAACTGAAAGTTCAAAACTTTTATAAGACCCAGTGTGTAGGCTACAGCTTAATAGTCCAAGAATTGATCAGGGACTATTGTCTTTGTAAACTCTGCCTCATGATCTCCCCATACTTTGGCATGTGTCTGGTGACTTCAGCCAAACCTTCTACATTAATGTACTGTTTCACATGAAATACCCGTTTCCAGTTATTAGGCAGAAATTTTTTTTGGAGCTATCTATCCTCTACTTGAGAGAATAAAAGAAAACCATGTGGAAAATCAAAGCCAGGAGTATATGCACCAAGTAGTGCATGAGTTCTTTTTAAAGGAAACAGTCCTGAGTATGAAAACAAATAAGCAAGGAAAGTACTCTAAGATAAACTTGAAGTCATTATGGCAACAAGCAAGAATGTGAGGCCTTTTAGCCAAGACGTGGGCTGAGGCTGAGGAGACTGGAATGAACACTGATAAAGCTTCAAAGGCATGTGCAAATATATCAGAGGATGCCTGTTCTTCTTAAACTATAAACTCTCAACTCTAGGAAATCAGACAGTAGCTTGGTGAGGCTCAAAGCGAGTCACACTTACAATCTGAACATCTAGCTTTGCTTCTTATTAAAATATGTATAACTTTGGAGACATCAGTATCCCTCCTTAGTTTTCTCATCTGTGAAGTTACACCATCTCCGTTTCTCTTAATTGTACACTGTGGTTTCATATGTGTGAAAGGAAGGGCAGCTGCATGGAGTAGGAGAGAAGTGACTAAGGTTCAATATTTCTGGAGTATCTGTCAAGGGTCAAGTATGGTGCTCTAAGCATTCTGAATGCTTTAGCTCAATAAATTCTCCCCAAACCATATGGCTTATATTTTTATTTCCAATTATAAACGAGGAAAATGGGACTCAAAGGAATATTGTTAACTTGACCTAGAACATGCAGGACATAACAGACTCAGCAAATTTTGAAACCTAGGTCTGTCTGACCAACCCAGTTTTTTTGTTAAATTAAGCTGACTGTTTTCTTTTTTTTCTTTTTTTTTTAAATATATTTTTATTGATTTTTTACAGAGAGGAAGGGAGAAGGATAGAGAGTTAGAAACATCGATGAGAGAGAGACATCGATCAGCTGCCTCCTGCACATGCCCCACTGAGGATGTGCCCGCAAACAAGGTACATGCCCTTGACTGGAATCGAACCTGGGACCCTTCAGTCCGCAGGCTGATGCTCTAGCCACTGAGCCAAACCAGTTAGGGCAAGCTGCCTGTTTTCTTGATCTCGTTGTTGTCTAGAGTATCTGATGCTGATGTTATAAAGAAATAGTGTCTAAGCGTTCTGCCTCACCAGTTTATATCTGGAACTGAAGACATCATGGGTTTGTACCTTGAAAATGTTTCCATAAGCTGCTGCTCCTTAGTGAAACCACTTACTGTTAAGTTGTCACTTTCAACATCACAATCTAGTAACAGAACTAGTAACCTACCTGACCTATCATCACTACCCAGGAAGTATAAAATAAGGTAGTTTGGCATACAGACTCCAAACAAGCCTGGATCTGAATTCCGAGTGTGAGATCCACAGCAGTAACTGTGAGACAATGGGTAAGCTGTTCTGTCACATCTTCCTCTAGGGCAGAATGAGTATCAGAAGCGTTCCTACTTAGTCTGTTTCATAAGGATAAGTGAGATCCTGAATGGGAAGTCGGTGGTAAATGTTGAGTGAGTATTAATAACTATCACAGAGGGCATATTTATAGGAAGTGACCCTATAAATGCAAAATACATGGAGTGATGAGTTGGTTCCCAGAAGGACAATTTAACAAGGGGTCCTTGGTTGAGGAACTTTGACATTTTAGCAATATTTTAGAGCCATGTTCAAATTTAATATCTCACCATATACCAGATTCCTCTAAGCAACTGAGTTCCAAAGTCTGTTTTTTGTTGTTTTTTTAACCTTCATTCGTGTTTATTTTCCTGATTTTTCTTTGAGTCTGGCTATTCTGACTACCTAGAGAAGGCCGGGCAGTTCTCAGGATAGGAAAGTCCTGCCTTTTCCTTTGCCATTGAGCCATAATTAGGTAGCCAAAGCATCAAGTGTACCTCTTATCTGTGCATCATCATGGATAGAGGAATCAAAAAGGAGATGAAGCAAAAGGCCAGTCTGATTAAGATGAGGTAAAAGACACCCTCAGGATTTGATTCAAGGAATGTGGGAACTATAAGAAAAGTTAAATGGTCATTTCCAATGCATCTTAACAAGAATCTCTGTATGTCCCTGTCCTTACTGGGCTCTCTAGAAAATGGAGCTCAAAGCAAAGTTTGTGCTAATATTTTATGTGCTAATACTTCAGGGGAGCAAGAGTGAGTGGAAGGGAAGTAATACAGGAAAGGAGAGAGAGTGTAATACAAGATATATGTTACCAAGCTAGCTGCAGCTTTTTGAGAAAGCATAACCAGCATGTTGGTCATGCAGAACACCGAGGAAACCATACAGAGCCACCATATAGACCTCCTGGGAATAAAGGAGGGGATTAATCTGCCAATTCCTTCCCATCTATGGCCTCTCATTGGTCAGAGGTTACCCCATGAAGAGTCAATTCTCCCATCCTATGTGTTGTGTTATCCAGCCCTTTGGGGAAACCAGATATAGAACCCACAGTGCTTTATATCTGTGGCTACGCATGGTGGAAGGAGCCAGAACTCCCATGAGTACAGTTGGGTTGGACATGGGCATCAGAATTATTGTGGCTCTACTGTAATGTGCATGATGGAGGCCATGTCAAAGTCCTCCCCACCCCCACACACAACCTTGGGAAATCAGACCATGGTGGCAGCCAAGGCTCTCCATTGGATAAATGTCCAAGTACTTGTGTGGGGGAGAGGGGACAGGAGATCCAAGCAAATCTGGGAGGTATATAAACTAAGTCTTTTACAGTAACTGTTTTCTTGATCATTCTTTTTTTTTTTTTTTTTGAAATCTCAGATACCTCTTCTTTCAAAGGCCACACACAGATTTTTTATACTTGCTAATAACTGCCAACAGTCTGACTTTCTTCTTTATTTTCTCAAGAATCTGTCTTCTAATATTATTAATATATCCTACTTCCTGCTAATGGCAGATTCTGCTAATTCTTAATAAGAACCTGCCATCATCAACTCCGATTAAGGACTTTCTTTATAAGTCAGATAATTAAAATCAGCTTTTGGGTCTGGCAGGGAACCGTAAGACTATAACTGTCACTCCAATCCATTCTTTTCTGTTCCTTTATATTTTTATTTTGAAATACATAATTTTATTTTTGTAGGCAAGAAAATGAATGCCCAGAGGGGTTAAGAGATTTTCCAGGTTATTTAGCAGTTACAGAGTCGTGACTGGTACATGACTAACACTAAGCTTTGTGGTTCCCACTCAAAGACCTCCCCCTTCCACGCCTCCACATGCCGTTTGTGAGGACTAGTCAAATGCTTAGGACATTCGTTTGCTTCTCCATCTTATCACCCTCCGTAGCCAGTCCTGTGAATTACCTTCTTAATTTCCCTGCACTCATTGCCCCTCTTCTGTTCTCCTCACTCCTGCTATCCTAATTTAACCCTACCTTTCTCTTTGGAAATCCAATTTTAACTGTCTCCCTAGCTCAATTCCCAAACCATCCCTACCTCTTATTAACTTTGAAGGCTCCTAATTTGAGAGCAGATGTCTCTGTAGAGTTTTCAAGGCCATTACGTGAGCGTCCACTTGTTTAGTATGGCCTCATTCCTCTAATTGTATTTAAGCTCATAGCTGCTAGCTCTGTGCTTGCTCCCAAATTCTATTCCTTAGATCATATTATCATGGAATAATTTGTCAATTTGAATTAAAGAAACACAAGGGACTGATTTACTAGACTTTGTACTTTCAGTAATCTAGACCCAAAAAATAAAATACTAAATTTTTATAGGGGATAGTTCTCAGTAATGACATTTTGGCATTTCTGTTTTGTTTTGTTTTGTTTTGTTTTTTTCTTTTTCTCTCAACAGAGACTGCTTTCCTTGAAGGCAGTAACATATTTTGGTTACCGAGTGGTTTTCTAACAATGTTCATCCAAGAGGGAAATTTTCAATCTCGAGATAGAAATGAAAGGATACAGATTCAAGAGGAATTTGGGAAAGGACAAATTCTTAATGCTTCCTTCTGACTAGTTTCTTTCTTTTCATTTCACTTTCTGACTATTGGGGAAGAGATTTTTCCAATAAAGTAAGTGCAGTAAAATTAGAAACCCGCCTTTCAGGTTTTCTTGATAACATATTGATTTACTTCAAATGCCATAGTGATTTAAAATTGATTATCAAATAAGGCTTTCTATTTTCCCTCACCTGACTCTTCTCATTAAAAATGAATCAAGTTACTGGCCCTTATTTTAAGAATTGAAACTGACATTTTAGTTCGAAAGATTTGCAGATGTTTAACTGACCAGTGTGTCTGGAGGTGGTGAAGGCAGACATTTGTTCACACAACAAATAGCTGAAAAACTGCTTATCCAAACAAAGCAAATTGAAAATATACACTCCTCCTCTTTAACTTGCCAAGCAAGCTGTGTATGTTGAATTTATTAGAAAGGTTGAAGTTTTTTTGCCAAGCTAAAGTTCTTGAAAGAAGAGTGTATGTTACATGACTTTATTCTTCTCTAATTATCTTCCCTTTGTGAGGCTCAGCTGAAAATAAGAAGCTCTAATTTCTCCTGTGCTTAAATGCCCCAGGAGTTTATACGAATAAGAGCAAAACATTTTTTAAAATGTGTTTTTATTGATTTAGGGAGAGGGAGAGAGAGATAGAAACTTCATTGATGAGAGAGAATCATCGCTTGGCTGTCTCCTTACTCCCCCACCCCCACTCAATCCCCTTGAAAACTCTGGGGATTGAGAGGAAACCTGGGCATGTGCCCTGACCTGGGAATTGAACCTGTGACCTCCTAATGCATGCGAAAACACTCATTAGTGCAATATCTCTCTAAGTATTTCTTGAACCCCCAGATGGCATTGGCTTTGCCTTTCTGAATGGCTGAGCTCTGAAGGCAGCACCATCTTTGACATGGTTAAATGTGGGGAATTTGGCGCTCAGTGTTTCACTTGTAGGACTTACATCAAGCAAGATTTCAAAGGATCTCTTGGAGCATTTGTTTGCCATTTTATTTTTTCTTTTCTGAATAGGTTTTAGAAGACAGAAGAGGGAACATTCCTTTTGGGATGTTAAATCATCAAAATCATTCATTTAGACAAGTTCTTTGTGATTTCTTTTTATAAATTATTGCTCTGTGCAAATGGTTTTATATTTCCCTTATAATTTAGTATTAGTTGAATGTTGACAAGTAGTGTGATATGAATTTGCATTTTAGACTCTTAACAAATATACTTTAGATATTTAAATGACTTTGCATAGCTTTTTCAATAACCACAATAAAATCTTTCAGAATGTTGTTATAGAATAGTCTAGATTTTACACCAGTTGAAAATAATAATACTATATACTTTTGCAGGTTATGAAAGAGTGATTCTGGGCCTCTTCCATTATTCCCTCATGTTCTTTCTCATTTTCCAACTTTGTAACTGGAATAAAAATAAGAATTCCAAGTGCCTTGGTGCAGATATGGCATCCAAGTCAAATAAGGGGATTATTTGATCTAATAAGGTATGTTTTTCCCCTTAAATCCTAGATTGTTTTGTGGATGTTGTGGTTGGATTTGACATCTCCACTCAGCAGAAGGGGCAGACTTTGCTCGATGGCCAACCTTGGATGGAAACCTACCTTCCAGACATGCTACGTGCCATCAGCTCCCTTAATGGGGTTAGCTGTGAGGTGGGCACAGAGACTCAGGTCAGTGTGGCTTTTCAAGTAACCAATGCCACGGAAAAATATTCTCCCAAGTTTGAGATCTATAGTGAGAACATACTGAACAGCTTGAAGGGTGTAACAGTTAAAGGACCGTCCTTTCTCCACGCAAACTTCTTGAGTTCCCTGTGGGATGCGTTTCAGAATAAATCGGCTGCTCGAGGCAAGGTAATGTGGTTTTATTTTATTTATTGGTCTGTGGTTCCGGTGACCTCTCTTTTACTCATGTTTCTTTCTTGAATACTTTCCTAGGTGGTTCTCTTATTTTCAGATGGATTGGATGATGACATTGAAAAACTTGAACAAAAATCTGACGCTCTTAGAAAAGAAGGTATTGAACATGGGGGAGGACTGGGGGAGGGATCATTATTGATTTTATACTCTCAGAACTCAATGCTGGCTCTTAAGTTTCCAGGCACACAGCCCTGAATTTGACAACCTTTCTACTCTTTATGCACTTGGCAGCGCACATGAGTTCTCAGAACATTCTGGCATTGACTTTTTTTTTTTAACTCATGCCCTATGTATACGAAAAAACACTGAATACAAAGTCTTACTTTTTCTCTCATATTACTCTATTTCTTCCTCTCAAACTTTCCAGGAAAGTGTGTAACTTTGCCTCACATGATCTAATGTTGCTACTTCTTTAGTATCAGCAGACGTGAACCATGTATTTCTTTTAGACCAAGGAATGGGAGGGTGGGTTTATGTTCTTCAACACTCTTAAAACATGTTCAGAGTTGCAAGCAGTATTGGACAAGTTTACTCATGTTTTGGGGCTTTCTAATCAGTTCCTTTCTTCAGACCAGAGATAGACCAACCATGGTGTCTATGAGTGTTTAAAGCTCTGGTACCAGCTTTTAGCTTCAAGAACTAGTGCCCAATCTGGCTTCTTGTCAGTTCTTACCCAAAATATGGATCCGTGGAATGCATCCAAATGTTCTGGTTTGACTAAGAATAGGAAAACCTTCCTGTAAGTGGATGCTGCTGGTGCCCCACCCAGATTCCCTCTTCCAGCCAGGTTCCCTTCCCCCATTCTCCAGCTGTGAGTGTTGGCTGCTAACAACTCACAGGTCCCCTTTCTCTGAGGAATTGTCCTTGGTCAATGGGAGCCACCTCACTTGGAAGGTTACTTCCTACCCCATTCCTGGGCAGCAGGTTGAGTACATAGAGTTGGATCTTTGCCTCAAAATAGCACCATGTGGTGTGATTTATGTTCCAAGTTCCTCATGGGATCAGGCTGACGCTAGACTCCAGCTGAAACACTGTCTTGCTCGGCTCCTTTCTCTGCCCTGCCCTGCTTCCCCCTCACCCCTTTCTTCTGAGAGTTCTTCCTCAGTAAATTGTGTGCAGCCAAATCGCTATCTCAGGCTCTGTTTCCAGATTCTCTGACCTAAGACATCCGTCTCCAAGCTCAGTTATTAGAGCCTGAGCGGATTTGTCTTTGCTATTTTGGTTCTCTCTCTTCAATCTTAAACAAATTGCAAAGTTCACTAAATTTGCAGCTGGAGGATAAAGATTTTTATTTTGCCCTTTATTTACCAAAGCTACTTTCTCTATGTTCTATCAAGTCTTGGCATTTCTTTCATGAGTTATAGTGGAAATTTTAATGAAAAGGACACTAGAGTTCTTAGTTTGGATGGGTAGGTGTTTTTTTGTTTGTCTTTTTTTTTTTGTTTATTTGATTTCAGCTTTTCTTTTGTGAGGGAAGATGTATCTCTTACAGATAACATCAAAATTTTCTCCGGGAAGTTTGTCTTGGAACACCCAGATTTCTAAGACCAATCTTCATTTTTCCAACTCCCAAAGAAAATTTAGTAAATCGATTTCAACTTCAGAAGCTAGATTTTTTTTTATATCCTCAGAAATTCAGAATCTTTGGGGGAGAGATAAAGGGAGGATGGCCGTATGTTCTTTGAAAAGTGTCCAATGGATAAGGATGTCTCTAGCTCTGGCTTCCCATATTTAAACACATCTAAATGATTTCTGGTGATGCTGGAACCTATGATATATTGACCTTCCCATATTTAAACACATATAATTTCTGGTTCATAGGTCGACACTCAACCACTGAGCCACACTGGCCAGGCTCTGTGGATCCTTTTAGACTCACTATCTCACTGTTATAATTTCCCCTGTCTCCAATTTCATTAGTTCTGGAAAATGTAATTCTTTTTGTTCTCTGATGAGTCTTGTTACTTGTCAGGCTTTTATTGCTGGGGGAAGTAGACAATAAAATGAGTGTTCCTCTTGCAACTGTTTTCCTAGAATAACAGTTTAGACACACATGTGCAGAAAGATTAAAATTACCCAACCCCCCTCACCTGGAGACCTGTACCTTGTGTTGGCCAGGCTTGAACGCCCTTATCACGGTTGCTCTGACTGGAGCCACCGATTCAAGTGACCTGGCTGATCTTCTCTACATTGAATTTGGGAAAGGATTTGAGTACAAGACCCAGTTCACTATTGGAATGAGGGATCTGGGGAGCCAACTGTCAAAGCAGCTGGTAAGTTATTCAAAAAAGGCAGGTGAGTTTACATTTCCTATTTTGTGTACAGGTTTAAAATGTATGCTTATGAATTTGAACTAGTTTTGTTCATCGGGGAGTACAGGAAGAATTTTCTGACTTACTGGACAGTTGAAATAAGAGGATGTTTTGAAAGAAAGTAATACAGTAGAGAGATGTCAAAGCATGTTTGATTTACATGGTTGGCCAAAAAAGAAGGAAAAAGAAGCAACTAAATAGCACTTACAGTCCTGCTCAAATGAAGTGAAGGAATGTAAGTGCCAAAGAGTGTGAGATCTGAGAGTCAATCAGCTGCTCCTTCAGCCAGCCAGTTTGCACATTCCTTGTGGATCCTCAGTGTCACAGCTCACCACACTGAGTATGATTCTAGTGCCTAAATGTGTATTTTCCCTGCAACGTGGCCTGTCAGTGAGAACCACTTACATTTAGGGTTTAAGTAGAGAAAGCCATCTGCTCCAACGCTGAGGAAAAACTAGTTGCATAACCTCCTATGTTGTACTTTATGAGCAATGAAAAGATGTGTGAAGGCTGCCTTCACTGACCGGGATTTTTGCCTTATGATCTATTTTTAGAACCTAATGTCTACGTGAGATGCATCTCAATCATATTTCTTTCAGAAACATACAGGATTTCAAACTAGAGTGATTAAGTGTTACCAAGTTGTGTGGCACTACTTTCACCTTAATAAATGGCTAATAATTTGTAATTTGCTTATAATTTATAAAACCTATAATCAGCAAATTAGGACACCCTTCAGTAAAGTGAGAGGTCCTGCTATTTTGCACCTACAGAACTGGTATATAAATAGATGTGTAAACACAATTTGTTCAGTGTAGTAGTTGTGCAAAAAATAATTGCTTAAAAATATGGAAGTTTTATTGGAATTTCTTTCTACATGGGAAGACAATCTATTTTTAACAATGTATTTTTTTCTCTACTACTCTTTGAAATCTGTAGTGGTAATTCATAGCAGGAGGAAGTTATTCCTCAAAATAAGCCTGTCAGTTTTTAAATATCACATAAATGCAACACATTACAAGAAAAACTTAATTTTAGACACAGATTGATTTTAATGTTAATAGTAAAAGATTTGATGTTGTAGGGTTTGGGTGATCCAAAGAAAGTTGCTATCATCTACACTTATAAAGAGAAACATGCAAATTGGTGTCACTCCAGTATGCCCACTAGCCAATCAGAGTGACTATGCAAATTAACCCAACAAAGATAGCAGTTAATTTGCATACGCAGGTGCTGAGCGAAGACTGAAGACTGAAGAGGCTTGGCTTCTCTGCTGTGGCCGGACCAAAGGCCTGGGTCCCGGGTGCCAGAGGAAAACCAGTGCCAGCAGCCAGGGGAGGGAAGGCCTATTGTGCGAATCTTCGTGCAACGGGCTTCTAGTGTAATATGAAATCAGAGAATCTATTTTGTTGTTGTTATTACTTGATTTCATGTGTTTCAAGTGTTATTGGGTTTGATAGTTTCAGGGGGGAAAAACAGAATTTTCTAATGTCAGAAAATGAACTTTATATAATAAGAGACAGAGGAAATTGCTAAATAGTTATCACAAAATATTGCATTTTTCAACAACTAGAATTTTGATGGGAAACTTCTCAATACAAAGGCTGATTCTGTCCCACTAAAGGCAAATCATGGCATTTACTGTAAACAGAGAATTTTCCTAAAAATAAATCTTGTGTGTTGTAAAACTGCAACAGAATATGTCTATTATTCAGGGTATGATTAAATTAGACCCAGGATGAGATTTACTCAGATATTTAAATATAGAATATAATTAGAATATGAATTTTGGGCCAGAGTAGACAGAGGAATACTCTCCTCATGCCCCCACCCTCTCCAGCAAGTGCTTCTGGAATGTTGAACATGCAATTGTGTTTTTGAGATCCTGTCACACACACTGTTCTGAAAGTGTTTACCAGTGGACTCTGTTCCAAGCAGTGTGACTTTGGGCACCGTCTAAACCAGTGGTTCTCAACCTTCCTAATGCCGCGACCCTTTAATACAGTTCCTCATGTTGTGGTGACCCCCGACTTCATTGTTACAAATTGAACATAATTAAAGCATAGTGATTAATCACAAAACAATATGTAATTATATATGTGTTTTCTGATGGTCTTAGGCGAGCCCTGTGAAAGGGTCGTTCGATCCCCAAAGGCGTCGCAATCCACAGGTTGAGAACCGCTGATCTTCAACTTCTAGATACAAAGAATGCACAAGCCAAGAAATGAAGAAAACGGTGTGCATTCATTTTATTGAACAAAACATTGGGGGAAGAATTACATAGGGCAATCAGCAACACCATGGTCAATGCTAGGATGGGGTGGGAACAGGAAATCGCATAAATTAGTATACAGTGAGTTGGCCATGCCTAAACTGATACCATTTTGAGAACACAGAATATCTTTGATTTGAATTCGAATTCCTCATATGCCGGAGAATGCAGCTCGCAGAACAAAAGATGGATGGTAAAGAATGTCTCATGCATTCTCTCTAAAGCATGGTCACTTTAATGGTGAAGAGGCTTCTGAAACTGACAGATGTCTGAGTCACACCGGTGAGCTTCTGTGTGTGTGTTGGGGAAGCGATGTCACCAAATGTATTTCCTGCCTTCCCCCCAAGGTCAATGTTGCTGAAAGGACTTGCTGTTGTTTATTCTGCAAGTGCATTGGAGGAGATGGAACAGCGGGGGATCCTGGGCCACCCGGGAAAAAGGTAATTTTAAAATGTATGGCTCACTTTATTTGAAAGTAAGTATGTCTTTCAGACATGAGTTCAGGTAGAAGTAAGGGGTGATTTTAACTTCTGGGCAGAGCCTCGGAGGCAACCTGTTGTTCTCTTTTGATATGTCAAACTAGATGGCCGCGGGCAAGGATCCTGCCCGGCCCGTTTGAAATGAATAAAACTAAAAAAAAAAAAGACCGTACCCTTTTATGTAATGATGTTTACTTTGAATTTATATTAGTTCACACAAACACTCCATCCATGCTTTTGTTCCGGCCCTCCGGTCCAGTTTAAGAACCCATTGTGGCCCTCGAGTCAAAAAGTTTGCCCACCCCTGAACTAGATGGCCGTGGCTTTTTCTTGGCATTCTAAATTGGAGTGTTTCTAAAAACTTTCTGGACAAGTCTCAGGAGAAACAACTGCCAAGATCGTTGATTATCCAGTGTTCTAGCACTGATGACAGTGATGTAGGAAAATCAATTGTCGTCTTTCATGTTGAATAATGAAAAGCTCCTGAATACCATTGTCATTTCAATTTTCATTTTTAATGACTGCAGAGCCACTTAAAGCAGGAATATTTTGTGTCGTCTGCTAAAATCAAGCTAGATCAGATCACCCTGTCACAGCAAAAGATGTTCAGATGTTTCATTCAGCTGTAGCCAGACCCAAATGTCACAGATGTATAGACAAAAACAGGCCAATTATGAAAACAGTAATCAACAACAGACTTAGATATTTCCTAACCAAAAAAATGTTACATGCCCTGTGTAAAACTGTGGTCTGAGGGTTAGGAAATGTTCAAATATGTACAAGCATATTAGGATGTATTTAATAATGATTTCAATACTGCTTGTTTACATGTGTGTTTGACTTTTGAATAATTCATAAACAGCACTGTAACTCCCAAATTCTCATGGTTGTGTCTCTGAAGAAAGTGTTTGGACTAATTACTTCCTGATCGCTTCTATTTCTTGTAAAAAAGAAAAAAAACAAAAAAAAACAGTGGTAGAATTTTCTTAAAAACAGGGCTCAGAAAGAATAGAAAGAAATGTGGGAGGTCTATTTTTTTATATGTAGCATAAATCCTTAAAAAAAAAAGATTTTTTAATGAGAAGAGAATAATTCTAGTTTGTCAGGGGCACATAGTGCTGTGTTCATTTGAACATTTGTCTGGACAGAACTCTAGCACGATGTATAAGAGACGTATGGACAAAATTATTCACTCACATGCACACACCCTTGAATTATCTGGATGCTTGTCTCAGAATTCCATTGGTTTTTAAGTGTATAAATGCAGCCTAAGTTGTAGCAGAGGACTAATTTTTTTTTTCAAACTCTTTTCTAAATAAAGTAAAACTGTGAAGTTGAAGCATTTTGCTTGATTCCCTCTTTTTTGCTTTATGGGGTGTTGACGTGCTCTTCCTTTCCTTATTTCCAGGGACTCCCAGGTTTCAAAGGCAGTGAAGGCTACCTGGGAGAGGAGGGCATTGCTGTAAGTCAAGGGTTTTTTTCCAGCCTCATCTATTCCTAAGGACATATCTACAACATGGAATCGTTTGTGTCAATTCAGAGGACACGGGAAAAGTCAAAGCCTCAGGATTTATGTGCAAAATCGCAGGTCCTTCCCAGTCCCCATAGGGCTTTGCTTCTGGTGATCATTAGTGTCTCCTCTTTCACCACCTACCAACATTGCACAGTGAACTCAATGCAGACCTTATCTTCCTCACCAGAGGAGTCACATCACTGTTATTTCCCCCTTCCTGATCCATTTTGCACAGGTGAACCAGCGCACCACAATGTTTATCAAGGATCTCACTCTTTCTTGCATCCATCCATCCCTTCCTTTTCTTTCTCTCCCCTTCCTCCCCTGCTTCTTCCCTGCTTGTCTCCCTCCTCCTATCCCTCATTCCCTGTCTTCTCCCCTCCCTCCCATTTATCTGTCCATGCATCCGTTCATGTAACAGTTATATATTAAGCATCTTACCATTTGCCACATTATTTACCAAAGTTTTCACTCACAAATGTATTTATTCATTACAGGCACAGCATTAGGCCCTAGAAATAAAAATTAATAAAAATCAAATATGGTTCCTATCTCAGGTAACGTCTAGACTAGTAGGAAGGCCGATGAGACAACTGTGTTTTCAGCTGTTACACACAAGGACCGTACTCGAGGTACAGTGAGATGCAGTGTGACAGAGTGTAGCAGAACAAATACCTAACAACCTCAACTAACAGCCTTGGAGGTAGTTGGGGCTTGGAAGAAGAAGGCCAATGCTTGGGCAGACATCTGAAGGACAAATAGAAACTTATCCAGGCAAGGTTTGTGGGGGAGAACATTCTGTTACAGAGAGAACGGTGACTTCAAGGGCACGAGTCATAATTGTATGTTTGCAGAATGGCACATGGTCAACCTGGATGGATCCCAGTTCACAGTGAGAGGAGGTTATATGTCAAGTAAGACTTCGATTACTGGGAGTCTTGAATACCCTATGAAAGATTTGAAGGTGGCTTCCAGGTGGTGGGCAGTCATTGAATGATGTTATGCATAGAAGTAAAAATGATGGGGCTATGGATTTAGGAAGCATACCCAGGCGATATTATGGATGATGATAAGGCAGGGATTACAGGTGGGAATTATGCAGTAGTAGGTGCAAGGCAAAGTGGTCTTAATCTTAGTATGAATGGGGGACACTATGAATGGAAGTAGAATGAACGTAACTTACTGACTACTAGGGAGAGAGAAGCTGAAGATGACACCTTTGTTTCCAGCTCACAAGATGTACAGACTGGTGGGGTCACCATGACAAGGACTGCAGGAGCAGTATTTATTTAAGTAAAAGAGAGAAGGACAATGGATTTTGGTCTAGAAATCATGCCTCTTGCTTGGTTTATATCTGAGGCATCCTTCTCTGATGCCTCACCGAATTTTTGTTATCTGTTCCTGGAATGCCTCCTGAAATCTTGAGAATACATCTTAACTGCTGGTTGTTTTATTTAGATACTGTTCTACCCATGACAGCATCCACATGAGATCTAAAGCAAAACAAAGTTGTCAACAGAATAGGTCTGATTTACTTCCATTCTTAGTTTGTATAAACATGAATTCTGGATTGTAAACTATGAGCCGTCACACATTTTTTTTTCCAACACAAAAACTTGTCAAATTTTCAAGACAGATTCCAGATTACAATATAAAAAGCTCACCTGGGTCTGTGCTCTTTCTCAGGGAGACAGAGGAGCGACTGGACCAGTGGGAGAGCAAGGTACTAAGGGATGCTATGGCGCCAAAGGTCCTAAGGTAAGGGTCACAATAGACATTGTGAAGTCTTCCCAACATTAATTCTTTTTTCTTACACTAACCACTACTGTCCTTTGTATTTTCAGGGACACAGGGGACTATATGGACAGGAGGTATAGTACCAAACATAATCCATTTATCTTATCATCTGCTACCTACAAATATTTTTATTTTTGAGATTATTGTCCAGTAGATTGTATGCATGAAGTTTCTGTTGACCTTCCTTTTTTATTGTCAATGATTTAACTTTGTTTATTCCTGTATTTTATTGTAGTCAATGTATGTTATTTGTTGATCGTTTTTATTACTAAGTAATCTTTGATATTACACAAGGCCAGCCTAACAAAGAGGCTGTCTATGGGACACAAAATTCACCTTTTTGTTTGGTGTCTGACCTCTTTGCATATAAGTGTAACACACTCTATTCTGATCACACCTGTCTTTTAGGGTGAAGTTGGGGAAGACGGAATTGATGGATTAAATGGTGTACAGGTAGAGCTTTCTGTTTGTGCCCTAAGGACCTTTCTGAGCTATTTTCTCATTAAGAAAATGAGAATTTGAATTTCTTCTTCTGTTTCTTAGGGTGACAATGGTCTTCCTGGAAGAAAAGGAGAAAAGGGTGATGAAGGATCCCAGGTAGGGATTCAGTAAATAGACAACATGAAAACTATATGGGGAATTAAAGATGTGATTAACAGAGTAGAAGAGTTACCTTAGGTGTATGTCATCTAGTGCCACAAAATTGCTTTGTGATAAACAATAACAAAACCTCAATCACATGCAACAATAAATTTTTATTTCTTATGTGTCTGAGACATTCAACTGATCTAGGCTGAGCATAGCTAACCTTAGCTCATGTAGGTTGGCTGGGGACTTTATTCCACTTGTCGCTTATCCTATTCCTGGGACCAGACCGCTGCCTGGCCATGTTGACCATGACCTTTTCCTGGTCTTGGCAGAAGCACGAGAGGAAGTAGAAACACACAAGGTCTCTTAAGACTTCTTGAGGGCTAGGCTTGGAAATCTCACTGTGATGTTTCTATTTCTTTCTGTTGGCCAAATCACGTCACAGCCAAGTTCAGGGGTAGGGAGTTTTGCCCCCACCTCCCTCCCCCATACACACACACACTTGAAAGGTACTACAGAGTTACATGGCAAAGAGCAAAGATTCAGAGAGGAGTGAAGAGTTGGCGTCATTAATGAAAAGCAGCTACCACACCAAGAATGGTAGCAGAGTATTGACAAGAGTATGGTCGCAGGCAGCACGTTGAAGGTGTATGCTGCTCATTACCATCTAGAACAAATACCAACAGCAGCCATACTTCCATCATTGACTTTATCTGTCTTTAGAGTGTGAACAGTTGAGTCAGAAACCCACTTTCTAGCTAATGCAACCACCTTGGGGAAATGGATAGTCTCTATGAATCCCAGCTGCCTCATTAAGAGAAAGATAATGAACAATACCTGGTTGATAAAGTAGTTGTAAAAACTAAACAAGATAAAGGTGTCTGGAACAGAGTTTACCATTGGGGCAGATAATTGAGGTCACTCTTAAATTATTCATATGATGCCCGAAACTGTTTTTTTGGTTGTTCCTCTTTCTAGTTTAAAAATAACTTTGGAAAAAAATATGTAATTATTCAAATCAGGGGGAAGATAAGCTCCTTGTGTTATTAATGTTATTAAAAAGTCTTGTTTTGTCCTTCTCCGGATTTTTATTAACTTTAGGGAAGCCCAGGAAAGAAAGGGCTTGCTGGTGACCGTGGAGCCAGGGGCCTGCGAGGAGACCCTGTAAGTGCTGCGGCTGTGCAGGCTGTGAACTAACATCAGGGCTCGGTTCCCATCCATGTTGATAAGAGAGTGTCATCCCCCCTTGAAGGTACTGCAGTAGCAATCCCGAGTTCACATCACCACAGGCACAATTGTGGAAGTTTAAAAGCAGGTTTGTCTTGTTAGATCCATGTCGTATACGGGATGAGAATGTGCAGCGAGAAGCCCTTGCCCTTCGTTTGCACATGTATTTTTTGAGAATACACATTCAAAATTGTCCTTGTGCTTCAGAGCTGTGAAGGGATTACAGTCTACTTCATCATCTTCCCCTGGGTACCTCAGAATATGGACAGAAGAGAAGAAACAAAGCCATATCTTTTTTCCATTCTCCAAGAGTTGTGAGATGAAGCACATTAGCTTCATTGCTTTGACGCCAAGCAGCTGAGATTATGTGAGGCCAAACTTAAGACACAAGGTGCTTGCTCTCACAGGGACATAACCCAGTTAACAGTGTACAAAGTGTTGATTTGATACACTTATGTATTGCAGTATGATTATCACCAGAGTGTAGCTAACTCCTCTATCATGGCACATAATTATTTCTTTTTTGTGGTGAGAACATTTAATATCTAGGCTTTCAGCAACCTTGAAGTATATAATATACAGCACCATTGCTGTATATTATATCTCCAGATATAATATGCTGTATATTACATCTCCAGAACTTAATGAACTGTAAAATACATCAGGAAAGTACACAAATTGTCAGTGTATAGCATTATGAATGTAAATACACCTGTGTACTCACCACCCAGGTAGAGAGAACATTAGACAACAATAAAGCATCTGAAAAAAAACCCTTATCTCTACTCCAATCCCTACTAGTCCTCCCTAAGCTAATCACTATTTTAGGATCATAAATTAGTTTTACTTGTTCTTGAGCTCTAAGTAAGTGAATTATTTATGATAAACTCTTCTGTTTCTGGCTTCTTTTGCTTGTGAGATTCATTTATGTTGTTGCAGATAACAATAGTTCGTTCTATCTCATTGCTGTATAGTATTCCACTGTGTGACTCTATGATTTATTTATCTGTTCTGCTGTTCATAGACATTTGGGTTGTTCCTGGGTTTTGCTATTATAAATAGCACTTCTGTGAACATCCTTGTATGTGTCTTTGGGTGCACCGTTGCACATTTCTATTGGGTCTATACTTCAGGAGTAGACTATCTGGATGATAGTTTAAATGCCTATGTACAGCTATAGTTTTATAGCCAAACACTTTTCAGAAAGGTTTGTACTAATTTGTACTCTCACCAGCAGTGTGCCAGAGCAGAATGCTGGCTAAAATTTATAGACTGACAATACCAAGTGTTGATAAGGATGTGGGGCAACTGGGAATCTCACAGGCCCTTGTCTTTAATAACTCTTCCTCCAGTACACATGAGTTGATCAGAGGAATAATTTGATGCATATATATTGGCAAATGTAAATGTTAGGTATGCTCTGAAGATAACTCTGTTTATAAAGTTGAGGAATTTACAGTTGAACACAATGATGCTTGCTAAGTGACATCTCCTGACAATAGTCTGGTGACCTAAGAGTTTTCAAACAACTTCAAGCTATCTAATTAAAAACAAAAACTGTCTACAAATACAGATAATAAGACATAGCAGTTTACGTACAAAGACATTTCAGTATATGATGGCCAAAAATCTACTTGGGGCCTTGCTATAAAATTTCCATTCCCTTTGATCAGAATTCCCCCTAATTTTATGAATGATAATGTAACACCTTTAGAGAATCTGAATAATGTAAAAGGATTTCTATTTAAAAAGAAATGTTTTGTGACTTCAAGATGACTGCAGATTCAACCCACTAGAGCGTCTCCGTATTGTGCTGTTTGTCATTATACTAACTTCAGATGCTTCTCCAGTGCATAATAATTCTTCCCAGCCACTTAGGAAGAAACATCTCAAATCGAAGACAACTCTGTGGTTTTGGTGGGTTGCTATTTCAGGAAAAAATTTAAGAAAAAAGAAATTTTAAGATTGATAGAATAAATAGAACACACACAATCAAATTATTTATAGGGATACATGCAAATGATTCACATTCCTGAAAAATCTATGCTTATTCAGAGAGAAAGTCCAATCATACAAAAACCCAATCTCATTGGCTGTTTGGAATTTCCAATTTTGAAACTGGAAAAAAAATAAATAAATAAAATAAAATTAAATTATATATAATCTCATGTAACTCGAGGGGGGAGAACTGAGCTAGATCATTTGTCTGAGCTACAGAGTTCATCATTTTAAACCATACTATTATTATAAGCCCAAGTTTAATAATAAATTTGTGATATCTGATGCTCTTTTGTTCACTTTCATAGAATTTGAAAGACTTGACAAGATCCCATTCAGACTAACCAAACAATTGATCCACGTGTGAATTAGGATATTCCAGTACAATGTGCTGGAATATGATTTTTTTAAATGTCATCTCTTCAATCAAATAGTTCAGAGTTAGACCACAATGCAAAGCTTTATACACCCAGTGTAATAAATTCTGGACTTTACATTACCTTCCTTTTCATTACAAACCTTTCTCACCAAAATGTAGTTCTCTAATATTGTAACTTAGGTATACCCTGCTTGGAGAACTTAACAGAAATACTTAAGAATAAAACAGAAAATAAGAAAACAGTCTTTGGCTTTGATATGTGAGGAAGAGAAATAATTTTTCATTTACGTTTTAACAATATCGGTTATAAATTCTAAGCCCGTCTTTTTCACTCTGTTAGCCTATAAACTCTGTGAGTGTAGGAACTACTTGTTTAAAAGCTTACTGAGTATCTGGAACAATGACATGTCCCTATTGGTGATCACTAATTACTCATTGATTGGTGAAGGTAATCTGGGCTGCTGTCAGCCAAAAGCCCGGCAGCTGACACTCAGCAGGACCGGGTAATTGTTGTCCCCTCTCAGTTTATTGGAGCATTGACTGAATTGACTTGCTCCATTGATCGTCCGGGCATCACTGGGACACAGCTCTGTTTGTGGTCCTAACTACCCAAGATAGGAAGCTTTCAGTTTGGCCCACGGTAGATACTATCCTACAGTGTGTGCCTGTTTTCAATGAGTTTCTGCTGGAACATTTGTTTGCCTGTTGGGAAAAACTCCAGGATTTTCTGAAAACCAAAAAAGTAGGGCTAAGCATACGGGGAAGAAAGCAGCCAGGCGTCCAAGAGGAGAAAGAGGGAATGGGTAGCAGATGCAGTCCTCAGCTCTGCTCAGTGTACATATACAGTATATGTTCTTGTGGTGGGTGGAGCCCATTATGAAATTTGCCTTTTCCTAAGGGTAGGGGAGAGGAAAGCCTCCCAACCCTCAAGAATAAACTTGCCTAGACTCCCAGAAAAAAAAAAAAAAGGAAAGTTAAGAGAAAGGATAGCAGTAGCAAGAAGGGATACCTCCAGACCCAGGATAAGAGTTGTCACAAACACAAGTTATCTCACTCTTGCTCCCCTTGGCAAGTTCTAGATTCCCTCCTCCCCTCCCCTCCCCACGCTCACACAGGCACACACCTTGAGTTGAGTTTCCACTCCCACCTGATAATACAAAGCCCAGGAAGAAAAGAAAACTCTTGTAAGCCCTGTACAATCTTAGCCTATTTCTGCTTTCAATTGGGTTAGACTTCTGTCCACTTTGTGGTGGAGACTAAATATGTTATACACAAGTCACATTTTTTAAAGATAAATGTTCAAAGCCTATTAATTTTTCTATTTCTTTTCTATTTTTTAGGGTCTTCCTGGATTTGACAACAGCATAGAAGGACCTAAGGGCTTGAAAGGAGAACGTGGAAGAGAAGTAAGTATGTGGGCATTTGAGAGGGAACTTATAATGATGCGGCAGCTGGAAGGCCCCAGAGTGGATATACTTCATGCAAAAAAAAAATTATTTTTAGGAGCAAAAGGGTCTTTTACTCCTTATCTGCTACTCTGGGACTCAAGAAACATTCTCTTCTTCTGAATTTGGGGTGACTTGCTTCACTAAGCCATACCCTTGAGGTCATCATTTATGAATGTAAACATCTACACTCTAACTTAACATGTAGGGCTAGCTAATAGAACTAGCAAGTGAGTTGTTGGCCTTTTCAAGATCCAGACGACACACCTCTTAACAAGACATCATATTCTTCATAGTATATGATTTTTAAAAAGTGCAAGATCTGATAGAGCTATACAGCTCACATTCTCAAGGCAGGTTTCCTGGGATTAATCTCATGAAATTTCCCAAGTAACAATTTGATCATCTTAACTTGTGTGTTTCTTAGAGTTTTTTTAAAAAAATTATCTGAATAATATGTGTCTCTGGATCTTCTTGCTAAGGAAGTTTCCTTGGCGACTCCACCCAGGGGAGAGGTCTGATATGGTGGAAAGACTTTGTTTTGGGGACTTTGTCTTTTACCACCTCTGTGGCCTTAGGCCACTTTCTGTAAACCTCAATTTTTTCATATGTAAAAAGAAGAGAAAAAGCCTACTTTTGACAGTTATGGTGGGAATTCAGTGACTAACCCTGCCATGTCAGAAACCTTCAAGAAATGTTACCTGCCATTTTTTGCTGAGTGACAAATGTCTCACTGTAGATTCATAAGTAGGCCTTTTCTATCTTGGGAAGACTTGTGAGTATTGTGAGATTTTATTCACATTAGGGTGTAATCTATCCAGGTTAGCTAAACAGAACAAGAAGTCCAGAAGTAGAAATCCAAACCAGTAGTACCTATACTGAACACATGGCATGCTTTCATGGTCCACTCTGTGGGGATACTTTGATTTAAATATTCTAACTACTCCCTGATTGCAAGTTATGCAGTGGTGATGAGCAGATGAAGCCATGCCCTTAGTATTTCATCCTGTAGTTCCTCATTACCCACAAAGAGATGGGATTTATGACCAGTGGGAGTAATGCTGTCTTCCAGAGGATGAATAACTCTCCGGGTGGTGGGTACCACACCTGCCTCCCTGGAGCAAACAAGCTGAGGTTGAAGAAAAATGTGTCAATGCTGTGTAATTGCTGTCACATGTCTGTTTGTTCATTTGACAGGGTAGAAGAGGCTGGCCAGGCCCCCCTGGAACACCAGGCTCCAGAAGACAGACAGTAAGAACCTTTCTAGACAAGGAGACGCACTGCACCGGTAGCCTAGATTGCCACGGGAATGGCTGATTGTGGGGAGTGGTGGGGCGGCTCTGTGGGGGGCTCAGAACCTTGGGAAACTGACCTAGGCTGTCTGGGAGAACTGAGCTGGAAAAGGACTTGGGAAGGCCCCGAAGCTCAGGCAGGAAGGTGCTGGCTGCAGGGGAAATGACCAATCAGGAGAAAGAGCTGGGCAAAGAGAACAAAGCCAGCTAGGGGAAGCATTGTCAGAGTTTCATCTCACAGCACACATAAACTAATTACTAAAATTCTGCAGCACACCAAAATATATGTTTTTTGCCGATCTGACAAAAAAAATAGGTATAATTTTGATCATTCGCACTGGACGGCTATTGTTGTGTTGGTTGTTGTCATTTTTTCAACATCCTTACCCGTGGATATGTTTTTATTGATTTTTAGAGAGGGCGAGAGAGAAACATCAGTCAGTTGCCTCCCGTTTGTGCCTGACTGGCGATTGAACCTGCAATCTAGGTATGTGCCCTGACAGGGAATCAAACCTGTAACATTTTGGTGTACAGGATGATGCTCCAACCAACTGAGCCGCCTGGCCAGGGCTGTTGTCATTTTTTAAATTTGATAATCTATGGGGGAAAAGGTCAGAGCCCCTGCTAAAAAGCCAGGTATTACATGTTTTAAAAATTCTTATGGAACACCAGTTGAAAATCACTGCACTAGGCTAACTAAAGTGGCCAGTGATGTTGTTTTAAATCCCAAACTCCATTCCTCTTCCAAGTTTTATAACTGTATAATTAGCAAAGTGAGTCCTGGTATAGGTCCTCTCTCTGTTCTTCCAGTTTTTCTACTTTATAAATATTTTCTTGATGGAATATAGCAGCTGGTTCTACGAACTTCTGCCCAGAAAATACAATGAAAAATAAATGTGACTTATTAAACTAGTTTTTGTGTTCAGTTTTAAAAAATGACACATGTTTATTGAGATATATTGTATTAGTTCCCGGTGTTCAACATAATGATTGGATATGTGTGTATGTTGCAAAATGATCACTACAATAAGTCTAGTTAACATCCATCACCACATGTAGTTACACATTTTTTCTTGTAATGAAAACTTTTAAGATTTACTCTCTTAGCAACTTTCAAACATACAATACAGTATTATTAAGTTAGTCACCATTCTGTACATCCTATCCCATGACTCATTTATTTCATAACTGGAAATTTGTACCTTCTGACCACCTTCACTCATCTCACTCACCCTCTAGCCTCTGCCTCTGGCAACCACCAATCTGTTCTCTGTGTCTGAGTTGTTGTGTTTTGTTTTTTCAAGATTCCACATATAAGTGAAATGATACAGGTTTGTCTTTCTCTGACTTATTTTACTTAACATAAATGATTCAAGGTCATCCTAAATGGCAAGATTTCATTCTTTTTTAATGGCTGAATATTATTGTGTGAATAAATCCATTGTGTATATATTCCACAATTTTAAAAAATTAACCAACTGTCAGTGGATACTTACTAGTAGGTTGCTTCCATGTCTTGGCTATTGGAAAGAATGCTACAGTGAACATGGGGGTATATTTTTGAGGTAGTGTTTTCATTTTCTTTGACAAATACCCAGAAGTGGAATTGCTGGATCCTACGGTAGTTCTATTTCTGTTTTGGTTGTTTTGTTGTTGTTGTTGTTGCTGTTGTTGTTGTTTTTTTTTTTTGGGGGGGGGGTTATGTGTTGTTGTTTTTTGAGGAGCCTCCATATTTTTGAAAACATTATATATATTTTAGGGGTGTAAAAATATATACCTGAGAATAAAATTAGGTCATGTACTTGTGGAACCTTTTAGGATCTTTTGTATTTGCTTCTTTGTTTTTCTGTTATTATTTTTCAGTGAGTACTTTAAACAAAAGATTCTGTGCTTGACTTCTTGGAAGAGCACAGAGATTATAAAAGAACTAGAGGCCCGGTGCACAAAAATTTGTGCACTCGGGGGAAGAGAGGGGTCCCTCAGCCTGGCCTGTGCCCTCTCGCAGTCTGGGACCCTTCGGGAGATAACGCCCTGCTGGCTTAGGCCTGCTCCCGGGTGGCAGAGGGCAGGCCCAATCCCTAGGTGCAGCCCCTGGTCGGGCTCAGAGCAGGGCCGATTGGGGAGTTGGGGCACCGCACCCTGTCACACACAGAGCAGGGCCGATCAGGGGGTTGGGGCGCTGCACCCTGTCACACACAGAGCCGCAGGGCGATCAGGGGGTTGGGGAGCTCACCCCTATCAGGCACAGAGCAGGGCTGATCAGGGGGTTGGGGCGCCTTCCCCTGTCACAAACAGAGCAGGGCAGATAGGGAGGTTGTGGCCCCGCCCCCTGTCACACACAGAGCCGCAGGGCGATCAGGGGGTTTGGGCGCTGCCCCCTGTCACGCTGATCCCGGTGCTGGAAGGCATATTACCCTTTTACTATATAGGATAGAGGCCTGGTGCACGTGTGGGTGCCGGCTGGTTTGCCCTGAAGGGTGTCCTGGATCAGGGTGGGGGTCCCCACTGGGGTGCCTGGCCAGTCTGGGTGAGGGGCTGAGGGCTGAAGCTCCCAACTGCTCCTTTTTTTCTTTTTTTTTTAAATTCTGGGCCAGCTTTAGCTTATTGTTACTTATTTTTATTCTGGCTCCAGCTCTGAGGCCTCTGCTGCTGAAAGCAGGTATCTGGTTTGTTTGTGTTCTATAATCGAAACAATGTATAACTCCAGCTCTGAGATCCCGGCTCACTGAAAGCAGGTTTCTGGGGTTTTGTTTAGCTTCTATATTTGTTACAGTGTTTCAAACTGCAGGCTTGAAAGAGGCCGGCAAGGCAGGCGGGGAACGTTGGTTTCCTCCGTCACTGAAGCAAGCAAGCCTCATGTTAGTTTCAAGCTGCCTGGCTGCCAGCCGCCATCTTGGCTGGCAGTTAATTTGCATATCACCCTGATTAGCCAATGGGAAGGGTAGCGGTCGTACGCTAATTACCATGTTTCTCTTTTATTAGATAGGATCTTTAACCAATAAGGAGAGATAACTTTGATAAAATATACTTAAATGCCTGCATTGGATTCTAAATTAAACCTGCCTCTTCTCATTTTGCAACATTTTCTTTCATTCTTTTTTAGCTATCTAGCCTTCTCCAACTTCCTTCACCTCCCCACCCACAAAATATACAATGTTTTAAAATTGAGCACAAATAAAAAATAGTTTGATATATTTCATTTATTATGCATTGTATTTTCTGAGCTAAAGTTCATAAAAACAGCTGTTCTGCTCCATTGAGAAAACATTTTTCTATCTTGGAACACATTCCTTCTTTGCAAGGCAGAGAAAAAGAAATAAAAATAGAGATTACGTTTAAAATGCAGAATTTGGTCACGGTTGGAAAGCACTTTACTACTGCTGTTTTAATGCATCGAAAGATAAAGAAATACATTTGCTATTCATTTCACCTTCTGAGAGGATGTAGCCAGCTTACATACCCTGAGAAAATATTTTGAACTTCAAGAATTTCATCTAAGAAATCCTGGCAGGAGATGTACTTTTATTATTTTGTAGAGGCTATAGTCTCTCTAGAGGCGAATGCAATATGACCATGTGTTATTTAAACAGCACAACTCATGAGAAATATGGGCCCCATCTTGGGTTTTAGATTCAGCAGTGTCATCCATGATTATAAAAGATGGCAAAGTCAAGGTGGTATTTTTTTTCTTCAGAGAGGAAGGGAGGGGGAGAGAAAGAGAGAGATAGAAACATCAATGATGAGAGAGAATCATTGATTGGCCTCCTCCTGCACACCCCTCCCTAGGGATCAATCCTGCAACCTGGGCATGTGTCCTGAGTAGGAATCAAATCAGGACCTCCTGATTCATAGGTGGACGCTCAATCACAGAGTCACACTGGCTGGGCCAAGGTGGTTTTTTAATACTATCCCCCTTTTGTGCAATTCGCCAAAAACAGCAAAAGAAATTTAAAATAGTTTAACAAAGAATGACCACAACTTTAAGCTGCACTTGCCAACTATTGGCCGACTATTTGAAAATCTGTACCCTAATGAGGGAGGCTTTGGAGAGCTGACACATACCACCTCAGACCTCGAGCAGGGGTCAGATTTTCTAAAAGTGGCTGCCATGTTCCTGAAGAAGCTGCTGAACAAAATCCAGGGCTACTATACATTTCGAGAAGGCCAGGTTATAGACTGATAGAAACACACTGTAGCAGAGGAGACAAATAATGAGAAACTGAAGAATATTCGATTTTTAGTATTTATAGTGTAGCAGATGAGGCCATGGAGGCTGTAAAGATAGGAGAAGAACAGTGACTCTCACGGTACAGAGCAACTATGGCTTCAAGGACTTTGTGTGAGTTCCACGAGTCTCTTAAATGCCAAAGTTTGAAGGAAGAGGGAGCCATAAGGTAAAAGAAATAATTCATGATGAGAAAGTATTTGAGATAACATACCTATATCAAAGCTATTGACCAAGTCCAGCTACCTCCCACTAATAGTTTTTCAATAAATAGGTGACCCTATTCAAAGGCGATTAATAATGAAAAATATTAATAATCTTCATTGTTAGATGATTACTAATCAGGACTTATGCATAGAAATTGCAAGGGGGAAAAAAGAAATTGCAAGAAAATAAGAGGAAAACTACATGAACCCAGGGCAGATAAACCCTCATGAGAAGAGGAACTACTTAAGGGAAAGGTAAAACAACTCTGGCAAATAGTTCTCCAAAGTCTCAAAAAAATTAAAACAGTATGACTGCTCTAAAACAAGTCTAAAGAACTGATAAAATGATAGAAAATGAAAAAAGCAAGCTGGTAATGCTTGGGGAACAATGGGAAATGAAAAAATATATAAAAGATGAGCTGTATTAGAAGCAACAAAAAATTAGAATAAGTATGACTGAAAATATAGGCAGGCATCTATAATAATAAAAGTGTAATATGCTAATTAGACCGGATATCCTTCCTGACAAAGCTGGGTCTCCCGGGTCCCAGGTCCCAGGTGCCTGCTGGCGGCCAGAGGGAAGCCCGGGTCCCAGGTGCCAGAGGGAAGCCTGTGCCAGCAGCTGGAGGAAGGAAGGCCTATCCTGCACATATTTTGTGCATTGGGCCTCTAGTATGGAATAATATAGAATATCAACAGTGGCCAACAAATGTAGACTTTGCATTACTAAATTAAACCAAAAAATTTCAGAAATTTAATTAAATACCACTTCTTGAAGCAAAAGGTCAAATAAGCAGAGGGAAAAGACATATTCTGACTTAGAAAAAAGTTGATACAAATATATCAACACTGAGCCACAGCCTATTGAAATTACCAAACTTACTACATAAAGAAAGAATCATGAGACTTTCCAAGTGGAAAAAATAGAAAACTCATTCTGTCTTCGGCCTTCTTCCCAACATTCAGGGACAAAGGGAGCAGGAGAATGGCTACAGAGTTCTGAAATAGAGAGTTCCAAGATCTGTGTACTCACCCAAGTTGTCCTTTAAGTATATAAGTACTTAACATGTCAAGCCTTCAAAAACTCAAGACAACATAGCCCTCATGTTTCTTTAAAACTTTATAATAATAAATTTGAATCCCTCTAAGTCAGTGATTCTCAACCTTCCTAATGCCGCGACCCTTTAATACAGTTCTTCATGTTGTGGTGACCCCCAATCATAAAATTATTTTCGTTGCTACTTCATAACTGTAATTTTGCTACTGTTATGAATCGTAATGTAAATATCTGATATCCAATGGTTGTGACCTACAGGTAGAGAACCGCTGCTCTAAGTGTAGAAATAAGGCTAAACCATAGAAACTGTGATTACAGAACAAAATGTAAATTTTATACATTTGACAATCTAAAAATTATATGAAAATAGGAAAGTGGGAGAGGTGTAGGGAAAGTGCTGATATACTGTGTCCTCATATTTCATTGTAGAAAGTTATTGTATAAGCATCATTTTAAGCTAACATATGTATTACTAAGCTACCCTAAACTCCTGAGTTTTTAAAATAATTATTTTTATTTTTAGGAATGTAGTATTTCTCATTGTCAAGAAATGTTACCACCTGACATTTCCAATTCTTTCAGTTTTATTTTTTTACTCTATTAAGTTCAAATACAATTAAATGTAATATTTTAATTTCAAAATAGCATGAAGAGCATGATCCTTTTTTAATCCAAAGTACCACTATTTAGAACTCCATCTGTAAATATGCATAAGAAGATGCCAGGAGTCATGATCATCAAATGTTAATGAGAGTTATTTTTAGATGGGGGATGTGGGATGGCTTTTAAATTTTTATTCTGTGTACTTTCTGCATTTGAATATTTAAAAATCAGCATGTATCATTTTTATAATACCAGTAAAGTCATTATCCTTTAGGAAAGAAGAAAAATCTATATCACTGACTGAAAAACTCTAAAATGTAGGTAATAACAGTCAGGACTCCTCAATGCTACAAAATTCTGCTGAACTGATCAGTGATTGGAGGCTGGCCAGTGGTAGGGTGTGGCATGCAGGGAAATCTCATCAGTTGACCAAATCTGACCTTCCTTCATTTGGTAAACTTATTGAACACCTACAATGTACCAGCAACTGTACTAACTGCTAGACCTACAAACTCAAATAAGACATATCCTTTGCTCTCAGGAAACTTAGAATCATGTTGTAGAGCATGGCGTCTCAACTTGCTATTGACATTTGGGCTAATTCTTTGTTGTGGGAGGCTGTCTTGTGCCTTGTAGGATGTTTAGTGTCATTCCTGACCTCCACCCACTAGGTGCCAGTGTCACCCCTGACTTGTGACAAAAAATATCTCCAGATAATTGCCAGATGTTCCCAGGGAAGGAAGTGGGAGGTGGGGGAGCGGAGGGGGGAAGAGGGGCTTAATCCCCCAATGTTGTCAAGAACCACTGTTATAGAGGAGGACAGACCTGTAGGTATAACAAGCACTGTGCCAGGAGTCTATAATGGATTGGTGATTGGGAGGAGGAAGGACCAGGGCCAGAAAGCTGAGGATGGGGAGGGGATTGGAATGGGACGTTGGCTCTTTCTGAGCCAGACTTTACTGAGAATAAGAATAGATCCTTGTGCCATGGCTAATGAGAAGCAACTGTAGCCTCAAACTAAAGCATGGTCTTCAGGCCTATTAAGTCCTGAGGTTATGTTATGCTTTTCCCTTTTCCTCTCTCTTGGCACTATTTTAGGGACAGCTTGAAGTGCTCTAGGACAGTCATTTATCATTGTGAATGAGTTTGCCGTTAAGATTTAGTATTGCCCTGGCAGGGTAACTCAGTTGTTAGAGCGTCATCCTGATATGCCAAGGTTGTAGGTTCAATCCCTGATCAGGGAACATACAAAAATCAACCAATGAATGCATAACCAAGTGAAACAATAAATATCTCCTCTCCCTCCCCCTCCCTCTCCCGCTTCCCCTTCCTCTTTCTAAAAATCAATTTTAAAAATTTTGAAGGGAAAAGATTCAGTATTAATGGAATGCTTTACCATTAAGAAGTTCCTTCTTTTTTTTTCTGGGGAAAGTGGGTCAAACCTATCTGGGAAAATGGGTCATGGTAAACCACCAGGAAGCCAGGCTATGAGGGATCAAGGGACTGAGGACTTTCCTGGGTCTTCTTACTCTCAAGTCTTCTTTGGGGAGATTTTCTTTCTGCTGTCCCCATTCACATTCCCTTTCACAGATGAGTAAGGCTGTCTGGATGTGCTACCAGACAACTATAAGCCTTTAGGCAAGTCGTTAAGATGTATAGAGACTTAATCTTTCCCATCTAAACATTTTAAAATTTGAGGCACAATTGTAAAAATCATCTCCCCTATTTCCTTATGTTGTTTTTTTCTTTTCTTTTCTTGCTTTCACACTTACCCAGGGTATTTAAAACCCTGACTTTCATAATGAAGGCACCAGCTGATTACTTCTGGAGATGTTTCCATTATTTGTGTGAATGGTAGATTATGGTCTGTCTCTACCACTAGGCTTACAAACTCCTGCGTAGGGACAGGAGCCTGGTTTTTCTTACCACCATGCAGACAAGTGCCTCCAGGAAGCAGGAGTTCAATAAATATGTGTTAAGTCATTTAAATCAAGCTCTGTCAAGGTCAAACCTTAAAGACAGAACAAGTGTTTATTGATGATCTTTCAAACACCTTGATAATGGACCAGATATTTGGATGTGGAGGCCTGTTTTTTATCCATTATCATATAAGAAGCTCTTTATTTTACCTAAAGGTAAGGCTGCATTTCATTCCGTGTTCCTACCACAACCAGATGTATCCACCTAAACCCTAGGTCTGGCCATGTACATTTCTGCTCCAAGAACCCCAGTGGTTTCTACTAAATGAAGTATGAACCCTTCATCTAGTGTTTTCAGCTTTAGTAACCCTAATACTCACCTTTCTTCTCACATCTTAGACCCAGAATTGCCACTATAAAATACACCTCCTATTTTATTTTTACTTAGGCTGGTATCTTCTGCTAAAAAGAAGACTCCTTACATTTTCTCCCTGTAAGACTCCTACTCATCCTCCAAAACCCATCTTTAAAATCTTTTCTTCCCGGAAGGTTTTTCCCGATTTCACCAACTAGAAATGATTGCTTTCTTCAAAACCCATATTCCTACCATTCCCCTTTTCCTGTAGCATGTGCCATACTCTGCCTCATAAATACTCATTTCCTCCCACCAAACCCAAAGAGTGAGGGTGCTCTGAGATCAAGGACTCTGTCTGTGGATATGTGTGTGTCATCCTTAAGCTCCTGTGGTTCCCATCCAATGTGTGT
This sequence comes from Myotis myotis, assembly GCF_014108235.1. Classification (NCBI taxonomy): domain Eukaryota; kingdom Metazoa; phylum Chordata; class Mammalia; order Chiroptera; family Vespertilionidae; genus Myotis; species Myotis myotis. The sequence goes on along the minus strand of NW_023416317.1, from coordinate 33,892,912 downwards.
TGTGGGTAGTTAGTCCTTGGTAGGTGTTTTTCTTAATGAAACTGAAGTGAACTGATTCTGAACAGATAAACCCTTGTGCTCAAGGAGGACAGACAGCTTCTTTCCCTCCCTCTGATAGGACGGAGACTTTCCTCAAAGCTGGTTCCTCAGGGTTTTCAAGAAGTAGGCTTCCAATCATTTCCCCAGATGCAGTCTGTTTCCTAGATAATCATAAGTTCTGACTGAAATAATATTAGTAGAATTTAAGGTCTGCAGTCTTGGCCTCTGAGAATTTTGAGCTGAATATTTCAAGTAAGTTTCCATCAAGAAAATATTGTCTGATAGAGAGTGAATTTTCCAAATCCTGGATGTCCGTATTGCTATTACCTTATTGAGAGATCCTAATGTAGACAGTAAAATGTCTTTGTCTCTTGTTATCCAGATCTATGAAGTATTGATCTGGCATATATCCACACCTAATCTTACATATGCGAGTCTTAGGAAAGACCCTTTTGATTATGGAGCACCATTCTTTTGATTGGATATTTTAATAACAAATGGAATTGAGTGGCTTTTGAATGATTGTGGTGATTCATTTTTGACAGGTATTTGGCTTTGGGGGGGGATGGGTAAAATCAGTTTGGCTACCTTTAGCTTCTGACATTAATCTATAATAAAGTTCATGAAGTCAGTTCTCCCAGTTTTCCCATTTGGCTTCCTGCCTGCTGGCCACTCTATTCCTGATTTCTGGCTTACGTGGTCATACTTCGGAAAAATGAAAAGAAATAAAATTCAAACCAGTCAATTTTGGAGCTCCTGCAAGCAGCTCCAGTAACCATTTAGTGGAGGATGAATTATTGACCACAATCTGCTCTCATAAGTATCTATAGATTTCAATTGTCTATGATCTTAATTCCCTTTTGCCTTAGGATCGGAGTTCAGAGTTGGCAACATTTGGCTGTCATGGTGCAGAGGATAATTGAATGTTTTGAGCAATATGTGGAAACATTTTGTAATGTTAGTGCCTTAAGATGCCGATTACTGATTTAAATGAAATATAACAAGCATTTTTTCCCCAGAGTTACTGACATATACCTTTTCCTCCTATTTTAGGCAGCTCATGGCCGAAGGGGACATACAGGCCCACAGGTACACTTGTTTTTGATTTTTTTCTTAACTACATATGATAAATATTCTGTGTGCACGCAAAGAGCTGGAACCAAGACTCTGACACGTCTCTTTCAGGCCTGAAGTTCTTTTCTTTTTATGATATTGGTTGTGGAATAAAATGTTGGAAAACTTTAAGGCTACAATTTCAAACACTCAAATCTTAAAAGAATGTGAAAATGTGGGCACTTTATTCAAAACCATAAAAACTAATGATAAGAGACATTCCTTGGCCCCATTACTGTTAAATTGAACTTGGAATTACACAAACTCCAGTAACTCAGTTGGGGACTTTTCTTTTAGATTTTTGCTCAGTTATCGCTGAAACCTTATTTAGAATTTACATAAACCCACTTTAAACCAAGAGAGTACAATAAAACCCTAATGTAAATGGTATTTCTGAATGCTTTCTTCAGAAGTGGGCTACACCAAATATAACCACATCCCCCTTGTACATGTTGGTGATACATTATACATGCTTCGTGAGCCCACAACATTTATGAAAGCAGTGGTGACTTCAAATTTTTCGAAATTGAGGAAACACACATCCTCATATTGAAAATACAATGAGGATGAGTAATAATAAATCCACTCTGAATCACATCATGGTTTACCCCCAGAATGTTAAAGAAAGCATCTTAAGCACCACCGGGAAAAGGCAGTTTTACCCGTGAAAGGAATAACAAATTAGATTGTAGCAGACTTCTGTTCACTAATAATATATTCCAGAGACAACACATCAATATCTTGCAGGTGCAGAGGCAAAATAGCTGTTAACCTAGAATTTTGTAGGTGGCTATCCTCTAAGTGAGGAAAACAGACATTTTCAGATCGGTAAAGACGAAGACTGTACCATCCACAGACTTTACCCCATCCACACACATGCCAAGTTTAGACTTCAGCAACAAAGCAGATCCAGAAAAACGGCAAGAAGGAAAGGATACGAGATTGGGGAGAGAAGATGTTGAGAAATTTCCTCTTTCTGATTTCTAGGAAAAGACATCAGTAAGAGGCATTTAATCCCATCCAACTGTGTAATGACGGGGACATAAATTTGGGCTACACTAGTAGTTGCCTAAAATAAACTTTCTTAATCCTTTCTTACTCTTCTTGGAATTCTTATCTCACAGTGTTCCAGGGCAACATGAAGAGAATGCTCAGCTATTGATCCTTAGATATTTAAGCTATTCGAATAAAAATCGAATGTTATAAGATACCTAGAGATTTTTTTAAGAAAATGCAAAGTAAATTGTGAGATTTTTTAGGCCAAATGCCCAAGACGGAGATGGCATATTACAAGCATTATAGGAAAATAAAGGAGTGGGTGAGTGCATATAAAGACTGAAAGCAAATACACTAACATAATAGCTGTGGTTATTTCTACTTAATGAGATTCTAGAAATGTTTTATTTCCTCCTTTGTATTTTCCTTTATTCATCTTTTTGCAAAGATCCTGCACTGCCATGTGGTTGAAAAAATGTTTATAATCTTGCACATAAAGCAGACAAGATTCTCAGGAAACAGTGTTAACTGGTTGATTCTCTCTCACTTCAGGGGACAACAGGCACCCCAGGCCCAGATGGACTTGAAGGCTCACTGGGACTTAAGGGCCCTCAGGTACAATTAAGACTAATCAACACACAAAACTGTGGTGAAGGCCTGGGGTTGGAGGTGGGCTAGCTAGGAGGGGTCAATGGGGGAGTGGGGAGAGGGGACATATGTTATACTTTCAACAATAAAGGGGTTTTTTTAAAAAATAGAAAAAAAGACTAATCATGATGTGAGAACTTAAAGAATCAGAAGCCTTGATAGAATCCCTCGGCCCCTTCCCCTTGCGGAATTATAATTGTTTAAAGGGTTTCAGGGCAATAAAGTAGGGGAGCAACACAATCTTGACTTGTACAGTATTTGGTCCCCTTATCTAAGCTTTGTCCCATGGAGAATGAACATGTTGGGCAGCGTCCATGAGCGATTCTTATCTGTGGCAGAGCTCAAGGGCAGCATGAAGAGAACGCCCTGCTATTGAGTTCAGGCTAACTAGGGTATTCTAAAGAGACCTGAGCCAAGGAAAACATTGAGCCCCAAATTGGGAATTTTGGCCAATTTAGCACAGTAAGCGCTCAGTGTTACATATCTGGATGCTGTGCTGTAGAAAAGTTGGCTCCACGCTAGGAAACAATTATTCCAAATACAGCTGAAGCCTTCGGCGGGGTGATCTGTAGTGTGGCACTCAGCCTGTGCTTTCTAGCTCCCTTCTCCTGGGAGCTGCCTCCAGCACTTTTTTGCTTTACAAGGAACAGGCCATGTTTGGCTCTCATACTGCTCACAGGAGGGAAAAGGAAGCATGTGCCAGAAAGGGCAAGATGTAGCCTGAAATAATGAGAAGGGAAAGGAAATCCTAGAAAAGGCTGAGATGAAAATAAAAAGTCAGACCACAGAACGTAAGAATATTGTCTCTCTCCCTTTCTTTTTTCAGTCTTGAAATCTTGAGAATTTATTTTGCTGTTTGGCAAATGCAGGACAAGCCAGGGTTCTGCAATTTTTCAAAGCTTTAACCCACATAGTTAAAAAAAAAAAAAAAAAAAAAAAAACCCTAAAGTGACTATTATATGTTGGCAGTGCATGGAAGTTGGGCAAAACAAATATCCTTAGATCTCAGAAGAGAAACGTTGCTCACATTTACCAAGATTTCAGAGCAGCAAACGGTTTGCTCCTTGGACCTCTATCTCTTTCTAGCTCGATTGCCTTTCTTTGTCTTACTTGCCAGCCGAGGAAAGTTCCTTTTCCCACCTTCAAATGAGAAAGATTTGCCGCTAGGGCTGTGGGGAAGCATTTCAATAGATTGGCTGGCTTTATTTCATGCTAAACAAGCCATATGACTCTAACATCCCTTCTTCCATTTTATAGATTCTTATTTTTTCATGACATAATTTTAAAATAGATGCGAAAACCAAACACAGCAGGAAGGTTTGTCTGCGTAACATATGGAAGCCACAGTTAATAAGCAATATAACATTCCAGAGGTAGAACTGTCTAAATTTCATCTCACTGCATGCTGTGTCTTGTTTATTGTGACCGGTCTTCAGTGTAGTTATTGAATACAAATTCCATTTAAATATTTTAGTCTTGGGGCTTACATAATTAAGGATTCTTTTTTTTTTAGGATTATTTTCTTTTAACATAATATATGCGATTGGAGTATAAGGATGCTTAGGATAATTAGAAAGCAGTGCTAAAAGACTCACCTGTTCAGTATTTCTTCACTGGGACTGCACATGCCCAACTGTCTGTCAGATTGGACACGTGCCCTCCCCCCACCACCTCCAAAAGAGGGAGAGCTCAACAGATCAAGACAGAACCAAAGACATGTGTGGACTTCTCTTTCCAATTTCTTCTGTCCCTGTCACTGACTTAGCATGTCCATTTTAATATTCAAGTCAATATTCGAGTGTTCTCTTTTAGGGAGAAAATAATGCTTTAATTCTCTGTGCATAGGGCCCAAGAGGAGAGGCCGGTGTGGAAGGAGAAAAAGGAGGCCTGGGAAGTAGAGGTCCCCAGGTATGTGATGAGAGAAAGTGACCTCCTCTGGCTTGGATCTGGCCTTTAATGTTGATGTCTTTGCGGTTTCTTTCCTGCAGGTGGATTACTCAATTGCCTGTGAACCAGCAAAAGTGTATTAGGTTTGACCTCCTTGCTCAATGTGGCCACACCACACCCTGGCCCCTAGCTCGCTAAGCAGGCTGTCGTTCTGTCCAACACAGAGCTGGTTTCTAGCTCTTCGCCCCAGCCGCGCAACTATTATTGTGAGGTTAAGAACTCTGCCCTAGGTAAATCAGGTCACCTCACTTCCCCTATCTCAATCCTCAGGAGCTTTCCAGGAATCCCAAATACAACCTAGTCCAGTAGTGGGCCTCAGCCTAGCTACGTCCGAGAATCTCCTGGGCAGAATGTAAAGCTCTCCACCGCTTGGGACCCTGCCCATACCACTGACCTCAGAATCCCGAGGTGAGGCCAGGGTCTCAGTAACTTTAATTCTCCCAGGCGGTTCTAATATACATGCCCGCTTTGGGAATGACTGTCCCACGTCAGCATTCTCAAACTTTGAAGTGTGTAAGCATCACCTACAGAACTTGTTAAAATGCAGGTTCTAATTCAGGAGGTCTGGGGTGGGCTTGAGATTCTGTACTTTCAATAATCTCTCAGGGGCGGTTGCTGTTGCTGTTGCTGGTCCCCAGACCACACATGGGAGTAGCGAGGCCCTCCATGGCTTGGCCCTTGCCTACTTGCTGTCATAGTATACTCTTGTTTGTTTAGCTGTTTTTGTCCCTCGTCTAGATTGTAAGCTCTGTGAGAGCCAGGACTTTATTTTGCTTATACTATATTCCAGAGTTCAGAACAACAGTGCTGCTGCACAGTGGAGCTCAATGCATATTTGAGTAATGAATCAATTAGTGAATGAATGAATGAGACATAGTGGGGACGTAGACTCCGGGCTAGCAGGAGGATAAAGGGAATCAATCCATTACTTTGTGTCCATTCATTCAACTGGGCAGTGGTCCAACACTGTAAGTGGATGTAGTCATCATCAAAATGTTTAAGAGACTATTTGCATAAACTTATATCTCATGACACAGTATTTTAAACCATATTAATTACTACTTATAAGGATATTTCCCCCCATTTTTTGATGAGTGTGCTCCTTCAAAAAGCATGAAATTTTAAAATTTTACGGTAGGATTAAAGTGATGAAAAGTAACTATTTTGCCTTCACATCTTTGAATCATTAAACGCTTGCTGGCAGCACAAAATTGGGATTTAAAAAAAAAAAAGCCAAGGGAAACATATATTGGGTGGTTATCTCATCTGTTTATATAAAATATTGAGATGTAGATGGGTTGAAATTCAAAGAGCTTAGTAATTCCCTTGCTCTAGAATCCAAAATTGTATCCAAGTGCCTGTTACTTTAATAAGTTATTCCATTTTCCCTGTAGTGTGCTTCTGAGTGAGTCCCCTTTAATCTTGCCTTGGCACGATTGGTCATAGTCATAAATCATTCAACGTCTTGGCATTGCCAGAGGTAGCAAAAGGCACCACTTGTCCCTGGTCTAGCTCCTCCATTTATCTAGCTGGAAAGCATGGTTTTCTCTCTTTGCTTGCTTTCCTTTAAATACCCTTGTCAACACAGTGAAAGCAGTATTTCAAAGATGTGTCGAGTTTTCTATGTTCAGGACATGATGAATGAGAACTCATAATTGTTGTTTCCAAAGGAAACCCACTGAGACAAACACAATCAGGTGGACAAGAGGGCGTTATTCTTCACTGGCTCTAAATCCACTGACATCGGCTTTGTATTCCCTCGTAGCACACAAGGACCAGCCACTCCGGTGGAGTCGCTGAGTCTTCTCTAATTGCAGGCTTGAAAGTGGCTCTTAGGGTACACATTTAGAAGAAAGGATGTGATTTCTGTTGACAGTGTTCTGAAGGCTTGTTAATTTATGGAGTGTGGGAGCATTTTGCATAAATCAAACATGTGCTAATCCAGCACAGTGTATGGCTATGATATAAAAGAAATACAGTCCATGGCACAATGCAAAAGAAGAAAGAACTTTGAAAGTCATGGCACATTCTCATCATCGATGTTTCTATCTCTCCCCCTCCCTCTCAATTTCCTCTCTGAAATCGATGAAAATATTTTTTTAAAAAGAAAAGAAAGCCATGGCATATCCATTTGTGCCTTCCTTTGTTCCTTTCTTGTTTGGTTTACCTAAAGGTCCTACAGTCACATAACCATGGGCTAGAAAAGGAATGGGAAATCAGACACAAAATACCGGTTCCTATAGGAGCTGCAATTAGTCTTTAAAGATGTAGGGTTTTTAGTGAAATAATGACTAGTATCATATGCAATATCAAGGAAGGTTGAAATTATTCAGTGCAAATTTGGGATACAAAGTAGAAGTTTATCTTTACAAAGCATAGCATAGTGGTCAAGGGCATAGCATCTGAAGCCAGGCTTCCTGGGTGTGACCTCCAGACTTGTGCCTGCATAACTGTGGGGCCTTCATTTGTTTAACCTCTCTGTGCCTCAATTTTCTCTGCTATAAAATAATAGTAATAGTAGCTGCCTCATTGGATTGTGGTAAAAATGAAATGGTTTAATATGTAAGTGCTTAGAACAGTGCCTGCAATATGGTAAGCACAGTATATATGTTTATTACTATTATATTGCATCAGTGTTACCTAATTTAACAGGGCTATTTTATACCCAAAGCATGCTCATAGCTAATCCAAGGAAAGCCAAAATAATAACATATAACAATATGTAATCTGTATTGCAATCTTCACATTTCATCATTCTGCATAATCTAGGTTAGATGATCTGTCAATCATTTATTTTACTCATTTACAAACATTTACTGAGTGTTTCCTGTTGTCACGCCCTGTAGTAGGATAAATGGATGAGTCAGACACAGACCCTACCCTCCAGTGCTCCCAGGCTCATAAAGGAGACTCATGCAAACAGATAATTGAGATGTGATGTGCTAAATGTTAAAATAGAAATATACCCTAGCAGAATTTTCCTGCATAGACTATTACTTAACTCTCTTGTGACATTTGTGTGTGTGTTTTTTATCATAGAAGAGTTATATTTGGAAGTTCTTAATGAATGAAATAAGTGTGTATGATTATTAAAATGATTGGTGTTTTTTGACCAGCATTTATTACAGTAACCCAAAAACAACTATTCGAACCACCTCAAGTTACATAGCATGCTTGTTTTGGAAATAATAAAGGTTCCAGCCAGAAAAAGAAAAAAAAGAATTATGCCCAACATAGAGCAGTGGGAGAAGGATGGAGTTAAAGGACGAGAAGATGATTTAGCTTTTGCAGGATAAGGAGGTGTTTTCCAGGTGACCACGAGAGAAAGGCAGGCATCCAAGGAAAAGAACCAGATTATATTGAAAAAGATATTAAGGTGAATTTGGAGAACCTCATGTGGTTCAATGTAGATGGAATGTGGGATAGACTGGCGCTGTCAAGATCAGTAGCTCCTCAGGTGTCTTTGCGGTTTATTCTTGCATTAGGCCTCCCCTCTCTGACCTTCTGATTTGTAAAAAATATAGATTTTTATTGATTTCAGAGAGGGAGGGAATGGGAGAGGGAGAGAAAAACATCACGGATAAGGGAGAATCATTGATTGGCTGCCTCTTGCATGCCCCATACTGGGGATCTAGCCCCAACCCAGGCATGTGCCCTGACTGGGAATCGAACTGTGACCTTCTGGTTCATAGGTCGATGCTCATCCACTGGACACTTAAAATCCCTCTACTTCTTCCTTCTGTGATGTACATGAAAATTCCATATGGAAAACCAACAAAGTAAACACATGATTTTCTCTCTCCTGAGAACCATTCCTAAATAGGAAGTTGGATAAGTAAATGAAAGGATGGGTGAAGTGGTGGGTCCTATACAAAGTTCTGGAGATCTGAAGTCAATAGGACATGCCCCTTCCTTTAAGGAGTGTGCTGGCTTTTATCTAGTGGATGAGAGAGAGAAATAAGTGAACAGTTGCCTACAGACTAGAGGAATCTGTGGGACAATTGTGAGATCCAACACAAGTACAGTGTTCTGCTATTCTTCTAGAAACAGTGATGCTAAAAATAAGATTTTCAGGAAAGGGAGATTATTTTTCTTCCTAGATCAGGGGTGGGGAACATCTGGCCCATGGGGCATATAAGGCCTGTGAAATCATTTGGTCTGGCCCTGCCAAGGCAGCCACAGGTGGGACTCAAAATTCAATAAATCTAGAGGCTTTTTTTCATAGCAACATTCATTTATATTAAGTGAATTATATTAAGCGAATGATGTTATAGATATTCACATGGCCCTTGGCAGCAAAAAGGTTCCCCACCCCTGCCCTAGATGAAAAATGGACCAAAGCTAAGGGAACAAGTTGCACAAGTGTGGAGATGTAAGACAAAAGAAGTATTTAATGACTTCATATGGTTTGATGAGCATGAACATAGAATGATTGAAGTAGTCACAGATGACTACAGAGGCATGCAATACCAACAGTTTCAAGGATTTTTACATATTAATAAAGTACTAACACTTTATTCTGAAAGTTACTCAGAATTCAGAATTTCAGACAAAGTGACAGCAGCAGCCTGACATTTTAAATCAAAAGGAGAAAGGGGTGGGGAATGAATTAGAGAGAAGCCAGGCCATGGGAAGCCAGGAATTCCGCAGAAAACAAGAAGGGCCAGAAAGTAGGTGATGGCAATGGGAACGGAAGAGAGGTGGGTACAGAGAGGGGATACAATCTGTATGAATTGTAGTAGCAGCTGCTTGGTTTTGAGAGATGAGCTAGAGGGAAGGGGCTGGGTGATTCTTAGATTTCTGGCTTAGGTTTCAAGGAGAGTAAAAATGGCACCATTTCTTAATGAAAAAAAAAAATGAAACTAAGCAGGACTTATGGTAAATATGATTACCTTGCTCATCAATTCCTGTGGGATAGCCCGTAGGCATTTTAATGTATGAGTCTGGTGTTCAGTTGAGTGGTTTGGACTGGAGATGCATACATGGAGGAGTCATTTTGTAGAAGTGGTATGTGGATCCATGGTGTTCTCTCTCAGGAAGAGGGGATACAGTGAGAAAATAAGGTCAGAGGATGGGGCCCATGGAGATTTAAGAAGCAAACAGAAGAAGGGGTGCCTTCAAAGTTTCCTGAGAAGAGATGAGAGAGGGACCAGGAAGATCGTGGTAACTTGATGGTACAGAGTTAATGGAAATTTTCAAATAATGCATCATCTAACTCAAATAAGGTAAGAACAGAAAAGCCAACCGGATTGAACATAAAGGTCATGGAAGCTGGTTCCATGCGCAATGCACCTGGAAGAAGGAAAAAGGTTGAGAGCTGTGAAGAGTGACAAAATTGAGACTCTTTTAAGACAAAGAAGGGAGAGGAAAAGATGGAGAGCTGTGGGAATATCACGTTATCTTTCTTAGTAACGAGTTCATTGTTCAACAATCTCTTCTATTAGGAAAATTGTTCGATGTCCAACTTATTACAGTTTAGTTTTTTTAAGGTGAAATGATTAATGTCATTGTTTTCTTCTGAACAAAGTTAATTTGCCAAGTATCATGCTGATTGCACAGATTTTGTTTATTTATTTTAAATTATAGTAACCATGGTAAAAAAAAAATAATAATTGGGAAAGGGATTTCAATTCACTGAGGATTGTTTAAAAGTACTTTTAGCCATTTTAACCAAGTGAGATTTCTGTTGCCATATGTTTTGATAACCCAAAGGAAAAATCTGATCAATAGTGTCAATAACATAAGAAGACATTTGGGCTGTCTCTGAATTGGGATTTTTAAATGTTCACCTTGAAAGCTATTCCAATAAAACGTTCTTTTAGAATGCTGGAGAGACTTCTTCTATTATATCAAATAGACTTTCCATATAGATGCGTGGTATGTTTATCCATCAGTTTAAGTTTTGTTTTATTCTTCAGTAAGATCTTCAAGCTTTCTTTATGTATGTCTTTTTCTTTTTTCTTGTTAAGTTTAAGAATTTTATAATTTTTTTTTCCCATTGGTAAGTGGAAATTCATTTGCTTTTCTAACTTATTGCTAGGAAAGAGAAAACTATTTCAGAATATAATACTACTTGACATATTACTGCAAATTATTTTCAGTAAAGTTTCTTGATCTTTCTATTGTACAAATAATATTATTTGCCAATAAAGATGTTTACCTTAACACACACACACACACACACACACACACACACACACACACACGTTGCTTCGTGGCCTTTTGGCTAAGATCAAGGGTAGAGATCTGTTCTTATCAGTTTACAACACACACACACACACGCACTCAACATGTTTTCTACCAAAGCAAGGAACCGTGAAGACTGTAGTTCAAGGCAAATGTCATTTTGAATGCCCACTTAAATGGTTGACATGTTAGCAACATCTGCTTAAACTCTAAAATCTCTTTGGAAGGAAGCTCAAATCATTTAGGCAACATCTGGCATGAATTACTTTATTAATTTCCCTTTATTTACCAGTCTTTACTTGACAGCTATGATACTTTTTTTTCCAAAGCAGGAATCAATAAAGCCACAAGTCTTTTTGCATCTGTGGTTCATTTTCCTCCTAGCAGAGACACAAATGGTTTAAAGGAAAGTTGCTGTATGTTCTGGTAAATTTGCAATTCTTGTTTTGTTTCAGGGGCCTCCAGGACCAGGAGGAAAGGCCGGGAGTCGAGGCCATTTGGGAAGCCAAGGAAATAAAGTAAGTCACATTCCTTATACCCACCCAAGTTCAGCTTTTCTCCTCAAGGGAAATGTGCCTGGTGGTATTAGCCAGAGCCCTTTCAACAGAAAGGAGAACAGATCCCATTGCCCCTACACCCTGGCTTGATTCTTAGAGAGCCAGCAACATCTAAGGATGTGGGTGTGGACCAGAATGATGTCAGGGATTCCAGCTGAGCATAATCTCAACAGGGGCTCCTCCCAGTCTGAGCTAAGGGACCTCAGGGAAGGGGGCCTCTTCTGGGGGCGTGCTTTCCTTTCTCCCTTCTTCTCTCCCACCCTCCTTCCCTTTTGTTCCTCTCTTCTTCTCTTCTCCATTCATACACACTGCTATTTCTTCCATTATTTTTTCCTCCATTCATACCAACCTTTCCTGAACACCTTTTAAGACAAAGGCACTGGACTGGCATGCAGCGGGACTAGAAAATCAGCTCCAGGAGAGCAGAGGGCATTGCCTGTTTTGCTCACTGATGCATCCTTAGTGCTTATAACAGTAACTGGTACATAATAAGTGCTTAGTAAATATTTGATTCCTGGGAGAGTTTCTGTGTTGTACAATGATAAGTATGATATGGAACCAACCCCACAGAATTTAGAATATTTTCTGGACAATAATCTCTGTCATCAACTAGTCAGGAATGTGGGACTAAAATAGTGCTCATAGAAATATTTTTGAACTAGGAAAAGAGACATCATAGTAGCTACAGACTTTGAATGGACCTTAGAAGATAAGAAGGACTTTGGCAAGCAGAGATGGGCATTGGAAATTTCAGGTAAAAGAAACAGGGCAAGCCCTAGCTGGTTTGGTTCAGTGGATAGAGTGTTGGCCTATAGACCAAAGGATTCGATTCCGGTCAAGGGCACATACTTTGGTTGCAGGCTCCTCTCTGGCCTGGGTCCTGGTTGGGGCTCATGCAGGAGGCAACCAGTTGATGTGTTTCTCTCTGTCTTTCCCTCTCTCTTCTACTCTCTCTAAAAATCAATGGAAAAATATCCTCGAGTGAGGATAAAAAAAAATAACAAAAAAATAAAAAAGGATACCATTATCATAAAAAAAAAAAAAAAGAAATAGGGCAAGGGAAAGCACAGGGTTGGAAAATCCTGGGAATGGGTAGTTGGGGAATGAACAATGATCCTGTCTGGTGAGCACATAAAGAATAAGAATGTCCATGGTTACTGACTTTATTACATACAGGTAGTTGGTACAGTGCTATTTATAATTTTTGAATGGAGTATATGAATACAGCCAGACTTGGAAGATTTGAATAGGCAACACAGTATAGAACTATTCTGAAGGCTGCGAGATTGGAAGCCAGGAGACTAGTTGGTATGTTCACAGTTTTCAAGACAAGCAATGATAGTGTGATTTAACAGGGTGAGGACAGGAGCAGCTCCTGATGGCTTTGTGGGACTCTTCCAGTAGGAAACTGAATCAGAAGGAAGAGGGCTAGATGATTCATGGGCTTCCAACATGGGTGGCAACACATCACAGAAGGAAAGGGTTTAGGGCCAATTGGAGATGATTTCAGAGTCATTTTGACTCTTGTAAATATCTGTTTGTAAGGAGGGGAAGAGAAGACAGAGTGACTTACTGGAAAGGACGGGAAAGAAACAGAAAAGCACACTGGATGCTGTGAAGCAGTGTTCAAGGGGGAGAGGTCGGGGGTATCAGCGTGTGCACACTTTGAGAGCTGCTATCCCGAAGGAAAGGCATCAGGGCAGGTGATCTGCTTCCCTTCCATGGAACCCTCTTCTGTTTCACCGCAGAGCTCAGTGCTGGTGAACGTTTGTCCATTTGCACTTCTCACACTTACTGTGTTGCCTTTCTGTCCTCACAAATGAGTTAACCACTTTCACTCAGTGTGGGCTACCCACTTCCACACTGTGTCTTACAAAGACTACACTGTGCAAAGGGTAGGGGTGGGGAAAACTAGGCAATGAATGAACTTGACGCACACTACCTCAGTCGGGTGATTAAGGTTATCATCAGTAGTGATAGCCATGTTGACAAGGACACACTCTTGAGATGATGTGATGAGAATGGCCCTTTACCTCTGTGGTCTTTAACTCCAAAACCCCAAAAATTCACCATAATCATGAGAAGAAAACATTAGAGAAACCCAAGTGGAAGGACATTCTACAAAATACCTGACCGGTATTCCTCAAAACTGTCAAGGTCATCAAAAACAAGGAATATTTGATACACTCACAGTCTAGAGGAGTCTAAGGAGACATGGCATGGGATCCTGAACAGCAGCAAAAAAAGGATATTTGGTAAAAATTAAGGAAAGCTGAATAAAGTATGCGATTTTGTTGATAATGATGAATCAACATTCATTTATTGTGAGAAATGTACCCTACTGCTGTAACTAATGTAATGGTCAATAGGAGCATATAGGAACTCTAGGTACTGTCTTCACGTTTCTGTAAATCTAAAATCTAAAACTTTGAAAGTTTTTTCATTGTTGTTTTCCAGAAAAGGAGTTAACCTTCTTTTGTAAACCTGTGCCAACTTTCCCAAGTAGCTGGAATTTCCTCAACATAATACTGAGATTGATTCAGAAGTCAGAAACAATTGTGAGGGACGCTGTGCTACTTTGGTTATATTGATTGACATGTCAAACCTTAAAACTAGATTAATAAGTCTGTCGTCTTTGCAGTAGCCAGATGATTTGCATGGATCATCATGGATCGCAGTTTTGTTACTTTTCTTAAATAGTGCAGAGCTTCCTCCTTGATGAATGGTATGAGGCTTCCCCATGGCACTGAGCAGCTAAGATGGCAACTTGCACTAAACAATACATCAGACTTGTTGAGGCTTCATTGATCAATAGAGGAGACCTCAGAGCCAGTTCCTCTGGTATTAGTTGCACAATTCCCAGTCCTGGCCACACACCCATTGTGAATGTGTGATACACATGGATGCAGTTAAAAAGTGTTGTCTTAGTGCCATCGTTTTAAATTTCATTTTACAAAAAACAACCTAACAAGGATGCATTTCATTGTTCTGTTTAACAGGGGGAACCTGGAGATCCAGGAGAAAAAGGAGCTCTTGGCCTTCCTGGTCCTCGGGGCTTGCCGGTTTGTTTCAGCATCACCTTTTACCTTTTAGATAAAATGATCGCCCTTGCGATGTTCAATGGATAGCAGGTGTGGTTCTCTGGAGAGAGTGTGAGAGATACCATCCCAGTCTAGCCTTACAGCTCTCTAGAAATGGAGATGTTATCCTCATCTTGGATTAGCTCCTTGGCCAGCTTTTCCAAGGTGGCAGCTTCCCAGGTACCAAACAGCCTGGCCAGGGCGCTCTTGAAGCTACATCATAAAATGGGCAGAACTTGTCGTCAGCATGCCCATAGCCCTTCTTCCAGCCTTTCCTCCCATCAGAACCCTCTCATCAGAAACCCAACCCATGCTTGGAGGACTTCTCACTCAGGCCTTCTACAAGGGTCCAACAGTAGCCAGTGGCCAGGCATTTAGATCTTATTTTTATTTGGCCGAGTGAAGATGGATTAGTGTTACGGTACTAAAATACACGTGTTCTCTGGAAGGGAGAACACCACTACTTCCTTTTGTTGAGATGACTACATGCCTGAAATGTTTAATCCTCGTAATAACACCAGGACTGGGTATAATTATTATTCCTACTTTTTAGATGAGACTAAGGGACAGTGCTGTATATGTTATTGAGAGACGTCTTTAGTGCCACTATCCCCAAATGCCAGTGGCCTTCCCCAGAGAACCCTGCTTCCAGATTTCTCCTCTTCAAACCCCAGAGCTGGCTGCCTAGTTCTTTTGTGAACAAGCCTGCGTCTGGCTGTAGTCTGGGATGCGTGTGATTAATCGCTTCGTTTACAGGGTGATGATGGCAGCCCAGGGTATGGCCGCATCGGAAGTGAAGGAGCAAAGGTAAGGCTGGCGACAGTAAGCTGGGCATTTTCTGTGTATCTTTTGTTGTGTGGTTTTCATTTGTTTGCCACATTGAAGAGAAAAAAGAAAGCAGAGAGTTGGGCAGTTTGGGACTTTTAGAGACAGATTTTGATCACTTATTTGCTGATATCCTATGGGGAATGGAGTGGAAATAAAACACACACACAACAATCTGGTGGTTCAAGGTGCAGGCAACAACTGAAACTTGGAAGTCAGTGTTCTGGTCCTTGCAGAGACGGGCAGCCAGGGCCTGACTGGTTCCGGCCTGAACAGTGCGTTGAATCGGAGCGACTCTGGCTCGAGTGCACTCAGGGAGGATTCCAAAGTGTGTCCGCCTCCTCTTCTGTTTACTCTAGCCGTTAGTGAGAGGTTCCACGGAGCCTTTATAATAGTGCAGTGGGCCAAGTAGTAACTAAAAACATTTCAGCTACATCAGAAAGAAAGTTTTATTTGTCACTGAATATTTAAATGTCTGGAAGTAAGCTAGACAAGTTTCTCGAAACCAGTAATTTATATATATTTATAGTAACTACTTGGAAATCCTAATAACATCCACAAAAAACAATAAAGTGAAGAATATCCTTTCTGCCCAGCTGGTGTGGCTCAGTGGTTGAGCATCGACCCATGAACCAAGAGGTCACCTGTGCAATTCCTGGTCAGGGCACATGCCTGGGTTGCAGGCTCGATCCCCAGTTAGAGACGGGCAGGAGGCAGCCAATCAATGATTCTCTCTCATCGATATTTCTGTCTCTATCCCTCTCCCTGCTTCTCTCTCTAAAATCAACAAAAACATATATTTTTTGAAAAGAATATTCTTTATGTAAAATGTTTGGGACCTATGACAAAGAATTACGAAAATGTGAAAGAGAAACTTCAATGAATAAAGGCTAGAACATTATAAAGAATCAGTGTAATCCCAAATGAAATCCCAGTGGGAATGATGCAATCTTAGTATCTCATAAAAAGGGAAATATTAAGTAGCCTACAGCATTGGAACATTAGCTACTTTTTATAATGAATGTATTTAATTTATAATTATATAAAGACATCATTATGTGATATATCAAGTAAGAAAAAAAAAATCAGAGTACAGTCAGGGGAAAAACACACCATTTATCCCAATTGTGCTCAAATGCATTTTAAATAGCTAAAAAAAAATATATAACCCAGTATTTATAATGAGGAATGAGATTCTGGGTAATGAGAAGTGGGTGACTTTTCTTGTTTCTATTCTTTTTTATTTTATATGTATCTGAGGAGATACTACATTTAATGATCAGAAAATAAACTTTATTTTAAATAAAAAAAAATTTCATCAAATGGGGGTTATCATACGTCTTCAACTATGGTCTGTGGCCAAAGTAAGGTAGGCAGAGAAGCAGAAAATGAAAGAGTGAGTTTAGACTCCAGGCCTTCCCAGTTTCTCCACTGAAATCCGTTTTCAGAGGACAGTGTCAGAGACACACGGCCAAATAACCAGCTTCCCTGTGCCACGCCTACAGGAGGAGCGCTGATGTGTAATTCCTCCACAGGGTACATTTACCCACTTGCTTCATGTTGCCACAACATTTTAGTGAAACCAGTAAATATTGGTTCCAACATAGAAGTTGAAGTCAGTTTCTCAAAGAGTGCTGTACCCTTTGTTTTCAACCTTTCCTTGGTTCAGGAGCAACTAAAGCAAAATAAGGCCGTGGGTAAAATGAAGCTCAGTCTAAGCCTACCGTGGTGATATATGCATATACTAATTTTCCATATTGTCCATTCTAGGGACAAGAAGGATTCCCTGGAGAAGGTGGACCTAAGGTACTGTGTGCTTCATATTAACTAGAGATCGATCAGAAACACTTCTGGGTTATGAGCTGCACAAGGGACCATAGAAGGGCAGTTCATTATTAATGAATTTAAAAATCTTTACAGGGGAAAGGAGGGAAAACAGCAGGTTTTTTTAAATAAAAAAATTATGTTTAGTTTTTTAATTCATAGGTAAGGGAAGAAATTACCCTTATTTATTTTCCTCTGCACCTATGCTCCTTCTCCTCTGTCCTATCTAGTTTCTTCTTTGTTCAAAGGAAAGAAAATAAAATGTAAGGAAAACCAAAATTATCTGATATCACCTGCCCCAGTTTTCCCAATGTGTTTATAAATCATCTTCAGATAATAAGTTAGCAATGCTGTCCTCTACCTTCAGGCTTTCACTTTTGCTAGAAACGTTGACTGAGCTCAGTAAATGCCAGGTCCCATGACGGGATCAGGGGACAACGTCACGGGCACAGTTCATGCCTCTGAACAGGCTGTGTTCTGACTGGAGAGACACAAGTAAAACATGAGCACCACTGTGCTGGGCAGACAGCTATGAAAATGGGGAAGACACCTCAAAGAAGACTGTTAAAGATAAAAATGTATATGAAAACGTCTTCATGTTGGAATTAGTTTTAAAAACACATTGAGAGCTCTCTTTGATTTTATTAACTATTTTATTTTTCTGAACTTATTCAGGGTGAGGTTGGGGACCCTGGTGGTCCAGGAGAAACAGGACCCAAGGGAGCTCGAGGCCAGATGGTAAGTTTCTTCCATGCTGACAACCTCGGCTGCTGTGGGAAGTCCTCTTCAGTGTTTTCCCAATCATTTGAGTTGTTCCCAAAGACTTGTAAAATGTGTGTGTTTGTTTAAGGCAAACTTGGGGAAGGGAATATTGCTCATCCTTCAATGCCAGCAAGAAGGTGGATGACTGTTTGCTTTTAGTGAGCAAGTTCACCCCTTCTGGCTGCCAAGGTAGCCTCCTATACACTGGAAATAAGGTTTTTGGTGGTTGTTTTTTAAAGTGGCCTAGTGTTCTAAAATATGTTTTCCATTGCCAAAATACGGCCCGTTTAATCACGTCTCCCTGGCAGATTTAGTGCAAGCTAATGCCCACTGGCATATTGTCTTCACTGCAAAGGTTTTGTGAAACTGCTCTAAGGCGGTGTGTACCCTGAAAGACCCTCTCTCTTTATTGAGCTCAAGCGGGTATCTCTTGAGCTTGGAGAGAAAGTTCCCGTTTCTTATGTAACGAATGTGTCTTTATTATTCCGTGGAGGGAGTTAGATATTGCCTGATGCTCTGAATCATTCAGACTAAACACAAGTCTGCAGTCATTCTCATCAGCATCCTTGGGTTCCTGTGGCTCAGGAATGGATTTTTGTATTTGCTGACTCTTGCTGTGTCCGAGGCTTGGTATGAGATGGCTGCTTTAGGAAAGAGGCAAGTCTTATTCTAATTGTCTCCAGATACGTTCTTTGTCTCTCTTGTTCGGATCAGCACTGATCAGGCAAACGGCTCTTAACACCAAGCAGGAAAAGAAAACCACGAAATCTGATAGATAGACTTTGAGACTAGAGGTGGTTTTCCAGTTTTGTCATCAGAGTTCATTTGCTTCTGGGTAGGTTTTTCTTTTTATTTTTTTGTTTGTTTATTTGTTTTTACAAAGTATAGTAAGAACTTTAGGGATTGTTTATGTAGGGCTTAGGGGTGCAAAATAAAGAACCTGCTTTTTCTCCATCCTGCGTCTCCCAAGAGAACTGCTTCCCAGCTATAAATCTTTTCCTCATACCTACTTTTGGATGACTATCCTTTAACATTCTGCTCTTTATAAAAAATGAAGACTGATATAATTAGAAATATAATTGGAAAAGACTTGGAAATCAATCTAGATGCCATCTGCATTGGAGTGTCTCTGGAACCTCTTTCCCGCGGCTTGTTAATGAAATCATTTACCCTTCAACATCGGGAACCTGCTAACAAGTTCAGCTGCTTGTTGGACTCCCTCGCCCCCCCCCCCCCCCCCATGGCACATTAATCATTTTTAAAAACAAACAAACTAGTGGGCGATATATAAACTTTTTCTCTTGGCCTTTGGTTCCTTGAATTTCTTCTTTTTCCCACATTGAGCAATTTATCACTGTTTGAAACTTGCTTATTTCACCTGTCACGCTGCTTTTCATCTCTGTGAGTATTGTTGAAGTTGAAACACTGAAAACTTCCAGGTTTTCCCTCCCAGAGTTGATGTTTCTATTGGAAGATTTTTGCCAAAGCTTTGCCTTAAATGTTGAGTGCCTCCTTAGTTCCCTTGGAATGCTTACATTCCCGGTTTAAGTTTTCTAAATCTTCACCTTGGTGTTTTGTTTTGCTTTGTTTTGTTTAACCAACTGAAGAATTTTATTTTTAATTTGCCGTGATTTTCAGCCTGTCTTATTCTGTGTATTCAAGTGTGTTTTATGTACTTATATTTTTATTAACTTTACGCATGTACATACTTTAAGGCAGGTTTTCTCAAACTCAGTAGTGACGTTTTGGGCTGGATGACTCTTTGGTGAGAGGGGCTGTCCTGTGTACCCTAGTATATTTAGCAGCATCTTGTCCTCTATCCACTCGATGCCAACAACAGCAACGACTGTCTCCATCCCCCTTGTGACAGCCAAAGATGTCTCCAGACATGTCAAATGGCACCCGTAGAAGATCTTCAAAATTCTCTCTAGTTGAGAACCACTGGTTGAAAGAATCAAGTAATTTCACAGATCTGTCAGGAAAACATGGCAATCCCTCGGCCCCTATCTCTTCTCTCTTATTTTCCAGGTAGTCTCTTTGCTCTACTTTCTGGGAGATTTCTTTGACTTTATCTCACAATGTTCTTCTTATATTTTAATTTCAAGAGTTCATTTTTTCTCTTTGATTATGCCTTTTTTATACTTTTCTGTTCTTGTTTCATGGCTGAAATGCCTCTTCTTAGCTCTCTTGAGGATATAAATTAGTATTTTTTAAGTCTCCTTTGCCCAAATAATCTGTTTCCTACAGGGTCCCCCCACCCCCCACCCCCGTGTTTTTCTCCATATTTAACATATGTCTGGAGAATGAGATTTCTCTTCCTATTGAGAACAAAAAGGCTGATTGGCAGCCTCAAGGACTTGGGGCTAGTCAGCTACAAGTTTCACTGAAAAGTGAGCTGGCTGAGTTCTTAGCAAACCTCTGGTACCAGCATCTTAGGTCTTCCTTCTTTGTCTAGTCAGATTCTCCTGAGAAGATTCTTGCAGTTGCCTACCTGAGGGTGGAGGTCTGGCTGCCAGCTTCCTAGGACCATGTGGAAAAGAAGAACTGAGGGTCCACATCTATTTCACCTACCTTCCTTTGATCTCTCTGTTCTCAGGACGGTGCCATTGGCCTTCAACTCTTCCTGGAGGTGCCTAGCGTAGACAACTCAGTTTTACTGTCTGGGATGGAAGAAGGAACCTTCACCCAGAGAATTAGAAAGAGACTGATGGATTCCTAAGATGATTTTCAACCAACCCTTAATTTAGCCTCTCCCTTTTGCCTCTACATCTAGCGGTACCTGGTGCTAACAATTTCTGAGCCTTCTGGGAATGTTATAAAACACAAGAATTCTTGGCTCTTCCTGCTGTTGGCTTAGGATTCAGCTTTTTCAGATCTGCTAAGTCATTTAACACTTAAACATCTGCTTTCCTGCCTCCAAAATTTCATGGCTATTATCTCCTTTCTCATTCTCTACATGCTTGTCGGGTTTTTGTGGAGGTGGTTTTGCCTTTAAAAAAATCCACTTACTATTATTGTAGTAAGACATTGGGAGGGTTCAAAATTAAATGCATATGCTCAATCTACCATTTTCCCCTGAGAGGTCAATCTATATCTTTAAAAAAAAAAAAAAAAAAAAAAAAGAAAGAAAAGAAACAAGATCAGTAAGTTTTGTTGTTTTTTTCCACATAACCCAGCATACTGTGAATAAATATCATTGGAATACCCAAAGGGCATCAATAATTATTTGCTGTTCCATGGGCCATTGCTTTTATAAATTAAGTTGATTTTAGACAACTTCATTTTTTATTCCTATAAAGGTTATAAATTATGTGGCACTTTGAATGAACAAAGGAATATTGTTCAAATTTTTAAACTAAATTCTAGCTTTCCTTATGATAAATTATATTGTTGAGTGAACATGGAAAAATTCCTGGCATACAATAAGTGTTAACAACTGTTGTTTTTATGACTGTTGCTATTTCCCATTTTGCTACAGATATTTTCAGCCAACTGTTAAATGTTTTCTTATTGTTGTTTCAAGGGTTTCTATATTAAATTTTTTTGTATTTCTGGGGATTTTGTTCATTTGTTTTTCATTTTATAGATAAAATAAAAGTCAATAAATTTAGATAAAAATTCATTTAGATAAAAATTTCTCCCTTAGCCCATCAATTCCAATTCTAGCAATCTTCCCAAGGAAATAATCAGAATTGCACATATAACTTTATGGAAGCATTGCTTATTACAACAACAGGAAACTTAAGTGCCAATGGTAAGGGACTGATTAAGTAAATCATAGCGTAGCTACTAGTAGCTATTGGAATACTATGCAGCCAGGAAAAGTGATTATGCAAAGGAATATTTAGTAACACAAAAGTGTCCAGAGATACATATTTAGTTTCAAGGCAACAGGGAAAAAAAGTATAAAATTGAGAAAAGAACATATAGATTAATACCAAGAAAATAAATAAAAGACTAGAAGAAAAGACACAAAAATATTAGCGTTATTTGGGGGAGAAGGTATTACTGAGGACATTTTTCCTTCCGTGTGCTTTTTGTACATCTCTTTCTAAAATGAAAGTGAATTGCCTTTGAAACTTAAAATGCCCAAACCCACAAACACACACACACATGTATAAATATAATTTTAAAGTAAATAATTTCTGTTTTGAGATATCCGCTGGACTTCCTGGAGAACCGGGGTCCCCTGGGGAGCTGGGACCTCCTGGACGCAAGGTGAGTTGAAAAGCCATAAATCAGGCCAGATCCTTTTCCAAATAAAAAGTCAGTGCATGGACTCTTCTTTGTCCAAATGTACATACTTTCTGTCTCTGGCAACTATTTTCCACCTTTATGTGCTCAGAAAGAGGAAGCAAAAAGATGCCAGTTAAATATCAGTTGCCATTTCTTGGGAGGTGGAGAGAGCTGAGGGAGTAAATGAACAGTATAAAGACTAAAATGAGATTTCTCAACTATCAGCACATTTTATTCATCTGTCCAATCCTTGTCCTCTTCTTACATTCAATAAATGATCAGCAAATGAAGGAAGGTAAGAGGAAGTTAATAAATAGTGAATAAATGGTCAAAGTTTCGTTGATCTGAAATTTGCTTTCTTCAGGAATTTGGGTGGGCTCCATTGCATTTTTCTTTGAGTGTCTCTCTTAGCCAGAGTCTTCCTGTTTCAAAGATGGGATTAACACATGAAATTCGAGCCACTTTGTTCTTTCTATCCTCTCTCAGATATACGTATGTAGGTAGGTATATTCAGTTATGAAAGACAATTGGGGTTACCTTTCCAGACGTCAGATTGAGTCTGGTCCCTTTGTCCTCCAGCCGATGATGGGAACAGATTAAGGTTCAGCTCAGCTCCTGTTCGGCGGCCAAGACAAAGCATGGAATTGAGGAACTCCCAACCTCTGTCTTAAGGAGGGGAAGGCATCTGGATGGTCCAGTGACCAGTGGTCAGCTCCATCCTTAGATTCTGGACAGCCCTTCACAAGACATGGGGTCGGAGGAAAATAGCCTTTGGAAGTTTGTGTTCATCAAACTTGCTGCTTATTGGTTATTCCCCTTAGAATGTTGTTGCAAATTAGGTGAGGAATATCTACGTGTATTCTTTCTTCCCCCTCTAACTTAATAAGAATAAAAACTTTAAAAAGTTATCCTTTTCTTAGAATAATGTGGGTGCGTATTCTGGCTACTGATATAGGTGCTTAGAGCAGTGAAACCACATTTTGTTTGTTTGTTTCCCTAGGGTGTGAAAGGGGCCAAAGGATTGGCTTCGTTTTCCGTATGTATCTCCCGACTCCAACAGAGTGTTCCAAGCACTCCATGAAATGTATTTTATTTTTAAACTTCAGGATCTGGCAGTCTGTTGGTTAATTCTCTCTGTTTTATTTTTGAACTGTAGATGTGTGAGCTCATTCAGTATGTGCGGGACCACAGTCGTAAGTACCCTGCTTAAAATGATCACCCAAGTTGTCAGCATGCATAGAAGAAAAGCAGCAATTTCTGCACTCAAAATTGAGACAATTTACCAGCCAATTTCTTAAAATTAGAGATGTCACCGCATATATTTTGAGTCAGCATAGACTGGTGACTATTAACTAACTCCCTCTCTTGCTGCCAGCATGTTTAATGGAACCTCTTCCAAGCACTAAGTAATGATATATCTAGTGCTTCTAGGGAAAATTGAGATATGAGGTCAGAACTCTCTGGATGGTGAAATCAATCAATCAGTGGACAATCACAGTGAACACTTTAAAATGATTATTAACTCCTGACCCTGGCAGACAAGATTGAATTCACCTGGTGTGAAAGAGACAGACAAGTAAGAAGCTGTGATGATAAGGTATCCTGGTGTTTGGGAGCCCAGATTTTGGTTTATAGGGTTGGAAATACCTGGGGAGGTGTGCTTGATTACTTTTAGTTGGACTGATTTACTTGTAAAATTACTCATTCTGCCAATAGTTTTTCCTCTCAAAATTTTAAAAGCAAAAAGGTATTTTGATTTGGCAAATGCTCACTCTTTTGAATTTGCTTTAAGACCCTTATGGCAGCTTGTCCTACCAAAAGAGGTGTTACCACCATCAAAGGAAGTCCATGTACAAGATCAGGAGCGAGCTGAGTATTTAATGTTTATCTACACATGCTCATTGACTTTCCAAATGAACATTATGACTGATATGAAGAATCAAAGTTCTCCTCAAGGCATTTAGGGGGAGAAAAATAAAGTAGAGCTGATTTCTGTAGAGGGCATTGGTCTCTAAGATACAGACTTAAAAGCTTTGAATGTAGGGTTGATTTTTTCTTCTTAAATCTTCGCCTGAGGATATTTTTTAATTTTATTTTGGAGAGTAAGGGGGAGAGAGAGAAACAGCAGTGTGAGAGAGAAATATGGATTGGTTGCCTCCCATATGCACCCTGACTGGGGATCAAGCCCACAAACTTTTGGTGTACGGAAGATGCTCCAATCAACTGACCCACCTGCCCAGGGCTGCAGGGTTGATCGTAACTGTGCCTTTATGCAGCAGAATGGAACCATCCAGTGGTGGGAATCAAAATATATACATTGTGTCATGAAGACTGGCCGCTTTGGGGCTGAGTTAGCACAGCAGGCCTTTTGACATGGAAGTCATGTGAACTATGATGACTAAAGAGTAGATCCAAGTATGATGAGGCCTGATCTTTTAAAATTTGAGGGTCTCGATAGAAAATGACTAATCCAAAAGAGGGTACAAAATTATTTCAAAAGTAAGTGTTCTTTAGAACAAGAAAGGAGATCACAATCAGTGGTTTCTGCATGAAAGTATGTGTTCATGTGAGCCCATGGCTAGGGGCCCTCCCAGGGCCTTGCAAGGGGCCACAGCGGGTGAGAGAGCAAAACCTGTGCCGTCTACTACAACTTTCTGTAAGGATGGAAATGTTCTGATGCACTGTCCAATTCGGTGGCCACTAGCCACATGACTCTGAGCACTTGAAAAGCTGAATTTTATATTTAATTTCATTTTAACTAGTTAAAATCTAAAGTCACATGTGGCTAATGGCTTCCATGTTGGACAGTACAGACCTAAAACTTAAGCTTCATTTGCTTCAGAATAAATCTATGTCTGATGTTTATGCACACACTTATGTGTGTGTGTATACAAATATAATTGAGAGCTATAGAAATCTACATGGGGAAATTTCAGGTAAAGAGAGGATAGTGCCTTTTAACTTTCCAAATTCTGTGCACCTCCCTGCAACATAATGTTCCTTCCTGGGCCAACGTTCTTCTCCTTGACAGCTGGCTGCAGGCTGCTGAGTTATGGTTGTTTATTGTCCCACCTCTCCGTTCCCATTCCCTGTGGAAGGCGCAGGGCTTGTGCCAAGATGCTGGGATGCATCTGCGTTTTCTCCAAACCCTATCTGATGCTTTAATTTCTGAGTCATCTACAAAAAACACACAGTGCAGAATCTCAGCTGCCCTGATTTTCCCACGCAGGACAGAATTCTGTTCTCCTACCAAATAATAACCTAATCTCCTTTGTTCTTCTTTCCTAGCTGGCGGACATGGTGAGTAATCTTTATTTACAGCATATTATAATCAAGCCCAAAATGTCATACATCTGGAGAGATGAGTTAGAATAATGTGTTGCCTACCAAATGATATAAATTTTACCTAGGCAGTCTTTGCTTTGTCATACTGGTAGCATAGACCTGCCTTCAATAAATCACTCAGTTTTAGCTGAGTCTCACAGCTGAGTCTCACTGGGTTGATTTTTTTATTATTAAAGTTTTAATGACTAGCATTACCATTTATCTTACTGTTGAGTTTTTTGTAATAATATCCCTTCCCCCTTCATTTTTTCTCTCTCTCAATTTGTCATATTGTCTCTGTAGTTTAGAGGTTAGGAATTAAGATGCAGAAGGGAAAAGTGGAAACCAAAAGGAGAGATGATCAGCTAGCAAGTAAGCTGAATGTACAATTCAGATCGTGCTAAAATCTATGGAGTTCATGCCTGATGGTAATTACAAGTTGGTTGATTATCTTTCAGTGCTAATTTTTAAGTCTCTTACAAATGCCTATTACATATGTTTGTATAAACCCATCATTCTTCTCTTATACCTTTATACCCTTACACCTTTTTTTAAAATATATATTTTTATTGATTTCAAAGAGGAAGGGAAAGGGAGAGAGAGAGAGAAACATCAATGATGAGAGAGAATCATTGATCAGCCGCCTCCTGCATGCCCCACACTGGGATCAAGCCCGCAACCCAGATATGTGCCCTGACCAGGAATTGAACTGTGACCTGCTGTTTCATAGGTCCATGCTCAACCACTGAGCCACGCCAGCCAGGCCCTTATACCTTTTATGTAAATCCACCAATCCGTGCCCTCTGATCGCTTGTTCACTCACTCAACAGATAGTTATTGAAAGCCTATTTATGTGCCAGTCTGCCCCGGGAACCAGGGACATAAGGGTGGCTAAGATGGTTGGGATTCCTGTCTTTAGAAGTTTCCATCCCAGTAGCAGATCCAGATAGTAATTAAAAGAAAGAATTACACAGTCCTATAGTTGCTATGAAAGGCGTAAAGAATACGATACTCTGTCACAGAATAATAGGGGAGGGGAGAAACTCTTATGGATGGAGGGCTCCTCTTTGAGGCAGGGACCCTGAAGTTTGGCCTCAAGAATAAAAACCAGCAAGCTCTGTACCAGCCGGGCACAGAGAAGTGCAAGTGCAAAGGCATGAGCCAAGGCAGAGCTAAGCATTTTTTAGGAGCTGATGGAAGCCCCCATGACTAGGACACAGAGGGAGGGGAGACTGGCATTTGAAAAGATGAAGTAAGCCAAGGCCAGGTCAAGCTGAGCTTCCCAGGTTACAACAAGGCAGCTGTATTTTATCTGAATTACGATGGAAGATTAAAGAATTTATTGAAAGTATGAAGGGGGAGGGGAGCATGAGCAGATAAACAATTTTTTGAAGCTTACTTGGAATAAGTGTCAAAGCCAGAGGATTACTAGTTAGGAGGCTGTTGTATTTCAGGCAAAGATGGTGGTGGCCTGGATGAGGGTCACCATTGTTATGTTAGGTGAATGGCCTTGGTTTGGGTTGCCTCCTTCTGTCCTCCTCATCACCTGCTCAGTGCCAAACAGCGGCCATCAGTACACAGTGTGTGGCCACGGGGCCATGTTGGTCTCGGTGTGGCAATCCATGCCTTGAGGAGGCCTCCTCGGTGCTACCACAATCCAACCCAGCGTCCTTCAGTATCCTTGGGTTCCTGCAGCTTGCTGGGTTTCGGAGGATGTATTTGGCAAGTTGAATTAGCCCTTTGGTGTTTTTCCCGAAACTTGAATTTGTTTATATCTTCAGCCAGTGCTGCGAATCCTTTTTTCCCTTTACCTCTCAATTACGTCTGAAGCTGTGTTGTCATCATTCCCATATGCAAGTAACAGCCCCAACACAAAGCTGGTAGAACCACTTTTGTGTTTGGTCATAGTTCCACTCATTTTTTTATTATAAAATTGAGATGACTTTAATTTTTAAAAATCTGTTAAACCCATTAAATCAGACTCAGAGGCTAACACATTCTGTCCTGTCTCCATTGAGATGCACAGTGTAATTTGGAGTCGGATGTTTATTCTTAGTTGTCCTTTTGCCTGTGAAGGTCACAGAGTCGGGGACCAGAAGGAGATCATAATCCAGTACTGAGCGGGGGTTGAGACCCAACTGGCCATGGCAGAGGCCTCCCTCCTTGGCCAGCCTGCGTGGGACCCAGCAGGTCTGAGTTCCCGAGCTCCCTATGAACAGCTGGTGGTCTCATGTGCTTATTATCTCTGAGTCTGATTTGCTGGCATTTGACAGAGAGGAGACCACCCCTCCAAGAGAAACACATCGCTGAGATTTCCAGACATCTTACCCATTGTTAAAGTTTTGTTCTTCTTCCTCTACCTATTGCAAAGAACTGTCCTTTGGTTCTTTTTCATTCCGGCAACATTTATTAGATCCCTGATATATGGCAGGGACTAATAACTTGACAGATCAAGAGAGACACAAGCCCTGTCTCCACACTTCCTAAATTAGTAGGAGAGGCAAACATTAATCAGATATCCAGACAAGTGGAAATTGCCAACTGTGATAATTACAGGGAACTGGGATTAGAATGAATAAATTGGGACCATTGACTAAATCTGAAAGTAATGCTTACATTTGAGTTTAATAATCATAATTCAAAGTTTCTCTAAGTGGCAAGATATTTATTGATTAAACTTGCATTTTAGCTGTCACATAAAAAATCAGTTAATTTTTTTTCTTATTCTTTTAAGTGATAGAGTTCTCTCCCACAGTGAAAAAGTCTGTAATAATAATTATAATAGTAATGGCTAACATTAATTGAAAACCTACTATGTGCCAGGCACTGTTATCCTAAGTGCTTTACCTGTATTGATTCATTTAATCTTCAGCACAGGCCTTTGCACTGGGTGATGTTAGGACTGACATTTTACAGATGAGCAAACTGAAGCGTAGAGAGGATAAGTCCCTTGGACAAGGTCACTTGGCCAGGACTTCCCAGTAGTGCCTGCTGCCTTTGCATCTGTCTGTTCTGTATAGAGTGTGTCGGTTCTCTTCCAATCTTTAGAACTTATAAGCAGAGCTCTCACACCCATTTCTTTTTATCTCATTACAGTTCCTCACTAAGTAAAAAAAAAAAAATTTAGTTTCTTTAACTGAGTGAATTTCCAGCAACAAACATGATGCCATTGATCCAATCTCTGTAGGTAAAAGGAAGGGCATATCCATGAGCTCTTTATCATTTAGAACGCATTTGGAAATTAATTTACAAATGTCATTAAAACTCAAATTGAATTGTAGACTTTTCCTTGTGTTTTATTTAAAAAGAGCAAATTCAGATTTTTAAAGCAGCACTTTAAGTATCCAATTTACAGATATAATATTCCAAATTTTTAAAATATTTAAATTGTTAATACTTACTTAACGTTTCAATATTTGAACATTTAAAATTACTTTGCCTTCTATGTGTCTTTTTTCAACACTACCTGATCCTGGGCGTGTCCTTGCCTTTTAGGAAAACCCGAATGCCCCGTGCATCCCACCGAGTTGGTGTTCGCCTTGGACCAGTCGCGGGATGTGACGGAGCAGGAGTTTGAGCAGATGAAGCAGGTGATGTCCTCCCTGGTGAGCGGCATCCATGTCCGGGAGAACAGCTGCCCCGTGGGGGCGCGCATCGCCGTGGTCTCTTATAACTCCCACGCCAGGCACCTCATCCGCTTCTCAGACACCCACAGGAAGAGCCAACTCCTCCGGAAAATCGAAGCCATCCCTTACGAGAGGTCCTCTGACAGCAGGGAGATCGGCAAAGCAATGAGGTTTATTTCCAGGAACGTCTTCAAGCGAACCCTCCCGGGGGCTCACACAAGAAGAATCGCCACACTTTTCAGCAGCGGTCAGTCTGCCGATGTCCAGTCCATCGCCACGGCCGCCATGGAGTTCAGTGCCCTTGACATCGTTCCGGTTGTGATCGCTTTCAGCAACGTGCCCTCCATCAGGCGTGCGTTTGCGGTAAGAGGGTTAAGCCTTTTCTGTGACTTTTTTTTTTGGGGGGGGGGGGGGGGAGGAGATTATATTCAGATATTCTCTATAAGAAAGTAGAATTATACTATTTAGTACTGTTGCCAGCAGCATGCAAAGCCCTGTACGTGCATTATCCTGTTTAATTCTAAAAGGCACCATGGATAACATAGGCATAATTGTTATTCCAATTATATTATGAGAAAACCAACTCTGAGAAGTTCACCTCTATGCCCAAGGTCACACAGCTAGGAAGAGGCAAAGTCAAGACTTGAACCCAGTTTGCTATTCTAGTGCCTCTGCAAGGGACTCTGAGGTGCCTCTGGGTGTAAAGATACTCAGTCAGGAAGGCCAGTAAACATTCCTGGATGTCACTTTATGGCCAGAGTAATTGTTACTCTACAATGAAAACCAATTGACTGATTTTATAGCTTCACCAATCGTGTAACTATCTAGATGTTATAAAGGAAAACCTATTCTAGTTATAGCTTCTTAGGCAAAGGATTAAATTTACTGTGCAGCATTCCTAAAGAAATGTGGGATCAAGATGACCTTATTTTTAAAAGGTGGTATAATTGACA
This sequence comes from Myotis myotis, assembly GCF_014108235.1. Taxonomy (NCBI): domain Eukaryota; kingdom Metazoa; phylum Chordata; class Mammalia; order Chiroptera; family Vespertilionidae; genus Myotis; species Myotis myotis. The sequence continues at coordinate 33,862,796 of NW_023416317.1, read as the reverse complement.
TATAACATTATATTAGTTTCAGGTGTACAACATCATGATTCAGTATTTGTACATATGACCAGATGATCACCACAAAAAACCTAGTTAACATCTGTCACCATACATGGTTACAAAATTTGTTTTTTCCTTGTGATGAGAACTTTTAAGATTTACTATCTTGGCAACTTTCAAATGTGCTATACAGGATTAACTATAATCATACTGTACATCACATCCCCATGAGGTATTTATTTTAAAACTGGAAATTTTTACCTTTTTACTCCCTTCACCCGTTCCACCCATCCTCCCACCCCACACTTCTGGCAACTATCAAACTTGTTCTCGGTGTGAGTTAGGGTTTGGTTTTGTTTTTGATTCCACATGTAAGTGAGATCATATGACGTTTGTCTTTCTCTGTCTGATTTGTTTCCCTCTGTGTAATGCCCTCAAATTCCATCTATGCTGTCACAAATGGCAAAATTTTATTTCTTTTTATGGCTCAATAATATTCCATTGTACACATACATACGCGTCTCTATCCATTTATCCATTGGTGGGCACAAGTTGTTTCCACGTCTTGGCTACTGTAAATAACGCTGCAATGAACATAAGGTGCATTGATCTTTCTGAGTTGGTGCTTTTGGTTTAGTTTTTGTTTTGTTTTTTCTATAAATAGCCAGAAGTGGAATTTCTGGATCAAATCATAGTTCTATTTTTAGTTTTTTGAGGAAACGCCATGCTGTTTTTCATAATGGCTGAACCAATTTACCCTCCACCAAGAGGCACAAGGGTTCCATTTTCTTCACATCCTCACCAGTACTTGTTACCTCTTGTCTTTTTGAAGATAGCCATTCTAAACTTTAAAACACCTGCCCAGAGTGGCTCAGTGGCAGGGCTCCCCGACAAAAGACCTGCTGAACCCAACCAAGTGTCCTTCCTGTCCTCTGTGATGGCCCAATATGGTGTTTTGTTCTGCACTTGTGTGGATCCATGAAGAGGGGCCCCACACAGCAGCAAAAGGGCCTTGGAAGATACAACCTGAATAAAAGGCCAAGCATTGGCAAACTTTCATTTGGAGGAATGAACGTAAGAAGTAACTGAATCACTGCCTTCAAGTGTGTGAAAAATTATTACTGGAGAAAATTAGCCAGCTGAACGCCAAGTTCGCAAAATTTCATATTCGAGAAACTGGGATTGGTAGCAGTAGGAAACTCCAGGTTAGAGTTAGGTAGGCATCTTCTCAAGGCAAGATTGATTTTCTGTTGGCATGGACTAGCTGGCTCCATGTGGGTGGTAAGGCATCACCTTTGCCTGACAGCCTTTCATAGGGGCAGTCACTCACCTGTCAGTGATTTCTGCCTGTCTTTCCTGGAGACTGGAGGCTAGGATTCAGTGGGCTTCTGACCTTTCCAGCTTTGTAGTTTTCGGTGAAGGTGTTCAAATAAGCAGGACTGAGTTAAAACAGAGCACTTTGTGAGTTGTTGTGAAGATGAAATGATGCAATGCTGGGCTTCAGAGCTTAGTACATAGCAAACACTCAAGAAAGTAGCTTTTGCTTTATTATCATTCCTTTACTTGATACGGAACTACAATCTGCTTACCAATATTGAAGTCTAGGTTGTAGAGGCTCTAAAACTGCTATTAGCCTCACTGATCTAACTCAGAGTTATGCAAACGATCAGACTGATAATAGCAGCCTCAGAGAAGAAGATGCACACAAATTAGAAAAGACTGGGGCCAGCAAATGAAGCTGCAATGAGATGCAGGAGCTCCAAATTCTGTACGTGGAGTTGGTTACTCACAGGGTCCTCATAATTCCCTCTGGTTATTGGGAGCCCCTATTGCCCTTGGCTTTATTTAGCCACGAAACAAGGGATAACTTAATGTCTAATGCAAATAAATAATTGAGGGTACTTGGAATATAAACTTAAACAGACACAATGCCATCGCGCGCTCAAAGGTATATGCACAGCATATAACTTAAGGAAACGTACTTTGTTGGTTTATTTTAAACCTTTTGCATGTTCACATGTCACTTATAGGTTCTGCCCAAATCACCTAGAGACTGTTTGCTCCTTTCTTGAGGGAGTTCATCTCGAAAAGGCACCAATGAAGGGACAAATTCTTGACAAAGACCCTGAGCAGAACTGGCTCCAAACACCCCTTGGACAGAAGAGTGAGAGCTGCAGACAGAAGTCAGAATTGGTCCCAAGATTCATTCATCCAACAAATGTTTGTGAGCACCTCATATATACCAGGTGCTGTCCTACGCTCAGGGGATACAGTACATCCCCAAGGGCTCCCGGACTGCGAGAGGGCACAGGCCGGGCTGAGAGACACACACCCCCCCCACCACCACCACCACCAAATGCACAAATTTCATGCATTGGGCCTCTAGTTTAATAAGAATAGCATTTAGTAAGAACTGCCCAGACCTTGCGGCCCTTCTCCTAACACTTTAAACTTTCTTTGAGCTTCAGTTTCCTCATCTGTAAAACAGGGATGATGAAAAGAACTCACTGGGTTGTTGAGATAATGGGGATAATGGATAGAAAGTGCTTGGTGGTCTCTCATGACCCATGTGGCACCCACCAGTAAGTGCTTTTCAATGATGGTCATTCAGTAACCTTGTTAGCTTGGCGTATACATAGTTATTCCATTTTACAGAGGAGGAAACAGAGGCAAAATAACTTGTCACACGGCTAAAGGGAGCTTCAGGGGCTCACACCCAGGCAGTGCTCTCAGCCACCCTGACAGGCTGGGCCTCCCCTCGACTTTCTTAGAAGCAGCAGCGTTGCTCTCTCCACATCTCAGTTCTCTGAACAGTCCTGGGAAGTTCTTGCAGCCCCACCCACTATGCTGTTCTTTCTCTCCCTTCTCCTCCTTGCAGATCGACGACACTGGCACATTCCAAGTCATAGTGGTTCCGTCCGGGACCGACTACACGCCAGCACTAGAGAGACTACAGAGGTGCACGTTCTGCTATGGTAAGACCCACAGAGAGAGCGGAATTTGATCAGGCCTGTTAAGCACGTTGAGTCACCCTTGGCAGGACCGGCTGGAACTTGGCAGCTAGGACACGGGTGGCCTTGGGAGAGTCGCCCTGGGGCTCTGGGCTCCCCTCGTCACACTGCATCATCCACAGGTGGAGCCTCTCAGCTTCGAGCAGGGGCTCCTCCCCTCCTAGGTACCACGGCAGGAGGATTACATTCCCAGGCCTCTCTGCCTCGTGCAGCTTCCAGGAACCAGCAAGGATTTTTAGAAAAATGTAGCCTGTCTCGTGGCCAAGCTTTTCATGCTATAAAGTAGGGCAGGAAACGTCCAGCCCCATGTAAGGCCTGCAAAATCGTTGGGTCTGGCCCTGCCAAGGCATTAGGGGTGAGTTAATTGAATGTTTGATCAAATATAACGGGCTTATTTTTAAGGTGATAATTCTGTATGGCCTGTGAATGATGTTATAAAGATCCAAATGGTCCTTGGCAGAAAAAAGGTTCCCCATCCCTGCTACAAAGTATATTTATGTGTTTCTAAATCCTAAATATTCACACCCAAAGAATTGTTTTACAGTGTAAGTGGAAATTAGCAGAAATCCGTGCATTTCTCACTCACAGATGCTTCATGGGCTCCCAAATGTGAAGCATCAAGATTTGCAGCCCTGGTTTGTGTGTGGTTGTGTTTAGTACAGTCTACAGGTCTAGCTGGGGAACTGGCTAACCTGTAGTTGAGAATTCTAGTAATTTGGAGTTCTAGGAATTATGAAACGCGTGAAAGCCGCTGAGATCACTGGTGGGTATGATCGCTGAGTTATCAAGCATTCATTGAAAACCGTGCCCTGTCTAATTGCTTTATAGAACACTGATGATGGTGGTGATGATCATTTATACCTAAGCTATGGTGTTTGTTGTGTTTCAAGCACTTTTCTGTTTCATTCAATCGATAGAATCACCCTAAAACGTTTGAACTATTATTACCGCCATTGTACAAATGAGGAAAATGAGGACTAGAGAGATGAAATCATTTGCTCAGGACCTGGCAGCCAGATCCAAACCAAGAAAACTAGCTTTAAAACACCTGCAATTTATGATAGCAGAGATCCCATTATTCTGCCCCTTGAAACTGTAGTTGGCCTTGAAGAAAATGTTTAATTCCTCTCCTCCATGTTAACCAATGGGACGCTAATGCTCACCATATAACTGTCCTCACAGGGAGGTAGTAACTAGCAGGCAGAAGCAGCACTTTTCCTAATAACCCTCCCTTCTCTCTGCTTCCCTCTAATCAATCTCTTTCCTTCCCTCCCCACCTCTCTCCCCCTCCTTCCCCTCACCCGCTTTCCCGCTCTCCCCCTCTCTCTCTCCTCTCTCTCCTCTCCCCTCCATCCCCTCCTCTTTCAATTGCACAGAGCTGTTAAGCACCGGCATTCTTACTCTAAGCACTTAAAGTGCTAACCATACTGTGGGGAGCTACATCCCACCCTCTATGTTCTCAGTTGGCTCTCAAACATGTCAGTTACCGTGCTATGCTGTATGTTGCGCAGTCAGAAGTTGCACATGTGTGACTGGGGATAGATTTTGGCTTCATTTCTTGGCTCAAACCCTTATTTTGTCTCCTAGGCATTTAAGGGAAGATATTTTGGCTCTCATTTCCTACAATTAAAAAACCCCACAAAATTGAACAAATGGGCAGCCTGCTGTCCCTGGTTTTAGAAACTGCCTTGCACACAGGTGACTGTTCAGTCATCTGACCATTAAATGTGGTCATAAAATTTTACTGAATGTTAGTAAGGGAAATGTAACTTGTCCAGAGCCACATGGAGTCCATGAACAAGAATGAAGCTAGGAAGTTTGCGATATCCCCTAGGATCTGCATTCTGGTTATTAACCTTTCATCGAATAGCTTTCATTTGCAGCCGGGGCTCATATCTAAGTACCAGCTGTCCACACACATGTTATTCCATTCTCATTCTTCTCTTTGGTTTTTAAAGAGGCCATTCCCATCCTTAACCAGTAACTATTCCTAAGAACCTAGGATTAATGAATGTCAGTCCTGGAAGCGCTCTCTGGGTGAATCTAATCCAACGACCTGATTGTGTAGAATTGGGGCCCAGTGGTGCCTTAGATAGATGCACATAGAGTGTTCCTGGGTACAGTGAGACCAAAACCCAGGAACCCTGACTCTCAGGCCAAGGACCTCACCACTGCACCACATAGCCCTGTCTCTATCCATACAACACTGACTTCATATGTAGAAACTTCTAGAAATACTGCTATCCTTTGATGAAATTATTTTACTGGCCTGCCCTCAGTGTCACCTCTAAAATTAGAAGATTGGGTGACCTTTAAGATATTTCCATTTTTTTTATTTCTCTGAATAGTCATATGGCAGAGTCAAAAGAATGTACTGTTTTTATTACTACACATTTTTTGTTAAGAGATATACATATTTCTTAAAATGACTTCCTGCTATGAAAGTTTCTTAACATGCATTATTTATATTCATTTATTTAACAAACACATATTGAACTTTCAACTAATAATCACTGTGAAAATACAAAATTAAAGAGTAGCTTTGTCCTTAATGTCTATACACAGATAGACACCGAATTATAACCCTTTATTCAAATTGAAATAGAAGATTCATTGCTTTCTTCACCTTTTAAACAGATTCCTTTTCATAAAACAGTGTGAGCATAAGGATAAAGGTCATTGGTTTAACCTGAATATAGTCAAGTAGATAGATCATTTTATGTCATAATACAGTATACTCTTTTTTTTCTTTAATCCTCACCCAAGGATGTTTATTGATTTTTTAGAGAGCAAGATACATTGATGTGAGAAACATCAAATGGTTGCCTCCTGTACACGCCCAGACCGGGGATTAAGCCCTGACCAGGAATCGAACCTGCAACCTTTTGGTATATGGGCTGATGCTCCAACAGACTGGGCCAGTATACTCTTAAAAGCATGAGATAAATTGTTCACTCTGATCTTTATAAACTTAAAAAACAGCTAAGAAGAAACTCCTGTTGAAAACAGCTTAAGTTTTAAAAGTCACGGATACATGGAACAAGCTGACAAATATCAGAGGGAAGGGAGGTTGGGGGACTGGATACAAGAAGATGAAGAGATTAGCCAAACAATATATATGCATAGCCCATGGACACAGACAACAGTGTGGTAAAAGCCAGGGGAGGGGGGGAAGGGGGTTAGGTGGAAGTGGACCAAGGTGGGGAAAATGAGGGACATCTGAAATAGGGTCAACAATAAAAATTTAAAAAATCAGATAGTGTTAGTGAATGGAATTAAGACCCAGGCTGGGTATAAAATCTGCACTTTAGGATACAGATGCAAACCATGTACTAGGGAATCTTCCTACTGTTGATGTCAAAGTCACTTAGTAACTATTTTAAGATCAAAGGTCATACAGTTTGCAAATGTTGAAATCTGTGAGATGCTGTCTTTCCTGTTCTGTCCATTTCTGTTCAGTAACCTTAGCTGCCTTTTGGTCTGCAGATGTCTGCAAGCCAGATGCTTCTTGCGATCAAGCCAGACCACCCCCCGTGCAGTCTGACATGGATGCGGCTTTCCTGCTGGATGCCTCCCGACACGTGGGAAGTGAGGAATTTGAAGACATGAGAGACTTTCTGGGAGCGCTGTTAGATCACTTTGAAATCACCCCAGAGCCCGAGACCTCTGTCACTGGAGACCGGGTCGCCCTGTTAAGCCATGCTCCCCCCAACTTCCTACCCAACACTCGGAAGAGCCCCGTTAGGACGGAGTTCAACCTGACCACCTACAACAGCAGACACCGCATGAAGAGGCACGTGGAAGAATCGGTTCAACAGCTAAATGGAGATGCTTTTATCGGTCATGCCTTACAGTGGACTCTGGACAATATCTTCTTAAGTGCGCCCAACCTGAGAAGAAACAAGGTCATATTTGTGATATCTGCTGGGGAAACTAGTCACCTGGACAGAGAGACCTTAAAGAAAGAATCTCTGAAAGCCAAATGTCAAGGTTATGCCCTGTTTGTGTTTTCCTTTGGCCCTACTTGGAATGACAAGGAGCTGGAAGATCTAGCCAGCCACCCTCTGGATCACCATTTGGTCCAGCTTGGTCGAATTCATAAACCTGACCACAGATATGGTGTGAAGTTTGTGAAGTCCTTTATAAATTCAGTCAGGCGTAAGTCATAAAATCTGTTCTTCCTTGCATGCTTAGAGTGCACTTGGTACAAAGTGTTTACAAGCTGACATGGATTTTTGGAAGCCTCGTGCATGTCTTCAAGGGCACTGCAGGGTTAGAAAGGAAAACACGTAATGATGAATGGTGGAGGGAGGGAGCCTCTGGTCCCTAAGCTCTTCATTTTCTGACTCATCTTTCTTATGTCTCTGGTTCCTATGGAGAAACAATCATAGAAAGCAGCTGCTCACATATTTTGCCTGCATGGGGCAATAGAGTCTGGGGGCGTGGAGCCTCGGGCTGGACTGTAGCTATAAAGTAGAAGCCCTTTTGCCATGTGACATGAACATGCTGCCCTTTGATAGAAAGTGTCATCCGTTAACACATCAGAAAAGAGAGCCACAGAAAATTTCAACAGTTCTTGGCTTGGCTTTTATAAGTTCAAAAGGCAGAGTTTGAAGTATGAGGAGATACCATTTGTACCTGTCAGAATGAAAGATACGTCCTTGCCAAACTTTCTCAGCCTTGTTAATGACTTTTTATGATGCCAGTAATTAGTGCAACTGGTGCCCATAAAAAATATTTTTAAAATCATGGCTATATTTCTTGGAATGAGCTTGCCTTGAAAGTCTGCAGTTCACTTCGAGTGCAATAGGATACATAAAAAGAAGCCATGTCCTGATTGTGAGTGATTCTGGAGGTTGAAAAGCCCTTGGTTGAATTTCTGAATGTTTTCATGGTAAATGAGCCCTTGGAGTTCAGATAAATAAAAGTGAACATACAGGCAAAAGAGCACCCTGCATAGGGACATTCTGATTGTAATCCCAAACTTGTCCCTGGCATGATATGTTGAGAGCCATTAAGGCTCCAAAGACACCAACCAGTCAGCACAGGTGAGGTCTGAGAAGCCTTGAGCAATTGTTGATGGGACGCTGCCATTCAAGTGTGAGTCTAGGACCAACAGTGTCAGATCACCTGGGAGCCTGTGGAAAATGCAGAATCCTGGGCCCCATCCTAGACATTCTGAGCCAGAGTCTGCCTTTTATCAAGATCCCCAGGTGATCCACATGCGCATGTGGTTTGAGAAACACTGATGTGGGAGCAGAAAGCTCCCAGAATGAAATCGATGTGGGTGTGATCTGGAACAGGAACTAGAAAGAGGAGCTAGAAAAAATGGGGGTAGGAGTCATGCTGAAAGAAGTAACCTGAAGGCACTTGCAAGGGTAAAACAAAAGAACATCTATAAGGCTCTGAGAAACTTAATGAAGAAACACTTTGTATATGGCAAAAAGCTCAAAGGAAGTTTAAGATGGAATTTCCTTCCCCAGACCTCCCAAATTCTTAAGAGGTGTTTCATGGTGATTAGTCACACTACAGGCATACCTCAGAGATATTGCAGGTTTGGTTCCAGACTATAGCAATAAAGCTATATTTATGTTTATCATAATCTTTCTGCTGGTGGAAGGTCTTGCCTTTAGTTTATAAAATAAACAAAATTTGTGAAGCATAATAAACGAGGTATGCCTGTATATGATTAGATAAATGACACCTACCACCACCAGAGAAAGGGAAAGAGATGTTTTAAGAATGACTTGGGAGTAGGTGAGATAGAGGAAGTGCTTTTTGGAAAACTAACCATGACAGTGTTATAAACCACTTTTCTAGAAATTAAGTATCTAGAGATCTTCAACTTTAAAATCTAGCTGTAAAAGGACAAGAAGCTGAAGAAGACTCTGACACAATCATATTCAAGCCTGCATACTTAATTCCATAGCAGGCACACAGACCCACACTCGCCCACTCAACATTAACATGCACATATTACGTGTGAGCCACTCACTGTTCAGGTGCAGAGTATCAGAAGGTGACAAAACCAGGCATGGCCCCTGCCCTCCCTAATTCTAGTCCAGCGCCCTCTCCAGGTTGTGACTCTTATTTAACACACTGCTGTGATACAGTTGGCTATTAATGCAGTCCATATCAGCATCAACACATTTTCTAAGAGGAACAAAATGACTGGAAAACTACCTGATGCTTAGAGTTAAGACAGATAAACTATTAAAATTCAGGTGCACAATAAGGGGAACATCATAGTCTGGGGCGATCCAGCCCAGCAGCCCGCAGCCCATTCTACAAGAGTGCTGTCTCGCAGCCCAGACTAACATGCTGTGTAGGATGACCCTGGGTCACCAGGAAGAGATTTAACTGTTTTTAACAAATATGTTCAATTTGATGCTTCAAGGAAATAATACATTTTTTTAAGGTTGAAATGGTTTTAAAATGTTTAAATGATGTGGTAAGAGGCATGCTTTATTATTCTGAGAAATTAATATACTTCCAAATGAAATGAGCCACTACTGAATTAAACCCAAGATGGCGCTATCATTTCTGTTGTTGTCAATGATACAGAGACCAGAGAGGGAATATTGTTTTCCCTTTGCATTTTGTTATTTCAAAGAAGCAAATGAAAATAACTTTTTTCTCCTTTATTGATTAAGGTATTACATATGTGTCATTTCCTCCCCCATTCCCCCCCCCCCCAAATAACTTCTGATTAACACGTTTAAGTGCCCAGCCTGTTTTGTCTTCCAACAGAAAGTGTAGTGTCATTCACCGGTGACTGACGTGGCGCTTTATTAATTCGTGTCAATTAGAGGCCAGACTCTTAGGACTGGCTCAGGGTAGCTCCTCTAATGTTTGACCAACTTTAGAAGCTTTTACTTTTATTGAAAAGTAAGTCGAATTCTCCACCTATAAATTTGCCAAAGATGTATTTCTACTTATTCATTCATTCATTCATTTATTTTTAGAGAGGAAAGGAGAGGGAGAGAGAGAGACAGAAACATCAATGATGAGAGAGAGTCATTGATTGGCTGCCTCCTGCACACCTCCTCCTGGGGATCAAGCCTGCAACTTGGGCATGTGCCTTTGACCGGAATCGAACCTAGGACTATTCAGTCCTCAGGCCAACGCTCTATCCACTGAGCCAAACCGACTAGGGCCAGAGATGTATTTTTAAACCCCAGTTTTAGAGACTCCTCTGAGAAATCCACTCCTATCTTATGTGCCAGCCCTAATCGGTATCTTCCTTTGGTGAATGTTGAAAATTGTGATGTGACACTTTGCATATAGAGCATTTTGCTATAATGCTAATAGCCATGCATAAGAGACTCATCACAAATTGTTCTCTTCCTAGGTGCACTAAACAAATATCCACCGATAAACTTCAAAACAAAGTGCAACAGACTCAGCTCCGCAAACCTGAAGCAGCCCCCACAGCAGTTGCAAAGGTATTATCTGCTTGGCATCACTTGATAAATGGAGGCACCCTCCTACCTCCCCTCCCTTTCTTCCTCCTCCTCCTACTCCATCCTATTTGGATAAAATCTATTGCTAAACCATATGAAAATACAATCTGAGGGGATAAGAGATAATCAAAAGGGACCAGGTTGATTTGAAAAACAACAAAGTTTTTTAAGTGGAAAATCTAATTGTTGAAATAAAACAGTCAATGGGACTCCCCAGCGGCAGTGAGCATAACTAATGGCTAGATCTTGGTTTCTAAACAGCATTCCTTACTAAAAGGAACTAGGGTTTTTTGGAGCAACAGCTAATTCTAGGCTGCAGCGGGGAAAGTGCAGTGTGAACCTGGAATATTTGTTATGCCAGAAAGCAAGAAAATAGTCAAAAACTAACAGCAACATATCAAAAGGACAAACGAGCTATCTGAAAGGATTTTCACTGGCCCAATTTGGGAAATTTTGAATATCAAAAAGAATAATGATGATAATGGATGAAAACAGATTTTTTTTAAATCCACAACTCTGTAGAGGGACCCAAAAAGGGAGGAGGGAGGAAAAGCTCTTCTTTATAGAAGTATGCCAGATAATGTAGAAGAAATGGTAGAATTAGAAAACCACCAATTTGTAATCCCAAATGTCATAACTGAGTCAGCAAGGATCAGGAATGCTAAACCCATGGGGTGACAGGTTGTGGGGGAGCAGGCTAATTACACAGTCTCGGGAACCACTCCCATGTTAGTTAGTAATACAAAGCAGGAAGTGTGCCTTAATGTGGTGAGATCTGGCAGTAAGATCAGGCAGCACCCACTTTAACCAAGGTCTGACATTATGTGCCTCCCGAGATGATGCAGGAGACAACACCTTTGTGAGGTTCCTGCTGGAAGTGTTTGAGCCAAGTCTAATCCTGAGGAAACCACTGGGCAGTTCCAGAATGTGGAATATTCTTCAGAAAACTGGCCTATAATCTTCATAGGTTTCAGTGTCAAGAACTGCAGAGATGTGGGGGACTTACTGCTCCAGGATGGGGGAGACTAAAGAGACATAATAGTCAAATGTAATAATGTAAATCTTGATTTAATCCTACTTCAAAAGGAAAAGCTTATACAAATGACATTGGGGGGACAGTTGGGGAAGTTGAGTATGAACAATATGCTGGATAATATTATTGATTCATGTGGCTTTCCTTATATCTGGTAATGGTATCATGTTAGTATAAGAATGGCTTTGCTTTTGAGACAGGTGTGCTAAAGTATTTAAGAGTAACATGCATGATGGCTGCATCAGGTGGTTTTCCGAAGAGGAAGTAGGATGGTGTGTGTGTGTATGTGTGTATGCATATATGTGTGTATATAGATATACGTGTGTGTATATACACACAGAGTAGCAAGATGGGAAAAGTTGAAGAATCATCTAGGTGAAAGGTATAAAGGTATTTATTCATGATTCTGTTCTTCCCAATATTCTGTGCATTTGACAATCTGTAAAATAAAAAAATAACTTGTAAAGCTCAATGGATGAATACAGGAGACTAATGGACACATCTGAAGAAAAACAATGAACTGGAAAATATAGATGAGGAAATTACTCAGAATGCAGAGAAGATAAATATAATTTATAGGCAATACAGAATAAAAAGACTAACCTATCAAATTGGGCTTCTAGAAAGATAAAATAGAAATAACAAATGAGAGAATATTGAAAGATACGAAGAGATGATCACTTTCAAGAAATTATGAAAGATGAATTAAAAGATAAAGGAAAGACAAGGTGTAACAGACAGAATAAATAAAAGGAAAACAATTAGGCATGGGGAGGGGAATGTAGAACACCATGACAAGAAAACAAAGCAGCTGGAAAGCTCAGTACACAGAAACTACAATTAGGCTGGCAGCTGAGTTATCAGTAGCAACAGTGGAAGTGACAGTGCTACTGAGAACCTTGAAAGCACTGGGAAGACATTTTTGTCAACTTAGAAAAACTGTGTTTCAAAAATGATGATAAAGACAACTTGAGTAAACAAAGAACAATAGTTCACCACAAAGAGACCTTTGCTAAAGGAACTTCTGAAATACGTACTTCAAGGAAAATAAAAATGACCGCAGAAGGAAAGGCTGAGATGCAAGAAGAGTGAATGATACAAATTTGTCAATATTTAGATAAATCTAAATAAATGTATTTTTAAATAATATCTAATTTGTGGGGTTACAAAATGGCTGTACTTGTTAACAAAACTTTGGAAATAAGACATTTGGCACCTCGTGAGTTTAATAGAAAGAAATAATTGTAAATGGGAGATATCTGTAATACTATCAACAATAAAAAATATATTTTTAAAAAACACTCAAAACAATTGTACTAAGATGTATAAATGTTATTTATGTATTAATTATGAGAAAATACTTTAAGCAATAAAATCTTTTGTTATTTAAAACAAACAACATAATAAATACTCTTAACAAGTAAGCAGGAAAAGGAAGACAGCAGAATTGAATCCATTTAAATATATCAGTAACCAAAAAAAAAAAAGTACATAGGCTAAATAAGCAGAGATTGATGTATTTAAGAAACTAAATAAAATCCAGCTATAACTGTTTTCAAGAGACACAGCTACCAAATAAGAAATGGAAAAGTGCAAAGTAACATTAAGGGGGAAAAAATATACCAGGCAGATGTTTTAAAAAGAAAGTTGGAATAGCTATGTTAATATCACATAAAATTTACTTTTAAATGAAACCATTTTGTGGGAATAGAGTTAGTACGTGATGACAGTGTTCAATCCTAAATTTATAAGAGGGTAATAAAGTCTTAAAATACACAAAGTGAAAATTGAAAAGCTACACAGAGAAATTGCCATAGAACTGTCATCAGCGTTGGAGATTTCAGTATACCAGTCTCAATATTGAGAGGTGAAGCAGACAAAAATCAGTAAAGAAGTAAAAGATTTAATCATAAGTAACAAACTTGATTTAATAGACTCATCTGGAACCCTGCACAGAAAAATGAGGCATTCTTCTGAATAACACATGGGGCATTAACAGCTGTTGAATCAAGGTAGAGTTTACAGGTGTTTGTTGTGCAATTTTTTAACTTATCAAGCAAGTGTCAACACACCTGTAAGAATTGGTGCCATCAATCCAAATGGTCTGATCACAATGCAATTAAGTTAGAAATTAATAGAAACAATATTTTTAAATTTTTTATTTCTTGATTTGAGAAAGAGAGAGAGGAAGAAACATTAATTTGTTGCTACACTTATTTATATACTCATTGGTTGGTTCTTGTATGTGCCCTGACAGGGGATGGTACATCAGGACAAAGCTCTAACCAACTGAGCTATATTTTTTAAGCACGTACATTTTTAAGTTAAAACCACAATCTAAATAATGGGACAAAAAATTATAATGAAAATGTGAACATACTTAGAATTGTATAATAATCAAAATTTATATGTCAAAACTTGTGGGACACCTCAGAATTTATAATTTAAGAAAGTTGATAGTCTTAATTATTATGTTAGGGAAATTTTTTAAACTCTAAGAGTTACTGAGCTAAACACTCTTCTTAAGATGTTATAGAAGAAAAAAAACAGAATATACCCAAAGGTAGGAATAAAGTAGGACTTAATATTTTTAATTAAGATATTTTAAAAAGTATCAACAAAGGCAAAAGTTCGTTCTTGTAAAACTTAATAATAAACATATCATATTTTTTGGCCTGCAGGAATACTACTTACATTTTTTTAACAATTAGAAATAATTTAAATCAAGTAGTTGGAAGAGGGTTTGTTTCAGTGGTAAATCACACTGTACTAACACACACACCTGCCCACATGGGACTGAAGTCAAATGTGTGCACCAGCCGCTGGGAATCACACGTAGGCAAGAGCCTTCGACAATGTGCCAACTTTTGTTGTGCAGAGTGTGCATTTCTGTGTGGTGGTCAGGACCAGAGAGGCCCTCCCAATCCAGAAGCCACAGCTCCAGAAGGAAATGAGGAAGCCCCTGCCTGGATTGGCGCCTCTCTCGCCTTGCTGCGAGGCAGGGAACTGTCCAGCAGCAAATGCTTCCTGAAGTCAGGCCTGGAACATGCCTGTGCTCTCAGTCCACCAAGAGCAGGGCTCCCCCTGCTGCAGGTGCCTGGAAGTGTGGGAAGGGCTTCGCGTTTGCATTGGGCTCCACACAAAATGCATTGGGCCACAACTGCGAAGGCAAATGCAATAGTCAGCTTATGCAAATTTAAAGGCATTTTTGGAAACGACTCCCAGCTCGTGTTGTTTGAAGAACAATATGAGTCAAGGCCGGTATTCACAGTGCTTCTGGAAGGGAAGTTTATTTCCCTCTCTCCCCTTTGCCTTAGATATACCTGGAGGTTCAGCTTCCCCTTTGTATCCAAAATGGTGAAATGCTAGGAACTGACTGGGGCATCAGAAATTGAGACATGAAGCCCATACCTCCCTCAGGGAGCTCCCTGATGGTGTGTTAGGCTGGGACATGCGAGGCCTCCTCCAAGTGACCAAAGACTATAATCAAAGGTAACAAGGCGCATAGCTGCTCCTGAAACTTCCTGCCTGAGCCTTTCAAGGGAAGTGAGGCAGAACTGAGCACAGATTGAGGAAGATGAGAGTGCCTGCTAGGCAAGAGGCCTCAGAATGACCTGCATAAGAATTAGATCATTCTGCTGTGAGATTTAAAGAAATACAGGTAGAAGCTGGTTCTTATCAGATGGAAAAAGAAAGGAACTGAACCAAATGCAATCAAGCAAGGACACAGATGGCCAGTGGGGGCGAGATTGCAGGGCAGCCTCTTTGTAAGCACTCAGATCTGCTCAGAGGCAGTAAAAGCCAGAGAACCGCCTGCATATTGATTCAGTCAGCCAGGGAAGCACTTGGCCAGACTTGAAAGCGTTGACAGACCGGAGCCAGAACAACTGAATTGTAAAAATGGACAGTCACCAATGCCATATGAATAATACATCTGTTGTAATTCTGCTTTCCAACGTATGTTTGTTGGACACAAAATGTATGTTAACATAAAAAGGATTCTCGAAATAGAAGCAATCTTGTCTGCATTTTCTACTCCAATGAACCCAGTCGACTAGTAAATGCAGTGTGGCTGAGGCCTGATTATCTGTGTAGATGAGGAATCTGCGATTACAGAGAACTGAGATCTACAGTCAATCCCTTCCAACTCATTCTATCCAGCTTTGCTGGAGGCGGGCACAGGTTGCAAGGTGAATTGGCTGTTTTGTCTTGACTACCTAGTGTTGAAGTTACCAATCAGCAAAGAAGTATCTGAGCAACACAGAGCAGGAGAACTATATAACTTTATGATTCCCAAACAAGGTAATCACATGATTCTGATCAAATGCTTATCCTACATAATAAAGAGCTAATATGCTAGTTAGACCGAACAGCAGAACGACCATCCAGATGACCTTCCAGATGAAGCCCGGGCTGCGAGGGCTGGCTGAGGCAGCTGGGGCTGCGAGGGCCGAGCCCTTTGCACGAAATTCGTGCATCGGGCCTCTAGTCCAATATAAGCTCCTATATACAACAGAGTGAAAAAAAATGGGAATTCGGAGATGTGGTATTTATAATGTTCAACCCTTTTGAGAATATTAAATATTTGAGAGGGGTAATGCTATGCCAAAGAAGCAGCTACCAATTACTAACAACTTTTTCTTAACAAAGGGAGGACTATGACAAAGACAACTAAACTTACCATGAAAAGTATCCCAGGGGAAGAGAAAGGAATGGGGGGAGGGAAGGAAGAGACCAGTACAGATAAGTATAAGCCATGAAAACTATTACAGACTCAAACTAATGCAGTCTCCATGACCAGTGGAGCCATGCTTGGTGCATATAGACAATTAGGACTTTGGGGAATCTGAGTTCAGGTTTAATCTGGAATTTGATAAGAAATACAGAGAAGAGCAAAAATGTGAGGAAACTGTATTTGTACGGAAATTTAGCCAGGACTGCAGTTCTTGGTAACTGGACATTTGGTGATCAATTTAGTACGTTCCTGATAGCATTGATGGAAGTGAACTGAGACACACTTTGGGATATGAGTTTAGAAGCCCAGACATATAGTATATAATGCATGGAGGCTTCAGGGTCTGTGTAACATGGATGGAATGGTTTTCTTGCTGGTTTGATGTCTCCTTCACTCCTAGCTATCATTATAGATGGAAGAAGGTATGTGGTATGTGTGAAAGAAGTGAACTTAATTTTAAATTCTGCACCTTTCACATATTCGTTTTCTAAATATTGATCTTCTTGTGAGAGAAATCAGATTTCTAGCTGGTGAAAACCGAAAAATCCAAATGAAGAAATAGATCATAGTGAATATTGACACTATTTCCCTGGTCTCCACATTTGGAGTTCTCTTGAATCTTCTCTGGACCACAACCCAGCTAATTGCTAAGGTTTATAGGTATTGATAAGCCTTCTCTTCTTATGCCACCAGGCTGTCACACATTCACCCGAAAAATATTTATGCAAAGCTTATATGCCAGGTTCCTTGTACCTTAACTGTCCAACCTGCTCCAGACTACCTGACTCCATGTGCTTTTAAAAGCATAACATTTATCATTTCACTTTCTTTTAACAATTCTTTTTTCAAAATATATTTTTATTTGTTTTAGAGAGGAAGAGAGGAGAGAGATATAAATATCAATGATGAGAATGAATCATTGATCGGCTGCCTCCTGCATGCCCCCTACTGGAGTTCAAACCCGAAACTCAGGCATGGTGCCTTGACCAGGAATCAAATCATGACCTCTTGGTTCATAGGTCGACTCAACCACTGAGCCACACCATCCAGGCTGTCATCTCACTTTTCTTATTCCATCTTGATGATTCTTCATAGTGTCCTGAATAAAAACCTAGTTCAATGAAAGTAACATTGGACTCTTTTTTTAAAAAAAAAGTCTTTATTGTTGAAAGTACTACATATGTCCCCCTGATTTTCCCATTGACCTCTTCTAGGCTGCAAACATTGGACTCTTAGCATCAAAAGATTTGGGTTATAGTCTCAGCTCTGTCGCTGACCTTCAACTCCTACATGTAATTTGCTGTTGAAATTACACTTTTGCACACTTTGACAAGATGTCTTACCAACTTCCGATACATCTGCCCAGTTTCATAATGCCCAGTTTAGTCATCTTCATGAAATTACCTGAAGGAAGGATGCAATAAGAAATGGGTGCAACAATTAATTTAGGAAGAAAGATTAATATAGAGTCTATTAAAGTTGAAATGGCATCTATCTTCTATAATGTTTTTCTTCTTTTGTTGTATAGCTTTGTTCCTGGACCACACAAAGCAGCCCTTAAAGATGATGCACTACAAAAGGCAAAATTCTTTCAAGATAAAAAATATGTTTCAAGAGCAGTAAGAAACAGCAGAGATAATACTGTTCAAAATTTCACCAGAAACACATTCCATACCTTTAAAAATGGAAAAAAGATGATAAAAACTGTTCCCAAATGACATATAAAGGAAGTGCTTGAAGAATTTAACCTTAGGAAGCATGGTAAGACTCTGGACTTATGTAACTAAATTCACTGTCAAAATCATGGATAACTTTTATTTAGATTCTGCCTATATTGGAGGTCCACTCTGAAGGGCTGGACAAACCACAGGTTGGAAATTGAGGCAACTTGACTCCTTGCACTCATTGGTATGAAAGATATATCTTGTCCATTTACGGTATTTGACCACTCCTGATAATTCCAGCATGCTAAGACTGATATATTCAAGAACTGTTACCATTAAAAGATGGCAGAATGAAGAAGTATTTTGAAAAGTCTAATGGCAATTACAATCTGAAGGTGAATTTTATATAAGTGTATACATGTGTGTACATGGGCCAATGCTAATTTGTCTTATTATCGGTCTCTGTCCAGTCCATTTTCTGCAAACCAAACCATCTTTCTCAATGTAGTACTGTTTAATGCTCACCTGTTTAACCAAAGGTTGTTTTGGAAGATCACATTTACCTTAGAAATTGATGCTGTTGGTATGTCGTAATTTCGAAAATCTGGCCTTCTACAACAAGTCCACTTGAACACATCACTGTCTCTGGATGGATTGAGTAGTCCTCTGACGGGAATGTACTGGAAGGTTTCCTCCCATCTTCTGCTGTTGTTAGCTTGGACAGGTGAGAAGCAGAGGGTAGTTCCCATACTTCCCCCCCACCCCCCAAATCCTCCCTAATTCACTGAGAAACTCGTTAATGCCCCCAGAATATACATTATTGCCTTTGAGCTGAACGTTCCTTCTTCATTATGTAGAGCCTCCTACCTGGCCTTTTTATAGACTCTTATTCTTTTTCTTTCCCATTATTGTCATTTATTATATTTTACTCATCCATATATTCTTTAGACAATGAGAGTAAGGACACACTTGTCATGGGTGAAGCTGAGTCCCTTTAACCCATCAGGTAGCTACTTAAGTCAGTGAATAGCAACAAACCGGACTGGCAGAATCTAAAAAGAGTCTTAAATGCACACTGAGTTTGGAAAATATAAGGATGTTGTTAATGTTTTAATCTTCAAATACATATGGGGTTAGGCCTCAACCAGCATCCTCTGACAGCTCTCTCCTTACCCCCAGCCAGATCATATAATTAATGATTAATCTTATGATGGTGCTGATATTTTCATCTAAACACCAATGCAGCGTTATTTAATTTAGATACAATGTTCAGCCTTTACCTCAAATTGTAAGAGCTGGCTCCACAGTTGGTAGCAGTGGCCCTGCTGGGCAGAATAGCACTCTCTTCAGGAATGAGAGAGGACCTGCTTGGAAGTGTGGGCCAGATGGTTACAAACACCTAACACCAGTAGGTATGGTCGGATTTGCTTTTCTATACCTCTGTTCATAAAACCTGGGAAAGAAGGGCTATCTGCAGTGTTTTTTTAAACCGTGCTTCTGCCATCCTTACTCAGGCAACTCCATAGAGAGAGCTCCCCATGTCTTCAGGGTGGGGCAAGGAGTTTAAATGTCATATTCATTCTCAGGTAATAGAGAAAAATAGAGCACATCAGGTTTCTACATATCCTAAGTGGTCATAGAGATTCAGGAAAAAAACATGTTCCAAGTACAGGAAATGGATGAGCAATATTCAAGAGGTATTTTAATAAAAGGAATTTTTCTGGTTAACTTTGGAATAAGCAAGTACTCCTTTCTCCTGATTATGGCTGGAAATATGTTTGTTTTTAAATATGTTCGAAATGTATGTCATTTTTTTTTGCATTGATAAAATACACCAAACAAACATTTCCTTGGTGATTGAGATTATTTTAGCATTTTGTGTCATTTTATTTGAGAGAGAAAAACATCAATGTGAGAGATACACATCAACTGGCTGCCTCCCGCATGCGCCCTGACCGGGGACAGGGATTGAACCTGCATCCCAGGTATGTGTTCTTGACTAGGAATTGAACCCAGGACCCTTTGGTGCATGGGCCGATGTTCTAACCACTTAACACCGCCAGCCAGGCTGGGTCACTTTTTAATCATTAATAGGTGAAGGATCTGAAACATACTGCAAATATTAAATTCTTTTAAAAACTAAATCCTTAACATTAGCATTTTCCATGATTTACCTTTCTCCCAAATGGGGAACATTGCAAAACATACTAGTAAGTATAAATTCAATAAAACCCTAGTTAAACCAAGAATCACACAAATAAGCAGTGATGTCTCTTGATTTTAAAATGCAAATTAATTGACTATAAAGAGCATGCCTCCTATTACCTCTGCACTGAGTTATAAGTCAAAACATGTAGAAAAAAATGTAGAGGTTGAAAAGAGATGCAATTCAACATAGCATCAGATTGTAGTACTTAGTATCACTTCAACAAAACGACCCCTGTAAAAAGTGGGGGAGGATATAAGAAGGAGAACAGATAGTAGGAAGGTAAGGTGAGAAAAAAATTCTATTTCCATCAGCCCACTCCATTTTTTTCCTCAGCATTTCCCATGGTTATCAGTCCCAGATTATCTAATGGCTCCAGGATTAAAGCCCAGTCTCAACATAACAGTTTGAGTCTCAAAAAAATTTCCCCCAAACTCTGCAGGCTCTAGATGTGACTTAGTAGCTAGAAGCTGTAAATAGCTTGGCAGACTTTAAGAGAAACAAAAGCAATGCAACATGGTGTAAAAGCTTTTCAGTTTGATGTAGTCCCATTTGTTTATTCTTACTTTGTTGCCCTTGCCCAGGGAAACATATCTTTAAAAATGTTGCTAAGGTCAAAGTCAAAGAGTTCACTGTTTCCTTCCAGTTGAATGGTTTCAGGACTTACATTTAAGTCTTTAATCCATTTTTAATTGATTTTTGTATATGGTGTAAGAAAGTGGTCCAGATTCTTTCTTTTTTTTATTTGCATGTATGTATAGTTTTCCCAACACCATTGAAGAGACTGTCATTTCCATATTGTACATTCTTGCCTCTTTTGTCATAGATTAATTGACCATATATGTTTGGGCTTATTTCTGGGTTCTCTATTTTGTTCCATTAATTTATGTGTCTGTCTTTATGCCATACTTTTTTTATTACTATACCTTGTAGTATGGTTTGAAGTCAGAGGGCATATCTCCAACATCCTTTTTTTTTTTCTGTGCCAATTCAGGGTTTTTCATAGTTTCATATAAATTTTGGGATTGTTATACTTCTGTGAAAAATGTCATTGGTGTTTTGAATGGGATCACACTGAATCAATAGACTACTTTGGGGAGCATGGACATCTTTACAATATTAATCCCTCCAATCCATGAGCATGGTATGTTTTTCCATTGATTTGCATATTCTTCAATTTCTTTCATCAATGTTTTTCAGAGTACAGTCTTTTAGTCCTTGGTTAAATGTATTCCTAGGCATTTCATTCTTTCTGATACAATTGTAAATGGGATTGTTTTCTTAATCTCTTTCTGATAGCTACACAACAGATTTCTGAATATTAATTTTGTATCTTGCAACTTTATGTATAGGTATGTTCCCTCTATAGCCACTTGAGAATTTTTATCCTAAGTGAATGTTGAATTTTGTCAATTGCTTTTTGTCTATTGAGATGATCATATGACTTTTATCCTTCATTTTTATTCTTGGTTTTGTTAATGTTGTGTATCATGTTTACTGATGTAGAATATAGAACCATCCTTGTATCCCTGGAATAAGTCCCATTAGATCTTGGTGTATGATCCTTTTAATGTATTGAATTCAGTTTGCTAATATTTTGTTGAAAATTTTTATATCTATGTCCATCAGGGATACTGGCCTATAATTTTCCTCCCTCCCTCCCTCCCTCCCTCCCTCCCTCCCTCCCTCCCTTCCTTCCTTCCTTCTGTCATAGAAAAAGGAAAAAGTTTGGAAGTATTCCTTCCTCTTGAATTTTGTGCAATAGTTTAAAAAGTATAGGTATTTTTTCTTTAAATGTTTGGTAGAATTTACCTGATCCTGAACCATCTGATCCTGAACTTTTTGTTTATTGGAGTGTTTTTTTACTGATTCAATTCTGTTCTTCTATTCAGACTGTTCAGATTTTCTATTTTTTCCCTTGTTCAGGCTCAGAAGGTTGAATTTTTTCTAGCAATTTATACATTTCTTCTAGGTGTTGAATTTGTTAGCATGGTATTCTTTTGATTCTTTGTATTTCTCTGGCATCACTTGTAACTTCTTTCATTTCTGATTTTATTTGGGCCCTCTCTGATTTTTTTCTTGATATGTCTGGCTACAGGTTTATTAATTTTATCTTTTCAAAGAACCAGCGCCTAGCTCATTAATCTTGTTTTAGTCTTTATTTCAGCTCTAATTTTTATAATCTTTCTTCTGCTCACTTTGGGCTTTGTTCTTTTTCTAGTTCCTTTAGGTGTAAAGTTAAAGTGCTTATTTGGGATTTTCCTTGTTTTTTAAGGTAAGCCTGTATCGCTAAAAAAACTGCCTTTGGTGTATCCCAGGGATTTTAGAAAGTTTTGTTTCCATTTTCATTTATCTCAAGATATATATTTTTAATTTCTTCTTTGATCTTCTTGTTTAAATAGCATTTTGTATAGTCTCCACATGTTTGTGTTTTTTTCCAGTCTTCTTCTTGTAATTCTAGGTTCAATACATGTGGTCATAAAATATAGTTGATATGATTTATCTTCCTGAGTTTATTGAGACTTATTTTATGGCCTAACATGATCGTGGAAAATGTTCCATGTGCACTTGAAAAGAACATGTATTCTGCAGTTTTGGGTAAAATGTTCTATAAATACCTATCAAGTCCGTCTTTTCTAATATGGGTCATTTAAGGTCACTGTTTTCTGTCTGGATGATCTATCCATTGATGTAAGTGGGGTATTAAAGTCATCTACTATTATTGTATTACTATCAATTTGTATTAAATCAATGTCCTTTATGGCTGTTAATATTTATTATATTTACCTATTGTTGAATGTGTAAATATTTACAAATGATAGATTTACAAGATTTACCATTTTATCATTATGTAATGCCCTTCTTGATCTGTTTTTACAATGTGTTTTAAAATCTGTTTTGTCTGATATGAGTATTGCTAACCTAGCTTTCTTTTCATTTCTATTTGCATGGAATATATTTTTTGCCACCCCTTCACTTTCAGGCTGTGTGTGTCTTTCAAACTAGTTAGTCTCTTGTAGGCACAATATAAATGGGTCTTATTATGCATTCAGCCACCCTGTATCTTTGGATTGGAGCAATTATACCATTTACACTTAAGTTATTAAATATTTACTTATTACCATTTTGTAGTTCCCCTCCTTTCTTCTTCTTTCGGTTTCTTCCCTTGTGGTTTGCTGGTGTTATTTACTGTTATGTTTGAGTTCCTTTCTCTCTGTTTTCTGTGTACCTTTGTAGGTTTTTGGTTTGTCATTACCATTAAGTTCATATATGGCCATATATATAGTAGTGTATTTTAAGCTGATAGACGTTAAAGTTTGAGTGCATTCTAAAAATGCCCTCGTTTTTGCCGTCATGGTTTATATCTTTTTGTTTTGTGTCCCCTAACTACACATTATAGTTATAGTTGATTTTCTTTTGTCTTTTAACCTTCTTAATAACTTAATTTATTGCCTTTACTATATATTTGCTTTACTTATGCAATTTCTCTTTCATATATTTTTTATTTCTGGTTATGGACTTTATTTTTCTACTTAAAAAAGACCCTCTTGTATTTCTTACAAAGCCAGTGAGGAATTCCTTTAGTTTTTACTTATCTGGGACACTTTCTCTCTTCTTCATTTCTGAGTAACAACCTTTCCAGGTTGTAGGTTCCTTCCTTTTAGCATTCTGAATACTTGTATATACTGTCACTCTCTTCTGGCATATAAAGTTTCTGCTAAGAAATCAGCTAATAAATAGCCTTATGGGATTTCCTTTGTATATGACAATGTTTTGGTGTGGTTCTCTTCGGATTCATTTTGTTTGTAATTCTCTGTGCTTACTGGACCTGGAAATCTGTTTCCTTGCCCAGGTTAGAGAAGTTTCCCCCCCTCTCCCCCCTCTCTCTCTTCTTCTGGGATACCCTGCAATACATAAATGTGAGTATGTCTGATATTATCTGAGATGTCCCTTAAACTATCCTCATTTTTTAAATTTTTTTCTTTTTGCTCTTCTGATTGGATGATTTCCACTACTGTGTCCTTTAGGTCACTAATCTGTTCAATGTTATTAATCTGCCTTTGATTTTCTCTAGTGTATTTTTCATTTTGGCTATTATAGTCTTCAGATATGACTGGTTCTTTTTTCCCCACCTCCCATGAGATCTGATTATTATATTTTCTCTTTGTTGAAGTTCCTCCTAATTTTGATGAGCATCCTTATGATTGTTACTTTGAATTCTTTATTAGGAAAAATTACTTACCTCTGTTGCATGAGGATTTTTATCTGGGGTTTTTCTTGTTCCTTCATTCGAAATATATTCTTCTTTTCATTTTGTTTGATTTTTTGTGTTTGTTACTATGAATTAGACAAAACAGCTCTCTTCACCTGATACTGAAGGAGTGGCCTTGGGTAGAAACAACCTCTGTCTAGAATGCGTGTGCTGGGTGATTTTGGCAGGCTGGCTGGAGCTGTGGTGTCCTGGGTGCTAAGGAGGCCCAGGGTGTGGGCTGACCAAGGATGTAGCAGACATTTGCAGAGGCGGTCTGAGTGCAAGGCCCTGGGCGGCCACTGGCCAGAGCTGCAGCAGGTGCTGGCCGAGTGGACCGGGTAGCTGTGGAGGCATTACAAGTCAGCTAGAGTGCTTGGATGTAGCTCCCTCCCATGCTACTAGGTATAGGGGGATTGTAAACAAAGGCATTCACCGGTACCTCCGATTCCACAGTGTTCCCACAGTTCCTCATCTGTTCACCTTGGGGTAAGTAAATGGATTTTTTTCATATTTATAGTCTTGGTACCCTTTAAATCACTGTTTTAACTCTCTCTCTCTCCATATATATATATATATATGTGTGTGTGTGTGTGTGTGTGTGTGTGTGTGTATACACACACACATTGAGTGGCCAGATTATTATGACCACCCCATCAGTACTTCATTGACATTTCCAAAATTACTGAATATTGAAAACTTCCTAAGCAAATATTCTCAAGGTTTTATTATTTGCATAACTAATTCACTTCATTGTACTGATGGGGTGGTCATAATAATCTGGCCACTCAGTGTGTGTGTATGTGTATATATATATACACACACATATCTACATTAATAAAAGAGAAAAATGGTAATTGGCGTACGGCGCTACCCTTTTCATTGGCTAATCAGGGCTATATGCAAATTAACTGCCAACTAAGATTGTGCCTAAGATTCTCCCTGCATTGTGCCTACATATGCAAATTAACCGCCATCTAGTTGGCAGTTAACTGCCAACAAGTTGGCGGTTAATTTGCATATGTAGGCACAATGCAGGGAGGCGAAAGGGAAAGCAGGAAAAAGCCCCCTGCCACTGACAGTGATCAGAAACCCAGGGGGGAGCTAAGAGCTGGGGGGCAGGGCAAAGGCGGCCCTGGGGCTGCCTTTGCCCTGCCCCCCAGCCATGATCGGAGAATCAGGTGCCTTTTCCGCCCTGGCCAGTGATAGCAGGAAGTAGGGGTGGAGCCAGCGATGGGAGCTGGGCACGGTCGAAGCTGGCAGTCCCAGGAGCTAGGGGTCCCTTGCCTGGGCCTAAAGCGAAGCCCACGATCACGGGGCCGCTGCAGCTGCAGGTCCCCGCTGCCCGGGCTGGATGCCTAGGCCAGAGGCGTTAGGCCTGGGCAGGGGCGGAGCCTGCAACCGTGGGGAGCTGGGGGTCCCCTGCCCAGGCCTTACACCTCTGCCGGAGGCCTCAGGCCTGGTCAAGGGGCCGATCTGGTGATTGGTGATCGGAGGGTGATGAGGGTCAACTCCTCTGGCCGAGGCATCAGGCCTGGGTGGGGGGCTCGGGGTCCCCCGCCCAGGCCTGATGCCTGGGCCAGAGGCATCAGGCCTGGGCGGGGGGCGGAGCCGGGGATTGGGGGGATATGATGGTCCCCTTGCCCAGGCCTGAAGCCTGGGTCAGAGGCATCAGGCTTGGGCGGGGGGTGGAGCAAGTGATCAGAGGGAGATGGGGGTCCCCTGCCCAGGCCTGATGCCTGGGCCAGAGACATCAGGCCTGGGCTGGGGGCAGAACCAGTGATGGGGGGAAATGAGGGTCCCCTGCCCAGGCCTGACGCCTCTGTCAGAGGCGTCAGGCCTGGGCAAGGGGCCGATCCTGCGATTGGAGGGTGATGCGGGTCAATGCCTGAGGGCTCCCAGTATGTGAGAGGGGGCAGGCTGGGCTGAGGGACACTCCCCACACACACACACACACACACACCCAGTGCACGAATTTCGTGCACCTGGCCCCTAGTGTGTGTGTATATATATATGTGTGTGTATATATATATATATATATATATATATATATATATATATACATATATATACACACACACACACACACATACATACATACACACACACATATACACACACAGTTATTATCCCTCCCTGAAAGTCACCCTGTTGGGGTAGGGTTCCCGTATCTCTGTCTTTCCTACCTTCTGTATGTGGCCCCTCTTTCATTTGTTGTGAAGAAGCTATTCAATTGGCCTTCAGATGTTCTTCAGGAGGAACTGCTCTATATGCAGGTGAGTTTGTGGTATTTTTAGGCCACCATCTTGTACCCCTCTTTATTCCTGACCTTCTGAATGGCAGGATTTTCTGATCATTTTGTTGTTTACACCTGACTAAACACTAAGTGTATTGAATCCTGAACCCAGACACATTCATTGAAAACTGTCATGTACCATATTATATAATTATAGCAATTTAAATTTTTGGAACATTTCTTAAACAAATAGTATTTTCCCCAGACTCAGATTATCTATTCAACTTTTCAGTTTGAGAGACTCATGTGATTAATTCAAAACTTAAATATTTTGATGCAAGTGGATAATAATTAAATGTGGAGAGAGTATCAGGTATGTGTAGGAACAATAATCAACAGCCCGAAGGGTAAATTTTAGTGGGAAAGGCCAAGTTTGGCCTTTTAAAATAAATTTATAGTAGAGCCTATAAAAAACCAGTAATGATGGCTAAGAGACACATTTTTCTAGAGCTGATACACAGAAGATCAATTCTACAGTATTAAATAACTAATACAGTAGACTATAAAACACACAGGAAGAAAGATTAGAGCAAAGTCCAGAGATTTCAGTGGAAGGCCTAGTTCTGCCACTGATTCTTTGTGGCACCAAGTCCATTTCTTCAGAACAAATGTTGCTAGAGAGTGTATTCTTCTGCTAAGGTTTACCATTAAAAGCACCACCAAAAACAAATGAAAATGCTTAAGATGCTTGAATACAATTTATTGGCTGCTTTAATAGCATTTTTAATAGCAAAAATGTGTTTACATTATAATAGCTTACAACCATCTTTTTTCAATACAAATTACACTGAGGTCGTGTAAGTCTTAGCATTTTAGATTCCTCACCTCTGTGACATACAATAAAACGTCCCAGATACTATCTGGCTGATTCTCACAGAGGTATGCACAAATGTACTAGTCAAGTACAACTTCTTTAACCACCTTGGGTGGGAATTATTTTTTCATGAAACATTAATGTAATATAGACATGATTTTGAAAATTAAGCAAAGGAATCGATTCTCACTTTTCTCTAAATACAACTTTTCTCTTAAGCTACAGTATATTTATACAAATTATACAAACGACTAAGTTTTCATTTCCATACCTTAACAATCCCATCTCTAGAAGCAGTTACAATGAAGCCCTGTGTCGTCTGGAACGTGGCAACATCTGTGATGATATCATGATGTCCCACAGGCAGAGACTCTGGGCCCCTCCGAGGGGTGTCATCACTAGGTCCTACCTTCTGCTTATTCTGAATTTCCTGTTTCGTGATTAAAAGTCGAGAAAGCCGGAAGTTAACCTTTTGTAAGTGTTCCTGCTTTGGGGATGTGTGTTGAAGCTCATGTCTCTCATGAAGTAGCCATGCTTTCACAAACACACGGAGGGAAAGGAGTAAAAAGAGTCAAACATGGCATCTAGGTTTCCAATTAGACTCCATGGGAGCCACTTACAAATACGAAAAAATTATAAAAAAGCTAATCTGTGCATATTATCTTTTCTCACAATCAAAAGGGAAAGCATGTAATTAAGAGGTATAAATGACCAGAATAGGGAAGTAAAAACACATCAGATGTTCTGCATTTCTAAAGCTCACTATTACTGGTCATGAAGGAAGCACACTTTCATTTACTGGGCACTTACTCAGGCCCTTTCAGGTATTTATCTCATTTGAAGTTTTTGTCTAAATCAAGAACACAGGCTTTAGAGTCCCAACATTTAGGTTTGAATCTCACCTTTGCTGCTTCTTTACTAGCTGGATGATCTTAAGGAAAATAGTAAGACAACTTGATAAGGAAGTACCTTTAAGGAATGAGCAAGTTATAAAATGCTTACTTAAAGTTGTATACTTATATATGCACTTTTGAAATGTTTATTTTCTCTTAGCTTTTCTGTATCTTAAAAATTAACATTTCTTAAACTTGGAGAAATACTGCCACACTTGGCCAAAGCCATTTACTTTAATCAACGCAATGTTTATGAAAGGCATTTTTATACCTACAAAAGTTGAAGGAAAAGAGACTGCTTGTACCTGGACGACTTCGGTGCCTTCAATTATTTTCCTGTAGTAGGACACTGATGGAGAACTAGTACTTCCTGCAACAACATAGGACCTCTCTGGGTAAGCCAAGTCCCAAAACCTAGGGAAGAGGAAACGAATGGTGATAATCTTTGAAGGAGAAGGAGAGGAACTAATATTGGCTTACATTTATCAACTTACTTTCTTTTGCATTAGGAAAGGAGCTTTTTCTAGAACTGTATAAAATTAGTTACAAATGAAGTATAGCTAACCTTGAAAGATGTGGATGACTTTAAACAATACTGTAGTGCTTAAATCCTATGTAAGAAAAGGCTAATATGCAAGTAGACCAAACAGCAGAACAACCAGTTGCTACAACATGCGCTGACCACCAGGGGCATGTGTGGAACATGGTGGGCATTGGCCGTGGCAGGATGGTGGAGGTGAGTGGGGGCACCAGACCAAGGCGGGTCATCGGGGCGAGCCTCTGGTGGTTACTGAAAATTCTCTGCTCCTGTGCACTGCGATCCCGCCCGGTGCTCGCACCCACTGCCAGTGCTATCCCCGCAACAACCACTTGCACCTGCTGCTGGTGCCCAACGCCGGTCCCAATCACTTGCTGCCATCAGCAGGTGCTAGCAGCAGCTGCCAGCCCTGATCGTCCCTGAGGGCTTCTCCACTTCCCCATGCTCCTGAAGGGAGACTGGGGCAGCAGCCACTTGCACCCCCTGATGGTGCCGGCCCCAATTGCTCCACGCCATCAGCGGGTGCAAGCGGGGCTGGTAGTGGGTTGCCAGTAGACGGGAACAGGGGCCAAGGCAGGAGGATGAGCCGAGACCCACCCTTGTGCCTACTGCAGCCTCATGACCCACAGTTCCTTTCAACGTGCACAAATTCATGCACTGGGCCCCTAGTATATAATAAACCACACCCCAGTGTTAACTTTAGTATCCATCTATATTTTATTAACCTTCCCCTTTTAACTGTTGCATAAAGTGTTCTTTATCAGATACTATACCTTATTTTCATGTCTGAACCAGCTGTCAGCAGAATAGGATTTCCATCTGCAGGACTACAGTAGATACCATGAACACTGTGAGGAGAAGGCTTAAAAGAAATAAATAAGTCAATTGTCAGGCTTTAAGAGACTGATTATGTTATGTCTTGTATATTTCTTTCTTTGGGACTTTAAAATGCATTGGCTTTGTATCATCCTAAATAAAGAGGCAAAGACTGTTCAGCTTCCTAAAATTTTCTATTTTGAATCAACAGGAGAGAAAAAGTCTTCCCTACCTTTCTTGGCAACATAGAAACAAAAGTGTATATAAGAGGGTCATGTTCCATTTTTTAAATGATCTAAACATCAATCTTGGCTTTTCCTATTTAACCCAGATTTGTACAGGGGGTTCTAAAGAGATATCACAAACTTTATGGAGCTAGTAACCAAAACTCCCAATGAAACAGACACTAGTCAGCCCAAGGAAATGAAAAGCACCCATGCAGCAATGGCCACCTAATACTTAAAACATAACCCAGAAGCCCAACAGATCATTTTTGGTAAAATGTCTGCAATTGTATTGGCCTTTATGGTAAAAACTGGAGTCAAACCTGTAACTCAGAAAGTGGTGGTGCACTACTGGCCCAGAGAGTGAATCTTCTGTCGCCTGTCTCCATGTCCCACATCGACACTTCATTGTTGCCCTGAACGGCTAAGGGAAACAAAGGCCAGCACCATTACTCAGGTAAGAACTCAGCACTCACATCTAGGTAGATAATCCAAGTCAACCTGTACCCATTTCCATTTTTTCCCATCCTACAAGAAATGCTCACTAGCACTTTTAAATACCATTGTGACCCTGTCACACTAGAGAGCAAAGAGATGTTTTTAATAGCCTACCAGTACATATTTACTGAAGTCCAACAAAGTGGGGTGGAAAGTCAAATCATAGATTCGCCAGTCTAGAAGTAGAGAAAAAAATATAGAGAACTACAAAGTTCCACCTGAACTCAAGAAAGGAAAAGACCACATCCAGGGGTAAGAATCTAGGCTGCCTCGTGGAGATGTCTACACCGGGACTGAAAGGACAAGTAAAGCTGGACAGATAGGTGGCCTACAGGTCAATCATTTCAGGCAGAAAAAATGGAATGAGGAAAAACACAATTGGAGCTCATTTGTGATAGGAGTGGGAGATGACAGTAGAAAGAGGAAAAGGTGAAGAAGGATTACAAAAAAGAAAACTGCAGGCCTGAAAGATATTTATCCTTCCAGGTTTTTGAGCAGGGGGAATAATACCCAGCCATCATATTAATTGAACCAACAATATTTACTGTGAGCTAGTCATTGTCTAGGCACAGATGAAAAGAAGGCAAACAATTTCAAATCATTCCCAGCTTCACAGCACCCTCATGCTAGTGGTGACAACAAACCACAAATATGCAAAGGCCCTGAGCAGGAATGTGCTTTTAATTCTTGGAAAGAACCAGGAAGCCAGTGTAGCTGAAGCAGACTGAGCATGGGAGGTCAGTAGAAAATGTGCAGTAGTCTGGTCACTTTCCACTCGCAGGTTGACCCACACGAACCACCAACAGGCTCCTGTGATTGCTGGCTTCTAGATGGTTTGGGCCTGTGGTAAGGTCAATGGCACCTCAAAATAACCAGGTCCTAGTCCCAAGCCTATGGATGTTACTTTATATGGAAAAGTGACTCTACCGATGTGATGTAGGACCTTGAGACAGGGATGGGTGGTTATCCTGGATTGTCCAGGTGAGCCCTAAATGCACACACAAGTGTCCTTATAAGAGGGAGGCAGATGGCGCTAGCTTTGAGGATGGAAGGAGTCACAAGCCAAGGCATGTAGCTTTAAAAGCAGAAAAAGGCAAGGAAATGGATCCTTCCCTAGAGACTCCACGGGAAATGTGGCCCTACTACCACCTTGATTTTGGCTCAGCAAAACTCATTTCAAATTTCTGGGCTCCAGGACTGTCAGAGAATAAACATTGTTTTAAGCTACCAAGTTAGTGGTAATTTCCTACAGTACTCGTAGGACACTAATGCACACCTACACGGCCCCAGTAAGAGATCAAGGGATGGATGAAAGTCAAGTCAGTCACCTCAAGCTGGTTGTATCCCTCCCCTCAAATCACTACTCCTCTCAAGGGGGCCTTTTCTGTTCAACTTCCTTCCAGTAACCATTCCCTTCCACCTTCCACTGCTAATCTGCTGGTACCAGCACTGTTTTATTGCATGTTCTTTTATAATGCCTCTACTCCCACACCTTTATATACAGTTCCTTTGGAAATAAATCCTCCTACCTTGGGCATGCCATCTGTTTCCTGTTGGAACCCTGACTGATAAAGGTCAGAGAGGCAAATCTCATAAAGCCGCAGGGAGGAGGTTTGGCTGTTACTTAGGATGAGAAGCCACTGGACGGTACTGAGCAGAAGAAAGGACAGTCTTAAGAGATAAGGATAAAAGCAGGGAGTTACAAGGATACTGATGCACAGGGATAAGAGATTATGGTGGTTTAGACGAGGGAGAGAGTGCTGGAGACAGTAAAAAGGGGTCAGATTCTGAATATCTTTTAAGATAGAACATATATGATTGGCTCATGGACTGAAGTGGCTAAAGGAAGAAGAATCAAGCACTACACAAGGCTTCTTTCTGAGCAGTTAGCATAAAAGAGCTGCCGTTTACTGAAGGAACACTGTAGGAAGAGCAGGCTGTCTCTTAGTTAGAGGAAGTAGTGAGGAACCTGGTAGAGAGGAAACAAGCGTTCAGTTTGGACATGTCAAGTTTAAATTAAGATGCTATTCAACCTCCTAAGGGAGATTTTAAATAGACAAATAAAAAAATTTGAATAGATTTGGTATTTAAATATTGCATAAGATCACAGAAGGAAACCAGTGTAGAAAGAGAAGGGGTTGAGACCAAAGACTGAGCCCTGAGGCAGGCCACCATTTAAAAGTCAGAAGATGAGGGGGAACCAGCAAATCAAGGAATAGGCAAACCAAGAGAGAGATGTCCTTGGAATCAGGTGAGTGAGTATTATAGAAAGAGGAAACAAACCACTGACCAAATGATAAGTCCAGTAAGAGGCGGGAGGAGTGATGGCCACTGAATTTGGCAGCATGGTGGCTGACAGCAGCAGCGTATGAGATTGACTGTACGTATGAGAAGGGACCAGAAAAAGCCTAGATTCAAGAGGACCAATGAGGAAGCATTAGAATAACAAGACCTATATTTATCAAGCACTATTTCTGCCCCAGGCTATATGTTTTATATGTTTTATCTCAAATTCTTACAATTCTGCTAGGTAAATTTTTAACCATATTTTACAGATGAAGAAAGTGAGTTTCAAAGACCTGCCCAAGTATTCATACAAGAAAATGTGAATGCTCAATGAGGGGAGGGAAGAAAAGGAAGCTTGTAAGAAGCACAGTAGAAAAAGATCAATAACAAATGATAACAAGGATGAATCAAGATTTCTAGGAAGATGGTGGCAGCTTTAACAAAAATAAGAGATATAAGAGAAAGAAAACGAAGGAAGGGGAAACAGCGACAGGAATGGAAGGTGATGAGATTATTTTTAAACAATAAGTATGAGTGGTAATGAGATATCAGTGGTGGGAACTTCAAAACAGAACAAAATCAAGTATTCTGTTCATACATAAAATAAAAACTCAAGAACATGAGTCTTGGCAGCACTAAGAAAACCCTCCAATGTACCTGCAATCACCCAGGACTGATGACGGGGGTGCATTGAGAGGCGTCTGATCCGAGCCCTGGAAGGATGGCAGTGACTAGAAATTGGCAACTGGAACCTCATGTCCCAACAAGCCATGGTACCACTGCTTGTACCTTGAAGGAAAAAAAAAGCCCAAAAGATTACCATCTAATGATTAAAGCATATCAGGCTACATTTATACAAATGGTAAACAGCATTAACATTGTATGAATATATTTTGAAACTGACTTAGTCACTGTGAAAAAGACTGTTGTCATGAAGCTGTCTCTCAGTTTCAAACCACCTTTAAATAACAAAGATAAAAGTGTTTATCACAATACTACTACAGAAGTGTCTAACGAATGTAAATTGAAATGAATAATTCATTAATTACTGACACTGCCATTAATGGCCAAAGGCACACAAAAACCCAGAAAATCTAGAGGAACCAAATTGAATTTGATACTCAAAATGTTCAGAAGCCTTAAATAACCAGAGATGTTTTACTGGCATTCGATGATCATCTTACCAATCCACAGCGGCAAGCAGCTTTGTAGCTATCCCAGATCTCAATAATTTCCATGTGCCCTTTTCCACAAAACATTCTAGAGACAGGTATGGGTGTCTAATCATAGCAGAAACTGGCATATGTTCCTGCACATCTGCCCACAACAACAAATCCCACAGACAATGCCGCCCACCCCAAAAGAACGTCTACCCTAACACTCAGCAGCTAATTTTGACAGAGGCACCGAACATATTCTTGGATAGATCTTCAATTCCACAGGAGAGACTGGGGGGTGGGAAAAGACAAAAGGAACAGCGGGGTCCTTTTGTTTGTCACCCTGGCCCATACCAGGACAATGGCTCAGATGACCACAGGTAGTAATGGCCACCCCCTCAAAGCTGGCCTTGGTGCCTGAGAGAGAGCCACTGCCATGTGCTAATACACTAAGTGTTGAATATCTATTCTTCTAGGCCTGGCATTACATCTTCCTGTACCTGTACATTTATTCACACAAAAGGCAAAAAATAATGCACTCCATATAAACTCTACAAAAAGTAATAAATGGGCAGATTTTCACAATCATAAACGCAAGTCAGGGAATCTAAAAACCAAAATTCAAACAGCAGATTATAATTCTTCTGAAAAAGTACCAAATGGGGAAAAGAAAAACGATGTAGTACCTTCTCAAGGAGCAGGTTCAAAGTTCTATGGAGGGAAAAAATGTGAAACTACAATATGGCAAAGAAGCAAGATCACATGGTACATCTCCAGCCTTTGAGGAAAAGGAGGCAGAAGGAATAATAAGGCAAGAAATCATTCAGCTCTTCTCCTGCACCAGGCACAGTAATAGATTCTTTCACCTCATTAATAAATCCTCAAAGCAGCCCCTTAAAGGATACTGAGACTTAGAGGAGTTAAGTAGTTTGCCTGAGGTTATTGGAATTTAAGAGTCTGCCTAAAATGAAATGCTCTCATTCATAAACCAAGCCTGCTGCTTCCCTGGCAGAATAAGAGAATGTCAGCCAATCTGATCGCTATAATGATTATAAAGAGGCTCATTTAAGAACAAAGAGAAAAAGGAAATTGTCTTATGCATTCAGATACATAATTTCACTCTTTCTAATCTGTTTTTTAATGAATAAAAATTAAATTGCAAGTGCTTATAACATAATAATTATGAAAAGAAAAGATGGGAACAAAAGAGAAAAAGCTTTTACAAGGAGGCAATCCAGACATCAGTGGCATTCAAACCTCAGTCAAGGATTTGAGAGTGAGCTTACCAATGCAAAGCCAGCACTGGTGGATGTCCACAGCAAAGGAAGTTATGAGGCCTGACTTCAAATCGTGCTTTAACGTCCACGCGTTGCTTGAAGACCTGAGGTCCCAGCCAACCAGAGAGCCATTCACAGTGGCATAGGCCAGAACGGACTGCGCCCCAGAGTTGAAGTGATGCATATCCACAACACAGCCATCCTCCTTGGGGTCTAGAATCCTAAAGAAATACACAAAACAAAAGGCCATACCTTTTCCAGTTGAAAACATAGTACCAGTCTCCATTAAGATGAATTTATATTTTAATCATGGTCAAGGCATGAAAACTGTGACCTATTAGAACAATGGTAGCTGAGGCATTTTTAAAAAATTATTTTAGACTTACAGAAGAGATGCAAAAACAGTACACAGAATTCCTGTATATCCTTCACCCAGCTTCCCTTATGTCGATACCTTCCACAAAATTATAGAACTTTTATCAAAACTAAGAAATTAACATTGGTACAATACTAGTAAAGTGCCCAATATATTAGGGGTTCATCAGTTTTTCTACTAGTGTCTTTCAACTGTTCCAGGAGCCAAACCAAAATACCATATGGAATTTAATTGTCATTTCTCCTCAGTATTTCATTTTCTTTCATGGCCTTTTGGAAGGCTACTAGTGGGGTATTTTATAGAATATCCTTCAATTTGGTTTACCTCATGTGTTCTCACAAATAGACTAAGTTTATGCCTTATTGGGAAGGAGACCACAACAGTGACATGCCCTTCTTGGTGTATATTTAAGGGAGTACCTGCTACTCGTATGTATTATTGGTGATGTTAACCTTAATCATTTAGTTAAGGTGGTATCTGCCAGGATTCTCCATGGTACCTTGCTATTTTTCCATTTATAACTATAAGTAGAGGGCTGGTGCACAAATTTCTGCACCGGTGGGGTCCCTTGGCCTGGCAGGCAATTGGGGCCGATGGGGGCTGGCCAGCCAGGGAGGGACCGCGGGAGTGCTCCAGGGAGTGTCTGGCCCTCTCGCCCAGTCCCAGTCGGCCGGACCCCAGCAGCAAGCTAACCTACCAGTCAGAGTGTCTGCCCCCTGGTGGTCAGTGCGCGTCATAGTGACTGGTTGAGCAGTCGACCAAACAGTCAACCCATCAGTTGGATACTTAGCATATATTAGGCTTTTATTATATAGGACTAGACAATATTTAGGGGAAATGCCTGAGGTGTTCTAATGGTGACTTTCTATTTCCTTCTTTCTGCATTTATAGATTAGAATTATTCTATACGAAAGAGTTGTCACTTCTATATTAATTTATTCACTTACTTATATCAGTATGGACTCAAGGATATTTATATTATTATTTGAGTTATTACCCAATACTATTGTGATTTTTTTTTATTTAGATATAGTAAAATTCACTTTCTGTGGTATACGGTTCTATGTGTAGCCATCCTATGCAAATATATATGCAAAAATTTTTTTAAATAATAAATTAATAGCCACTTATCTTCTACCACAGAACCATAGAGAATTTCACACCCCAAAAATTGTATTGTGCATTATTCTCTTTGTACTCAACCCAATCTCTTTTCCTCCTTATAATTTTGTTTTCCTGAATGCCATATAATTGGAAACATACAATATATAGCCTTTATGTCTGACTCCTTTCATTGCAAAAAAGGATTTTAAGATTCATTGATGTTGTTGCATGAGTCAATAGTTTACTTTTTATTACTGATAATAAAAGTAATAAAATATTACTGATACCTTTTTATTCCTTTTTATGTACTAGTCCATTGAATGGATATAACTGTGTGGTTTTTTTTAGCTTAGGCTTTTTTAAACTACAAAGAATATCAAACTTACTGACCAGCCTCCTTTATCAGTACATATGCTTTTGCACACACTAATTTAGTTTTCTCTCTTACATCGTGAGTCAGTCAGCAAACATTTTCTGTAAGGAGCCAGATAGTAAATATTTTAGGCTCTGCAAGTCACATACATCTGTACTACATGTTCTTTATTTTGTTTTTTTACAACCCTTTAAAAATAAAGAAATCATTCTTGGTTTATGGGCCATATTACAGGCTGTAGTTTACCGACCAATCTGTCTTAGATAAATAATTATATTCACAAACATTCTATTACAAACTATATTCCCTCTAAAGCGATGATGAAAGTCCAAATGCCAAATAAAATGTGTAAAGGTGTCACAAATTCATGATAACAGTTGATCTGATTGAATGAAGCAAACAAACAAAACAAAAAATAAAAATAAAAGGAGTCATGGAAAGGTTTCTTTGAAACACACTATTGTCAGGTACAGTGAAATCTAAATATCCTGGCACAATCTCCCAACCTAGGTAGTCAGTGTTTGTTCAGGGAAAAGACAGTAACATGCACACTGAAAAGCACTAAGAGCTGAGAGGGATCCATGCACAGACTGAGCATGTCAGTGTATGTGTCCTGCCAGCACAGTCACCACACAACACATTTTCCCAAGAGCTCTTTGTTACTTTACATGGAACTCAATAGGTATATTGCTGTACAGTCATCCTCTGCTGAAACAATTTTAAAGAAAACTGGCCGATAACAGTTTTTTAGATAAATGCCATATATAGTATGTCCTAGACAAAAGCTGGCCAAATCTGTTTCATGACTGTGTCAAAAATAACACACTTTTAATACAAACAAATAATAAGAACCTAGGTGATCCAACAAACATCCTTTCTCTGCCTTAGCTACCTCAATGGGCATGACTTATTCTCCACTTAACTGTAAGCATCTGCTCATTCTGCTTTCTCCCTATGGCCCACCACCTCTGGCAGCCCTGCCCTGCTTTGGCTGGCTAGCTTACACTTGGTCTCATCTCTTCCAGGTCTTTTTTCTTATTCCCTGTAATATGGCACATTATCACACTGCATTGAAATCATCTGTTCATTGGTTTCTTCCTCCCATAGACTGTAGTTCCTTAGAGAGCAATAACTTACTTTGTCTTTTGAACCCTCAGTGTGTAGCATACTGGTCAGTTGAAAAATTGCCCTCCTTTATCTTTAAATATCTTACTTGGCAAATGTTTATTTACTCTGTAGGCAATCACGATTTATAAGTAGTGAAGGAACTTCTTAAATAAAACCAGCCAGTACTTTGTTTTAAAATGATAAGCTAATCATCTGAAAAGCTACACTCCATGTCCCCATCAACTTCAGAGGTTTTAATACCAAGTGACAGATGACATTTGAGTTTTCTTTAATGAAGAACACTCATATTCTCAAAATCAGCTAGCCAGAGTTCTGCTTTTAGTAACTGAGAGATAAGATGTAACTGATAATTAGATTATTCAGATACATTCCAGACCGGAATGAGCCCCAAGTTCAAAATTGCCCTTCTGATCTTTTGACAAGCTGGCAGAAAATAAAACATGCGACACAGTTTTCTAAAACTACACGTGATCAAGATTGGAGTTGGAAACATAACTGTATTTCACATGCTTAAAAATAGAAGTGCAATCCTCAGTTGATCCAAACTACATTGGACAGGGAGGGCTAAATTACCCTAGGGCTCTAAATGCAGTTAAAAAACCCCCACAAAAGAGAGATACCTGCTTTGTAGAGGATGAATTTTAGGAGACTTGGGCAACTTAGAAGCTTCGATTCCAAGAAGCTGGACAGCACCATTATCAGACGCTATGGCCAAGTAGTGGGAACCCTGGCAGAAGGTGAGAGTCTTGACATGTCCTCCAATTCGGCTATATGTAAGAATAGATCTGCACAAACAAACAAACAAAAAAAACAAACTAGGATTGCATTTCTGAAAGGCCACAAGAGCATCATTATTGCTAATATTAAATAAATATCCATGACATTAACAAAAAAGTACTACTTGAGGTCCATTACATCTCCTTGATCTCATAACAAAAACAAAAGTACCACTCAAAGGCACAAAATTGCCTTTTCTTCTGATAATTTCAAATGGCTATCCTGCCCTAGCTGGTTTGGCTCAGTGGATAGAGCGTCAGCCTGTGGACCAAAGGGTCCTGGGTTCAATTCCGGTCAAGGGCACATACCTCGGTTGCAGGCTTCTCCCGGCCCAGGCCCTAGTCAGGGCTTGTGCAGGAGGCAATCAATCAATGTGTTTCTCTTACATTGATATTTATCTCTGTCCTTCCCTGTCTCTTCCACTCTCCCTAAAAACCAATGGAAAAATATCCTCGGGTGTGGATTAAAAAAATAAAATAAAAAGGCTATCCTCACACACTTCTATCACAGAAAGACTATTCATCCTTCTTTCCAATTGGAACTCCCATACTTGTGGTCCTGATGCAGTTCTCCTTCCACTCCTGCAAAACCTTAAACCCTACTCTTACACCCTTTCAGTTACTCTATAATCCCTAAGTGCAGCCTGGCACAGCAGGAAAACACTGGCATGGAAGCAAAGAGCTGAGTCCACTACTGACTACCTATATGATTGTGGTCAAGCCACTTAACCTACTCTGTGCCTCAGTTTACTCATCTACAAAACAGGGACTGCCCAATTACCTAACTGGGACATAGTGAAGCTCAAATAAACTATTAAACATTAATAAAGGCAAAATATTATTATAATATCCAGTTTCTCCTGCACACATACTGTCTGTCCTCAAGCTGTCTGTCCTCCTTCCTTATATTCATTGCCAAAGTTCTTGAATATCTGATCTACACAGGATGCCTGCCCTCCATTGTTACCAACTCCCTTCTTCATTACCCTACACATAGGTTGCATACTCACCCTTCTAAGAGGCCATACTCTGAAAGGTCTCAAGCCCTAACCAGAAAATTTATTAATCTCTATATCTGTAATTTATTTCATTTTACTATACAAGATTATATATATTAAATGTACAAAAATTATTGAAATACAGAAAATAGAGAAAATTAAAAACAATTCTATCACCAGAGAAAAAAACTATTAATATTTTGTTACATATCATTCCAAATGATGTTCTATGCATATATTTGTATTTGCTTTTTAAATAAATATGGATATTTTATATTTTTTATTAATCACATCTCTAGTTTACTTTTTCTTAACAAGTTTTGTTGAAATACAGTTCTCATACCTTTAAGTGTGCAATTCAGTAATTTTTAGTATATTAACAAAATTCTACATAGATGATCAGTATCTAATTCCAAAATATTTTCATCATTCATAAGAAACCCCCAAAGAAAGCCACCTCACACCACCAACATTCAGTCCCTTCTTTCCCCTCCCCCTTAAATTTTCTATGAATTTGCCTATTTTGAATATTTCATATAAATGCAACCATGCGTTATGTGGCC
This sequence comes from Myotis myotis, assembly GCF_014108235.1. Taxonomy (NCBI): domain Eukaryota; kingdom Metazoa; phylum Chordata; class Mammalia; order Chiroptera; family Vespertilionidae; genus Myotis; species Myotis myotis. Next base: position 33,822,327 of record NW_023416317.1, on the reverse strand, counting down.
TTCTGTACCTGGCTTCTGTTTTCAAAGGTTCATCCGAGGTTCACCCATTTCTTTTTATGGCCAAATATTATTCCCTTGTATGGATATACCACCTTGTTTATCCATTCATCAGCTGATGAACGTTTGTGTTGTTTAGCTACTATGAAAAATAGTACTATAAACATCTATAATAATAAAAGCATAATATCTCATTAGACCGGACGTCCTTCCAGACAAAGCTGCAAAGGGCGGGGGCCGCGCCCGCGGGCAGGGGCCGGGGCCAAGGCCCTTGCACAAATTTCGTGCATCAGGTCTCTAGTTTGTGTATAAGTCTTTGCATAGATATATGTCCAAAGTAGTGCCTACAAGGGCCCACCAGTATGGTAGATGAGTAAAGAGAGCCAGTGACAAGGTAATGGGAGATATGGAAATGCCAGTATGCTCAATCTCTCACATTTGTGTTTCTCTCTCTCTCTCTCCCCTCCCTCCCTCAATACTAAGATACAACTTAGAAACCATAAAATTCACTCTTTTTAAAGGGGTTTATAATCACTAAGTTGTGGAACCATCACCATTATTTAATTCCAGATCATTTTCCTCATCCAGAAAGAAACCCTGTACCCATTAGCAGTCACTCCCAGTGTTCCCTCCCAGTTCTTGGCAACTACTAATCTATGTTCTGTCTCTATGGTTTTGTCTATTCTGGGCATTTCATATAAATGGAATCATATAATATGCTAGATGGCCTTTGGATCAGGCTTCCTTCACTTAGCATAATGTTTTCAAGATTTATCTATGTTGCAGCAAGTATCAGTATTTCATTCCTTTCTACTAGTATTGCTAAATAATATTCCACTATATGGATATACCATATTTGGTTGATCCATTTGACAGCTGATAGACATTGTGGTTTCCACATTTTGGCTATTATGAGAAATGATGCTCTTAACACTAGTGTACAGATTTTTGTGTGAATATGTTTACAACTATTTAGGGTTTTTATACCAATGAGTGAAATTGCAGGATCATAAGGTAACTCTATGATTACCATTTTGAGAAACTGCCAAACTGTTTTTGCAAAGTTGCTACACCATTTTACATTCCCACCAACAATGTATGGAAGTTCCAATTTCTCCCCATGCTTTCTAATACTTGTTATTGTCTTTTCTTTACAGCCATTCTAGTGGGTGTGAATTGGTATCTCATTTTGGTTTTGGTTTGCCTTGCCCTAGTGACAAATTATGTGAAGTACCTTTTCATATACTTTTGGGTTCCATTTGGAGAAAAATATATTTGAATCCTTTATTTTTTTTTATTGTTGCTTTCTTATTGAGTTTAATGTGTTTATTGAGGTGCATGTGTTTGTAATTGTTATGTTTCCCTGAGGCACTGACCCTTTTATTATTATAAAATGTTCTTGTCTCTAGTAGCAATTTCTATCTTAAAGTTTATCTTGTCTGATATTAATATAGTCTCACCAGCTCTCTTAGGTACTATTTGCATGGTATATCTTTTTCAGCCATTTCACTTTCAACCTATTTGTGACTTTGAATTAGCACAGGAATATCATGTTTTTTTTATCCTTTCTGCCTTTTGTTTATGTTTAATGTGAGTACCAATAAGGCAGGATTTATGTATGACATTTTGCTCTTTGTTTTCTCTCCCTTACATGGTTTTTGTTGTTGCTGTTCTTCTGTTCTTCCGTTACTGCCTTCTTTTTTGTTAAAAATCTATTTAGTATCCATTTTAATTCCCTTGTTTAGTTTTACTAAAATATATTTTATTGATTTTTTACAGAGAGGAAGGGAGAGGGATAGAGAGTTAGAAACATTGATGAGAGAGAAACATCAATCAGCTGCCTCCTGCACACCTCCCACTGGGGATGTGCCCACAACCCAGGCACATGCCCTTGACCGGAATCAAACCTGGCACCCTTCAATCTGCAAGCCGACTCAGTGGCTCTATCCACTGAGCCAAACCAGTTAGGGTTTTACTAAATATTTTTAGGAGTTTATTTTTTAGTGATTGCCCTAGGAAATACAATAACATCTAAAAGTGATCAAATTAATACTAATTTAATTTTATTAATAAACAAAAACTTTGCTCCAATATATATCTCTGTTCCCTGCTCCCTTTTCTGTACTATTATTGTCATAAATTATTTATTTGCATAAGCCCCAAAATATAGTTTTACAATTTTTCTTTATAGGTCATTTTTAAGTTAGTAGGTAAAAATAGTTACAAAAAATAATTTATATTCTCATATTTACTTAAGTATATATTTTTTTCAGTGCTCTTTATTTCTTCAGGTAGGTTCAAGTTACTGTCTTGTGTCTCTTCCTTTCAGCACAAAAGGGAAAATCTGCTAGCAATAAATTCCCTGTTTTTATTTCCCTTGGAATGTCTTCCTTTTTTATTTTATATATATATTTTTTTTCTCACTATTAAATATTGTTTGACATCTTATTCTTTCAATACTTTGAATATATGATACCACTGGTAGCCAGTTTCCATCATTTCTGGTGAAATGTCAGCTTTTCACCTTATTGAAAATCTCTTGTATATGGTAAGTCACTTTTTTGTCTTACTGTTTTCAAGATTCTTTGTCTTTCAGTGGTTTGCTTATCATGTGTCTGGCATGGCTCGCATTGATTTTCGCCCTACTTAGAATTCATTGATCTTAGATATGAGGATTAATATTTTCCATCAAAGCTGGCAAATTTTCAGCCATATTTCTTCAACTATTCTTTCTGTTCCTTCTTCTCTCTCTCTTTGCCTTTTGGAACTTTTAGTATGTGTATTAGAGGCCCAGTGCACGAAATTCAGGCACTCAGGGGGGCGGAGGATAGCGGGGCCTCAACCTGGCCTGCACCCTCTCACAGTCCAGGAGCCCTTGGGGGATGTCCAGCTTAGCACTGCTGCAGAGGCAGGAGAGGCTCCTGCCACCACCGCTGCACTTTCCAGCCTGTGAGCCCGACTTCTGGCTGGGCAGCACTCCCTCTGTGGGAGCACACTGACCATCAGGGGGTAGTTCCTGCATTGAGCCTCTGTCCTCTGGTGGTCAGTGCACATCATAGCGACCGGTCGTTCTGCCGTTTGATCAATTTGCATATTAGCCTTTTATCACATAGGATGTTTGTAGAAGAAGCATTTATGGAAAATATAATCTAGAATACTACAAGGATTAAATTGAAAAATCTATGTGAAAGTTTAGAAAAACAGCAATTTTTCTAGTAGTCCTCAAGGGACAAATTAAAAGTATAATTCAAGTAAGAAAGAAGAAAATGGCAGAGCCAAGATCCAGGTGGCCTAAATCACCAATCATAATTTAATCAGAAAGTTGGGACTGGGAACTGGGTAGTCAGTCCACCAACATAATACATAGGGGAGAAGCATCGGTAGTCAGAATGTGCCAATAACATTTCCTGAGAAAACACATCACTTTTACTGCTCTACCCAGCCACCAGCTGTTCCTCACTGGGTTCTGGCACTAAGAATGATATGCTTACCCCCTCATCGGTTCATGAAGGCATGTGATGAGAGCAACACTTTCTGTTCCCTTCTCTTCTTCCCCACCCCAGAACTGGAATGAACCACCAACAAGCCAAGGCCTACTGCACTCAACAAGAGAGCAGGTGTGAATGGCAAAGTAAGAGAACAGATGCATTCAGGGGAAATCCAATCTCAAGCTAGAAGTTGGATTTATCTGTTAGGTTTGCAAAATCTCACTTGTTAATTCCCACAAGATTTTTACCAGGAGCCATGCCCTCTGTATCCCAGCGTCGTATTCTAGGCAGTGGTATCCAAGTGTCACATTTCAGACAAAGCTAACAGATGAATCCAACTTCCAACTTGAGAAGTTTCCTAAAGTCAATTAAACTTATCCTCCTAATAGAAGTGACAATGAATGCAAATGATGATGGTAATAACAACGAACCATTTGGAAAGTAATTATCAGAAGAGATGTTTATAATGTTTATAAAAATGCTATTAACAGTGGGGGGAAATTAAAAAATGGTTGTAAGCAAGGAGGGGTCAGGGATTGTATGTGGAAGAATATGAGGGAAATAAGCTGCTATGATGCTTATGCTCTGTATCTCTAGAGAAGTTGCACAGATGTATTTGTTAAAACTCATGGAATGGTTCACTTAAGATCTGTGTACTTCATAACATAAATTTTATGCCAAAAAAAGAACTATGAACAAATACTGAGTTCTAGTTAATGATATGCAAGCAGTTTTTACCGATGTCCAGAACTTACTTTGAAATATATATTTTAAAGATGGGTTGATAGGAAGATGGATAATTATGAGAGCAAATAAAATAATTATAGAATCTGCATGGCAAGTACATGGATGTTCACATGAAACTCAACTTATCTTGTAGGTTTGAAAATTTCATAATAAAATTGACAAAAAATTGCTACATGGACCCAGGAATCTCGTATCAATTTTTGATTTATATTCTGACCAATGCAATGCCAAGAGAGAATAAATAGGGAAACAATAATTAAGCATGGTGTAAAAATATAGAACCCTTTTTAAAAAAATGAGCCCTGACCAGTTTGCCTCAGTGGATAGAGCATCGGCCTGCGGACTGAGGGGTCCGGGGTTCGATTCCAGTCAAGGGCATGTACCTTGGTTGCGGGCACATCCCCAGTGGGGGGTGTGCAGGAGGCAGCTGATCGATGTTTCTCTCTCATCGATGTTTCTAACTCTCTATCCCTCTCCCTTCCTCTCTGTAAAAAAATCAATAAAATATATATATTTTTAAAAAATGAATAGCACAAATTTGTATCCGAGTGGTAAGGAGTAAACTTTTAGTTATCAAAGCTATTTTGCTGTTTAATGATTTTGTGGTTAACTATGGTCAATGAGCTGATAAGAAAAGCACCAGAGATTCCCCACATCATTTTATGCACATAAGATTCGAATTTCTACCAGTTTTCTTTTCAGACCCAAACCAAACTAGACACAAAATATGAATATGGCAGAATTGATGGTAATGGGGAGCAGGGGGAAGGAATGAGGGTGGCAGAAAGACTGCATATTAAGGACATAACTATACAGCAATACAAATCTAAAATACTTCTTATAATAATCACACTTATGAAAATCACATCATGTATATTTAAAGTTTTCAGTATTTCAAGCCACAAGCTATCTCTACTTTGACAATTAACAGTGGGGCAATGGTAGTATGTGTTTCCTTGCATAGCCAGCCATTCCATCATTTTTTTAGTTTTCTCTTACACTCCATCTAATCCATTCAGCAAATCAGATTGGTGCCACCACCAAAATATATTCAGAATCTGGTAAGTTCCCAATATCTCCACCGCTTGCTTGAATTACTGTAAAGGCCTGTTTCTGCGCTGTTCCTTTTCAGTCTATTCTCAATAATCTAACTCAGATCACATCTCTCCTCTGCTCGGAACCCTCCAAAGGTTCCCCATTCCCTCAGAGTAAAAGTCAAAGTCCTTTACAAGAGCCTATAAGGCCCTTTATACTCTGGCCCCTCTTGTTCCACTCTTTCATTCATTCTGCTCCAGCCACACAGACCTTCCTGTTGGTCCTCAAACATGTCAAACATCTTTCTACCTCAGGCTTCGAAATCCCTGTTTCCTCTACCTAAAATGCTTCTCCCCAAGACATCCATATGTCTCTCTCCCTCACCTTTTTCAGGTCTTTCCTCAAATTATGTTTCTCTTTGTGAAGTATTCTCTGGCCAATTTATTTAAGATTCTACCCTACTGCATTCCCTATCCCTTTTTCCTGCTATCATTTCCTCCATAACATTTTTTTACCAACTAACATACTGTATGTTTTACTTATACTGCTTACCGTCTATCAGCTCCCACAAAAAAGGTATTTTTGTCCATTTATCATTGCTGTATCCCTGGCACTAAGACAATGCCTATCACACATAGTGTAAGCAATCAATCAATATGTTAACTGAATGAATGAATGGGCTCTCCCCCAAGCATATTTTACCTGGTGGTAGTGGTCTTCCCCTCCATCTTTTGACTGTTCCAGATTTTCACTGTACCATCATTTGAACATGTTGCAAAAAGTGAGTGTTCATCAGAGACTCTAATTCGATTCACAGCAGATTTATGTTCATGAAGATGTGCGACTAGTAGCCCTTTAGGACGCCACCCTGAGGAAAAGCAAATGAAACGTTTATAAACACAATCTTTCCCTGACCCCCCCTCCCCCGCCTATAATCACCAACAACCAGCACAAGAACAATGGTAAGAACTAAACAAAGAGTGCCAACAGACAGCCAATTCAGAGTCATCTAGTGGGCCATGACAGATACTATTATCTATTAAGACATCCAAGATAACAATTAAGTGTTTCTAAGGTAGCCTTACAAAGACTGGAGTTCTTCTCTAGTATCTGAGAAGCAACAATAGTCGCTTGCTACCCAGAAAATCCCTGACTACTTGCTTGGTAGCAAGAGGTAATGACTATCCTGACCTAGAGAAACTGGATGCTAGGAAGGCACCCCGAGCTTAAAAGTCTCAAAGACTCAGATTCACTATACCATAAATGTCTGATCTGAGGGTACGTATTTAAACTCTCTGAGCTTCAGTTCCTCAAATATAAAATGAGGGAAATATTACTTCAACCAAAAACTCACTACATGGATAAATGAGATGTATAGAGTCTAACACTGACCCAGGTCCATGATAAGCACCCAATGTTGATTTCCTCTCTACCTGCAGTCATTTATTCTATGGCATCAACACCTACACTAATAAAAGAGAAACATGCAAATTGGTGTCACTCCGCTACGCCCACCAGCTAATCAGAACAACTATGCAAATTAACCCAACAAAGATGGTGGTTAATTTGTATATGCAGGCACGGAGCGAAGACTGAAGTCTCCGGCCAGAGTGAAGACTGAAGCCTCACTGCAGCCGCAGTGGAGAAGCCAAGCCTCGCTGCGGCTGCAGCAGTAAGCCAAGCCTCACTGCCGCCAGACCAAAGGCCTGGATCCTGGGTGCCGAAGGAAAACCGGTGCCAGCAGCCAGGGGAAGGAAGTTCTATTGCACGAATCTTTGTGCAACGGGCTTCTAGTGTTAGTATAAATGGTATTATAAATTACAGCCTCAGAATGCCCATGAATTTTCTAGTACTTTTTTATGACATCTACTAGTATACCTTTCTGTTTTATTATATATTTTTTGTGTATGAGTAATTTCCTTTAATAAATTATAAATTCTCTGAGGCTAAGACACCATGTTTTATCTATTCTGAATAATTCATAGTATCTAGCATGTCCTTGCACATAACTGTCTTTAAGGTTTGATGAATAAAATTCTATAGTATGTGCAACATTTCATCGTTTTTAATAATTTTAAAATAAAACAAAACAGAAAGCTACTCTAAAGATCATACTATATTAGGAGTTAGCCCTGTGCCTACTTAAGTAATAGCAATGTCATTTTAGGATGAAATTCTTTTTTATCAAGAAACAAAAATGAAACCAAGACTACTTCCAAACTTGGCTTACACTAAGATAAAAAATACAATGTTTCCCCTTGGATCTCTAACCCACATGTGTGAGAAGAATAGCTGGGTATGATTTTTAAGGAAGATATGCTGGATTTGAAAACAATCAAAACACTTTGCCATGAAGTCTAGATAATCTCCCAGGCTAGGCTGAACATTTCCCTCTAGAGAAAATCAACTTCACACAACAACTCAAGTGTGGGGGGAAAATGTAAGAGCCCAACAGTCACTGCACATTTCTTGAACCACAAAATTTGACACCTTTTCTGTGATTAATGTATAAAATGTATAACAGCTCCACATAAAGTACAAAATGCCACTTAAAAAAGATAGGTTCTATCAAAAAATAAAATAGCTTGCAGTCAACTTTTTTTTAAAGCAGTGTTGGTAAATAATATTGAACTATATTACAGAAACAACTTAAATATTCCAGGGTATTTATTTTGATAAGAAAATTTATGTGACTTCAAAATGCCACTAACCACTTAATAATATTTTCTAAATCTTTAAATCATTTATCTATACCAGCATTTCCCTGAATTCACAATAGAAGCCCATGGAAATTCACATAATTTTAAATCTCTATACATAACCACACTATACATTTCTCCTCAGTATTCAAGATAAATTTTTATTATTAAAAATCTATACATAGAAAGTCATTAAAAATGTTTTTCAAAATCTGCAAATCTAATATCAAAGACTAGCTCTACCACATTAAACTGGGCAAGTCATAACTGAGTCACGTTTTCATCTGAAATATCTAATTTTCTTTCAAATCTCAGCATTTAGGAGTATTTCCCTAAAATCTTAATGGAGATAATTATTGAATGGTTGGGTATAGGTTAATTTTGTTTTCTTTTCAAAGCACCCATCATTTTCTATGTTTTTAATCACTTTTTAAAAGAAAATTAAGATGTTGCCCTGGCCAGTTTGGCTCAGTGGATAGAGTGTCGGCCTGCAGACCAAAGGGTTATGGTTTGAATTCTGGTCAAGGGCACTTTCCTTGGTTGCAGGCTCCTCCTCGGCTCAGGGCCTGGTCAGTGCTCATGCACAAGGCAACCAATAGATGTGTTCTCTCACATCCATGTTTCTCTCTGTCTTTCCCTCTCTCTTCCACTCTCCCTAAAAAAAAATCAATTGGAAAAATATATCCTCTGATGAGGATTAATTAAAAGAAAATTAAGATGTTAAACCCTTCAGAAATTGAAAGTTGAAAAAGAAGCCTGGCATTCAATGAGAAAGCAGCATAGCACTAAAGCTAGCAGGTGAAACCTAACTTGGTAAATGGGGAAAATGGGCCACAGACAGGCTAAAATAGTGACTTAAACAAGACACGGCAAGTTGCCCCTACAGCTAAGATAATCCAAACTCCATAATTAACGACTTTAGATTTCTTACTGTTTCTTCCTCTAGGCTTCCAAAGTGGCAGTCTGTTCTGTCTCCCTTTGCCTGGTAGCTAATTATCAGTGCCCTGCATTAGATTCTAGGCTTCAGCACCCAGGCTGGAATACAACTCCCTAGTGATGGCACCTTACCAGGCGGTGGTGGTTTACTCTCCCACTCTGCATTTTCCATCATCTGCTTAGCTATTCTCTCAGCATTGCACTGCTCCCGCTTTTGTTGTATGAGTTGCTGAAGCTCAGTTTTACAAGTCGTGATCCGAATCTGGTAGGTGGACGGTAAAATTGTACTACTTAAAACCTGTATTGTTGGTTTTCTACTTTGGGCATGTGTCACTTCTGGAACCTATAAAACAAACATAATTATAGGTATTTATATCATAAGCAAAGTATATCTGTTGGTAAAAATGTACCAATGTTCTCTTTATTCATTAAATCAGCTTTTTGTCCTTATTTACATACTGATTTTTAAATCCATTCAAATACAATGACGCTTTCAATGAAAACCTAGTTAAAATCAAGTTTAAGCCGAAACCGGTTTGGCTCAGTGGATAGAGCGTCGGCCTGTGGACTGAAAGGTCCCAGGTTCGATTCCGGTCAAGGGCATGTACCTGGGTTGCGGGCATATCCCCAGTAGGAGATGTGCAGGAGGCAGCTGATCGATGTTTCTCTCTCATCGATGTTTCTAACTCTCTATCTCTCTCCCTTCCTCTCTGTAAAAAATCAATAAAATATATTTTAAAAAAATAAATAAATAAAAAATAAAAAAATCAAGTTTAACCACAATATCACATATGCAAACTTCTACATTAAAAAAATGATAAGTGTAACAATAACATTAAACAAAAATTCTCATTAAGTGAAAAGAAGAAATAGAATGTTATCCATCTGTTCAGTAAATATTTTCATTTAAAATATGACTGGCTAGGGAAGAGTTACCTTAAATTACAAATTTATTTCAAATATATCTCAATCATCATGTTATTCTCACACAGGGCAAACCTGGGACTTTTCTTCCCAGAAGCGTTTTTGTTATTTACAGATATAACGATGTTATACTAGAGGAAGAATAAAAAGAGAAATAAAAGGTTCACTGCACACTAATTTATAATCACAGTTCATAATAATGTCTCCCATCACAATTTCACATCACTTTATTAGTGAGTACTCTAAAACAAGACCTTTTTTGATGCTTTCAATAACTAGGTTTCCCCTTGGCTATAAAATTAAACATAAACCTGTCTTAAAAAGAAACATGTCCTCCTACAGTACAGTACACAGCCTTTAAACATCCCAAAGGAAGACTGCTGCCTGGGTGACAGTACCTGCGGAGAAGTTGACAAGGGGACACAAATGCCAGCGGAGGACTCGGAACGAGAAGGCTTCCCAGTTTGAATCACCTCCTGGTCACTCCCTTTCGGTAGGGCCTGCGGGATGGCCGGTGGTTCCAGTGACCCAAACATGCTTTTCCATTCTTCATTTACATTGGAGTCTTGTTTCACATGTTTTCTAGCTACAAAAAGAGATTCAGAATAGACTGAAGGAAGCCTCTAAAACCAGTATGTATTTTTATTGCTGTTGTTTTTTGGGGTTTCTTTTGGTGGGGGAGAGACAGCAATGGACTTTCACCCTATTTGTTCTTTATGATCTCCAACATATTTATGTTTATATTAAAACTCACTAACTCTTACTTCACCCTAGGACAGTTGGAACCTGTAGTTCACTTCTCCACTTTCAATGGTGTTAATAATTAGACCTGATTGCTTCCTAGTTTCCCAAGGCTAGCTCAATTTCAAGTAACACTTCATTTGAAGAACTACTAACAAAAATAACTTTTTCAAATGTCAGTGACCACACTACTAAATATGACCTATTTCCAGTGCTGGTTGCTTAAGAAAACAAAATAAAAATAGAATAAAAATCAATTGTTATACAGCTACCTCCTGACCATAAACAGATGAGAAATCCTTTTTTTATATCTTTGTCCAATTACAAAATGTATATTAGGTAACACAAAGTTCCAGAATTACCAAAATATAATATGAATTACTCCCATAAGTTTGTATACCTCATAAACTAGTTTAGTGATATACTGCCATATTATTTTACAAACATAGTATATGCTGTTTCACAACTTGCTTTTTCTTATAGTTTAACTAAATATGTTGAACATTTATTTCACCAATCCCTATCAATGGGCACTTCATTTCTTTCTTTCTTTTTCTCACCGAGAACATTTGTATACATATTTCTTCACATGCATGTTAGTTTTTCTTGGGAGAAATTTCCAGAATTGAAAACAGTGAGTCCTAGGGTAAGGACATTGCCTTCTAACAAGAGTATGTTCAATTTATAATCTCCCCTACAGTGTATGAAATACCTATTTCCCTACACCCTTGTTAACGCTAGGCATCATCTGTCTTTGCTAATCACATAGGCAGAAAATGGCATCTCACTGTCTTAATTCGCATTTATTATTCTATTAGTTGTATGTTCAAATCCTTCATTATTTTTCTTGTGGCAGTGCTTCCATTTTCTTATTAAATGCAATGCTTTACCTATTACGAATGCAAACCACTGATAATTAAGTCGCAAATACTTTATCCCAAATTTGGCAATTAAAGGTTTATTTTAAATATAATTCATCAGCTGCCCTCATAAGTTGATACTTGAATAGAGGAATTTTTAAAAACATGTACTTGGGCGTGAGTACATCTCCAAAAAGGGTTAAGGGGAAAAGGCTTGAGATATTAAAAACCTATACAAATCAATGTCAGTGATATTGTCATTATAAGACCTGACAATTCTAAATCTAGAGACTTCAAATGATTAAGGCTTCTTTGGTCTCGACTTTCTTGTATTTCATTGTTAATAACAAGACTATTCTTTTCAAATCACTGAACATTACTCACTAATCACAAACTAGAAACATTTCATTTTACATAGACTACTCACTTTGGGTTAGTGTTTAAAGGATTAAAAAATAAAATTTCACCTTCAGTCATACACCTCCATAGAGGCAACATGATTTTATTACAAGAGTAGGGCTTCAGAGTCAAGCTTTGATTTGAATCTGATTCTGACACATACAGAGCCGTGATTTTGGCAGGTTATTTTACCTTTAACCTGTAGTTCACTTCTCCACTTTTCCTCCCCCAAATCTTCCTACTACATAATGAAGTCACTAGCTGTATATGAAAGTTATATATCTAGGATATGTGACTTTTATTTTATTACTAATTAGCTAACAGTAGCTTTATGAAATAACTAGTAAATACAAGCTACACACACAAATGTACTAACCTCGCTTGTCATCTGGTTCCTGTTTGGTTTTAACAAGATCTACTTGTCTCCCAGTTATGCCCAAGGCAGCCAAGTCAATTATGCCCTTCTGACTACTATCATGAAGATGGCTCTGGTCCACTATATTGGCCTTTGCTTTGTTAGATTTCATCATGAAGTCTTTTAGTGCCAAAAGTTTGTCTTCCTCTTCCTCTGTCATTCCCTAAAAAACAAATAAAATCATATGTTCTAGGTTATTTTTGCAAATAGTAACGACAGGCCTCAGAATGACTGAGAACTGAAGGGTCAAACCACACGATTTAAAATTCTCAGAGTCAGCATGGTAAAATGAAGCAAGCAACGGGCAAGAGAAAAAGAAAGTGGCAATACAGGAAAACATCTCACTTCTCTGGTCTTCCTGAACACACACACTCTCCAGTAGGACACTTTCTATTTGTATCATGATTCATATCCTAACTTTTTTTCTAAATGAGAGCATTCAAGTATAATCCATTTTTGAAATCTCCAAAGAACTTAATGCAGTGCCTGGTATCTAGTAGATCTTTAATATATAACTTTGAATACAAATGTTAAGTATCTAAACAATAAATCTGGAAATACACTTTTAAACAAAAAAAAAGTATACTTAAGTCCATCTTGCTCCCGGAAGTGCTGAGAATATTAAATGAGACACTATGTGAGAGCACTGCATATACAGAAAACATTCTACACACTCAGGAATTGATAGGCATGGTGGCTGAACTGCAGATGTGAGCAATCAGCATTTTAGGATAACACTATAATTAGAGTCAGACTGCCTAGGTTCAAATCCCAGCTCTTTACTTACATACCTGTGTGACCTTGGGCAACATAACCAATTTCTATGTAGCTCTACTTATTTATCTATAAAATGAAGGTAACTGCTAGCACCTGACAAAGTTATTATGAATTTTTTATAAGTTAATCCACCTAAAAAACTTAGAAAATTTGAAACTAACTAATAAATACTAAATAATTAATTTAAATAATTCATTCAATGTGCAACTTAAGTATTCTAGTAAATGGAACAATTCTGCATTTTCCTAACTTTCCAACCATGCACGGAATCTTCTAGAATGTTATTATGCAAATAAAAAAATTAATAAAATGTAAATGGTAATTCCCAAGGCCTCAATCTAGAGCAGTGGTTCTCAACCTTCTGGCCCTTGTGGCCCTCATGTTGTGACCCAACCATAAAATTATTTTCGTTGCTACTTCATAACTGTAATGTTGCTACTGTTATGAATCGTACTTTAAATATCTGATATGCAGGATGGTCTTAGGCGACCCCTGTGAAAGGGTCGTTTGACCGCCAAAGGTGTCGCAACCCACAGGTTGAGAACCACTGATCTAGAGTTTAAAGCAATAGTCACAATCCACAGTCACAGTAAGACCAAAAAAACAAAAAAAGCTAGAAAGTTAGAAAGCTGAAAAATAAAATAAAATTGCATTGAAGTACAATTATCACAGAGAGAACCTTTTTCTAACATTAGCCTGAAAGTCATTTATTTTCACTGCTCCTCATGCAATCTGCTTAATACAGGCAGTTTTTTAGCTATAGTAATAATTCCATTCTTTTTATTAGTCTCTATTTTAGTTCACAAAAGAGAGACCACAGAAGGGAGAGCCATTGTGAGGAACATTAAAAGGAATGGAATACTGATATATGCCACAATATGCAGAAACCTTAAAAGTATTTTGCTAAGTGTCCTGGCCAATGTGGCTCAGATGGTTGGAGCATCGTGCAGCAAAAGGTGAAGGATTCAATTCCTGGTCAGGGCACATGCCCAGGTTATAGGCTTGATCCCCAGTGAGGGTGTGCAGGAGGCAGCCAATCAAATGATTCTCATCACAGATGTTTCTATCTCTCTCTCCCTCTCCCTTCATTTCTGATATCAAAATAAATAAACACATAAATAAATAAATCTGGACAAAACATATGAAACAACACTTTTCAGTCCTGGAAAACAGGCAGCACAGGGTTGTGATCTCCAAAATAAAAATGAGTTCTATAACTGTCCCAGCATACTCTCCAGAGAGTTACCAGGTCATGGGACAAGAAGGGAAAACTCAAGAGTATAGTAGAGCCAAGTTCAAGAGAGTCAGAGTTCAAGGAAGTCACTAAAGGTTAAATGTGAGGATCCAAAAACTGGATAGAGGATGGATCCGACAGAGAGCAAGAGCTATAGAGGTATCTCCTCAAGTCTTTGCCTTATTAATACACACATACCTCCTTTAACTGCACTTTGCAGATATTGCATTTTTTACAAATTAAAGGGTTTTGGCAACCCTGCGACAAATCTATCGATGCCATTTTTCCAGTACCATTTGCTTACTTCATGACTCTATAATTGGTAATTCTCACAAGATTCCAAACTTTTTCATTACTATATCTGTTATGGTGATCTATTATCAATGGTTTTTATTATTACTGTAACTGTTTTGGGGTGCCACAAACTGTGACCATATAAAATTAATGGATAACTGTATGTGTTCTGACTGCTCCATAGACCTACTGTTCCCTCTCTCTCTCACTCTCTTTGGGACTCCCTATTCCTGAGGTGTTGGGGGCCAGATGTAAGCTGGCAAGGTCCTTGCACCTGAAGGGTCTAGCAAGGCTGGGACCCTTACCCACACAATTTTCCCAGACTTGTTTGGATGGCGATTATCAGTAGAATGAGAGCAACATTTGTAGAATGAGAACAGCCTTTCATAGCTTACCAAGAAGTCTGTAACTATTTACTGAGATATGCTGTACTGACAGCTTGTCCTTCTGCGGTGTCTCTCCCTTAGAGATTAAGAGGAACAAAGAATACATTCCTCTTGACAGACCTCCTATTCAGTGTGTTATGTATAAATAGGATTGTGTGGCTAATAAAGTTACTTCAGTTCTTTGAGAGCTGGAGTCCTCCCGACCCCGCTTTCCTGTCTTTCTTTTTTCAATTCCCACCTCCCTACCTCAGCCCGGCTCAACCTGTCAGGCTGGCCCTGACACTGAGGCACAAAAATATTGAAATTAGGTCAATTAATAACCTAAATGGCCCCTTAAGTGTTCAAGTGAAAGGAAGAGTCTCACATCTCTCACTTTAAATCAAAAGCTAGAAATCATTAAGTTTAGGGAGGAAGGCATGTCCAAAGCTGAGATAGATCAAAAGCTTGTCCTCTTGTGCCAAATTATAAATGCATAGAAATAGTTCTTGAAGAAATTAAAAGTGCTACTCCAGGAAAGACACATGGTAAGAAAGTAAAACAGCCTTGTTGCTGATATGGAGGAAGTTCTAATGGTCTGGCTAGAAGATCATACCAGCCACAACATTCCCTCAAACCAAAGCCTAGTCCAGAGTAAGGCCCTAACTCTCCTCCATTCTGTGAAGGCTGAGAGAGGGGAGGAAACTGCAGAAGAAAAGTTTGAAGCTAGCAGAGGCTGGTTCATGAGGTTTAAGGAAAGAAGTAGTTCCATAACATAAAAGTGCAAGGTGACACAGCAAGTGCTGATGTAGAAGCTATAGCAAGTCATCCAGAAAAGCTAGCTAAGATAATTCATGAAGACGGCTACACTAAACAAGACTTTCAACGTAGACAAAACTGCCTTCTACTTGAATATACCATCTAGGACTTCCACAGCTAGACAAGGAAGTCAATACTTGGCTTCAAAGCTTCAAAGGACAGGCAGATTCTTTTGTCAGAGGCTAATGCAGCTGGTGACTTTAAGTTGAAGCCAGTGCTCATTTACTATTGTGAAAATCCTTGGGCCCTAAAGAATTATGCTAAATCTACTCTGCCTGTGCTCTATAAATGGAATCACAAAACAGATATGACAGCATTTCTGTTTAAAACATGGTTGACTATTTTAAGCCCACTGTTGAAACCTACTAAATGCTAAAACCAAAATAACTTTCTTTCAAAATATTACTGCTCACCGACAATGTACTAGTTACCCAAGAGCTCTAATGGAAATGTACAAGGAGATTAATGTTATTTTCATGACTGCTAACACAACATCCATTCTTCAGCTCATCGATCAAAGAGTAATCTCAACTTTCAAGTCTTACAATGTAAGAAATACATTATTTCGGAAGGCTATAGCTGCCAGAGGTAGTGTTTCCTTTGATGGATTTAGGCAAAATGAATTAAAAACTTTCTGGAAAGGATTAAGCATTCTAGATACCATTATGAACATTCATGGGCCCTGGCCAGTGTGGCTCATTTGGGCATCGTCCTGTGCACCAAAAGGTTGCTGATTCAATTCCTAGTCAGGGCACATGCCCAGATTTTGGGCACAATCAACAGTAGGGAGTATGCAGGAAGCAGCCAATTGATCTTGCACTCTCACATCAATGTTTCTCACTCTCACTCTCTCTCTCTCCCCCTCCATCTCTCTTTCCCTCTTTCTAAAAAGCAATAAAAATATTGTGTGTTTTTCTTTAAAAAAGAGCCTTTGTAGTTCACAGGAAGAGGTCAAAATATCAATAGGAGTTTTGAAGAAGTTCATTCCAACCCATGAATGACTTTGATGGATTCAACACTCCAGGGAGGAAGTAACTGCAAATGTGGTGGAAATAACAAGAGAACTAGAATTAGAAGTGGGGCCTGAGGATGTGACTGAATTACTGAAATCTCATGATTAACCTCTAATGGATGAGAAGTTGCTTCTTATGTATGAGCAAAGAAAGTGTTATCTTAACCCCTAGAGTGCCGGGGAGCGCGATTGCGCTCCTCCTATCTTTCGCCAAAAGTGCTGGGAGCGCTATCAAAGCTTCAAAATGGCGTCCAGTTCTAAGTTTGCTTTTATTAATGATGATGATATTGCTAAATATGTCAATGTAGTAAAGGTTTCCTTAAGTTTTTGAATATGTAACTTCATCTACTTGCGATTCATAATTTTTTTCCTAAACTGCTGTAAAATCACCAAAAATGCTTGGCAATTTTAGCATAGTTCTTAGGATATTGGTTGGCATTCAAAGGGTTAAGATGGATTCCACTCCTGGTGAAGACTGTTGAAATGACGACAAAGGACTTAGAATCTATAATAATAAAAGTGTAATATGCAAATCGACCGAATGACCGAAAAGCAGAAAGACCGTCCGTCCAGATGACCTTCCAGATGACCACGCTATGACATGCACTGGCACCAGGCCAGCCAAGGCAGATATGATGGGATTGGTCGGGGGGCCCTGCCATCGCCCCAAGATTGCCCTGCAGAGGGAAGCCCAGGCCACTGGTTAGTGGTGCTATGGCAGGTGTGCGGGGCCAGCCAGTGATCACCTTGCATAAGGAGGCCCAGGCCAGCCAAGTGATTGTACCGCATGCCTGTCACCTGCAGAAGGAGGAGACCTGTGGCTGGGGGGGGGGGGGGGGGGGGGGCAGCGCCACACAGTTGGCAAGCAGTGTCAGCGGCAGGGGCAGCCGGCAGCCAGGGGAAGGAAAGCCCCAGTAGACCCTGATCGCCGGCCAGGCCTAGGGACCCTATCCAAGGGGTCCCGGGTTGCGAGAGGGCGCAGGCTGGGCTGAGGGACGGACAGACGGACAGACAGACACACACACACACACACACACACACACACACACCCATGCACAAATTTTGTGCACCGGGCCTCTAGTATTAAATAAAATTAATTGATAAAGCAGTGGCAGGGTATGAAAGGACTGACTCCAATTTTGAAAGAAGTTCTACTGTGGGTAAAACACTATTAAACAGCATCACATGCCACAGAGAAATTGTTTGTGAAAGGAAGAGTCAATCAATGTGGCAAACTTCTTGCCTTATTTTAAGAAGTTGCCACAACCAACCCCAACCTTCCTACCACCACCCTGATCAATCAACAGTCATCAACATAGAGACAAGACCCTCTAACAGCAAAAAAAATTACAACTCACTTAAGGCTCTGATAATGCTTAGCATTTTTCAGCAACAAAGTATTATTTAATTAAGATGTGTACAGTATATATTTTTAGACATAATGCGATTGCACACTTAATTATAGTGTAGTGTGAAAATAAATTTTATATACACTGGGAAACAAAAAAAACACTCATGTGACTAGCTTTATTGCAGTATTTGCTTTACTGCAATGGTTTGGACTTAACCCACAGTGTCTCCAAGATATGTCTGTACTGAACAATGGACACATGAGAGAAAATTACCTGAGGCCGGGAAAGAGCAAGAGAAAGCAGTAAGCCAAACAATTCCCAAATCTCACTTAGGGGTGGGAACCATTCATATTCCCACCAGCCAGAGGAGAAAGCCCTCTTACTACACAGAGCATCATGTCCTCAGAAGTCCTTAGTAATTGGACTAAACTGGCCATTAACCAAAGGTTGCTCTGAATCTGTCCTAACAAAGCTTAAAGGCAAGGCTTAAAAGGATCAAACTGGTTACAATAACTTAACTGTACCACAGAAGAAATCTCACACTATATAAAGAAATTCAGCACGCAACAACATAGAATTCACAATCAACAGACAATGAAACTGGGTAGCTAAAGGTCAGAGATTGGAAGAGAACTTACAAATTATATATCTTCAATTTTATCTCTTTTCAATTTTATACCTTGTATATATAATATACAAAAGTTATTAAAATAAAAATAATTAAAAAGTTTAAAATGTAAATTATTTGTTACTTTCAAAATAAGGAGTGAAATTTTGTATTCTGTATCAGTGTCCAACCAAATAGATACGAACAGAACAGGGAGCTCTTGTAGCTGAGATCTATCTAAACAGCCCTGCCATGTGTCATCTCCAGATGCTAAGTGCTACTGAAAATCTGGAGTAAAAATTCCAACTTCCATATGGGTAATGTTCCAAAAGTGTCCTTTAAGTCTATTATCTGGAACTCTGAACACATTTTCCCATAGAAACCATGGCAGGCTGGTCTAGAAAGGCCTATTTACCCATGATGTATCTCAAGTGTAGTTCTCTACAAATAACCACTGTAGAAGCCCGAGCCAAAAAAAAAATCTGAAGGAATATTCAGAATTCCCACTTGTGGAGGCTATCCACATGTCTTTTCCTCCGTAGTCCTGACATTAGCAACAAGGACTCGATTCTGCTAGTAATCCCAAGAAACTCAGGTATTGCAAGAACCAAAAAGAAGTGAAGGCAAAGAGGTAAGCTGCACACGAACTTCTTCCTAAGTCCACACAAAACCTATGAGAGGTTCTCATCTTAGTTTCCTGTCCTTTGTTTACTTTGAGAAGCAAGACAACATGGTATAGGAACATGGGCTTTGGAGTTAGACAGGTTTAGGTTTAAATCTCAGCTGTGAAATTTACTGAACTGTGTGAGCATAGTCAAGTTAACTACCTTCACTGATTCTTAGTTTCCTTATCTATAAAATGGGGATCACACTTGTTGTTCAAGTTCATTTTAAGAACAGTCACAAACTACAAACAGTACCAGCTACAGTGGTAGACTCATAGGTTCATGAAAAATGAAAGCTGATGTTTTTCTGCTGTTACTTCTGAGGACCTCTGAGATTCTGGCCTGCTCTTCCTTCTACTAGCAGCACCTGTCCCTTGAAACAGAGCACTCAACCCCTAAGAGTCTCCTAAAACTATGATTAACAGAAGTAACATAAAACAAGGGATTACATGTTCCTCTTTCCCCACTCAAACAAATGAGGCGATAAACTACAAACAAATGAATATATCAAGCAAACATTTAGAGGAACCGAAGTCAGTGAGTTTTAGTGATTTCATCATGGAGGCTGACACTGAGGGAGCAGCAATGGTAGGTTTGGGAGAACAGTAGGAAGTTTCAAGATTATGAAAACTGCTCCTTTCCTCTCCCTCCTTTCACGCACATCAGTAGCAAAACCTACACCCACAGCAAGGTGAAAAGCAAAAATGAGAGGGCCACAGTGGCTCCATGAAGTAACCAATGACTTACAATGAAAAGGAAATTTCAGTACAGAAGCTTTTAAATTAATATACAAGATCTGGAGGGAGAGGACAATATTCACTCCATCTAAGCCCAAAGAAACATCTAAATTGGGGTAGTTTTTACTGCATGCTGAAATATTTTTATAAGAATTACTCAGGAGAAACAACAAAAAAATGGGATTCACTATCCAATTTTCCATATTTGCTTTCAAAAATATAAAATACATCTACTATAAGAGCCAAGGTTAAAAGAAAACCAAAGAAAAATCCCTTTGGCAATTCAAGTCACATCAAATTAAGTCTCCTAATATATAGGAAACAGAACCACTGGCCTGGAAGGGATATTTATAGGCAGCTCAAGTTTCCAGCAAAATTTAAACCTAAAAGAACCAAAATAGTTAATGACTGGCCTCCCGTAGGAGCCTGTTCATATACTCAATCACTGTTGGGCATCAAACAGTACTGGATATTCAGTGACAGGTACAATACAAGAAAGGATTTACACCCCAAAACTGATCAAATTCTCTCTCTGCAACTGAAGCATTTTCTCATCATCTTTTCTCCCTAGACAAGACATGACTGACAAGCATTCTATTAACCAAAACGTCTTGCAGACTTAAAGACAGCCATTAAAGTCGTCTCTCAGAATTTGCTTTATGCTCATAGAGCATTTATTCAGAAATTATATTCTTCACTTCTAAACATTTTTTTCCTATCTTGAATTCTCTAGGTTCCACACATCCCTCTTAAAACAGGATGCTAAAACTAGACTTAATATTTCTAGACAAGCCCTACTAATGACAAGTATAATAAAAAGATTACTTAATAGTTCTAACAAGATTTGTTAATTGATCCAAATTCAGAGGAATTTAAGATACAGCAGTAAACAGCAGGTTTATTCAATTTAGGATGCATTATAAATTCCAGTTATTGCAGCTGTTTGCATGCCATGAGAACACTCTGAATTTGGACTGAAATAAAACAGGAATTTTCTGCATTGCATCTGTGCTCTGCAATGTTTCTTTTAATTAACTTTCATTATATTTTTAGTGAAATATGGAACTGAATCAAGACCACTATTAAATCTAAGCTTATATCTACCTTTTCTCTCATTTTTATAGCCAATAATCACAAAATAAACATTAGGTCTCCCATTCCTTATTTAGATAAACCCAATGACTTCTTGTCATCCTAGTATCCCCTAGATACCAAAGCAAATGCACAGAACAGTTGCCAGATTTATTTACTTAGTCTGATGCAACCAAATTAACCAAAAATATTTTTAATAGTTAAATGGATGCTTTAATGTTTTTATGAAATTTGCATTTAGCCTGGCTGGAGTGGCTCAGCTGATTGTCATCCCGTGCACCGAAAGGTTGCCGGTTCAATTCCTGGTCAGGGCAATACCTAGGTTGCGGGTTTGAGCCCGTCAGGAAGCAAATGGAAGGCAACCAATTGATTGCAATCTGTCAGTCTGTCTGTCTGTCTATCTATCTGAGCAAGTCCGTGGGTGAGGATTTAAATAAAGAAATTTGCATTTAAATGTAAGATTTCAGAAAGGTGATACAACCTGTGAGAGCAATTTCTTCAGAAGCTGTGCTATGGCAGGATCCTCAGGCGGAGGGCAATCAGGAAGAGACCCATTCCGTTTTTTCTGACGCATGTGAAGATGTCTGAACAAGCTAGTAATATCTTTAGACCTCAAAGCATAATCAAATATAGAACGACTTACTGGCTCTTTTAAAACACTGAGTAAAACAAGTTTTCTTTCAATCTGTATCAGAAAAATAAAAAGAATCAGTAAAAAATATAATATTTTGTTCAGTTATTTTCAAATTCAACACAATTTATGTAAAGTTAACACAGGTATTTATTTTCTAAAAAAAATGCAAGACATGAACATCTGCAATTTTTGTTGAGAAGAAAAAGGAATACTTGTGACTTTTAAAGAGCTCAGGTTTTTCTTCTTTTTATTGTTAGCATCTCAGAACACATGTGACTGTGATACTGGAAGACTAATAATAAATACCTATGTTAGAAAGTTTAGAAAATGAAAAAGATTTTTCTATATCCCAAAATGTCAGGTGACTTCCTAGATCTAAAAAGCACCTGCAGTTCACAGGCCTAACAGCCAAGAGGTACTGATCCAGAAAAGATGCGCAACAGTCACAGGGCTTCTTCCCTGCAGCCGTCAGGTTTTCCCAGTAGCTTCACCCACTTCTAAAAAATCACTACTCTCTCATACAGTTCATAAAATCCAGCTTTTTCTTATCCCCAAGAATATTCTCCTTGTCAATGCATTCATGGTAAAAAGGAAAAACACTACTTAGAGTAATCAAGAGGACTTTTAGATATATTTAACAATCTGGTGAGTTGGCCAGTGGAAACCAGCATAAAAGGGTATCTTTTATCTAATCCAAAATGTAGAAAAATATAATTTATGAAACATATAGATAATCAGCTTCTCAACTCCTGATCTGGCCTTTCAAAATATCGAACACTGATAAAAACAAACAAAAAATGTTAAAAGAATTTCTGAGAAAACAGGATGGTACAGATTTCTAACAAACCACTTATATGCCATATTTATTACAGTAAACCACAACTAAAAGTTATTACCAGAATGTATGCAATTTTTAAATCCAAAAGACATTTCACATTGTGTATAAAAACTTTATAAACAAACTTCTAAATAGAGTAAGTGGTAAAAAGTAGTAGGAATCTCTAGACCTGATTTTCAAGGAAACTAATAAGCTTCAAAAAAGGGGGAACATATTTTCTAATATTATTCATCTTTCATATATAAATAAATTGTTCTATGGGTAAAAGTAAAAAATTTTACAAACTACAAAATGAAGAATGATGATCCCAAAAAATAAATGAATCTACAAGGAAAAGTAAGGGCTGAAGGCACAGCCAAATCCTTCTCATGTCCAGAGGCTATCCAAGGCCACTTTCTCCAACCAAAGGGAAGGAACATTGGGATATCCAAGTAGGAGAAAGCCAGAAGCATGTGAATTCACAAAAGAGAAACAGTGCTTTAGTAAAAATAGGACATTTCAGAATGTTAACAGCCAGAATAATCCTTCAACAGTCCACTCAATTTAAAATATCTATTTTGATAATTAGCTGTCCAGCAAGATAAAGGGTATAAACACTGACAAGTTGGGTAAACAATTGCCTTGTACAAACCAAAGACCCAAAGTTTATCCTTAAGTGCTGTACTGCTGGGCAGGGGCAGGGTTGTAATTATTAGGTTCTTTTCTAATTTTTTTTATAAATGCTGACTTGCACTGAACTCTGTTATACTTTTACAAATAAAAACAGAGGTCTATTAATATACATGTCTTCTATATTTCACTCAAACTGCAGATGCTTTACAACATTACACATAAGAAAGTAAAGTATGAATTACTGGCTTCTATATTATGCATTACATGATATATAACATAATAGTCTCTTGAATGTTTCTCACCTTCAAAATATTTGTTCCATTAACATTAATTAGCTTGAAATAAATCTGAAAATGCCCTAGCCCAATTTAAATCTTTAAAATTTTAAATAAAAACAAAACTCTCTAATTTTTTTTTTTTAATGGTGCAGTTTGGAGGGAGGATTAATTCCAAGTTGAAACATGCTTACCTGTATTATTGGTTGAGTAATATATGGGTCAAGGTAAGGCATCAGTTTACAATACACATCAGCTGTGTTTATCTGATGAGCTACCACTGTGATAAATCCCACAGCACCATAGCGTATCCATAGATTGGGATGACACAGAAATGGGGCTAAAGAAGAAAAACAACATATGGCTTAAACAATGTTCATAAATAGTTTCAAACTATCAGGATAAATAAATTTTCACCTTATAACACAACTGATGATAAAGATTATACAACACGTTACTATCAGGTGCCCTCACATATTCAATTATCCTGAGGCGTAAACTCAACCAAGTGAACGTACTGATAATATTCCCTATCATAAAACTCAGCAATACCGTAAAATAAGAACAGCTACCTCCTGCCCTAGCCAGTCTGCTCAGTGATTAGCGCGTTGGCCCACAGACTCAAGGGTCCCAGTTCGATTTCAGTCAAGAGCATATACCTCAGTTGCAGGCTCGATACCTGGCCACAGTCGGGGTGCATGCAGGAGGCAACCAATCGATGTCTCTCTCTCATATTGATATTTTTCTCTCTCTGTCTCTCCCTCTCTCTAAACATCAATAGGAAAAAAAATCCTTGAGTGAGGATTAACAACAACAAAAAACAGCTACCTTCTTTCTGAGAAGTTAAATTTATAGTTTTTAGTAAGGCCTGAAGATGGGTGGGCATCTACTCATTTAAAAGACTGGATTAGAAACTATTAGAGACATAAAAAGTCTCAACACTATACAGCAAGCTATTAATCCCCCCTCCCATTTCCCCGAGGAAGTCCAAGGACACATCATCTACCACATGAGCAAGGAAACGAATAAGCCATCTCCTCCAAGTCACAGCATTACGATTAAGGAAACAATTACACCTGACATTCTTTTTAACGTAAAGATTTGATCAAATCTAATATACTGCAAGGCATTATAAATGAAAACTACAAGGCAGAGAACATAATGCCCCTTCTTAAAGAGTTTAAAATATAAGATTAAACCAGAAAATTAAATGAATGCCTTTTCATCCCTTTTAACTATTTTGTGTACTACACCCAAAATCAGTGATTTCAACTAAATGAAGATTTAGAATAAAATCCAAACCTCTAAAAACAAAACAAAACAAAAATTGTATTAGGTCTGATCATGCAAAAACATCAGCATTTAGAGCAGGGGTGGGTAATGTCTGGCCCTGCCAAGGCATTAGGGGTGAGTTAATTAAATGTTTGACCAAATATAGCAGGCTAATTTTTAAGTTGGTAATTTTGTATGGTCTGCAAATGACATTATAAATATCCAAATGGTTCTTGGCAGAAAAAAGTTTCCCTACCCTGATTTAGAGGATATTAGTTTTGGCCCTGGCTGGGTAGCTCAATTGGTTAGAGCATCATCCCCATAGGCCAAGGTTACAGGTTCAATCCCCAGGCAGGGCATATACAAGAAAGAATCAACCAATGAATGCATAAATAAGTGGAACAACAAATGAGTGTTTCTCTCTTGCTTTCTCTAGTTAATAAATTTAATTGGAAATTAAATAAAAGTATCTAGAAAATACTAACTTTATAAGAAATTCATGCCAATAGAAAAATAAGAACAATGTCATGTGCTAATAATACTTATAGCATAAAAAAGGGAAGTAGAAATAATTTGTTCAAATTATGTCTCCAACATTCTCCCATTCCAATTCTTTTAACTGCACATGGAGAAGGTTTTAATTATTTCGTAAACATCCTGCAGCCTCTGATACATTCAACAAGGGAGGACTGGTAATTTCCCTTGGACAACAGGGAAAACCAGGACTGGAAAAACACTGAAAAACCTCCAAAACATAACTAAGCCCAAAATGACTTGGCAGGAGTTGGGCACTGTGTGAGGTGGAATTACTGGTCCCAATTCTTTACATTATCTGTATTATACAACCATACTCTTGCCTTGTATTCATGCTCCTGGCTCAGTCATATTACGTGCTCTGGTCAATGGGATGTTAACACAAAGGCTTGAAAAGCTAGGCTTGCTTTCTTGTACCTCTGCCATCACCCAAAACATAACCCCAGAATGAGACAGACGGATCACAGTCACCACAGTCTGGAGATACAAAGCCAAAAGCATACAGCTTACAGATGCATAATGAGAAATTTACGGAAGCGTTTACTGAGATTTTGTGATTAATTGCTATATAGCATTATTGTATCAATTAGTAGCTAATAGATACAAAGAACCTTCAACACTCAAAAAAACACACCAAGAAACCAGAATCAAGAGGATTTCCTAGCCCTAGCTGGTTTGGCTCAGTGGATAGAGCGTCGGCCTGCAGACTGAACAGTCCCAGGTTCAATTCCAGTAGAGGGCACATGCCTGGGTTTTGGGCTCGATCCCCAGTGGGAGGGAGGGGGGGGGGGCGTGCAGGAGGCAGCCAATCAATGATTCTCTCTCATCGTTGATGTTCCTATCTCTCTCCCTCTTTCTTCCTCTCTGAAATCAATAAAAATATTTTTTAAAAAAAGAGGATTTCCTAAAAAAAACAGTGTACTCAATCTTTTCTCTACCCAACGCATTCCAATTCTCAGGGTACAAGCATTGGGGAAGGTGAGTATTCAGAATATCTAAGTGGGAAGAGTACAGTTTTTTAAAGAGTGACCAAAAATATCATGATAATCACCACCATCACCAGCACCATTTCCCTTTAAGAATCACTACCGAGAAACCAAGATGGTGGCATAGGCAAACACCTGAAATTGCTGCCTCGCACAACCACTTCAAAAATACAACTAAAAAACAAAACGGACATCATCCAAAACCACAGGAAGGCTGGCTGAGTGGAAATTCTACAACTAGAAGGAAAGAGAAAAGCACACTGAGACTCAGAGGAGGTGCGGAAGTAAAGTGCAGAGGTATGGAGGCGCACGCAAGAGAGGGCTTACAACTGAGGACGCTGTTGTCTTTTTCAATCAGGAGGGAGACACACCCTCCCACTCTGAACTCCAGTTCCGGGCTAGTCTCT
The DNA here is from genome assembly GCF_014108235.1 of Myotis myotis. NCBI lineage: Eukaryota > Metazoa > Chordata > Mammalia > Chiroptera > Vespertilionidae > Myotis > Myotis myotis. Next base: position 33,795,577 of record NW_023416317.1, on the reverse strand, counting down.
GGGGACCCAGACTCATACGGGGAGAAACTGGACTGTCGGCATCGGAACACGAGGGCAGCTTTCTCTGAGAGGTGCTTGCAGCAATTACCTCGGGACACTGAGGCCCGGGGCCTCTTAGGGCAGGGACTGAGGACCGGCCATAGCAGTTTGCTCCGCCCAGTTGATTCCCTGAGACCCCGCCCCACCCAAGCTGTGTGCAGAGGCTTTTGCATATTAATGACCTGGCCCTTTGCAATCTAAAATTACCTAACAAACTGCAGCTGGGACAGAGAGACCCAGAACTTCCAAAAGATGGTCCAAGGCCCCACAGCAGCTTGCATTGCTTCACAGCTGGTCCTAATCTGGGCACCTCCAAATCCCAAAGAAGAGGAATCTGCAGATCTCTCCATAGCTTCTTCTGGGTAGCCTCAGGCAGAGGCTAAATTAGCACCTCCTTAGAGATCCAAGTGCCAGTGTACCCAGTGGTCAGAATGGAACCATCCAGATTACAACTCCTCAGATCCCTAAGGGACACACACAGGGGGCAGACTCAGTGAGCACTAAAGCCCCACTGAAGCAAGTCTTGCCCCATAAGGGTGTCTCCAGCACAGAAGTTCTCCCACCATAGACACAGCTGATTCTCACAGCCAATTGGTCTAGAGGTCAATTCCTCCCAGTGATACCAAATACAATCAAGACTTAACTGCAAAAAGACTGTGCACACAGCCCACAAAGGGGTTCACCAAGAGTGTCCACCTCAGCTAATTGGGGAGGCTGAGCTAATGGGCCCTATAGGACACCTAGCACACAAAGCCACTCTATCAACACAGGGAAGCAGCCAAAATGCGGAGACAAAGAAACAGGTCACAAATGACAGAAATAGAGGGAAGCAAACTACTGGATATAGAGTTCAAAACCACGGTTATAAGGTTTTTCAAGAATTTTCTAGAAACCGCCGATAAATTTAGTGAGACCCTCAATATATCTAGTGAGACCCTCGAGGATATGAAAAAGGACCAAATAGAAATTAAGCATACACTGACTGAAATAAAGAATATTATACAGAGATCCAACAGCAGACTAGAGGATCGCAAGAATCAAGTCAAAGATTTGAAGTACGAAGAAGTAAAAAACACCCAACCGGAAAAGCAAAATGAAAAAAGAATTCAAAAATATGAAGATAGTGTCAGGAGCCTCTGGGACAACTTCAAGCGAACCAACATCCGAATTATAGGGGTGCCAGAAGAAGAGAGAGAGCAAGATACTGAAAACCTATTTGAAGAAATAATGACAGAAAACTTCCCCTACCTGGTGAAAGAAATAGACTTACAAGTCCAGGAACCGCAGAGAACCCCAAACAAAAGGAATCCAAAGAGGACCACACCAAGACACATCATAATTAAAATGCCAAGAGCAAACGACAGAGAGTATCTTAAAAGCAGCAAGAGAAAAACAGTTATTTACCTACAAGGGAGTACCCATAAGATTGTCAGCTGATTTCTCAACAAAAACTATGCTGGCCAGAAGGAAGTGGCAAGAAATATTCAAAGTGATGAATACCAAGAACCTACAACCAAGATTATTTTACCCAGCAAAGCTATCATTCAGAATTGAAGGTCAGATAAAGAGCTTCACAGATAAGAAAAAGCTAAAGGAGTTCATCACCACCAAACTGGTATTATATGAAATGCTGAAAGGTATTCTTTAAAAAGAGGAAGAAGAAAAAGGTAAAGATAAAAATTATGAACAATAAGTACATATCTATCAACAGGTGAATCTAAAAATCAAGTGAAAAAATCTGATGAACACAATAAACTGGTGAATAGAATAGAATCAGGGGCACAGAAAGGGAGGGTGAGGGGGGGGGCGGGGAACCGGGTGGAGGGGAGCTATGGGGAGAAAAACAAGGAACAACTGTAATAATCTGAACAATAAAGATTTAAATTAAATAAATAAATAAATAAATAAGAATCACTACCAAAGACTGACTATGCTAACAGAGAGATGTGTGCACTTTATCACTTTTTAAAATGTGTTTCTAAATTACAAAAAACTGCATTTATTTTAAATAGTTTAAAATGACAACAAATGATTGTTTACTTAAATTTTCTCAACAAGTTTTCTTTTTCCCCTTAGCTGGTCCTACATTTAGTTCATTCTGAGGGAGTTCCCCATCCAAGAAGTTGTACCACTACACAGGATTTATTCTATACCTAAAGATAATAATTTGTTTTTATGCTAAATTAAAGATACATATAGTACTCCATGTGTTCATTCTGTGATCAATGACTAGAAATAACAGGACCCAGAAAAGCCTCTATAAAATTGAAGAGGGTAAAAAACTGCCTTTATGATGTTTTTGCTTAAAAATTGATAGACATCCATTTTTCAGATAAAATGCCAATTATAAGCTACATTATATATCAAAAATAATTTCCAAAAAATTAATCAACAGAAGAAATGTATGTGAAATCAGAATATACTAGAGAACATATTTATATACAGAAGATATTAATTAAAATAAAAAGAATCAAAGGCAAAAGCAAGAAAACTTGACCTTTGGGAAATAATGCCACGTTTACAGAAGAAAAAAAGAAAGCACTGATATGAGAATTTAAAAATGAGAATGAGCAGGAAAATATTCCAGGCCGCAAGATGTGCATGTTCACACAATACACCTTCTCATACAGGTTGCCAAAAAAATATGTATACACACTTTAATAGCTGAAGCTCAATTGATGTTTCTTTTTTTTCAGCCAAACTAAGCTTTGAACAAAGGAGATTCATCCTATAATGCTACTGGAAATTTGAAAACACAGTTGAAATACAAACAACGCCTTTATAATTATTCAAAGTGTATATACATTTTTGGGGACAGGTGACAAAAAATTATTCATTTCTATAGATTCTTTTCAATTTTGAAAATGAACAGTATGTTAATAAAGTATGACTTCATAATCATTCAAAGTGTGTAGACATTTTTGGGGGGACACCCTATATTATCATCAAAATGCATGCTTTCTATATCTGCCTTACAATACACAGGACCAGAAATTCAAAATCATTTATTATAATATTAATAATTTTTATTCTGCTATTAGTATTTCTATAACATATTTTTTTTCATTGATTTCAGAGAGGAAGGGAGAGGGAGAGAGAGACAGAAACATCAATGATAAGAGAGAACCATCAATCAGCTGCCTCCTGCACGCCCTACACAGGGGATCAAGCCCGCAACCCGGGCACTGGCAGGGAATCAAACTGTGACCTCCCGGATCATAGGTCAACACTCAACCATGAAGCCAAGCCAGCCAGGCTAGTTTTGTTGTTGTTTTTTTAAATAGAGATAATGAACCCCTTAAGGTTCAATACTCTGTAGCTCATAGGAAAAAATCAAAATATTTCAGTATAATGGAGATTTTATTGTATTGCCAATACTCAACAATTTTCTATTAAATTTGGAATTATTTTTAACATAATCATCAAAAAATTCAAACCAAATTAGAATTACAAACTAAAAGAATGATTGAAGATATTAGAGAATAAAATAAGCAACCTACATATACTTTTTCACACAAAATTATTTATTTTAAAGCCACATTCATGCCTTAAAATTCTCCAGAAATTTTATATATCTTTATTAGCTACCATCTAGTTTCCAAACAATAAAAATAAATAATAACTCGCTTGTCTTTTTCCTCTGAGGAGTTCCTCAAAAACAAAACAAAAAAAAAAACCTATTAACCAAGTCTAACCAATTTTGGTTTTCTATTAATTTTCCTTGGCAAGGCATTTACAGCAATTAAATATTTTATCTAGAGGCAATATTCTAAAATTTCATGTCCTCTCTGGATAGAGCCAATCTGCAATCTTATTTTGATTATTTTCTTCAAGTGAAGACATAAGAAGACTAAAAGCTGTATATAGTATTAATTTTAGAGTGTGTTATTTGACTTGTTTGCACTTATTCTGAATTTTAAGTTGAGGTAAATAGGTAATTGCTATAAAGGTCAAGGGATTAGTCCAGGGGTGGGCAAACTTTTTGACTCGAGGGCCACAATGGGTTCTTAAACTGGACCGGAGGGCCGGAACAAAAGCATGGATGGAGTGTTTGTGTGAACTAATATAAATTCAAAGTAAACATCATTACATAAAAGGGTACGGTCTTTTTTTTTTTTTAGTTTTATTCATTTCAAAGGGGCCGGATCTGGCCCGAGGGCCGTAGTTTGCCCACAGCTGGATTAGTCCCTTTCACTGGTTAATAAAATTACCAACAGTAGAAACTTTAATACTAAGAATTCTTTTTTTATTAAATCTTTAATTTCTTCATTGGTTAGGGTATTACAAATGTGTCCTCATACCCCCATTAACCCCCAACCTCCCCCCCAATACTAAGAATTCTTAACTGGCAATAAGTACAATGACACGTCATAGACAATCATCCACATCCAATTTCAACATGACTAGTAGTCCAGTGTCAAAAAAAACAAACAAGTTGACTCTTCAGAGCAGTTATAGACTATCCATTTTGTGTTAAAAAACAAGCCCTGTCCAGTGTTGCTCAGAGTGTTGGCATGCACACCGAAGGGTCACGGGTTCAATTCTGGTCAAGGGCAAAAAGCTGGGTTGCAGGTTCAATCCCCAACCCTGGTAGGGGAATGTCCAGGAGGCAACCAATCGATGCGTCTTTCTCACATCAATGTCTCTGTCTCTGACTCTATCTCTCTTCTTTCCTCCCCTCCTCTCTCTCTAAAAATCAATGGGAAAAATATCTTCAGTGAGGATTAATAAAAAAAGCCAAATCTTTATTTTTCAAATATCACAAAAACTTAATTACAAATGAAAACAAAGAGATTACTTCCCAACCCAGGCTGGAGAACCAAATGATCCTGTTTGCCTGCCTGCCTGTCTCTCACATGCACACATGCATCCATGTTTAAGCATGTACATGTGTGTGCATTCAGGTACATACATACATAATATGGGAACAATAAAGTTGAAAATCTGACTCTATTTTGCCTAAAAGTTTTACAATACTCTATCAATTTTTATTTCTCTTCCCAATTCCTAATTTTCCCAACCTAATCTTGAGAAACAGAAACTTACCAATATCACTGGCAAATTCGTAGACGTGGGGTTTTTGTAGCAGCCCTAACTGGCACATGCAGGTAAGGGCGTTAAGAGCTTTCACAATAACAAATTCCTCAGCATCACTAAGACCTTGTTGCAGCAGGGGTTTGAGAATTGAGGAGCTCTGCCAGCCAACATAGGCAGCAACACCTGAAAAAGAGAAGCAACATTACATGATTACGTATTCTATACCTGGAAGTACAAATGCCATTAATAAAACAATAAAATTAATCGAAAACCAAATATATTGAGCAACAATCAAGGAGATGACATTGCACTTCCTACCCAGCACAATAAATGAAAAGACCCACAACAAAATAAATGACTAAGAAATTACGGAACACCAAGGGGGTGGGGGGGTGGGGGGAAGAGATCCCAGGAACTTATAAAAATAAAAATATAGGTCCCCTAAAAACGAAGAATGATTGGCTTTAGAGTATCTTCAGCAACAATATAGAGGCTAGAATACAACAACGCGAGCAATTTCACAGGCTCTCAAAGGTAGGAAGTCACCTTTTCTCCAAAACATTATATGGCAGCATTTGCAGAAATATTAATACTATTGCCGTATGAGTTTCTTTCCTTTTTTATTTTTTAGGAAAATACACCCAAAAGCAAGTATTTTAGCAGTTACTTTCCCAGATTTTAAGGTAACAAAATCTAAATCCTACAGCTTTCCGCTACTACATGAGAAAATTTGAATACCAGCAAAGATTTCCAAAGTGTAAAAGAGTCTTTAAACCTTTTGAGTTAAACAGCAAGCTGTTATAATCGTGTCCAAAATGATATAAAGAGGGTTAGTGGGTAATTATAATAACATGGCTTTAGCATATAACATTTCATAACTGACCAAACCTAAATTTTCCTTCTAATTAGATTGATTTTCAATCATAATTACACTTTAACAATTATTTTCTGATTGTAAAAGTTATGTTCACTATAAAAAATTTGACAAATATGGAAAATATAAAGAAACAATATTCTACAATCCCAGTCCTACATATTACCACTGTTCACACCTTAGTATATATATTTCAGTCTTTCGTATAAATACATATGATTTACTGTTGTTATCTTTATACAACTGGAATCATACTTTAAATAGACCTACACTATAATTCAGTCACTCTAATAGTATTTCATGATATTTTCCCGGGGCATTAAATATCATTTTAAAACAGTTTGTAATGACCACATAGTATTCCTTGATATGGATGTATCACAGTTTAACCAATCCCTTGATCAACTAAGATATTCTTATCATCCAAAAGCAGCAGGAAGACAGACAGAAATACCAGGAACTCAATTCATTATTAATAAAATTTAGTAGTAATGTCCCCTCTCAAATTGCATGTATTTTTTTGAGAATTCAAAACCTTAAAGAGAAATTTAAAAAACAACATACCAACTATACTATCAAAAAAAGCTCCACGCAGATGCCAATCATTCTTATCATTCAGGAAAGTAATCATGTGGGACAATAAAACATCATTGGCTTTTTGACGTCCAAAAAATACACACAGCCGAGTTATTCCATTTTCCATTAAGGTTTGTTTCACGATATTTTCAGGGTCACTTAGCAAAGTGACAACTTTCTGCTGGACCATTTCATGCAAGGCTTGGAGCTCTAAAAAAAAAAAAAAAAATTAAAACTAGAATCTGTTCTTTTTCCTTATACTAATAGACCCAGTCTTCCTTTTTACTCCTCAGAGAAATGGATTACAGAAGCCACCATAGAAAGTCTATAATCACTAAGTTTTTCCACTATTTAGAACTCTGAAGGATGGGTGGAAAGCTGAAATATAAAACTGAAGAACATCCTAATAAGCTTCACAAGCTTGGCTACTATCTCACTAATTAAACAGCTCTATTTATGAGGCGTAAGGAGGAAAGTATGGGAGCACCAGAAAGGAGACCATACTGCTCCAATAAGATCAACTTAATCAAGGACTGGAAAACACTAGACCGGTTCGGGATATAATCTGATAATGCAGGGCAAGCATTCTTAAAGGCTGGATGAACCTTCAGAAACACACTGCAAGTCCTGTCAAAGCTTTGCATGATCTGGCTACCACTCTGGCCTTATCTCCTATCCACCCTCCCCTTACTTACTTGTCTGTCTTTCCCTTACTAAAATGTAAACGCAAGAGCAAAGATCTTGCCTGTCTTAGGCACCACTGTATCCCTAGTGCTTACAGCAGGCACAAAATTGCCTGATGCAGAGCTATCTTTGACAATTATCTGTTGGCTACGTGAATAAGGGCAGAGGCCACTACTGGTGCATCCACTGTCAAGGAAAATGGAGGTCTGTACACTGTTCACATTAAGAAAAACTTCAGGTTAACTCCCCAGAAGTTTTAACACCTAAATTCATTACATAAAAAGATCCAATTACATGTTTATAGAACATTGAACAGTATTATTTTCTAGTTCCATGGAAAAAGTGAAGATTTCCTTTCTGACATATTCTTCTGTAAGTTCAAAATTATTTGTCTTGAACTCCATATAATTACGCTGTCTTAAAAATGATGCTTTCTACAATAGAGCTATTGCAGTTATCTGTAACATAAAAATCTGAAAACTACACTTCTCTAGTTTTTCTCAACTAGAAACGTCTTAGAACAGACCTAAGCATATTATTTCACTTCTAAATATCTAACTCAATAAACATTAACTACAAGTCTGTTAAGAACTGTACGAATGTAAAGAAACTAAGGCCCAGCCAGTGTCGCTCAGTGGCTGAGTGTTGACATATGAACAACATATGAACCAGGTGGTTCAATTCCCTGCTAGGGCATATGCCCAGGTGGCGGCTCAATTCCCAGTAAGGGGCATGCCGGAGGCAGCCAATCAATGATTCTCTCTCATCACTGATGTTTTTCTCTCTCTCTCCCTTTCCCTTCCTCTTAAAAATAAAAAGAACTCTGACCTCAAAGAGTTTATTATTATATCTGTCCTTTTATAGTAAAATGTGTGGGTTTTAATATGTAAATCATAGATAATATAAAATAAACACAAGCTTATGACTGAGGATACACAGGATATACTCACATAAGGAGAAAAGATTTAGATTATTTAGCTATCATGTTGTCAATGGTTTTTCTTTTATCATAAAAATGAAATAATTCAGCTAGCTTTATTATTGACACAAATCAATTCTGGCTGAAAAACAACTGAGTTTAGAACCTGTAGCAACAAGCTGATCGTTTTCTGGCTAGATAAGTGTTTGAGAACAGAGAGAACAACCAGAAACCAGGAATCCTTCCCACCGATAGATCTGGTATTCTTTCACCTTACATGAAAATTACAAATGATGATTTGTTCCAAGTTCACATTAGCAATTCATTCTAAGTAATAGGAAATCTGGAACAGAGAATCATACTACCTGTGTCATAATTTCCATTGGGATGTGTAACTTCATCTATTTCTTCACTATTTGGGTCATTTTCCATATTCAGATTTTTTAACTGTACTAATTCCAGGAATCTCAAAGCTGTTTCTGCCAGCAGAGCTATGTTTTCTATAAAAGGAAGAAAAATTATAATTATCTTCTTAAATCTCTGTAATGTTTATAACTTTTCCTCCCTAACTCTTTATATATAAAATAATAATCATAAAACTAAGGAGGAAAAGTAGAACTTTTAAATTTAGCACTTAACCAAATCATATTTTAGTAACTAATTTCATAATCTACAACTATTTCTAAACTATGTTTTAATATTGAACATAGGCATCTTTTAAAAAGGCAAAAATAACCCAAAACACAGCACTCAAATCTACTGAGGAAAAAAAAATCCTTTTAGAGTCCTACCCTTTAAACAGTATTTTGACATTAGACTAACAAACACTCACATGGAAATAACAGATCAAGCTGGGCTTTGGGATCACACAGACCTTGGCTCAAATCTCTACCCTACCACTTACTAGCTGGCTGCTTAACCAATCTGGCCTTCAGTTTCTTCACATATAAATGAGTCACCTCTATTTCAAAGAGTCATTACCAAATTGAATCAATCACTGTTGGATTGCTTCACAAGTGATACTCTGAAGTTCTTAAGGAGCCAAAGTGTCAGACCGCCACACTTCTGTAGTTGTCTGTATTTCCTCCTTTCTCTTTCTGGTAATCTAGTAAAACTATCTGATACTCCTCACCGCTGTGAAAGTACCTACTTCTGAGTTCTACTATCATATTTGCTATTAATTCTATCTACTCTATTGCTTCTATCTTCTTCCTTCCATTTTTGTTAGTTTCTACCCTTCTTTCTTCTACTACTTCTGTGCTTCTTAGCTTAACTCTGTACTCTTCCATCTTTGCAGGAAATAGCACTGAACATAAAGTTTAACTACTTTATTTTGAATCTGACACTTTCTCTTAACTTTTTACATTTCCGAAATTGAGATGCATCTCACAATATTTGAGATTTTTCAGTCTACCAAATGCAGTGATTCCTCCACCTCTCCCAGGTTCAACACTGTTCTGAATAAAACAAAATTTACCTCTAAGTAAGCAAGATATTAACACCCTGCAATGCCTGCTCACCCTAAAAATGGAGAAATTTAGGGCCATCCTCTGGTAATAAGTCAAACTTCTAGATGAATATCCCCACTTTAATAAACATATCTTTATTAGGAAAAGTCTCTTATTTTTCTTAACCTCTAAAGTCTAAGTTATGCTTATTCCCCACTGAAGTTTATAAACCACAATATATTTGGATAGTTTACATAAGATACAAATCTATACCAACATCTCTGAGCTAAAAAAGAATAATGTAAAAGAAATTTACAAATTGATTTTAAACGTTTATAAATACTAACATGTGTGGTTTAATTATACTTAACCATACAAGTTCAAACAGACCTCTGGCTCTATTAAAAAAGGTAGCTTTGTCATGCACCAAGCCATGGTGAAGGGACACTGCAAGGTACTGGCACTGTCCCTGGGTTATCATGGACTCTCATCATAAAAACCCAAAAGACCAAAGAAAAGCAGGATTACTTCAAAATCAAGGTCTAGACCAGTAATTTGTAGAACTGAGAAAGAATTACACCAGATACTTTAGGGTCATGTTTTTTAGACTCTCTCATTCCCAATTTCCTCACTGGTAAAATGAAGGAATTAACAGTCACTGCTCAAGGTTTTTGCAAGGGGTAGTTGTGAAAGACATATATACCTTAGAATCTAAAATCTATCTTAGAATCTATGTTTCTCTTGCAACTAACCCTTGCAACAAGCCTGAACAGTAGATACCTGACACACAGCAGAGTTTTCAACAAATACCATTATTTTCATGCTATGACTTACTAATATTAGTAATTGTCAATACGTTAATATGGCACCTACATATCAAAATCTTACCTATTTTACACAATTAAAGAACAGACTAAAATCCCCTGGGTCAAAAGTAGGTCATGAAACCCTAAAGATACAGCTTGTTTTTAAAACCTAAAAACTGTTATTTAATTTTATCTGGCTCAATTGTTTATATTTACCAAGTGAATTATAAATGTGCTTTGTTACAAATAATAAACTCAGATCTATCTTAAAGAAATCCTTCATTTTCTAATTTTCTATCCCTGAAACTTATACCTATACAGTTATGGAAACCAGAAACCATACATAAGTAAATAGGCTGATAGATAAACAAAAATAAAAATATACAAATAAAAAAAGAAACCCAACAACTGCCAATCACTTTGTGGATGTGCCTAGTATATAAGACCAGCGTCCAAAGACCATTTTTCACATGTTCCGTTAAAATACTAATAGGCGCGCCCTGGCTGGGTGGCTCAATTGGTTGGAGCGTTGTTCCATACACCAAAAGGTGACGGGTTCAATCCCTGGTCAGGGGTGAGTAAGGGAGGCAACGTATTGATGTTTTCTCTCTCTCCCCCCCATTCCTCTCTCTAAGAATAAACAAACATACTCTCAGGTGAGGATTAAAAATCTGTAAGATGTTTCCTAAGCAAGCATTGTACAGCAACATGACAATATCATCAACACATGTTATGTACTTCAAAAAAGAATCCCTGATTTCCATAAGATTACATTTTAGAAATAAATTATGGAATTATGTAAATGTTTCAATGGCATTTCCATGCAGTAATAAGCATTTAGAATTAGGAAGCTAAAAAAATGAATCTGTATCACTTGATTTTATGAGAATTACAAGTAAAACATGCAGGTGTGTTATTTAACACACTCACTTCACCACAAAGAAGCCATACATCCTAAGCACTATAGTAACTGAAAGGACCTTAAATTCAGTAAGTTAATAGGCTAGATTCTTTCAACACCAAATTACCCAGCAAAATAAATCTTTTCAACAATAAATTGTTGTATATCCTAAAATTGATATTCAAACAGCTTATTTGTTCAGAGAAGCTTTATAAAGGCCTAAAGACATACCCCAGAAGCACATATTTGTAAACATTAGTCTCCCTTCAAATTAAATGTAATACTCCCAGTAAAAGCACAAGATTCTGTATTATATACTTTTTACTAGCTAATTCTGATTACTTCAAAAATGACAGTACACACGAAAGCTGAGTCCCAGGTAAAGATTAGCTATAAATATTACTAAAATGTACACAAATAGTTCAGGGACCAAAGGTCATTCTCAGAATTCCCAAACAAATCAGAGAAACAAGAGGTATTATAGTCACTAACTTCATAAATGAGTAGCTGTTACTCAGACAATAATCTCTTACCAGCATAGGCTAGTCTGACAATAGTAGCATCATCTTGGGCCAAGTGGGCTATGCCCGGCAGAATATATTCCGGATAGATATTGATATCATTGCGAGGAACCTCTTTGACAAGAGCTAGAACTTTAGTCAATGTCCTCAAGGCTTCAGCCCTCACTCTAGGAACAGAGTCATTGCTGAAGTGCAAAAGATATGGAGTAATACGATCCAAAAGAATTTCTACACTTAATCGTGGAGCCAAATGGAGAATAAGTTCCAAAGCAGCAAGTTTGGAATCACAGTATTTAAGGGTCTGTAGACAGGAGGTTATAACAGACACCAAGATAACCAGCCCATTTTCCTTAGGCTCTCCTTCAGCTTTTTCCGGCAGATCATGTCCACAGAGATTGTGAATAATGTTGCCCAAATCCTTCCGTATGACCAGAATACGCTCATCTGCAGAAAGAAATGTTTCCTTGGCAAACTGGGCCATGTAGGGCTGAAGGAAAGTGTAAAATATTTCAGGAAAGGCATTGCCACGCTGCTGCTTTAAGTAATCTTCTGCCTCTAACCGTTTATCTGGCTCACGGTGAATCATCTGAGTTACCTATACCAAGGGAGAAAGAGAGTAAAAAATAGATTTGAGAACAGCAAATTAAATCAGAGAAAAGCTACAAGGGCATCTTAACCGTGATTTAAAGGATTTGTGAAGTCTGACTCTTCTCAATCTTTACCATTCAAACTACTTTCAGAACCTAACTACTGAGTAATATGTGACTCTACTACTGTCCTAAAAAGCAGTAAGAAATTACATACGAACATATTACAGATGATCCAGACACATAAAGAGGTGAATTCTGTTCACCATTCCCTATTTATTAAGACAGAAGAGTAATATACTGCTGCCCACAACTCAAGGATTCTTAAACTTTTTTTGAGGAGATGCCACTGAGAATCTGAGGAAGCAATGGGATTTTCTTTAGAGAAAAAGGTATACACACAAGTTTTGCATACAAAATTACACACAATTCTGAAAAGAATTACAGATCCCCTAAAACCTATTTACATACCAGAGTTCTGGTTTAGACTTATTTTCACAAGCTTTAGGAAATACATGGTTTACAAGTAGGTGTAGCACTAGAATCTGTTCACAAAGGGAATCAGTGGTTTAAACTTTTCAAGTAGTGTAAAAGAAGTGTTAAATCCTGCAAACACTAGAAATAACATACCTATTTGAATTTATCTTATGTTTTCTAGCAACATAAGAAAATTTGTTCAATATACAGAGCATAGTTTAATCATTCCTAGACCCTCCCACTGTATTAGCCATTATTCAAATACTCAAAATATCATATACGTATACCTAGTTATTTGAGCTTTCTGTTTAATTCTAAATAAGAGATTCATATTAAACTTGGGGGAATCAAATATACTATAAATAAGGAAAAGTGACCTAATAGAATTACTTTGACAGGTTAAGCTCTAAAGATTAGTCAATTCACTCCTTTCACAGTTAAGAAAATGTAGGCCCAAATTCATGGCAGTGTAACGTGATGAATGAATGCCACATCCAAAGACATACCAGCCAAATATACCAACTCCTAATCCAGCTGAGCTAAATTAGTTTCCTTCATCTGAAGCATATTTTTTAGTATTTGCTATTTGTAAGAGAAATTAAAATATTTCCCTACCTTACTAAAGGATATTTTAAATACACCATATCCTTTCCATGACTCAGAATCATCATCATAAGCATCAGTTCCTATACTGACTGACTTTAAAAAGATCCCCTCAAACAGTAATATGAATATATGGCTTATATGACCTCCCACAGAATTCCTCATATCTGTTCTGCTATACTAATCTGTGATTCTATATCTTCCCTTCCAGAACTGCCCTCAGTGTCAAGGGTAGTATACAAAGTTAGTAGCTTCTATATGAAATGGCCTTATATTGCTGCATTATATTCAAGTATATGTCTTCTTCATATCTTACTAGCAAGCTCTAGCTTGGACAACTTCTCTAACCCCCAGGCATCTCCTTACTTCTGTTTAAACCCATCCAAAGCAGAGCTAAAGATTATAATGGGAAGAGGTGTCTGTGTGAGTTTGAGTGTGAGTGTGTGTGTGAGTATGTGTGTGTGTGTGTGCACACGCACATGTAAAAAAATAAGTCAAAGAAGCTCTGTGTCTGGGAAGGGGGGTAGGGGAATTGTACATTTCTCCCTAATAAAGTAAAAACCATAAGGTATTTGTATTAGTCTATAGGACTTTATTGCTTTGTTCCAAATTTATAACACTTTAGAGAATGGACTAATGCAAAAGAACAAAATTCTATTAAATTCTTTATGGTAAATATTTGTAGCATAGTTACCAAATCTCTGATACTGCGATCTTCAATTTTATTTAGCACTTGTTCAGGGAAAAACTGTCCATTTCTATAAGCCAAAAGTTGAGAGAGATCAAATAATGGTACACCTTCTGTAAAAAGCTCAGCTATCACACAACCTGGAAAATAGCAGATATAATTCCATTAAAAATGAAATGGAAGAAATCATTAATATAGATCAAGGATTCAGAGAATTCATAAAACTCAAAATGTGAAACCAAGTAAACTGAATTATAAATTTTAATGCAATATACAACAATCAATCAAGATAGGGAAAATATCGATTGCCTAACCATCAGTTTCAAAAAGTGTAACGTCAAAAAGGCCCATTCTATTTTTGCCCCTCTAAAAAAAAAAACAAAAACAAAAAAACAAATAAAGTTACTTCCTAGTTCTATAATTTTAAATGAATGTGCACATATAATGTACACACCAGACATTTAGAAATAGGTGGATAGAGTAAAGCCACAAGAAATACACTGGGGTGTGTTTTTTTAAAGTATGGATTTATAGAAATTAAATTCAAAAGGAATTATTGAGAAATCATAGCTGACAATTCATTTATTCATCATTAAACTAAAATATCAATGATGAGAATTATTGATCATCTGCCTCCTGCACACACCCTTTACTGGGAATAGAGCCTGCACATTTAACAATTCTTAAAGAGATCCTTACATAGCATTAGCTCACAGCCTTTGCATTTGCTGATCCTTCTGCCAAAAATGCTATTCCCCAAGTAGGACAGTTTATACCTCCATCTCCTTCAGATCTTTAATCAAATACCACTTTAGCAGTGAGGCCTTTCTTGACTGCCCAGTTTAGGCCCACAACTACAACTACCTCATACTCCACACCTGGCACATTCCCTTTCCCTTTCCCTGCTGTTTAACCCACAGCATCAACTGCCAAATTATATATATTTAATGTATTTATTTCTTTATCGTCTACATGCCCACTAGAAAGCAAACTCCATGAGGAAGGGATTTTTTCTATTTTGTTCACTGAAAAATCCCCAGCAACTAAGACAATTCCTGACACATAATAAACACTCAAAACATTTATTTCATTAATTTCCACCTATATAATGTAAGTTTTAGAATAAAAGACTTAAAAATAGCGATTACAAACATCATAACCAAGAAGGAAATAGAACTGAACAACACTATGAACCAACTGGATCCAACAGAAATCAAAGAAACACTCCACCCAACAATAGAATGCAAAATTCTTCTCAAGTACAAATGGGACACTCTCCAGGTTGGACTGTATGCTAGGTCATAAAACAAGGCTCCATAAGTTTAAAAGAACTCGAATCACACAAATTGTGTTCTTCAAATCACAACAGAACAAAAAAGAAACTAGGAACAGAAAAAATTTTAAAAATTCACATATTAAGAAGTAATCATACTCCTAAATAACCAATAGATCAAAGGGAAATTATGAAATACTTTGAGATGAATGAAAACAAAAATACAACATACAAAAACATATGTGATGCAACTAAAGCAGTGTTTAGAGGAAATGTGTATCTATAAATACCTTAAGAAACAAGAAGAGAGTAAACTCAAACCAAAGTAAACAGAAGGAAAGGAATCACGAAGACTGGGGTGGAAAAGGCACATTACTACCAACAGTACAGAATGAATAACTACATGCCAACAAATGTGGTCATCTAGATGAAATGGACAGATTCACAGAAATAGATTACCAAAGCTGCCCTAAATAGAAATAGAAAATCTGAATGAGCATTATAAGAGAATGAATTTGTTATGAAAAATTTCCCACAAAGAAAAGCCTACACCAAGATGGCTTAACAGGTGAATTCCATCAAACTTTGAAGGAATTAGCATCCGCCCTTCACAAATTCTCTCAAGAAATGGAAGAGGAGGGAACACCTTCCAACTCATTCTATGATGCCAACACTACCCTTATACCAAACCAGATAAAGACATCACAATAAAAGTACAGACCAATGTCTCTGATGATATAGATTTTTAAATTCCTCCAAAACTGAGTGTAGGAGTCCCTACCTATATAAAATAAATGAGGGGGAAAAAGACACCTGGGCATAATAGAATGCTGAGGGCCTACTGATCAATGTGGAAAAGGGCTGGAACTGGAAAATCAACATTTTAAAGCCATCACAATAAAGATTGGATCAAGCAAGAATAATCATCAGTGGATGCCAAATCAAGGAGAAAATTGTGACAACTGGTCTTGAAGTCTTTCCCACAGGTTATTAGTTGCAAGGGATTTAAAAAATTAATTATGGCCCTAGCTGGTTTGGCTCAGTGGATATAGCGCTGGCCTGCGGACTGAAGGGTCTCAGGTGCGATTCCGGCCAAGGGCACATGCCCAGGTTGCAGGCTCGAGGCAGCTGTTCGGTGATTCTCTCTCATCATTGATGTTTCAATCTCTCTCTCGCTCTCCCTTCCTCTCTGAAATCAATAAAAATATTTTAAAAACTAATAAAAAGAAAATGTACGTATCACGACTTTTAAAAAAATTAATTATGAAGGGGAGAAATTGGGCAATATCTTGACCATCAGACACCATTTGACTGCAGAGGTGATACCGTAAAGACACATTATCACCCATGTACTAATCTTACCGAAAATGAATAACCTGATTCTAATCTCAAGGAAACAGCAAACCCAAAATGAAGAATATCCTATTAAAATACATGTACACACAAATGTATGTATAAAGCTGGTAAAAACTTAATAAGGTCTATCTATAATCTAGTTAACAGTAATGCATTTCTATATTCCATTTAAATTATATGCACATCCCCCCTTAGCAAATTTAGCCAACTCAAATACCTGCCGAAAAGATGTCCATTGCTCGCTTCAACTCTCCTCTTGTTCTCTGATTGCTATTTAAGTCTACAAGTGGAGTTGAAGGATCTCTCATATATTCTAACTCAGTGGCAAACAACCCGCCATCAACAAAACGTTCGGGAGCAATATAACAAGTTCTCCTCCGTGATGTGTCAAAGAAATAATTGAAATCTGCTGGGTTGTCTTCTGGAAGGTAAGTGGGTTTAAAACTGGCAAAATCAGTTAAGAGGACCCAGTTCCAACTGGTGACCATTACATTCTCCGTCTTGATGTCCCCATGACGGACTCCAGATTTGTGTGCTTGGTCCACAGCAGTCAGAATCTGGAAAGCAATCCAACGTTTTTCAATGTTATTTAAGAATGGACGGGTACTTATGCGATCATAGAGATTGTCTCGCACATACTGCCTGAAGAGCATGGCTGCTTTCTCAGATGCTTTTTCTGCTGCTTTCTGGAAAGGTAGACAGTTTTGTGCTGAATGAAGCCTGATTTTCAGTTCCTCCAGCTCTTGTTTATAGCTGGTTAAAGGCAATGTGGGATCCTGAATTGCAAAGACCTTCACAACCACCAGGCCTTCTCGGTGCTTCGCTCTAGCAACTTTAAAAAAACGAGTACTCCCCAGGCTCTTATCATATTCAAAGTCATGGATATCTGAGAAGTAACTCTCCACAGAAAGGATCTGCGAAGGAGCAATGCCAGCGAGCTGATTTCCCATAATGGGAGCAAGTGCCTCTGGGCCAGTAGTTAGGAAACACCACCTATTAAAAAAAAAGAAGCAAAGGGGAAAATGAAACATCATTCTTTATTTGGTCTCCTCCTAAAAGATAGATGTAACCATATTTCTCTTCCATTAAGATCATTGTACCTACCCTTCCAGGTAGCCTCTAAATTTCATACACATTTATCTAAAAAAATCTTATTTTATGTTGTCCTTTCCAGGAGCTGGGCTGTACTTAAATAGGCTCCTTCAATATTAAGTTGAAGATGTTAAAATCTGTATTTTCTGATTTTTAAAATGACTAAGCCTTTACTATATATGTTCAGTATTGTACCTAGGGCTGTGAGAGTGACCAGTCATTGTTCAAGAAGAATTTGTAGAATTAAACATAAGACAAAAACACATTAAAAACTGGTTGAGTGCGGACCTATGAACCAGGAGGTCAAGGTTGGATTCCCTCTCAGGGCACATGCCGGGGCTGTGGACTCGATCCCCAGTAGGGAGCACGCAGGAGGCAGCCGATCAATGATTCTCAAAATTTGTTTCTCTCCCTCTAAAATCAATAAGAAAAAAATAATAAAAAGTATATTTTTAAAGAGCTTAAAACTAAGAACCGCCTAATACAAGTCACTGACCTTTTCAAAGGCCAGGGCAACATCCAAAATATCAGTACCTCCTGGGCCTTCCCACCCAGCTAATAGAAGGCACGAAGTTGTCTGATTTGCAACAGCCACAGGGAAGAGACCCTGGCAAAGATGTTTAAAAAGTAAACCAAAATACACAATTGCCAAACACAGCCCAGGGGTTTCTCCTAGCTCCGATTTTGCAGGAAATAAAAGACAGACAGACACACACACACACACACACGGCCATGCGCACCGATAAACATTTACCCTGGACTCCGGAAAAGTGCCACAGGTCGGTCACTCGCTCACACTAAGGCCATGGTGGGTCACTTCAGGGTCTGGGCGAGGGAGGGAGTCGGCAGCCTAGTCAGTCGCCTCTATGAGGGGGGTGGGGGGGTCTTCCTTCAAAGGCAAGCAGTGGGGTGTTGGGGAGGGACGCAGAAAAGCCCCAATCTCCAGGAAGCCCAGCTGTCCGCCCGGGAGAACGGGGGAAGCTTTCGGGGACGAAGCAGACGGAAGCAGCCAGGCTGATCCAACTGCACAGATACCCAGGGAGCTGCCCCCGCCAGCCCCCTACTCTGCCCTCGGGGCCACGCGTTTCCGGGCCTCGCCTTCCTCACGCGCGGACTTCTGGACTCTCGAGGTCCTCTACACTCCTCAGGGTCCTCGGCACCGGAGGCAAGGCGGAGCTCGGGAGAGGGAGGGAGACCGCCACTTCCAGGGAAACACTTGTTCAGCGGCGGCACTCACAACAAACGCCGAACTCCCGGGAAAGCCGCCGGCTATGACTTCACTTCCGGCCGCGGAGCGGAAGTTATGGAGTGAGGCACAAAGCAGAGCGCCTTAAGGGAGCTGGTTGCTAGGAGACGGGGAAGGGGCGTGGTCTCGCCCTGTGCGTTGAGAGAGGAAGAAAAT
Source organism: Myotis myotis (assembly GCF_014108235.1). Lineage (NCBI taxonomy): Eukaryota > Metazoa > Chordata > Mammalia > Chiroptera > Vespertilionidae > Myotis > Myotis myotis. Next base: position 33,776,294 of record NW_023416317.1, on the reverse strand, counting down.
TAAGTTGCTTTGACAACATCTAGTCCCAGTCCTGCCCTTCTTCCCATCTTTCTTTAAACTTCGGGGCTTCTGAAATCCCCCAGAACTTGTTCAGACACCCCTTCACCTCAAGTACACAAGTTATTTAAGAGAATTCACAGGCTTATTTAGGAAAGTTAATATAGTTTCTATACTATTAAACAGTTCACCTGTTTAAAATACAAAAATCAATTTATACATATGTACATATGTATACTTACAAATACATTTACAGAGTTGGCCAATCATCCCTACAATCTAATTTTGGAACATTTCTTGACCCCCTCAAAATGGAACCCTGTAACTATTAGCAGTCACTCCCCATTCTCTCTATTCCTCCCCCCATCCCCCTGCCAGCCCTAGGCAATCATTAATCTACTTTCTGTTTCTATAGGCTCGCCTATGACAGACATTTCATATATATGGCATCTGCTCTCTCTCTCTTTCACTTTGTTGTGTTTTTTTTTTTACAATATGTGGTCTTTGTGGCTGATTTCTTTCACTTCCCTTTTTTAGAATTACCTCTGTTGTAGGTTGTATCAGTACTTCATTTCTTTTCATTGCCAATTATTCTATTGTATGAATATTCCACATTTATTATCCTTTCATTAGTTGATGGATGTTTGGATTGTTTCTACTTTTTGGTTATTATGAATAATGCTGCTATAAACATTTATGTATAAGGCTTTTTAAGGACATATGTTTTCCTTTCTCTTGGGCAAACACCTGGGAGTAGAATTGTGAAATCTTCTGGTATTTCTATGTTTAACATATTGAAAAACTGCCCAACTGTTTTTCCAAAGTGCTGCCCCAGTTCACACTCCTACCAGCAATGTATGAAGGTCCCAATTTCTCCACATCTTGGCTGACACTTCTTTAACTTTTGATTACAGCCAACTTAGTAGGTATGAAATAGTATCTCATTCTAGTTTTTATTTGCATTTCCCTAATGACTAACGATGTTGAGTATCTTTTTATGTGCTTATTGGCCATTAATATATCTTCCTTGGAGAAAGTCTATTCAAATCTTTTGCCCATTTTTAAATTGGTTATTTGTCTTTTTATTATTGAGTTTTTAAAAAATCTTCTAGATACAAGTCCCTTGTCAGATTTACGAATAGTTTTCCTCTGTGTTGTATTTTCACTTTCTTGTTGGTGTCCTTCAAAGCACAAAATGTTTTAATTCAAAGCTGAACTTTTAAAATCATCCCTGCAACAAGCCCTCCTCCCCCCACATCTCTGTGCAGGCAGTACTATTACCCACTGGATTCCACAAATTACAAATGTGCAAGTCATTAAGTCATCTTCAATATCTTTCTACTTTCTCCCTCTTTTACCTGTCACCATTCAATAACCACCTGTTCCTGCTGATTCCACCTTCAAAACATGCCTTAAAGCCACCCACTGCTCTCTCTCTCTCTCCAGAGCCTGGGTAAGTCACCACCACTGTTAAGATGTCTAGATTTTGAAACCTACTCAGAAAAGGCAGCATCATCCATACAACAAGGGTCTCAGGGTTGATTCCAAGCTGGGGCACATACCTGGATTTAGAGTTCAATCCCCAGCTCCCGTAGGAGCTCAAGCAGTAAGCAACAGCTCGATGTCTGTCTCTTTCTCTCTTTCTCTCTCTCTCTCTCCCCCCTCCCCACCCCCCCCCCCCTCTAAAAATCAGTGAGCATGTCCTCAGGTGAGAATTTTTTTTTAAGAAATTAATTTAATCTTTTTTATTTTTTAAAATGTGACTACTAGATCAGTGTAAATTACACATGTGGCTCGTGCTATATTTTTATTAAAGAACCATGCTCTAGACCTAACTTCCAGCTTATAAAAAATAAAATAGAGGAAGAATTGAAGCAATACCATCAGGAAATAATATGACAAATCCAGAAAATGGAACTTTAGCCTAGATTCCTCAAACTCAATACCATGAAGAACATGGAGAGACTTTTTTAGAGTAAACGACTCCAAAGAGATATAAAATTCAAATACAATGTGCAAACTTCGACCTGATCTGTGATTAGTCACGCTATAAAAGGCATTTCATGCATAATTGGGGAAATTAGTATACAGACTGAATATTTCAGAGAGAAAGAAATGGCAAACAAATGTTTTTTAAATTGGTACTTATTTCATTTTGCTATCACTTCTCAGTGTCTTATTTAAAAACACCTACATTGCCTGACCTATGCATAGTTATTTCACCGTCATACACTAAGGGACTAGTAGACAAAGAGGAGAGAGCTAGTCTCCAGTTACCTTTGAATGTGTAATACTGGGTGAGACTTTGTTCTGGAATAAATAGAAATGCAAGCGCTAAATAAAGTTTTTAAAAGAAGATTATGGTTGTGCAAAAAATTAAATAAGTTTAATGATAATAAGTACCACAGGGAAAATGCAGGATCTGTAAAACTATAAAGAGGGGAGGAGCAAGACCCTCCGAAAGAGCTGGCATTTAATCTGGGACTTAAAGATGAGCAGGTTTGGCTACATAATGAGTAGGGCAAGGAGTGTTCTGCATAGAGGAATGTGAGGCCTAATGGTGGGCAGAAGTTTGACAGGTTAGGAACAAAGAGAAGGCCAGTGTGTGGGACTGAGGGGACAGTGAGTGATGCCAACTCCCACAAGGAAGCTGGGTAAACAGATGCCATTTATCAAAGCCATTCCTCTAAGAGTAGGAATTTCCACCAATTCTCTTCCACAGAGGATTTGAAGTGACTTTAAAAAATTAAATCAGACAATGAAAATGGAAACAATAAGTATTCATTAGGAGGAGCAGAGAAGTGGTACTTGGAATTGGTGACTTGGACTTCAGATGAATTTTCAACTTGAAATGATAACAACTAATCCCAAAAGGTAAATTTGTGGGTCACATAGTTCCCCTTGTCTAGAAAAGGAAAATAAGCTAATAAATATGCAAACAAAACTTTTTCCCTAGACCAACTTCAAAGTGGAATTTTTCCTTTGACTCATTACAGAAAAGACATTCATTAACATGTTAAGTAAGCATCATGAAGGGAGTTTTTCTATAGAATTAGGTCAATGATTCTGCAAATAAGGTGCCTAACACTGGAGAGAAATTCAATAATGTGCTGATAGCATCTTCTGTTCTTCTAGGTACTCAATCAAAACTTCTTCTCTAGGGTGACTTTTTCTAGTTCTCTGGCTTTAAATATCATCAATATGCTGCTAATGTTATTTTTTTTCTCTCAAACTCTTACAAAGCCCCTGAGCTCATGGATGCAATATCTAGTCAACCCTTATATTTGAGCATGTAATAACAATTTTTAAAGCGACAACTTTTATATATATGTTTAAAATGTGCCAGATATTTATTCACTTAAACTGGCCATTAATTCCATAAAGTAGATACCTTTACATCCCCATTTTCAGAGTAATATAAATAGAGGCACAAAGAGCATATTCTTAGTTAGCCACAAATAATAAATGAGAAACACAAAGATATTGATGTACTAAACAAGAATACATGTTGTTTTTGAGTAGAAAACAATATTTGACCAGTTTAAGTTTATTCGTGGTCTGTAGGGGGGGGTGTGTGTGTGATTGTTGTATTCATGTTCAATATTATAAGTTTGGGCAGTATATAATAAATACATGGGAAATGAAGATTTTCTGTAGCAACTTTATCATATAATTGTTTGGATTAAGTAATACTAACATATATTAGGATTTTGAAACATTAAATGTTCAAATGTGTATATCAATTTGAAAGACTGTACCAATGATAACAGGGATTATATCTCATTAATTTATATCTTTAAAAATTAAAAATTTTGAATTCTAATTCTGAATATGTATTACTCTTTTTTTCTTATTCATGGTTAATACATTTTATTGTAGAAAAGTGAGAATATAGAAAAAGGGGAAGATGCATAATCCCATCAACATTTTAGTATGTATCTATTTTACATTGTTTTGAATGCCTATTTGTTCATATTTATTTTTCACAAAAATGGGATTACAATGTGCATACACAATGAAAACCCACAGTTTTGGAAACCTGAGATGTATATGTATATAGGTTATAATAACATGGATGAGTTTATGTGTACAGTAGGCTCTATATATCTATACATTCTATTGGTCAATGATTTTATGAATATTTTACCATGATAAATTGTCATTTTTATAGTAACTTCAGACACTGCAAGTTCATTCAACACCCATTCCAACAACTTCTCCCTGCCCACCTCTACAATAGAGGCTTATGAAAACTAAATACTTTTTAGATTCCATATATAAGTGACATCATACAGTATTTGTATTTCTCTCTTTGACTTATTTCACTTAGTACAGTGCCCTCAAGACCCATCCATGTTGCCACAAATGGCAGGACTTCCTTCCTTTTAATGTTGAATAATATTCCAATGTGTATATATACCACATCTTCTTTATCCATTCATCTGTTGATGGGCACACGCCATATACTTGGGATGTTTCCCCCAATGAGATATAAGAGAAATCTGCTAGCACCACCTTTTCCCCTTTGACCTTCTTCCAGTCTTGATCACACATGCAATGTCCAGAACTACTGTAGCCATAATGTGACCACAATTCAAGAGGCATAAGAAAAGGTAAGGAGAATCACAGACATGCTGACCTGATAATGGTCAAACCTCTGAACTAATGTCAACAGCCTCAATTTCCAAATTTCTTATTATAAGAGAAAAATAAGTATTTATTTAAGAGTAATATAAATATAACTCTGTGTTGGATTTTCTGTTACTTGAAACCAAACATCTTTTTTAACTGATAAAATACTATAAAAAATACTATAAAAAGTTAACTAATTAACTTTTTAGCTCTGGAACTTTAAATTCACTTAATTCCAGGGGACATCACTGTTCAGTCTGCAATTACACTGGAGATGACTTTTATATCACAGTCTGATCTTTACAGGTCTCTTGTTTGTAGCAGGTGGGTATGCCCATGTCACTTGAAAATAAAACTAAACCCATGGCCTTTAGTTCATATGTTTCCAGCAGCTGAATGTGGTTTGCTTGTAAGAATGAAAATTCCCTTGAAATGTTAATTGTTACAGTAATAAGTTTAGTGAGTATAAGATAGTATAATCAAATTTCATTTCTTTATTAGAGTGAATTTTAAACTTTACTTAGAAGTGAAACTTAACTTGTGTGTGTGTGTGTGAGACCCTGATAAGTAACTTGTAACGCCCTGCATGTTAACTCCTGACAAATAACTTGTAACTCCTGATCAACAACTTCCTGCATGGTAACTCTTTTTTTTTTTTTAATATATTTTTTATTGATTTTTTACAGAGAGGAAGGAAGAGAGATAGAGAGTTAGAAACATCGATCAGCTGCCTCCTGCACATCTCCTACTGGGGATGTCCCTGCAACCCAGGTACATGCCCTTGACTGGAATCGAACCTGGGACCTTTCAGTCCGCAGGCCGATGCTCCATCCACTGAGCCAAACCCGTTTCGGAAACTCTTGATAAGTAACTTGTAACCCCCTGCGTGTGCATCCTGATAAGCCCAGAAGGCCACTGGAGCACACTGCTGTGAGACACTGAAGAAGCCTGTTATAGTAATAAGTTTAGTTAGCATAAGTAGACTCCAGTTTGTATTAGCATAAGTTAGCATAAGTAGACCCCATTTTATTCTTAGACCAAAACTTGTAAACAACTCCAAAAATAAGATGTGTGTGTGATTGATAAGCTTTGGACATGTACACAACTTTCCCGCCTGACTGTATGCCTAGATAGCAGGGCGGCACCCGTGTATGGCACCCGATAGGAGACACTGAAGACGCCCAGCTTCAAGGATTTAAGGAGAGCGAATCTGCTGCGGTTCAGACACTTGTCTGCCCTCCACAGACAGGACACTCTCCTCCCCCCTGGAAACTGCCAAACTGCCATTCCTGCTCTGCCTGAGCCCAGACTGCTAGAGGCCTCTCTTCGAATCAAGAAACCAAGCTCCTTGCCGTGGTGTATTTTGACGACCTCCGTGTGTCTCCTCTGTCAGCCAGTGTCTCCAGGTGGCCTGCCAAGGACTGAAACCCATCAGCTCTGTGGTAAATAAACCTATGTGATTTCTTGCATTGTTTATCTCCTGTGTCTCCTCTCTTCTTAGTTCTTGGTTAAGCTCGGCCATATTAATTAATAGTAAGTACCCTTTAACGTCTGTATTGGTATATCCAAATGAGGCGCTCTGGGTCACCTGTGCATACGTTCCATAGATAATTGGAACATTAATTGATTCAGTTTGACAGTGCTTGCCATATCATAAATCAATATCATGGCTTTTCTGAACTGGTAATAAAGATGGTAGAATAAAGAAGAATCTGGTAGTTATGGGATAGGTAGGGTTGGGTGTTTTTTTTTTTATTATTGTTTTGTTTTTAATGGAACTTAGCAAGATTGAGATCCCTTTCTTTTGGGGATGTCCGTGCTTTGTAGGAAATGACAGAATTACATCAGTATTATAGGCTAATCTTAATCCTAATCAAGTAATATTCAGCTCTCTTTATTATTCATTTATATGTTATATATATTGAGGGAGGAATCTGATTTAATCTACATGTTTTAGTTACCTATTGCTGTAAGAAATTACCTCAAAACATAATGGCTTAATAATTTTTTAATTTACTCTCTCTCATGGATTCTGCAGGTCTAGAATTCAGTCAGGGGCATCTCCTCTCTGCTCTACGATGTCTGGAGCCTCAGCTGGAGATGAAGGCTGTGGCTTGAAATCAACTAAATGCTCCTTTATTCACATGTCTGGAGGTTGGTGCTGGCGGTGGTGGAGGCCTAGCTGCAGCTGTCTGTCAGTGGCAATGCCCACACATAGCCTCTCCGTGTGACCTGGGCTTCCCCACAGTGTGGTGGGTAGGCTCCAAAAGCAAACATGAAGAGAAAGAGAGCCAAGGGGGAGCTACATTGCCTTTTAGAATGTAGCCTCAGTGACACAGTGTCCTATCTGCCACCTTTCATTGGGTGAGGCACTTATAAAGGTCTACTCAGGTTCAAGGAAAAGAAACATAGATCTCCCTCCCTTGTCCATGCTCCTCCCTTGAGATGTGAGGCATGTCAAAGCCACATTATAAGAAGAGCAAGTGGGGTGGGCAAGCATCTATATATAGGCAAGCATCTTTGGAAAACATAATCCACCATATTGTACTATTACCTCATCTCTCTAATGAACAGCCATGCCATATGTACGAATGTTTTGATATTGACAATCACAATTCAGGGGAGGTTGCTACTGGCATCTAGTAGTTAGAGGCTAGGGATGCTGCTAAACATTCTACAATGCACAGAGCAGCCCCCACCCCTCCAGCCCCACCGCCACCCTGCCACACATACACACACACACACACACACACACACACACACACATGCATAGAAAGAATTTGCCTTAATAGAAGTTGAGAAAATCTGTCTTCGAGTATTCATACTCTACAAGAATCCTATATAATAAAAGCCTAATATGTAAATTGTCCCCTCGGGTGGTCATTTGACCGAGAGTTTGACCGCTTGGTACAATGTGCGCTGACCACCAGGGGGCGACACAGAACATGGTGGACGTCAGCAACACAGCGCTGGCAGAGGGTGACAGTCAAGGCTCCAATGGGCCCCAGTGACTGTGGGACTGCGGCCGGATGGTAGAGCAGGTGAGTGGGCAGTGCCAAGCCAAGGCAGTTGCTAGTGGGGGTCTGATCACCCCGATGATCACCCTGCAGATGGCAACCAGTGGCAGTGGAAGGGGGCAGGGCCACCCCCTGGCTCCCAGGTGCTGAGGGAGCTGGGCAGGGGGGTAAAGGGGGGTACTGACCCAGATCAATCGCCCCGCAGGTGGGATGGTGGAACAGGTGAGGGGGCGGCGCCAGGCCATGGCAGGGTGCCAGGTGGGGCTGCGAGCCTGAGGGTGCGAATTGGGGCCCAATCTCTGCAGGCCACCCTGAGGGATCCCACCTGTGCACAAATTTGTGCCCCGGGCCTCTAGTTTAGAATAATTAGACAGAGGATAGAGCAGCGGTTCTCAACCTGTGGGTCGCGACCCCTTCGGGGGTCGAATGACCCTTTCACAGGGGTCGCCTAAGACCATCGGAAAATGCATATATAATTACATATTGTTTTTGTGATTAATCACTATACTTTAATTATGTTCAATTTGTAACAATGAAATTGGGGGTCACCACAACATGAGGAACTGTATTAAAGGGTCGCGGCATTAGGAAGGTTGAAAACCACTGGGATAGAGGGATCTATAGAAAACATCAAAATTCTGAAAGTCTTCCTACTGAATCATTCTATTTAATATTTAGTATTATGTACTATTTGTGGTCTACAAATAGCAAAGGTGATTACTTAGGCAAATTTTGATTCCAAATATGATACATTGAACATCAACCTTCACTGAACACAAATAAATGGAAATGTATCCCCTGTTCATGGATCAGAAGAATTAATATTATTAAAATCTCCATACTACTTAAAGCCATCTGTAAATTCAATGCAAACCCTATCAAAATCCCAATGGCATTTTCCACAGAAATAGGAAAAAGCTCAAGCAACAAAAGCAGAAATTAGTAAGTGGAATTATGTCAAACTAAAAAACTCTGCACAGCAAAAGAAATACTAAACAAAATGAAATGGCAATCTAGAAAATGGGAGAAAATATTTGCAAATCATATACTTGGTAAGAGGTTAAAATCCAAAATATGTAGAGAATCCATATAGTTCAATAACAAACAAAATAAGCAATCCAATTACAAAACGGGCAGAGGAATTAAATAGACATTTTTCCAGAGAAGACATACAAGTGGCCAACAGGTATATGAACAGATACTCAACATCATTTTTAAAAATATGTATTTTATTGATTTTTTACAGAGAGGAAGGGAGAGGGATAGAGAGTTAGAAACATCGATGAGAGAGAAACATCGATCAGCTGCCTCCTGCAAACTCTCTACTGGGGATGTGCCCACAACCAATGTACATGCCCTTGACCAGAATCGAACCTGGGACCCTTGAGTCCGCAGGCCGATGCTCTATCCACTGAGCCAAACCGGATAGGGCTCATTAATCATCAGAGAAATGCAAGCCAAAATCACAAGGAGATTTCACCTCATACATGTCAGAACTGCTATCATTGAAATGATAAGAGATGACAAGTGTTGGCGAGGGTGTGGAGAAAAGCCCACCTTTGTGCACTGCTGGTGGCAATGTAAAGTGGGTCCTCGATTAAAAAAGAAGAAGAAAGAGCAAGCTACCATATGACCCAGCAACCTCACTTCTGGGGCATATACTCATATATTCAAAGGACATGAAGTCAGGATCTCAAAACTATATCTACACTGCAATATTCATTATAGCATTATTCTTAATAGCCAAGATATGAAAAGAACCTAAGTGTCCATCAACAGATGAACGGCTAAAGAAGATGTGGTACGTATGCACAATGGAATGCTAATCACCCTTGAGAAAAAAGGAAATCCTGCCATTTATGACAATATGGACGGACCTACCAGGCATTGAGCTAAGTGAACTAAGTCAGACAGAGAAAGACAAATACTGTGTGATATCACATATATGTGGAATCTAAAAAAGCTGAACTTATAAAAAAGGAGAGTAGAATGGTGGTTACCAGGGGCATGGAGGTGGAGAAAACAGGAAGATTTGGGTCAAAGGATAAAAACCTTTTATTATAAAACTAGAGGCCTGATGCACGAAATTTGTGCAAGGGGCTCAGCCCTCGCAGCACCAGCTTCGTCCAGAAGGACGATCAGAAGGTCGTTCGGCTGTCCAGTCTAATTAGCACATTATGCCTTTATTATTATAGATGCATAAGTTTTGGGGATCTAATATATGGTACAACATGGTGATTATAGTTAACAATACTGTATTATGTACGAGAGTATCTTAAATATTCTCACCACAAAAAGAAATGATAATTATGTGAGGTGATGAAGTGGTGAGTGTCACTATGGAGGTGATCATTTCACAGTATATGTTATCAACACATGTTGTACACTTTAAACTACATAATGTTGCATGTCAAATATATCTCCAAAAAAAGCTGAAAATATAAAAAAAACTTCTCAGTGAACAAAATGAGTTTATTAAATGTATATTCCATGATTTTTACATAACTTTTAGCTCTGCACTTAGAGGGCATTTTTGTCATGGACTTTTATACCCTTTGTGTGGGAAATCACTTTCTGTATTACTTGGAAGAATATTTGTCTTAAAATATATTTTTGTTAGGTTTTAATCACCTTCTCTCCTATTCTGAAATCTAAGCTTAGAGGAAATCAACAATTTTAATGTAGGCCGTGAAGAGATGTAATTCCCTTAAGAACCCATGCATACCATGTGAGCCTGTTTCTGCGGCTTCTCCTTTTTCACATTGGTCATTCACTAAGCATAAAGAGCCATCTAATGTTTAAGCGCCAGCTCTCTAATAAATATGAAACTGGCAGGTTCCTCCCTCCTCTCCACGGTATGCCTCACTGGCTACACACAAAGCAATTACAGCTCACCAGTCAGCTCTTTTTCATGTGATAACATCAGCAATTTTGCTCAAGGCTTCTTTTTTGATGAACAATAGCAGAAATAATGGCCTAATTCACTTTAAAGAACTATTTGCTTTCTCCAAAAACAATTCAATATTAACCAAAGTTCTTCCTAATTAAACCAAGGTCATCCAATTATGCATTTTAATACTACGAGGCTTTTTAACAATATCAAAGTGAAAGAGATTTATTAGAAAAATCTTTAAAACAGGAATTAATGTGAGCTCAGAGGAAGACAAATCCTGATCTGTTTGAATTTGCCATGTTTTAAATATACCTCCAAGTCCTTTATGGATCCCAGGAGAGTCTATTTTGTCTTTCAGTGCTGGTCCTAACACAATTTGACATATCCTCAAGCCTTTTAATGTAATTTGAAGGAAGATACTTGAAATATCCTGTTACTTCAGAGAACAAAGCAACCATGTTGATTTCAACACCAAGAACAATGGAATGAGATGAATTCTTATCTCATTCCTTGTAGTGCATTTCGGAACTAATCTGGGGTTCAGTTTATTTTTTCATCACCCCCTGTAAAATTGCAAATAACTATATCTATCTACATTTGAGGAGAGAGGAGGAAAAACATCTTAACATTTTATCATATTTAAGATAAAATAGTAGCAATAGTTATGCAGTAGAAAACTGCTTTCCTCCTGGGGCTGGGGAGAAGGTGATAAACTCTTTATAAACATAATTCCACTAGAGGGCAGTGCATCCCAGTGGAGGGTCATGGCACAATGTCCCAGGATGTTAAATTAAGACTAGCAAACGTGGAAAATGTATGTGATATAATGCTAAGTGAGAAAAAATTAGAATTCAAATACTCTGTAAAAATTATGTATGCTTGTGGACAAGAATCATATAATAGTTGCCGAAACCGGTTTGGCTCAGTGGATAGAGTGTCAGCCTGCCGACTGAAAGGTCCCAGGTTTGATTCCGGTCAAGGGCATGTACCTTGGTTGCGGGCACATCCCCAGTACGGGGTGTGCAAGAGGCAGCTGATCGATGTCTCTCTCTCTCATTGATGCTTCTAACTCTCTATCTCTCTCCCTTCCTCTCTGTAAAAAATCAATAAAATATATTTTTTTTAAAAAAAGAATCATATAATAGTTAAGAACAGTAATAATGATAATGGAAAAACAAATACTGAAAAGAAGTATAGGAAAGCTAAAATAATGTTAGTTATTGAACTGAGTAGTTTATAGGTTATTTGTTCATTTTATCTTATTGAAAATTACATTGGAGTGTTTGAGGTGGAACATAGTTTTAATTGAATTTAAATGAAATTATTCTCTGATAAATATTCTATTTTTTTCTAATATCCTATCTTCAGCACTTAAAATTCAGAGGGAATTTTTTTCATGTTGTTACAAAAATGTTATTTTTCTCATTTTTTAAAAAATTTCTTTATTGGTTAAGGTATTACAAATGTGTCCGCATCCCTGCATTAACCCCCAACCTCCCCCCCCCCCCCGCCCCACTCATGTTCTCATCCCCCTGTTGTCCGTGTCCATTGGTTTGGCTTATATGCATGCATACTAGTCCTTTAGTTGATCTCTTCCCCTTACCCCCATCCTCCCCTACTTTCCCTCTGGGGATTGATAGTCTGATCGCTGTTTCTCTGTCTTTGGATCTGTCCCTGTTCATCAGTCTATGTTATTTTTCTCATTTTAATGTTTAAAATATTATCACATTTTTGCTATTTATTTTCATTTTCTAACTGAATATTCTGTCAACACACCAAAGAAAAATGGAATATATAGATAATTTGTCTTTTAATGCTTTTAAATATTATTCTGTATGAGCTATGTAGCCTCAGGGAGGGCACAGTATATTTCTCTTAGAACTCTCAGTGTAAAAAGAATTTTATCTGATGAAAAATAGAAATATTTACTAGATTGTCATATATGCCAATTACTCATTACAAAATGATTTTTTTACATCTGAGTTCCAGTAATCTTTTAGAAGTTCCATTACAGAGGCAAATATGGCAGAGTAACAAGGCTAAAATAGTCTATCACTGACAATGAAAGTTCATATAGAAATAAAAATTTAATGCTCCTGAAATTATAGTGTGAGTCAAACTGGAAATATTTAATTTATGAAACTTTGATATATTTATTGTTCACTCTGTTCTTGGTCTTTTAAAAGTAGCTGACTCACCACCATCCATTATATAAAAAACATCAAATAAAAGCCAGTCCCAGGCAATAGGTGCCATCGCAGGCATTTGCCTAGAGTCCCGTGGTCGGCAAACTACAGCTCGTGAGCCACATGCGGCTCTTTGGCCCCTTCAGTGTGGCTCTTCCTAAGCCTTAGGAGTACCCTAATTAAGTTAATAACAATGTACCTACCTATATAGTTTAACTTTAAAAAATTTGGCTCTCAAAAGAAATTTCAGTCGTTGTACTGTTGATATTTGGCTCTGTTGACTAATGAGTTTGCTGACCACTGGAGACTATTATCATTCCTACATCATAGCCATTACCAATGTTACTAAGATGACCACCATTACCAACATCACCACCATCACAATATCTTCACCATCAGCGTTACTTCTTTTTTATATATAAATATATTTTTATGATTTCAAAGGGGAAGAGAGAGGGAGAGAGAGATAGAAACATCAATGGTGAGAGAGAGAATCATTGATTGGCTGCCTCCTGCATGCCTCCTACTGGGGATCGAGCCTGAAAGCCAGGCATGTGCCCTTGGCTGGAATCAAACCTGGGACCCTTCAGTTCACAGGCCAACACTCTATCCACTGAGCCAAACCAGTCAGAGCCACCATTACTTCTTTTACCTTGACTAACTCATTGTACTCTGTTTTCATCTCCGATTTATTTGATCCTTAAGCTGGCCAGTTTAATAAAGAAGGAAATTGATTAAGGATTTCCTGTACCTTGTATTCTAATCTCAGGTTATTATATTCTTATGAAACTAAGAGTGGCAGGTAACCACTTCCATATCTAAACCAGGATAGACTCTTGAAATAGGCTCATGATGACCACTAGGAAATATCATCAGACCAGGAAGCCAAGGAGCTATCCTTCTGCCTACTTGCCCATCACAACTGTGCTGTGGTGGATCCCAAGGCAAGTGCTCATCACGGTGTATTCCAGAAAACAAAGGCCTCTGCAAGTATAAAGGATAAGAAACTTGATGTACTATATAAAATAAGACAACAGCGCCAGTTTGGTTCAATGGATAGATTGTCGGCCTGTGGACCGAAGGGTCCTGGGTTCGATTTTGGTCAAGGGCACATACCTCAGTTGCAGGCTCCATCCCCAGCTCTGGTTGGGGATGTGTGTGGGAGGCAACCAATAGATGTGTCTCCCTCACATCAATGTTTCTCTCTCTGTCCCTCCCGCTCTCTTCCACTCTCTTTCTAAACATCAATGGAAAAATATCCTTGGGTGAGGATTAACGGAAAAAGAAAATGTGACAGCAGCTTCAACTTAATTATCCTTTGATCCTTGCCCTTCTGGCGATCCTGACCTACATCCAAGAATCTTTTTTTTTTTTAATATATTTTATTGATTTTTTACAGAGAGGAAGGGAGAGAGATAGAGAGTTAGAAACATCGATGAGAGAGAAACATCGATCAGCTGCCTCCTGCACATCTCCTACTGGGGATGTGCCCGCAACCCAGGTACATGCCCTTGACCAGAATCGAACCCGGGACCCTTCAGTCCGCAAGCCGACGCTCTATCCACTGAGCCAAACCGGTTTCGGCCATCCAAGAATCTTGACCAGTTTAGCAAGGATAATAATTTTCTTAATTAAAGGATTTTGCTCAATATTCTGTATCCAAAAGTTATTGCATAATAAGAACCACCTGAAGAAGACTAATTTTTTTTTCTTTGAAACAAGTTCTAGAGGCTTGGAATGTAATTTAAAAACTTCTCCAGGTGAGTCTGATGGTTTTCTATGCCTGAGCATCACAGGGCATACATGACAATTTCATCTCTTCACCAATTCTGGCATCACAGAATTCCCTGATCTGAGTTTCTTTAATGACAATAGAACCACTATGGGCCAGACCAGGAAATAAATCTTTGAAAGCCTAAGATGGAATCCCTGTTTTCTCCTTGCCCAGCTGTGACCCCACCAGGCAGAAAGCTCAATCTAAAATGGATGATAATGGGAAGCCACCAGGTCCTGGAAAATTGTTGGTGCAAGAAATCTTTGGCCATACAACCCCAGTTTTTATCGGACCAAGAAGATGCAGTAGCTCCTATCAGAGCTATGCAAATGAGACCCAGGGGCCAAGGTCTTCAAAGGCCTCTAATCTAGTAGGATGACCGGCTGTTTCATAGCTTGAGAGACTGTCACCCAGGAACTACCCTAGATGACTCCATCCATTTAGAACCTTAACATGATCACCAAAGGCTTTGGGAGTTAGGGATAGGCTAAGGTGATATAATGATCTGATATATCACTTCCCTGTTCTAAATATAAATGGGGACATTCTGACCATGGACTTCATTTCAGACTGCCTCCCTGTGCCTATTCTCCAAAAACATGAATATGCTCCCTCTCCAGCACTACCCTCCTCCATCATTTGTATTGGCTACTGCCTCTTTGATCATCAAAGAAATTATCCCTTTCCATGGAAGAGTCAACCACACAATTTCTGACTCTAGTAACCTCTTTCTGTTTTTATCTCATTGGGCATTAAAAGATCTCAAAAATTCCACCTGTATCTTCCCACTTCCCACCCTTTATAAACCATTACCTAATAGTGCACAAAATTTGGGTTCAGATTTCTCCATTTCTAGAGCTGCTGAGACAACACTCCTAGAGCTAAAGGTTGATCTAGTTACCATGACATTTTGATATAATTTACAGCAACCTTTACCCAGAATGTTACCTTCCACAACAAAATAGGAGCCAGTTTGTACCAGGTTAAGCCACCTACAGTTCAAGAAGACGGAGTGCTAAAGAACCTGTCAGCAGACATAGAGAAACTCAAAGTGGTAGCTGCCCTGTGACTCCCCTCCCATTGCTAATACCCCCGCCTATGCCAAAGACCAGAGGACCTCCGCTAGGAACACTTCTGGATAACAGAAAAGGTTTGCCCCAGCACCCCTCTTCCATGTGCCTCCACCAAAATCTCACTATTCTCTACTGGCCAATGAGCTCCTATTCTCTGTTTCATACTCCAGGGGCAAGCCCCAGTGAACCGAGATTGAGAAGATGTAGTGGGCTCGCAGTGACCTCAAAGCTTGAACCAGTGCTTGGTTCACTAGGAAGGGAGTGGCTGAGAGAACAATCATGGAATTCTGCCCTTCATCTTGGAAACAGAATACAACAGATCATAAAAAGTGAAATGATCAGTGGGAACCAAAGGAAACACATCCCAGGCTGTCCCTTTAAATGGGTCTGACTTACCAGTACATTGTCCCACAGAGGACAAAGGAAAGCATAGCGCTTACGAAAGCATATCTCAAGATTTTCCCGTTGTGTCCTCTTACACATCTGCTCATAACATTTACTTACATCCTCCTCTTTTGTTTTGTGTTTTCATTCAATTACACCAAGTCCCACACCACATCCTTCCATTGCCCCCCACTCCCACACACACCACTTGCCTTTATCTGTTAGGTCAGAGGGATTTAAACAAGTTGGGCTGGCCTCGCTCTTCCCTCCTAAGCTTTCCCACTGCGGGTAGGAAATTGAAACTATAGAACTTTAAGACGATGCTTAGTATCTGAGCAAGGTTCTTCCTGTGCAGTTTAATACCTTAGATTCGGGGTAGCTTTGTACTAGGTCTGATTATGGATTTCAGGATAGACCTAAACCACAAAGAAGCTACTTTTCTCATTTCCAGGAAGGCTAAGTTCACTTACGGCAGCAATTAACATCCATCTGTGTTCTTCTATTACTGTGTCTCAGTGTGTGGGTAAGAACTTGGCAGAGTGACAGAGGATATCTTTGTCTTGGGGCAAAAATAATTTAGTAAGGCGATGTGAAGGGAGACAGACAGGTGTTCTTTGAATTAATGATAAGAAAGCTGTCTGGGAGGTTATTAGTAGTATTTTAAATGTGCTGATTCAGGTAATGTCTGATTTTTCAGAGGATGACCTTTGAATTCAGCCTTAATTCCTGAAGCAGAAGGTAACCTTACACGAAGCTTTCAAAAACTTCTGAGCTTCATGCCTGGGTTTAATTATCTCTCCCCAGTTGTGAACTTTGGCAAAATTACAGAAGTGCTACTGTCCTGCCAGTAAGCTGGCCATTCCTGTAGAGACTGATAAATCATTCTTGATCTCGCCAGAATTCTCATCACACTTTAGTCATTGATCCATGGAAAGTAAATTAATAGCACAAGTAGGAAGGCAAGGCATATGATATGAGTTATTTGCCAAGTGGGCCACTGACCTGGCATGCATTTGGTGATAGATATTAATACTGGACATGCTTTCAGCATTTAAATTTGGCACATTAATCCAATAGCAGGGACATCAAGCAACTCTCTCCTTTGGGTCACCCCCCCCCACACACACACACACACACACATCGCACATTGAATCATTACAGTTGAGTCACCTTCCCCTTGGTATCCCTCATTAAGCCCTTACATAGAATGATGTGATTTTATATCTAGCCCACTAAACACAGTTTCCATAGGACACATTTAACATAATACAGATAAGTTATGTATTTCACTGCCTGAATATGGCTCAAAGGAAATGAGACACTTTTTAAGCAGGATTTAAAAAAAAAATAGGACATATTAGCAAAAATTATGCTAAGGATGCAAGTACCCACATGAATTAGAATAAAAAGGAAAAATAACCAGAAAACCAGACTTAGGAGATGGCAAATTAGGTGGCATCTGTTCGACTTGGCAGGATTCCTTGAAATAACTTCACACTATCCCACAGCCAAAGAGGCTTGTTGATGAAATGAGCCTGAATCTCCAGCTAGATCTGAGAACAAACCTCCTCTTGTTTTTCTAGGCTGGCCCTCCAACTCCACTGATTATTTCCAGTTAGCCCTTGGCCCTGCCTTGAACTTGACCATGCTTTTGCATTCCTGGTCATGACTTTGGATCCTACCAATGATTACCCAGCTTCTCTGGCCTGGCGATGAATCCCCAGACTACCTACAAGCACCCTCCTAGCTTGACTATGTTCCTAAGCCTCTCCTCCCAATACATCCTTTACCATAGAGTTCTCCATCAGTTCCACCCAACAGCAACTACTTGTTGGAATTTAAAAGGCACTAGAGAGGTCTCCTTCCTCACTACTTACTTCTCTAGGGTAGCTTTCCCAACATGTTCATTAGAATTGGCAACTCCCCACTTTGTGCTCCCATTGTACCCTTGTAAAATGTGTTGAATTAATTTGTTTACATGGCTATCTCCCCTGCTCAAGTTATTAATAGCAGATATTAAATATCTTCTAACTTTATTTTCCCATTGTCTTGTACAGGGCATTCATGGTACATCATAAGTCTTCAATCAATGCTTGATAAGTGAGTGAATGAGTGCTTTCATAATGTAGTCACCTTTTCTCCAACACAAGTTTGAAGTTCTATTAGCAGTTGAATTATTTCCACTTAAATCACCCTAGAATCACTCACATGTCTATCACTCATGGAAAATATCACATCTACTTCAAGAAATGTCATATGAACTTTCAGTGTCCTCTACTCAAGATAAGAATATTGAATTTATAGAGTACATTTTCATTTATGTGATATTTTTTGAGATAATTAATTGCAATTGACATTGAGAATGTAACTGTGTCTTAGCCACTATTCTTAGTACTTATATATATTGCCTCTATAAATCATTACTACACCCTATGAGGTAGGAACTATTGTTATCTTGAAGAAACTAAATCTAGGATAGTTAAGAAACTTTTCCAAGTTGACAAAGTTAGTAAGTGACAAAACCAGGAATCGACCTATTACCTTGTGCCCTGCCAGCACAGCCAAGGGTTCAGTGAGCCTGAGGGGGGGGTGGCAAAGCATTAAAGAAAAGACAGACAAAGAGAATATAGCTGGGGCTTTGTGGATCTCCTGTGTCTGGATGAGGCCACAGTGAAGGATCCAGCCAGCAAGCTGAGGCTTTATTTTATAGTCAGAGAAAAACAAGGTAGTGGTCAACATAGTTACAATGTTCTTGTGAGTTTCACTTGTTTTGGCAGCACTTGCTGCATCCATCTCCCATAGCCCATTAGCTACCTAGGAAGGATCTAGGGGGCAGCCATAAGGTCAAGCTTAATTATACTAAGAGGGCTCTGCCCTCTAAGCTGGGACTTGTTTGTGGCTGTGCCACAGGTCAGTCTGAGGCTTAACTCTAGAGCCGCTCCCTACAATACCTGATTCCAGAGCCCTGCTCAACCACAACATAGCCCACCTCAGAATAATCTGTTAATCTACCCCAGTGGTTCTCAACCTTCTGGCCCTTTAAATACAGTTCCTCATGTTGTGACCCAACCATAAAATTATTTTCGTTGCTACTTCATAACTGTAATGTTGCTACTGTTATGAATCATAATGTAAATGTCTGATATGCAGGATGGTCTTAGGCGACCCCTGTGAAAGGGTCGTTCGACCGCCAAAGGGGTCACGACCCACAGGTTGAGAACTGCTGATCTACCCTCAACACCAGACAATGAAGATATACCTTCAAAGACTCTGAAGAGGGAAGTGGAAACCCCGAAAAGCAAAGTTATGAAGTATAAAGGCAAAGCCTAAAATCTATTCTTGATTCCCTTGCTGGTTCTTTAGTTGAACATTGTACCAGAGGTCTTCCCAATGCAATGGACAAAATAGAGGATGAGAGAACCTTATAATGCTTACACCCAAGTAGATTCCAGGATCTCTATTATCTTTCTTTTTAATGTTAACCTTGAGCTTATTTTCTTAGTTTTTCCTTTATTCTAGTTCATCTGCCTTATATTATTCTCTCAGATACCTGACACACACACACATTTACATAGATTTAAGGAAATGGTGTAAATTGGGGAGGAGGATAGTGAATACTGCCAGTGTGTAAGTACCTCTTATCCCTGCCTATCCCTATTCCAGCCATCACCCCGTGACAATTTGAAGAGCACTGCCCTTACAACTCCCAGAAGAAAATAAAAGAATGGCCAATAAACATATGAAAAAATATTCAACGTAGTAATCAGGCAAGTTAAAACATCAACGAGGTACCATTCCATAGCAGTCAGATTGGCAAAAAGTTTAAAGTCTAATAACACTGAACATGGGGAAATGGGAACTGTCAACCCCTGCTGGTGGGCATGTAAACTAATACAACTACACCAGAGAGTAATTTCACAATATTTAATGAAGGTGAAGTCTGATGATACTCTGTGCCAGAGAAATGTTGCTTCCAAATGTATCTTTAGAGAAACTCTCCCACATGCATCCTCAAGGATGTCATTTGAAGTATTATTTTTCATTAAAAAAATTAGAAGCATAAATGTATATTAATAAGAAAATGGGTAAATACATTTACATATGTTTAAATGATGGAATCCTATGTAGCAGTGAGAAAAGCAAGTTAGTGCATGACATGCCATACAGTATGATGACATTTATATAAACTTTGAAAACACACAATTCTAAATATTTTTAGAGATATGTACCTATAGAACATAAGCATAAATGTATGCACAGGAAGGATACACATCAATATAGGCATTATGGTTGCCTCTACAATAACAGAGATAAATAGGACTCGTGTTGTGAACAAAAGGACCACATGTTTAATATTTTCTTTCTTTTAAAAACTAGTTTGAAGCAAATATGAGAAAATAAAATGTGTGATTTCTAGATAGTCACTATTCAGAGGTTTCTGATGTTACTCTTTTGCTTTTCTATATGTTTAAAATAGTTCAGTAGAAAAACAAACACTCTAGTTTCAAGAGTTATTCAGAGCCCAGTAAGAGAGGCTGCAATTAAGGACAAAGAGGTTTGAGGACATAAACGGACGCAGACAGCTCCGATGCTCCGGAGACTGTGAATTACTGTCAAAGCCCGGCTATGCATCAGCTAAACGGAGGGCGGTTCCTCTTCAAGGCCAGCCATGGTTATTTCCCAGCAAGAAGGATAGTTTGGACCTGTCAGACTACCTTTTATTTCTCTGAGGTCAGGTAGAGTTTCTGTGATTCACATTCTAATATCGCTTTTCTTTGGTAAATCTTGCCACCCACACAGGCATGAGAGGAAAAATATTAAAGCAAAATTCAATTTCCACGGACTACAAAACAAAATTCCGTAAGTGAGCCAAGCCAAATCCTTCGGGTGCAGAATTCTTATTTCCTTTGTGGTCTTTTTACATCTTGCTGCTAAAAAGACTTTAAAGTTTTATTTTTTGAGGACTTGGGAGCCAAGTTGAAGAGCTGTTCTGAAGATGGGACAATTTTAGTATGAATAAGGATAATATATATCTATAGGAGGTCTAAACACATCAAATAATGTTTAAATCCATGAGTTCAGTTTCTCTCTCTCTCTCTCTCTCTCTCTCTCTCTCTCTCTCTCTCTCTCTCTCACACACACACACACACACACACACACCTAGTTGGTCACCTTGAAGATGCTATTCATTTTTTAAAATTGATAAATAAAAGGAAAGAACTATTTATTCAGCCTTCCCTATATGAACTATATCACTATATAATCAAATAATAGATGAGGCATAGTTTCTCTTTATAAATTATTTCCAACAAATAAATGAAAAAGGAAAGTGAGACTACAACCATTGCCATTTTACAACCCCTAAAAAATTAAATCATCTGAATATTAAGCATTCATAGCTGCTCAGGGCACAAAAAGAGGGACAAGCAGACATTACTTGCCTCCTGGTGAAATACCACCACCTATGAAATAATCTTGCTAAAAAAATAAAATCTAATTCTGATGAAGCTCAAATTCCACATACCAATTTACAAGAATACAAGGGAAATGTTAAAAGGGAAATGTAATCAGCAAAAACCCAGGCCGTAGGCCACTACCAGAGAAATCATGTTTCTACAACAAGTAATCACAAAGAAAAAAAGAGAGAGATGAAAAGGAGCTGTCAATTAAGAGACTCTGAGGCAAACCTTTAAAAAACAGGAAAAAGTAAATTATAGATTTTAGTTTAGATTTAGCACATTGTATGGAAAATAAGGAAGCAAAATTTTTTTTATTTTCTCTTCTTTATTTTTTATTTTTATTTTATTTTTTTAATTTTTAATTTTTTTATTGGTTAAGGTATTATTCCAAGTGTGTCCTCATCCCCCCTAATTAACCCCTAACCTCCCCCCCCCCCCCCTCGTGCTTTCAACCCCCTGTTGTCCATGTCCATTGGTTTGGCTTATAAGGAAGCAAACATTATAAAGTCAAGATAATGTTTACTCTTGAGTGAAGGATGAGTTCAGATTGGGACAGGACACACATAGGAAAATCTGTCTTCTGACATGAAGGGTATTGCCCTTACACAGTCATTCATTGAGAGTTATAGGACACTGGTTGATAACAAAATGATGAGGAGAAAAATAATAATATATTAATTTGCCTCAAGTGGAACTTCAATAGATCTGTAATTGCATGATTCCTATCAAAAGCTTTGAGAGCACATCAAGTAATTATGAAAACAGTGTTAAAAGAAGGGAATACAATGGCAATTATATTCCACTTGGCTGGAATGTAATTTAATTTGCTACATGTAAATACCATGCGTACCTGCCATGTGCTATTTATCAAGAGAAGCCTGAAACCTTGTCTCTTATCATGTTACTAAGAGGCAAAACATAAAAAGATAAACATAAGCCCCTTAACATCTTAATCTGCAAAAATGCAGGAATTCAGGTCAGAAAAAGAACTTGAACTCTTTTTTTATGCCATAGAACAAAATTAAAATTCATTTCCACCTTTTAGCATACACTTTGCCGCAAAGTCAGACACAATGTAATATGTCATATCCTAATTTCTTACAGAGTTAATAAATCACACCTATTACAGAGTGAAAAGCAAACAACATGAATTCATTGTTAATTAGGGAACAGTCATATATCGTCTTCATTTGTTACTGACATTAAGGAGTGTATTTAAAAGAAACTTTATAATACAGGAATTATATAATTTTGCTTCAATACATTCAATTATAATACATCATAAAATTATTAAAAAGTAAATCCAAAAAAAGCATTTGTAAGATTATATATTTTTGTGAAAAGGATTCCAGAATTTCTCTTTTAAAGACAGAAAGAGGAGGAGCCTGGCAAATGCAGGTCTAGAGGAGAATAACTCCCCTTCTTAGTTTATGTGGAGGATCTTTCATAATCTGACCCCACCTATCCTCCTGCTTCTTCCTACTCCAGCTAATTTATCCCCACAATCTTTGGGGGCACAAAAACCTCTATGGCCCTAAGTGTCATAATATTTTCCAAACCCACCCAATCTTCCCACAACTCTATCCTGTGCCTATTCTCTCCTGCCATTTTTCTCTAATTACAATGACAAACTCCTATTTATATATCAGGTCCAGTGCAAATGTCCAACAGAGTTAATCGATCTGTGGTCTCTCAACCTGAATCTTGATGTCTGTAACTGCAAGTACTGTACCATATTATAACATCATTTTGAACATCCAGGGTTGTCAGATAAAATACAGAGTGGCCAGTTGAATTTGAATTTCAGATTTATAAAAAAACCAAATAATTTTCAGTAGAAGCATATCCCACGCAATATTTGGGATATACTTATACTAAAAATTTTTATTTGTTGCTCATCTGAATTTCAATTTCAACTGGGCTCCTATATTTTCATTTGTTAAATCTGGCAACCCTGATCTCTCTCAACCATAAGATCATAAGCAAATTAATAGTAGGAATAGTATTCTTCTTTATGTCCTCATAATGCTGGGTATATTTCTATAGTTTTCATTAAATGTGCACTGAATGAATAAATGAATGAAGTGAGACTCTTGGGCGAGCACTTTGTGAAATCAACACTGCTATTTATTCAGCAAATACCTATTGAGCACATATACTGTTTCATGCACTATCCTAATAGCAGCAATAAAGCACTTTTAAATATGCACCAACAATCTAACATTGTAGCTTTTAAATAACGTTTCCAAGGCTTTCAAGTAATGGATGTTCAGGAGGTTGAATGGCTGTATCTGGTCCTTGATCTATACTGTTTAATTGTCCTGATTGACCACAAACCAAACAAAGACCCTGTTCTTGTGGCGTTTAGTGGAGATAGATAGATGACAAGACAGTAAACACATACATAAATCATTTCAGACAGTTATAAAAGTGCTATGAAAACAACCCTATAGGGTAAGGTGATGAAGAGTTAGTAAAGGCTTCTCTGAGGAGGCAACATTTGAGGTGAGTGCTCACTGATGAGAAGGAGCCAGTCTGTGACAATATGGGAAAGAACATCAGCGCAAAGGCACAGCAAGTCAACAATAGGAAGAGGAACAACTAGTGTGAGACATAGAAAAAGAGCCTCAAACTGCAAATCAAGAGTGCTCGAGCGAGAGAGAGAGAGAGAGAGAGAGAGAGAGAGAGAGAGAGAAGCACGCTCATTATCATTAGCATTCAGGTAAATACAAATTAGGACCCCAATAGCATATCACCACACTTGCACTAGAGAAACAAAAATCGAAAAGTCTGACAATAGCAAGTGCTGATGAGGACGTGGAAGCACTGAAAATCTCATGCACAGCTGGTGGGAATGTCAAACAGCACAACCACTTTGAAAATGGTTCAATAGTTTTCTTTAAAGTTAAAAATATATTTGTCATACAATTATGTGGGTGCATGTATGGCAAAGAGAAGTGAAAATGTATGTCCAAACAAAGACTGCACACCAATGTTCATATTAGCTTTATTTATTTTATTTTTAAAGATATTCTTTTTTTATATGTATTTTTACTGATTTCAGAGAGGAATGGAGAGGGAGAGAGAGATAGAAACATCAATGATGAGAGAGAATCATTGAATGGCTGCTTCCTGCACGGCCTTTACTGGGGATCTAGTTCACAACCTGGGCATATGCTTTGACCGGAATCAAACCTGGGACCTTTCAGTCCATAGACTGACTCTCTCTATCCACTAAGCCAAAAACAGCTAGGGCCATATTAGCTTTACTGATAGCAGCAAATCACTGCAAACAGCTCTACTGTCCAAGAACAGGTGAATGTATCAACTCGTTGTGGTACTGTTGAACAATGGAATATGTCTCAATAAGCAAAGAAACAATACTAATGCACACAATGACATTGATAAATCTCAAGAACATTATGCTGAGTCAAATAAGTTGGACACTATAGTGGATGCTATATGATTCCATTTATATGAAACTCTAGACAAGCCAAACTAATGCACAGTGACAGAAAGCAGATTGGCAGTGGCCTGGGGCAGAAGTGGTGGTGCGGTAAGGGAATTAACTGCAAAGGGCAAGAAGAAACATTTTGAAGTGATGGGAATATTTCCTATTGTGACTGTAGTGGTGGCTTTAGTGGTTGTATAAATTGTGTGTTAAAACCCATCCAACTTATATTTAACATGGGTACATCTTATTATATGTTAACTACAGTTCAGTAAAGTTGATAGTTTTTAAACTGCTAGAAGAAACTATGTATTAAATTGCTAAAAGGATTCAGAATTTAGGATGGAGAAAAAAAATTTATCATGTTAAGGTACCCAGAGAGGATTATGATATCTGGAACAAGGATTTTAAAGAGCAGAGGAGCCAGCCCAGGGAGAGGAAATCACAGCAGCAAAGCACAAGAATAGGAAATTCACACTGTGGAGGAAAAAACAAAACAAAACAAAGATTTCTATGTTTTGAGGTTGATTTTTATGACAAAGTAAAGTTGCTGAGAATTTGGGCTTTATTATTTTCTCATCATTGTTCAGCAGCAATAAAGCACTAATGTACAAACAATTAACTACTGAAGCTTTTAAGTAATGTTTCTCAAGCTTTCACCTAATGGATTTTCAGGGGGTTGAATGGTTGTGTCTTGTCTTTGACCTACACTGTTTAATTATCCTATCGACTGACTCGTGAAATTCTATCATGCGCAGTGGTGTGCTATAAATGAAGCTTTGTTCCTTTTGTGAAATTCAGAGCTTGCTGCCTTTCCTCCTGGCTCGTGATCAAGAATCCGGCTGCATCTTCTCCCACTGCCTGAGATAGAAACCTGACAAATGACCATGAAAATGACAGTATATTTTATCAGAAATCCACATGAGCTCCTCTGATATAAGATTTTTTTTTTCAATCCTCACTGGAGGATATTTTTTCCATTGATTTCTAGAGAGAGTGGAAGGGAGGGAAGGGGGGGGGAGAGAGAGAGAGAGAAACATTGACGTGAGACACATCAGTTAGTTGCCTCTCACATGCACTCCTACCAAGGCTGGGGAACCTGCAACCGAGGTTTTGTCCTTGACCTGGAATTGAACCCACAACCTTTCAGTCCGCAGGCTGATGCTCCAACCACTGAGCAAAACTGGCTAGAGTGGGTTTGTGTGTTTTTTCATTGAAGTAAGACAGATATTAAAGTGCATAATGTGTACTAATCTTAGGTATAGAGCTCAAGGATTATCCTATATAATAAAAGACTAATATGCAAATCAACCAAACAGCGGAACAACCTGTCACTATGACATGCACTGACCACCAGGGGGCAGACGCTCAATGCAGGAGCTGCCCACTGGTGGTCAGTGTGCTTCAGAAGCCGGCTCACAGCTGGCAAGTGCAGTGGCGGTGATGGGAGCCTCTTCCGCCTCTATGGCAGCGCTAAGGACCCATCGGGGGATGTCCACCTAAGCCGGTAGGTGGACATCCCCCGAGGGGTCCTGGACTGCGAGAGGCTATAGGCTGGGCTGAAGGGACCACCCTCCCCCCCAGTGCACAAATGTCGTGCACCGGGCCTCTAGTATATTATATGTATCTCCATGTAGTCACCCCCAGGTAGAGAATATTTCCAACACCCTGTAAAGTTTCTTGGTGCCCATTCCCAAGTAATACCACAGCTGTCACCTGCTCTTCTCCTTCAGAGGTAACCTCTATTCTGGCTTCTATGTCTATAGATTAGTCTTGCCTGTTCTTGAACTTTTTACAGTTCTTGAGTATATCATACAGCGTGTTCTCATCTGCATCTGCCTTCTTTCACTCATCATTATGTCTGTAAAAATTTATTCATGCTATTGTGTGTAGTTTATTGATTTTTTATTGCTGAGTAGTTTTCATTTTATAAGCATACCATAATTTATCCATTCTTTTGTTGAAGGTGAGCACCCAAGCCATCTACTTTCATACATCTCACTTCCTACATTAACATAGCTTTACTATTCCACTGGCATCATCAGTATAATTTTACTATTTTAGGAAACTCTTATCCAGAAAGATGAACGCTGCTCATTCTAGGAACTTCCTGAAAGAAACTCTTCAACAGAAAGCATCAAACAATCATTTACACTCCTGTTCTCCTTAAACCTTTTCCTTGCCTTGCTGTGTCAATCAATCCTAAATTATTATATCACTACCCTTACCCAGTCCTAACCAAAACTCATTCCCTTACAATGGAAGATTCACTTTAAAGCCAACTTCAGAATTTCATAAATATCTTGACTTTGCCCTTCGAAATCTGAGACACTCACTAAGAAGAACTTGTCAAGATAGTTCTTGACTTTATCTTATCAACAGGTGATTTTGGTAGCAATTTAGGGAGCCAGGACTCAATAAGAGGCATTGGCTTCTCATTTCTGGCTTTTATAAATAAAGATTCTGTAAACATTTTTGTACATTCCTGTTGTTGTGTTAACCCTCATCCAAGGATACATTTTTTTCCATTGATTTTTTTTAGACAGAATGGAAGGGAAGTAGGGAGAGAGAAGAGAAAGAAGAGAGGAACATTGATGTGGGAGAGACACATCAATTGGTTGCCTCCCACACACACCCAGATTGAACCTGCAACCCAGGTACATGCTCTTGACCAGGGATCAAACCCATGATCATTTGGTGTGCAGGCCAATGCTCTAATCACTGAGCTACAGCAGCCAGGACTTGTACATGATTTTTCAAATGAATGTATTAACTCATTTCTCTTAGGTAGATAGTCTGGAGTGGAATTGTGTGCCTGTATTCTAATTTACTTAAATGGTATCACATTATATAGCTCACTGTAAAAATTTGGAGATTTCACATAAAATCAAGCTTTTCTTGAAAAACTGAAAGACTTGGCAATACCAGGTCAGCATTCATTCATTTTCAGTTGTCTAGACTTGAATAGAAGCTACCTATCTACCCACTTTCCTCAGTGAGTCATCTGTCCGCCCGAGTGGAAATTTTAGTTGATAACCTCTAATCTAACCATAGACTTGGAAGGAACTTTAAACTCTTATTAATTCTATTACAGATAACCAAGAGCAGGTTTTGCTGCGGGACTAGCACCATCAGAGTCTAAGGAAGCAGGCCCCTCTCCCACTGAAGCTGGGAGGTGGCAAGGACAGAGAGCAAGGGTGGCTTAGGACATCTTGATCTATTTTGCAATTCAATCCAGAATCAATGCTTTCCAGATAGAGACTAGTAGAGCAGTAGCAAAATGAGAGGCAAGATTACTCAAAAAGACCTAGGTCAATTTCCCTTACTCGTTGTCGTCATAAAAACACTTAGGAAACATTTTTTTGTTTTGTTTTGCATTTAGGGGGTTGCAGATGCAAAGAAGAATTAACATCTAATCGAGAGTACTTTACAATATAAAAAGAAATTAGTCATTAAAGATTAATATGGCTTCTCTAGTCGGTAGAGGAACAGAGAAGAACAGAAATCAAAGACACACAATCAATGGGGCCCACTAGCACCAAGGGCTGGACAACTCTGCTAATTGAAAAAGATCTTCCTTCCTCAGAATGGTGTGTGTGTTTTTTCCTGCCTGGAAAGAAAATGTCTTTGTTTAGGGATGTATGTCTGCACTTAGAATAATAGGCCAATTAACAAAAGGAAGTTGTCTGTCTGTACCTCCCACAGAGAATTGCAAAAGAGAAGCCACTCCCTACCATCACGAAATCATCCAGGGGAGGGAGAAGTTGACTCTTTACCTTCCTTATAAACTTGTGCTGAAATGGCTTAACCCTCCCATAAATAAAATTTGCCTCTATCTGCTCGGTCTAATAAGATAATCGTAGGACAACTGGATAATCCATGGGGCAAGAAAGGGAGGCTTAAATTGCCTCATCCTCATGCTGGCTCAGCCCATTATATGTACCAAACCTCAGAAACTCCAGCCCTGGGCACAGAAGGAGTAGGCTGGCTAGCAGAACAGAGGGAAAGACCCAGGATCTGGGGGCAGCTGTGGTAGCATGGAGTCTTCTCCTTGTCCCTGTGGCTGAAACGATACTGCCTTCTGAAATGGGAAGGGAGGGAGACCATACATCTGGGTTGCACTTGCATTAAGAGCCAAATAGATCATACCCACCATCATTTGTCAAAGAGTTTGATGTGACTCAAATGACTCCATCAGACGTCACTTGTGAAGACAGATAAATGAGAGGGCTCTTTACATAAGGCTAATTGTTAGCTACCCAGAATAATCTGGCCTGATCCTCAATGATTCAGGCCAGAGCCTGCTGCTTTTAACCCTCTCCCCAGAGCAAGACAGCTGCCCAGGCTACAAGACAGCGGGATCTCCAAGGCAACAAGTCCTGAATCTCCACCTCCAGTCTCTACTCGGCCTCTCTTTCTCTGATCCCCTGCAATGCCTTCCCAGGTTCCCACTGAGCCTTTCCATCTCCAGCTCCAGTCCACCTGGGATCTCATATTTCAAACCACAGATTTGTGTTCTACTTCATCACCAGTTTCCTTTGTTTCGGGTTCAGGTTCTAAGAATGTCTACCATTCAGCCTGACCTCCATGGATCTCCTTTCAAGACTTGTCTCAATAATCACCCAGGTCGAGTTTCCTACTTCCCATGTAGATGTTAGAAAATAAAAATAAAAAAATGAAAAGCATCTCAAGATATTCCTCCAACTAAATTGAAAGTATGCAGTTCTTTACATAATTTTTGCTATTGCTTAAAAAATTGTTTGGGCTGCTTCTTTATGCCAACCACAGAGTTGTTAGTTTGGGCATTATCTCATGGAATTGGCATATCCATGTTTCTAGGGATATATCCTCAACAAGCTAATGCTTGGAATAGTTCAGAAGGTTAGAGTTATAAGATCATTTACATTTAAAAATTGTGAAATATAAGCCAATTTCTGAGCTACCTCGGTTATCATCTCTAGTGGACAAAAATCAAGCAAGACCTTTAGAGATGAGTTTGTGGGAAATGTTAAGGATATAAAACACATTTACTAGCAGGAGATATAAGAAAGGCATCATAGAGAGAATTAGGTTTAATGTCCTCCATTTTCTGTGCAATGACCTGTAGCTACTACCCCTTAAAAACACATCAGTTTCAGCAGAAGATATTTCTTGAGGTTATAAACACCCTTAAACATTTCCATTGTGCACTGCAATTTAGTAAATTCACTCAGCTTGATTTCTCTGTGGAATCCACCTAGTAACCCACATGTAGAAGCACTGGATGATGCTGGTCTCCAGACTGAGCAACCCCGTGGGAATCAGGTGACGTAAGTGTACTATAGTTTCTCCCATGACTAATTCTGTGATGTTATGAGAGTCACAACTTCTTGGAGCCTCCCTTTGCAATCTGTAATGTTAACCAAGAGGTCCAACACTCTAAATCTTTTCAGATCTGACATTCCATGACCCCATTAATCTTCCATCACACTAGTTATACATCACCAAACTGAAATGCCTTTGGGGCCAGGCCAAATGAATGAAGTAGCTAAATATGGTGATGGGCAATGGGGAGGGTCTCAGGAAGGCAGGACTTTAACACCAACTTCCATAATCTCCATTACATTTCCCCATTCTCAGATATGGACAACTGTTTTTTTCATCTCATATAAAGTGCAAAGGAAGCACAGACTCCAAACAGGGTCCCTTGTCCTAGCAAATCCCTTCTAACCATAATGTCATGCCCAAGCCCCTGCATTATAAAAATTGGAGCTTCAGCTAGCCAAAGGCAAGTATTAGGAATGGTCAGACTGTGGCAAACTGGAGAGCATGTACTCCATCTGCAGTAGACCCTGTTAGTACCCCAACTGGAGCCCTCAGATCACGTTTACCAGCTCTGTGTACCCATTTTCCAGCTCCTCATGCTTTGCTGCAATTGTTTCACCCCTCTGTCCATCTAAGGCTTGTTCTTGAGCCCTAGAGTTAGTCTCTGATAAGGACAGGAGAAGTGCCTAGAGATTATGCCCATCCCTCTTCCTGGCATCCATAGCCAATGGAGTAGGGGTAGAAAAGCCCACTTCCTTTACCTCTAGGCAAGATAAACTCTGAGGTACCAGTTATGCCCTAGTGCTCCCTGTGGGATCTGGGACATCACCTGAAATCACATCCTTACTTGCCTTTCCCCTGCTTTATTCTGCTTTGGGACCCCTTTATCAGTTTCTGTTGGAAGCACTTCCTTAATAAATCCCTCCAAGCAAATCCTTGGTTCAAGGTTGCTTCTGAGAGAACCAACCTATAATATTATCTAAATGTATTCATATGCGATTTTTTTAAAAAAAAGAATCATTTTCTGTCAAACAAAGTATATCAGAGAACGAAATTTAGCCAGTAAACCACCCAGTTTGCAATCTCTGGCTTAGTCTAAGAAAGTTTCATTCCAAGTCTAATGAAGAAAGTAGAGATTTGAAGAGGGTGCTGAAGAATTTGATATGTTGAGAGACTCCAGAGACCTGTATATCTAATGCCTACATTATCATAAACTCTTAGGTTACCTAATGCATTTGGTTCTATCTGCTCTATCTATCAACACCTGCTATAAAGATTAGAGGACAGGAACATAAGGACTGATTCTTGGGCTGGTTTACGATGCAGAGTAGAAATCACTTACTCTTTTCATATTTTAAAGACTCTATAGTGTTCTTTGGACTAATAATGCCTAACATT
Source organism: Myotis myotis (assembly GCF_014108235.1). Classification (NCBI taxonomy): domain Eukaryota; kingdom Metazoa; phylum Chordata; class Mammalia; order Chiroptera; family Vespertilionidae; genus Myotis; species Myotis myotis. Next base: position 33,744,726 of record NW_023416317.1, on the reverse strand, counting down.
TGTTTAGTGTAATACAGTCTTCAAAGTGCTTTTCAATACTAGTACATAATCTTATGCGATACAGTATCTCTGTAATGGATAGGAAGGAAGTAATGTAATATAATGTAATGTAATGTAATGTAATGTAATGTAATGTAATGTTATGTAATGTAAGTAGTGAAGGAAGTCCAGAGAGCTGACCTGCCAGCCTTGGGAAAGCAGATAACTGAAAAACTGGGCAAAGCCTGGGCCAAGACAGAGAGGACTGGTGATGAACAATAGGCAGAAGCAAGCAACAGAGTCCACAAACTAATAAGGAGACAAAGAGTACTTACTTTGTAAGCTAGGATCAGGCAGCTCCAACATCTGGCTCTGGGATTCCATCCCAGATATTAGTTCCAAAGAAGTAGCTATACTGGGCATGGACTATGCCTTGGGAGAGCGAGAGGTGATGTTGAGATACTGACTTAGTCATGGAAACAGGTCCAAGGCAAATCAGATCAAGTCTGATCTGCAGGTCTGACATGTTGCTAATCTAACCTTATACTCTTTCCAATTTGTTGGTTAATTTGATCTCAGAACCTGAGGCCAAATGAATGAAGTGGCTAAACATGGAGGTGAAGACAATAAATGATGGGGAGGGTCTCAGGAAGGCAGGACTTTAACGCCAACTTCCATAATCTCCATTACATCCCACATTCTCAGCTGTGAGACTGTGGAGCACAGTGGTTAAAAGTATATACTCCTACATCTAGTCTTCCTGGGTTCAAATCCTGGTTCTGCCACTTGCTAGGCATATTATTTTTGGACAAATACTTTTGCCTTAGTTTCCCCATCTAGAAGATGGGGCTAATAGTATATACTTTATATAGTTATTAGGAGAATCGAATTAAAATATGCAAAATGACTAGAGGAGTAGTTCATATATGGTAAACATTGTGTAAATATCAACTGTTAATTTAGGGTGGAGGCTTCAACTGGTATTGGGGGAGGATCTGTGTGGCTAGGAAACCAGTCATGTTATTACAAATGGGAAGATAGGGAGAAAAGCTCAAGATAATAATTAATTTGGCATCTTACTGAAGGCTGTTGGATGGCTTCAGAAAGGAGCTGTGAACAGTGTGATGAAAATGTGTCATAATTGGATAGTTTCATTTTCTTTTCCTGCGGCCTTGAATCCTCGCTCTGCTGAGAACACATTCTCATTTTTGCAAGTCTTTAAAAGGTCAGGAACTTGGAAATAAGCCTGCCCTTTGTCAGCCCTTGCTCTTTATTTGTTCTATGCAAACACAGAGAACTTCAATTCTGTTAATACCAGGAGTCCTACAAACCAGGACATTTTCTGTAACTTGTCCTGAGTCCTACAATCGCCTACGTAGAATTAGATATTCCTCCCAGTCAGGGGAAAGGATAGAACTGTGATTTAAATTGCGTTTATCTTTTTCAATAGAACATGATGGAAATAGCTTTTATTATGCCAAAGTGGGTTCAGAGAAATGAAAAGAGTTGGCTAAATTATTATTACATGTGTACACAAATTAATTACAAAAGCTTTTGGTAACTAGCTTTCATTTGGGAGGAGAAAAAGAAAGCACTCCCATAGCTTTAGCTATTTGAGAAGGCTGGTTGAAAGACACATAACAATGACAGGGATGCTCAGACATTTGGGAACAGCAGGACGTTGTAGGATCACACACAGGAAGAGGATTTGACATTCACCCAACACTGATTTTTGAAGCCCATAGCATGTGATGAACTATGCTAATTACATTTATCTCACACATAATTTTTCGTACCACAGACATATTTCAAATGCTAACACCACACGTTACTTGAAGGAGAATTAGTTAACGGTTCAGTTTTTCTATTATAAGTAATACTGCAAGAGCAAACCATGCATAGAGTTGAATTAAAATATTAATTTTCCAAGAGTTCTGGGAGTTTTATTTCTATAGATATTTAGTACATCCTCAAAATGAGTGATGACTGCCCAGACAGTCTCTAGGTTCCGGCTAACACCTGATGGCAGAGAGCTAAATGAAAGGTAGCAAACTCATTTGCTGAAACTATTTTCCCAGGCTAAAAGATAATGACAGTGATAGCCCAGCATGGGAAAAGGGGTTGAAGACAGCCAAACCAATCTGCGCACCTGCTGAGATTCAGACAATGTGATTTGAAGATGGGCTAGTCAGCCATGACTCTCAGTAAACAAATATTTCTAGAGGGTCTACTTCACATTAGGCATGACCTTGGGTGTGGTAGGAGATCTAACATAAACAAAAGTCATAACTGCTATTCCTGATAACGTTTGTAGCCCATTTCAGGGAGAAGAAACACAAAGATACTTGAATATGAGATAAAACTTCACAATGGACGGTCGCATCTGTCTATTATTACTGCCTGTTGCAATAGAGAAAAACACTTGAACAACTGAAGGGATTTGGGCTCATGTACTGGAAAGTCCAAAGGTCAGCTGGGCTACCGTCGATTTGACTGGTCAGCTCTGCAAGGTCGTTAATGTCCTGCTTTCTCCCAGTTTCTTTCCAGCCTTCCTCCCTTAGTTGGCTTCTCTCATAATTCTGAAATGGTTGTCACAGTTCCAGGTTTCACATTTGAATATTGCACTGACCTCTATGAAGAAAGAAAACTTATTTTGCAGCCTTTCAAGTAAGAGTCCTGAAATTAATGCTGAATGGACATCTTAACTCCCATGACCACTTCATTAACCTAAGGCATTTCTGAATCCACCCCTAGACCTAAGGGAAGAGGGAGCTTCCCAGCCCCAAACTTTTGGGCTGTGAAGGATAAATGGATAAGCAAAGGAGGCTCTGGGTACTGTTAAGAAAGGCAAAGAAGGCCTTGGCTGGTTGCTCAGTGGTTAGAGTATCAGCCTGCGGACTGAAGGGTCTCTGGTTTGATTCCCAGTCAAAAACATGTACCTTGGTTGCAGGTTCCCCAGCCCTGATCGGGGCATGCACGGGAGGCAAACAATCGATGTGTCTCTCTCACGTCAATGTTTCTCTCTCTCTCTTTTCACACTCCCTCCCTCCCACTCTCTCTGGAAATCAACGGAAAAAAATATCCTCAAGTGAGGATTAGAAAAAGAAGAAAAAGAAGAAAAAGAAGAAAGGCGAAGAGAAAATGGATATTGTGTAGGCAACCACCTGTGATCATGCAGGGAAATCTGAAATCTCTCCTAGAATTTGTTCTAATGTTTCACAGTTAAAATGGTAGTCATTTTGCTGAGCCTAACTCATGTGTTAAAATTTAAGCTAATTTTTCTTTTTTTCAGAACGGAGCTGGAAAGACATGAACTCCCCCCCCCCCCCCCCCCCGCCTCATAACACCTCTCCATGTTTTAAAGAAGGCTACTAGATAATGCCTGCAATGGTCATACATTCATTTCAAGTAATTTAAATTCCTTTTTCTTAAATCTTGCTTGAGAATTGCCTATTTTTCTACACCGGGAATTTTCTTTCTCTTCTCTGCATGCTCCTCAGTGCTTTAGATGTCTTGTTAAAGTAGAGTAACAATCTCAGTGGGACCCAATGCTTGCTATAGCTATCATTAATTGCGAGCCAATTATGTGCCAGTGGAGTCTATGTGGTGTCCATGCTTCAGCTAATGTAATGCTCACAGTGATGCAATGAGATATGTGATATTACCCATATGTTAAAGAGGAGGAAACATGTTCAAAGAGGTTAAACAACTTACCCTAAAGCATGATATGGCAGAGACTGAATTAGAGCCCAGGATTTTTGATTCCAAGGCCTACTTTTTGTCCATGTAGCCAAACTGCTTCTAAAGCACTCCTAGTCTAGCTCGAGTGATGCTAAGGATAACTGGTAAATGAAAATTATTCCTGCACATTATTTAATATAAGAAAGAAAAAAACGCCAGCACCTATAAGCCTGTCACTTGAAAATTATTTAAAGTTTAATATATTAAAACACACTACCCTTCTTCAGTATTCAAATTGTGTTTCCCTAATCACTTCATTCTCCTCCAAAGCCAGGTTATTGAAGCTATGGGTCAAGTGCATTATAATGTAGAAATGATTAATGATCTGTGTATGCTAATAACATTTTTATAACCCTACTTCAAGTCCCGCTGATGAACTGATTTTAGACAAGTTTACTTAGATTTGAAAATATAAGAAGATGAATACCTTTTGCTTTCAAAGTCAGAAGAAATTTACTGACTAGAGCAGTTATTGGAAAGGGTTAAAAAGAAAAGAGGCAAACAATTATGTAATGTTGAGTTTAAGGGCCTCAATTAAAGCCCTGCCAAAAAAAAGTAATTAGGCTGCACATCATCATCAGAATGAACTGGAACAAGAGAGATGAAAAATCCGGTCAGGAAGAGAGAGAGAAGTGTCATGGTACTGTCACCCTACATTAGCACAGAATTATCCTCTGGGTGACATTCTTTTTCCCTTCTCTTGGGCAGAATGCTGTTCTTCACACATTTGCAAATGTTTCTGACAGTCTCAACCCCCTCTATCTTCTAACAATCAAAGCACTGCATTTCCAAATGTCCTTTGGTCTCCTTCGTCCTAAAACTATCAACAGAATAATATATAGTAAGTAGGAGTCTGCCTGGGAAATGTGACCTGGAGAAGAACATTTGGTTTTAGTATACTTTCATTAGTAAACTTATCCTATATTATATGAAGAGACCCAGTTAATTCAACCCAAATATGAATTACTGGGAAAGTTTTCAATTACTAAGTAAAATTTTTAAATTTTCCATTCACTCTAACACAGTTTTCTGATCCACTATATATTTATCGTATAAATACATGTTATAATGTTTATAACAATTATGTTTATTATATAATATATAAAACAATATCCCCCTTTTGTTAAGCAATCACACACACATTTCCACTAACCTAACAAATTATTTTTCTTTTTTCATGTCCCTTTCCAGTTCATGTCTATATGTAGCTATAATTTGAAAGTTGCTCTAATTTCAATACAAATGCCATTTTTTTTGCTGCTTTATTCATTTCACATTGGGTGATGAACATTTTACATATTGCTATGTCAGCATGGTAAGTATTTTTAATAATTTCATAGTATTCAATTCAGAATGTCCTATGATTTACTCAACTATTTTTCTATTGTACAAATTATTTTCAATTTTTTGGATTATAAATAAACCTATCATGAATTTCATATTGCATTAAACTTTCTCTGTATTTTAATACAGATATTAAACCTTGCTGGAGTGGCTCAGTGATTGAGCTTCGACCTATGAACCAGGAGGTCCAGGTTCTGTTCCCAGTCAGGGCACATGCCCAGATTGCAGGCTCCATCCCCAATGTGGGACATGCAGGAGGCAGCCAATCAATGATTCTCTCTCATCACTGATGTTTCTCTCTCTCTCCTTCTCCCTTCCTCTCTGAAATCAATAAAAATATATGTTTAAAAAAAGAAATTAAGAAAATAAGAAATACCTTAGCTGGGTAGCTCAGTTGATTAGAGCGTTGTCCCCATACACTCAGGTTATGGGTTCCATCCATCCCCCGCCCCTTCCTGTCTTTTTCAAAATCAATTTGAAAATAAGGAATGAAGACAAATGTGCCTGATTCAGATAGTCACTATGATAGGGGCAGAAATAGAATGTTTGGGGCCAACCAGGATTCTCTGTTAACTGTGATGGCTTTGTTCTGCTGAAGAAGGCACATTCTAACCTACCTGGGAGTTACAAAGGGGACCTGGGAGCTCACCTGGAAACGCAGCCCATCCTCCCCATTTGGAGCTGCCTATTATTGTGGAAAGATTAACAACTTTGTTTCAGAAACCAGAATTGCCAGCCCTTTGGAGAACCCAAGTCTTTTTGCATCCCTTTGAAGACCCTAGTCCAGTGGTTCTCAACCTTCTGGCCCTTTAAATACAGTTCCTCATGTGGTGACCCAACCATAAAATTATTTTCATTGCTACTTCGTAACTGTCATGTTGCTACTGTTATGAATCGTAATGTAAAATATCTGATATGCAGGATGGTCTTAGGTCACCCCCGTGAAAGGGTTGTTCAACTGCCAAAGGGGTCGCGACCCACAGGTTGAGAACTGCTGCTAGTCCTTTTGCACATCTATAAACTGCCCATTTGCCCTTTTGGCTACTTCCCCTTGTAATCTTTGTCCTTCTACCCAATATAAGCAGCTGGTTTATGATGGAGTGCAAAGCAGATTTTTGTGGATGACCTGCTGCTCTCCCATATTGCTGGCAGTATTGGAATAAATAAATGCTCATAGTATGTGATTCAACCCTGTCTCTGCTTAATTGGTTTGAGTAATGACAGGCAGCATGGACCCATTGTCTGGTTACAACTACTAAAAAGGGCTTCAAGATTAGAATAATTTTAATTGAACTCCACTATCTTGAAACAAAATTACAGTCAACCTATTTTCGTGTACTCTGTAGTAGTTTTGATAGAGTTCGATGAAGCTTTGAATGTATATATGAGAACATAATACAAGCCATATGTGTAATTTATTTATTTCTTTAAAATATATTTTATTGATTTTTTACAGAGAGGAAGGGAGAGGGATAGAGAGTTAGAAGCATCGATGAGAGAGAAACATCGATCAGCTGCCTCCTGCACACTCCCTACTGGGTATGGGCCCACAACCAAGGTACATGCCCTTGACCGGAATCGAACCTGGAACCCTTGAGCCCACAAGCCGATGCTCTATCCACTGTGCCAAATGGTTAGGGCCGTATGTGTAATTTAAATAGTTTCAATAGCTACCTTAATAAAACTACAAATAAAATCTATTGTATTTAAGCCCATGTATCCAAAATATTATTTCAATATATAAATATGGAATGTTATTGAGATATTGTACAGTTTTCTCATAACTAGTCTTCAAAATGTGTTATGTATTTTACACTTACAGCACATCTCAATTCAGATGCCAATTTTTCATGATGAATACTTGATCTGTACGTGTATAACATAATTTACAGTTTAAAAAGCTAGATTTCCATACTCAAATTGCTCAAAACTTATTTAAATGTTTTCTAATAATTTAATTATCAGTTTTTAAATTTGAAGTAAAGCATGGTAAATAAAATGAAAGTTTTAGTTCCTCAGTTGCACGAGCCATATTTTAGGTAGAAGTTTTATAACTAATTATTTTGAGTAAGGTCTATAGTACACAGAATCATTAGTTACCTTAAGATTTATTTATTTAGGAAAAAAAGAATTTCCCCTCCCCCCAACAAGAAAAATCATTCACTATTTATTCTAGTCAAAATGGCATCTGGAGACCCAGTAGGTGAAGTACCAACTCTTCTTAAAGACTTGACTAGATGGATGCTACAATGAGATTTTTGTGAATACAATGTTCCCATTTGAAAAGAGAATGAGCTCTTTTAGAAGCTTTTTTTCTGAGGGAGGTAGAAAAATCCAATTAACTGTTTTCATAGCACCAGCTGGTTCTTTGGAGCTGAAAGAAATAACACCTCCCAGGAGTGAACATTTACTTCACTTCTAGTCGAAAATGCAGTCACCCCGACTCCCTAAGAGATCAGGCTACCTGTTAAGCAATATTGATGGTAATTAGGATGAAAAATAACGACAAGTAATAAGGACATGAATTCTCCCTTCTGTGGCTCTTCTTTAATCTTTATTTAATTTGTCTATATGTTTTTGGTACTATGAAATTTTTAAAAATGCATTTCAACTTCAGACTCACTTCCTGTCTTATGAGTGTGACATTTCATGATAATACATGATTCTAAAAGTAGTAATGATGCCTCTATTTTATTTTGAGAATTTCCATTGTTTAGTACTTAGTATACACCAGACACTAGTATAAGCATTTCATAAACAGCCAAAATATTTAATACTCAACAACTATGGCTGAAGTAGAAGTTAAATAACTTGTCCAAAGTCATACAGTTATGATCTTAATAGACATTATTTTAGATGACAAATTTATTATTACTGTATATTTCTAAATTTCTTCATTTTGCACACATCCTACTTATCTTTCTTCCTTCCTTCCTTCCTTCCTTCCTTCCTTCCTTCCTTCCTTCCTTCCTTCCTTCTATCTTTGCTTTCACTATTTAACCCATCACAATATGGTCTCCACTATCCAAACTGCTCTTATTGTTGTCACTAATGGCCTCCTAAGTGGCCCAAAGGACCCACTTTCAATTCTCTGGAACAATTAGTCTCTTTTGAACATTCTCTTCTCTAGATTCCTAGGGCATTCCTCTCCTGGTTTTCTCATTTTCTCCACACTCCTATTTAATCATCTTTGCTGTACTTCTTCTCTTCCATCTGCCCCTTAAAGGTAATGTCTCACGGAGATTCATATATATATAGGATTGATCAAATCAGGCCTCAGACTCATCAGAAGGGAAGCCTTCTCTACCAACATTAATTTCCTAAGTGAGCTCACCTAGTCTCATGCCTTTAAATAAGATGCAGACACTGCCAATTCAATCTCCAGTTTGGATTGAGTTCAAAACTCATATATCCATCTGCCTGCTCAACATCTTCACTTGAATGTCCAGCCAATTTAATATTTTCAAACACCTATACCTGACAGTACCCCCACCACTAATATGCAAACAAAACCAAATTTGCTTCTCTTTTCCCGCATCTGATCCAAGTTATCAAACTGAATTAACTTTAGGTCATGAATTTGGTCCCTATGTCTATTGTCACTCCTAACTCAAGGCATTGTCACTTCCTGCGGGGACCAGAATAACAACCTCCTAACTGGTCCCTAGGCTCCAGTCATGCTACTTCTTCGTACCAATTCCATGTTAACTCTCCAGCTTTATCTCTGGTCTTTTTTCCACTCGCTGTATATACCTACTTATATTGATATATAAATTATGTATACAGGCAGTCCTCGGGTTACGTCGGACTCGATACTTGTCGTTTTGTGGTTACGTCGCCATCTCCCATTTATTTATAATAAAAAATTAGTTCTGTCATTTCGATGTATGTACATATGTGCTTTATGTTTTTTATTATTTATTTACCACAAGTAAAGGTCAGGAATTGTTATCTTTATTTTAATTTTTTTTTTTTTTTTTTACTGTTTCACTTCATTACTGCTGTGTATGTGCTCCATGTGAGTGACGTAGGTGTTTATGCAGGTGGGTTCAGACTTATGGAGAAAATTGCATTACATCACGCCGTAGGAACGGATCTCCGACGTAACCCGAGGACCTACTATATAATATTTCAAGTCCTTTCTTGCCCCTAGGTCTTCAAATATACCATTTTATTTACCTGGGAGACTCTTCCTTGATCTGTTCCCTACTCATCTTCACCTGGGCACAGTAACAGCACCTACACATAGAGACCTTAGAATAATGTCTATACATAGTAAGTGCCACATGTTTATTCGTTTTTATCATTATTATTACTATTTTCAGAACTCTTTCCATGTCAGTCGACATTTCTCTTCACAGACTACATAGTTCATTTGACCATGCCAGGGGCATTTATGTTATTTTCAATCTTCCCTTATATAAATCCTTGTGCTTATGTTATTTCAAATATGTCTAGGATTAATTCCCTGGAAACAGGCTCTGAGATGAAGAGTTGTGTGTAAAAGGTATATTAGAGGTGCTCTGAAGAGCCATACAATTAACGCAGTAAAGAAGTAGAATAGGGCAAGGAAAGAAGCTGACTTGCAATCCGGTCACATCAGCTCCATGTAACCTCTGGAGCTGGGAACACTCTTTAGAGTTGTCCTAATTTGAGTTAGGAGATTGTATCCCTACATCCACCAGGAATTGGCCATGGACTACGTGTGAGGAGGGAGTATAACCCTGAGCAAGGCAGGTCCCTGAAGCTGAAGGGAGTTTCCACTGAGGAACACAGCTATGTCAGCAGCCAAGATTCCCTGCAGCTTGAGAAAAGCTGCATTGGCCTTAAAGAAGAAAGTTGGACCCAGCACCAGAGTATTCAACAGAGCAGTGTTCTCACACTTAGGGGTGATTTAAATACACATTTTAGGCCCCCACCCCCAGGGTTCCTGATTCAGTAGGTCTAGGGCAGTGGTTGGCAAACTGCGGCTCGCGAGCCACATGAGGCTCTTTGGCCCCTTGAGTGTGGCTCTTCCACAAAATACCGACTTCTGCGCATGGGCCACAAAGTTTCAATCGCACTGTACGTGTGCGCCCACACGTGGTATTTTGTGGAAGGGGCCAAAGAGCCGCATGTAGCTCGCGAGCCGCAGTTTGCCGACCACGGGTCTAGGGTAGCTTACTGTCAACACATGACTCTCTTCTGGTAATCACATATGAGCTATTAAAGTGCAAATGTGATATTCAAAAGATAGCTTCAACCATACAGAGGAGGAAGCATGGTAGATTGCAATAGCCACCAATTCCTGCCACCTACATATGTATGCCCCTTTGCAATGTGACCTTGCTGCTCCTCCCATCTAAGAAGTCTCTTTCTCCACCCCTTCCCCCGCAAATAGAATGAGATAAAAGTGACATTAACAGAATTCCAAGCTGAGGTCTCAGGATGCCATGCAGCCTCTACTTTTCCTTTCTTGGAACCCTGTGACTGCCACTAAAAGATGCCTGGGTTTGTCTCCTTGACAGTGAGAGACCACATGCAGAGAGATGCCCACTTGACAGCCATCCAGTGAGTAGGCTATCTCACATCATCCAGCCTCAATCAAGCCACCGGATGACAACTGCCTGAGAGATCCTAGATGAGATCAGTAGAAGAACCATCCTCCTGAGCACAAACCAAATTGCCATGAGCAAGAACATAAAAAATTGTTGTTTTAAGCCATTAAGTTTTCAGGAAGCTTGCTATGCAGCAGTAGCTAATTAATAGATACAAGGTGGAGGAAGAACAAGATGGAAGGAAGATAATGCCTGGGCTACCTCCTGGAGCAGAATGACCTGCTTTTCCTAGACTATGATGTGGGAGAGAAATAAACTTCTATCTAGTTTGAATCGCACATCACATACATTATTCATTTCACTTTCATATCACCTATAAAGTAAATACCAAGGTCGTTTCCTTATTTTATAAATAATAAAACAAAAATTCCTAAAATTGTAAGGAAAAAGCACTCAAGCAGCTTTGGAGCCTGTTGGGCAAGGGTCTGTGGAGCTGACTGGTGGGATGATTGCAGCACTATATTGTGAATTGTGCTTTCCATGCAGGAAAAACAACATCTTGTTTTGCAGTGACTATTTGAAAAACACTTTCAAATAGTTCTAAGCACTTTACTAATATATTCATTCAACAAAAACTTATTGAACCACTGGTATGTGCCAGGCGCTGCTCTAAGCGCTAGGGATATATCACCGCAAAAAGTGGGAAATGATTTTGAATAAACACTTCTCCAAAGAAGGAATACAAATGGCCAACGAGCCCATGAAAAGATGTTCAACATCATTGGTCATTAGGGAAATGCAATTCAAAACCACGGTGAGATACTACTTCATACCCACTAGCATGGCTAGAATCAGAAAGTCAGATAATAATGTGCTGAAGATGACTGGAGAAATTGGAATTCTCATACATTGCTGGTGGGAATGTAAAATGATGCAGCCACTCTTGGAAACAACTGGGCAGTTCCTCAAAAAGTTAAACATAGAATATAAAATGACCCTGCAATTTCTTACTTAGGAATATACCCAAGACAATTAAAATGTATGGCTACATATAAACCTCGAGTTCACAATAGCATTAGTCAACATGTCTATGAACTGATTAATGAAAAAAATGTGGTATATCCATACAAAGGAGTACTATTCAGCAATAAAAAGGAGTGAAGTACTGATACATGCTACGTGAATGAACCCTGAAAACATTTTAAGTGAAAGAAACAAATCACAAAGGCCATACATTGTATAATTCTATTGACATGATATGTCCAGAGTAGGCAAACATATCAACACAGAAAGTAGATTAAATATTGTGTAAGGCTAGAATGAATGGGAAAAAATGGATGAATGAAAGCTGAAGCGAATAGGATTCCTTTCTGTGGTGATGAAATTGGATTTGGGTGATGGTTGCACAACTCTGAAAAGATACTAAAGACCAATGAAGTGTGTATTTAAAACAGGTGAATTTTATGGTATATAAATTATATACCAATATGGCTATTCAAAAAAGGTAGAAAAGAATGGATGAGCCATGTAGATACTGAAGAAAGAACATTCTGGTAGAAGAAACAGCCATAGCAGACACATAAGGCAGAAGAACACCTGGTGTGTTGAAGGAGCAGCAAAAAAAACAGTACGTCTGGAACACAGTGAAGGAAGGGAAGGCTCACAGGACATGAGGTCAGAGAGGTAACAAGAGGCCTATTTACATATTGACTTTTAGGGCATTGTGAAGACTGTCTTCCCAGCAAATGAGATGGGGAGCCTTTGCAGGGTGGAAGCAGAAGAGTGACATTACATTTTATTTATATAATAAAATGGTAAGTCAATCTGATGTGCTGAGAAATAGACCATGGCATGGCAGGGTAGAGGCAGAGAGACAAGTTAGCTGACTATAATCCATAAAGAGATGATGGTAGCTCAGGCACCATTGGTAGGTAGTAATGGAGAAGGTAAATAGTTAGATTCTGGTGTTATTAACTCATTAAATATTCACAAATATGCTCTGAAGTAGCTAATAACATCATTCTCATTTTACAGATGAGGAAACCAAGGCCTTCTAATTCCATCGCTTCCAAAGTCACACCAGGTATAAGTAGCCAAGCTGGGAGTTAAACCCAGACTGTCTGGGTCCAGAGTCTGTGCTCTTAGTCATTGTGCTATGCCACCCCTTTGAAAGCTCATCTCTTGTCCCCTTTGCCTGTCAGTTCTGTTATGTAAACACGTTGGGATTTTTAAAAGCATACGGGCCACAGCTGCATGCTAGAATTCTCTTTCTGATAGCAATGTTCCTGGGGCTTCATCTAGCAACTCTGTATTCATATTGAAATAATTTGTTTCTATGATAAGTGAGCCAGCATCAATAAATAGACAGAAAAAAAAAGTTGAGGCCTAAAATGAGAAGGAAAGGAACAAGGCTGAAAAGCATGGCATTGCTCTCACAAGGAAGAAGAAAAAAAATGTCATGGGAAGAGACACTCTGACAAATACCACAGAGTGGATTAAATTGTGAGCCTTTGTGAATTGAAATTTTTGGTTCTACTAAAAGCCTAGATAATGAGAGTTAAATCCATTTTACGTTGGAAAGTGTTTGAATTGAATCATTGTGTAGCTTTTACTAGTTGCTTTGATGACACGCCTAACTGCAATCCTGTCCGCTCATTCTGGCCTCAGGCTGGCCTAGAGCCCAGTTTTTTATAAAACCAAATTTTGAAATGGAAAGAATTGCATGTGATTGGCTTTTCTTTTGCTTCCTCCAAACAATGGCCTATCAAGGAAATATCAGAGCATTTCACCAGAATTTATACATCATTCTCTCTCCCTCTCCGCCCCTCCCTTCATCCTCTTTAAATCTCACCCATACCCCCTCCACTTGAAGAAGAATATTTCATTTTCAGTTCTACTCTGTATTTCAGCTCCTCATGATCATGTGAAACTCACCCCTTTTACTCTTTCTCTGCATCCCTTCACCCTGTTACCAGAAAGGGGACCTGGCCATGAGTGGGTCTGCCTAGGGCTGGCCAGTAGTGTGTGGGTTCTTACTTTGTACAGGAAAAAATTCAGTAGAGGACATCTATTAAAGCGGGGGACAGTGAAACTAGAAAGGGCTGGGAAAGGAACTTAAGCTGGTTGGCTTTGGCTCACTATAAAGTCAGAGGAAAGGAGGCCTTGGGGACAGATTCAGGGGGTTTGTCTGGGATGAACTGCCCCATTGCTGCCCTGGTTGCAAGCCTTGTGGGGTCCCTTAGAGCTTAGGAGATGCATGCCTGTGGGGAAAGAAGGGGCTGAGGGCATGCTCCTGGGAGAGAGAGCATGCACTGGGACCTTTGCTTTGAGGGGTTTGAAAGGCTGGGTGTTTAGGGGAGGTCTAAGGGGAGGATTTCATTAGATATTCACCAGCTTTATGCTGATGTACCAAAATGAGGTTTATTCTCTTAACTTCATCTGTCCTTGGTATGGTTGGCAAATGGCACTAATTATATTTCTGCTATCTGTCTCCCAGAGTAGGGTGATTTGAGCTATTTACCCTCTGGTTGAGGAGAAGTGCAAACCATTTACTCTTAAGTATTATCCCTGGTTTAAGGAAGATAGGATTTACTAGATGGCTGCAACTCTTGGCATCTAGATTTTCTAGATGGTTGCAAACTGCTGTTTAACTATCTGTCTCAGTTTCCCTATTCTGCTTGTCCTGGCTTACTGGCCTGTGTCACCCCTATCTCCACCCTGCACCCAGTAGGATATGATGGCTGGAGCAGCAGCTGCCATCTTACAGCTGGAGGGGAATGCCAAGAGAATTCCAGAGTGCAGCTCATGCTGAGATGCTGACCATGCTCTGGAATCTTCCTCCTCCAGACTTATATGAGACTAGAGGCCCAGTGCATGAAATTTGTGCACTGGTAGGGTGCTTAGTGGCTGCTGGCTGCTGGCCGGGCCTCCCTCCCTTTCCCAGGCCAGTCCCGTCCTCTGATTGAACTCCCGGTGGAGGGGACAATTTGCATACTATACTTTTATTACATAGGATATTTATATGATTTCATTGCTGCAATCTAGTTTTCTATTATATCAGAAGGTATCTTAAGGGATGGAGTAATTACCAACCTCACTTTTTCTCTCTCTTCAACTTTCTCCCAGTTATTGATTTCAGGTTGGGGTGGGGGTGAGGATAGAGAGTGGTTTTACCTCCACCTGTCCCTCACCCAGTACCCAGCCACACTGGATCTAAATTTCTCCACACCTGGATCCTTCCCTCCAATCCCCAGAGTAATCAAGCCCTCTTCTGACTCCAGTGAGCTCAGAAAACAAAGAACCTTGTAAGAGTCAGAAACCACTTTCCAAAATAACACCTGATGTTCCCACCGTGGTCTGTGTTGCGTGTAAAGGACAGTCTAACAGCCACTTCCCACTGACTCTCCTCTAACCCCCCTTCTTTCTAGGAACTCTTCTGAGTTCTGATTTTGTAAAATACTATACATTATTTTTAAATTTATTTCCTTGGTTTAACCTGCTTAAATATTTCCCCCAATACAAAAGCAATTCAAAAAGTAATACATTTTTGTCAATGGTATGTATTTTTAAAAAGTTTGGGTAGTAAAACAATTTCTTGCCTTCTCTTATAGACACAGTGCATTTTAAGACTTGAGTTTGCACGCACTGCTAATATCTGCTTCTACAGCACTTTAATAAATTCAGTTCAGCCAAATTCCTTGCTTTCCCCATGCTCTTCCGCTGCTGTGGCATTCTGCTGTGATTGATGGAAGCACTGAACAATGTGCTGGCATATTAAAAAATTTTATTTGGGCTGCCTAACTTTCTTGTGATAAAAAAAAAAAAACACCTTTAGTATACCTACTAAAGCAATCTTGATTCTCTATCAAGACCCTCTGGTGTTGCTTTGCCTCCTTGATCTTTCTCATATTTTATGAGTGTGAATGAACATAGAATCTATCTCGGACTCAGGAGTTGCATACACTGTTTCTGCAGAGTTGTTTTTCATCACAAACTAATAAACAGTAGAAAAAGCTCTCTGTGGAGCTTGTTCACCACATCAGATCTCCTCTGTAACACTGTTTGGAAAATTAAAGAAAGGCCAAGAAATCAGGCACATCCACAGATATATGGCAACCTCTCTGATAAGGTTGTCATGTGGGATTGGTGACAGGGCCTATCTCTGCAGAAATAAAAGGATGTCGTGACACTGTGACAGGAAACTGTTTAATGCATTGACAATTTTCTTCCTGGAGGCTACAGCTCTGATCTATCTCCTTCACATTTCACTGAGAAAGGTACTTAAAGTCTAGCCAGATAGAAATATTTCTGAATTGATTTAAACTGAAAAATGGCATTAGGTCTTTTTCTTCTTTGTTTGCACTATATGGAAGCAGTTCTCAGGAGAAATGGAATTCAGCCCCATGTAACATCCTTTTGAGTTTACATAGTGCATCTACTCAGGTTTGCTCCAGGGGAGGGCTTGCTGTTTGACTGCCATAAGCCACCTGGAATCTCCCAACAAGGCTGAGTACTGTGTAAATGACATTGCAAAACAAGCAGGCCTGTTTTAAATCCACTTCAAGAGGGTTTGCATTGAAAAACTGAAAGGACTTGATCATAAAAAACTGTGACCATGGCCTTGAGGACAGTGTCAATGGTGTCTCCAATCTTTATGTCTTCGGACTCTTGAGACAGGGCAATTCCATCTGGCAGCAGTGGCAGATGGGAAACCTGGGGCTGCAGGGAGGCAGGGTGGCATGGCTGTGATCCCTGATCTGCCGCTTAGCAGCTATGTGACTGTGGCAGACACACCCTAAGGAGATTGCCAATGAGTCACACCCTTGTACAATCCTCTTTCCTTGAGTGCAAGTGGAATCTACGGTAAACATGATGGGATAGCACTCCCATGACTACTTTCCTTTATATATGACTCCATCTTAGTAAACTGGAGTGAGATATTCTCCTGCTGGCTGTGAAAACATAGCCATATGAACTGCTTATGTAAAAGGCCATGTGGTGGTTAACTGCAGGCAGCCTTGAGGAACTAAAGGCCTTCAGCTGATAGCCAGTAAGCAGGCCTTGAAAGAAAGAAATTTTCCTAACACCCTAAAAGAGTTGTTGGCAAATGGATTCCCCAGTTGAACATCCAGATAAGAATATAGCCTATTTGACACCTTGATTGAAGCCTTGTGAGACCCTGACTGGATGACCTAACCAAGTTGTGCCCGGATTCCTCCCATGGGAACTTTCAGGCAATAAATGTGTGTTGTTTTAAGGCACTAAGTTTGTAGAAATTTGTTATGCAGCAAAATAAAGTTAATATGATGATCTAGAACAAGTTTCTTTTCTCCCTGAGTCTGTTTCCTCACCCATAAAACGTGGATAATAATACCTACTTATAGATAGGTTTAATCACCAAATGAAATAATGGCTCTTGCTAAAATAGTTGTTCTATTGTATCATTAATAATCTTATTATTTGGGGGATACATGGCCCTACTAGATGCATCATATGGCTGGACAGGTGATAGAAGAAATGGTCCTACTCCTGGGGCCAACCATAGAAGTGGGGCAAAGGGCAAGGCATGGTGACCAACACACCCAATAGCCAATGGTCAGCAATTAAGATCTAAGAAAAAAAGGCTGAGTCCTAATCCATGGGTGAGTCACTGAATTTAATTTCCAAATGGGCAACACTGGAAAATCCGGTAGGCAGGCAATTATGTGAGCCATAGCCAAACTAGGGCAAGATAATGGGACCCAGAACACCAGTCTGGGTTTCAGGAACTGAAGTCCAATCTGGCCCCTAGCCCACAAGAGCCCATGGAAAGCCATGCATGAGGAAAAGGAAGCACAACCAGCTGACCTGATTCAGTGGCTGAAACAGTGGTCTACTAAATCTTTTTCTGATCACCCACTATGTGCCCAGCAATGTGCTAAGCACAAACAGTACCAGGAGGAGTGGGAGGTTCTCCCTGCCCAAATGAGTGGCTACAAGTTAAACTCTAAGACTAACGCTGGAATTTCATTTTCAAAACTGGGATTCTAAAATTGGAGGGCAACCAGGGCCAAGTGCCAGTATATTTGGGTGACAGTGGGGACTTTGAGGCTGCTTATGTTCTTGGCTGACACTTGGGAGAATCAGAAATACATAAAGAAGATGGGCGTTGCGCTCCACCTGCGAGGAGAGGGTGGGATATAGAGCCAGGTGTCCTGGTGCTGTAAGGCCCCTCAGGGCCAGGCGCCAGGCGTCTCTGAGCTGGTTCTTGCTTTGACACTGGGCTACCTGCAGGCTCTGGCTGGGAGCCCTCGGAGTAGCCACTATGGCCAGCACCAGGAGCACTGAGCTGGGGCACTTGGAGGAACAGGACAAAGGCCCTGGCCAGGATCGCCGAGAGGGATGCCCAGCTCATCTGGGGGCAGTAGCAGCTCGGCCTCCAAGGGGATCGAGCTTATCCCCAGCTCCACACAGAGTGCCCACTGCAGCTTCTGCCACTCGCGGGACCTTCAGGCCCTGAATTCTGAGAAGAAGGCGAAGAAGGTGTGCTTCTACCGCTACTTCAAGGGCTGGTGTCTGCCATCTCCAGCGACTGCTCCTGATCCTGCCCCAGGGCATCTACACCATGGATGCCAGCAAGTGAAGTGAAGGAAAGTAAAGATTTCATCAAACCCAAGTTAGTCGCTGTGATTCGAAGCGGAGTGAAGCCTAGAAAAGCCGTGCGGGATCCTCCTGAATAAAAAGACCACTCATTCCTTTGAACACGTCTTAACCGGTATCACTGAAGCCATTCAACTAGACTCAGCAGTGGCCATGAGGCTCTGCACACTGGACAGAAAGCAGGTTACATGCCTGCAAGACCTTTTTGGTGATGACAATGTTTTTATCACATGTGGACTCAAAAATTCCCTTACGCCCAAGATGATTTTGTCCTAAATCACAGCGAATGCCTTGTCTTGAAGTCATTGTGTTCTCACTCCTCAGCTAAGAGTTCTGGATCCAAGAGCCCTGAGCCCTCTCGTGGCAGCCAGTCATCAGCCTCAGTTAATGAAATCCCCGGCAGCCAGCTCTCCACTCCTAAGTCGAGGATATCCTCCAGTTCCTCTCCAACTAGCCCAGGAAGTTTCAGAGGATTAAAGCAGATTCCCACACATGGCAGATCTTCTTCCAACATAAATGGCGGGCCTGAACTTGACCGTTGCCTGAGTCCCAAAGGCGTGAATGGAAACAGGTGCGTTGAATCATCGACTCTTCTCGAGAAATACAAAATCAGAAAGGTTATTGGCGATGGCAATTTTGCAGTAGTAAGAGTGCGTGGACAGGTCCACCAAAAGGAGTTTGCCCTAAAGGTGACACACAAAGCCACATGTTGTGGAAAGGAACACCTGGTCAAGAATGAAGTGTCCATCCTGCACCAAGTGAAACATTCAAACATCATCATGCTGGTGCAGGAGATGGAAGCGGCCAGTGAGCTCTTCCTGGTAATGGACTTGGTTGAAGGTGGAGACCTCTTTGATGCAATTACCTCTTCAACCAAGGACACTGAGCGAGATGGCAGTGCCCTGGTGTACAACCTGGCCAACGCTGCCAGGGACCTCCATGGCCTCTACATGGTGCACAGGGACATCAAGCCAGAGAACCTCTTGGTGTGTGAGCATCCCGATGGAACCAAGTCCTTGAACCTGGGAGACTCCGGGCTGGCCGCTGTGGTGGAAGGCCCCTTGTACACAGTCGGTGGCACACCAACTTGCGTGGCTCCAGAAATCATTGCTGCAACCGGCTATGGCCTGAAGGTGGTCATTGGGCGGCAGGCGTGATCTCGTACATAGGTCTCTGTGGAGTTCCACCATTTTGAAGTGAGAACAATCTCCAGGAAGACCTCTTTGATCAGACCTTGGCCTGGAAGCTCAAGTTCCCAGGCCCCTCCTGGGAAAACGTCAGGGGCTCCACTAAGGAATGAATCAGCCAGATGCTTCAGGTCAGCTGCGGGACAAAGCCTGAGTCACCCCTGGGTGTCAGATGACGCCTCCCAGCCGAATAATATACAGGCTGAAGCAGGGGTCCTCAAACTTTTTAAACAGGGGGCCAGTTCACTGTCCCTCAGACCGTTGGAGGGCCGGACTATAGTTTAAAAAAAAACTATGAACAAATTCCTGTGTACACAGCGGCGGCAAAAACACCCAGCGGGCCAGATAAATATTTTCGGCGGCCGCAGTTTGAGGACCCCTGGAAGGAACCGGCAACCTCAAACAGCACTTTAGTAACGCGCTTCCCAAACAGAACAGCACCACCACCGGTCCGTGATCATGAACACGGCTCCAGATAAGCAGGGGCAGAACTGCAGCGCCCGAGATGGAGCCCACCTGTCCATTTCCTCCCTCCGCCCAGGAGCCCCCTGTGTGCGGGCGGCAGCCCTGGCCCCTGACACCCCAGAATCTCCTCGCCTCCCCGCCACTGTGCCCCTGCTCTCCCACCTCCCTGGGCTGTGAGCACACAGGGACCGGGCGTCTCCACCGTGACTGACCCCCAGGGCCTGCGCCTCCCTGTGCTGGCCGCTGGCTGTGGGCTCCCACGGGCTCTGTCCTCAGCGCCTGGGCTGGCATATGCAGTGTCAGCTTTGGGGACATATTCGGAGCGGCTTGTTTTCAATGGCCCGAGTTTCCGTTCAATGGATGTTTTACAGCATCACCAGGAGAATGTGCAACCTTTTCCCGGCCTTTAATGCATTTTAATAGAAACACTTTGGATGAGCCAAGACTTTTCTTTCCCTTATTTAAGTAACTCAGAGTGTTCCTTTTCTTACCGAGAAGTTAGACCTGCATCTGTCCCTGGGTAGGTGTCCTGTAGGGGGAGGCGGGGCGCCTTCCCTGCTGCCGGGTTGGAGGACTGGCTTTCCCACGGAAGAAATGAGCACCTGAGAGGACAGTGTGCCATCGGACACGAACCCCACCCCGAGGCTGTCAGGTGCCACCACAAAGAGGGGTCGCGGGGCTCTCTTACAACACTGGCTATTTATTTGTACACAGACCACAGGGGGAGGTGATGTTCCTGGACATTGTGTGTTTCTCCCCAACTCTTCCCACATGGGAATTAAAAATGCTAATGAAGTTGACCTTGGGCCTTTTTCATGAACTGCCTCGTGCATCATGGGTTCAGCCACCAGCGGAGCGGGATGAACTAGGTGTCCTGAGCCGCCTCAGCCTCCTTCCCTCACCGGCTTCTCCTCGGGAGCCGGGGCAGCAGCACTGGCAGAGGTGCCTCGCAGACCCCTTGGTTACTAACCTCCTGGAAGGCTGCTGGCAGCTTTTCCTTGTGTTCCACCACCTGCTCTTTTAAATAATTGTGCATAATCCGTGTATTTGTTTTACCTGCTCATCTTCTAACCTGGTGGGCCCTGTAGTTCCTTCACATTGTTAGATTTTTGCCTCCTACAAGCGTATCCAACCTGCAATATACTCTTCCTTATTGAGGAGAAAAATAAATAAAAAGAAGATGGGCCTTGGGTTTCTGGAAGATGATAAGGAAAACTGCTGTGAGGCAACAGGGTAAGAGAAGGAGAGCTTCCTATACTCTGGAAAAACGAGATATGAGAAGCAAATGAGAAGGGCTGTAAATCACTGGGTAATCAAAGCAAAAGCTATTCTGCAGGGCCCTGTGGAAAGCTATCGGAAGACAAAAAGTCAGGTCAACTCTCTGTGACCGAAAAAGCACAAAGCTATCAAGTCTTTAAACTGAAGGGACTCAGCTTGCTATTTCCGATGGCATTCAGGAGTGGCTGCCACTCTCCTCCGGGAATTGGGAGGAGGGGGCTCCTGGTGGATGTTGCTGTACAAGGAGAAAGATAACTTGAAACATACTTGTTCTCTGCACTGCGTCCTGAAAACTGAATTGTGATGATAAAGATCAGGCCATTGTGCTGAAGCACTGAACTCTTCGTGAAATAATAGCCCAAGTGCTGAACTCTTATTTCTCTCTTTGTTGGATAAGGGAAGATTCTGGCTATCACCTGACTCTGTACAGCTAGAAAGATGGAGCATTCGTCACTGCATGACTTGTGGTCAAAGTTCTCTCTGATGAAGGGAGCCAGCAGGACAATTATCCAATATAGAAGGGCAATGCAGACCATGAGTATCCAGAAGAGGAAAATTCTTGAGGGTGAAGGAGGGTAAGAATAGAATTGGCAAAGGGGTGGGGAAGTGGTTAGTTGTATACGTGAAATGCAACAACAACAAAAAACCAGATGGACTCCAGCTCTCACCCAAAAAGGATATAAGAAGAGAAAAAAGCTTGGACTCAAGTTTGGGAGAGCGATCCTAAAAGCTGTTGATGTCCCATCCTCCTGGAGAATATAAAGCACATGAATTTTGGCAGCAGAGACAATCTGGCTAATATAGGGAATTCTGGCTAAAACATATTCATTTATGGACATAGAGCTGAATGGTGTCATTGACATCAACTGCTAAGAAGATTCTGGACTAGAAACAAGGGCTAAAGGGAATTCTCACAGTGGTTCCAGTAGCTGACACATACTGGGCTGACTCCAAGTTGGTTTTCCCACTGATAATACCATGGTTTCCTTTCCTAAATGTCATAGCTGAGACCTTGTCAGTCCCTTCTTGGAGAAGAAAGCAGATACCCCATCTTAAATCTTCTTGAATGCCAAGATATTTCTGTGGTAAGGGATGTGGTCCAGTTGTCTAAGTCATATCAGCTCGTCTATGGTGGCAGGCAGTAGATTTTTTCAAAAAAAAATAACTACTTATTAGCAGCAATCTTGAAAGCATGATTGATTCCTCTCTAGGCTGGTTGCTTCTCTATCTGAAATGCTAGGCACAAGTTCTTTGAAAGTGGTTTCACATGATTTTGGACAATGCCTGCACAGGTATGCAAATGCAATGAAAATCACACTAGGTCATTGATAACTGTAGGTACTGGTAGGTGACAGATGTGAAAGAAATGAGTTCCTGATCATTAATAGTGGAATAGAGCCTGGCTGGTATGGTGCAGTGGTTGAGCATCAACCCATTAACCAAGAGGTGTCTGGTTTGATTCCTGGTCAGGGCACATGCCTGGGTTTCAGGTTCAATCCCCAGTAGTAGAGGGTGAGCAGAAGGCAGCCAATTGATGTCTCTCTCTAATCGATGTTTCCATCTCTCTATCCCTTTCCCTTCCTCTCTCTCTAAAAAAAATAAATTAAAAAACATATTTTAAAAAATATAGTGTAATAGATTTTTTATTTAATCTTTAAAAACTGAACTTTGAACTTTTTATGAGTAAAATTGAAGTAAAAATGTGTCTTCCATTTTGAACTTAATGTAGTGTTTATAAGAATGCTGTAGTAATCTGACTATGCAATTACTCAGCAATTACTAAAAGAATTATACATAGTTGTATAATTCTATACATTATTTACTTAATCAAATAATTGCAAGTTTAAAGAGATGCCAAACAGTTCAAAATGCCAAATGTTGATGTCAAAACTAATGAAACCTTAGAAAACAGATTAAATAGATCACAGATCGAAAAGAACTAGTGGATGAGGAAGACAGACAGACAACCCTGAAGAAAAAGATGACTACAAAAAGAGATGAAGAGCATACAAAAATCCCTCTGAGAATTTCCTGTATTAACCAGATTACCTCTGCTGCCCATATTTCTGTACTTTGCTTTCTGCAGGATGATGGGACATTAATGAGTTTTAGCATTGCTCACCCAAACTTCATTCTAGGCAGTCTTACTTCCTAAATTCCTTTTGGGTAAGAGCTAGAGTTCACCCTATACAATAAAAGGCTGATATGCAAATCGACCAAACGCTGGAATGATTGATTGCTATGATGCGCACTGACCACCAGAGGGCAGATGCTCAACACAGGAGCTGTCCCCTGCTGGTCAGTGCACTCCCCCAGGGGGAGCACTGCTCAGCCAGAAGCTGGCTCATGGCTGGCAAGTGCAGCAACCATGGTGGGAACCTCTCCCACCTCCATGGCAGCACTAAGGATATCCCTTGGGGAGTGGGCCTAAGCTGTCAGTCAGACATCCACTGAGGGCTCCCAGACTGCGAGAGGGTGCAGGCTGGGCTGCGGGACCCACCAGAGTGCACGAATTTCGTGCACTGGGCCTCTAGTCCATACATAATCAAATAGCAGGAATTATCTTGAATAGTCCATAAGCAGTAATCAACATAGGTGGCGCACATGTTAGGAAATGGCCACACCTGTAAACATGTTCTCTTTTCCTATAGCACTCCCTTTTAGTTCAATTTGATACAAACACCCCTTTCATACTCAGAATAGAACAATGTCCCATTACTTCAGCCTTTTTATGACCATTAACAAATTATAGGGGGAAAAAACAATTTTGACAGAATCTGCTCATACATTCTGGAACTCTATGGTGCTTACTCAAAGCAGTCAACCATTAGATTCATTAAGTGTGGTTATCTAAGAATAGGATTATTAAACTTATAATTAAGCTTTTAGATCAGTAGATAAAATATGTGAATGTGTTCGTCTTCTGTTGTTGCATAACAAACTGCTTAAAGCAACATGCATTGCTTATCTTCACAGTTTCTGTGGGTCAGGAGTCCAGGCAAGATGAAACTAGGTCCTTTGCTCAGCATCTCACAAGGCTGCACTCAAGGTGTTGAGTGAGGTTGTGGTCTCCTCTAGAGGCTCAACAGGGGAAGAATCCACCTTCAATCAGATGTTGGCAAAATTCCCTGACTTGTGGTTGCTCAGGCAGAGGGCCCTGATTTCTCGAAGACTGCTGACTTGGAGGACACCCTCCACTCCTAGAGGCTGCCTGCAGATCCTTGCACATGGACTTTCCAACATGGCCATGGACTTCATCGAGCCAGCCAGCAAGGAGAGTGTTTATAGCAAAATGGAGGCTTATATAACATAATTATGAGTCATCTCTCATTACCTTTATTATGTTCAGTTGGTGAGAAGGAAATCATAGGTCTCATTTTCACTCAAGGGGAGAATATTATCCAAGGCTGTGAACGCCAGGAAACTTAAATCATTGAGGTCTTTCTGCACAGTAGATACTCAATATTAAGATCTTTTGAAAGGATGTATATTTCTCTCAGGAGTTAAGTAGGGAGAGCTGATGGCCATGGACCCCAAACAACAATGACTATTCTGCACTAATGCTCTCTTACACTTTTGTGGTCTTTATTCCCACAATTTAACATGGAAAGGATTCACCTTCTCAGGCACCAGGGCATGCAAATGCAGCAGCAAACGGCAACCAAGCCAAATATTCTCTGGAGGGCATCTCAGCAGACACCCAGTCACCTCAGAGAAGGACCAAAGAGGCCTCCCTCCTCTCTGCACTTGAAAGTGCCCATGTAGCAGAATCCTTTCTCTGAAAATTAAAGTCTGGTTTTATCTGACTTTACAAAACAATCAACTAAGTATAATAAATTCACCCACTGCTTGTGCGTACTCTAGACTTACTATGGCATCGACTTCACTTTATTTTACCTTGCATTTCTCCAAAAATATATTTCTTTCCGATCTTTTCATGGAAAATTTCCATACAAGAGCCCCATGACACGCTTTACATGGATCCGGCTCCAACCTTGTTTTATGTCCTTGAAAATATCCTCAAGTGCCAAGTAACCCAACAACCTGAAGTTGGGAAAGACTCCAGTCCCAACCACACTGAAATTGCTAATAAAAAGAGAAACGACTTGACTGGCTGGAAGTGCCTGAGACTTCTAGGTGTCACCATTATGTGGCTGTGCTTCAGCGCTCTGAAATAATGGCACTTTAATCTCAGGTCCACCTATCACTGTCTGAAGAAGGAAAAATGCTGAAGTCATAAAATATGGAGGAAAGGTGAAGGTATTGCCTCATTACCTATAAAATATGGTTTCATTTCAAAGCTGCAATAGAATTCTTTTTCTTTCTAGTACTAAGAGCTATTTAGTCTTATATGCTCAAACTTTCACTTCATGGCTTAATGTGAGAAAATCTCATTTTGCTTTGAAATTCCAGGTTTTTTTTTTTTTTAAACTTTTCACTGTAAATAATGGGTTTTCTTACTCCTGCTGAAATGCACGTCATTGTCTATAATAGAGACTCAGCAGGGTCCTGGTGTTCTGCAGAGGGAAATGTGCATAGGGCAGCAGCATATAGCCCAGGGCATACTGGTTAAAGTCTGAATAGGAAACACCCTGAGGCATATAATGTGTCTGAAATGAATTAATTAGATATTATTATACACAGATGCTTTGTGTTTACTTGACTCCTTCGCATAATTGACAACCTTCTTCTAAAACAACAAAAACAAAACAAACAAAAAAAGCCCAACAAAAACCCCTCTTGTTTATTCTGGAACACTATATGTCACTTATACTATCCTATTGCACTTAATGGTACTCTCTTTTTAAAAACCTATCTCTAATCCCTAAAATTCTTTCAGGTCTTTACCAGCATTTAAAGCCTGGCTTTGCTATAGTATACAAGCTTGCAAATCAGTCTATATGTTTCACCTCAGCGAGCCTCAGTTGCCCCATCTATAAAATGGGGCTAATGATAGCACCCACTTATATTGTGATGATTACATTGACAGCACACATAAAGCACAATCCTAGACAATGCTTGGTTTATCATAGGTATCATAGGCCTCTCATATTCCCTTCTTTCCATGTGTTACCAGCCTCAGAGACCTCATCTCCCTGCAGCTTTAACAATCACTGCATTTAGATAATGCCCAAATTGAAATAATCAATTTTGGTATCTCAGGCACCATTCTTGCATCTTCAACTTCATGGTGGGCATTTCTCTGTGATAGTTCATCTGCCCCTCAAAAACATTGCGCCTAAAATCAATTTTAACTCTATTCTCCTTGAAAAAAAAAATAGACTCTGTAAAAACATTTGGCAGTTCCTCCAGGAATTCAACCTAAAGTTACCGTATGATCCAGCAATTCTACTCCCTAGTATACAGTCAAGAGAGTTGAAAACAAATATCCACACAGAAACTTGTTTGTGAATGTTCATAGCAGTATTATTCATAATATCCAAAAAGTAGAAACAACCCAATGTTCATCAACTGATGAACAGATAAACAAAAATGTGGTATATCTATACAAGAGAACATTATTTGGTAATAAAAGGAAATAAAGCACAGACACATGTTGCAACATGGATGAACCTTGAAAACAGGCTCAGTGAAAGAAGACAGACACAATGTTCATATATTGTATGATTCTATTTATATGAAATGTCCAGAAGAGGCAAATCCACAGGAGTAGAAAGTAGATTAGTGCTGTTGGGGCCTAGAGGGGATGGAGAAATTGGGAGTGACAGAAAATGGGTGCAAGGTTTCTTTTGGGGGTGATGAAAATGTCCTGGAATTGGTGTTGATAGTTGCACAGCATTATGCACATGCTAAAAGCCACTGAAATGTATACTTTAAAAATGATAAAATGATGATTTTTATTTTATGTGAATTTTATGTCAATTTTAAAAGAAGAAAAAGCAACCTCTGTAGGCAGAGCAGTGACACTAGCTTGAAGCAAAGGGGGTTGGGCCAGCGATGCAGAAAGGGATCTTTGATCTCCAGCAAACCAAGGTACTCATTAAGGGCACCAGAACAAGGTCCTGAGGGGATGTCACTATGCTCACTTCTAAGCAGTTCTCGGAATCTGACTCCCTGAGGCTCAACCAAATGGGTCATTTATGCAGCTTTGCTGAAATATATTCAAATCCATACCTAACGACCAAAAAAGAAGTGAAGATTGAAGGGTGAAAATAGCCTAAGAAAGGGCTTGAAATAGAAAAGAAGCTCCTCAGGGACACATTTGTTATATTCATTATTGCCAGGTTCAACGGGAAGGGCAATGAATCATTTGCTCTGAATACATTTAATATTTCCCATGTACTGTCTGTTTATGTCATTCTCTTTCTCCCTGCTTCTTTCCTCTTTAATCAAAAGTTTGACCATGAAGACAAATAGGAGTTCTGGAACTTCACAGATTTTGTAAGTAAAGCAAAATCCAGTCCCTTCCAGGGACTCGGCTGGAAGTCAGGTTCTTTGATGGTAACCTGTCAGATGACCTGGTTTAAGGTGATGAGAATATTTCGAGGAGCTTTTAAAGACATGCTATACCTGCCTTTTTCAAAACTGTATTAATCTTCTGGTTTTGGAAAAGTTCCCATGAAAAGGACTTTAGAGAAAAACATTCCCATATTGCTCCCCCCTCCCCCCCGACTGTGGAACAGATCTTAGCAGTCTCTAAAGGAATCCATGTGTTCCCACAGATGGCTGTTGAAAAATGAATCATGCTTATCCATTTAAGAAAACAGAGAGAAAAGAACAAGGAATACAGAACTTTGTGATGTAGCCAAGTCGTGTTCAGGGTCTCATGAGTGGCCAAAGTCAAATAATCTGGGGTTAGTTTGCTCCTCCCAAATTCACTCTCCCCAGCCTCAATTTTTATAACAGACAGTTATAAAAATTTCCAAAAGAGCAGCCAGTACCCTCTAACCTCTGTTGTGCATCCTATGATCTGGAAATGGTTAGGAAAAGCTGGTGCACTCTACCTGGTTGTATTAGTTTGCTAGTGCGGCCATAACAAAGCACCACAAACTGAGTGGCTTGAACAGAAATGCACTGCCTCACAGTTCTAAAGGTTAGAAGTCTAAGATCAAGGTGTCTGCAGAGTTGATTCCTCTTCAGGGCTGTGAGGAAAGAGTCTGTTTCAGGACCCTCTCCCGGGCTTGTACACGGCCATCTTCTCCCTGTGTCTCTTTGAATCATCTTCCCTCTCTTTGTGTCTGTCTCTGTGTCCAAATTTCCCCCCTTTTCAAGATAGTATTGGATTAGGGCTGACCCTTAATGATCACATTTTAACTTGATTACCTCTATAAAGACCCTATCTCCAAATAAGGAGAGGTACTGGGAGTTAGGACTCCAATATATATATTTTTTAAATATATTTTATTGATTTTTTACAGAGAAGAAGGGAGAGGGATAGAGAATTAGAAATATCAATGAGAGAGATCGACCAGCTGCATCCTGCACGCCCCCCAGTGGGGATGTGCCCACAACCAAGGTACATGCCCTTGACCGGAATCGAACCTGGGACCCTTGAGTCCACAGGCCGATGCTCTATCCACTGAGCCAAACCGGTTCGGCTCCAACATATCTTTTTTTTCTTCTATATCCTTCCATATCACTAAAATGGGAAAATATAATTCTCAGCCTGCAGCAAATTCTAAAGGACCTTTGACACATCACATTGGTTTTGCATCAAATTTATTGCTGAATTTCATCCAACATACCTTTTGAGGTCATAAATCTGGCTTATGAAACTTAGTGAAGCGTTGAGGGGCCCTTTCTCTTACCATCTAGGAAACCCCCTGTTGGAGATGGACGTAGGGAAGTTTGGTTCCGGGCCAACCAGGAAGGAGTGGGACCAGGAGCTATAGAACAGTTCAAGAAGAACAGTGTGCAAAGACCAGGGATAAAAAGATGTGTGGAATTCCTAAGAGTCCTGAGGATAAAGCTGCAATCTGGAATCCAGCCAAACTAACTTACATAGGCAAAGGTCAGTGGCTACGTGCCTAGCAGACATCCTAGATGCTCAGCAAGAATCTACTTAAGTGGAAAGAAATGCAGACCAAGCTGGGCGTGAGTGCAACATAAATACAAGATGGGATTATATCAGCTAGGAAGTCTCAGTTGTAAACAACAGAAAACAACTCTGCCTGATTTAAACAGGAAACAAATTCATTAGGAGAATATTGGGATTACAAGGAAACTTTTAGGTATGAAGGTTCACTATCTTGCTTGTGGTAGTAATGTTACAGATGTATACATTTGTCAAAATTTATCAATATGAACTTTAATATGTACTTTATTGTATGTCATGTGTACCTCACTAAAACTGTGTTTTTAAAGGGGATATTGAAAATGTCTGTACACTGATGCTGGGAATATAAACTGGTGTAGTCACTTGGGTAAATGATTTGGCATTCTCCATGAAAACAGGACAAATGCATATCCTAGGATCCACCATTTTATTCCTAAGTACCCAATATATGCACCCAAATCTTCACCAAAAAAATATACAAGAATGTTCACAGAAGGACTATTCATATGAATAAAAAGTAAACTGCCCAAATGCCCATCTGTGTGAGAAAGGGTTAACTCTGCAAGCCTGGCGTACTTACACCCTGCACATTCCCAAAGTCTTCAGGACTAGTCCTTGGCATAGATCCTGGGAGAGGATCTCTGAGCCCTTGGGATAGTCTGCCTGAAAAGAGTGTTTTTGTACTCCTAAAGCCATGGACTATGCCAGTTAGCTTAAGCTGGTAATGACATCTATGTGATTACCTCTTTTTGTATGCTTGAGCCTTTGAGCCTGATGTGTCAGTTTGACCGATGAGGGCGTGGAGATTGAGTAGCTGAGGTCATTCATATGGGCATACGCAGTACCCACATGACTGACCTCAAAAAAGAAAAAGAAAGTAAAACAAACAAAAAAAGCAAGCAAACCCAGGACACCAAGGCTTGCATGGCTGCCCTGATTGACAACACTTTGCACACACTGTTACACGGACTTGCTGGAAAAATTGAGCACCATCCATGCAACTCCACTGGGAGAAGACAACTAGAAGCTTGTGCCTAGTTTCCTCTGGACTCGGGCCTATGCAACTTTTCCCTTTGTTAATTTCAGTCTGTATCCTTTCATTATAATAAAGTTTAACCATACGACAGCTTTTCCAAGTTCTGTAAGTCTTTCTTGCCAATCACTGAACCTGAGTGTGGTCTTGGTGACCTCTGACACAAAAGGTTAAATACAATATAGATTTACAAAATGCAATGCTTTACTATTCCTATCAGAATAGACAAGCTACAACTACACAAAACCATAAGGATGAATCTCACAAACATAATGTTAGAAATATACAAAAAAATATGCGGTATGATGAGATTTGTGTAAGTTTCACAAAAGCAGACACAACTATCTATGATGTTAGGATTCATAACCTATAATGAGGAGAATAATCAATTAACTGAAACTAACTCAGAATTGACATCAATTATTAAGATTAGAAGCTGAGAACAGGAAAATATTTATTGTAACTATATTGCATATTTTCAAAATGTTAAGTAGAGACATGGAAAATATAAAAAACATAATAAAAGATCTAAGTAGAACCCCTAGAGAGAAAAACTATAATAACTGAGATGAAAAATACACTGGATGGGATTAATGACAGATTAGCCAAGGAAAAAGAAAAGAGTAGTGAATTGAAGACATAGCAATAGAAGGTATACAAAGTAAAACACAGGAAGAAAAAAGAATAGAAAAAAAGTGAATCGATGGGTTGAGGGGCAACTTCAAGTAGCCAAATGTACATGTTATTGAAGTCTCTGAAAGTGGGGGCTGTGGGGGACAGAAGAAATGTCCAAACTATGGAAACTATAAACTCAAGATCCAAGAGAATGAAATTGCACAGGAAACATGAAGTAAACACCACCAAGACACATCATCTAGTTGCTCATAACTAGTGATAAAAACAAGAGCCTTAAATCACTTGGAGTGGTAGAAAAGTGTTTCAGAGTCACTGGACAGATCTGGAACTGTGTTCTGGAAATTGTAATGTTTTATTATCTTTTTTAAAGCTATACACATCCTAGCAAGAATTGATTAAAAGTGAAAGAACCTGGAAGAAAGAAAAAAAAAAACCAAGTTAGGAGGGTTTCACAGTAATCCAGTGAGTTCAGTGAATCTGAAATAGGGTTGTAAAGTAGAGATGAAAAATAGGAGATGTTTAGGAAATACACTGACAGTCCTTGGAGACTGTTTGTGAAGGTTAAAAAAAATAGTTCTTGCAGGGAACTGGTAGATAGTGTCAAAATTCATTGAGCAAAGGGGGAATATGATTTAATTTTAGACATTCTGTTTGAGGTACATACAGGCTCTCCATTTAAACCTAGGAAAGATGTCTGGCATACTGATATAGGTTTGGGAGTAATCAACACATAATCTGAATTATGTCCCCCAGTTCCCCAGCCTTCTTGTGATGTCCTTACCTTTAATATACAAATACAATGACCTGAATTTTAATTCCATGCATGCAAGTGCAAGAAGTCTGGGCCCACCAAACATTCCGAGAGCAAAGTGGGGAAAGGACCTAGGACCCAGATCTTTGAGGAGTGGCACTAGCCAGGGAGTGCTCTGGTCTCTAGACTCAGAGGAGGGTCCCGGGGCTGGGATTCAGACCTTTGAGGAGGGAACACTGCCTGGCTGTGCTGATACCTCTGGGAGGGGCAATGAGACTGGTGTGAGAGTGTTGGGAAAAGTACAAGCTAGATTCAGATTCTCTTTTAGAAATAAACTGCTGCTAAGAAGCATTGCTAGTGTGACCCTCAGGAACAGGAAGCAAAACCGAAAGGAGCAAATCCCTTTTTATTCCTTCAAACTTGCAGTCATTCTCCTTTGGCAAAGCCTCGTGGGGAGCAGCTGCCTAAGAGGAAGAAGAGTGGTTTATAGAATCCCAGCATCACTAAGTGGAGCATAGACTAATGTGGATGGAGTTGAGAGACAATTACTTAATAGCTGGCACACTTTGCCTGGAGCGGGGAATGGGATAGGTACCTTCTTCTTGTTGTGGCTCTAATCAGGAATTGTGGTTCCCAGGCATGAACGCGTTAAATCTTGCTTGGTGATCTCATGGAGCTGGTTGTGTTTTCAGAAGGGAAGACAGACCATGACTTCTGTCACCAGCAACCCCTCTTCTTCTAGAGACAAGGTGAACTCTGCATTTGGGAATAGAGAGGGAGAGAGAATCTAAGCTAGGATAATTCTGAAAAGCTGCTGTCCTGTAAAATTGTTTCTAAATGTGTTCTTTATCTCTTACATGTTTAAAGCTAGTAAAATGAAATTCTTCACTCAAATGTTATAGCCAGTTAGATACATATTAAATTTCAAATGGTAGTCCTTACTATATTCACCTCCACCAATAGCAAGAAACCCAGTCACAGAAGGGAATTGAGCAGCTCTGGAAATGTTAAGCTGAAGGGACGGGTTATGAGGCTGCCTCTTTGGAAAACAAAAAGAGTTAAGCTCCTAATAAGGATACAATTGTAAGAAACAATGTAGCTGGAAGCTGAGAGTTGAGCACCGCTGTTAAGGGGAGGAAAAGTCAGTTTTAAGATATGCCTGGTAGAAAGCCATCAAAGAAACTTGGGAGGGAAATCCTTAGAAAAGAGAAAAACCTTGACATGGTCTTAGAAAACCACTTGTTTATGAATTTACAGCTACATGAAGTAAGAGGACACAACCCATGCTGTCATTTTGAGCGACTTTTACAATTGTACAGAACAGTAGCAATAACAGTACTTCTGTTGCCATTCCTGCCTCTTCGACCTTATAAGCTTTTTGAGCTTGACAAACCTAGAGTTTAAAACATTGCTTCCATCATGGCGCATCTCAGAATCATAGGATGTCAGATCTAGACAGGACCTTGAAGCAAGAAAAATCATGAAGAGCTAAAGGAAAATCGGTAGCAACAAAAATTTAATAACTATAAAGAAAAGCCTCTGGGGAGATAGAGTTATATCTGTCTGAACACTAATATTAAGGAAGGAAAGAGAACACTAAAGTTAAGGAAGGAAGGTATAGTCCAAGGAAGTAACTTAAAAATAAATAAACATTTTAAATAAAGCAACTGTGGATTAGGATGAGAATTACATTTTGTTCATTTTGATGAAGTTTTTACACCATTAAATAACAGAGATCTTTCATCTAGGAAACTCAAGCATTTATAAATAAATTCTGAGTAGACAATGTTTTTCAAAATTTTATAGAGATGTGAATTCTCACATATATGAAAGACAAAACAATTTAGGTGCAAAGAAGTATTTATTGTTCTAGTTACACTTATTGAGCCTCAAAATGTGCTAAGATCTTCACATGTCTACTCTCTATTTCCATCCTAAGTCAACTTGACCCATTGTTACAGGCTGAATTGAATGTTTATGTCCCTTCTCCTCCCCCAAATTCATATGCTGAAGCCATAACCTCAAGAAGGGACCTCGCCCTAACCGGTTTGGCTCACGGATAGAGCGTCGGCCTGCGGACTGAAGGGTCCCAGGTTCGATTCCGGTCAAGGGCATGTACCTGGGTTGCGGGCACATCCCCAGTAGGGGGCATGCAAGAAGCAGCTGATCGATGTTTTTCTCTCATCGATGTTTCTAACTCTGTATCCCTCTCCCTTCCTCTCTGTAAAAAATCAATAAAATATATTTTAAAAAAAAGAGAAGGGGCCTCTAAGAAAGTATTAAGGCTCAATGAGGTCTTAAGAGTAGGGCCCTAATCCAATAGGATTTAGTGTCCTTTTAAGAAGAGACATCAGAGCACTCTCAATCTCTCTCTCCGCTTTCTGTCTTTGTGTGTATGCACCAGGGAAAGGCCATGTGAGGACATAGTGAGAAATTGGCTGTCTACAGGCCAGGAAGGGAGTCCTTACCAGAAACCAATTTTTCTGGCTCCTTGATCTTGGATTTCCCAACCTCTAAAACTGTGAGAAAATAAATTTCTGTCCTTTAAGCCACCTAGTTTATGATATTTTGTTATAGTATCCAAGCTGACTAAGCCACCAAATCATATACATTGCTATACAGTACACTGCTCATAGGTGAACCACTGCATAAATTCTCCAGTGATAACTGATAAGTAGCATTAGTTGACTATGTGCTACTCTCTTTCACAAAGTTGTTTTATTTATGATCTTTAAATAAGAAATTTTTATGGCATTAAATTGCCACACTGAGAAATGGTAGCATCAAGTAAATAGCTGTAATGGAATTGGTTTGAGCCCAAGAGTTACATTAAAGACTGGGAGTGCATCAGAAGGAAAAGGTGACAGTCATCATTTGGAAGCACAGGCCCCATGTACTATGGGGATGGGGAGGACCCTGGTCACATATCTGTTACTTCAACCACCATAATCCAGACCTAAAATAGCTCACTTGTCACAGGACTTAAATAGAAAGGATGACAACATAAGTGTTGACTGGCATGCTCTTCAGCTTAGTTCCTTTTATAAGCACATATACTAGGTGCCTACTGTGCACCAGGCCTTCTGTTTGGAGATGGAGGGGGGTATAAAATAGCTATGGAGGCAGTACTTTCCTTAAGAGTTTGGGATTTGGAGTTAAATAGAACTGGGTTGAAATTATAAGTAACCAACTTACATGCTATGTGTCCTCAGGCGGGTAACTTAATTTTTTGAGCCTTATTCCTACTTTACAAGGTACTTAGAAGATACTGCAAGTGAAACTCACAGAACAGTGTTTGACGCATCATAAGGCATTATCAGACTGCTGTTAATAATGTCAAATATGAATAATTAGCATTTTAAAAACATTAATTATTTGAGCCCTATGGGCTTGTGATCTAAATTGAAGCTAGAAGTTGATCTTTATAAAGGGAATATTGTTATAATAGAGGTTCAAATAAAATACAACGGGAGGTATCTGTTTCTTGGAAAAAGAAGAGGTTGGAAAAAGTTTTACAAAGAACCTAACACCTGAACTACTGATGAATCTCAGAGGGAAAGGGGTGGATGGGCAGGAAGAGATTAACCAAAGAACTTACATGCATAACCCATGGACACAGACAATAGTGCATGAAGGTCTTGGTGGGGATAGTGGCGGGGTAAAGGGGATCAACGTAAGGAAGTGAGGACATCTGTAATACTTTCAACAATAAAGATAAAAATTTAAAAAAAGAAAATTAATTTCTAAATAGTAGATTGTCTTCCAAGTTCTCTATATGTTTGTAGCTGTGATGATAACACTGGAATGGAAAAATTCTCAAAACAGATCTACGTTTTCTATGGCCTACATTGTGTTCCCTCTCCCCCTCCAGTTCATATGTGGAAGTCCTAACCCCACCCCTCAGAATGTATTTAGAGATAAGGTCTTTAAATAGGTAGTTAAGCTATGATGAAATCATAGGATAGGCCCTAATCCAACATGACTGGTATCCTTATAAAAGACCACATGGGAAAGGCCACATCAAGCTACAGGCCATCTACCTGCCAAAGGAGAGGCCTCAAAATAAATCAACCCTGTTGACACCTTGGCCCTGGACTTCCAGCTTCCAGAACTGTGAGAAAATAAATTTCTGTTGTTAAGACACCCAGTCTGTGATACTTTGTTATGGCAGCCCTAGCAAACTAACAAACAAGTATATATTAGAACTGGTTGTATGATAAATATAGAATTATAATTCCATGGAGAAAAAATAAATGGGGTTATGAAAATCACCTTTCCATTTGTGAGAAAATAGAGTAGATGTCTTCCACATACCATACATAAAAATAACATTGAAAAGTTTTAAATATCTAAATGTAACAAATAAAGCACATTAGAAAATACATAGAAATATTCTTAAGACTTTAAGGCTAGGGAAGTCTTGTTAAGCAAGTCAGAAAACCCAGAAGCCAAAACATTGATACAGTTTAAGTGCATTACAGGGTGGTGGGAGGCCTCAGGTGAGAGGATAACTTTAAGCCAGGCACTCAAGGCTTCCATGAATGAAGAACCTTCAGGGGGAGAGGAAGCTCTAAACCAGGGGTCCTCAAATTACGGCCTGCGGGCTACATGCGGCCCGCCGAAAACATTTATCTGGCCCACCAGGTGTTTTTGCCGCCGCTGTGTGCATAGGAATTTGTTCATAGTTTTTTTTTAAACTATAGTCCGGCCCTCCAACGGTCTGAGGGACAGTGAACTGGCCCCCTGTTTAAAAAGTTTGAGGACCCCTGCAACTGTCAAGCCCAGAGAGAATGAGATCATCTTACAGCAGCACCAGCCAAGTAGAACTTTCTATCCTCATTCCCTCTCCTCCCACCCCTGCCTTTGCCATAACAGATTTAGAAATCTCTGGGTAGCAAGCTAGGGAGGAGGAGGAGGAGGAATGATAGACTGGGAAGGCAAGCTAGAGGAGCGCTCCTCACTCTTCTCCTGCAAGTGGTCGGCTAGCAAGTGTCATCGGGAGGGAAGGGAGAAAACGGATGGCTATGGCAGGATGAACACTTTTATTTTCTGAAGCTAGGCAATATTTCATTGAGACTGTGTTTATGACTGAAAGTTACTGTGGAGTTTTCTAAGTCCTTTGAACAACTATAAATGCCATGGGAACTGCCTGAGAGTTTACTTCTGTATAGAGGAAGGTACACAGGACACACACACACACACACACACACACACACACACACACACACACTTCACAGGTCACACTTAGAGAAATAGTAGTGGTAAAAAAAAAAAAATGCTTCTTTTTATATTGTCCTATGAGTTCCCTGTGTTCAACAAAGCAGTTACACCAGAGAGGACTCAGCTAGTGAGAAAAAAGTCGGGGGGTGGGGGCCTATTCTAGATAGAATAGTACAGAAACCTTTTCTAAGGAGGTATTTAAGCTGAAACGTAAAAAATGAAAAAGGAAGCAGCCACACACTGGGAGGAATGGTCTTCATCTTGTGTCCTCTCAAATAGCAATCAATTCACTTTAAAAATGGGGGGAGCACAAACCCAAAGAACCAAAGCAGCAGGAGCAAAGATAAACTCCGATCTCCTTGTTCGAGGAAATTTCAGCCCCCTCCTTAATGGAATGGGGAGGGGTGTGGTCCAAATGCTTCTTCAAGATTTTCAACCAACCTTCCTGTTTCCACCCCCCACCCCCACCCCTCACTTCCAGAGTTACTCAGTCTGCCAATTTCTGAGCCATTGGGGAAATCTGCAGGGTAAATTGGGTTTCTTCTCAGCTTTCCATGCTGCTGCTTTAGACTTCAGCTCACTTGTTCTGCAAAGTCGGGCACTACTTGTTCTTCTGTGCCCCAGCTTTCAAATACTATCTGTGCTATATGTTAGAAATAAAATTATAACCAAGATAGATGTGCTTCCTGTCCTCACAGAGCTATGTCTTAGTGGAGAAGACAAAAAAAAAGAATAAAAAAATGAATAGAAAACTAGCAAACTATGATGAATGTTGTAGGGGAAACTCATGTATCAGCACATTAAAAATTGAACTTTCTCTTTGAGGCTTAGAGTAGTGTTGATTTTTGCATTCCAAACAGGTGCTGGATTCTTGCTAATCCAAGTGGGGTGCATGGAACGTCAACATCACCCTGAACTTGTCAGAAATGCAAGTGATTTATATGCACTTGCATTTAAGATCGAGCAGCACTGTACCAGAATCATACAAAAAGTTTCAAAGGCTTTAACCCCAAACATGTTTTACAACCCTGTTGAACCTTTTACTCACATATGACTTATTAAAGGCATTGTAAAGAAGATCAAAGGCATTTAATTCCAAGACCCAGATGTGGAACCTGATGCAGGAATATTGTCCTAGAGTCATTGTCAAAGGGGCCTATCCAGAAGGGCAGTTGGCGAGGTAAGGAACCCACAGTAAGGGCTCTGAATTGTACGAAGACAGAAGGGCAGGGGACAACTGAAAGGGGGTCCTGGGAGTGGCAGTTCAAGAGCCTCCCAAGAATGTACAAATAGTGCACCTGGGAGGGCAGCTCTTGACCGAAATGTGAAGGAACAGAGAGCAGGGAGTTAAATGAAGAACGATCCTGGAAGATGCTTTGGGCCTCAAGAGCTTCAAAGCATCACTTGTGGGAACACAGTGACATACCAGGTGACAACAGCAGTGACAGATGGACAGGGTCAGGGGACCAGAACAGGTACAGGGAACAGTGGACCCTACCAGGCAGCCAGCCAGGATTTACTTGAAACTATACAAGAGATACATCCAGAAGCTCTCAGAAATACCTGGGTGGCAGTTTGTAGCAGCAGGAGGTCCTACATGGCCAAATGAAGACATAAATCAGTGCAATTTGGCCTGTTACTGTTATTAGATGTCTGGACTCAGAGGCCAACAAGATCTGGGAAAACGCAAGGTAGTGCATACTCAAATGCTACAGTACATGTATAATCATTCATTCATTCATTAAAAATCTATTGAGCACCTGTGAGACATGATGTAGCAATGGACAAGACACAGCCACTGCCCTGAGAGGGTAATGAAGAACATTCCAGCCAAGGGGCTACAGACAAGAAACAGCCACTCTTGTAGAGGTAAGGGGTAAGGTCAAGTTATATGAGGGGTACAGTGAGAGTGTGTTGACTCCTGAATTCATTCCTAGGCTGTGGCTCTCAAACTTTCATGTGCATATACTAGTAAATCACCTGGAGATCTTGTCAAAATGCAAATTCTGATTCAGGAGATCTAGGGTGGGGCCTTCTGCATTCCTAATGAGTGCCCAGGATCAGGTGATGCTATGATGCTGGTCTGTGGACTGCACCATTAGCAAGGCTCTAAAGAACACTTAACCAGTCTTGCAAAAACAGACAGACAAACAAACAAACAACCCCACGTACCTCTGACTTTGACACCTAAGATGTTACCAGTAAAGACAAACATACCTTCTGGTAATGATTACACAGGTTATTGTACCTATGTGTAGTCTGAGTTACACCAACATTGATGCCCTTTGGTGATCCAACTGAGGGAAGACGTATGCTTTCGATGTACAGAGTAATTACATTTGGCATTTTAAAAATTCAGGATAATAATATGGAGGAACATGACTTTGTAAATCTCACTGTGACAAGCTATTTGTCTACCCACACTGAATGCACATTATCATTGTTTAGATAACTTCAGCTGCTACCTCTAGCAGACTCTCCCACCCTGGACCACCCCCAACCTGGGGGGTGGTTTTCATGGGATGTAAGAGTGAGTTGCATGAGTTACCCAGATAAACACCCCCAACCTGGGCTTTTTCACCAGAACCCAAGACAAGTATTTGAGAATCATCTGCAGTACCGAGCTCTCTGGCCACTTAACTTTCCACCCAGGCAATGGAGTGAGAGAAATAAGAAAGGGGGTTGGGCCACTTCTTTATCCCAAGGGCTATCAGCTGCCGAGACAGCCCGATCCCAATTATACACCTGCTTTCAGTTACATCCTTAATTTCCAAACCACCAGGTATTAGAGCAGTGGTTCTCAACCTTGGCTGCACATTAGAATCACCTGGGAATCTTTTGAAAATCCTGATTTCTGGGCCTCATCTTCCGGAAATTCTGTTTCTTTGTTACTAATGTTGTGGCCTCACCCCATAACAAACAGAATTTCTGGAGGATGAGGCCCAGATGTCAGGATTTTAAAAAGATTCCCAGGTGATTCTAATGTGCAGCCAAGGTTGAGAACCACTGTATTAGAGGGAAACATACTAACTTGCTCCACCCATCCCACCCTCCATCTTCCTAGTTCAGCAAAGCCATTTTACTTAAGGGGAAAAAAATATATTTTCCTTGTATCTAAAATCATCTTATTAATTTTCATACAGAATTATAGGTAGCACGACCACCGATTTGCACATTCCCTCAAGGTTGAACCACCGCTCTACCCTCCTTAAAAGAAAATACCTTCCTTCTTCTGGGTTTGGTGTTAGTCCTCTCAGACAGAGCAGAACATGATTGCTGAGGAGAAGGCGAAAGAAAAACCAGTCCTGAGGAGAAGGCAACGCAGCACCATGGACCCGCCCCCAAAGCCATCGGAAACAGTAAGTGTGCTGGGGGCATTTTATGTTTCCATTAAAGGAATAGCTTGTCCTTAAATCCTGAGTAGCAACACAAGACTGGATAAAGAAGGCAAAGGATCCATCCCAAACCACAGTCGCACTGAAGACAGACAGGAGCAGATTTTGCTTGGGGATAAGCTTGCGGAAGACTGTGATTTGGGGGATTCTTGGTGTTCCCTGTTCCGGGTTTGAGATTCCTCCTTCCGCACTGGGGAAAAGAATAAGGAGCTAGAGCCAGACGAGGGACTGTTGGGGAGAGCAGGCTATGGTTTCTGGCCTTGGGCTTAAAGAAAGGGTTGATCTCCCTTTGAAGCAAAGAATACTGATAGCGCCTGCAACTTGATAGGAGGCACTGAGTGACAGGGTTTGAGAGCGATCTGATATCACATTGATATCACGAAGACCGAACTTGGTGGGAGGCCCATTTGTAGCTTGAGAGCTACAGGAACTCCCTCTTGGAAGTGTGGCTGCAAGAAACTAGATGGACAGGGAAAACCAGAACTATTGGAGGAGAGTGAGTGAAATGTGGGTTGGATGGAAGCTCTCCTGGTGCTCCAGCAAACAGGGACTCTCTCCCCCAAATGCCACCTGTGAAATCCCTCTACAGTCCCATCCCTACCTGCCAGCGCCCCAAACTAGTGGTCCATGAAGTGAGGTCCCCAGACCATCAGTATCAGCATCACTATCACCAGGGAAGTTGTTGCACAAGCAAAATCTCGCTCCTCATCCCAGACCTACTGAATCAGAAACTCTAGGGTGGCGCCAGCAAGCTGTGCTTTAACAAGCCTTCCAGGTGATTCTAAATGCGTGTTCAAGTTGGGCCTAAACTACGCAGAAAAATGTTTTTCCCTAAATGGAGGGCAAGTGTCCTATGGTTGCAGAGTTACTGTTAAATCTGAGATATCAGTGCTTGAAACCAGAAAGCAGAAAACTTAAAAGAGTTGTGTAGCTCATAGAGCAATTTGAAACATCTAAGTTGTTGAGCTGTGGCAGTAGTGGGGGCATAGGGAGACTTCGAACATGGATTTTTGGAAAAGGAAAATTGCACGGTATGCAGATGTGAGATAAGTACGACCTACGTGGTGGGGGCACCAGGAAAACGTTGTCTAATGTGCTTTAGTCGGGTAAAATGTGCAGTGTTGCTGCTGCGTAAATATGTCCTGATGCGCAATGGTAAATGCCTCCTTTTCTTCTCTCCTGATTTCATTTAAAACTGTCCCTGGGGGAGCAAGAGACTGGGCCAACATCCACAGACCTAGTGGGATGAGAGTGATTTCTCAGTGGAATTCATAATAAAAAATGGTTTTTGTTTTCTGGGCTAGCTGCTTCTCCATCATTCTAACTGCCTGCCCTTCACTTTATAGCTGGGCTGGATTAATTCCCAGAGAACAGAGTCATTATCCTGATGGGACCCGAGCACTGATTGGGAGGAGAAAGAATGGAGGATTAGTGGGGTCTTAGGTTTGCCCTCACGCAGTTTAGAAACCTGTCAAATGGAAGGCGTCCTGGAGACACATTTTCTGTTTTCCTTTCCTGTTTCTCATCCTGAATTTACACACTTGGGTCCTATTGTCCTATTTATATCTCTTTGCATTCTCCTTTCATAGGTGTGTTTTGGCATTCATTAATGAAATACCTACTGTGTGTGGTGCACAGTGCTAAATGGCTTCAAACATCCACACTTTCATCCCATCTTGTCCAACGTGTGCAAAGGCGCAGACTGGAAAATAATTTTCCTTTCCCACACACCTCCATCACTATTTTTTCAGGCTTTGGTTTGGCCTCTTTATGTTGTCCTTCGGGTGAAGAAATTGGGATTCCCCATATTTTAAGCTATGTGTGAGAGAGGAGGTAATTTTTAGAAATCAAAAGAGAACACACAGATATGCTTTCACTGTGAAGCCTTGATCTGTGACTTTGCTGGTCTGTGATTTCTGACCTTATTTTTCTACTGAATAGAGGACAAGGGGTGGGAGTGAATTGTACAAATAGCAGGCAATCACTTCCACTCTTTTCTGCGTTACTTTGCAGGGTGCAGAATAGGCCTCTTATCACTTGAGGCAGACACTTTGGGCTTTTTTGGCCCTTGCAGGCGTACATTGTAGCCATCAGGAGACTGGCCAGCTGCTTTCACCAAGGCAACTGCATCAAAGTGGCAATCAAACCAGCACTCCTCCAGGCTGAGATGGCAGGGACGCCCATACTGTGAACACCAAAGGGCTGTGCTCTCACCTGATAAACAGCCTGGTTAAAAAGTCTCATCATATTTCTATATATAATTGAGAGAAATAAACCATTGTAACCCATGTCAAACAGAAACTGACAGTAGTCTTTCGAAGTTTAGGAAACAGAAAATCTATGTCTACAAATACAACCTCTTGTCAAGATCACTAGAATCATTTCATAAAGGAACCTTTGAGAGGGAGGTAAGTAATGAGTGTTGGCCTTATTTATAAAGAACCCAGGATAGGAAGTTGTTATGATTTTTCATGAAGATGCACCTGGTCTCTATTCAATAATTTTAGTCTGTAAATTCCTAGCAGTCTCCGTTGGTATTTTTCTTTAACAAGGCAAACTCCGTGCCATTCCTTCTT
Organism: Myotis myotis; assembly: GCF_014108235.1. NCBI lineage: Eukaryota > Metazoa > Chordata > Mammalia > Chiroptera > Vespertilionidae > Myotis > Myotis myotis. Next base: position 33,701,929 of record NW_023416317.1, on the reverse strand, counting down.
CAGGTGGATCTGTTGAGCGTTGCCCAGGAATCCATTTCTGGCTGTGGGCTAAGAGACTGGGAACTGAGACTCTGGTCAGCCTATATCTGGTTGGAATCCCTTCTCCTCTGCTTTGCAGCTGTGTGCCTGTGGCATTTGGTTTACCCTCTCTGAGCCTGAGTTTCCCCATAGAGTGCCATAGGATGACATGAGATAATACATGTCAAGAATTTAGCCCAGTGCCTGGCCCAGAGCCCAGTTAATATTAGATATGATTATATTTGTTATCAATTAAATATCTAAGGGAATTTTAGTTGCATCTATTTTACCAATTTTCCTTCTTGTGTTCCATCTAGTCAGGACAGCGCTGTTTTTTATTTTTTGTTTTGTTTTGTTTTGTTTTTTGTCTCCCTCCCATGTCTTTTCATCACACTCCTCATCCCAGGAAAGGGTGATCATGAGACACCATTTGATCATGAGGCAACCGTTTGAAATGAAGTCTGCTTTGTGTTTGTCCTTTGGGGAAAGGCTTTGATCACCAGCCGTGCTGTGGGTATTTGGCAGGCTGCCAGCTCCTGTCTATCGTGAGAGGCATCTTAGAAGGTTTAGATATTTAAAAAAAAAAAAAAAAAAAAAAAGAGTGAGAAGCAAAAGGGCAGCTGGTAGATTCCTCGAGGAATCTACCTACCTACCTTTGCCTACTCCCAAAGCCCTAAGGGCCACCCCACTTTCCAGGGCCTCCACTTGGCCAGTGTCCGGATTTCCAAGCTCCTTGTTTTCCTGGGCTACGAGCTGGCAGGGAGTCTGTAACACTGAGCCCTTAGCATTCCAGTGACTTACAGGCCAGTGTTTCTCTCTGGCCCTCCTTAGAGTCTGCTGTCTCTGGAATACTGAGGGCTGTGAGAGCCTCCGTAAACAAGTAGTGGTGGACAGGAAGAGAGGGGACAAGAGGGCAGGGCTTCCTCTTCCAAGGAGCCCTCCCAGCAGCAGTATATAAATGACTTGGAATTGCCAGCCTGGTCCTGGAAGATCACCTTGCAAGTGGGCCTGATGCCAGCCTGACAGATGGCCTGGGCTGCAGGCTGCACAGCCCACATTAGGCCCATCAAGTGTGTGTTCCCTGGAGGCAGCGGGCCCAGCCAGGAGTGTCAGGGAGGTTACCCAGGGGCATGGCGCGGGCTGCAACATGGGTTCCCAGCTCTACCTACTTACCACGCTCCTGCCTGCAGTGCTCTCTCTGTCCACTTAAAAGCAAATCTCGGCGTCTCATGATTTTCCGTTGATGCCTGGCCTAGATTCTACATGACAGCCCCTCACAGAAGTGGCCAAGTGTTCCCATCAAATGCACCAGCCACTGCAAAGTTAAAAAGGATAATAAAACAGCAAAGCCTGCATGGAGACTTTGTTCAGAAACCCAACGACATGTACAGAGTATTAAAAAAATATTGAACTTTCAAATTTTATGATTTCATGTCCTCCAAGGCCACAGACCTCTTATCATGTTCTCTTTTTAAAGCATGCATTCTTTTTGAAACAGTTAGAAAGTCAATGTATAACTTTTTTCTCCCTACACTCGGAATAAAGCCTGGGGAAATTTAATGTTCCTGGAATCAGCCTGTGGATTTGAGATAAGGATTCAAGGCAAGAAGCCTTTTAACTCAGAGCAGAATCTGTTTGCATCTCTTGTCCAATTAACATAAAGTATCTGGTTACTGTGTATCTTGCATAATGCATGACAGTGTAAACTAAACGTTTTCAGTGCTGACATTGAACTCCTTGATAACAATGAAGGGTGAGGTAACTTGTTAATTTTTTTTCAAGAAATCTCCTGAAAAAAAATGCTTCTCAAAACTGAATCAACACTTTTGAGCTGAGATGCAGCCGAGGGTTGACCGTGTGTTCTCACGATGATATGAAATCTAGAAGGAAGCAGGAGCAACCACATGTCACGTTCTCTTTAAGAGCTGGAAAAGCTGTCAGAAGAATTAAGATTAAACCTCCTGTGAGTCCGTGGGTGTGGAAAGTCACCAGCTAGCTAATATTAACATAGCTTGCAAGAGAACGCTGGTGCTAGAAATAGGACAGTTGCATCACTACCACTAAGCAATTTGCATTCGGTGGACCAGCCCCTAAATTCCTCCTGGCTCCTACAGCCCTCTGGGCATTGCATTTCTGGACGCTTTTAGACGGAGCTCACACTTGGCTGTCGTGGTTTCCCCGGGAACTCTACCCAAAAGAAGAAGCGGCAAGAAGAACATCTGCTTTGTGTGCAGGAAAGTGGTCGTGCTACCAGCAAATCTTGAGGCATCTGTGGAATTGTGAAGCTAGATTTCATATGGTTGTCGACAGGGAGGGGCAGACAAGGACCTTCTTGTTTTCCTCGTCATGGATAATCTGTTGCCTCAATCTAAATTCTCCTACTTCAAAAAACACCCTCTCCATGCGATTAGAAAATATGTCTCGGTGCTGAGAAAAAACCAAAGAGCGGAAGAACAGGTACCCTTTCCTTTATATTATCTTTAAGGTGAACGGGATGTTTGCTCTTGGGTGTTGCTTTTACGTCACTGGGGGATTTAGTCTCTGCTCGTTTACCTGGGTAGAGGCGCAGGTCGGCTTCCGCGTGGGGCTGTTCAGACTTGCCAATCAGAGGAGCAAGCAGGCTCGTGAGGATTTATTTGAACTGGGAACATTTAGATCCTTAGATTAGGGTCCAGTTGTGTAATAAAACCACATGTTTTTCTTTTTTCTGAATAGCTAGACTAAACTACTCCATCAGAGGTAAATGGTGGCTTTCTTGAAATTTTTCTAGGTCTTCAAATACAAATTTTAAAACGATTATCATCTCCACCAAGAAAAGTTATCAGACCCTAGATATACATTGTCTTCTTGTATGTATTTATGGTTATATGAATGTCACCAGGACTTGCAAGACAGAAAACATTGTGTAGACTGTAAGTATGATAGCTTTAAGCAGATCCCTAATGAGCTGAGAAGGTCATTCAGAAGTAATTAGTCATTTTCTTGGGTGGAGGGTAGGGGATAGAGGACTGCAGGTTTCAGTCTTTTCAACCAATCAAAAGTTAGGATTTCCAGTAGTAGGCTCTAGATGTGGGAGTATAAATATTTTTTAAATAACTGTTAGACTGTCTGGTCACTTCTTCTTTAAAATCATGGATTAAAAAAATCATGCATTCATTCCATTGTCATGAGACATATATCATTCTGTCACTTATGAAAGAGGCCTTTCTAAAAACTGCTCTCCTGAATTATACCACATTGTTAGAAGAAACCACTGTCCCTGAGCCATTAAATCTGGTGGTTCCTTTAGAAAGAAGCATGGCAATGGTGAAGGACAAATGTATAGCCACAGTGAAGACCAGAGTCATAAATTGCTTGGGCATCATACTTGTCATTAGAACTGCAAACGGCACGGGAGATAATAGCAGTGTCCTGTATTTGAATGAGGTGACCTACTTATCAAAACAATGCCAGGAAGTGAGAGCAAAAGTCAGCAGACAGAAAACCCTCTAATGACAGGTTTCCCCAAGGCGTAGATGCATAATTTGGAAAATCATTACTACTGTTTGAGAGGAAACTGCTTTTATGCTGTGCGTTAATGATTCTACATGAGCTGGAAACTCAGACTGTGCTCACTAAGGGGGCTACCCTTAGTAGCCAATTTAGCTCTTATTTAGGCAAGGTGTCATGATTACAAGGACATCTCTTGGTTTCCAAGTCTCAGCAGGTGCTTGCTTTTGGAAAACCAGTGGTGCTGAGAGTTGTCTGCCACACTCCATACGTGCATGTCCACAGGCTTCTTCAGGACTCATTACGAGAGGAGGAGCGGTGTGAGTCATGGGAGGGCTAAGGGGACTGAAAGGATGGGGCTTCAACTGTGGACTGTGCATTAAGTGATCCTCCCTTTTCTCAGTACTATATGTTTTTGGAGATGTGGCTATATTGCTCACATCATTTATTTTTTTTAAAGATTATTTTTAAAATGTTGCAACATGCATTCAGAACATGAGAATCTAACGTGGATCCTCTGACTTGGACTGGGTGGGGTCACAACCATTGGAGGTGACCTAAAATAGCTATGAGCATTGTACTTTTTTCCTAACTTCTTGCATCGGTTAATGGAGAAATAAAGAAAAATGACCTAGTGGATTCTTTTCTGAAACCAATTACAGCTCTGCAGACATAATGTCTCACAAAATTAGAGAAATTAGGTCAGAGTCAATCATGGTTAACCTTGGAAAGCTTGTTGGAAAGTTATAAAGGAGGTTAAAAATGTCTATAATTTTAGGACCTGGATATTGGTTGTCTCTAGTCCTTACACTCCTGTAAGATGGATCCTCTTTATAAAGATGAGGGATGTGAGACTTAGAGACCTTAAGGCCACTCAGCTAGAAAGTACTGAAGGAAGATTTGAACTTGATCGATTTTACCAGGCTTTATCTCTGAATAATGCAGTGATAGCATCACAGCAAACTACTAACATTTTTTTGTAGAGAGTATTTCCACATACCACCGTCATAATTCTTCCCATAAGAGTTCACCACCTGTACACATTTACGTATTCCTTAATATCTTTCTGTATTTGCATTTAAAATCACTCACTCTTAAAATTTAAATTTGTTTAGAAAGAAATTTTCATATCAGTACTATCAGTGGAAAACCACTCTCATTTGCCTTAAATAGAAGAGAAGCATAATTATAATAAAAGCAACCTAATGTTAAATTATAACTAGATACTGTTAACTGTGAAACCTCTAAGCCTGAAACCTGCTCCATTTTGTTAAGTAGGAAGATTAGCTTTTAAGAGATTAGCATCCTACTAACCAACTGAGAGATTCTCCTGGGCAAGGATAGAAGGGAATTACAAGACGGATATCTTTCTCAGTTCCAAGTACTTCATTGTTATTTAGTGTAGTGTCTGTATGCCACTTAAAATCTTCGCCTAATTCATCATTGCTCCCACCAGTGTTATGTTCCACACACTTTAGAGAAAATGATCCCAGACACACCATCTGCTGCTCCACTTCTGTGCATTCAGATATATTCCTCCCTCTAGCCTAGAATTCCTTCCTTTACTTACACCTTGCCCACATCCTTCAAGACTCAGCTTCAATGAGCTCATGAAAAAGCTTTCTCCAATTCTGTTGGGAAGAGTGAAGCACACGATGTTCTGTCTGCTTCTAATAAGGCCCTTTATCACATGTATGTAGTAAGCCATTTGGTTACATGTTCACAAACATACAGCCCATACACACATGATGCTGGGTGGTATCTTCTTCTTTGTCCCCTCAGGCCCACCTGGACACCTGGCATAGGATGGTATAGGAGAGACCTGCACCACAGGCCAATTGCCTATGGAACGCCTCCTTTCTTGCCTCTACCCATTTTTTTCTTTTTCTAAAAAATATTTTTATTGACTTTAGAGAGGAATGGAGAGGGAGAGAGAGAAATATCAATGATGAGAGTCATTGATCAGCTGCCTCCTGCACATCCCATACTGGGGATTGAACCCACAACCTGGGTATGTCCTAACTGGGAATCGAACTGTGACCTCATAGGTCAACGCTCAATCATTGAGCCACGCCGGCCAGGCTCTACCCATTTCTTGACTAGACCTGTAGAGTTCCCACACATCCCAGTCATGGTCATTGTTATACTCACCTTGTCCACATTATACATTTTTGTTTAAAGTTTTTCTTTAATGTTTTTAAACACTCCTTGCACTTGGTGTCATTCAGACATGAAGGTTTGACCTCAGAGCTGGTTGGTTTGATAGTTTTTGTTGTCATTCCTATTACAATGTGCCAATCAGTGGGTGGACAGGCTATTTATCAAACTGAGAACAAATATCTCATCCTTTGCATCCCTAAACTCTATTATAGCAGGCCTTTCACAAAGCCAAGTTCCTAACCAGGTAGAAGATTAAGGTCACTAACTAGAGGTACTGAAGGTTGGGAAAATTTGATGAACATGTTTGAACAGTATCAGTCAAATGCTGTTTTAGTGGTAGTGGTGATGGTTGGGGGCACCAAGCCTAAATGGGTTCTCAGGCGAGTCTGGGTAGGTATATGGAACACATTCAAAGGGTATATGATTGCAGCTCGTTTATCTTGGTTGGATCGGAACAGCCAGAGTCTGGCTCAGATGTTGATGTCTGAGCTTGTGGGGAATAAACAGGACTTGCAGGCAATATTCTCTTGGGTACTGGAGTCCCAATAGCTTTCTCTGAGGCTCGGGTTACCAAGTAGGACACTAAGGAAGGGAGAATTTTTTCCACTTCTGGGCAGACTGTAGCCTGACTGCAGCCCATGTTAGCTTTGTATATCAAACTGCCTATTTGACATCTCCATCTGAATGTCTTGTGGATGTTGGAGACTTGAAGGTGTCCAAAGAGAACTCACAAGCTCTGTTCTCCAAACCTGCTCCTCCTCAGGTCCATTGATTAACACAAAAGCTCAAAAGGGGAAACTTGGGAGTTTATTTATTATTGACAAGTTGATCTTCAGGCAACCCTCCTTGGGGAACATCTGCAATAGTGTCAAAAGTAAAAATTTAAATAAAGATAAATTTTAAAATTTAAAAAGCTTGGGGAAAGACTGAGGCACAGAAGAGCCTTCTATTTGGAGCTCTTGTCCCTCAACTTATATTGCCCTGCAGTAGCCTCATCAACTTGAATCTCTTCTTCCTATGTCCCACAGATGAGGGATCAGTGAGGGTGCCTTGCTCTCTTGAATAGAAAGACTTCTTTCTGTACAAGAAATACCATCTAAGAGCTGACCTGATATATCTTGACAGTTTAACAGTGAATCTGCTTAAAATGAGGAGAGTTGTTTTTGGTGCCAGGGTGCGTGTAAAATATATATATTCACACACATATATGTATGAACTAGAGGCCTGATGCATGAAAATTCCTGCAAGAGTAGGCCTTCCTTCCTCCGGCTGCTGGCACTGACTTCCCTCTGGCCCCTGGGACCTGGGCTTCCCTTTTCCGGCCACTGGCAGAGACACCCAGGACCAGGGCTGGCTTCTCTCCGGCCCCAGCTTGATCAGGAAAAATGTCAGGAATGATGTCCAGTCTATTAGCATATTACCCTTTTATTATTATAGATTAGGCCCTTGAACTGGTATATGTTCCCACAAAGTTAATCCACACAAATTTTTGCTATGTCTCTATATTCTTATTATCTGACTATGCAATCAAGTTACCATTGATGTCCTTGTATAAATATGGACACTAATGTTGACCTGGACAGAACTGAATGCAGAAAAAGAATCTGTCACCTGTCATCTTGTTTTGTGGAATTCCTTAATTTCTTCAATTATTAAGCAAGTTTTTCCCCCTATATATTGTGTGAGGAGCATTTTTATAGTAATGATGATGTAACAATGAATTAGGTATAGTGTAGCCACTCTGTGATGCTTATAGTGTCAATGAGCAGAAAGAGCTGTACTCAAGTGTTTATTATAGGAGGTGAAAACCACATACTATAGTCAGCAGGCATATATGGCTCAAGAGCTGCTCTGATTAATTTGCTTAAAATGAGGAGAGTGGTTTTGGGGGCTAGGGAGCATGTGCAGTAGCTATAATTTAATTAAGGATTAGAGCTAAATTTTGTTTTGAGGCGGTTCTAAAGTTTCTCTTCAGTGGCTTAAGAAAAGCTTTCTGGTTCAAACAGGATCCCTGGATTTTTATTTCTTGCTTTGTTTCTTAATGGAATGCTAATCTCAAAGTTGGGTTGTTAAATAAACCTTTGACTTTAATTTGAACCTTAGAGACTTAGTTCTTCATTTTGGTTCTTACACCTTCTCTGAATAACAATATAAAAATCAATAACTCCATCTACGCCCCCCCCCCCCCAAATAAAAAAAGCTATGTTGAGATTTAGAACATTACCTAGAATTTTGAGTTGTTAATGCAGGCTTTAGTCTCTAGGTAAAATGATGAAAATTTCACTCCAGCTTGGTCTAAGAAATGTTGAGTTTTTAGCTCCTTAAAGTGAATTGGTTATATCTTGAGAGTATACCGAAGTTATCCATTTTATAAAGTCTCTAAAAAACAAGTCATGTGGAATTGGTTCTTTAGGGAGCTACTCTTCCGCCCCACCCAACGCCCCAAGAACCAATTATACAAATTTGTATGTACTCGGTGCTTTCCATTCAATGCGTACTTTGCTAGTCATATAGGACATACTGGCCTCAGCCCCACAAATAAATGCAAAATCGCTGCTGGGATAGGTACAGCAAAGGAGAGTTACGAGATGCCTTAAAAGCATATAATGGAAGACAGGACTAAAGTGGGAAAGTCAGAAAGGCTGCCCTAAGGGACTTAATATTGAGTTATGATTGGAGGAAGAGTAAGATATTAACTAAAGGAGGATATTGAGGGGACAACTGTAACAAAGGTCTTGGCTAGAAATGAGCAGGGACACAGTGAGAAGTGGAAGAAGAGTGTGTGTATGTGTGGGGGGATGGTGTTGGGTGTTGGGGGGCTAACAAATGCTACCCCGAGACAGCAGTGCTTGAAAGACTCTGGATGTTAGGCTCAGTGAGGAAGAGACTTAAGACATGATTGTTTCTGTGTATGTGTTTGTGTGTTTCATAAGACCCACAGGGCCAATCTGTAGAAGAAACATGGAGGTCCATTTGGGATGTTCCAGGGGAAATAACTACAACTAATAGGCAGAACGCAGGGAGAGGTTGTGATATAACAATAAGGATAGGCTTTCTAAAAATGAGAGGTAAAGGAATGGGCCACCTTTTGCAGAGGGCAGGGTATGTGACCCGTCTCAGGGGATGGTTTCTGCATCATAATAAAGGAGATTAAATGAACTATCAGGCTCCTTCCAAGCCCAAGATTCTAGTGCAGTGGGCAATACAAAGGATGGGTAATTGAGACGCCTTAGGAACAAAGAGAGGGCCCAGGTGCATCAGTTAGAATTCATTTGTTTTGTCTGGTTAGTGGTAAGTACTCCACAATCTGAGCATGTTGCTCTGGAATCTAAGGTCAAAGAAGACAGATTCAAATGTCTTTGGCGATTTGGTTAAGCATTTCCATAAAGGAAGGGAAATAAAGAGGAAGAGAACACCTCAGGGGAAAAGCTTTATGCACCAGTAACTAGCTTTTCTGAGCCTGATTGGCCATTGAACTACCTGTACACATAAGGACAGACAACTATGTATACTTATGCGGTCATTGATGAATAGGGACACTGAGACATTTCCGGTTATTTTGTGGCATTTTTAACTACTGTTGTTTTTTTTTTGTTGTTTGTTTTATATCACCCTCTTGTGCCTTCAGCTCTTTTTTTCCTGCATTTAATGCTGACAGTTTGCTGCTTATCATGGTCCCTTCTGAAGGTGTTCCAGCCTTCTTGCCCATATTATCACAGCTGTGAAGTGTTAGACATGCCTGGGAGACACCTGAACCCTGAGTTGACTTCTGAGCGATTTCTAATCCTGTTATCTGCTTCTAAACTTTCTTAATCTACTGTACTCAGATGCCTTGGAAACATGAGAGTCAGTAAATGCATGAATACCTAAACCTTTGTCTTTGAAATGAGCTTATTAACTCAAATGTAACATACACACCCTTTTTGTGTGTGTGTGTGAGAACTTCAGTATAACTTGTTATGTAGATTCTCAAATTTGCTATCCTATTCCACTTGTTAGACAGTCTGTCAGCAACATTTTATTTGCTAACTTTTGTTCAGAATGGAAGATGACATATTTTCTCACCTGTACAGACATTCCATGCCTTCACAGAAAAAGAAATGAACTTTCCACATATGCTGCAATGCTCCCAATTTACTGTGAAGAGGGCAGGAAGGATGCTGGAATTATTTCTTTGCTGTTCATCCTGTAGGCAGCATATTAGTAAGGCTATTTTAAGAAATACAATTTGGATTATACATTCAAGAATAAGGCATTTTAAAGTTTTATTCAATGCCTTATCTGTGCGAGGCACTTGGCAAGGTTCTTCACATACATTGTCATTTAATCTTCATTGGTGGTATTATCCTCACTTTGGGGATGAAAGAACTGAGGTTTAAAGGGGTGAGAGAATGTGGTACACAGCTCATAAATGATGGCACTAGAGCAGGGGTGGGCAAACTTTTTGACTCGAGGGCCACAATGGGTTCTTAAACTGGACCGGAGGGCCGGAACAAAAGCATGGATGGAGTGTTTGTATGAACTAATATAAATTCAAAGTAAACATCATTACATAAAAGGGTACGGTTTTTTTGTGTGTTTTTTTAGTTTTATTCATTTCAAACTGGCCGGATCCGGCCCGAGGGCCGTAGTTTGCCCACGGCTGCACTAGAGTTTAACTCCACGTTTGCCTGTGTCTGACTCCAAGATCTGATTCACTGCCTCATATTGAGACACACCCTCCCCCTACCCCCATAAACAGGGTCCTTTTCTTCCCTTCTTTCCCTTCTTTTCTTCTTTCTTTCCTTGATATTAGATTTTTCTTGCATTTATTGAGAAAAAAGGGGTAAAAGATAAAACTACCATACCTACTGTGCAGGAAAGACATCAAATCCTTTTAGATGAAGATCCACATTTTTGAGAGGTTTTAAAGTTACTCAGTTTGGGGGAACTTCTTTTAAGAAAAAGAATATAAAATTTTAAATGTTAAATTAGATATACAATGAATATTTATTTAGAATGGAATAAGAAATCACAACAAATTACAAATTGGGGTGACAAATACAACAAAAATCACAAAGTCTAGGAAAAGAAGTGTTTTTACTAATTAACTGATGCACCCTAAGATGTTTTTTGTTCCTACATTTTTGCATTAGTCTTTAATCGTTATTTCACATGACAGTGATTTCTAATATCCGCTAAAGATGTGATCAAAAGATGATTCGCATACTTCTCTAGAATAGTTAATATATACATTTATATGTGTTTTTTAGAGCCCAGAAAAGTTTCATAGACCAGCTTCTGGTTCTGTTTCTCTTTTACCACCCACGTACTTCAGATGCTAGGCACCACTGGACACGTTTATATGAAGACTTCAGGCCCTGTGATTTAGTACAGCAGACAGTAAGAGTATTCCTGGATGTCCTTTCTCTACTAGGACAGCTAGCAATAGCTTAACCATACGCACAAGACTACAAGCCACATTTACACATCCCACTAAATCAAAACAAAATCTAAACGTATCCTCATCCCATCTTCTCTAGGCCAGACCCGCAATTTGCTCACTGCTGCTCCAATGCTAACTGTTAGGAGAGAGAAGTCAAAGGAGGGGAAATCAGCAAAATGACTACTCTGCAATCAATTGTAGTTCAAATATCTTTTGCAAATTTTACCAAAACATAAGACCGTGAGAAAATTGCTAGAGTCTCTTTCAGAACCTTAAAAGGGGGCCTCTGCAAATGAGGGGCCCTGAAACTTAAACTTCATTGGTTTCCAAGAAAATCCAGCTCTGGAGGAAAGGTATAACAAGACAAAACACTGGTGTTACACTATAATATGCAAGAGTTTATGCCATAGGGTAGCTTCAGAAGTAACGGTGTATGGGGTCCTAATCTGAGCAGCTGGAGCTCCCAACCTCATTGAAGGAAGTAGAGGATGATTTTCCTGTGTATTTCATTCTGTAGGAAGTAGCACTGTGGAGATGAGGATGTTCTGGGACTGCGAAAACTGAAAGGTTGCTCAACCCTCATTCTTATTTGCAAAAGACTTATTTGCAGTGGGATTATTTGCTAATACAGCCGATCTGAAAACTCCTGCATGGGTCTAATTAATATTAAATACATCATTTACTGTCCTTCCAAGCAAGCCACTTAGCACACATAGGAAAAGAGCACGTTATTGCTGTTAGAGGCTGCACAGTAGAAAAACTCTAGCAGCACTAAAGGAAGTCTTTAAGAATTCATTAAGATGTAATCAAGCTTTTAAAAACTCATCTGTTATTTGCAATTATAATATAGTTACTGTAAGTTGTCTGGATAAAATCACCTATGTGTAGGATTTCTTTACTGAATTTTGCTCATTGGTAATGTATTCAAATACCCAGCTTTCTCATGTATGTCCTCTTCTTAGAAACTCTTGACTCCTCTTCCTTTGTGCTATGACTAACTGTCTTAAAATATAAGGAGTCCTTATAATTGTATCCTGTACCATTGACCCTATTATAATATTTACCACTAAACTTGACTATGGCCTGTAAGTACATCTCAAAACAAATAAAGCATATTATAGTAGTATTTTGGTCTTAAATAATGAGTATAGTTTATAATCAAATTGTTTAAAGTGATTACATATTATAAAACCCTATTTCACTAGCATTGACAAACTACCCTTTTTTTTTCTGTCTCCAACATATAATTTCTATATAATGAACTTAAAAAGTTTTTTGTTGCTTCTGAAATGTTACACAGCTTTTTTTTTTTTCTTCTTTCGTTTTTTAAGGGATGAAACTATTTCTATTAGGAATACACTGTTTCAAGAGAATGGCATTTTCTACTTATGAAGCTTTATCGGCCCCCCACCCCCCTTACATCTGACTGGTGCTGTGAAAGCCTAATACACCTGCTCAAAGAAGCATTGTTCCAAAGGTCCTGACCTGGAATAAGAAAACAAAGACTGACTTCATAGCTGGGAACACAACTGTAACTCCACTGCCACTGCACTGCCCTCTAACTTTTGTTCTCTCTACCAGGGCTATGCTAATGTAATACACAGTTACTTAAGAGGGGAGAAATATGATCTCTTTATGCTTTTAATGTTCTTTCCCCGGTCTTTTAAAATACTGGTTTTAGGCCAACAGGTAATCACTCAGAGAAGTTCAAAGCCCTGTATGATATAAGAATGCTGGAGATTTAAAATGCCAATACAGGGTGAGGCAAAAGTGGGTTTAGAGTTGTGAATACGTGAAACAGAGTTTATCCTTGTATTATTATTTATTAATCATTGTATTATTTTCCATATGAACAACTGCAAACCCAATTTTGTCCCATCCTGTGTACGCTCTCATTCTGTTCTTTAGAATTGAGGTCTATTAAAACTATTTTTAGATCAAAATATGTTTGGATCAAAGTTTTATGTTTCTTGTAAATCAGTGCTCAAACTTTAGCATGCATTGGAATCACCTGAAGGCTAAACTTCCAGTATACCTTGGAGATAATTGCAGGTTTGTTTCCAGAGCACTGCAAGAAGGCAAGTCATAATTCTCTTTTGTTGAGGGAGTGTCTTGCCTTCAATTATTAAAAAACACAACATCTAGAGAGCACACGGGAGTGAAGTGCAGTAAATCGAGAAATGCCTGTAGATACAGGCCCAACTCCCAGAGTTGCTCATTTTATAGATCTGGGGTGGGGCCCCAGAACTTGCATTTCTAAAAGGTTCTCTGGTGCTAAGGACCACAGTTTGAGAATCACTGATGTAGATCATTTGATGAAGCATATTTTCAAATTCAAAGCTGACAGGGGTTGCCATTCCTTCTCAAGAACTGCACGTATACCACTTACAAAATAGAGAGTGGTTGCTTTAGCCAGGGGGATAGTTAGTGATGATACTTTGCAGCTTCATAAGCTCTTCTTAAATTTTTTTGTTTATTTTTTTAGTGAACACATTTCATTTGATTTTTATTGAATTTATTGGGGTGATATTGGTTAACAAAATTATATAGGATTCAAGTGTACAATTCTATAATACATTCTGTATACTGTATTGTGCTTTCACCACCCCAGTCAAATCTCCACAGGCTCTTTTAAAAAATTTTATTGAATGTATTGGTGTGACATTAATTAATAAAATTACATGTTTCAAGTGTACAGTTCTATAATACATCATCTGTATAGTCCATTGTATTTTCACCACCCTCTGTCTGTCTCTATATATTTGACTGCTTTTACCCCTTCTACATCCTCCTTAACCCCTTTCCTTCTGATAAACTCCATACTGTTGTCTGTGTCTATGAGTATTTGTTTGTTTATTTGTAGCTTTCAGGTTTATATTCCATATGAGTGAAATAATTGACCATTTTAAACCACAGCTTCCCATGCCTAGTAGCACTACATAATGCTAAGTAATGCAAAGAATTGTTAAACAGGGTCTTTGCTATAAGAATATAATCTAAAATGTTCTCTTTAATGACTTCTTTTTTAAAAAAAATCTTTATTGTTGAAAGTATTACGTATGTTCCCCTTTCCCCCAACATAGACCCCTTCTAGCCTGCCACTACCCCCCACCCCAAGCCTTCACTACACTATTGCCTGTGTCCATGGGTTATGCATATATGCTTACAAGTTCTTTGGTTGATCTCTTCCTACCACCCACCCACCCCTGTCTTCCCTTCGAGATTCATCAGTCTGTTCTCTGCTTCTGTCTCTGGATCTATATCTTTTTACCAGTTTATTTTGTTAATTAGATTCCACATAGGAGTGAGATTATGTGATACTTGTTTTTCTCTGACTGGCTTTTTTCGCTTAGCATAATACTTTCCTGGTCCTTCCATGATGTTACAAAGGGTAAGAGATTCTTCTTTTTTTACTGCTGCATAGTATTCTGTGGTGTAAATGTACCAAAGCTTTTTTATCCATTCATTTACTGATGGACACTTGGGCTGTTTCCAGATCTTAGCTATTGTAGATTGCACTGCTATGAATATAGGGGTGCATATATTCTTTCTGATAGGTGTTTCAGGTTTCTTAGGATATATTCCTAAAAGTGGGAACACTGGGTCTAATGGGAGTTCCATATTTAATTTTTTTTAGGAAACTTCATACTGTTTTCCATAATGGCTACACCAGTCTGCATTCCTACCAGCAGTATACTAAGGTTCCCTTTTCTCCACATCCTTGCCAGCACTGGTCATTTGTTGATGGTAGCCATTTTGACAGGTATGAGGTGATACCTCATTGTTTTTTGATTTGCATATCTCTGATAATTAGTGACTTTGAGCATTTTTTCATTTCTCTTGGCCATCTGTATGTCCTTTTGGAGAAGTGTCTATTTAGGTTTTTTGCCCATTTTTTTAAATTGGATTGTTTGTCTTCTCTTTGTTAAGTTGTATGAGTTCCTTATATAGTTTGGATATTAACCCTTTACCAGATGTATCATTGCCAAATATGTGCTCCCATACAGTGGGCTCCCTTTTCACGTTGTGGATGGTTTCTTTTGCTGTGCAGAAGCTTGTTATTTTGATGTAGTCCCATTTGTTTATTTTCTCCTTAGTTTCCTTTGACCTAGGAGATGTATCTGGGAACATATTGTTACAAGAGATGTCTGAGATTTTACTACGGTTTCTTCTGGGATTTTCATGGTTTCACGACTTACATTTAAATCTTTTATCTATTTTGAGTTGACTGTTGTGTATGGTGTAAATTGGTGGTCTAGTTTTATTTTAGTTTTTTTGGAGGTATCTGTCCAATTTTCCCAACACCATTTATTGAAGAGACTGTCTTGACTCCATTCTATGCTCTTGCTTCCTTTGTCAAATATTGAGCATGATAGCTTGGGTCAATTTCTGGGGTCTCTGTTCTGTTCCATTGATCTATATGCCTCCTGTGTCAGTACCAGGCTGTTTTGAGTACAGTGGCTTTGTAGTATAACTTGATATTTGGTATTATGATCCCTCCAACTTTGTTTTTCTTTCTCCAGATTGCTGCAGCTGTTCAGGGGTTTGTTTGTTTTTGTTTTTGTTTTGTTGTTGTTTTTGTTTCCATATAAATTTTTGAAAGATTTGTTCTAGATCTGTGAAATATGCCATTGGTATTTTAATAGGGATTGCACTGAATCTATAGATTGCTTTGGGCAGTATGGACAGTTTAATGAACCAATCCATGAACACAGTATATTCTTCCAATTGTTTATATCTCCCTCTATCTCTTTTTTCAACGTCCAATAGTTTTCCCAGCATAAGTCTTTAACTCCTTAGTTAAGTTTATTCCTAAGTATCTTAATTTTTTGTTGTTGCACTGGTAAATTGGATTTTTGTTTTTAGTTTCTGTTTCTGAGGATCCATTATTGGTGTATAAAAATGCTATCAATTTCTGGCTGTTAGTTTTGTATCCTGCTACATTGTTGACTTTATTAAATCTAGTTTCTGGTGGAGTCTTTAGGGTTTTCTATGTATAATATCGTGTCATTTGTGAATAATGAGAGTTTTACTTTCTCCTTTCCAATTTGGATGCCTATTATGTTTTCTTTTTGTCTGATCACTATGGTAGGACTTCTAATACTACGTTGAATAAAAGTGATAAAAACAGACATCCCTGTCTTGTTCCTGTTCTTAGGGGAAATGGTTTTAGTTTTTGCCCATTGAGTATGATGTTGGCTGTAGGTTTGCATATATGGCCTTTCTTATATTGAGATATGATCCCTTTATTCCTTACTTTGCTGAACGTTTTTCTAAAAAATGGGTGTTGAATTTTGTCAAATGCGTTTTCTGCAGCTATTGATATGATCATGTGATGTTTATCTTTCAGTTTATGTGATGTGTCATGTTTTTTGATTTGGAAATATTGTACCAGCCTTGTATACCTAGAATAAATCCCACTGGCTCATGGTATATGATCTTTTTTAATATGTTATATTGCTGGATCTGATTTGCTAATTTTTGTTGAGTATTTTAGCATCTATGTTCATCAGGGATATTGGCCTGTAATTCTCTTTGTAGTGTGTTTATCTGGTTTTGGAATTAGGATAATGCTGGCCTCCAAAAAAGAGTTTGGAAGTGTTCCTTCCTCTTGGACTTTTTTTTTTTTTTTAATTAAATCTTTATTGTTCAGATTATTACATTTGTTCCTCTTTTTCCCCCCCATAACTCCCCTCCTCCCAGTTCCCGCCCCACCCTCCGCCCTCACTCCCCACCCACTGTCCTCATCCACAGGTGCACGATTTTTGTCCAGTCTCTTCCCGCATCTCCCACACCCCCACCCCTTTCCCCCCCAAGAATAGTCAGTCCATTCCCTTTCTATGTCCCTGATTCTATTATAATCACCAGTTCATTCTGTTCATCAGATTATTTATTCACTTGATTCTTAGATTCACTTGTTGATAGATGCATATTTGTTGTTCATAATTTGTATCTTTACCTTTTTCTTCCTCTTCCTCTTCTTAAAGGATACCTTTCAGCATTTCATATAATCCTGGTTTGGTGGTGATGAACTCCTTTAGCTTTTCCTTATCTGTGAAGCTCTTTATCTGACCTTCAATTCTGAATGATAGCTTTGCTGGATAAAGTAATCTTGGTTGTAGGTTCTTGGTATTCATCACTTTGAATATTTCTTGCCACTCCCTTCTGGCCTGCAAAGTTTCTGTTGAGAAATCAGCTGACAGTCGTATGGGTATTCCCTTGTAGGTAACTGAGTTTCTTTCTCTTGCTGTTTTTAAGATTCTCTCTTTATCTTTTGCTCTTGGCATTTTAATTATGATGTGTCTTGGTGTGGTCCTCTTTGGGTTCCTTTTGTTTGGGGTTCTCCGTGCTTCTTGGACCTGTAAGTCCATTTCTTTCACCAGGTGGGGGAAGTTTTCTGTCATTATTTCTTCAAATAGGTTTTCAATATCTTGCTCTCTCTCATCTTCTGGCACCCCTATAATTCTGATGTTGGTACGCTTGAAGCTGTCCCAGAGGCTCCTTACACTATCCTCGCATTTTTGGATTCTTTTTTCATTTTGCTTTTCCGGTTGGGTGTTTTTTGCTTCCTCGAATTTCAAATCATTGACTTGATTCTTGCGCTCCTCTGGTCTGCTGTCGGGAGTCTGTATAATATTCGTTATTTCAGTCCGTGTATGCTTAATTTCTAGTTGGTTCCCCAATATAACATCGAGGGTCTCATTAGTTTTCTTGTAGATCTCATTAAGTTTATCGGCGGCTTCTAAACAGTTCTTGAGAGACCTTAAAAGTGTGGTTCTGAACTCTATATCTTCCATTGACAATTTTGTCCTGTTTCTTTGTCTCCGCATTTTGTTATGCTTCCTTGGTGCACCCCCTAGTGGTCTTTGTGCGCAGTCTTATAGTTAAACCTTGATTGTTGTAGCTAATACCAGAGAGGGTTTGACCTCCAGGCCAAGTGGCTATGAGAATCAGCTGTGTCAGCAGTGAGAGAACTTCTGTCCTCTAGGGAGGTGCTAATCTAGCCTTTGCCTGAGGCTATCCGGCAAATGCCTGTGTGCAGGGCTTGGGCGGGGCGGGTCGCACAGGATCAACAGGGTGGGCCGGAGAGAGCAGTTATGGCGGCTCTCAGTCCTGTCCCCAGGGGCTCTGCCTCTCTGAGTCCCAGCGACCGCTGCAAGCCTCGGAGAGAAAGCTGCACTCGCTCTGACCGAAGCCAGACAGTCCCGCTTCTCCCGTTTGAGTCTGGGTCCCTAAAGACTCGCCCGGCTCTGGAGCTCAGAGTCTGCGACTCCCTCCCGATTGAAAACGCCAACCGCGCCCTCCGCTGCCA
The DNA here is from genome assembly GCF_014108235.1 of Myotis myotis. Classification (NCBI taxonomy): domain Eukaryota; kingdom Metazoa; phylum Chordata; class Mammalia; order Chiroptera; family Vespertilionidae; genus Myotis; species Myotis myotis. Next base: position 33,683,525 of record NW_023416317.1, on the reverse strand, counting down.
GCCTGCTCTGCGCACTCCGCACCTCAGAATTTGACTTCAGCACTGCGCCTCCTCTGAGTGTCCGTATGCGTTTCTCTTTCCTCCTAGTTGTAGGACTTCCACTCAGCCAGCGTTCCTGTGGTTCTGGGTGATGTCCCTTCCGTCTTTTAGTTTCACTTTTGAAGTAGTTGTTCAAAGCAGCAAACTTCGGCGTTAACCTATGCCGCCATCTTGGTTCCCCCCTCTTGGACTTTTTGGAATAGTTTCAGGAGGAGATGTATTAGTTCTTCTTTGAATGTTTGGTAAAATTCCCCTCTGAAGTTCTCTGGACCAGGGCTTTTGTTAGCTGGAAATTTTTTGCTTGCTCCTTCAATTTCATCAGTTGTTGTTGGGCTATTTAGGTTTTCTGCTTCTTCCTGATACAGTTTTGGAAGACTGTATTTTTAATGTCTTCTTTTGTAGCTGTTTACTTATTAAACTGATATGGCAACTGAGAATTTTAATTGTTGATTCAAATTATGGAATATAGAAAAGGTATAAAGGTTGTTATGTCCCCCATATTATCTAAAGCCATTTTCAGTTCTTAGTTTTAAAAATAAAAATCTCAGCTTTTTTCCTTGTCCATACTCTGGTTAACATGTAAATATAATTATAAAGACTCACAAAAACAACAAAATTTACCACTAATATTGTTTTAGTGGCTTCTGGACTCTCAGAACATGTGTTTAATGCATATTTTGTTTATTTCTCAATAACATGTTAATGAACATGTCTGTTACCTACTGAATAATCTCTTTAAAATGCCCATCTTTGATTATTTACTCATAAGATTACATTCCCTTTTTAGAAATAATTTTCAATTCTCAGAAGCTAAACCCATGGGATTCTAGAACAGCTTTTGCTTGGAATGTGATTTCCCCAGTGATGGTGTCCAAAGGTTAAATAACAACAAGTGAATAGATGTAGACAATGACCAAGGATGTTTTAAAATCAAGTCCTTATTAATACATTCTTGAATGCCATTAAATGAGCAATGAGGCAGATATCCCAGGCTCAGGAATTAATGGCTACCAAGGTTACAGGGTGGTCCATTGAGTTGAAAGATGCTAGAATTTAATAAAAGAAAATGATAAACTATAAAAGGTAATTTATATTTTTTAATGGGTCACTTTTACATATTTTTAATGGGTCATTGTGGAAGTGTTAAAAAAATTAAAGCCAATAGGGATATTTGACTCTGGCATTTGACATTGAATAGTGAATAGTGAGAAATTCTTGTGCAGGAGCTTCACCTGTGTGAGTTTCAGCTTGGTCAGCTATAAAATGCAATTAAGATCTAGTCTGTTTATCTCACATTATGATGATTAAATTTAATTATGTACATGGAAGTGTTATGTCAACTAAAATGCCCTGAACAAATGTGTAGTTTTGGTGGCTGTTCAGTGAAAATTGATTCTCATTTCCCTAAAAGCAATTTAAATTCTTAAATCAAATGTGCAATATTGGCATCTTTACTTTTCTTAGGTTAAAATGAGCAATTTAATTATTTAAACCATGTTAGAATACATGTAGACTTTTTTTAATGTCATAGATTTTTAACTGCTCTAACTCAGAAAATAGAAATAAGTTGATGTGCAAACCTTAAAACTATAAATATTTTCATCAAGCTTACTGAAAAATGACTATGTCATACTTTAGGAATAAACTTAATTTTATTTGAGTAATTTCATAGTAGAATCTATCACCAAGTAATCGTTAGTTGAAGAATTAAACAAGAAAAAGCCTGACACCAGATCATACAACTCCATAAGAAAGTAAAAATTCTAAAATCTCACTCATTAGTTTTCAAGAATAAATTGCAGTTACATAATTTAAAAATACTAATTGATAATAAGAAAGACTTGTCAAAGGGGCTACTGAAATCAGCCATTTTTTAAAACTTTATAAGCTAACTAGAGGCCTGTTGCATGAAATTCATGCACTCGAGGGGGTCCCTCAGCCCGGCCTGCGCCCTTAGGGGAGTGGGCCTAAACTGGCAGTTGGACATCTTTAGGGCTGCTGCGGAGGCGGGAGCGGCTCTTGCCACCATCGCTGCACTTGCCAGCCATGAGCCTGGCTTCTGGCTGAGCGGCGGACCTCCTTTGGGAGTGCACTGACCACCAGGGGGCAGCTCCTGTGTTGGGTGTCTGCCCCCTGGTGCTCAGTGTGCATCATAACAACTGGTCATTCTGCCACTCGGTCGATTTGCATATTAGCCTTTTATTATACAGGATAAGGAAATCACTGAAAAAAGGTTCCCTTGTGTTCAGTCTTTTTGACTTACATCTTATTCTGTAACTTCCCATTGACACTGCCTTTAGCATTTTAAATATTTTATTTAACATTTCATTAGTTGAATGTCATATTATATTGGATTTTTAAAATTTTTATAGAAGCCAAAATATCAACCAACATTTTAATCTATTTATCTAAATTATTTTTCTCATTAAGACTATCAATTAGATGCTTTTAGCTGCAAGTAACAGAAAGTATAATTCATTTATTATCTCACATTAATGTGATAGGACAGGCTCCAGGGTTGATTTGTTAGCTTAATTATGTGTTCAAGGGCCTGGCTTCCTCTCATCACTAGTATGCCATTCTTGGTATTGGCTATTCCCTGAGGAGGGGAAGAGGGTAATAAGTGGCTGCAGCACTTCCAAACATTCAGAATTATTGGGAAGTCTTATTAAATCATGGATTGCTGAACGCAACCCTCAGAATTTGATTCAGTAGGTCTGGTGGAATCTATGAATTTGCATTTCTAGTAAGTTCCCAAGTGATACTGATGCTGCCGGTAGTTTCTCACACGTTGAGAAACACTCACTTGAATGATCCTGGAGGGGAATGGATATTTGAGGAATCACTGGTAACGTCCATTACCCAATGTCCTTTGTCATTTGGAATATAACAGAGTTCCTTTCATTCTCTTATAGGGCCTAATGACCATTTCAAGTTTGTCAGCTTCCTGTTAAACATTCCAGGGTGGGACACTGTTCACTTAGAATACCAACATTTCCAGTAATTGATGCAGCAGTTTCTTAGGAAACAGTTTTGCACTCAGCTGTTTGAAACGGGGGCTGGTGGGGCTGGTTCAAGCCCCAAATTTGCAGTTGAGTTTGTTTCTGGATTATAGAAAGTTTTTTTTTTTCTTTCCAGAATCCTCCTTTCCTAATCCCCCAAATGTGTACTTGGCACATTAAATTTACTATCTTCTGAAATAGGCTAAACAATGCCTTTCAAAACCAAGAAAGCAAAAATAAAGTTGCCTGGAGGTATACTGTAAATCTTAATTACTTTTCCACCTGATCTATATTTGTAGTGATGGGGTTTCTGACCTAAAGGTTTCTGTGCTGTGGATCTCCCTCACTAATTTATTACCATAATGATATTTTTTTGTGCTTTATTTTTTCTCATTTGTTCTCACAATAGGAAGCACAGAAGAGAGAAAATTTCTGCAGGGGGCCCGGAAGGACATGGGACAATTTAGGCAAAGATGCAAGCTTTGCAAAAAATATTTGACTTCTAGAAAACGGTGGGGTAGAAAACTTCAGTGAAAAATGTATCACTTTGGAGGTCTGAGGAAATGCAACTATTTCCAATAGTCTTTCAGACACCAATGTGCCGCAGAGTAAAGAAAAATCGGAAATGTTTGCGATGTGAAATTGAAAACACATTTAAATGGAAGGAGGAGGTCTGGACTGTTACTGCAAACACAGCAGGGGGGCAGGAGACATGATATGGAATCTGTTCAATAGTTTCAACTTTTTGTGAAAACCAATCCATCAGCAAGACTAAAATTTAGTAGAAGATACTGGTCAGTGGCAATTTAATTTACTTGGCTATTCTAAGGCCTGTTGCTTATATATAGTCTTCTGGCTGTCTTGTCCAAGAATTGAGTAGATTCCTTGATCCCTAAGGTAATAACTGATGACTGTGCTGAAAACTACAATGTTTTTGATTTTGTCAGGCATTGATATGCATGCCATTAAAATCCAAAGCACAAGCTTAGCTAAAATTTCCTACATACATAGCAGCAGCCACCTCAACATTATCGTTTAATTTCAAATGGTTACCTGGGCTTACAATCCAGGTGTGAAATTTCATCTGATCTGGGTAGTGCTCAATATTTAACACATCTTAAAATGATTAGTGTTTATTCCTGTTCAGTTCAAGCTGTCCTAGTTAACTCCTTTGTAGTTTGGAGATGTGAATTCATTTTAAACCTTTGAAAACTTCTTGGTTTTTCTTGCTTTGCAGGAAAGTAGAAGCTCATGTTTTAGCTTTACCGTAGGAAGCAAATAGCAAAGTCAAAGGTGGGATTATGTTTATTCATTCCACAGCAATTATTTATTTATGATGGCCATTTTCCAGATTACTCATTTATTCAATGGATTTGTATTACATACTAGAGGCCCGGTGCACGAAATTCGTGCACGGGAGGGAGGGGTGTCCCTCAGCCTGGCCTGCACCCTCTCGCAAACTGGGACCCCTTGGGTAGGGTCCCTAGGCCTGGCTGGTGATCAGGGCCTGTAGGGCTTTCCTTCCCTTGGCTGTCGGCAGCTCGCCCTGCTTCTGCCACTGCCACTGCTTACCATCTGTGCAGTGCTCCCCCTACCCCCTGCAACTGGTCGCTTCCCTCTGCGGGTAACAGGCGTGGGGTACGATTGCTTGGTTGGCCTGGGCCTCCTTCTGCGGGGCGATCACTGGCTGGCCCCACCCACCCGCTGCAGCACCGCCAGCCGGGTAGTCTGAGGTGATTGATTGCAGAGCCCCCCTCATTGATTGCCCTGCAGAGGGTGGCCTGGGCCTCCCTCTGTAGGGCGATAATGGGGCGAGGGCGGGGCCCCCCAACCAATAGCATTGCACCCGCCTTGGCTGGCCTGGCGCCAGTGCGTGTCATAGCATGGTCATCCGGAAGGCCGTCTGGATGGTCGTTCTGCGGTTCGGTCGATTTGCATGTTATGCTTTTATTATTATAGATTATTACAGACAAATGTTTTGGGGCCAGAGATAAATGATGCTAGTTTTAAAACTAGACAGAATGATTGCCCTACAGAGGGAGGCCCATGCCACTCTCTACAGGGCAATCACTGGCCAGCAACGCCCACCTGTTGCAGCACCACCGGCCAGGTAGCCTGGGCCTCCATCTTTGGGGTGATTGATCATGGAGCCCCCCCCATTGATTGCCCGACAGAGGGTAGCCTGAGCCCCCCTCTGTAAGGGATCATGGGACGATGGCGGGGCCCCTCGACCATTTCATTTCATTTTAAAATGTTTTTAAATGAAAACATTTTTATCTCAAAAATCTTGGGGTGTATGTAATATGCTATGACTATTTCCCATGGAAATAACGAAGTCCAGAGTTGACTCTTGGACATAAGACTCACTCACTTTGCTCTTTTCCTTTCCTTTCTTATCCTCATCTGCACTCCCATCTACCCTCATCTGCAACCCAGGATCAGTAGCACATACCAGAGATCCCAAATATCACTGCAGGCTCAGAACCCAGTGAATGGAGAAACTGAATCATTCTTGAAATGAACTTCTTTAAAAATAAAAATTAAAAGAGTACACGTTAAATTCTCTAATTTCTTCTGCTCAGTTTCATCAAATATTAGAATGCTAGCAAGTGTTGAAGTTATGGAATTTTGTAGGCTGATAAAATATTTGTAAAGTATTTGGATATCAATGTATGTTAAAAACAACCAAACACAGGTATCTCATTTTTTAGTCCATTTTTTTTTTCTTGCTCCCAGTTTTTATTCAACCAAGCAGATTTATAGCAATTCTGCAGGTGGTAGTTAGACACTCATTTCATATACTTCTTGTAATAAGACTATATTTCCCTAAACTTGACCCTTAGCATGCCTTTTATTCTATGAGAAGAAAATACTTGTTCTGTTGGAGTAGGTTAGCTTATATAAGTAGTGTTGTATCTTTACATGCTTTTAAAATATCAAACTTAAAAAAATGACAACTTCTTTTCCATCAGCTAGGTAAAATTCCTTAACTATTAACCATGATACTTAAAACAATGTTAAAAGATTTTTGAAATAGGACTCTGAGAAATGATTTAAATATAACCTTTTTGAAGTTAATTTTTAAATCCTAAGGGGCCACATATTCCTTTATTTTCCAAGTTTATAAAAAATGCTGGCAGCCCTGGCCAGGTAGCTCAGTTAGTTGGAGTGCTGTCCCAATTCCCCAAGGTTGTAGGTTTTAATCTCCGTGTGGAACAAATTGATGTTTCTCTCTCTCCCTTCCTCTATCTCTAAAAAAAAAAAAAAAAAAATACTAGCTATCAAATTTGATAGAAAAACAAGATGCCTCATATCCTTTGTATAAGGCAGAGCATAAATAAAAGTACAATATCATGTTCATTCTTCAATCTTCCCTATTTGTAATATTTCCCCCAAGCAGAGATGCCTGACAAACTGCTCCTCTTTTGCTCATATATGACCATTTTTTGCATCAAATATATTTACTTTGGTAGGCTAAATATTCAGAATAAAGTGAGAGCAGACAAGACTTTTAAAGCATTGATTTCTAAAGAGGCAACTTAAACAAAATACATTTCTTTGCCATCAATCTCATTCTAGCTAGCTAACAGTCCATGCTTTTGCTTGCTTCCCTGTATGATACTCTTATACTTTTATAGTGCTTTTAATTTACAACATGACTCACAGGCCATACAAAATTAACTTAAAAATTAGCCTGCTATATTTGGTCAAACATTTAATTAACTCACCCCTAATGCCTTGGCAGGGCCAGACCAAATGATTTCAAGGGCCTTATATGGCCAGCAGGCCGGACAATCCCCACCCCTGGAATAGAGGACCACTCTGCAGAAATATGTTAAGGCTCAAGGATCAGCTAAGTGGCTGAACCAGTTACCTTTAAGGTTTTTGCTGCTCCCAGGCCTAGGACTTTGTGAGATGATTGACAGTGGATCAAGAGTGAAGTATGTAGCAGCTTTTCTGGACAAAGGTGGTTTTATCCATTTTTTTTTTTTTTTTGGCTTAGCCATAGGAACAATGGCATTCACAAGTTAGGCAATCAAAAGTAAAATTCCAGTGTAAGCTACTTTAGGTATCCGTCATGGGGTAATACATTTTTGGGAGAGTTAATTATGAATGCAGGGCTAATGCCGGGGTATTGTAGTAGACAACAGATAATTCTGAAAGGGTGCCTTAGATAAAATGTTTGCGCTAACTAAAGCAATCCAATAGCAAATTCTGTAGTGAAATGACCCTCTATTTTGTAAGATCATGCAAATATCAAATAATGTCTATATTACGTACATTTCCTACTTTAGAAGCTTTATGTCTCTAATGCAGTGCTGTAGTGTTAAGGTTCAACAAGCATAGTAACTAATAATCATTAAAAACTGATTACAACATTGAGCAAGTAGCACACTCATTGTACACAATCGTAGGCTTATAAAACAACAGATGAGACAAAAGTTTTGCAAGCCAAAGGTGGGGCATAGAGAGTAACTCTTGAGACTAGAAATCGATTTCATTCTGATGTTTATGGTTTCACTTTTGAAACTTAAAGTGACCTTGCTGAATAAAACCTCAATGTTTGCTGAAAGAAAAGTAAATGTAGAAAGCTGTCCAGGATTTTTGACCATAGACGAATACCACTTACTTGGGACAAAACCAAGGAAAAAAAGAGCCAACTCCTTCATTTGGACACTGAAAATGTGGTCAGAGAGCACACTGGCGTATGTTATCGGGCCTGAGATAAGGGCTAAAAAAAAAAAAAAATTATATTTATTTTTTTTGGTAATCCTCACCCGATCCGTTCATTTGTAGAGAGAATGAAAAGGAGGGAAAGAGAATAATGGATGTGAGAGAGACACATGGACTGGTTGCCTCCCGCAGGCGCCAGGACTGGGGGGGAGGGAGTTGGGGGGAGCCGGGATGAATCCTGCAACCCAGATTTGTGCCCTTGACCTAGAATCTAACCCGCGACCCTTCCGTGTGTCGGGCGGCACTCTAACTACTGAGCGGCACCGGCTAGGGCAGGGACAAAATTTACCCCGGGTGTTATGTATTGACAGAGGAAAACGCCTCTAGCATAGAAGGGAGGGGTTGGCGGAGGCGCTCCAGCTCAGCAGGTGCAGCCCTGCCCTCTAGTGGCTCTGGGTGCGAGAGGCCTTCGTTTCCGTTTCCCGTGTCTGGCTCGCCAAGGCTTAACTAGAAATCGCTCATTGGGAGCCCAGGGTAGGTGCTGGGAAAGTGAACGCGGTTCAAGGGGCAAAAGGCATAGCCAGCAGCCGAAGGTAATGCCCGTTCTTCAGCTTCCATCCCTGGACTCCCGGTTTCTAGCTGTTTCCACCTCTTGGGTTCCACACACTCCAAACGAACGAGAAAGGCTGAATCCTTCCTTGAGCCCTTTGAGGCTGACCTCTCTGTCCTCTCATTACTCACGGACCCCCTGGTCGGGACATTATCTTTGGGAAATCGCCCCTCAATGACCAGCTCCCCAAGTTAGAGCAAAGCAAGCCCAACAGGGGGTCAGCAAGTGAGGGTGTGAGGTCCCAGCAAGAGCCCCGGAGACTCTCCGCGCTCGCCCCTTCCGTCCGCGGTCCTCGCGTCGCCTGCGGAGACTGTGACCGCCACCCCTACGGGAGGGGCTCCCCCGGTCGCCGCCTCTGTCGAGGGCGCTCCAACACGTCGGGGACAGCGACCATGACCGCGCCTGCCCGCCCGCCCCAAACTCAGGGCTGCCTCCTGGGAATGCGTGGCCCCCCAGTGGGTGCGTAGAAACGGGGGAGGGGGGCACCGTCGCCGAGGGTCCGCGAGGAACCGCCACGGGGGCCGCGCACACTCCTACCGGACCGACTGCTCCGCACCCAACCAGAACCCACTCGGCGCGGGCAGCTCTGTCTTCACTCCACTTCCGCCGTCCCCGCCGGTGCGTGCGAGTGCGCGTGCGCGCGCGCCTCTCGCAGCGGAAGTGGTAGCGACAAAGCTCGGTCCGCGGCTGGCCCGGGAGTGCGGGGCTCGCCGGGGCGGCGGGCGGCGGGGAGGGGCGGAGCGCAGGAGGCGGAGGCGGGTGCAGACCAGCGCCGTAGCGCTGAGCGGGCCGGGCCGACAGGGACGGGTCCCTCACCTCCTCTTCCCTTCCCCTCCCCGCCCGCCCTGCCTGCCTCCCTCCCTTCCTCCCGTCGCTCTTTCCTCACGCCGGGAGCTGGCTCCCGCCTGGCGCCGCCGATCGGGGAGCCGTTCCTTCCTGCCCGCGGCGCGCTGGCGCCCTGGCGAGCCCCGCGTGTGAGTATCCCGCTGCCCGGAGGACTGGGGTCTGGGGCTTGGGGCGTGCACCGATATTACCCATTTCCAGAAACTTCCAGGTCCCGAGGGAGGGGGCGTCGGGGGATACCTTGTTGGGTGGGGTGTCTTGGGCGCCGCCCTGCCAGCAGCTTGAGTTGGGGGCGTCGCGGGTGCCCGAGGGGTGGGCGCGGGGTCTGGGGCTCCCGAGCTGTCGGAGGGGCGGGGGCGGGGGGCAGCCTCCCTCTCGCCCTGTCTCTCGTCAGCGCCGCTTCTCCCGGTTTCTCTTGCAGATGCTGCTGCTAGGGGTGGTGGGAGCAGCCGTGGGACGCGTGGCCGGGAGCGGGGGTGACAGCCTGGGATCCCGGGGGCTTCTCTGCCTTGTCTTCCTCCTCTCTCTGTTCCCCGTGTGGCTGCGGCTGACACTAAAGACTTGGTAGCCACCAATCAAGTGCAGTTTCAATGGAAAATGAAGGTAAAGGCCCCTGGCAGCCGGGTTACCGCGCGGAGTTGAGGGTGTGGTGGTGTGTTTTTAAGTTGCCTTCCTTTCCCTACCTTTGTTTGTTTTCCCGGTTTTATTTATTTTTCTTTTAAGTGTCCAAAGAATTGCTTCCTTAGGATAGCTCGCTTTTTTTATGTTGGTAACATAAGGCATTTCGGAAATGCAAGTCCTGTGAGGTGACTGAGCTCGATTCTGCTTTCCCGGTCAGCCCTTGAGCTTGGGGTAGCAGGAGGGAAGTTTTCCTTTCTGATAGCATCTCCGTGCAGATCGCTGTTTGAAAGCAATCACTGGAGAGGAAGCGGGGATGGGGAGGGGGAATAAAAGGGACTGCATCTCTGTGTTTGCACATCAAGCTTTGGTATGGTATGTGACTGGGTTCGTTTATAAGAAAGGAAACGTTTTTGTTTTGTTTTGTTTTGAATTAAGTACAGCTTTGGGGGGGTGGACTCACCGTTTTTCAGTTCACACACACAAAAAAGTTCTGAATTAATGAAATATTATGCGGTGATGTCCTTTCTTAAAGTTCCACCCTATTTCAGAACATCATTTAGCAGGTTGAAGTGGAACCTGTTTGTCCACTGTACACTCTGGACACACTGGATTATTATTCACCTGATTCCTTTGGCTTCATTTAAATATTTAATGCTTTTTTTTTTTTTAACATAGCACTGATTATTTTGTAAAAGCATTGAAAACTCTGAATAAGTGATTTTTTACCCTCCCGAAACCATCACAGTTATGCTTTGGACTGGTGTGTGTGTGTGTGTGTGTGTGTGTGTGTGTGTGTGTGTGTTCATTCCTGGCTGCGAGATGCTATAAAAGATCATTACAAATTACAGTTTGTCCCTTTGTATCTTTTGGTTTTAAAACACTGTACAGTCTGGTAAAAGGGGCTGCTGTTGAGCTTGCTGGCTGCTTTCTAATTTGCTTTTCCCTTGTTGAGAATGTGAGCTTGATTGTTCTAAGTAGGACTAGTAATTTTAAAATAGATGTTTCTTATATGCAGTAATCTGTGTTGCTGTCTGAACCCCTGGGATATATGAGAAATATGATGAGAGGCAAGATTACATTGCTTAGTTCTGCTTTGGATGGATAAGTGGTGGAAAACATTTTCTGAAATACCGAAGTGTATAATTGTAGAGGAGTAGTAGTGTCTAATTGGGTCTTTAGAAACAGCATTTGAAAGCAGTTATATTTTTGTCTGGTAGTATGGAAAAACCACTTTTCTGAGGCCTTTTCCTCTTTGTCTTTTAGTTTATAGAATTAAGAAAGGCAAGTCCTTGCTGTAGGAGAGACAAAGAATGTTAAGTGCATTCATTTATATACCTGTTTCTTGGTTGTTGCATCTTAACATCTGAAACTTGAGCTTCTGCTTTGAGAATGTTACAGATTTAAGAGAGTAGCCTAAAGAAGGTGATTTCTTAAGATGTTACTTTTGTTTCTTCATCTCAGGAAAAGGAGCATGACTAGTAAAGCTCACTCTCATATTGTCTACTGAGGTGGGAGGGAGTGGTTGTGAGAAGGAAGCATGGTATATATTGGGGCTGACTGGGCCTCTCTGTACTTTATGGCCAAATAGGAATGATTTGACCTCATAATAAAAGATTATACAGTTCTTAAAAACTGGTTTTTTTCTGCTTTGTAATAATCAAAAGGCCATTTTTGTCAGTTTCTCATTACCATAACATTTTTCTTTTACCATTTTAAACATTTTAAAGAACTTCTATATAGTGTAGAAATTTTTAAGAGCTATTGACCATTTTGAAAAAATATATATATATAGTGTCTCAAAGATGTATACACACTTTGTACACTTTGAATAATTATTAATCCCAATGGATTAAATCTGAAAAGGAAGAAACATCAATTGAGCTATCAGCTGTTAAAGTGTGTATATATATATTTTTGGACCACCCTATATTATTATCCCTTTTCTTTCTATAGTTAGTATCCTCCTTTGACATGGTGTATTAGCATCTTAGGGGTGTGAAACAAAAATGTATTTAAATCATGCCTTCACTATTAAAAGTTTTGTGACTTCACCTTTTTGAGTCTGTCTTCTCACATATAAATTGGGATTGACAATAGCTTCCATAGTTAAGAGGGTTAAATGAGAAACCCTATATAAATTTTCTTGGGACAGAGGAAGGCTAGAGTTAAAGAATATGCGCTTTGGAACCAGGCATTCTGATTTGAATGCTAGATCCCCACTTAACATAATTTGGCCTTATGCAAATTATTAAGGCTTTTTTGTGCTTCAGTTTTTTCATCTATAAAATAAGGATATTGATAGAACCTGCCTTCTGAGGTGGTTGTAAGCAGGTATAACAGTATTTGGCATATAGCAAGTGCTCAATAAATGCTAACTATAAATAGCATAGCCCAGTGTTTGCATACTAATATATCACCAGGCATTAATGCGGTTGTTATGACAGCTAATGCTAAAAGAAAACAGTAGTGGTTAAAATGCTCTCCATGAAGTTGTCATTAGGCATCAGTGGAGTTAACTACAGAATTTTATATAGTGTTGTGGCTTAAAGCCCATAGAGAAAGTTGGAGTGCTACCAAGAAGCCAGGGACCAGTGTAAGAAGAGACAGGCTTAGATTTGAATCCTGACAAGTTATTTTTTCCTCTCCTAAAAATCTAATGAGTTACTATGCTTCTGAGCTTTCTCAGCTTCTAATGTTTACCCATCTGTAAATGGAATAACGCCCTCTTGGAGGGTTGGTGTGAGGAATAAATAAAGCCTGGTATGCGAGGTGCCCAAAACGATGGTTGACACACGGTTAGCATGCATGAATGAGCAATTGCTGCTATTCCCCAGAAACAGAATCCTCCAGTAGGTTTGTAGATAAGTCACATCTCTAGTTATTTACTGGGTAGAATTGATAGTGGCTCCCAGGAGCATTAGCATGAAGGTTCTTAGGGAGTGTGCCATGTCTGCAGTGGTTGTTGGAGGGCATGACATCTATGTGGTTCCTTTCAGCAACTATGGTATTTTTCTTTGGCACTTCAGTTTTTATTCTTTTGGATCTCTTTCTTATGGTCCACTTAATCTTTCTCAGCAAAGGTTGACAGATTTTTAGCCTTAACCTCCAGGATGCTTCATGAATACTTCCTGCTAGTCACTAGAAATACTTGAAGTGTTAATTTCCTGGAATTTCAGGGATTGGTCCTGGGCATCCATTTGTGGGTTATGATTTTATCCACATGCTTTGGAACTCCCGTTTGCATGTTTATCATAAATATAAACAGATACCACTTAGGAATCTGAGATAAGTAAAGGCCCCTTTTCTGTGTGTGTGTGTGTGTGTGTGTGTGTGTGTGTATGTGTGTTTAAATTAGCCATATATATGTATAAAGGGATGGCTTATTAGAAAATATATTTTTTAGCTGGATAATTTTGCAAATAGTTTCTCTTTCCCAATAATGGATTTTTTTTTGGAATAAATTTGGCCTTTCCCATAGAAAACCAGTATAAACCTAATGCACATAAAACTGTTTAATCGTAGCCATTAGTTTCTTTGACTAATGGATAAACATGTAATGATCTTCAAGATTTCAGGATATGCTTAATTCAAAGGTTTTAGGCAGAGCTAATGGGTCTAGAATAGATTCCCCCAGTTTCTTTGGCTAGCATTTGAAAATGATAATATGTTTATTTACACTTTAATTTTTAAAGTAGTTGCTTATTCAAGTACAAATTATTTTCTATCTAGGAATGTCTCAAGAAAGATTGTGTTAGGGTAGTTGGAAGAACTATAAGGAAAAAGGGACAAGAAACTACCTTAATTTCATTCCTTTAAGTAGGAATAGGAAACTAGGCTATTAAAATATTTTATATTTTTAGGTGTTGAAAAATATAATTTATTTAATTTGCAGTTTTGTTAGTAAAATACTATTTTCAATCAATATTTTTAGGGAAGAGTCAAAACTAAAAGATTATGTGACAACATTGTATAAATGTAGTAATTTAACACAGAGGAAGGATGCCGCAGAGATAATTTCTGAGCAAAAGCCTTCTGACGGTTGAATCCTAAATACTTGATTTGTCTTAATGTTTTTATCCTCCATTTAATGTCAGCAGATTTCCACTCCGTTAACTGAAGCAGTATCAATCAAAATGGTCTCCTAGGGAACACACCCCTTGGGGCTCAAGGCTGATTTTCTTTTGAGATCTCGGTTAACCATAATCTATTTGACAAGGTTAAAATTTGTTTTAAAACTGAAAAGAACAGTATAGTTTGATGGTAAAGTTAGTTGGGATGAATTTTAAATTATACTGTTGTTACATGTAACATCTTTAAAAAAATTTTTTTAACATGTAACATCTTGAAGATCTCTTAAGAATTGGTTCAGAGGGCCTACTCATTTATTTTGTTAAAAGACATTATTTTTATAAAGATTTCAGGCATCAGTTGTGACAACATGGTCTTTACCATTTTCATATGGACAAGTGTTGGTAAAAGGCAGTAAAGTAAAAATTGGTTGGGTGAACTTAGGTTAATTCTATCATTTCATACAGAAAATGATTCTTGGAAAAAATATGTCAGGCTAAATTGATGCATTTCCTCTTGAATTTATATGGCTGGTATTTATTTATTTATTTTTTTATATATTTTTTTTATTGATTTTTTACAGAGAGGAAGGGAGAGAGACAGAGAGCTAGAAACATCGATGAGAGAGAAACATCGATCAGCTGCCTCCTGCACATCTCCCACTGGGGATGTGCCCGCAACCCAGGCACACGCCTTTGACCGGAACTGAACCCGGGACCCTCCAGTCCGCAGGCCGACGCTCTATCCACTGAGCCAAACTGGCTTCGGCAATGGCTGGTATTTATATGCATTTGTTCATATGTCTTCTATCTTCAAGGCTTTACGTGACTATTCTCAAAGGCATACATCTTAGAATTACAAGGAAATTACTCAGACTGTGTTGAATTGGATTAGTTTAAGCTAGGCTTATTTGATCCATTTAGAAAAAATTGAATGAAATGTTACAAGACTTTCTTAGATTATAGACAGTAATAGCAGGGATCAAAAGCATCACCTTAAGGTGGCTGTAACTGGGCATCTAATGCAAGTTCAGTTTTTATTTTTTGCTTTTTCTTTCTGCTTCAGATATTAGAGAATGTCTGAATTGTAATTATTTTATATAATAGAATTATTTAATAAATTAACATATCAGATATTAGAGAATGTGTGAATTGGAATTGGAGTGTGTGAATTGGAATTAGTTAATTATAACTCCTTGCTTAAATAAAGTCTTTTAGTTTGACTTTTTGATCATTGCATGAAAGTGCTGACCTAAACTTGTGTCTCCTAAGAAGAAGTACAGCAATTTAGCATGACATATTCTTCATTCTTTCTGAAAACTCTGAGATATTGGCACATTCTTGTGGAAATTATTTTAATTTATTATTTACTTAAAAATGAATAAACTGGTAAATTTGGAATAGTAGTACGGCCCTGAAACTAAATATATTTGCTACTCTGTACTTTCGTTTGATGTTCAGCCCTTTACAGAAAAACTCAGTAATAATAACTGAAGCAGAAATATTTAGTGACCACCTATCATAATTTTCTTGAACATTGTTGTTGTTTTTTAAACTGTGAAGTATAAATTAAAACTTTTGAGTAGGTTGTGAATTTCAGATTCTGGATTTAAAGTTATCTTGATTGTGGTGCCTTAAAATAAAAAAGGATAAAGCATTTCCTAAGAACTATTAATACAATATTAGTAAAGTTCTATTGTCTGCCTAAGAGAGAGATCAACTTAAAAACATCCTGGATTGCCCTAGCTGGTTTGGCTCTGTGGATATAACGTTGGCCTGCGGACTGAAGGGTCCCAGGTTCGATTCCGGCCAAGGGCATATGCATGCCTGGGTTGCAGGCTCTATCCCCAGTGGGGGGCGTGCAGGAGGCAGCAGATCAATGATTCTCTCTCATCATTGATGTTTCTGTCTCTCTATCCCTTTCCCTTCCTCTCTAAAATCAATAAAAAGATATTTTTTAAAAAAACCATCCTGGATTTCCTTGCACCTTAATCAGCCTTTCATTGTCAATATTAATATGTATGTTAGCCTTTGGTGCTGTATACTCATATATGTTATGAAAATTTGACACATGTGCCTTTGTAACTAGATTTTGTTTGAGTTTCTCTAGTGAAATGTTTGCTTTATCTACCTGCATCTCGGTTTATATATTGGGAGGAGCAGAAATACTAGTTGGTTCAAGCTTTCTTTGGGAATCTTACCTCACTTCCCTATTGTGTCAGTTCTTCATTCCCTTAGAGCAGCAAAAGTGGTTCATGGCACAAGTGCCAGAAATAGTATACAAGCCACTTTTTAATGGCATGCAAACTAATCTCTGCTATGTCCTTTTCTTAATTCTTGCCAAGGTTATTATTTACTGAGAGTTGACATCTGGCTGTGAAAGTGTCTGAGATCAGATGGAAAATTCCAGTTTCTTTCCACTCCAGAAAAAGAATGTGGTCTTTACTGACCACTTTTTGAGATCTGCTAGCTCCCCACCCTAGAGGTTGGTAGTTCAGTTATGATATCTTGATATATATCTTTAATTCATTTTGGGAGCCAAGTGATTACTAGTTCCTTCTGATTTCTTCTGTGAGTAGAAAAATGGAGGAGAATTGTGCTTATACCTATATTAGAATGAAGGAAATGGAAAGTAGGGACAAGTTAGAGAGACATTTTACTCCTAGAAAAAAACCAGCAGACCTTGGGCAGTAACGAAACAGGGAATGAAGGGGACAGTAGAGTCAGAAATGGCCACAAACTGTTAAGCAGGCATAAGTGGATGAGTGGAGATGCCACTGACCTGTTGGAGCAGTTAGCTGATGTCGGGGCTGGCTAAGGGCAATAGATTGAAGGTCAGACTGTCACAGTGTGCTTGATTTTCTTTTCTTTTTTTCTTTTTTAATATGGTTTTTAGTAATTTTTTTTTCTTTAGTAGAGAGAGAGGAAGGGAGAGGGATAGAGAAATAGAAAGACTGATGAGAGAGAAACATTGATCGGCTGCTTCCTGCATGCTTCCTACTGGGGATTGAGCCTATGACCCCGGCATGTACCCTGACTGGGAATTGAACCGAGGATTTCTTGGTTCATGAATCAACACTCAATCACTGACCCACTCTGGCCGGGCTGGTGTGCCTGTCTTAATGCTTGTCAGGGCAAAGACCCTCATTATCCCTAACTCAACTCAATGGTATGTTGTCCATTGAATGAAAATGCTGGCTTCTTCACTTTAACTCAGTGGGTCTCAACTGGGGGTGGTTTTGACAACATCTAGAGATGTTTTGGTTTGGCACAACTGGAGCAGATGCTATTGGCATCCGGTGGATAGAAGCCAGGGATGTTGGTAAACATCTTACACAAGACAGCTTCCCCGCCCCCCAGCCCCCACCTCTCCAAACAAAGCATTATCTGACCCCAAATGTCAATATTGTGGAGATTGAGAAATATTGTTCTAATCAAAGACAAGGAAGTTAACTTCTCTAAGCCTTCTTTTCCTCATATGTAAAGGGATGATGATGACTCTGCCTCAGGCTTGTTAGGATTAAATTGGGCAAGATGAAAGAGTTAGCATGAAAGAGCTCAAGAAATGCTAATTCCCCTTACCCTGGTTGATGAGTAAATTTGGGAAAATTATTTATGCCATTGGACTCTTAACACATTGAGGACCAGTAGTTTTATTGCTAGCTTTACCCAGTGGCCAGATAAGATTCTATTGAACGAGTACAAAAAAACGTTTTACATAAATGTTAAAGGCACGCTTTAAAATTAAATACCCATTGCATTTTGAAGTTATTTATTACATGTTCTTACAAGCTAATATCTTTTAAAAGAATTCTCGTGATTGGCCACAAGCCTTAGAACAGAAAACACGAGAATTCTTGTGACCCGTCTACAATGTCTTAACTAACTTCGAGTTATAAGGCTTTACATATTTTTCTGAGACATGGGTTGCCCAAGAAACCTGTAATAACTATTATAATATTAATGCTTGCCTCATGGTTTAATTAAACTGCGATTTTAACTGTACTTTGTTTTTGAGTATTTCATGATTTGTAACCAGCAGTAGGGCAAAAATGTGGAAATTTGGATTAAAAGTTTTATCTACTAATCAATGAGGATAAACTAAAAATTTTACTTGCTCTCAGAACTTTTAGAAAGCAATTTCATTGTTCTTTGAAATTAAGACCTGAAGTGTTCTGAATTATTTCTTTTCAAAAATGCCAGACCTCTTGTGTATGTAATGCCCTTTTCCTTTTTATTCAATTACAAAATTTCAAGTAGATTCCCCTCTGAAGTCAGCACTCTTCATCAGATTTATATATTAGGGTCTTCATGAGGTGACTTTCTTTTGCATGTCTAGTACTTACTTTTTATTAGCTTTTGTAAAGTGTGGACATTAACCACCAGCTCTTTCACTCGTGTTAAGGACAGGACACATGTATTTTCAATTCTAATACAAGGGACCATTCCCTTGGAAATACATTATAGTCATAGCCTCACTGTGTTTAATGTACATATTGTGTGACATTCTTATTTTTAAGGAGTCCTTTTCTGCTATCACTTTACTTTTAGGAAAAAAAGAATAGTTTGGTCTCCCTATACTTTAATTACCCCACCTACAACATGCAATTAATAGGTAAAGGTGCCTGAGTGTAGTGAGTGATTTATTGGACCCTTACTAATGTTTTTCTTTTTTTTTTTAATTAATAGTGGGTGGAATTTAGAAGTAACATTCTTCCTGTTTTTCATATTAAACTAAGATTATTTAAACACAGTATTAAAATAGTTGGTTAGAAAAATTAAATAACTTTTAAGGAAAACCACTTAAAATGGGAAATAATGTATAAGTGATAATAGAGTACATTTTGTGACAGCAAAGAACTTCTCATTCAACTTACATGTTTAGGATTCAAAATTGGCTTCTGATGTTATTAAATAGCATCTGACCACAAATTACTTGTAAGGCCTTATGTGGCTCCTTGTTGTACCTGGAACTATTTAGGTCAGTTAAGTTCGGGGTGCGAAGGATGGCACAGTCATGCCTTTGATTTTGTAAGGGTTTGGTGTGACATAGCCCATAAAATTAAGCCCACCAATTAACTGCTGTATGAAGTGAATGCAATTAGCATATGGAAGAACTAGGAGAAGGAATAAAGAAAGCTACCATTTGTTTCTACAGTTGAATTACTGGCTAGTCTATAATTTCAAGGAAAGTAATATAATTAATGAAGTCTTAAAAACATTTTTTTTACTTTGATATTGCTAGTAAAATAATTGTTTGCTCGCTGAAGGCTTTAAAAAATAGTAGTTGCATGTTTAATGTATGGTAACAACAAATGGACAGATTCTAAAAATATGTAGATCATATTGTTACCCTTCCCTCCATCTTGTATCAAATTTCTGTCAGGACTTGGAATAACTTATACAAGTTGATCTATCAGTAAATGGAATATTATGCCCACCTTTTAACTTGAGAAAGAAAAATGCCAAATTCTTCCCAGGTGTAATTGTTTAACAGTTAGTACTAAGTGTTTAACTGTTTTTTCATTGTTTTTCTTCCTTTGAATTATAGAAGAAAGATTTGCTTTACTTTCAGAGTTTTTTCTAAAATCTTTTAAACTTTTTAATTGAAGCAATTTTAAATTTGCACCAAGGTGCAAAAGTAGTATAAATATTTCCCATATGCCCTCTTCACAGTTTCCCTTAATGTTAACATCTTATGTAACCATCCTATAAAGATCACAACCAAGAAATTCACATTTATAAACTATCCTTTTCCTGGTCCCAGATCCACTTGGGTATTCCACCTTGCATTTAGTAATATGTTCCCCAGTATTTTGTTTTGTGTTTTAAATCTTTCTGGATCTTGAAACTTGAAGAGTACTGGTCAGTTATTTTTTTAGAATGTCCCTCAGTTGGATTTGCCTGATAATTATTTACTCATGATTAGTATGTCTTATTACTGGTTATGTTAACTGTAATCACTGGTTAAGGTGGTATCTGCCAGGTTTCTCCACTTTAAAGTTACTGTTTTTTCCTTTGTAATTATTAATAAAAGTAATTTTTCTTTCGTAATGTAATAATTCCTTTGTAATTAATACCTTCCTCTTGTGGGGTGGTACTTTGAAATTGCAAACATCTTGTGTCTCATCACAGCCAGTTTTTGCATCTATTAATGGTTCTTGCTGGCGGCAACTACCTATGTGACTTAATAATGATTTTGTTTCCCACATTCCTTCTATATTTATTAATTGGAATCCTGCCCTTTTTGCTCCATTCATTGATTGTCCAATTTATTTACATGTATTTTACTGTATGGGTTAAAATCTAATACTTTTTGCACAAATTGTTCCAGCTTTGGTTATTGAGAGCACTTTCAAATTTGTTCTTGTGTCCTTTCTGCAATGTTCCTATCATTTTGTGAACACTAATTTACTTTCTGGTACCACAAGGTATTAAAAGTGCAACCCATATTTTTCCTGTTTGCACCAGGCACAGAATCAACACTTTCTCCAAAGGAGGCTGGCTCATTTTATTGGAGAACTTTTAGAGGCCTGGCACGCGAAATCTCCGTGCCCTGCACACCCGCCCACCGCTCCATGCTCGCACACCCGCTTTACCCACACATGCTCTGCCCACCTGCCCCACTGTGCTCCCAGCTGAGCTCTCCCACCTGCCCACCCACTGGCTGCCAGCCTTGCTGTGATCGGAGCCTGAGGGCCTCGGGGAAGGGCCCGGGAGGTGCTCCATGCACCTCATGGTGACCGGTCATTTGGTTGTTTTGGTCGTGACGCCTCTTGGACTTTTATTATTATGATGGTATCTAGAAACCAAGATCTGCATATCAGGCATGCTCAGTATTATTGGGATGCCATTGTTTCTAGGTCCTCTCAGTAGATAGAGCTAGCAAATATTTGTATAGTAATAAAAATGTTGCTGGAGGAAATAGGACTCGTCTACAGTATTGCAGGAAATGCATTTCAGGGATATATGCATAGGAGGATTTGAGGTATAGTGGCAAGATTTATTGGAGCAAAAACAAAGGAAGGGCTTAGGCGGTCTCATTCACAACCTGGTGGCTAAGCTCCGACTCTCTGTGGAAGAAGTTCAGCCTCTGGGCCTGCACTTCTCCCCATCAAGCCCAGGAGGAGGGCCAGGACCCTGAGTTGCCATGCCATTAGCCCAGCAGCTGAGGCTCCAGTAGTCTAGTAGTCCCTGTTTCCATCTGGTCCACGGACAATGGTTGATGCTGCACTTTGGCCTGGGTAGCTGATAAAGGCAAAGAGCACAACTGTCTCTGGCCTTTTTTAAGCTTTAATTATATTTCCTTGGTTTTGGGAAGGAGTAAGCTTTCAAACTACCCAGTCTCTCCTGGATTTTCCCAGGGCTATGCTAGTGCCTTCCCCCAACCAATCATTCTCTAGGATCTTCCGGAGTTTTGTGTCCTTATTCTATCTGTTCTTTTTACCAGATTTCCCCAGGCTAGACTCCTTTTTGTGGTTGCCATTTTGGCCCCTACTGCACATGCCTCATAGTTTTGCTTGGTCACCTAGCATGCACCCAGCAAAGAAATTTCCCCACGTGGGGATTAATGTCCCTTTGGCTGAGAAATGTGGCGATTCCCTGGAGTGTCTGAAACTGCCCCTTCCTAGTTAATCAGGCTTAATGTCTGATTCCATTTGCTCCCTTCCTTTGTTAATACATACCCGTATATTTAAATTTTCTTATCTATCCATTTACATATATAAATTAAAAACTATGAATTCATACTGATGCTGCCAATTCCAGTCCTATACCACAAGCCTTAGTCTTATCTTTTTCCCCCCCTATCCTTTTCCCTTTTCTTGTTACTTCCTTCTCCAAAGGTGAGAAACCTGATTCTCATTCAAAAAATATTTACTTATTTGTTTAATCTTACTGCACACGTAAAAGTAGCTTCAGAATTGCTAATGTATTCCTTTGTGAGAAACATATTTTTAAACTAGAGTACAATCTTTGTTTTTAGCTTTAAAGTATAGTCATAATCTGTTTTCCAAAGTTACTTAGGTAATTTTTTCCCCTACCTACTTCTGTATGGTTATGTTACTCATTTATAATAAAATTAGGCCATTTATGAGCTGTTTGTATTTTATTTTAAGTTCTTCCCATATCCCGTTTGATTTTAATTTCTTAAAATCTTTTTGAAGTAAATGATGACCTTTTTTCTCCATCATTTATCTGTAATGAAGATCTTTTTAAAAGGACTAGGTATGCTTAAAGTTAGATACAGTTGGAAATGCTGGTAGTTCATTTGAAAGGAGCTGTTCTCTGGCATTCCCTTTAGGCTTACTCGCCTCATTCCTTAGTTACAGCTCTTATTTCTATATTTCCTACACGTGGGGATTTATTCTGTCTATAAATGCTTGGAATCAGTCCCCCAACTCATTCTTCTTTTGTTATGGTTGCATAATTTTAGACCCAAAGTCTCCTACAGACTGAATACTAATTCCCTTATTGCTGGGGTAAACCATGAGTTAAATTATTTTGCAGATCTTTATTCTTTCCTTTTCTTTTTTTTGAGTTATAATTTACGTACCATAAAATTTGCCATTTTAAGTGTACAATTGGTGGTTTTTACTATATTCACAACGTTATGTGCATTGATCTAATTACAGAAATTCCCGTCACCCTACAAGGAACTTATCCATTAGCAATAATTTCCTGTTCTTTCTTTACCCCAACCCTGGCAACCACTAATTTGCTTATTGTCTCAGTGGATTTGCCTATTCTGAATATTTCATGTGTGACCTTGTGTGTTTGATTGACTTCTTTCTTCTGTTCAACATTCAGCCACATTATAGCATGTATCCTATCTTTTTTCTGGTTAAATAATGTTCCATTGTATTGATATACCACATTTTATTTATCCATCATCATTTGATGGACATTTGGTTTCTATGTTCTGGCTATGTAGATAATACCGGTATTAATATTCATGTACAGGTTTTTTGTGTGAATGTATGTTTTCAGTTTTTTAGGTGTATACTCAGGATTAGAAGTGCTGGGGTATATGTTTAGTTTATTGAGGAACCCCCACAGAGGTTGCACCATTTTCATTTCCACCAGCAATGTTTGAGAGTCCCAATTAATTTCTCAGCATCCTCTCTAATATTTGTCATTTTCTCTGTGTGTTTTTTAATTGCTCTCTTGGGAGTATGAAATAGTATCATGTGGTTTTGATTTGTATTTTCCTAATTACTAATGATATCAAGCAACTTTTTATTTGCTTATTGGCTATTTGTCTTTGGAGAAGTTTTTTTTTTTTTATTTTATTAGTTAAGGTGGAGAAGTTTTTATACAAATCTTCTTCCCCTTTTGTAATTTTGATATTTGCTTTTTTGTTGAGTTGTAAGATTCTATTTTCTGAATACTGTATAGGAATGTATCGTATACCTATACTTGCACAAGCAAAGAGGTTTGTGCAAGGGTGTTCCTTGCACATGGTTGCAGATGGGCAAAAGATAGATGAAAAGGTGCTCAATCTGAGTAATGAAAAAAGTGAATTGAAATAACCATTTCATACTTATCAAACTGGCAAGGATTTTTAAAATGTAATGATGCTTACTTTTGGCTAGATTGCAAGGAAAATAGAAGCTCTTGACAGATGTTGGGAATTTATTTGACACAGTCTCTTTGCAGAGCAATTTGCAATAGCTGTGAGAATAAAATTTACAAACACCCAACAGTGTTATGATCAGGTTGGTGGCAATCAGGCTCTTTTACGGGATCATGAGGAAAGCATTCCAAGGACCCATGCATGAAAAATTGGGGTGTGGCAAGGTTTATTTGGGTGGAAATAGACCCCCTGGGTTTCCAATGTCCCATTTCTGTCGTCCCACCATGGAAAAAGTCTAACTTGATCATGTCATTGAGAGGATCAATTAAATTGAAGTACTACTATATAATGAAATGCTCAGTGAGCTATTAAAAAAAGGAGCACGTCAGTATGTGTGGTGAAATAGAGATCCAAGATGAATTGAGTGAAAAAAAAAACCAAATTCTAGTTATGTGGTTACCTTTGTAATTTAAAAACAACCAGAAAAAAGGCTTGTAACATACTTGCATAGAAAATGACTGGAAGTATACACAGAAAACAGTTAACAGAGGTTACTACTGGGCAGTAAGACTGAGGAGTTGGGCTTATTACATTAAACCTTTTCTTGTTACTTGCTGTTTAAAAACAATGAACAGGTTTTTATTTTTTTTAAATAATTAAAAATGACAGTAATCTAATTTTTAAAATTATAGTTTTCTTTTAGGAATAAGAATGTAAAAAAATTTGGGGAGGGGGGGGTCAAGTTGATTATTTTGTATATGATCCCTGTTGGTCTCCAGAGGTAAATGGCTTTTTTTTGGTGGTTATTTGTTTGCTCTACTGAAAATGGATTAGAATGAGCTCTTGCTCTTGGATACAAATATATAATAGCAATGAAAATCCTGTTTCATTCCAGGTGTTGTAAGTATGGGAGAAAATATGATTTATTATTGTGATTATAAACATGATTTGTGATTGTGCTGGTTTTTAATTTGCCAAATGAGGAATATTTAAGAGCTGGTCTACATTGGAGCCTGATTGTGTCACTGTTCTTTGTGTCCATGTTCTGGAACTTCCAGTTTCAGTGTGGAAGGTAACCTCTTTACAGTATTTCCCTTAACAGAGGTTACTAATTCGTTGTTAGAAACCTTAGTACCATAGACTAGCGATTTTCAACTCGTGTGCCTCAAGAATTTTTAAAACATTCAGTACCTAACTATTTAATCAGGGGCACTAACCTCTTTTTCCTTAGGTTGTCAAAATATGACAACAGCCAACACAACAGTTGAACAGTGTGAATGAATCAAAATTATACCTATTTTTTTTGTCAGATTGGCAAAAATATAATGTTTTTTGGTGTGCTGCAGAATAGTAGTAATTAGTTCATGTGTGCCATGAGATGAAAACGGTTGAAAATTGCTGCCAAACATAATAAAGAGCCTATGGTATCTCCCTGCACATTCCTAGAATCTTATAATTTGAGGGGACCAACTTCTTACCCTATATAAAAATCACTAGTGTTATCTACTAGTAAGTTTTGGTAATTGGAGACTATACTTTTGCCTGTTGACACTAGTTCTGGTCTTAATCTTGGCAGACTGTCATGTTTCATATAGTAGTCCTTAAATATTTGAAGATGCCTGTCATATCTTTTATTTATCTAGGAACTTTTATTGAAATTCAATTAATGACCATTCACTGCCTTTCATAATTCTCTAGGCCAAACATTTCTAATTTATTCTACCAATCTTCTTCTTAAGACCTCATTTCCAGAAATGTTACCACTTTGCAGTAGGCCCTAATGTTGGTCTAAACCAGGGGTGGGCAAACTTTTTGACTCGAGGGCCACAATGGGTTCTTAAACTGGACCGGAGGGCTGGAACAAAAGCATGGATGGAGTGTTTGTGTGAACTAATATAAATTCAAAGTAAACATCGTTACATAAAAGGGTACGGTCTTTTTTTTTTTTTTTTTTTTAGTTTTATTCATTTCAAACGGGCAGGATCCGGTGGGCCGTAGTTTGCCCACGGCTGGAACTGAATATAGACTCAAGGCGTGGATGGATTGTGTAGTACTCTGGAATCATTACTCCTTGGTCTAAAAGCTATACTTCTCATGATTCAGTTTAAGATGATTATATTTTTTCAGCAGTAGAGTTACATTGGGAATAATTTTACAGCTCTTTAAATGGAGTATGAGGGCAGCTTACACATGTGTTTATCTGGATTATCATTTTAGAGTCTTATGGTCTGGTACTTTAATAGTTGGTTTTTGAGTTTGGGTTTTTACATTTTTTTTAGTAAATATGTACTGTATGCTTTTACAAATGCAGTGATGGTGCTATGTTGCCTCTACTTATTGGTTCAGCCTGAAAAACTCGTTTTTCATTATGATGCAAGGTGGCTGCCCCTCTCCAACTTTGAGTTGATGTTATCTTGGGTAAGCATATTGTTTCAGTAGAGTTGTTGATAAAGTGTTAAGTAGAACATAATGGCTGCATTATCTTACCTTCCCACCAACAATATATGAGTTTAAATTTCTCTACATCCTCATCAACACTTGTTATTTTCTTTTTTAAAATTTGAATTAAAAAAAATTCTGGCCATCCTAGTAGTACATGCGAAATAGTATGTCATGGTTTTGATTTGCATTTCCCTTATAACTAATGCTGTTGAATATCTTTCTATGTGCCTATTGGCCACTTGTAAATATACAAATGGAGAAACTTCTCTCCCAATTTTTTGACCATTTAAAAATTGGGTTGTTTGTAATTTTGTTGTTAAGTTTCAGGAGTTCTTTATATACTCTGAATATTAAACCATTATTGATAAGTGATTTGCAATAATTTGTTCTATTCTGTAGGTTGTCTTCACTTTCTTGATTTTGCTCTTTGATGCATAAAAGTTTTTATATTTGATACAGTCTAGTTTACTGGTTTTTTTCCTCTTTTTGTTGCATGTGGTTTTTGTGTCATAGTTAAGGATCCATTGCCAAGATTCCAAGGTCATGAAGATTTACCCGTTTTCTTCTAAGAATTTCATGGTTTTAGCTCATTTAGGTCATTGATCCATTTTGAGCTAATATTTCTACATTGTTTGAGGGAGAGGCACATCTTTAATTCTTATTGTTAAGGTTGGTGTGTTGTTTTCTTAAAATTTAATATTAACCTTGTATAATATTTAGCCAGTACAACCTTAACTATTGAATACCAGATAGTTCTTGGAACTGGGCATTTTAGCTCTTAAAATATGTTCTTAATATTGATTCTTCAAGAATGACTCATACAGGGGCAATTGGAGAAAGGTTTGGTAAATTTTATTACATAAAAATAAATTTATTTTTTGCATGGCAAACACCTTACAGTCAAGACACATGATAGACTAGAAGAAAATATCTGTAACATATCACAGATAATAGGCTTAAGATCCCTAATATATAAAAAACTTAAAAATTTAAGAGAATAAACTATAATAACCTGATAGGATAATGAACAAAATACATAAAGGATAATTCCCCCCTCCCAAAACATATAAAAATGGCCCCTAAACATATGAAATGATTTCAGACTCATAATTAGAGAAATGCAAATTTAAATACACTGGGATACCATTTTTTAGCTATCAGATTGACAAAAATTAAAGTATAACAATCCATTTTGTTGGTCGGGCCACGAGGAAACACGTTTCTGATATGATAAATTAGTACCACCCTTTTTGGAGATTTTGGCAATATCCACCAAAACCATATGTATGTATTTGTCTTTTGAGCTATCAGGTTCAATTCTTGGATTTTTTCCTTAAGTTACAACTCCAACAATAATGAAACTCCATATGCAACATTGCAATCTCATACATAGGAGAGTAGTTGAATAAATCATGGTATATCTACATAACAGAGTACTATGCAGCTATGAAAAGAATAAAGGAGATATGTGAACTGATTTCTTAAATAGTAGATAAATCTCCAGGATATATTAAGTGAAAAATGGTATTTATAGATCAGATTACTTTAACAAGAGGAAATAAGAACGTGTACACACACCTGGGCATTTGTGTAAAAGGAAACAGGAAAGATACTAAAAATACAATGAGATTGGTAACACAAAGAGAGAAGGAAAGGATGGAGAGGATTTGACACTTGTCTGATTTTACCTGTTTTGAGTAGTTTTGACTATTAGTACTAAATTAATATTTCAGATGCTCAAATAAAATGAACAAAGGTAGGGGAGAGGTTGGGGAAAAATCCCAAATGGAATAATACAAGCAGAAACAAATGAACCTAACTGTATTTCAAATGAATAACAACTGTGCTGAAGGGTGGACATGGGGAAAACTAACCTAAGCAATGTTGCTATATAGCAATTTTGACTATTGTAGTCTAAGGCTATTGACAAAAAATAAAAATAAAAAAAATTGTAAGTAAAACTAAGGCTAAAGCCAAAAAAAACACCTGTGCACAAATATTGTTAGTAAATTTTTTTCACAGTGGTATGGGTAGAACTTCAAAACTACTCTGTGTTCTAGATTAGAGCAAATATATACTTACGAAGCTGCATATGTAGGCATCATGGTTACCATCATCTCTATGACTTGCTCTGCTTGTTTGAACCCCCTTCACTAGCTTGTGCATCCTCTGCTTGTATGGTCTCTTTTGCTTTTTGTTTTTCCCCTTGTGTGGTACTTTAAGTCTGACTTGCTGTCATGGTGCTTCGAGTAGCTAGGTGTCCTTTCTGGATAGTTAAGAAGTGAACTGACCAACGGGAGTAATTAAATGGAGAAAGCTTAGCTGTCCTTTTCTCTTGTCCCTTGTGTGAAACATAATGAGTTTAGAGGATTCTAACTACAGGGAATCATTAGGATCTGCTGGACAGGATATTTGTTTTACTTTTTACTCATTACATTGGTGTAAAAATAGCATCTTTTAAATTTAATGTGAAAATTATTTTGTGTTCTAGCTGGCACTAATTTTTAAAATGTACTTTCTGGAAAAATCAGGACATGGTTAGTATAAAATTACCTTAGTACTAGATACTCATTAGTAATAATTTTTGTTCTAATTGGGAAATAAGTTGCTGTCAACATTTGAATTTTTATTTATTCTAGACTGCATTAGAAATGTTTGGTATTTGCAAATATTTTCACTTTGGTTTGATTTTCTAGGTTGCACGTTTTCAAAAAATTCCTAATGGTGAAAATGAGACAATGATTCCTGTACTGACATCAAAAAAAGCAAGTGAATTACCAGTCAGCGAAGTTGCAAGTATTCTGCAAGTAAGTGCTTGGTGGGGAGGAAAGGAGTACCTAGTAAAGTCAGTCACTTAGACTCTATAGATAAGTGCTGTCCAGTAGAATTTCCGTGATGACAGAAGTCCTCTCTTCTGTGCTACCCAACATAGTAGTCACTAATTATAAACACGACTATTGAATACTTGGCCTCTCTAGATCATTAGCATTACCAGGACTGTTAGTACTATGTAAGGATTAGTTGGATTAGGAAAATAATCAACTTAATTATTAACATAAGTAGAATTAGGAGTTAATCTTTTTTAATGTGTTTTCTAAAGTAAAGTAAAAACTAATAAACTTTAATCTCTTTCTAATTTTGAAAAGCACAATCTAATGAAACATGAAGAAAAGAATATTTTTTATTTTTCCTTAAGAATTCACATATTTTAGTGATTGCATTAAAAATATTGGCTATCTCTTATTTGACGGTTTTCTTTTTTGGTTGTTGTATTTATATTCTGTTTTAAAACCACTTATTTTAAATATATTTCACTTTTGCAAAACTCTGTTATTGGAGTGTATTATAAACTTTGGCCAGAGAAACTATTTTAGGGGTGCAGGTAATTTAATTTTTTAATGATAGTTACTGTAATGAATCATGAGAGACAGTGGCTAAAGAATATAGGTGGTATTCAAAGAACATAAAATACCCCAAGAATCAGTTCATCTTACCTTCATTATTTTGAGTAATTTAGGAACCAAAAATTTTCTGCCTGAAATAATTATATAGTCGAAGGGCAAAGTTAATACTACTAATATCAAGGTTTTAATAGGCTTAAAGAACACGGAAGGTCATTATGCCTCATTGATTGTTCTTTTGGGGAAACTAATTCTAAAAAACAACAATGAAAGCAAAAAAAGCCAATTAGAATATAGTGATATTTTACTTTCTGTAAGAGTGGCTGGTTTGTATTCTTCTTTTTCCCCGTAGAAAACTATTTTTTTGTTGCTGTTTTTATTAATCCTCACCAGAGGATTTTTTTCCATTGATTTTTTTTAGAGAGAGTGGAAGGGAGGGGAGAGACACAGAGAGAGAGAAACATCAATGTGAGAGAGGCACATTGGTTGGTTGCCTCCCACATGCACCCCAACCAGGGCCAGGGATCAAGCCTGCAACCTAGGTATGTGTCCTTGACTGGAATTGAACCCAGGACTCAGTTCACAGGCTGATGCTCTATCCATTGAACCAAACTGGCTAGGGCGAAAACTATTCTTTGTTTGTTTGTTAAACACCAACTTGTTGCTTACATTAAAATTTTTTTTATTAAGGTATAATTTACATAAGCTACAACATACCCATATTTAGTGTACAGTTTGCATTTTGACAAAAATAACCACCACCACAATTAAGATATAGAACATTTTTATCACTCCCCAAACTCCTCCCCTGTGTCCCTTTGCAGTTAATCCCTCCCAGTGTATACCTCCGGCTCCAGGCAATCACTGATAGGCTTTCTGTCAGCATAAATTAGATCTGACTGTAGAAGTTCCTATAAATGTGATCACACAGTAGATGCTCTTTTTTAAAACTATTTTTATTGATTTCAGAGAAGAAGGGAGAGGGAGAGACAGAAACATCAATGATGAGAGAGAATCATTGATGGGCTGCCCCCTGCATACCCCTCACTGGAGATGGAGCCCGCAACCCGGGCATGTGTCCTCAGTCGAAATCGAACCTGGGACCCTTCAATCTTCAGGCTGATGCTCTATCCACTGAGCCAAACCGGCCAGGGCACACAGTAGATACTCTTGTATTTTTCTTTTTTTTTCTCTGCTAATATTTTCAATAACTTTTATATGTAAAATCTAATAGGCTGATCTTCAGAATGGTCTAAACAAATGTGAAGTAAATCATCGACGAGCCTTCCATGGCTGGAATGAATTTGATATCAGTGAAGATGAGCCACTGTGGAAGAAGTATATTTCTCAGGTGAGATACTGTTAATAGTAGTTCCCTTTGCAGATGTCTAATTTACACCCTTTTTATATTAGGAATGCTAACATTTTTTAAAGTAATATGGACATCTTAGAAAAAAATTTTAAAGTAATATTAGAAAATTAGTAAAAGTAAGTTTGACAATTTGAATTCAGATCACCTGGGTACATATTTTACCTTTATTTATACTATCTGTATGACCTTTATTATCCTCTGAGCCTTGTCTATAAAATGGAGATAATAATGGAGGTAGTAAGCTATCGATAGATGATAGCTGTTTTTAATTACATTTTATCAATAGCTTAATCTTTTCCGAAAAATGTATTGTAAGATTTTTTTCTTACCTTGATAACAAGTTATGTTAGTGTGAAAAGCTGCAAGAATCCTATGGCCAATTTTCCACTAGTAGGGTTAGTTTGCCAGACAAATTTTTTTTTTTTTAGTAAAGACAATTTTTAATGTCTTTTAACCTGCATCATGGGGTTGCTGTAAGAATGAAATGAACCCAGTGCCTATAATGTAGTTAAGCACAAACAGTAATTAATAGTAAATATCACTTGTCAATCATAAAGCATTAGGTGACTCTACTCCTTTATGGAAAACCTAACATTTGTTGAGCCTGTAAGTCAGCGGTTCTCAACCTGTGGGTCGCGACCCCTTTGGCGGTCAAACGACCCTTTCACAGGGGTCGCCTAAGACCATCCTGCATATCAGATATTTACATTACGATTCATAACAGTAGCAACATTACAGGTATGAAGTAGTAATGAAAATAATTTTATGGTTGGGTCACAACATGAGAAACTATATTTAAAGGGCCAGAAGGTTGAGAACCACTGCTGTAAGTGGTGTCCTTAATACTATGACAGCTTTTTTAGAGGGAAATAAAAAAAGACCATGGGCTTTGTCCTCAGTGTGATGATAACATCTGACATTGAAGAGGGTTTTATGGTTTACACAGTTCTTTAATATACATTCTTAGTTAATTCTTACCACAATCTTTGGTATAAGGTGCTATTTTATTAGATGAAGAACACTTAGGGCTTAATGAGATTAAAAATCACACAGAAGTGACAAGAGCTGTATTCAAATTGGGACTCTGACTCAGTCAAGTGTGTGGTTTGTCAGCCCTGAGCCACATTGCACTGGTAGTTTTATTTTGCTAGAGCAGTGATTTTTCAGTCCTCTATGCAGTCAGGTCACTTGTGGAGTGCTCTAAAAATGCCGAAGCCTGGGCCCTATGCCCAGAGATTCTGATTTAATTGGGGTGTGAACCTGGGCATTTGTTAGAAGTTCTTCACATGATTCTGATGTGAAGCAGGGTTGGAACCACTGTCCTAGGGAATAGAGCCCTAAAGGGAGTGGGAGGTGGTGACGTCTCACCTCAGAACTGTGGTAACCAAGGGCTGGGGGTTTCTGCTGGATAGATTCTTTGTAGTTTGGTACTTTGAAGTTTTGACAGCAGCTCGCGCCACCTCATCAGTGAAGGAGATTCTGGCAACAGAGTTGTGATGTTTAAGGAGTAGGGTGTCCCACTGGAAAAATTTAGGGTGGCTCCGATGTTTGGTCACTTAAGTGCTGCCTGCTTGGTTGGTGCTGTGGTCTTGTTTCTTCATATACTACTGGCTCTGCTAGAATGGGTGTCAGAAAAAGCAAACTTGGGAAAAGGCTGCTTCCTTTTTGTAATCTGAATTGTAATCTTCACTAATTTACTTGGTATAGGAATATTGAGGACTGTTTTAAACTAATAATTTAGGTGTTCTACCCAGTGTTTAACTTAAATCTTTAGCTTAAAAATCATTTTCCACTTATTCTAGCTTTAGTAGGAACATATGTATGTACATATAAAAAATCTAATATGTAAAATACATGTTTACTGTAATAAATTGGTAATTAGTTTTTTTAATTCTCACCCAAAGACATGCTTCTTATTGAATAAAGAGATAGGAAGATAGAGAGAGAGAGAACGATGTGAGAGAGAAACATCTGTAAGTTGCTTCCCATACATGCCCCTACCAGGGATTGAACTTAAAACCTGGGTATGTACCCTGACCTAGAATCCAGCTGGCCACCTCTTGGTGTACTGGCTAACACTCTCACCAACTGAGACACACCAGCCAGGGAGGTAATTGGTTTTAGATATTGATATTTAATTTTCTTTTTTTCTGAAAGATGTTATAAAGTGGTAACTTTAAATGTAGTTAAGTGTAAACATTTTTGTTAATTGAAGAGATACAAAGTAAACTAAATGTAGACTCGTAATTTTCTAATCATGTCTCAATAGTTTTTTTTGTGGGTTTTTTTTTCAAGCTTTTGCAGTGACGGACACAACTATCATTTATACAAAACTGTTGAATTGCTGTTTGTTTTTACTTTCAGTTTAAAAATCCCCTTATTATGCTGCTTCTGGCTTCTGCAGTCATCAGTGTTTTAATGCATCAGTTTGATGATGCTGTCAGTATCACTGTGGTAAGAAAAAATATATATATATATATTTTAAACTATCAGTTAATCATGGAGATTAGGATTGGCTTTTATTTTGGAAAATGAATTGAGAAATGCCTTAGTGTTTTCTCAGGTTTGTTTTCATTAGTTTCCAACTTGCTTTTAGTTGCAGTAATCTCAAACAATGTTCAAGGGTTAGTGATTGGCACATGTGAGAATTTAACAATTTGGTAATTTCACAGATACAAAATATTTTATAATAATTTTCCAGTTACATTTTCAATTTATTTTACTTTCCAATTGAGAGTACATTTTGACTAGTTGTGAACTAAAGCTTCATGTTTGTGAAACTAAAAGTATGATTTAACAATGCACATTGTATTTACTATGTAAAATTTTATTCTTTCCAGCTGGGGTATTCTAACTCTCATTGAAAATTTTCTCATCTTTTTTTTTTTCTTGCCTCTTGTTTCACTGTAATATTAAAATTTATAGCAAGTAAAACCATTGAATAAAGCAAGTGTGTTATGCATAAGAACACAGTAGAAATTAATGTAGAGCTGCAATTTTTGAACTCTTGTTTGGAGACTCCCAGGAGTCTCTGCGGCCCTTTCAGTGAGCATATACAACTTTTTTCATAATACTAAAACATCATTTGTCTGTTCACTGTAGATATTTAAGTCAGTGGTACAAAAGCAATGGTGGGTAAAACTGTTAGAACCTTGGCTCAAATCAATATAATGGCACCAAATTGTACTAATAGTCATTGTTCTCTTTTATTATTTCTCTTAGGAATGTTTTTGATAAAACAGTAAAAATTAATTTTATTAAATCTTGACACTTGCATACATATCTTTTTAATATTCTGTGTAATGAAATGGCAAGTATGCATAAAGAACTTCTGTATATTGAAGTATAGTGGTTATCTTGAGGAAGGTGATTATGGTGAGCTGAACTAGCCTTTTACTTGAAAGAATGATTGATAGACAAACTGGTATTAAAATTAGGATAACACATACTTTTTCTGAAAGTAAATAAAATGAGCCTTCCACTTCAAGAAAAACAACTGACAATTTGTTGCCAGTGATATAAATTCAAACTTTCAAGTGATAATTAGAATTTTGCCAAATTTTTACACATTACTGTGTGCTAAATAGCTTCCCAATATTTAAGACTTTATTCCCATGAGATCAGTAGTGAGTTTAGTGAGTGTGGTTTTCTTTAACTATTATGAAATGTGCCAACATTTGAATGAGTTGAATAACCAAGTAAATCAATATTTTGTAAATTACCAGAGCATGATGTGACAGAATTTTTAGTGATAAAAGATCAATTCAAAATGCAAGGTAGATCAGTGGATTTTAATATAACAGATTATGAAAAGTTCATTGATACTGTTTTATATTCTACATTGCACATTACTTTTACATAGCTAACATTTGTCTAATTTTGTTGTAGTAGCAAAGAAGACTATGCACAATAGTCTGGCAAAGCTTTTAAAGTATTCTTCTTTTACCCAACAATATGTGTGAGGCTAGAGTTTCTTTATATACTTTGGCCTAATCAACATAGTTCAATAAATTGAATGCAGAAGCATATGTGAGAGTCCAGCATTCTCTTAAGGCAGGCATTAAAGACAGAAAAATTGAAAAATACCACTTTTCTCACAAAATTTTTTTGAGGAAATATAATTTTCATAAAAAATGTGCTGTGTTAACATGTAATAGGTTAATTTTAGATGAATTAGTAAGTAGAAATTAAAACTAACTGAAAAAGTATTTAATATGACAAATATCTGTAGATATAACCTACATAAATAAGAACTGGTCAGTTTTTAGAACAAAAGAGATCCTGAGATCAGAAAGTTTGAGAAGCTGCCCCTGGGGAGGCGAGCCACTATCAGTTTTTTCCTCATGGGGCAGAGTAAAGTTGTGATTTCTTTCCCAGTTCATTTCAATACTTAGTGTCTGGTATCTTGATTCTGCAAATAGTCAGAAAAATAAAATACAATTAATAGTTATTTTTGAAGTTATAACGTGTGATTTAAAAGGATGTTTCTTTGTTTTGTTTAGGCAATACTTATCGTCGTTACAGTTGCCTTTGTTCAGGTGAGTAGTTAGCCTATTTTGCCCACATGAAATGATATTTTAGTTACTTGCTTAAAAATGAAGGTAGCTTAAGGAAGAATCTGTAGTTATTAGGTCATGGTAATGTTTGTCACAACAATTTGTTATTTATTTATGAGATAATTTCAGAAACAAACAACTCTCTTGGGAAATTTGTGGGACTAACTTGACTGCTTTGATTTAGGTAGTGGCATGAAGAAAATCTAGTTTTTTATTTGATGGTGTTACAGACAACTGAAGCGGATGGAAACAAAAAGCATAGTAATAGATATGTATCCATCAATAAGTTTAAAAATGTTCTTCCATTTTAAAAAGGTTGACCAAGGTTTAAATTTCTTATTTCTGCATAGAAGGGATTTTCTGATCTTGATCAGACTCTCTACTTAGCATAGATATTGAAACAGTAAATAAAACATACGAAAAGGAACTTAAACTTTAAATATATATATATTTATTGATTTCATAGAAGAAGGGAATGGGAGACAGAGATAGAAACATTAACGATCAGAGAGAATCATTGCTTGGCTGCCTCCTGCACACCCCACACTGGGGATCAAGCCCGAAACCCAGGCATGTGCCCTGATGGGTAATTGAACCAAAACCTCCTGGTTCATAGGTCAGTGCTCAAACACTGAGCCATGTCAGTTGGGCTATGAAAAGGAACTTAAAAAAAAAAAAGTGAATAATGTGGAGGCAATTTTAGGATTTTTATTGATAAGTATAGGCATACGTAAAAACATAGGCTTAGTTTTATGTTTATTTAAATAGCTGATACCTTCTGAGAACAATGTTGGCAAGTTTCATTAGCTAAAAATTCTAAAGCATGTTTAATAAGATTATAAGGATTATTTTGATTGAGAGGGAAATGTAATATATCATGATCTTGAAGTTCATGTTGTTTTGAGTCTTAAGTGATTGTGGTTATTTTCACATCTATGATTTATTCCTTGGATATTTACTGTCATCTTATAGTAATATCTAATTTAATAAGTTTATTAGTTTTATAGAAATCCCGTGTAGAAAAACCAGTTGGAATCAGATTATCTGCAGCAAGTTTGTGAGCTCTATCAGTCAACTGTCCAGGGACCTGTTTCTAGGGAATCCTCTTGCCTAGAACAGACAAAAGTTGCCCTAGGGCAGGTGGAACTGCTTAGTCTTACAGAGGTCATTCCAAGCTAGGCATCATTCAAGGCAGCTATCGTTTAGCCATGTGGGCGATATAACCCACTGGATCAATAACTGGAACCCTCTTGCATCTTTAATAGTGCTATAGATATATGTAGTGACTTTCTTCAGAAAGATTCTTACAGTTTTATCACTGTGTATGGAAGACCCTAGTAGCTTGTTGTTTTGGTAAATAGCCCTTATCCTCAAAAAACAAATGAACAAATTGCAATTTTAACATAGTCAATGTGGAATTTTACACAAGGGTAGTGTGTTATTCACTTTAATAAATGCAGTGGCTGAAACCAAGCAGACTTATTCCACAAACCTTTGCAGTTAGCATGGACCTAAATCCCCAAATCAGATGTCGCTTGAGGTTAATTGTATTGACCTCTTTGGTTATTAAACACTAAAAGTAAAATTATCTTAATTATGAGGTTCAATGATCTTAACTTTTAATAACTGACAATTATATACTTTTTGGACATACTATTCAGTTTTCTTCATTTTCTTACAAATAGCTTGACCTTAGGTTTGCACACTAACATTAAAATATAAAATTGGGAATATTTAATAATCAAAATTGTTTGTCACTGAAACATTATTTAATAAGAGACAAGCTTTTATGTGCAGAATATAATTGCAAGTAATGGAAAAGATAAGAATTGGGAAATTTTAAAATAATGATTGAGATCAGTATTTAAGTCTAATATGGAATATGTACTTAGGAAAATACATATTTACATTTCTTTATAAATAAATATTTTAATATTAAGTCCTCTTTCTTTGTTTTAAATAGGAATATCGTTCAGAAAAGTCTCTTGAAGAACTGAGAAAACTTATGCCACCAGAATGCCATTGGTATGATCTTTGTCTCTGATATGGGTTTCTACTCTTAAAAATAGAAATTGAATGTGACTAGTGCAGTGATACATTGTGGTCTCAGACTTGTTTATTATTATTTTTAAACATAGGCTTTTTGACTTGCAAACATACTTTATTTATTTTAAACTTTATTGTTGACACTATTACAGATGTCCTCATTTCCGCCCCCTTTGCCCATGTCCATCCAGCCTCTGTTTTCCACCCCACCACCACAGACTTATTTAAACATAGATAGAAACCATTAATCTGACATGAAAAATGCATGCTCTGTTCAGTATAGCAAGTTGTACTATTAATACTTTCAGGCTTTGATTTTGATATTGTTAAGAGGTGGATATTCAACAGATAATTGTGTGTGTGTGTGTGTGTGTGTGTGTTTACAACTATGTGCTAAGCACTGTTATTGGTGCAGGGCTGCACAAACAGACTCAGATGATTGTTCTGCAGGCAAGCCCACCGGAATCACCTTTTAAAATAAAGTGGCATGGCTTTCCTTTTTAGCCATGGTTGTTTCTGTTTCATGTTACAGTGTGCGTGAAGGAAAATTGGAACATACACTTGCACGAGACTTGGTTCCAGGTGATACAGTTTGCCTTTCTGTTGGGGACAGAGTTCCTGCTGACTTACGCTTGTTTGAGGTGAGTTTGTTGTCTTGATCTGTTTGGGCTGCTCCAAAATTCCACAGACTGGGCTGCTTATTATCAAAAGAAATTTATTTCTCACAGGCTGGATAGTTCAGGTGCTATCAGGTGCTATTAAGGTGCTAGCATGGTCAAATTCTGTTGAGGGCCCTTTTTCTAGGGCATAGCTGTTGCCTTCTCACTGTGCCCTCAAATGGTGGAAGGGAACTCTGGGGGGTCTCTTTTGTAACACTGATCCTATTCATGAGGGTACCACTTCCAAAAGATCTCACTTCCTAATACCATCTTTGAGATTAGGATTTCAACATATGAGTTGGGATGTTGCAGGGAGACACAGATATGTAGACCATAGCATTTGGTGATCTGTTTGTGAGAAATGAATATACTTGGATGTAGGTTAAAGGATAGACATTAGCAGTTTTAAGGATTAACACATAGTTGATTTGAACATTCGATTTTCTAGTTTAAAAAGTGACATGTATAAATGTATTTTTTTCTCATAAAATATATCTATTTTTCCCAGAGTGTTTATTTAGTGAATCAGCAACTCTCTTTTTTTATTTCTTTGTTTGTTTGTTTGTTTTAATCAGCAGATCTTTATGGAACTATGTGCTAGGTGTAGTGGGAGACAAAAAGATGACGTGATAGAATTTTTGTAATCAGTGAGTGTACTACTAGTATTTGTGTACACAAGCCACTCACCATAAAGTAAGATAGAACTTGTTGAGTAAGAGAAGTACTAAGAATGCAGGATGAAAATTTAGAGAAGGAAGTGGTTACTTCTGATTTGAGCGAAATCAGAGAATACTCAGACAACTTGGCTTTAGTGGTAATAATTGAAAGGTAGTACTGGACAGAGATGGAGAAGACAATGAAGCAACAGTGTTTAGATCACTGTTATGTGTTCCAGTGTGTAATATGGGGTTACAGTACTAGATACGAAGCTCCACTTCTAACCCTAGCTGGTTTTGCTCAGTGGATAGAGCTTCGGCCTGTGGACTGAAGCATCCTGGGTTCGATTCTGGTCAAGGGCACATACCTTGGTTACAGGCTCCATCCCTGGCCCTAGCCCCAAACGGGACTCCTGTGGGAAGCAACCAATTGATGTGTCTCACATTGATGTTTTTTTTTCTCTCTCTCTCTGTCTCTCCCCCTCCCTTCCACTCTCTCTAAAATCAATGGAAAAATATCCTCTGGTGTGGATTAATAAAAAACAAAAAACAAAAAAAAGCTCCACTATAGATTGTATTGGTTAGGAATTATCTTTGAAAGATCATAGGCAGCTGGCAAATTATATTACCCTTAATCTGGCCATAGCATGTAGAATAGATTGAAGGGATGGAAAATGTGGTTAGGCAGCTAGTTTAAAAGGCCCTCACAGCCCATTAACATGCCAATATCATCTACTATTGGAACTAACATGCTATTTGTTAACACCTACACAGCTGTCAGTCTTTGATTCTTACTATGTCCTAAAATATGAGTGTTCTTATACAGAGGTTATGGAAAGCCTGAAGAATAGGCTTTTAAAAGTATAATAACAAACTTCCTTTAATTTTGAAATAAAGACCTTTGTTACAAATACTTAAAATTTACTGTTAGATGTCAGATTGCTTTAATTGATTAATGGAAATAATTGATAATACAGTAAGTATTGGGAATGTTATTAATTTTACTTTCATTTTTCTCCCCTTGATAGCTCTTCTTGTTCTATCTTTTTACTCCCTTTTTTTCTCCTTCTTAATATTAAGTTTGTGATAAGACCTTGGATTGTTCTTACTTAGAGATTTGGTAGGCTTGTCACTTAATATAAACAGTCTTCCTTTCCCTAATTTAAATTCATGAAGTTTATGTCATTTATTTTGGAGTGCTTCTCTTCCAGTTCAGAAGCAGACCTTCTTGGGGTGTTTCTCATTATTTGAACAATTTAAACAATATAATGACATAGAAACTTCAAAGCACTATTTAGGGTTTTCATTTAAGTAAGAATTAATTGATCTGCGAGCTCATTGTCTCCAGGTTTATGTGCAAATGTAAGTTCAGAGAGAGGGAATTTTTGACCCTTTAAAGGTTGATGCTAAAAATATTAGAAAGATATGTTTGGTGAAGTAATGTATTGGTAATTATTATTTTCCCTATTAGTTAACTTTTCAGACATTTCATCAGCACATGTTTTACTTGGCAGTGCTATAGTTATGTGGATTTTCTGGTTTTACATAGTATATAGCTGAACATCTTTGATTCCCTCTACCACTTTTCTGCCCTATTTGTTTTACCTACTACCTGAGTACCACAAGCAGGCTTTTGCAACTACTTTCCAAGTAGATTAAGATAACTTTCCTAAAAGATTTAAGGAAATCTCTTGCTGCTTCTAGATTTAAATGTACTGACTTCAGACATTATAAGGCTGATAAAGTTGATTTCTCTTCTGTACACAGAAGTCTGTGCAATGAAATTGGCTTATTAGAGTGTTGTTTGCTGAATTTTTTTAAAAAAATAATTCTTTATTGTTGAAAGTATTACATATGTCTCCTTTTTTCCCCCTGCTGAATTTGACTTTGGTGATCTTTGGATGATATTTGGAAGGCTAGGTGGTCATTTGATGTTTCTCATGAAATAAACTCTACTAGAATTTAAAGGAAACAGAGAACTCCTCAGTTAGCCTTGGAATAGCATTAATTTCTCACAGAGTATATATAGTTCTCTTCTTGTGGACCTGACCCAAGGCCAGGGTTGCCACTTTAGCATTGTCATGTTGCAACTCTAGAGTTCCTGTCATAAATTTCAGTGTTTCAGATTTTGACTATAAATCTTGCCTGGGCCTTCAGTAAGTAGCATCTTGTCATCATGTTCATTGACTTGACTACTGTACAACTTTTATCTGATATTCTCTTTTCATAGGCTGTGTCTTAAGTCTGCTCAGGCTGCTGTAATAAAACACCATACACTGGATGGCTTTAACAGACATTTATTTCTTACTGTTCTGGGATTGGGAAGTCCACAGTCAGGGTCTGACAATTCAGTTTCTGTTGAGGGCTCTCTTGGCTTGCAGCCTTTTTGCTGTGTCTTCATATGACAGAGAGAGTGATCTCTCTTCTTATAAAGCCACTAAACCCATTATGAGGGCCTTACCCACATGATCTCATCTAACCCTAGTTACTTCCCCATTAGAGATTAGAGCTTTAATGTGAATTTTAGGGGGACACAATTTATTTCATAGCAGGCTGAGACTTCTAAAAAATTACTATGCAGCTCATATTTAAGAGCACTGTTACACATTCTTCTTGCTGCATACACTTTTCTTTAGTTTATTGATTTTTAGAA
This sequence comes from Myotis myotis, assembly GCF_014108235.1. Classification (NCBI taxonomy): domain Eukaryota; kingdom Metazoa; phylum Chordata; class Mammalia; order Chiroptera; family Vespertilionidae; genus Myotis; species Myotis myotis. The sequence goes on along the minus strand of NW_023416317.1, from coordinate 33,642,310 downwards.
AGAAGAAGGGAGAAGGAGAGAGGGAGAGAACCACTGATGTGAGAGCACGCCTGCATGCCACCCCACTGGGGATTGAGCCCCCAACCCCAGGCATATGCCCTTGCCCAGGAATTGAACTGGCAAACTTTTGTTTGCTCAACCAACTGAGCCCCACCAGCCAGGGGTATAGACACTTTTCAAAAGAAGATTAATATTAGTAACACTAGAGGCCCGGTGCACAAAAATTTGTGCACTTGGCAGGGGGGCGGGGGGGATCCCTCAGCCCGGACTGTGCCCTCTTGCAGTCTGGGACCCCTCGGGGGATGTCCACCTGCTGGCTTAGGTGGCTGGAAGCAGGTATCTGGGATTTATTTCTCTTCTATAATTGAAACTTTGTAGCCTTGAGTGGAGCTCAGGGCCGGCAGGGCAGGCAGGGAGCTTGGCTTCTTCCATTGCTGGGGGCAATGCTCCAGCTCCATAGCTGCCGCCATCTTAGTTGGGTTAATTTGCATGTTTGCTTCTGATTGGTTGGTGGGCGTGGCTTGTGGGTGTAGCAGAGGTATGGTCAATTTGCATGTTTCTCTTTTATTAGATAGGATGAGGAATTCTGGTTTTTTGTTGTTGTTTTTTTGTTTTGTTTTTTTTGCCAGAGTCAGTTTTTCATAGCCAAAGAGTGAACTCTTGTGTGTTGGTGGAAGTGCTCTTATTAGCTTAGGAGCCTTAGAGCCAGGAGAGTAAAACTTAGAGGAATTGAGAAAAGGCATTCCTGGCCCATTAATTGGTGATAGCAAATAGATTAGTCAGACAATGACTTTAGATGAGGCAGTATTATAGACAATGTATACCTATATTACAGTACATTTTGCCTTTTTGGAAACAGCATATTTTCCATATTGTTCCAGGCAAAGTCTATATCAATATTTGAACTAAGAATTCTTCTTTTAAAAATATATTTTGTTATTTTACAGAGAGGAAAGGAGAGGGATAGAGAGTTAGAAGCATCGATGAGAGAGAAACATCTATCAGCTGCCTCCTGCACACCTCCTACTGGGGATGTGCCCGCAACCAAGGGACATGCCCTTGACTGGAATCGAACCTGGGACCTTTCAGTCCGCAGGCTGATGCTCTATTCACTGAGCCAAACCGGCTAGGGCTGAACTAAGAATTCTTTTGAAGAGGAAACACTATAAGAGTTAATGGAAAAGATGGTTTCTTTTGTCTGTTGAAATATTTTACCTCTCTTAGCTGTAAATTTCTAAGCTCAAACATTGAAATGTAGCAAGCTTTTCTTTCACTTGGAATTCTGAATGATTAATTCCATTGACACTTCTTTTGTGGCTCATATCATTCTTTGAAACTATCTTTAATATCTAGTCACTGGGTACAACTGCCTTCTTAAGAAAGAAAACCAACATAATTTTTATATGATTATCCAAATGTATCAAACTTCTTTTACCTCGAATGTGGCTGAGAGCTATATATAGAGTGGAGCAAATGTAGGTTTATAGTTGTGAGCACACGAAAACAGCTTACTGTTGTATTACTATTTATTAATTACTGTATTATTTTCCTCATAAACAACTGTAAACCTACTTTGTCCCACCCTGTATTAGCCATTTTTATGACACTAAATTATTAGACCATTTAAATATGGGCAGAAAGATTATTAACTAGTAGTAAATTCTTCTGGGGCCAGCTCAGAAGTCTAAATTTAGAAAAGCCAGTTAGCATTAGATAGTGAGCCTTCTTACCTCATGAATCTATCTACTATGTAGGATAGTTTGGCTCTCAGTGAGTCCTTTTCAGTGTCTTTAGGGTTGTTCCTGCTTCATAGTTCCCAGGGCAAGTAAAAACCAAAGATAATGAGTTGAATGAGCACAGATCTACGTTGGCTACCTACCAACTGCAGGACTGAAACTGCACTTAGTTAGATATTATGTCCTTTTCTGTCAGGCTCACATTCTTGCACACACTTATTAAGAACCACTAGCAAGAAGTTTTCTCTCTGTTGGGTAACTCCATTAGTGGAGCTGTGTCATAGCATTTTGTAACATCAGAATTACAAAATACATTTTCCATTCACTCATTGAAAAACTTGATATTCTGGCAAACTTAGATTCTGATTTGGTTTGCTATATTTTTCAAAAAGGAGTCTTCAAACATTGGTAGTCTATAAGCCTGTTACGATGTTTTAAATTTACTTATACTGGTAATGAAGCTAATTAGGCAAAATGTAATCCTTGTTTTCAGAAAATCAGTCTGTGTTATGAATTTATTTTAGCCATTCAGTAAATAGAACTTTAGAATTAGGAAGTGAAAAAGAAAAAGACACAGTTTGTGCCCTTTCTACTAGGAGACACCAACTTGCAAACAACTGTTATTTAAAGTATAAAATGTGTTTGTTTATGAAATGAACTAGAGGTGCGGTGTACGGATTCGTGCACCGGTGGGGTCCTTCGGCCTGGCCTGCGGGGATCAGGCCTAAACCAGGTCTCCGACATTGCGAGGGGGCGGTTCTCGGGTGACACACCCTGGAATTGGGCTCCCTCCTCTCTGGTTCTGGGTGTGTCACCAAGAGCCACAGCTGCCAAGTCACCGCAGCTCGGCAGCTCCTGCATTGAGCATCTGCATTCTGGTGGTCACTGCATGTCATAGCTACTGGTTGGACAGTTGGATGGTCGTTGAGGCTTTTATATATATACTAGAGGCCCGGTGCACAAAAATTTGTGCACACTTGGGGGTGGGGGGGTCCCTCAGCCCAGCCTGTGCCCTCTCGCAGTCTGGGACCCCTCGGGAGATAACGACCTGCTGGCTTAGGCCTGCTCCCGGGTGGCAGAGGGCAGGCCCAATCCCTAGGTGCAGCCCCTGGTCGGGCTCAGGGTAGGGCCGATTGGGGAGTTGGGGCGCCGCCCCCTGTCATGCACAGAGCAGGGAGATTGGGAGGTTGTGATGCCACCCTCAGTCACGCTCAGGGTAGGGCCGATTGGGGGGTTGGGGCACCGTACCCTGTCACACTCAAGGCAGGGTCGATGGGGAGGTTGCGGCGCCACCCCCTGTCACACACAGAGCAGGGCCGATTAGGGGGGTTGGGACTCTGTACCCTGTCACGCACAGAGCAGGGCCAATCAGGGGGTGGGGTACCGCCCTCTATCACCCACAGAGCAGGGCCGATCAGGGGGTTGGGGCACCGCCACTCTCACACTCAGGGCAGGGCTGATGGGGAGGTTATGGTGCTACCCTGTCACACACAGGGCAGGGCCCGTGGGGGGGAGGGGGGTTGGGGAGCTCTCCCCTATCAGGCACAGAGCAGGGCTGATCAGGGGATTGGGGCACCTTCCCCTGTCACGAACAGAGCAGGGCGGATAGGGAGGTTGTGGCCCCGCCCCCTGTCACACACAGAGCCGCAGGGCGACCAGGGAGTTTGGGCACTGCCCCCTGTCACGCTGATCCCGGTGCCGGGAGGCCTCATGGCTCTGCTGATCCCGGTGCTGGGAGGCATATTACCCTTTTACTATATAGGGTAGAGGTCTGGTGCATGGGTGGGGCTGGCTGGTTTGCCCTGAAGGGTGTCCCGGATCAGGGTGGGGGTCCTCACTGGGGTGCCTGGCCAGCCTGGGTGAGGGGATGATGGCTGTTTGCCGCTGGTCACACACCCTTCAGGGTAGGGGTCCCCACTGGGGTGCCTGGCCAGACTGGGTAAGGGGCTGAGGGCTGTTTTCAGGCTGGGGGTGACTGAAGCTCCCAACCGCTCCTTTTTTTCTTTTTTTTTTTATTCTGGGCCAGCTTTACCTTGAGGCTTGGCTCCAGCTCTTAGGCCGCCTCCGCTGCTGAAAGTAGGTTTCTGGCCTTTGCATACAATGTTGCGAATCTGCTGGCTGAAGTCCGGCGGTATTTGTTACAATGTTTCTTAAACTGCAGGCGGGGTTTCCTCCGTCACTGAGGCAAGCAAGCCTCATGTTAGTTTCAAGCTGCCTGGCTGTCGGCCGCCATCTTGGCTGACAGTTAATTTGCATATCTCGTTGATTAGCCAATGAAAAGGGTAGCGGTCGTATGCCAATTACCATGTTTCTCTTTTATTAGTGTAGGTAGACTAGAGGCCCGGTGCACGAATTCGCGCACAGGTGGGTCCAGCCGGCCCACCCTGATGGGGGCCCATCAAGCCGGGCTGGCAGGGGGGAAGGGCCGAGGGTGATTGGCCAGCCAGCTCCACCCCCGATTGGTGTGAGGGGGGCAATCGGGGATGGGGACGGCCATGGAGAGGGGCTGTGGGCAGTTGGCTGCCCAGCCCCACCCCCTGATCAGGGTGTTGGGGGCTGATCAGGGGCCAGATCAGGCTGGTTGGCTGCCGCAGTGCCACCGGTTGTTCTGGTCATTCCGCCCTTCCAGTTGCTGGGCTTTTATATATATAGATGGAGCATGTGAATTTAGCAAGCCACTTAGTACTTTAAGGCCTCAGATTGTCACTGTGGTAGAGTTGCCCTAGGCCAGTGATGGCGAACCTTTTGAGCTGGGCGTGTCAGCATTTTGAAAAACCCTAACTTAACTCTGGTGCCGTGTCACATATAGAAATTTTTTTGATATTTGCAACCATAGTAAAACAAAGACTTATATTTTTGATATTTATTTTATATATTTAAATGCCATTTAACAAAGAAAAATCAACTGAAAAAATGAGTTCGTGTGTCACCTCTGACACGTGTGTCATAGGTTCGCCATCACTGCCCTAGGCAATGCATGCTAACTTTTCATGTACATAGGAATCATTTGGGTTTTATTTTGGCATGTCTGGGGTGGGGCTGAGATTTTGCTTTTTTTCCTTTCAATCCTCACCCAAGAATATTTTCCATTTGTTTTAGAGTGAGAGAGGGAAAGAGAGAGAGAGGCTGAGAGAAATGTTGATGTGAGAGAGAAACATCAATCAGTACCCCGACTGGGGATCGAACCCACAATCTAGGCATGTGCCCTGCCAGATATCGCACCCACAGTCATTTTGGTGTACAGGATGGCAGTCAACCAACTGAGCCATTCGCTGGGCAGATTTTGATTTTTAACTAGCTTTTACTTCATGCCAAAAGTGCTGGTCCATTTACCACATATAAAAAGATTTAGTAAAAAGGTTTATTGAAATAATCATATTCTAAATAGTTTACACATTTAAAATGTACTATTGAGTGGTTTTCAGTATATACAGAGTTGTGCAACCATCAACACAGTCTAACTGTAGAACATTCTCATCGCTCTCAAAAGAAAACCCTTACCTTTAGCAGTCACTGCATTCTCCCCCCTTGTCCCAGAGCCTGGCAGCTACTAATCTCCTTGCTCTGTCTCTATACATGTGCCTCTTCTAGACATTTCAGATAATTTGGTATTATACATTATGTAGTCTTTGTGTCTGGTTTCCTTCGATTAACATAATTTTTTTAAGGTCATTCATGTTGTAGCATGTATCAGTATTTTATCACAAAACAGTATTCCATTGTAGGGATATGACATACAATTATAAATTCATTTATATTTAACATGATTACTGATAGTGAAGGACTTTTTTCTGACATTTTGCTCTTTGTTTTCTATGTATATTTTTTTATGTTCCTCAATTCTTCCACTGCTCTTTTTGTCTGCATTTGATTTTTTTAAGTGAACTTTAATTCTCCTCATTTCCTTTATTTGTACATTGTTTACTTATTTTCTTAATGGTTACAATGGGTATTATAATTAACATTCTAAATTTATAATAGTGCATTTTGAATTGATATTAACTTTGCTTCAATAGAATACAAAAACTTTGCTTCTATATAGCTCACTTTCTTTTACCACCTTTGTGCTGTTGTCTCAAATTATATCTTTATACCTTGTGTGTTTATTAACATAGATTTGGTGTTTTATATATTTGTCTTTTAAATCAGATTGGAAAAATAGAGGAGTTTAAAAACTTAAAATACACTAATGCTGGCATTTATATTTACCTATATAGTTACCTTTACTGGAATTCTTTATTCATGTGGCTTTGAGTTACTTTCTACTCTCATTTCAGCTTAAAGAACTCTGTTTTAGAATTTTTTGTGGGGCTTTCTACTAGTGACAAATTCTTTTAGCTTTTGTTTAAATGGAATATATTTAATTTTTTCTTAATTTTTAAAAGATAGTTTTGCTAGATATAGTATACTCTTTGATATGTTTTTTTCTTTCAGCACTTTAAATATATCATCTAGAGGTCCTCATTTCCATGGTTTCTGATAAGAAACGGGCTGCTAATCTTATTGAGGATTCCTTGTACATGATGAGTTGCTTTATCTTTGCTGTTTTCAAGATTCTTTTTCTTTCAATAGTTTGATTATGTCTCTCAATGTAGATGACTTTGATTTATCCTCTTTGGAGTTTACTGAGCCTCTTTAATGTATAGATCCATGTCTTTCATTAAATTTGAGAATCTCTTTAAATATTTATTCTGCCCATTTCTATTTTTTTCTTTTGGGGCTTCCCTAATGCTTATATTGGTGTTCCATGGTGTCCCACAGGCACCTTAGTCTCTGTTCATTTTTCTTCGTTTTCTTTTTCTCTCTATCCTTCAGAGTGGTTAATGTCAATTGTTCTGTGTTTAGGTTTGCTCATTCCCCCCTACTCCCCTTGTTCAGATCTGTTGTTGAACTTTTCTATTTTACTTACCAGAATCAAGATATCTGTTTCCTTTTTATAATTTCTTTCTCTTTATTGATATTCTCTTTTTGTTTACTACTTGCTTTCCTGATTTCATTTAGTTCTTCTACATTTAGTTCATTGAGTATGATTAAGACAGTTGGTTCAAAGTCTTTCTAGACCTGGCTGGGTGGCTCAGTTAGTTGGAGCATTGACCTTTAAACAGAAAGGTTGCGGGTTCAATTCCTGGTCAAGGCAAATACTTAGGTTGTGGGAACCCCAGTCGGGATACCTTTGGCAACTGATTGATGTTCCTCTCTCACATTGATGTTTTTCTCGCTCTAAAGCAAAACAAAACAAAAACAATGAAAACATATCCTCAGGTGAGGAAAATAAATAAAATAAATATCTTTCTATTAAGTCCAAGTCTGGTCTTCCTCAGGGACAATTTCTGTCCATTTATTTTTTTACTATGAATGGGCCATAGATTTCTGCTTCTTTGTATTCCTTGTAATTTTTGTAGAAAACTGGGTATTTTTAATATTATCTATAATAATAAATGTGTAATATGCTAATTAGACTGGACAGCCGAACAGCAGAACGATCATCCAGACGACCTTTCGGACAGAGCTGGGGCTGTGAGGGCCAACTCCCCTTGCACGAATTTCGTTCATTGGACCTCTAGTGATATAATTCTGATCATCAGATTCTCCCCTTTCTTATAGTTTGTTGTTGTTTTTGTTTTTTAAATATATTTTATTGATTTTCTACAGAGAGGAAGGGATAGGAATAGAGAGTTAGAAACATCAATGAGAGAGAAACATCGATCAGCTGCCTCCTGCACGCCCCGCACTGGGGATGTGCCCGCAACCAAGGTACATGCCCTTGACCGGAATTGAACCCGGGACCCCTCAGTCCGCAGGCCGACGCTCTATCCACTGAGCCAAACCGGTGCTGGCTGTTTGTTGTTTTTTTTTATTGTTGAGGGCTGCAGTGGTCCAGTTTGTTTGGTGACTTTTCCAAATTATATTTTGCAAAGGCTGTATTTCTTTTAGTGTGTGGGCAATGAAGTTTCTGTTTTATTATCCCAGCAGTCAACCATATCTGTCTGGAGCCCAAAAGGAAAAGAAAAATAGAGCCACTCTTCTGGTCTTTGCAGCTTGTCTCTGAGCCGGGGCACTTCTTCAACATTGAGCTAGACTGCCTACTGTGTCTTCAAGACCTTCCATTTCCTGCCTGTTCCAAACCCAGAAGTGCAAATCTAGGGTCCTCTCAGGTCTTTTCTGAGCATGCGTCTGGTCTTGGGCATACGTTTTGCACTCTGGTTTCTATGGTGTATGTAGCGGCCCTTCCAAGCCCTTATTTCCATAAGAAACTTCTACTGTAGCTTCTTACTTCCCAGTCTTTTAGGCGTGTCTGCTGTTTTCTCTCTTTTCTGTTCTTTGCCTGCTAGTGTATGTTCTTAATCTTTTAGTAGATGCTCAGAAAGCTACTCTAGGGTGGATGGGGTTGTGAAATAAAGGTTTAACTTCTGCATCAGTTCCTTAGGGAACTGCCAGGCAGGTGAAAACACACAACTGTAGTATTTTAACAATAAGGCCTATATTAACCCCTTGACAACCAGTAAGCTACTCCAGGAAAATAAGCTTCTATCTGTACAACCAACAATTTGGGGAATGGGAGATAGTAGACAGGTAAACAAAAATTTCACAATGCTTTCATATTGAAATTGAGCCACCTTTTTTTTTTTTTTCCATTAAGCAATTCCCTGGTTGCTTCAAGTTTTTGATTCCAGATTTGATTCTGTCAGTTCTTGCCAGCTAATGATTGTTTTAGTGCAGCGGTTCTCAACCTGTGGGTCGCGACCCCTTTGGCTGTCAAACGACCCTTTCACAGGGGTCGCCTAAGACCATCCTGCATATCAGATATTTACATTACGATTAATAACAGTAGCAACATTATAGTTATGAAGTAGCAACGAAAATAATTTTATGGTTGGGTCACAACATGAGGAACTGTATTTAAAGGGCTAGAAGGTTGAGAACCACTGTTAGTGGAAGGACTAATTCTTTGAGTGTCCTGCTCCACTGTTTTCTTTAACATTATTCCTGAGTTGTAAGTTTTATATTAACTTCAATGTATTCTTTTGGTAGGTAAACTTGATAAATTGATTTATAGTATGTTGCTTCCCCTCTTACTGTGATTTGTCACTGAAACTTTGCTTTTTAAAGTTTCTGAATTATTAAACTTATGTACAGACTTGTAAAAAAGAGCAACTTTGGAAATGGAGATTTTAAATTAGTTGTTGAAAGAAATTGAGTAGAATGTTGAAAAAGCTGTATGATATGTTTATGGAATTTAGAAACATTCCTATTCTCTAAAAACTAATTGATATAACCATGATGTATATTTCTGTAACTATATTATTATTACAAAGCTCAGCAAGCCACTCCATACTAAGAGCACTGGGAGTGTTTGTTCTCTTGGATAGTATAATCTTGATCTCCACTTAGTGTTCTGTTGTCTTATTTTGATATTTCAGTGGTAAAACAGTGTGAGCTGAGGAATTCTATTCATGTTTATAATGCTGAAGAGAAATAACCTTTTTTCTCACTAAATCACTAGAATTTAAAAAGGCAACATGGGAGAGTTAGAAATAAGACTTAATTAGTGTCTTTATTTAAAATTCTCATTTCATGTTAGTAGGAAAGAAAACTGTTGCAAAAATAAATCCCTTTTTGAAATTTGGTTTCTTTTAATTCTTAATGAAATATCTTCAAAATCATTGTTAACTGAATGCTGGCCTTTGGATTACTGGCAGCGATTAAGTCGAATCTGTGTACTTACATCAGAAAGTTAGCAATTTATGCAAGCATTTATCATGGGATGAAGTCCATTTCATGTAGTCTTTTTAGTAGTTTGTAATACTTGCTTGACTCTGATTATTAATAAACTAGTGCATGTGAAGAATTTTTAATTACATTTTTGTTCATTTCAATAAATAATAAGAGGAATCTTATTTTTAAAAGCAAAAGTAAGAAATTTTATCATGGTCAGGTAGCTGCATATGAATATTTTGGAAGATTCTTTTCAGGAGGAAAAACTTCCTGATTTATTTTTAATTCTAGAGTAGAGAGGTGATTGACTTGGCAACATACAATATACCAAGATGTTCTTTAGTTTGATAACCTATTTGTAGCTTCTAATTATTCCATATCCTAATATATAAAAAGCCAGGGGTCGTCATGATAGAAACAACAGGACAGATGACCAAACAGCAGGCTGAGTGGGGCGACCAGGCTGGCGGGGTGGGGGGGCAGTTGGGGGCGACCAGGCCAGTGGGGGGGGGGCAGTGAGGGGTGACCAGGCCGGCGGGGGGGGGAGTTAGGGGTGACCAGGCCAGGGGGGGCAGTTAGGGGTGAGCAGGCCGGCAGAGGGGGGCAACCAGGCCGTCGGGGGGCAGTAAGGGGAGACCAGGCCAGTGGGGGGACACAGTGAGGGGTGACTAGACTGGCAGGGGGGTCGGTTAGGGGCAATCAGGCTGGCAGGCAGAGGCGGTTAGGGGGTGATCAAGCTGGCGGAGGAGGGGGGGGGCAGTTAGGAGCCAGCGGTCCCAGTTTGTGAGAGGGATGTCCCGGAGTGGAGAGGGTGCAGGCTGGGCTGAGGGGAGACCCCCCTCCCCCCTGCATGAATTTCATGCACCGGGCCTCTAGTTAACTATAATGAAAAGCAATCAACTTTGTCTTTCAGGAAACCTTTGTGACTGACATTTACTTTCTGCCTAATGTTTTATAAGAATAATCCTGAAGTTTTTCAACCGTTTTTATTCTGTAGGTGAATATGCAGATTGTGAATTATATATGCATTTCTATTTTTCTTTATATTCTGACTTTTAAGCTGCATTGTATCTTATTCACATCAGAGTGCCTGAGGAAGAATGAAGAGAAAGTGAAATATAATCAGTTTTCCTATTCATTAACTCCTGAAGGTTTAATGTTTAATCCAGCAATTTTCAACTGTTATGCCATAAGAATTTTTAAAACATGCAATATCTATTTAGTCAGGGGTACTGACCTCTCTTCCCTTATATTGTTAAATTAAAAAACGACAACAACCAACACAACAATAGCTGTCTGGTGTGAATGAATCAAAATTATACCTATTTTTTTTTTTGTCAGGCAAAAATGTAATATTTTTTGATGTGCCATAGAATTTTAGTAATTAGTTTACTAGTATGTGCTGAAATGAAAAAGGTTGAAAATTGTTGGTTTAAACTTGTGGCTAGAAGGTATGAAACTGGCTGGTTCTTTGATTTCATTTTATCCTATCTTTCTCTCATGAATAAATGAATAAATGACTGTACTATCCTCTCAGATTAATTAAATTGTGACCTTGTTAAACTGTAATAGGCTGCCTAATTTATTAAATACCACTCTTCTTTGAAATGAATTCCTTTTCCTTCAGAACTGCTTCTTGTGAAAACTCTAATCACCATTAAGAGAAAATAACTTGTAGCTTAGAAAATATTCTTGTTCAACAGACAGTTGAGATCTATGCAGTTTGCTAAGTTGGTTGTATGATTTAGACAAATTTTATTGATAATATAGCTTGGTCATTTGAGTTTTAAGAATTTGTAATTATATAGAAAAAAAAAGATAAGGATCCAAAGCCCCTGGTTCCTCCCCTTGAATTTGTACACTCAATAAGACTGATTGCTTTTGTGCTAAAAATGATATGCCTTTTTTTGTCTGCAGGAAAATCTGATTTGAACAAAAATTCTCACTCTCAAATGGTTATTACACTGCTAAGGCTGACACTTATGAGCTAGGTTACTGTTGGAGCCAATAAATCCATGCATTTCTTCTCTTTTTAAAAAGTCATTATTTTTTTACTCCTTGTCCCTATAGATAACCACCTAATGTTAGTATTTATTCTTATTTAAGATTTACATTTAAAGTAAAAAGTCTTCGGTGGGAAAGCACAAATTTTACCTTCCTCAGAGGAGTTCAATAGATGTATACATGTTTTGTTTGCTTTTAAATATTAGCACGTCTCTTTTCTAATTAAGAGCTCAGAAAATTAACATGAAGTTCTGATTTTTGTAACAAGCATTAAAGAGGAGATTGTTCAATAAAATAACCTTTCTGTTTGACTTTTTTAAGTCACAGAAATATATAACTTTAAAAATATATCTTTGCTTAATGTCTTCTAGAAGTAGTTCTAAAACTGGGGAGGAGAAATAATATGCAAATTGATCTGCTAAGTAATTGAAAGAAACTGGACTTAATCTGTCAACATTTGGTTTTTATGTCAATAGCTTACTATCTATGTGATATTGGGTGATTACTTAATCTTTTAAAGTGTCTATAAAATAGGGATAATAATAACAATAATAGTACTTGCCTTATTGGAATTGTTAGTAGCTAAGAAATTGTTAGTAGATTGAACTGCGTCCAGCACGGCCAGTGGTGAATCTGAGGAGGGGCAGTGAAGGATTAAAGAAAACAGACAAGAGAATATAGTTGGGGCCAGGTGGATCACTGCACCTGGATGAGGACACAGTGATACCAGGAAGAATTTCATGAAAACTGAGCCCAAATGATGAAATGATTTCTTTCTCAGTACCTTTTATACCTTTTATTCATACTTCTCATTCTGTTGTGGTTGGTTTTAATCTGCCAAACACATTTTCAGAACTTTAGGGCATGGCAAAATTAGGAAATAATATTTTATCATGAGAGTTGAGTTTTCACTAAAGATTAAGTCTCTGCTAAGTGTCTCTTTTTCTCTAGTTGTATTTTGAAATTTAGATTAGTCTTGCCTCATGATACAGCATTCTATTTTGCATGTCGGATTTTGTTGACAACTTAATTTTTAAATATGGTTGTACTTATTCATGTCTTCTACTTTAGAGTACTAGATATGATAAAAGACTAGGATAATTAATAGAAAAGGGGATATATGATGAAGAAGTGAGGGTACAACCTCTCGAGATGTTAAATGTAGCACAGATAGTCTTCATCTTTGAATGTAATGGAATGCTTTATGTTCCCCAAGTCTGTGGATCTTTCCATTGATGAGTCCAGCTTGACAGGAGAGACAACGCCTTGCTCTAAGTTGACAGCTCCTCAGCTGGCTGCGACTAATGGAGATCTTGCATCAAGAAGTAACATTGCCTTCATGGGAACACTGGTCAGATGTGGCAAAGCAAAGGTAATTTTTTTCTTGTTTTGAAAATAGCGATTCCTTTTTATTTTCAACCATTTTTTCATTTCTTTTTTGCTAATTTTATGTGAATCTTTAAAAAATGTGAGACAGAAACAACAGAATTAAACCTAACCCTTGGCAGCTATTTGGGAGGCTGAGGAGAAGCCCCTGAGGTATAATATCTGTCCACAGTTCTGCCATTATCTAATGCATCCTTTAAAGGCAGAGTCCTCAATAGTCCTCAGCACTTGTTTTTGTTTTTTTTGTTTTGTTTTGTTTTTTGTTGTTTTTTTTTTTAAGATAGAAATAGTGGCTCATAGATATGTTCATTACTGGTTAAATATAATTTGAGCTTATTTGATAGGGTACTGGCTGCATACTGTTCACCTACTAATTGATTACAAATATTTTGTTTCTGGAGTCTAATATTTCACAGATGTAGAAAGCATCATTCAGTAGCATTTGAGGGGACAAAGATATCCTACTTTAAATGTCTCTGTTGAGTATAAGATTCAAATTTCAGAAATATAAAAAATGGTCTTCAAAATTGAGTCAAAAGTAAATTTAATGAAAATTTTTTTCAAGGTTTGTATCACAAGGTATAAATAAATACTAATGATCTCTAGTAACATTTGCTAAGGGATCCTTGGATATGTATGTCATATCTTTACTGTAGGCAAGACTTTGGAAAAATGGGATGAAGGTTTTATTGTTATTGTTGAGGGAGGATTCCATCTGAATGTAAATATATTTTCCTGTTTTTTCCCTTAGGGTGTTGTCATTGGAACAGGAGAAAATTCTGAATTTGGAGAAGTTTTTAAAATGATGCAAGCAGAAGAAGTGAGTACTTTGTTAATGATGCATTCGTTTCAAATCTGACATTCTTCATTGTAAGTAAAGAAAAAAGAATATTGGTAGATTATTTTATGTATTATTGACAGTAAAATTTTATTCAGAATATCACTCAGTTGTCTATGCTTAAAAACATAATTGGAAAGCCTGTGATTAGAAGGGCTTGAATTGGCATTGTTTATATTCTAAAACATTTTTATACTTATTTTTTGTTTATAGGATAAAAAGGTTTTTAGCTTATTTATAGGGCGAAGTCTTTTGGAAATGAACTTTATCATATTACCTTTTTAAAAAAAATAATAGTTTACTGATTTTTAGAGAGAGAAAGGGAGAGGGAGAGAGAGGAACGTCGATGTGAGATCGCAACATTGATCAACTGCCTCCTGTACCCCCTCCACCCTCTCCTACCTGGAATAGAGCCTGCAACCTGGGCATGTGCTCTTGACCGGAAATAGAACTGGCAACCTCCTGGTGCAGGGACGATGCCCAACCAACTGAACCACACCAGCCAAAGCGATCATATTAATTTTAAAGATTACTAAATAGTATATTTGTACCTCAGAACATGTCTTCTACCAAAATTCCCAACTTTACATAATTCCAAGTAATGGGGGGAAAGATTCCAAAGTAAAATAATCTGGAAGATATTCTTGTTTAAGGATTTTGAAGATTAGTTCTTTTATTTAAAGTACTTTCTTATATATAAAAAAGAAGTTGCCTTCTACAAATATATTCTCTCTAGCTCATGTGGATTTCCCAGGTAACATGCTAAGACTCTAGTGTTCATGATGCAGTGTATAAACCATTCTAAGAAGCTTGGCAGTGAAAAGACCGCTAGAGAAGGGCATTAGCAGATCAAGGAACCAACAGAGTAGAAAGATTTGGGTTACAAGCATGTTTGTGGCTACAGAAAGGAGAAAGATGGGAAATGTAAGGGGCAATGATGGTAATGAAGTCCTGGAGAAGCTGATTGGAAGAATAGGTTTTTCCTCAAAAGAGAGGCATAGAGGGGAGCATGGACCTTTTCAGATAAACACATATTTCAGTTTCCTCAGTGAAGGGGGTCATATTTACCTTAAGGGAGAGTTGTATGTGTTAAGCACTAGCATGGGTATGTCAAGCACTTAACAAAGTCCATGGCACCTAGTGTATCTCACTGAGTTTAGCTAATTGTAGTTACGCACTTTTCCAATTTGTCAAGGCACCGAAAACCCCTCTGCAGAAGAGCATGGACCTCCTAGGAAAGCAACTTTCCTTTTACTCCTTTGGTATAATAGGTAAGAGAAGAGTGAGTATGTATCTCATATATTTACTTAGGTTTTTATTTTTTTTTAGTATGAAGGGGTAGTTTACATACATGCATACATACATACATTTATTCATTTAATTAATTTACTAATTTTTAGTTTTATTACTACTTTTTAAAAATTACAAAACTATCCCTTAGCATTGTTCTTTTCTACAAAGATGAAACAGAACTCTGTTTAGTTTTGTGCAGTGGCAGTATCGTAGCCAGTGAGGTTTATTTGAGGCACGATTATTGCTAATTGAAAAAAAAAAAACCCAAAAAAAACACACAACCAGAACAGTTTTTAATTCCTATAATTAAAGAGCATTTTTGTAAACAGTATTTTTTGTCTTCAATGAAATGTGATAGTATTGAATTATGGACTACTTTTTTTATTTCACTTATTCTGTCATAAACATCTTGTCATTAAATAGATGCTCATTAAAAAAATTTAAAATTTGTATAGTATCCATTGTGCATTCTGCCATCTTTGTTGTCATTAACTTAAAGGGGAATAAAAGACTTTTCATTATTTTCTTTCAGAATTCAATATTAGAATAACTGAACACTTTGTCATATGTGTATTGGTCCATTTTTATGACCTGCCAGTCTATTTCTTTGGCCCTTCTTTTGTTGTGGCTTGAGTCTCAGATTGGTAACAGCTCTTTGTAGAATTAGGATATCAGTTCTTTTTTATTTTAATGTTATGAAAATTTTTCTCCAGTTTTACTCACACACACACACATACAGGAACATATACACATACATATATGGTATAATTCATTGACCATAATTTATTTTTGTTAGGAGAGTATTTGGGATAGGATCTTAGAAGGTCATGATCTAGAGCATTATTTTGCAGTTCTAGAAAGATGAAGATAAACTTGTTTAAATATTTATATTGATCTAGAATACAATCTTGAAGTTGCTTTATTAAAACTCTGGTTATACTGTATTTTTCTTCATAAAAACAGCAGTGCACCTTTTGCACTCCTTTTTTTCAAAAACAAAGGTTAAAGCAGAGAATATGAAATCAGTTGTTTCACTTATGTTAGTTGATTTTTTATTTTTAAATACCATAAAAATATTAATTTTTAAATATTAAAGCAGTTTTAGATGTCTTAGATAAGATACATCATTCTTTGAGCCAAGTCCTAAATACTTCTTTGTTTGTAATACAAGGTTAATACGGATTGTATGCATATTGAGTTACCAGAAGTAAAGTTTCTGGGTTTATTGTTGCAAAGCTGATAATAAGTAGAAGACCTATATGTCTTATGTGACCTTTTCCCCCTTTATTGTATGAAAGTACTAGTACTATTTTTTTATACTGGGAGTTCTCAGATATTATGCTTTAAGGGATGGGTACTAGCAATGGCAACAAAAGGTAAAATGTGTGTACAGTATTTGTGTGCATGTGTGCATCACAGCATTAACTTTAATATCTCCCGCTTACTACATTTTTGTATAATCTTGTAATCACTTCCTAGTATACTTTCCCCTTTAATATCAAGGAGTATTTTGCTGCCCTCAGTTTCTATCCCTTCTATGCCTAAGTTATTTTATATACAAAAGAAAAATTGCTGTTTGATTCTGTTGCAGGTATCATCATGTTGGTTGGCTGGTTACTAGGAAAAGATATCCTGGAAATGTTTACTATTAGTGTAAGGTAAGTTCTAATGGTTATAAATGGAAGTCTCTTTTGCTCTTCTCATTTCTCTGGTAGGTATAGCATATGTTCCATTGTGGAGGTATTATATGAGCACATACAGTATAGTACCTCTACTTAAATAATTCGGAATTCATATATTGAAATGAATTAAAACAAACATATATAACAGTGGAGAAAACCTATATTAGTGTCTGGTATTATCAACCCATTATTGCAATTTCATATGTAAATAGAGTTAAGGATTGATAAATAAAAACTAGCAGCATGAAAAAGAAGGACCACATATAGAAACTGAATAATTAATTTTAATGCAAAAATGAAAAAAAAATCAAGAAATAGAAGAACAATTAAAAGTAAACAGCATTTGTACTTTCAGAGATTTGTGAAGAAACTGCATTCATGATAGATTACTATAGAAAAGTATACAGAACAAAAAAAGAACTTTTAGAAATTAAGATTATGATTGCTGAAATTAAAATTTCAATTTAAGGGGTGTAATGTACAGCTGAAAGGTCCCCCCAAAAAGTAGAGTATAAATTCCAAAACAGAAATGAGATAAAAGTGTCAAAGAGAATAATTCAATAACTACCATATTTAATAGAAGTTTCAAAAAGTGGTAAGAAGAAATTATATAAGAAATGATGCGTTAACATTTTCTCAATCTGAGGTGAAACATGAATCTTTATAGTTTGGAAGGATTCTCCAAATGCTCAGCAGGATGAAAAAAACTCCCAACTAAATTCAGTCATTGTGAAACAAAAGAAAAAAACAAGTCAGGTCATCTACGAAGGAAGTCTAATTAGACAAGTATCAGACTTCAAATTAGCAACTGCCATTCCCATCACATTTTTGCTTTATATGGATTTGCTAATTCTTGATATTTCATATAAATGGGAATGTGTCCTTTTGTGTCTGGCTTCTTTCACTTAACATGATGTTTTCAAGGTTAATCCATGTTGAGCATGTATCAGTAATTCATTCCTTTTTATGGATGAATAATACTCCATTGTATGGATATACCACAATTTCTCATTCACCAGTTGATGGACATTTGGGCTGTTTTCACCCTTTGGCTGTTGTGAATAGTGTTGCTGTGAACATTCATGGACAAGTTTTCTCTGAACATCTGTTATTGTTATCTATATTTGTAGATGAGGAAACTAAACTACAGAGCCAGAGAAATAATAGCTCAGGGCCACACAGGTAAAAATTGGTTAAGCTAGGGGTACAGATCTAAGCAATCTGATGTCAGAACTTATATTCTTTAACCACTGCTAACCTGACAACTAGTAGGTGTCCAGTAAATGTTCACTTTTCCTTTCTTGTGAGGCTATTTTTGGGTATTGACAGTATTAATTTTGCATTTCTTTAGCCACTCTTTTAAGTAACAGACAATTGATATTATTGTTGTGGTTACTATTTAACTTAAACTTTAATACTATATATACATTGGTTACAGTTTGGCTGTAGCAGCAATTCCTGAAGGTCTTCCCATTGTGGTCACAGTGACTCTAGCCCTTGGTGTTATGAGAATGGTGAAGAAAAGGGCCATTGTGAAAAAACTGCCTATAGTTGAAACTCTGAGTAAGTCTGTGGAAAGAGCTTGCTTATACAATGATGTGTTAGTTTACACTAAGAGTGAATTATCTTTGGGTTTTATAATTTTTGTCTTAGAGGTTTGCATTGTGGCAATGTGAGTATGGTTTTAGCAACCAAAAAGTAATTAAAAATGCGTATCCTTCAGGACAGGTAATTGTCAGAGAAATTTTTTTGCATCATGGAATGTTCTATTTCTTAAATCATGCTTTAAAAAAATCTATATAACAGATGAAACCTTGGAGTAAAATAAATAGAGTTTTTTGGCAGCTCAAGAAAGATAATTGATAGTTATAGATCCTAAAAGGTCATACTTAAGTAGAATTCATTGATAAGAACAGTAAATATACAAGTTACATTGCTATGATACAACTTTATATGCGATATGAAAACTGTGATAACTTTATATATGCTGTGAAACTTTTTTTTAAAATTTGGGAATCCAAGATTGTTGAATTTAAATTCTAGTTTGCATTTTATTATTGAAAAGGTAAAATACCTTCAAATACTGATTTAAAAAATTATGGGTTTATATTTAGGCACCCTTAAAACTTTCTAGAAAAATCTATAATAATAAAAGTAATATGCTAATTAGACCGACGACCTTCCAGATGAAGCTGGGACTATGAAGGAAGCCTGGGTCCTGGGTGCCTGCTGGAAGCCGGAGGGAAGCCTGGGTCCTGGGTGCCTGCCAGCGGCTGGAGAAAAGCCCGGGTCCCGGGTCCCAGGTCCCGGGTGCCAGAGGGAAGCCATGCTGGCAGCTGGGGGGAAGGAAGGCCTACTCTTGCACGAATTTTGTGCATTTGACCTCTAAGTGTATTATATAAAATTAGAGGCTCGGTGTACAAAATTCGTGCACAGCCCAGCCTGCACCCTCTTGTAGTCCAGGACCCCTTGGGGGATGTCTGACTTCCTAAATCAGCAGTCAGACATCCCCCTGAGGCCGGTCTCACGGCTGGTGAGCGCAGAGGCAGTGGCGGGAGCCTCTCCCGCCCTGTGGCAGCACTAAGGAGCAGGGAGCCAAGCAGTAAAGAGCAGCAAGCAGGCGGGCGGTAAGGAGTGAGGATTCCTGGTCTGCTAGAGGGATGCCCTCCTGCCGGCTTATACTCCTTACTGCTGGGCTAGCTGCTGCCTTTTTTTTAAAATATATTTTATTGATTTTTTTTTACAGAGAGGAAGGGAGAGGGATAGAAAGTTAGAAACATCAGTCAGCTGCCTCCTGCACACTCCCCACTGGGGATGTGCCCGCAACCAAGGTACATGCCCTTGAACGGAATCGAACTTGGGACCCTTGAGTCCACAGGCCGACACTCTATCCACTGCGCCAAACCGGTTAGTGCTCACTGCTTCTTAGCGCTGCCACAGAGGCAGGAGAAGCTCCCGCCACTGCTGCTGCTCTCGCCATCTGTGAGCCTAGCTTCTGACTGAGCTGCGCTCCCCCTGTGGGAGTGCACTGACCACCAGGGGGCAGTTCCGGCATTGAGCAAGCACCGGTCATTCTGGTCGTTCTGCTTTTATTATGTAGATTATTATATAAAGCTAATATTGAATAGCATTATGAAATTCAACTGTAAGTAAATAAGAAAAATTTCAACATTTATCAGTATCTAATTTTTAATTTTAATTTCAGAAACTACCTTACAGTGAAGCAAACATGATGAGAGTCAACAGTCTAAAATTATCAATGAGCTTGATTTGTACAAAATTCAGAGAAGCAGGGCAGGCTCCCATAATCTTGGATTTGTTGTCAATGTGACCTTGTATTTCTCCTTGACTTTTGGTGACCTGTAATGGTTTATTCTTTAGGTTGCTGTAATGTCATTTGCTCAGATAAAACTGGAACACTGACGAAGAATGAAATGACTGTTACTCACATTTTTACTTCAGATGGTCTGCATGCTGAGGTACTCTTATAGATTCTTTTAACAACAGTATTTCTTTGTTAAGAAACTTGGTATTTAACATTGTTAACTGTTCCAGAGTCTTAACTTCAAGATGGCTGTACTTTAGTCAGCAGCAGAACTTTCTCCTTCCCATGTGATTCTACCAAGTCTTAATCTTACTCCACTTATACAGTCCAAGAACTTTTAATCCTGCTTGACACCTCTCTTTTAATCACCTTTACATCCATTCATCACCAAACTTTTGATGTCCTTGCTCTATGTGCAGCTTGAGGGATTTTTAGAACCAAACTTTGAGTATGTCACTCTGTAATTTAAGATGCCTCAGTGGCTTTCCCTTGTGACCAAGATCCTGAAGTGTGGTCTCTCAAGGCCCTTCTTGTTATGACCATTATTTCCGTCTTTAATCTTATATATACCCCTTTGTTTTCTGTGTATCAAGCACACTGTTTTTATGGTTCTTTCAGTGGGACAAAATTACTGTTATATTAGAACCTTTGCTGCTGTTCTCACTGCTTAGGACTGTCTAATACCTCCTCATCTTTTGCACCTTAGTTTCATCCCCACTTCTTCAGAAAAGCTGACCAATCAGAAATAGCCCTATGTTACATGTTTTTTAAAATAAACTTCATACCTTCTAACCCTTAGGCCAGGTAATTTTTTTTGTCGCTGTTCTTATTGTACTATAAGTTGTAATAGTGTAAGAACTCTGTTGCCCAGTACAGGGCTTGACTCATAGCAGTAAATACTTGTTGAAAGAATAACTGAATAGATGAATTACATTATCTTAGGAATATACTGGCTGTCTTTTAAGTGCACATCAGTGTATGTGCATTGGTTATTTTTGAAGCTGGGTGAGGACAATTTGCAGTCTCATCTATTCTTGGCAGGAACATTTCTGCCTGGAATGTTCATTAACACTACTTATGATGGCTACAGTATTTTAAAATGCATTAACAACCAGTTCATCGAGCAAAGTAAGCATTAGACAAATGGACATCACTTGTCCATTTTACATAGGCCTTAAAATGAAACTATTGATATTTAGGGTTTTAGATTTTGTTAAGGGTACTCAATGCTATATTATTAAATGTACCTTTTCTAGATGACTCAGAGGGGTCATTGAGGTTATATGTGCTTATATGGTTCAGGTATGGAAGGTAGAGGATTTAAGTTTCTCTTTTGTTTTAAGCCCATAATTTCATATGTCAAGCATTAACCATGTGTAATTTCTCTCTAAACTGTCTTATTTTTGTGAAATTTAACTTTTGTTTGGCTTTGTTTGTTCTAGCCATATCGTGTAAATATATGGCTTGTCTCAATTTCTGATTTTTAAAACTGGTGTGTAATATGCTGTTACAGTAGTTTGGAAGTGCTAGGATAAATCACTTAATATCTCTGAGCCTGCATATTTGCAAAAAGAATTCTGCTTTTGTCTACATTATGTTTGTGATGAATGTTAGATTTGGAAATGGACTTGAATTCTTTGTATGTTGTAGTATGTTATTAATATAACTAGAGGCCTGGTGCATGAGATTTGTGCACTTGTGGGGGAGGGGAGTCCCTTAGCCCAGACTGCGCCCTCTCGCAGTCCGGGAGTCCTCGGGGGATGCCCAATTGCTGGCAGTTGGACATCCTTAGTGCTACTGTGGAGGCCAGAGAGGCTCCCGCCACCGTCGCTGTACTCGCCAGCTGTGAGCCTGGCTTCTGGCTGAGCAGCGCTCTTCCTCTGAAAGCGCACTGACCACTGGAGGGCAGCTCCTGTGTTGAGTGTCTGCCCCCTGGTGGTCAGTGCACATCATAGTGACCGGTCGTTCTGCCGTTCAGTCGAGTTGCATATTAGCCTTTTATTATATAGGATGTTTTATAAATTTAAGCTCACTTACATACAGTGATTTTCATGTTTTGTAGTATACTATACATAGAAACAATAAGATTATATTGATTATATTAACGATCATATTGTTTCTTCTTATGATATACTATACATTATTGTAATTAACTATTATACTTAATTATTAGTATTATTAACTAAAGGTTCATCATTGTGGCAGAAATGGGAATTTATAGTTCATTAACTAAATGCTTTTTAGACTAATTTACATGCTTTTTATGTATACATGCTAAGTGTCATGATGTATAAAATGAAATGAATATAACTCATCATAGATTTTGTTTTTCATAGGTATTGTCACTGTCTTCTGATTATATTACTGACCCTACTTTATGTTCCCCAGGTTACTGGAGTTGGCTACAATTCATTTGGAGAAGTGATTGTTGATGGTGATGTTGTTCATGGATTCTGTAACCCAGCTGTTAGCAGAATTGTTGAGGTAAACATTTATTCCCTGAGAAGGTGACTTTCTTTTTTAAAATATTTTTTTTTATTTTTATTGATTTTTTACAGAGAGGAAGGGAGAGAGACAGAGAGTTAGAAACATCGATGAGAGAGAAACATCGATCAGCTGCCTCCTGCACATCTCCCACTGGGGATGTGCCCGCAACCCAGGCACACGCCCCTGACCGGAATCGAACCCGGGACCCCTCAATCCGCAGGCCGACGCTCTATCCACTGAGCCAAACCGGTTTCGGCGACTTTCTTTTTGTTGTTGTTAATCCTCAGCATAGGATATTTTTTCAGTTAATTTTTAGAGTGAAAAGGGTAGGGGGAGAGAGGGAGAGAAACATTGATGTGAGAGAGACACATAGATTGGTTGCCACTCATATGCACCCCAACCAGGGGCAGGGGATCACATCTGCAACCCAGGTATGTGCCCTTGATCAGGAATCCAACCCATGACCCTCTGGTGGGTGGGCTGACACTCTACCATTGAGCAACACTGGTCTGGGCAGAAGATGACTTTCTTTATGACTTAGGACACAGTGAGGGGTTCATAGTTTATGTGTATTTCTCTTAGGCGGGCTGTGTGTGCAACGATGCTGTAATTAGAAATGACACTCTAATGGGGAAGCCAACAGAAGGAGCCTTAATTGCTCTTGCAATGAAGGTATGTATCTAATCTCTCTTCTTTGTCATATAAAATACCACCCTTATGAGAGAATGTGAGGCCATCAGTTTCAGTGTTACTGGTTTTAGGTACATTGTTTTTACTACCTTTTGGGAACCAGTTTTAGTCTTCCTGGAAATACAAAGCATAGAGCTTTTTCAGTATAATTTTATCCTTTAAATGCAAGAAACAGTGATGGATTTCTTCTAATGACATATTTCTGTTGTCTGGTTAGAGTGTTTTTGTGAAAAACTCTGTGTGTGTTACTTCTGATAAATACTGACTTTCAAATGAGTTAAGGCCAACACTCTAGTATTTCCATGTAAAATTACTAAGGATATCATGAGAAATCAGCTTTTTCTAGTTGACCCTTTCCCTTCATTATTTTTTTAAAATATATTTCTATTGATTTTTTTTTTTTTTTTTTTTTTTTTTAGAGAGGAAGGACAAAGGATAGAAAGATAGAAACATCATTGAGAGAGAAACATCATCGATCAGCTGCCTCCTGCACAACCCCTATTGGGGATCAAGCCCACAACCCGGGCATGTGCCCTAACCGGGAATTGAACCAGTGACCTCTTGGTTCCTGGGTTGACAACCACTGAGCCATACAGGCTGGGCCCCTTCATTATTTCTTAAAATGAGTCCAGAATTAGAATTTGTGTTAGGGAGATAAGGTGCTGTTTCAGTGACCCTTTTATCTATTTCAGTTGACCTCTTCTCCTAAGTCCTACATTTGATTAAATGAGAAATCTAAAAGTCTAATCTGTCACTCCCAAACAAAAATAAAATTTCTACTTTTAAGAGAAATTATAAAACTTTGAGATTTTGTGAAATAGAATATGCCTCTAAATGAGGTTACTTGAATCCAATATTGAAATGTTGGCTATTATAACACTTAATTTTAGAAAACAAAATAGATATTTTTAGAATATATGTTTCTTTAACAGACAGTAGCATTTCATTATCATTTGTTCTCTTTGTAACTAAAATAACATAGTATATAGCTTTATATAATAAAAGCCTAATATGCAAATTGTCTCCTCAACCGGGAATTTAACTGGGAGTTCGACCTGGGGGCAGGGCCGGCAGCGGCAGGCAGCCAGGGGAAGGGAAACACCCCAGCCTGCAGCCAGCAGCCTTTTGGGACCCTACCCGTGGACGAATTTCATGCACTGGGCCTCTAGTAGCTTTATAAAAGACATTCAAAAGTTGAATCTGTTAACAAGATTTACTATGTTATACTTAACTTTATCTCTTTGAGAGTTAAAGAATATGAAACTAGTTCCATATGGGTGGGGGATTCACATTGTAGATAGGACATTAATATTGATGTGCTCAGAACAAATAAAAGGCAGACCAAGATAGTAGATAGTTAAGTCCTAAACATAAGAACAGTGCCAATTCAGACTAGGGACCTGGGCTTTGAAGGATAGGAAGGGTTTAGATAGTAGGTAAGCTAGAAAAAGCACAAATAAAAGCATAGAGTAATAAGTAAGCATAGAATGGATTTTTGGCTTGTGAATTGGTTAACCTGGATGAAATGGAAGGAGTTTGAGTAACTCAGGGGATTGTTAAATAGACTATGTGGTCAGTTTCTGGAGGACTTTTGAAAGCTAGGAAGTAGTGTCTCAACATGTTTCAGTAGACAACAAAAAGTCAGCAAAAGCAATGAACTAGGTTTCAGAGTAGTTTAAAAAATATTTTTGAATATTTGGAGGAAAATGCAAAGGGTATTGGAGGGAAAACAGCTACATGACATTGGTAGTAGTCAGAATATCAGTGGTAGAGTGAGGGTATAAGGGAGTAGAATGGGAGCAACAGGTAAGATAAGAGTTGAATCCCTAAGGAGTGAAGAATTGAATCTGAAATTTCTATTCAGTATAAAAGTAAATGCTCAGTATTGGTTGAGTACTTTTTGTTGTCTCCTGATTCTATCCAGAATTGAGTCAGTAGAGGTTTTAATATAGTCAGTGTTGAAGACTTAGTCTATGTATAGTCCAGGTGTCTAAACACCCAGGCTTTCATGTTGAATATGTTTGCTGCTATTCAGAGAAATACGGTATATATAAATGGAATATTGCTGTTTTGTCACCGTTATTTGAAAAATAATCCATGTATCTCTAGCTAGCCTAACTGCAAGTTATGACTCTTGTTCATGTTAAAGGAAAAAATAGTCACATGCTGGTGAGAATTAACTTTCTTTTTGTGCTGTACAGATGGGTCTTGATGGAGTTCAACAGGATTATATCAGAAAAACTGAATATCCTTTTAGCTCTGAGCAAAAGTGGATGGCTGTTAAGTGTGTACACAGAACACAGCAGGTATCTTTCCATTTTCCATATAAAGAATACTTATTATATCTTGTTTAACATAGATGATTATTTTTTATTTTTTGTCCACCTTTAGATTTAAATAGTTATTGAGCATAACAAAGACCTGTTGTTTTAAAGTGTGTATATTCGTAGTATATATTATATTCATCCCTTGCTATTTTAGCCTTCTCTTTGACTTTGTGCCTCGATGTATCCAATTTTGCTGTGTGAGCAAACAACTTAAATGAATTAGAGCCTGTTGTCAGTTTCCTAGAGTTTGTGACATTAGATTCTTTCAACGTATATTTTGTCCTGATGATAGACTACTATAGATCTGCTGTTCTTTCACTGAAAGGATGTCTTTTCTTCAGAATGAACAAAACCATATTATTTTGTGAATCATGTGTATAATTCATGATAGTTGATCCAGCTTACAAACTGGCAAAATTACATGCACTGATATTTCAAGCTACTAGCTTGTGCCTGGGTGCTTTAGAAACTTTTACATAGTTGGTGTAATAAGAGTTCTACAATGCACAGTTTATCACTCATTATTGGTATATACCAGCTTAATGCTTAAACTTACTTTGCATATATATATATATATATATATATATATATATATATATATTTGTTATTTTTATATTTACTTTATTAGGAATTAATTGGTTATGTGTTTTCACCTGTGAACAAACATTTTGACACCAATTACACCTCTGTAGACAGGAGTGAGTGAGAGCATTTCCTCTCACGCAAAACAAGTAGGAAGCATGCTGTTTTTAAAAGAAAGGCCTAGTTGGCCAGCCTTGAATTTGTTAAATCTGTCAGGAACTCTGTTCATGCGGGAACAGAAAGATATCTGTCTAATCTTTAAAGGTACTTTTGTAAATTCTTGGGAAGCTCATATTTGGAAAGAAAACTATAAAAATAAAATGCCTGATATTTTAAACCTTATAAAGCTTTTAAAAATTGCCTAAGATAGATTTCACCTGATGTTCCTTGACCATCTGGTTATATAGCAAGAATATCCTATATAATAAAAGGCTAATATGCAAATTGTCCCTTCGACTGGGAGTTTGACCAGGGGGCGGGTCCAGCTAGCCAACTGCCCGCGGCCCCTCCCCCTGGCCAGCCCTGCCTTGCCCCTGATTGATCTCCCTATGCTGATCAGGGGCGGGGCCGGCCTGCCAACAGCCTGCGGTCCCCGCTCCCTAACCCCCCGGATGGCTCACCCCAATCGGCCCTGATCAGGCCTGGCTGGCCAGACCCCACCCTTGCTCGAATTTGTGCACTGGGCCTCTAATATATATATATATGAGTTTATTTGGAAGGTCTCCTTTTTTTTACATTTTGTATACTGTCACACAGTACTTCAAGATAATGTGGCTCATATAAAGTTTAATGATTTGACTTAAGAGGTATTACATCCAAATTATACATTGAAAGTTGTAATAACAACTTGTACTTAAAAATGTGGGACGGTCAAGGATTGCTAGATATTTGGGAAAAATCGTCAGTAGGAAAGACAGACCAAACCAGCAGAGAAAGAGATCTCAGAGAAACAAAGATAATTCCGGATGCTGAAGTAAATTTCCAAAGAACATTTTTACAATTTTGTTATAAAAAACTGACAACAAAATGCTTTAAATAGAAAGTTTTTCAATGAAGTTAAAGAATCTATCAGAAAGTAGAACAAAACATTAAAGAGGTGGACCGTATAAAAGATAAGGTATAAAAATCAGAAAATAAATATAGGAGATCCAACATCCACCTGATAGTGGTAACAGGAAGAAAGAACAGAAAATGGGAAGATTTTATCAAATTTTCCAGAGGAAGGACTTCAGCTTTTAAAATAAAATTGCCCATCCATTGGGGAAGAGATTGTATATCCAGATCCAGGAAAAAGTCCTGATACTGAAAATCTTCCTTCGTAGGTGGAGGGCTGGGAAAGATCTAAGAAATAGGCTGGCCACTGCAGTCTGATGATTAATGGAGTTTTTTCAAGGGCAACTTACATAGGAGGTGGGTTTTGGGCAGCTAGAAGACAATATGTTTGGCAGGTGCCAAAGAATTTTATAGGGTAAAGGAGGGATACCCATAGGTACTAGTATATGAATACTACCAGGTACGGGAAATTACTTTGCATGCTTGACAAGGCCAGGTCAACTGCCTGTTATAGGAATCAGCACATAGTAGGAGGCAGGGG
Organism: Myotis myotis; assembly: GCF_014108235.1. Taxonomy (NCBI): domain Eukaryota; kingdom Metazoa; phylum Chordata; class Mammalia; order Chiroptera; family Vespertilionidae; genus Myotis; species Myotis myotis. The sequence goes on along the minus strand of NW_023416317.1, from coordinate 33,614,650 downwards.
AGGATTACTGATTTATGTCAGAATGAACATCAATATGATCAGCCAGTCTCTAAGTGGGGTTTGCCGGAAGCAATCTCTCCCAGGTCCAGCTCTTGAGTCAGGCGGCAGTCACATCTTGGAACAGTCTCTCCTCAGGAGTAAACACAAGGCCCATAATCAAGAAACTCGAGGGAGAATTTTAAAAGCTTCAGGCGGTTTGGGGGTGGGAGGCCAGGGTGGGGCAGATCGTATATAAAGGTTTAGGAATTAAAATAGCTTCTTTGGACTTCAAATCCAACACTGGATAGCAGAAGCTGGAAGATAAAGGAAAGCCTTCAAATTGAGAGGAAATTTATTCCGAGATGAACTTAAAAATGTGGGGTTGGAGTAAAAATGTTTTCAGACATTCCAAATCTCAAAATGGATATCCCACACATCTTAGAAAGATACTGGTGGATATGTTATTCTGAGATAAGACGATAAACTAAAGAAAAGAAAGATATAGCACACAATGAGTTCTAACCAGGATGGGTGAAAAGAATCTCCAGGATAGAGGTAAAGGGAAGTTTCTGGATGCATCTAGTCATGCAGTAGGCCTAGAAATCAGCCAACTCACATTAGAAAGGGAAAGGAGAATAAGAATCAAGGAAGAAGGTCTTTCTTCAATAATAATATGGGAGTAATAATTTACCTGCTCATTTGATCATGTGAAAAATGTCATTTAGCAGGGCTTTATATTACATGGAAGAGTTCCTGAATAATTATTAATAGGTGTAAAGACAACTAACCAAATAAAAAAAGAGGCAGTTATTAACTTTCTAAAAGATAAAACTTAAACAGGAAAATAAATGGTTTATTTATATAGGCCAGGAAACAGCATCGTGCCTTCCTGCTGCCCCCCTACACTCTAATATCTGTTTACTACTTAGTAGCTTTGTCTCAATGTGAGCACACACTGTAATAATGTGCAGAGAAAGAGCATCTTATGCTCTGGTTTCTAAATTTCCATTTGGAAGTGACACAAATACTGCTCATATTTATTGGTCAAAGCACGTCATACCTGACTTCAAAGTGGGAGAGAGGGTCAGGGGAATACATTCCTACCAAGTGCCTGCACAGAAAGCTAGATGTGTATGAAGTGTTCTAGTGACTACCACTTCGTTCAACAGTGGGGAGTCATAAAATATTTAGAATACTAACAAATTTTGCTTTAATTATATTATAACTAGAGGCCTGGTGCACAAAATTTGTGCAGGGGGTGGGATCCCTCAGCCCGGCCTGCACCCTCTCCAATCCAGGACCCCTCGGGGGGATGTCCAACTGCCGGTTTAGGATTGGACATCCCTCTCGAAATCCGGGGCTGCTGGCCCCTAACCGCTCCCCTGCTGGCCTGATTGCCCCTAACTGCCTCTGCCTCCGCCCCCGCGACCATTTCTTTGTCAGGAAGGAGGACCGGATGACCGGAAGATGTCTGGTCGACCCGGTCTAATTAGCATATTATCCTTTTATTAGTATAGATGATATGGAAAGGAGGAATAGGTAGTGGGGGTGGCCAAACTACCACCTATCCCAATAGACAATTATAAAATCGATAAGCAAAAAATACAAACATATTTAAAACCTTGGAGATAAATACCAAGGAAAACATCTATAAAGTTAAAATTGGCTTGCCTTTTAGGGTAGGACTAGAGGTAAGAAGGTTTAGGCAGGAAACTGCAGTTTTTCATTGTAAGCTTTTGTATATTACTTTACTATGAAGAAAAATAGAAGAAAAAATCTGCTAATACCCATAATTATAAGGTGGTTGTGAGAATTAAATGGGATCACATGTATACATATAGTAACAGCCAAGAGAAGAAGGCCTAAGTCATTGCTTGGGCAGATGTTTGCTCTCTTTCCTATTCCTGTTGTGAGCCTCTCCTCAAATCTCAGAGTGCCTACTCTGGGGCTTAGTATAGCACTGCTTTCAGTGTGTAAGGGTGAAGGTAGGGAGTAGATGCTGTTTGTAGGGTGCAGTAAACCCCCATATATGAACTTATAATTTTCAGAGTTCAGGTGCCACTCAAAGCCTTAGGCTTGAGTAGCTACCCTGGGGATATGAGAAATGAATACCACTTGCTTTTGGATTCCAATGGCAGATATGTACAAGTTGAAATTAATTTGAATTTATTTGCTTTGTTCTTCTTTTCCTAGGATGGACCAGAGATTTGTTTTATGAAGGGTGCTTATGAACAGGTGATTAAGTATTGTACTACATACCTTAGCAAAGGACAGACTTTAACACTCACCCAGCAGCAGAGAGATCGGTCCCAACAAGAGAAGGCACGAATGGGCTCAGCAGGGCTCAGAGGTAAGGTTGCTTCAGCATCGTCCCCATGGGTGGAAAGGTAATGCTTTCTGTTCAGTGCAGATAAATTCATGCTTCACACCTGAGCTGTATAGCTCTAGTCCAGGCTTTGTAGAACCCTGCCATTTCTGAAATGTTATGTTTTACTTGTCTAATTGACCCCCCAAAATGGAAAAATGGGAATATAGCAAAATATGAAATTTTACAGACCTGCAGTGATGTATGAATAGGTGATAAAAATTTTATTTTTATAATAGTTTATTGATTGAGAGACAGGGGAAGAGAGAGGGAGAGAGAGAAAAACATCCAATGTGAAAAGAAATCATCTATTGGCTGTCTCCTGCACACCCGCTACAGGGGATTGAGCCCACAACCCGGAATCGTGTCCTTGTCCGAGAATTGAACCGTTAATCTCCCAGTGCATAGGACGATGCCCAGCCAACCGAGCCATACAGGGCAGAAATTTTATTGTAAACAAGTTTTATCTTGTGAGGAAGGAGATGGATGGAGGTAAAGTGATGTTACTCCATCTTTATTTCATTAATTTGACAGTCTTATTTGTTAATAGATCTAAAATACTTTCCTAAATATTGAAGTCTTAAGCCTCTAATTTGCTCTTTAAGCTGAGGCAATTGCTTACTTGCTCCTCATCTGCTTTATTCCTTTGGCATTTACCAGTGAAGTATAGAAGTGCTCAGATTCTGCTTATGTTTATGTTGCTGACTAAACATGATGGGGTGAGAGGATCTGCTGTGCACACACACCTCAGGCCACTTCTCTTAGGGACATCGTGTATGATTCAAGAGGCAGGGGTTGGGGCCATACCTGGTTTTTACCTTCTGAATAGTCATCTGGTTTGTGGCTAATTATATATATATATATATTTATGTAGTGTCAAGGAAATTGGAAGAGTTGGCTTCTTTAATGTTATTATTTTTACAAAACGAAGAAACACTACAAATTTCTGGGTGAAAGAAACAAGTTATGTAAAAAATCTTCATACTCACGGTTCACTTAAGCAAGGGCTTTTTGTGGCTATACAACATTTACATAGGTTTATAGGGCTTTCTGATTTACATGTTTAGAAAGGTATTCTTGTGGTTTTATTTGAGGGCACAGTTTTGTTATCTTAGCAGCTTATAACAGAGGGTTTCAAAATTGGCTGGGATTTAGAGACACAGAGGAAGTCTTAAAGGTTTGGTATGTGCTTCCTGTTTTCCTTAATTTTTGGAGCAGGGATTTCACATTTTTTAAATTCTGACTCTTCTCATCTGGAGGAATGTGGAGGTTTTGTTGTGTGTTTGCTGTTGTAATATTGTGAAATAGATCAGAGTTGGTAGAAGACAAAAATCTTTGTTTCACAGGGCTTTAGGAAACACTCTGGTCATTTTTCTCTTGCATCTTGTCTTCTCCACTTCTGCTTGTGCTCCATCTTCCTCTTCCCCCTGAAATTACCATAATGAATAATAGAAAGATTTTAAATTTAACTTTATATATACTTATGTTGCATCTTATAAAACTTAAGTTTTTTAAAGTAATATTCATAATTTTGAAATTAGAGTATGTTTGTTTTTATATTTTATTTGAGGACCTTCTACATGAAAAAGGTCTACCTACCCTGTCCCAAACAGTAACAGTAGATCTTCATTTGTTCTAAAGAAGCAAACAGATAAATATAGGATACTAAGCTCTAGGCTAATATCACCCCTCCATTGAGAGTGCCAAGAGCTGATCTCCCTTTTTGACGCCAACTGATGCTGTCCCCTTCTGTTACTATCTGCCTCTATTGCAACACGAGGGACTGTCAAGGTGAATTCATATGCCGAACTATTTATGTAGCTGTGGGGCCCACATCTTACACTGGAAAAATAGAAGTTATTTGCCTTTACAGTTGGTTTTCTTAATAGATCTAATCCTCCATGCTTCTGTTTGAATAAGAATGGATACATCCTGTGATCTTGCTTGGACTTTCAGATTCCCCATGAGATACATATGCTTAGTTTGTGTGCTTTTATTGTGTTTTGTGTGGTAAATTCTTTAGTCTAATAATATCCCAGGTTGAGACACATCCATTGGTTCATAGGTAGTAAAGTGAGGTTCCAGAATTCTGAGAATAAGCTAAATGATATTTGGAAATGAACAGTACTTTATACTACATCTTAAGTGCCCAAGGATGATAGAAAGCTAGCTATAAATAATTTTAGGGTGGTGTTATTTATATACTCTTAAATTACCAGAGTTGCAAATAAGAAATACCTGTTAATGTTATAGAATGAAAGAATCTAAACTATTGTTGATGATAGTGGTTTTATAATCACTTTATAGTTAACTTTACCTCCCAGGGTTTATCATATTTGAAATTGTTACATATTGTGTCTAATTAACTAAAATAGTGACCTCTTCAAGCTATTGAATTGTTACACAGACCTATAAATTGGAAAGCTGAAGATAACGTTAGTAGAAGCCACCTTCAAAGCTGTCTGTTTAAAATTGACTTTAAAGCCCAACAAACCTATAGTTTCTCCAAATAATTAATTGAAGTTGCCAAAGAGCCAATAGTGTATGTTGAAAGGAGCTGAATATGGTTACTATGTAAAAATATTTTTTATTTGCTCCTCATTTGCCTTCCCTTCTTATTCCTTTTAATTTTTAGTAACTTAAAGCAACTTTATGTCTAGAACCATTAAACTATATTGTCTTACCACATGATAATTTTGGTTCTTAAAGATTATATAGCCCTACCCGGTTTGGCTCAGTGGATAGAGTGTTGGCCTGCGAACTGAAGGGTCCTGAGTTCAATTCCAGTCAAAGGCACATGCCTGGGTTGCAGGCTCAATTCCCAGTGGGAGGTGTGCAGGAGGCAACCAATCAATGATTCTCTCTCATCATTGATGTTTCTATCTCTCTCTCTCCCTCTCCTTTCCTCTCTGAAATCAATAAAAATATTTTTTTAACAAAAGATTATATAATAACTACAATGACATTATAGTCTTAAGTGATTTATTTGAGAAGTGTTACTGCCTCCAGCTTTTGTCAAGTAAATTCTTTTGTTTTTGTGACTCACATTTTCTTGTTTGGATTTTATTATTATTTCTTAAGTTCTTGCTTTAGCTTCTGGTCCTGAACTGGGACAGCTGACATTTCTTGGCCTGGTGGGAATCATTGATCCTCCTAGAACTGGTGTGAAAGAAGCTGTTACAACACTCATCGCCTCAGGAGTATCGATAAAAATGATTACTGGAGACTCACAGGAGACTGCAGTTGCAATCGGTATAACTAGGCTGCTTCCTTTTGTTTTTGATAGTTTTTTTTTTTTTAATTATTACAGTACATAGTTTGTGAACCATTAGACATGAAATGTGTTTACATAATAAAATTGACTCTTTTTTGCTCATACTCTATATAAAATTGTGGCCAAACTTATTTTAGTTTAAAAAATAATACCTATCCACTATGCTAATGGATAAAAGCATAAATGTGAAAGGAAACATGAAATTTAGTTTTTCCTTTTGACTGAGTATTTTCAAAGCAGACCTGTACCTACTTTGAAAGAAAATAGCTATATTTATGATTCTGTTGTTTCATCATATATATGACTGTTTTCTTTGAATGCCTTTTATGATTACTTTAAGAAGTAAAAGGGGGGGAAATGGACATGGAAATTAATCTCCCAGAGCCAGTAAACTATAGTTCTTACTGATAAATTTAAGCAGTTTGCAAAAGTCCATTAATTCTGATTTTATTAAAATGGAGAGAGATTGGGACAGAAGTTTCACACTTTATGTTATCTAAGAAGGATGTCATCAGAAATGTAACATGGTTGGGAAAATTATACTTAGAGAAATTTGCAATTTTTATTTTCATTTACATGCAACTACATGATTACCACAGATTCACCACCATTTTATTTGATTTTGCTTACTTAAAATGCACTCTGATCTTCATTAAAATGGAGATGCTGAGCAAAACTTCATTGGCCGTGTTTCACTTCTTAGGTTCGATAGATTAAATTGTGAAAACTATTTACTCTCAAATTTAAACAAAAATAAGAGTCAAACAGAAAACCTCAGACTTTTAAATTCAGATAGGTTTGTCTTACCAGTAGTTGTCTTATGATCTCTTTGTATAGAGGCATTTTATACTTAAAAGGAAACGGATAACAATTATTATTATTAACTGAGCATTATGTTTACCCTGTCAAACAAAACCAATTTGGTTAATTATGTTTTCTCTCTATTTTACTTTAGCTAGTCGTTTGGGATTGTGTTCCAAAACTTCCCAGTCAGTCTCAGGAGAAGAAATAGATGCAATGGATGTCCAGCAGCTTTCACAAGTACTACCGAAGGTATGTCTAAACTAAAGCCTTTTTAGACAAAAGGCCTTATTTTAAGTGTTACCATTTCTACTACTATGAAAACCAAACTGTTTATTTCAGAGCAGTTGGGATATGACTACCAAATTTGTTGTTCTAAATCATGAAATGAAATCTTATCATTGAAATCAGTTCTATCATTGAGAGTTTTTGTGATGTGATCATTATAACTATTATTACTAGTGGCCCAGTGCACGGATTCATGCACATTGAAAGGAAATTAATTAGAAGAAAGGTTCGTGCAGTAATTACATTACTGCAAAAAAATTACATGTCAAAATAGTATATATAATATAGTATTATAAAATTGAAACACGCGTGCCATTGGCACGCGCGAGAGCTTTATGTGTATCATGCATGCGCGAGTCAATATTTATTTTTAAATTGCCATTGCGCGTCATATGTACTGGCAGGTTGGTCGGACGGATTTATGGTTACTCACTTAGCCATATATATATACATACACTAGAGGCCCAGTGCATGAAATTTGTGCACTTGGGGGGATCCCTCAGCCCGACCTGCACTCTCTCGCAGTCCAGGAGCCTTTGAGAGATGTCCAACTGATGGCTTAGGCCCGCTCCCCAGTGGGAGCGGGCCTAAGCCATCAGTTGGACATCCTTAGCACTGCCGGGGAGGCAGGAGAGGCCGCTGTGCTCGCCAGCCCTTAGCCCAGCTCAGAGCTTCTGGCTGAGCAGCGCTCCCCCTGTGGGAGCGCACTGATCACCAGGGGGCAGCTCCTGCGTTGAGCATCTGCCCCCTGGTGGTCAGTGTGTGTCATAGAGACCGGTCTTTCCATCATTCGGTCGATTTACATATTAGCCTTTCATAATATAGGAAATTGCAAATTTATTAACTTTTGCAAGAACCAAGTTTCGCCTGAGGAAAATACTGTAAAAATTAGCAATGGTTGTATAAAATACAAAGTGGAAAGAGAGACCATTACTTGATGTTTTTTATCCTTTTCTATTTTAATTGTAGCATGATATGTGATGTTTTTAAAGCATTGAAATATCATCTACATAGAGTGAAATTCACCCATTTTAAAGCAGTCTTCTAAGTTTTGACATTTGGTTTCATTACTACCATCACAATCAAGATCTAGAGCAGTTCCATCATACCCCCAAATTTTCTTGTGCCTTTTTAAAATCAGCTCCTCCCTCTACTTCCAGAATGTGGCAACCACTGGTTTGTTTTCTCTCCCTATAGTTTTGCTTTTTTCAGAATGTTCTAAAAATGGAGTCATGTATCTGTTTCTTTCATTTAGCACATGCATTTGAGATATATCTATGTTGGTTGTGTGGATGTGTGTGGTAGTAGGTTTTTTTTTTGTTTGCTGACTAGTATTCCACGGTATGGGTATATGTTACCTATTCACTAGTTTAAAGACATTTAAATTTCCAGTTGTCAATTATGAATAAACTACTATAAATATTTATGTATAAGTTCTTGCATGAAAATAAGACACTAAAAATAAGGACCCATGAAAAGAGAAAAATCCTCTTGCAAGTTGCTTCTGAAAATGCATAGCCTTTTCCCCTTCCCTTTAATGATTTTTATCTCTTCCTACCATATTATTCCCTGAAAGTTCTCCTTTTCTGACAAAGTTCTACTTCTTTCCCATTGTCCTTTTACCATATACTGTTGTCCTCATCCTATCATCTCCCCTCCTGCTCCCAAACTACAGTGATTTATTGGGTGCTTGCCTTTAATCAGTATATTCCCTTTTTCTAGGTAGAGAAACAGACATAAATGTGAAAACATTGTTAATAGATGAAATTCACTTACCCTCAAGTCTAATCTTATTTCTTTGATATTGTGATATAGTTTAATTTTTACTCATTTCTATGTTTTTTTAATATCTGATTTCTTTAGGCCATAATTTTATGTTCGTTAAATTTCAATATTTTTACTTAGCTAAAAAGATTAACCTGCTCATCCTAGTGCTTTAAGAACAAATTTTACTCTGTGTTATGTACCACTTGCCAACCACCAAGGGAGTCTTCAGCTTTGCATTAGTAAAAGCAGTGAAAGAAAGGGTGTTGCCTGGAGACAGATACTGGATGGTGGGAATTTGGGAAATGCTCATCTGATTTTTTCTTTGAAGTAGGGAACAAGGTTATCAGCTGAAAGTGAGGTTGGAGAAAAGGATCAGGAGTATGAGGAGAGGAAACTAGTATGAATGAATTTTCTAGGAGAGTGGGAAAGAGAATGGTGTGGTATGTGGTTATTAAAATCACCAGGATTGGGAAGTTTTGTTGGAGAGAGTGACAGTAAGGCAGAAGTTAAAATCTTTGTGAAACGGGGAGTGACCTCTCTGGAGCAGTGAATGCTTGCAGTTAGAGGGAAGTATAGTCTCATGTAACCTTCAAAACAGGCTTTATGAATAAAGAAGGGAGAATGGAGGACACCTACCCCTCTCCAGGATCTCCTGGTTGTACTATTTGAGAGGACTATAGAGATGGCCCATATTTTATGGAAAAATTAGAGCAATGTGGAAAAGGAAAGTATTTAGGGGATTTTGTCAATGACTGATGACTGACTTTGGGGCACAGTGAAAGGGTTTTAGAAGACAGGAGATGGGGTCAGAAAAAGGGATTAAATATACGGTTTGGAGAGATAAGATCATGTAAGTAGAAATATAGTGGAAGAGATCCTCATGAATTAGCCCAAATAAAAGAGAATGAGTAGACACTGGACACTTAAAAAAGGGGATGGGGAGCTTTATAGACATGAAGAAATAGCTGTTCTTTATCTGTCCTGAAGACAGAACAAGGGAAGAGGCCATTCTAGTTGTATGCTGGTGTTAGAGGAAAGGTAGAAGAGAGTTTTCCCTTTCTTTATCTCTGAGACATTTCAAGAATAAGGGTGTTTTCTCTCCAGAGATTGTGTATTTCCTGTGGTACCTTTGGTAAATTTTGAAATGAGCATGTCAAATGAGTGTCATAACAAACATGTCATATTACTTATGTTTGATCTCTGTAGCAAATTAAATATAGTTTACATTGATTTTTAAAAATCATTGTTAATTAGAAGCATATGAGTTATTCTGGTGTTTCTTAACATTGAAGATTTTTAATGTTTTTTGTAATTTAACAGGTTGCAGTATTTTACAGAGCTAGTCCAAGGCACAAGATGAAAATTATTAAGGTGGGTCTCTAAGAATCCAGTTGTTTAAGTTTTATATCCAAAATGCTACTTCTTGTCTTAAATTATTTTTGCCTTACTAGGAGTATTTGAAAGAACATTAAAGTCAGAAGTCTTATAAAACAAAACAGGTGATTTTTTTTTTTAGAACCTGAAATGGAATTTAGTTAGCAAAGGAAGATGTAGAAGAAAACTTGAATGAGATGTCTGCAAACTAACTTTAAACAATTGAACAATGTACAAGTCTGTTCTGGTAGTCAGTGCACATCATAGCAACCAGTTGTTCGCTATTCTGTCGAATTACGTTAGCCTTTTATTATATAGAATTTACTAGAGGCCTGGTGCATGAAATTCCTGCATGGGTGTGGTCCCTAGGCCTGGCCAGTGATTGGGGCCAATCAAGTTCCCTACCTCTCCACCTCCTCCTTTTCTTGCCAACCACATGCTGCCACCGTGCAGTCCCCACCTCCCCCCGTGCTCCTCTCACCACCTGCGTCCACCACCACCTACCCCTGGTCCCGATCGGGGCCTGTTCACCAGGGTAAGAGACTGAGAGGTTGGCCGGCAGGCCCTGATCAGGCAGTGGGGGCCGGCTGGCTGGTGGGAGGGGACGGGGAAGGTTGGTTGGCCGGCCCTGCCCTCAATCGGGGTGGGGGGGCTGATTGGGGGCAGGGCTGGCCGGGGGGAGGGGCCGTGGCAGGTTTGGGGTCCGATCAGGGCCCCATACGCACCTATTTGTCCACTGCAGTGCACATCATAGCGACTGGTCGTTCCGTTGTTTCGGTCGCTTGGCTTTTATATATATAGATTTTAAATATGTTTTTATTGATTTCAGAGAGGAAGGGAGAGGGATAGAAACATCAGTGATGAGAGGGAATCATTGATTGGCTGCCCCTTATTAGGGATCAAGCCTGCAACCCTAGCATGTGCTCTTGACCAGAATTGAACCCAGGACCCTTCAGTCTGCAGGCTGATGCGCTCTCCACTGAGCTAAACTGGCTAGGGTGTTGACTTAAATTATTAATCACTGTAGCCTTCTATTAGTTCAGAGTTTTTTTTTTATTGGCAATTTATTTTTATTTTTATTTTTATTTTTTTTATTAAATCTTTATTGTTCAGATTATTACATTTGTTCCTCTTTTTCCCCCCCCCCATAACTCCCCTCCTTCCAGTTCCCACCCCACCCTCCGCCCTCACTCCCCACCCACTGTCCTCATCCATAGGTGCACGATTTTTGTCCAGTCTCTTCCCACATCTCCCACACCCCTTTCCCCCCCAAGAATAGTCAGTCCATTCCCTTTCTATGTCCCAGATTCTATTATAATCAACAGTTCATTCTGTTCATCAGATTATTTATTCACTTGATTCTTAGATTTACTTGTTGATAGATGCATATTTGTTGTTCATAATTTGTATCTTTACCTTTTTCTTCTTCTTCCTCTTCTTAAAGTATACCTTTCAGCATTTCATGTAATCCTGGTTTGGTGGTGATGAACTCCTTTAGCTTTTCCTTATCTGTGAAGCTCTTTATCTGACCTTCAATTCTGAATGATAGCTTTGCTGGATAAAGTAATCTTGGTTGTAGGTTCCTGGCGTTCATCACTTTGAATATTTCTTGCCACTCCCTTCTGGCCTGCAAAGTTTCTGTTGAGAAATCAGCTGACAGTCATATGGGTATTCCCTTGTAGGTAACTGAGTTTCTTTCTCTTGCTGCTTTTAAGATTCTCTCTTTGTCTTTTGCTCTTGGCATTTTAATTATGATGTGTCTTGGTGTGGTCCTCTTTGGATTCCTTTTGTTTGGGGTTCTCTGCGCTTCCTGGAGTTGTAAGTCTATTTCTTTGACCAGGTAGGGGAAGTTTTCTGTCATTATTTCTTCAAATAGGTTTTCAATATCTTGGTCTCTCTCATCTTCTGGCCCCCCTTATAATTCTGATGTTGGTACGCTTGAAGCTGTCCCAGAGGCTCCTTACACTATCTTCGCATTTTTGGATTCTTTTCTCATTTTGCTTTTCCGGTTGGTTGTGTTTTGCTTCTTCGCATTTCAAATCTTTGACTTGATTCTTGCGCTCCTCTGGTCTGCTGTCGGGAGTCTGTATAGTATTCTTTATTTCAGTCAGTGTATGCTTAATTTCTAGTTGGTTCTTTATCACAACATTGAGGGTCTCATTAGTTTTCTTGTAGATCTCAATAACTTGATCGGTGGCTTCTAGACAGTTCTTGAGAGACCTTAAAAGTGTGGTTCTGAACTCTATATCTTCCATTGACAATTTTGTCCTGTTTCTTTGTCTCCGCATTTTTTATGCTTTCTTGGTGCACCCCCTAGTGGTCTTTGTGCGCAGTCTTGTTGTAGTTAAGCCTTGATTGTTGTAGTTAATACTGGGGGGATTTGACCTCCAGGCCAACTGGCTGTGAGAGTCAGCTGTGTCTGCAGTAGGAAAACTTCTGTCCTTTGAGGAGGTGCTAATCTAGCCTTTGCCTGAGGCTATACGGCAAATGGCTCTGTGCAGGGCTTGGGTGGGGCGGGTCGCATGGGATCAACAGGGCAGGCGGAGCGAGCAGTTATGGCTGCTCTCAGTCCTGTCCCCAGAGGCTCTGCCTCTCAGAGTCCCAGCAACCGCTGCAAACCTCGTACAGAAAGCTGCCCTCGCGTTCTGACCGATGCCAGACAGTCCCGCTTCTCCTGTTTGAGTCTGGGTCCCTAGAGACTCGCCCAGAACTGGAGCTCAGGGCCTGAGCCTCCCTCCCGATTGAAAACGACAACCGCGCCCTCAGCCACCAGCCCGCTCTGGGCGTACCTCCGCACCTTTGTATTTTCCGCACTGCGCCTCCTCTGAGTCTCTGTATGCTGTTCTCTTTCCTTCTAGTTGAAGAATTTCCCCTCAGCCAGCTTTCCTGTGGTTCTGGGTGATGTCCGTTCCGTCTTTTAGTTGTATTTTTGAAGTGGTTGTGCGAGGCAGCATTCTTCCGTGTTTACCTATCAGTTCAGAGTTTCTTAACCTTAACACTATTGACGTTTTGGACTGTATGATGCTTTGTTGTGAGGGGCTGTCCTGTGAAATGTAGGATGTTTAGCAGCATCCATGACCCCTACCCTTTAGGTGCCAGGAGCATGATCCTCCAAATCATGACAGTAAAAAATGTCTGCAGACATTGCCAGATGTTCCCTGGAAGGAAAAATTGTCCTTAAGAACCACTGTGTAATTGGCTCTAGATCAGACTTTAGACATACAGTTCTTACACAGTGGGAACATTAATAGAAATGTGTGTTGTTGTTTTTTAAACAGAAGTGTGTGAGGCACTCTGCTCTTTATTCTCACAAGCCTTTTTGCTGGTAATCCTCACCCAAAGATTTTTTCCATTGATTTTCAGAGAGAATGGAATGGCGGGGTGGGCAGGGTACATGGATGGGAGAGAGACTGTGGCTCCCACATGGGCCCAAACAGGCCAGGATCAAACCTGCAACCCAAGTACTTGACCGGTAATCAACCTGTAACCCCTTGGTGTGCCAGCTGATGCTCCAACCATTGAGCCACGCTGGCCAGGGCCTAATAGAAACTTTTAAAAGTTTTATCTTAAGACCTAAATATATTGAAATTCATTGAAAAACTGATGGTCTATATTATTTCCAATCTGAATCATGTCAAAAAATATAGAGTAATCGTTTATCACATTATCTCTGTAGAAGCAACATTTTAATCAGAATTCCTCCCTCCCCCTCCTGTCCCCACTGTAGTCTCTACAGAAGAATGGGTCGGTTGTAGCCATGACAGGAGATGGAGTAAATGATGCAGTTGCTCTGAAGGCTGCAGATATTGGAATCGCAATGGGTCAGACTGGCACAGATGTTTGCAAAGAGGCAGCTGACATGATCCTGGTGGACGATGATTTCCAAACTATAATGTAAGTTTCATTTCTGTATCTTCCGATGTGCATCAGAAAGAATTTTCTCCCATCCTTTCCTACACTTCATCTCCAGACAATTTAGGTGGAAAAGAATTAGCAATACGTTATACATTGGATGAATTAAACTATTTTAGTAGGTCAGTTAATCTTATTCTATGGTGTAGTGTGTCGTTGTGGAGAAAATTATTTTGTACGGAATGGAAAGGACAGAATAAATGGCAGGACCATTCATTTAAGAAATATTTACTAAGTATCACATTTTTCTGGCTGTATGTGTAGTGGCACAGCAGTGAACCTTTGTGGGGCTTTTATTCTAGTTAAATTCAGGCTATTAGAAATATGCATGTGCATGGCTGTATAATTATTAAAAATAATCAAGTTCTCCTTACCTATTTCCTTTTATCAGTAATTGTTCATGTTGTCAGTGATACAGTTTATTAAGTTAGAGTAACTTTGTTGTTTCAGCCACAGTTTCTAATTGATATAAAATTCTTATGTAATACCTGGTGGCTTCAGTTTCAGTGTTCAGATGGGAGTCACCTGAATCCTGTTTTTTGATAATAACCTATCTGCCAACCTGAGTCTTACTCATATCAGTGATACATGCTACTTATCCCCCTGGTGCTTTAGTAACCCACTAGAGACCTAGTGCATGAAATTTGTGCATGGGTAGGGTCCCTAGGCCTGGCCAGCAATCAGGACTGATCTGTGGGGCGACTGGCAGTGTGATCGACTGCTGGGGTGTGGGGGGGGCGCTGCTGGAACCTGCCTTGGCCAGCCTGGCACTGCCTGCTTGCCAGCCCTACCCCACTACCACCACCGCCTGCTGCTGGTTGCCTCCCTATGTGAGGCGACCAGCAAGGTGATCGGGGGACCCCGCCTTCACCCGCCTTGGCTGGCCTGGGGCCTACGGGCTGGGGGCAGCTTCTGCGTTGAGCATCTGCCCCCTGGTGATCAGTGCATGCCATAGCAACCTGTCGTTGCACCAGGTGTTCCATCGTTCGGTAGATTTGCATATTAGGCTTTTATTGTATAGGATTGTGGCCTAAAGTGAAGCATGTGGGAGCTCAGGACTTAGAATTGCCAAGCTCTTATAAGGACATAAGAATTTTTTCTTTCCATCTTAGAATTGTGTAACAATTTTGGAAGAAAGGGGAAATTATTTACAAAACACATATTTTCCTACATTCAAACAAATGAATTAGATAATTTAAATGAATATTTGTATACCATATACTTTATATAATTCTGCTCCTACATATATCTAATTATATATAGTAGCAAAAGATAGCTTAAATTCTATAATCTTACATAACTCATTGCTGTTTATTTGCTGACATACATTAATTTAACCTCTTATCATTCATGCATCTTGAACCTTTAAGAAAAATTAATGTGGGTAAAGAAGGTTATTGTTTTAGCATAAGTGTGTAGTATTGTCTTATGTAGGAAGACAATATGGGATTTTAACATTGCAATATATTTTTTTAAGAATAGGAATTTTAATATTGTAGAATGAAACCAGTTTAGGTAGGGCTTTAGAAGTCTTTAATTATTGTTAGATTAATGTTTTCATATTTTTCTAATCTTAATTATGTAGAGAAAATAATATATTCTTTTAGCAAAATATGTGTTATATCAGTTGGAAAATTGTTTTTAAATTAGTGTTTTTACTATAGATATTTTTGTTTTTGTGTGGTACTATTTTCTCACTTAATTTTTTTTTTAATTTCAGGTCTGCAATTGAAGAGGGTAAAGGGATTTATAATAACATTAAAAATTTTGTTAGATTCCAACTGAGCACGTAAGTTTGTAAAATGTTTGTCACCATGAGTCTTATAGATAAACTAGAGGCCTGGTGCATGACATTCGTGCACTGGAGGTTATGGGGGTCCCTCAGCCCAACCTGCACCCTCTCCAATCTGGGAGCCCTCAGGGGAGCCCTCTCCAATCCAGGAGTTTCTGTCTGTCTTTGCAGTCATATGAGTGAATTGTCTGAGATCCCAACTTAGTTTGGTTTGTTGCTCACAGAATAATAGAGGCATTTTTTTTCTTTGCTTCATTGGTGGAGATTTCCTGGGAGTTTTAGAATATCTTCCCTTTAATTTTTCCTAGACACTCTGGTTTTACTTATGTCTCTTACCTTTGCTTTCCCTCCATCCCCCACCACAACAGTAACTTGCTCCAGGCTCACTTTGCTCTAGTGCAGTGGTTCTCAACCTTCCTAATGCCACGACCCTAATGCCCTTTAATACAGTTCCTCATGTTGTGGTGACCCCCAATTTCATTGTTACAAATTGAACATAATTAAAGCATAGTGATTAATCACAAAAACAATATGTAATTATATATATGTTTTCCGATGGTCTTAGATGACCCTGTGAAAGGGTCGTTCGACCCCCATAGGGGTCGCGACCCACAGGTTGAGAACCGCTGTTCTAATGTCTAGGAGATCCGTCTGCCACCAAAACTACGATTCCCAGCATTCCTGGTGCTCCCCATGTTCTGGGCTTCCACTTCTGGTCCTGGGGCTGCCACCAGAACTACTATTCCCAGAATCCTGGTGGTCCCCATGCTCTTGGTTTCCCCTTCCTGCTCTGTCTCTGTCCCACGGCCTCCCACATTGCCAAGTCCTCCAAGCTGCCAGCTCTCCCTCTCTGCTCTTCGTCTGGAGGCTTGGGGAGCCAAGTTCCCCAAGCTGCTCCACTCTCCTGCTCTGCTCTCCGCCTGGAGCCTGTGTATGCAAATTAACCCGCCATGTTTATTGGGTTAATTTGCATACTCACGCCTGATTGGCTGGTGAGCATAGCGGAGGGATGGTTAATTTACATGTTTCTCTTTTATTATATAGGGCTAGGGGGCCAGTGCATGAATTTGTGCACCTTGACAGGAACTGTGGGCCTCAAGGCTGTAGTGGGCACAGGGGCAGGTCTCAGCCCATCCTCCGTGCCCCTGCCTGGCCCCTCCTACCGTGGCTCCCAGTCCCATCTGCCGGCAGCTTTGCTCCTGCTGCCATTGCTCCCACGTGCTGATGGCGCTGCTCCTGCTTGTACCCGCTGATGGTGTGGAGTAATTGGGGCCGGTGCTAGCAACGGGTGCGAGCGGCAGCTGCTGCTCCGATTGCCCTTAGGAGCAGGGGGAGGTGGAGAAGCCTTCAGGAGTAATCAGGGCTAGCAGCCACCACTCGCACCTGCTGATGGCGCCGAGCAATTAGGACCGTCGCCGGCAGCAGGTGCAAGTGGGGCTGGTACCGGCAGTGGGTGTGAGCGGCAGTTTGGGCACCGGCAGAGGCTGTGAGAGGTGGTTGCTGCCCCCGATCACCCCTCAGGAATAGTTGGAGGTGGAGAAGCCCTGAGGGGTGATTGAGGCCAGCAGCCACCATTTGCACCTGATGCTAGCACCAAGCATTCAGGGCCAGTGCCAGGTGCCGGCAGTGGGTGCTAGCGGCGACTCTGGCGCCAACAGCGGGTAAGACCGCTGGGCAGGACTGCGGCAAACGGGAACAAAGAATTTTCAGGAACCACCAGAGGCTCGCCCCGATGACAGCAACTGGCACCCCACCTTGGTCTGATGCCCTCGCTCACCTGCTCCACCACGCACCGCGGCTGACGCTCTCCATGTTTCGCGCTCTGCCGCCTGCTGCCAATGCCCACCATGTTGCGCGCGTGCCTCCTGGTGGTCAGCACACGTCGTAGCGACCGGTTGTTTTGCCGTTTGGTCTATTTGCATATTACGGTTTTTTATATATAGATTATATGAAAAGTATTATTTAAGCAGAATGCCTAGAGGCTTCTGGGCTATCTTCCTGAAGTTTAATTAAAAAATTAAAAATGGCATGTCTAATAGGTTCTTTTTAAAAATATATTTTTATTGATTTCAGAGAGGAAGGGAGAGGGAGAGTGAGGGAGAGAAACATTAATGATGAGAGAGAATCATTGATCAACTACCTCCTGCATGCCCCCCACTGGGGATCAAGCCCACAGCCCCAGCATGTGCCCTTGACCAGAATTGAACACAGGACGCTTTAGTCCGCAGGCCGATGCTTTATCCACTGAGCCAAACTAGCTAGGGCTCTAATAGGTTCTTAATGTGATACTTAGGTCTCTATGTCACCATCAAAGTATAGAAACGTTTGTGGTTTAATTAATCTTAGTGTTTCCTCTTGTTACCATTTTCCAAAAAGTAAAAGGCTTTTCTGTATTCAAAAAAACAGTTACCAAAATAGTGTTGAAACTTAACTGTTACGTAGCAACAGCTATTCTGAACTCAGCTTTAAAGATCTTCCTTTATTGTTGTTACATAAACATTTTGAAAATCTTTTATTAAAATACTGTGGATTATAAGAGTTAACTCCTGGCTTCAAAATGTTCTTGGAAATACAGGCTTCCTTTAAAAGCACAGTAATAACATGAGATTTTTAAATGCTAAAAAAGTGGTTATTTTAATATTAGTAAGAATTATATTGTGCTGACAGTTCTTTTTAAATGACTCTTTTTTTTCAACAGGAGTATAGCAGCATTGACTTTAATCTCACTGGCTACATTAATGAACTTTCCTAATCCTCTCAATGCCATGCAGATTTTGTGGATCAATATTATCATGGATGGACCTCCAGCTCAGAGGTAGGAGTTTTTCATGCATAAATTAGAAAGATAAGGAAGATGTGATATTCTCATGATTCAGTTTTACAGACTTCATTCATGGAAAGCGTTAGAAATCTTTCAGCAGCATGTTTGTTATAAATTGTGTGATGTGTGCATATCATTTATTTTCTTTGGGTGCTCACTCATCCATTATGGATCTGAGCCTATACACTGTGTTAGATGCCCAGCCTTACCTTGAAAACAGATCGGGCAATCCCTGTCCTCGGGAAGTAAGCTTTTTGTTTCTAAGAATGGGATGAATGGAGAAATCTCTGAGTTTAGTGTTACTAGCTAGGCTTTGTTGCCATTTTAGAGACTTGGGGAAAGTATCAAAGAACCTAAGCATCTAAGTATTTTGTTTTATAATAATGGGGCCATAGATGTCACTTCTCAATACAAATAGTCAAAACCTCATTGCATGGAGGGCATTTCAAAGTCCAGTTGGTCAGTCATGTATTTGAGCCCATATTGAAATAAGTAAACTTATATGTAAATGAAATTGGGCAATTTTTTTAAAATTTGACTACCAATCTCCTATTAAACTGTGCTAAATAAATAAGAATAAAAGAGGAGAGTATAAAATTTGTGGTTATTTTTGAGTAAACATAGCCAAGGTTTCCTTTGTGGTTCAATACTTCGTTTTTTAAAGAAAGCATTTAGTTTCCTGCATAACTGAAGTTAATCAGGATTGAAAATAACAAATCCAAACGTTAAAACTTTAAAGTAATTCATTTTTCTGTTTGTTTTGAAGCCTTGGAGTAGAACCAGTGGATAAAGATGTCATTCGTAAACCTCCACGCAACTGGAAGGACAGCATTTTGACCAAAAACCTGATACTTAAAATACTTGTTTCATCAATAATCATTGTTTGTGGGACTTTATTTGTCTTCTGGCGGGAGGTATATTCACTGGATAAACTGCTTTATTAACATATTCTATATGATAAAACTTATTTTTGTGTGTTACATGGAAAGCTGAAAAGTTAGGAGAGCTCTTTGAAAAATTTGATAAAAACATTTAAACGTAGTACAGTTTTGGTATTATTATATTTAAAGTCTTAAAAAACAAAACAAAAAAACATTTAAACATAGTTTGATTTCAGCCTTTATGGGTTATTGGAATTTCTGATTAATTTATTAAAGTAATTTAAATCTGCAGAGGACTATCAGATACAATAAAAATTGCTATATGAAAATTTGGGGAGACGTTAGAATATCTGAATTTTTAGCTACTTTGTCATTAAAAAAGAAAGTTGCTTTAATATCTATTATATGGTTTGTGAGAAGACTTTTTTACTTTATGGTGACTATAGCTATTCATTAGTTGACTTTATTTATTTATTTAATTTATTTTTAATCTTCATCCTTGGATATGTGTTTGTTTTTGTTTTTTTTAAAATTGATTTTAGAGAGGTGGGAAGGGAGAAGGAGAGGGCGAGAGAGAACCACCACATCGATGTGAGAGAGAAACATGGATTAGTTGCCTCCGGTATGTGCCCTGACTGGGGATTGAACCTGCAATCTTTGGTGTAGGGGACGAACAATCCAACCAATTGAGCCACCTGGCCCCAGGGCATTAGGTAACATTTAAATCGCATATAGGAAATTATGTAGCTTACATGTTTTTATATCATAAGACTAAAGCTATTTTATCCGAATGGAAAGAAAATTTTAGCCTTTTAAACACATGCAGTATTTATCCATTAAATTCAGCCACTAAATATCATTTTTTCTTTTGGCAGCTACGAGACAATGTGATAACACCTCGAGACACAACAATGACCTTCACATGCTTTGTGTTTTTTGACATGTTCAATGCACTAAGTTCTAGATCCCAGGTATGCTGACTGATTCAATTAGGTAGAGCACTTTCTAATTGTAAACAGGCAAGGAATATGGGTTTTTAGCTTTTCTTGATTTTGTAGCTACAGCTTATAGACTCAGATAGCTTTCCTCCATCATGTATCATAATGGGGATGGAGCATTTGGGAAGATAAGCCTTACCTTTGATCAGAAGATCACAGTAAATCACTGGTGTTGTCACGTGATCTCTCTTCTTCCCATTCTCTTATTTGTAGCTATATGGTAAGTTCAGGTTAACATTTCAGCATAGGACAAACCTCATGGGTTCTGTTAAGATGGTATTAATCTCCTTTTAGAAGAAAGTGTTGTTAGAAATATAAGAACAATTTTTTGCATATTAATCTTTTTCCATTACTTCCGTCAGTGTATCAAAACTTAGGACATTTTTAAAAAATTTTATTGTTGAAAGTATTATAGATATCTCCCATTGCTTAGGACATTTTAAATTTACTTTTCTTCCCATGTTGTATCTTAAGGTGTGATTAATTGCCTTTTCTCAATTGAAGTGCTTTGATAGGAAATAATGAGCTAAAACCTAGTGGTAGTTTTTCAGAGCATAATATTTTTTAAACTAGTTCCATTTGAGGCCTGACTGTTCATTTAATTTTTAGAGCACTTTATGAATCCTCAACTATATCTGTTATCATTTGTCATGCTAGAACTTTCCAAGTGAATTATCATTAGAGTAATTTTTGAAGATGCTATATTATTCATTTTTTATTTTATGAAAGTCAGCTTTACTTTTTCAATACACATATAAACTAGGTCCATTCTTCAAGAAAGGTTTTTAGATTAATCTACCTTAATGAATGGATAGAAATGACTTAGAATAATCATATACAATTAAAATTTCTTGAATTTTGGAATGCTAAAATAGTTTCTATTGATTTTTATTTTTTTAAAAAGGTATATATAACAGCACTCTCTTTAAAAAAAAAAAGCCCTTTCTTGATAAAGAAAAGTTACTTTAAAATTTACCTTTATTCATTTGAATTATTCCTAAATAATAGTTAAAATTAAGAGATTTCATGGTCCTGCCATTGTGAATTAAATCCAACTTATTAAAAATTAGAAGGAAATCTAATAATAAAGTAGTTTGTTCTGTGACCAAGGTGTAATAATCAAACTCTGCTTTGCCAACAGACCAAGTCTGTGTTTGAGATTGGACTCTGCAGTAATAAAATGTTTTGCTACGCAGTTCTTGGATCCATCATGGGACAGTTATTAGTTATTTACTTTCCTCCACTTCAGAAAGTTTTTCAAACCGAGAGCCTAAGTATACTGGGTAAAACAAATGTTCTTTATAATTTATGCATTTTAGATGAATTGTTGTATTTTCTAATGCATTTGTTCTAATAAAAATTTTCTCTTAAAAAGTGAAATAAGTAAATTAATGACTTGATTTGAAAAAGGAGTGTGCTTTTTTTTTTCTCTTTTTTTTTTTTTAAATTGGAAGAACGCTAGGGGAGTCACTCTCCTAACTCTAGGCTTTAAAATTTTTTGCAATTTTTTTCTTTTAATTTTTTATAAGTTACTAATTGTCAAAATCATATTTGGGTTTTCTGAAATGTAGCAAATCAAAACTTGTTAAAGAATGATTGTAGTTTATACTTTTCAATCTTATGTGAAGAGATTATATTTAAACTCGCTGAAAACCAAATTGCTTTTCTAGAAAATTATAATTTCGATAGTTAAAATAATATTTCACTATTCTTACTTGCTAATTTTAAGTCTTATTTTATCAAATAATAGCCTGACCTAAAAGCAGAAAATGGTATTAAGATTATGTGGAAGATAGACATTATTTTTTCACGTAATATACATTAAATGTTATGGTGCACTACATTTAAAAATTTATCTTCCTATTTCCTATGTAAGTATGAGGACTGATGTATTTATGGCAGTGCTACTTTCAATTCTTGGATTTTTAAGCTAATTTGAATATTTATAAAAATGAATTATGCAGCCTCACTGGATTTTTATTATAAGTTTAAATTTACCTTAAAAATGAACTAGTTTACTAATGTCAATATTTTAACTTTTATTCACATTCCTTCCTCTTAAAAAAAGAATGGAGTTTTAAGAAGACAACAGCAATTTCTCAAGTAGTAAATAAGAGTGAGATACTTTGAATACTGTTGTAATGACATGGTCTTTAAAGATGAGTTCTCCTAGGCTTTCAAATGAAATAAATGCAAACTTCTGAATAATTTTTATATAGGTGTTTTTCAATCAGGTTAGTTACCACTGCTTGAATAGCCTTTTAAAAAGGCTGTGTGATCTGTTAAATAGAAAACTCTTGATTGTGGTGCTGTGAAAGGTTATGGTTATGAGCAGCGCTTCTCAACCTGTGGGTCACGACCCCTTTGGCGGTCGAACGACCCTTTCACAGGGGTCGCCTAAGACCATCCTGCATATCAGATATTTACATTACGATTCATAACAGTAGCAACATTACAGTTATGAAGTAGCAACGAAAATAATTTTATGGTTGGGTCACAACATGAGGAACTGTATTTAAAGGGCCAGAAGGTTGAGAACCACTGGTTATGAGGTTATTTGTGGTTTAGGGAAAGTAGTCAGAGGACTTGGGCCCTAGTTCTCTGGCTGCTGCCTTTCATAGCTAGGTGACTTTGGAAAAGTCACTTAATAACTTTGAGCCTGACTTTCCTTATTTTTATGCTGAGGCTGATGATAACTCATGGAATGGTTTGAAACAATGTATTTTAAAACCTATGATAAGATGTTAGAAAAATGTAAGCTATTAAGTTTCAAAGAATTATAAAACCCAATTTATTTTCTCTTGCAGATCTGCTGTTTCTTTTGGGTCTCACCTCGTCAGTGTGCATAGTGTCGGAAATTATAAAGAAAGTTGAGAGGAGCAGGGAAAAGATTCAGAAGCATGTTAGTTCAACATCGTCGTCTTTTCTTGAAGTATGATGCATATTGCATTCTTTTATTTTTGCAAACTAGGAATTGCAGTTTGAGGATCATTTAGAAGGGCAAATTCAAGAGGATAATGAAGATTTGAGAACTTTTTAACTTTTCATTGACTAAAAATAAGCATTAATGCTAAAGACTTGATTGAAGACTTTAACCTGCTGACAGTCTCAAATGAAATTATGTAACTTTGATAACACATTCCTTGATTTAAATTGGCTTTTGAGATTGAGGGGAACTTTATAAAGCATATGGGCATTTATTTAATAAAAAATAAAAAAAAAAGGCAAAACCTAAACCACTTAAAGAGGTCTAACAATACAAATACACTGTCTATCTTAGATAGATATAAATATTTTTTTTTAATTTTTAAATATTGTACTATTTATGGTGGTGGGGCTTTCTTACTAATACACAAATAAATTTAATCATTTCAAAGGCATTCTATTCGGTTTAGGAGTTGATTCCCAGGAGTGCCATATTCCAGCTACTGTATTTCCTTTTTTCTGCAATTGTAAGCAGCTCAGATACCTTGTGTTACCATTTTTGTATCTCACGTTTTTTGCACAGGATGTGACCACTGTCAGATCACTGTTCTTTTCTTTCTTTTTGTGACTGAAAAGCCTATTATGCAATTTGAAGTAAATGTTTGCTTTTCGTAGTAAATATAAATGGTTGCTTATTTTTCCCCAGCTATGAGCCTTTGGTATATCAAAATTAATATAGGGCTACCAGTGGCATTCTAGTTAGGTTAGTCATGTGTGTAGTTAACACTTAGTAAAAGATTCAAAAATATTTAAGACCGATTGGGCTGAAATTTACAAAAAATTAACATGTAATGCCTTCTTTTAGAGTTAAATATAAATACACACTTTGTCAGATACTATTTTGTCATCCCCTATATATAAATTCAAGTACCTCACCTGAATAACTGAATTTTTTTATTTTTAATGTCCTTTTAAGTATCTTTCTTAGGAAGTTTAGAGTTTTATACTTAAGAATAAAAAAGCCTTAAGACCAAACAGGTGGTTTCAGAACTAGGATCTGTGTGGAAGGTTCCATGCTGGCCTTGCTCTTCATGTTTCTGCAGCCTGTCCGGCCTAGATTGCAGCACAATCCTGTCCCTTCTCCTACTTATTCCTGCCTTCTTTCTTTTCACTGGGTATGCTAGAGAAATTGATGGACTTGCTCTTGTATTGCCGTCAGTTTTTAGTATAGTTTAATGAGGTGTAGGTAATTTATTTAGAATGTATGACAAAGTTGGGCCAGACATTCAAAATTACAAATCCATTTTCCTGTTGACTTTCTTTCTGAAACAAATGGGTCTTAAATTTAATGTTTAATTCTTCCTGAAGTGAGTTTCATATTTTATAATTATTCTGTTTTCTAAACTTTCAGGATAAACCAGTGTAGGTTTTATCAGCAATATTAAACTGTGAATGTGTTAACACTAAAATATTGTTATCAATAATAGGGAAAATATCTATACCTTGAGTCTTTGTTAGTGAAACAGTTGAGTATAAGGAGCTGAGACATTTGTAATTTAGTCTGCTTTACCCTTTAAGACTCAGTAGTCCAAAAGAAAAAAAAAAAAATGACTCATTAGTTAGATCTCCTTTGCTAGAACATGAAACCCATTGTCTAGTCAGCTTCATTTTTAGTGACATGATGTCTCACTCCTAAATTCCTTAATGATTTTTCTTCTTTGTTACAAAGACTTGAAATACATATTGATTGCACATTAGACTTTTGCTTTGGCATTGTAGGTTCAGAGTACGATTCGTATGAAATAAATGTGCCTGTTCTTTTGTTTGGTTTTTGAACAACAAAAAAAGGTTTCATAAGTTAATGACCTTCCAGTTGGGATTGTTAATATTGAAAACATGGTGTTTAAGATAACAGAAATTAGGCAGTACTCATACTACATAGAATCTGCAATTTAAAGAGAACTGAAATGTGCAGTACAGATCCACTATATCCAGGTTTCAGTTTTCCATAGTGCAACAACAAATTCAAATATTTGTATATATATCTTCAATAGTATAATATCCATATTAGCATGGGTAATTTAAATGCTTTACTATCTAAATTTTTATTTTTTAACCTCTTTTTTCAGTCCTAGGACTTGCTAGAGTTCCTAACAATACTAACTTACTTGATATTTTGCTGTTAGACTACCTCATAAAGTTATTTGGCCCCAAAGTGATTAAACATCAGGGAAGTAAAGAAAGGAACTTGAAATAACTCACAGTTCTCAGATGATTAACACTGGCTGCAGAGAAACAAGGCTTAATGTGTTCTCTAACATTTTACTAGTCCATGATCCGGAGAGGAAACATAGAGAAACCAGGCAACTTAAACCTCTCACCACCCCCCTCAGCATACAGACTTTATTTAATAGCTGTGACCAAACTCAAAAGGATAAAACACATTTTTTTTTACCTTTCATACTTATGCAAGGTACATCTTTTACACTGGTAGTCTTTCTGAAATCACTTTAAATTTTTATCTCTTTTATGTAGGACATAAAGGGAATATTGGTCACACTTAAAATAGTTTCTCAATGAAATGAATTGGTAGCAAACAATAATAAATACCTTATCTAAGAACCTTAATTAACTTTACCTTGTTTTCTGCCTTTGTCATTTGGCAATTCATGAGCATTTTACTTCCACATATGACTCACCCAAAAACTTTTATTTAGTAGCTAGAGTGCACTAGGAATAGGAAGGTGATGGCATCCACGCCCTTGAGTGGTTCATGGACATGCTTAAGAGGAGATATAACTGTTACCAAGCTGTTTCATGAAAGATAATAATGCACATTTATTTTAAAAATATATATAACGTTAAAATGAATCTAGCATACATTTTACAGGCAGTTTACCTTGACATTGGCATTTTGAGATCTTTGAAATGCCTTTTTAGACTAAGCTGCAATCCAAACAGTAGCTGATTTGCATACTAAAACATGATGTGGGTAAATAGTAATCCCAACTGGTATATGACTGGACAGACATACCATCCTGATAACTAGGTATCCTTGAGCTCAGTTAGCACTTGATATGGTTATTGACTTTCTTATAGGACAGTCTTATTTGGGATTTTGGTTTTCAGAGTTGGTTTTTAACAATTGGATAATGGTTAACCAATCCTTAATATTACTCTATATATGTAAAAGCCTAAGCGACCATTACGTCCAGATGACTGGATGACCAGCCAGTAGCTATGATGCGCACTGACCACCTGGGGGAAGACGCTCAACACAGGAACTTCCCCCTGGTGGTCAGTGCACTCCCACAGCCAACCTCCTGCGGCCAGCTGGCCCCTGGTTGGCCCCGATCGCCGGCTAGGCCGAGGGACCCCACCTGTGCATGAATTCATGCACCAGGCCTCTAGTGTAGATATAACAGTTTGAAAAAAATGTTGTAGGTTTAGATTTATTAAGAAATAAGAGGTAGTTTCTTGCCTTTGGGAAGTCCTCAATCTTAACACATTACGGACGGATCACGAGAATTCTTGTGTTTTCTGTTCTAAGGCTTGTGGCCAATCATGAGAATTCTTTAAAAAGATATTAGTTTGTAACAACATGTAATAAATAACTTCAAAATGCAATGGGTATTTAATTTAAAGTGTGCCTTTAACATTTATGTAAAACATTTTTTGTACTCGTTCAATAGAAACTTATCTGGCCACTGGGTAAAGCTAGTAATAAAACTACTGGTCCTCAAGGTGTTAACCCTGGAGAACAAAGTGAAATACATCTAATACAGTGATAAATGCTGACCCAAATGCTGCAGTAGCCAAAGGAGAGAAGTAACGTCACTGGACAGAGTCCCCACATTTCCCAGGACTCGTGGCATCTGAATTAATCCTTAAGTTGGGAATCTCCAGCCAGGAAGCAGCAGGATATTGCGACCAATGGCAGAGCCTCTGCAGGGGTGTGGGTGGAGCTGATGGGACTGTGAGAACCGCCAGGAGTCGGGCTGCTCAGGCATGAAGTCCGTGATGTGTGAGGCTTAGCGAGACAGTAGCCTCGTGGTAAAATAAAAGACTTGTAACATACTAGAGGATTTCAAGAGTGGGAGATGAGTTTGGATTTCTGTCTTGTAACATGATGATGGAAGCACAGAGGGTAGATTATAAAAACAAAACAAGGAGACAGACTAGAATATTGTAGAAGCGTAAAGGATTGAGCTGTGGCAGTCACTATGGAGAGAAAGTCATAAAATATCTATCTTCTAAGAGAGAGCATTGATCTGACAAGACAGAAAAGGAAAAAGTGGAAGGTACCCCAGTTTCTGGCTCTCAGCCTTCAGTGGGACACAGGTCAGTTTGAAATGTGAATTTTGTGGTGTTCTTGAAATTTGCCAAGGGACATGTTAGATGAGGTCTCTAAAACAGAATGAATTAAAGCCATGGCTGACAATGTAGTAGGAAAATATTTTCATGTTACAAGCATCTCTCCCCGACCCCCGTAAAAGTAAAGCAGCAAATGAATATAAACTCAGCTTTGACAGAATAAGATATTTTTTGAAAGAAAAATCAGCAGTTATGTAAATTCAGGCTCCTTTGTTACAGAGTTTTCAAAATGAATCTGTTATTAAGGTACTTCACGAGACCTCCAGTGGTCTGTGGACCACCGGTTGGCAACCGCTGCTCCAAAGGTTTCCTTAAACCAGCAGTTTCCAACCTTTAGGACCTCACGGACCACCAGTGGTCCACTGGTTGGCGACCGCTGGACTAGAAAACACTGGTAACATTTTTTTCATGTTTGCATTAAGATACTTTCTTAAGAGGTGAGAAAATATATATAGCAAAGAACTGCATAGCTTGGGCTGAAATTTGCTGTGGATGGAAACCCAGTAAGTGACTAGCATTAACGTTAGAAAATAGCTACTTGCTCCAAACAAGCAATTTATGGTTGGAAAGTAGAAAACTTTTTTTTTTCATTTCCATTTTACTCATAATTCTTCCTTGAATCTTTTTAGCCTCATGCCACACAGTGTGCCAACACGATCCACTTACTGGTCTTTTGGGACACTAGTCCTTAAACTTAAAATCCTTTTTCCTTGCCTCAATTTTGAGGATCAGAATTTTTACCTGTTTTTCAAAGACCAGCTAACGAGGCAACCTGGATGGCCTTTCCAGATTGCTGTAAAGACGCTCTCGCGTGCGTGCATGTGTGTGTGTGTGTGAGTGTAGTACAGTTTCTTGTAAATACTATTAAGCATAAATGCAGCCATAAGTTTGGATATATAATTGAGGGATTTT
Organism: Myotis myotis; assembly: GCF_014108235.1. Taxonomy (NCBI): domain Eukaryota; kingdom Metazoa; phylum Chordata; class Mammalia; order Chiroptera; family Vespertilionidae; genus Myotis; species Myotis myotis. The sequence continues at coordinate 33,586,187 of NW_023416317.1, read as the reverse complement.
ATTTTTTCGAAAGCATTAAAAATTTAAGTCCAAGCCACTTCATTGATAAATCTAGGCAGAAATTTGATCTTTTTTTTAATTCAAAATAAATTTAAGTGGTGAAATTTGGGGAGATAAGTGAAAAATATTTGAGCTATTAGTTTTTTGGTTGCCATTTGTTGATTTTTAATTTTTATTAAATTTATTGGGGTGATACTGTTTAATAAGATTATATAAGTTTCAGGTTCTATAATACATCATCTGTATATCGTATTGTGTTGAGCCATTAGTTTTGATCCTTATAAGTTTTTTTTCTAATCTAAACATACCAATGTTCCTGTGCATATATGAGCATAGCTCCCTGTGTTAGTACAGCTGCTCCAGGTAGCAGTATTCATGTGCAGATCACTGTATACGCTTCACTTTGCCATTTCTTTTCCTTTTTGCTCAAGTCTAGCCAAATTGACAAATATCCTGGCAAAGTCCACATTTCTGTGGTGGCCCCATGGCTGATCGGCCTGGCAGAACTGCCTTTCAGATCTAAACCAAGGTTGCCTTATCACTGTTATTTCTTCAGCAATATTGCATTGTTCTGTGTAGTAACCCTCTGAGTAGAAACCGCATCTCACAGTATTAACAATACACAGTGCTGGAAATTGGGCAAATGGTTCTACATGTGCCTAGAGGTCCATTTTTGGGTTCTGAGTATTTCCAGCTTTTGAACTCAAAACAAAATATCCTTTTAAAACCAGTTTATAAAAAATATGTGTATCCACTCAGTTCTATTCAAATTAATTTTCTACTCAGGCCTTCCGATGCTAAGTATACTGAAGTCCACATTAGTGGAGAAGTGACAGTTTGGTGCCATCTTATGGTCATAAAGAAAATACTGTAATGCCTTGACCATTTGCTCTTTTTCATGAAGTCCACATCTTAGAAGCATAGTATAAAAGAACTTATGTGAATCTTAGAAAATATTATCCTTGGAGTGATATATAGCAGCCCTCCCCTCCAAATAAGTGATTATAGAAAATACAGGCTTGATAAGAAAGATATGACAAACCTTACATTTAAGCATTATTAGATCAGTTTTATGGAGTTAAAAATAAGTATGTTTTTGTTTTTTTCTCACATTCATCCATATGGTTGCATGATAGAATTTGCACTAGAATTTGTAAGTATCTACATGGAGCAGATCTGGTGGCTCATGAATTAGCTAGAGGTGTTACAAGTTAGGGAAACTATTTTATTATCTCACTAGAGGCCTGGTGCACAAATTAGTGCACCGGTGGTGTCCCTTGGCCTGGCCTGCAGAGATCAGGCCAAAACCAGCTCTCCGACATCCCCCAAGGGGTCCCGGATTGTGAGAGAGTGCAGGGCAGATCGAGGGACCCCACCGTGCACAGTCGGGGCTGGGGAGGGACCACAGGAGGGCTCCAGGGTGTGTGTGGCCCATCTCACCCAGTTCTGATCGGCTGGACCCCAGCAGCAAGCTAACCTACCGGTCAGAGTATCTACCCCCTGGTGGTCAGTATGTGTCATAGCAACTGGTCGAATGGTTGAATGAACGGTCAGACACTTAGCATATTAGGCTTTTATTATATAGGATTATCTCCCTAACTCACCCACATGGGACTATTGAATTTAGTTTTGAGGTTGAAAAAGTATAGTATGCAGGCCAACTCTGCTGCTGGATTTGTAAAGTTTTCTTAAAACTGCTATGCACATTTATTAACCTACTAGAGGCCCAGTGCACGAAATTTGTGCACAGATAGGGTCCTTAGGCCTGGCCTACAGTTAGGGCTGATCTGTGGGGTGACCAGGAGGGTGACTGGGGAGCCCCCACTGGCACCTGCCTTAGCTGGCCTGGGGCCTGCGGGCTGGGGCAGCTCCTGTGTTGAGCATCTGCCCCCTGGTGGTCAGAGCGCATCATAGTGGCCAGTGTGTGTCACAGTGGTCAGTGCAGTTGTTCCGCCATTTGGTCAATTTGCATATTAGGCTTTTATTAGATAGGACTAGAGGCCCGGTGCACAAAATTGTGCACTCAGGGTGTCCCTCAGCCCAGCCTGTGCCCTCCCGAAGTCCAGGAGCCCTCAGGGGATGTCCAACTGACGGATGTCCATCAGTCGAACATCCTTAGTGCTGCCACGGAGGCAGGAGAGGCTCCCGCCACTGCTGTGCACTTGCTAGCTGTGAGCCTGGCTTCTGGTGCACTGACCACCAGGGGCAGCTCCTGCATTGAGCGTCTGCCCCCTGGTGTCAGTGCGTGTCATAGTGACCGGTTGTTATGCTGTTTGGTCGATTTGCATATTAACGTTTTATTATATAGGATTGTTTATCACTGCTTGCATGTTTTAACAGTTGAGGTGTTGCAACAGAGACCATATGACCCACTGCACCTAAAACAATTTACTTTCTGGCCCTTTACAGAAAAGGTTGCCTACTCACGTATTCAAAAAGAGGAAAATAGGCCTATGCGCTGCATCCCAGTGGACCAGAAAGGAGGTGGCATCAATTGTATCTCCCTTCTAATCTCCCAACAGGATGCTCTCTTTGGGATGGATGCACCTGATACCAGACTTGATATCAGTGACTCCTCTGAGTATCCAAAAAAGGCTCCTGTGTGGAGAAAGTTAAGTCTCAGTCTGTTCTCAGAACATCTTGCTTAGGAAAGACAACATTTCGTAGTAGGAGAAACCAAAATATCCCATCAGCCAAGTCTTAGTGAAAAATGCAATCTCTAACTTATTTTCCAGGAACAGAACATTCTAAACCAAAACATATTTGCCTCGTATTTTTCATATTTCAAAGGTAAAGTATGACAATATTTCTTAGTGAATTTCTCTTATAGTCCATGCTTTTCCTGCCCACATCCCTTAATTGCTTTAAAAAATACATTATGGTTATTGGGTCAATTTCATTAGCTTGTCTTTAAAAAAACAACTTGCATAAATATGGGAGCTTGAAGGGCTACAGTACTTTATTTTGGAAACTTGGGTTTGTAGTTGTCACCATTCCCAGATTTCAAAACCAAAGGCACCCCACCCACCATTTGTACCTCTTGTTTTCCATAGTTTCTTGGGACAAGACAAGGGAACATCAGAAGCTTGCTCTCTTGATGCCATCCTTCCTTGAGGCTTCAATTATTACAGGCTTTTCTGACTATAATAGTACAACATACTTATTGGAGATATTTGTAAATAGAGAACAGGAAGACATTTCATAATCTCAGTCCCCAAACCTAGGCTCCAGGCACCTAGGCTCAGATGACTTCACTTAGGCGCCTAAAAGGTAATGTTTTAACATATCCACAACAGAAACCCTGATTCTCCCACTTTTTAACTATATCCCATCCTGCACAAATGAATGATAGCTGAACAGGAAATCTGAAAACAGAGGGTTCCTGCCAGTATTTTAATGAAGGCAAAAAAAATGCTGATTGCCATAGCAATTTTAGCAATAATTTATAGGATTTCTCACTGGCACATCTACAAACCCCATTTTTTCAGAGTAATGTTAATATGTATTTACTCAAAATAATGTTTCCACATCAGAGCAAGTTTACCTGCTTACGGGTAGATTAATCCATCTGATAACCCCTCCTCTATCATGAAATTAATTACTCTGTATTCATGACAGCAAGCATTGAGACTCTGTAAAGTAGGCAAATGTTTTTCCTGCCCACATTCCTTGGTTAATTCCTCTAATGTGTAACACCTGTGAACCAGACAGAGGAAGATACGGGGACAGATGGGTATGCCTAGATGGATACATGGCAGTTTTTCAAAAACCAGCACCTTAGTTAATCCTCCAGAAAGCACTGTACTGTATGTAAAAGTGCTCCTGGGAAGTTTTCCTAATCTTGTATGGTAGCTCACATGATGGCATAATTTTTCACAGAGAAGTGGCTCAGTCTCATAAATGATCAGCTTTTTCCCCCAAAAAACAATCCTATGTTTTCCTTGATTCTGATGACAATAGGTTATATTGTCACAGAAATCAAGTATCTCCAAAGTAGTAATGAGAAAATTGATTTTTAAACACATACACATGTATATGTATGTGTGTATATATATGTGTGTGTGTATATATATATAGTTTTATTGGAACACAGCGCACGTTTACACACATACATAAAAACATAGAGAAACACACATACATAAATATATAGTGAAAGGTTTAGCCTTTTTAACCAGACATCTAAATGTTATCAAGACTTATGCATTGCAACATGTTCATGTGAAATTCTTTTTCTCTCCCTGAAAACTGAATCTAGTGAAACTAGCTAGAAACACTTTTCTATTTATATATAGTCTCATCTGTTTCCCATTATAACAGACTGGTATATCGCCTGGAGCACTCATGCCTCTCAATTTTATTTTATTTTTTTATTTTTATTTACTTCGTTTTGTTAATTTTCAACCGAGGATATTTTTCCATTGATTTTTTAGAAAGAGTGAAGGGAGGGGGGGGGGGGAGAGACAGAGAGAGAAAAACACATCGATTGGCTGCCTCCTGCACACATCCCTGACCTTGGCTGAGGATCAAGCCTGCAACCCAAGTATGCACCCTTGACTAGAATCGAACCCGGGACCCTTCAGTTTACAGGCCATTGCTCTATCCACTGAGCCAAGCCAGCTAGGGCGCCTCTCAATTTTAAAATCTCTTTCCTTTGCATGCAGTTCTCATCTTAGAAGGTTTACAGCTAGATGGGCTTGAATTTTAACATTATTCAGAACTGGAAAGAAATGCCAAAGCTACTTGTCTGTATGGCTAATACAGTTGTTGCAGAAAGTGGGAGGCATCTATTTAATATATCTGTCCAAAATAAATATTTATACCACCACCCCCACTCCCCCCCCCCCCCCCCCCAATCACCTCACTAAAAGCACTAAGGTCACTATGGAGTAGTGACTAGTGAGAGTCTGTCCTTTTCTCCTGCCTGGTCTTGGGGGTGACTACATTCCAGTGCTGCCCTGGGTTCATGTGCCAGCCAAACAGCAAGTGCTAGAGGGGGGCACCCAGTGAACTCTGGAAACCTAAGGGGGAAACTGGGTTTGGCCAGGAAAGAACTCTGGCAGTTGCAGGAAGAGGACATTTCCAAGAAGTGGTAAGATCTGCTCTTAATTTTTTCCTATCTTTAAACACATCCAGGGATCTTTCAAGTTGGGTTTTAAAGCACTACAGAAAACAAGACAAAGGGCAGGAACGGCACAAGTCCACCTAGGCACAGCTCCTTTGGTCTTTTCATTCTTTTCTGAGGTTGAGCTTGGCTGCCTGTTCACATTCTCTTGACAGACACTTCTGTACTCTGCCGTGTGGCTTCAGCCTAACAGCTCTGCTGAAGTTGCTTCAACATTCTCATGTTGCTGTCCTCATCTTCGCCAGAGTTAACAGCGTTGACCTCCTTTGCATCTGCAAAATTCTGTTCGCTCTGGAACCTCTAGTGCCTTGATTTTTGAGCTCAGCACTCTCACTTTTTCCCAGATCCCTTGCTTTGCTCTGGTTTTCATGGATGGATGTAAAAGTCATTTAGTGCATGTTTTTAGTACCAGGTCCTGTGCTATATAACTTAAAGGCACATGTCATTTTATCCGTATGTAATAATTTGAACTATTCTGATCCCATTTTACAGATAGGGTAACAGGCGCAATCATGGATTCATTTATGCATGAAGGTGGAATAGGTAATTCTAACATCTTTCTAGCTACCGAGATCTTTATTTTCTAAAATTATAATTAATTTTGAATTCTTTTTCTCATGGTCAGTTATCATGAAAGACCTTTAAAATTTATATTTACAGGAGATATATATATATATATATATATATAGAGAGAGAGAGAGAGAGAGAGAGAGAGAGAGAGAGAGAGAGAGAGAGAGAGATTAAACTTCCTAAGTCCAGGTATCTCTAAAAGGGCTTATAAAAAATAAAGTTCAAGTCTAATTTTATCACAACTAAACACAGAACATGATTGCATCACAGTATTTTTTCTCTCCAACTTTATTTCTAAAACTTTTTCATTTTAGTTTACCAGAGTTCCTTTTGTCACTTAGCCTGCTTATTGAAGACACCCATTTCCAAAGCCTCAGGTGGAATTTCATTAGCTAGAACTCAACCAGGAAGAGCACGACCTAAAGATTTGATTAAAAACATAGGAAACAGATTTTACAAATGGAATATGGGACATACAACATTCTGCTTCAAGGCAGATGATCCCATTGCCTCCTGTACCTCATCCGAATTACATCCCATGTGTTAAAGCCAAGTTCAAAAGCCAGGTCTGAGAATCTCCTTATTTTACCTCTCTTCACCTGGGGACTGCTGTCTCACTGTAGCATTCAGTCTGCACTTTGCCATTACGCATCTGACAGATGGCTTCATAAAATGTTCTCTTATTTCACTGTGTGTTGTCTCTCCACGTGGCTTATGTCTCCTGGGGGTCAGGTACTATGTCACTATTTCTTTGGTAACCCCATCAGGTAATGTGGAGTGCTTATGACCTCTCATTTAATACATACAGGAGATACATACTTGGGTAGGTAACTTTCCTGAATTCTCACAGTAAGAGTTAATGGACGTTATTATATTTTAACTACTGCGAGGCAGGGTAATTTCAAGTAAATAGCTCTGATTGAAATGGCTAAAGAAGGGAACTGGACTTCTTAGTCTACTGAAGGAGGGCTCCTTTGTTTGAAAAGTTCCTTTCAATGAAAGAAAAAGATGACTGATATAATTCATTTAATTTTTTTAACTAAACTCTTTGCCCATATACTCTTCAGTTTAGTGCCTGTGAAATCAGTTATTTATCAAAGTGAAGTGGGAATGAGTAGTTTTCCATGCAGAGTTAGTGGTTTTGAAAACCAGTGTTGATGAGCCAGAAAATACAATGCTGATATTGGTATATTTTCCAGATTGGCCCCCAAATCCAGGAATTCAAGGAAAAGAGATTTTTGATATAAAAGGTCTTAATGTATTTCTAGTCCACATTAGATCCACTATTTGCTGGAAAAATACATATCTTCTCAAAAATACATGCTCTTTTCTTGATCTTCTGGGAATAACCATTTTAGAGACGTTAAAAAAACTTCTTACTAAGGACCCCCATGCACTCTTCCTAAAATAGTAATAATAGATTCTGGTATTGCTGCATAATTTCTTCTTAGTGTTTCCTCCTTCTCTAGACCAGGATGCTTGTTTCTTATTTTGTTGGGGGCTGTCTGGATTTCAACCTCTGCTGTAAAACCTGGAGCATATCTAAAGTACTCATCAACCCTGCCATAGTCTCATATACTAAGTACTTAGAGGTATATAGTTTTGTGTTTGGCATCCTAACTTCTGTTTTCCAAGGCCCATGAAGAGGAAGCAATTTTAATTTTTTTTTTCTGAAATTATATCCCAGCTTCTGCTGATAGGAAATAATTGAGGTAGGACTTCTTTTTTAAAACATAGCTGGCTGAGTTGCTGCAATTGAAAGGAACATGAGAAGTACAAATATGCTTTCAAATATATGTAAGGAAAACAGAAGTTTCTTAAATCAGGTTGTATTTATTAAAAGCAGAATACAAAATATCTTGGAATTCAGAGATTACCTATTGTAATGTCCCCTAACAGGTTAGTTCTAAAAAAAAAAAAAAAGTTAATCATTTCAAGGCAGATAACAGAAACATTTCAAGTGAGGATAATACATCTGGTTGCAGACTGAGTTTATTCAAACTCTGAGGCCTCAGTATGTTCCTCCATGTTTTCAACCATTAATAGCCCAAACCGATTGCTCCTCTCATACCAGCATCTGTTGTCTGAGAGGGTTCCCACACTGTTCTTTGACCGGCTGGCACCCTGTTTCTTTCGCCTTTTCTTTTTAGAATTTGATTTACCCTTTGGTAGGAATAATTCAGCAGGGGCATATGACCTTGTGGCATTGAATAGGTGTTCATAAAGTTGCGTGGCCTCAGGACACGTGCTCAGAAGACTTTCTACAGAGGTTGATGTTAGTTGTCGGCACAGTCCATGCACCAGGCTTCCACTATACAATCTGTTCAACAGGGGAGAGAGAGAAGGGTGTTAAAGCAGAGGTTCAGTCGCTGGGACACCATCATTAACATGGCTTCAACGAATGCATCTAAAAACACTGAGAGCTCTTCTACAAAATCATTCTTAAAATTACTTAAGAATAATCTGTTCCTTGAAGGAAGGAACTGAGTTGTTATTAAAAATGTTATGTCTTGGCTCATGATATTTTTAACATCACATTCAATGATGGATGCTTGCTGGTTTACAACTAGACCAAAGTTAAGCAGGCCTCTTAACACTTCAAAAAAAAAAGGAATTAAAAATGCCTTTGATAAACCAAACAGGTAGTCTGTTGAAGTAAGAGAAAATTTAATGGCATAATTTGCAAGGTCATTATTCACCTTGGACTAAAAACCTACTTCATAAATATAAGATGGGATTAACTGGAAGCCACAATTTTAGTATGTAACTTATTGCCAGTGTTGATCAACTGGTGCCTTAACAACTGATGTAGAACCATCATTGAATCAGTGTAAAATCATCATTTAAAAAAACCTTAGTAGTGCTGAGATGCAAGAACAGTCCTCTACTGAAATCACAAAGAGAACTGTTTGGTCTTGTTTATCCTGTTGGGTTTTTTTTGTTTTTGTTTTTTTTAAATGGATTACTGGTAACTGGAGAGGATCCAGTCAAGAATGACCTAAATTATTAAAGGCCAGACATAAAGTATCCATAGGTCTAAGGCCAATTAATCTTACTTGGTAAAGGGTTCTAGGGTTAGCTCGCATATGAGGCCCAGAAACATATTAACAACACTATTCACTGCTAGGAAGCTTTTCACTGCCAAACATTTTTTTTTAGTTTTTAAAAAATATATTTTATTGATTTTTTTACAGAGAGGAAGGGAGAGGGATAGAAAGCCAGAAACATCGATGAAAGAGAAACATTGATCAGCTGCCTCCTGCACACCCCCTACTGGGGATGTGCCCACAACCAAGGTACATGCCCTTGACCGGAATCAAACCTGGGACCTTTCAGTCTGCAGGCCGACGCTCTATCCACTGAGCCAAACCAGTTACGGCTCACTGTGAAACATTTAAAGTCACACCAGCATATTTTGCATGCCTCTATATATCATTCATTTAGTCAATAAATATTTGCACACTTACAATATGCTAGGTACAGGGACGACAACAGTACATAAAATAGACAAGTACCTGCCCTTATAGAGTTTACATTCAAGTGGAAAGAAACAAAGTTTATACATAATCTCAACTCCATTTTTTTCTAACCATCTCCCTATATCTTCTTCAATCCTTCTAGTAAGTACCTCCTGGATGGACAGTCACCAGGATGTCTAATCCATTCGTCCTACCCCTTTTTCACTGGCCCACACACTGCTATCATTTCTTTCTCACCCAGCGTAAACTCCCAGCAGACATACTCACTTCCTGGCATACAGGCTGCCTCTCCCTTCACACTTGCCTGGCAAAGAAAAGCCTGAGATAAAGTCCATTTAAGCATCTAATAGTCATCTCACTAGACTAAAACCTCCAAGACAGTAGATATATTTTTTTTATGTTTTGTTCATTATAACAAAGACCAGAGTAGGCATTTAATGGATATTTGAATGAACAATACGCCAACTGGTAAGAAATGCAATTATGAAATACAAGAGTAATAGGAATAGAGTGACTGGAAGTAGACAGTAGTAATATTTCAGTAGGATGGTCAGAAAAAGTTTTTATAAAGTGACATTTAAAGAAACTTAAATGAAGGAATAAATTACATCCAACCAACAACTGCCTCTTTTTATTACTTTTACTTTGGAACTAATTTTCTTTGGGAATATAGAAATAATTTAACATTTTTCCTGTTTCCAGCTCTTTAGATGTCATAGTGTTCCAAGACCAATTACCCTAAGATTAATTTTTAAACATAACTTTTTTGCTTTAAATGTAAATAAAGTATTTGCTTCTGTGTGCAGCCATCTGAACTAGTTTCCCTTGGTGCTCACCGAGTTAGGTCTGGCTCTGGGAGAGGCGTGAACAGCAGCTGATTAAGATACATCCCCATCAGCAGACAGCTCTGCCACTGACAGAAGATGTGAGCTGTGTCTAAATCCAGTCTCGGGCCCGGCCGCGTCTGCTCCTTCACTCTTTGGAACTCTTCATACAACATCTTAGCACCATCCTTCTGCAGATCTTCTTTATCTAGATAAGGAAACAACCCACGGGCAGTAGTTCCCAAAATACTGTATCAGTTTGTAAGTTTCTCCACATATATATATAAAACTTCAAATTCCATAAAGAAAAAATTGGTTTAAATAACCAAAGTGCTTTTCTTTTCTGGCTCTTTACTATTTTAACGTCAATGTAAAAGCCTTGCTGTATAAGTTGAAATATTATGAAATGCCTGAATGCCTTTTTAATGACAATCTAACTTTATTCAACCCCAAATTATTTTTTTCCTTAAAATAATCTCTTCCACTCGTCTACCACTTGACCTTAAATATATCTGCATCAAACGCTCCAAACCCTAAATTTGTCTCCGAAAAACATAAATTACTATTAAATGTCATTCTCCTTATTGTTCTCTTCTACCAAACTTCCTTTCATGGAGACCTCCATGCTATAGTGCACTTAAGAAACAGCCCATGTGTTCAAAGCACATTTTAACTTCTGTTTATGGGAGGAAAACAAAAGTAAGACTCATGGAGAATGTGGCAGATCATCACTTCTTCACACACAGAGGACAAGGGCCAGAAACAACCACCCTGGGAAAGAATAATACTGTATGTGTTCCTCATAGAAGCTATGCCCTTCAGCAGTTGTGTCTGAGCCGGGGGGCACATGACATCCGGACCAACTTGAAGGTAACAGAAGGAGGCCCACCTTTTACCCATTAGCGAGCAGCAAGGCACTGAGCCTGCCTGGGAGCCAGGTCCACAATTCCTAAAAGAAAAGAAACAGACCCTTGACATGCCCCTTCAGTTGGACTCAGGTAAAAACTTAGTAGGCTCATGCTCTGGGAATTTTCATAAACTATTATTCAATGAGAGGAAATACCCTAAACTTGTATCTTAACCATTAGTGGGCCTTATTTGTTCTGAATTAAGTTGGCTGTCATAAAACAACAGACCCTTTCTGGCAGCTTCTCTCACTTTTGGGCTTCCTTGGAGTCTATGCTGGTTCATTATTTCATTTAACTTATTTTAAAAAGTAAATTTCAGAGTAGCATTCGCCAGTAGAGCTTTGAGCCATGATGGAAAGGCTCTATATCTGTGCTGTCCTCTAGCGACGTGTGTCTACTGAGCACTTGAAATGTGGCTAGTGGCTATCCTATTAGAAGGATGACAGCATTAGGCCTCACCTTCTCCATGACGCCATTACTGTTCAAGAGGGTAACTATTATCCATGTTTACAGAAAGTGTTACAGCATTCATAATCCTTAAAGAGAATAATTCCATTCGAGAATTGAAGTGTTCCAATGCATCAACATTTATTTCACCTGATATTTAAACACAGATAAAACTGCCTCAAAGTATATTCCAATAGAAAGAGAAGTTACTACTTCTACCGCCACTACTTACATACTAATCAAAACTTACAGTGGAGAAAAGGGAAAGTAAACAAATTGCACAAGCATGAATGTTCAGTTTCACCAATGAGCAATTTTAAATAAGTTTCTAGTGATGATGTTGCTGTTGCACTGCTGACAGGGGCAGGAAGGAATAGAAAAGGTGGAATACAAAATGCAACTGATGTATTACCCTGTCACACTTCACAGGTTACAGCATTAGATGCCACAGAACAGGTGGGATTAGGTGGGATCAGGGCATCTTCACTGCTGTGCCCTTGAAGTCAAGCCCTTCAGCACTGAGCCTGACTCATGGAAGTGCTCAAAAGCATTTATCAGTGAATGGGTAATATACCGGCGCCTCCATTTCTAAGTTCTGATATAATTGATAGGACTAGATAATACAGGATTTTTTTAAAAAACTTTGTTATATGTACGTAACATGGAAAAATATACTTCTGGAATGTCCAGATACCTACCAGGACTGTTGATTATGGCATGCAAGGGCCCCAGCAGCATCCCCAGCAGCAAGGCTTGTAGATGATGTAGTTTTGCCTTGGCCTCCATGTGCTGCAACCAGTAGCAACTGACAGCAATGGGCAACTTCAAAGAAGTAGGGATTGGGTCCAGGATGGTCTGTTTCACCTTTAACGTTTCTAAAAGAAGTGTCTGCCGTCTAGCTGAGGAGAGCTGAAAAAGATATACCAAATACCTTGCAAGTTACTTGGGGGAATGTCTCCCTCCCCCCCCCCCCCCCGCCTGCTTAGTATGAAGAGACTTTAATGCAAATGAAATTACTGTGTTCATTTCTTATCTTCCTGTGTAAAAAAATCAGCCAGTCACACTCAGAGCATTTAGAACGTTAGTAAGGTGCTTAGTAAGTATGGTTGACTGAATGAATGCACTGTCTACTCCCATGACACAGCCCTTGCTCATGTCATTCCATCCGCCAAGGAGTCTGATTGAGCATCTTCAGTGCATGTTACTTGGGAAGCTTGTTAAAAATTCAATCCTCAGACCCACCCCCTACATTTTGACTCAGTAAATCTGAGGGAGCCCAGGAATCTTTAACTATTCAGCTTTGAGAAACAATGATCTATACTTAACCAATCCCTTACTTGGCAGTGAATATTTAGGCTCTACCTTCCCCATGACACCATTACCGATCACCTCAAGAAGGACCTTTGATTACGTGCACCCTTGTGGCATATAATACAGTTTTCTATTTGTTTGGGTCCTAGCTCATGTCCCTACCCAGGTGCATGTGTTTGTGCTCTCCTACACAGAGATTGTCCTAGGGGGGCTACGTGTAGGGAAGAGGTATCTTCAAGGGAAATAGGAATATTTAAGGACCACCCGCCTTGTGCGTGCAGTAACACACCACACTCACTTTTCCTTGATGTTTTAGAGTGCGCACTTCAAATAAAAGGAAGTGAACACCTATGAGGGCTTCTGGATACTTGTTGAAATAATTTTAATTTAATGAATCTTAAGCTTAAGAATCTTAAGCTTTCACAGATGAAGAAATTAGGACTATTAAGAGGACACCCCTCAGGGAGACTTTACAATCAAACTTTAAGAGAAAAACATAGTTGCGTTCCTAGTGTCTGCATGCAGCAAAGGATTTCTTTCTTAACTCTGAAAGAATGAGAGAGCCTGACGCATTTCTCAGCACCAAACACCTAATTAGTAGTCAATAAGTGTGTTGACAGCTGAGAATAAGATGGTAAACTGAAATAAAACACTTCATAATTGACAAAATAGTTTCATCATCAGTGCATGATAGCATTAAATCAATGATTTATAAGTACTAGTTTTAATAATTTAATACTGTGATAAAAAATTTTAAATTAGAAATAGGTAAAGTGCTTTACAGTATAATCAACCCTCCCCTCCCCCATGGGAAGTAGCATTAACTACTTAAATTTAAAGTGAAACGAAAACTATTCTTTATAATCTCACCACCTAAAGGCTAAGAAAATACATAAATTATTTACTGACTTATAATGCTTAAATTACTGAATTCTCTAGCCACCTTACAACTTGTGATCAATGCAGAGTCTGAGCTTGACTTCAAAGATGATCTGTCCCTCACTAACTCTACAGCCTTGGGCAAGTTTCTGAGCTTTTCTGTAGTCAGTCTGATCACCTGTAAAATGGGCATTATAATGAGTGACACAAATGTCCCATGGAGCCCACCAGTCCGTAGCCCCTTCCAAAAGGGAAACCACTCTGCTCACAGCCCTTAAATCTGGTTGGGTTTGATCCCATGTGACAACTCCCCTTGGGATGGACAACACAAGCCTACAGAGAAGCTGCCACACAGGCAGGGATGCCCAGAGAGCACTGCCTTACTCCCCAAGAATGGCCCACTTCCATTTCTCCTTACGATTATCCACTGGTTGGTTAACTTGAGTGGTGCTCTGTCCACTGCAACGAACATATCCCAAATGGAAATGCTATCCCAGGTGCTTAATGTGGGAATTAAAGGAGACTATAAAGTTCCCATTACAACAGTTGGCACAAAGCAGATAAAGTATCATTACCACATCATGTTAAGAAAAACAGATTCTATCTCAAAGTTCCTATACTTGTACCTGCATTTGTCTCTGGAATCACATTTGCACTTGATACTGTTTAGAATTATTGTGGGCTAATGAGAGCTAACATTGAGCTGAATACAGAATTGATTAGCTTATGCCAAGGGGAAGCCAAATGATATCACTGCATAGACAGGGAACTAAAATTTCACCTTACTTTGCATGCAGTTAAGTGATGAGAAGAACACTTGTCATCTGCACTTAGCAAGGCACATAATCAGCCTCCAACACTCACTGACTCAACTGGATTTTCATATGTGGGGAAAAATGTCCTGATCCCTATATCACACTATATGGAAACAAATCAATTCTAGGTAGATTGTCGATCTAAATATGAAAGGCAAAGAAAATATTTTCATGACCTTAAGTCAGAAAAGTAATAACCATAAATAATAAAGATTTAAATTAGTCTATATTAAGAAGTTCTGTTCATGAAAACATACTAAAGTTAAAAGACAATCCACAGAATGGGAAAGGCTATTCACAAAGGAATATATATATTATTATACATAATATATAACAGAAAAGTGGCCTAAAGACTTTGAACATAACCTTATATAACAGAATGTCCAAATGGCCAATGAACACATGAAAAGGTGCTCAAATAAGTCATCAGAAAAATGCAAGTTAACTCCCCTAAAATTGGCTGAAATGATCCCACTACACAACAACCAAAATAGCTAAATTTTTTTTTAAAAGATAGAAAATACCAGGTATCAGCAAGGGTGTAAAGGGAGAGGAACTCTTTACAAGACCACTTGACATATATCTTACAAGCTGAACATATGTGTATCCTATAACTCAGCAATTCCACTCCTAGTTATATATGCAATAGAAATGTATTCATATTTTCACTAAAAGACGTGCACTGAGATGTGCATAACACTATTCATAATAGCCCAAACTGCAAACTACCCAAATGTCTATCAGCTATAAGGTGGAAAAACTATTTTGATATATTCCCAAGTTGTAAAAATATACAGCAATGAGAAATGCATTTTCTGCAACTACTCACAATAATAGGAGTAAATCTCACAAACATCATGTTGAACACAAGAAGCCAGATGAAAGAATTCATACTGTATGATTTCATTTTTATAAAGTATAAAAACAGTCAAAAGTCTTCAATGTTGTTTGAGATCAGGATAGTGATTACAGGAGGTATGGAGGGGGGGTGACCAGAACCAGACACAAGGGAAAGCTTCTGAGGTGCTGATAGTCTTCCTCTGGGTGTTCTTTCTTTTTTTAAAAATATATTTTATTGATTTTTTACAGAGAGGAAGGGAGAGGGATAGAGAGTTAGAAACATCGATGAGAGAGAAACATCAATCAGCTGCCTCCTGCACATCCCCCACTGGGGATGTGCCCGCAACCAAGGTACATGCCCTTGACCGGAATCGAACCCGGGACCCTTCAGTCCACAGGCCGATGCTCTATCCATTGAGCCAAACCGGTTAGGGCGCCTCTGGGTGTTCTTTACATGGAAGTGTGGTGCTGGTTTGAAAATCCATCAAGCTGTACCGTTTTCTGAGCACTCTACCGTATGTGCAAACTCAGGAAGGGGTTAATTGCAAAGAGGCAAGAGGAGTGATGGATACATTCATTATTTTAATTGCAGGATGGATTCACACAGATATAAACATATACCAAAACTCATAAAAGTACACATTTAAACTACGGGCACTTCATTGTACATCAATTATTTCTCAACAAAGCCATTCAGTGGTTCTCGACCTTCCTAATGTCATGACCCTTTAATACAGTTCCTCATGTTGTGGTGACCCCCCATCCATAAAATTATTTTCGTTGCTACTCCATAACTGTAATTTTGCTACTGTTATGAATCGTAATGTAAATATCTGATATGCAGGATGTATTTTCATTGTTCGCGACCCACAGGTTGAGAACCGCTGCAAAACAACAACAAAAAACAACCCTCCACCACAGCACCATTTTTGTTATGAGTAGAGATGTAATTTCAACAAAATATCCTTCAGAATGTTGCTAACTTCAATTTTATTGGTGTGGGTAAAATTTTAATAAATCCTTTCTGTTTGGAATTTGACCTATGTTCAAGTTTCTAGTTCTGTAACCCTGGAAATGTGGCGAAGTCGCTGTGTTACTTAGCGTGATAAAAATGACTTGTAAAACTGCATCTAGACTTGAACTATAAATAAACTCTAAATGCCAGATGGGGACACCATATCATGGGGCTTCCCTGAGTACAGTGACTTGTAATTAGCCATGTACCTTGCAGGGACCTCCGAAGGGATGTCTACGAAATTGTTAGAAGAAAGGGTGGATCCTGTGAGGAAGAAGGGCAATGAGACCTTTTCTTTCTTTAATTGAGATAATGTCATAAAACTCACATTTTAAAGTGGCTTTTGAATATTTATAAACTTGTACAACTATCACTAATTCTAGAACATTTCATCTACCAAAAAGGAAACCCCATGTTCCCATTAGCAGCCATTCACCATGGCCAAGGAGGCTCTTGTATCTACCTAATGAGATCGTTCCCTCCTGCCTGAGCTGTCAATAATGGGAGGCTGTGTAGGCCAGGGGCTGGCACTATTGACATTATGGGCCGGATAATTCTTTGTTGTAGGGGCTGTCCTGTGTATTGTAAGAAATCTGATGCAGGCTGATATGTTAGTTATGCCTATGATCAATGTCTTCAGGAACACTTTTTTTGTAGCTCAGAATTTTTTTCCTATCCCCCCCCCTTTTTTTTTTGCTAGCCACGTAACCCCATTGTATGGATATCTAGTAACAACAAAGTGGTAGTAATAATTACAGAGATAACACAGACCATGGAAGTACAGTGAAATGGCATAATTTGGAGCTAAAAGATCTAGGTGTGAGTCCTGGCGCTGCTATTCCCTGGCTGAGGTATTACACAGTTACCACGGTGAGCCCTGGTTTTCTCAGCTATGAAATGGGTGCAATATGGCAACCAACCTGTTTGTTACGTTAAGAGAGATAATCTACATGAAAGCGCTTTGTAACCTGTAAAGTGCTTTACAAAAATTAATTAGTATTGCACTTACCTCAGTCAATCTGCTTAAGTCAGGATGATCCTTGGGCAGGTCTACTGCATCAACAACCGATGTTTTGATGCTTTTATTAATCCTTTCCACTTCACTGAAAGCGAGAGACCGAGGAGGCGATGCATTCAAGGACACACTTCCCAGAGGTGCAGAAACAGTCAAAAGAAGCCCATAGATGACTTGCCGGATGGGCAGAGATATTCTGTGGGCATTTGGTTGCTGCATGTTTTCCACTTGTGTGTGAAGAATGGTCCGTCTTAGCACCAAAGCATCGCTGATGAAAGGAGATAGCTGA
The DNA here is from genome assembly GCF_014108235.1 of Myotis myotis. Taxonomy (NCBI): domain Eukaryota; kingdom Metazoa; phylum Chordata; class Mammalia; order Chiroptera; family Vespertilionidae; genus Myotis; species Myotis myotis. Next base: position 33,568,673 of record NW_023416317.1, on the reverse strand, counting down.
CCTTTGGCCAAAGCCACTAGGACCCATTCTGGCAAACCCAGGCTCAAGGCCTCCGGACAGACGTAAGTGCCACGCTGGAAGAAGTCCTGCAGCTTCACCTGGGACGGCTGGTATTCTTCCATGGCACAACAGAGAAGTTCCTTAACATCTTCTCGATCCTTCTGTGGGAGATATTTCAGAACATTATCTAGAGCTTCGGGGGGGTCAGCAAAACGAGACAACCAACTCAGAAGCCCCAGAACTCGGTGGTGTCTCCTCCCCTTAGCACTGGCAGCTCCCAGAGGAAGACGTACTTTACTTAAGAACGTGTCCATGATGGGCAGGTTAATGTGGTCGTTTCCGCATAGCACCGCAAAGAGAGGTAGGAGAGCTTTATTCATATTGCTGAAGTAGTGGCAGAGTGCATCAAGAGAAAAGCATTTGGCAGGGATATAATGGCTCTGTGTGCCCTTGATAGTGTTCACGTTTCTCCACTGAAAGCTATTCAATGGGCAAAACCCAGTTTTCAGGTCAAAAATGCAAAAGTCACTATCCGACGATAACACAGGGCAATTCCAATGATTAGCCAGCGTCATAATGTCCCGGTCCGCTTCTGAAAAGCACTGGACAAAATGTACCCGCAGCTTGATCAAAACTTGTATGAACACTTCCCGGATGAGTAGGGGACACACACACCCACACCCACCAACAGAAAGGGAATGGGCCGCCTGGATCTTCTCTCGAGCTCGATCCTTCAAAGTTGTAAGCTTTTTATCTGAAATGTCACATCCTCCATCTAATACAACATATGGACATATATTACAAGAAAACAGTGATTCGAAGAATTGTTGTACAACATCTGCAAAAGCATCATAGTCCCCTCCATACCGGAGCTCCAAGTTTGAGTTGAAGCAGAGCCGGTGGAAGAGAGCATAGCCATCAATGATCATCTTTGTGTCTCGCAACTTCAAATCAGTGAAGAACTCATTACTATGATCTTCCACAAAACTCATTAGCCCTCGGATGCCCATGATGACTGTCTGAAGAACTTCCTGTTTAAGACAATAGAACACACTTTCAACTGATGCTGGTTACAGGGGACCGTGCCATTGTTTCCAGCACCAGCAAATCAACAACAAATGATACAGAGAACTCTTTAAATCCAACATATTCGGTGTCAGCATCTCAATTCTCATCTAGATCCTCAGGTGAGACCAACTAGCTGAGTGCTTTTTCATTCTTTTGTTTTGCTTTGCCCTTGTGTTACAAGGCATAGAGTCCACAGTTTCGTGGTGTTTGATCTTTGGATACAAGTGCTGGTGATTCTAAGGAAAAAGCAATTAAAGTCCACTACTGCCACACTATATAGAACTGTGGACTCTGATATTGAGATAGGAAATAGTTGTCACCTTACAACACAGAATATCTGTTTTGTGGGTTCAACGTAAAAAGTCCTAAGCCATAAAAATTATATACGTCTCAATCTCATAATCAATAAATCAGAAAGCTTTGGGATTCAGTTAATAAAAGTGTTTAGGGTCAATAATACAGGTCTTTTCTTGAAAAGCAGAGTCCGGAAACTTCTTTCAGGCATTGGCTCGAGGAATCTAACTGTCCAGCTTTACCCTGACCAGGGGCTCTTCTCATCTTCGTCTTTGCATGTCTGGCCCAGTTACCAACAATATCCTTCAGTATCTGGCTAACTTAAGTCACAGAGACAGTTTTCCCTTTGGCGTCAGGTTCCAAAACGGCTCAGCGTGGTACTGTTACAAAATCGTGAGAGTTATTGTCAAACATGGAAATTATTTTGCATTAATTTTTATTTTTAAAAATATTGCATTAAGCCTGGCCAGTGGTGCTCAGTGGTTGGAGCGTCGGCATGCACACCAAAGGGTCGGGGGTTCGATTCCAGGGCAAGGACACCTACCTGGGTTGCAGATTGGATCCCTAGCCCTGATCAGGGCGTGTGCGGGAGACAACCAGTCTATGTGTCTTTCTGATATGGATGTTTCTCTCTCTCTCCCCCTCCCTCCCTCTCTTCCACTTTAAAAAAAGAAATCAATGGAAAAAATATCCTCTCGGGAGGAGTAACAAAAAAAATAAAATATTGTATTAAAATTTGATTACCGAGTTTGGGGCATCCCCTTGCATTCTGCATCTGACTCGCTTCACCTGTGTACTACTTATTCCTTTAGAAGTCTGTCTTGTAAAGCTCATGCCAGCAGAGACCCCTGTCAAGTCACCCTAAGCTAATGACGGGTCCGTGCACAGGTGTCCAACAAATGCGCGCCGGGCAGGAGAAGGCGCACAAGTGGTTTGATCGAAGTCCCCAAACAGGCCCTCCCACACCGCGCCACCCAGGTGCTCACACCCCGCCAGCGGGACCCACAGCAGAGCCCACCTGCTACGTCCCCCACCCGACCCCCCTTCACCGCTAGGACCAGCCCCGCATTAAATGCCCAAGGGCCAGGCAAGGACCGGCAGCTGAAGCCCCGCACCTGCGAGCGGGGACAGGAAGTCTCCGGGTGGATGTCACTGGGGAGCCCGGGTCCTTGGAGCCAGCAGCGCCGGACTGCTCAGGAGGGGCAGGCGCTGGACGCGGGATCCCTGAGGAAGGCCGGCCAGTCCGCTCCGAAGTGGCCGCTGTCAAGTGAGAGCAGCTGGACCCGCGGGGCCGGCCGCTCTTCCCCGCCCACTGGAGTTCGAGCACACTTCCGCCCCGCGACGGGCTCCCGGCTGCCTCCCCGACTTCCCAGCATGCTCCGCGCCGTCTCCCTGGCAACGGCGCCAACACTCGCGGCCAGAGGTGGTCCTGGCGCTGGGGGTTTCCTGCGGGCCTGCCCACCGTAGGCCCCAGTTCCCGGCGGCACCCAGGGGATACCCAGGCGCTGCCGCTCCCCCGCCCGACCCGGAAAGGTATGCGAACGGTGATGGTTTCAGGCTGCCCGGTCGGGGTCCGCAGCTCTGGACTTCCACGCCTTCCACCTCCTCACTTCCCTCGACTGCACACCTCCCGGATCTGCTCCAGTCTCCTGAGAATAAGTGTTAGTGCCCCCTCCATATATGCGAATCCCCTTGCGAAAACGTAAATTTAAGAAAAGTTGAGGCAGTTGTGTTAGTTTTACTCTAAGGTTAGGTGTACCTTTACAATTCGATTCCTCCTTTAGCAGAATCCGGTGTCCAATCTGCTTTCTCTCATTTATCATTACGGGGAAGAGAACAAGTTGGCTTCAACTCGTGATAAACACTTCTTCTCTTGTCTTTTGTCCGCGGCCAGATCAGCTTCACTGCCAAGAGTCAGTCTGCAGAGTGGTAATCTTTCACCTTTCTCACAGTTCCCATCCAACTTTGTAAATTTTCTCTCCTCCCCCTAAACACTCCTACTCCCACAGCTGTTGTTCTGCTGGACACTTATTTGCCCTCACAAAGTTTATTGAACACCTACTATATGCCAGGCACCCAGGATACGAAGGTAAAGAAGGTGTGTTCCAGGCTCTCAAGTTCATCCACAACCATTTTTTTTTAACCTCTCAAACCTCTTTTTTTTTTTTTTAAATCTTTTTTGTTGAGATTATGACAGATGTCCCTCTTCCCCTCCACCCTCCATTGCTCCCTTCCATCCAGTTCCCGCCTTGCCCCAGGTCTTCACCACGCTATTGTCTGTGTCCATAGGTAATGCATACACGCATATAAGATCTTTATTTAATCTCTTCCCGCCTCTCCACCCCCCTTCTTTCTGAGAATCCTCAGTCTGTTCCATTTCCATGCCTCTGATTCTATTTTATTCACCAGTTTATTCTGTTCATGAGATTTCTTATTCGTTTATTTTGATTTTTAGATTCAGTTGTTGATAGGTATGTATTTGTTGCCATTTTGTTGTTCATATTTTTGATCTTTTTCTTTTTCTTCCTCTTAAAGAATACCCTTCAACATTTCATAGAATACTGGTTTGGTGGTGATGAACTCCTTTAGCTTTTTCTTGTCTGTGAACCTCTTGATCTGACCTTCAATTCTGAATGATAGCTTTGCTGGGTAGGGTAATCTTGGTTATAAGTCCTTGCTATTCATCACTTTGAATATTTCTTGCCACTCCCTTCAGGCCTGCAAAGTTTCTGTTGAGAAATCAGCTGGCAGTCGTATGGGTATTCCCTTGTAGGTAACTGTTTTTCTCTTGCTGCTTTTAAGATTCTCTCTGTCTTTTGCCCTTGGCATTTTAATTATGATGTGTCTTGGTTTGGTCCTCTTTGGGTTCCTCCTGTTTGGGACTCTGTACTTCCTGGACTTGTAAGTCTATTTATTTCTGCATCTGACTCGCTTCACCTGTGCACCAGTAGGGGAAGTTTTCTGTGATTATTTCTTCAGATAGGTTTTCAATATCTTGCTCTCTCTCTTCTTCTGGCACCCCCATAATGCAAATGTTGGTACACTTGAAGTTGTCCCAGAGGCTTCTTACATTGTCTTCATATTTTTGGATTCTTTTTTTTTCTCTTCTGGGTGTTTTTGCTTCCTCATATTTTCAAATCGTTGATTTGATTCTCAGAATCCTCTACTCTATTGTTGAATCCCTGTATATTATTATTTATTTCAGTCAGTGTATGCTTAATTTCTGACTGGTCCTTTTCTATTTTTTTGGAGGTTTCTAGAAGATTCTTGAGTAACCTTATAACCATGGTTTTGAACCCTGTATCAAGTAGTTTGCTTGCTTCCATTTCTTTCATTTGTGACATGTTTCTTTGTCTCCACATTTTGGCTGCTTCCCTGTGTTTGTTTTTATGTATTGGGTAGAGCTGCTATGTCTCCTGGAGTTGGTAGAGTGGCCTTGTGTAGTAGGTGTCCTATAGGGCCCAGTGGCTCAGTCTCCCCAGTCACCTGAGCTGGGACCTCTAGGTGCGCCCCTGTGTGGGCTGTGAGCACAGTATTGTTGTAGTTGAGACTTGATTGCTGTTGGCGTCACTGGGAGGAATTGACCTCCAGGCCAATTGGCTGTGAGGACCAGCTGCACCTACAGTGGGAGAGCTGCTATGCAGGAGACACCCCTATGGAGCAGGACTTGCTTCAGTGGGGCTTTGGTGCTCTGAGTCTGCCCCTTGAGTGTGTCGCTTATCGGTGTGAAGAGTTGTAATCTGGTATGGTCTCACACTGACCACTGGGTACACTGGTTCTTAGGTCTCCAGGGAGGTGCAAAGTCAGCCCCTGCCTGGGGCCACTAAGCAGGAGCTACAGAGAGGTCTGCAGATTCCTCCTTTTGTATCAGGTTTGGAAGTGCCCAGACAAGGCCCAGCTATGGAGCAAGGCAGGCTGGTGCTGGTGCCGGGTCTTGGGCCTTTTATTAATAGGTTTGTGGCTCTTTGACCCGGGCTGCAGCTTTTCTGAGGTTTTAGCCTGAGCAAGGACTGGCCATTCATATGCAAAAGCTGCTGCACACAGCTTTGATGGGGTTGTAAATTGGATGAGGCTGAGACTTAGGGAATCACCAGGGTGGAGCAAACAGAAATGGCTGCCAGTCAGCCCTGTGACCTGTCCCAGCACAGGAACAATGACCCCTGCAAGCACCTCTGTCCAGGAGAAAGCCACCCCCAAGTTCCTGCCCTGATGCCAGACAGTCCAGTTTCTCCTCGTACGTGTCTGTGTCCCCCAGAGCCTCGCCCTGGTGCAGGAGCTCAGGGAAGCCAGACCTTGTAAGTTCAGTTCGTGGTGCCCGCCTTTTAAGAGGAACAGCTGGGTCTCCAGCAGCCTCTGTGTCACTGAGCCCCCGTGAGCACTGATTTTTACAGCTTGTAGTTCTTACTGCCCATAGGGACTTCTTTTCCCAGCTCTGGGACCCTGGGTTAGGGGCTGGTGTGGGGCTGGGACCCCTTACCCCTTCAGGTGGCCTTCACAGAGGCAATCTCCCTCCCGATTAAAAAAAGTGTCCCACTTGGATGCCGGCCCAGCCTGTTCCGCGCCTCTGCACCTCCTCGCAGTCTCAGTGTGCTTTCTTCTTTACTTCTTTAGCTGTAGGCTTCCATTCAGCCAGCTTTCCAGCGGTTCTGGATGATGGTGGTTCTGTATTTTAGTTGTAATTGTGATGTGGTTGTGGGAGGCGGCGAGTGCCGGCTTTACCTACCCTGCCATCTTCTTATCCACAGCCTTTTGAGGTGGGGGCCAGGGTACCTTCTCAAGCAACCAAGTAGCTCTGTGGTTGCATGGAGGACACTCATGTAATGGATGGCCTAATGGTGGCCTGGGAAGGGAGCAGCAGGGCCGAATCTGTGAACTTGGGCCAGAGGGAACCTAGTCCTGAAGTACGCTGTGGCCTGAGCCAGACTGTTCAGACACTGCTGGGTTTAAAGGTGTTCGGTCCCGGCCCACAGGAGCCAGGCCAGGAGATGTTGTGAGAGTTTGAGACATTCTATGACAGTCTCTCACAGCGGGCTGAGACCAGTGTGTCTCTGTCGGCACGGAGGGGGTTTATGTTCTTACATAGGGACTGGGGCAGGGTTGCATCAGCCAGCTGGGGTAGCTGCCTGGACAACAGGACGCCCTCGGAAGATGGCAGGATGTCTGGTGGGTGCACAACTCGGCCAGATAGAGGGACGCGCCCTGGTGGGTTGGGTGGTGTACCTTATCTTGCTTCTGCGGGGGTAGGCCGTTGGCTTCAAGCTATGGGAAAAACTTATAACACTATCGTTCAGAAAACATGTCCAAGCAGGGGAGGCCAGGGGGAGTACACCCCAACGGAATGCTCATTTACAATTAGGAGCCGCTGGGAAAACGGACTTCTCAGAGCCGTTGTGTCCATTGCTAAACATGAGGCTTCTATCCCATCTTTCTAGGAAGGAGAATTGCTGAGTGGTCCTAAGGGTCCTTTTCAGTTGAAAAGCTATGCGTCTGTACATTATTTTAACGGCTTAATTTGACCAGAAAGCCTTTTTATGCCAGCAGAGGAAGCAAATAAAAGATGCTGCATTTGGAGGCCTGCTCCCCAGTTGTTTTTTTCAGCAGTAGATTTTACTAATACTTCCTGTGATCTTGATAATCACACTTAATTTTTTGCTCATTCAGGGATTTTGAGGTATCAGCCTCAGCTCTGAAGGTCCAGCTTATGCTAATGTTTTAGTGCTGTCATGAGCACATAGCCACCAAGGTGACTTGTTGCTTTCTATTATTTTCCTTCCCTCCTACCCTCCCTTCCTTCTTTTTTTTTTATTTTTATATTTTATTGATTTTTTACAGAGAGGAAGGGAGAGAGAGAGATAGAGAGTTAGAAACATCGATGGTAGAGAAACATCGATCAGCCGCCTCCTGCATACCTCCTACTGGGGATGTGCCCGCAACCCAGGTACATGCCCTTGACCGGAATCGAACCCGGGACCTTTCAGTCTGCAGGCCGACGCTCTATCCACTGAGCCAAACCGGTTTCGGCCTTCCCTTCCTTCTTACCTTCTTTTCTTTCCTTCCCTCTCTCCCTTCTTCCCTGTAACACATTTATCTTCAGCTAATATTAACAATACAACTTTAGGTTTGAACTGCTTTTTAAAACCTTTTCATCCTCATCCAAGGATATTTTTCCCCCATTAATTTTTAGAGTGGAAGGTAGGTAGGGAGGGAAGAAGAGAAAGAGAAACATCATTGTGAGAGAGACACATCGATTGGTTGCCGCCCGTGCCCTGCCCGGGGATTGAACCTGCAACCCAGGTACATACCCTTGACTGGAAATTGAACCCGAGACCCTCTAACTACTGAGCACACCGGCCATGGCTGAACTGCTTTTGTGACACTTCTTGTTTCCAATCCAAGGAGATTACTCTATAGATAGTGTGTGTAACTGAAACTTTAGAAATTGCATCAGAATTTGCTTAGGATGGGAAAAATTTCATTCTGAATCCTCATCGCTTTTCACATCTATTTTAAGAAATGCAAATTCCATGGTTTAAAGTCCACAGAAGTGAAAAAGTCTAAAGAAACCAGCACCATGCTCATTTCTGGTTTACTCTTAACTCCGTATTTTGTTCATCAAAATAGACATATGGTCGGAAAAAAGACTGACAAAAAGGCTGATGCAAATGTATAGACTTAAGGAAATGATAATGTTCTTATATTTGAGTGTTTTTAAAAAAGTAAGTGGGGAGTATATATCTTAAACAGATTGTTGATGGGAAAATACATATACATTTCAGAACTTGGGGGAATTTGAGTGTAACTCAGTTTTGCCAAATGTGAATGTATGAGGGAAGGCTCTCTTCCTATGAAAGACGGTCTTCTATTGGAATCTTCAGTGTTCCCACCTTGTAACATTTTTCTTTCAAGTTGTTGAAGTTAACCAACATAGTGCCGTTCAATCCACTAGACAAGGTGCAGGTGTCGCTGCCAAAAGAACGTACGCTTTATGTTGGGAAGAGTTTAACATCCTTTAGACCTGATCCCTGGACTTTCCATCTTTAAGGCACTGACTGGCGCAACTTGGATGAATTGGACCATCTCCTAGGAGACTTGAACGTTAAGTTTCTATAAACAAAGAGCCCAGTTCTCTCGCATTTGGAGCAATGCTGAAATTCCAAGAGGCGGCTAAACATGTGAGTGGATCCATAGCCGCTTCCACTTATCCAAAGACCTTGATTGCCAGAAGATACGTGCTTCAAGGGAAACTTGGCAGTGGAAGCTTTGGAACTGTCTACCTGGTTTTAGACAAGAAAGCCAAGCGAGGAGAGGAATTGTAAGTAAAATTACTTTTTTAAAAAATTGTCTAAAGTTTTCCATATGTCTCCTTTTTCCCCAGTTGACCCCCTCCCCCCAGCCATTCCCACCCCGGGCAAGCCCCCACCGCCCCAGTGTCTGTGTCCATTGGTTATGCTAATATGCAGGCATACAAGTCCTTTGGTTAAAATACTTCCTGCACATCTTGACTTTGCTCATATGTGCAACTTTTAGTTGATTAAAGCTACAGAGTACTCTTCACCTCGATCTTTACATGAAAGAATTTAGTAAGAGGTAAAAAAGCTCCTTGAATGGTGTCTTCAGATAAGATTTTAAAAGGCATTTCAGCAGGTGAGTAAAGTACCCAAATGACTTAGAGAAGGGAAATGCGATAGATTATGTGAAAATAAGACTTTTCTGCAATCCAGACTCTCACAAATTGCTTCAACTTAACTTGATCGGGACTTCTTGAATGACAGAATAAGAATTGTTTATAATGACTGAGTCTTAGAATGTTATGAAATGTAAACAAATGGAAATTCACATTTGAGGTGACTAGGGTGTGCTAAAGGGGCTATGGCATTAATACTCTTTGCCTTTTTTCTATGGAGTTTTTCAAAAGTATGTGGTTCGACAGCCCTCAAATGGGATATTTAAGCCAAACATGGGTTCCACCTAAAATTAGCTTATTTTGCCTTGGCCAGTGTAGCTTCGTTGGTTGAGCTTCGTCCCATGCACGGAGAGGTTGGCCCATAGATGTTTCTCCCTCTCGCTCTCCCGTCCTCTCTCTAAAATAAATAAGATATAACGAAAATATAGATATCATATTGTCTTACATATAATTCTCACTCAGTAACAGTTTGAGATTCATCTTATAAACAATCCAAGTTAAGAAATAATTAAAGGAAGCCGAATAAAACATTATCTAATCATCACCCAATAACTTATAATTGGAACACTCTATTAAACAGAAGTTTTTCTTTTGCATTCCACTTTTAAGAGAAAAATCTGTCAAAGAAATCTGATGTCGAGCATGCAGTTTTGAAAACTTCTTCAAGGAAATTTCTAGAGATTATAAAAATTCTGTATTCTTTTGTAGCTCTATAACCGTTCAAAAGAAACTGCTCCTCAGAATGTTGACCATTTTAGCTGTATAACATAACATACATACATATATATATATATATATATGCTCACCTGAAGCTATTTTTCCATTGATTTTTCTTTAGAGAGAGTGGAAGGGAGGGGGAGAGATAGAGGGAAATACTGATTGGTTACCTACCCCACACACTCCAACCAGGGCCAGGGATCGAGCCTGAAACCTAGGTACGTGTTCTTGATGGAAATCAAACCTGGAACCCTTCAGCCTGTGGGCCGATGCTCTATCCACTGTGCAAAACTAGCTTTTTTTTTAGATTCTTTCGCTAGAGTGTTGGTAGTTGAACCTTCAGTTTGTGAGCAAAGCACATAAATTAGCACCACGCATTCTCGAGCAATTTAGTTGGGTAAGGTTTTAAATTCTGCTTTACGTATTAGGCCATCAACACAGGTTAATGTTAGATATGGGTAGAAAAATTAATTCTTCTTTTTTAATTTCTATAATTTTATGAATGCTGTTCCCTTGATAGGTCAGGGTAGATCTGACACTCCTTTTGTTGTTTACGGACACACCCCTAACCTTTTGAGGTAATAAGGAAAAGGTATCAGACCTTTACATGCCACACTATCCCTTGGTATTACTTATGAAAGGAGTGACTTGGGTAGGCCATGAGCCTAAGGTGGTCTGTAGGATACTTATTACTAGCCTCTGTGAAATACAGGTCCACATCTGCTCTTTTAGATTAGTCAAAGAACTTGACAAAATAGAACGGTTACACAGTGTTTCTCACTTTTCCGTCAGTGCACTGCAATTTATCATTCTGCCACTTGGGGGCACCATTCTACCATTGAGATGTTTCATATACTGTGAATTTGTGAATTTTAATTACAAGGTAATTACCACATTCCTTTACATTTTTATTGACTTTCTGTTTTAGCTATGGAATGAAAATAAAAAGGCTCTACAGCCATCCCACTTGATTAATTTATGTTTGAAGACAGTTTTCTTTTTGGCATAAATATCTGGCATTTCTGTTTTATCACTGTAGAGTAAAATTAAACTTAAAATTAGCAGAATGGGATAGAGCTTTTTCCTTTATTTTATTCTGCATCATGAAATTCATAAAACAATATTTGAGAATATTTTCTTTCATAATTATAGAAACTCTGGTATAATGTGTGTAGAATGTTAACTCATCCCTAAAGGTTGTTCTAATCCTAACTCATAATTTTATGTTTTTATTAATCTGTCCAAAATTTATTAAAAAAAATTTTTTTTTTAAATCAAACTAATGAAGAACCAAGCTCCAATCATTAAGAAGTAATGGGCATTCTGGGTCTTTCAACTGGGGCATACTGGGCCAGTTATGAATTATGGCCACATTTGCTGAGATTCTCAGTTGTAATTAGAAAAAAAAGGACTTCATCCATTTCAAGTTTATTTCTGACACATTGAGAAATGGAGAAATTGGTTTTCACATTGTAAGAAATGAACCAAAAAGCTTCCTTTCATGAGTACATTTTCACTATTTATAAAAAAGGGCATTATTTCTTCTTAGAGAATTAATACATTGATTATAGTAGTCTGATGGTGTCAAACAATTAAATATGAGTAATAGAAGAAAAATGAGTAATAGTTCTTACTGGAATGCATGGATTTTATATTTGAAATAAGCTTTCAGTGACTCAGAATGTGGCAGTAATTTCTATTTAGTAGCTGACAGCCTTCAACAAAGCTAGTGTTTGTGTATTGCACCTACTAACACCTATTCATGGATTTTCTGTGTGATTTATGTAATCATTTTAGCGTATCCTTACTTTGAGTTTTGAGTTTTGATTTGTAAGCAGAACATCAGTAGATTTAGTGCATCCAACCTTGAGCCCCGTCTGTGTACACTTATTAAAGCTATTATTTCTATATTATGACCAGGAATTCTCTCCAGTGGATATCTGTGAAGGGAAAATCGGGTGATCGAGTGGGCTGAGTTAACTTAATAAGATTCAATGGTCTCAGTGGTAGAGGGTTATGAAAGCAATTTGAGGAAACTAACGATTTCTTTCCATTTTGCTGTTTCAGATAAGAGTTTTTTTTTCAGTGTTTCATTATAGTGATCAGGTCTCTGTTCTTTAAAATCTTCAGTCTTTGACGAGGGATTACAACAGGAAAGAATATTAAAATATCCTTTAAAATAGCTTGTGTTGCCCTAACCGGTTTGGCTCAGTGGATAGAGCGTCGGCCTGCAGACTGAAGGGTCCCAGGTTCAATTCTGATCAAGGGCATGTGCCTGGGTTGTGGGCACATCCCTAGTAGGGAGTGTGCAGGAGGCAGCTGATCGATGTTTCTCTCTCATCGATGTTTCTGACTCTCTATCCCTCTCCCTTCCTCTCTGTAAAAAATCAATAAAATATATTTTTAAAGAAAGTCACAAGAAAAAAAATAAAATAAAATAGCTTGTGTTCCGCAAGACCTTGTGCTTAGACTCCTCCTAGGTAAATCTGAAAAGGATAAGCTTGAACTTGAACTTCATTGTGGGCTTTGCCAGCTCCCTGTCTGGGATAAAGTCAACCTCTGAGATCCTGGCCGTCTTACCACACTGAAGGTTTGGGAGATGAAAGGGTAAAAGAAGGAACTGCAAAGGCACACAGTGACTTTGACTTATCTGGATCGCGGTAATGACACTGATATTCTGGAGCAGTGGTCGGCAAACTGCGGCCCCTTGAGTGTGGCTCTTCCACAAAATACCACGTGCGGGCGTGCACGTACAGTGCGATTGAAACTTCGTGGCCACACTGAAGGGGCCAAAGAGCCGCATGTGGCTCGCGAGCCGCAGTTTGCCGACCACGGTTCTGGGGTAAATAATTTACATTTGCCTGAGGCTGCTTTGCTGCATGTATTAGCATAAAAGAAGCTATGGGCTTTTTATCTGGTTTTTAATATTTACAGATGAGAAATGCCTAAAAAAATGAAGTATTTTGAGATACGTAGGATGCAGGGAAACCCTCAGTTTCATTGTGGCTTGGGCAGGGGGCCAATAAAAGCCGGCTTGAACACTGAATCACCAACAAGCATTTAGAAAGAAGTCAATAGCTTGCAAAAGTCTTTTTTTAAATGCTTAAAATTATTACTATTGTTTGAAAGAAAACAAAAGTGATTTATTTAAAACAGATGGATTGTCGACAGGAAAAGAGTTTAGACAAATTACTATAATATATTTATTAGATTTTCAGACTAGCAGTTTAAATTCTTTATTTATCCCACTCTGTTATTCTGATGTATTGCTTTGGTGGATTTGTGAGTAGGGAACCTAATGGCTTTGCTAACACTGAATAATATACCCCCAGGAAATAAGGAATATAATTCTTCATTTAAATGTATGAGATGGGGGAATATCTAAGCAATTTTAGTAAGTAATAATTTTAAAAATGTAATTGGGTATGCTGGTCTCTTTGTCACTGCTGACTACCCCAAATTTTAAAAACACAAGATTTGTGTAAGCCTATTATTTTAAATATTATTTTGTCTCATTTATTCAGTAAATAAAACAAAACACTTTAAGGATGAGTGTGTAATATGTAAGAACAAAACTTTATGGGTGTAGTATAGTTAAAGTCCACCCTCCACCTCCCAAAAAAAGACTTTTTTGGTGAGATGTATTATAGTAAAGACTGAGCTGATTTATAAAAAAATATATATTTTTATTGATTTCAGAAAGGAAGGGAGAGGAAGAGATAGAAACATCAATGATGAGAGAGAATCATTGATTGACTGCCTCCTGCACGCCCCCTACTGGGCATCAAGCCCGCAACCCAGGCATGTGCCCTTGACTGGAATCAAACCGGGGACCCTTCAGTTCACAGGCTGACACTCTATCCACTGAGCCAAACTAGCTAGGGCCTGAGCTGATTTTTAATAAACTGCAGAGAAACATCAATAACCAAATTCAGGATTTGTATTGATTGATGTCAGAATATTTTGGGACACTAACTTTAATTTCCTGACCCCAAAGTGAGCATGACACTGTCAAGTGTAATCTGTAACGAACCCTTCTTGTTCTTGGTTCTGTTCAAGCAGCCTTCTTGGGAGACTTTTTCCACCGATAGTTTTTGGCGGGTCAAACAGCCCAGCACTCTGCCTGGCACACAGCAAGGAGTTCTGTACCACCATTTACTCCCACAGGATCAGCAAGGGAAGCATCTTCTCTCTCAGTCCCTTCATTCTGAAATGACCTGGTTCCCTTTTTTTTTTTTTTTTTTTAAATATATTTTATTGATTTTTTACAGAGAGAAAGGGAGAGAGATAGAGAGTTAGAAACATCAATGAGAGAGAAACATCGATCAGCTGCCTCCTGCACATCTCCCACTGGGGATATGCCCACAATCCAGGTACATGCCCTTGACCGGAATCGAACCTGGGACCCTTCAGTCCGCAGGCCGACGCTCTATCCACTGAGCCAAACCGGTTTCGGCTTGGTTCCCTTTTTGACATATGCATGGACCCGGGAATAGGAGTGGGCAGATTTTGGCTGGCACCCACCTTTATAATGCTTTTGAACTGAAAATTTGAATTGTGGTATCATCTATCCTATATAATAAAAGTGTAGCATGCAAATTGTCCCCTCCACCGGGAGTGTAAATTGATACTCTTATCCTATGTTCCAGGTTGCCAAATTTCTAAGAGTGGAAAATTGGGGATATTGAAACTGATCAGAATGTGTTTGGGTGCCAGTTTTCTCAGCTTCTCCCATATGTGATAGGCACTCAGCATTTTAACGAAAGTTTGATTGATGTTCCTAATTTCCTATTAGTTTGGATTTGGAGAAACCCTTAAAAAAACCACGCAGCTGTATCTGCCTTCCCCAGGGGAGAGTTGAGGAAGATCTGTGGCCTGACAGCACTTCCTTCCCTCTCTCGCTGCGTCTTTCATCTCATGGGCCTTGCTGAAATCAGATACTGTGGGTTTCGGCCAAGATCAGCCCATCCGCTTTTTACAACGTTGGGTTTGCTACTTGTTGATCAGCTGCTTTTAATTCATGTGCCCTTTCAGAGATATTTCAGCACAATGATGATTGTGCTTTAAGGAGTAGTTTCTATTATTTTAAAAATTGTTTTAGAAGTGAAAATTACAAGAAGGATCGATGAGGGATGTGATTTGCAAGGCCGTTTAACATCACTTAGGCAGTGAAGCATTTGGATGTTCGATATGGATGGGACTTGGCACATAGGTGAAGCTGAATTTTAAGTAAGCCTTGCTATCTCTTTCTTTTTAAATCCTCATCCGAGGATATTTTCCCATTAATTTTTAGAGAGAGTGGAAGAGAGAGGGAAAGACAGAACGAAATATCGATGTGAGAGAACCACACATCAGTTCAACACTAGTTTTCAGTTCAACTAGCAAAGGTTGTCCTCAGCTGATGACAAATGTCCGGGTCTGATGGGTGAAGAGGTCAGGGCTCCGTATTTCATAACCGCACTTGGACAGACACGAGGGTACCCTGCGGGGACTTACACTTTATACAGTTTCAAAAGGCACTAATATGGCCGCTCACTGAAAGGCCCACGCTGAGAGGCGCCAACTACCCAGGCCTCTGCAGCGTGGGGTAATTGTGGGGTGTCCCCTCTGCTGCTGCCTCTGGCTCGTATTATGCTATTAGCGAGGCTCACGCCAGGATTCCTTGGAAACTGTGTGCCCGCCTGAATAATTCATTGCCCAGTGATCAATTATTCATAACTCATTATTACAACTGCAATCGAACCTGAAGGCGGAATCATTCTGCCAGTTAGGCACCTCCAGGTCCTCAGGAGCCGGCGGTAAGGATTCAGGCCTCGCAGTCCCCGCTGCCTGTTTGTTTCTCTGAAGGGATTCCAGAGGGAACAGCCCTCCGAACGGAATCAGAGTTGATGAAAGCAGTGAGGAACTGCCCCCTGCTGGCCGTGCTGCATTGGTTCAGCCACTCACGCTGTTTGTCTTTTGAACTCCGGCCTTGGTTATGCCTAGAAATAAAATTACAGTTTGAGAGAACTTGGGAGACATTTATGGCCCTGCTGGTTTATTGAATCACTCTAAGAGGTAAACAAGGATACAGAACTTATCGTTAGGATATCTTTTCAGGGATAAAATGCAGGTACTTGTAGTACATTTTATTGACATTAGTCATACTACATTTGCTTGTTCCATCAAAGAAATGTATTTTTTTCAATTTATTGGACCATAGCTTTCATAGAAAGAAAAGTCATGTTTTTCACATATGTTATATAAAAATCATAACAGTGCTGTGAAAGTACACCCAAAAGAAGCCTAATTATTTTTTAATCTTAGGAAATATAATAGGAAATTGTTTGGCTTAAGCCAGACTAATTTATTTTATAATCATCATTTTAAAAACCATGTATTAGAAGTAATTGGAGAGTTTGAAACCCCAGTTGCTTTGGGCTGTGAAGCCGTGGGTTGGTTTGCTGTTAAGGTTGGGCTTATCCTTGGACGCTGGCGTTGAGGAATGGGCAGAAGTCTGTGACGCTTCTCATTCTGAGTTGCCATTTCAGTGTGCTGGTACTTTCTGTGTGGTTACGTCCAAAAAGTAAGTCAGCACAGATTTTGAGCATGAGAGTTCTAAGACCCTGGGGTAAACCTTGCTATGTTATCTTTTTATTATTATTTTAAAATATATTTTTATTGATTTTTTTTTTAGAGAGAGGAAGAGAGAGAAACATAATTGGCTGCCTCCTGGACGCCCCCTACTGGGCATTGAGCTGCAACCCAGGCATGTGCCCTGACCGGAATCAAACCGGCAACCTGTCGGTGTGCAGGATGACACCCAGCCAACTGAGCCACACTGGCCAGGGCAATTTTGCCATATTTTAAAAACCCCAGCCTGTAGGTAAAAATCCCAAACGGTTGAGCAAGCATTTTTTAAGTAGGGGTTACAGATATTTTTGTGTTGGTTCTCTAAAGGGAATAAAGGCTAAATGTTTAAGCAAGTTTTAAATTGCCTAAACCCATACTTGGGACAACATATGATGTCCCAGATGACCTCCCAAGCAGGAGTTTAAATGTAGATTTAGTTTTACTATTGTGAAAATAGACAGGTAATTTGAAATATTTTTGAAGATAAATGTAAATATGTCATGAATGGAGTGAAAATTCTGCATAATTTTTTATTTTTTTAATATTTTAATGTTACACATTTATATGACTTAAAAAATATAAAGATGTGTACTGTTTAAATCTCCTCTCATTCTTGTCCCCTTCTTTTCAAAAGATGACCAACTCTTAGCACATTGTATGTGGGAAACGTATTTATACGTTTTACGTTGACTGGTAGTAGAGCGGCGCGGGACACGGATTAATACGTTTTTATAGACTAGCAGTAGAATGCGGGTAACGTATAAACACGTAAACTAAAGTTATCGTAATTTTACTGAACGTTGCCACTTGCGCAAAAAATTAGCAAAAATGGCCCGCGCCACCTGTTAGCGCGCGATAAAAACTACCCGCAAACAATGTGTTTAGAGTTTCCTATGGATTCTTCCAGAGTTGCTTTATCTATATATATAAAAGCCTAAGCAACCATTACGACCAAACGATAGGAATAACCGGCCAACCAGTTGCTATGATGGGCACTGACCACCAGGAGGTAGACACTCAATGAAGGAGCTGCCCCCTGGTGGTCAATGGGCTCCCACAGCCAACCTCCCGCAGTCCCTTCCCCTGGCCGGCCAGCTGTGATGGCCCTGATCGGCCTCAATTGCTGGCCAGGCCAAGGGACCCCACCCATGCACGAATTCGTGCACCAGGACTCTAGTGTATATATAAGCAACTCTGGAATATAGATTCTTATTTTTGCCCCTTTTGATAAAAACTAGCACATTACATATTTCTGTTTCATGCTTTTCTTCATATGCAAACGTATCTTGGAGATCTTTCTGTGTTAGTATAGAGAGATTATCTCCATTCTTGGTTTTACAGCTGCATAGTACATTCCATTGTATGGCCATAGTATAATTTATCCACTTTCCTGTCGATGTGCTTTTGGCTTGTTTTTAATCTTTTGTTGTTAAAAATGCTGCTGCAGTGAATAACCCTGAACATGTGTCATTTCACACACGTCACTATGTCTTGTGTGACTTTTAAAATGAAGCATGAGATTTCCGAGGCATGACCTGCTTTTGGCAGTCCCATTCCAGGCGTAGGAGTTTGCTCCTCTTTGCTATTAGGTGTATTTGGGGGAGCACTAGTTGTTGAGGCCTAGTGATGAGAGGAGTTTTCACTTTCTGAAATAACTTGAAGGGTTAGTGACCACAGTGATCCTTTGCCCCCCTGTTTTCCTGGAGGTGATATAAGAAAACGTGTAAATCTGGTGGCAAAGTATTGATAAGCAAAAACCATGCTGTAAATTTGTCTAGATTGCTCGCAGGAATTTTATATAATGAAACATTTACAGCTGTGATTTTTGGAATAGGCTCAGTGTCCTCTTGCCTTAAGCACGAGAGCACCGAATGCTGCTGCCTTTGAAGATGGTAATGGGTGTTCTGTATAAAAAGGAGGTCCAGCCCTGGCCCGTGTGGCACAGTCGGTTAGAGCATCATCTGGTGCACCGAAGGCTCTCGGGTTCAGTCCCCGGGTGCTGGAGGCAACCGATAGATGTTTCTCTCTTACATCAGTATTTCTCTCTCTCTCATTCCCTCTCTCTAAAGTCAATGAAAAACATATCCTCAGGTGAGGATTTAAAAAAAAGTGTGTGTGGGGGTGGGGGGTGGGGGGAGTTCCATGATTAAACAAGTTTAGGAAACACTTGTTTTCCACAATTGCGTTCCACTATTTATTTATTTTGCTGAGGGACTCTTCAGAGTCTTAAATTTACTGGGATAAATTGTAATTCTTCAAGAGTTTTTTTCAAATTTGTTTAACTATTGGTCTCCCCTCTTTTTGGGCCCTTCCTATTAGCACTAGTGTACCGAGGAGCCCAGCTTAGGCAATGCTACCCATGTTGGACACCCCTGGACACCATGTTGAAATTAGTGGTCATAAGCATATATGTTACGTAGATTTACAAAAGATTCAGTAAGGGGAATTAGAATGAAACTCACTATTTAAAAGTCACCGTTATGAACAGCAGATGGTGGTAATGTAACATGTGGATCAACTATTAAGCTGCGGCTGTATTTCCACTGGCAGTATTAATTCAGGGCCCATAATGTCATCTTCATTTAATTAGTCTACCAATATTTCCATATTACTGGTTAAATGAATAAAAGGCCAAAAATAGATCATTATCACACTTTTAATTTCTTCCTTGGTAAAGCACAAGTCAGCTAAGAAATAAATTTGGAATTTTTTTTTTTTTTTATCTTCACAGACTATTTTAACTGGCATGAAATCGGTGTGGTGTTTCTTATGTATTAGGTGCACATTTCCTGGTTTATGTGTATACAAGAATGTCTATGTGCTCTCTCTGAAAAGAAAAAGCCATAATTTATCCAAACTTAACTCTCCACTGTCCATGAGAATGGCAAAGTGCAGTTTTGTTCAACAAGCATGTAGTTGGTGGCTGCCCAAGAGAGGAAGCAGCTACAGCCATTGTCTTCCAGGATCTGGCATTTGGGCTGAAAGTAGGATGTGAATGCAAATAGCTCTGTTATGAGGGCCAATGGGGTGAGAGAGATCAGGGCCTCTCAGGGGTTGAGACACATCTGAACCACTTCCCTTCTTTTAAAGTCTATTAAAGACTTTCTAACACAGGGCAACAAGAAAATGGGGTATATTGAAAATTAACAATAAAAAATTAACACCAAAAAAACACAATGCTATGTGACTCTCCTAACAAGGTAATTGTGGAATTATTATAAAATTTAATTCCTAGTGTATTGGGGTGGCCCGGGAATGGGGACTACGTGGAAAGTCTTGTAGAGAGCACCTGTCGGAGCTGTCAGTGTGCCCCGGAGACAGAGGCTAGGTCACCTGGCTTGGAGCTCTTGTCAAAAGTCCATATTGAAGCCCTTCCTGAATCTGCGGCCCTGAGCGAAAGGCCGTTTTGGCCCCGTTAGTGATAAGCCCTGATGCAGAAGAGAAGCCTGGAGGGGCTGCAGGGAAAGGAGGCTCATCCAGAGAAGGACATCTGGACCCACCCACGCGTAGGACATGGGTTTTGTAACTTAGAGTGAGGGGTGTCCCCTCCTGTGTGAAACCTTCAGAGGCGCAGTGGGGCAGCTTTTCCTCTCTGTCCCTCCCTCTTCCTCACTCCAAGGCTGAACTTACTTTCCCTCTCTTTCCAGAGGTAGCAGAAAGCCCAGCCTCCGGCAGGGCTGATGTCTGAATAAACTGGCCAGGCCACGGCACCCCGGGGGACAGGAGAGCCATGTTGTCTCCCTGTTCCCAGGTGGAGAAGGGGTCACTCTTTTTATGCGAAGATTCATCTTGTCAGGTCCTGCAGGAAGAAAGAAATGACCCAGTTTGTCTCAGCCAAGCGCCTAATGCGGCAGCGTCACTCGGTCATTGACAAGTAGGAAGCAGTGTTTACCTTTAGTAACCTACGTTGGGAATGTCTTCATTCAGTCTCTGGTCCATGTATTGAGTCAGGTGCCGGTCTAGGCCTGGGATACAGCAGCAAACCCAGCAAACTGTCTGTTCTCAGGGCGGGAGGACGTTCTGGTGGGGCTGTGGAGAAAGGTAGTGAGTAAAATTATATAATGTACTAGAGTATGATTAAATGCTACGGAAAGAATAAAACAGGGAAAGAAGGCAGGAAGTGTCCATCTGATAAATGCTAGTCAATAGTTCATATTGTGTTTGGTATGAAAATGATAGTAAGTAGTCGCTTGGGTGACAGACAGCTCAGATGAAAGGACTTGGAAGGACTTGTGGCGCAAACCCTATTACGAAAGCTCCTGTTTTTCTCAGTAGCGCAGGGACACAACATTTTCCATTTGCACACATAGTATGTCCATGTCTGGGCAAAGGAGCAGAGAGGCCTAAGTACGGTTATCCAGCCCTTTATCTGGAGGGTTGGAGCTGTTTTACGGGGAAATAAGGGCGACTGTGGGTGGGGAGAAATGGCGCCCGGGTTTTCCCATGAGGGCTCTAACTTCATTTCACTGCCTTGAGGTCAGTGGAGATGCTTATGAAATCCCTGGCTGCTTCTCTCGGGCTCGGTCTCATTGTGCGCCTTTCTCTGCTGGAGAGATTTCACTCTGCGATGAACAGGCGCCCCGTGTTGGGATGGGAGTTCTCGGAAGGGGGTAGCTGCCCTCACCCCAGCCCTTCCAGACAGGGTCTCCCAGGATACCTTAGGAGCGAGGCATTTTCAAAGGGACATTCTGTTTTCCAGGCTTCAGCTTCATTCCGTGCCTGGAAATATCTCAGTCCTTCAGCAGTGACTGGCACACTCCGTGTGCTGTTCCCTGGCCCTCAGGAAATTCCTCTGTGTGGAGCCAGAAAGCCTCCAGATGCCTTCCTTAGTGATTCCTCTTGGGGAGCAGATGGGTCTAATATGAGCTGTATCATCAAGGGCCCCCAGTTTCTGCCTTGAAAGAAGGCAACAAAGGGGGTCAGAGCAGATGCCCTCCACAGGGGCGGGTACCCCCTCCTGTCTTTGGCCCCCAGTTTCAGGGAAAACAGAGCCAGCTCTGGATCAGGGCTGTTTAGGCATTGAAGGGTCCCCTTTTCAGGCTGAAGGCTGAAAGCTGTTGGTACAATATCTGGATATTGCTTATCATTGTATTTTAAATAAATAAAACCCATTGACTCATCTCTATCTCTTGAAGTCTTAAAGCTTCCATACAGTTCCCTTAAATAACTTATACTACAATATAGACAAGGCAGGGAAGTCACCCCATCTTTAGATCCTCAGACAGTCTAACCCAGGGGTGGGCAAACTTTTTGACTCGAGGGCCACAATGGGTTCTTAAACTGGACCGGAGGGCTGGAACAAAAACATGGATGGAGTGTTTGTGTGAACTAATATAAATTCAAAGTAAACATCATTACATAAAAGGGTACGGTCTTTTTTTTTTAGTTTTATTCATTTCAAACGGGCCGGATCCGGCCCGCGGGCCATAGTTTGCCCACGGCTGGTCTAACCTGTTAGCTCCCTGATCTTCACAGATATGTCTGTCTGGGTGACAGGATTTATCTCTGGTTATAGCTGAGGTAATTGAGGAGAGGTGATTGGTTCAAATCTAAGGTGTGCTAGGGTACTGAAAACAAATGTAAGATTTCCTGTATCTTAATTGAAGGTTTAACCATTAAATTTTGAAAATAAACTGGTGTAATTGATTAAGGATGAAGTATTTAATTTTCTTTTGTCTAAATTTTCTATGAACATAAAATTGCTCAAATTTGATCCTGTAAGTCCCATAAATTGTCTTTTTATATTGTTTTCCATCAATAATAATATAACTTTTTCCTTTGAAAAAACAAAATATTTCAATAACATGATTTTATTTGATTTTATAATAGTTCTATGAGGATGCTTAAAAAAAAAAAAAAAAGCATTATAAAAATTCCAGGTAGCTACAAGGCATTACTGATCTCTAGTTTAGGATAACCTTTAATTACCACTGCAAATGCATTTTCAGATTATTTTAAGGAGAAGTATTATTTTTCTTGGTCCTGTGAAAATATATTTAGCTCACTGAAACTACTAAGAATTGCTTCAATTTTATTTCAGCGTACTTTTTCTGGAGCTGGAGGTTCAAATACAAGAGGAGGAGATTTAGTTATTTTTACAGACATCCTTGAAGAGTTAGGGTAAAACTGTTATGACTTAATAGTCATATTTGCCTGACATAGCTAGAATGTTAGAAGTGTAACCCACAAGAAATAAAACCTGGTTTTCAAATGTGATAAAAATCCCATCAGAGAGCTCCTCATTCACTGAAGCTCTGTGAATGTGCTCCAGCTCTTCCTGATCGTCCCTTTAGGAACAGAACCAAAGTGAGATCCACCCACACCGTGTGAGGGGGGGGTGTTTAATAGCATTTGTATGAAAGTGTGCACACAGTTGATTTCCATTTGGCCTTTTCTACTGACGCTAGAAAGTTAATTTTTAAGTGGCCCCACTGGTGGTAGCATGGCTCTGAGCACCTGATTTGCACCGAGATGAAGATATTTCCGTTCTTATAAATGCTCCTATAACCTCTTGACTTTCTCCTCTGTAGTTATGGTCCCGCACCCATTTCATGTCAAGAGCATTCATGGCAATGACAGGCATATTGGGGATTGACAGGTTTGAGCCCTGCCTCACTTCATCCCATGTATCAAAAGCAAAGTTGATCCAGTGACCAAGAATGAAGTTGATTAGCTTAGCAATAGTTATGTTTGAATAACACAGGCAGGACTGGCTACTTCATTTGGGAGATCCTAGTACCAAATGAAAATGCAAGGTTCCTTGAATTTCAAAGCAGTGACTGCAGAGCATTAAACCACATGTTGGGCCTTTTTAATCGCTGGTCCCTGTGTGACTGCCCAGGTCCATGCCCATGAAGCCAGCCCTGAACACAGATAGCAGGGGGATTGTGGCAGGTGCATAGGGGGTGGCAACTAGAGTCTCCCCCAAAATGACAGACCTCTGGCATAGTTCAGTAGCAATCAAAGTAGTTGAACTGTTTTGGTTCTGAAGGTTTTAAAATAATTAGCTAGGGCGAAGCCATTTTGTTTGAACAGGTCTTTATAACCTCACGTGAAAACTTAGACATAAAGGTCTTGAATGCCACACTGAATGAGAGAAAATATGCTTTGTTTTGTCACTGTTCACTGGCTTTCATTGCTTTTCTCATTGAGGCAGTTTATCTAGTCTTCTGATGATTCACTGAGTTCAAGTTTATCTGGTAAATGTTCTCTGGGTGAAGGATGATATGGTTAAGCAACACCTTCCGATTGCAAGGTGTTGTTTCACATTTGCTCCATTTACTTTCCTAATTTTCCGTTACCTGAGAGCACATTATCCTAAAGCCTGTCCCTCAAGCTTTGATCTTTCAGCCATTAAGCAGTCTCATATTTTCAGGGTCCAAGGGAAATCTCCATTTCAGTATCCAGACAATGTCTGAAATTTAGCGAAATCAAATGGAAAGTATCCCTTTTTCTGGTAGTTACCACTCCTGATTCTGAAAACTGGTAAACAGCGTCACGTGTGACTGACTTCTCTGTCCACCACCTGAGAGACCTGCCAATTCTTCCTTAAGAATCTCTCCACTTTACCTTGTTCTCCAGGGTAATTTTACATCTGTAGCAGCTTCCTGACTGGTGGGCTACTCTACTCTCTCCTCAAGCGCAAGGCTGACCATTTTATAGACACTACGTTTATAATGTCCCTCTCTTGCTGAAGACCGTACAGCTCTTGAATCCCTCCTGTCAGACAAATTTTAAACGAAGCCTCACACTTAATGGTATTCTATCAACTGGACCTTCTCCGTCTGCCTGAACTGTGTAAATCATTTCCCCCCAACATGGCCAGTCCACCTCCTCTCCCTAGGAGAGGGTGCAAAGGCATTTTAGCCTTTAACCTGGAAGGTTCTCTGGTTCCGATGCAAGATTTCGATGCATTATGCAAGGTTGCATAATGTCCTTTGTGGTGACTCGAGAGCTCCAGGGCTGATAGTGAGCTGCCAAGTACCATCTGTTCCTTCATTATACGGCGACGTATAAACTCACCCGCACCATCCGCCGGGTTGGCTTCCTTTGAGGCCTCTCTCCGTGGCTTGTAGATGGCCACCCGCTCACGGTGTCATTACGTGGGTCTTTCCTCTGTGCGATCCTGCATGTGCCCGGGTGTCCCTTTCTTTCTTCTTACAAGGACAGCAGTCATATTGGATTAGGGTCCCACCCTACTGGCTTCGTTTTAACTTAGTCACCGCATGAAAGACCTTATCTTCAAATTACTGGTAATATTCTGAGGCATTGGGTGTTGGGACTTCAACAGATGAGTTGGGGGTGGGAGGGAACACAATTCAGTCCCTTGAAGGGATGATGGAAATGCTCCACAATTAGGTAGTGGCAATGATTTCAAACCTCTGGGAGTGCACTACTAACACCACTGAATTGCACATGTTAAAAGAGTGAATTTTATGGCATGTGAATTATATTTCAATAAAGCTGTTATGAAGAAAACATAAAAACTAAATTGGATGTGGCTCTTGCCTTCAAACAGCTGACAGAGTAGTCAGGCCCACCAGGAAGTAAATAGGCACTTTCAACGCCTTGCAGGACATGCTAGCAGCCGTGGGCAAACTACGGCCCGCGGGCCAGATCCGGCCTGTTCCGCTGTTCCATCCGGCCTGTTCCGCTGTTCTATCCGGCCCGCGGAGCTGAAAGAGCGGAGGGTTCTCTTGCTCTCCCCTCCGCTCCTTCACCAGCAGCAGTGTTAACATGGCAACGTTGGGAAACACAGCCGCAGCTCCTTCTTCTGAGTCCAGTTTAAGAACCCATTGTGGCCCTCGAGTCAAAAAGTTTGCCCACCCCTGTGCTAGAATCTAGATGGAGGTGCACGCAGCCCATTTTTATAGAATGGAAAAGACATTGCAGAAGACAGCATAGGAGTCAAAGTTTACATGAATGTAAATGGGCAGAGAAGGGGTGCAGAGAGGAAGGCATGGGAAGTAGTGACTGAAGGCTGGCATATGCTGTATGACATAGTCATCATGTCCCCTCTTTGTCTAATCTTCTCTTGGATAATACTATCAATGTTTTAACCACCGGATGGGGTTACATTAATAATAAATTTGGAAATGCCTCAGCTTTAAAGCGAGACCCTTGTGCGTTCATGTATCAGTTTCTCCATTTCCTTCACACAATGACCTAAACTATCAGTTTCAGCCTTCTCATCTGTAAAGTGGAGAAAATAACACTCCTGTGCGGGGGTTTACGTATTTAGTGAGTGCCACAGGAAACATTTCTAGCACATTTTCATAAGTTATCGCTCGAAATATATTTCTGTCCCTTTTGTTTCTCTATTCCTTGGGTAACCTGATTTTAAGACTCCTGAAAATCTTTTTTTTTTTTAAAATATATTTTATTGACTTTTTACAGAGAGGAAGGGAGAGAGACAGAGAGCCAGAAACATCGATGAGAGAGAAACATCGATCAGCTGCCTCCTGCACATCTCCCACTGGGGATATGCCCGCAACCCAGGCACATGCCCTTGACCGGAATCGAACCTGGGACCCTCCAGTCCGCAGGCCGATGCTCTATCCACTGAGCCAAACCGGCTTCGGCTAGACTCCTGAAAATCTTAATCATCATTCCTTGGGTAACTTCTGTGACATTGTTTCCCTTGAAATGAGGCTTCCAGGCCTGAACACAAGGGGCCTAATGGAACCAAGTGTATTTATACTAAAACCTTTCAGACCTTTCAAAATCAGCTTGGAGTCTCAGGAGCTCTTTTAACAGTCACACCCTATTGTGGTCTCATATTGAATGGGGGGGGGGGGCAACTAGTTTTATCCCACACACCTTCAGAGTTCTTATAGATCAGCCATCCTACTCTTCAGTGGGTTTCACTCATTTTAGACTTCAGATTTTATTTTCCCAGCCGTGACTGTAGAACTCCAGGTTTACCCTTGCAGAGTCCCACCTGGGTGGCTTCCAGCTCTCATTTCAGCTCCTCCAGTCACCTTGACTGTGTCTGTTGATTATGCTGCCTGCCTTTGTGTCTTCCGCAAACTCGGTAAATATGTCTTTTTGGGTCTTCACCCAAGTCATTAATAAAATATTGGCGAAGATATTATTAGGGATGGATTCCAGGGGCATTACAAGAGGGAGCACCTGCAAAGTGGCCCGAGACCCAGGACGCTAGCCTGTTTGGCCCACTTGTTCAACCCGCCATGAATCCAATCCACGTGAAGGTCGCATCTCTCCCATGTGAAAAGGCTGTCACAAGACTCCTCTTGTCCACGTCTGTTAACATGAATTTATCGGATGGGCTGAAATCATGAGATGTGACTAATTAGTTCTCTCTGATCTACCAGTCAAATAACCCTCTCACAGAAAGAAATGAGGTTAATTTAGTGAGGCTCATTCTCTATAGCCCAGGCGAGCCCTGCTGGCCTCTGCTTCATGCTCTAAAAGCACACAGCCACCTGTTTAATTATAGTCTTTCAACTTTGCCAGAGAGTCATGTCAGAATTGCTCTACAGTTTCTGAAAGATGCTTTTCATGGAAATTGAAACGTGCTTTCGGGCGGGGGGGGGGGGTGTTGGCAGGAGGGTACCTTTTTTTCCTGATTATTCAGATTATCACCCTTGGTATACAGACTGTGTCTCTGTGTGCCGCTCACTTAGGTCTGACTTTGTGAACGCAGGAGGCAGGATCCCATGGTGGTGAGGTTCCCAGGATTCAGAAGTGGGGTCTTAGTTTTATTATTACTGGGGATGGTTGCCTACTCTATTGACTCTCTGCCTTTAAGTGAGGGTCTTGGCCTCCCTTAAAGGCACAGTTTCTTCATTCCAAGTGTCTTCTCTCACCTTCCTCATTTCAAGGTGTCTTAGCACAGTGCCGGGTGCCAAATAACGGTTTCATATATGGCATCTGCTATTGTCATAATTAACACCAATATTATTATTTTAGTGGTTGGATGATTTCATGTGATTGGCCTTTGGCTCTCTCTTTAGGACATTCTTTCATTCTTTTAAGGTGCACGCTGCTTTCTTATAGTTTGTCACTATTTTTCTCTGCCCTCCCACTGAATTGCAAACCCCAGAAGGCGGAGGCTGTGTCTCAGACAAGCAGAGTGTCTGGCACAGCTCAGGTGCTCTGAAATTAGAAACTGGAGGAAGGCAAGAGTTAAGAAGCTTTGCCTAAATTAGGCAGCAAGGCGTCTTATTCCATATGTACATTAGAATCCTATTTCTGAACGAGTTCTATTTAAAATAACCACTGATGTCCTGTTTGAGGAAACCACTACTGCCGTGTGATTAAAATGAAAGGCAGTTTATGTCCTGAAGGATCCACAGGTTGAAATACCCTCTTATGAGAGGCAAATTACTTCTATGGCATGATCATCAATAGCAGCAGCAGCAGTAGTAATAATACATCCCCCGAAGTTTGGAATTAAATCTGAGCTCAACTGTAGCAGCCATTTTTGGCTGCATATGAGCGTTCTGCTTTTCCCTGCTTCCCGTTTCTACCTATTCCTGCCGGGCTCATTTTTTAATTTTATTATATGTTATGTCAGATCCTCTGTGGAATGAGACAGAGTATAAATACACGAGAGTAATAAATTGTGTAACAAGATACATTTGAAGGGTCAGTGGCAGCGGCACCTTATCCCTACTGGGAACAGAGCAAGAGGAAACTAACACAAACCACAGTTTCTAACACATGGGCCCAAACTGGAAGGGCCATTTTCCTAATGGTGCTTTAAAACCGACTGGCGTTTTGGGGTCCTAATGGTATTGGCTGTGAAATATTCTCAGGAGGGGGCATGGTCAAGTCTCACAGCCTCTCTGGGTTCTAGTGTCCTCATCTGTAAAGTGAGGGGGCTGGACCATCAGTGGTTCGAAGCCTTTATTATCAAATAACTAAAGGCCCTGTGCACAAAAATTTGTGCACTGCGGAGGCGGGGGGGTGGTCCCTCAGCCCGGCCTGTGCCCTCTCGCCGTCTGGGACCCCTTGGAGGATGTCCACCTGCTGGCTTAGGCCTGCTCTCTGGGGGATCGGGCCTAAGCTGGCAGTCAGACATCCCTCTGGCAGTCCGGAAGCCCTTGGGGGATGTCCACTTGCCAGCGGGGAGCAGGCCTAAGCTGCAGTCGGACATCCTTAGTGCTGCTGAGGAGGTGGGAGAGGCTCCCACCACCACCGCTATGCTGGCAGCCGTCAGCCTGGCTTGTGGCTGAGCAGAGCTCCCCCTGTGGGAGCACACTGACCACCAGGGGGCAGCTCCTGCATTGAGCGTCTGCCCCCTGGTGGTCAGTGTGTATCATAGTGACCAGTCATTCCCAGTCATTCTGCTGTTAGGGTCAATTTGCATATTACCCTTTTATTATATACGATATCTCACGCTGCCTGGACATACGCCCTCTCTCTCGGGCTGCTCTTCACACCCACTGTCCTCCAGGCTTCTAGAGTGGTTCTCAAACTGTGGGTCGCGACTCCTTTGGGAGTCGAACGACCCTTTCACAGGGGTCGCCTAAGACCATCAGAAAACACATATATAATTACCTATTGTTTTTGTGATTAATCACTATGCTTTAATTATGTTCAATTTGTAAGAATGAAATTGGGGGTCACCACAACATGAGGAACTGTATTAAAGGGTCGCAGCAGGAGGAAGGTTGAGAACCACTGCTCTAGAGAACTCTGGGCCTGTCAGCACTCCCAGAGATGGCGGTCTCCTGGACCCTGCCTGCTAGGACCCGCCTTCTCAAAGTGTGCTTCCCAGACCAGCAGCTTTGGGCATCACCAGTGACCTTGTTAGAGATGGGCCAGCTCGGGCCCATCCAAGCCTGTATTGGAACCGATACCCCGATGACTCACAGGCACAGCAAAATTTGAGAAGTGCTGCTCTTAAGATCCTGTTTCTTTCCTGGGAGGCTTCTTCAGATATCCCGCTTTATGACTCTGACAATTCTTTTTCCTTTAATTGTACGAACATGACAACACTTTGATTTATCCTCAAATAAATTCCAGCATCTCTAGAAACAACACTGGTGGAAAGCCATGCCCATGGCCTTGTTTAGTGTCCTTGGCTCAGGGTGATGACCTGGGGAGGGGGTCTCCCGTGCAGAGGTCCTGGGAACTCCTTGGGCAGGTAGGATGAACTCTGCACAGCCTCCTCTGAGATGCAGCACACACAAAGGTTCTGAAGCACTTAGTTAGCCAGGTTCCCCATTGCCCTCCTGACTCTGGAAAATGCAGCCTCTGTAATGAGAGACAGGCTAGCCACCGGTCCCCGATCTCTTCCTCCTCTTAGTCGACAGTAACTTTTTGTAGGTTACAAATCAGTGCCTGAATCCAAAGCTCTCATTCAGGGCAACTAGATTCTTCTTAGCAGTAGATCCTAATTTGAGCTTTGTCGGTAGCTTAAGCCTAGGCTTTCTGATGCTTTTTTTTTTTTGGTATAAGCACTAAGCAGAAATATAAGACCCAGAATCAGTTGCTTAAACCATCTATGGAAATATGCTAATATAGAGAGCTTTATTTTCTTTCCTTTCCATCTCAAAAATTAAATAAAATGACAACCTGCTTTATGCTATAGTTAAATCAAAGAGAGAAATTTAGCACAAGTCCATATATTACAATTACCGTTATGATGAATTGGAGACTGAAATTTAGAAATACAAACTTTTTGTTAACTGAGGCCAACCAGCATCTACCTGCTACCAGTCAGATTAGGGGACTTTATTTCTCTGACACCCTAGATTATTTTTTCATTTTATTTTTGGAGCACCAACCTTCTTCTTGCCTGTATCATAATTTAATTTTACTTTAAGCTGGGCTTATCCTGGGTCAGTTTTACGTAGTGAAGGAAATGTAGCTCTAATTAGTTTTTGTTGCTCTTAAAACTCAATTTGTCTCTGTATCTTGATTTCATGGTGGGCTTTGCATCACATCTGGCTTTCCCACTGAAAGCCACAGTCCTGGTGGTGTTCTATAATGTTCAAAATGAAAACCTGACAGGAATTCTGAATTAGAGCACTGCATTCTGAATATTAACCTAACACTCATTGTAAATTTGGAGCATATAATAGTCATGACAAAAGCTAACCCGATTATCTAGGGTGAATTATTCTTTCATATCCTTGCTGACACGGTCATGCTCCTTAATTTCCTTGCTGATGTGAACAGGGTCTTTGTTTGCTCTCAGCTCAGTACCTTTCAAAGTATGAGAGAATGAATGAATGATTTGTTGCCATAAGTCATATGTTACCAGTTTTTATTTTTGTTTTTAAGGCTTATTACTACTCAGTTATTTAACAATTTTGAATCAAATGAGTTTCGCACAATTGAACTTATTAAAAACTGGCCCTTACATACATGAAATCACACCTGCAGAGTTATAGTACCTAAGACAATCTCGAAATGTAAGCAGTGTTTGCCTTCAAACCTCCTACAGCTGAGCTTGCTCCTTCCTCTCTTCTGTTACTTAGGAGAGGAAACGGCAACTTGTATAATTTGTTATGGTGCCAGCAGTGAAACACTGCATGGAATTTGACACCACAACTGAAAATATAATCTAGTCAGGAGCCAAGAATAGCATATTTGCCAAACAGAAATGTCTGAAATACTTATACTCTTATTTGTTCTTTGTTTATTATCTTTATTATTACTTATTTATCCTTTGCCTATTATCTGTATGTAATACTCCTATATGCTGCTACTAGCTTTGAGAACTAAATCAGTTTTGAAAAGCTTAGGAAACGGAATTTATCTATAGGTTATAATTAATCTGCAGCTTTATTATTCAGTATCCAAGACACTTTATTTTGTCTAGCCAACTTCAGGAATATCCTAGCCATCTTCAGGAGTATTGATAGAATAGATCAGAATTTAACATGGAGGAAATGTTCTTTATTTTTATCCCTGTGGAAGATGGTGGGGTGCCCTACCTGTGTCCCCTGGGCTATTAATGTTTCCTATCCATGGGCCCAGCCTCCTACTGCCAGCACCTGCAATTAATTGCGCTTGAGGCCTCTCTCTGGCCACTAGGGCCCCCTATATTCCAATATTATACATCTGTGTACACTATTATATCATCTGTATGTTGCATTGTGTGCTTATAACCCTGTTTAATCTCCTTCTATCACCATTTTTTAATCCCTTTGCCTTCTTCAATGTCCCCCCCCCACACACACCCTCTGATAACCACCATACTGTTGTCTATGTCACCATGAGGTTTTTGTTTTTGTTTATTTATTTGTTGCCTTATGTTTTATATCCCACATATGAATGAATCATATGTTTCCTGTCATTTTCCATCTGACTTATTTCTCTTAGCATGATACTCAAGATCCATCCATTGTTGCAAATGGCAGCATTTCATCTTTTCTTATGACTGAGTAGTATTCCATTGTCTACATGTACCACACCTTCTTTATCCAACATCTATCAAAGAACACTTGTGTTGTTTCCATGTCTTGGCTATGAATAATGCGGCAATGAACATAGGGGTACATATATCTTTATGAATAAATGTTTTCCATTTTTTTTAGAGTAGATAACCTGAAGAGGGATTGCTGGGTCATATGGTAGCTCCATTTTTAAAATTTTTTGAGTAAACTCCAGATTGTTTTCCATAGTTGCTATCAATTTACATTCCCATCCATAGTGTATAGGGGTTCTTTTTTCCCACATCCTCTCCCAACACCTTTTATTTTCGTCTTGTTGATCATTGGCTTTTCCTTTTTTTTAAAAAAAAATCAGTGTGTCACTTTTCTAATACATATCACTCTGATATTATATTTTTTCAGACCCTTTACATTTTAAAGTTATATGTCATATTAAAGGGGATGAAATAACTTTCAGAAGGATGCTTCCACTCTCATGATATTCCTACCTGTAAATGAGAAATTCTGTGGCCTAAAATCCCTTAGAAGAGCTTAAATTTTAAGACTCAAATAAATAAATAAAAGTTAACCTAATGAGGTTAATTGGGGGTTCAATTTTCATTACCCCAAAGTGTTAACAGTGACTCATGTTAACACATGAATGTACTTATGTTATGCATAACTAACTGCCTTGGTCAAGGCTCCCAGGTGCAGATAAGAGCAGCCACCCTCTGCATGGTCAGGCAGAATACAGAGAACGCACAGTGACAGTGGGAAGGCAGGGGAGCAGGCTGACAGCTCAGTTTCCAGAACCATCAGCCAGAACCACACCACTGAGGTGACCTGCTGCCCCTGCCCCCAGGGCATACTGTTTCCTATGACACCTGTGTTAGTGAGTGGGAGGCCCCGTGTCTCCCCTGTTTCTTCACACAGCTCACACCCAGGCAAAGTCTTGGATGGGTGTAGCTGACTGGTGGAAGCCAGGGTAGATACTGGCACCCCACTGCAAGGGAGGTGGGAGAGGTAGGTTTTGTTTGTTGCCTGTTTGTTTTTATCTATCTGGAAAAGACAGGACCCACAATGCAGGGATCTACTACAATTGTAGGGATGTTGCCTAAAGATACTGGCAGTCACAAATGACAGGTGTCAGCCATGATAACGTCTCGTGAATATAGCAGCAGGCAAGTTGTGTAAACTGTTTGGCCTCTACTGTTAAAAAAATGTGTAGAAAAAGATGGAGATACAGAGAAATGTTAATGTTGATTATCTCTATGATAGATTGTAGGTAATAGTTTCCATATGTTTTATTTTCAAAAATGTATATACAGAAACTATATTTTGTTATAAATTAGAAAAAAAATGAGAGTTTAACATTTGAGAAAGAATTCATGAAAATAATTGCTGCCTTGCTAGATGGATGAAAACTCTATCTTAAAAGTCCTGAGCAGATTTAATTCTCTTTCTGTCAAACAGATGAATGCTGAATCCAAACAAAGTCAAATAAGCAAAAAATTACTCTCTTATTTAAGCTGAGATTAAAATCTATTTCCTGTGGCATTGCCCTCAGTGGGTACAGTAGCTGCGATCACTTTTGAGAGTCATAGCATCTTAAATCAGGAGGGCCTCTGTCATCATTTACCCTAACTTTATAGCATTTGTCTCGATCTGATGTTTTTAAAAATACAAACACACACTTGTGCATACTTACCTGTTTAATATCTGCCTTCCCTAGGAGACACAGGGCAGGGACCAGGAATCTCCAGAGCCCGCTACTCCTTAGACACTTAGTAGGTACTTACTATATTCTTGCAATGCTTGATTGTTGATGGTGAAATCACAAGGGAAGGGACTGTAGCTAGTTATCTCTAGACTAACTGGGGAGTCTTCTGGCCTCACCAGCTGACTGGCTCTCACTGAGATGGTTGTGGCTGCGTGGAACATCTTTCTGCCACTTTCTGCAGTACTCACTGGAGATTCTAAAGCTCTTTGAGGCCCACTGGCTTATTCTCCCCTTGAATCCTTTTTCACGCCTGCCCCCTTCTGAACCCCAGAAAATGTGAGGATCCTGCTATTTTCTTTGGCTGCTTTGGAAAGAGCATAGTTCTTCTGCCCTTAGGCTCCCTTCCCCATCTTGGAGTTCTATTCCTATCCTGCTCTCTGGACCTTGCCTAGAGGTCAGGGATTCTTTTCAAGGGTTCAGCAGTCCCTAACTTTCTTGCCTCCCTTCATCTGGTCCAGAGGGTCTCCTTCTCACCTGGGGGCAGGGAGGACACTCACCCACTCATCAGATGTCCGCCATGTCTTTTCTCTTTGGCCTTGGTCTCTCTATTGGAAAATCATAAACTGGGGATTTGACTCATATTCTCTACAGTTTATGCTGTCATCTTTTCCCATCTGCTGTTGCTTCAGTGGGGAAAATGTGAAAGGATCTGAGGAGATTTGGGGGAAAAACAAACTTTGGTGAACATCTCAAAAATATCATCGGTTCTATTTGTACAAAAGGTGGGCCAATCCTCAGGGAATAAATTAGCTATGGTTGACCCAAATTTTCAAAGTCAGTCTCCTGGGTTGTCAGTTCACTACAGATTCTAGAAATAAAGAATCATGACACTCGGAAGAGAGAACAGAAAGTCTGTAAAATGAGGCGGCTGGCGGGATGGCCGTTTTCGCTGCTGTCATAAAGTTGCTCCCGAACAGTTGAAGAGTCTGATAAAATAAATGCCTGCCATGTCAGTTAGGAGTGGGTGACAGGCGGAGCGTCCCTGAGCAGGTGACAAGCTGTCCTTGACTTGGTAAGTTTCCATGCTTTCTTTCTCTGATTGCATCTCATAGTCAGTGATATGCAATGGGAGCTCCCCCTGTCAGCTCAGTGACAGGATTTTCGGTGAGGAAGGAAGGTAGAGTGTCTCCGTGTCAGCCGGAGATGATTGTATTAGAAATCACCTGTCTTAGCCAAAAACCGGTTTGGCTCAGTGGATAGAGCGTCGGCCTGCGAACTGAAGGGTCCCAGGTTCGATTCCGGTCAAGGGCATGTACCTGGGTTGCGGGCATATCCCCAGTGGGAGATGTGCGGGAGGCAGCTGATCGATGTTTCTCTCTCATCGATGTTTCTAACTCTCTATCTCTCTCCCTTCCTCTCTGTAAAAAATCAATAAAATATATTAAAAAAAAAAAAAAAAAAAAAAAAAAAAAAAAAAAAAAAAAAAAAAAAGAAATCACCTGTCTTAATGGTCCTACCTTCATCTGCTAAGCTGTGGGCAAATGAGATTTTATGCTTTATCATCAGGCTGCCAGGCAAGGCTCAGGTAACTATATGTAAAACCTCATGCTCTGTTGCACAATACTTGATGTTTGCAAGGAAAAATAAGCATCTTGAAGCTTTTTATAGCCTTTGTTTCTTCACAGCAAGAGAATATTACAAGTTTGTGTCAGGCTTTATATTGTCATGCTTAACCACTGTGACTTTTACAATGCATGTTAGCTGGGGCAGCGTGAATTACTGGAAAAGCACCATGAAGATGTTATTGAGCTCTGCCTGCTGCTTCATAGTCTTCAGAAGTTACAAAAACCATAGCTGTGTATGCCATTTCAAGCTCCTTATAGTATATTAACTATACTATGTATACTGAGATGCCATTCTCAATAACAGGAGGCCATTTTTTAAAAATATTTTTTTATTGATTTCAGAGAGGAAGGGAGAGGGAGAGAGAGAATCATGGATCAGCTATCTCCTGCACACCCCACACTGGGAATAAAGCCCGCAACCTGGGCATGGGCCCTGACCGGGAATTGAACTGTGACCTCCTGGTTCATAGGTTGACACTCAATCACTGATCCATGCTGGCCAGGCAACATGAAGTCCTTCTTAGCCAGATTCTTGATAGAACAGTTTTTCCATAAATATGTTATCAAACAACCATTCCTCTAGGACAGTGGTCGGCAAACTGCGGCTCGCGAGCCACATGTGGCTCTTTGGCCCCTTGAGTGCGGCTCTTCCACAAAATACCGACTTCTGCGCATGGGCCACAAAGTTTCAATCGTACATGTGCACCTGCACATGGTATTTTGTGGAAGAGCCACACTCAAGGGGCCAAAGAGCCACATGTGGCTCGCGAGTCACAGTTTGCCGACCACTGCTCTAGGATCTACTTCATTATCAAGTAGAGGCTAATAGCGTGTTCTGTAACTAACAGAATCATGTGAAAGCACCATTAGGGAAAGGGGACCAAATATTCGAACTTCCTAAATTGCAGCCATAGTTAAAGACGCGTATAAATGCCCAGGCAGAGCCTGTGAAGAGCCGTCCTTTCTAGTGTAGTTGGACCACTCATTGTGGAGACAGTGCCTGCTGTGGTTGTCTTTTGGGGGTGGGATGAATTCAGAATGGGAAGATGATGAAGAACATTAAAAAGAATATTAGATTTTTTCATTTTTTAACCAATGTTTTAGAATTGTGTCAATTACTTATTCAACCACATTTTTTTCCAACTTGTCAGGTTTTTTTTGGTAAGCATTTGACTTAGTTTTTCTAGCAAAGATAACTTTCACACTCACCCTTCATCAGTTTGTCATATTTTAGTCACAAGTTTACAATAATGAGCACAACCGGCATAAACAAGCTTAGGTAAACACAGTGACTT
The DNA here is from genome assembly GCF_014108235.1 of Myotis myotis. Taxonomy (NCBI): domain Eukaryota; kingdom Metazoa; phylum Chordata; class Mammalia; order Chiroptera; family Vespertilionidae; genus Myotis; species Myotis myotis. Next base: position 33,532,308 of record NW_023416317.1, on the reverse strand, counting down.
TGATAAGCACACAGGTCTCAACAAAGGACAGGAATGGGCGTGCCACAGAGCACCTCCTAGCTCCAGCATCCCTTTGGCAAAGGCAACCCTCAGCATTTGTTAGGAAGGACTGGAGGACGCTGGTTAATCTATGAATTGGTTAAAGGGCCTTTAATCAAGAGAGTGTCTATATAAATACATTTTCATTAATATGCATAGGTGATAACTCTTAAGGAACACTTTTTGAAGAATGATTTCTAGTACAGGTCCTACTGAATTTGCCTTAATGAACAGCGACAGCTCACTTATAATCAGTGGAGTATGTCTACACACGTAATTGGCATTCTAAAGTACTTCTACCCAGCAGTCTAGTTTATTTACACTCTGGTACTATAATTGGTTTGTTCATCAGACTTCTTTTTTCTTAGATGGGAAGAGATAATGTGTTGGTCTACTCTTCACTGAGTTACCACAATTTTTAAATTAATAATTTTGAGATTTAATGAGTGCTTGTTCCACTTATATATGCTCAAGATCCTAAATACCTCTGTCAATGTCTTTAGATTTTTTTTTTCTCTTCTAAATATGGGTAGCAGTAAAGTATGCTATGCAGAGGATGGTTTAAAAAAAATAAACAGATATTGTCCTACTAATAGATTTGGGAAATTTTAGAGTTTAGAGACAGAGAGAGAAGCATGTGTGTGTGTATGTGTGCCTTATGTGTATTACACACACACACACACACACACACACACACAGGCAGAGAGAGAGAAAGTCAGAGAAAGATAAGCAAAGCAAGAATAAGAGACAGAGTCACAGATATATTTATATTGCATTATATTACATTGTATATACTACATGATATTCACATACTCATATGTATACATAGAGACAGAGACAAAGGGACACAGAAACAGAAATAGGGGGACACCAAGTTAGAGATAAAGAAATTGAAAAGCAGACAGAACAGATGAAAACAGATGAGAGAGAGAAAAGGCACACAGAGAGATAGAAACAGACAAACAGAGACACCATGCAAGAATCAAAAAGAAATGGAGATATCTAGAGAGACAGAGGAAGGGCCATCTCAGCGATGTTGCTCAAGATTAGCTCCATCTCTGCCGTGTTTTAGCAAAACCGTAGAGCCACAGGTGTGGAGGCCAGAGGCCTTGGGGAAGCCATGTCCTTGGCTAGGACAGAGAGGCAGGCCCAGGCTCTGCCTAGAGACACAGTGTCCTAACAGGCAATACCAGATTTACGAGTAGTCACAGCCTGTGCATTGATTAGATGGCCCTGCACCACTTGTTTAGATCTACTAAATGTGTTTAGCTCTAACTGTATTTAAAAAATTTTTTTGGCTGCAGAAAGGTATTGAAGGAAATCTCCGTGGGAGGGCTCAATCCAAATGACACTGTGCAGGCCAATTTGGAGGCCCAGCTCCTTTCCAAGCTGGACCACCCAGCCATTGTCAAGTTCCACGCCAGCTTTGTGGAGCAAGATAATTTCTGCATCATCACGGAGTACTGTGAGGTGAGAGTTTCCTTCTCTTCTCGAAATCGTAATAAAGATCTGTTTCATAGAAAAAGATGTCACTAATCCATGCAAAGCCACTGTGACCCACCTGCTTATAATTTAATCACTTTCTTCCTTTAGCCCCATTCAGTGAATAAACTATCTTAGGTGGGAAACAACTGACTCCTACTGCTTGCGACTATTGCTGCTACCTCTACCCCTGCCTTGGGGCACTGAACTGTCCTGGCCCTGCACATCTCACTGTCATCAGTACTGTCCAAAGGCACTTTCTGCGATTATGGAAATGTCCTGTATTTGTGCTGTTTAGTACAGTAGTCACTAGTCACACATGACTCTTTAGCACTTGATGAAGTATGGCTAGTGTGATTGAGGAGCTCAATGTTACATTTTATTGAATTTTAATAAATTTAAATTTAAATACCCACGTGTAGCTTGTGGCTATTACTGACTTGGACAGTTCCAGATGATAAAGCTATAACTTTATTTCCCTGCATTAATTTTTAAATTTTAACCTACCAGAAAAGTTCTAAGAATAACACAAGGAACTCCCATATACCCTTCATTCAGATTTCCCAATTATTATCTTTTTTCCACATTTGGTTTATCATTCTCTTTATTCATTTTGTGCATCTGTTTGTTTCTCATGAACCTTTGGAGAGTAAGTTCAGACCTGATGTCCCTTTGTCCTAAATAACACTATGAGTATTTCATAAGAACAAAGACACTTTCTTACGTAACTATAGTACCATGATCAGAATCAGTGGCTCTCACTCAAAAGTGTGATCCCAGACCACATCAGCATCACTTGGGACCTGGTTAGAAATACACGGTCTCAGCCTCCCCCCAGCCATGCGGAATCAGAAATTCTGGGGATGGGGTCTGGCAATCTGTGTTTGACAAGCCCACAGGCGGGTCTGAAGCACACTGAAGTTTGAGAAGCACCCATCTAATCCACAATTCATATTTAAATTTAACCCCATGCGCCCCAAGTATGTCCTTAGACATCTAAGAACGTTTCTGTAAGAATTATTTTCTTGTGCAGAATCTAATCCAGGTTCGTCTGCGTTAATTTTTAAATGCTGGTGGTTTCCAGGGGCCGAGTTGCTCTCTGGGGAGGGGCGTTGCTGTAGTGACAGCAGCTGGCAGGGCTGGGAACAGCTGTGGGGCTTCTGGGGTTCCAGGGTTTCAGCCCCGAGCTGTCAGGCTGTCATCTCCTTCGTGCCTGAGGAGTGACGCGTGCGTATTTCTCATCTTCAGACCCGAATTTGCTCTTAATTCGCACAGCCTGGCACTGTCCTCTTTTTATTGAGCTAAAATAGTAATACTGAAAAGGGCAGATGGTCAAACTTGCACTTCAGGAAAATGCTATATTACCATTGAAATACTTGGTCTTTTTTATCTCCCAAGTTTCCTCTTCTGTAATTTATTTATTTTTTTATAATGTATTTTTATTGGTTTCAGAGAGAGGAGGGGAGAAGGAGAATTAGAAACATCAATGATGAGAGAGTATCATTGATCGGCTGCCTCCTGCACACCCCTTACTGGGGATCAAGCCTGCAACCCGGGCATGTGCCCTGACTGGGTATCAAACCGTGACCGCCTGGCTCATGGTCAACACTCCACCACTAAACCACACCAGCCAGGCTTTAATTTAATTTAATACCTATATAAATGCATTCATGAGACTACTACATCCACCACACAACCCTTTGGACACATCTTATCAGGTTACGAGTATGAAAAGCAAACAACGGAACTCTCACAACTTCTTAAGATCTAACTAAATCGTTGAGCGGGAATAGTTCCAAAACTACTAAAGTGGCAGAATGTTTCAAATATTGGTGTCTCTGTTCTCCCCACCTAGGGGAAATGGATCTACTTGTTGTTCCCTGTCCATCTTCCAGAATGTCAACCCCTTCATCTGTGCTTGGGCCATTTCCTTTAGAATGCCCTTCCTAGCCCCACACATTCAAATCCTCCCCATCCTCCCAGGCCCCACTGAAATGCCACCTCCTCTACAAAGATTCCCACAATCTCCTGGCTGGAAATCATTCCCCATTCGTTCCCCCTCTCATAGCATTTTATCTCCGTGGCACTCAGCACTTTATACATAGTATAAACCATCTCACTTCTCAATGTATGGGATTCATCTTTTTCTGATTCATTTTTATGCTACCACGCTGTGAGCCACAGAGAAATTAGCACTCAGGAAATTTATTGTTTTGTGTGTTTTTTTCTGAAAAATTCTTTACCACTTGCTCCCAGCTGTTTCCTGTCTCATTTCTGTCAAAGGCTGATGATAAAGAATAAAATATTGGATCCTTCTACCTGTCATATATGTCAAAAGCATTTTGTCCTACCTATGTTTTTGGTACACCTAACCACGTACTACACCAGTGGCCTGTCAGATACTGCCTGAAGGTTTTTCCATTGGGTTAGGATAAGGCATCTCCATAGTTGGGTGTCAAATTAGTAGACAAAATAGAGAATAGGCGCGATCACATATCTCCTGGAGAGAGAGAATATACGACTATCGGGGCAAAAAGTGGGGAAGGTTGGACTTGTCTGTTTCATGCTTGGTGATATTAACATAGCTAAACAAAAATGATATCAAGATCGTGGTAGTGCTCATCCTTAACTGTACATTGTAGTCACCTGGAGAGCTTTCAAAAATCCCAAGACTTGAGGCCCACCTCCAGAAAGTCCGATTGGATTGTCTGGGGTAAGGTCCAGACATTAGGATTTTTTAATGCTCTCGGGGTGATTCTAATGTGCAACTGAGGTTAAGGACTGGAAAAAAAAGAAGGAGGAGAATGGTTAGTATGGGAACAGGAAAGTAGAGTCATAAAGGGAAACTGTCAGGGGTGTGGAGCACTGAGCAAAGTTGGGGCCTATATCTGAGCAGGGAAGTGTGGCCCTGGTGCTAGGTGTGGTTTTATCTCAGGCCACCTTGTTTGGTGCTATTGTTGATGAAAATTACCCACTTGGTCTCTTGGCTCCCCGAGCAGCCTTCTCATTCCAGTTCAGTTCTCCATAGATGTCTCTTCTAACAGGGAAAAAAATTTGCAGGCTAAACCAACGTGAGCTTCCCGTTGTATCGGCAGTTCTGGTTCTCATCGCATATGAATAAATTGGCATTCTAGATTGTTTATTGCTTCCTTAAGAGTTTGAAGTTCATCAAGGCTATAGTAACCAGGGGTCTTTCCAAAAGCCATTATTGAACCCTAACTCTGTGTCAAATATAATTCCTGACCTGGTGTGGGGCAACAGAGATAATATGATCTTCCTTTAATGAACCTGTTAGTATAAATAAATTATTTATATCAGTGATTTTCAACCTTTTTATCTCATAGTACATATAAGCTAATGACTAAAATTGTGTGACAAAAATCCTGTATAATATAAGTCCAAAGACAGAATGGCAGAACTACCAGAATGACTGGTTGACCAGTCGCTATGATGTGCACTAACCATCAGGGAGCAGACGCTGAACACAGGAGCTGCCCCCTGGTGGTCAGTGTGCTACCACAGTGGGAGTGCTGCTCAGCTGACCGGATGAGCAGCTGCTCCTGTTGTGAACCCCAGGGATGACGGGCAGGATCCCGGGCTGCCTCCTCACCCCATGCTCCTCCTCCTCGCTCCCTGCTGCCTCCTCCAGAAGCCCGCAGGTCGCGCAGCACTGCACCAGGCTCACAGAGCGGACCCTGGAGTCTGGGAGGCGGGTTTGGGGCCATTGCGGACTGTAGCCTACCCCACTGCCTCTCAGTGCTATTGTCCCTGGGCCCGGCCCTGATTGGGTCCCCTGGAGAGGCGAGTGCTCTGGCTCCACAGAAGATGCTGGACCAGGGAGCAGCCGCTCAGAGGGTGGGTCCACAGCTGCTCGGCTGACCGGGATGAGTGGTGTTCCCACAGCGGGCCGATCCCCGAAGGCCATGCCCCCCACCAGTGCACGAATCCTGTGCACCAGGCCTCCAGTAAGGGGGATGGGATAAGTGTAAAAAAAAAAAAAGGTATGGTTAAAGTGCTATGGGAGTTAAGAGTAGAGAGAAATGACTTTGGACTGCAAGAACCATGGAAGGGCTGGCATCATATATGGGAAGGATTAGGTTAAGGGATATGGATGAGGCAAGGACATTTCAGTTAAAAGGAATCTATAATAATAAAAGCATAATATGCTAATTAGACCAGACATCCTTCCAGATGACCTTCCGGATGAAGCCAAGGCTGTGAGGGCCGAGCCCCTTGCACTAATTTTGTGCACTGGGCCTCTAGTAATGTGAAAAAAGGCTCAGAAGTAGAAAAGCATGGGCCATGATTTAGGAACCTAATACTTCACCTTTAATTGTAATGTGTTTGCAGTTAAACACATTCCCTAATGTTAACAACTTATTTAACCTAATACTTTGCCAGTTCCCCCGCTAGAGTCTTTTGCCTATTCCCAGGATCTAATCTAGGATCCTTACACTGCATTTAATGGTTGTAGCTCCTTAGTCTCTAATCTGTGGCAGTTTCCCTTTCCTGCCTTGTTTTGTATGACCTTGACACTTTTGAAGGGTATTGGTAAGTTATTTTGTAGACTGTCTCTCAGTTTGGGTTTATCTGATGTTCTCTCATGATTAGATTGAGGTTATGTGTTCTGGGTCAGACGACCACGGGAGTGATGATGTGTCCTTCTCAGTGCGTCACATGAAAGGGTGCCTGTTAGTGTATTTTCTTCCTGGTGATGTTAACTTTGGTGATGTGATTAAGGCTCTGTCTGCTGAATCTCGCCACTGTAAAGTTAGTCTTTTCCTTTTTGTAATGGATCAATATCTTGGGGAAGATACTTTGAGGGTGTCCATGTTAATATCCTGCTCCTCCTCAAATTTTCCTCCACTGATTTTAGCATCTGGCGTAATGTTTACTGCGATGTTTTCCTAATGGTGATTATGTATTTCCGTCATTCTTTCCACATTTACTACTTGGGATTCTTCTATAAGGAAAAGCTATCCTTCCATTCCTTCTCCTCCATTTGTGTATTTATTCAAGTATTTATTTATATCAGCATGGACTCAGACAAGTTTTTTATTCTGTGGGCTATACAACCAATGTTATCATTATTTATTCTGTTGCTCAGATTATTCCAGCTTTGGCTGTTGGAGCTTCTTCAGGTTAACCCCTGTATCCTCTGTATCCTCTTACCATGCCCATATCCTTTTTCAAGGAGAAGTGGACTCTCATCTATTTTATAGATGAGGAAATAGGACCCCAGAGAGGTGGAGTGATTTTTCTGACAATCACGTGGCTTGAATGTTGAATTTCACTCAGAGCAGGGGCATTGGAAAAGCTATACCCCCTTTTGAAAAATATTTTTATTGATTTCTGAGTGGAATAGAGAGTGGAACAGATAGAAACATCAATGATGAGAGAGAATCATTTATCAGTTGCCTCCTGCACACCCCCTACTGGAGATCAAGCCCACAACCTGGGAATGTGCCCCAATCAGGAATTGAACCGTGACCTCCTGGTTCATAGGTCGACACTCAACCACTAAGCCACGCCAGCCAGGCAACTACCCCTTTTTAAAAATTTTTACTTAGGTTACTTTAATTCCCTTCTTAATACTTAGATAGAGTCAACTGAATAGTCCATTATTCCTATCTTCTCAAGCATGCAATTATTTACTTTTACATGGACATGAATGAGTTGAGATAGATTGTTTTATTATTCATATCAACAGTGTTAACCAAACGTGTTTCAAAAGGAGGCCCTAAACCAGTGGTCGGCAAACTGCGGCCCCTTGAGTGTGGCTCTTCCACAAAATACCACGTGCGGGCGCACACAGACAGTGTGATTGAAACTCCGTGGCCACACTTAAGGGGCCAAAGAGCCGCATGTGGCTTGCGAACCGCAGTTTGCCGACCACTGCCCTAAACTAAACACAAATTTCAACCCAGCCACTCTAATCAAGCCTGAAACTTTCAGTTATAAGATGAACAAGGCCTGGGGATCTAATATGCAGTGACCATAGTTAATCACATTACACTGTACACCTGAAATTTGTTACAAGAGCAGATCTCAAGTACTCTCACCTCAGAAAAAAGTAACTATGTGTGGTATTGAATGTGTCAGTCAACTTGACTGAGGTAACCATCTCACAGTGCACACGTACACACTGTACACGAAAGCTGTCCCTTGGCTTATTCTCATTTATGTTCTGTATCTTTATTTTTGTTTACATGATATATATAAACACAGAAACCTGTGTATGCCCTAGATGGTTTGGCTCAGTGGATAGAGCGTCAGCCTGCAGACTGAAGGGTCCCAGGTTCGATTCCGGTCAAGGGCACATGCCTGGGTTGCGGGCTCTATCCCCACTGGGGGCGTGCAGGAGGCAGCCAATCAATGATTCTCTTTCATCATTGATGTTTCTCTCTCTCTCTCTCCCTCTCCCTTCTTCTCTGAAAACAATAAAAATATATTTTAAAAAGTAAACCTGTATATCAATTTGCACACACATTTTAACATGATGACATTATTATTTTCTCTCAGCAGGAGACTAGTAGCATCACACTGACTTCTGTTCTAATCTTGGTCCATGTCCTTGAGCAAGTTATTTCACTCTTGACATTTTCCTGACCTCAAGCTAATGTAACAACACATATTCTGTTAGGTTTTTATAGCAATTTGAAATAATGGATGTTGAAAAAGTGGCCATCAGTGCTTTGCACCTAGTAAACCATCAGTAATGGAAGTTGTTAGTTCCTTATTTCATTGCTATTCCCTTCTCCCCTTTCCCGGTATCTTTAGAGGGCAAGGTAATTTTTACCTCTTTGAGTTTTTTATTTGCAGCCTTTACTGTAGGGATTCATGCCAGAAGGAGGGAAGCAGGCAAATTTTTTAACACTAATGGGTCTGATGGCAACTTTTAGGCAAGTACTTGCCAAGGATCTGTTTGTATTGTAAAAAAGAACATTTGAAATTTCTCTTATGCTTCTTGTTTATATAAAGCTGTTTAAATACACCAAGTAAGTGGGTTGAGTTTTACAATCTCGAAACTCTAGTGGGTGTCAGTAGACTCTTGCAAGTGAACTTGGCAGTAACATGTAGCCACCAGGCCAATTAGCTCTCAGAGTGTTCATACAACATCATACTTGATGTGCTCTGGGTCTACAATTGGAGACAAACCTTTTTCTATCTTTCAAAGCCATTGTTATAGTCCTGAAACTCTGTCTGGTACCTCCGGCACCCAGAATTGGTTGTTTATGGATGAGAGACATGCTTGATATTTATCACTGTGACGTGGATTAGTGGCCATCTGTCTTAGTCTGTTCAAGCATCTATAGAAAAATACAAGAGATTCGGTGGCTTATAAACAACAGAAATCTGTGTCTCACAGTTCTGGAGGCTGGAAGTCTGAGATCAAGTCACTGGATCCAGATTCAGGGTCTGGTGAAGGCCCGATTCCTGGTCTATAGATGGTCATCTTGCTGTGTCCTCACATGGTGGAAGGGGTGAGGGAGCTCTGTGGGCTTGCTTTTATAAAGACATTTTCATTCATAAGGGCTCCACTCTCATGATCTAATCACCTCCCAAAGGTCCCACATCCTAATATTATCACACAAGGGTTAGGGGCTCAACATATATATTTTGGGGGACACAAACACCATCCTTCCTGCTGTGAGCGGTAGCCGTCACACATGAGGCTGTCTTCAGTGGTTGGCTTTGCTGGAATTGCTGCTGATTGAGTGCCGGGAGCCGGTCCATGCTTGCTGTTTCAAGGGACCTGGCATATATGGCATACTGTTCTTAATATGTTTGCTCACCTTCTTGGCACTATGTGTTTTAACCAAGGTCTCTGAGAAAGGTTGTTTCCCCAGGTAGGGATTTTCCCCTGAAGCTAGGGAGGGAATAAAACCTCTTAACTAAGTGCCAGGTGGGTAATTAATCACTTTAACTATGAACAATCATGCTTAAGCTACATAATCTTTACTCCCTGGAATGGAGATAAGAAACGCCCTAACCTTTGTAATAGAGATTGATAGGATTGAATCAACTGGTATAAATACAGATGTAATAAGACAGCAAGACACAGAACTTAGAATACAGAACCAGGAGAGACGGAACCTAGGCACAGAACCTACACAGAACGTTCTCTAGAGACAGAAGAACTTCGCTGGAGAGAACATGGCAAAAGTTCCTGGACAGAAACTGGCCTCAGAACCTAGAGACAGAACCTAGCGAGAGAACATGGCAAAAGATCCTGGAGTGAACCTGACTACAGAAATTGGCAAGAGAGCCTGACTAGAACCTGGTAACTGAACCTGGCTGGAGAACCTGGACAGAACGTGGCTGGAGAACCTAGCAAGGGAACATGGGCAGAACCTGGCTGGAGATCCAGACCAGAACTTGGCTGGAGATCCTGGCTAGAGATCCTGGCTAGGCTGCTGATCAACTGAACACTGTCTCCGTGTCCTTCCTTCTTCGCCGACTCCGTCTACACCTTTGGGGACCCCTGGACCCGCTGGGGTTGGACCCCGGCAATTGAGGACCTAACCATTACCTTCAGAGAGGTGTGGCCCATCAGCCCTCTGGTTTTCCCTGGCAGCTCCATCCCGGAGTGGGTAGGCCTCCTTGAATTTGCTCCATGTCAATTCTATTATGGTCTAAAGTTTATTCAGTAGGGAAGACTGTAAATAATGTGTCACATTTTTATACACATAAGTCAGTCTGTTCGTGATTTTTGTAAGTGCCAAAGTTAGTCATTTTATTTGTTCCATTTATTTTCTTTGCTTAAACTATGCAATATTTTAACCTTTTATCAAAAAAAGTTAAAAAAAATAAGGCCACTGATTTTTACTTAAAATTGTTAATGAAAAAAGTTGAAAAGCAAACAAGTTTCATTTAAAAGAAAGGAAGTAATGCACTAATATAAAGCAATTCATAAACCCAGTAGCACTTAGGCATTTGGGGTATGGCTTTAGTTGGCATATGACTTTTTATAAATATACGTATTCAAAAATAGAATCAGAATAACCCACTTCAAACGGTTTACTTTTAAAAAGACCAGTGATTTATAGATGAAAGTATTATTTCATACCACTGCTTAAGGTAAAAGTGAGTTTTACCATTTTATTCTTGTTCATGTACATTTGCCTCAGCAGGAAGAACACTTACTGTAAAATAACTTGAAAAAAACACATAACACATATACAGATGATGTATTGTAGAATTGTATACTTGAAACCTATATCATTTTATTAAGCAATGCAACCCAGTAAGTTCAATAAAAACATTAGCAACTAAACCTAGGAATGCTCATTTATATTAGCGGACATAAACATTATGGTACCGCTTGGCATTTGTTAGTAACTATTTAGGATCTGGATTTTCTGACCTTGATTTTTAAGCGCATTATATGGCTTGATGTTTCCCCCACTTTGTATGCACTCAGTTGCAGTGAACTTCCAAACTTCTAAGGAAATGTTTTCTGGTTCTACAATATAATGACAGAGGACCTTCTTTCCCTGCCCCCTCTGCCTCCATTTATTGGTGTTTTCCTAAATGTAACGCCACAGGCTTTTTAAAAGTGTCGTTATAAAATGATTCTTATTCAGTCATGACTTTCCCAAGTACACTTTTTTACCTTTGGAATTTTTCAAATTAAACCATTTTATTCAATAATTTGGATAAAACATTAAGTATGTGGCATATCTGTATTATTATCTAGCAGTGTTTTCTTTAAGTGTGGTTGGTCCATGGACCACCTGTTCCAGAGTAACTTAGGATGCTTGCTAAAAAATACATATTCCTTGCTCCTCTTTGGATTTACTTAGAGTCTCTGTTGGTGTGGCCTATGGATATGCATTTAAATAAGCCACTTGGATGATTCTTGTGCATGCTAAATTTTGAAGTCCCTTGAAAGGATGAATTCGGAGCTAATTTAAAGGAGATGTACAGTGGGAGGGGCCATTTTAAGATGTCAATTAAGTGAATTAATAAGGGGCAGCTTTTTCATTTTAAAACGAAGAATAATTTTTCAAGCTCCGTCTGAAACCATGAGATTACTTTGTCCTTTGTATTTGCTCTGAACATTGCAGTTTCGTTGTATTCAAGCTTCTGAGAAGGCTCTACTTTGGCCTTTTAAACTGGTTGAAAGTACCTCTGTTGGTGACTTAAAATTAATTTTTTTAAATCAAATCCTTTGAGGATTTAGACATTTTTAGTGGCGATCAGAGATGGAGTTTAGAGACTGTATTTGAATCGTTTTTCATGTCTTCAAGGTCCGGGCATTTCAGAGTCAATCTGATGTTGCCTAACTGGGAGGGGGATAGGGAGGAGATACCATTAATCCATCAAATGGAACATTTTGATTTACAGATTTTCAAAACCTTAGAAGTTAACATCAGGCTTTCATTGCAACTTTCAAGGGTAATATTAGTGAAGAAAAGTATTTTTTTTCTCAGTAATATTATCTCAGGGCAACATTATCAAATTAAAGTCAATATTCTTTTCATTAAAGTTTTTATAGCGATAAAAGGATTAACTATTTTTCAAAGGCAAATTAAGAAAACATAATGTGCAGATATTATAATAAGAGTTTCTCAAACTGAGGTGTGACATTTTATCAAAAACATTTGATTTTCACTTGGAAGATGGCTCAGAAAAAAAGTAATTAGTGCTTTCATAATGCTGAGTTGAAATCAGACTGCTTCACAAGAAATTGTATTTCTTTGGTATATAAAAACATAATTTGTTGTGTCTTAATCTGTGATTGACTTGATTACCTTAATTAAATCCTAAGAAAAGAATCTACAGAGTATTTATTAAAGAACATAGTAAATACAAAGCAAATAGTTTTTCTTGGAGATAAACTTGCAAAGTGAAAATTGTAGGGTAACCTGAGGAGGATAAGACCCAGCTTTCTGATAGATTTGATCTTTTGGCTTTCTTCTCATTTGAACACAACCCTTGCTTAATACTAAGAATTAGCCTGTTCCTTCTTTATATGGTTCTACCCAGAGAGCAAGGGAGAGATTATGTAGCTCCCTTTGACATTGCACTTAGAGACTTACTATTAAAGACCCTATTTTTTAATAGTATATATACATATACATATATGTATATGTATGTGTATGTGTATATGTATATGTGTATGTATATTTAGGCACAGGAAATTACACACACATTTAATAGCAATTCAGGAAGCAGACAAGCAACTTGTACTCACAACTTGAGGAGAGAGCATAAGGAGGTGATTGTCACACTAACAATAAATGTTACTCAGGACACGTGCTCTGCCAATGCAAAGGCCATTGTCACGGGAATGGCTGTACTTATATGTCTGGCCTTCCTACAGTGGGAAACACTAGGTTGAAGCAGGAAGCTTCATTGATATTTCTTTAAGGCAAGTTTTTCTTTTTCTTTTTCTTTTTATTTCTTCTTTCTTCCCTCCCTTCTTTCTTTCCTTCCCCCCTTCCTTTCTTCCTGTCTGACACTCCTCATCTGAAGCTATTCCGGACGGAGACAGCAGCATGTAGATAATTATCTTTCTGCCACTGGAGATGTTTTATTATATTTAGAGAATCTAAATGGGATATTGAAAAGAGATATTTTGTTTTATTTTTTTATTTTTAAAAAGATATATTTTTATTGTTTTCAGAGAGGAAGGGAGAGGAAGAGAGCGATAGAAACATCAGTGATGAGAGAGAATCACTGATCAGCTGCCTCCTGCATGCCCCACGGTGGGGATCAAGCCCACAGCCTGGGCATGTGCCCTGACCTGGAATCGAACAGGTACCTTCTGGTTCATAGGTCGACACTCAGCTACTGAGCCACTCCGGCCAGGCGCGCGCGCGCGCGCGCACGCGCGTGTGTGTGTGTGTGTGTGTGTGTGTGTGTGTGTGTTTGTGTGTGAGAGAGAGAGAGAGAGAGAGAGAGAGGGAGGTAGAGAGAGGGAGGAAGGTTTGCTAGAATCCCCTGGGATAGAAAAGGAAAATTGGGATTGGAAAATATATACATTTGTATCTTGCCTTTCTTCTGAAGGGTTTCACGGGATGTTATAATAATCTATTGTCAAAATTGTTCTATTCAACTTATGAAACATTATGACAGTACAGCTTGTGTGATCTAACTTTGATAAACTCTAGGATTAAAAAAAAGAGGCGATATAAAGACAGGCTTGGAGAATGGGAAGGAAACAATGGTTTTTTTTGACAAGGAGTCAAATATTCGATTCACTGTATTTGTGAATTCCGGCAAGCTTTGATCACCTTGCCCAGAAAAATTCAGTAGGAAACTGAATTTGCACAAGGGTGCAAGGTGAAGGTATGATATGCCATTTCGACTTTGCGTGCCTCGTGCAAAGGAGAGAATATGCTAGGCAAACATTTGCATGTTGCACTGAAAGGATATAAAAAATACATTGCAAATCACTGGTTCTGTTGACTTCACGTTGTTTGATTGGAAGTAATTTCCTCTTGATTGTTTAATTGCCTATAAATGCTTTTCCTTTGCACCTAACAGCTCTGTCAGGAATAGTCTGTGTGTAGCTTAATGTTTGGCTCTTATGCTCGTATGGATGTGACATATACCTCTCCCGTCTTCATGGGGCCTGTGTTGTTGACCTCCCCCAAAGACAAAACACAATCACATTTAACCCATCCTTTTCTTAAGAGGAACAGTTCTTGAATTGTCTCTAATATGTTGGTGTTTTAAGGGAAAAGGGGTCAGGTATAGGGGTTTTCTAAGAGAAACACATTTTGTGTTTTTATTTCTGTGGTGGGTGAAATACATTAAGATAAGCATAATCAGAACGGTCTTACATCGTTCTCCGCCAGGCAATTTTAGAGGTTTGTTATTTGTGATCACGATTCATTTGGGCACCAGGTATTATCCTTTTATGAGTGGTAGGACAGAGACTGACTAAATCAGGGGTCCTCAAACTTTTTAAACAGGGGGCCAGTTCACTGTCCCTCAGACCGTTGGAGGGCCGGACTATAGTTTAAAAAAAAACTATGAACAAATTCCTATGCACACTGCACATATCTTATTTTGAAGTAAAAAAAACAAAACGGGAACAAATACAATATTTGTATTTGCATGTGGCCCGCGGGCCATAGTTTGAGGACCCCTGGACTAAATGATGTGTCTGGACCCCACATAAATCAACGTTGCTGGATTGCTGAGTTTTGCTCTAGTTAAATAGAGAAAAGGAGAGCTAAGTTATTCCAAGGAACAGGTCAGTCTGGGCAGTGAAGAGAACCTATACTCCAGCAGCCAGCACTATAAGCACAATGTAAGCACCAATTTACCTTCACCAGAACAGCATTGCTTTATATTAATATCGTTAGTTTGAATTTTTGCTGTCTTTATAGTTTTAATTTGTATACATGTTAGGGTTCTATAGTTATGTAAAATTCTAAGTATAAGTAAAGTTATTCCTAGTTTTATGTGGGTACATATATAATGTTATGAAATGCATTAAAAATAAATGTTAAGGTGATATTGAGGTAATGTAATAAAAACAAAAAAACCTTTAGAACGGTTTTGTCTTTGAGTGATGTCAAAGATAAGCCATACATTTACTTAAAGCAATGAAAACAGTTTATTTAGTATCTATGGACAAGGGCAAGAGCTGAGCTCCACTCTGAAATGTGCAGAGGTGACTGGAGGAAGCAAACCTTCATCAGTGATAGTTACAGAGTTACCTTATGCCCTCACTTTCTTATAACAATAGCGACTGCTGTGTATTAAATATATTTGAGAAAGTTTGATTTTAAAATATTAACTGAAAAAAATATGATAAATTATGCTGTTTGGTTCCAGGGCCGAGACCTGGACTGTAAAATTCAGGAATATAAAGAAGCTGGAAAAACCTTCTCAGACGGTCAAGTAATAGAATGGTTTATCCAGCTGCTGCTGGGAGTTGACTACATGCATGAACGGTATGTTCTTTGTTACTGAGGGACAGGGCTTTTAAAAACAGTCATGTCTGTTTGAAATGAAATTTTGGGGGGTAGAACTGAAAGAAAGCAAGACCAAAAGGTAAATGACTATAGTTCAACATCTATAATATACTTTTTCTTGAGAAAACTGTTGAATGATTATATTAGAAGATTTACTTGAAAAGCATTTTCTTAGTTGTTGTTCTAGAAATCAAGTTGGCATTGAATACAAGACAAAATTATATTAAACACATTTCCGATATCTGATCATATCCTGTGAATTACAAGTGATTTCCAGATACCTCTAGCATGCTATGAATTTATTATACCTGCAGCAGCTTAAGCTATAAATACCCTAGGATGCTATAAATGCATTGCATGGTCGCCTTGGAATGTGTCTGTGCACATTTAGTGGAGTTTACTTCTCAAGGCAAACTAAGTAATTGAGGCAAAAGATATCGTTTGGTATTCAGACCAAAAGTCAGTTTGATGTGACGTACCTGATAAAGAAGGTCAAGGTATGTTTTATGAGTTCAGTTGTCTATAATTTGTATTTACAATCTCTGTTTCAAAAATGTATTTTAAAACTTTTAAATAAGAAGCTGTAGATGTTAAAATGTTTTACAGACCCATACAGTGGTATGAACACACTTTAAAAGATGTACATACATAGACAAATAAAAGTAGGTATTATGAGATGTCTCTGTTAGCTTTCAACTTAGGAGTGGGCAGAACATGTGGTGACACTCTTCTTGAACAAAAGTAGAAATTTATAGGGCACACCGAGGTCTGCATACCCATGGATATCAGATAATTCAAATGTGTCGCCTGTGGTTTCTGATCTCATAAAAGGTAATTGGACTATTCTGTGCTTTGCTGTGACCCTTCTGAAACACATGCTCCAGGATACAGAGAGCCACTGACTTATTGACAACCCCTTGCAATCTTTTGATTGATGTAAAACTATCCAAAGAGATAATTCTAAAGGAATATAAAATAATCTATAATAATAAAAGCGTAATATGCTAATTAGACCGAACAGCCAAATGACCTTCCGGACGTCATTCTGGACATCCTTCCTGATGAAGCCGTGGTGGTGGGGGCCAAGGCAGAGGCGGTTAGGGGCGATCAGGCAGGCAGGCGAGTGGTTAGGGATGATCAAGCAGGCAGGCAGGTGAGCAGTTTGGAGCCCGCAGTCCCAGATTGCAAGAGGGATGTCTGACTGCCGGTTTAGGCCCCATCCCTGTGGGGTCCCCAGGGGTCCCGGATTGTGCAGCCGAGAGGGTGCAGGCCAGGCTGAAGGCCCTCTGCCATGTGCACAAATTTCGTGCACCAGGCCTCTAGTCTTTTTTAAATTTTATTTTATTTTATTTTTTTAGTATTTTGAATGTTTTTTTTTATTGCTTAAAGTATTACAAAGAGTATTACATATGTCTCCTTTTTTTTCCTCCCGCCCTTGACAATCCCCTGGCCTCCCCTACCCCCCAGTGTCTTATGTCCATTGGTTTTGCTTATATGCATGCATACAAGTCCTTTGGTTGATCTCTTACCCACCCCCCTCTTGCCCTCCCACCCTCCCCGGCCTTCCTGCTGTAGTTTGACAGTCTGTTCGAGGCAGCTCTGCCTCTATATCTATTTTTGTTCATAAGTTTATAATGGTCTTTATTGTCCAGAAATGAGTGAGATCATGTGGTATTTTTCCTTCATTGACTGGCTTATTTCACTTAGCATAATGCTCTCCAGTTCCATCCATGCTGTTGCAAATGGTAAGAGCTCCTTCTTTTTTACAGCAGCATAGTATTCCATCGTGTAGATGTACCACAGTTTTCTAATCCATTCATCTACTGATGGGCACTTAGGCTGTTTCCAGATCTTAGCTATGGTGAATTGTGCTGCTATGAACATAGGGGTGCATATATCCTTTCTGATTGGTGTTTCTGGTTTCCTGGGACATATTCCTAGAAGTGGGATCACAGGGTCAAATGGGAGTTCCATTTGTAGTTTTTTGAGGAAACTCCATACTGTCTTCCATAGTGGCTGCACCAGTCTGCATTCCCACCAGCAGTGCACAAGTGTTCCTTTTTCTCCACATCCTCTCCAGCACTTGTCGTTTGTTGATTTGTTGATGATAGCCAGTCTGACAGGTGTGAGATGGTACCTCATTGTTGTTTTGATTTGCATCTCTCGGATGATTAGTGACTTTGAGCATGTTTTCATATGTCTCTTGGCTTTCTGAATGTCCTCTTTTGAAAGGTGTCTATTTAGATCCTTTGCCCATTTTTTGATTGGATTGTTTATCTTCCTTTTGTTAAGTTGTATGAGTTCCCTATAAATTTTGGAGATTAGGCCCTTATCAGATATGACATTGGCAAATATGTTTTCCCACGCAGTGGGTTTTCTTATTGTTTTGTTGATGGTTTCTTTTGCTGTGCAGAAGCTTTTTATTTTGATGTAGTCCCATTTGTTTATTTTCTCTTTAGTTTCCAATGCCCTAGGAGCTGTATAGGTGAAGAAATTGCTTCGGCATATGTCTGAGATTTTGTTGCCTTTGGATTCTTCTAGTATTTGTATGGTTTCCCGTCGTATATTTAAGTCCTTTATCCATTTTGAGTTTATTTTTGTGTATGGTATAAGTTGGTGGTCTAGTTTCATTTTCTTGCATGTATCTGTCCAATTTTCCCAACACCATTTATTGAAGAGACTATCTTGACTCCATTGTATGTTCTTGCCTCCTTTGTCAAATATTAATTGAGCGTATTGGTTGGGGCTGATTTCTGGGCTCTCTATTCTATTCCATTGATCTATATGTCTGTTCTTGTGCCAGTACCAGGCAGTTTTGAGAACAGTGGCTTTGTAATACATCTTGATATCTGGTATTGAGATCCCACCTACTTTGTTCTTTCTCAGGATCGCTGCAGCTATTCGGGGTCGTTTTTTATTCCAGATGAATTTTTGGAGAGTACGTTCTAGGTCTGTGAAATATGCCATTGGTATTTTAATGGGAAGTGCATTGAATTTATAGATTGCTTTGGGCAGTATGGACATTTTAATGATGTTGATTCCACCAATCCAAGAACATGGTATGTTCTTCCATCTCTTTATGTCTTCCTCTATCTCTTTTTTCAACGTCCTGTAGTTTTCTGAGAAGAGGTCTTTTACCTCTTTAGTTAAGTTTATTCCTAGGTAGCTTATTTTTTTTGGTGCGATGGTAAATGGGATTGCTTTTTTAGTCTCTCTTTCTGCACATTCACTATTGGTGTATAGAAATGCCATAGATTTCTTGGCGTTAATTTTGTATCCTGCTACATTGCCGAATTCTTTTATTAAGCCTAATAGTTTATTGATGGAGTCTTTAGGGTTTTTTAAGTATAATATCATGTCATCTGCAAATAAGGACAGTTTTACTTCTTCTTTTCCAATTTGGATGCCTTTTATTTCTTCTTCTTGTCTAATTGCAATGGCTAATACTTCCAGTACTATGTCGAACAGGAGTGGTGAGAATGGGCATCCCTGTCTTGTTCCTGTTCTTAGGGGAAATGGTTTTAGTTTTTGTCCATTGAGTATGATGTTGGCTGTGGGTTTGTCATATATGGCTTTTTTTATGTTGAGGTATGATCCTTCAATTCCCACCTTGCTGAGAGTTTTTATCAAAAATGGGTGTTGAATTTTGTCAAACGCTTTTTCTGCATCAATTGATATGACTATGTGGTTTTTTTCTTTCAATTTGTTTATGTGATGTATCACGTTTATTGATTTGTGGATATTGTACCATCCTTGCATCCCTGGGATAAATCCTACTTGGTCGTGGTGTATGATCTTTCTGATGTACTGCTGGATCCGATTTGCTAAGATTTTGTTGAGGATTTCGGCATCTATGTTCATGAGGGATATTGGCCTGTAATTCTCTTTCATTGTGTTGTCTTTACCTGGTTTTGGTATTAGGGTGATGCTGGCTTCATAGAATGAGCTTGGAAGTGTTCCTTCCTCTTGAATTTTTTGTAGTAGTCTGAGGAGGATAGGTTTTAGTTCTTCCTTGAATGTTTGGTAAAACTCCCCTGTGAAGCCATCTGGCCCTGGGCTTTTGTTTGCTGGAAGCTTTTTGATGACTGCTTCAATTTCTTCCATAGTTATTGGCCTATTGAGATTTTTAGATTCTTCCTGATTGAGCTTTGGAATGTTGTATTTTTCTAGGAATATGTCCATTTCCTCCAGGTTGTCAAGTTTGTTGGAGTAGAGTTGTCCATAGTATTTTTTAACAATCATTTGTATTTCTGTGGGATCTGTTGTTATTTCGCCTCTATCATTTCTGATTTCGTTGATTTGGGTCCTTTCTCTTTGCTTCTTGGTGAGCCTGGCTAGAGGTCTGTCAATCTTGTTTATCCTTTCAAAGAACCAGCTCTTGGTTTCATTGATTTTCTGAATTGTTTTTTTGGTCTCTATGTCATTTATTTCTGCTCTAATCTTTATTATCTCCTTCCTTCTGCTCACTCTGGGCTTTTCTTGTTGCTCTCTTTCTAATTCTTTGAGCTGTAGATTTAGATGATTTACTACCATTTTTTCTTGTTTGTTGAGATAGGCCTGTAGAGCTATAAACTTCCCTCTCAGGACTGCTTTCATTGCGTCCCAAAGGTTTTGGATTGTTGTGTTTTCATTGTCATTAGTTTCCAGGATGTTTTTAATTTCTTCTTTGATCTCATTGGTAACCCAATCAATATTTAATAACGTGCTATTCAGCTTCCAAGTGTTTGAATATTTTGAGTTGTTTTTATTGTAGTTTATTTCTAATATTATGGCCTTGTGGTCTGAGAAGATGCTTGGTATGATTTCAATCTTCTTGAATTTGGGGAGACTTTGTTTGTGACCCAATATGTGGTCTATTTTTGAAGATGTCCCATGAGCACTTGAGAAGAACGTATATTTTGTGGCTTTGGGGTGAAGTGTTCTGAAGATGTCAATTAAGTCCATCTGATCTAGTGAGTCATTTAGGATTGCTGTTTCTTTGCTGAGTTTTTGTCTAGCGGATTTATCCAGTGATGCCAGTGGTGTATTTAAGTCCCCTACTATGATTGTATTATTGTTAATCTCTCCCTGATATCTTCCAAGAGTTTTCTTATGTATGTGGGTGCTCCTGCATTGGGTGCATATATGTTTATCAGGGTTATATCCTCTTGTTGTATTGATCCCTTTAGTATTATGAAGTGGCCTTCCTTATCTCTTGTTATGGCCTTCACTTTGAGGTCTATTTTGTCTAATATAAGTATTGCTACCCCAGCTTTTTTTTCATTTCCATTTGCCTGAAAGATATTTTTCCATCCCTTCACTTTCAGTCTGTATGAGTCTCTTCTGATGAGGTGGGTCTCTTGTAGACAGCAAATATATGGGTCATGTTTTTTTATCCATTCAGCCACTCGATGTCTTTTGATTGGACCATTTAGTCCATTTATGTTTAAAGTTATTATTGAAAGGTACTTGTTTGTAGCCATTTCTATTTTTTTTTGTGTGTGTGTGTGTGGCTGTTTTCTTTCTGGGCTTTGTAGTTCTTCTTTTTACACCAGTCCCTTTAGCATTTCTTGCATTGCTGGCTTGGTGGTGATAAACTCCCTTAGCCTTTTTTGTCTGTGAAGCTTCTTATTTCCCCTTCAATTTTGAATGATAGCCTTGCTGGATAGAGTATTCTTGGATTCAGTCCTTTGCTTTGCATCACTTTGTAAATTTCTGTCCATTCTTTTCTGGCCTGATGTGTTTCTGTTGAGAAATCATTTGATAATCTGATGGGGGATCCTTTGTAGGTAATTCTCTGTTTCTCTCTTGCAGCCTTTAAGATTCTGTCTTTGTCTTGTACATTTGCCATCGTTATTATGACATGTCTTGGTGTGGGTCTTTTGGGGTTCATCTTGCCTGGGACTCTCTGTACTTGTGTAACTTTTTTCTTCCCCATATCAGGGAAGTTTTCTGACATTTCTTCAAATAGATTTTCTAATCCTTGCTGCTCTTCTTGTCCTTCTTGCAGCTCTATTATGCGTATGTTACTTCGTTTCATGTTGTCCCGAAGCTCCCTTAGGCTCTCCTCCTGCTTTTTAATTTTTTTCTCCAGTTGCTGTTCAGATTGAGCTTGTTTCTCTGCCTTATCTTCTAATTCACTAATTCGGTCCTCTGCTTCTTCTAGTCTGCTGTTGAAACTTTCCATGGTGTTTTTGATTGTAGCTATATCACTTTTCATTTCTTCCTGATTCTTGCATAGGTTGTTGATTTTCTCATCCATCCGGTGAATGAATTGTACAACCATTATTCTGAATTCTTTTTCTGTCATGTTGCATGCTTCAACTTCATTAATGTCCTTTCTTGGTGACTCCTCATTGTCTTTCCTCTGGGTGTTGTTCGTCTCTTCATTCTGATTATCTCCTGATGGTTCAAACGTCGAGTTGCGTGGGCCTGGGCCGTGTGCAGTGGGAGCCTCCCACCACCCTAGTGTCACTGAAGGCTCTGACACTAAGATGTGTGGTTGTTGTGGGTTGGTGGAAACCAGGCTCACTCAGAGTCAGTGTTGTCAGTGCTCAATGTGGCCTCGTACGCGCCCTTAGAATCAGGGATCCTGTCTGCACCGTGCTGAAACAGAGACCCCCCTGAAGCGTGTTGAAAACCAGAGCCCCCTAGCGTGTGCCAGGAGTCAGAGTTCCCCAGAATCCAGTATCAGAGTCTCTGTTGCTTCGCGCGACCTTGCCTTGAGAATCAGGGTCCCTGTGTGCCCTTGCACCAGGAATTGGAGTCACTGGCTCTTAGTATGAATGCACAGGAAATCAGGATCTCGCGCAGGTGATAAGAAACACAGTCAAGTCACTGGTGCTTGGTGCTGCCTCCTGCCCAGAGAATCAGGGTCCCTGGGCCTGTGACACGGACAATTCCGGTGTTCGCATTGCTCCCAGCCCAGGCTCTGCTGGCATTTTGCTCGTCCGAGGTTCCCCATTGCTCCCCAGGGCTAGAACCGGCAGTGCGTAGGATCAGTTCCTGGGGTTCCCGCGCATCTCCATCCCAGG
Organism: Myotis myotis; assembly: GCF_014108235.1. NCBI lineage: Eukaryota > Metazoa > Chordata > Mammalia > Chiroptera > Vespertilionidae > Myotis > Myotis myotis. The sequence goes on along the minus strand of NW_023416317.1, from coordinate 33,509,837 downwards.
ACTCCTGAACCGGCCCTAGCGGGATCAGTTCCAAGGTGCTCGCGCACTTCCAGGCTAAAGTTCCTGGAGCACTGAGCCCAGGCAAGGGGTGGGTCTATCAGTTAGTTATCTCTGGCGCTGCCCGCAAGCCTGCGGGAAGGGGGGATGGGCTCTGTTACTCAAGGATCTCCGCGGGATTTGAACTTGTGTCCTCAGGTCTGTCCTGTGTCACAGGTCTCTGTCCCCAGTGGCTGCAGGGTCCTGGTATGCGTCTGAGATCAGACTGGGTGGTGCTGAGGCCAGGATCCTAGTCTCAAGCAGCTCTTTTTCCCAAGATGGTGTGGCCGCCTTGCCTGTGCTGGCCGCCCAGGAGTGTCCGCGCAGGGAGCGGGACTCCGCCGCCTAAGACTGCCCGGTTTAGCAGCCCCTTAGAAGACCTGCAGAATCTAACTGTCCCTAGCTCATACACACACACCACACGCGTCCACACACTCCTCTATCACTTCCTTGCGCTCTCACACTCTCTCCCTCCCTACCTTCCTGCTGGTCGCCATTTTGGAAGTCCCCAGGCCTCTAGTTTTTTAATAAACTACTCAAAGCTGCTTAATGTAGGACATTCATGTACATACATACAGTTGATATTGTAGTATTTATTTTCTTTATTATTCCATGGCATATTTATTAGCTTATACATAAGGAAAACAACGCATATAAAGATGCTACCTTTGCTATTTTGTGTGCAAAATATAAAACTAAAATCTGGTAGCCTGGCCGGTGTGGCCCAGGTGTTCAATTCCTGGTAAAGGGCACGTACCTGGGTTGCAGGTTCAATCCCAGGCCCAGGTTTGGGCACATTTGGGAGGTAACCAATCAATGTGTCTCTCTCCCATTGACCTACCTTCCTTCCTTCCTTCCTTCCTTCCTTCCTTCCTTCCTTCCTTCCTTCCTTCCTCCCTCCCTCCCTCCCTCCCTCCCTCCCTCCCTCCCTCCCTCCCTTCCTTTCTCTCTCTCTCTCTCTCTCTCTCTCTCTCTCTCTCTCTCTCTCTCTTCCTCTTCCTCCCTCCCCAAAGCTCTCTCTAAAAATCAATGGAAAAAATATCCTCGGGAGAGGATTAACAAAAACAAAACCCCCCCCAAAAAAATCCTGAAGTCTGCTTCATTTAGGAACCCAAATATTTTGATATATTTGGTTCTACTTAGTACTAGTTAAAATAAAGAAGTTTAAAATAATCCTTAAGAGAGAGGATTTAATTTTTTTTCAAATCCTTCAACATTCCAAGAAAGTCATTCAATGAAGCTTAAATATTTGGATATTTATGAATCTGAAATACCATCCTTTGATTCAGATTACAAATGATGGTGCTTCTTACTCATTATATTATTATAACCAATTGTAAAGTTTTTATATATAAATAAGAAATTTTCAATCTTTATTTATTAAATAATGATACATTAAAAATAATGCCTAACTTCAGATTGCTGTTAGTAAACTAGCAGAGATAAAACATGGACCCAAATAACTCTAAACTGTGTGTCATTGTGCAAATACAGGATTGAGAATCTCTACCATGTATGTTATGGTCCTGGGTAAGCTACTTAACCTCTCTGAGCCTTTGTTTCCTCAACTATAAAATAGGGATAATAATGGGATGCTCTCTGCTTGTTTATAGGGCTTTAGGGAATATGCATTGAGATACTATACATGTAAAAGTTTTCAAACTGTTAAGCCCCATGTAATGTTGTTGTTTGTGGTTGTAATTCAGTGTAGAAGTGAGGGCATAGCCACCAGAAGGGCTGAAAAAACAACAACAACTCTTGACAATAACAAGTGTTGGCAAGGATTTGGAGCTACTGGAACTCTCTTACATTGCTGCTAGGGTGTAAACACTTTGGAAAAATGTTTAATAATAACTCCAAAGCTAAACATTCAAATACCTTGTGACCCAGTAATTCTCTTCCTCAGAAAGAAAATGAGTACCTGTGTCCAACAAAAGACATGTACAAAAATGTGCATAGAAAGCTTATTTGTAATAGCCCAAACACTAAGAAATGTCATTTACAGCAAATGGTTAAATAACTTTTGGTATTTTCAAACAATGGAATTTTACTGTGGAATAAAAACAGAATACACAGCCCTGGCTTGGTAGCTCAGTTGGTTAGAGTGTTGTCCCAATATGCCAAGGTTGCAGGTTTGATCTCTGGTCAAGACACATATAAGAATCAACCAATGAATGCATAAATAAGTAGAACAACAAATTAGTGAGCTCGCTGTCTCTCTCTCTCACTCTCTCTCTCTCCTTTTCTCTCTCTCTAAAATCAACAAATTAAAAAAATTGCTTTTAAAAGTTGATGTAATTCTAAAAACAAAAACAAAAACAAGAAAAACAGAATACACAATTGATATAAATCTGAGACACATGATGTTGGGTGAAAGCAGCAGATGCAAAATAGTGTAAACATATGATTCCGTTTGCAGACCAGAAACTCCCCTTATTCTCAGGCCTGTAGACTCAGGCTGAATTACACCACCCACTTTCTTGGGTCTCCAGCTTGCCGATCTCGGACCTTCTCAGCCTCCATAATTGTGTGAGCCAGTTCCTCATGATAAATCTGTCTCTATCTCTGTCTCTGTCTATCTCTCTATCTCTAGCTGTAGCTCTATCTATCTCTTATATGTCTGTTTTTTTGGAGACCCCTAATACAGAGGAGGCCCTCTGTAGCAGCAGAGGAGATGAAGAAGACCCTAGAAAAACTAAGAATGATGGTACAGAAGAAATGAAGATATTTTTTCTGACTCCTTTGGAGAATTCTTGTACTTATTATAATTTGATTTATTTATACATTAATAATATTCTAAATCCATACACTCATAAATAATAATGTTGAAACTGTGAATATTCACAGTTCATTAAAAGCTGTCTTGAAGAAAGTAACACAAACTCCTTCCTCCCCGTGGGCTTGAAACTCTGGTGCACAGACAGCTCTAAGTTTCCTTAAAGGTGTTTATGTTCTGAGGCTCATTACTGACTCCCCCAGGATTCCTGGGCTGGTCCAGTATTTGAGGGACTTTAGAACCTTGGATAAAACTAGAACCCTCTTCTCTCTGAAAGTGCAGTCCTATAATAGCCTTTTCCCTCTTTTGTCCAATAAGTTGTCTAATCTGAAACATCATCTTTTCTGGATGCCACAGCAGAATTGGGCAAAAGGGAACTACCTGGGGACAGAGACAATGTCTTGTTCATCTTTTTTCTTTTTTTGCCCCCAGTGCTAACACAGAAACCACAAAACAAAGCAAACAAACAACGCCCCCCCCCCCCCCCAAATAATTTCTGTTGAAGTTCAGTTAGCCTAGATTTTAAAAAAATGGACAACAGCCTTTATGCAGAAAGCCCATTTTCTGGTGACATTGTGGATTCCTGATCTGGGTGCTTTCACAGGGGAGCAGAAACCAGGACCAAGACACCTTTCCGGAGGTGACTAGCATCCCACACATCTCCCAGCCAGTTCTGTGTTGGAATGGCTAAATATTCCCGGAAAGGTGGCATGAGGAGGTTATTTTTAATGTAGTGAGACTCCCAGGGAAAAGACCTACTTGTGAATCCAGATCAGGAAATATGTCAGAAGGTGGAGGTCTGCTACCTTAGGTTTGAAGATGGAAAAGCTAAGGAAGTTGTGGTGTCGTGTTACTGGAGATTCCTGCTTTTGCCTGGTACCCATTTCTTGAGGATGTTCTCAGGACACTTTTTTCTAAGAGACTCCACCCCAGTGCCAGGTATAGGCAACTCTTGCTGTGTTGGCAATAGCTACGTTGGAGGAGGACCCGACTCTACCCCTGACTTACATCACAGAGGGCTCCTCCTGGTCATGGGAGCCACAGCAACAATGAGGAAGCCAGACAGGTGCCTCAGAATCTAGGACGAAGGCCAAGTGGCAGAGACAAGCCAGGCAGCTGCCCGAGCCAGGCATCACCCAGGAGTCCTTGTTTGTGCCAGCATCTTTGACAAGGAGAGTTTGAGATCCACCCTGAGACTCCACAACCTAAAGGACAGACTTTTAGAGAAGGGAGCAATGTGTCACAAACTGTTAAGGGCTTCAGGAGAGATGAAGGGTACATTGTTCATACCTTCTCCACAGCCCTACCTCGGGTTGGGGCCCTGAGAAACACCTGCTCTATCTCCACAGACTGTTCTTTACTCTGCTGTGGTTCTGAAGGCGAGAGGGTGTAGAAAATGTCCTGGTAGAGGAGACGGAAGCAGGAGCTCTACCATGTGTCTGAACACAGGTTCCATCTGACCTTAACCAGGTCACACTTAATTCTCTTGGGCATCATGAGAGGGACCCACCACTTCCATAGAAATGGCGTGGGACATCGTCGATAATGGATAGAGAGCTACTTTGAACTTTTTAGAAGGTAGATGTTCTCTAAGTTGCCTATATTACTTGTCGCCTTGTTATTTCTTAGATTTGATTTTTATATGCTTCAAAGGAAAGGATATTAACCACGTAGATGATAAGACTTCCTTGCTGGAACTATTTTTGCTTTCTGTAACCACAAAGTCAATAAAAGAGACTTTAAAAAAATTCACCAAAATATTTTGATAGCTGGTCTGTTGCATAGAATTTTTTATTCTATCACCATGGCACCAGCCAATTCTCATAACTGCTTCCTAACATATTGTGTGCCTTTTTCTTTAAAACATCTAGTACTGAATAATATATTCACACACACATGAGGGCTGTTAATGTATTATTATCTGTAACTCATCTTCTATTGTCTGGCCGAGGAGTCTTCAGTAAGTTTCTCTTGCATGTATTACTTATTCCCATTGTATAGTAGCTGGGTTCCTGGTAGGCTCCCTATATCACTATTCCAAAATCTAAACCCTTAGACTGTTTGACTCCTTGGGTACTTGTAGCTGTAAGAGACCAGTATCCTCTCCTTAGATCTAGAATCAGCAGCTGCAGGGACCAAGTGAATCAATTTAAGATGCTTTTAATTGCAAGTAACAGAAGCAGCTTAAAAAATAGATTATATATAACAGCCTATAAAGCTTTGTGATAATTAGTCTAAAACTGAATGTATGATTACTGGATATAATACTATGTAGATCATGCTACCAAATCACAGTAGCATCTGGCCTGTTGAAGTAGTTGAAACCATCTCATTTTTTCCCCAATTACACGTTCTCCTGACTTGAAGCCCGTTTTTTAAAAACTCTGTTTCCTTAGGGAAATAACAAATTGTTGTGGCTTTGTTGCTTTTAAACATTTAAATATATATCTTTGGGAATGTATATTTATGTGTGAATTACTTCACATACACCCATATATATTTTTAATTTTTTATTTATTGATGAGAGAGAGAGAGAAAGGCAGAGAGAGAGAAAGGCAGAGAGAGAGAGAGGTTGAGAAAGAGAGAGATTCATTTGTTGTTCTACTTATTTATGCATTCATTCGTTGATTCTTATATGTGCCTTCATCCTAAATTGAACCTGCAACCTTGGTATATTGGGACGATGCTCTAACCAACTGAGCTAGCCTGCCAGGGCCACCCAGATATATTATGTGTAGTAAGATTTTAAAATTTTACATTTTGCATGAAATTGTATATCCTTTTTATTCTTTATTGATTAAGTTATTACATGTGTGTCCTTATCCCCCCCCCCCCCCGTTGTCTCCCTCCCCCCCCACTCATGCCCTCACCCCCCTGGTGTCTGTGTCCATTGGTTAGGCCTATATGCATGCATACAAGTCCTTTGGTTGATCTCTCCCCCTTACCCCCACCCTCCCCTACCTTCCCTCTGAGGTTTGATGGTCTGATCAATGCTTCTCTGTCTCTGGATCTGTTTTTGTTCATTAGTTTATGTTGTTCATTATAATTCCACAAATGAGTGAGATCATGTGATATTTAACTTTCTCTGACTGGCTTATTTAGCTCAGCATAATGTATATCCTTTTTAACCTTTTCTAGGAGGATACTTCATCGAGACTTAAAATCGAAAAATATATTTCTGAAAAATAATCTACTTAAAATTGGTAAGATTTTTAAAAGTATGTATTCTGGAAACATGGAAAGTATTCTATTTAGATGCTATCAACATATCAAATTGTATATAGTACCTAGGAGTATCAGAGAAAATGTTGGTTTATTTAAAATTCTCAAATTTTTGTTTTTATTTGGTTGGGGCCAATTAAACGCAATTATTTTGTTTCTGATTATAAATTAAAGTATAAGACATTTGCTACATACTTTGTAGATTCAGCTAGTATTTTTTGAGTTCCTACTACATACCAGAGGCTTTGCAAGTGGTTCAACTTGTTTTACTAGTTTGATTAATTACTACAGGTTTTCCCTCTTTATTTTATCACAAAGCAATTAACAGTTGTCACACAGAATTAAAATGTTGATATAATGGCTTTGTTAACTTTAGTTCTCCTTCAGAACTATACCTCCACTCATAACTGCTACTGGATTGTTTAATCTGCAAGATGTTCTCAGAGAGGAAAGGTATAAAAGCATGTAGCTATTAGGCAAATATAGAGAAGCTGATGGATTCAAATTTTATAGTCATGTTCTTGAAAAGTCTCAAGTATTTTATTTAAAAATTTTCTTTATTGCAAATGAAGAACAAACTCTCTCCACCACCCGCAGATGAAATTGCAAGTCATTATATTCAGCTCTTTCAAAATCATTCTGTTTGTTGTTATTCAGACTTGAAATAGCTTTTTATTTAAAGTTGCTGGCTCTCCACAATTCCCCCCCAAAAAATTTTGGTTTACATAATTTACTTTACTGGCTCAAAATCATCTTTCTCCTATAGGGCTTATTTGTAAAGCTATTCACCAGCATTGTATAATGTAAAATATATCATATTCCTTTTCTTCCCTTTAAAATGGTATGAATCATTGCATATTAAAATTGTCAAATTAGATACTCTGTTGTTAATTTCCAGGGCTGATTTTCATTGTTTTAAAATATTCGTAAAGATTAATTGTTATTATTTCAAGGGGATTTTGGAGTTTCTCGACTCCTGATGGGATCCTGTGATTTAGCCACCACTCTAACTGGAACGCCCCATTATATGAGTCCAGAGGCTCTGAAACACCAAGGCTACGACACCAAGTCAGACATCTGGTGAGTGGGCAGTGGGCAGTGGGCAGTGGGCAGGTCCAAACAACTTGTTTATCTGCTGTCCTGAGAGAAGGATGCGTTTTGGTTTTAGGATCATTTACTTACTACATCTGTTCACTTTATCCCTTGAATACCTGAATCATTTTGTGACCAGAGTAAAAGGTCTTTTGAATTTGGAACTTTATATATTCCATTAAGTTGATTTTTAAAGTATTTTTTTTATTCATAGATTAATTGGCTGGTTTGGCTTTTTAAGTCTTGAACCACAAGGGAAAGTTCTTAATGAATAGTAAGCAATACATTTTGATAGGTTTCTGCTAGCCTATTAAATAAAGCATTTGTAATCCTAAACACTGTGCTTTATTTTATTTTAAGGTTAACTTCCACCTCTGTGGGGAATGTACAGCTTTGCTTTATTTTTTTCTTCTTGTTGCTTTTAAAATTTTTACTAAAGATGTTAGTCTTAAGGATAAACTTAAATTTAAAAATTCTGTGTTTTCAGTGATAGATGCATCTTAGATTTCTCCATTTCTCTGAGCTTTCGTACCCAAAGAATTTCTCCTTCCCAATCATGGAACCAGTTTAAATTTCAGTGCAGAAACCATGTGGAAAATCGTGTTTGTTGTTAGCAATAGGTCCTATTTGGGAAAATTTATTTTCCTTTGAAAAGGAATCTTACATAATTCTTGACTTGTTAACGGTTAAAAGGACAAACTGGCCGAGAGCTTGTTAATTAAGTAAATAGTTATTATATGCAAATCAATTTAAATAGTCTGAGCTTTCAGAGATGAGCCACGTGAAAGATTGTGCCTACTTCATTTTTCTAAAGAGGCTAAAATAGCAAGTTGCCTCTTCTCTGGTTAAGTAAAGGAAAGCACAGATGGGGGAGAATACTGTCATGATGAGGTCTGGCTATGGCAGATCCCCATCCATCCTGTCTCTTCAGTGCACTCTTGTGATTCATTCCTAGGTTCTTCAGTGGGTTTTTCACTGTTAGCTTGTTTCTGCTGTGGTGGTCTTTTCCAATCCACCTCCCTTCTTGCCTCTATCACACCCTTCTCCCAGCCCTTCCAAAACAACAACAAAATTGACAAAAAACACAAAGGTCTATTCAGAGAAATGAGTTTCTTTAAATTTTGCTTTATTGATCATCTGCTATTTGCCAGTGACTGTGTAAAGGCCTTGGGGTATAAAATCAAAAGTAATAGGATTCCCGACCCTCAAGGGAAGACTTCTTGCTCTTGTTGGAGTGCATTTCCCCAGATTGAGGAAACTAGTCTTGGGCTTTGGATTGAATTTGAGTTACATACCTATAGTTCTCTTCACACTTAATTGTTTTTATTATGATGATGATGACTATTTAAAAATAGATTCAAATATATCATTTCATCATGATTTAAGATTACAACATAAACTGATGAACAAAAATAGATCCTGAGACACAGAATCACGGAACAGACCATCAAACCTCAGAGGGAAGGCAGAGGGGCGGGGGGGTTAGGTGGGGTGTGGTGGGGAGTAAGAGATCAACCAAAGAACTTGTATGCATATAAGCATAACCAATGGACACAGACTGTGTGTGTGTGGGGGGGGGGGCGGTTTGAAGGTTGGGGACAATGGGTGGAAAAGGGACACATGTAATACTTTCAACAATAAAGAATTAAAGATTTCATGGTATCTCAGGAAGATGTTACATGATGTCATTTGAATTAAGAGTAAATTAATTTATGAAGCCCATCATTTAAGCTTTTGGAATTCCATTTAGCAAGAAAGCAGGCTCATTTCGACATGTATCTACAACTGCTTGCCAAGTCGGGTAAGGAAACTTGGGCACCAGAACACACAGAGAAAAGGGTATAGCATAGAGTCTTTTTGTCCCAGTTGTGTGCCTTTTTTTTAAAAAAAAAAGAAACAACAAAACTTCTCTTAGTATTGTGTAAAGAATTAGGAATATCAGATAGTATTGCTCTAATGTTTTAGGTTTACAAAAATGATACCTGACTAAGGCAAAACTTAAAAAACTAAAACCTCCCAAATATGAAAATGCAGGAGAATTTTAATATATCTTTTGCAAGGTTAGCTCTCCTTATGGAGATTATTAAATATTCAGCAAATACAAGCTAAGGATTTATCACCATCCTGAGTCTGAATAACCACCTTCTTATGAATTTAGAAGTTACCTTAGTTTTATCTGAATTAAAACAAGCTTATGCAGTAATGAAATTTCTACTGCCAAACCCAAAGTGGAAAGAATAACAGAGAACTGTTAATTATAGTGGCAGATACATAAGTGTGATGAATAATATTTGGGAGACACTTAGAAAAATTAGGTTGGATGTGGTTGAAAAATTTTCTCTGAATCTCAGTATGTAGCAGCTGTTTACTGTGGAATATTTTCTTAGGACTGGAAAAACTTGTGAATAATTGACAGATGTTTTGCTCTAGCACGAATAGCTATACATATTATATTTATAATGCTAAAAGAATATTGGTATAGTGCTAATTATATTTTCATCTGTTAATGTTTGCCCATATGTAAACTCATCCTCTCTTTGCAATCTGTTAAGCCTTTCGGGATTGATTTATTTATAGCAATCAAGTACAGGAAGTCTCTCTATTAAAAGTGGGTTAGGTTCCAAAAGTTTATAAACAATTATTTAGAAAGTTAGGATAATTAGGTTCTCTGAGGACAATACTTGGAACATGGCTAATTTGTAGAAACAATTGCTGAACACTTTTTTTCTCCTACAAGAAAAATACAGTATATGAGTTATGTTCCTAGGCCAGCCCTTTAAATTGACTTAAACTATTAATAGTTAGAATTTATTATTTTGGTAGAGAAACAAATAAAGGAAAATACCGTTGTGAGAATGGTACTATAATTAAACAGAACATTTCACTGTTGGTCTTATCTGTCTTGTAGTGAGAGGTCAACCAGATGGCTCTTTGATCTTGTGGCCCTGTATTCTTTGAGTGTTTCAAGTGGAGGGAATAGTAGTTGGAATAGTAGGGGTATACTGTGAAGTTCTCCTGGTTTTGTTCAGAGATCTGGTATGGGGGTTGGCCGGGTAGGGGACCCTTGAGGAGTATAGTTCACACCTAACATTATAGCCAGGCTTTGGTGATCTTGGGTAGAAATGTCAGACAAAGCTTAGCTACAGGTAGAAGAAAATAGAGAGGAATCAGCAGCTTCCTGGCCTACCAGGACTAAGAAAGTATCCTTGCAGAAGAGCATTCCAAGTGGACAGGGAAAAGAGGATAGGGAAGAGACAAGACTATTGCCTTCCCTTTTCTACTGTACCATCCATGCTAGAAGACCGAGAATAAATCAAGACTTCCCTTCTCCCTCTTGCCTCTTAAATTCACTTAGTAACTGTGTGCTATTGATACTACTGCCTAGAAATGTTTTCAACCAATCTTCTCAACTTCCACTTCCATTGCTTCAGTCTATGCCCTTACTATTTCTCTCCTGGAGTTCTTTAATGTCGTTCTACTTTCTCTAGCTTCCTACATTCAATTCATCACCTACGATACAACCAGAGCAGAATTTCTAAAATAAGGAACTAATCACTTGACTTTTCAGCTTAAAATCCTCCAAGGGTATGCCATTACCTAGAGATAGTCAAGCCCCAAATCGTTGGCATGGAAAGTAATCCTCATGTCTTTCCAGCTTCCCTCTCCTGCCACCAGCTTTCCACATGCGCCAAGATCTCCAGAGAACCTATTTTCTGGTGAAGGATTTAGGAAAGGGAGAAGTACAGGTCAGGTTGGCAGCAGTTCTGATAGCTAATGTGGGGCCAGCAAGTATCTGGCTGCCAACAGCCCTTTCATCTGCCTCCTGGTGAAGGAAACTCTGGAGCAAAAGAGCCCATGTCTCTCACCTGTCACCCCTGAGGAGTGAGCACTGGTGTCATTATTTTCACTCAACAGAAGCTGACGTAGGAAAACATTTCAGTCAGAGGCAGTAGATCTGGGCATTAACATATTTTTTGAGTGACTGGCATGAAATGATTAATACAAACTGCAGATGATATCAGTCTGGCCTGGTTAATTTTAAAAAAAGTCCTGAAACAGCCCTGACCGGTTTGGCTCAATGGATAGAGCTTTGGCCTGTGGACTCAAGGGTCCCAGGTTCGATTCCTGTCAAGGGCATGTACCTTGGTTGCGGGCACATCACCAGTAGGGGGTGTGCAGGAGGCAGCTGATGGATGTTTCTCTCTCATCGATGTTTCTAACTCTCTATCCCTCTCCCTTCCTCTCTGTAAAAAATCAATAAAATATATATTAAAAAAAAAAAAGGTCCTGAAACAACTGCAGCAGCAGAACCAGAAATAGCTACTCTCTCTGGAGTGCTTACTCTGTGCTTGACAGTCATTGTGCTAAGTGCTTATATACTTAATCTAAGTATATCTGTTACTATAAAATGTAACTACTCTATATCATTTTATAATCTGCTTTTTTTTTCACTTAGCAAAATGAAACCATATTGCTCCTGTCTTCGTTCTTCCGTTGGCCAAATTCTTATGGTATGAAGGACATGGGACCCCCACCAGGGAGGGAAATGAGATTATCTTCCTTCAAATATTATAAAGCTCAATTGTGAAAGGAAGTAGTCAGAAAGAGCTGGTATAAGCAGGATAAAATGCACCCAAACTTTGTTTCTCACATTTTATGGATTATTCTCAAAATATGATAGTATATTGGGATGATATGGTGGAAGTAGAGCTTTTCCTTTTCCTTTTAAATATTCTTTTAAAAATTTGGTTCCTCAGACACACCAGCCACATTTCAAGTGCTCATTGGCCACATGTAGCTAGTAATAATTGTGTACAGAAATATAGAAAATTTCTGTTGTGGTAGAAAATTCTGTTGGACAGTCCTGAGCTATTCTGCTGCCCCCTTCAGGCCTTACCCCGGGGTTTTCTTGCATCCACCCAGCTTTTACTTGGGTAGGTCCCATCCCAGTTTCAGCTGCTGTTCCTAGGGTGGCCCACTGTGCTTTTCCGCGAGGTTCGTCTGTTCCTGGGTCCTTTAGTCACCTCCTTGACTCCTGCTGCTGCTTCTCACACAGATGCTGACACTGTGTGGGTCGCATGGTGACTGTATTTGTCTCCCTTTGCTTGTATTTTGAGGTCTGAGGAGACACATTGTCATCTAAATTTATTGAAAATGTTGGCCATGGTTTTTGATTTTGCTATCTAAGTGTTCTCTCTGTTTTACATGGGGATTCAAGAAAGATCCAGAAACTATTCTTCCAGTGTAGCCATTGTTTTTCCCCAAGTTCAGAGTCAGCATTTTAACAAAACCCCTGCATGATTTGTATGCATATTAAAGCTTGGGAGAAAACAGTAAAGGTTCTGGGACATGACAGGCCTTTAGTAAACAGCTAGTTGCTCTATAATATTGCTTCTTAACTATTTGTTCAAGCAGCCCAATGTCTTTCATTACATTTAGATCAGTGGTTCTCAACCTTCCTAATGCCGCGACCCTTTAATACAGTTCCTCATGTTGGGGTGACCCCCAATTTCATTGTTACAAATTGAACATATTTAAAGCATAGTGATTAATTATAAAAACAACATGTAATTATATATGTGTTTTCCGATGGTCTTAGGCGACCCCTGGGAAAGGGTTGTTCAACTCCCAAAGGGGTCACGACCCACAGGTTGAGAACCTCTGATTTAGATGGAGTTTATGTTGACCTAGTAAAGACTTTTTATTTAGGGTAACACACACTAAAGCAAAACCCACTCCTCTTGTATTAACTTTCTATTTACTCAACTGCTTAAATTGTGTGTACTGCCTTCTAGATCAGTGTCAGGATGATTCTCAATTACATCAAATAAAAATATGTATTATTTAAAAGATCAATATAGCTTTCCCAGTCAACCAGAGGTCTGCAGCACTGTGGGTAAGCTTCTCTTTGCAGAGTTTGAGCAGATTTCAAAGGGTAAATTTAGTTACCCGGAGACAAGACAAAGCTGGAGCTGCATTTGCAATTCATCAGCCTGTGCTTCTGAGATCCTGTGGGCAGTTCTGGTCGACTTGAGCAGATGGCCAGTTTATGGAGTTCAGGTGTGATACGCTGTACATGCAGCTGATCCCAGCCTTCCCTTTCACTGCTACATTCCCTCCCTCAGGGATGTATTTGCTTACTTCACAGTTGGCTGTATTTTGGAAAAAGAAAAGAATGCAAATCATAGACTTCTAAGTAAAATGCACCTCTCACTTATTTATTTCAACTCACCCCTCCAGCCCCTTTCCTTGCTTTCATGTTGCTAGATTTAAGACCTGAGAGTCAAATAAGAGAAAAATCTTCAAAAAGTATGGAAGTGATGGCTTTGAAATGACATAATCCTTCCCATATAGAAATGTCTGGTTGGAAATTGAAGAAAATAAAAACCAGAGGTACATGGGTATACAGATAGTAGCATAAAAGTATACATAGTAGATAGGTCTGAAAACCTTTACCAGGATAATAAAAAATCTTTCATCCCAAATATAACGGCAGTTTCTGTAATCAGGTTGTCTCTTATTTCAATTACCTGTATCCATTCTAGGCCAGGTGCACTGGGACCATAACAGGTCTCTGCCCATAAGTTACTGGCTGATAAAGGAAGCCTTTTAACATGTGCTCTAGTGCAAGCACATATCACCAAGTGAAAGTGAAATGGGTAAGTGGAGAGCAGCATGCCTTCAGTGTAGCTGGAAGGATTTCCAAAAAAGAGAAAGGTCTTGTATCAAAATTAAGTGGTTACTGAGTCAGCCTCTAATTGTTCCATAATCTCAGTAGCCAGATAATTTCACATCTTTTTCAAACCTTAGTACAGTCCACCCTTGAACAACATATGTTTGAACTATGTATTTGGTTATATAAGACCTCCAAATCTGTTCTATTATCCCTTCGCATTTTCATATAAATTTTAGAATCAGCCAGTCAATTCTTGCAAAAAATAAAAAAGTCTGCTAGTATTTTGATTGCTCTTGCATTAGGCCTATAGATCATTCTGGAAAAAAATGACTTGATAACATTGAATCTTCCAACCTATGCATATAGATATATCCCTCTACCTCCTTCAATTTTTTTAGGTATTATTTTATTTCTCTTAGCAATGTATCATGGATGATGGTATAGGGTCTTGCATATCTTTCATTGGATTTTTAACTAGGTATTTGACATTGTGTGATGTTAATGCAAATAATATTTTTAATTTTATTTTTTAAATGTGTTTGCTGCAGGCTTATTGAAATGACCTTTTATGTACACAGTCATATTGAAATGCCTAATGACAGTTTAATGTCTTTTCTATTTTTTATATACTGGCATATACTAGAGGCCCAGTGCACGAATTCGTGCACGAGTAGGGTCCCTTGTCCTGGCTGGCGATCAGGGCCAATGAGGGCCCATCTCGCCCAGTCCTGATTGGGGCTGATTTGGGCCATCCAGCTGGAGGAAGGGACTTTGGGAGGTTGACTGCCCGGCCCTGATCAGGGGGCCAGCTGGCCATGGGGGGAGGGACCGCAGGAGGTTGGCCAGCCATGGGAGGTTGGCTATAGGAGCACACTGACCACGAGGGGGCAGCTCCTGCATTGAGTGTCTGCCCCCTGGTGGTCAGGGTGCGTTATAGCGACCGGTCAACCAGTCGTTCGGTTGACTGGTTGTAATGGTTGTTTGGTTGCTTAGGCTTTTATATATATAGATTTTTGAACTTTTTCTGCCCTCAATGTTCTGGGTAGCACCTTCATTACAATATTCAATAGAAGTGATGATAGTAGGCATCCTTACCTTGTTGATTTTTTTTTTTTAATTAAATCTTTATTGTTCAGATTATTACATTTGTTCCTCTTTTTTTCCCCCCCATAACTCCCCTCCTCCCAGTTCCCGCCCCACCCTCCACCCTCACTCCCCACCCACTGTCCTCTTCCATAGGTGCACGATTTTTGTCCAGTCTCTTCCCGCATCTCCCACACCCCTTTCCCCCCCAGGAATAGTCAGTCCATTCCCTTTCTATGTCCCTGATTCTATTATGATCAACAGTTCATTCTGTTCATCAGATTATTTATTCACTTGATTCTTAGATTCACTTGTTGATAGATGCATATTTGTTGTTCATAATTTGTATCTTTACCTTTTTCTTCCTCTTCCTCTTCTTAAAGGATACCTTTCAGCATTTCATATAATCCTGGTTTGGTGGTGATGAACTCCTTTAGCTTTTCCTTATCTGTGAAGCTCTTTATCTGACCTTCAATTCTGAATGATAGCTTTGCTGGATAAAGTAATCTTGGTTGTAGGTTCTTGGTATTCATCACTTTGAATATTTCTTGCCACTCCCTTCTGGCCTGCAAAGTTTCTGTTGAGAAATCAGCTGACAGTCGTATGGGTATTCCCTTGTAGGTAACTGAGTTTCTTTCTCTTGCTGTTTTTAAGATTCTCTCTTTATCTTTTACTCTTGGCATTTTAATTATGATGTGTCTTGGTGTGGTCCTCTTTGGATTCCTTTTGTTTGGGGTTCTCCGCGCTTCTTGGACCTGTAAGTCCATTTCTTTCACCAGGTGGGGGAAGTTTTCTGTCATTATTTCTTCAAATAGGTTTTCAGTATCTTGCTCTCTCTCATCTTCTGGCACCCCTATAATTCTGATGTTGGTACGCTTGAAGCTGTCCCAGAGGCTCCTTACACTATCCTCACATTTTTGGATTCTTTTTTCATTTTGCTTTTCCGGTTGGGTGTTTTTTGCTTCCTCGCATTTCAAATCATTGACTTGATTCTTGCGCTCCTCTGGTCTGCTCTCGGGAGTCTGTATAATATTCGTTATTTCAGTCCGTGTATGCTTAATTTCTAGTTGGTTCCCCAATATAAGATCGAGGGTCTCATTAGTTTTCTTGTAGATCTCATTAAGTTTATCGGCGGCTTCTAAACAGTTCTTGAGAGACCTTAAAAGTGTGGTTCTGAACTCTATATCTTCCATTGACAATTTTGTCCTGTTTCTTTGTCTCCGCATTTTGTTATGCTTCCTTGGTGCACCCCCTAGTGGTCTTTGTTCGCAGTCTTATAGTTAAATCTTGATTGTTGTAGCTAATTCCAGGGAGGGTTTGACCTCCAGGCCAAGTGGCTATGAGAATCAGCTGTGTCAGCAGTGTGAGAACTTCTGTCCTCTAGGGAGGTGCTAATCTGGCGTTTGCCTGAGGCTATCCGGCAAATGCCTGTGTGCAGGGCTTGGGCGGGGCGGGTCGCACAGGATCAACAGGGTGGGCCGGAGAGAGCAGTTATGGCGGCTCTCAGTCCTGTCCCCAGGGGCTCTGCCTCTCTGAGTCCCAGCACCCGCTGCAAAGCTCGGAGAGAAAGCTGCACTCGCTCTGACCGAAGCCAGACAGCCCCGCTTCTCCCATTTGAGTCTGGGTCCCTAAAGACTCGCCTGTATCTGGAGCTCAGAGTCTGCGACTCCCTCCCTATTGAAAACGCCAACCGCGCCCTCCGCCGCCAGCCCGCTCCCCGCACTCCGCACCTCAGAATTTGACTTCAGCACCGCGCCTCCTCTGAGTGTCCGTATGCGTTTCTCTTTCCTCCTAGTTGTAGGACTTCCACTCAGCCAGCGTTCCTGTGGTTCTGGGTGATGTCCCTTCCGTTTTTTGGTTTCACTTTTGAAGTAGTTGTTCAAGGCAGCAAACTCCGGCGTTAACCTATGCCGCCATCTTGGTTCTCCCCCCACCTTGTTGATTTTAAAATAAAAATATAAACTATCAATATTTCACCAATAAGCATAATATTTACTATATGTCCTTATAGCTTTAAAACCCCAATTAAGGAAGTTTTCTTCCATTTCTAGTGTGCTAAGAGTTTTCTCCTTTTTTAAAAAACACAAGTGGGTTTTGAATTTTATCAAATGCTTTTTCTGCTTTAGTCAAGATGATAGAATTTTTCTCTTCTATAAGGAGGTATTTTCCACTGATGGACTTTCAAATATAAGTCAACCCTGTATTCCTGAAATAAAATCCACTTGGTTATGATATATAATCTTTTCAATATATCACCATATTCTCTTTATAATATGTGTATATGTGTATTTGGATTTTTTAAATCTATTGTTCATAAATAATTGGCCTGTAATTTTCCTTTCCTGTAATATTCTTATTATATTTTAATATCAAAATTATGCTGACTTTATGAATGAAGAGATTAAGACTGATATTCTTTATTTTTAAATGTTTGGAAGAATTTGCCAGTAAAGGCATCCTTAAATCTGTTGAGGCTTGCTTTATGACCCAGACTGTGCTCAGTTTTGGAAAATGCTCTGTGTGTCCTTGAAAAGAATCTGAATTCTGTCATTGTTGGGATTCAAACAAATTATGTTAATAATTCATAACAAATTATGTTAATTTGTCAATTTTGGTCTTTGTATTTGGATTTTCTCTACCCTTATTTTTTTTTTTTGTCTGCTTGTTCTATCAGCTATCGTCAAAGTCTTTTACTATGATTGTGAATTTGTCTATATATTCTCTTAATTCTGTCAATTTTTGCTTCACACACACACACACGCACACACACTCTTATTGAGTTTTAGAATGGTTATATGTTATTAATCCACCATTTTAATTTTAGTAGTGGTTCTTGCCTTAAGTCTACTTTGCCTGATACTAGTATAGCTACACTGCAGTATTTTAATAAGTATTTGTGTGGTGCATCTCTTTCTATGAACAGCTCTGTGTTCTTATATTTAAGGTTTGTTTTGAGTTTATGTAATTGTTTTTACCCAGTTTGCTAGTCTTTTTAATTGAAGTATTTTCCATTTATGTTTAATATAATTACTCTGTATTTTTATTTGTCATTTTATTATTTGCTCTCTATATACATATCACTTGTTTCATGGTTTTTTTTTTTCTCTCTCCTTTTTTGCTTTCTTTTGGTTTAAAATTATATTTGTTTTTTTTCCCTCTAGTAACTTGTTAGTTATATAAGTGTATATACATTATTTTACTATTCTTTTGGTGATATCCCCTAACAATTATAACATGCATCCTTGCCTTATTATAGTCTAGTAGAAGTTTCTAAATTTACCACTTTCCCAGGAATAAAAGGACATAACTCCCTTTATGTTATTGAACCCTTATGTTTTTATATTCTTTTTCCATTAAATTTTATTCTACATAATTATTTTTATTTGAAGAGAGAGATCAATGTGACAGAGAAACATTCATTGGTGGCCTCCCGCTCACACTCCAACCTGAGATCCAACTGCAACCTGTGTATGTGCTCTGACCGGGAATTGAACCTAACAACCTTTGGTGTACAGGATGATACTCAACCAATTGAGCTGTACTGGCCAGGGCTATTCTACATAATTTTTAACCCCTGTCATATATTGTTAATATTGTTTTTATAGAATGAATGTTGATCTGTACATAGTCACAGAATTTCTTTAGGCTTTTTATTCCTTCTTGTATCCCTGTGCCTCTCTGAGACCATTATTCTTTCTTTGGAAGCACCCCTTTTAGGGTAATTCTTAGTGCTGTCCTGCTGGCAATGGATTCTCTCAGTTTTTGTTTGTCTAAAAACGCCTTTATTTTACCTTTATTGAAGGAATTTTTTTTTTTTTTTGGTATAGAAATCTAAATATGTGCTACTACACCAGATACCATTCAACAGTCTTACAGATGGATGCAAAATTTATTAAGCTACAAATATGTTCCTATTTTATAATGTTTACATTGATCTTGGTGTTCTAGTCAATATCATGTGATTTCTCCTAACATTCTCCTTTATTCTAACATTCTGTAATGGAAATAGTCCAGCATTTGGAAAGAAAAATGCCTTATGAAATTGACCAAGTGATTTAACTTTCCTGAGCCAGTTTCCTCATGTATAAAATGAGAAATCACTGTGAAATTATGAGGCTCTGTTGAGATATACATATATGAAAGTGCTTTGTAATATGGAAAGTACTAATCAGTTGGAAATTTTTCATTTCCAAATAATAATAAATAAAATGTATTATTATTTGCTGGAATGGAAACATTCTCAGTGTATATCCTCTTACAAATGCATATTTTTTGAACACTCACAAAATAGTTAAAATATGATATTCATGTATGTATTTATACATAAAATGCCTTTTATGAGAAACAGGACAGTGTTAAAAGTTACATAAAACACAACTTACATAAAGTTGATTGTAAATTTATTCTGATCTTTCAAGCAAGTAACATGAAAAGGGAGACTTGGCCAGTTACATAATTCAAAATACCCATAAGATTTAGACTAATCCATTATTCAAGAGAAGTACAGTTTTTTCTTAATACTAAGTTCAGGCAGGAATTTCCCCCTTAGTTTTCTTAATTACATAGAGTTATTTGTAAGATTATTCTGTTGGTTTAGAAGTTACTGATTTGCATGGTTAGCACAAATCAGTGTTGGACTGATCTAGAATTTTAATATTCTGTCTCATACCCCTGAAGGGAGAATTACACATTTTCATGTGAGCTGCAAGTAGCTGTTCTTCCACCCTACTTATAAATGAATTATATTTTTAAAAAAACTAATAAAGAATGCATTTCCTTTTCAAAATGCTTGGATACACATTAGGGGGAAGGTTAGGCTGATAAATTAAAACTTTACTTTGCATATGTAACATTCACAAAACTGTCTTAGGAAGATGATATTTAACTGCATTTTATTTTTCCTTCATAGAAGTTAATTCAGAAACTTTGTACTACATTGATCAAATATTTATTGGGTTCCTACTATGTGCAGACATATTCCTATTGGTTTGTTTGCTTTCCTTTGACAAAAACTGGCCATTCAGACTTAATTTTGTGCTCTCTTCTTTCACCTTTTCCTCTTTTTTTAGTCAGCATGTACTTGAGTGGAACAGAACATTATGGAACTGAGGCTTTTAAACAAATGACTGAAGCATATGTTAGTGCCTTACAACCAATGCCCTAACACCTCTGAGGTTTTGTATGATGATCAAACTTAAAAAGAGGACATTTGCTCCTTATTTCTGTTCTTTGACTTTGTCTTCAGGTCTCTGGCATGCATTTTATATGAGATGTGCTGCATGAATCATGCATTCACGGGCTCCAATTTCTTGTCCATTGTTTTAAAAATTGTTGAAGGCGACACTCCTTCTCTCCCTACAAGATACCCAAGAGAACTGAATGCCATCATGGAACGGTATGGAAATAATGTGTTGTCACGGAAACAATTTTAAATTCTACTTACGTTTTAGTTCATCGGAAAAATAATTTTCTTTTTGAACCTTACAGCATGTTGAACAAGAACCCTTCACTGAGACCATCTGCTATAGAAATTTTAAAAATCCCTTATATTGATGAGCAGCTACAGGTACTTAAAATGAAAGGAATACTGGGAAGCACATATTAATTAGCATTGATATACATTCTAGGGCTTGAAGCTATGCTGTGGGAATAAGAGGCATTGAGAGTCCTTTGTAAGAGAGGCACAAGATGCTTTTTAAAGCCGAGGGAAATTATCAGTCAGGACAATCTGGTGCCCCAGATATTGGGATCACGATTTTCTGCCTAAACTCAACATCCCCCCTTAGGGCTCTTGGTTTCTAGATCTTACTGACTTCAACACTTTGTAAATATGTCCTTGCTAGGCCAAGAATGGGATGCTACTACTAACAAAACCTGGGATTTTCACCGAGCCGTTATTATCCCACCTCTTTATCATATATCTCAATAATACTTTTTGTTGATTAAGTGAGTTTATTTTGCTTTTCTGTAAATTAGGAAATTGGATGTAGAGAATTTGCCTCCCGTGATAAGAAAAAAGCAGATGGTACCCTCTCAGGAGGGTTTTTGTTTTTTGTTTTTTAAACGTCTTAGCCTTTTACAATGTAAATTCCTCAGGCAAATTTCCTTTAATTTTATGAATATATTTAATAAGATTCCAAAGCATTCATTTGCCTTTAAGAATATGCATGCCTTTTCATCTCACCCTAGTCGTGGCCCTGGGCGTGTGGACATCGTCCACCTCAGAGCCAGAGGTGGAGAGAGCTGGTGTGTTCTTGGAGCGGAAGGAAGGCCTGCCCTAGCCCGGGTAGCAGGGAGTGAGAGAAGAGCAGTGCAAGACGGACTTGGAGAGGGAGGCAGGAGCTGGGCCTCTCAGGATCTGGTTGCATAAGCTACCATGTAATGTTTTGTAACCCTTTATAGAAGGAAAAATAGCTACCTGTGGGTTTTTTTTTCAAGCTCCCAGATATGGTCAGTAATAGTGCAAATTAAAAAGGGTGCCTGGTAGTTTTATATCCTTCCATCCCTGGAGGGGAGTCTTTAAGGTGTGTCAGGGTTGTTGTTTTTTTCAGCACCTGATCTGTAGATATTCGGAAATGAGTCCAGAAGACAAGAATTTGAATTGTCAGAAGGAAACTGCTCATATAATTAATGCCATGTAAGTAATTACCTTGTTTTTAGAAAGCCCATTGAGCATAAATATTAAATGCATTTGTCTTTAAATATCTGTTAGTGCTAAGCTGTCTGCATGGAGTATCCTCACATTCACTTAAGTCTTGCCAAGGAATTCAGGAGCGTCAGTAACTTGGCGTTCCAAAGCCCTCAGGTGGAAGCAAATTGAAATCATAAAAGTTTAAACCACCGTACAGCTCACAGATCTGCTGGGTAGCTCTGCAGTTGCCTTGTAAGTACATAGAGAAATTAAAATCTCAAACATTTAGTGATCTATATGCTAAGGCATCTTCCATAGGAAGCATAAATGGGTTTTACATGTTGTTTGTTTAGTGGGAGCTGCCAGAGTATCTATTGAAAGGACAACATAGTGGAGTCCTGGGACAACTGAAAATAAGCCAAAATTCACTTTCTTGAGATATATCTAAAAACTAGAGAATGTGTGTTTCAAAGGAGCCATAACTATTTCCTGGCCTAACTGGTGCCACCTACCTCATCAAAATGTCTGTGCTGTCACTTGCAAGAGCCCAGAGTACTAGGTTACTTGAGAACAGCCATGCACCACTGTGTAGGCTGCGTACCACACAGCTCCAGGGGCACCGATTATACAGACCAAATGTATAATGCTGTTGAAGAAGCTCTCTAATGTTGTAAGGGCCCAAGGAGCTCTGCAGGGCAGTGGGGGAGAACAGTAGCCCTCATTAGCCTGATCTTCAAGGCCAAATAGCACACACATGCTTCTCTAATGCCCAGTCCCATGGTTTGTCTACTGCACTGCTTGTTTTCCATCTTGACATTCAAGCTGAAGACACTGGTCCATCAAAGATATCCAGTCTTTGTTTAATGCATGATCTCCAGTTAAAATAGACTGCCCCTCAGGGGGGTGCATTTTTATAGCCACACTCCTGTGACATTTGTTTTCATGGGTACTACCTATTCTTTCAAGAAAGCCTGGATATTCTAATTTTATTTTGTTTTATTAATTGGAGATGTGACAGTAGTAGATAATTTATTTTTTATTTTTATTTTAAAATATTTTTATTGATTTCAGAGAGAGGAAGGAGAGGGAGGGAGAGAGGGGTAGAAACATCAGTGATGAGAGAGAATCAGGCCCCCCTAACTGGGGTTCGAGCCTGTAACCCGGGCATGTGCCCTGACTGGGAATAGAACCATGACCTTCTGGTTTATGGGTCGACACTCAACCACTGAGCAACACCAGGTGAGCGAGAACTTATTTTTTAAGTGTTGGACTAATTTTAGTTATCATTTTGCACTGCAGTTATGAAATACTGCTTACAATTAAAGTGTTCTAGAATTCAGTTGTTTGGATGGTATTTCACATTATGAAATATTGACTTCAAATCGTCACTGTTATTTTCAAGATCTATGACTATGCTTTAAGGAGAGCTGTTTGGTGTTACAAGGGATGTATATTCCTGAAACTTGCACGTCCCCTGGAGGCTCTGGTCTGAGCGGTATTCTGGAGGGATGAGACCTACCTACAATGGTCATTACAATTTTCTTATCACTTTCCTACTTTGTTCTGCAAGTAGGTACAGAAACAAATGTCACTGAGAATGTGGTTGTAGACCTTTCAATACGTGATTAGTGTAAGCACATTTCTTTGAAGATAAGGTTCTTAATAATATCGGCTAACATTTTGGGGGTAATGACCATATGCTTGGCTCTGTTATGAGTACTTTACATGACTGTACTCATTTAAACCCCCAACAACCATATGAAGCAGGTACTATTATTTTTTTTAATGATCATAAAGATGCTGAGTAACTTCCCGGAAGGCGTATAGGATTTGAACTCAGAGAATCTTACTAACCCATATGATTAACCACTATGCAGTGCTGCCAGGAAAATACCTACTGTATTAAGCCTAGAATATAAGACATATTCAATAAAATTTAGCTATTAGCATGCTATCATTTTGGATACTTTTTATGTGCCAGACTTTGTGCATACATTATCTCATATAATACTCACTATAACCCATTCTTTTTTCTTCATTGTGTTTTCATTTTTATTTTTTAAATTAAATTTTTTTTCCATTACCATTTATCCCCTCTATGCTGTCTTCCACCTCTACCCATCCCCCTCCACTCCCCATCATCATGTAACCACCACACTGTCGTCCATGTCCATGAGTTCTCTCTTTTTGCTCAATCCCTCCACCCTGTTAACACTCCCCACTCCCAGCTTTCTGCCTGCTCTCTATCTATGAGTCTGCCTCTATTTTGCTTTATAACCCATTCTTTATGGATAAGAAAACTGAGGTTCAGAGAAGTTCAGTAACTTGCCCAAAGCTACAGATCTAATGAATGAGGGTGCACACGACATTCAAACCCTGCTTATTTCCAAAGACTGTTCTATCCACATGGTCGAATTAGTCTGCCTGTCTATTTACTTCTTAATGACCAAGATCCTAATTTTTCTCACATTATGAAAAGCAGTCGTAAGCAATGAAATGAGCATAAATGTGGAAAGTACATAATTTGCTTTTAAACAAAAATCTAATTTGAAAAACATTGCCAATTAACCACAGTCCTGGCTGGCTCATTACCTACCCAGACTTTATTAGTTTTTGCCTGGCATGTCTTGAGATGCTTTCCCCTTCTCAGCAGTGTAATGATCCTCTGTAAAATATTTGTTTAATTTTTTCTGAGCGTGTCTGGGATGTGCTCTGTGCGGAGAATCTGTATTTTCTCTAGGCAAAAGCAGATTCACCTGCAGACGTTGCGGGCGCTCTCTGAGGTGCAGAAAATGACCCCCAGAGAAAGGATGCGGCTGAGGAAGCTCCAGGCAGCTGATGAGAAAGCCAGCAAGCTGAAGTAAGCGTCCTGTCCTCAGGGCATTTCAGCCCTTTGGCCACTTCCCAGGCCTCTGAAGGAATTCATTGAAGAAAAGCAAAGACAAAACAAGATAACAAAATGCATGCACTCATGATACATGTAATCTATTTTTTTATTCACTCCTTCCCTCAAAAGATAGTCATTGAGCCATGGGTGTGGTTGGATGCCAGGCATTATTAATATTAGGATTGTGTGAAAAGAATGATGGGATATCAGGGAGGTTACTAGTGATGCAAATATCAGCAGCCTCCAAATGAAGCCTCATTGATGCTGACACCTTCTGGACATAGCCCCGTGAGAGGGTGACAGGGCGACTTCAGGACCTGGTCCCCATTCCCTAGATCGGGGTGGGCAAACTTTTTGACTCGAGGGCCACAATGGGTTCTTAAACTGGACCGGAGGGCCGGAACAAAAGCATGGATGGAGTGTTTGTGTGAACTAATATAAATTCAAAGTAAACATCATTACATAAAAGGGTATGGTCTTTTTTTTTTAGTTTTATTCATTTCAAATGGGCCGGATCCGGCCCGCGGGCCGTAGTTTGCCCACGGCTGCCCTAGATGCTCGCTGCATCCCCTCTGCCAGGAGACCTGACCCATCTACAGGGAGAAGAAGGTAGTGGCAGGAAATTGTTGGCCTTAGTGGTTTGGAAACAGAGCTCTGTTCTGTCAAGTGAAGCCCTTTAGAAGGTCTGTGCTCTGGGCAGTGCTGCTGGTGGGAACTATCTCTGGTAATTAGAGTATTTACATTAAAACTGTTTTTATACACAAAAGAAAGGCATAGATCTTCTACATGACATTTAATGTTTTCCTTATTTAAAGGCAATGGCTTTTAAGTGAAGTTGGTCCTGATTTTAAGAAAGACTCGCATCGGAATTGTTTTTGATGGTTATATCTTGGATTCGAGAATGGTTATGTGTTTTAGCTAGAAAATGGCTCTGTTGTCAGAAGGGTTATAACGTATCCATTTATAGACAAGAAAATTTGATTACATGGATGTTCAGTGATTTTTCAAAAAACGTAAGTATAAATTAGCACACAAGTAATCACAAGAACTCAAATCAGTCTTCCAGTTTAGTAACAGATCTATTAAATTCAACTCTCCTGTAGTAGAGAAAACAGACAAGATGTGTCTGAGAAAACTTCCCCTCCACAGTGAGTCTCATATTCTTTTCTATAAATTCTTTGAAATGTTGCTCTATGTCCTTTTTTATGTGTTTATTTCATCCTGAAAGCAGTTAACGAGTTATTAGTATGTGGTAGGCACTGTCCTGGGTATCAGGGACACCCCCCCGCCCCCATTTCATTACAGTCAGAGAACACCCAGGGATCAGTACTGTCGGCTGTGTTTTAGGAGTCCTAGAGCAGTGGTCGGCAAACCACAGCTTGCGAGCCACATGCGGCTCTTTGGCCCCTTGAGTGTGGCTCTTCCACAAAATACCACAAGTGGGCACGCACGTACAGTGTGAAGTTGACTTAAAACTTTAAGTAAAGTTTATTAAGTTAATTTTAGGGAACGTTGTGGAGTGAAAGAAGATGTAGTGTCGAGGATTGAGAAAGGTATGTTGAGATGGTTTGGTCATATAGAGAGGATGAACGAAAGGAGATAGACGAAACAAGTATACAAGACGAGTGTGGATGGGAGAGTTGGAAGGGGTCGACCTCAGTGAACGTACCTCAATCAGACTGAGGACGTTTTTAGCAAAGGCCAGCTTAGGAGTACCCTAATTTAGTTAATAATAATGTACCTACCTATATAGTTTAAGTTTAAAAAATTTGGCTCTCAAAAGAAATTTCAATCATCGTACTGTTGATATTTGGCTCTGTTGACTAATGAGTTTGCCGACCACTGTCCTAGAGCATCCCTGTGTGTGCTTTAGAGGGAATCAAGTGGGTGCTGCACTGCACACACATCTGCATGAGAGGAAGACCCATTGGCCTGGCTTTCCATCACCCCACCTTGCCTGTTGAAATAGGGATCACGCTTACCCATAATAGAGATGTGGTTTTGGCAAATTGCAGCTATTTTCCTTTACATTTGCAGAAAGCTTGTGGAAGAAAAATACGAAGAAAATAACAAACGAATGCAGGAATTGAGATCTCGGAACTTTCAGCAGCTAACTGTTGATGTGCTCCATGTAAGTACTCTTATTTTACATGTTACATGAAACCTTTTCTTGCTTCAGATTTTTCAGATTCGTGTGGCCAGTTGGGTAGAAAGAGGGACAGGTAGGAAAAAAAGGATCCATATCAACTGTGCCCAATTCCAGGGAGGATTAACTGGGGTTCATTTTAGAATGTAGGCCAACAACAGTTAATGCCTACACCGATTCAAAGCAGCTGCACTTAGAGATGGAGCAATTGATTCATCCAACAAATATCGAGTGCCTACTGTGTACAAGGTAATCAGGGCTGACTTTACAATTGATGAGTTAAAATTATGACTTTGCAGAACAAATGTGTCTGCATCTAATTTTGAATTTCAGCCATGCTATTGTTGCTTTATCTCCTTAGTCCATTCTTTTGTTTTTTACTTAGTTGTTTGTTGTTATTGTTGATCTTGTTGTTGTTGTTGTTGATCTTCACCTGAGGATATTTTCCCATTATTTTTGGAGAGAGTGGAAGGGAGGGGAGAGACAGAGAGAAACATCAATGTGAGAGAGATACTTAGTTTTTATGCCTTCCCATTTTATTTTGTCTCCCATATATAACCTGCCTTGTGTTAATAATCCCATTCAAACTTTGAAGAATTACATACATAGCCAATAATAAATAGGGTTTCAGATTCACATAAAATGAACCCAAAATTCATATCCTCTGTATCCCAAGACCCTGGATAGCAAATACTATTTTCTTTAATGGTTAAGAATAGGCCTTGGTATCAGCTCTGATACTTAAGGCAGTCTTTCTTCAGGGTCATATTTGCACGTAGACATTGACATCAACCCCTAGCTCTTCTGGTAAAGAAGAGTCATTTTTATTGTCTCAAATTCTGTTTGTTCACTCATTGGCGATCCCTCCATCTGAGGGAGATTTCCTCCTCCAGCAGGAAGAACGAAGCCCCCTGAGGCTGTGGGGATGATCCCTGCCTGGAGTGTGGGGGTGCTCATCCTGCTGTAGCTCAGTCATCGGAGGCTCCACATCAGGGGCGTGCAGGAGCTCCCCGCGGAGCTCACTCTTAGCCAGGCACAGCCTAGGAGCACGTGTTTTCTGCCTCCCTCTGAGAGGTTATTCACCTTTCTCAATTATTCAGTGGTTGTGATTGCTTTAGAGTTCTGAAAACCAAAGTTGGACCAGAGAGGGAGCCCAGCCTTTTCTAACCTTAAGAGTCTCCCTCTGTGGGAAGGAATAAAGAACTTCCTTTTGCAGAGAGTCAGGATGTTGGTGATATGTGTTCAATCCTGCCCCCCATGTTTCTACCCATCTCCCACTTTATTACGTGAAGCCAGCTGTGGGATCTGCTGCAGGCCCCGGACACGGAGAAAGTGCTGGCTGGAAGGGCATGGGGTCAGCAGTAGGTCTTGATGCCACCACTTGATGTCCGTCTGAGTGCCTGAGTGCATTTCTCTAGCTCCCCAGACTCTTTCTAGGCCCTAAAATCATAACTTGTGAAGGGTGTTGTCTACCCTCTGTCTTTCATCTTTCCTCCCAAGTCCAGAACTGCAAATTCCCACAGGTCCTCACAAGGAGTCTGACATAAGAATTCTGTGTTTGTTAATATGTGTGAACTACATGTTCAGTCAGCTGAGAGAAACTGGAACCTTTTATTATGAAATGTTCAGAGACCCCTGCTTCTAAGGGGTTTTACCCCCTAAGATTAGACATTTACAAGTACAGATATGGTAATATTTTTAGAGTACACGGGTATTGAATTATAATCTTGTATATCTGAAAATTATATAATGTTATTAACCAAGTTTATTTCAATTTTAAAAAAATGAAGTAACTTTATTCTTGAAATACAAATGATTGTTAAAAAATACTATGGACAGCTCTACTCCAACAAACTAGACAACCTGGAGGAAATGGACAAATTCCTAGAAAAATACAACATTCCAAAACTCAATCAGGAAGAATCTAAAAATCTCAACAGGCCAATAACTATGGAAGAAATTGAAGCAGTCATCAAAAAGCTTCCAGCAAACAAAAGCCCAGGACCAGACGGCTTCACAGGGGAGTTTTACCAAACATTCAAGGAAGAACTAAAACCTATTCTCCTCAGACTACTACAAAAAATTCAAGAGGAAGGAACACTTCCAAGCTCATTCTATGAAGCCAGCATCACCCTAATACCAAAACCAGGTAAAGACAACACAATGAAAGAGAATTACAGGCCAATATCGCTTATGAACATAGATGCCAAAATCCTCAACAAAATCTTAGCAAATCGGATCCAGCAGTACATCAGAAAGATCATACACCATGACCAAGTAGGATTTATCCCAGGGATGCAAGGATGGTACAATATCCGCAAATCAATAAACGTGATACATCACATAAACAAATTGAAAGAAAAAAACCACATGGTCATATCAATTGATGCAGAAAAAGCATTTGACAAAATTCAACACCCATTTTTGATAAAAGCTCTCAGCAAGGTGGGAGTAGAAGGATCATACCTCAACATAATAAAAGCCATATATGACAGGCCCACAGCCAACATCATACTCAATGGACAAAAACTAACACCATTTCCCCTAAGAACAGGAACAAGACAGGGATGCCCCCTCTCACCACTCCTGTTCAACATAGTACTGGAAGTGTTAGCCATTGCAATCCGGCAAGAAGAAGAAATAAAAGGCATCCAAATTGGAAAAGAGGAAGTAAAACTGTCCTTATTTGCAGATGACATGATATTATACATACAAAACCCTAGAGACTCCATCAAAAAGCTACTGGACTTAATACATGAATTTGGCAATGTAGCAGGATACAAAATTAACCCCAAGAAATCCGAGGCATTTCTATACACCAATAGTGAACTTTCAGAAAGAGAGATTATAAAAACAATCCCGTTTACCATCGCACCAAAAAAATTAAGCTACCTAGGAATAAACTTAACTAAAGAGGTAAAAGACCTCTACTCAGAAAACTACAGGACGTTGAAAAAAGATATAGAGGAAGACATAAACAGATGGAAGAACATACCGTGTTCATGGATTGGTAGAATCAACATCATTAAAATGTCCATACTACCCAAAGCAATCTATAAATTCAACGCACTTCCCATTAAAATACCAACGGCATACTTCAGAGATCTAGAACGAACTCTCCAAAAATTCATCTGGAATAAAAAAAGACCTCGAATAGCTGCAGCAATCCTGAAAAAGACCAAAGTAGGTGGGATCTCAATACCAGATATCAAGATGTATTACAAAGCCACTGTTCTCAAAACTGCCTGGTACTGGCACAAGAATAGGCATATAGATCAATGGAATAGAATAGAGAGCCCAGAAATCGGCCCGAACCAATATGCTCAATTAATATTTGACAAAGGAGGCAAGAACATACAATGGAGCCAAGATAGTCTCTTCAATAAATGGTGCTGGGAAAATTGGACAGATATATGCAAGAAAATGAAACTAGACCACCAACTTACACCATACACAAAAATAAACTCAAAATGGATAAAGGACTTAAATGTACGACAGGAAACTATAAAAATTCTAGAAGAATCCAAAGGCAACAAAATCTCAGACATATGCCGAAGCAATTTCTTCACTGATACAGCTCCTAGGGCACTTGAAACTAAAGAGAAAATGAACAAATGGGACTACATCAAAATAAAAAGCTTCTGCACAGCAAAAGAAACCATCAACAAAACAACGAGAAAACCCACTGTGTGGGAAAACATATTTGCCAATGTCATATCCGATAAGGGCCTAATCTCCAAAATTTATAGGGAACTCATACTACTTAACAAAAGGAAGATAAACAATCCATCAAAAAATGGGCAAAGGACCTAAATAGACACCTTTCAAAAGAGGACATTCAGAAAGCCAAGAGACATATGAAAACATGCTCAAAGTCACTAATCATCCGAGAGATGCAAATCAAAACAACAATGAGGTACCATCTCACACCTGTCAGACTGGCTATCATCAACAAATCAACAAACGACAAGTGCTGGAGAGGATGTGGAGAAAAAGGAACACTTGTGCACTGCTGGTGGGAATGCAGACTGGTGCAGCCACTATGGAAGACAGTATGGAGTTTCCTTAAAAAACTGAAAATGGAACTCCCATTTGACCCTGTGATCCCACTTCTAGGAATATATCCCAAGAAACCAGAAACACCAATCAGAAAGGATATATGCACCCCTATGTTCATAGCAGCACAATTCACCATAGCTAAGATCTGGAAACAGCCTAAGTGCCCATCAGTAGATGAATGGATTAGAAAACTGTGGTACATCTACACGATGGAATACTATGCTGCTCTAAAAAGGAAGGAACTCTTACCATTTGCAACGTCATGGATGGAACTGGAGAGCATTATGCTAAGTGAAATAAGCCAGTCAATGAAGGAAAAATACCACATGATCTCACTCATTCATGGATAATAGAGACCATTATAAACTTTTGAACAATAATAGATACAGAGGCAGAGCTGCCTCAAACAGATTGTCAAACTGCAGCAGGAAGGCCGGGGAGGGTTGCGGGGCAGGAGGTAGGGGGGTAAGAGATCAACTAAAGGACTTGTATGCATGCATAGAAGCATAACCAGTGGACATAAGACATTGGGGGATAGGGGAGGCTAGGGGACTGTCTAGGGCGGGGGGATAAATTGGACACATATGTAATACCCTTTGTAATACTTTAAGCAATAAAAAAAAAAAAAATAAAATAAAATAAAAAAAAATAAAATAAAAAAATGAAGTAACTTTATTCTTGAAGTTACCACATGGCAAACAGAAATGTAATTTTAAGTATGATTTTACAGTTTATTGTCAGATAATTTACTTAACTTTTTTGCTTTTAAAAAAAATATATTTTTTTATTGATTTCAGAGAGGAAGGGAGAGGGAGAGAGATAGAGAAAACTTAATGATGAGAGAGAATCATTGATTGGCTACCTCCTGCACCCCCCCCCCCCCCCACTGAGGATCAAGCATGTAACACCGAACATGTACCCTGAGCGGGAATCAAACCATGACATCCTGGTTCATAGGTGGACGCTCAACCACTGAGCAACACTGGCTAGCCTGCTTTTCTTTATTGATCCTTCAAAATAATCATTTTCGTGTTCTTTTTCACTTCTAATATGATTATTGTCTATGTTAAACAGCTACACTACATTAGGTCTCTTCCCTCCTTTAAACCAGGGTCATTGGTGGATCCTCAGGTAACTTAAGATGAGACTGAGGCCATAATGCAGGCAGAATCTCAGGAGACTTGTTAGCTATATATTATCCCATAGAACAGGGAGCAGAGTCCAGATCTTGGCCCAACTTAGAGAGGATTTCGCAAAGATTTTATGAAATCCCCACTCCACATTGCCTGCTTAGTTCTTCCCGATGCTCTGCCCTTTCCATCTCAAGGGGCAGCAGGAGCAGGAAAGGAAGTGCCTGATGCTGTCTTGAACAAAGATGTTGGTTCATTCTTTGTTCTTCTAAGACTCAGTATCACCAATCTTTGGCCCTGAACTTTCCAGAAACCTGTTTCCTAAGTTTGCATATGATGAGGGCAGGAAATGCTCTAAGCAGATATGTGGCCTTGAAAATAGTACCCTCGTCCGCTGGCATGGCTCAGTGGTTGAGCGTCAACCTGTGAACCAGGAGGTCACAGTTCGATTCCGGGGAGGGCACACCACCTGGGCTGCAGGCTCGATCCCCAGTGTGGGTGTGCAGGAGGCAACTGATCAATGATTCTCTCTTATCATTGATGTTTCTATCTCTCTCTCACCTTCCCTTCCTCTCTGAAATCAATAAAAATATAATTTGGGGGGGAAAATATGACCCTCTTCTGGCTGGTTCAGTTCTGCAGACAGGATTGCTTAGCCCTGCCCACTCCTCACCCCCAGGTCTCTTGTCCTCTTTTGTGCAATTATAGCAGCGGTTCTCAACCTGTGGGTCGCGACCCCTTTGGCGGTCGAATGACCCTTTCACAGGGGTCGCCTAAGACCATCCCGCGTATCAGATATTTACATTACGATTCATAGCAGTAGCAACATTACAGTTATGAAGTAACAACAAAAATAATTTTATGGTTGGGTCACCACATGAGGAACTGTATTTAAAGGGCCAGAAGGTTGAGAACCACTGAATTATAGTCATTTCCCGCTGGCCCATTGCTAGCATCCCACCTCCTCTCTTTCAAAT
This sequence comes from Myotis myotis, assembly GCF_014108235.1. Classification (NCBI taxonomy): domain Eukaryota; kingdom Metazoa; phylum Chordata; class Mammalia; order Chiroptera; family Vespertilionidae; genus Myotis; species Myotis myotis. The sequence continues at coordinate 33,477,122 of NW_023416317.1, read as the reverse complement.
GTCACCTCCTCTCAGGAAAACCTTTGACCTCTCAGATCCACAGTCACCTGGCTCTCCTCCAAACTCTTGTGGCTTAGAGCGGTGCTTCTCAAACTTCAAAATCACCGGTCGGTCTTGTTGAAATGTGGGTTCTGGCTGGGTTGGTCTGGGGTGGGGCCTGGGTGGCTGCGTTCCTAGCACGCTTCCTAGTGATTCTGATGCTGCTGGCCCAGGACCTCAGTGGACAGGCAGGGGGCTCTTGACAGCAGCAGGTCACCTTCAGATGAGGGAAGACCTGGAAAAGCCACCTACAAATGGACCTTGCAATTTCTCTAGGAAAAAAGGCACTAAATGGGAACAGCAGAAAAGCAAGAGCAACCGAGGGAAAGCTTTCTTGTTCGCCTCCGAGGAGGATGCAGGTTGGAGGCCTGGCGAAGGGGCAAGTTTCATCATATTCACAGGCCCAAGAGCAAGGCAGGTTTAATGACACTCAGAGAACAAAGGAGGGAGAAAACCGGAAGCCAAACACTTTGCTGAGGGATTGAAGGGTTTTAAACACTCAAGGAAAGGCATCGCTGAGCTGAAAAACATAAAACAAACTATAAAAAAGAAATTGAATTAATCAGGTGCAAGACAGTAAAGAAAAACGTGATAAAGGAGAAAAGGAAAAGGAAAACGTTCCTGTCATTGCCCATACTCATATTTATGATTTAATTTCTTCCTAATCTCATTGGCGCTTCTTCTTCCTTCTCTCTTGCCGGCTGAAGCAAACCACTTTATATTTCAAAAGCAGTTGTAGGAGATAGAATCAGAGTTACGGGAGGGGATGGGCTGGCTGTGTCACCTCTTAAACATGTTATAAAAGCAATGTGAGGGGCGTTTAGGACAGTGGCTTGTTGCGTTGTGCAGACCTTAGCTGACAGGGCCTTTTGTTTTGGCAGTCAGAATGTGGAATCAGGTCGGGCACTGTTTCTTTAAGGATGGGAGCTTAAAAGCAACCAGATACCATCATACACACAACAAGCCCAGTCTTCGTTTTCTCCTGTGGCATGTACGGTTGGGGAGGTATCAGAATTGGGTTTCTGTGAAAAGTGCACAGCAGAGCAGGTCTCCATACGTGAAATAGTTATTCAGGCCAAAGATCAGATCAAGTCCTCTTTCTAAGAGAAACAGCTACAACAATCCTACCTCTTCTCCTCAAAGAGAACCTCCGCAAATCAAAGTCAGTCGAGAGTCCAAATGCTTATTTTCCAATCACTTCTGAAGTCCACATAGAATTCATTTCATGCAGCCCCTGCCCTTTGTTCTTAAAGTTCTCTGTGTGCTATCCCTGATGCTTTGAAATTGAGATCAATTTCACCTCATGCAACAATTATTATGCAGTACAAGCAACGGACGCCTTAAAGATATTTTCTGACTGTATTTTCACAAACGCTGCCCCACAGTGTGTCATGGCTTTTATTTATTCATTTAAAACCGAGTTAGAACTTTTCTTTCTATTTTTAATAAGAAAACACTTGTGGAGTAGCTCTCCACGGAGGCCAGCCATCAAGGAAAACAGGTCACGTCAGCATCAGCTCTAGGCTGTAAACACATACACACAGACGCACATACATACAACTACAACACACACACAGACGCACATACATACAACTACAACACACACACAGACGCACATACATTGTAATAAAGCGAAATGACGTTGAAACACCTATTGATGTATTTGAGAAATTTAAGTTTTTTGAAGTATGAATTCTTTCATGTGGCCTCTTAGATCTCATTCTTTTAGCAAATCGGAATTGATAGACTCAGAACTCTTAAAGCTGGACAGGAGTTCGCAAGCATCCAAATCAATCCCTCACGTTCTGAGATGAGGAAACTGAGCGGGGCTGGACTAGAGTGAGGCGAGGGTGATACCACGGGTGCACATTTGAAGGAGGTACTGTTCTCAGCTACCAGGCATTCCCGACTGAACCTGAAAGTCAGTGTCTCCTTCAGTTCTGCACCCTGGGCTTTCCACTTGCCTTGTCCCGGTCACGGCCCTGAAACTGAGGCCTCGGGAGGTTTAAATGTTTGCCCAGTTTATTGAAGGCAGTTTCTCTAACCCACACTGCCTCCTTGAAATTTGAAAATGTCAACATGTTTAAGGGAGAGGACTAGGTAGGCTTCTGTTTTCAAATAGTCTTCTAAATGAGAATATCGTTTCATTTGTGGTAGCGCTATTTACTTGTATGTTTCTCACAAACGGTTAATTGCCTCCCACAAGGAATCTGATGGCCCGACTTCAGAGAACCTGCCTGGGAATCGGCCCATCCCTTGCCCAGACCTCGGTGCGCTTGAGCCAAGTGTAGAAGACGCCATAGCTGACCTTGGAGATCATGGTAGGAGTTTGCATCAGTATTCAGAAGGGTGCTTTCAGCTGACACATGGGTTGATGTAGCTGGGCCTGCAGTAGGCCTGGCTGGCCGCAGAGAGCAGCCCTGGGATGTGTGTGACCTCCTTCCATCAGTTTTGTCAGAGGTGGGCTGTGACCAGGATGGAAAGCAGAGAAGCCAAGGTTAGTCTCTGCTCTCCTATTTTCTCCGTAGTAGTGAAACTCGCATCAGGTGAGGGACCTCTTCTCATGGGTTAACCATGTGGCATTCACCGACTTTGAAACAGTGTAGGACTGTAAGTGCTCTGAAACACCGTTTCTCTCTTCTGTAAATGGTTTTTCTGGCCCTCATAAATTTAACATGAAGAAATGAAGTCAGGCTTTGGAAAATCAACTATTTAGATGTGCAATCGTTGCCAGAAAAAATGTCCTCAGAGCTGTCACCCAATAGGGGAGAAACATCATAGTCTAATGGTTGAAAACCAGAGTTTGGGAGTAAAAAGCCTGGCTATCAGGGAAGCCTCTAGCAATTTAATCTCTTCTTATCCATGAAACAACAGTAATACCTCCTTTAAGGTTGTTGTGAAAAACAAATGAGACCGGCCATAGGATGCGCTCTTAGCTCAGTGCCCAGCACAGTGAGAGCCAAAGAAAGTGCAGCACCTTATGACTCTGAAGAGGAGGGGTATGACAGGAGGATCTTCTCACTCTTGTACCACTCTCCCCAGTGCCTAGGACAAAGTGCCAGGGCATTGTAGACACTCAATAAATATTTCTTGAATAAATGAATGAGTGGATAAATGAATGAATGAAGGATCTATTAGTCTGGACTTCTGATAAGCAGATGCCAAGTTGTACTAAACGTACAAAAATCTTAGGGGAAATGCTTGCATAAAAGGAAATAAGAAAGGAGGGGGAAAAGGTTAAGAACCATCAGACCATGGTTCAAGTGTTATTCTAAGTGCAAAGAGAGGAGTTTGGTGGTGTGAACTAGTCTGCTTAGGCAGACAAGGGCAGCCAAGGCATCGGGAAGTCAGCCTTAAGCAAAGCCAGCCAGCAAAGGCCTGATTCTGTAACTGCTGCACTCTGGCAGTAGCCTGTGGGGAGGCGCAGTAGCCACTGGGAGAACGCAGGGATAAATTTCAGAGCACAGCAGCTGAGCCCTTGGCCAGTTATGCTCCTTGTTGTTGGAGTTCTGTGAGGTGCATTCTCCCATGAGAAGGGCTACATAATGGGATAACCGCTCTCTCTGGCAGTAATTGAGTTCTCTTCTCAAAGTGAGAATGAAGGTGGTGAAAGTTGGCTTGGTTGGTCATCTCAGCCCAAGTTCAAATTTGATGTCTCCCTGACTGAACTGTTAGAGCTGGTGTTGCTGGTTTCAGCTGTAAGGAGACTAACACCTGTTGCCCTTTAGGTTGGCATTTGCCAACTTTTAAAATGGTGTTGTGGCAGCCCTCTGGTAGCAGATGTCATTGACAAATATGTACATCAGATGGATTTGTATCTCAGACTCCTTTCAGTCGTTTCTTTCCTATAACTTGTTATTTTCCACAAATAGAATTTGGAAGCATAGAAATATCCCATGGGCCTTTCTTTCAAAGAATATAAAACTGAGAGTTAGGCCATTGGGTAGCACCTGATCTGGATGGCGTGTTGCTCGGTGGCCAGTGCTATCTGTGAAGAAGAAGCCTCTGGACAGGATGTTGAGTGGGTGGGTAGTCTAGGACCCAGAAGTCTGGGCCTAGCCTCTGGCTGTGAGGACGAAAAGTACTTATTACTCTTTTTATAGTTGAGAAGCCAAAGACATTAATTTGCTCCAGGATTCTAAAGCTCCTGCTTACTGGTGCAGCACCCCTTCCATTGCCATCGGAGTGTATGAATTTGGAGGTGGTAGGTAAGAGCAGTCGATTTGCAAGAATCACAAACATGCCAGATGCATTAGACTTTCAAAAGGCAGAGACTCTTTGTGTGCCTCTATGTCTTTACTGTAAGCTCTAGTAGCCAGATTACTCCTCAGCTAGCCCTGCCACAGGTTCCGGTGGCCACCGGAAGACCCATGCTGGTGTCCTTCTTACCTCTCCTTTTGGGGTGTCAGTATGGTAGACCATGTATTGATATACTAGCCAAGCTGGAAATGATCCCGTCTACGCCTTTGACCATCATATAGCATGTCCATAATAAGAAGCTGTAAGATCCCAAATCACATAGTATTTTTAGTTGGGCCAGTTTCCTTGTAAAATATTTTAAATAATTCCTTTATTTATTCCTCTCTGTAAATTTGTATTCTCTAAATTCTATTCTCTCTTAAAGATTAAATTAAAAAGAGAGACTGAGAACTATGAAAATGGAACCTTCAGGCCGATCACTGATGAGAGGAATGGAGGGCAACTACAGGAGGATGAGCGCGCACATAGCTTAATCCTGAGATTCTGAGGCATGAGATTCCGGCACATGGTGATGAACCATGAAGTGGTCATTTCCCTGATTCTCTTTGGCTTTTAGAAGATTTCCTCCAAACTTTCAGCACCCAGAGGAAGGTTTCTTTTGTTTGTTTGTTTATTTTTTATCTAGTGTGTACATGTAAAATAAAATTACACAGCCACTTCTTAAGTTCCTGCACCAAATGTTTAATCAGTGTTTGATGTTGAATGGAAAAATTCCCTCTGAGATGTAAGGATTTAGTTGCAGGGAAAGAAGACAGGGTAAGACAAAATTTACGTTCGATAGGCATTTACTTGACTATAGCTGATTTAATCCAACCAGAATCATGGAAAACTATTATAATTAAAAGGAAAGCACAAATAGAACATTAAAGAAATTACCCCTTTAAATATTAGTATTTAAGTCCTCATATGTAATGCTGATGATTTCTTGCACATTATTAATTTTTGCTGGGCACTTCATTGCACTTTAGCCTTATCTCAGAAGCTCACAGCTGAGTTTCAGAGTAGCATTTTTTTTTAAAGCTGGGATAATCTGAGACTCCCACTCAGAGTAGGGCTCTCAACCTGATTGTGCAAATGAGGAGGCTTCATTGGCAAAGGCCTTGCTGCCTCCTGACAGCCTGACCAGCTGTCGCCTCTTTATTTTCCTTTCACCCACTCCTTGAGCATAAAACCGCCTTCCCTGCCCTGACCAGTGTGGTGCAGTTGGAGTGTTGGCCTGTACAACAAGGAATAATAGGTTCAATTCCCAGTCAGAGCACATACCTACGTTGCAGGTTCAATCCCTAGTTGGGGTGAGTATGGGAGGCATGTTTCTCTCTCTTACATTGATCTCTCTCTCTCTCTCTCTCTCTCTCTCTCTCTTTCTCATTGAGGTTTCTCTTTCTCCCTCCCCTCTATCTCTCTCTCTGTCTCCCTCTCTCTAAAATCAATAATTATTTTTTAAAAAGCCCCTTCTCTGTGCTAGGAGAAAACTCTGGCCCAAGAAGGTCATACTTTGCTTGCCCAAAGGAAGTCCACCTGCCCCTTCCAACTGTGGGCTGCTCTATGACTTGGAGTATCATCTCTTCCTTTTACTTGTCCAAATGGAAATAAGGTGATTTAAACTCTGTTGGACAATAATATATTTTTGTTGTTTTAATTTAGAAAAGAAAACATCTATGGATTGCAATTCCACTTGTATATAGTTTCCTTGGAGAAGTGAAAGCATGTCTACAAGCTCTGACACAAATGTTCTTAGCAGTTTTATTCATAGTACCAAAAATTAGAAGCAAGTTAAGAGTCAATCAACAGGCAAATGGATAAACAAATGTATAGTTTATCCATGCAATGGAATACTACTTACCAATGAAAAATGAAAAAATTGTCAGTAAATACAACAATATGTGTGAATATCAAAACCATCTCCTGCATGACAGGGAGCAATGCCATGAGGTCTCCAATGAATATTCAGAGCACAAAAGGACAGAGAGTGCTAGCCCAGACTCCAAGCCCAGCCCAGATAGAGGAGCTGCAGATCTGCCTGGCTCATTAGCCCCCAGGACAGAAGACCAAATGCCACTTCTCTAGCCTTGATGCCCCACCTCTTCCAGAGCGTTAGATCACTTAAAGGCTTGATTTATAAACATAAATTGATGTGGTTTTATTCCCTATTTATCACATATTCCACTGAGTTATATTTGTGTCTTCACCTGACTCTCATATTTACTTCTGCAGTTACTCCCTAATTTTCTGAGCTCTAGAGGATAATTAGAATAAATATAATATTGAATGAAGATGTGCTGACTCTCCACCCTGGGGCATATTTAATAATTTAGAGTGTTCTTTCCGCATGACAAGCTGGGTAGGTGCCTCTAGCTGAAATTTAAAAGACTATATCTAATATGAAAAATTAAAGTAGATGCAGAATAACACCTGCCCAACCAGCCACTTCACTCTTGTGCCCTATCATGCATAATAGGGATAAGAGGGAATCAGCCGCCAGCACATTGGTTGTCTGCACCCCTGGGCCTCTCAAAATAAGTTTCTCACCTGTGAGAGCTGGGTGTGATCCCATGGTCCATCCCTTAGCCAACTATACAGTAATTATACAGTAATTACTAAACTCAGGGTCTTGCTGGCCGGGCAGAGAGCTTCCTTAAAGTGGTCTGGCTTGGACTATTGTGTTTCAGGTTTGGAATTAATCAATTAAGCAGAAAATTAAATGAGCATCAATCATAGCTTTAAAGTAAGAGAGAATACAAACTATAACAGACTAAAACTTCATATAATGCATGCTTCAGACAGCGTTTTGGACATGCCGTGGTCCGGTTTTCCTTTAGTCGATGAAATTGTTTTCCATGCAGGGAAGTTTAACAGCCATACGCAGGGCACGTGTACCCATCCCCTGGAGACCAAAATAATGTAGCAATATTGGACAGTGTCAGCTTCCCAGCAGATAACCACCTCTGATCCATATGCTAATTTGTAACAGGAGTGATTGAAATATTTTGCTTTGGTGTTTAGAGCAGACTTTAATTTAGGTATTTGTGACCTATTTAAATTTGTCCTCTCTGATCTTCTTAAAGGGGCTTTATGTTTTGTTTGGTGGCAGTGAGGGCCACATCAGTCTCAGCATCTTGTCAATCTCTTTCGTTTTTTGAAAGCACATCTCTAGGAAAATAAAAAATCCAGCAAGAAACACTAGTATCTAATACCTTTTGTCATGCATGACTAATAGCATTTTCCAATTTCTCTTTTTCTCTTGCTTCTAAAAAATATTCAAAATAGAAAAATAGGAAACTTACCAAACGATCCAAAATGATTGTCATGTTTCATAGTAGTGTGTCTGTGTGTGAGCAGTAGAATGAATTGGACTTGTTCTGAAAAAAAAAAAAAATCATTATTTTCTGTGTCTGTCTGCGGAAGTATTTTTGCGAAGGTGCCAGCATCTGTAGCTCACCAGTTAGGCTCGCCTATGAGGTTGCAGGACTGGTTCTTCATAAGTTCATCTTACATGGGCGTCCACGTGTAAGGATACAGTTTATGGACGTGCAGTGTAACTCTACACACCCCGCTTCACAGCTAACCGTGATCCCCCTTTCTGGGTAACTCCTTGATTTGTTTGGGTTTTCTCTCTCTGGCTTAAAATTATTAAGGGGAATTTCCTCTGCTATTAAAGGTTATCTGGCAAAGTGCGTATCTGTGGATGAGTTTCAGACGCCTGCAATCGCTCACTGCGCCAGAGCCTTTTGGGTAGCAGAGATGAAAGTGACTTTACCATTGTTATATCTCAGGTTAATTTTTCTTTTGAATCTAAGAACAATGAACAAACCCAACTCCTCTCCCCAGCTTAACTCTACGGGGCCTGTTTTCTGGCTCCAGATAACACAGAATTAAATTAACTGCCCCTCTCCCCGCCTCCCTCTATCTGCATCCCCCACAACCCCATTTAAAATATAATCATTTGACAATTTTTATAAGCGGTTGCTTATGAACAAATAGTCTGCAGTTCTATATTTAGCCTTCTTTTATTTGTGAAATTACACATTTTGCACAAGACTAATCTTTTGAATTCATGGCACCCTGGATGAAAGATTCAGTGGTGTATTCAAGAGGACTAGAAAGTGACTGCAGGTTAAGAAAACGCAGGTTTTGAAAATGTTTTTGAATGTTTCCCTGGCCCCGTTAGCGCCGTGTCTTTGGTGAGGAGAATGGGTCACTTGCTGACTGTGCTAACAGGTTCCCAGGCCATGTTCTCACCTGTTTCCAGAACTCCTCCATTCTTGAGGACATTCCTTCCGTACCTCACCTCTTGCTTTTTACTCTCAGTCAGCCACACTCCTACATTCATTGATCTCTCAGCTCAAAGTTCAACCCAGTAGCTACTATCGTAAAAGCATGTCTCCTGTTATATTGACAGTGTTCATTGATTCAGATTGGCTGGGTACCCTGAGCTCCACTCACAGTGTAGATGGGCATCACAGCACAGCAGCTGAGAGCAACCAGCCAGTCCCTGTTATTCCAGGCAGGTCTGGGGACCACATCACTGACATCTGAGGACTTGTTAGAAATGCAGAATCCCAGACCCCACTCTAGACTTACTGGATCAGAAGATGAATTTTTAACAAAATCTCAGGGGTTCATAAGTACATTAAAGTTTGAAAAGCACTCAACTAGACTCTAAGTTCAATGGCGGAATGGCCCAGGTGGATACTAGAATGTGAAAAATAAAGGAGGGATTTCAGAGGCATGGGAATAGAAAGCCTCCATGTAGGCTTTTTGAGCTCCCTACCTATTGCCTCTTTCTTTGTAGATACCCTTACATTTAAATAATGGCTTATGGAAGCCACCAACAGCGCAAAAATATGGTTTCTTCTTCTGGAATAACTGTAGAATAATATTTAGTTTAATAGAGCTGCTCACATCACCATAAAGTAATTCTCCCAGATGCCTTCATGTATTTGCTAAATATACACATTAATGGGAGTGAAGGGTTTTATAAAGTACAGTCTGAGTTACAGGTACACACCTGTCCTTCTTTCATTGGTAAATGACTGTTTTCTAATGGGGTTGGTAGGGCCTCTCTGTGAAAATACTTATTTACTGATGGTGTGGCAGCTGGGTCCTGTGTGAAGCAGGCACTAAGACAGACTTACAAGTACACAGATGTGTTGAGCGTAATTTCTGTTGCAAGAGTAAAGGGCGTGGGATCAGGAGTAGGTAGAGAGAGTCTTCAGGCTGTGAGGCAGGCCTGACCCCTATGAAAGGTGAGCAGGAAGAAGGAGTATGAAGAGCCTCAGACTTCACTGGAGTCCTGAGACAGCCCAGTGGGACATCGGGGATCAAACATTTCCCACAGAGGAGCCCCACATTGGGCAGCAGTGCTGTGCCCTCCTGTCCCTGCCAGCTCAATGCGCCACGGATCCTCAGAGGCCTCCGGAGCTGTCCGCTCACTGCAGCCCTTGCAGCTGATCTGCAGGTCTTGGAAGGAGCCCTGAAAGGCAGCTCTCCATAGAAGCCACAGTCGTTCATTTGAGTCATTCCATATGCGTAGGTGTAAAGTAGTATTCGGATAAACCCTCTATGATCCAATACTTCTCTCTAACTTCGAGTAACCACACCTCGAATATGTTCACATTTTAAAAATAAAGAATATCCATATTTCACAAAAACACACTAGACTGCTGTGTACTTCAAACACAGCAGGCTGCTTCAGGTTTGGAGTCAGACTTTATCTTTTTCCCTCTTCTGTCATTGACCAGCTGTGTGAACTTGGGCAAAAAACAAGCCTCAGTTTTCTCACCTGTGTGATGGGAATGATACCTAATTTTCCAGGTTAAGTGAGGAATAAATTAGATAGTATTCAAAGAGCTTAGCTAAGTACATGAAACATAAAAAGTGCACAACAGTTTCTCACTAAAAAATTACAGTGTCAAAGAAACTTGCAATATTTTCTCAAGTTCCACATAAAGTCTTTGAATTGGTTCTGAATCAATTTTTAACCATCCGGGAGACCTTCTAATTATAGCTTATAAACACCTTCACTATATGAATTAAGTATGATTTGGAATACAATACTTTTACTTGCTACAGTTTTTGCACTTACGAGAAATATGAAATCACTCAGGTTGGTTAATTCTGTCAAATTATGGTCTTAATTATATCCATCTGGACCAGTTATTTTAGCACCAAGATAAATTAACTTCTTTGTCAAGACTCTAGACAGCTCCTATAACTAAAGTTTATTCCCTGCAAGCATATGTGTTCACTACTTGGTGGGTCAGGGATGCTGTTGTTAAACCCAGAAGTAGGACCCAAGACAAAGTTCTTTAAAAGATGCTCTTTTACCAGCCGTCTCGAGCCAATGAACTGGCAGCTAAAATTTACGGCTATTTTCTCCAAATACATTATAAATGTAAATATATTTTGTGCTAAGAAGCATAATAGGGCAAGAATATACATTAGTTTTTCCACTGTCTCATTTGGGATTGAGGCCAAATTCAGTAGATTAAAATATAGAGCTTAACGGGCATAACTCTGACTTTTGCAATAGAAATATGCAAGTAACACATGCAGTTATTTTAATGGAACTCCGCTCTGGTTTTGTAATAAAGCAGGGAGTTCGTCTGATACATAGGGATTTGTTCTGCACTCTACCTTAGAGTCTGTTTATGAAAATGACTTCCTGGTTTTAGACAAGTTGCTCTGAATTTTTCCTATTATTTTCTCCTTTAGTAAGACTATAAAGGAATTTCAGCAGGCTGCTTTTCCATAGCATAGTTTTCTAAGATAGTCTGTGTTCACTTCAAGTGAATGTATGATTTTATCTCGCTTAGGGAGCTGCCCATGGAATTAGAATATTCCACATATGATTATAGGTACATAGTTAAATCATTTGATTCTTACCACAAATCTGGTGCGATAGGCAGGCCGTATTTTGAAAATTGTAAAAGATTCACAAATTGAAAAATTAATTGGAGCAGATTCTAGATTACCCTAATCATAATGCAATCCTCACTCCTCCTTTTAAGCGGGAGAGAAAAGTGGGAGTTGTGTTAGAGGGCCAGTGTTGCTTGGATCTTGGGTCTAGAGCAGGTTATACCTGTGGTGCGGTGTCATTTGTCTTATCTAGATGGTGGGGGGTCTGGACTGGCTGCTCTGATGGAGGGCAGGTGGGATGGGACCCTCTACTTTGAGGGGCCGAGGGTCAGGCTTTCCCAAGCTCAGGAATGAGCAGGTCTTGATCACCTGAGTCAGGCTACATCGAACACCAGAGGCTGCGGGGCCACCTGGCTGCTCAGGGTGACTTTGCTTGTACGTGTTCTGAGTCTGTGCTTTCAGATTGGGCTTCTTACACTTAGCATGAATGGAGCACATATCAGTTCTTCATTTCTTTTTATGGCTGAATAATATTACATTGCACGGACAGACTGCGATTTGTTTATCCATTCATCTTTTGATGGACATTTCGGTTGCTTCCACATGTTGGCTATTATGAATAATGCTGCTATGAACATTTATGTTTCTCATACTTAAAATTTTTTTAAATATATTGATTTCAGAGAGGCAGGGAGAGAGAGAGAGAGAAAGAGAAATATCAGTGATGAGAGAGAATCATTGATTGGCTGCCTCCTACATGACCCACAATGGGGATGGAGCCCACAAGCCCAGGCATGTGCCCTGTTCAAAAATCGAACCGTGACCTCCTGGTTCATAGGTCGATGCTCAACCACTGAGCTAGCGTTAAGTATTCCTGGATATCATGAATAATTTCTCCACTCGTACTGCCCCGTTAAACAATTTTTAATAAACTGGAAGAAAGGATAATGAAGCAGCAGGAGCACCTTTAGTGACTAGGTGCTCTACAATACAAACCCTACTCTGCTTGAATTTTATGGGTGTGAAATCATTAATAGGCAGAAGTAATGTTGCTTGTGTTATTGTAATGGTCATAAAAATCTGAAGTCTTACTGTGATGATGCACTTGTATGCTTTAATCGACATCATTTTATGTGCTAAGTAGGTGGCTGCAAGGTCTTGAAATTGTTTGAGGGGCCTCCTGCGGGGATAATTGTGTGGTGAAGTGTATTCATTTACTTATATATTTACCGCCAAAGAGTTTGGGAGTTTCTAAATCAATCACCCACAGGCCTGGCTCTGGCGCTCGCCACGCACAGCAGTTTTTCATCACTGAGGAATCTCGAATAAGATGCAAATTGTCTAATAAATTATTTTGTGTTACTCTTCAACTTTTGAGAAAAATAGTCCTTGGAGAGCTGTAGTATCAGAAAATGCAATCAACTCTTTAGAACAGGTTGAGTTTCAGCTTTTATCACCAGGGACATAAAACCTGCAGACACGGGCTGTATGGTGCCATGGGATTTCAGAGCATATCTTTAGATAGATTGTTCTTTGTCAACATTGATAAAGTACATGTATAGTGATCTCTGCTTCAGTTTCTCTAGCTTCATTCTTCAATGAATATATTCCCATTTTGTTTAATTTTCTATTGGGAAGATATAAAATTATTTTAGTTGAATGGCCTGTGAAAACTTAGGTGCATTTGATATAAGCATGTAATGTGCTGATGGAATGAACACAGTTCTCATGTTCTAGGTGAACACACAGCAGCAGCATTGATGGGCCCAGATTTATATTTCCATACTAGAGGTCCAGTGCATGAAATTTGTGTGCAGGTATGGTCCCTAGGCCTGGCCTGCGATCAGGGCCATCTTCCCTGGCTGCCGGCAGCCGGCCCTGCCCCCCACTGTCACCCACCCCTGGTTCCCCGTTCACTATCGGCCGATGGGAGCCTGCTGACGGAGGGAAGGGACCAAGAGGTGTTCAGTGCGCCTCATAGTGACTGGCTGAGTGGTCGTTCTGCTGTTAGGGTCAATTTGCATATTACCCTTTTATTATATAGGATATGCATCTCTTCCTTTATCAAGATTTATTAGATTCTAGGGGCTTTTCAGTAGGATCCTATTGAGTCAGATCCTACATCAGAAATGCAGAACATTGTCTCACTTTAACACTGATAATTTTTCCCCTCCCAATTTTTAAAAATAATTATTTTCATTTTATTGGGTGAAGCAGCACAATACTTACACTATTTGTATTGTTACATTTTTATAAATATATCTTTTCTAGTTAAATATATTTATAATAATTATCATTTTAACTGTGAAGTTTGTTTTATATTTTAAATTGAGCTTTACAATTGATTAAATAGGAGAAACCACAACCTCTTTTATTTCTCTAAGAAACTTTCATCCTATCCAGGATCATGCAGTTGAATGTGTCTTCTCAACTTTGCTTTTTATATGATAAACATAAGTAAGTCTTCATAATACAGTGAGAAATCAAGAGCTGCAGAGTGAGGAGATAGGAGGTTGAGCCCATGCTTTGCACACGGGCTGTGTGACATCAGACATGTCCTAACTTTTCCAAGTCTCAACAATGCCATCTCTGAGGTGGATTCTGAGGATCCATTACCAGGAACCCGCCACTTGCCCAAATCTAAGCAAACATCACCTCACCTGAGTGCTACACTTGCCTCCAACTAGTCTCTGGCCTCCAACTAGTTCAATCGATACATGGCTGCCAAAACAACCTTTAAACATGCACATATGTGTTTAGGATACAAAATAGAAATCTTTCTATTGGCCTACAAATATAAATACACATTAAACTTATAGGAAATATAAATATACATAAGTCTTAATGTAATGTCAATAGGTTCTGTGACTTTTAAGTGAAATAATGTGTAACAAAACCAATTTTACCATAGGTTAATTGATATAAACATGAGTTAAGTTGCTATGGTATCTCATTAATGTTATAATGAGATGATGCTGAGCAAAATGTTATTCGAGGACCTGCTGTTTGTGAAATTTACATATTCATGAAATTTTTATCCACCTTGTTGATCTGTAAGCTTGAGTGTAGGGGTGCTGTTGGTATTGATCATTTTAATACCCAGTAACCAGCACAGTTAGCGATTTATAAAAGGTACTTAAAAAAATATTTGCTTAATGATTGAATGGAAACACGTTTCATATAGATTTGGTGACTATTATATGAGGTAATATATTGAAGGCCCTTCGTAAGTTGAAATGACTATGATTATTTATGATAAATAATAAATAGAGTAGAAAAATTATTAGTTTTCACAGAAATATCTAGGTTTTATGTGATATAAAATTCTTTAATGTTTTCTTCAAATACCCTATCAGCAGTCATTAAAACTTTACAGAGATGTACAATGATCACTATATAGATCAATAGAGCAAAATGTAAAGAATCCAGAAATTTGCCTAAACACTAACTTGCCTAAATACTATGTATGTGAATTTAATACATGAAAATGGTGTTGTTTTATTTCATGAAGAAAAGGTATTTAAATGACTCGTCTGGAAAAAATTCCCTATCTGTTTGAAAAAATTTAAGATTTTTACCTTATACTACATATAAAAATAAATTCCAGTGGATTAAAATTTTAAATGTATAAAACATTAAACAAACCAAAGAAGAAAATAATGGAGGCTATTTTCATAATCTTGGAGTGAGCCATTCTGTATAATTATGAAATAAACCCAGAAGGTAAGAGAAAGAGCTGGCATATAAAAACGAGGTAGATGCTGCAAAAATTTCTTAATGTGACCTTTTGCACATCCTATTGTATTTGTACGTATGTGACCGAATGGAGTGACTGCCTTCAGATCATGGCCAAATGGAATTGTGTAGTCAGCATGAGTTAACACAAATGGGCACTGGATTTAGAATCAGAAGACATGGCTTGGGGGTCTGCCACTTTCAAGGTAAGTTTGAGAGGTCAAATAGCTCTAAACTTTATGTTCCTTGTCTGCGACACAGGGGATAACGCCCCCATCTCGCACCGCGTTGTGAGAGAGGGAGGCGTAAGTGAGAAAATATATTTGAAAGTACTTTGTGCATCGAGAAAGGTCATACAAAGGTGGGTGAGTGCTGTTATTACTTAGTGCTTCGGGGACAGATCAATGGAAGCTTTCCTAGAATTGATAGGCCATGAAGGAGTTCCTTTTAAGCATGGGTTTACCTTGCTCTGTAAGTAAGACCAGATCACATGCAATAGGAAACCCTTTCTCCAAGCCAGTAAAAAGGGCAGGTCACCAGCAAAGTCCAGCATTGCAATGGAAACTTTTCCTGAGTCGGAACAAGAAAGTTTGCCTAAAGTGATGTGTAGGATGGGCACTTCCTTTAATTAAAAAAAAAAATGCAAAGGAGTGCCATGCCCTCACTATGAGTGCGGGAGATTTCCGCATGTGCTCGTGGTCACTGGCCAGTCCTGCTGTATTAGCTGTGCCCGTTCACACTGTGAGCTAAGAATGTCTCCGCGCCAGCAAGCACCTCCAGCTGTTCGGTTAACAGAGGGCACTGCCAACGGGAAGCCAGTGTTTTCCAGGAGAGTGGAGGAGGAAACGAGAAATTATAGCGCTAGGTTTTCATCAGAGAGGAAACCCATATGGCTCTCAAGGTGTTCTCTCTGCCAATAAATGGCTAAATGTGTTGTGACGCATGCGTGCCTCTGCTAATGAGGAAATGCAGCCCAAAACAAACAAGACAGAGGCAGGGGCTTCATGTGAGAGCAGTTTCAATTCTTCAGCTTTGCTCTAGGCTGTTGTCATCTCACTTCTTGTCAAATACTTGGTGGCCGGGAACAGAGAGCAGTGGTCCTCTGGTCTCCTGATGCCCAAACGAAGTGTGGTTTGCGGACCAACAGCGTTTCCATCGCCCCAAGCACAGGGATGTAGACACTCGGGCCCCACTCCAGATGATTCATCAAGTTCTCCAGGGGATTCATA
Organism: Myotis myotis; assembly: GCF_014108235.1. NCBI lineage: Eukaryota > Metazoa > Chordata > Mammalia > Chiroptera > Vespertilionidae > Myotis > Myotis myotis. The sequence continues at coordinate 33,461,001 of NW_023416317.1, read as the reverse complement.
TGCACACGGGCCTAGTCCATGGCTCTGCGTCACACGTGTGCAGGCCTCAGAGCAGGAAAGCAACCTGCAATCGGCCTTGAGGATGTAAGTTACTAGGATCCCCATTTCACAGCTGAGACACCTGAAGCCCAGGGAACTCCTGCCAGCCGCCTACAATCACAGAAGTCGATGTCTTGTGCCAGCAAACACAGAGCATCCAGCTCTTGCTCCAGCTCCTTCAGGCCTGTGTGCAGCCTCCCTGTATTTTCCTCGAGAGAATCAGTTTCCTGACTGGGATTGGTTTCTCTGACCTGGTGGAGAAAAGACAAACTTGACCTACCCTCTTTGGCTTTTGCTCTCCAAGCCAAAAGAGAAAGGTCAGAGAAATGTTACAGCTTTGCCTAAGGGAGAATTATCTTGACACATAGGATAAAAGCACCAACTCCAGAGCTTGAGGGGAACCTGTTTCTAAATGGTTCACAGACTTGGTTCTAGGGCAGCCGTGGGCAAACTACGGCCCGCGGGCTGGATCCAGCCCGTTTGAAATGAATAAAACTAAAAAAAAAAAAAAAAAAAAAAAAAGACCGCACCCTTTTATGTAATGATGTTTACTTTGAATTTATATTAGTTCACACAAACACTCCATCCATGCTTTTGTTCCGGCCCTCCGGTCCAGTTTAAGAACCCATTGTGGCCCTTGAGTCAAAAAGTTTGCCCACCCCTGTTCTAGGGTGTGTGTTTGGGAGGTTGGGGAGACTTTGGTGTACTTGGCCAAGCAGAGAGATGTAACTTGAAGAAAAACTCACCGCGGAACCTGCTATATATTAAAAAGGCACTGTACTGTACCGAACAGCCTTCCATACAGATAGAGTCATGAGTATACATTTTGTTTATGGAAATTATTTCTTTTCACAGCCTCATATGTGATGCTGGAGGCTGAGCTAATCAACATGGCTAATTTTAGCCTTAGTTTTGAGTGTTTATTTTAGGAAAGGTCATGGTACTGGTGTTACCTATAGCTTATGATGTGAGAAAAGAAAGCATCAGAAAGATTCAAAACCAAGCACCTGCTGTACCACCACCGCCCCCCCCCCCCAGCCTGTAAACATACTGTTTGGATTTGAGATTTGGTTCCACTTCCAGTGGTGATATGATCAGTAAAGTGGGCTTGTTAAAGGAGCGAAGTCGGAGCCCAGCTGGCGTGGCGCAGTGGTTGAGTGTCGACCTATGACCAGGAGGTCATGGTTCGATTCCTGGTCCTGAGTTTCGGGCTTGATCCCCAGTGGGGGGCGTGTAGGAGGCAGCCAATTAATGATTCTCTCTCAACATTGATGTTTCTGTCTCTCTCTCCCTTCCTCTCTGAAATCAATAAAAAAAAAAAAAAAATTTTTTTTTTTTAAAAGGAATGAAGTTGGAAGTAAGAATGGATTCAGGGGGAAATGTAGAGAGTCCTGGTTACAAAAGCCAAGTTTGTGATCTAAGAACCATCTAGAAAGCATCATAAAGTTAACGCTGCCTGGACCCGGCCCAGGGCTACCCAGTCAGAACCCCTGTTGGTGCCCACCTCTAACTAAGCGCCTCCTTACTCACTGGCAGGCGGCAGGTCTGAAAGGTGGGTCGCGGCCAGTGATAGAAAGCCTAGGCCGCCACGCTGAAGATTTTGTACTCAATGTATTGGCAGTGGGGGAGCCACTGGAGGAGGAGAGAGCACGGTGAGTACTTTAGGCAAGATTTGTTACGGGCTTGATCCCCAGTGGGGGGCGGGTAAGATGTGAGAGGCCGTAGATGGGAGGCAATCGCAAGGGCTGAGTATTAAAAGGTACCTGGACTGTACATTTCTCCCTCGGAGTATGAGTGTGTTGATTTCACTCTTCCCTGGACTGAACATTGGTTCAAAATGTTCCATAGCAAATATGCGGCTGCACTGAACGTTATGGTGATTGAAAATTCCAGTCATTTTTCATGAGCCCCTCAGCAGGCTCTTTGTAATGAAATGGAGATGCGGCTGCCATTTGAAATAGGGAGTAGAGGCCATGGTATCCCTAACAGGGGATGAGTCATCATGGGAAATAATGATCGCTGTGCTTAGGGCTCGCCCTCCCCCTCTGAGCTCCAGTGAGCAATCCTAAGGGCTGCGGTGGGAGCGAGGACACCGTAAGCACCCTGTTCCAGGCCCAGCCGGTGACTCACGCACAACTTTGATAGACGGTTGGTGGGTCGCAGCAAGAGACAGACGGCGTTCACACACTGAAAAGGAGAAACATAGCCCAGTGTGTGTTGACGTTTAGGAATTGACAGAATGCCTTTTCCAAAACAGCAGAGTTCCCGTCAGTCCTTCTCTTCTAATAATTCAGGGGAAGAGAGATCCAGAGGTGAGAGACTGCGTACCTCTGTGAGCCTCCGGGACGATGGAAGGCTGGGCTTTTAGGAATGATGCTGATCTGTGTGGTGGAATTCAGTGTCTCTGCATTTATTCTGTAGCCTCAACTGTTGTTTGAAGGTGGAATGCCATGTAATTTAACCTGTGGTATCAGCGAGAGAAACGATACCTTTCTAAAGAAGGGGTTTATCATATAAACTGCTGGTTGAGGGCTTGCACTTGGAGAATTGCATTCCCTTCTGTGGTGCCACCTTTATTTATATATATATCAGTCCTTGGTTACATTTTTCCCCCTCCTCTTTGGATCATAAGCCTTAGAGTAGTGACTTCTGGAGCAGGCTAACTTAGAAGTTGAGGGATGAGACCTTTACACGGAGAAGTAATTTGCATGTATGAGATAGGAAGGTGTTTTTTAGGTATGTTACAGGCTTACTTCAAACCACTTAACTTATGCTCCAAAGTAATTGTAATTTAATGTTGGTAGTATAGCAAATTATGAATAGTTTTAATTGTATGTTTAAAAGTCATATGTTCACAAGCTTAAATCTGGATATCAGAACTTAAGCAATTCTTGAAATGTATGAATGTCTCCTTAATACACTGATCACAGAGTGGAAAAAAAAAAAGTGTGTGAGTGAGTCCATTGGGTTTCCCAAATCGCAAGTCACTTGGCCACTGAGCTCAGCAAACGTTAATTCATTCTGACACTGTCATTAGCTGTGTAAGGAGGGCAGGGCGATCGTGCAGCCAGAGCAGAGTCTGGGGCCCTGGACGGAGCCACAGTGTCACAGTGAGTGTCATCCCCTCTGGGTCATCTGAGTCCGCGAACTTGGCAGGCTTGTGGGATAGAGCTGGCAACATGAGTATGAAGAAGACTTTTTTGCTGTTCAAAGCTATGACTTCCTCTGAAATATAAATTCAAGGTACATGGGAAAGAGGGAAGGGAGCAGGACTCTTAAGAAGAAAAATTTCTATCTCCACCTCCTCCTTTCTCTTGCCCCCCCCCAAAAAAAAGAGATTAGGAAATCCTTTACTTAAGATACTATGTGCTACTTTGAAAGTCCTATTTCTCAGAGACTTAGGCATTCACTGATTCAGTAAGAAGACTACGTGTCTGCTTTGAGCCGTGGGATGGAAACACCATGGTAAACGGGATGGGCCTGGCTCCTGCCCCCCAGGAGCTTGCTCCCTACTGGGGATGCCGTAGAAACTGTTTTCATTTGAGCAGCTATTAAGTGCCAGTCCTTGTACTAAATTATTGGTTCTCAAACTCAAGTGCGCGTCAGGATCCCTGGAGGGCTTGTTAGAACACAGACTGCGTGGCCCTCACCCAGTTCTGATTCACTGGGTCTGGGGGGCCTGAGAATCTAATAGGATTCCAGGCGATGCTGTTGCTGCTCTGGGGACCACCCTTTGAGAACCATTCTGCTAAAGTCTTTGCATGCATTTGCTCAAGGCACACCAATGGTTAGAATCATTTAGGATGATGGTGGGTACCCAGGCTGAGATAGTCCTTTTACATAATGAAATTCCTTTAAAGGAAACTTGGTTTTGTCTTTAGGCACAGTTCTTGTCTTATTGTCTTAATCTTCTCTTTTTTTAAAAAAAAAAAAATTGAATGCATTTCCTGATCATTAAAAACGTTTAAAGAGCTAATGCAGTCATGAATAAATACTGGGGAATTTTTCATTAAGCAATTGCACTAGTATGGCATTTTTTTCCTGACGGTCCTATAAGACAGAGCAGTGGTTCTCAGCGTGTGTGCCATGCTAGCAGCATCATTAGGAATGTGGAATCTTGGGCCCCGCCGCAGACCTAGCAGTCTGAAACCTTGGGCCTGGGGCCAGGCGTCTGTGTCTAACAAGCCCTCCAGGTGGCAGGCTCCAGTTAGAGCACGTCTGAGGAGGAGGGTGGTGACAGCTGGGCTGTCTGAGGAGGAGGGTGGTGACAGCTGGGCTGAGCCTGAGTGAGGGCCCCTGGTGTTCAGTAGTCCCCACTCCCTGCAGACAGTCCAAGTTCAGTTTTGTATCTCATAAATCGAAAGTCTATCCCTTGTTCAACGTCTTTCAGGGTTAAGGGGAAGACAATCACGATTTTGTCTATGACCTGGTTTTACTAGCAAAGGTGAACATTTCTAGCTGATCCCAACATAGCACTAATTCGGTGGGGAAAAGATAAGGGTCAGGTGATTCGCATTCTAGTCTTGTGTCCACCATTCATGCAGCTGTGTGACGCTGGTTCCCCTTGAGCCTCGCTTTCACTATCTGGAAAATGAGATAAAAATGTTGTCCTGGTCTAACGTGAATAATTGTTGCAACGATCAAGTGGAACAATGAGTATGAATATGCTTTTACAAACTGTAAAGGGCTGTAACTTTGGGATACTGACTCAAAGCTTTGTTCTTCCCCAGCAGTAACATGGAAACAGTCCTCTGTAACTCCACTGAGACTGTGAGTGGTTGAGACAACCAGTGACACAAATCTCTTCTAAATAAAGTTATTTCTATTTTTGTCTAACATACAAAGGTCGTAAGATGTAGAGATATCATAGAGTCTTGTATGGGTTCCTGTAGTGCATCTATACAGTATATGATGGTACTTTTATTTGAACCTGTCACACCCTAGAACAGTGGTTTTCAAAGCGGGGCCCTCGGAGCAGCAGCATGAGCCTCGCCTGGGGAATTGTTAGAAAGGCACCTTTTCAGGCCTCACCCCAGACCTACTGACCCAGCCACTCCGGGTTGTAACAAGCCCTGTGGTTGCTCCCGGCGCTCACTTCCGTCTTACAGGAAGGAATGGATTTGGGTCTTAATTGAAGGATGTGACAAGAGCCTCCTTTTCCCGGAACAGGGTGATTGCTTCTCTTTGTCTCCAGCATGGATTTGCAATCACTGTCCTCGCTCAGGCAGCCAATATTGGGTTACTTCATCAGCGCACCCCATCACTGCCCGCCCAGTGGAGATCGGAATGCCGCTCGGTGCGTGTTACAGGCTGACTTCAGGGTGCGAGGAAATTAAAGCTATTTATCACAGACCATTTTTCCCTCCGTGACAGGGGGAATGAGCCTTAGCCGAAGAAGGCTTCGCACGGCCCACGGACAGAGAGCACACGGCGTGGTGAACACACTTTCATTTCTTTGGACTCTTCCCTTTGAAAGCGAACCCTGTTCTGAGCTGCACCAAGTTAATGGTGCCTAAGAAAAACGGGCTGGATTCATCCCGGTCCGTTGCATGACTTAGGCAAATGTGGTAGAATGGCACTTTCTCCCTGGCCTTTCTTTCCTTCCCCTCTCTCCTTCCTGGGAGGGGACGCTTGGGGAGAGAGGGACAGGGACTAAGACATGCACACGGAGCCTGTTAGCTGGAGGAAGGTTGGTGCGTGTGGCATGCTGTGGATCTGGCCTATGGTGGCTCTGGCAAGAAGGGTCTGCCGGAGCATAGCCACAGGCGTTTATCTGTGCATCGTCTGTGTCTGCTTTCAGGCGGCAGAGCTGGGTAGTTACGGCAGTGACTGTATAACTGCCAACCTATCATTTTGACGGCTCAGCCCTTTACAGAACCAGTTCCTTAACCCCTGTTGCAGAGGTTCCTTCTGAGCTGCCTGGAGGGAGCCAGTGGAGCCAATGGGCAGGAAGGACAAAGGGAGAGCAGAGGTGGGATGCCTGGGTCCCTCTGGAGCCAGCAGAGGGAGGCCAGGGAAAGGCGGCGTTCCTTACTGCCTGTTTGAGTTGGGTATGGATTTTGAGAAGTGATTCTATTTAAAATTTTTAACTCAATATATGCTTATGATTGTCAAATATTTATGTTTCTTCCTGGGGTGGAAGAAATATTAGACACGTGCAGGGTTTTATGTTAAATCCTAGTGAGTAGCATTTATTGGCTACCTACCATGTGCAGAGCACTTTGCATTCATTATACTCTTTAATCTTCACAACAGTTCTGTGAGATGGGTACTATCATCCCCATTTTACAGATGAGGAAACCGAAGTGCAGAAAATTTAAATATCGCCTAATTTTTTGAAGCTGGTGGTAGAGGCTTGATTTAAATGCAGGTTTTTGTGTGTATGTGTGTTTTTACGCCAAAGCCATCGTTATAAATTAGTATTTTTCAAAATGTGGAGTGAGAAATCAGTTTAGCAAGTTGCAACTGGCATTTAAAAACAAACTGAAGCCCTAGCTGGTTTGGCTCGGTGGCTAGAGCATCCGCCTGCGGACGGAAGGGTCCCAGGTTTGATTCCAGTCAAGGGCACATGCCCGGGTTGCAGGCTCGATCCCTAGTAGGAGTCATGCAGGAGGCAGCCAGTCAATGATTCTCTCTCATCATTGATGTTTCTATCTCTCTTACCCTCCTCATCCTCTCCCTTCCTCTCTGAAATGAATAAAAAATATTTAAAATAAAAAAATTAAAATAAATTTAAAAAACTGAATACAATGCAAAATACCAGAGTGTGTCAGATATAGTGTGGGTAAATCTTGATACATGAAACTTTGTTTCAATCATAAAAATATGTATATACAATACAGAGATATAGGCACATTTCTATGTATAAATGATATTTCTTAGTGTATCATGGTCAAGTTTGAAAGCAGATATTCTTGCCCAGAGTTGGTGAGGGGGGAATGAATAGAGAGAAGGAGGGCAAGAGGGAGAAAATATGAATGAGTATCTGTCCAAAAGACAGACTGGGTGGGTGGATGAGGAAGTGGGAAGGCTTAGGGAGAGAGAGAATGGATGACTCTCTGAAAGTGACGCAGAAATTCAAGGAGAGTGGGAGGGGGAGGAAGAGAGGTAGGAAGTCACATGGTTTTGTCTGCCATTCCATTCAGCAAACATATGTCCCTACTTAAGGTAAAAGCTGGGGACCTGAAGTGGCCTCTTGGTAGATTTTAATTTTCATATACTTCCCTTGCTGCGATCTGCTTGCGGTTGTGAGTGTGAATCAAATAAAGAATGTTATGAAACATTGCCCCCAATACAAACCGTCTATTTCATCTGCTGCTTAACGGAAACTCAGTGATCTGAAGGGAAAACAGTCTGTGTCTGAGTTATGGGGAGAAATTATGAGATTCACGACACGCCCCTTCCTAAGGAATTGGCAAAGGCAGTTTGAATATATGTCATTTTTATCTTTTGAGCCAACGAGTTTTGACTCCACAGCACTGCCTCTTATGGTTTATGGGAAACCGCCAGTAGCAAAGATGTCAAAGTATTTCATTGTCAGGGAATTCTACAGTCGCTAGTATTTTACTTTCAAAGGAATATGGAATCAGTTCACTTAAAATCTGTTTTTACAGATGTGGACATTAAGTGAACATTTGTGTAAAATGTTCCTGTATCAGATGCTTTCATAAGAATCATATTATTGAATCTTCATCGCTACCCTGCTGAGCAGCCTTATGTCAGTTTTCCTGGAGAAATCAGAGCTCAGCAAGTCCAAATCCCTTGTCCAGGTTCTCATCTAAGAGGGGGTAGAGCTAGAGTCAAACCTTGATTCTTTGATCCCAAATTCCATATTTTTCCCATTAGACAAAAATTGGCAACAAAAGGATGAAAAGCAGTGCTGGATGTTATAATTTAGAAGAATCATTTATTTATAATTCAGAGTATGGTACAAAGCCTAGAATGCCCACAGTTTGATTGTGCTGAGGTGTCCTTATGTCATTTCCTCCTGTCTCCAACGGTATTTCTCCATTTCCAGGCCCCGTTGACAAAGTGGAGATGCTGTCATCACTGTGCTTTTTTTGTGATCCATTCTTGGTCTTTCTTGGCTGAGACCATGATACGCACCAGCTGTATTCTTAGCTTAGAATCATATTAGATCAGGTAACGCGGGTAGCCACATCTTGGCTTCAGCTCAGCGGGTGATCGTCTCTTCTTCTTCTCTTTTCATTTTGTTTTTAAATAAGTGGCCTGAGTGCATCTGAGTAAGTAGGGCCCTGGAGTAAACTTTATCTCAAAGGCTTCACAGCTTGTTAGGGAAAATCTCAACTTTCTCCTCAGCTTGCCGCATGCCATTCTCTATACCCCATCCATCTTGCCTGGTCTCACCACCAGTATTTTCTTTAAAAAGTAAATTCCCAGGACGAGTGTTGGCCTAGTTCCACTACAACTGCCTCCGTAAAACTTCTTGTGGGTGAGTAACCGGGTCCTGCAGCCAAGCGCCCGTCCCGCTCCTGCCCCGAGTCCCCTCTTTTGTAATACGATCTTGGTCCAAAGGTGTAAGAGGAGATGGTTGCTTCTTATTTATTGGTTTTATTCCTGCATCTTAAAAACGTGCTTGCAAACAGTCGCTGCTCCCTTCCCCTGCCTGCTGAGTATTTGTTACTTTCAGCCAGTTCCTTTCAGAAGCTACTTTACACTCCAGGGGAGCTCTGTCAGTACCAACAAAATGTAGATCTCGCGGGGAAACTCCGGGATCCGAGCCTCGTTATAATCGTAATGACTGGTGGGACGTGATCTCTGTTTATTCTGTGTCTCAGGGATCCCGGAAGACCCGCGTGTAGCTGAGGAGTATTATGCTGACACGTTTGACTCCTGTTCTGAAGAGAGTGAGGAGGAGGAGGAGGAGGAGGAGGAGGAAGAAACGGTGTTGGCAGGACTGGAGGCCGAGGTCAGGGACAAGGGACCCCAGCCTGATTGCAGAGCAAACCAACAGGTACGGGCGGCTGCCCCCAAAAGAGGTGGACTGTCTGGGCTGTGCCTCCCCGAGAGAATCAAGGAAGTCTTGATTCCTGGAAATGGGAGAGGGGGGACCAGGGTTTATTGTAAAGGCTGCCGCTGATGAGTCTTGGTTTTCAATGTCCAGGGGCAGGCAGAGCCCCTTGGAATGCCGAGAATCTGGTCTGGGCCATGTTGATGAGGGAAGGGCTGGAGTAGCCAGTACTTATTAGGGGGCAGGAGTGGGAGAAACACGCTGCAGTGTACACTGAGGAGCACCCCTGTACAGCTTTGAACAAACAATGCAGGGGTCTCATGAGCAGGGAAAAGGGGTACTTTCCTTCCTGATAATCAGGTTTGTGAGTCCCATCTCGATGCACCAATTCGTTCTGGGGATGAGGCCCAGGGATCCTGCACTTCGGGGTGATCTTCCTGGCCAGTGTTCACCTCTGAGGGCCCATTCTGACATGCAGCACTGAGGCCTCTGGGTAAACGCCCTGCCCATAGATCTCCTTAACTAGAGCAAGACTAAGCCCCACGTGGGCCCTAGGCCACGAAACAGCCTGGTGTGGGATTTCTCTGTGCTGTGTCTGCAGGAGAGGGAAGAGCAGGGGTGAGTGAGGAGAAAGCAGGTGACCTTGGGCAACTTATGCTCAGATACTTCATTTTCTTCTTAGGCCGTGATTAGTAACCTTTCCAGCCCTGAACTTCCTAAGGAAAGAAGCTTTTTACTGACTGGGAACCATCAAGATAGTAAAATAAATGTCCATCAATGGCGCCTGTGTCCATACGCACATAATTCAGGACGGTGGTGGCTGGAGTGGAGAAAAGGTTTACATAAGGCATTCAACCATTTAATGAAGACTAACTAATATATCATAATATTCAGTAAACAAATGAGAAATGTTCTCAGGTTCTTTATAAGAGAGGCAGGGAGACGGGAACTAGCACAGCATGGCTATGGGGCTGAGCAGAGAAAGGGATGAGGGAAGAGGGAGAAGGAAGAGCTAAAGAAAGGATGAGAGAGAGAAATTAAGAGACAAACACTTGAAGAGAGAAACAAACAAATGAGGAAAATACAGAGTCAGGTGGAGGCTATTCAGAATGCCAAAATCAAACCACTTGCCTTATTCCGTTTCTGCATTTTTGTCCTCTGGACTCTGGTGAACAATAGCACCTCCTTCCACATAGTACAGTGCAGTTTCCATTTGCTTCTGTGCCACCATCCAAAACAACTGGACAGATGTCACTACATAATTACAGAGCCATCCTTCGGTACCTGTGGTGGCAAAACTCATGATATGTAATATGTACACTCAACTTTTGCCCAAAGCATCAAGGGGTAACATTTTAGTTATTAATCTTATTACTTAAAAATGTTTTATAATAAAATAAAACCAGCTCAGAAAACTACACAAATCAAATAGATGGCAAACGCCACCCCAGTCAAGAAGTAGAGCCTTGCTAGCCACTCTGGAAGTCCCATCTTTGGCATTCTTGTGGGAACATGGGGTTGGAAATCATACTGCCTGTATGAGTCTAGCCTTTGCCACTTGCAGGTTATGTGACCTTATGCAAGTTACTAACCTTCATTGTGCCTCCATGTTCTAATCTGTAAAATGGGAGAATAGTGGTTCCAACTTCATAGAGTAGCTTTGAGGATTAAATAGAGTCATCAGTGCTATATACTTAGAATAGTCTCCAGAATTTGCTGTTATTATGATGAAGTTCTCCAGCCATCTTATGGCCTTTTTATGATACTGCCAAAATTCTTCAATGTTAAAGTGAGATTTTACAGCTGTAGTATAAGAAATAACCGTTCTTGTTTCTTAGGGTCGGAGATAAAGATAGGGCAGCAGTGTCGCTCTCTGGGCTGTGCACCTGTCACATGTGATGTGATAGGCGGTGGTTGATTTTTAATAAATCTGCTGGGATGAGATGCTAAGCTCTCCCATATCCATGATGGTATTTTGTGTTACAAAATCCTGTTGGGTCATTGTTCTGATCCCTTTTTCCAGATGAGGAAACTGAATTTCTGAGAGAAATAACTTGTCCGGGGCCACACAGCCAGGGAAGGGTCAGAGCCATGCTTCGGGCCCAGATCTGGCACGTTCCTAAGGCAGTGCTTTTTCTAGTACAAAAGGTATATCCCCCTGGAGTGGAACTCACAATAAAGTTGTATTAGAGACAGGTCATTACAACCCCATTTGTTTTTCCTCATAATTAGATGTACTTTCCCTCCTCAAAGGTGCTGGCTGTGAGGTGGTGATGGGGCCAACCCTGGCTTTTTTAGGTTATTTTATTAGCAACACACAAATTACAGTGACAAAACTGTGTCGAGACCCAGTCACTGTTGGCTTGGTGAACTGAGAAAAACCTGTGGCCGTCTCTGGGGCTCACCTCTTCTCCGCTCTCCTCCTTTTGCCCTTCACCCCTCAGTGTGCCAGGGTCCACTTAGGTCAAGCATGTCCAACTCACGGCCCGCGGGCCACCTGCCTCATTTATTTGGCCTGTGTTACCCTTTGAGTTTGACATGCTTGACAGGTGATCATCACACTTGTGGCTCTTAGGTGAGTATTCAGATCAAAGTGGATTCGCCTTCCTTCAGATGGGCCAAAAGTCTCACAGTTTTTATTTTGATGACAGAAGAGCCTTCTAAAAGGAAAACAGCTGTGGGCTTTGCTGGGATTGATTGCTGGTCCCTTGTGCCACCTGTGACCATCTTTTCAGCAGCATTGTCTCCAAAACAGTTTTATTAAGTAGCTAATTGCTGCTGACTGTCAGCTGCTTCTTTGCTGCAGTAAGTAGAACATCAATAACTCCTCTATGTCGGTCACTGTCATAATGGTGGTAGCTTTTCTGTGAGGCCTGTGGTCACTGAATTGGAACCAGCCTCTGAGCCCTCAGGGAACACAGTTTGTGGCTGTCATCATAACAGGGTTCCCAGCGGTATCCATGGGACCTGCCACTGGCAGGGTGTCGTGTGCTCTAATGGACATGTTTTAGGGCTGAAGACTGATGGGTAGACCCTTCTGTCTTCCCCTTACTGCCTTGAGCATCATTTCCCCACCCACGCGCACCAGCAGTCTCCATTCTAGCCAGACCGTAATGACCTGCCACAGAACTCCCTCAAGAAAGGCTGCTTAGTGAGTGTGGCCTTGACAGATGCTTGCCTTCAGGCTCTTAAGCCCAGGATGTTTGTTCTTGCTGAGATAAAGGGCTGCAGAGGCCCATTTTCCCAGCTAATGCTGAAGTTTTCAGTACGTTTCCCCCAAATCCTCCAGAGGTTTTGAAATTCTCTGCACAGTGAAGCATTAGGAAAAGCAGGAATGATCTGCAAGGACTGGTGCCACAGGGCAGAGAAATGGATGCGGTCCAGGCAAGGCCCACACTACCCAGGACTCGGCTCAGGTCGTCAGGAGAGTAGGTGCTGCTCAGCGTGTCCTCTGGGGGTGGGGTCATCAGTTCAATCCCATCGTAATTATTATAACAGTAACGGCTAACACTTCCGGAGCCTTCATTCTGTGCCCAGTACTTTACATGCTGTCAGTTCAGAGCCTCTGGGAAGCCGATAACAAGACAGAATCAGAAATGAGAGAAATGCCTATGAGGTAGGCTAGAGACCTCAAGCCCCGATGCCAGTCTGCATATTTGCAGACAAGGATGGAAGGAAGGAAGGATTGGATGAGGCCTCTAACTGGGGTGTGATTCTGAAAATGTGTCCTGGTCCATAGAAAGGAGGGAAGTCCTCACTGGGCAGGAACGTCCTGGCTCTTTTATCCCCATCGTGCTCGCACTGGCCGGGAGCCACCTGGGAGGAATGTGGCCCTGGCGTGGACACTGCATTGGATCCTAAGACGCAGCAGCTGGAGGCCGTGAGCCCTCTACGCAGCTTGCAGCAGGCTCACTCTTGAATATAGGTATCTAAGCAGCACACCTCGCGGCTGCCACAGCCGCATCACTTCATTTAATTCTTGAACAACCTTTTGATGGGTGTTGAGCAGCATCAAACGAGACTCTGGCTGGAATTCAAATGAGGCCGAGGGTGATGGTGAGGCAGAAGGTGAGGGTGGAGAAAGGAGGAGACCATGAGGTAGGGACTTCCGGCCATCGGGCCTGACATTTCAATCAGGAAGTGAGTGCCCAAGTGAGAGTGTTTGGTGTTTAAAACAGGAACAGAGCTAGACGAGTCAGCAGTAGTGATCTGCAACAAAGACCGATGCGTCATGAGGGCTGCCTTTGGAACACGAAAATCTTCCTCCGCTTATTCCTGGCAAACCTTCCTTGAATTGCAGGACTGTCTTCCCTCGACTGGTGGGCACGAGGCATGTAAGGAGATAAGCAGTTAATCGAGAGCAATTGAGCTGTCGGGAGGCGGGGATTGATGGGAGGCAGCCTCCCTCCGCCTGTGGGAACCCCCGAGCTATTGCAGCAGGGGGGTACCAGGCTCACCAGCTTCCCAAACCCATCGCCCGAGTTCTGGGTGGACGTCGTGGTGCCGCTCTATCAGCCTGTCTTCTCCCATCTTTCACACGTCCAACCTGTAGCCCAAAATGTCTTAAGCATTCTGTATTGGACGCCTAGGAATGTCTTAGAAACCCTAAAGCAGCCCCCCCACCCCCAAGATACTGACGGCTGTGCCTGGGGCATTAATGAGAGACAGCTGCAGGTAGCGGTTTTAATAATGCAGAGTAAACAGGGTGTTAGCAATGGACACATTGACAGTCACGTCTCAGTGACTCCGAATTCGGTGACAGAGGTGTTCGCTGTGATGGGAGCCAGGGGGCCTGCGTACAGCCCGAGTTTCACAGATGTGGCTCTGCTCCATCCTGACACACACTTTAGCCTTTGCTCCTGGCAGAGGCCTCCGTTGACAGTGAGACAGGAGTAGAGGCCAGCTTCCTGAGTTCAGGGCCGCCCCCACAAAGCGGCCGCTGTCCTATGGCTTTGTGCTAAGATGCGTCCTCTGACTTCCCACGAAGTATGAATGCAGATAAGCAAGGGCTTGGCTTCTAAAGAGATCAGACCGAGTTGTGGAAGGTTCACCTGAGTAGGAAATGGATAAGGTCCCCTCGGTGTTTTGGTTTCTGGAACTTACGACAGTTTTCAGGGCTGTCTGCGGATGTGGTTTGAAGGACAGTGGACAAGAGCTTGGTAAAGCAACTTGCAGAAAAGGAGGTAGGTGGGCTGTTGCTTGGATCAATGACACACCACGTATTCGAGTGTTCTAGGCACTGGATTTATGGTGGTGAACAAAACAGACCCAGTCGCACCTGCATGGGCATCTCACACCGGCTCACGTACTTACATAGTGTCCATGGATTGTCAACTCCCAAATACCTGTCCTCCATTCTTCAACTCTCTCTCAGACGTCTAGACTCACACATCCAGGCTGCCCAGAGTGGGGCCATGTGGACTTCTAGTAGATGTCCTGGACTGAGCATGTCCACAGTGAACTAATATCCCAGCCCCATCCGAATCTGCTCCTCCTGAGCAAAATCAGTTAACAAACAAAATAGAAACAGACTCAAAGATACAGAGAGCAGACTAACTGCTGTCAGAGGAGAGAGGCACTGGGGGACTGGGTGAAAAAGGTGAAGGGATTAAGCAAAGAAAAAAACACCTCCTAGACACAGACAACAGAATAATGATTACCAGAGGGAAAGGGGCATGGAGGTGGTAGAGTAGGGTAAAGGGGAATAAATGGTGACGGAAGAAGAATTGACTTGGGGTGCTGAACACACAATACAATATACAGATGATGTATTGTAGAACTGTACACCTGAAACCTATGTCACCCCAATAAATTCAACAATAATGTCTTAAAAAGGAGAAAAAAGAATCGATATTCGTATACATATAATGACACATGTAAGTCCTTAGCCTGCATCAAGACCACTTTTTCAGCTTCTCGTGGCCTGTGTGTGACTTTTCAGCTTCAGGAAGATCCTGGGTGTCTCAAATGAGGCCCCTCAGGAAAAAACAAGGCAAGTCCAGAATGACTGAGCACTCGCTCGTATCCACTGACATAAGGGACCCTTGAATGTGAGGCCCGAGGGAGCTGAAGCTGAGCTCCTGCCTGTGGCTGGGGCCATCATGGAAGCTTTTACATCCACTCTGTACACATTCATAGATCTCCGCCTGCTGGGCTGTTCAGCAGACAGAGAACTCGGTGTCAGGCCCGCAGCCCACCACGAAGGCAACCGTTCCCACTCGTTCCGAGCAGCTTTCAGCCCCGGAAACGGAAGACACTTTGTAGCTGTGACCCTGTGTCTGTGTCTGTGTCGATGTCTGTCCAGCCTTTGGGAGTCAGCCCACCTGCCAGGAGCGTGCTGAGGACCCACGTTCTGCTTAAACTCCTCTGTAGAACCTGCACTTGGAAGATTTTTTTTTATTTTTAATATATTTTATTGATTTTTTACAGAGAGGAAGGGAGAGAGATAGAGAGTTAGAAACATCGAAGAGAGAGAAACATTGATCAGCTGCCTCCTGCACACCTCCTACTGGGGATGTGCCCGCAACCAAGGTACATGCCCTTGACCGGAGTTGAACCTGGGACCTTTCAGTCCGCAGGCCGACGCTCTATCCACTGAGCCAAACCGGTTAGGGCTGCATTTGGAAGCTTTTGATGTAGAACCCAGCCTTCCCACCCAGGCCTCTCTAGCTGTGCTTTGTTTCCAGGCTGCATTATATTTCATGTATACCAAGGCTTTGTTCTTAGGCCTTCTTCTGGAGTGTGTACCTTGTTTCTTTCAATAATATCATGAGCTCCTCTGGCTTAGGAGCCCTGCCTTCCACAATATGTGTGTGTAATGGCTAAGAAGAGTTCAGGCTCTAGAGCAGGGGTTCTCAACCTTCTGGCCCTTTAAACACAGTTCCTCATGTTGTGACCCAACCATAAAATTATTTTTGTTGCTACTTCATAACTGTAGTGTTGCTACTGTTATAATGCGTAATGTAAATATCTGATATGCAGGATGGTCTTAGGCGACCCCTGTGAAAGGGTCGTTCGACCGCCAAAGGGGTCGTGACCCACAGGTTGAGAACCGCTGCTCTAGAGACTCACTGCCTGTTCCACCTCTTACTAGTTGCATGACCTTAGTCATATTATGGAAGCTATTTGTGCCTCAGTTTTCTCAACTGTTAAATGGGGAGAAAAACTCCACACCTGGTAGAGTTTAAATAAATGAATACATGTGAGTTGGCACAACATGGCACATAGAAGACCTTAATAAAAGTTAGTGAATACTAACTTTCATTCACTCACTGAATCGTTCATTCTATATTATTAGGATGATTTGTTCCCTCCCACACCCCTGTACAGCGTTTCCTAACCTCAGTGTTAGGAAGATGTTACTGACATGTGCCAGCCAGCAGGTGCTCCCTACAGCCCTGTCTCTGGTTCGTGCTGTTTCTGTTGCATTGACTCAACTCAAATGCTTATTGAGCATCTCCATGCTCAGCGGCAGGCACAGTGACTGGAACTTTTTAATTTTTTTGTGTCTGTCCCTTTCCCGTCCCATCTTCTATCCTATCCAACTTTCTGATTTCATTCATTAGGTGTTTCCAACAAGCCGTACAATGTACCAAAGGATCTTTATTTCAGTTGCTTCTCATAAGAGCCCTGTGTGAGGTGGAGGCCATTATTTTCCTCACTTTACAATTACAGAGACCTAGACCTGCAGAGGCTTATGGACTGGCCAGGGCTACAGAATTAAAAAGTAGGATGTCCTCCTCCACTTTGCTGAACTCTGAGTAGGGGAGAACCCTTCTATCGGGAGGCTGTAGCCCAAAGAGTCGGTGCCATTCTTGTTTTACCTCCTTGCCAATCACAGCAGCTGGAAGAGGCCTGCCCAGACTCAGTACTTGTCATGTGCCAGGGGCCCTGCTGGGCACTGGGGACATAAAAATAGAAAAAAGTTGGCCAGGGACTTCAATTTGTTCAGTGTCTCAGTTATCGTTTACTGTGTAACAAAACACCCCAAAACCGAGTGGCTTCAAACAATGATTTATCCTTTCTCATGATTCTGAGAATTGTCTGGATTCATGAGGCAGTTCTTCTGCTCCACGTGATACTGTTTAAAGTCACTCACGTGGCTGAGAGCTTGGGGTCCAAGGTGCCTCACTTACATGCCTGACAGGTGGTGCTGGCTGTTGGCTGGGGGCTCTGTTTTCCTCCATGTGGCTTCTCACGATCCGGGGCCTCTTGCCATGATCCCTCCAGTAGGATAGCCTGCACTTCCTTATGTAGTCCTTGTCTTCCAGAGAGTAAAAAGGGAAGCCACATGATCTCTTGAAGGCCTAGTTACAGAGGTCACTCGGCACCCCTTCTGCTGCATTCTGTGGCCCAAGGCAAGTTGCAGGGCCAACTCAGTGGGGAAAGGGACTCTACCTCTGGTGAGAGATCGGAGCGCAGGGATGGGAGGGATGGCTGTCGCCATCCTTGAAAACAACCTGCCACACTCTGTCCATCTCGCTCTTTAGCCTGAAGAACAGGGTGTCGGAGCAGAAAGGCTCCCTGACCATGTAGGTCTGCAGATGCAGAAACTTAGACCCAGGAAGCCGAGCTGCTTGGCAGAGGCCAGCACCTTCGGTGGGAGAGCCGGCTTAGAACCCGGCTTGCCTGGTTGGTATCATCGCTGCACATGCGGCGTGTGCTTTGCTTTCCCTGCAGCAGCGGGTGTCTCTGCTAAGCTCCTCCCTGGCTCGAGGCTGTCCCGGTTAAGTTTGGAGACTACAAGGTGCAGAAGAAGGGAGAGACCTGCTTTTCTTCTTCTGTTTCTGTGCCTGGTCCCTGCCTCCCTGTTCCTGGGCTGGGCACCAGGGCCTGCAACTCGTGCCTTTGGCCTCCCTGACCAGCCGTGACCCTGCATGCCTCCCTCATCATGGCCTTTCCTGTACATGTGGAACGTGAAGTGACACTGGTTTTACCACATGCAGGAGAAGTGGCTGCCCGAACCCACCAGCTGTTATAAAATGAAACCCAACGTATTCAGATAGTGCTTTGAGTAGTTTATTATACTACAGTACATTTTTTCTAAAATCCAAAATTACTGCAATATAAACCGTATTGCTTGTTTTGAAATGGAGCAGGTGAGCCATAAATTATTAATTTCTCTCAGAATAACCACAGACGTGAAAGTAATTAAGAGATTCCATTTTCCCAGAGCATTGTGATGCTGTTTTGAATATTTCCGGCCTCCTGGGTAAAGGACAGATATTTACTTTGTATTAAAGGTAATGTTTGTTATCAAATACAGTCAGACTCATGGGGGTGCCTGACTCTTACTGAGGGTTAAGGTAAATAACCTCCGTTGAGGCAGTGCTTAGATTTATGACTCCTTGAAGACCATGCATTTCCAAGGAAGAGCTGGTAGAAACACTCTCTAGGAAAAAAATATTCACTTGGTTCCTACTGTAGTGAGTAGATTAGAGATTGCATAAAACTGTGTTTTTTAATTCACTGTAATTGCATTTAGCATTTTATAAGTTAAATAAGTCATATTGTTTATTATTAAAATTCAGAAAAGGCATGAGCACACAAAGGATAAAATAAAGATCACCCATAACCCCACCTTATAGTCAAAGCCACTGTTACCATTTTAGTGTATGTTCTTCCCGTCAGAGAGAGAGAGAGAATAAGGGAGATAGGGGAGAGAGAGATGTTTTTCTTTTTTTAAAAAAAAAGTGGGGGGGAATCATACTGTAAAATAATTTTGCAACCAGATTTTTGTGTTTAGTTTTGCCTAAATGTGGCAAGAACATTTTTCACGTCATTAAATAGCCTTCTCTTCTACAGGGAAGTGAATCTGTCTTGTCTTGGCAGCGCAGTGATACTGAGTCGCTGGTCAGGTGTTTGGAGAGCGTCCTGGGTGGCACCTCTCTGGGTAAGTTTCTTCATTCCCAACTACAGTGATACTTGCAGACTCAGTGGGCCATCCGAGAAATAGGACGCGTAGGGTTCTCACGGATATTTCAGTCCAGCCTCCTAATTTTCCAGCGGCAGAAACTGAGGCCAACAGAGGCCCTGTCTGGCCAGGGACCTGGGATTCTCAAAGAAGAATTGTTTGTTGTTGTCAGTGACCCTCAGTCTCCGAGGATGACCCAGGGGTAGCCCAGCAGAGCTTACTGTCGGTTTTATAGGTTTCTTTGAAGGGAGGTCTGTTCACCTCACTCCTGTAGAAACAGGCACACTCAGTCAGGCTGAGGGGACCGTCACGCTGAAGGTCAGGCAGTTATTGGAAGAGATTGGGTCTGAAAACAAAGCCGAAATTTCTTTAGCATCGTCAGTCTCCATATATGAGATGGCTGCACTCCAAGAATAAAGCCTTATTTCGTAGTTTCTACTTTTTGAAATCCAAAAGCCAACTATGATAATGTCTAGCATTGGATGATAAACTATCATTTAAACATTTTTTAATTGTATGACCAAAAGCCATCTCTTCCAAGGGAATGGCAGGCATAAACATGACATTGTCAGGGGTGCAAGCATTTTTCACTGTTTTACTCGGAGCTCTCTGCACAACGTGTGGCCCTTTTCTAGCTTATTCCCATCTCTGTGTGCGAAGCCTCAGTGATCACGCAGCGCCCTGATTTTTCCTCACCCCCTTCTTCCCTACAAGTGTTTATAAAGCACATATGATAAGCCAGATGTTGCAGAGTGATGATGAAAACAAGGTCCCTGTCTTAATGAGCTCCCAGTGTAGTCAGGGCATTGTGATGAAGACAACACGTACTGTGAGTGAGCCAAGTGGAGGGCAGAGGTCCACTCTGGGGTGCAGCCTGGGGAAGGCTTCACAGAGGAGGGGAAGCTTTGTCATTTCCTGTTCCTGTGAGGGCAGCACAAGATCTCATTCACTGTAGTATCCTCAGAATCTAACCCATATGCTGGCACATAGTATTTTTAAAATAATCATTTAATGAATAAATGAAAAGATGAGTAGAGTTACCAATTGGTCAGGAGGGGGAAGCATTCTCTAGAAAGGATCAAGCAGCGTGAAGGCTCAGAGGTATGAAGTAACTGAGTATATGCATGGAACTATCAAGAATTTTGATGCTGCTGGAATAGAAGGTGTGAGGAAGGGATAAGCAAACCTGGGCCAAGGCCATGGAGAATCTTGTTTGCCAGGTTAAGGAGCTTGATCTTTCCCCTCCGGATTAGGATACCACTGGTTTTTAAGCAAATCAGAAAAGATCACCTTTAACAAACAATAAGGAGGATGCTTTGAAAGGAGTGACCTGAGGTGGGGAATTGGATATGAGTTCTCATTTCACAGACAGCAGATGGTGTTACTATAGTAACCATTCAGGCCCATCACTAAGTAAGGACAGAAGATGACCTTTGTCTTCCTTCTCATCACACTTAGAAAAGAAAATTCTGTCAATTTATTTCTTAGTAACCAGACTATGAACCAAGAGAGCATATGAAGTTTAACTTTTTTTATGTTTGAGAATTTAGCTGTACTTCTAGAGAGAACTCATCAGCAGAATGACACAAGTCCCTGGTAAATTGTATTTATTAAAAGACTTGTTTTATAGATCTAAACTGGATATTGTCACAGAAGTACTTAAAACAGATACTACTTCAACATCTCTCTGCCTATTAAGATTCCTTTGGTGTATTGATATGTTTGGCTTTTTGAGAATTGTTACCCCTCAATTCTTCCAATGAACTTTGATAATAACTATTTAATCTCTACTAAACAATGTGACTGATACACACCAGAGAAGGCAACAGGGTTTACGGAACCCTTAGGAACTCCTTTGCTTAAGCTCTTCAAACTCTAAGCCGATAAGTATAGGGATGACTGACAGGCATTTAACCTTGCACTACTGTGTTTTTCATCTTGACAGAAAAGAATGTCTCAAAATAATTACAATGATTCCAACATAGTGGTTTATCTTTGGTTACTGACATGTTGAAACCACTACTTTTGACTCATAAACCACTTGGGTCGTTCTGATGTGAATGCACAATATTTGTTTGCCACTATCCCTTCTGTTTATGCCTTAGAGAACATTAATAATTTCTATAAATTCTTTAAAACTTGAAAAGATGCAACAAATTAGAATTAGTGTCAATTTACAGAGAACCTGCTATCTGTCTGTTACCATACCAGACCATTCATTTGGCAGATATGTGGTGATGGGAGCAGGGAAAAGGCTTTGTGCTATAAATAAATCCCTAAAACAATATTAATACTCATTCTTGGTAGTAAACTCTTAGCAAAGGATATTGTATATTACTGTTAGCTAGGGAAAAAGTTCCACTGATATCAGCAATCATGCCCTCATTTATTACTCATACATTATGATTTCAACAAAGTTAACATGCTCTGCAGAGGAATGGTATTAGCTCACAATGATGCCTTAGGCCTGATCCTGCCACTGAAAGCATAGATTTCAGAGGGGAACTAAGACAAGAGCCTAAATAACTATATAACAAGAGAGCAAGGATTCCCAAAATGAGGATATTGCTTTTAGTTGGGGGATAGAAGTCATCAGGGAAGCTTGAAGGAGATAGAAACATCTGGAGCTCATTCTTGATAGAAGGATGAATTTGGCCAAGGGGAGATGCAGGCTTTGCTGGGGAGTGGACAGCAGTTCCACTTGGTGTTATTTGCCTGAATCATCACACTTGTGAATATGGCATGAACTATCTTGGTAGCTAATTTTTAGTATTTTTCCTAAACAAATAAAGCCTTCTTTTCCTTGAAAAATGTGTTTACTAGGATCTTTAATATCCAGCACCCTTTTGTGTGGAGAAGAATGTTCACTACTATTTGCACTGGACATAACATTCAGTATATTAGGTTAAATTTATTATAAAGATAATACTACTGCCTTGTCTATCATATGTGTTACAATTTTTAACTGATAACTGATTATTTTATGTTTATTGTTTCTTTGGGGGTTTTTTTTGGTAAAGGAAATTTTTTATTTTTTATGTAGGAAAATAAGACTGAACTTTATTTATAGAGTCTAGCTTCCTGTGTTTTTTTAAAAAAGAGTTTTTGTATAGGCTCCAAAATTTTCTTCTAGGACTTTTATTGTCTTATTTTTCACATGAGGTTTTTTTATACCCATAGAATTTATTTTTTTCCATTTAATTTAAATTTCCCTTTTTGTGATATCACAACTCCTGGATATTGTCTTTTTCTGACTCTCTTTTGGTCTGCTCATCTAGCTCCTTAATCTTCTATCAACACCAGACCGGTCTAATTCCAGAGCCTTTACGGGATGTTTTAGTATCTGACAGGACAGGTAACTATGCACCCTTCTGTTCATAGAGCGCAATTGGGCATTTCTTGGCCCAGAACCACTGTAGGGTACACAAGGAATAGCAAACATAGTTCATGTTTTCAAAGAACTTCTGGGCGCAATTCAGCATCTGTAGACCAGATGGCTAGAACTTCGGGCAGGAGGTAATGAACACCAGATGAGGGAGTCAGACCGCGTGGACTAGGCAAGTTCTCAAACTATAGCGAGCATCAGAATCACCAGCTTGCCGGCCCCAACACTCGAGGTTCTGACTCAGTTGGTTTGGGGGTGGGCCTGAGAATCTGCATTTCTAACAAGTGCCCAGGTGATGCTGATGCTATGGTCCAGGAACTGCACTTTAAAAACCATTGGACTAGGAAACCAGTGAAGAAAGTCTTCTCTTCCATCTAAGGCTTTTTTTTTTAAATGCCTATTTTTGACAAATTTTAATAAATTGAATCAAGGTTTTAGTAAAGGCATCTCACATCCCATCTTCAATATATGTATGACCCCACAAAGAGAGTGTTACTGACAACCTAGAAAAATGTTTTCTTCCAACATTTAGTTATACTAACCTGAAAGAATGAAATATTTTTGACCCAGCAAGTCTATGTCTAGGAATTTATCTTAGAGAACAATCAGAGTTGGAAATAAAAATAAATATACAAGGATTCTCATGGCAGTATCGTTTACAAGAGGGGAAAATTGGAGTCAAAATAAATGCCTTACAATGGGGTTTAGTATGTCTTCTAGAACAAAGAAGTTCTTTACACTTTATTAAAAATGATGATATAGTTACATATGCATTGGCATGAAAGGTGAGTATGTGTGTTGATACACACATTCTCTCTCTCTCACACACACACACACACACATGCATTTGGACATACCAACGTGTCAATAATGGTTCTCTGAGTGACTTTCCTCTCTGTGTTTTCTAATTTGTGAACAATGAACATGGATGACTTCTTTTCTACTAAAACCGTGGTCGGCAAACCGTGGCTTGTGAGCCACATGTGGCTATTTGGCCCCTTGAGTGTGGCTCTTCCACAAAATACCACGTGCAGGCACGCACATACAGTGTGATTGAAACTTCGTGGCCCATGCACAGAAGTTGGTATTTTGTGAAAGAGCCACACTCAAGGGGCCAAAGAGCCGCATGTGGCTCGCGAGCCTCGGTTTGCTGAGCTGCAGTTTGCCGACCACTGTACTAAAAGAACAGGGAAGTATTGATGCACTTAAGTAATTTAGTCAGTCTTGAAGCCAGCCCAACCTGCCATTACATAAAAGCCGATTTTGTTTCTAAAGCTAAGAATCTCCACGTTGGAACTCTACAATAAAACTCCTCAAACACTGGCTTCTGTCTCCATGGGGTAACCACACCCAAAAGAGTTAGGATCTGGCTTTTACAAACCTCTTCTTAACCTGTATACACATTTGATTGCTTATTAATAAAACAAACAAGACACTCCCTCTTTTTTATTTTTTATTTCTCTTTACTGATAGGTGCTATTCTTAGAGGTTTTGTCTGATATATTCGAAAGGAAATGAGCATTTTCAAGCCCATGAACTCCTATTGTTTTTAATCTTCCACACAATTTGGTTGAATATTTGTTGCATGAAATAACCACGTAGTAAAAATAGAAACTTTATAGATTTCCTATCTTCTGGTATTTATTATCTCCCCTGCGAGTAGCAAGTTTGTTTTTCTGAGCTGACCCAGTTTTATTTTAATTTCATTTTGGTGGAGGCAATGGGGCGCCGTTTATTTATTGAAAAACTGCTTGTGCGAAGCACTGGGTGGGGGGTGCCACGTGGGTGACAGAGGCAATTTACCTTGCTCCTTCACCAACAACAAAGCACCTTTTTAAAAAATTCTTTATTGTTGAAAGTATTACATATGCCCCTTTTACCCCCATTGACCTCCTCCAGCCCAGCCCCACCCCCCTTCCCAGGCCTTCACCACCCTATTGTCTGTGTCCATGGGTTATGCATATATGCATACAATACAAGGTCTTTAGTTGATTACCTCCCACCCACCCACCCTCCCCTACCTTCCCTCTGACCTTCCACAGTCTGTTCCATGTTTCTATGTCTCTGGAAACAAAGCACCTTTATAGAGATCATTGCATTTAAGCTTCACTAGAGTCCCCCCAAATTATTTTTTGTACAGGTGAAGAAAGTGAGTCATAGGAGTTTGGTGACTTACCAAACATCAGAGACTCAAACTCCAGACCTCTAAGGCAAATCACACACTCCTCCTGATGTGCCCAGCTCCCTTCCTCCTGGAAGCTTCTGGAGTGTTCTCTCTCTCCTTTGACCTTGGGCAGTCACACAGCTTCTCTTGGCCTCACTTCCCGCCCATAAGATGACGGCATTTGACTTAAAGGTCTCTGGTCACCTCCAGCTCAGAATCATGATGCTCTCCATCATGTAGGTCGGGTTTGGTAAACCACAGACCACAGGCCGAATCGGCTCACCACCTGTTTTTGTAAATGGAATCTTACTTGAAATCGTTCACTTATCTGTTGTCTATGGCTGTTTTCATGCTGTAACGGCAGAGCTGAGTGGTTGCAACAGAGATTGTTTGGCCTGTAAGACCTAAAATATGTATTACTCGGCCCTTTACAGAAAAAGTTTGCCAACCTCTCGGCCAATCTTTGATCTTGAGCTACTCTGAAGAGTAGGAGCATATGGGCCATGAGAACATGTCTTTGCAGTGATGTGGGCAAAGAGGGGTGTCTTCAAATCATAGTTATTTCCTGGGTGTTCCTTAGGTAATGGAGAGTTAGAGGGTTAAAAGGAGATTAGGTGGGAAGCAGCGTTTGTGCTGTGCACCGAGGGCAGTGTCTGCAGGGATCCCTGAGTAAGCAGTGTCCCAGGTGCTTCAGTGAGGTCGTGTTTGCCAGAATCCCCCGCAGGCCCTGCCTCAGCGCTTTCGTACCACATGCTAGGATGCTTGCTTAGCAAGGAGGGCAACACGGGTGTTTACCATCAAGGTCATTTGTTCAGCATCTGAAATGAATAGAGGGAAATTTTGGAGGAAATGAGAGAACCTCTCTCTGCTAGTGAAATGTCAGAGTCATCAAGCTGTTACTCCTTCAGGGAAGATAGCTCTGCTGTGAGAGACCTTAGGAGTAGGAGGGATCCTGACAGCGTTACTGTTATGAGCTGTGCTCTGTGTTTTTAAGAAACACAATTTCTAGTTGCTTAATGTCTTTTCACATCATTTTGTTTTCATCTCATTGTCTAAACATCCCCATTGGGTAGTATCAAGTATAGTAATCCTCATCAGCCTATAATTCACAGGTGGGGGAAGAGAGTTCAGGATGGTTTTGCCTGATGTCTTGTGATGCCTGTAGCATTTCTTGCTGGTCCCAGCCATTTGCCTCTTAACATTTGGTCCCTTTGCCTGCTCTTTATCTTTGTCAGTGTAAGTGTTGCCTCCCAAATAAATTGTATCCCCCTGGAAGTCCAGGGATATGTTTATGCCAGATTATAGAATGTTTGAATTGAGAGAGGGTCTTCAGTCTAATGAAACCATTTAAATATAAAATGAGGAAGCTGAGGCCCAGGGAAGTGACCCGAGGGCCATGTAGCTGGTGAGAGTTGGAAGTAAAACAATAACTGTGGTTCCCTAACTTTAAAGCTAGTACTTTTTCCACAGACTTCGCTTTACGTCTTTATATTCCCCATACCTAGCATTGTATCTTTTTAAACAAAGTAAATGTTTTTATTGATTTTTTTTAGAGAGAGAGAAAGAGAGAGATACAGAGACAGAGACAGGCATAGAGAAACATCGATGTGAGAGAGAAACATCGATCAGTTGCCTCCTGTATACAACCTGACCTGGGACCAAACCTGCAACCTGGGCGTGTGTTTGACCAGGAATCAAACCAGTGACTTTTGGTGCATGGGGGGGACTCTCAACCAGCTGAGCCACATCAGCCCAGGCCCTAGCATTGTATCTAATGTATATGTGCTCAGTAGTACTCCAGGCGATTATCTAGATAGAGATCCTGTCTACCTCTCAAGGTGTGAAGGGGTCATTGCTAGGAGTGAAAGAAACCAATCATGGTACTGCTGTCTTAAAGTGAGGGTATAACTAGTGATATACCAGGAAGGGCAGGTTATTTATGTAAATAGCTGTATTGTGCCCTCTGCAAAGTTTATACCTGTTGATCCAGTAATTCCACATCTAAGGATCTAGATCAGCTGTGGGCAAACTTCGGCCTGCGGGCCGGATCCGGCCCATTTGAAATGAATAAAACTAAGAAAAAAAAAAGACCGTACCCTTTTATGTAATGATGTTTACTTTGAATTTGTATTAGTTCACACAAACACTCCATCCATGCTTTTGTTCCGGCCCTCCGGTCCAGTTTAAGAACCCATTGTGGCCCTCGAGTCAAAAAGTTTGCCCACCCCTGATCTAAATAGAGGACAGGTCAGAGATTCTGACAATGAGCCGGGGGTGGGGGAAAATATTCATCTCAATATCTATGAAAGCAAGAAGTTCAAAGTGGGATGCATGATCCCAGGAGGGTATACAAAAGAAGAATGTATGTGCAAATATTGGAATTTGCATTTGACTGATTACATTTTTTTAAATCTAAGAAATATATGTATAAACTAGGAGCCCAGTGCACGAATTCGTGCACCTTGAAAGGAACTGTGGGCCACAAGGTTGCGATGGGCACAGGGGCGGGTCTCGGCTCATCCTCTGCACCCCCGCCTGACCCTTCCCACCGCAGCCCCTGGTCCCCGGTCTGCTGGCAGCCCCATTCCTGCTGCCCCTGTTCCCACGTGCTGACAGCACTGGCCCTGCTTGCACCTGCTGATGGCGCGGAACGATTGGTGCCACGCCAGCAGTGGGTGCAAGTGGCGGCTGCCTGCCCTGATCTGCCCCTCAAGAACAGGGGGAGGTGGAGAAGCCCTGAAGGGGCGATTGGGGCCCACAGCCACCGCTCGTACCTGCTGGGGGCGCTGGCAGTGGGCGCAAGCGGGGCCAGTGCTGGCAGCAGGTGCAAGCACCAGGCAGGACCATGGCGCATGGGAGCAAAGAATTTTCAGTAACCACCAGAGTCTTGCCTCCATGACAGTGGCTAGCACCCCGCCTTGGTCTGGCGCCCCTGCTCACCTGCTCCACCATCCCGCCGCAGCCAACACCCGCCATGTTCCGTGCTTTGCTACCTGCTGCTGACACCCACCATGTTCCACGCACACCCCTTGTGGTCAGCGCACATCATAGCAACCAGTTGTTCGGTTGTTCAGTTGTTCCACCATTCAGTCTATTTGCATATTAGGGTTTTTTATATATAAATTAAATTTATATTAAATATATAAAGCTAATAATTTATAATTAAATGTATAATGTGTTAATAAATTTATAAATTTAAGCATAAATTTTAAAAATGAACAGCATGTAGAGTTGTCCCTTGGTTAGAGAAAGTGTGGGTGTGCACTGGCCACTTATTACAGCAGTGAATGAGATAGAATTGGTTCCTGCCTTCATGGAACTTACAGTCTGGTGGGAGAGAGAGAAAAATCAATAGTAATTGTATCATTGCAGGGTGAACAGTACTGTTATTGGTGCTATGCAAGTACAAGGGAGGACCAACTACCCCAGCCTCGGGGAACCAAGGAGGACTTCTTGAAGGAAGTTACATCCAATAATTATATTGCATTACATTGCAGTATACTTTATTTTATTACATAGCATCAGATAGGTAGGTAGGTAGGTAGGTAGGTAGATAGATGATAGCTTTACTAATATGTAAAATGGGTTTTGGCTCTCACACTTCCCTGTATGGTCTGTTGAGAAAAGAGCAGGAACTTCACAACGTGGGTCCCTTCTCTGACATAGCAACTACATGGATGATATCATGTATAAATGAAGATTACGGTATTCAAAGTTACTTCCTAATGGGGGTCTGAGGCGTCTTGTGGGAGATCTAAGGAACACAGAGGGAGGCCTCTGCCCCCAGCCCCAGGGAAGGCCCAGACACAAGGCCAGCTCTGGGTTACCCTGAGCCCGGGCTGAGAGGCCGGCTCTAGCTGCTCCGTGGAAAGTAGTGTTGTTTCCGTTGGTGACAGTTTCTTTCCCTTCGGTTCCACCACTTTCTGTGCGAGCCTCCAGGGCATCTCTGTCAAAGCTGGGGCTTGCCCTGCAGGCTTGGTAACACCGCAGCCTTCACTGACAGCTCTACCTCCCCAACCCAGCCTGGGCCTTCTGCTCCATTCTGCTGAAGTTCAAGGCTGCAGATGACCAGGTCGGCATCTTGCTTTCCACTGCAAAGAGCTAATGCTCCGGTGTAGAATTGAGTTCAAGGGAAAATGAAGTTTGTCAGAGGAAATTCCTCAGGCGTCAGAAGCCAACAGCCACACCTTCTGAAGGAAGCTGGCCTAAGGCTCCCCGAGCACGACTGCTTTTCCATCCCTGCGTTTCTGCCTGCGTTTTCCAGTCTGAAAAGCCCGTCTTCTAAACAGTCGTGTTCTGTTTAAATAATCCTTCTTGAGAGCAGCGTGGTCCCGGAAGTCCTCATGCACATTAAGAGTGTAAATAATCTTGTCATTTGGAATAAACCTCCTTAATGTGCATGGCATCACCGACTTCCTCTCTAATTAGTGTGGCACTACCTTTGGCGAAGGTGGATTGGCCTCTGCTTTCTGTTGCCCTTGAATGTTGCCTTGAGGATGCTGGGCGCTGATGAAGTCAGTAAGGGCTGTGCATTGATTTTCAGACACAAGGACAGTCACCGGCGCAGTTCCAGACGTGTCCCCCGGACCAACAATTTTCAGCAGCGCGAAGGCCGGGACCGAGATGCAACGCATGAGGGAGTAAGTAGGGTGCTGCCTGAGCCCTGGGACAGGGCAGCGTTAGGACCTCTTGACAAACAGTGTGATCCCATCATGCCATGCTTTTCTAGCAGCTATGTTTTCCGAGATGCAACAGTGAATACAGTTGCGCAAGTTCGGTTGAAAGGCCTGAATCTGCATTGAAGGCACCTGCTGTGGTTTGAATGTGTCCCCCCAAAATCCAGATGTTGTAATCCTAACCCCCATTGGTAGGTGGGGCCTTTGGGAGGTGCTTAACCTGTGAGGGCGGAGCCCTCAAGCATGGGATTAGTGTTATAAAAGAGGCCCCACAGAGTGCCCGAGCCCCTTCCACCACGGAGGACACAGAGGGAAGGCAGCAGCTATGAGCCAGGACGAGGGCCTTCACCAGAAGGTGGCCCCACTGGGCCTAATCTTGGACTTCCCAGGCTCCAGACATGTGAGTTGTAAATTTCTGTTGTTTATGAGCTACCCAGTGTGGTGTGTGGTGATATCAGCCCCCAAAAACTAAGACAGCATCTGTTAGAGCAGTGATGGCGAACCTACGACACACATGTCAGAGGTGACACGCGAACTTATTTTTTTGGTTGATTTTTCTTTGTTAAAGGGCATTTAAATATATAAAATAAATATCAAAAATATAAGTCTTTGTTTTACTATGGTTGCAAATATCAAAAAATTTCTCTATGTGACACGGCACCAGAGTTAAGTTAGGGTTTTTCGAAATGCTGACACGCGGAGCTCAAAAGGTTCACCATCACTGTGTTAGAGACTTCTTGGCAAAGAA
Source organism: Myotis myotis (assembly GCF_014108235.1). Taxonomy (NCBI): domain Eukaryota; kingdom Metazoa; phylum Chordata; class Mammalia; order Chiroptera; family Vespertilionidae; genus Myotis; species Myotis myotis. Next base: position 33,431,105 of record NW_023416317.1, on the reverse strand, counting down.
GCGACACCCCGTCTCCTAGTCTAACTTCCCCTGCACATACAGCTCAGTGTCTAGATCAGGGGTTGGCGAGTCCTCTCTGTACAGGGCTGGACTGCCAGTATTGTCTGCTCTGAGGGCCGTATGGTTTTAGTCACAACTACTCGACTGCTGTGTAACACAAGAGCAGCCATAGACAATATGCGAATAAATAGGTCTGGCTGTGCTTCAGTAAAACATGATTTTCAGACAGAATTTTGAATTTCATATAAGTTTCAAGTATCACAAAATATTCTTCTTTTGATTTTTTTCCCCCACCATTTAAAAATAATATGTGGCGACGGAAGGAGAGGTGACTGTGGGTGGTGAACACACAATGCAATATACAGATGATGTATTATAGAACTGTACACCTGAAACCTATATAATTTTATTAACCAATGTCACCCCAATAAATTTAATACAATTTTTAAAATAAGTTAAATAAATAAATAAATAAAAATAGGAAAACAATTCCTAGCTCACAAGATGTGCAAAAATAGGTGGCCGTCCAGGTTTGTCCTGTGGGCTGTGTTGTCTGCAGACCCCTCCTACACATGTTCCAACTCAGACACGTCTCTCTAAAATCTACTTCTCATATTGGTGCTGGTTGAATAGTGAAGGAATTTTGGCAAAAGTTATTTTTCAGTCGATTTGCATTTATATTGCAGTATAGTGCAACATCATCTAAGCTAAAGTTTGAAGGGAAAAAAAGAGAGAGAGAGAGAGAGAGAGAGAGAGAGAGAAGTGCTGAAAGTTATTTTCAAACCTAAAGCTGGTAATGTAGTGAGATGCTTATTGTCTTCAAGTTCTTCCTATACCTGAGTGGGCATGTACTAGCATAGCTACCATGGCAACAAGCAGTTCCCAGGAACTGGAAGTGAGGGAGTTTAGACCAAACTCTCCCACCTCTGCCTACTTACACTGCTCCTTGCTAGAAGTTTATGGAGAAGGCTTTGCTAATTTTTCAGTTGGTAACCTTCAAAGAGAAGTGACTTTTATTTCACCCTTAAAATTTAATAATATAATATTGTCAGGTTTTTTTAATCTAAGAATATTATTTTTGCAAAGTGTGCAACATCCTATTTCCTGGCATGTTATGAAATGCTTTAAATAATTCACATGAAAGTGGCTTTGCCAAAGCAAATGACCAAGATGCATCCCAGGGATTTCATTCCTGGCATGCTGTTTTCTCCTTCTTGTCTGACTGACTTTGACCAACTATTACCCGACTCTTGTTTCCATGTGGATGGTGCAGTTTGGGCTACTCCCCTGTGGATGGCATTGTTCCTCTGGCAGAATCACCTGTCATCCCCTTACATTCCAGGACACAAAGCTCCAGTCCATTCCAGAACCAGAGAGAATTTTCACCTGCTCTTGGACATCTGCCCTAGGATGTCCACGAGACCTTTTAAACTGAACCCCTGATTTCCCTACCGAACCTGCTCCCGCCACAGCCATTTTACATAAGAAAGTTGGGATCTAGGTAAATAACAACCCTTCCAGCTCAGACACTGATGCCCCTGTGGCTTCATCATCTCCTACTGTGAGAGAACGAAGCTCTGTGAGTTAAGTTGGGAGCTATGTATGTGAAGGTGCTGCCACGTTCTTCAAGTTCTCCCAGCTGGGAGACCTGGGGCTCAGTGCCATTAATACGTGCGTGTCTGGCATAGCGTAGACCCCAGCGCAGTGGTCAGGAGGGAGGTGTGGGTGGGGGACAGTGACTGCTGGGATTTACATCCCCTGGACAAGTTATCCAGCCTCATTTTCCTGAGAGTGCTCTGCTGTAAAGTGGGGCTCATAATAGTTCCCACCTCATGGGGTTGTTGTGAGGATTAGTTGAAATCATGAATGTATGCAATGCACTTAGGGTAGCTCATGGCACACAGTAAGTGCTCGATAAATGATAACTTATAATAGACTCTCAATACACACGTGGTTGCTTCCTCTTGGAAAAAGCCCCCAAGCCTTGTATCTGAAGGTGTTGGCATGCGTGAGTCTGTTAGGTGATGTGTTAAACCCGGAGGCATCTGTGGGCGGAAGAAGCTGTCTGTGGAACGTTTACATAGCATTTTGTTTTCAGTATGCAAAAAGAAGTGCCAATTCTCTGGGAAAATTTCATAAAGTTGTTGAATATAAAAGCCAGCATTTCCCCTCGTTCAACACTTGGCTTCCTGTCCTGGCCCCTTCTTATTCTGCTGGGAAACCACTCCACAGACTCACTCCCCCACTGGTGCACAGACAGCCCCCTGCAGTGGTTAGGTGGCGCCACGCAAAGTCCTTGGAATGTCAGCAGAATCACAAGGAATCAACATTGACTTCCTTTCTGGCGGAGTAATTTCCATGTACATTTGAAGAGAAGTTGCTGTTCATGGATGGATGGATGGATGGATGGATGGATGGATGGAATGATGGATGGATGGATGGATGGATGGATGGATGGATGGATGGGCCTCTGTGTTTTTATGGGACTCAAAGTCTCTACCTTCAGGGCAGAGTTTTCTGTTGTAAAGAGCTTTGTTTACCGCCTTGAACCGGAGTTGATTCCAGGCCTGGCTCCAGGCTTTCACTGGAAGCCAAAGAGGTGAACTGTGGAATGACAGCTGCTCAGCTTTCAGCTCTGATAGTGACACACTGTTGCCAAGGGACCGTCCTTTCATTTGCACCGGCCAACTCAATGTATCGTGTCATGAGGGCTTGTTCAATCTGAATGAGTAATTCTCATCTTATATATCAGTGATCTCTCTCATGTTCGTGGCCTTGCTGCTTGAAGTGTGGTCCACAGACCAGCAACATTGATACAACCTGGAAGCTTGTGAGAAATGCAGACTCCCTGGCCCCACCTCTCCCAAATCAGAATGTGTAGTTTAATAAACTTTCTGAAGATTCATGAACACATTCAAGTTTGAGAAGCACTGACGAAAGAGGACTTCAACCCTGGGAGGAGTTTGTTACCAGAGTGTGAGTTGGAGTCGATCTTTTTTAAAAACAAATAAATTGATCGCAGTAACATTGATCAGAAACATTTGAATCAACCTGAATAAAAGCCAAATACCATATAAACATATGCTTATGTTTTTGAGGCCTTAATTTTTTGGACTTTTTAACTCACTTGTTTTTCGTTTATTTTATTAAGGAGGATATAATTTATATCTAGTAAAACTCACTCTTTTTAGTATATAGTTCTATGAATTTGGACAAATACATCACTCTTACATATAAAATTCACTCTTTTAGTATAGGGTTCTATCATTTTTGATAAATGCATGTAGTCACATAACCACCACCACAATCAAGCTTATAGAACAGTTTTCTCATCTCCAAACATTCCCTCAAGCTCCCCCTTCATAGTTCATCTCTCCTGTCACACCTGCCCTGGTGGACGTTGATCTCTTTCCTGTCCTGCTAGTGTTGCCCTTTTCCAGAATACCATGCAAGTGGACTCATCCCTTAGCATCACAGGCCGCATTGTAACTGGACAGTAGTTGTGGATATGGATCTAGGCCTGTGAATAGTCGTGTTAGAGCCTCGCAAAGCCGAGCTCCTGTATTCCCACACGAGGAGAATAGTCACAAGGAGGCCAGACACTTCACAAGCAGTTGTTCCGAAGGCCTCTGGACCCACGAAGCTATGAGAGCAACTTCCTACCTAGGGAATTCTGAGGCTGGATTTCCAACTCCCCTTTCAGGGACTCGTCAGGGTTACTCAGTCGCCCAGAGTCCTTAGTGCCTGGGAATAAGGGGCAGGGGTGGCCTCCACCGTTTTGCTCAGTGGGACAGGTTCTAGGGAAGGGATCTGCTCACTAAGCCACAGCCTGAGAATGGGAGGCCATGGAGAAGGCCTGAGGGTCCGGGGAGCTGCTGGGCCCGTTTCTCCAGTTGGCTGCTGCCCTGGAAAACACCTGGGCCCTAAGAAATGCTCATAATGATGAGGGATTCGACCCCTTTGTGGGGCCACAACTCTAAATCACCCCTGCATTGCCAACTCATGCAGGAGGCCAGAAAACACACAGTATTTGACAGCATAGATGTGTGTCTTCCCTGTGGCACACAGATCCAGGGCTTCTTGAAGTTGTCCCATAGTTCATTGATGCCTTGGTTATTTTTTAGGCCTACCCCTGTTTCTTTATTTTGGATAATTTCTATTACTATGTCTTCATTTAAACTAATCTTTTCTTCAGCGATATCTAATGTGCTGTTAATCCCATTCAGTATATTTTTTATCTCAGATTTTGTAGTTTTCCTCTCTAGAAGTTTTGAGTCTTTCTTCTCTCTCCCAAGTTTCTGCTTAACATGTTCAGTCTTTCCTTCAGCTATAATAATTTCAATGTCCTTATCTGCTGGCTCTAACATCTGTGCCATTTCTGGCTTGGCTTCAGTTTCTTTTTCTCCTTATTATAGGTCATATTTTCCTACTTCTTGGTATGCCTGGTACTCTTTGATTGAATGTCAAACACTGTGAATTTTACCTTGTTGGGTGCTGGGTATTTCTGTATTGCAAGAAATTGTCTTAAGCTTTGTTTTAGGATTCAGTTCAATTACTTGAAAACAGTTTGATACTTTTGGGTCTTACTTTTAGCTTTGTTTTGTGGGATCCGGGCAGCAATTAAACTATGGCTGACAGTTGCCTCCTATTGAGGCAGAACCCTTCCGTGTATTCTTCCCCATGGCCAGTGAATTATCAGACCTAATAGTAAATGTTAGTCACGTGGCTGAAAAGGCACTGTTTCTGCGCTCGGAGAGCTCCAGGGGCTGGCCTCTCCAGCCCGGGCACATGGATTTTCCTCCCCCTCGGTAATTTCCTCACAAGCCTGCGCTGATCTATACTTGCTGAGTCATTACTATCTGTATGGGCATACTGAGGCTTATTTGTTTTAAAATGTAAACAGCCACTTTTGTTTTATTACATTTGTTTCTTAATTATGTAGAGTGTTTCCAGGAGCCCAAAGTTAAATCTATAAAAAGACATTTTAAAGAGGACCACCTTCTGTCTGGATCCTTTACCCTATTCTCTACCTTGCCCAAAAAGGAATATTATTTTTAAATTTTATGGCTCATGCTTTCATTTTTAAAATACATTTCAAATACACGCACGCGCGCGCACACACACACACACACACACACACACACACACACAAATGCACCTTCCCTCTCACTTCTTAAGAAATTGGTAGCATATCATATAAACTTTTGTCAGCTTCACTTAGCAACATATCCTAAAGATGACTTAGTAATATCTAGCAATATACTACATTCCTCTTTTATAGCTCCCAAGCTCTTAGTGTGGATGTGCCATTGTTTATTCAGTCTGTTCCCTAGGTGGACATATGGGCTTTTCTAGTCTTTAGCTATTAGGATAGTACTATAATGAATAGTAGCCAGCTCTTTTTTATTGCCAGTTTGTCTTTGAAGTACATTTCTAGGTGTGGGATTGCTTGATTGAGGGATAAATGCATGTAGGGAACATTCATGCATATAGGTATTTCCAAATGCCATTTGCATCCCCACCAGCAATGTGAGAGTTTCTTCAGTTTTCTACAGAGGATTGCATTTTATGTTTTATGTTATCTCTATCTTTCTGTCTGTCTGACTGTCTATCTATCTATCTACCTCCTCTATAAATGTAGTCTTACTCTGTGGGGTCATTTTACTTGCTTTGGTATGTATATATTTTTTAATTTAGGAAGCCGTATTTGCATCTCTCTCAGCAAACACACTTGAGAGTCAAGGAGACAAAACGAACCAAAGCCTAGATTTTCTGTGGGAGGGAAGAAGCCACTTTGGCCTCAGGTTTCAGCTGAGATTTCCAACACAGTTTACCAGAAACATTGCTCGTTGGCAGTCAAATGATGTTATTTGCACAGGTTAATACAAAGTGATCCTTTCTTTTTCCATCTAGCCAGTGACTTTTGTGTGAATTATCTTAATGAGGGGAAGGGGCTTATGGTGCATTAAATATCCACCATGTAGCGAGGGGCGGGGGTGGTCACCCTTGCAGGGCCGCCGATTTGGTGTCATCAGTTAGATGATTAACGCCTGGAGACCAGCCGTCCGTGTGGTGACGTGCGGCATCGCGCCCAGTGGCATTGAAGCTCCTGCGAGTAGGCATTTGGCATACAGTCTTTATCGAGGGGGAGGAGACGAGGCGGTTCGCATGCGGCTGGCTGGTGCTCAGTCATGTCTAGTGGGCTGCATGCCCCTCCCGCGGCTCAAAACTGGCCCCTGTATTTGTGTGGGTCCTAGAGACCCATCATGGCCAGATGGCACTGATCTTGCGTCAGCTGCCGTGACTACAGAGACTTCCTGAGTGCTGCAGAGGCTGTGGGCTGCTGGCAGCTTCCTGTTGACCTCCCACGTCAGCTGTTTGGAAAGGTCTTGCCAAGGTCAGGGCACAGCCCTGGCCGAGTGCTGTGGTGTGGGCAGAAGTCAACTATTTAGAGGCTGCGGGAGGCACCAGGAGGCTCTCGGCGTCACGCTGAGGCGAAATGTAGTGGTTGGCTCAGCCTCAGGTAGATGGCTCACAAGCTCCTGCAGTTTTTTCTTCCACTTTCAATTAGAGCAGTGGTTCTCAACCCTCCTAATGCCGCGACCCTTTAATACAGTTCCTCATGCTGTGGTGACCCCCAGCCATAAAATTATTTTTGTTGCTACTTTATAACTGTAATTTTGCTACTGTTATGAATCGTAATGTAAATATCTGATATGCAGGATGTATTTTCATTGCTACAAATTGAACATAATCGAAGCATAGTGATTAATCACAAAAACAATATGTAATTATATATGTGTTTTCCGATGGTCTTAGGCGACCCCTGTGAAAGGGTCATTCGACCCCCAAAGGGGTCGCGACCCACAGGTTGAGAACCGCTGAATTATATGAAAACCTGGTCTGAGGAAGGTCCAACTGAAGATGAGAAACCCGTGACCTTGATCATCCTTCTCATTAACCCGACATATAGCTCATGGCATAGTAGCAGTCATTATAAAAGTGACTGGAGTGTTGAGCTGCAAATGTTTCCAAGATGGAACGGCATGAGTTTCCTGATAGTATCAGCTCAGGTTCTGAACTGGACGAAACCCATAGCAATGTTTGTGGGGAGGGAAGCGTGCTCTCAGTGCACCCATCCTCTGTACCAGGGGGCGCGCTAAACCAGACCCCTCTCAACATACCCATGAGGTGCGCAAGGTTCCCCATTTTATGAGGAAAGAGGCTGTATTTCAGGAGGTGAAGGAACTTTGCCTCCGCCACACAGCTAGTAAGAGGCAAGACTGTTTCAATGAGAAGTCTGTGTTTTTAAAAAATATATTTTTAATTGATTTCAGAGAGGGAGAGAGAGATAGAAACATCAATGATGAGAGAGAATCACTGATCAGCTGCCTCCTGAATGCCCCCTACTGGGGATCAAGCCCACAACCTGGGCATGTGCCCTTGACCAGAATCGAACCTGGGACCCTTCAGTCCGCAGGCCGACGCTCTATCCACTAAGCCAAACCAGAGAAGTCTGGTTGATTCTGACAGTGCTGGTAACCATTGGCAAGGTGGGATGGCGACAGTGGGAGCTGCGAGGCACCAAAGCCTGGCCTTCCAGGGGCCTGACTTCATGCTCTGGAATCTACTTGTTCTCACTTGTAGTCAAAAGTACGTGCCAGCCCACGTGAAAGGTGCAAAGTCTGTGACACAAAAAGGCTAACTAAGTAAAACACCCAAGGCCAACGCCAGCATCCAGGCTGGGTCTGCGGCTCTCAAGTGTTATGCCTTTTTATATGCTTTTCTGAGTTGCTGGGTATTTGATATCTGAATTTCGACAGCACCTCATTCTCTGAGCCAGGCTTCTCCTTTCAAATATATATATTCAATACAAATGACTTGCTATTTCAGGATTTCCAAGTGCTATGTGAATAAAGCTCATTCTGCCTCGCTGATTGAAATAACCCTTCAGAGGAGACACAGATGAAGTGCTGGTTCTTTCCTCCTCCACTTTCTAAATCTCATTGAAAAGGTGTTAGTTATGCCTCCGACATCCCATTTCTCTAACACAAGGTCAGCGTCAGGCAGCACTCCTGAGGGAACCGCTGATTGAAACCAGCATTTCAATTTCAAAACAACAACAGAGGCTTGGACGTAAGAAAGGCTTGGCGGCCAGCCAGCGAGGGCTCCTGCCCCAGCGCAGCGGTTCTAACTGTACATGTCACATTTAAGGGCCCTTCCACAAGCCAGTTGGATTTCTTGCTCAACTATCTCAGGTCTGCCATCAATTCACTGTGCTTTGCTTGCAAGTCTGTTAGGTGCAGGCCGGTAAGTGTTGTGAGACGCGTACCAAGGGAGACACCTTACACCCCAGGTAGGGAGATCGGACCCCTGACGTGTGATTCGAGAGATGGGGATGAGTGACACGTGCCGCGGAGGGGAGCCAGTGCCCGGAAGTTCAGAGGAGGAGCCTGTCTCTTCCAACGGGAAGGAGAGGTCCGTGCGTGGCTCAACTGGCGCCTTCTTCATCACATGGACCTGGGGTCTCTGCTTCCCTGGCTAGGGGTGATCAGACCCCTTTCTGTGAAGGTGAGGCTCAGCCCCAGCTTCCCCCATGTCAGCCAGCGTGGCTCTGCCCTCCATGTCCAGGGACTTGGGCTCAAGTGCTGAGTCCATGTCCTATTGCAGTTGACAGCCCTTCCCAAGACCTCTGCACACCCTGGGTGTTGTGCCTATCTCACCTCTGTCTGTGTTGTCTCCATTCTGCACCGTCTCGGCCTAGACCGGAAACTCCAACTTCTTTATCCATTTCCCCTAACACTCCTGCTACCTCAGTCACCTGTGAGTACACTGGACATTTTATTTTTTGCACATTTGGAAGCTGGTGATAAAGGCTTCATATCATGAATATCTAAGTGACTTCAAACTAATAACTAGGCTTCCCTGTTTTTACAAAATGCTCATGAGCCACCTGTTGCAGGTAGACTCGCTGCAAAGCCGGCTCTGAGATGATTTTCCTGCAGAATTTTCTGCAAGGGGGCAGACATGGGGAGAGGGGGACAGGAGATGCGCGGAAGCTGGGATGGTGCTACAGAGTTGTCCCAAGTGGGCTTGAGGGGCTGAGCCTGAGAGCCCCGAGTCCCCCAGCACCGGCCGCAGGAACGCAGGAAGGGCTGAGCCCTGGTGAGAGGGCCATTCCAGGGGGCTGCAGGCTGAGGGCTCTCTGCCAGGGGCACACCCAGCAGCTGGGGAATGAGACTTCAGTCCTGAAGGGGGAGTTTGGGGTGCAGCCTAAAGTCTACTACACCCCCTACGGGTCTTCTTCCCCAGCTTCGTCCCAGTTTTCTGGCATCTCTTGCTTCCTCCCTTTCTTAGCAAAATAAAATGTTCCCATGCGGGCTTCTCAGCTATTCTTCCCCTTCTTGGCCTTTTGCTCACATCTGTGCCCTCAGGCTCTCACCTTTCCCAAAAGTCTTCTCTACATGTTTTTTCTAATACGTGTGTGTGTGTGTGTGCGTGTGTGTGTGCGCGCCCGCCCGCCCGCTGAAGTTTAACACGTTTATGTCCCAATTTCATTTGCTCCACTTCGGTAGCAATGGGAGGCCTCAGAGGTAAATTGCTGTAATGAACAGAAGGTGGATTTTAGAATCTGAACTGTCTGGGTTTACAACTGGCTCTTTTTACTCTGTGGTCTTAGACAAGTCCCTTTGCCTCTCCACATCTGTTTCTTCCCCTGGAAAATGGGAAGTCATTAGCATAAGTATGAAATAGCACTGTATTTAGTACTAAGGGGACCCAGGAAATGCTAGATGCTTCCCTTCTCATATTCTTTCTTGACCCTTTTGATTGCCATCCTCCAGCCCCTGGCTTTGCCAGTTGGTGTCCAAGTGACCATGAAAATGCTTGTTCTGTTGTGTTTCTATACAAATTCGAAATCCTGCTTTCAAGCAAATGATCCTAAGGGGGCCCTTGTAGCTATTGTCAACTGCAAAACAGATGTCCAGGGTTGGGGAGTGGAGGCCACAGGGTGCAAGTTCAAGGGCTTTTGGGGCAACATTTACGTTCATGGTGCCAAGGTTTCTTCAGTCTTCCTAGTGTCTCCTGTTTCTTCTTCCTTGTTCATTTTTTCCCCTCTTTAGAACCATAAATAAAACGTTATGTCTTTGATTTCCATTAAGACTGTGCCTGATTTGTAGTAAACTTGTACTTTTCCCAGCTGGGGGCAATAGGCATTATTTTGAAACAATTAAGCATATTTATGATAAAATTATAATAATGAACACAGCTGTTCCTGTATTATTTTGAAACATTTACAATCTGTTCGGTGCTGAGAACACCACCAGGTACTGCAGGTTCAGCAGGAAGTCGTCTGTTCGTTGCTGTATCTGTTGAGTTTTGATTCTAATCGTTTTTAATTTGTCAAATTAGATGAGGAAAGCCAGCATGCCACCCGACCCTTTCCGTTCTCAGCTGCGGCATAAACAGCCACACCTGGGCCCCCAGCTCACGGGACCCTAGGAAGGCGCAGGCTCCCTCCGACCGTACAATAGGGAGACATTGTCAAATGAATAACCTAAACAAGTGTTATGTCATTTCTTGGTAAGGTAGGTCGAGTTAGGGAGTCTCCGCTGCTTTTCTTATACCCCCCGTGTGCATGAGGGGCACAGGTGGGCATGTGATCCTTGTGCCACCTGAGCATGGTCGGGAAACAGCCAGAAGCCCCTGAGTGGAGTAGGTACAGAACAATGGGCAAACCTTACAGCGGTTCTCAACCTGTGGGTCGCGACCACCGGAAAACACATACAGCATATCAGATATTTACATTACGATTCATAACAGTAGCAACATTACAGTTATGAAGTAGCAACGAAAATAATGTTATGGTTGAGGGGTCACCACAACATGAGGAACTGTATGAAAGGGTCGCGGCATTAGGAAGGTTGGGAACCACTGCCTTAGAAAGACTGGAAGAATGCCAGAGTCCTAGGGCTTCAGCTCCACTTGAAAGAGGGCGTGTTCTGTCTTCCTGTGCTGGTGGGAGCCAGGCTGGTCTTTTCTCCATAGGGGTGCATCCCTGGTGTTTCTCTGTCCACATTTCCTCCTCTAAAGACACCAGTCTGATTGGATTAGGGCCACGCTAAGAGCCTCATTTAAACTTAACCGCCTCTTTCATGGTCCTATCTCCCAATGGAGTGACGTTCAACATATGACTCGGTGGGGTACACAATTCAGTCCATAATAGCAAGTTCTTCATTACCTGAGGTGCAAGTACTTTCTAATGGCCTTTCCCCCGGTCCTGAGGGGGCAGGTGCGAGTCTCTGGAAGGCACTTCCATGTCTCAAGACGGTGCCATAAAATGGTGCCCAAAGGACCTCTGACTGGGACAGAGGGGACAGAGGGAATTTCCTGAGCTGTGGTTAGCAAGCTTGTTTGCTCTGTGTTGTTTGGACAGGGAGCATGGCAAGCCTGACTCCCTCCCGATGTTCCTTCACGCTGTGCCTAGACCCAGGCTCTAGGTGGCGCAGTTGCCCACCTGCCAGCAGCACCTCAGAGCTGGCTACTCTTTGTCCAAGGACTTGAAAACCCAGTTCCCAGCTGATGCACGTGAATAGCATACTTGTTGGTCAGAGATTGCCTCTAACACCGGAGAGAAATGCATTTACTCTATTTTTATGTCAAATGCAATATTAATTGAATAATATGTAGAGGAAATGAAGACCAGAGAGAAAGCGAGGACATCAGTGTGCGAACATAGTTGCTGTGGCTGAGTGTTTAGTTTGGCTCTGAGCTTCCAGGAAGCCAAGTCAACAAAGGGAAATGTGATTCGATTCCTAAGACTCATTATCAAGACGTGAACGTGTTACCGGGTCCTCGAGGAAGACAGCTTCTCACGGTGTTTTATGTAGAGCATGTGGAGAGAAGTCACAGCCTCGACAATAGTTTTCAGGAGATGCAGATGTGAATTTTCTGTAGGTGATTTCTTTGGGGATAAAAAGCTGTTCTATGATGAACTAAGCAACATCATTTCCCAGGGGTCTAACTCTTAAGTAAAACTTGGAATAACTAGAGAATTTACCATCTGTTGATTTTAATTAGAATTAAATGTTTGCTTTTTGTTTTTAAAATTAAAAGCATGTGACCCTTGAAGAAGGGGTAAGAACAAAACTGAAGGCAGATTTTGATTTAAATTCTCTGAGGAATAAATGACAGGGATGCCCTGGACTGGTTTGATGAGCTTGTTTTCCTGCTGCCATGCATTAATTAACTCACAGTGTTTTGACTTCCTATTTTTATGGCCAACTCCTAATCAAGGAGTGTTGAGTACAATCACTGTTAAAGTCATACTGAGACGAGATCAGGCATGTTCAGGGGGCATGGAGGGACCTAGAGAGCATTATGCTAACTGAAATAAGCCAGTCAGAGAAAGACAAGTACCATATGATTTCACTCATATGTGGAATTTAATGAACAAACTGAACAAACAAGCAAAATGGAGACAGACTCATAGATAGAGGGTAGGCAGACAGCTCGGCTCGGAGGGTGAGTGATGTTGCGGGGGTGGAGGAATTGAGCAAAAAAAAGAGAACTCATGGACACGGACTACAGTATGGTGATTGTGGGGGGTAGGGCTAAATGGGGAGATAAATGATGATGGGGAAAAATAAATTAAAATAAAGGGGGGAAAAGATATGCTAAGAAAAGCAGGACACACAATACTATCCCTTAGAAACTCAATGGGGAACCTCATTAGCCTTTGGTCTGGGATTGGTTTGCCCAAGTTCAGGTGGTAGAAGCTTATCTGTAAAGCCTATTATTGTAAAGAATATAATGAAGCATGGAGAGGTTTCTTAGCTCAGGGCTATCCAAAATTATCTCAAGGATTTGTAGAGTGTGATCAACTTTACCCCTCTGGAGTGTGAACGATTTCCAAATGCAGAATACAAAAACAAGTTCTGATGGCCCGATGCAAGGGGACAGAGGGCTAGAGAGTGAGCACAGTAGGGGTGATGAGCTGTCCAATCCGGTCCAGATTGTTGCTCTCCTTCTATGGTACACATTTTGCTGGTAGCCTTCTGCACTCTATTCTGGATGGGATGATCTCTCCTCTGTATCAGGCCCCTTTTATAATTTGCAAAAGGTCTTTCTATTTGCACCTGAGGATTCTGAGCATTCAGTTTAAGTGGGATCACCGTTGGCTGGCTTTTCTAACGTAGGCGCTCTGTAACATGCTAGGTGCTACTCAGTTCCCCCAGAAAGTGCCTAGGAGACCCAGGGGAGCAGGGATGCAGAACTTTGAGGAGGGGCCACCACTGATGCTGGCATCTGTCAGCTTGGAGGAGGGACTCTGGTGGTGGTACCCAGATTTTGGAGAAGAGAGTGCCAGCCACTGGTGCCAGTGCCTCTGAGGGGGAACAATGAGCTGGAGAAACCACAAACTGGATTCAGTTGCTGGTGGTGGCGGAAGCGATGTTGTCAGCATGACAGTCACTGGAATTGGAGGACAAGTCCCTTTTTTCTCCCACAGCTTTCCCCTCTCCCTGCAGCGCCCCCTATGGAAGGCACCTAGTAGGGAGCAGCTGGCAGAGCTAAATTATGGTCAGCAGACTCAAGGCCAGTGTCATGGACTGAGTGCAGAAGAGTGGGTTTGGAGCTGAGGAAATGGCTCAGTAACCTGGCACCATGTGCCAGCCCAGCGCACATCAAGGGCATTCTTGGAGCAGACCGTGCTTACATGCTTCCTGCTTCTCCATGAAACTTGAACAACTCCTCCAACATCTTTGGTAGAAAGTATTATATATATATAATATATATACATATATACATATGTATATATAATATATAATATATATTGATTTCAGAGAGGAAGGGAGAGGGAGTGAGAGATAGAAACATCAATGATGAGAGAGAATCATTAATTGGCTGCCTCCTGTCAGCCCCACACTGGGGATCCAGCTCACAACGCAGGCATTTGACCTCCTGGTTCATAGGTCGACGTTCAACCATTGAGCCACACTGTCTGGGCGGAAAAGAGTCTTGGCATTCTGTGGCCTTGGGACAGACTTCAAAGTTCCCATGTTTGTATTTTTTTTTAAGTCATCAACATAAAGGAGTAAAGCTCTTTATGGCTGTCTGTGTGCATATGTAAAGATAACTCAAAAAGCTGTTTGTTTTTTTTCATGCGCCAGCTAGACAGTAGTTTGATGGTTACAAACAGAGTTCAAACAGCCTGATTTTTTTAAAAAGGAGAGAAACATTATGCCTCTCTGATTTTCTACTCAAATATAACTTTCTAATGCAAATGAAGGCATGAATTAAGCATAAAAACAACCTAATTGCTAGTCATCATATTCTTAATGATCCCTAATTAGAGCAAAATTTAAAGAGAATACAAGCATCCTAAAACTGTTCTCATGTGTCCTTAATTTGTATCTGTCACTCATAAAGCAAACACCGCTTGTCCCCGCAGGCCTTAGAGAAACACACCGTTTTACTCACATTGAACCTTTTTCTCAAATGCAAACACCTTTCCTAGGTATAGACACAGAGGGTGCATTCAACAGCTTCATCAGGTGACAGTTCTTAAGACCTGTGCTATTCTGAGTCTTGTCCTTCTGATTATGTTTTGAAAAGGAGAATATACCTTAACTAGTTTTCCCAATGCTCCTATATTGAGTGTGTGTGTGTGTGTGTGTGTGTGTGTGTGTGTCCCCACTGGTATCATCATGTCTCTATTCTTAGGCAGAAACTAAGAGAAAATCTAGATGGCCCAGCTTGGATCAGAAAGGTGAAAAACAATCCTGTCCATTTCAGCTTGTGAAATATATATATTTTAGAGAGGGAGGAAAGGAGAGGGGGAGAGAGAGAGAGAAACATCGATGTGAGAGTGCAAGATTGGCTGCCTCCTGCACGTCCCCTACTAGGAATTGAACCTACAATCTGTCATGTGCCCTGACCCGGAATCAAACCAGCAACCTTTCAGGGCACAGGACAATGCCAAACCAAACTGAGCCACACTGGCCAGGGCCAGGTTGTGAATTTGTGGGTTTTTTGTTGACATTTCTACTTCCCTTCATTTACAAGGACTGATGGCAAGGAAATCACCTCACAGAATTAGGTATGACAACACCCTGGTTCCTAAACATTACATTAACAATGCAAACTTTGCTAGAATGTAACCATGTTCAGAAAACATTTCAGTGAAACTGGGAATGTTTAATTCTAAAGAAGCTGTGATGCTGTGAAGCCCAGACTGAAACTGCTTTCACGCTGGGCCTTCTGGGAAAAGGTCCCCATTTTGTTCTCCTAATATAGAGAATAATGAGGTGAGGCCTGTCACACCAGCTGCCGGGTGTTGGCACCCTGGGGACTGAGCCGAAGGCAGGCAATTGCCGCTTAAACCTGGACCATGTCAGCACCACCAGATATTACGTAAATCAAGGAAATGTTGGAGAACTGTATGTGACACCAGTTATTGCTAACTTTTGGAGATGGAGCAAAGGATATATGATCTGATTACAAGATAAGGGTTCCCTCCCACAAGAGTAGAAAGAATAAGCATAGGTTTGAATGTAGCGTTTGTTTGGTCCGGTGCTGTTGCCAGCCAGGCTGAGTCCCACGGGGGAAGCAGTGGTGACAGACCCACCAGCTCATTACTTTACCGCCTTGTAATGTTCCCAGGAGGCATTCTTGGCTCTAAGGAGCAATGCTCACAGCCCTCCCACTGGCTGGTAACACGCCTGCCGTTGCTTCTGGCAGTGGCTTTGTCAACTGAGTCCCGTTCCCCAAAGTGGGTTCCAGACCAGACGTATCAGCATCACCCGGAAACCCATTAGACATGCAGAATCTCAGGCCCAACCCAGACCGACCTCATCTGAATCTGCATTTTCAACAAGTTCCCAGGAGACTGCTGTGCCCATGCAGATTAGAAACACACATCCAAGCTGTCCTCCCCAGGATGTCCGACTGCCCTGTGCTGTAGGCCTCCAGGTATCCTCCACCCCATTCTGCTTCCGACTTTTCCCCACCTTTATCAAGATATAACTGACATGTGACATCATGTAAGTGGAAGGTGTACAGCGTTGATGTGGTACGGGTACGTATCGGTCCAGTTTCAGTCTATGTGCTTCTGGAGCCAGCACTCGTCCACGTTAAACCCATTTCCTGCTTCCTTCCAGTCCTCTAAATGCCACACAAATTCTTCCCTAGCCTTCATTTTAATCTCCCCTCTGTCTCTTCTGCCATTAGATAACAATAAGGTAGAAAGGAAGGAAAGGGGGAAGCGGGGAAAGAGAAGGAAGAAAAGAGAAAAGGAAGGAAGGTGTGAAGGAAGAAAAAGTGGGGAGGTAGGCAAGGATGGAGGGAGACCTATGGTACGATTGTGCCATAGTCATGTTCAAACACATACAAATATATCCCATTCACTGTTTCCATTTGAAAATAAAGCTGTTTACTTTCAGAAAGTGTTGAAAAGTGTTAATTGGTATAATGATTTGGAGGGCAATTTGGTAATGTCTTTTCAAATTTTTTAAATGAACATTCTCTTTGATCCAGCAATTGCAGAATTTATCCCACGGAAATACTTGCAAAGATGCCAAAAAATCTATATCAAAGCTATCTATTATCAGATTGTTTTAACAGCAAAAAAAGCTATAAATAGCCTAAAGCAGTGGTCAGCAAACTCATTAGTTAACAGTGCCAAATATCAACAGTACTTCTTCAAAACAGACTCACCCAGGCCAGAAACCGACTTCTGCACACGGGCCACGAAGTTTCAATCGCACTGTACACATGCCCCCACGTGGTATTTTATGGAAGAGCCACACTCAAGGGGCCAAAGAGCCGCATGTGGCTTGCGAGCCGCAGTTTGCCGACCACGGGCATAACGGTATCAATAAGAGTTCTGAAAAATCAACATATATCCTTGCAGTGGAATACTCTCCTGTCATTAAAGAGAATCGAGGAAGATCTCTGTGTGCTCATGTGATGAGCTCTCTAGACTACATACCTGAGAACAGGAAGGTACCAAGCAATAGGCATGACATGATCCCATTTGTGTCATTTTTTACTGTGTGTGTTTGTTTATGAAACAGAGTTAATAACTTACTGTATTTATGTCCAATGAGATATTCTTCAGCCATCATAAACATGATTTTGGCAGAATTTTGAATAATTTGGGACATTTTTATAATGTAATGCTAAGTTTAAAAGAAAACCAGGATATAGTGTCATGGCTTTCCTCCACCTTTCTTGAGCAGTTTCCTATGTTACTAAATTTTCCAAAAAAAAAATTTATTTCTCTGTAATATAACCTTGGGTTGTTTGCAATTTTTTCAACTCATATCTAATGTTGACATAAATATTTTGGACCTAATCTTGTTTTAAAATTTCAGGTTCTTTTCTAAGATAAATGTCTTAGATAATTGCTGGTTCATGGGATGTGACCCTTGATATTTATTTACAAATTTGTAATAGTTTCAATTTTCGTTATTGTGATTGGTTATTAAAAGTAATCATTTAAGCTGACCGGCATGGCTCAGTGATTGAGTGTCGACCTATGAACCAGGAAGTCATGGTTTGATTCCTGGTCAGGGCACATGCCCGGGTTGCAGGCTCAAGCCCCAGTGGGGAACATGCAGGAGGCAGCCGATTAATGATTCCCTCTCGTCACTGATGTTTCTATCTCTTTCCCTTTCCCCTCCTCTCTCAAATCAATTAAAAAATACTTTTAAAAGTAATAATTTATTCAAGAATATTTAAATTTGAGATGAAACAGACCTTAATGCCTACTATTCACCGCGTTCCTAGGAAGGCTCTAGGCACAGCATTACAAATAAGACACGGTTCCTACCTCGCTACTCGAAGTGTGGTCCCAGACCAGCACTTTTACAGATAGTTACACTGTGATGTGATTCGGGCTCTGGTAGAATTATGCCCAGGGAACCATGGGACACAGCATGCATTCAGTATAGCTGTGATAATTAACCAAGAACGGGACTCGATCCTATACTTGACTTGGACTCTTCCCCACCCACATCCTAACTAAAGAGCGGTGTTGACTTGATAATGGGAAACTCTCTTACTGCTCCTACCAGAGTTCAAGTATGAACTGCTCATGACTGGAGCAAGGAAGCAGAAAAGAAGCCCAGTTTGTGTGTCAGGGTCTAGAGCCATTTCTCTATTTCACGGGTTCAGAAGGTGATCAGCCTCCTTCAAGGACACATACATTCATCCTAAATCTGTAACTAAGCTCACCTTCGAGCACCCCATTTCTCCCTGGCTGCTTAGAATAGAAAGATGGCTGTCTGGGCTTCAAAAGTATTTGCCCCAACTTCCAAAAATACCTCCAAGGAGAAGAGGCAACCAGCCTCCACAAATAGCACTTTCAATTCTCTTAATATTTCTTAGGTCAAAAATTATCATCTAAAACATTCTAATTAGGATGACTAGATGAAATTGCCATTACTTTACCCTTTGTAACCTGTAAAAGTAGCAATGTCATGTGGTTCCAACTGAATTCTTCCTGTTTGTCTGCATGTGTATCCCAAGACTACCCATGTATTAGACGCACTCAAAACTCCATTCCACACCAAATGATTTCTGCAATATCTGTTCCAGGTACAACGCAAAGAGAAAAATTAACACAGGTTCATGCTTGGCTGTCACTTCCTAATCAAACCATCAGTAAGGTAAAATCAGAAATCGGTATTTCCCAAATTGGAGAGAAAGAGGTCCCCTGCAAAGAGACTTGTAGCTAATGCAGAATTAGGTGTCAGGAGCGAGCCTGGCCAAGCAGACCCATGAACTACCAAACAAACTTTGTAACCTCCACCCAGACAAGGCTGGGGTCCTCCTCTGACGACAGGCATCGTGCTGGGAATGTGTTGTGGATCCAAGATGCTCATTAGTACAAATCTGTGTACCAGGGGCCCAGGGAGAAGGAAAGAAGAGGGGGAGGGGCGGGAGAGAGGGGAAGCAGGAGCTCAAGCCAGAAATTGATGGAGGGCTCTATTTAAACTCATAAAGTAAACGGTAAATTGAGTCACTCGGGAGAGGGTGCTGGTGTGTGAAATGATGCCTCAGGGCTTGCAGAGCTGGCCTGATCCCATGGAAGCATCTAGATTCTCTGGCCAAAGCTAATTCACAGTTGTAAATGCTCTTCCGAGTCTTGCTATTCACGTCTCATCTGCAGCTCAGGCCAGTGTCTCTCAAACTGAGGTGCCTGTGAATCACTTTGGGTCCCGTGAAAAGCAGATTCTGAGAGTCTGCATTTCTAAGCAGCAGCCACGGCTGTGCCTCTGCAGGCCCGGGATCGGACTGGGGGCCGGGGTGTAGTAGAGCGCCCTTCTGGTGGCCCTGGCTGTTTTCTCTAAATCGGCAATCTGATCCTGCGGGTCACAGATGCGTGAAAACCAGGCCCTCCACCCAGCTCCCTTCAGTGACCTTGCTCGCTCTCTCCTCATGTGACTCTTCCTACCTGTCAAATGGGTGAGCAAATCCATGTTGCGAGTCCACTGGAGGGCAGAATCTTAGACTTTCTGGTAGGAGGGAACTTTGGAGATTGTCTGATCCAACCCTTTCCCCTGCACCCTCCCCCCACCGGTGCCTGAATGCCGGTGCCTGAGGCTCTACCCAGAGAGTCTGCAGTTCTGGGACCTGGGAAAGCAACCGGTTTTCCCAGGAGAAGGGCCTCGGGCAGCTAACAAACCCATTGCTCAAAGCTATTGCTCAAAGCTACTCCGCAAACCTCACCCTGATGAGGGCTTTCTCCTTTGGTTTGAGACAGGAGACAGTTAAGAAACCCGTCCTTTCCAGCTGAAAGGCTTTAGGGGGTTCCCTCCTGTCCTGCCCGCTCCCCACAGCAGGTGACAGCACAGCTCAGGCTTGATTTGTCCCCATCTGGTAAGAGGAGGTGTCAGCTTCAATTACTGTCTTGCAAATTCATTTCGGTCCTTTAATGCAATTCACCGGGGAATTCAGTATTGAGTCCCCAATCTCATCTGTTTTTCCGAAGGCCTGTACCACATTGGCCTTCCTGGTCTCTGTCTGTCTCCTCCGCCCCCTTCTCTCTCCATCCCTGTCACTCTGGAATGCAGGTCACCCTCTGGGTGAGTTTGCTGGGATAAAGCCATCTGTAGTGATCAAGAGAGAGGCACAATAAAGGCAATGTATGAATATGTTTGTGAGATGAAGTGATTAAATAATCATGTTTTTAGTTATGGAGAAACATTTTCATTTGGACATAACATGCTCTAAATCAGATGTAACGATATGTCAGGAGTTGGGACTAAAAGGAGAGTTTGTATTCGTTTAATGAACCTGCTCTCTTTTGTCCTTTGTCGTTGCTGCAGCGCCGTCCTAAAGTCCGGCAGGTCCTCTTGTCACCGAGGGCCTCCAGCCAGTACATCTTACACCATGTGTGTGACCATAAAATGGATTGTCCAAACCAGGGTAGTTTGGCCATTGGAAAGGGGCAGTATTACGACTGTGTTCCTGGGTCAGGCATGCACTGGGACTGTCTCAGCTCAGCCAAGGCCTGGCTGCTCTAATCATGGGCAGTTGGCAATATGGGGCCCATGATAGTATGACATTAAAAGGTGAATCTAGCCGAAACCGGTTTGGCTCAGTGGATAGAGCGTCGGCTTGTGGACTGAGGGGTCCCAGGTTCGATTCCGGTCGAGGGCATGTACCTGGGTTGCAGGCACATCCCCAGTGGGAGATGTGCAGGAGGCAGCTGATCAATGTTTCTCTCTCATCGATGTTTCTAACTCTCTATCTCTCTCCCTTCCTCTCTGTAAAAAATCAATAAAATATATATTTTAAAAAAAAAAAAGGTGAATCTATTTAAGAAAAGCAGCACCAGACAGAATTAAACAGGCAAAGAAGACTTTATTTGAGATTACTGCAATAGGGGAGGGAGATGGAACTCAGCTCTGAATACAACAGGGGCAGCTGGGGGTTACAGCCAAAGGGCAGAGCGAGGAGGTCCCTTGATGGAAAGTGACCAGGAAGAGCTCGGTTGGGTATGTGGGGTGGGGGCGTTCTCACTAAGCTGGGCCCTGTAGGTGTTCCTTTGCAACCTCAGGAGCTTCCTGAGTGACATTTGAAACTGGCCCCTATACACAGAGGGCAAGGAGAGACCAAAGAAAGAGGCGAACCACTCCAGTTGGTAGGTGGCAGTTTTGATGAGCAAGGAACGTAGGACATTCGTCTTGGTCAGCCATAAGATGAATAGTTTTCCACACCTACCTGCCAAACTTCAAAATTTATATGGAGCCTGGCTGGCGTGGCTCTGTGGTTGAACATTGATCTGTGAACCAGGAGGTCATGGTTCGATTCCCAGTCAGGGCATATGCCTAGGTTCAATCCCCAGTGTGGGGTGTGCAGAAGGCAGCCAATGGGTGATTCTCATCATTGATGTTTCTATCTTTCTCTCCCTCTCCCTTCCTCTCTGAAACCAATACATATATTTTTTAAAAAGTTTATACAGAGGCCTTAACTGTGTTCAGTTACATATACCATCCAGATGGTTGCAACAACACCTTACTCTCTCAATGGTGAGCCTCCTGGTTACCTTCTCCAGCAGTATGCGAGGATTGCAGGAGAGGATGAGACTTGTTGAGAAGAGGGCTCAGGGGCGCCTGACTCCACTTGCTCAAGGAGGGAATCATTGGGGAAGCTCACCAAGTGAAAGGCAGCTTTTAAAATTCACTCTTCTCCAAGGAAACCCATAGTTTCCCAACTGTAAGAACTCATCCTTGCTCTGAGAAATCCTTCCAAACATATTTATGTTCTCATTTCTTTTCCTTTTGTGCTTTCATTTTCTTTGTGAATCCAATTATTTTTATTGTGTTTGATTGGGAAATCTGTTTTATCTTCTGGTCTTTACTTCTACTCAGCAAATCGGGGGTGAAATTGACTTTTCAATAATGTCGTTTGAATTG
This sequence comes from Myotis myotis, assembly GCF_014108235.1. NCBI lineage: Eukaryota > Metazoa > Chordata > Mammalia > Chiroptera > Vespertilionidae > Myotis > Myotis myotis. Next base: position 33,409,182 of record NW_023416317.1, on the reverse strand, counting down.
ATCGAAGGAAGCACAGTTGTAGTTTAGCCAGGAAGGACCTCATCCAGTGGTCCCATGTCTTGTCATGATGCATTGCTTAGTGGAGCTTAGAGGACAGAAGGAAAAGCAAGGGAATTTGTTTATTTTGTATTTATTTCATACGCATGCCCATTACGGTGGAGGCCCAGTATAGTCTCCACTCTCTGTAGTCCAGTGCTCACCACTGGGCAGTCCCCTTTCCCATTGTGAAATCAGTTTCCTTGTCTATAAAATGGAGGTGTTTGATCAGGTGAATTCCTTGGTACTTTAAAAAAATTCCATGATTCTGTTTTTTAAATCATTCCATCCCTCTCTGGATTGTATTTTCTTATTATAAAATATTCATTTTGAAGCCATTATAAAAGATCAAATATGAGTGATGGTAGATTAATCTGAAAATAAGGCTTAACATAGGACCTACAGTATGTCTAAAAAGCTCAGTTTTCCATACATGTTTATCTATTGTAGTTTAAGATATATTGAATCCAAGATGTGCGCAAAGAATGTTCACAACAGCTTTTTTAGTAAAAGTGGTTGTGGGGTTAGGGACAGATAGAAACAACTTGAAATGTATTTTAGCAGGAGAAATGGTAATGGCATAAAACACAGTGAAAATCAATGAGCTACAAAGGGGGCATGTATCAATTATTTTGAGCAAAAATAAAAGGCACGGTATGATACACTTAAAGTGTAAAAACACACAAAACAATACTACTTATTTCTTAGGGTACATACGTACAATAAAGTTTTTTTAAAAATATATTTTATTGATTTTTTACAGAGAGATAGATAGAGAGAGGGATAGAGAGTTAGAAACATCGATGAGAGAGAAACATCGATCAGCTGCCTCCTGCACACTCCCTACTGGGGATGTGTCCGCAACCAAGGTACATGCCCTTGACCGGAATCGAGGCTGGGACCTTTGAGTCCACAGGTCGACGCTCTACCCACTGAGCCATACCGGTTAGGGCTACAATAAAGTTTTTTTAAAATGTTTGGTGGAGATAAAACACCAGATTCAGAATAGTGGTTACCTCGAGGGATTGCGAGGGGGTTATGATTTGGGAGGGGAATTCATGGAGCTTCAGCCGTATTTGTGAATGCTGGATTCCTTCAACTGGGAGTTATTGTAAAGTCACTGCATTATGCTTTACACTTTTTTAATATCTGAAAATATGTTATGACATCCTTATGGTAAAGTTGGGAGTGCCATGAAAAGACATGGCACACATTTGTAAACAATAGAAACAGACTCAGCAAGTTGCTATACTTTTTTTGTCATAAAAAGTCTGGCATGCATTTAAAATCTTCATGTCACCTGCACTGAAATTACAATACACCAAACAAAACAAAACAAAACAAAAACTTATAGTGCGCACATTGCTAAAGGAACTGCTGGTCAGATACCAGTCTCTTGAAATCACTGATGTATATAACTAGTGGCCTGGTGCACAGATTTGTGCACATCAGGCTCCCTAAATATGCTACTTTGAAAAAGTTTATGAAAACATATGTGAGATATAAAATTGAGACTGGATGCCAGATTGACAAATAAAAAGTTCACTCCACAAATAAGCACCAACTTAGCTCCACGGTGGGAGGCGGAGCCAGGCTGGGAAGAGAAGGGGGCAGGCCAGTAGCTAGGGACAAGGGTCCAGGGCTGGCTCGAGGACTCTGAGGAGTCTGAATGTGAACCTGCCTTCCAGGTGTTTATAAAATTAACTTGCCAAGGTAGGAAGATAGATCATATTTAGCAGTTTGGTGGCTTGCTTCATAACTTTAATTATCTAGACAGGTGTGGGCCTCTGCTTGTACTTTAGCCACATCCCCACAACATTAGGGGCAGGACTAGCTTTCTCTGCCTTAGGGTTTGTCAAAAAGATGGGGGTGGGGAGAGCTGGTTCAAAGGACAGGACTCGGTGGTCAAATGGGGGCCGGTACCAAATCCCCTAGGGGCTCTTTGGCCCCTTGAGTGTGGCTCTTCCTAAGCCGTAGGAGTACCCTAATTAAGTTAATAACAATGTACCTACCTATATAGTTTAAGTTTAAAAAATTTGGCTCTCAAAAGAAATTTCAATCATCGTACTGTTGATACTTGGCTCTGTTGACTAATGAGTTTGCCAACCACTGCCCTAGAACATCTTTTCTGCTTCCACCTTACGAAGGGGTCCCAGCCCTTTTCTCAGCAGCCCTGCTCTCTCTCTCTCTCCCATCTCCCTGTTTTAGTTTTTTTGTAGCTTTGACAAAAATCTAAAATTACCTTGTTTGTTTCTTTACTTGTTTAAACATCTGTTGTCTTCCCACTAAAACATGAGTTCTGTGATATCAGAGGTTTATGGCAGCTTCCCCAACACTAGGCTTGTACTAAAAGTGTGCTGAATGAAGGACTAGGTGCTGCTTTTTGCCAGGACTGTGCTGGATGCAAAAATGGTTAAGAGAGGTCCTCTGTCCCCAGCGGACTCCAAGCCGAGTGGTAGAGCAGAACAGGAAACAAAGGTCCTTCGCTTCAGTTATGTACTCCTTGCGTGGGTAATGAATCTGGAAAACCATCTATACACACACACAGCCATTGCTGGGGAACTTTTAATGGTTTGCAGAGCAAATCAGCTCCAAGGCAAGGGAGAGAGACTTTTCTGTTCATTCTTCTAAAGCGACAGGGATAAGGGAGCTTTTAAACCTGATGACCCATCAGAACTGTGGAAACTCATTCCTTCTCCGTCTCCCCGAAGAGAAATCGCCTGTTGTTTTTCTAGGAGGGGGAAACGTGGTAAACATTTTCTGCTGTTAAGCTAATCTGTTGTATAGAACGGGGGCTACAGCCCCTCCTCTGCTGCTCTCTGCCTTATTTAGCTCCCACAGCAGACGCGGCATCTGTTGACCAGTGTTGTCTCGGCTGCTCATTCCCCCCAGGAACTGAGGGCCTTTGGGGTCCCCTCCTCCAAGGCCTCGTACATACATGCGTGCAGCAGGGCAGCGGGGGCTCTCGGCAGCTGTGGGTAGATGTGCGTTGCTCTCCAGATGGCCCCGGGTGTGCACGTGTGAAAGAAGATGGCAGGAACACGGTCCCTTCCACGTAGAACTTCTTCATGAATAAGGTTTGTTTCTTCTCACTCAGAAGTGGAAGAGGTTATTATTATACAGAGGGGATAGTACAGGCCCCATAAAGCCAATCCATTTGAAATAAGGATGAAAATATCCTCAGAAATACTGAAAACTCCGCTTGATTGGAGCTTTATCTTGTAAAACATCAACTAAGCATCATAAACGTGATCTTATATCTGGCAAAATTAGGTTATAATTTCCCTGTGTGCTAATTCTTAGAACAAGCACTAGGAATTCATATATTTTAAAATAAAATAGTGTGACGTTACCATATTTCTTCTTTCTTTGGCTTTCAAGGTATCTATTCATTTGTCCAACAAATATCTGTTGTGTACTTGCCCTGCGCCAGGCACTGTTCCAGGTGGGGGGTTTTTTTGTGGGATGGGGGGGAGGTGAAAATAATCCCTGCCCGCAGACCTTATATTCCAGTGGGGTGATTGACGTATCATAAAATATTAGGGAAAAGCAGAGTATGCTAGGAAGTGACTACTGAGAAGAAAATAGTCCTCTTCTTTAGAGCCCTAAGGGGAAGAGGGCACACAGAGCAGTCAGTCACTGATGGGCAAATAAATGTACGTGATAAAATATGTTTGCAAAGAAAAAGTAAGCGTGAGAGAGGGCAGGGCAGGAATTTGGAGGCTGAGCGGTGGGTGTGGAGGACACAAGCAGGGGAGGGGGGAAGTGCTCCTCTGTGGTTTAATGGGGTCTTCAGCTGGGGAGTCAGCCACACGCACTGAGGCTTTGCTCCCCGCAGATGGAGTGTCTTCAGAGCCCTGGGGAGGCTTCCTCCAACTCCTGCGTTTGCCAGGGGTCTGGGCAGGGCAGAGGTCCAGCACAGAGAGCACCGGCCTGTAAACGCAGCATCCCTTAAAGCAGTGGTTCTCAACCTTCTGGCCCTTTAAATACAGTTCCTCATGTTGTGACCCAACCATAAAATTACTTTCGTTGCTACTTCATAACTGTAATGCTGCTGCTGTTATGAATTGTAATGTAAATATCTGATATGCAGGATGGTCTTAGGCGACCCCCGTGAAAGGGTCGTTCGACCGCCAAAGGGGTCGCGACCCACAGGTTGAGAACCGCTGCCTTAAAAACTTAGAACAGGAGGGGAAGGTTGATAGAGCATGTGAGCCTAGGAAGAAAAAAGATGATGAAGAAAGAAAATATAAACTCTCTTCATTTGAAAATGTAAGTGCTTTTTATTTGCGACAGCCACCTAACTAAAGGGGTAGTTCCTGTCCCTCATCTTCCCTCCTCTCCCTCCCTTTGAAAAAGCGAACTGAGAAGCCTTCTTTAATTTGATCAGCACAGAGAGCATCTCCCTCTCTTCTCAAATCTTAGAGGACAGCAAGAGAGCCCCCTTAAATAGAATTGTCTCTTTTAGGATTCCTAAAATACTCACTGCAGAATTCTTACGGCAAGTTTCCCGAGTGCCAGAATAAATTTACACGGCGATATTACAGTGCTAGAACACGATCCCTCTCCTTCTGAGTCTGTTTATAGCATGCCTGCTTTCTCCGTTGACCCATAATTTACTTGGAATAAGTAAATCTGAAAACACGGTAATGTTTAATCCATGTTCTTGTTACAGTTTTCTATCAATTGTACCGTCGTCTGAAATGTGTTGACACTTGAACTGGTGTCTGGTATGTGGTCAGTTTTTGTAAATGTTGTAAGAGAGGGTAGGTTCTGTAATCACCAGGGAAGGAGAGAGTCCTATATTAAGTCTATTAAGTTTAGCTTTATACGTGTATTCGGATTTTCTGCAGTACTACTAATTTTTCAAATGTTCGCCTACAACAGCGGAGCAAGGAGCGCTGAACTCCTGCGTTGTGAGGCGTGTCTGACCGTTGCTCCCTCTGGTGCATTATGAATTTTGATTGTACTTTATTAGACGCATGCTAGTTACGAATTCTTATTTCTTCCTGGTGAATTGAACTGTTTTCATTATCTGGTGACATTCTTTGTCCTAATAACACTTCTTTTCTTAAAGTCTACTTTGTCTCATATCGATATAGCTACCCCCAGATTTCTTTTATTTATTACTTTCCCGGCATATCTTTGTTTGTTTGTTTACTCTCAACGATTCAGTGCTCTGTGTTTTAGGTGTGTTTCCTGTAAGCAATAACTAGCTGAGTTTTGTTTTTAATCAGTGGCTTTATCTATATTTATTGATCATGAACAGCCGAGGGTGTTTAGGTCATGAATAAAATAACCCTTTCAGGAACGGTTAGCTTTAACAGTAACTCTCGGGATTCTGCTGCCCAGAGTGGACAGAGCAGAGGCACGCACCGGCCACTCGCAGGTCCCCGCTGGGGCTGTCCCGTGTCGCCCCCGCACCCACAGTGCAGTGTCTGTACAGATCTGTGGATAGTGCGGACCTGGAGAGAGGTCTGTTCTGTCTTTGCCCAGCAGATGCACAGGCAGCCACAGGGCATGGAGAGAAGGGGTAGAGAATCCATCCTTAATAAAGATTCCTGGTGCCTGTTACACCAAATGACCATTCAGACAGCATATTAAGGGAAAACACATTGCTCCATTCTATTCCTGCAGTGGCTCATACATATTTGATGTGTAGGGATTTCTTATATTCTGTAAAATCACTTTCAAGGTTTTTTTTAAAACTGTGCCTGAAGAATAATCTGTTGTCTTAATGCTTTCTTTTAAACTAGGTTTTCATGATTATTTCTACGAAATGGCTTGTGTTTTTTTTTTACTCCCACTGTGCCACTGGCCTTTCTGTGTCATTTGTTTTCTAATTCAGCCAGAGGAGATAAAAATATTTAAAATAGTTTCTTAACCAGACGTAGAACTAAAAAATTGCTTGATGCTTCCGGTTAAACCAAAATAGGATAACTGTGCAATTCACCGCTGAGAACGCAACAGTGATGTGCAGGATAGTAAAACAGAGGCTATGAAGTGTCTGATGGGTGGCAGGTAGTCTGCTGAGGGGTGTGTGTGTGTGTGTGTGTGTGTGTGTGTGTGTGTGTGTGGTCTCCACTTAAATATGAAAATGTAAGGCTCAGAGAGGTTAAGTAGTTGGCCCAAGATCACACAGCCAGGGAAGGGTTGAGCCAAGACTCACCTTCAATCTCTCTGAATCTCTCATGGTGAGAGGAGTGAGTCCTGGAGAGAAACTACTAGAACCCATATCCCAGATCACCATTTAAAAACTATGTGGCAATGGGCAAGTTATTTTGTTTTTTTATTTTCCAGTTTTATTGGGAAATATTTTCTATATATCACTGTATAAGTTTGAGGTATACAGCATGATGGTTTGATTTACATGTGTGGTAAAATGATTACCACAGTAGGTTACTTAACACCCACCACCTCATATAGATACAATAAAAAGAAAGAAAAAAAACTCCTTGTGATGAGACATCGTAGGATCTATTCTCTTACAACTTATTTTTTATGCTTATTTTCCAGATTGTTTATTTGAAAAACAATATGACGGCAGTTATGATTTTTAAAATTTTTGTTTCATCTTTTTTAATTTAAATTTTTATTTTTTTTCAATTACAGGTGACATTCAATAATACGTTAGTTTCAGGTATCCAGCATAGTGATTTGGGCAAGTTATTTAATACCCTCTTATGTCTCAGTTTTCTCATCTGTGAATTGGGAGTAACAATATCTACCCACAGAGTCGTTACGAGGATTTAATGGGATGATGTGAGGAGAAGCCCAAAGTAGAGCCTGGCCATAGAGGAAGCTCAGAAACGCTTAGTTATTGTGGTTTCGGGGGACATGTGGGCTTCTCTGTCATCAATGGCAGATATTACTGGTCCAACTCTAGCGTTTCTGTAATGTTATAATCCAGTGGGTCTCACCCTGTTCTTCATGCATCTTACTCACATGCCAGACTGGCTCACTGACTTCCCAGAATTCCCACTGTTGCTGCCACCTAGCTTTCCTCCCGTTGTTATGGCCCAAATTTGATGGCACCGCCTCCTCCAGGGGGCATTCTCTGATTTTCCCCATGCGAACTTTCCTAGCACCTTATGTTTTTCTCAGGATGGCTGTGTGGGGTCATTCCTTCATTCCCGAGCACCTTCTGCATGCCTGGTGCTGTTCTAGTCCCTGGGCCCCTCCCTCATGGAAGCTGTATGCTCATCAGGGGAGTGGGAGAGATAAACAAATATCCACACAAAAAATAGAAGGAAAATACCGGAGAGTTGTAAGTGCTGTGCACATAGTGAAGGTGGTGTAGCTGAGGTGACTGGGAATGGGAGGCATCCTGGGGGCAGTCCCAATAGTCTCCTGGCAGAAGGTGGGAAACCTACTCAAGCTGGACCGTGCGGGGCCCTGGGGAGGAGGCCTCTCCAGCCCCCGAAGTTCCAGTTTCCTGTGTTTGAGTTTAAGCTCCATCACCAACCAGCTGTGTGAGTTTTTAAAAGTCAACCTACTTATCTGTAAAATTAAGATAAATGTTCAATGAATTGCCTGGTTCTCAAGGATCATTTGAGATAATGAACATAAAAGCCTTTTGCAAGCTCTAAAGTGCTATAAAATGTTAAAGTTTCAAATGTATATAGCTTGCATTGCAATTACTAGTCTCTAAACTAGAGCAGGATCAATTACTTTGTCTTCTTTTTATCTGCACACACCTAGCTTAGATCCCGTGTTCTGGAGATTACAAGGTTGAATTGTACTGCACAGTGAGAGCTTATGAAGTGTATCAAAGAGTCTCTGATTGGTGCCTTCGGTGTTATTGTCAGACACATTGCCAGCATTACTGTCTAGTGGCAATGCTTTAAAAACTCTGAAGAAAAAAAATCCAAAACCTAATCTTTTTTTCACCAAATCCATTGACATGAAGAATAAAGAAGTATTTTTTCCAGGGCTAGAGTAATAAAAGTATTTACACCTCTTGACCTAATAATTCCATTCTCACACAATTTTTTATCTTTTAATCAAGCTCGACATATATACAGAAAAGTGCAGAAATCACAGGTACAAGCGTGACTTTTCACAGCGTGAACACACATGTAATTAATCCCACTCCTAGAAATGGAGCCAGAAAATACTTCCCAAAAGGAAAAAGCTGTATTTCTGAAGACAGCCACACGGCCTTCCAGGACAAAGCTAAACGTTCAGTGGAGGACTGTGAGGTCAATGTCGGCACATAAATTTTGAACTGTCTACCCAAATTCATAACACTCCAATGCCCCTGAGGCAGGCAGGTGGGGGAAATCTGAGAAGCAGCCTCCTATAAGCTGATAAGGAAGGAGCAGGTGAGCAAAGGGCAGTAAAACAATGGAGAGTGCAGAGTGCGGGCCCTGCCTCGGGACTTTTACATTAAAATGTTCCAAAATAATAATAAACAGAAGAAAAGAAAACATGATGCTGATCAAACAAAGTATGTCATGGCCAAGTTTTGCCGTAGACCTTTAGTGTGTGACCCTAGCGGGAGACAGAGGAAAATAGAGGCAAAATAAATGCACTAGTTGGGGCAATATGGTGGTAACAGGGGGCAGCTGACAGCTGCGTATGGATAGGAGGCAAGTACAGAAAAGTGAACGCTGGCCTTGCTAGGAACTTGCCCAAATCACCTGAGCCTCAGTTTCTGCTTCTGTAAAATAGGGATTTTAAAAAAACCAACAGCCCTCACACAGCTGTTGTAAAGGCTAAGTGCATAGAAAAGTGCCTGTAATTGGTAGAACAGTTTCTTTCTCATTATTTTATTCTCATTATTATCATTTCTCTGGTTTCATATTCCACCGTCCAGCTCCCCCTATTTCCTGACCCCAGCCACACTGGCTTCTCCATGTTTCTCTGACACATTTTAGCCTCAGGTCCCAGGTCTGTCTCCCCCTAGTACTGGCCTCAGCGGACACCTGCTCAGCGAGGATCGCCCTGCCCTCACCTTCCTCCACCCCTCACCCTGCTTTATTCTCCAGTGCACTCAGCACCACCAGCCCTTGCACTGTGAATATATCTTTAAATTCATCTGTTTAGTCTCTACCCTGGGAGACAAGCTCCATGGAGGTAGGGCTTTGCCTCACTTGTTTTATGTCCCGGAGCCTAGAAGGGTCCCCTGAACATACCAAACATTCAGGAAGTATTTGTGGAATATTGTGAAATGTTGAAGCGGGAGAAACCACATGCTATTTACCACCCCCCCCCCTTTTTTTTTCTCCAAGTCCCAGGGCTACCATGTGATTTGTGTAACTAATCACTTAAAAGTACATTTCCGCCCCTAGCCGGTTTGGCTCAGTGGATAGAGCATCGGCCTGCGGACTGAAAGGTCCCAGGTTCGATTCCGGCCAAGGGCATGTACCTTGGTTGCAGGCACATCTCTAACAGGAGGTGTGCAGGAGGCAGCTGATTGATGTTTCTCTCTCATGATGTTTCTAACTCTATCCTTCTCCTTTCCTCTCTGTGAAAAATCAATAAAATATATTTTAAAAAACAAAACAAAAACATTTCCTGCCCTGGCTGGTTTGGCTCCGTGGATGGAGCGTCGGCCTGCGGACTCAGGGGTCCCGGGTTCGATTCCAGTCAAGGGCATGTGCCTTGGCTGCGGGCACATCCCCAGTAGGGAGTGTGCAGGAGGCAGCTGATTGATGTCTCTCTCTCATCGATGTTTCTGACTCTCTGTCCCTCTCCCTTTCTCTCTGTGAAGAATCAATAAAATATATATTTTTTAAAAAGTACATTTCCTGCAGGTGATCTCCCTGGGTAACTCCTCTTTGTCTTCCTCGCTCTGTGGCAGATCCGCGGTGCAGAAACTGGGAGCAGCAGTGTTTGAGGAGGTCTACCACTACCTCAAGAGGGCCCGGCGGCAGAGAGCCGGCGAAGCGGAGGTCAGGGCGTCTCTAGAGAAAGTGGTACCTCGTGCCAGCGACTGTTTTGAAGTCGACCAGCTCCTCTACTTTGAGGAGCAGTTGCTGATCACAATGGGAGAAGGGCCCACACTTCAGAACCATCGCAAACAGCGGCCAAAAGCAAGCAAGTTCCAGGGGACACATTTCTGTGAAAATCCATCCGACACCTAAGCTGGACTCTATCGCGGGAGCTGGGCACATAGCTGGGGCCCCCATCCTTACTTTTCATTCCTGGGCCAAAGGGGGCCAGAGTAGCAGACACACAGGTCTGCCTGTACTCGGAGTCCTGGGCCAGTCAGTGTCGTTCCGCTTAGCTCTGAGATGCCCATATGGATCTGGTTGGGCTTCCTGAACCGCATCCCCACAAGTGTGCCCTCAGGCTTCCACTGGGGTTGGACCCCCTGAGCATGGCCTGGGAGGAGCCCTCTGCTCTTTACCATTTCCACCTGGAGGACAGACTGTGCCTCTGCCTGGTCTCTGGGGGCTGTGGCCAGCCTGCCCTTGAGGGTTGTTGGACACTGGCCTCCGACACACTGAGCTGCTGCCCAGGAGTCAGACACGCCTGGCTCAGGGGACCTGTTTTGGGTCCACTTTTGTCCTTCCATAGGCTAACAAGCAAGAAGTGCCCAGGTATGGGGACCTGGTAAAAAACCCAAAAGTGATTCTCTCCTCTGATTTATTCCCCAGACTCACCCATGGAGTACTGAAGAGTCTTATTCCTAATAAGTAGATTTTCCATTCAAATAAATAAAATAAGTCACCTATTTTAGCTTTCCTTTATCTAGAAGTATCTTGTTGAATGTAATATAGCTACTAATGATAATTATTACTTAGATCAGGCAACGTTTGGTTTATGGGGAGCCCATTATATACCAGTCCTGTGCTTACTACTATAAGGACCTATTGGATGAGAGAGAGAGAGACATTATTGCATTTTACAGTTGAGGATGCTGGAGTTGGGTAACCTGCTTCGAGAAGCTGAGCTGGGATTGCACCCTAGTTCTGTGATTCTAGGACCCATACTCTTAACCACTATGCATGTGAGTTTTCAACTGGGGACATAGACTGTTCATTTAAAGATACTGTTCAGGGAACAATACCCTGGGTTTAAATGCATGTTATAGGGGAGGAAAGACTTCCTCTACCCTCTTAGGTTCTGTGGCTGGGGCCTACGAATTAAACTGACAAAAGACACACGCACAGGAGAAAAAGCACACAGATTTTATTTAATATTTTCACACGGCACAGGTGTCTTTCTAGAAAGAAGTGAAAAACCCAAGAAAGTGGTTAGGGCTGAGAGCTTATATACCATTTGACAAAGAGCAATTAATTTGGGGAGAAGTGATGAGACAAAAGAAAAGGGATTTGAACTCCTAAGGGGGTTAAATTGTGCGAAAGTGACTAGGAAATATAGGGGAAACTAATGGAAGATCAGGGTTGTTTTGATAGGTTTATTTGTACAGATCCATCTTGGCATTGATACCCAGGCTCCAGTGATAAGAATGTTCTCCTCCGGGCCCAGGGAGGGCACGTTTCTCATGGGAAATGTATGGTTTTAGGTAGAAAGGGAGAAGATCATCAAGAACTAGGATTGGAGACCAAGGCTAAGGTCATTCCACACCCTTGTATCCTCAGGAGCTATGTATGGAAAGTTGGACAGTGAAGAAGGCTGATAGGAAAAAATGCTTTATCTGAAATATGGGGTTGGCGGAGAGCTCTACGGATACCCTGGACCACCACAAAGATGAGCAAGCGGGTGGGTCCTAGCGCAGGCTAAGCCTGAAACGTCATGGGGGTAAAAATGACAAAACCAAAGTTTCTACTTCAGGCACATCATGAGGTTGCAGGGTTCTTTGGGAGAAAAAAATAATGCTGAGAACGAGAGAAAACAGTGGGAAGAGGAAGACGAAATATGAGATGGGTTGACTCCTTAAAAGAAGCCATAGGCATGAGTCTCCAGGAGCTGAGCAGGGCTGTTGAGGACAGGGCATTGTGGCCATCCCTCATTCATAGGGGTCACCTGGAGTGAGAGCCAGCTCAACAGCATGTAACACACACACACACCAGCGTGGGTATTCATCACTAACCAACTGCAAGATGATGGGTGGAAACTGGCTGAGGAGTTAGGGAGCTAGGAAGGCGCTTATTACGAAACAGTCACAGGTATGAGGGGATCAAGGGGCCCTGCTAGCTTGCTGCTTTGTAAAAAATACATCTATTTCACAAATGCCAATTGACCTTTCTGCTTTCTATTTATGCAGAGGAAATGCCACCAGCTATTTTGGGTGATGCAGAGATAAGACACACAAAGGAGCGTGATGGAAGTTAATTATTTAATGTATTTGGAAGCTCTAGGTCTATTATAAAAGAATCCAGCCACCGCAGGGGGCCCCGGGATAAAGGAGGCTGGCAAACTAAACAGTTGCTCAAGGGGAGGACATACCCCACTCCTCTTTCAGGATGATGGGATCGCTCACTAATGTGTCAGAAGAGAATGGGGCCAGGAGCAAAACTGAAAAATGAGGCAAAGAGAAGTGTGTGTGTGTGTGTGTGTGTGTGTGTGTGTGTAAGAAAGAGACAGACGGAGACAGCTAGATGGGGAACGGACTGGGGGGTGGGGTGGTGGACACACAGTAAGGAATATTTTTAAATCATCTGCCACAGCCTATGTAGGGCAGAAATGAACTTAATACCAGATGATGTGGATTCGACCCACTCTTGCCATTTACTGTGTGATCCGGGGCAAGTCATTCCTCTGAGTCTTAGTTTCCTGCCTCTGTCTGAAGATTGTGTAGCGAACAAGTAAGGTAATATATATAATAGGTTGAATCGCACGACATTGCCGGGGGTGCGCCGTAATGTGGGAAATGCTTTAAATGCTGTACGATGGCCTCCGCTTTGGAGGAGAAATTATCCTTAGTTTTATGATCAGGCCGCCTGATCTCCCATCATTGGAGAGTCATCTCGGAAGGTTTCTTTAGGCTTCTTAGTTTCTACTACTGCCGTGCAAACACACCCCAAAAGTATACACTTTTAGCCATTTTCAGCCAGCACTTGATTAAAAATCGCTGGCAGTCAGCTAAGAGCTGAGAGGGCCAAGAGTGCAGCTGAGAAGGCCGTGTGACCCCTAAATTAGCAGCATCACCAAGACCCTGAGGATACTCAGTTCTTCCCTAACTTCAGAAGGATATTCAGAAATTTGGTCCAACAAATAAACATTATAAAATAACCTATCGTAAATATTCATTAGGAGCAGCAGAGCCATTAACATGTATGCAGAATTGAAGGCTTGACTCCAACAGGAATATTTTCCATAGTACATTTGTAGGGTTCGTTTGACAATCTTTCAACAGCTAGAAATTGTTTTCTTTCCAAAGTATTGTGGCTTTTTCCTGCTCTGAAAGATTGGATTTTGGGTTCCAATTCACCCCTCCCTGGACCCCTAACTCTTCCCTTGTAACTTCCTCCCCCTGTCCCCCACCTCCCCTTCCACCCCGTAAAGACTCCACAGTTGGCCACGAAACCTGTTTGGCTGAGGGGCCCCTCAGGAGCAGGACACTGCAGGTGCATTTGTTAAGTTCTCTTGTGCCTCTGCCTCGCCAGCTCGTCTGCCAATCATGGGAGAGGATGAACGCTGTGGGCAGAGCTGCCCCAGCCAAGGAATGAGGCAGAGCAGCTTCAGGCGATCTGCAAACTCCTGAGCCCAAAGCAAAGGCTTGTTGCTGTGTGCTCCTCGGGGTTTGTGGTTGTTTACTATGTATTATTATGGCCATAAGTTAACCACTATTCCTTCCTTCTCCAGACATCACTCTCTCTGTTCCTTCTCCTAACACCTTTTATCAAATCCTTGAGCTTCATACTTTTTGGCATTGATTTTTACTACTTTAGGGGGAAATGTACTTCTAATTAAACAATTCTGTGGCTTCTCAGAATAAAACGTGGCTGCCCTTTGTCAAAGTGGCTCAGGTGAACCATGGACGGTCTCTCCTGGCTTTGGGCAGGTTTCCAGGCCGTGCTGCCTAGGAGCAGGGGGCTGACCAAGACCATCTCCTCCGCAGACGTGGTCTAATTCGTCCTTGGATTTTAGCTCAACGTGTACTGAGTTCATATTCTGTACCAAGCATTAGTGTAGGCTCATGGATGATAAGGATTCAGCAGGCACTCCCAACAACCTAAGTGTCTCCACTGATGAATGGGTAAAGGAAATGTGACATATATACACAACTGATTATTATTTAGCCTTCAGAAAAGAAACAAATCCTGCCATTTGTAACAACATGGACGAACTTGGAGGATGTTATGCAAAGTGAAATAAATGAGACAGAGGAAGACAAACACTGCATGATCTCACATAGATGTGGAATCTTTAAAAGTTGAACTCAGAAGAACAGAAAAGAATGGTGATTGTCAGTGGGTGGGAGTGTGGGGAAAATGGGGAGATGTTGGCCAAAGGGTATAAAGTTACAGTTATGTAGGAGGAATGAGTTCTGGAGATCTAATGTACAGAACGGTGACTATAGTTAATAATACTGTATCATTATATATTTGAAATTTGCCAAGAAAGTAAATCTTAAGTGTTCTTACCACACATACAAAATGGTAACTGTGTGAGGTGAGAGATGTTAATTAGCTTGTGACAATCATTGCAGAATAGATGTCAAAACATCATGTTGTAGACCTTAAAAATATATAATTTTTTTCAGTTATATCTCAGTAAAAGCTGGGCGAAAAAAATCACCAGGCAAATAAGGAGGAAAAGATCTTGCAAGCATGGAGAACACAGATGGGAGACACAGGACACAGCGTTGGGGTCTGGGAACTTGAACTCTTTGTTGGTGGTTCCTAAAATGTGAGTCAAGTTTGAAAGGAAGGTATGGTGGTCCCCAATGATCCTCACTTCTGGTATTCCTGATTCCACTCACACTGCATCAGGGGTGGCCTGTGTGGCCAGCAGGATGCTGTAGAAGTATGACTTCCGAGACAAAACCATAAAAGACATGGATTCCACCTTGTTTTCTCTTAGGTCTTTCATGCTGCAGGAAGCTGGCCACAATGTCATGCGGACACTCAAGCAACCCTATGGAGACATCTGTCTGGTGTGAATCTGGGGCTTTTGCCAACAGCCAGCACCAACTTCCAGCGACGTCAGTCAGTGACCCACCTGGGAAGCAAATTCTCCAGCCTTCAAGCCTTCCTCTGACTGCAGCCCCGAATGACATCTGGACGAAAACCTCATAGGAAACCCCGAGCCAGAAGCGTCCAGCCACACCATTTCTCGGTTTCTCAGACCACCATTGTTAAGTCGCTCCATTTTACAATATGTCTCAGCAGTAGATCACTAATACAGGAGGCAAAGCTGGGATCCGGGTGGTTGAGTTTGCTCTGCTGTATCCTGTAGAAAAGGGCAGCCCCTGAAGTATGGACAGAGAGTGGCTTTTAGCTGGATCATGGAACTGTGTGGAGCGCAGGGTGAGACTGTAGGCAGGATAGGGAGGGCGCTGAGTGGTGTGGTCCAGGTGAGAAAAGATGAAGACCTGACCACCTGATGAAGTCAGGGCACTGAGAGTGCAGCAGAGACGGACTGGCTTGGGGTGGACGAACTGTCTGTGGGGCCTGCTCGATTTTCAGCATGGGCGACTGGGCTGATGGTGGGCCGTGCACAGAGCTGGGGGGACCGGAGGAGATGCAGATGGTGGGGTGGGGGCTGGAGAAATACTAAGTTCATTCCTGGGTGTGTTGGATCTGAGGTGCTGATAGGGTATTCGGGTGAAGAGGTCCAGGCATGAAGCTGGAAGTGTCTGAAAAGTTCTGTTCTTACAGTGAAATAGACCCACCTAATGAGCTCCAGACCACACAGCAGAGGATGCTGTTGATGCTGGACCTGCAAAGAACCAAGAACAGGGCTGGTTTCTATAGATGCCACCTCCTTTTAGGTTGTTGATTGTGACTTCAGGTATGTGGATGCCTAAAAAACATTAAGCATCTAGCCCAGTGGTTCTCAACCTGTGGGTCGACACCCCTGTGGGGTTCGAAAGACCCTTTCACAGGGGTCGCCTAAGACCATCAGAAAACATAAATAATTACATATAAATAATTAATATATAATTACATATTGTTTTTGTGATTAATCACTATACTTTATGTTCAATTTGTAACAATGAAAATACATCCTGCATATCAGATATTTACATTACGATTCATAACAGTAGCAAAATTACAGTCATGAAGTAGCAATGAAAATAATTTTATGGTTGGGGGTCGCCACAACATGAGGAACTGTATTAAAGGGTTGAGGAAGGTTGAGAACCACTGATCTAACCCTTTCAGTAAATCCTTTTGGATGCAGCCCAACTGTCTCTAACTGGCAGCTCTTTGCTGGTGACACCTCCCCACTTCAAAATAAGCCTTTTTTTCAACTTTAGCTTTGCATTTGAAAGACCTGGACATTTTTAGGAGGATTAAGTGAAATGATTTGAAATTTCCTGGCAGGTGGTAGACGTTGGTCACAGTCTTCTTTCTGCCTAAAAAGTGAGACTAGACTAGACCCTACCCTCTCCCTCTCCTGGTCCAAAAGGGATTGTGCCTGTAAGAAAAGTTTTGTGAAATGCAAACCTTTATTCAAATGTAAATTATAACCTTTCCCTTTAACTTCAAGAGAAGATCTTTTTAACATTTTACTATGGAAAACATCAAACTACATAAAAGTAAAGAGAATAATGTAATAAGCCCTTGTTATGAAACCACCACTCACCTTCAAAAATGATCGATTCATGGCCACCTTATTTTATTTATGCTCTCACCCACTCCCCCCACTGGATTATTTTTGTATCATTCATAAATATTTCAGCACATATCTCTAAAAGATAAAGAATCTTTTCATTTGTTGAATCATAAGATTTTCATTCTTCCATGTGCTTAAAATTTAAACCACAAAACTCAATTATAAAGGTATTTAATCCATATTGAGATGTTAAAGTAGCAAGAAAATCTTTATATTTTAGTATTTATTTTAAATACTTTTAAAAGTCACAATACCATTATTATACTTTAAAAAATGATAATTCCTGTATATCAAATACCCAGTCAGTTTGCTTATTTCTGCCACTGTTTTACTTTTTCCTTAAGTTTGCTTCTTTTTTGTTGTTGTTAATCATCGTCTGAGGATATTTTTCCATTGATTTTTAGAGAGAATGGACGGGCGGGGGAGAGACAGAGAGAGAAACAAGATGTGAGAGAGAGACATCACATCGATTGGTTGCCTCTCACACATTCCCTGACCAGGGCCAGGGATCGAGCCTGCAACTGAAGTACATGCCCTTGACTAGAATCAAACCTGGGATCCTTCAGTCTGGGGCCAACACTCTATCCACTGAGTCAAACTAAGTAGGGCTCCTTAAGTTTGTTTCTTCAAATTAGGATCCAAATAAAACCCAATCACTTAAAATGATACGTCTTTTCAATCCCTTTTAATGTATAGATTCTGCCTCCATCTCTTTTTCCCCTGTAATTCACTTAAGAAACCAGATCGTTTACTTGTAAAGTTTCCTTCAGTTTAGATTTTGCTGATTGCAGCCTCCTAAATGTTTTACAAATAAGCTTTATTTTTTAGAAGTTTTAGATTTACAGAAAAACTGCGAGGAAAGTACAGAATTCCCACATAGTTCACCCAGTTTCCCCTATTATTAACATCTTACATTAATATTTGTTACAATAATGAACCGACAGGGATACATTACTGTTAACCAAAGTCCATACTTTATTCAGATTTCCTTCGTTTTTATCTAATGCCCTTTTCTGGTCCAGGATCCCATCATTTGTAGTCGTGCATCCTTAGGGTCCTCTTTGTTGTGACAGTTTCTCAGACTCCTTGTTTGATGATGACCTTCACAGTTTTGAGGCATGCTGGTCAGGTGTTTTGTAGAATGTCCCTCTGCTGGGGTTTGTTTAATGCTTTTCTCATGGTTAGATGGGGGTTATGACATTTTGGGAGGAAGACCATTGACATGAAGTACCGTATTCATCACGTCATATTGTCAAGGGGACATACTATCAGCATGACTTAACACTGTTGATGTTGACCTTGAACACCTGGCTAATGCTTGTCAGGTTTCTCCCCCAACACATACACCTCTTTGCATACTGTCCTCTTTGGAAGGGAGTCACTATTCAGAACTCACGTTTACGGAGTGGGCACTTGTGGCCCTTGAGGGGGAGTATGTACATTATTCCAGATTCTTCTGCATGAGAGATTTCTCTTCTCATCATGGATTTACTTGTGCATTATCCATATCAGTATGAACATGCAGGTATCTGTTTCAGACTTGAGTTGTAACCCAATACTGCTGGCGGTTTTTGTGAGCTTTTGCCAGGTGACTCTAATGTTTACCCAGGGCCATTTCCAAGTGCTCTAGAACTCTGATGGGGTAATGAGTTGTGTCAGGCACAGTCTCGTCACCGTGACCCAGTGCCTGATGTTAGTAGATGCTATACCTGCCAGGCTATTCAGAAGACTATAAGCTAGCAAAGATGATGCCCGGGACATCTCGTTCTCCCCTAGGGATGCTGAGGCCTGATGATTGTGGCTGACTTCCAACCAACAGGTCTTTAAGATAAGACGACAATCTGCCCACCCTCAACCCCATGGACGCTACATCTACTTGGTGCCAGCACTGTTCTGGATGCTTTAAACCTCTCAATAGTCCTAGTAGGTTGGTATCTCCATTGAACAGGTGAGCACGTGGGGATCTGGCAGTTAAATGATGCTAAGGTGACAGGCCTGCGTCTGGGTGGCTTCTTGGGCTCTTCCCTGTCCCGTGCTGTCACTTACAGGCTGTGACTTTAAGCCCAGGCCCTCTCAAGGAGCTGCCTCATCTTTCCCTCTGTGTAATTAATGTTGACTATTGATGTAGAGGTAATCTGCATAGAGTGCAAAGCCTCAGAAACGGTGGGGAAGGCCGGGGCTGGGCGAGAGATCCTGAATCCTTGTCCCTCCACATCAGGTCCTGAGTAGCCCCCCACCTTCCTTCACAGCTAGGTGGTCTGAGAGTGTGTGAGGGTAAGTCTAGAAAGCCTTAAGCACTTCTTCTACCGCTAAACCTTCCTCACTTTCCTTCCTGTGCCCACAGGGTTTCACCCACCCCTTCCTTGGAAAATTTTGTTGGCAGAGGTGAAAACAGCACCAGAATGTTACCAGTGACCTTGGTTTAGCAACCTCAGAACTTGAGTTCTGGCTAAGAAAGAATTCAGACCCTCCCTCAAAGGGGGAGACATTAAAATTCATTGTACTGTACCTTGGCCGAGTGGCTCCGTTGGTTGGAGTGTTGTCAGTGCACCAAAAGGTTGTGGGTTTGATTCCCAGTCAGGGCACATATCTAGCTAGTGGGTTCAATCCCTGGTTTGAGGCAACCAGTAGATCTATCTCTCTCACATTGATGTTTTTCTCTCTCCTCTCCCCTCCCTTTCCCTCCTCTTTCTCTCTCTCTCTCTGAAATCAATAACAACATCATTTGGTGAGGATTAAAAAAAAAAAAAATTCAGAGCCAAGACTCAAACTATGAGAGAAAGTTTACTTAGAAAGTCACCAAGTTAGAAGTGAGCCATAGAAGATATGGATTCAGGAAACAAATTCCAGAGGCAAAAGAAGGGTCCTTGGAGTTTAGGAGAAAGAGAAAGAGAAAGGCATTGTGCCAGGAAAGGTACCAGGGTGCTCCCCAAGCCTTCCTAAGGGCTTTCTTCTAAGGATGGGGATTTCAGGGAGGGTCCCAGGGGTGGATCTCATTAGAATATTCATCAGTTTTCCAGGTGAGTCCTTTGAGGGTTGTGGCACCAGAGCCATTAGTTATCGCAGCTGGTCCTGATGCCAGGTATGGCTTTCCTTGTCCATTTTTGCTGCTTTTCTGGGCCAGGAGCTGAAACACAACTGAGGCCTAGATGTATTTGAGATGGATCAGAACCTCACTGTCCTGGGGACTTAATGCTTAAGGGCTAGTCTCAGGTCCCCTTGTTTATTCCCCCTCTAAGGGGGTCTAACCTGCATGACTAGCAACATGCCTGGGAGAAAAGGTCAATGGGTCTAAATGCATGACCAAGGAAGGATATGCTAGGGGACTTTCTGCTCTGGTGACCTTCTGTACCCGGCCCGTCATCCTTGCACTGCTCTTGTCTGCTTGTCCTATCCACTGCCTATTGCCACTCCCAATTCTTGACTAGAACGACAGTTCTCATTGACTACCCCTCCTAAATCCCCATCTCAAAAAAATGACACCACCTTAGCCTTGGCCAGTATTGCTAAGTGGTTAGAGCATCCATCAGTACACTGAAGGGTCAGGGCACATACCCAGGTTGCTGGTTCAATCCAAGGTCAGAGAGCGTATGGGAGGCAATGGGTCTCTCTCTCTCTCTCTCTCTCTCTCTCTCTCTCTCTCTCTCCAATAAAAAACATCCTAGGGTGAGGATAAAAAAGAAGACACCACCATCCACCCAGCCCATAAACTCTGACCTTATCCCAGTACAATTCTCTCCCAACATTCAATCAGCCAAGGATTCCTCACAATTCCACAACTCAAGAGAGTTACACCATCCCTCCTCTCCATCTCCATTGCCCCAGGAAGGCCAGCTCCACCTCATTTTATATATATATATACACACACACATTGATTGATTTCAGAGAGGAAGGGAGAGGGAAGGAGAGAGAGAAACTAAGAATCATTCATCGACTGTCTCCTGCACCCCCCTCCTGGGAATAGAGCCCCACCGGGCATGTGCCCTGACCAGGATTCACACCGTGACCTCCTGGTTCATAGGTCCACCCTCAACCGCTGAGCCAGGCCAGCTGGGGGCCTCATTTCCTTTCTAACCCTCACCCAGCCCAGTGCTTCATGTACCATCCAGACCAAACCAGATGCAGTTCCTCTATCACTCCTTGTGCTCCCCTAGCTCCCAGGATTCGTCCCTAAGCGAATCCTGCTCAGGCTACAATCCCTTCCGCGCGTCCCACTATCCAGGCCCCTCGGGAAGAACTACAGACGCGGGATTATGAACATAATTTACCCGCCCCCTCCGCAGTCAGGGCGCCCCGCGGCCCAATCCAGAAGAAGGTTTCGGTATCCTAGTGTCCCACCGCCCAAGACTTCACCCAAGCCCCACCCTGATTGGCTGCCATCTGGGCCTGAGCCCTGCATGGATTGGTCCTTACCGCCGGGCCCAGGCTCGGATTGGTCCAGGCTGAGAGCCACCAGCCTGCCCACGTGGGCCTCCTGAACAGCGGGTGGGGAGCGTCCGGCCATGGGGGAGCGTCGCGGCACCTGGGAGCGTCGGCCCGGGGGGGAGCGTCCGGCCCCGGCGGGGGTCCGCAGGGTGGAGCTGGAGGAGGCCCTGGAGCTGAGGGCTCCCTGGCGGCACGCGTGCCACGCGCTGCTCTACGCCCCGGACCCCGGGCTGCTCTTTCGCCGCATCCCGCTGCGTTACGCCGTCCTGGTGAGGAGGGGGCGCGCGCGACCCCTGCCCCGCTCTCCTCCCTCCCCCGAGGCCGGCTCTGGCGCCCCGGCCAACCCCCGCTTCCCTGTCCTGCAGATGCAGATGCGCTTTGATGGGCGTTTGGGCTTTCCGGGCGGCTTCGTGAATCTTTCGGATGGCAGCCTGGAGGACGGGCTGAACCGCGAGCTCAGGGAGGAGCTGGGCGAGGCCCTGGCCGCCTTCCGCGTGGAGCGCACCGACTACCGCAACTCCTACGCGTCGTCCGGCCCGCGCGTCGTGGCCCACTTCTATGCCAAGCGCCTGACGCTGGAGCAGCTGACCGCTGTGGAGAGAGGCGCCCCGCTGGCCCAGGACCACGGGCTGGAGGTGGGGCCAGCCTGGACACCCGCATCCCACGTCCTCCCTCCTCCACCCAAAGCCTCGCCCCGGGTTTCCTAGTTGAAGCCTTGGTTAGCTTTCATCTGGATGGCTGACCCAGCTACCCCCACCCCCGTGAAGTTTCTCCATCACTCCCCCTTTACAGGCCTCTGCAGCTAACTTTCTAGAAGGCACCCAAACCAGCCTCTCTTCTCCCCTTTTCTAATGGGCAGGCATTGCCCTCTGGGCCCCTGTTAAGCCTGGATAGGAGATGTGGCCCGGTACTTTGTGGGGAAACCTTGGCACTTAGGCTAGGGGATTGGGGGACAGATGGTACATGGGGATGGTTCTCACACTTTGGTAGTTATCAGAATCACCTGGGAGGCCTATTAAAACAGTACTTACTGGCCCCCCTCCCAGAATTGCTGGTTCAGTGGAGGCAGGAGGGGAAGACCTGAGAATCTGTATTTTTCAGAAGTTCCTAACTGCTGCTGCTATGGCTGGTCTGGGTGCCACATTTTGAGAACTACTGGTGTAGGACCAAGCAGGCCTCCTGGAGGCAGCAGCCACTAACGGTTCTGGAGCTGGATAGCATGACTCGGGTCACCTGTCTGCAGAGAGCTAGGCCCACCCGGCTTTATTGAGATGTGAGTCCCCAGGCCTGGTTGTGCTGGACAGATACGGGGTGAGGTGTCTGATCCAGAACGACAGGCCAGGATGAGCTGCCTGGGTGCCCAATGTCGCCTGTCCTTTTCCTTTCCCAGGTGCTGGGCCTGGTGCGGGTGCCCCTGTACACCCTGCAAGATGGTGTGGGCGGCCTGCCTGCCTTCCTGGAGAATACCTTTATTGGAACTGCACGGGAGCAGCTGCTGGAAGCCCTCCAGGACTTGGGACTGCTGGAATCTGGCTCTGTCCTCAGGCCGTAAGGCCTCAGCTCTGCCATCAGGACCTCTGTGCTTGTGAGAGAGGGAGGAGAAAGGAATGTTTTCTTGCCCTGGGCCCGAGCCTGAGAGGGGACAGATTAAAAGGAGAAGTACGTGCAATATGTTCTGAGCATAGGGCCCCCAGCAACTCATGGCATCAGAGGCAAAAAGCTGTCTCTCATCCCAGGGGCCCTGGCGAATCTCAGTGCCTGTCTCTTCCCTGTACATTTGCGCACACACACACAGCCTGGCAGCCCCCAGACATTTGAATGTAAAGTCTGCGCCCACACACAAGCTGATGCCTCCCTGACCCCCAAAGTTTAGTTTAACTGGGAAGTGGGATGCATGGGCCTCAGCTGTCACCATCCCATCCTCTTGCCGAGGAGGAGCTTCTGAACCACTCTCCTACATGGTCTCTTCCCACACACATACATGGCTGCCCTTCAGGGTCTAGCCCAGCCCACGATTGTTGAGGACAGAGAAGCAGAGGACCCCCTTTTCCCTCTGAAAGTGGCCGCATCCTTCCCTGGGAATTGGCCAGAGCAGTAGACCCCTGAAAAGAGGTTAAAGGGCCCTAACCAACCCCCTGCTGTCTTCTGAAACTGAGCAGAAAGATGTGAGGAAATGGTTTGGTCTCCTTGGAGTGACCTTGAACTTGACACATCTAAGTCCTGGTGCATCTCCTTCAGGGTTTTCATCTTTGGGGACCCTTTAGACTCTGGGGACATCAGAAGGGAACTGACACAGCCCTGAGCTAGCCCTGCTCTGATAAAAAGAGCTTCCCAGTAAAGGGTTTATAGTGGCTTCCTGGCCCTCTTGTTCTTTCGACAATATGTATGAGGAATTGGAGATCTAAAGACGAGAGCCATAGGACTTGCTCCCCTCGGGGCTGGGAAGCTTTCGGGGGGGCTAAATGGTAAATATTTTAGGCTTTGTTGGGCCACATGGTCTTTGTAGCAACTGTTCAACTCTGCCATGTCAAAAGTATTAATGGACAATACATAAATAAATAGGTGTGGCTGTGTTCCAATAAAATTCTTTATTTTTAAGTATATTTTTATTTATTTCAGATAGGAAGGAAGGAGAGAGAGAAAAACATCAATGATGAGAATCATTGATCAGCTGCCTCTTTCACACCCCACACTGGGGATCGAGCCTGCAACCCGGGCATGTGCCCTGACCTCCTAGTTCATAGATCGACATTCAACCGCTGAGCCAAGCTGGCCAGGCAAGACTATTTTTAAAAGGAGGTGGCCAGCCCCTGCTCTAGAGAGAAAGATAAGATTAATAATTTTAATTATGATGCCTATTGTTTTTGTCAGTGTTAAGAAGGAAATAATGGATTGATGCAGGTCCTACCTTGATATTTTTTACTTGAGGTGGTCTGGAAGGGCCTTCTCCGAAGAGTATTTTAGCTGAAAGGTGAGAAGGAAGTAGCCAGGTAGGAGTGTGGGAAGAATATTCTAAGGTTTTCCAGGGAGGAAAGTCCTGAGGAAGAATTGGCAAATTATCCCAAAACAAGGGTAGGCTAATTAGACTCCATCTCTCCATCGGGAGGGCAGGAATTTGCGGCCGTCTTTAATTTACCAGAGCATGGGCTAGAAATGGAAAAAGGCCAGTGTAATTAGACTATAGGATGAGCAAGGAGAGATGAAGCTAGAGAGGCAGGCAAGAGGCCATGATGTGGGGCTTAGTGTGTGGAGAGTGGACTCAAAGGGGAGAGAAAAAGTGAGATGGGAGGCTGCCACAGCAGCTCACATGGGAGATGGTGGTGATCTGGGCCAGCGTGGCAGTAGAGGTGGAGAGAAGTGGATGCATTTGAGGGAGACGATGGTGGCATTGACCGGCCCTCTGATGGACTGGTTGGGGTGCGGTGAGGGAAAAGAGGGTTCAAGGGTGGCTTTCAGTTTGTGTCTTAGGTTATTCAAATTGTAGATGAAGGGAAAATTGAGGGAATAGCAAGCTTTTGGGAGGGGTAGAATCATGGTCATTGTGGGCATGTTGAGATACAAATCTGTGGGGCATCTGCATAAAGATAGAGCAATTTGTCAGGCTGGATGAGGTCATCCAGGGGGAGAAAAGAGAAGCCCAAGGAAGCCCAACCCTGAGAGTTTGGGGGAGGAGAGGACATGTTACAGAGGGTCAGAAGTTGAGAGGAAGCTGCTTTAAGAAAGTGGGCTGTGCCAAGTGCCTGTCAGAGTTTGGGTAAAATGAAGGCAGAACTGTCTACTGGCATTAGTAGTATGACGCTTTGGATAACTTTGATGGGAGCAATTTCAGGACGGAGTGGGAGTGGAAGGCAGACTGGAGTTGGTTGAGTGAATGGAGAGTGGGGGAGGGACAGAGTGAGAAGTTGGTCCTAAAGGGATGTGGAGAAATGGTGTGATAACGAGAACTGTGGGGGCAGGGGAGTGTTTGCAGAGTGAGGTAGAGCGTGTGGATGTGGTTGGAACAATTACTGTGGAGAGTGGAGAGGGATGGTGTGGGGATGGAGGAGGGGGGGTCACTGAAGGGCACAGCCCAAGAAAAAGGAGGGACAGTTCTGCAGCCTAATAGGGCTCAAGAGGTAGAGGACGGGAAAGAGTGGAGGATGAGAAGGGCTAAACTAATGGTGAGATAATGGAGGTTGAATCTCTTGGTGAAATGAAGTGAGGCCGTCAGCTGGATGTGGCTGGAAGATGTTCTCAGAAGGTATGAAGTGGTCATTCATCTTGCTATTGAAAAGCGAGTCAATTAGAGAAACAGTAGAAAGGCAGGGCAGGGCTGACCTGTGAGGCGGTCAGTTTAGAGTAGGAATTGAGGCTCTCAGATGTGTCAGGGGTGTGTGCACCCGTGCACATGTTGTCCCCCACATGGGTGGTCAGCGGGCCTGAAGACACTTGATGAAGACTTGGGGTTTTGCCAGAAGAGTATCGGAAGGGGAGAGTAGGATTACAGAAGTGATGATGGGCTGCTGGGTACGAGGTTCATGAACACAGAAGGTAACTTCAGAGGTGGTAGCAAATTGGTGGTTTCAATGAGGTAGAACCCCAACAAGGGGTGGGGTGGGGAGGTGTCATTGAGCTAGAAGAGGGCCGAACAGTCCCAGGTAAAGTCAAGGTCCAGGTGGGTAACGAAGCAAGAAACTGACCTGTTGGAGAAGGGAGTGTGAACTCATAGCCAGCATCCTCTTGGAACAGGAGGAGTGATCAAAAGGCCAGTGACCGCGGCAGGAGGGGAAAGCGGGCACAGCTGGACAGAAGGAACCTGCGAGGAGGAGGCTTTTGAAGAAAGGAGGGGTGAGTAGCGGTCTGGAAGGGCAACAGAGAGCCACATGGTGTGGGCCCAGGAACCCTTCTCCGCCTTTGAAGGTGGGGCAGGGGAGCAGCTGCAGAGGTCAGGTGGGTAGACACCCAGAGAAGTTAAGACTGCCTTTTTCCTAACCTAACCCTGAGCCTTTTGTAAACGCCAGATGAAGCCCTCAGCGAGGGCTGCCGGAGGAAACGGACACGTGGGTGCCTCTGGGATCCCTGCCCACCTGCGATTTATATCTCAGCCTCCAGCTCATCTCTGCAGGGGAGGGGAGGCCCTGAGGCCCAGGGAGACGGGAGCAACTGGGCCATGACCGCAGTGCGGGTTAGGTCCCTCCCCTCAGGATCCCACCCGGGCACATCTGCACTGCGCTCATGTTGAGATGTGTCGGCTCCGGCCTCGTACACCGTTCCTAGTGTCTATAGTACAAGTGTCTCAGCACCATGCCCCCCTGCAGTTGTCATCGCTTATTTATTTAGACCATATGTTCTTATTTTTCAGGTCTCTGTTGACTGTTGGGAGGGTGAGGCCATGACTCTCCTGTGTCACCCCTCCCCCCCCCCTCCCCCCACACACACACCCAGTCACTAGGCCACGTGTCAGTGAGCGTCCTCAGTGTTCATCTGTGGCCTGGTCCATTTCACGTGCCCCCTTGCCCCCCCCCCCCAACCCCCCATCCTGCTGCGGGATAAAGAAACCGGCTTGGTTGCCCATGTAGGATTCATTCCCTTGGCCTTGTTCAACCCAGTCACCAGGGGTAGAGCGAAAACAGGAAGTTCCCTGGCAATCCTGGACCCGCACTAGCGGCTGCGGTGATTCTCAGCCAGGACCTAACCTCCTCTTCCGTATCTGAAATACCGGTTTGAGGTTCCTGTGATGAGGGTTAATCGAGGCAGCACCTGGGACGCAGCTTTGCAGAGCCGCACCCAGCACAGCTGCAGCACCTGAAGCCCCCCCCCCCCCCCCCCCCCCCGCTCCTGCTTGTTAGCACATTTTGTTCCTGGCAAGGTGAGTGGCCTAGGCTGCCTCCCCCCAAACACATATTCCTGCTTAGTCAGCAAGGTGGTCTCATCTCTCAGTTCTGTGCTTTTGCCTGGAGTAATGGCTGCTGCTGCTGCGTTAACACTTCTGGGCCCCGTGCTGTCTGAGCCACCGGCTCCCTCTGCTATCGAGTGTGCAGCAGAGCTGCTGCTTTTAGGCAGAGACATTTGAGGAAAGAGTGGCTGTCACCTTCCTCAGTTACTTGTCACCTTCAGAAACTGCTAAGGAGACAGACCCGGGCAACGGTGGACAAGTGGGAGGGATGCTTTCCGTGAGTTTCAGCTTATTGCACAGAAATCAGATTCCCCACCCCACCCCCCCAAGCTCTCTACCCCACTCAGACAAATTAATTTTCCTTTTAAATAGAGAAGGAAACATTTTATCTGTGATGAGATTAGTGAATGGCATCAGAATTAGAGCCAAACTAGAAGCATTAGGTGAAACTAAGAATTCTTGAATTGATCCATAGCAATCACATGAATTTCAGATTATATCCAGCAAAATCTACTGGAAACGTAAGAAGAAATCAACAATATTGGGGGATCACACATTTCCTCAGTCCTTGGCAGAAAAATGTCTAGGTTAAAGTATAGAATCTAGGATATAAATATTAACAAAGTGATGGCAACAATTAACATTTTTTTTTAGTATTTTCTGTGTGACAGGCACTATTCTAACCTCTTTTCATGTATTAACATACTTAGTCAAAACATCCATAAGAGATAGACATATGCTTATTTCCATACTCCAAATCAAAAACCTTAGGCACAAAGGCCAACAAAATAATATACTTTACCTAAAACAAATTTGGAATATAACTTGAAGCAAAGGAAATACCTTTAAGGACCCAGGAAACATGTCCCGAATTAGTCATATATTGGGTCTTAGAAAGCCTCAGGAAATTTTCTCCAGCCGTGTACCACCCTCTCCGAAATGATGAAGTACTATCACATTCTGCGACCACAATATGTAATGAACTTAGAAATAAATGGCAGGGATAGACACTCTGAAATTCCTCTTGCCTCCAGAAGTCTCAAAATGTTATAAAAAAGGGTTTGGGGCCTAAGAACCCTGTTGCACGCAGGGATCCTGCACGCAGCTCCAGGTGGGGACCCCCCAGAGACCCCCAGATCTTCCCAGGGATCCAAGCGTTCGTTTGGCAGAATTGAAATTAGTCCTTGACAACAGGTTCTGCTGTGGGGCCGGCTCTGAAGCTGTCATCCCCCTACCTGAAGTGGGCCTGCCGCCAGGAAAAGCCAAACCAGACATCTGGAGACGGACCCTGGGTTTTGCCATGTAAAGGGCTGAGGGAAATTTCGGGATCCTGCACTTTTTCTGGTAAGTTCTAAAGCAGTGGGAATGTGCTGAGACACATCAGGTCTGACCATTTTTTTTCCTTGTTTCTGAGATACACATTTTAAAAATCTCAACATCAGATGGGTCTTGCAATTGATGATGGGTTTTTTGCTGCCCAGGGCTGAAAACTTTGGGGATGAATGTCTGTCGGCAGCTTGGAGGGAATTCCAGAGAACTGAAGAAATGTCGCAACACCATGGCTCTTATGGGACAGAAGTTAATGTTTTGTGAAAAAAACAGACACCTATAACTCCATGTTGAAACATGATTCAAAAGAGCCGGACCCTGTGCAGAAGTTTTCGGGACATCTAAACCAATTTATTTTGCTTGTGTTTCCTTTCCGTGTGTTCACAGGAGTGATCTGTGATAAAACCCATGTCTACACAAGTCAAACCTTTTTCAATATATAGAATTTTTTTCCTTACAAACTTCTAAGTGATAAAGCATTGTGTTACGACTTAATGGCAGCATTTT
Organism: Myotis myotis; assembly: GCF_014108235.1. NCBI lineage: Eukaryota > Metazoa > Chordata > Mammalia > Chiroptera > Vespertilionidae > Myotis > Myotis myotis. Next base: position 33,380,312 of record NW_023416317.1, on the reverse strand, counting down.
TCTTTCTTAGAGGAACATAAAATCATAATGCATGCTGCCATTCATAATGTCTTAGAGTAGCTGAAATGCAGGAGGGGGAAACTTCATTTTTTTTACTCCAGAGGCGTCTGGTGTCATAAGTAACTTTTAAGAACGTGTGCGGTTCAGGAGGACGAGAGACAAGGAGTCAGAAATGCCAACATCATGGCTGCTCTGGCTCATCTGTTCCTGGGGCACCGGGCAGAGACCAGGACCGGGCAGCCCTGCATGGAAACAGGTGAGGTCGTAGGCACCAAACATGTGGCTGGAAGCTGTGTTGGGCCAGGGGAGGCATGATGCTGGGTGGCTTCCCCTCCCCCACAGCAGGAACAGGAGGAGGAGATTCTGAGCTGCCCTCTTGGGAGAGTGAGTGCCTTCTGCCTGCCCTGCCACTGATGGCCAGGCCAGCCTCAGGTGTCCTATAAAAGGACGAGAAGGGCCCAGCCACGCCCGAGGAGATCGGAGTGGACATGGGGCTGATGGTGTGGCACAAGCTGCCTAGCTGAGACGGCACCAATGGGATCACAACATCACGGATCTGTTGCTTATGGGAAAAGTTAAAACTGCGTTTGGGTGTGTGATTGGAACAAATGTTTCAGGTAAAATAATGCAGCCACTGGAACCACGCATAGCGACTCCAGCATTTTGTGCTTTAAGATCTGTTCAAATATTGGCTTCATTATCCCATGTCCTGAAATAGGATCTGTGGTCCTCAAAGTGGCTGCAATTTGGGGAGACAAAGGAGCTCAGTGTTTGAAACTGGGCACATCTCCCAGGTGTCAGGTACCCACTGTCAGAAACTGCTGGGAAAACGCCAGTCCTCTTCTTAGTCACATTAATTACAGTAAGTGCCGTCCATTCCTGGACAATCCACTCGCCCCCCACCTCTCTAATGCCTATGTGCCCTTCAAAGCTCATCACCCCTGTAGGGCAGCTTTGCCCTCCTCCTCCTGGCTGCCATGGCAACCTGAGCATGCCTCCACAACGGCACCATCCCTCTGGCCAGGAGTCGGTCCTTTGTTTTTGGCCCTACTGGCACACAGCTTTATTTCCCCAGACTGAGCATGCTGCTAATGAAGCAGACTCGCTGAACCGATTGGATGCTGCCTCTTGAAAAGTCTTTTCTCTGATGGAAGTTAAACCTGCACAGGCTCATGTTTAATATTATTTCTTTTCCAGCAAGTTTTTCCCTATTGTGGCAAATAGCACTGAACTGGGAGTCAAGTCTCTTTTACAATGTCCTGAGGCCGTATGACTGGGCAGCTTCCCTCACCTTGCAGGGTGTTGGCCTCCCCTTCTCGTGTAGATATCTCAAGGGCGCCCTGTATCTTCCATTATTTAGCACAGTGCCTGGCACATAGTATGTGCTCAATAAACATTTGAATAAATCAGTCTGTGACATGAATGAAGTGATTGCATGAATTGTCTCAAAGTTCCCTCTTTGGATGTCTAATGCAAAGAAGCGCTTCCCCTAAAAGTTCTCCTCACAGAACGATTTTTTTCCCTTTCTTTTCTTCATTTGGTACCATATGAGTTGATGGATGTTAGCTGAACCTATTGCTATCATCACTTCCCAGTATATGACAAACAGACCCTCAGGCTGCATGCCTTAAACTTACACAGTGATACATGTTAATTATACCTCAAAACTGGGAGAAAAAAAGAATGTGCAGTGCGCATGTACAAACAAATCGCAGATTTAGGACTCTACCTCAGTTGTGAAGGAAAATCATTTTACTTAAGATCACCTACCTTTATTGTGCATGCCACTTCAGGGAATTGTGGGCCGAGCCCCTGGCGCAAAATGTAAGGAAGTCAAATATGATTTGATTTTTCTGATGGGCATATATTATTTATGAAGTTTGAGGCTGTAAATAACAGAAAATCCAACTTAAACATTTTTTTTAACTTATATACCTGGAAATCTGAGAAATATGTACATTTCAGGAATATTTGATCCAAAGGCTTAATGACAGTTTTATGCTCTCACTGCACTGTACGAGGTATAGTGAGGGCTCCATCGAGGCCTGTCCTCTTATTTGTATCCAAGGGAAGAGTTATTTATTTTTTTTAATCTTCACCTGAGGATACTTTTTCTATTGCTCCCTAGAGAGAGTGGAGTGAGGAAGGGAAGGAGGAAAGAAGAAAGAGGAGAGAGAGAGAGAGAGAGAGAGAGAGAGGGAGGAAACAGATCAGAGAGAGAACGCACATCAATTGTCTGCCTCCCACAGGGCCCCATCCAGGGCTGGGAATTGTGCTGGAGACCCGCTGGTGGTGGGCTGACACTCCAATCACTGAGCTACACTGGCCAGTCTTAGCTTTGCCATGACTGGGCCAGACCTGACCGATCGCTGTGGTGAAAGGAAGGCCATGAGCTGGTTGGCTTAGGCCTGGGAGACCCAAGTCAGTGACTGTGCCAAGAGGAACAGGATGGTGAGGGTCAGTTCTATTCAGATTCATGGCTGCTATTCAATGAAGGAGGGAAGAAAACCACAAAGTCCAAACCAGCAACTGCAGTGCCAGGGAATCAGAACATCACCTCTGAATTAAGACGTGATTATTTTTTGTCAAAGTGTAAAGAGGGCACAAAGGAAACTTGTGTCGTTCTGCCTGATTGCAGACAGCTCCCTGTGATTGACGGGTTTATGTGAAGCCATTGGCTGTCCTTGGCAGCTTTCCCACTTCCACCCCGTCCTCACTCAGAGACTGAAGTCGGTGGTGGATGTGGTACGTGTGCCATGGTAATTAGATGTAGCTAATCGGGTGCCCTCGGCTTCTGGTTAGAATGCTTACACAGAGATAAAAGAATCTGCCTGGCACCACTGTGCTCCTCGAAGTCAACACTGAATATTCAATCCTCAGCAGCAATATCTCAAATGGCCAATTAAAACAATTACTTACACATTAGGCGGCTCTCCAAAGGGTGTTTCCAAACATTTATTTGCTCGAGTGACTATAAAATTAGTAATATTGTTGGGACTCACATTAATGGGCTGGGGTAGCCTTGCAAGTTTATTTCGAAGGTTCTACTTGGCCCGAACATTTTGCATCGTTTTTGTCATCCTTAAAGCCAAGGTGTTTTGAGACTTTTACAGCTGACAATGCACCATGCATGCCCTTTCCTCCTGAGGATCTGGAGGTACATTTTAAGCACTACCACCCTAGACTCCCTGAGATTACAGGAGTGTGTGTGTGTGTGTGTGTGTGTGTGTGTGTGCGCGCGCGCGCGCGCACGCGCACTGTATGTCTTTATTTATGAACAGAGAATTGTTCTATGTACCAGGTAGTTAATCTAAATCATGTTATTGAATGTGCAGAGTCACCTTATTAAATGAGTCCCATTGTACAGGTAAGGAAGCGGGCTTGGCGAAGTTAAATGATTTTCCTGCTGTCAGCGCTCTAAGTAGCAAAGCCTGAGCTGAACTTGGGTCTGCCTGTGGTCACAGCTCAGGGTCTGACCCCCCAAGCTTCACTGCCTCACTGCTTCCTTGAACTTGAAGTAATTTACGTTTTTCATTTTGCTTTCAGCTTGTCTTCCGTCCCTGTCCACCTCTCCTCTGCTAAAGTCTACAGTCATTGACTCAATATTTATCGAGCACCTCCTATCTGCCAGACCCTGTTTTGGTTGCTAGAGACGCAGCAGTGAACGAAACGGATAAGGATTTCTGTCCTCAGGAGCTTACATTTCGGTAAGAATGGTTCAGTTATTTCTGTCCTGATCTCCCAGATTTCCACCCAAAATATCCTTTTCAAACATTCAGTAAACTCAGGGCCTCTTTCCCAAATGCTACTTGCCCTGAAATGTAACTCAACACGTCAAATCCATAAGGGCAATGGGAAATTGCTTTTAATCTTCTGATGCAAGGCACTCTTTGCTGCCCCGTTTTTGTTTTTGTTTTTGTTTTTGCTTTCAGAGAAGGCATCAGGGCCCTGAAATGGCTGCCTGGCCAGTGGCACGCGGGTATATGGCATGGGGGTGTCCAGTGGATCAAGAGATGTTGTTTGGGCATAAAGGGCACTGCAGGTCCAGTTCCCAGGGGAGCAGGGTCTGAGCCAGAGAACTGCAGGCAAGAAGTGCTCTGGGGCACAATTGGGTGGAGGGATGGTGAACTGCTACGCAGCCCTAACAGAGGTCAATTCTACAGGGAGTTCCAGATGGAGTCATCTCTAATTAGGGTGGGGTTTGTACCTCACGTCCAATAGTGATTGGATGCAGCTGCCCCGGGAAGACAGCGTGACTTGGGTAAGGAGGCTCTCGCCAGTTCCCACGTGGAGCCTGGCTGAGTGCTGGCTGCCAACTCCTGGAAGTTGGGGGATGAGGGCTTCGGTCCTGGAGTTGTGGGTCTGGGGATCACACCACAGTCTCCACATGTGAGTTGAGAGAGACATCTTCTCCCTGATGGACTCTTCCTTTGGACTCCTCACCTCCGGATGTTACTTCAGCAGAGTTTTGCAAAAACTCAGAATGGCTCGGCACCCTGAGACCCACCCAACTGGACGGAAAGCCTCCAAGTCAAAGCGGTGAGTTTGAGCCGCCGCTGATGAAGAAAGCTGCTTACTCTAAACTGGCTTCCAGATTTGGGGGGTGCCAGAAACATGTGTGTGACTGACTTCTACTATTGCTTAGTTCCTTCTGCCCTTACAGACTGTGGTATTATTTCGTTTTGTCGTAGTTGACATATATTGGGCTGAACTAGGCATTGGACCTCCAGCTACACAGATGATCTCATTTAATCCTCAAAACAACCCGAAGAGACGGGTATCACTGTTGCCTCCATTTAACAGAGGCGGATAGTGAGGCCCAATGCGGTTCTGGAACTTCCATATGGCTAAACTATTAAGTGACAGAGCTTACACCCGAATCCAAATCTACCTGCCATTGCAGCCTGAGCTCTTACCACTGTCCTACCCCGCCTCCCCCTTGATTACAGAGTTGGCCTGAGTCTCCTTTAAGTTCAGTGGTTGAGAGAGATTCTTGGATCATCCATTTCCCCATTGACTTATCAAATCATTCAGCAAACATATCATATTCTGGACACTGCCCAAGGCTCTGGGCCTATGATACACAAGCAGACACATTTATTGCCCTTATAATTTCTCACAGGATGGTGAAGGGCTTCAGAGAGGTAAATGGGCACTTATGAGACAGAGTGATACATGCTGAGATGTGGGAAGCCCTGTGTACTACAGATGCACATTGGAGGGCAGGGAAAGATGGTCAGTGACAGCTTCATGGAGGGGACATCTAAGCAGAGGCCTAAAGCAATTATGCAGGTAAACGTGTGTGTGCGTGTGGCCGTGAAGCAAGGGAGAATGTTCCAAGAAGCAAAAGGATGCAAATGCTTGGAGTGGACCCAAGAATTCGAAGAAATTCAGGATGTCTGGGGCCCCTGTTTGAGAGGCTGGACATGGTAAGGGCTGCACTGATCCTGGGCTAGATCATGCAGACTCTCCAAGTCACATTAGAGAGACTGGCTTTTGCAGTCTCTGAGAACCTGGAAACCACTGAAGGATGTTAACTAGGGAGACATCAGGTTTACTTTTTATTTTGTCAATAAGCTTTTATTTTCTTTTTTTTCAACAGTTTTATTGACGTATAATTGACATACCAAAAACTACATGAATTTAAAATATACATTTTGATAAGTTTTCACATACTACATATTGCTGAAACCATAAACACTATCAAGAGAGCAAACATATTCATCACCCCTAAATGTTTTCTCTGCCCCTCTTTTAACCCTTTTTCTCTGCTCCATCCCTGTCCCCAAGCAACCCCTGACCTTTCTCTCAGTGGAGGTTGGTTTTGTATTTTCTAGAGCTTCATAGAAATGCCATCATACTGTACATGTATTCTAAAGAGTACACATATACATAATATTTAGCAAGCTCATGAAGACTGCCAGGTCACAAATGGAGAAGAGGACTTTAGTTTGTGAATTGTTTGCTAAAGTAATTGGCTCCCTTGGAAAGGGGCAACACTTTGCACATGCTCTGTTCAAAGCTTCATAAAGTGTCAAGAGCTAAAAGCAAGCTTAGTGATATCTGATCCCCTCTCTTGCAAGAGACAGAAAGCCATCTCGTGCTGTTTGAGCACGTGTGCACATGTGCCCGTCCAATCAAGAGTGTATCGGCTCATGCCAGCGGCAAGTGCAGGAGTGGCTGGTTGAGTTAATGATGCTCAAAGGACCTGATGAGGACTGAGTTTTTCTTGCTCTCCCAGCTCTGTTCTCCTTGACCTCACATAATCACCCTCATTGTTGTTTCAGTGAGAACATTTAAATTCTAATCTCATAGCAACTGTCAAGTATACAATGCAGTATTGTTACCTATAGGCTGTATATTACATCCCAGAATTACTCATCTTACAATCGGAAGTTTGGAGCCTTTGACAAAGATTCTCCCCATTTACCCACCCCCAGGCCCTATAGAGTATATTTAAGCTCCTTCTCCATAAATTCTAATCAACAGTCATCCTTCCATGTGTTGTCTTTAGGTGGACAGTTATTTAGCCCTGGGAATTGATGTTCCTGTTTAAGCCACCTCTGGTGGGTAATGTGTTTTGAGGAAGAGCTGAATTGCCTCCATGTGAGTTTGAGGCAGGGGTGGAGAACATCCGGCCCATGGGCCAAGTAAGGCCCGAGAAATCATTTGTTCTGGCCCTGCCAAGACACTAGGGGTGAGTTAATTAAATGTTTGATCAAATAGAGCAGGCTGATTTTTAAGTTGATAATTTTGTATGGCCTGCAAATGATGTTATAAATATCCCAATGGCCCTTGGCAGAAAAAAGGTTCCCCACCCCTGGTTTAAGGTGAGGGGAGGAGATGTGCCCCAGGGCAGGTTGCTGCAGTTACCACAGAATTCCACAGGCCATTCCCTGGGTGCCACTCCTGTGAGCAGTGGCCACCTCCTTTAAAATCTACCATTCGGGAGCTTGAGGGGAAAGAGGTGAAGGAGTGAAGGATGTATCAGCTGCTCAGTCCTGTTTCCATCAGCTTCTCACCTGAGCAGGGCTTTGCTGTACTTTTACAGACCCTGATGCTGCGGCTTTCTGTGGCCAAAAGGTGAGCTGTGATCCTGTGAAGGCAGGAGTGGAGGAGTGAGAGGAGGGTTCAGTCCTTCCTCAGCCCACCCTCTGTCTACTTTCCTTCCGTGTCTGTGCCAGGCTGCAGCCACCCACCTCCACATGCCAGCTCTGTGCGACCTCCGTCTCCCCAGGGGCTCCCACAGATTGGGGGTACGGTTGCTCATTTGCTCAGATCTATGCTTGCATCTGCTTCCATAGCTTTTCTAGGGTTTGTGGGGAAGGAGCCAGCAGCCCTTTTGAGTACAACACCTTGACAGAAATGGAAAGAGGCCTGAGCACATTCCCCACACGCACAGTTCTGGCTTTACAGCGGGATCAGTGAGACTCTGAACATCACTTCTCTCTTAAAAGGAATGAGCAGGAGGCCAGGAAGTTCAAGAAAACATGGTCAAGGACCAATACTTTATAAGGGAGAAGAAAAATATTAAATTTTAGTCCTCTGTTTTCTCCTCAAGTTAAATTTTCTTCTAGTTAATGACTCAGAAACTCTGAACAGGGTTTAATAATAGCTCTTGGTGATTCACATGAAAGTCTTTGAGGAATGTTGATGTGAAACTTCTGCTCCTAGGAAGTATGGGTGAAGGTCTAAGTACTTATTGCTTTGTGGAGTGGTTATAATAATAGTAATTAATAATTGTATTTCTCGATGCTCTGTCAAAGAAGTTGGGCATAGCAAAAACACTTTAGAATAAAGCAATAAATAGATAAGTAGTTAAAGACTTTTATTAAGATGCTTAAAATAAAATATCCTCTTATTCTTTTTTACCCCCGGTGTCTACAAACATTAAAAGATAGTGTTTGAACTAATTGCTTGGGTAGATACCAAAGATTATCATTCGAAAAAGTATATTATTAGATAGAAATAAATCTGCAAAATTCTAAAATGTATTTGAGAGCAGTGTTTCAGTTTGAAGCCAAAACCTTTTCTAAATGATAGAAATGAGAGGGTTTTCAGCTCACAACTAGTGGTGTGACCTAGGGCAAGTGGCTACTCTCTGAGCTTCAGTTTCCTCATCTGTTAAAAGGAGTCACTGGAGCCCAGCCAGAGTTGCTCAGTGGTTGAGCATCGACCCCATGAATCAAAAGGTCACCGGTTTGATTCTCAGTCAGGGCACATGCCTGGGATGTGGCTCAGTCCCTAGTGGGGGGCATGCAGAAGGCAGCTGATCAATGATTTCTCTCTCTCCCTCTCCGAAATCAAGAAAACATATTTTTAAAAAATGTAATTCAAAATAAATTCCAGATACTTAACCCTAAACATTTCAGCATACATGATGCTAACTACAAATTCAACATTTACTTATGTTTTGTGAAAGATAAAGCTTACACACTGTGAAAGACACTCATCTTAAGTGGCAAATGAAAACACTCATGTAGCCCAAACCCCTATCATGATAAAGAACATTACCATCGCCTGGCCAGCCTGGCTCAGTGGTTGAGCATAGACCTATGAACCAGGAGGTCACAGTTCAATTCCCGGTCAGGCTGGGCACATACCTGGGTTGTGGGCTGGATCCCCAGTGTGGGGTGTGCAGGAAGCAGCCGATAAATGATTCTCATCAGTGATGTTTCTATCTTTCTCTCCTTCTCCCTTCCTCTCTCTGAAATCAAGAAAACCATTTTTTTTAAAGCATTTTGGTATGTCAAACCCAACTTGCCCACAGCTTAGCCCGGAGCTTCTGGAAGAGTGCTTTGCATGCTGCTGAGCCGTGAATGGGAAGCAGAGGGTGGCCTCCATGCCCTCAGTCCTCAGCTGGCTGAAGGCTGGAGTCCTCCAGGCAGTCACCTCAGGGCCTGCAGTAATCTCATGTATCATACAAATATCATGTGATGAGTGCCATGATGTGAAAGCCTTTGGGAAGCCCTGACTTCGACTTTTTACAAAGAGAGAGAGAGAGACATCCCTAGCAGAAATGAAACTGAGATGTCATAAAATCACACGAAGACTTTAGCGACATGTAGACAGACATGTGCATACACACTCTGCATTCGGAGTGAAAGTTTCAGGTGCAATAGGAATAATCCGAAAACTGTGCTGACAAGGAAGGGCTGACAGAGCCCTAGTGACTTTATAGGAGAAACAGGAGAAGCAGACAGGGCTCCCTCCCACTGACCTCTGCGTGTGGCTGAAATGGAACAGCCGGCGGGTTGTGAAGGCCTTTTACAGCGCAGGTCTGCCTTTTTGTTGCTCTTGCTCCTTGTGCTACCTCATGGCACCTCTTTCTCTCCCTTTTACAGCCACCTGTCCCTGTCAGAGAGCACAGAGGACCAGCTAGTTACACGAAGTATAAGCAATAAAAGTTTGCAAAAAAGTCAGTTTGCTTGGCATGATCCCCACACATAGGTCATTCTAAAGATGTTAGAGATAACATACTCCTCCCTTCAAAAATATTTTGTTGACCTAAATTCGAAGCCATTTCTGTGGTTGCTGTTGAGTTTTAATAAGATGTGTAAGTTTCACATCCCAGTTGCACAATTGGCCTCAAACACACACGACTCAGCTACGCCTATTTATTTCAAAGGTAAATTTAGACCCTGGCTGGGCAGCTCAGTTGGTTAGAGCATCATCCTGAAATGCTGTGGTTGCAGGTTTGAGCTCTGGTCAGGGCACATAAAATAATCAACCAATGAATGTATAAATAAGTAGAACAACAACAGCAAAAAAGTCAATCTCTCTCCCTCTTTCCCCTTTCCCCTTTCCTCCCTCTCCCTCTCTCTCTCTCTCTCTCTCTCAAATCAATAAAATTTTTAAAATTTGATAATGGTTTTAATAATTCTGGCTCATTTCCAATGCAGCTGTGTCTCAAAGGCCTGTGCTTACACAGGAGATTCCAAATGAACCAGGGTAGCTGGATGCAATTTTTCTTTTCGGGGATGAAAAAGATACAAAAATCTTTTCAAACAAAATTGGCCTTGAATCATGCAGTCTGAAACACCAGGCTTTCAAAATTGTTCCTTGAGGGTTGGTGCATAGAAATTGTGGGCCATGAAAACTGCAACAATGAGAAAAAAGTGAGGAAATAGACAATTCCATAGAAAATGGAGTGCAATTTTGAAGAAGAATGCTGTGAGAAGTGACCGAAGGTGCTGCTCATATTGCCAGAAGAAATCAAAAGAGCAATCTTTGACTTGATGATTTTCACTAAAAACTCGATAGTCATTCTAAAGCATTGAATCAGATAACGTCAGTGTTCGTTATCCAATTGTTTTCTCAATTCGGTAGAAGCAGAAAAGCTTTGGAGATTTTGCTAAATGTAATAGAAATGTATGATGAATTTTTTGCGAAAATATTTCAGTGGGGATGTTTCAACTGCAGACACATTTAAAAATGACTGAGATCAATCCCGAAGACACAAAGATGTGGAAGATGTTGCAATTTCTGGAATTTATTGCCAAGTGGAATTTTCATGAATCTGTCAAATGTATGTTTATACTTTTTAAAAAATATGGTGTTTTTTTTTTAATTTGAGAAAGAGAGGAAGGGAGAGAGATAGTTGCACAGAAACATTGATTGGCTGCCTCCTTCATGCCCCACTCTGGTGATCGAGCCCACAAACTGGGCATGTGCCCTGACCAGGAATCGATCCAGGGACCTCTTGGTGACTGGGTTGATGCTCAACCACTGAGCTACACTGGCTAGGCTGTCTTTGTGTTTAAGATGTTTCCTAAGGACTTGTCTGTTAATTGAAGTGAAAGAAATTTTTCAAAATTAAAATTAATAAAAACTGTCTTACATAAGGTATAAGTAAAGACAGGTAGACAAACCTAGCTATTCTATTTCACATGGATATGCAAATTTTAACCAAATCATTGACATTTGCAGAAGTCAAAGCTCATAAACAAGTTATAATGATATTTCATTACTGAGATGGAGTACGTAATTTTTTTGAAAATTGCATTAATATAATTTTAAACTATTAATCATTATTTTTCTTTTAGTTGTAGTGCAATATTTATTTAATTTTAAAATTTATTTCACTGGCATAATTATACCTACACAATTCAATAATAGAAATATTTACTGCCTGCATTTCCTTTCTGATCATTATTATCATTAGTTTCATTTCTTGATTATTACTGAAAATCCTTTAGCAGTAGAGAGGAGTGTAAGATGTTATAAAATGATTAAAAAGACACAAAAGTGTTTCCAAACAGCTAGAATTGGCCCTCAATATCCTGATATACTGAGCTTATAGTTGTTCTGTGAAGGTTGGTGCACAGATATTGTGAAGCCACCGGGCACTTGTCGCATGGAGTAGCTGTAGAATGACCAGTTTTCAAGTAGGAGACAACCAAGACCAAAGGAGCCGTAACTGATTGAGCCACTGCAAGTTCCACTGTACCACTGCAGTGCACTTGGACAAGCATGGCTTAATTTTTGAGATCAGCTCACTCCTTTCTTTTTATGTCTTTCTTCCTTTTTACTTTATTTTTTTAAACATATTTTTATTGATTTCAAAGAGGAAGGGAGAGGGAGAGAAACGTCAATGATGAAAGAGAATCATTGATTGGCTGCCTCCTGCATGTCCCCTACTGGGTGGGGATCTCGCCTGCAACCTGGGCAAGTGCCCTGACCAGGAATCAAACCGTGACCTCCTGGTTCATAGGTCAACACTCAACCACTGAGCCACCAGGCCAGGCTTTATTTTTGTTGTTGACACTATTATAGATGTCCCCATTTCCCACCCTTCCACCCCCCACGTTGCCCACTTCCACCAGCCCTGGCCCATTTCTTTCCCTTGCATTGACCCGACAGCAGAGAAGGTGAGCATTTTACTACCTTCTTCTAGAAATCCCCACCTGTATCCTCTCTGGGATGGTGCTATTCAATCTGTTTGTACCAGGGGTCCCTTTGAGAATATGATAAAGCCTTCAGATGGTTTTTCCAAGGAAAATACATGTTTTCATTTGTGTAGACCTTGGCACCCAACTTCAGGGGTCTCAGAACCTCCCCCTGCCTCATTTTACAGGTACAGAAACTCAGGCCCAAGGTCTCAGCTGAATCTGAAGCGAGCTCCATGCCCTCTGAGCCTCAGTTTCCTCATCAGCAGGACAGGAACAATCATACCTAACTTCACAGGATCAATGTAAGAATCAAAGGCGTTCATGTCTAAACACATATTAGGGAGACGTTCCATAGTTACTGACCTTATTTTTCTTCTCTCTCTCCTGCCCCCTTGAGGGTATTTTTTTAAAGTTTGAATTTGTTCCAATGCTTAAAGTGGAGAGTTCTCACACTTTAAGAAAATCCACATTTCTGGCATCTTCTAAAAAACCAAAAGCTCCAGTAATATCGCGTCCACCTTGTCTTGTCCAGCAAAGGGCTGAGCAGGAGGAACTGCTGCCCCTCAGAAGCCTCCAGATGTGCTTAGCACTCGCCTTGTTGCCTGGCAACAGCGTGGCCTGCAGTTTCTCCTCTCACAGCTGCGACTTCACTAACTCACTCACTCACTTGCTTTCGCCTCTGGGCTGTCCTGCCCTGGGCGTTAATACCATTCCACTGTGCAGAGTCAGCCTGTGGAGGTGATAAAGCTCGATAAGGATTGAAGCGATGCTATCTTTCTGTGGGAGATTCACATTCTAAGGGGATTTAGGAGAAGACCTTCCTAATCCTGTCACTCTGACCCTGAAAAATACCAGTAAATACTTGAAAAAATACCAGTAAACATTTTTTGCAATCCTGGCAAGGGACTAGTGGTGGACTTGTAGTTGCTTTGACCTCTAAACTATTTCGGTCTATTTCTTTTCATTGCCACTCTCAGAACCCTAGTCAAGCCACCATTACTTTTCTGGAGTCACAAAGATACCTTATGTCTGTATTTTCCTTGGGATAGTGTTTATTTTTTTTTAATAAACCCTTCACATTTTAGAGGTATTATAGTCACAAAGTTGGGGGGGCTTTTAATAATTTGTTATTATAGATAGCATCTTTTTAGAAAACAACAAAAAACAGCTGTTATTTTTAAAATTTGAATGATAAGTCTTTAGTATTTTTCTTCTGGGAGAAGAACGCATTCCCCCTAAAAAATAATTTATTAATTTAATAAATATCATAACATTTTACAAAATGATTTCTTAATTTATATTTATTGATTGACTTCATTTCCGCCCTCCCTCTGGAGTACTTTTCTCCATAAGTTTTCAAATCTGGAATTTTTTAATTGTATTTTATATTTTTGGTGTTGGTGGTTTTTTTTTACTTGTTGCTGTTGTTTTGCTTACTTTCTAATACATTTTTCCTTTCTCTCTGGAAACTAGGAAGTGACCTAGAGAGAGCAAAGAACAGTGATCCGATGATGTGTTCATTCGTTACCTTTTACATTTCTCACTCGGTCAAGAGTTCCTGCTTACCTCTCCTGTAAAGTTTGCATCTTTAGGCTTTGCAGACTTCTGTTTCTTAGTTTACATACTCTAACTTCTGAAAGAAAAATGACTTCTATTTCTCCAAATGTGTCTCCACCGAGTGTCTATAACTCAAGCTGTCACTGTCAGCTGCTGAGTCAAAAACACTTGGTGTGAGTGATGGCCGCTTTCTCTTCACAGGGGGAGCCAAATGCATCAGTGATTGTAGTAGCTTTATTGAAGGTTCCATAGGGTATTCTGCAAAAAAACGATCATGTTTTATGCAAGTAAAATGGCTTCCTTTCCGATTTGGAATCCTTTTATTTCTCGTGCTTACTCTACTGTGCTGGCTGAAAGCTATTTAAAGAGCAGTGTTCAGATTTGCTAACGAAGCAAAATCCAGCACTCTGTTATATTCGGGAGTCACACGGTTCTGAAGGCTGGGGGTTGGGGTGTGGGTGCCAGCCTGGTTGAGCTCCGCTGAGGGCCCTCTGCTGCTTGGGGTGCTGACCTCTGACCTGTGGTTGTCTCCTGACATGGCAGGAGCAGAGCGAGCCACAATGGTGACCATTGTCTCTGTTGGTTATTTCTCAGTTCCGAAATTCAAGACAAATCATTGTGTGGAAGACTGGGGGTTAGGCTGAGCTACAGGGATAGCTGTATGCAAATTAGCAAGCTGAAGGCAAAATATTGCAGGCCCTGGTTTCTCAGAGATTTGTTCCAGCATCCAGGAGAGTTGGGAGAGGAGCTTGAGCAGGGATTCCCCAAAGTTTGGAGCTGATGCTCTCAGAACACGAGTCTTGCTGGCAGTTGGGGTCCCAAGCTGAGCAGGGAATCAGGAACTTGCAGTTTGAAAAGCCATTCTGGGGTAACCCCCAAACCCAGGAGAGAACTGTGCAAGGCTGGCTGTCTCGGGAGCGTACTAGACAGCAGACTGATGGAGTCCCCTGCCTGCTGCCCTGCAAGATAGCATGTGTCCTCTGGATTATTTCAATCATAGGCCACCTGGCCTTGATAAAACCCTCTGGGGTCCTTTTTTTGAGGCAATACCCAGATCTTGTTTTTTGTCCCTGGATGCTAGTAACTCTTTGAAGAATGGGACGTCCAGTGCTTCTTTAAATGGGGATTCCAGGACTATCTGCGTGTGATGGCATCCCCTGGGGTGCTTGCTGGAATTGCAGATAACCCAGATCTCACCCAAGTCTCTTAAATCAGGATCTCTAGGGTGGTACTGGGGACAAATATTACAAAGCAATCTGGTCCTGCACTCCCCACACTTCAGATCCTCCAATGGCTTCCCATTGCCTCTAGGAAATAAGCCAAACTATGTTTCCATGGCCTGTGAGGTCCTGCGTGATCTGGATGCTCCCCTGAGGTTGTTGCTCCATCTCTTGGTTCATAATCCAAACAGCCTCTTGTCTGTCCTTCATAACAAGTTCCCTCCTTCCACAGGACCTTTGCACATGTTCTTCCCCTAGCGCGCAGGATCGTCAATTCAAGGCACAAATGCTTATTTAATTTATACAAACCTTATAAACCACTTATAGGCCAGTACTAAGTGCTACACCAGTGGTTCTCAACCTTCCTAATGCCTCCATCCTTTAATACAGTTCCTCATGTGGTGGCCCCCAACCATAAAATTATTTTCGTTGCTACTTCATAACTGTAGTGTTGCTACTGTTATGAATCATAATGTAAATATCTGATATGCAGGATGGTCTTAGGCGACCCCTGTGAAAGGGTCGTTCGACTGCCAAAGGGGTCGCGACCCACAGGTCGAGAACCGCTGCCCTAGGGGGTAAGTGCTATTTTTATTTTCATTTTACAGTGAAAAGAGCCAACTAGGCACTGCTTTAGAGACCCCCACACTGGCCTCCTCTGCCTTCCCTGCAGGACGAGGAACCCGTGGGGTCAAGGTGCTGTCTAACTGGAGGCTCTGTCCTGCCTTCCTGACCATAGCCAAGTACACGGAACCCAGAATCCCCTGCCCAAACCGGCCTGACAATGTTTAGGTGCCATGTGGGCATTTTTCCGAGGGCCGCCCTCCTGAGAGTGGACCGCCCCAGCCCACCCCACCCCACCACCTCTGCCCATGTGCACCCTTAGGCCAGGAGGGACTGTTGAAGAGCAGCCGTTTGTGGCTGGTGCAGCGGGAGGGAGAGGTGAATGTGCAGGCTGGGGTGCTCACATGAGCAGGACAGACCTGGGACAGAGTGGGAGGAGAAGGCAGGTAGTGGCACCTAGCTCTGAAGACATTAGAATTCTAAGTATGAACACGGCACTTTGGTCACTAGGAAGGTCTGTTTGCCAAGGCTGGAGGATAGAACTAGTCTATATGACAGTGTGTTGGCATGATTATAACTTTTCAACATTTAGACATGTTATATGCATGTACATTTACACTCTTATTTGGATCCCCATAAATGTTCGTGGTGAGCAGGGGAGTGTGCTGATAGCTGTTGAACACCAGCTCTGGGGAATGGGGTGAGGTTGCACGGAGGAAGCCTGATTTGTAGCATGAGCCCATTCCCATGGTGCAGACACGCCCACCACAGCTGATTCCATGGGATGGGTGAGGGGACATCACCGAGCAGGAGTGGGCAGGATGTGCACAGGGGGCTCTCGGGAGCCAGACGAGCCCAACGCCAGCACACCCTCGGGGCAGACCTGAGGAGGCCACACAGCTAGCAAGTGGTAGGGACAGAGCTTGAACCAAGGCGATCTGGCTCCAGAATTCCTCCTGAGGGCTGTGCTGCTTCCCACCCTCTCTTGCCCAGGCCCACGCTCTTGGACTGGGTGAAGTGTAGAGGCTGTTGCACTGGCTGTGCTTTGAGTCCTGGACGCGGGGGTGCCAAGTCCCAACAGCAGCAGACGTGCCGTAATCACAAACATAAACAAGACTTCCTGGCTGAAGCAAGGTGGCCACGTCTCCCTGTTTCCAAATCTCTTGCCTATGCTGTGGCTTCGCTGTGGCTCTCTTAACCTTTGTGTGTATTCCAGCTCTAGGAATGCTTATTTCCTGGCTCCTGCCTGCTTGCCTTCCCTTGCTCATCCTGGCTTAGTCACTTTCTCTCACTGTCCCTGTGGCTTGTCTGACTGTGACCACTGGGCCTCTAACTGCTGAGTCTGGTCAGGAGTTCCAAGCTGTGGATTGGGGTGCTGGAGTTTATTATTATAATTATTGATTTTTAGAGAGAGAGGAAGAGAGAGAGAGAGAAACATCAATCTGTTACATTAATTTTTTAAATTGACTTTAGAGAGAGGAAGGGAGAGACAGAGAGAAACATCAATGTGAGAGATGCATCAATAAGTTGCCTCCCGCCTGGGACTTACCTGAGCCCAGGGGATAGAACCTGCAACTCAGGTGCATCATGCCCTTGACCGGGAATCGAACCCGAGACCCACTGAGCAACACTGACCAAGGCTGTCTTACTATTTATGCATTCATTGGTGGATTCTTATATGTGCCCTGACCAGGGATTGAAACCGCCACCCTAGTGTATTGGGTCAATGCTCTCACCAACTGAGCTACCCAGACAGGATGAAGTTCTTGGGTTTTTAAGGGTCAGTTATTTTCCTTTTGAATACGTACTTACGTGAGAGGGGCACAGCTAAAATATTGGACCTTATAAAGGGATTCTACTCTTGAAAAAAAATGAGAGCTCTTTTTCTAGGCAATTCAGCCTTTTCCAACCTCAGGGGGAAATCAAATCTTAATGCCTAAAGCTTCCACTGTATATGAATTAACTTCTTTCCTATGCACCTAGAATAGCACCACCCTTGGGAGAATGGAGTATACTGTGCTCATACTTCAATGAGCACGTGGGTCACCTGGAGATCTTCCCCTAATGGGGACTCTGAACCAGCAGCAGATCTGGGGTGCACTAGTTCGAAAACTGGGATCTTTGGACCAGTGGTATCAGCATCACCTGGGAATGTGTTAGAACTGTAAATTCACCTCAGACCTCCTGAATCAGAAACTGGACCCAGCAATCTGTTTTAACAAACCTTCCAGGTGACTTTGATGCAGCTCAAGTTTGAGAACCACTACGCACAAGCATTACTGACAATTTGCCACCAGAACCCAGGGAAATACGGAGCCTGCTGGACATGGAGAGGCGAGGCAGAGGGAGGTGATAGGACCGGCAACTCGGTGTGTAAATTCATGGATCAGAGCATTTCTCCCAGTGTAATCATCCAGCCTGAACTGGGAGTCAGCCTTATCCTACTGTATCACTGCACAGGAGGGGTTATATTATGTCACCATTGCAATTTCAATCCCCAAGATTGTGTTTCCAGCCTCCATTCCAGAGGTAACCAGACAGCTTCCTGTGACTGCCTTTCAGGCACCTCCTGCAGAGAGCGGTGAGCCCTCTGCCTTTCTCCCCTCATCTGCATGTAGAATAACTTCTAACAAGGATGATTCAGATTTCCAGCCGTTGGCCTGCCCCCCTCCCTTCTGCTTCCCCACACTGTAACCTGCATGCTAAACAGCCCAGAGGGAGCCCATTAAATGCACAGAGAAGTAATAACACAAAGGCAAGCAGGAGGCCCAACCAACCTCATCTTGCTTGTAATTGACACATTACCCAATTTTAATAAAAAAATCTGCAGACATCTAGTTTTTTTTTATGGCTAAACATGAATGCAATCAGAATCCTGCGACCCTTTCATATACTCCAAAGCCCAGCGCCTAAATCTAGGACTGCCATGGAACTCAGTGGTGCTAGAATGTAGTCAGGAGGGAATTGAGCTTCTGACACAGAGAGGTGGTGGGAGAGAGGCGCTTGTCTTGCCTCATGAGCTGAAGAAAATGCATTGGGTTCCTTGCCTGGGAGCTTCCCCAGTAATGTGGCCCTAGCAGTGGTGCCTGCAGGCTGCCCACCGTAAGCCCTTTGGCTCTGCTGGAGCGTGTTTTGTCTTGTGGAAGGAGCATGTTGGCCCGTGCACAGAGAAGCTCAAATGTCAGGAGATAGTGTCCCAGAAGCAACACTCAACCAACGACAGATGAAGAAATAGTAGATAAATACCGCTGGTGTCAGCACCTCTTGGTGGGGCCAGCTCTGAGGCAGTCCTGCACCCCCTCCGAGCACCCTAAGAGAACTGCACCCTGGTAACCCACTGTGGGAACTCCCCTTTATCACCTTCTTTCTCTTCCCAGCTCATTTAAAAAATATATTTTTATTAATTTCAAAATGGAAGGGAGAGGGAGAGAGAGATAGAAACATCAGTGATGAGAGAATCACTGATCGGCTGCCTACTGCACACCCCCTACTGGGGATTGAATCTGCAACCAGGCATGTGCCCCTGACTGGAATCGGACCCGGGACCCTTCTGTCTACAGGCCAATGCTCTATCCACTGAGCAAACCTAGCTAGGACACAGCTCATTTTCTTACTCCTCTGCTTGTGTTTTCTTGAATCACCATTCAACTAAGCTACTTGTCTTTGAATCCTTGTTTTAGGGTCCGCTTCTGGGGGTGGCCAAACTAAGATGAAGATAAGAAAATATTTCAGGTGGGATGCCCAATAAGGGAAGGGGGCAGCTTCTATTCTTTCTCAAGAATAAAAGGCAAACTATTACATTCAGGTAAGTGATATTAATGAGTTCATCTATCCATTTATTTCCAAGCATTAATTGGATACCTACTGTATGCATACTACTGAACCAAGCACTGTCTTCACAGAGTTTAAATCTAGGTTTGACTCTAAGATCCATAAATACCTCAACCCAAAATGAAATGTGATTTAAAGGATAGTCAAAGGTTTATTAAGAGTATGAGGAAAAAGAAAGAATTTATGCTGGCCTGCTCAGAGTGGCTCAGTTGGTTGAGCATTGTCCCTTACACTAAAAGTTTGCTGGTTCCATTTTCTGTCAGGACACATATCTGGGTTATGGGTTTGATCCCAAGTCAGGGAGCATATGGAAGGCAACTGATAGATATTTCCCTCTCTCTCCTCTCTCTAACCATGTCCTCAGGTGCGGATTAAAAATAAAAAAGAATTTATAAAAAAGAGGTCATTCTAAGCTGAGCAAACAATAAGAGTAATTTTCAGGAGGTGGGAGGAGTTCTGTCTACCTGGAACCAATGTAGGTCTAGGGAGGTTGGGGATGACCCTACGAGGCCAGGAATACCATTCTAGTGCATTTGTATAAAGAGGAGGGAGCTCATGAAGAGTTTTGAGCAAGGGAATGGTACAGTCAGAGCTGGACACTGGGACAAGGAATCTGGCTCCGTAGTATGAACTGGTGGGTAAGAATGGCCAACGAGGCACTTTACAAAAGTGCTGGCATACTTTTAGTGCATGTGCTAAAGAATGCTTGTCAATAGGTTACATACATGACCTTCCTATAAATATAAAATAGACATGTCAGGGATTTTATTCCACTCATTAAGGAACCAATAAAATGTTAAAATTAATTCAAATGAGAATTTGCAGAACAGAGCTTTACAACAGTTAGACAAAAAAAAAAAAAAAAAAAAAAAAAGGTTAAAATGAGTTTGTTCATAAATGTGAGATTGGGTTGTACCCTGCAAACAATGAAGGGTAACTTTGGGCGTTACAATTTCTAGGCAGGATTTCCATTCGTCAGGCATCATTTGCTTTGCTTTCAGGAGAAAATCATTTGCATTGTTTTCCGTTTTCTACAAGTTCGCCTCTGCGCCCACAGTTGTAAAATAGATTGGTCAATAGAAAGCCAATCAAAGGTGCATTCCCAACATTACTCTTGAAAGAATCCCAATAATCTCTTGCCTATTTTCAAGTTTAGGGTAATTTTTCTTGACAGTCTCCCCCTTTGTGATAAAAAATAATCATAGAAAAGGCTATTCTCATTAGGTTTGGCCTGTACAGAGTGAGTGTTAAATAACCACATAGGCTCACCCAACTGGTGTGGCTCAGTGGTTGAGTGTCAACCTATGAACCAGGAGGTCACAGTTCGATTCCCGGTCAGGGCACATGCCAGGGTTGTTGGCTGGATTCCCAGTGGGAGGCATGCAGGAGACAGACGATCAATGATTCTCTCTCATCATTGATGTTTTTATCTCTCTCTCTCTCTCTCTTCCTCTCTAAAATCAATAAAATATACTCTAAAAACAAAACCAAACCATATAGGCTTACTTGAGTTTGCTTTACAAATCTAAAGCCATACAGTATTTGCCAGCTATATTGAGTTTGAATCTCAAATTGGACTTTGAAAATTCTGTATTACAGTAATGCCCCCCCTTATCTGTGGGGGATATTATCTAAGACCCCAAATAGATGCCTGAAACCATGGGTAGTACTGAACCGTATATATACTAGTACTATGTTTTTTTCCTGTACATAATACCTATGATAAAGTTTAGTTTATAAAGTAGTAACAGTAAGAGATTAACAAAAATAATAATAAAATATAACAATTATAACAACATATTGTAAGAAAAGTTATGTGAATGTGTGTCTCTCAAAATATCTTAATGTACTGTATTCACCTTTCACTTAGAGGGAGCACTTCACAGCTTCTCTTTGGCATATCTTAGTTGTCGGCATCACTACTCTTGCAATATGGAGCCATTACAAGTAGACTAAGGGCTACTTGAGCACAAGCCCTGTGATTCCACATAATGGAGATGGCTTCTAAGTGAGTCACAAGTGGGGAACCTGTATGGTGTGGATCACTGGACAAAGGGATGATTCGTGGTTTGGGCAGGATTAAGATTTCATCACGATCCTCAGAACAGCATACAATTTAAAAATTATGAATTATTTATTTCTGGAATTTTCCATTTACTATATTGGTACCATGGTTGACTGAAGGTAACTGGAACCGTGGAAAGTGAAACCATGGACAAATGGAAGAACTACTATAATTCCTTTCCTATCTGGAGGCTTGGGAATTAAGCCCCAGAAACTCTGTCCACCAGATTTAACCGAGGGAACCTGTAAATTTGGTAAATTCCTCGCTTCTTAAGGTCCCCTCAGTTTTCTAGGCTTCCTGGCCTGGAAGTGACCTTCCTTACCACCCAGGAGGCTGGGACCTTGTTGTCCAGGTTGTAGGCCAGTTTTCCTAGGAGAGCTTTGCAGACATTGGTTCATATATAAAGTAAAACCCTTAGTGCAGGGTTTGTGTATGTGGCCGGGAATAGAAATTACTTCCGGGTATACTGATGTGATCATTCTTTGCTTGCTCAGTACTCAGGAAAACCTGACATGTCTCACAGTATTCCAATGAATATGTGAAAGAAACTGGATAATTTCCTAATTTGACAATAACTCCAAAAACTTACATAACTTTACTATTAATGAGCAATAAAGATAAAAGAAACCTTTTTAAAAAGTTGTAAATGATAATAATACATTTTTTTTCCTATTGATTTCAGAGAGGAAGGAAGAGCGAGAGACAGAAACATCAATGATGAGAGAGAATCATTGATCAGCTGCCTTCTGTACACCCCACACTGGGGATGGAGCCCGCAACCCCAGGCATGTGCCCTTGACCAGAATCGAACCTGGGACCCTTCAGTTCACAGGCTGACGCTCTATCCACTGAGTCAAACCATCTAGGGCGATAATAATACATTTCAGTCAAACATATTAGAGAAGAGAAGAGTCTGATGATGGGGGTCGGGACACTACCCTTAAATATGGCACCTTGGCATGTTATTGAACAGAAGTTCATGTATCTGATTCCTCAAAAGCCCAAAGCCCAACATCAGTAAGAAATAAATAACCAAATTTAATACATACATATGTATGGGAACCCTGCACACATAAGAGTCAGAGTCCCCACATGCAGGAGAGATTCAGAGGGAGAAAGGGGAATTGAGGTTTGAAGACATTTGTAGCTAGGGATGAGGTAATGCACCTGGGGGCGGGGCTTCAAAGGTCATTACAGGATGATAGGAGCAGATGTTTAGTAAATAAAAGCTTGCCCTGTGGTATAGCTGGTTCAAAAAGAGATTAT
Organism: Myotis myotis; assembly: GCF_014108235.1. Classification (NCBI taxonomy): domain Eukaryota; kingdom Metazoa; phylum Chordata; class Mammalia; order Chiroptera; family Vespertilionidae; genus Myotis; species Myotis myotis. Next base: position 33,357,918 of record NW_023416317.1, on the reverse strand, counting down.
GGCTGATAACCTCTTATTATGGGCAAGACCCCTAATTCAAGTTCCTCTAGGTAGCCAAACTCGAGAGGCAGAAGCTTCTCTTGAGCCTGAAGCTAAAATTGCCTTTGGCTCAAAACAGTTTGCATACCACATCCTGGGGTGACCAGCTCTGAACCCCCACAGGAACACAAACAGCAATGAAAAGGGAATGTTGACCCAAGAGATCTGAGGGCTGGTCATTTGAAGAGACGGCAAAGTTCTTCAGCTATTTTTTAGCAATTTCACCAACACTACTGAATGAAGTCAGCATAACATTTACCACCTGGACGGCATTAGAAAAAATAAAATAAATGATATACCATCAAAGGAATTGTGGTTTGAATTTTCTCCGAATGTATATGCATTTCTTTTATCACAGCTGCATCCCACCTTGCTGGGAAGCAGCATGACTGACCCCTGGGTTTGAGAGAGAGGTGATCATTTTCAGTGAAAATTTTAGCTTGAAAAGCTTTTCCTTTTCTCTTTGGCAGCAGCTGTCAGAAGTGGGTTTTGCTGGAAGCCTTCTGTTTGCATCACTCTGATTGCTTTATTTATGTTGCAAATCACTTGGTGTTTTGGGAAATTGCCATGTTTGGGGCAGCAAAGCTTTTAGTCAATGGATTGATGAGTTTTAAACTTGTTTATACATTTTTTTTAAGCCCTTAAAGATCCAACTCATTATTTCTCTTATTCAGGATAATGACAAACTCTTGTCAAAACTGAAGTCCATATTTATCTAATCTTCACTCACAAATGTTCTGGTGCCTGCTTTAATAACCGGGTTGGGTAAGCCAGTCTTCTCTCTCAACCAAACTCTGAATACTTTCTCCCCTGAGTGCCTGAGCCCTTGGATGGCATGGGAGGAAATAGCACTCAGTTGTGTGCTGGTTTGGGCTCTGCCGTGACTTGGTTATATCACCGTCTTGACCTCTCTTGCTTCTGTTTCTCATCAATGAATGAAGAAAGTTGGACTCGATGATTATAAAAATTTTTTTGTTTGCATTGTTTTGTTTTAAGCAAGAGTTCTCCAAATGAAATTTTACTTAAGAATTCTGCTATAGAAAACAATGTATTGGTTTTCTGTTGTTGTATAACAAATCACCCCAAAGCTTAGTGGCTTAAAACCATAGTAATAATTTATATCTCTCAGTTTCTGTGGGATGAGAATTTGGGAGCAACTTGGCCGCGTGGTTCTAGCTTGGTGTGTGGTGGTAACGATGGCGGATTATTCAGACACTAGGCCATTATGGGGTTCTCTACCTCTTCATGCAAATGGCAGAACCAAGCTAATCTGTAGTGCTTTTTAGTTAAATAAACCTTTTTCTAAAATATTATAAAAGGGCTTATGAATAGGATAACTCAGATCTTGGGGGATGGGGAGTAAAGGATCATGACCCCAAAGGAATTTGTTCCTTTCTATCCCGGGCATTTAAAATGCCACTTTATCCCACTGGAAGCCAATTCTGAAGATGACCTCCCACCCCTGCAGCTGACTCTTCTTAGCTCCTTGTTTTCTCCCTTAGGGCCTCTTAGTTCTTTTTCAAACTCTTCTTTCCTTCCCTAGATTTCTTTAATCCTCATCCAAGGATATTTTTCCATTGATTTCTAAAGAAAGTGGGAGGGAGGGAGAGAGACACAGAGAGAGAAACATCGATGTGAGAGAGACACATTGATTGGTTGCCTCCTGCACATGCCCCAACCCGGGCTGAGAATTGAGCTGGTAACCAAGGCACATGCACTGACCAGAATCAAACCAGGTACCCTTCAGTCTGCAGGCCAACACTCTATCCACTGAGCCAAACCGGATAGGGCATCTGTCCCTGGATCTTAATGCTGTTGAATGTCACCACCAGGATCTGTCCCCCAGCCTGAACACGTGAGCAGTCTACCGTCACCCCTGCTCATGAACTTGAAGTGAAGCAGTCAGCCTGACTGCGATTTTCACCAGCAGCGTTCAGCTGCCGAGGCCAGGCCTGGAGAAGATGAAAAGCTCAGGTTTGCTTCACAAAATCAAGGCATCTGAGATGAAGCATATGGCCCAGAAGAAGAGAAAATAGTGGTTGGAGAAGATGGTGTGTGAAATCAAGGCCCTAGCTGGTTTGGCTCAGTGGGTAGACTGTTGGCCTGCAGACCAAAGGGTCCCGGGTTCGATTCCGATCAAGAGCACGTACCTTGGTTGCAGGCTCCTCCCTGGCCCCGGCCCTGGTTGGAGTTCATGCAAGAGGCAACCAATCGATGTGTTTCTCTCACATTGATGTTTCTCTCTGTCTTTCCCTCTCTCTTCCACTCTCTCTAAAAACCAATGGAAAAATAACCTCAGGCGAGGAGTAACAAAAAAAAAAAAGAATTTGGAGTTCTAGTCAACAACTCCATCTTGAGTGCCAGGATAATTCTATGATTGAGTGCCTTAATACCTCTATTAAGAAAGAGGGAAGAGTCAGCTGAGGACAAAGAACCAGCAGTCACTCATCTGAGCCAGGGTAAGGGGTGTTTGGTCACTTCTGTGGTCTGGACAGTGTTTTGTCCGTATTCAGATGTGGATGCAGGGTGGTCTTATCTTTTCTTCATCTACCAAGGTCACAGAGTTCTGTGCCAGTGTTACCTTCCCCAGGGGGACACGTACCACGCCAGCTTCTGGGTGTCAGGGACTGCATTTCTCTTGATCACCGTCCACCACTGACCAGACATGAAGAGAAAGAGAATTCTAGCTTTCAGTAAACTAGCTCTGCTGCTCTGACATTCTGGAGAGGAAAAAAAAAAAAAGGCGAGGCTTACAGATTCCCCAGGCTCCCAGCAGCAGACAGAGGATGCCTTTTGAAAACTAATTAAACTTTCATGTCAAAACCATTTAAATTCAAGAGCAATGGAAACATTTGCACTTCACTTATTATAGATACAGTCTAGAGACACAGTCCCAGAAACTGACCTACTTTAAAACTGTGATCATCTTTGGGGGGGGATTATCATGGATGCTGAAGAGTTTACTTTTAAATTGTATTACAGTTGCTGTGATTTTTAAAACTAACAACACACATTTTCTGTTTTCATAACCTTGAATATATGAGGTTGCCCAACACATTACAGTTGTTTTAGCAAATGAATGTATCTGAAATAAATATATGGTTCCCAAATTCATACTCTTTAGGAGGAAAGTAATACAGTGTTGATGCTCAAAGGAAGATGCCAGGGCCCCAACCATCACCAAGGTCACCAGGCGGGTGTGGAAGCACAAAGCGCTGATCCAGGGTCCCTAGACTCCCAGCTGGAGCCTGACCTGACACTCCCCTCAGTCCCTAGAGAGCGGGCTCTGGTGGGCAGAAACATTCTCTGTCTGTTTCCTGCTGGATTCCCAGTGCCTCCCGCGGTGCTTGGTGAGTTAGAGGTGCTCAGTAACTAAATTACATTTTTGGGTTTTTTTGTTTGTTTGTTTGTTTTATAAATAGAGAAACAAAGCACATTTCTGGAAAGCCAGCGTTTTGGAATTGTGAGGAACTTGCCACTCTGTTATTCAAACAATGATCTGTGGACCAGCAGCATCAGCATCGCCTGGGATCCTGTTTGAAATGGAGAGCCGTGGGCTCCACCCAGAGCGCTGACTCAGACTCCGCAGGTGAGCAAGATCCCCAGGTGGTCAGCAGGCATCGTCACCTGGCCAATGCCCTCAACCCCGGCTGGCTATCACGATGGGAAGCTTTTTTGTTTTTTAAATTTTTAATTACAGTTGACACTCAATATTATTTTATATTAATTCCAGGTGTACAGTGGTTAGACATTTATATAATTTACAGAGATCCCCCAATAATTCTGGTACCCACCCAACACCATACATAGTCATTACAATGTTATTGACTATATTCCTGTGCTGTATATATGTCCCTGTGACTATTTTGTAACTACCAATTTGTACTTCTAATTCCCTAACCTTTTTCACCGAGTCCCTCAAACCACTCCTTCCCATCTGGCAACCACAGTTTGTTATGTTTATGAGGCTGCTTCTGTTTTGTTTGTTGATTTGGCTCTTTACAGTAGAGTCCATGTATAAGTGAAATCACATGGTCTATGTCTTTCTCTGTCTTGAGTTATTTCACTCAGCATCATACCCTCTAGGTTGTGGGAAGCTTTTATTACATATGAATAATTGGGTCCCTTCTCCAGAGAATCTGATATGTGGTCGGGTTCCAGATCACAGATTGTAGCCCAGTATCCTGTGTGACCTTAAGTGAGTTACTTTGCCTTTCTGTGCCTCTGTCTTCTTATCTGTTAAATGGGCTTCTCAATGCCCTCTAGCCCAGTGGTTCTCAACCTTGGCTGCACATTAGAATCACCTGGGAATCTTTTTAAAATCCTGATTTCTGGGCCTCATCCTCCGGAAATTCTGTTTCTTTGTTACTAATGTTGTGGCCCCACCCCATAACAAAGAAACAGAATTTCTGGAGGATGAGGTCCAGAAATCAGGATTTTAAAAAGATTCCCAGGTGATTCGAATGTGCAGCCAAGGTTGAGAACCACTGCTCTAGCCAAAGACCATCAGGAATACATAGTAGTTGAACAAAGCTGATTTAGTCACTTGCTGCAGCTTAGGAAAGGGCACCTCACAAGGAGCCATGAGGCGATCCAGAGAGAGGGTGCCGTAGCAGGATCTGAGCTTGTGTTAGGTGATTTGGGAGAGAATTCAAAGACCTGTGGTTTTGGTCTGATTGGGTGTTGCCTGGTGCAGAAGCGGTTCAGTTTTACCGTAACAATTTGTATCCCTCAGGAGCGAGAGGAGCAAAGCTGTAATGGACAAAAGCTGTAATTGATGAAGAAGCAGCCACCGGTATCAGCTGGCCGGCATTTGGTCGTTTCACGGTTTGGATCGTGTTCTTGTTTTGCTTGTGCTCAGATACACTTTCGGAGTGATCCTGCTTTTGTCTTGCTCCATCAGGGTCACAGAGGAGGCTTGAGGCTTGTGCGCTGCTGGTGGCGTATGAAATTGTCTGTCAACATGTCATCAATCTAGTGCTTGGCACTTAGAACTCGAGCGTGTATTTTACCTCCACGCCACCGCGCCGTTCCGACCAGCCACATTTCAAAGGTTCGAGAGTCACACTCGGCCAGTAGCTCCTGTTTGGGAAAGTACCACCTTAGAGAGTTATTGTGAAGATAAAATTAAGTGACAGTTAAACTCATTAGCCCTCGGCCTAAAGGAATTAGCTCTTGGCTCAATAAATCTTAGCTATTATTATTGTCACTGATGCAATAAAGGCAGAAATGATTGGAGCCTCATCTAGGGTAAGGCTGGAATGAATGTTCCAGAAAGAGTAAAATATTAATTAACGCCTGGAAGAGTCCAGAGGGAGCTTTGTGCTGGCAGGAAGTAATGGCTCTTTAAATATACATTAGATTACACTTTCTAATTGTCTTCCTCAAGTCTTCTAGGGCCTCATTGGTTTCTGTCTGCTTCATCTAGCAGTTTAATATACCTGGTAGTGATATGTTAAAAATTTCCTACTAGAATCATGGATTTGTGATTTTTTTTTCTTTTTCTTTCTTTTTTTTTTTTTGGCTGCAAAAAGCTTTATTGTTTTCATTTGCTCTAAGGCCTGGGAGGGGGGCCGGTGGTTTCAGGGAGAGGCTCAGGGAGCAGCCAGACATCAGAGGGATGCAGAGGGGCCCACAAAGGCCTCTGGGATCCAAAGCTGCTTGTGCTTGAGGGTGAGCCTTTCGAAGAGATCCTCGCCCAGCCAGCCTGTGAAGGTGAGTCAGGTGCCCCCCATCTTCTTGATGAGTTTCACCTGCTCAGCCAGGAAGTGGTTCTCCAGGAAGTCAGTGCGGGCAGAGCCCAGGATGCGCTGATCTTTAAAAGGCCTGGCTCAGGTTCCTCTCCAAGGCCTGGCAGCTCCCCGGTGTCCTGAGTTTCACTCCACTCCTTCGGGGAGGCTTCTGCACATCCGGAAAAGGGTGCAGCCGCCTTGCTGGTTTTGTATATTCAAGAGACGCTCAGCCCCGCCAGCCCTCGGAAGAAGTGGCCGACGCCCTGCAGAGCCACGTTGTCCTGGTGGAAGCAGACGCCCAGAGAGGTAGGTGAGGGAGGCCGCAGACGCAGGCTGGCCAGGTGAAGACAGCAGTCGCCACCTCGGTGGAGTAATTCTGGCGAATTGGGGAGCTCGTCAATAAGGAATTAAGCTCCCCAAACGGTATTGGCTGCTCTCAGGCCGAGGATGGCAGAGAAGGTTCTGAAGGTGGTCACTGGAAAAGGGGATGGGGGTGGCCGGAGGCTGGAAGAAAGGGCATCCCTGGGTCTGTTCGGTCCAAACACTGTTGAAGCAAGAGACAGATCCAGGGGACCGCGAGGCCACTGCCATGGGTTCGTGGTCTTCCCGTGCCATTCTCTTTGTCCTGCTTTACATGTTTTGAAGTTATGGTTAGGAGCATATATATCAGCAGCCATGGGTAAGTTGTATCATTCTGTTTGGCGCATAGTTCTATGGTAATGTAGAAGAGTTTAGCTGTTTTATTTGTGAAAATGCTGAGGCAAATTGTGACGTGTTTCTCTTGGTACCATTTTATTACCCCCTCGTCACGTCCCTCCCTTCCCATTCCCTCCCTTTCATACACAACTTGCTCTCAACTCACAATTAATGAAAAAAATGGAATTGATCATTGAGGTGTAATTCTGTAAGTGCACAAACTTTAAGTGACCGAGTTGATGAATGTTTACATACAAACACACTCACATGGCCATTACCTAGATCGAGACGTGCGGCGTTTCCAACACCTCAGCTGGCTCCTGCCCGTCAGTGTCCCCTCCCCGCTCTGTGGGGAGACCTGCGTTTCTGTTCTGGTCATAGAGTAGTTTTTGTTTATTCTTGAACTTTATATAAACGGAACATAACTGTGTGTATTCTTTTCATTTGGGAATAATTTCAAATTTACAGAGAAATTGCAATAATAATATAAGAACACCCATATACCTTTTACCCAGATTCATCTATTGCTAACATTTGTCCCCATTTTTAATCTGTCTACTTAACCTATCATTTCTATCTCTCTATTATCTATCTATCTATCTGTCTATCTATCTATCTGTCTATCCATCTATCATCTATCTATCCATCTATCATCTATCTATCATCTATCTATCATCTATCTCTCTCTCTCTCTCACTCTCACTCTCTCTCTCTCTCTCTCTCTCTCTCTCTCTCTCTCTCCCTCTCTCTCTCTTCCATATAAATACTTTCTCCTGAACATTTGAGAACAAGGTGAATTCCCGTGGCTCTTTCCCTCTGGATACTTGGATGTGCATTACGAGAAGGAGAATTTCTCTTCCATAGATCACAGTGGGGTTTTCAATTTAAGTAAATTTAACATTGACACAATACTTTCAAGTGCACATTCCAGTTTTACCAATTACCCCAGTAATGGCCTCTCTGACATTTCCCCCTTCAACACATGGCCCAGGCAGGGATCAGGCACTATAGCTAGTTGTCGTGTTTCTTTAATTGCTTTTATTCTCGTACATACACTCAGGTATTTTTTGTCTCTTATGCATGTGATATATTTTGAAGAATTGGTTCCTTTTTTGGAGGGGGACTGATTTGGAGGGGGGGTCATTGCTGAACATTCCTTGGTTGGATTCAGGTTATGCCTTCCAGCGGGGCTGTTATGTAAGTCCTCAGTATGATGTTCATCTGTCCCTCATTGGTGGTGGTAATTTTGATCACCTGGGAATCACTGTAGAGTTGGTATTTTCCCCTTTCAGCTAGTAAGCCATCTGCAGGGAAACGCTTTAAGACCAGGTGAATATGCTCCTCCAGGACCCAGGGGGTGATTCTCCTCTGAAAACAATCTAGCGCAGCGGTGGGCAAACTTTTTGACTCGAGGGCCACAATGGGTTCTTAAACTGGACCGGAGGGCCGGAACAAAAGCATGGATGCAGTGTTTGTGCGAACTAATATAAATTCAAAGTAAACATCATTACATAAAAGGGTACGGTCTTTTTTTTTTTTTTTAGTTTTATTCATTTCAAACGGGCCAGATCCGGCCCTCGGGCCGTAGTTTGCCCACGGCTGCTCTAGCGTGATGGTTACAAATGATGGTTTTCTAACTCTAGCTTGGCTTCCGCATTTATCAGTTGGCATTCAAAATTCTATTGCAAGCAGTGGTCCTCCCTTCTCTCTCACTTGTTTATACTTATTATTGTATGGACTCAGAGATTCCTGTGTTTTCAAGTGGTTTAACATGAATCAACTGACTTGTAAGCCAATCTTTTTGCATTTGTTCTATTTTTAATCTACTTATTCTTGTGCGAGTACCCCTTGGGCTTTGTTCATTCTTAAAGCCGTGTCTCTGGCTTAGAGTCTGGAAAGATAAGTCTTTGCCCCATTACTCATTATCTTTAGAGTTTCTTTTGGGCTTTCCTGCAGTTTGTAATTCTGGATGAATTTTAGAACCATTTTTATACAATTGTATTCCCCATGCCTTTTCTCCTCTCTGTTTTCCCTCGACTCGGGTGGCATTGTGATGGAACTGCCGTGGAATAAGTCTGATGAATTTGAGAGTTCAGGGTTCCTCAGCAATGAGTTAAGCTCCAAAACCGGTGTTGGCTGATCTCCGGCCAAGGATGGCTGAGATGGTTCTGAAGGTGGTGACTGGAAAAGAGGTTGGAGGGCGGCAACTTTATGATATGGAGTCTTTTCATCAGGAACAAGTATGCTCTCCATTCCAGTTTTAATTTGATCAGCAATATTTATAATGAGTATATCTAAGAGGCATAGGGTACACAGATGTGCTGTTGCTCTGTGGGATTCTCGGATGATTTTAAACCTTTATAAGAATGTCACTATTGTGCTGGCATCAACCAAGTGGAAAGCAAATCAAATAACCAAGGAAATGGAAAGCCAAAAAAAAAAAAAAAAAAGATTCTTCAATATGTTCATTTCATTCCCTTACCAAATAACCTTCTGGAGATTCGATGTGTCATGGAAACACAGAGGAGAAGCCAGACCAGAGAAAAGTAGAAAATTAAATGGGTAGAAGGAAATATAAATCAAATCTTCAATATTCTCATTCCATTCCCGTGTTGTATATTCCCTTTGGAGGCCTTCCCATGTCACCTGCAAAGCCCTGCCAGCCACGGGGACACGGAAATGAATAAACCAAAGGCCCTGCCCCTGGGAGTTCATAGAAAATGAAGGGTTATAGGGTTCAAGTCTAATAAAGTGGGATGGAATAATCATAAACTTGTCTATCAGATTTCAAAAGTCTTGACCATGGTGCAGCCCATTAGAGTTTGAAGTAAGTGGTTTTAGGGTAGAGATTGGCAGCCCTGCTTAATACAGCATGGCATTGGCTGAAAAATTCTTTTTTTAAAAAAAATATATTTTATTGATTTTTTTACAGAGAGGAAGGGAGAGGGATAGAGAGTTAGAAACATCGATCAGCTGCCTCCTGCACACCCCCTACTGGGGATGTGCCCGCAACCAAGGTACATGCCCTTGACCGGAATCGAACCCAGGACCCTTCAGTCCGCAGGCCGATGCTCTTATCCACTGATCCAAACGGGTTAGGGCTGAAAAATTCTTAATAGCTCAAGGGTGAGCTTCAATAAAATGTTACAGGATTCGCTCATATGTTAAACGTACAGCCCGGAAGGTACTGCTAACTAACAGCACATGAGGCAGAAAAAAGAGAGTATATCTCACCATTAAAAAAATATTTTTTTCTTGAGAAAAATACAGTTTAAAATCTGGAAACCTCTCCTGAGAGCCTCACTCTCTACATCTGCCCCAAAGGACGGAACTGCCTGGGAAGGACAGGCGCTTCCGATGGCCTCACTTGAAGGGATTCAGATCTCGGCTTGCTGGGCATTGCAGCAGGCAGTTGCGATCATTGGGCACTGCTGTCGACGACAATGAATGGGTCTGAGAAGAGCTTTAGCTTTTATCAGCCTCTCAGCACCTTTCAGGAGGCAGTCAGCTCCCGGATGTGGCCCAGATCACTTGCTGCTCTGTCAGATTAGGCCGGAGCCCCCAAAGCCAGCACTACCCACCTCGTGGGGTAAAGGGGCCCGTGTCACGCTCAGCGGTGATCTAGAGTCACGTGGGCGGTCTCTGTGCTTTACAGAGATGTTCCCAGGCCATCACTTGTCCTCCTCTTTCCTTCCTTCCACCCCCTCCTCCCACTCCTCTCACAGTATCTGGGACACACGACCCTGAGTGTTCTTTTAACTCCTGAGCTTAAGTGTTCAGAAAACAAGAATTTAATCTGTATTTATTGTCCATCTTGTTCTGGACAAATGGAAGGGAATAAATTCTTTCCAATATTTAAGTAAATGAAAATGAAACCTAAGATTCACAGTTCAGTTTCAAGTTAGCCACTCATGACATCTTCCCGTTGATCCCCTTCCCTTCCTCCCAGCCTTCTTTCCTTCTCTTTACAAGGTGGCATCCTTATAAGAAAAGGCACATACACAGTAAGACTGTGTGCACTTGAAAATAGAGACCTAACTCTTAATTGCCATGCAACATGGAAAGATGGATTGAGAAGAGGTAATTATTCCAGAAACCAGGCTAAGAGCAGTTGGTTTGCTTTTCTTCTGTTTTTGAGGAGTCAAGGTAGAGACACATTAATGATTACATACCTTCCTTTACCGATTCAAAGAATTATACTCTTTTTTTAAAAAAAAAATTTTTTTTATTGATTTCAGAGAGGAAGGGAGATGGAGAGAAAGATAGAAGCATCAATGATGAGAGCAAATCATTGATTGGTTGCCTCCCGCATGCCCCCCACTGGGGATCCAGCCCACCACCTGGGCATGTGCCCTGACTGGGAATTGAACCGTGACCTCCTGGTTCATAGGTTGACGCTCAACCACTGAGCCATGCCAGCCAGGCAAGGAAGTATACTCTTTTGACAGGAAAGACACAGATCTTCCTCACATTGCAGTCCCCTGGATAAGGAATGTGGGCAATGTGCTCAGCAGCAGGGGTTGTGACAACACCTGCCCTCTTTTGTCCTCGCAGAGATGTTTTCTGGGAGACACACACAGCTATGGCTGCCGAGTATTAAAACCATTCCGATGCTGCCAGCTCAAACACCACTCCACCAGCAGGCCAGGTGAAGCCGGCGTCTTTCCTCCCTTGCCAGGCCATGGCACGCTCCTCCTAGGGTTCTGGACATCGCCTGATGGGGATACTTGGACATACCCGATACCCACGAGCTGGAGTGGTATGTGCTCCTGCATTCCTTCCTGCTTTCCACGCGGTGGCCTAATAGCTTCACTCAGGGCTTTCGTCCTTCGCAGAGATTCTGAAAATTCCTAGATTGTGGGAAGGGGCCTTGCTTGGCTCACTGGGATGATAAATCCAGTCTCAGGAAGGGAGGGAGAAAAGGGAAATAAGGAAGGGTAGGCATTGCCCCCTCTGGAACTTGGAAAGGAAAGGATAAGAACAACATCCCTGGTTGGAATCAGGGGAGAAACTGCTGGTCAGTGGGTGACTTCTTGAGGCAGAAGCCCATGCATACCCCCCGTCAGGGAGGAGGGGACCAGGTGGCTTATCTTCATCGAGGAGATTTTAAACACATTTAACTTGGTACAGTCTTCCTGCGGGTCCATTTAGTATTATATATCCTCTGATCCAGTCATTTCACTGCCAGTAATTTACTGAAGAAGATAATTAATGACATCCACAAAGATTTAGCTATAAAAACGTTCATCATAGGATTGTTTCCAATTGCAAAGCAACAACATAAACACACACCAAAACCCAAACTTTAGGACCCCAAAAGATATGTTATCAATGGGGGGAAGAGCCTCTGAAATAGCATGTGCAGTAAATGCCTTTTATTATACAGGTCCTAGTATACATGGCAACAGTCTTAGTAACTGCAAGGTGGGGTCGTGAAGCATTTTGCTCTTTCTTTTTATAAATTGATACACAAATATTACTTTTATAATACAAAATAACATCTTGTTTAAGTTTTAAAAATCCATGACTCCTTTTCTTTGGTGTCCTCTTAAAATCAAACTGAATGATTGATCCATAAAGATTTTTTCCTAATTTTTATTTACTCATTTAGCAGGTTTTCTGAATGCATCTATTCTTTCAGTGAGAACAGGAAACTAGCTCTGGTTCAGCATAGCATCAGCAAAGAGCTCAGGAGATAACAAAAAGGGCCCCTATACTGGCCAGGCAAATAATTCCACACAGAGACCAGCACATAAGAAATTATGAATCTCCATGCCTTGGGGGTATCCAGGTTCCCAAAAGCTCAGACACTTTTCTGGCTAATTCTTCTAGAATCTCTAGAAGATGCCTTAACGTTGGCCTGCTAATTGACCTTCTGTGTTTGATAAATTAGAGCAGTGGTTCTCAACCTTCCTAATGCCGCGACCCTTTAATACAGTTCCTCATGTTGTGGTGACCCCCAACCATAAAATTATTTTCGTTGCTACTTCATAACTGTAATTTTGCTACTGTTATGAATCATAATGTAAATATCTGATATGCTATATGTGTTTTCTGATGGTCACGACCTACAGGTTGAGAACCGCTGAATTAGAGCAATCTAACTTATCAAATAAATAGGAGACATGCCTAATCCATAGACATTCTTCATGGGCCTCCGATCTATTAGGGAGCACTCAGAGGCCCAGAGTGCCTGTCTGGACTGTCCAAGGCTCCTTACCATCTCCTTAGATGAAGAGAAAATTGGAACATTGGCCTGAAAAAGTTGCAAGTTCTCTAGTCAATTAAATTTTGAATCAATGCTTATTTTTTTAAAAAAGTTAGTTCAGCCATGTTAACTGGTATGACCTCCTTGATATTTTGGAACCTCAGGATTTTTTTTTTTTAATCTCATACTGTTTTACCGCCTGACATTATTTGTAGGTCTAATCAATATTTATTAGTTAGGTTTAAGACCTATGCTCGGATCAAAACAATGTTTTGGAGTTGGCTGAGAGGGTAATATGACTGTCTTGACTTGCAACCTGGAATGAAAGGGCAGAAGCTTCCATCCTTACTTTAATTTTTAATTATTATCATTTTAGTTTGTTTTTTTAAAAAAAATCTTTATTCAAAGTATTATATATGTCTCCCTTCTTCCCCCATTGGCTCCTTCTAGCCCTCCCCCACCCCAGGCCTCCACCATCCTATTGTGGAGGTGGAGCATACAAGTTCTTTGGTTGATCACTTCCCACTCACCTACCCTTCTCTGCCTTCCTTTTGAGGTTCTGCAGTCTGTTCCATGGTTCGATGCCTCTGGATCTATTTTGTTCATCAGTTTTTGTTCATTAGATTCCACATATGAGTGACATTATGTGATACTTGTCTTTCTTTGACTGGCTTATTTTGCTTAACGTGATACTCTCCAGGTCCCTCCATGCTGTCTCAAAGGGTAAGAGGTCCTTCTCTTTGCTGCTCCATAGTGTACCAGGGTACAAATGTACCACAGCTTTTTTTATCCACTCATCTACTGATGGGCACCTGGGCTGTTTCCAGATCTTAGCTATTATAAATTGCACTGCTATGAACATAGGGGTGCATACGTTCTTTCTGATTGGTGTTTTGGGTTTCTTAGGATATATTCCCAGAAGTGGGAACACTGGGTCAAATGGCAGTTCCATATTTAATTTTTTTAAGGAAACTCCATACTGTTTTCCACAGTGGCTGCACCAGTCTGCATTCCCACCAGCAGTGCACGAGGGTTCCCTTTTCTCCACATTCTTGCCAGCACTGGTCATTTGTTGATTTGTAGATGGTAGCCTTTCTGACTAGTGTGAGGTGATACCTCATTGTCATTTTAATTTGCATCTCTCTGATGATCAGTAACTCAGAGCATATTTTCATATGTCTCTTGGCCATCCGTATGCCCTCTTTGGAGAAGTGTCTATTTAGGTCCTTTGCCCATTTTTAAGTTGGATTGTTTATCTTTCTTTAGTTAAGCTGTATAAGTTTTTTATATATCTTGGATATTAACCCTTTATCAGATGTATCATTGCCAAATATGTGCTCCCTTATAGTGGGCTCCCTTTTCGTTTTGTGGATGGTTTCTTTTGTTGTGCAGAAGCTTTTTATTTTCATGTAGTCCCCTTTGCTTATTTTCTCCTCAGTTTCCTTTGCCCTGGGAGATGTATCTGTAAACATATTGCTATGAGAGATGTCTGAGATTTTGCTGTCTATGGTTTCTTCTAGGATTTTTATGGTTTCCCAACTTACATTTACGTCTTTTATCTATTTTGCGTTTATTCTTGTGTATGGTATAACTTGGTGGTCTAGTTTCATTTTTTTGCATGTATCTGTCCAATTTTCCCAACACCATTTATTGAAGAGACTTTTGACTCCATTATATGTTTTTGCCACCTTTGTCAAATATTAATTGAGCATAATGGCTTGGGTCGATTTCCTGGGTCTTTGTTCTGTTCCATTGATCTATATGTCTGTTCTTGTGCCAATACCAGGCTGTTTTGATTATGGTGGCTTTGTAGTATAACTTGATATGTGGTATTGCGATTTCTCTAACTTTGATCTTCTTTCTCAAGATTGCTGTGGCTATTTGGGGTTTTTTTGGTTTTTTTTGGCTCCATATAACTTCATCAGATCTGTGAAATATGCTGTTGGTATTTTAATAGGGATTGCATTGAATCAGTAGATTGCCATGGGTAGTGTGGACATTTTAATGATGTTAATTCTACCAATCTATGAACACATTTATATCTTTATCTCTTTTTTCAACATCCTGTAGTTTTCTGAGTACAAGTTTATTCCTTGGTTAAGTTTACTCCTAAGTATCTTATTTTTTTATTGTTGTTGTTGCAATGGTAAATGGGATTGTTTAGTTTCTCTTTGTGAGAATTCATTATTGGTGTATAAAAAGCCATCGATTTTTGGGTGTTGGTTTTGTATCCTGCTACATTGCCAAAGTCATTTATTAATTCTAGTAGTTTTTTGGTGGAGTCTTTAGGGCTTTCTATGTATAGTATCATGTCATCTGAAAATAATTCCTGTTCTTAGAGGAATTGGTTTTGGTTTTTGTCCATTGAGTATGATGTTCACTGGAGGCTTGTCATATATGGCCTTATTATGTTGAGATATGCTCCCTCTATTCCCACTTTGCTGAGAGTTTTTATCAAAAATGGGTGTTGGATTTTGTCAAGTGCTTTTTCTGTGTCTATTGATATGATCATGTGGTTTTTGTCTTTCAATTTGTTTATCACCTTTATTGATTTGCAAATATTGTACCAGCCTTGCATCCCTGGAATAAATCCCACTTGGTCATGATGTATCATCTGCTTAATATATTGCTAGATCTGATTTGCTAATATTTTGTTGAGGATTTTACCATCTGTGTTCTCAGAGATAATTGGACTGTAGTTCTCTTTGTAATGTTTTTATATGGTGTTGGAATTTGGATAATGCGGGCCTCATAAAAATAGCTTGGAAGTGTTCCTTCTTCTTGGAGTTTTTGGAATAGTTTGACATTCTTACTTTAGATTCACCATCAGCACCCAAACCCTTCAAATATATACTCTTCTTCTTTGAGGATGGTGAAGCTATCCCTGATAGTAGAGCAATTTTGCTCTCATGTAAATAGAAGTGGCATCAACCAAAGTTCCTGTCCATTGATAAAAGACCCCCACACTCAAGAGCAGCTCTTCCTCTCATACTCACTCCTCCCCGTTCTCACCAGGCCTCGCTCAGGCAAACCAGTCTTCCCATCTTAGGTGATGAGAGAAGAGATGAGAAGTGGAGAACTTAAGGCATGAAATACACACCTATTCTTTTGTCTAAACCTGTGGTCGGCAAACTGTGGTTCGCGAGCCACATGCGGCTTTTTGGCCCCTTGAGTGTGGCTCTTCCTAATCCTTAGAAGTATCTTAATTAAGTTAGTAACAATGTACCTACCTTTATAGTTTAAGTTTTAAAAATTTGGCTCTCAAAAGAAATTTCAATCGTCGTACTGTTGATTTTTGGCTCTGTTGACTAATGAGTTCGCCGACCACTGGTCTAAACCATGTCAACAGGTGCAGCTAGGGCAGTGGTTCTCAACCTTGGCTGCACATTAGAATCACCTGGGAATCTTTTTAAAATCCTGATTTCTGGGCCTCATCCTCCGGAAATTCTGTTTCTTTGTTACTAATGTTGTGGCCCCACCCCATAACAAAGAAACAGAATTTCCGGAGGATGAGGCCCAGAAATCAGGATTTTAAAAAGGTTCCCAGGTGATTCTAATGTGCAGCCAAGGTTGAGAACCACTGAGCTAGGGAAAAAGGGAGCCCTATCTCCCCACAGCTGAAGAGAGGGCTTCTTCAGTGGTGCCCATCGCATGGTTAGGAAACTTGGGTGACTGGATGCTGGGGTTCTGCCAGAATTCAGCGTAGAGTCCAGAGGCAACCTTCAGTTCTTGGCCCAGCTCAGATAGATATTAACTTAGGAAATGTGACATAATCTCTGAGTCCCAATTTTCTCATCTGTAAGGAGATGCTAACAAGTACCTGGAAGGGTGGGTGGCGGTTAGATGGGTGACTGTCTGTGTAAAACATCTGACACTTAGTGGCATCCAATAAATGCTGTGTAATTGTTGCCTTCATAAGGGAGAAGGGCCCTGGTGAGGCCTGACAGAAAGGATTTCCTGATTGTAAGTTAACCCTCAGGAACCTGCTGGTGCAACTTCACCCTGCACCTCAGACCCTCTCTTTCCACGCCAGCTTCTCTAGAGCTGTTCTAAAGCATGCAGCCACAAGAACAGAGTGTTGATCTATCCCAGTTTGCATCAAAAACTAAGCGAATCAATACAATGTTTCCATTTTTTGTCTCAGTAATTTTCCCTAAACCTTTTTTAAATTTTTTATTTTTATTGATTTCAGAGAGGGAGAGGGAGAGAGTGATAGAAATATCAATGATGAGAGAGAATCACTGATGGGCTGCCTCTTGCACACCCCACCCTGGTGATTGAGCCTGCAACCTGAGCATATTCCCTGACCAAGAATTGACCGTGACCTCCTGGTTCATAGGTCGACACTCGACTACTGAGTCACGCCGACTGGGCTTTCCCTAAACCTTTGATTCTTGCTGCGGGTGCAGGACAAGAGAAATAAACACAATAAATTCTGACATCAAACTCTGAAAACTTCAGACAAGCTAAAATCAACAGCTTGTTTCTCGTGATTTTTAGCATTGAGCTGAGGGCCTAGGGCAGTGATGGCAAACCTATGACACGCATGTCAGAGGTGACACGCGAACTCATTTTTTTGGTTGATTTTTCTTTGTTAAATGGCATTTAAATATATAAAATAAATATCAAAAATATAAGTCTTTGTTTTACTATGGTTGCAAATATCAAAAAATTTCTATATGTGACACGGCACCAGAGTTAAGTTAGGGTTTTTTCAAAATGCTGACACGCTGAGCTCAAAAGGTTCGCCATCACTGGCCTAGAGCAACGTATTTCTAAAGCAACCTAAGACAATTTGATATATATTTGTATATGAGGTTAAATCCCAGTCCTATTGTAATAGAGGAAAACAAAAATGTCCATACTTTAAGTTGCTCCTCAAAGATAACCATGAACCCCAGGTTGTTGTGCTGAGGGATGTAGGAAAGTCATCCTGCCCTCTGGCATCCATCAGTCTGAACTAGGACTTTGAAAGCTACCCGTGTGGTTCCAAAGTGCAGCCAAGGTTGAGAAGCCCTGTGTTAGGTGAAGGTCGGACGTGCCTATGTGAACCACTGTGAGAACTGCCTGTGCCTGACAGGGTCCTTCCTGCGTCCCCTGGTTGGGTCGGCCTCATCATAAACATGAGTGTCAGTGGCTCCCAGGCCATGGAGCGCCCAGCCTCTCTTTTTATGGGAAGTGTGTCTAACCAACGATGAGAGAGAATCACTGATTGGCTGCCTCTTGCACTGGATCATTAAATCACAACTTCTTCCTGGGGCAGATGCGTCACCATCTGTTACTGGCATGCGAGGCAGGAAGAGGTCCTGCCTGTCCTCATTTGATAGGTAGGAAAGTCCAAGTTTCATAGATCTTTCCTTACGCACTTTCTGTTTTATCAGTTTTCATTCTCTGCTTCCTCTGCTTTGATTCCTTTTTCCAAATAGCCGTTTGCACTGTGGACAGTCACCTCGGCTCGTCATTTACAGTGATATCCCGCAGCAGGCTGGTGGTTATTAGCAGATGGGAAAACTGGGGAGGAGGTGAGCACCCTCCTTAAAAGGCCAGTGCTCCTCCGTGAGGAGCATCGCAGTGTTGCTGCAGTGTCTGCAGTCAGCAGAAAAAATGGACAGTCCGCCAGCATCCGATGCCATCTTCGCTTCATCATATAAACGCAGTTTTAGTTAAGAACATTTATCTTGGATGCCCACTTGTGCATTCTGATCCAGTCCCATTACACAGCTGTCCATGCGTCTTTGTCAGGGCTTTTGTGATGGAGTGTTTAGTTCGTTCCTCCTCAAATAAGGCAACCTCAGTGCAGTGTAGGAACTTGATGGATATCTTATCTTTAGGAACAACAACACGCTTTCCAAATACCCTGACACATACTCGATGCTCAGACAGTCTGCTTTGAGGAGAATCAAGATCACACCGTTACTTTCACTCTTCCAGACGCCAGAAAGAAACAATTATTCACCTCCCATGCCAAAAAGATTCTTTGGCCGGCTGAGTTAAAATCATTTATTTGCTTTTATGGTGTCGGGCTGCATTCATTGAGATTAATTTGGCTCATCTAACTTGAATAGGCCACCTCATTAATCTAAAAAACATTGAAAACCAGTGTGTGACAAGAACTGCTGTAAGTTCTTCAGAAACATTTAAAAGCAGAAAAGCAGATGAGATGGAGGCTGGCAGCCTGCTCGCTCAGGATTCTGGCTGTCTTCCGGGGGCACGATGGCACTTTAATTGGGTCCTCTAATTTCAGGGACTCTTGGGCAATGGCTGGAGGCAGAATGTGGGTGGCAGCCGTCATTTGTCTTGTTAGGCATGCTCTGAGACAATGCTGTTATTTCTGGGGCCAAGTTCCCACCTGGTCTGGCAGGAATTATTACTGGAAGCTGGCAGATGAGGCTTTATAGCAAATAGAGCAGTAAAACTGGAAATTGAAGAATATCTGTTGCTACAGTAAAGTCAGCCTCATAGAAAACTCCTGAAAGCAGCAGAAACGTTATCCATCATTAGTCAAGTAAACTCGCGTGAAGAACTACTTCCTGTATAGAAACCAGGTAGCTCCAAAGTGACTATAAAGCTCCGTAGGTCCGTGGTCGGCAAACTGCGGCTCGCGAGCCACATGCGGCTTTTTGGCCCCTTGAGTGTGGCTCTTCCTAAGCCTTAGGAGTACCCTAATTAAGTTAGTAACAATGTACCTACCTATATAGTTTAAGTTTAAAAAATTTGGCTCTCAAAAGAAATTTCAATCGTTGTACTGCTGATATTTGGCTCTGTGGACTAATGAGTTTGCCGACCACTGCCTTATGTCGTTTGCCTCAGGGGGCCTCACAGTGCGGGACCTGCTTCTGTCTGCATTGGAATGTTCTCTTGAGTAAGCAGTTCACAAACACTGGTTGGTATGGGCACCAGGCCCTCCCTGTCACTGAAGTGCTCGACTCTAAAACCATGGAAACGAGGCAGCAGGACAAGTGCATTCTCCTGCCACACTTCCTGCAGGAGTGGGGAGAGCCGCCAAAGCAGAGACCTTAGGGCAAAACAGGCAGCAACAAGCATTTTTAGAATCATAACCGCAAGAAACTCAGCTGTGGGAAAGCAAACACAGCAGCCAGGACGTCCTACTGCAGGTAGACCGCCTCGAAAGGCTCATGCCACATGCGGTCTGGCATTCTTTTTTTTAAAATATATTTTTATTGATTTGAGAGAGGGAGAAACATCAACGACGAGAGAGAATCATTGATTGGCTGCCTCCTGCATACCCCACAGTGAGGATCGAGCCTGCAACCCCAGCATATGCCCTGACCGGGAATCTAACCATGACCTCTTGGTTCATAGGTCGATGCTCCACCACTGAGCCATGCCAGCTAAGCATGCATGGCATTTTTTTCTACAAGAACGAGGAACTGGGCAGCTGTTTGAGGGCATTCACGAGGGCATTCATCCCAGAGGTTCAGCAGGAGGTCCAGTGTCAGCAGGCTGCGTGCCACTCTTCCCGCCAGTGGGTTTCACTGACACTGCAATGGTCTCTGTGGGCAGTGACTTGGGACCGAAGTCCTTTTCTCAAAGGAGGGTTCTTTGATAACTAAAAACGAACAGGTTTCTTAATGTAGAACAAGTGTTTCCACAGACTGGTGGGATTTATCCTGCAATAGCAGGACCCCTGAACTACTACTTTAACTTGTACATCATAACACCCTTTACATACAAACACAGTTCCTCATACATCCGGAGACATGGTCACGGTCCATCCACAAATTCACGTTTGGAAATAAGCTGTAAAGTCATCCTTATATTACACCCCGAGGGAAAGGTTGAAAAGTAGGCCTGTATCTCAGCATTACAGAAAGCACTATTGGCTGACTCTGAAATATTTAATCTACTTGCAAATTGCATCCTTATATGTGCAAGACATGTTTTGAAATTTTAGTGTTTGTGACAGCTTGGCATCACCCCGATTCACCCACTGTGTCAGGGCCCACTGACCAACACTAGCCTTTCAGCTTCGGCCGCCCCAGTAAGTAAGCTAAGGGCCCTGTGAAGGAAGGACAAGCCAGACTTAGTAACTCCTAAAGCAGGCATGCCTCGGCCAGTTGTCCTTCCTGAGGCCTACAGAATTCACGTAAGGCCCCATATTTATCTATTTTATAACCAATAGCTGGTATAAACTAAGGCTGGAAAAAAATACCTAATTTGAATGAAGTTTAGTTACAAAAAGGTTTCCCATTTCAAGACAAAATCTAAAGTAATAAGTCAAGTTCAAGCCCAAACCAGGACCTAAGTGGGCTCCTTGGCTGAGAACTGAATTGCCTCATCTGCCCAGGGACCAACACTGCTCAGGAGTCGGTCACTAGTATTGCATGGGCTCCAAACAGGTGAGCGAGCCACTGTCCAGACCACATGCTCCTCTATCCATCGTAGGCAGAGTTCCATTTTTCCCGAGTTGAACATTTAATGACAGGTGCTGTAGCCAGAAATAGTGAACAAGGTTCTTAGCAGAGCACGTGTGTTTTGCTTGGTGTTGGACCAGGCACATGGCTATGTATTCCATTGCTGCAGAGAAGCATCCTCCTCTTTCACTGGCTGTGGAACACTTCTTCTGGGCCACTGAAAAGTTTGCAAAAGCAGGTGCTGGCAGTGGACAGTGTGTGTGTGTGTGTGTGTGGGGCGGGGGGTGTTGATGGTGGGGGTGGGAGTAGATGCTTTGCAGTCTGGCCCTGAAAGCCAGCACTCACTCTCATAATCCTAAAAGGTGATCGTTTTTTCTTTAAAACCCAAATGCACATCTACACTCCACTTGCAGACTCTAGAGATAGACAGATGGTGGTGGGTTCGGGGCAGGCTCTCTAGAACAGTGGTTCTCAACCTTCTGGCCCTTTCAATACAGTTCCTCATGTTGTGACCCAACCATAAAATTATTTTCATTGCTACCTTATAACTATAATGTTGCTACTGTTATGAATCGTAATGTAAATATCTGATATGCAGGATGGTCTTAGGCGCCCCCTGTGAAAGGGTCGTTCGACCACCAAAGGGGTCGAGACCCGCAGGTTGAGAAGCGCTGCTCTAGAAGGTTCCCTGCCTTCAAAACCCATGCCCTGGGCAAATGGCTGCTGAATTATCCTCACTCTTATTCTGCCATTGGGCTATATTCAAATGCTGTAATGCCAAGATTATGTTTTCCCAGTAATAACTTTGTGTTACTAAGACAACAGCTGCTTCCCATCACTTTCTCAGCAAACTTGACACATCTACAAGTTCACTAAAATCTTTTGATCAAATGTAGCTAACTAAAGAATTAAGGCATGCAATATTCTGAATTTCTAAGTTAAATAAGCCTAAGTCCCTAAGCATTTGGGTCACACCTAATTTTAAGTTTTGGACACTTTTAAATTTACATAAATTTTAGAATCAGTTTGAACAATTCTATGGTAGGTCTGTTGAGATTTTAAAAACAGGACTGAATTCTTTGCACTATTGTCTTCTCATCCACAACCATAATATTGCTCTCCATTGATGCTGGCAAACTTGGGCTTTTTTCCAGGTAACTTTTTTTTTTTTTAAAATATATTTTTTATTGATTTTTTTACAGAGAGGAAGGGAGAGGGATAGAGAGTTAGAAACATCAATGAGAGAGAAACATCGATCAGCTGCCTCCTGCACACCCCCCACTGGGGATGTGCCCGCAACCAAGGTACATGCCCTTGACCGGAATCGAACCTGGGACCTTTCAGTTCGCAGGCCGACACTCTGTCCACTGAGCCAAACTGGTCAGGGCTCCAGGTAACTTTTTAAAAAATTTTCCTCCCATAAAATTTCCCAATTACATATTGCTATTATAGATCTGTATATTAAGCTTGTACTCAGTCACTTTTTTGAAATTTCTTCATTGGTTCTGGTAGCTGATCAGTTAATTGTCCTTGATCTTCTAGGTAGATCATGTTCTTTACAAATAGTAAGATCTGTTCTCATTTTCCAATATTTACATTGTGTTTTTGTGTCTTACACATTGGCTAGGACCTCCAAGAACATCATTGAGTAGAACTAGTGAAGGGTATCCTTGTTTGATCTCTGAGAAGAATGTGTTTACATTTTACCTTTGAGTATGATGTTTGCTTGAGGTATCTTTTAACAAGTTCAGGAATCTCTAGGTTGATAAGTTATTTAGGTTTTAAAAAAAAAATGGTATGGAAAACAAGACTTACTCCAGTTTAAAATGATTCCTCTTGAAGAACTTACGATTAAAGCTAAATATGTAACAGTTCAATGTTGTTTTACTTTGGTACCAGGTAGCTCAGAGCCAGACCAAGCATAACAACTGCATACTATGGCCTGCTCATCTATATTGTCTTGGCATCATTCCTTCCCAACCCTCCACCTATTTTGATTTACATCTTCCTAGATATTTCCCCCTTACTTTACTATTTTATTGCTTGGATTTCCTATCAATTTCCACAAATCTTTAATAGAATGACATTAGTGCAAATAAAACCTTTAGAAAAGACGTGGTTACATTTGGATTTAAAATAACGAGAGAAATTTAGTAGGGTAGAAAAATACTGTGGGAACTTTTAATAAATCCATCAGTTATCAGGAAATCATGTGGAGACCTAACACTGTGGCTAATAAGTCTCTTGGGTTGCCATATGAATCAAGTCTCAAAAAACATCTGGAGTTAAAATGAATGTTGTGGGGCCTCAGTAACCTGGTCCAGAGTAAATTTAGTAGTTAAATGAGGCCTGCTAATCCTTACATTGTTAAGCTTATTTGTCGGAAGTAGCCATTAGAAAGCACATTTTAATTTCATAAAATGAAGTGAAACCCAGGGGCCACTAACATTTTCAGTAATAGGTGCTTAACACATTGCGTACCGCATAGAAATCTCTAAGACATACGCCAGGGACCGCACATTTTTGGGCAAACTGCACATTATTTAAATCATCATAATGCACTTTAAGTGTTTTTCAATAATTATAACATTTTTATTTACAAAAGCAAACAATTAAAGTTCCTAGTACTTTTTTAACGTATGGTGCTGCGTAAAACATTTTCCTCTATGAAGAGGGACCAAACAAAATTTACATAAGTATCTAGATTTGCTCCTTTTCCATGGGCGTGAAAAACGAGAACACTCGTGAGCGGTCCTAACAGATGGCGCGCGAAACACGAGAAAACTCCTGAGCGGTACGAAATGTGTTAATAAAAGTTTGTTGAACGTACAATCCCAGGCCATTTCAAATCCTTTTAAAAAGGCATCAAGGAAAAGTGGTTATACTTATTTTATAGCTGAGAGACCAAACTAAAAAATAACTATTGCTCTCCAGTGTAAATAAGTCCCATAATTTACGATTGTCTTCGACAGGCCTTTAAGTTTAACATGTATATTTCTGTAATTTAAATAAAAGCCTCACTTGCTTTCCCTCTTCAGGACTCTAAAATATAAAAGTCTGATAAAAATGAATTTTAGGAAATGGATTTTATTATCCAAATAGGTTATACCATAGTCCCCCTATGCTTTGCCATTGTTATCCATAACCATGATTTCACAAAAACAAATCTTTAATAAAAGTTAAATTTATGAACATCTTAAGATAACTTGAAAAATACACAGGAAAAAAAAATGAAATCCACAAATTACAAAGATTTTAATATGCACACTGCCAGTCCATCTAAATTTGGCATAGTCAATCTACTTAATTGATTTATTTAATGTGTTAATTTTAAAAAATTCCACTGGGGGATGAATGACATATTATTGCCCTTGACAAAGGTGACAAGTGTGATATTGTTTTGACTAAGAAAGCAAAATATAATTCCTGGCTATGTTATTGTTCTGGCTTATCAAAGCTAATAAAATATGTGAGGGTGAGGTTCTGCCATGCCCAAAGGGGTTAGGCAAATGTAATAGAAGGTGCACTGGGCAGACACACATTTTCATCATATAAATTTTCTGGTAGTTCCTCGTCATCTCCATCAGGAAAATATGTAGGGAATGGTAGATTTTTGCAGAAATCCTTATATGCAGGTAGTTTAGAATCTTTGATCTGGAGGGAGGAAACAAAGGTTTTATTAATGAGTGCTACCAATTAAGTTAGCCTGTTTTATTATTCATAATCAAAGAATATGTTCCTATATTTTCTAATGTGAATAATGCAACTGTTATTATATCTATATGAAGTAAAAGGAAATCAATGTATTCATTTTATTTGAATAAGTTTAATTAATCCAATGATATAATCTTCCATAAGAAGAAAAATTTCTAGAACTGCCCAACAGGATAAATTATATTAAATATCAGTTATATCCAAATGGATATTTCAAATATAAGGATTGATATAGACTATATACCTAAAAGGTATTAATTACTATCAACTTCTTAATGATTTCATCTACTCATATTGTCTATTTTTATTATTTTATAACAGATTTTTTTAGCTCAGATTAAAAATAGTTTACCTAGTATTTTTATTAGTCTTAATTCTAGAACACATAATAAAACTATCAAGTTTTAAGGAAATCAGCTTACATTTAACAAGTAGCATTCTCATTTGGAAGCTAAGAACAGAATAGTATTTAGCAAAAAACAATAATAAATTCATAAGTCTTTATAATATTGCTATTAACTCTATGTTCTAAAAATATTCTAATCTGTGAATTCACAAACTAAGGAATACTACATATGTTGACATAATCTAAAATGATGGTTTTTATTTTTGGAAAACATCACTGGGTTCTTTAAAGCTTCTGACTTCTACAGCCTTCATTCAGAGAGGAATAAAAAAATTACATATAATTATACACACAGAGTAAAATAAGCCATAATAATTTTGGCAATAAGAAATGAATAATTTGGCCTGGCAGGAGTGGCTTAGTGGTTGAGCATAGACCTATGAACCAGGAGGTCATGGTTCGATTTCTGCTCAGGGCACATGCCCGGGTTATAGGCTTGACCCCTGGGGAGGGGGCATGCAGGACATAACCAATCAATGGTTCTCTCTCATCACTGCTGTTTCTCTCCCCACCCCCTTCTTTCTTTCTCTCCAAAATCAATAAAAATATATTTAAATGCCAAACTGTAAAAAAAAAAAAAAAAAAAAAAATGAATAATTTGGTTGAAATAAGTACACACCTGCTAGGAACAGCTAAGTACAGAAAAACATATCTATTTTAATCTCTCATTAAAACTGTTGTAAAAAATTATCAGTAAGGCACCCAGAAGAAAATAAACTCACTTTACCCGCCCTCCCTCCCCCCCGAACTTTAACTTGGACTAAGTCATATTCTTACCAATTTAATCTGTTTCAGAATTTAGAATTGGAAATAAAACCTGAGTAAGTAGACAGTAAAACCAACAATAAAACTTTCTGTGCTAATTTGATAAATGCAAACATTTACTAACAGATGATTTAAAGGTTTCAAGGAGTATTTTGTGGGCTTGTGTTTAAATGTCAGCAGTTTGGTACATCTTTTTTTTTTTTAATTTTGTTTTATTGCTTAAAGTATTACAAAGAGTACATCTTTTGAAAACATTCAGCCCACTTTTTTTATTCTCCCAGGTGAATGCATAACAGGTAAGCCTCTTGCCGTAACAGAGTGAGTTCTTGTTACTTTTACATTTTTGTAAATCTGTTATAGCTGAGGAAAATTTCAGACAAAAAAAGCACTGCTTAAATATTCTAACTGTAAAAGCTACAGTACTATATGTAATTCATTGATTTGAAACATAAAAGATGACAGCAGCTTTAAAATTGAGGGCTGGAAGTTTACAGTCCAAAGGTACAAGACTCATATGAATTTTGTGCTTACATTAATGAAACAGGTTGGTCATTCCAACGACTATCTTTACTAATTTTAGAATGAAAGATACTGGCAGCCCTGTACTCTGAGAGCAAAAGCTCCCATGGAGGGAGTGGATGTTCGTGAGGCTGCCTGTCCAGCCAGGAGCGCTCATTCTCCACAGGCAAGAACTTACCTGCTCTGCAATCACCTGGGAGAACAGAAAAAGTGGGCTGAATGTTTTTAAAAGATGTACCAAACGTCTGGACATTTAAACACAAGCCCACAAAATACTCCTTCAAACTTACACCTTAATGTTTGAAGCACACATTTTAGATTACAAAAGCTGTTTCGGTACCATAATGCAAAGACTTTAAAATCAAAACATGTCTGTGAAAAATGCATTCACTCGTGTGTTAGCAGTTCAAAGTGGACTAGACATTTCTCTGCTGCTGTAAGTTTCTCAAAATATATTTGGACTCCTCTTTAGAAATTGCCTTTGGGCCCTAACCGGTTTGGTTCAGCGGATAGAGCGTCGGCCTGCGGACTCAAGGTTCCCAGGTTCGATTCTGGTCAAGGGCATATACCCTTGGTTGCGGGCACATCCCCAGTGGGGAGTGTGCAGGAGGCAGCTGATCGATGTTTCTGACTCTCTGTCCCTCTCCCTTCCTCTCTGTAAAAATCAATAAAATATATTAAAAAGAAAAAGAAATGGCCTTTGGTGGACCTTCTGTCTGTCTGTCTTCAGTGACAGCAGGCCACCATCCATTAGAGAGCTGACTGAATTTTTGAAAGCAATTTTTTATCAAGTGGATGAAAAGTCTGAGTAATAAATGTTGCTGTTTACAACAACCAGATCAGAAAATTACTACATAGATTATGGTTTTTCAAGACAGTTGACCTATTCATCCCCAATAGTTACTAAGAAGCATCTAAGAAGATGCTGACGGGGTACCTTAGAAGTCAAAGCAGCAGTAGTAGGGTTCAGCTGGAAAGCCAGCCTAGAATCGTGTATGCAGCAAATGGGGATATAAGGAGTTGGCAACATTAAAAAATCCACCTGCTATCCAGTGTAACTTTATTATGGAAAATAATCACTTTCCTCTCTTTTATTGGGTTGTGATATGCATAACGTAATAAATCTGGATTGCAGAGGTAGGGATACATTGAATTATGAAGCCAAAATGTTATGAGAAATACAATGACAACTTGCTGACTTCAACCACTTATCACAGTAGTCACTTGGAGAATAGATCACTTGGGTTTGGAAACCTACTTAAGCCTAAGCACCTGCAATCTTACAAAAGAAACAAGAGAATAATCCAGTCAAAAAGTGAAGAGTGCCAGGAAGGGAATTTTAATTACTCTAAGATTAAAACAAATATTGTACCTTATTCTAGTAACGGAACCTATTTTAAAAAGCACACAAAGAGACCCAATATGAAAAATCTGAGGTTTAAGTTTCAACCTATTTTTGTTGTTGTTGGAAAATTAATGAAAACTATATTTCTAGGAATAGCTGATATAACTTCTATTACAAATTTATTTTCAGAATGGGAGGTTCAAAATTCGAGTGATTTATCACTTTGTATTACCATGGCTTACAATTCCAGGCAGAATATTTAATTTGTATTTTATTTATGAAAATA
This sequence comes from Myotis myotis, assembly GCF_014108235.1. Taxonomy (NCBI): domain Eukaryota; kingdom Metazoa; phylum Chordata; class Mammalia; order Chiroptera; family Vespertilionidae; genus Myotis; species Myotis myotis. Next base: position 33,329,833 of record NW_023416317.1, on the reverse strand, counting down.
AGTCTCTGAGAGTCTGAGTTTTTCTTCAAATCTATCCTGTACAACATGTTTATTTTCTTCTTTTCCTTCATATGTTGAACATAAAAATGAGCATGCATATTTTCAGGGAAAATAAAAGTGCAATCAGAGCAATGCTAGTAATAGTAACAACAGAATCTCTCTTTAAAATGTCTACCTTTAATCACCTTTCTTCTGGGCTCTCTCATGTAATTTCCACCTCCAGTATTTCTGGTTCCGGTGTCAAAGTACTCTTAAAGTAAGAAGTCCTTTTTGGGAACGACAGATACATTCACATTTTGGCAAGAGTATCCTAGTCTCCTTTTTATATTTCTAAAGAGCCTCTGCTTCATGGTCCTACCCTTTTCACAGACATACACTATAGGGTGTTCTCTGCAATTTTTGCACTCAGTTGCTACTAAAAACCAAAAATAAAAAAATTCAACAGAGAACTCATGTAGCTTGAAAATTAGGGGCTGTTTTTCATATTCATATAAATGAACAATGGAAAATAAAGACAGCTATACATACCTTTACTAAGCAATTTTTATGTCCAGGTACAGAGCCATTTACATAGATTATATTGTGCTTTGTATTTATTCTCCACACCTAAAGCCATAAATGAAATCATACTTTGAGAATTTGTAACACACACAGTTCACGTATCCTCCACCCCCCCATAAATGTAAAACCTATTAGAACAATCATACTGTTTAAACATTAAACTGAACAAACAACAATTAAACAGACACACATACAGTCCATACTCTGGTGCCTTTGCATTAGGGCATTAATTTAACCATTCCTAAAAAGAGCCACTTCAGAAACTCACTTTCAGTCCAAATTCTGTCCTATCTCTGTTTCCCATTTTCCCAGGCATTTTAGTTCCAGGCCAGACTCTGGCGACATCCTGAATGAGAGAACCAAAGTTAGCGCTTCTAAATATTCTCAATTTAAAACGGTTCTGATGAAAACAAAAGGTAACCTAAGATAGGAATTATTAAAATGTTTAATCCCCTCCCCCATTGTTAGGCCCCAGTAAAGAACTAAATATGGAGTTAGACACATCTACCTCAAGAGGGGTAATCCAGTCTAAATTAGATCAGAGCGACAAAATACATACAGACTAAGAACAGAGTTAGGAGAAAAACTCAGTAACAAGAGAGTAGTCGCTGCGCTAGCACTGCTTGAGAATTTAGAAAGAAAATGTGGTCCTTTGGTGGTGTGACGTGTTTGTTTTGGACATACAAACACGTCACACCACCAAAGGAACAAGTAAGTGCCGGCCTGCTTTCATGAATCTGGATTAGCCCATGTAATGCACTCCATCCGCACCACTGCTGCTGAAATGGTCCCACTCCCCCTCCCTTGCTTTCGATGTTACCTTCCTTCACCAGAATGATTAAAGGACAGTTCGTTATCGGAATATTGAGTTTGCTTGTCCAGCCCTGGTTATCTCCGATTCACATAAATCAAACAGCTTCCCACAGTCTCTATTTTGGTCTGATAATAATGGATAATAATTTTACATCTAAAGAAGCAAATCTGAATTCCATCTAAAATGGGAAAGGTTCTCAGGACACATGAATTCTTGAAATAGAAAAACTTTTGCATCACTACTCTCGTAACAGAAGTCCAGGGGAAGTAACTCATTAAGAGATAACACAGATTAAAAGATAATTTTGAATATTATAGACTAAGTATCATTTTTATTTATTCCATATTTATTCTATAAATACACTCAGTGATAAGCACCTTGCTTAACATTACATTACTAAAAAAAGATCTGCCCTCCCCAATTAAATTTACTCTCCTTAGAAGTATACCCTAACTCTTAAGATTATAAAGGCAGTCGCTAGCTAATCCTTAATGAAAGTATTTACAAACACAGAACAGCATAGTTCATGACAAAAAATTAGGTTGAGCTATAAGAATAGTCTTCTACATGCCTAATTTTTAAAAGAGCTTTATTATAACTCATACCACACATTTCACCCTTTTAAAGGGCAGTTTAATATTTTTAGTACATTCAGAGTTGCGTATTGCTACAACCAATCTTAGGACATTTTCATAAATCCCAAACTAAAACTTCATACCCATTAGTGGTCACTCCCCCAGCCCTGTACAAACCTCTAATCTACTTTCATCTCTGCAGATTTGCCTAGGATGGACGTTTCACATAAATGGAATCAAGCAATTTACAGTCTACTGTGCTTGGCTTCTTTCACTTAGCATAACGTTTTTAAGGCTCCGCCGTGTTATAGCATATATCAAAACTTCTTTCCATTTTATTGCTAAATAATATTGTGTGAATAACCACTCTTTAATTATCCATTCACCAATTGATGACCCTCTGGGTTGTTTCTATTTTTTGGCTATTATGCATAATGTTGCTATGACTATTCATGCACAGGTTTTTGTGTGCATTTTTTCATTTCTTTTGAGGTATATATACCAAAGAGTGGAATTGCTGGGTCTTATTTTACACTTAACATTTTTAGCAACTGCCGCAACATTTTTACATTCCTATTGACAATGTATAAGGGTCCCAATTTATCCACATCCTTGCCAACATTTGTTATCTGCCTTTTGAATTATAGTAATTCCAGTGAGTGTTAAGTAATATCTCACTGTGGTTTGGATTTATTTACATTAATGTAATAGCCAAGGATGTTAAGCATCTCTTCATGTGCTTACTGACCATTTGTATATCTCCTTTGGGAGAATGTCTATCCAAGTCCTTTGCCTACATTTAATTGGGTTATTTTTTTTACTATTGAGTTGTAAGAGTTCTTTATATATTCTGGATACAAGTCGTAGCAGATATGATTTGCAAATACTTTTTTCCATTCTGTGAGTTGTCTTTTCGTTTTCTTGATGGAGCTGTATGCAGCCCAAAGTTTGAACTTTTGATGAAATCTAATTTATATCTTCGGTTACTTGTACTTTTGGTGTCAGATATAAGGCTTTGCCAAACCCAAGATCATGAAGACTTACTCCTATTTTTTTTTTTAATAGGTTTTTAAGGTCTTAAATTTATGTTGATGATAAACCTCATTTTCATAACTATTTTATATAATTTATAACTACATAATTTCATACTTATAACACAAAGAGCTCTCATACTCTACCCAAATTTACCAACTGTTTACAGGTTGCCCACTTGCTTACCACCCACTCTATATGTATGCACATCTCCTATGTCATATGTAATTTGGTGGCAGACATGATGCTCCTTTGCCTGTAAGTATTTCAGTGTCTACTTCCTAATTCTGTTACATAACCACAATACAATTATGAAACTCAAAATTTAATACATTACCTAATTTTGTCAACTGCCCAAATGTTCTTTACTGCTATTTCCCCCCAAGTCCAGATCCACTTCAGAATTACACACAATTGTCATGTTTCTTTAGTCTCCTTAAATCTGGAGCAGCTCCTCAGCCTTTCCTTGTCTTTCATTACCTTGACATTTTTGAAGGCTACAAACCAATCATTTTGTGGAATATCACTCACTTGGGGTTTGTCTAATGTTTCCCTGCGATTAGATTCGGGTGATGCATTTTCAATGGGAATCACCACAGAAGTGATGATGTGTTCTTTTCCTGGAATCCGTTCAGGAGGCATATTGTGTTGGTTTGTTCAATTACTGGTGATGTATAACATTGATCAGTTAGTTAAGGATGTGTTCACTCAGTTAATTCACTCTACGGATATTATTTTCCCCTTTGTAATTAATAGGCAACTTGTTGTGGGACTATGTCAGCATCTAAAGTCCATCAAGCTTTCACCACTTGTTTTAGCCTCCATTGCTAATTCCTCTAATGGCCATCAAAGTGAAATTCTAACTCTAACATCCCTTCCACACTTATTAGCTGAGATTATAGTGTAAGGAAGAGCAGTCCCTTTTCTCCCATTTATTAATCTATTTGTATCAGTGTGAACTCATTGATCCTAAGTTTTTCATTTTTTTTAAGTTTTCAAATCAAACTGTCCCATTTTTTTGCAAGGGGGAGCTAATTGTAGCTGGATCCTGGGTCCTTTCAAGTACCATTTTAAAAGCACTTCCTTGATTTCTTGAACAAGCTGGTGTTTAGAAACCAAGATCTAGGCTCTAGTTGTGTTCATTGCTATGGAATATCTTTGCTTTTAGGCCCTTTCAGTAGCTAAAATGTACGTATATTTATACCAATTCCTTTGTTTACATGAACATATAGTAAATATACACTGGCCAGATTATTATGACCACCCCATCAGTACTTCATTGACACTTCCAAAAATACTGAATATTGAAAACTTCCTAAGCAAATACTCTCAAGGTTTTATTATTTGCATAACTAATTCACTTCATTGTACTGATGGGGTGGTCATAATAATCTGGCTACTCAGTGTATACTGATACCTACAGCTGGAATTCAACATTATAGAGTTATTTTAACTTCCTTCCTTTCCATAACTTAATACCCTTTTCTAACAGTGAGAAACGTGGCTCCCATTACCAATATATTTACCTATCTACTCAACCTTACAATTCACAGAAAATTATTTCAGAATAGCTACCTACTACCATTGCAAATAAACATAATTAGAATTCAAAACCTATGCACAGTACCTTTTTAATTTAGACTCAGGACATATAGCCAAATACTGTGTTCAAAAGTTATTTGAGTTACTCTCCCCACCTGTTTGATGAGGTTATGTTACTCATTTCAAACAGTTAGGTTCATCTTCTAATTATATTCCATTATGGATCCCCCTTTCTTTGTATTTTATTTTGAATACATAAAACATTAACATGGTTTCAACTATAAAAATTTAACAAAAAAGTATATCCGTGGAAGTCTCTCTCTTACCACTTTTGAGCCCTTCCATACTTTTCCCACCCATCTCTTGTAGGTAACCAGTCTTAGTTTCTGGGTTATCTCTTAGGTCCTTCCTTTTTGCAAAAATAACCAGGTAACACGCATTTTCTTATATCCTGGAATTCACCTCATTCTTTTTTTCAGCTGCATAGTATTCTATTGAGCAGATGTACCATACTTTATTCATCCCAACTCCCAGGTATGGAAATTTATGCTTGTAGTTATAATGTTGCAATAACTAATTTTATAAAAATGAGTATCTTTAGGGTAAATACTACCTAGAAGTAGCATTGCTGTGTAGTTCTATTTGATATTGCCACATTATACTATATTTTATCCCCAACAAAAGATGCACTAGTTTGTATCTCCACCAGCAATGCATAAGAACCTGTTCCCCTATATCAGCAATGGTGAACCTTTTGAGCTCGGCGTGCCAGCATTTTGAAAAACCCTAACTTAACTCTGTGTCACATATAGAAATTTTTTGATATTTGCAACCATAGTAAAACACAGACTTATATTTTTGATATTTATGTTATATATTTAAATGCCATTTAACAAAGAAAAACCAACCAAAAAAATGAGTTCGTGTGTCACAGGTTCGCCATCACTGCCCTATATTCTTACTAACACATTGGCAAAAATCAAAGCCACGTAAGAATTTAGTAACTCAAGAGTGGTTTTAATCTGTGTTCCTCTTATGAAAGAAGTAGAAATACTTCCATTTAATACTGATATACATATATATCAAGCTTTAGAGATTAAACTTGCATTATTATGACGCTCCAATAAATTATGCCCCTCATTCCCCCCCAGCACTTTATACTGTATCTCTGGGAGAGTAGAACTGAATTAGCAATACAAAGTCCTTCACCATTTCTTCTCTTACACCATTATATTATCCTTGACAATCCTTAAACTGCCATTTAAGGAAAAATAAGTCTCTGAAGGAACCAGATGAAAAGGCATTCTAATCCCTAATTTCTTGCAACTGACTTCAGAGTGTAGGAGGGGAGTCAGAGATGGGAATGAGAAAGTAGGCAGGAAAATATTTAGAATACTGACTGTAGGGATGTAGGGAACAACTAAATAATTCAAGTCGGCCTCTGGAAAGTAAGTAAGACCAGGACCCACCTTGAATAAGATTAACATTATGTGGCTTGATTCCCAAAGTCAGACTAGAGCATTATATGCACTATTGTAACATTAAAAAGAATACCACTAAGTTATACTTACACCAGTTGAAATAGCTCCAGGTCTCCTGTGAGTTTTCGTTTGACCATGAGTAGCAGGCTGGCCTTTAAATCCCCATCGTTTCATGACGCCTTGAAAACCTTTACCAATGCTGAGCAAAATAAACATCAGAATTTGCACAATGAACAGAGAGCATACTGCACCCAACTGTACACTTTCTTGATAGTACCTTAGAGTTTTAACAAAACTTCTTATCTAAATAACTAGAAAAGGCTATACAAGCAAAACCGCAAATGAAAATTCTTTTATGTCTGACCTGGTTTGAATCCCTTCCTGAAATTTTATATAACATGATTAATTCAAGATTGTGAGACAAGAGCAAGCTAAGCAAAGGGAGTTCAATCTGAACAGGGAGTTTTATCATCATAAGCCTATGAAACAACATAGTAAGAGTGGTAGATTTCTAGAAGTTCCAAAGTACTCACAAGAGATATGGCAGACAACCATTAAGATCCACACACTTCCTGGTACCCAAACCCTCAAGTTCTCACCTCTTCTTGAGTCTGGGTGGACCTAGCAACTCACTTCTAAGGAATAAACGATGGCAAAATTGATGAGATGCCACCTCTGACATTAGGTTATCTCTTGCTTTGATAGGCTCTGAAGGACGCACACTGCCACGCTGTAAGCTATTTTACAGAGTCGAGAGGCAAGGATGTCTAGCCAACAATTGTGGCCCGAAGGCTTGGCGGCAACTCTCCCCAAGTCGAACACTGAGATGACTGCACCCTGGGAGACGCCCTCAGCCAGAGGAATTCAGCTAAGTTTACTGGGATTCCTGACCACAAGCTGTGAAGTATAAATATTTGTTGTTTTAAACTGTTATGATTTAGGGCAATGTGTTATGCAGCAAAAGGAAACTAATACAACAGAACATTAAATAAAACAATAATACCCTAAAAGCTGAATGTTTTACTATTAGAAGATACCAGAAGGATATTGGTTTCAAGGTTTAAATAGGAAGCTAATGACAAAATCAGTTACAATTTCTTAAAGTGTAATATTTCACTTTTTTAAACAAAACCATTCTACTTTCAAAGTCCATAACTAGAGAAACATTCTGCCATGCAGGTGGAAAGCGAACAACACTATGATTCAAAGCATTATGATGTCCGTTTCTATCAGTACAAATCATAAAATAAAAGGGCCTGAATAAATTGTAAGCTGTAGTGGACATATTTTTATAGACTGTTAAGATGAACATTTTTTCCAGCTTTCATTAGATAATATGTCAACATATTTTAAAGTCGTGTATCCTAACCCTAACAGAGCTAGCTGTTATTAAATAGACAGTGAATAGTTCAGGCCATTTACAAAAAAGCAAAAGGTTATGAAAACCACCTTATATCCACAAGCACTTTGCTGTGTATTTAACAAAGAATTATCAGAGAGTAATGAACTGAAGTAAGCCCGTATAATAGTTTGTTATAGATAAATCAAGAATTCAACATAAGAACTATGTACAGAACTTAACAGCTGAACATTACCAGGTCCAAAGTTATTTGTATATGAATAATTTAACTGCACTTACACCACTTTCTTCATAATCAACTGGACACATCACTTGTGTATACATAATTCTTTTCTGCCTCAAAAACTCAAAATAATTCTTATTCCTGATACAAAAGCTAAAATGGAAGTTTCATATAGATTTAAAAATTACAAGATTAACATTTAAGAAGAAAAGCTATGATAATGAATTATTTTACTGAAATTCTGCCTCAGAAACTTAACAAGTATTTCCATTTAACACTAGATTTTAGAACATATTGAAAAATAAAAAATACCTAAAGAGTCATTTGAATCTATCCTATTGTTTGGCAAAGAAAAAACGGGAGTGGAGTGGCAACAAAATCTAAAATGAACATGTTTTAAAAATACCACATTCTAACACTAACCATTCTTGGTAGAAAGTTTGCTGGTGCCTTTTGAGTTCTCAAACTGATTCATCTCTTAGTTAAAAGAGAGCATGACCGTGCCCAATAACACACATGCTAGGTAAATTACATAAGATATTTAGCTCAATTTGAGAGTAAATAAGATGAAAATGGTATACTGAAAGTGCTAATTATCTGTCAGCTAATTACAGATTATTTTTAATCTAGCTCTAGAGTACACCATGTTGTTATACTGTGTACAATGGGAACCTCTTCAATAAATAACTTTTAAACAAAAGGACAAAACACAATGACATGACAAATTATTGGCTTAATTCAGATGATGGAGAATAGAGTGCACCTGTTGATCCATGGGTGGTACAGGTACCTATTCTTTTGTGTCTCTCAGTTGTCACCCAACTTGAGAACAAAACAAATGAAATGAACTTATCTATACTTAGCATACCCACACACATTTCAAATATAAGGTTTTCACAGGTCAAATAAAATAAACCATTTTACCACAAATGATACACAACACAAAGCACACACATGCTTCACTCCCACACCTTTTCTTACGCAATCTTTAATGATAGCAGAAAAATCAAGGAAAATTCAAATAAAAAAGAACACGTTAAAAGTTCCAAATGTAGTGAAACATGAAAAATAGAAAAACAAAAAATTTTATTTAGAGCATTTATACTTGTTAAACCAAGAAATCATAAAAAAAAACACCTCAGAAACAATTTAAATTTAGACTTGATTGCTCTGTTCTTGGCCTATTTCCTTAGCATACGTCCTAGTGCCCAACCTAGAGAAGTCAGTAATTCTGTTGTTACTGGCAATAGCTGTGTCTTAGGAAAAAAGATGATTAGTTTATTTTGCCCTTCAGTTTAAAAATGTTGTATAATGGGCATACCTTTCATAAAAGTTTACTAATAAGTAGATGGTGTTAAGAAAAGGAGAAAAGGAACTTAAAGGTATGACTAAGAATCTTGCAGAAGAGAATGCATAATTTAATGTTTCTAACTGCATTCTATAAATCGCTAGAAATTACTACCAGGTGAATTTCATTCCTATGCCATATTGTGGCAAATGCCTAAATGTCTACCATAGACAGAGGTTTTAATAAAAACCCACCAGTATTTCCCGTTTGTGGGAAAATGACTTCGATTTCATGGTTCAGGATACAGTTATATATAGAGATAAAACAAAATGACTATGAGATGAGGAGTGCTCTCAAGTCCATCCATTCTGAGTCCTCTGAGAACTTCCTCCAAAATTCTCATCACTGAGTCTTTCCCTGCCACTGACTTCTTCTATCTTCTCTCTCCACTGTATTCCTTTCTCCTCTTTCTTAGGAAGCAAACTGCTTCTCCCTCTCTCATCCATCACCTGCAATCTTTTTCTCTCCAAGTGTTCTCTGGAACTCACTCTGAGGTTAATCCCTTAATCCTTAAACACAAAGCCTTTTATTAAAATAACTTTTTATTATGGAAGTTTTAAAACGTAATCAAAAGCAGAAAGACTAGTACAAAGAATTTTTAACTCAAGGACTATTTTGTCTCAACTATTTCCCTCCTCTACAATTCCAATGGATTATCCTTTATATAATAAAAAGCTAATATGCAAATTGTCCCCTTGGGAGTTCGCTCACTCACTATGACATGTGCTGACCACCAAGGGGCGGCACAGAACATGGCGGGTGGCAGCGAGGCCCTGAGGGAGCGAGGGAAGGAGGAGGCAGGGAACCTGATCAGCCCTGATCACCAGCCAGGCCTAGGGACCCTACCCATGCACAAATTTCATGCACTGGGCTTCTAGTTTTGTTTTTTTAATATACTTTATTGATTTTTTTTACAGAGAGAAAGGGAGAAGGATAGAGAGTTAGAAACATCGATGAGAGGGAAACATTGATCACTGCCTCCTGCACACCTCCTACTGGGGATGTGCCCGCAACCAAAGTATATGCCCTTGACCGGAATCGAACCTGGGACCTTTCAGTCCACAGGCTGACGCTCTATCCACTGAGCCAAACCAGTTAGGGCTGGGCCTCTAGTTTTAAAATAAATTCCAGATATATCATTCCGCCCATAAATATTTCAAATATGGGTCTCTAAAAGATAAGGATCCTTTTAAAGAACAAAACCACATTATCATCATCACAATGTAAAAAAATTAGCCATTCCTTAATATCAAATATCTAGTCAGTATTCACATTTCTATGGCCTCTTTTCAAATAGAAGAACTGTCTTCTATCACTCCTTACCACCCTCTCCCACCACCACTCCAATCATCATTTCCTCCCTATTCTCCTGCTTCCCTAATGCTCTTTGAGACACGCCTTTCTCCTTACAGGCACATAAAAAGAAGATCTTAGAGTCTTGCCTCTGACCCTCTTCTCACTATGGTTATAACCAGGGGTTGGCAACTTGTTTTTGTAAATGAAAGTTTTATTATAACACAGCCATGTATATTTTTCTACTTATTGCCTATGATAAGAACAGTGATGGCGAACCTTTTGAGCTCGGCGTGTCAGCATTTTGAAAAACCCTAACTTAACTCTGTGTCACATATAGAAATTTTTTGATATTTGTAACCATAGTAAAACAAAGACTTATATTTTTGATATTTATTTTATATATTTAAATGCTGTTTAACAAAGAAAAATCAACCAAAAAAATGAGTTCGCGTGTCATAGGTTCACCATCACTGAGCTATAACGACAGAGCTGAGAAGCTGCAACAGAGACCATAATGTTCGCAAGCCTACATTTACTATCTGGCCCCTTGAGAAAAAATCTGCTGACCCCTGAAGCTATTACTAATAAACTGGAGTTCCACAAACCTTGCCCTCTGGCAAGAATTCTGCTACCAGCCCATTCTATAGATGTTTGGACCGTAGCTAAACAGAAGTAGCTCAGCCATTCAATTACAATGTTTCAGAAACAGAAATGAACATCACCCTCTTTTCAAGATACCCTCCTCCTGACTACCAGAGTGAAATTCCAAGCTGTTCCCTGCTCTAAAAAAACACATAGAATAACACTAAACAACCATAAATGTTTCCTAGCAATTTCTTTAGCTTGGGGCATATAAGGTCTTTTATAACTGGGCCCAGCCTACCTTTTCACACACTGCCCATTACAGATCTAGTCACAGCAGATTCCTCTGTGAATCCCTAAATATGCCACTCTCTTATATGTCTTTGCTCATTCTGTTCCCTCTACCTCAAACATCCTTCCTGCTGCAATATCTATCTTTCCAATGTTACCATGAAAAAGAACAAAGTGTTTCTCGTGCTGTATTAGCTGTAAAATACTTCATCTCTTCATTTAAAAAAATCAAAATCCACACTGCAAATGTTTTTCAATCTGAACCATTTCCAATTTAAGCTTGCACTTTTTCTCTTCAGCTGATTTATGCTGTAAAAACGTTGACTTGTACATAATTTATCAGAAAACCCGTAACTGAGTACTTAATGGAAGAAAGACTCTTGACTTCTCTAAGGATGCCCCAAGATCAGGTTTAATTGTTATCCTATATAATAAAAGGCTAATATGCAAATTGTCCCCTCAACCGGGAGTTCAACCAGGGGGCAGGGCAGGCCGGCCAACCGCCAGTGGACCCCACCCATGCACGATTTCATGCACCGGGCCTCTAGTATATAATAAATAAAAATGGAGATGAGGGTGAGAAGGTTAATACCAGCTTCTTTGGTTAAACACTACATTTGAACACAGGAAAATAGCAACTCATGTCAGTTCTTAGTCAAAATCAAGACTGGGCTTCTTTATAAAACTGAACCACTGATTGGAGTAAGATGAAATCTTTAATTGTGTAAAAGTAGTATTGAATGTACAAGCATAATGTCCAAACCTACAACCTAAAGAATATCTTGTAGCCTATAACCTAACACATTGTTCAAGCCACCCAAGAAGCTTTTAATGATAAAAAATTCCAGTTAACACAAAAGGACAATTTTTAGTCAAATAAATTACATGTATATAAAAGTCCCTATTAGCTAATTCACTATATCCATCAGGATTGGCTTTTAATTTATGATGAACTAATATGACATACACATTTTAATCTGTAATTATAGTGCCTCCGCATTTGAACAACTCACCCAGATGTTACCCATCTACTTTCATCTCCACACACTTAATGGGTAAAGCATCTCCATGGAATCCCTGTAAACTATGGGAGTCGACTTCTACTCACTTCAATGTTGCTGTCTAAGCCTATTTGATCAGTGATGTATAGGTCCTGAGCCCATGAGTAAGTCACGGCGGACTTTTCCAATTGCTTTGTGTCCACCACACATAGTTAAAAGCTGGCATGAAGTATCTGTATAGCTGTTACTCTTTAGATGAGTTTGTGACAGCAAGATCTGAAATGCAGGTATTCTGTTTCTGCCTAAAAACCGTAACACTGCCAGCAAAAGCTGGGAACATTTTTATCAACAAGGAACTGCTAAAAGTGCACTGTTTCATGGTTTATAGCGTTTTGACATGAAATCTAGCTCATTCAGTAGTACAAAGAGCCAAATGTGCAGTGACTCCTTTGAGTCCTCATATGAAAGGGAGCATTTCCTGGCTGTCCTAAATAAATCCAGAGCACATTTGTTGTCCTGAGTTCAGCAAGCTCTTTTTAAAAGAGAAAACTCAAATAACCAATTCTGCAATGTTATGACAGGACTTAAACAGTCTTCTGAAGGCCTTCAGACATATCTTTTCTTCAGTAGGCCAGAAAACCATATTGCCATGTGCTGTGAATCTGTGGTTATGTATTATTTTTTTCATTAATATAGATAAGAATGAATTAGGCCTCTTGGAAAACTGAGGGATTATTTTTCAGAAGCAGATTTTTAGAATTGAAAGGAACCTTAGAAACCGCTTAGTCTCATATCCTTACTAACTGTTGAGAAATAGATTAGAGCAAAAATATAAAACTGTCTAGCAAATCAGAGAGGCATGAAGCTATTTCAAGGGCATCATCATTATTCTATAAATTCTAGATGGAGCAAGTGGTGCATAACCTTAAAATACCACGATTTAATTCCTAATGACTCAATGTTACTTAATCATTTAAAAAATTTCCTATTGAAAACACTATTTTTTCATTTAAAATCTGAAACAAATGAAAAACTAGTAATATCAATAATAGTGGCAGGAGCCAACATTTCTCCTAAGCATTTATTATGTGCCAGGCCTTGAGTTAACAGCTTTCTGTTTATTATCTCAGTTAGTCTTTACAACATGGCTATGAAACAGGTTAAAGATGAGACAACATAGACACTTTCGAAAGAAGATATACAGAAGGCCAAGAGACATAATATGAAAACATGCTCCAAGTCACTGATCGCCAGAGAGATGCAAATCAAAACGACAATTGGGGTACCATCTCACACCTGTCAGAATGTCTATCATCAACAAATGACAAGTGCTGGCGAGGATGTGGAGAAAAAGGAACCCTCATGCACTGTTGGTGGGAATGAAGACTGGTGTAGCCACTGTGGAAAACAGTATGGAGTTTTCTCGGAACTCCCATTTGACCCAGTGATCCCACTTCTAGGAATACATCCCAAGAAATCAGAAACACCAATCAGAAAGGATATATGCACCCTTATGTTCATAACAGCACAATTTATAATAGCTAAGATTTGGAAACAGCCTAAGTGCCCATCAGCAGGTGAATGGATTAAAAAATTCCATCTACACAATGGAATGCTACACTGCTGTAAAAAAGAAGGAATTCTTACCATTTGCAACAGCATGGATGAACTTGGAGAGCATTATGCTAAGTGAAATAAGCCAGTCAGAGAAAGATAAATATAGCCCTAACTGGTCTGGCTCAGTGGATAGAGCGTTGGGCTGCGGACTGAAAGGTCCCAGGTTCAATTCCGGTCAAGGGCATGTCCCTTGGTTGCAGGCACATCCCCAGTAGGGGGTGTGTGGGAGGCGGCTGATCAATGTTTCTAACTCTCTATATCTCTCCCTTCCTCTCTGTAAAAAATCAATAAAATATATTTAATAATAATAAAAAAGAAAGATAAATATCACATGATCTCATTTGTGGAATATAATGAACAACATAAACTGATGAACAGAAATAGATCCAGAGACAAGGTAACACTGAACATACTGTCCAACCTCAGAGGGAAGGCAGGGGAGGGAGGGGGGCAAGAGGTCAACCAAAGGACATGTATGCGTGCATATAAGCATAACCCACGGACACAGACAGTAGAGGAGCTCAGGCATGTGCTGGGGAGGTAGGAACAGCCGGGGAGAGGTCAATGGGGAAAAAAGGAGACATATGTAATACTTTAAACAATAAAGAATTCAAAAAAGAAATTTTAAAAAAAGACAACAGATGTTAAGAAAGCTGTCTAGGCCACAGCTGCCCAGAGACAAGCTGTCTCTGTAGAGAAGCAGAGCCCATGCCTTTAGCCCCTTTCTAGATTTCCAGCATTAGGCCTTAATTTTAATGACTTTGAGTAAAAAAAAAAAAAGCTTCTTTGTAGAGTTAAAAGTGAGGGAATTATAGATGCCTACTATACATTTTTTTAAAGCAACAAACAACAAAATATAACCCTAAAACACCACTCTCCAAACTCTAGCCTTTATCTAAAAAAAAAAAATAATAATAATTTTTAATCCTTACCCAAGGATATTTTTTCCATTGGTTTTTAGAAAGAGTGGAAGGGGTGGGGGAGAGAAAGAGAAACATCTATGTGAGAGAGAGACATCGATTGGTTGCCTCCCACATGAGCACTGACCAGGTCTGGGGATCGAATCTGCAACCCAGGTATGTGGCCTTGACTGGGAATCGAACCCAAGACCCTTTGGTGTATAGGCCAGAGCTCTAACCACTGAGAACAATGGCCATGGTTCTAGCCTTTATCTTGAAACAGTCAATCACTTTAACTGATTTAAGAGGGATGATTTTTTTTTTTTTGAGATTACTGCCCTCTATGATTTAATCACTCATTTTGAAAATTATTTCACTAATGTGCTTAAAAATTTACTGCTTTGAATAAGTAGTAAACAAAGTAACTTACTATAAAATGAAATAGAACTGCAATGTCCAGGGCTGGACAGGAATTATGTCTCGAAGCAGCACATACCTGGCTTTCCCCTTCACCAGCCAGAAGAGTAAGCCAGAGGGGAAGTCTTCCCACAGTGTGGACTGGGCACTGAGCCTAAAGAATCTACTCTTTTAAAATCCCACCTGGCTTTTTTGTTTGTTTGTTAATCCTCACACGAGGATATTTTTTCCATTGATTTTTAGAGGGAGGAAGAGAGACACTACACACACCATCGATTGGTTGTCTTCCGCACACGCCCAGATCGGGGGACTGGGGATCAAACCTGCAACCCAGGTACATGCCCTAGACCAGAGTCAACATGTGACCTTTCAATGCGTGGGCCGGTGCTCTAACCAGAAAGTCACACCAGTCACCTGGCTTTTTAATCACCTTAAGACTTTGATGAGCAATAATATTTCAGTACATATTTTGATATCTTAATGAAAGATTCAAAAACTATTTGAATCTCAGTAAATGTGTGAAAGTGCTATCTATCAATCATCCAATCTCCCCACTTTTCTTCTTTCTACCAGGGATGACATTATCAAGGTAAGCACCTATTTTTATATTTTGAGGCCAAAGGGCAATGATAATTTAAAGGACATTGATGCCTTTACAGTGTTAAGATTATACCTGAAATTGCTATTAAAGTAGTAAGATTAGACTTGAAAAGATATGGATTGTTTTAATTAGTCCAGACTTATAGACAAGATTTTTAGGTTATCTTTCATTTAGAAAGTAAAATCTTTTAAGTAGCCGAATAAGATGTTTTCTGACTTCAAAAATTTAAATAAATTCCAGAAAACCAGAAAAGAAATAATTTCAACAATACCACTGTCATAAATTCAAAGCTCAATAAGACAACTAACAGGAAAGTGCCCCCTTGGCCACTGTTATGGATGCAATTCATCACTGTCTGTGTCCTTCAAGTCTTTTGAGACAAAGACCTAATATTTTGCCTTAAAACAATGCAGAATGCATTTTTAGTTTTCCTTTTGTTTACTTTTTCATTCTTTCCTGATTTATTTCTTTAAAAAGAAAACACATACCTACAAATTATGAGCACCTCTAGGATTCAACAGAAAACCATGGGCTAATAAGCATTCTATGTTGAGGATAGAATCATCAGTCATACCTCATCTCACCCACTATTTACATATTATCTATAGCTATTTCTTCCTCAATATTGAGAGAGAACAAGAGAGAACATTAGATCCCAAACCAACATCTATCAGAAGTTAAACTGCAATATTATCTCCATTACAGAAGAATATAAACTTTAAATGGGTACGGGGGTGGGGGGGCAGTGAGGGGCGGCAGAGGGGAGGTTACTGGTGGTGGTGGTGTAGGAAACGCATCATTATGCTCTCTCTCTTAAAGGTTTATTTTGAATGAATTACAGAAAACTCCTATATTGCAAAGACTGGGCTTAATTATCTATTAGTATAATAAAATTGTGAATTTGCTAGAATGCAAATTATATATATATATATATTAGATGAAAAAAATCTTTCTCATATAACCTAAATTGAATTTGTATTCATAGACCTTTTAGATAAATATTAAGAGGAACATTTAAAATTTTAAGGAAGTCTTCAAGAAGAGGCTGCTATGTTTGCAGGAAATTTCATTCTTGAAGTAGATGGATTCTATTAACACTATTTTCTTAAATTAGTATTATTTTGTTTTAAATTTTCTTAGTTATTTCTAAAATATGTTTAATCCAGCAATTAAAATTGAAGTAAAAAGGACTTGAAATACTCAAAATATAGATGTAAATTTTACAATTAAATATAATCATTATAACATGAGAAAAATGAATTCAATTAGAGATTAATTTGAAGATTTGAAGTTTTTCTCTTTTCTAATGGAAAGGAGATAATGAAGCCAATTACTAAAGAGACCAATTTATCGTTTCATGTTAATTAAAATGTAATAAAGAGGCAACGTTTTATTGACAATGTTATTTGCAACTGGATTGATTAAACTTTTTTGCTTTAAAACATGTTTATATTGAGTTAATTTGAGTAGTGTTAAGGAAAGGGAGGTACTAGGATTCTGTGCTGGGTTAGGGGCTCAATACCTGGTGAACCCTTAACTATTCTACAGTCTAGTGATTTGCAAAAGAGTGGTCCCTGGACTAGCAGCATTCCCATAACCTGGAAACTTATTAGAAATGCATATTTTTAGGTACTACCGAGATTTACTAGAATCTATAATCTGTGTTCAACAAGCCCTCCTGGAGATTCTGAGGCCCTCAAGTGTGAGAACCAATGCTCCAGTAGGTAAATCCATGTCCGTCATCTTCTTACCTAACCATGTCACTGCACACATGTTTTCTCTGGTTTCTTTAACTATAACAGGTTAATAATTAAGAAGCTGGAGTCCAGAAGCTACAAAATTTTAAAACAGGGGCTGGAAAGGGAGGACGAGGTAGTTAATCTCTGCCAGTAGTGAGCCACAGTAATGGACTGAGGACCCAGAGCCTACTCCCAAAAGATGATGGTCCCATTTACAGTCAACAAGAAAAAAATTCTCATTGTCTGTGACTTAAACTCCAAGCCAAGAAAACTGTCCAAAAAATGAGTTGCATCAGGGAAAGGATAGAAGAATTTCTAAAGAAAAAATAAAAGCAAGCAAATGCATATACACCTACACCCATCCCACACCCCAGTGAAGTCAGAGGAAAAGAGAAGAGGCAGCAGCACCTAGGATTGTATATACCCAGAAGGAATTCAAAACAGCTCCACCTAAGTAGGACAGTCCTACAAACTTACAAGCACTCACAAGCATCTTGAGGCTGTAATAACATGCCAGCTACAAGAGCTCTAGTCATCAAAAACACTCAGCAAAAGGTCAAATAAAGTGCATTTCATTCTAATGTCAAGCAGTATCACACATAAAGCTATGCACACCAGAGTGCAGTGCACACGTATGTGGGAGTAACCCTCCTCCCAACTGTTACACGTGAAAGTCAAACAGAATACTGTATTGCTGCCCATACAACTGTGAGGATCTGCTCAAATGAAGGTGTTCCCTTCTCCAGAGTTAAATGTCAACTACTTTAAATCCCAGGGCTATGCCCCAGCCGGTTTGGTTCAGTGGCTAGAGCACTGGCCTGCAGACTGAAGGGCCCCAGATTCGATTCCAGTCAAGGGCACATGCCTGGGTTGTGGGCTTGATCTCCTGGGTGGAGCGTGCAGGAGGCAGCCAGTCAATGAGTCTCTCTCATCACTGATGCTTCCACCTCTCTCTCCCTCTCCCTTCCACTCTGAAATCAATAAAAATATATTTAAAAGTCAATCAATTAATCGATCCCAGAGCTAGTTATCCTTCCGGCTCTTATCAGCTTTCTAGTTCTGAGGCTGGCAAAAGGCTTTACATAACCTTGTTTACAAGGTATAGGATCTTTTTGAAAAATGTTTATTGATTTGAGAGAGAGAAGAAGGGAAAGGGAGAGAGAGATAGAAAAATTAATGCATCAATATCGATCAGCTGCCTCCTGCACGCCCCATGCTGGGTTTCTAGCCCACAACATGAGCATGTGCCCTGACTGGGAATCAAACTGATGACCTCTTGGTGCCTGGGTCAACACTCAACCACTGACCACACTGGCTGGACTAGGTATATGGTCTTAAAACACAAAACAAAACAAACTTTCTCTTTCACTTTACACTCACAAGAAGACTGAAGTTTTTAAAATAACTTTTAAGAAGGCAAGGAAACCCAATAGTAGCATATGAAATGAAAGCACTTACTGAACAGAGGCACCTGAAAAGCTAGGCTCTCATCCATGCTAGTCACAAATCCTGTCATAAGGCATCTGCTAACAAAGGTCTCTGATTTCACAGGGCTTCTCAAACATCCCATATATACTATAAAATACATAATGGAATTCACACACTATTAACTGTGTTTATATTTAGAGAATCACTGTGAGGTACTTTATATGTAATAATAAATTCAGAAATGAAAAAAGTAGAATAATCTAATTCAGAAAACACATCTCTCAACTGACCAAACCAAAGCTTTACAGTTCCAATATTTGAGTTCTTGACAAAAGAAGGCAGAATAAACAAAGTTACCAAGTAACCAGTGATTTTTAGAGGCCCCAGTAAGTAGGTCTAAGTCCACAACAATAAAGGAGCAGGGAAAAATAGGGAGAGGTTCAAAATCTCAAAAAAGAGGGCTCACTCTACCGCCAATATAGACCACTCCATTTCTCAACGGCTCATCCAAGGTAAAGGCACCTTGCAGCTGTTTGCAATGGCTCACATTTGAAAGTAGGCAATAATAGTGTGAAAAGAAAGATGAATCTCACTGACTATGTTAAGGAAGCTGATGCTGACACTCATCAGATTTCCTTTGATAAAAGCCACTTTGGCTCAGTCACTGTGATCTTAATACTATCTCAGAGCACTGTGGACCACTGTTCACTTTTAAAGAGCTCCTAGTTAGCATGACAATAGTGCAGTGAAGGCCTGGGGGGAGGAGGGCTGGGTGAAGGGGTTACAGGGGGGTGACAGTATCTGTAATACTGTCAACAACAAATAAATAAAGGGCTCCTAGTCAGAATATTCCTGGAACACAGGCTGCAGACTTTATCAAATGATAAAAAGAAAACTGAGGTACATGAAATGAAATTAGAGTAAGAAACAGGAATGGACAAGAGCTGATATTTGGAGTTTTGTTAGCCATGTAGATTCTAATAACCTATACTGAACAATTTCTACATAAACCCAATTATTTCATTCTATAGTGAGGTAACCTCAACTAATTTTTGAAAAATTACTTATATAAAATTTCAATGTTTCCTGGAGATCATCTAGCCAATACTGGACTTATCTTAAGCCATCTGATAGCTGGTAAAATAGAAAAAAACTACAGTGCCAAAAATACCACTGCCCAGCCCAAAAGTCAGCATTTCTTTTAGAATGACAATGCAGTGTTGATTTGTACCAAATTAAACAAACCCTTGTTTAAGTATATTAAAATTTTTGCTTTTATGGAAGAAGTTTCACTTATCTACTACTGAGAGACATTCTAATAGGTTTTTTAACACAGTTACAAAATGTTTTAGAGTTATTTAAGGGGAACCTTAAGCACAACACCAGTATCACAGATGATATATAATATGTTTCCAATTTAACTATTTCCTAGAATTGGAAAGAAGCATCAATTACTAGACTACACAAAAGAACTCCATAGCACCACTCATGGATATTTCGCCATCAAACTGCACATAACCTTTGGTATTCAAAACAGAAGTAGGCCCAGCCCACAAAGAACCCAAGGAATGTGACCTTTCACTTAGACCCATTTCAGGAAGCATACATCTGAGTTTAAAAGCTGTAACCTGATGTGAACTCTTCACATACAACTAATTCAATGAAATTTAAAAACCGGTACAGTCAGTAACATTGAAAGATTAGCATTATGAATGAGAATAATAAATATCTTTATTGATTTCAGAGAGGAAGGGAGAGGGAGAGAGAGAAATATCAATGATGAGAGAGAATCATTGATCGGCTGCCTCCTGCACTCCCCCTACTGGGGATCGAGCCCACAACCTGGGCATGTGCCCTTGGCTGGAATCGATCCCGGGACCCTTCAGTCCACAGGCCGACGCTCTATTCACTGAGCCAAACCGGCTAGGGCTCTGTTATTTTTTAATAGATGAGGGAAACAAAAGGAAAAGAGAACCCATTATGTGCACTTACGTTTTGGCTGTGACATCCACATACTGTCCTGGGCGAAAGTGAGCAGCATAAAGAGGAGTGCCTTTATGAAAAGACAAAAAATCAACATGAAGTCTGTCTGCTCAGAAATAACTTCACTAAACATAAACTACATCCAGGAAGCCTTGTAGATAACATATTTCAAAAATGGCAGGAGATTCTCTTCTGCAATTATAATTATTGCAGAAACACCAATTATAAGATAATAAAACTATTCAACACTGACTACATGGGATGCGGTGCTACAGCGAGCCAATAGACAACACTGGCTGACAGTGTGCCTTCCTGAAGTGGGCAATTCCTGTACAACACAGTGTTTCCTGCTGGCAAATACAGGAATGATTCTTGGTCATTTTGGTAACAATATACTAAATTAAGGTATATTATCTATTTCACAGAAAAAAATATACAAAGAGAATGATAAAAAATGTTGGGGCTAGACCAAATCATTTTTTACACACTAGAGATAAATGATCCAAAATAGAAACTTGAATTATTTGAACACAGATCCATTGGTCTCTGGGTAATATTTATGGTATGTATGTATAACATCCCTATAAAGCCCATATATATCAGATTCTCAGTAGACTGGTCATTATTCCAATAAAACAGATATTCTTGCATATGCCAGCTATCAGGAATAGCAAAAAACCACTATTAAAGATAATACTAATTTTATATACTCATATTTCCAAAACTAGTTGTATTTAAATAAAATCTTACTTTAAAAGCACTTGGGAAATGTGTTATTTTATGGAATCTTGTAGCTCCAAGCCCTTCACAATATTTTATTTATATAAATTTGGAATTAACACTTTTATCTCCAAATATTTATAGGGCACTTACAATATGCAAAGTAAGAAATACAAAAGTATAAGACATGGCTCCTGACCTCAGGAATTTATTATCTAAGTAGGGACTGAGAGAGGTGGAGGAGCATATGGGGGGAGGTTAAATGGTTATGGATGGAGACTTGACTTGGGATGGTGAACACACGATACAGTGTACTGATGATGTGTTGTACAATTGTATACCTGATAACTGTATAATTTTGTTAACCAGTGTTACCCCAATAAATTAAATTTTATAAAGAATGTATTATCTAGGTGATGAATCAACATTACATCATCAAATAAGAGGACATGAAAAGATACTTCTCCAAAGAAGATAAACAGCTGGCCAACAGACATGAAAATATGCTCAACATTCGTACATCAAAGAAATGTATATCAAAACCATAGTAAGATACCACCTCACACCAGTCAGGATGCCTATTATTACCAAAGTCAACAAATAACAAGTGTTGGTGAGGATGTGGTGAAAAAGGAACCCTGTGCACTGTTGGTGGGACTGCAAATTGGTCGAGACACTATGGAAAACAGATGCAAAAAACTAAAAATAGATATGCCATACCACCCAGCAATTCCACTTCTGGATAGTTATCAAAAGAAAATAAAAACACAAATTCAAAAAGGTATATGCATCCCTATGTTCATTCCAGCATTATTTACAATAGCCAAGATATGAAAGCAGCCTAGGTGTCCATCAATAGATGAATAAAGGACACACACACACACACACACACACACACACACACACCTGGTATATATACACAATAGAATATTATCCAGCCATTTGCAACAACATGAATGAGTCTAGAGCAGGGGTGGGGAACATTTGGCCCGAATGCCATATAAGTCCTGTGAAATCATTTGGTCTGGCACTGCCAAGGCATTAGAGGTGAGTTAAATTTGACTAAATATAGCAGGCTAATTTTTAAGTGGATAATTCTGTATGGCCCATGAATGATGCTATAAATATCCAAATGGCCCTTGGCAGAAATAAGGTTCCCCATCCCTGGTCTAGAAGGTATTATGCCAAGTGAAGTAAGTCAGGCAGAGAAAGACAAATATTGTATGGTTTCGCTTACATGTGGAAGCTATAAAAGAAACAAATGAACAAATAAAACAAAAACAGACTCATAGAAACAGACCACAGGGATGACTATGAGAAAGAAGGGGGTGGAGAGCTGTGTGAAAAAGGTGAAAGGAAATATAGTCAATAACATTGTGGTAAGTTTGAACAGTAACAGATGATTACTAGAATTAGTGGGGTAATCACATTGTAAGGTATAAAAATATTGAATCACTATATTGTACACCTGAAACTAATATAGTATATAGGTAAATTAAAAAAAAATTTAGTTAAGTAATTTTAAAAAGCTGGAACCAATGTAGTAGAGAATGAATGTATGGGAAGATAATTTTTGTTTGCTTGTTTAAAACAGGGAGTAAAGTGCTGTAGGATTCCAGAGGGTAGTATCCTTTAAGGCAGTGCCTAGGCTGGATTTGGACAAGCAGGGAAAATCCTTGAATTAAGAAAAAATAGGGGAATTTGCAATAGCATGGATGGACCTAGAGGGTGCTATGTGAAATGAAATAAGTCAGACAGAGAAAGACAAATACCAAATGATTTCACTTATATGTGGAATCTAAAGAAAATAAACAAAATAGAAACAGACTCATAGTTGCAGAAAGCAGAATGATGGTTGCTAGAGGGAAGGGGGGTTGGGGGTCTAGGTGAAAAAGGTGAAGGGATTAGGAAGTACAAATTGGTGGTCACAAAACAGGCATGGGGATGTAAAATACATAGGGAATATAGTAAAAAATATTGTAACTATGTATGGTACCGGGGGGTACTTGAAATATTGGGGAATTCATGAATAGGGTAAAATACTTTGAAATTTTAAAGTAAGTATATGATTGTCTATAACCACTATGTTGTACACCTGAAACTAATATAAAATAATATTGAATGTAAACTATAATTGCAAAATAAAATTTAAAAAAAGAAAAAAGAAGGGAGATTAAAAATTACTGAATTTCTATGAGGTTAAGAGACCTGAACTGCCCAGATTTGACTATTTTTCATCCATAAAACCAACAATTCCACATGGTCTGAGCTACAGCAAAAGTTAATGTGGACTTAATTTTTGCACTTGTTAGCTTAATTCCATTTAATTGCAAACCTTGCACTTCAAAACATCTTTTAATTCTAATTTATATCAAGGCTGCCCTTCTGTCACTCCAATTAATATTGTCCATTGCAACTGTATTTTACTTCAAAAAATTCAGGTCACATATTAAAATAAAAAAATCTTAAAACATCCTTTTACTGTATGCTTGTTAGAACTCAAGTTCAAGAGATCAAAGAGCTCTTCTGAAGTTTAAAGACATCAAATTCTATTAATTACATGAACCAATATAATCATATTTTTTTAAAATATATATTTTATTGATTTTTTTAAAGAGAGGAAGGGAGAGGAATAGAGAGTTAGAAACATCGATGAGAGGGAAACATCGATCAGCTACCTCCTGCACACCCCCTACTGGGGATGTGCCCGCAACCAAGTACATGCCCTTGACTGGAATCGAACCTGGTACCCTTCAGTCTGCAGGCCGGCGCTCTATCCACTGAGCTAAACCGGTCAGGGCCAAATCTCACCTTTTGACATTCCATGAATAGGGTAAAATATTTTGAAATTTTAAAATAATATTCTGTACGTCAAAGTGTTATGGTACCAGGGGAGTACTTGAAATATTGGGGAATCCATGAATTGGTCACTGTCCAATTTCAAGCTAGGCTACATTTTTTTCAAAGTCTTCTACCTCAGCAAGTATAGCTATTCTCCACTTAATAAAATGCCAGCCTACAAACAGTAAGTTTCACATTTTAAGAGTGAATGCATTTATTGAGAATTTTCCAAATGTGAAACTCTCTGTACATTAAAAACAAAAGCATTCCTCCCTCTTTCATGGAAAACAAAGAGTTCTCTAAAGTTCTTTTCACTGAAAAGAAAAAAAAAAAAAAGATTTGTTTATCTCTAGTGATTAAATTAGATACATTTTTATATTTAAAAATAAGTGTTTGGGACTTTGTACTGTGGATTCAGCTTTATTAAAAAGGCTGACATTAAACAAATCACAGATTTGGGTATTTTTACTCCCCCTCCCCCAACTTCAGATTACCTGGCTTAATTACAGCATTATCTGTTACACGAAAGATTTTAATTTTCTGTTTTGGTGGCAATCCAAGTTCTTGGTAAAATTCCAATCTGGATGTAGATTTCTAGAGGAAAAGCAGCACACATAAGTAACACGGTAAATACTAAAGGTGGGGTTTAATGTAGACGTCAAAACCAAGTTATTAACACACCAGAAAACAAGCCAAAGAGCACTCTCGTTCCCCTAAAGAACAAAGGGCACCCTATCCCCTCACTGAGGGGAGGTGAGATTTTTCTTCTAAAATCCATTACACGTGGGATCCAACCATGTGCAGAGTGTAGCTCATATACAGTACATGGGGAAGAAAGACCTTTGTTCTGTAGGGAAAGAAACAGAGTTGTGTTCATATTTGAATTTTCACTGGAGACTCTATGTATCAAGAACTCCCATCCTGGGAAATTGGACTGTGTCTACTCTGTACCTGTTTCCAAGCAGCTACAAGAAAACATGGTAGGTCACATTCAACTGTATGACCACAAACTTCAAAGTCAATCCTAAATGTGGCCAGGCCAACCTTCATCCCCCCCCGCCCCCCCCAGTTATATCCTCACACTCTTCAGGGCAACTATGTCACATCTCCTTTTAAATCCTCCAGCACTGTTCCCTCTTCCTCTCACCTTTGAGCTGATCTTGCTTCTTGATTCACTGAAAAAATACAGAAGAATCAAGAGCACTTCCTCACACTTACTGCCTAGTCCATATGTGTCTACACCAGCCATTATATACTGTCCTTCTGCCACCTCACTCCAGGTTGCCCAAGATGCATGTGGGGAGCATTTACAAAATGCCGATGCCCAGGGCTTCAGCTTGGAGACTACAGCCTCAAGGGTCTAATGTGGATTCCAAGCATCAGAGTGTGTGAGTGTGTGTGTGTGTGTGTGTGTGTGTGTATCTATATCTATATCTATATATATATATATATTTTTTTTAAAGCACTCCACATGATTGTGATGTGAAAAGGCTGGGAATCACAATGACAGATGAACTGTCCATGCTCTTATTGAAAGCCATATCCTTCACTGTGTACTCACTCCTAACCTCTCCCATCTATTCAAT
The DNA here is from genome assembly GCF_014108235.1 of Myotis myotis. NCBI lineage: Eukaryota > Metazoa > Chordata > Mammalia > Chiroptera > Vespertilionidae > Myotis > Myotis myotis. The sequence goes on along the minus strand of NW_023416317.1, from coordinate 33,303,896 downwards.
AGCTTTACTCCTGAAACTGTCCCCATCGTCTTCTGAAACACTAATTTTCCCCTTGCTACTGAAATGTTCCTACTGGTATACAAAAATATTATAATAACTTATATGTTAAAACAAAACTTTTTCTTAGCCAGTCTCCTTTAGGGAATCATTCTGTTCCCCCTTACAACCATACCCCTGAAAGACTTGCTCAGTCTATTTTCTCTGACACTGACTTTAATCAGGTGCTTTCATCTCCTACTACTCAATGGAAAGTGTCAAGATCACCAATGTCTCCATGTGGTCAAATACACTGGTCAATACTCATTTTATTGGCTCCAGCAGTAATGCTTGACACAGGTGACCCTGTCACATCTCTCCTTGAAAGACTTTCACTCGACTTCCAGGCACTACTCTCTTGGTTCCTTCATATCCTACTGACCCTACATTTATAACTTCAATCTCAAATTCTACTCTGAACTACAAATTCCAATGTCTAACTGCCAACTCAATGTCTCACTTTGATGCCATATAGTAACATCAATTTTAACCGGCCTAAAATTGGACTTGATTCCCCCTTCCTCAACAAGTCTGCTTTCCTCTTGTCTTCCAAATCTCAATACTTCTGTTGTTGGACCAAACATCTCGTGGTCACTTTTGACTCTTTTCCTTCTCACATCCCATGTCAATAAATTACATCAGCAATTCCTGTAGACTTTATTTAAAAATATAGCCTACATCAACTACTTCTTACCCCCACTCCACCCAACCATCTTTTGCTTGGATTATTTCAATAGACACTTAAACTAGTCTCCAAAATTCCACACTCCTGACCCCTGGTCTGTTCTCCATTCACAGGCTGGCATGTTCCTTTCAAAACACAAGCTATTTCATGTTTCTGCAACGGCTTCCATCTCATGCAGAATCAAGTCCCAAGTCCTTACCATGGTTTACAAGGTTCTCTACAATCTGACTTCATCTACTGCTCTTCTCTTGGCTCACCCTGCGTCATTACTTACTAATCCAAGAACACATTAAACAATGGCCTCAGGTCCTTTTTGCACATACTGTTCCCCCTGCCTGGAATGCTTTTCTGCCAGATTTTTGCATGGCTTGTCCCCTCACTTCATTCAGGTCTCTATCCAAACATCAACTTACCTTCCCTATCTAAAATAGCACCACTTTCTGTCACTCACAACCCCTCCAGACTTTATTAGTCCTCAAAGCACTTCTCTCCATCTGTCATGATTTACAGGGTTTTGTTTTGTTTTGTTTTTTTATCTTCTATGCAACAGCCTCCCTATCTTACCCCCAATCCCATCAAAATGTAAGCTTCTTGAGAGCAGAGACTTTAGTTGCTATGTCTGCAGCTCCTGCTGGCTGCTTTCCCCTCCAACCCTGCCTTTGTTCTTCTGCTATTTTAAATATTCCTGAATAAATAACTTTATGGACATCTTACTTCCTTATCACAATGTCCTGGGTCTTTTTTAAATTAAAACTGTTGATATAGATTTCTGTAAGACTTCCCCAAAAAATTGTACCACTTTATATTCCTGATATAAAGAGTGCCTCTATCATGAGAATATAGCTAACACAGGTATATCCATCTTCCTGCTGTTTCTGTTCCCTCAACTTCCCCTCTAATTATAAATGAAGCACCAGCAGGCCCTCAATGGGCCACAATACTCTATGTATGCTTACCTGTGTCTGCCTATGCCGGTCTCTGGTCCTATAATTTCCTCCCCACCTTGTACCTCCAAATCTCATTAAAACCCTGTTACATATATGTTTAGTCCCAGCTGCGGGACATTTCCTGTCTGGATCCCTCCCTGGCAGCCTTGTCAGAGCAGACTGCTCTTTCATCTCTGCCATCTCTAGACCCTCCATTTATTTAACTTACATATCTGTCTGCCTGCTAGTCTGTGAGTCCCTGGATGGTAGGGGCTGTTTTATTCACTTTTGTGTGTAACTTTAGACAGTAGCTGTCTACTAGACACTGCAGAGTGAGTGAAATGAATGGTGAAAAGACTCAAAAGACATGCCCTAACCGGTTTGGCTCAGTGGATAGAGCGTTGGCCTGCGGACTGAAAGGTCCCAGGTTGGATTCCAGTCAAGGGCATGTACCTTGGTTGTGGGCACATCCCCAGTAGGGGGTGTGCAGGAGGCAGCTGATCGATGTTTCTTATCGATGTTTCTAATTCTCTATCCCTCTCCCTTCCTCTCTGTAAAAAATCAATAAAATATATTTTTAAAAAAAGACTCAGAAGATAGAGGACAAGCATCGGTCTAGGTGCGAAATCCTGATTTGTCTCTCCAAAACACCCTACCTTTCACTCTTCCTGCTGCTGCATTAATTCTTGGCAAACAACATTACTGTGTTTGTGGCCTGACAGTGTGTGGCTTCTATCTTCATTTCTAGTTATTAAAAACTTACAAGTCTAAAATAAACATCATGACTTACTCTGAGGATCTATAAGAAACTTAGCTACTTTAAAACCAAATCAACAGTAATTTGTAATAAAACAAACAAAAAACCAAACCAAGAATAGCAGCAATTGACAAACTCTATCCAGCAAGATGACACTGATGATGTACTAATTTCCCTCAAATGCTATGAAGCTATGCATAGCCAGACTTACCTGATTATGTAGCAAACTTCAGGTACATGCTATTTCAATTTAAAATGTGCACTGTTAGTACTCCTTTATAACTTATTGAGTGGGTTGACTTTCGTGGACATGAAATTGGGTGGCACTGGCCTGTAAGCATAGAACTTTAATTTTTGGATCAGTCCACACTCCTGGGAATCTCCCTGGGGCCCTCAGGTGGGACCATGCAATACATGCTGAACAGCTCTGCTTCAATGTCCACGAAAGGTTGTTTTGTGCCCCACAGTTTCCTTAAGAAGCCACCCTTTTCTCCAAAAGAGTGATAACATAAACTCATCCAGGCATTCTTTATGCTTTCACTTCCCACTCACGGAAACCTAAGAGTAATATGCGGCACCACTGTTCCCAAGGCCTGGCTTTTCATCTTAATCACATTCACTTGTTCCATAACAAAAGCAAACACAAGGGCTTTCATTTAAAAATGTGGCTCCTTGAAATTATTTTCCTGATGAATCAGATTCAGATATATCAAATTTTAAAACGGACTTTAGTTTTATTTTTAATGTTCACATATTCCACCTGGCAGTTTAGAAAGCATACTATTTTATCAATATCAGTTTTTAAGTATGCCAGGTGGCTTCTGAGAAAAATTCTGTCCTTTTTCCAGTAATACAGAATAGACAAGATAAACATTTTTATCTAAATAACTGTAGACTCCAACATAAAAAGAAAAAATGTAATATGTACTTCTTGATTATCTTCCTAATTCACTAAAATTGAATACTTCAATTTTTTTCTTTTAAACATCAAAATATCATAAAACTAGTTAGGTGTCAGCCATGAGAAAAACCAAATGCTCAAGTTGAGTTGAAACCAGCAGCAGTGGAACAGAGGTGTATTTTTTTTAAACTTCCAAATAAATAATTTCAAAGGCAATTTAAAAGACTGACAGCAGTGTCACACTTGGATAATCCCATCTATGAAACTGCAATTCCACCCCCACTTCAAAGTTTTCTGCAATTATCCTCTCACAATGAAAATGCTTCTCTGCTCCCGAGATGAATTGGTTTAATCAACTCTGAGGCTACTTAACTTCCTTATTCAAAAATACTACGTATCACATCAGCTTTTATGTATATTAAGACACAAGAATAACAAAAGCAAAGTGACTCGAAGTACTTGGAGGCATAAATCTTTTACAGCTTAAAAAAAACAACAGCTTTAGCCGTATTATAAACAAACTGATTCAATCAATTTATTTTAGAATGCTTAACTATTAGATACTTTATATTCATAGGTCTTTCTCTCTCTTTAAAAACCTATAATCAATCTACTTGCAATTTCCCTAAGGGTTATAATATTCAAGAAGTTTATATACTTTTAGTTTACAATTTTTTTCCCTTTCTGAATCAAAATGCTCTTTACTTATCAAGAATTCTAAAACTTTTCTTTCACATACCATTCTGAAGAAAGGTTGTTCAAAGACAAAGTTTTTTCCTTAATATACTAATACATGTCCCCTAGATCTAGAAAATGTATATCTTGAAGAATAAGAAGGGCCTCTGTAGCACTCTCTATACTAGAGAAGTAAGTTATTTTAAAAGTTTGTATTGTGGAATACAAGCATTTCTGTAATATTTTAGTTATTAGTATTACATTACAAAATTGTATTTGTAAGACATCATCACCAAGTAAAACAGTAAACTGAGCTGGCAAGTACTTTCCTTATTTTAGAACTTTTGTTTTTTTTCTTGAAAACTAAACTATTAGAAAACCAATGTGAGACTTTTAGAACTGGGAGAGAATTTAGAGACCATCAAGGCCAATATCCTGTTTTCATGGATAAGAAAATGGATGTTAAGAAAAAGAATGTTCAAAAAAGGTGGAGAGAAAGAGCTAATGGCAGAGATCAGGATTAGAACTGGTTCTTCTGATCCTATGTTCACTCATTTTTCCACTATTTCGTAGTTGTGAGGAAGTAATGTCCACAGATTTGTTGAAGCAGAATGGATTATCCCAACATGAAGCTTGATTTACAAATATAAAGCCCTTAAAGATGTGAATTTACAATAATTGGTACTAAAAATAAAGATGATGGTGCTAGTCATTACAGCAATACAATCAATTAGAAAACAGTGGAATCTATTAAACCCAACAATTATCACATGATTGACATGAAGGCTGACATGTCACAGCTAAAAATTCAAACATTTAAAAAGAAGTTTCAATAAATACCTCATTGTGCTTTTAATTACTGTGGAATTATTTGAACCCTGACATTATTAGTCAATAAACTGTCAAGAATTAATAGTTCTAAAGCTTTAATGAAAAATAGACAATACTACCACAATATGCAAAAAATAGCCAACTTCTCTAATCCTTATGAGACAACTCCACTTAGGTTTTCTCTCAACACTTCAAACATATCTCTCCTCTTGTTTCCCTTTCTTTGCCCCTGGTCCAGGTTACAACATAAGCACTGACCTAGTTGCTCAGTTAGAAACTGCTCTGTGCCTGGCCCTCTAACCACACATTCTCACTCACCCAGTCTTTCACATATCCCAGTTCCAACTGCCCTGCTTCAAAAGCCTTTATCAACTCTCCCCTAGTCCTTAAACCAACCTCCTAAATGTCCTCCCTCCATAAAGATTCTTATCAAACTGTTATCTTGTTAAATAAATGATACGAATCTACCCTGGTTGAAGAATTAGGAGCGCTCCTTGAAGTCTACAGGATGAAATCTAAGCTCCTTAGCCTTCTACCCTGACAGCTGCACCCACTGGCCCCACACCCACACACTAAGATTGAGACACACCACACTTCTCTTTCCAAGCACACACACACTTCCACATTCTACAGAGACCATTCTCTCTGGTGTGCCTTTAACACATCCTCCTTTCTGGTCTCCTAGTTGTGAAACCTCAGAGGATCTGTCAACCAGAAGTGGCCATCCACATTCTGTGCTTGTTGCATTTATAATACTATACTGAGATGGCAGACTTATGTGTCCATCTTCCCCATTCACTTATGTGCTCCCAGAGGGTGAACATCAAGTCCCAGTTAAGAAAGTAAGGCTCTGGAGTTTGCTTGTCACTCTACCTCTTACCAGTGGGTAGCCCTGAATGAATTACTAACTCTCTTTAGCCTCAGAAGCTGAAGAGATCACTTAATAAGTATAAAGGCTTAATGCTTATGTACCTGGCATGTAGTAAGTGCTTAATAGACGTTACCTATGACAATGAAACAGGAGGCACACAACAAGCACTTGCGAGTTTTGACAGTTGCATGGTATAGGTTGTATCCTAATTTCCATCCACGTTCATTTCATAAACAATTTACAATGGAAAAATGTTTATCTTAAGATAAGCAATGTTTCAGTAAACCTAAAGGAGTTTCAGTATTCACTAGCAAAAACCATCACTACTTCTAGAAAGGTATTCTCTGCTTTTAGTCATCCAATTAAGGATACTAATTGTGCAGACTTTTCAAATTTAAGCAACATACTCAGCATTCTATTAGTATTCTTTTTGGAAAAGATGCTTCACTTGAAAAATTCTGATGTGGGTTTGTATACAACTTTTCCCCAAACACTGAAAGCTCATTCTATAGAAAATTGCCCTGGCTGGTGTGGCTCAGTTGGTTGGAGCATTGTCCTGTACACTGAAAGGTCCAGGGTTCGATTCCTAGTTATGGCACACACCCAGGTTGTGGGTTTGATACCTGGTCAGGTGTATACAGGGGGCAACCAATCGATATTTCTTTCACATAAATGTTTCTCTCTCTCTCTAACCCCTCTCTCTTTCACACTCTCTCAAATCAATAAAAACACACCTCGGGTCAGGATTAAAAAAATAATAACATATACAAAATTCACTTTTCCATGCTGTTGGTGAAACAATTTAGAAAGAAAACCATTAAAAAACAACAAAATAACAAAAAAGGATTATTGTCTGTTACATGCCGGGCACATTTGAAAATTCTCCTGTAATCCTGATAACAAACCTCTTATGTCAGCAGTATTATCATCCCCGTTTTACAGATGGGCAAATACTGCAGCTTACAGGGTAGTTACTTGTTCCAGACAGTGAGGAGGGTTACTGGAACAAACTCAATCTCAGACTCCTGGGCTCAATGGCTCTACTAGACTGACTCTCCGCCACCCACAATTGGACAAAACAAGTTTGTGGCAATGGAATATGCTCAAAACTTAAAGAGTCAGGTCTGAAACTAAAAAATGTACTATTCTAGGAATGAAAATACATCCTTACATAAAAACGGGATACGGTTTTTCCTCCTACAGTGAGGGCTGCCATTTTCCCATCATTGTTTTCCTTTGGAGTATATCGTAGGACATGACAGTCTTGTACCTAAAAACACAAACATAAAAAAAAAAAAAAGCTAAGTCCGTGCCAAGATACATTTCAACATTACACACCAGTCACTAAAGTTACTTATTTCATTATTCCTCTAACGTCAATCACAATCTTAAAATACAGATAACCTTTGAAAAAAGTGTCAAATACAACACCCTTAAAAAAGTGCATAAAACACAAATATATAATAAAATAAGTATTTTTAAAGAAAATATGCACATAACTGTTATAGGATTCCAGGGCAGCAGGAAGAGGGAAACTGAGACAGGAAAGTTAAAACAAGGCCAAACAGTGTGGGCAAATTGCAGCCAGCTTGTAACTAACAAACCATTATTTTCCCCAGCCAAGAACAAAGAGCAAATGATTAAACCAAATCAAAACAAAACAAAAAACACCTCCCTAATGAGAGAATGCAGAAAGGAAAAAATGGCAGTTTTACTCTCTAACAGAGAAGCCAGCAGTCTCAAGGCTTGGCAAGATAAAAGTTGCCAAAAGCCTTTCATAAATTCTGGGAAGGACACAATAAAGTAAAAAAAGGGCCCTTGAGAATTAATCTATACCAAAATAGTCAGCAGAGGAATTTTGAAGCCTACAGACAGTAGGTATATAAAGCTTTGGATCCCCACCCAATTTGTTCTTCAGATTAGCTGAGAGCTCATTTGCACTAAGCCAGATGTAGAGGTTTGCTTGTTTGCTTTGCTTTTTCAATAACGGCACATGCTTTAATAAATTGGCTTTTCACAAAGGAGTCAAGGTGTCTCGTATAAATTCATTTATATAGGAAACAAGGATCGAGGTTGGGGACAGCCCTCTCCCACTGGCTCAGGGGGCTGTCCCGTAACACCTCTCTGGTGTTGGTGAGAGGTGCCTTAACATAACCACTACCAATGACAAGAAGCAGAATCCCTAAAACCTGTGTGTCTCTTCCCAATCAACTCCCACCCTTTTTTTCTTTTTCAAACTTCTAGAGCAGTGGCTCTCAACGTGTGGTCCAGACAAGCAGCATCAGCATCCCCTGAGAACCTAGTGGAAATGCAGGCTCAGGCCTCAGCAGAGACCTGCTAAATCAGAACCTCTGTGATTCAGAACAGCGGTCGCCAACCTTTCATACCTCGTGGACCACCAGTTGGTGACCACTGCTCCAAAGGTTTCCTTAAACCAGCGGTCGCCAACCGCCGATTTAAAAGCCCTCCAGGACCTACAGTCCAGGTGATTCTGTCACACTGAGATGCGCTGCCCAAGAAATAACCACTACCCTTGACATTTATGGTAATCCTTTACTGGCTTTTCTTTATAATTACTACCTTTGAAAGTACTACATAATAATGCTGTTGCTTAGTGCTGTCTGCTTTAAACTTTATATAAATGGAATCAGACTGAATGTAGTCTTCCATGTCTTACTTCTTTCACTCAAGATTACATTTGTAGCCGAAGCCGGTTTGGCTCAGTGGATAGAGCGTCAGCCTGCGGACTGAGAGGTCCCGGGTTCGATTCCGGTCGGGGGCATGTGCCTGGGTTTCGGGCACATCCCCGGTGGGGGGTGTGCAGGAGGCAGCTGATTGATGTTTCTCTCTCATCGATGTTTCTAGCTCTCTCTATCTCTCTCCCTTCCTCTCTGTGAAAAATCAATAAAATATATTTAAAAAAAAAAAAAAAGATTACATTTGTAAGGTTCCTCCACGTTGCTGGATGTAGCTCACTGCTATCCAGCATTGCATCATGGAAATACACCATGATTTACCCATTCTACTGCTGATGGACATTTGGGTTATTTCTAGTTTTGGAGTATTAAGAGCAATACTGCTATTAACACTGTTGTACAGTTTTCTTGGTGCATACTTGTTTAAATCTACTAGTAACCCTCACAAATGGAATAGATTACAAGGTTCACTTATCTCAACTTTACTACATAAGGCTAAATTATTTTCTGAAGTGGTCATCCCGATTTACAATCCACCAGTCATTACTGAAAGCTCCCAAAGTTCCTTAGAGTTCTAGAAACTATAATCTTATCCTTGATCATTTAGTCCAGTGGTTCTCAACCTTGGCTGCACATTAGAATCACCTGGGAATCTTTTTAAAATCCTGATTTCTGGGCCTCATCCTCCAGAAATTCTGTTTCTTTGTTATGGGGTGAGGCCACAACATTAGTAACAAAGCAACAGAATTTCCAGAGGATGAGGCCCAGAAATCAGGATTTTAAAAAGATTCCCAGGTGATTCTAATGTGCAGCCACAGTTGAGAACCACTGCCCTAGTTGCACCTGTCGACATGGTTTAGCCCAGTGGTCGGCAAACTCATTAGTCAACAGAGCCAAAACAACAGTACAACGATTGAAATTTCTTTTGAGAGCCAAATTTTTTAAACTTAAACTTTATAGGTAGGTACACTGTTATTAACTTAATTAGGGTTAATGTGCAGCCGAGGTTGAGAACCACTGACTTAGGTGAATGAGCTCTTATTTAATTACCACCTTCTGCCTAATCAGTTGTCTAAGGCTGGGCCCCAAAGATAAACTGAGTTATCCAAGTGATTTGGGGAATGACGGTCTCCTAACTTCCAGTGATCTTTTTATAATAATATAGTGGAGCCTTGTCTTACGAGTGTCCCGACTAACCAGTTTTTTGAGATACCAGCTGTCTCTCAGCCGATTTTCTGCATTGAGTTGGTAGAGTAATTTAGGTTAACGAGCTCCTTAACGAGCTCGGTCTCGGAACGAATTAAACTCGTAAGTCAAGGCCCCACTGTAATGAGAAAGACAACAGCAGCCAACATTTATTGGACATTCAATACTGTTTTACATTTTAAGTGCTTAACATTTATATCTCGTGTAACCCTCACAATAACCTTTTCAGGTAGGTCATAATTATTCATTTACAAAGTGGTATATAATATTTTTTGATGAGACACAGTGCTTCAAAGAACACAGTTAAGAAGTGGCAGAACCAAGACCTGAATTCAGATATTCTGGTTCCAGGGCCCACATTATTAAACAGTAGAGGGGTTTACTTTATTTCAGAGAACAAAACGCTGCTTCCCCTAACAAGTGTTTAACATTCTGAGTTAGCAAAGAGATAAAAATTACTGTGGAACTGAAAGAACTTCATAATGAAAACAAGATGGAACTGAGACTTTTTCTGATTATAAATTAAACTAGATCTGTGAGAAGCGAGGTTACAATCTCATTTTGTTCACTGTCCCAGTTACCCTATGCCATTACTAAGAAGGCCACCACTCAGGCCAGAGTGAGAACATTCACCCAAACCATCAGAAGTACTTTAATAGCATTTATTTATACTAAACATTAACCTATTCTTCACCACACAGTTAAATAGTTCAGGACACAAATGTTGCCCATTTAGGTTGGCACACGTAGATCCTGGCACACATACAGATCTACTGTCACTGCTGTTTCTTACCTGAAGTAATGTGGCCACATGCTTTTGACCATCTTTGGTCCAGAAAGGCATCATGCCCAGCTTCACCGCGACAAGGCCTACTCGAGAGGAACCTGGCAATTCAAAACAAATGAAGGTTAACACAGCTTTTTCAACTTTGCCAATGTGATGCAACAGTATTTCCTAAATCATGGTTTCAAAATAAGGAGCGGGCAAATAAACATGCTAATATATTCACAGAATAAAACACAAATGTTCCTTATAGATGTAAGTGTCTTCAACCATGCCTAACATAAGACATTGGTACTCAATAAATTTCCATATACTGAACAAATACAAGAAACGACACACAAAAAAGAAAACAGTTAAATGGATATATGGTGGGTTTTTTTTAAAGTAAGTTTTTACTGGTTTTAGGGAGAGAGGGAAACATCTATGGGCTGCCTCCAGCATGCCCTCTACTGGGGAACAACCCAAAACCCAGGCATGTGCCCTGACTGGGAATCAAGCTGGCAACTTCCTGGTTCATTGGTCAACACTCAACCACTGAGCACACCGGCTGGGCTAATTCTGGTTTTAAAATTGTGGTATTAATAGAGGGCAGGATAAATCCCTTATTATGCTTTGCTTTCCTAGTATAAATATCAAACCTCAGTAATTAGAAAACATCTAATTCCAAAAAGTTAGCAGGGTTCATAAGGATGACACAGTGGTCACATTGCTAAAATACGTTGGCCTTCCCCGTAACGCTTAGATTTGTTGCATAAATTGATAAAGTTGCTCCACTGTACAATTCAACTGTTCATAATAGACCCACCCAGAGATCACTTTCTCAACAGGAAGGCCTTATTCGTCCTGACCTGTCCACAGGTGGGTTTAGCACGCTGCCAGGCTCACACAGCTGACGCTGGCGTTGCCCGTGGCAAGCCTGGAATGCTGGAGCATCCCAACTGGACACATCTGTGTAACACAACTTAGATCATACTCTTCCAGATTTTTCTCCCCTGATTTATCTTTATAGTCTTTTTTTTTTAAATCTGAAGAAAATGTATGCAGAATGAGTCTCATTTCACATACAAACCAGCTTTTTTTAGTAAGTCTTAATTATTACCAGACATTCACTGACAGCAGAAAAGGATGCTGGTAATAAACACGCAAACCAAGCCACAATGAAACAGACACACCTAAGACATGAACAATAAGTTGAGGAGATGATAAGTCTATCAAGCAGTCACTGTAATTTTGAATGTGCCAGCCACCAAGGAATGAGGAGAACTCATCATATACACAATACCCACCTGGTTCCCAAGGATGTCTAGGCCACGGTTCATCTTTCAGAGGACACAGTTTACTCGCTAACTGGGCTTTATCTTCATCGGAGGCCAACTGCTTCACGAACGAAACGTTTTCTTCAGAAAGGTGCTCATCCCACCAAGTGCTACTCTTGCCATGGAGACTTCTAACTAAAAGCCAGAGGTCTGTTCTGCACAAACAAAAACTGAGAGAACAAACCACAACTCAGAAGTTTCTCCAGTTAACACAGCGAAGGGAGGTCACCCGCATTGGAGAGCGTCACCGGGGCCTTCGGGACGGGCTTGGATTCTGGGCGCCTCTTTCTCCTGACATTCCTGATGGTAACAATGGGGCTCCCGTTGTAACTGTGAAGAGTTACCCTGGAGGAAACGTTCTCCGTCTTCTCTCCTGGGGTAAATAGCTTTCTAACCAAGCGGTCCTGCCTAGACACAGGAGAAGCCATCTGCACGCGAACCTCAGTGTTTCACACCCAGCAGAAGTGGCAGAATACGGGATGCCGACCTTTCTCTGATCAGCTCCTCTCTTCCCTGCAAGGACATGGCCCAGGCTCAGAATCTGAAGAAGCTGGGTGTGTGGAGACATGGCCTCGGGTCGCTGCACACACCAGGAAAGCCCTCAGGGACTGAGTCTGTAAGCAGGCGTGTACGTCCTGCACGGAGTCTCAGAAAAGAAAAGCTCTCTGCAGTCTAGCCTCCTCTTGTAGCCTGATAAGATTATTCAGGTTAGAATCCCAATGTGCACTTATTAATTGAATGGCCAGGGACAAGGTCCTGCTCCTGTTCAAGCCTCCGTTTGACCTGCACAACGGAATGACAGCTTCTGTAAAAGAGGCTGATGGAGCCCACGTGCGGCCTAGGCGCCTCATATACTTAACAGCATCTCGGACACAGAAAACGCCCACTAACTGGCAGATTATACTATTACTGCTGTCGGTAATGCTCGCGGCCAGTCGCTCATACGCATTAAAAACGAACAAAAACCAAAACCACCCCTTGGGTCCTTTCACGGGCTTCCTTGGAGAAACGCTCCTTACTCTTCTATACTTCAGGTCTGGACACAGCCCCTTCCTCTCCCTCCCAGGGCAGAACCCTCTGTGCCCGGCCTTGTCATTGTTCAAAGTCGTAGTTTTGCAGGGATCACCCCCCCCCCCCCCCACACACACACACACACGCCCTGTCTCTCGCCCGCACTCACCTGTCCCCGAAGCGCCCGGCAGCATCCAGGCCCCCGGCGCCGCGGCGCAGCGCCTGGGAGCCGGCCAGAGCCAGCCGCCTCCAGCCAAGCATGGAGGAGCCGGACAGGGCTCGGGTCGCTACACTTTCGGGGGCCCCTCCGCTCTGCTTTCAGGGAGTCCCCAGGCTGCTGTCGCGCGTGCACCGCAATCCTCCCGGAGCCGTCCCGCGCCGGCTGCCTGCCTTTGCCCTCCGGGACGGAAATTGCCGCAGGAGGCCCCTTCCGGTCCGTCCTGAAATACGCTCCGGGCACCAGGGTCAGCCCCTGGAACGAAAGTTCTGCCTCTGGAATAGTCCTACTTTGGATAGGAGTTGGCGTAGGCCAGACACTGATTTTCTCTTCAGGGGGTTGGGGGGAAAGTATGTTCGGAGTTTAAACTTTAGAAGAATGAGGGAGGCGGATTAGGTGCAGGATGCTTAAGAAAGTGAAATCACTTCTAAATAATGCCGGCTTAGTAATTATTGTATTAAGCAGAGCTTGATTTTCTTATACTGGTTTATGTTCAAAACAGGCTAAAACGAAGTTGTTATTTTTATATGATGCATGAAGGAATGCAGACTCGGAATTTGGTGCTGGTCCCAGATAGCACATCGGGCAGGTGGATAGAGCCGGCCCTGAAACAGGGCTGGCATGTGTTAGCAATAGAATATGGCCAAGGTGATGGTGTGTGACTTCCAGGGCTGGGTCATAAAAGGTATTGCTACTTCTGTCTTTGTCCAGTGGATTGTTACCTATGGGGAAAGCCAGCGGTTACGTCCTGCAGACACTCCAGCAGCCCTGTAGAGAGGCCCATGTGACGAGGGACCAACTTTCTAGCCAGGAGTGAGCTACCTAGCAAGTGGATCCTCCAGCCCCAGCAACCCTTCATAGACTGCAACTCATGAAGGAGCTTGAGCCTGAACTACCCAGCCAAGGAACTTAAGGGTACCTGACAGAAGATGCTGCCAAAGGGAATAAGTGATTACTCTTATTTTGTTTGAGTCACTAAGTTGTAGGGTAATTTGTAACAACAATAAGTAGCTAATAGGCCTTCTGTACAAAGTTCTGTCTTTGTTTCCAGACCCAGCCTAATCACCCTGTGTGTGCTGTAGGTATTCATTCCACTCCAAAGTCTGTTTCCAAATTTGTCAAATGGGTATTTGCAGACATTTGGAAATAAGAACTTAAAATTTTAGCTATTTTAACACCCCCCCCCTTTTTTTTTTACAGCTATCTGGCTAGCCTGGCTTAAAAGGTCCAGAATATGGTCAATTCGGGGCTACTACTTGGACTTCAGTAGGCTCAAAACCTTTGCCTTGCTTGCTCTTCCATTTCACCATTGCTGTTGCAGTCACCCCGGGGACTTTTAAATAACACTTTGAAACTTGGAGAAAAAAAAATCATATCTCTTCATTCTAGCCATGCTAACTGGTTTCCCAGTTACATAAAAATTGCCCTTCATTGAACAAACATGTCATGAGGTGTGCTACATGAAAAAGCTGGGGTAAAAAAGTACTTCCCTACTATTGCCAATAGTCAGCATTTCTTATGCATATAGTGCACTATAGTATGTGCTCAGTATTATGGCAGCTCAACACTGAAAGACCACCAGGACCACACCTGAATTCAAACAAGGTTAAGTTTAATTAGCTTGTTGCAGCAAGACGTGCCTACATCTAAAGAAGGGACTTGTTATAAGATTTGGACTTATTCTGGGTGATTTTAAGGTGGGCATACGTGAAGCAGGGACTTGTTTTGAAATAAAGGCTATCAAAAAGCAAGAACAGTTCAGCAATTGGGCATCTCGATAATTGTGTTCTAGAGGAAAGAAGGACAAAATAAGACCGGGGATGATGTTGGTAGGAAAGCAGAAATCACTCAGAAGAAGGAACTGTTCGTCATTTTGTACCAGTGGTGTGGGTTGGGTATGATCTGTTAGAAATAGTATGCTGACATTCCATTATAAATTACCCTGCAGTCTGATTACTAACAGGATTAATGTTTACTCTTGTAGTATACTTTTCCACTAAATAACCCCATGTGATATACTATAATTATCTTAATTTTACAATCGAGAAAATAAGTACAGAGATATTACAAACTTAAATAAGATCATTCTGCTAGTAAGTGGTAGAGCTGAGATTTAAATCTCAGCCATGTGACCAGAGAGCTTGCACTGTTAACCATTTTGTTTCTTGGGCTCTCTATGAAAAATCTGTTACTGTCCTCGCATTAGAATTTCTTTATGGTTAAAGAAGAAAACTGGCAAACATACGACACATAGTGGTCAGTGAGGATGGAGGAGGCAACCATTCAGTCTAACATTTGCCCCTGGTGATAAATCTCCCTTAGTCCATAATGGGGACCTTGAATCAATGAAACCCTCATCAGGCACCACTGCTGAGCTGAATCAAAGCAAAATGTGCATCATCTGTTATACAGCACATGTTTCCTGAATGCCAGATGGGACTGGGAAGTATGATTATAGTCAATTTTGTCACTACAGTGTGCTGCTAATTGACAAAGACCAGGCCCAATTCTTGAGGGACCCAGCCAAGGCTATTTTTATATCCTCAGGTATGACCTCGAGTCTCCCATTATTTCTGATATCATCCTTCAGAGACTGATTTAGACTCTGGGACCCTGATACCACTTTGTCTCTGTGGGACTTCAGTTCCTCATTGGAAGAAAGATAACGTCCATAGTCACTTTTCTAGTACAGCAGGTCCTCAAATAATGTCCTTTCATTCATTTGTTGTAACATTGATGAGATGCTGTAGGAACGTAACTCTTGTTTATATCAGTTAGCTTATGGTAGAATTGGTTTTGTTATATGTCATTTCCCTTAAAATCGCAGAACCTATTGCTGACATTAAGTGAGGGCTTACTGTACTGCAATTCCATGATTCTTGCTTCTCTAATTCAAACCAAAAGGTAATATAATAAATGTTCTTCTTATAAAGTAAAACATTAGGAATAGTTTTATTTTTGAAGGAGTATGTTTCAAACCAAGGGCTTATTGGAAATATTTTTTCTATGTGTTCTTGCCTTTAGGCTCTTCGGTTAGTTTTTGTAATGTTTGTGACATGTTTTGAATGGTTGGTTTACTGCAGAATAATACATTTTTCATTGTTGGTTAATTTGCATTTTATATTCATTTATGCCATCTCTTAGTTCATAACATGCATTATATTTGAAATTAAAAATCATTTTAAAGCGAGTTTAGGCTTTTCATCAAATTATCCTTGGCTTCCTTCCACTTTTCTAAAGATAATTTAGCATATTTTAAAATTGGATGAGGGAATAAATAAAATGAACTTTTAAGAAATTTTGAACTTTGAGACTTAATTGCTGGCTAGTATAGAAAACGTAAAAGGCCACAGATGCTCATTCAGTGAGAAGATGAATTCTGCTTCAATGTCTCCCATCAAGACCAAATTACAATTTTCAACTTCAATATAAGGATTTTAAAAGCACAATATTTGTTTATAAATTTCTAAGTCAGCCCACAGACGTGAGGGCTCCCAGGGAGGATCAGAAAGGAAACACATTTGGTTTGAAGAATGCCTTAAAAAATAAAAGCAGTGTGGCCATGTTGTGATGGGGTTTAGAGTTTCTCGGCATCCGGCCCCTTGTGTTGTATTCAGAATGGTTCTGAAACTTGATATATTTAAACTTATGTGCATTTCTTTAAAGTTCTGTGATGACTGAACAAAAATGTTAGTGACAGACAATGAAGAATCACATGTCAGTGGATCCAATGCTTTCAGCCAAGGACAGCCCCTTCTCCCTGGTCTCCCTTCTGATGCCAGTCTGTTCTGAATGCTGGAATATGACACTAGACCAGTGAATATGCTTGTCACTTGGAACCATGGTCAGGGTGTCCCCTCTGGTCCCAGAATATACACAGTCTTGAGAAATTCCTAGAAACCAATTTGATTTAGGATGCTGATTATACATGGAAGGGGTCCCAGAAGAATAAGGAAAAACTAACACATTGCTCTTGCTAAGTGGCATATTTTAAGTGGTTTACATATATTAACGCATTCACTCCTCAACTATGAAGTAGCCACTATTGTTCTCATCTTTACGTATGGGAAACTGAGGCATAGAGAAGATAAGCCGCTCATCCAAATTCACAAACCTTAAGTGGTGGAGCCAGGAGCTGAGCCCAAGCAGGCGGACTCCGGAGTCCAAGCGCTTCTGTGCTCTATTGTCCTGCCTCTTTTTCCAAGAAAAGGAAGCTGCATAACACAATATTGGAACAATCAGCTTGGCCTCCAGACGTTTCCCCAGGTAAGCCAAGACTGGGTAGTGCTAAGTCTGCATCTTCAGAGATCTAATCGGTTTGGATCAGAATCAGTTGGGCTCAAGAGAGAGCAAGGAGGCCAAACTGCTTAAGATATTCCCTCATTCAATCATGAACGACCTTCTTGTCAATAAAGAAACAGGAGGCTCTGTGATGTCTTATGTCAGAGCCTCTTAAACTTAAATGCACATAAACATTACCTGGGGATTTTAATAAAATGCAGTCTGATTTGGTAGACACAAGGCGAGGCCTGAGAGTTTGCATTTCTAATAAACTGAGGATTCTGTAGGTGCTGCTGGCGAGCAGACCACCCCAAACTTTGGGGCTTAGAAAAACCACTATTTTATTATTTGTATGGCTTCTGTTGGTTAGGAAATCAGAAAGGGCACAGAGGGGATGGTTTGGTTCTGTTTGGGCCTCACCTGGGATGACTCAAAGACCAGGTGATGTCAGCCGGGGGCACTGAAATCATTTGAAGGCTCATTGGCTCTATACCCGGAGGATGATGATACCTACCAGCCAGGACCTCAACTAGACTGTTTGCTGGAGCACCTGGTTGTAGTCTCTCCATGTGGCTGCTTGGGCTTCCCTACAACATGGTGGTTGGGTTCTAAGAACACGCACCTTAAGAGAACCGGGGAAAAGCTAGGTTACCTTTTATGACCTAGCCTCACAAATCACATGGGATTACTTCACTTAAGACACAAGCTGGCCCAGATTCAAGGAGAAGGAACATAAACCTACCTCTCAAGGTGAACATGGCTTAGTCACTTTGAAAGATGAGCACCTGGGATGGTTTCAGCCATCTTTAGACAATGTAGTTTGCCAGAAACACCACGTGTCTGTCCATGTGAAACAATGGAATTGCATCCAGGGAGCTGCTGGGGGTGACCAATTGCTGACCACCATGACAAACCTACCCTGTAAAACTGTTCAGATTATGTCTGGTTGGTTTACAGGAAAGAAAATATTCCAGATTTTTTCTGCTTCCTAGTACAGCTTCTTGGTAAATAACTAGTATTTCTTTTATTTAAAGAGACAAAGGCCAGACATGAAGGACCCTACATGCCCCCAAAGACTTGAATACATTCCAGCATGAGCAACCTATTCTGGGACAGGAGACTGACCATCAAGCCAGATGAGCCAGTGACCTTGGGTGCCCTTCCAGCTGGGCTTGTGCAATCTTAGTGGCAAAGGAGTGGGCAGCCAAGGTAGGTTTAGAAGGAGGAGTGAGGGGCAAACTGCAAGGGGCAGGGAGGGCACTGCCAGACTGCTCAGGAGTCAGGTATTGACAGTGGTTCCTCCATCTGTGGCATTTAGACTCCAGCCAGCTTAGCAGGATCGTCATGGCAACTCGCCTGTCTGCGCTGCTGAGCTGACACAGGATTCCCTTAGTAACCAAAGAGCCCGGGAGATGGTGCTTAAAATAATCTTTTATGCTATGGCAGAAATGTCTTCGCAGTTTTATTAACCATGAAGCATCATGGGGCATGGCTTTCACTCCCACTTTATTTCAAAATGGAACAAATGGTTTTTTAAAGCAGGAATTTCCAACCAAGGGCCAAATGCTGTCTTCGCTCGGCAAAGCACACATCCCGCTGAAACAGATGGCTGAGAGGAGCTGCTGGTCACTATTATATAAATTACCTTCAAATAAACCAGGCGATCTCTGGCTGAAATCACTTGGCTTCATCTAATCTCTTTTCTATTTCCTCTTGAGTCTCCCCTCCGCACCCCCCCCCCCCCCCCCCCCCAGCCAGTCTCTCAGTAGGGAAAATAGTTATGCTTGGAAAGAGTTTAACACTTGGGCCATTGAGCCAGAGAGATCCTTGCATCTGATACCATCCCTGCTCACAGCACATTGCCAATTTTCCCTCATCTCCAAGGCTGCCTCCTCTATGAGGATCCCTCATCATCGCCCTGGCTGTTAATTCCTCTCCTTTCTTAGCACTTACCATATGAATATATGTTCTCACAGGGTATTATTCTTGTTTATTATAAGTAGCGAGAAGCCTCAAGTGTATAAACCATACCTTCTGGACAAGACTGCAAACTCTTTAAAGGTGGGGCAATCCAGTATAATATATTCCTTCAGCCCTCCTGGAAGCCCTACATTTCTACGAACTTCAGAAATACTTCGAAATTTTAGCAGTTATAGTTGCACAACTTTTAAATATACTACAAATCACTAAAGTATACATTTTGAAAGAAAAATTTTATGGTGTCAAAGGTAAATGGAAATCTGATGTGAAATACCGAGAGTAGCCAGAATGACCACACGAACAGGATGGGCAACCCCAGCACCAAAAGTTGTCTGAAAGCTTCTGCACTTACGTTACCAAATGTCTAACAGAAGGAAAGGGTTCTGCCTTACTCACTGACTGGCTCCTTCTGCCTCCTCCTCCACCAACATCAGGAGAAGCTGAGGACTCCATACTCCCATGTGATTGGCTAGGAGGAGTCTGTTTTAGAAGTGGGAAGGTCTGGATTCAGATCCTGTCTCTGCTCCTATTTCTATGCACCTGGGTGTATCACTTCGTTTTTCTGAGTTTCCTCATCTGTAAGATATAATTTTATTATTTTTATTTTTTAAAATATATTTTTATTGATTTCAGAGAGGAAGGGAGAGGGAAATATAAATATCAGTGATGAGAGAGAATCATTGATTGGCTGCCTTCTGCATGCCCCTTATTGGGGATCGAGCCCACAACCCAGGCATGTGCCCTTGATCAGAATCAAACTCAGGACCCTTCAATCCCTGGGCCAACACTCTATCCACTGAGCCAAACTGGTTAGGGCTGTAAGATATGATTTTTTAAAAACCTCCTTCACAAGGCAACAGCACAGATTAAATGAAATTATATAGATATAGACATCCTATATAATAAAAGTGTAATATGCCAATTAGACCAGATGTCCTTCCAGACGACCTTCCAGACGAAGCTGGGGCTGTGAGGGCTGAGGCAGAGGTGGCTGCTGCAGTGGGTGGGGGCTGAGGGTGGCGGGGGCTGAGCCCTTTGCACGAATTTCATGCATCGGGCCTCTAGTAGATATATAAAGTGCTTTACACAGTTCTTAGCACATAGTAAGAACTAAAACATGCTGGCTACTATTATTAATATTTATATAGACTTACTGTTAGATATTATAGTAATTATGAAAAATCTTGATCTACACTTTTCTTCTGGATGCAATCATGCAAGATTCCTAATGAACTATTAGGAGATCTTTTTGTCTTTCTGTTGGCCTCTTGTGTCTTTTATGTCCACGTTTGCTGATCTGCTTTTAATACTAAAGAAGTACAACATACACAAGAGTAGTGTTTTCATTGTTTAAAAAACATCACCTCCATCATCATCTTCAACACCATGGACACCCATCAGGGAGCCAGGGCTATTTTCTAGACAAGGTGTGGTAAGCTAAGCCCACTCCCCTCTCTTCCTTCCATCTCTTCATTTCTCCTTGAAATTCACAACCCTCAGCCCAGGAGCATTGAAGGGAGTACCTAGTGTGTTCTGCAATCTTTGCCTTAAAGGAAAACAGTTACCTCTGAGTGAGTCAGTCATGATGGGAACAGTCATTTGTTCAAGAGAGCATGCGTTCTCTGGAAAAGAAGTTGTTGCTAGACCATAACATTAGTCATAGGAGCAATGAGAATGCTCATAGTAAATTTACTTTGTGAGCCATTTATATAGTGTCTGCTACAATGTTAACTGTTTTGCAAATATTATTTCATTTAATCCTCAGAACAATCTATGAGGAATGTACAATGGCCAGAGGGGTTGAGTAAATTGCCTATCTAGTAAACACGCCTAATAAAGCCATATGCCTGGTACAGTCTGGTTTAGAACCCAGGTCTCCTAATTCCCACCCCTATTTTTTCCA
Organism: Myotis myotis; assembly: GCF_014108235.1. Taxonomy (NCBI): domain Eukaryota; kingdom Metazoa; phylum Chordata; class Mammalia; order Chiroptera; family Vespertilionidae; genus Myotis; species Myotis myotis. The sequence goes on along the minus strand of NW_023416317.1, from coordinate 33,282,820 downwards.
CTCTACATGATGCTGAGCCTTTAGGTTTGCTGGGTTGGATGACTGAAAGCAGAAGTTATATATAAAATGTCTCCTTGCCTAAGCTATGGCCAGCAGGAAAGGGGAACAATGATCTTTAAAGTGAAATATCAACTGGATTGGAAGTGTCTGAATGTAAAATGTCATGCTGAGTGGGCAAGTCCTTCTGCAAAAGGGAGGTTGGGAGTTGGTCATTCGACAAAATAAAATATATCAGAAATTGATTCTTAGGGAAATGGACTTTGTTACCTAAACTTAGCACTTTCTCCCATGAGCGCAGGGGACCATCCCAGCACTGGGCAGCTGGGAGGCCTCAGGCAGTAGAAGGTGCCGGTTATAATGGATGCTTTCGTGGACTCTAAAGCACAATGGCTTTTTCTGAGGAGGACAGAGAGGCCAGCCTGTGGTTTAAGGAACTGTTCTCCCTCAAACTTTCCTCAGTACCCCCAACCCCAATCTTCTGTAAAGAACACCTTAATCAAGATTTCCCTCCTGCTTCCAAAAATCTGAAAGAGATTGGATCTTCATCTCTCTGTTGTTTCATGCATAGATAGCTGAATTCTGATTCCAAATCCTGAAATGAAAACTGCAGAGGGACATCATTTAACGGGCAGGAAGGGAAAGAAAAGTGGTGGATGTAGACTATGAGGAAGGAACACAGTGGGCTTCTTAGGTGGAGGAGAGGAGGACACTGCAATTGCCTGCCCTTTTGCTCTTTTCCTGCCATGGCTCCTCGAATGACTTTATCCAGTCTAGAAACAGTTTATATCTCCTCTATTTCTTTTCCATTTCATGTTAGAAAGTGAAGTAGAGGTCAGTGAATGGGCAACATGCTTGTTTCATTCAACAAATATCCAAGCACCTTCTGTATTTCAAATCCCATGTGCCATGTGCTCTATATATGCTAAATCCTACAGGGGAATTAAAAATAAACCTGTTTTCCACGGTCCTAAGGCAGAGTACTTACAATAAAATAATAGATAAATCATATCATATTAATTTGGATACTCCATTGGGTAAACGTCAACTGGGTTGGTAGCTGAAAATTCCAGTAGTAGACCAAGCTTCAGGCAAGATCCAGAGCCTGATTGAGGTCATCAACATGCTATCTCATTCATTTTCCTTTTTTTTTTTTTTTTTTTTTTTAACCTCTTAGTTGTCTTTCCTCTGTTTTGTCTTCATTCCTGTGAGGTGGCAGGATGACTTCCTGCTCACACAGACTCATGTCCTCACAGCTTAACAACATCAAAGGAAAGTTACGCTCTCCTGAGAGTGCCAACAAAAGTCCTGGGTTTGGGTTATTTGGCCTGGCCCAAACCATTTGCTTATCTCAGAGTCAGTTGTTTATCCCACAGTCAGTCTGTGGCAAGCACCATCAAATGCTAAAGGTTTTTGCATTTTCCAGCTTATTTTAGTTAATTTTTATGTGTTTCATTGATTTATTTTTTAGAGAGAGAGGTCGTGAGAGGGATAGAGAGACAAAAGCATCGATGAGAGAGAAACATCACCGGTTATCTCCCGCACACCCCCTACTGGGGATTGAGCCCACAACCCAGGCATGAGCCCTGACCGGGAATCAAACCAGTGACCTCTTGGTTCCTGGGTCCATACTCACTGCTGAGCCACCCTGGCTGGGCTCATTATTTGTTTAGTCATGCAGTTGTCTTCTAGACGACACAACTTACCCGTCATGCTAAAAACAATGACTTATAGAGACCCCTTAGTATGCCAGACATCGAGCTCAACATTTTAAAGATATTATCTCCTTAAGTCCACATGAGGACTCGAAGAGGTAGATGGTATTGTTTTTGCTTTATATGTGAGGAATCTGTGGGTCAGAGAAGGTAACTAAATTTATATTTTTTAGGGAAACATAATTTCTGCCTGCTGCCAAAATTCTTGCCCATCACCATCACGATCCTGCTTTCTTTGGGAGGGCCAGACCAGCTGGCCAACTATCTGTGCTGGAATGGATCAATGCACATTCCCCAAATGAACTGAGGTCTGCAGAACCGCAGCTCAGCTCAGCGCATTCTGATCCCGAGGATATGAAATAAGGAGACATGGCCAGATATGATGGTAATTTCCCGGCCGTGGCTGTACTTGATGATGTTTTTAGTCACTTTCAATTCATTTGACTCATATTAAGCGCTAAATGAATTAGTTTAGGTTGGAAAATTACCTTCCCAGCCTAATCCATCCCTCTGGGTATAAGTATTTTTTATACCCCACACTCCAGTCCCCCTGGGTTTGACATTTGGCTCTCTGATGGCTTTCCATAATGCAGGGATTGCAATCCTAGGGACCCCAGCACGTTGTCAAGGACTTACCTTTGGGCTGTTAATGACTTCAGGAGGGCCTTATTTAGCATTTGTATGTTACTTGGAAAAATTATTCAATATGCAAGAGGGAAGAGAGATCTTCCTTGTGAAATCTACTCTACCGGTTTGATGATCTGTGAAAGAATCTCCTTCCTTAGAAATCTTACCATGGCCATCAGGATGGGAGCCCTAACAGGGGAAATGGTGTTTGTCCATCTTAGAGTGACCCCTGCCACACTTGGGTTCCGTTTTCAATTTTACGAAAGTATATGTGTGCATGTAGGTACATATGTGCGTGAAAGAAAAGGGCACTCCACATACTAGAAGAAACCAATGTATGAGTCATTTTTTTCTTTCATTTCTAGAAATTCCTGGGTAAGACTAGAGAATGTGACACTGTATTTACTTTCTGGGGAAAAGCATTTTTTGTCCTGTTAACAAGGCTGCAGTTTCAGGATTCTCTGATGCTCTCAGGACTCAGAAACACAGACAGGAATGGAACGGCAGCCTGTGTGTGTCCCTTCATGAATCCATACGGGGCTTTTTTTTTAAAATTTCTTTTTGTTATTGTTGTTGTTAACCCTCACCTGAGGATATTTTTCCATTGAGTTTTAGAGAGAGTGGAAGGAAAGGAGAGAGACAGAGAAAGAGAGAGACATTGATGTGAGAGAGACACATCGATTGGTTGCCTCCTGCACGTGCCCTGACCAGGGCTGGGGATTGAGTCTGCAACCGAGGTACATGGCCTTGATCAGAATTGAACCCAGGACTCTTCAGTCCGAAGGTCGACGCTCTATCCACTGAGCCAAAGCAGCTAGGGCCACACTGGGCTTTCACAATTAGAAACCACTGCAAGTTTAATCAGAGAGGAAATGCATAGAAAACCTCAGTGTTCCTGGGTAAACTTCAGAATTATATTATCCACTCTAAACACCCAAAAAGGTCAGAGTCCCAGGCACACGTACAAGTCACAATATTCCTCTGCTGTGCTCTACTTAACTGCAATGGCAGAAGAATCTTAAAGTCACAGTCTGCACATATGTTCATTAGCTCTTTCCTTCACCTTCTTTATCTACCTGCAATCATGCCAACATTAAAAATTGTTTTAGTAAAATAATAACGTCACCGTCTGAGGAAGGCTAAGGTGCGTTTTGACACTGAATAAGAAAGGAGGATGGGATTGTGGGGATAAATGTGTGCTATTGGTGGCAAACATGAAATTTTTGTAAGCATTTAATGGTTTTTTTTTCCCTCCTCCTAGGAGTTCTTACATTAATGATATATCTTATAACCCAGAACTTCTTAGAGCAAGCAAGGTATCTAGTGTTTGTTTTTTATTCAACATTCAAGCATTTTAAAATATTTCTTTGTTATTTTTGTTTTCCAACTCACCATGAAGTAAATAAAACATGAGACTAGAAGTAGCTTCAGGAGGATCCCCAACGGTATAAGCTCAGCATAAAATAATCTATTTTGCAGAGTTGGAACCTAGCCAACTGCTAAGCTTGCTACCTGCTAAAAACATCTCTACAGCAATCACGTTCCCCAGAGATGGCACCCTCCAGCTTCTGCCTAATGGAGAGCAGATCTCATTCGCAATCCCACTTGTGCGTGTTTGTAGATGTGTGTGTGTAAGTGTGATGTGTTGACACAGAAAGAGATTATCCTATTTTATTGATTCTAAGATGCATATTTTTCTACATTTTAGCATTGTTTAAATCATGATGAAGCTCACAACTGACTGTGTAATAGTGTAATTGTGTGTTTCTTTTCTTTCTTTATAAGGAGTACATAAAACAATGGTGCATCTTAAAATCAATGGCATCTTAGATTCTATGTCAATTAAATTTTGTAGAATATTTAAGGAGCTGTGAGCAATCACTAGTCCTACATAGGATCCTTCCACGTTTATTAGGAGAGAAAGAAAAACAACAAATAGAAAATAAGTCATTGCCATAGGACTCACATTTTGTTAAACAAGGTATCTAATATTAAGTGTAGTTCTCTCGAATTAAAATTTCCTTTGTTCAGTTCAAACATTCAGGAAATCTTTGTTAAGCACTATTGTCTGTTCCTGTCTGTAGTTTGGAGAATTAAGCATGGGAGCTGTGTCCATGGTGCCTGTAGGGACTGGGGGCTAGCATATAATTTAAACTTTAAATTTTAAAGAAAAAGGCAGCAGTCCAGAAGTGTGTTACTAAGAGAGGAGAGGGAGGAGGTGATTAGCAGAAGCACCTGCAGCCAAGTCCAAAGTGAGAAGTGAGGATGGGAGGGGTCCCTGTGAGCGACTGGATTGCCTGCTAATCACATAAACTGGGTCTCTGAACATTTTGGGTTTTAAAAAAACTGCGGGGAAATTCATGCAAAATAACATACAATTCATCACTTTAAAGTGGACAATTCAGTGACAGTCCATACATGCACAATGTGGTGAACCACCATCTCTATCTCGTTCCAAAACATTGCATCAACTCTATTCTCTTGGGGTTTCTAATGAGAGGCTGGAAAATTTGGGGAGGTATCTGGATTATGTAACTGTATTACATAAACCCTGAGACACTGGCCGCATTCTCTTGTGTGAAAAGTTTGTTGTACTTAATGGTGTTTGCCCCGAAAGCTCTGTTAAATTGAGAATTTCAGTGCAATGGAGGTTAACGCACCAGAATCTGATTTGCACTGAGCAGCCGAGGTTCTCAGAAGACTTCAGGGAGGTTCCATCACAGCCCTGGCTCCCTCCCAGCAGAAGGGCACCTCCTCGTACCCATCCTTTCCTGCAAGCTCTCATCAGGTACTGAGCACCCAAAACAGGGCCCCGGAGTACCGAGGTGAGGCAGGGCTCTGCTTTCTGGAAGAGACCTGGGGTCCTGGGAAGGGCCACTGCGCTTCTGCTTTCCAGTATTTAAGAACATTTGCATGAGGAAGTTCTTCGCGTATATCTTAAACATTAAGGCATGGAAGATGTGGTGAACAGTGATTTTCAACCGTTTTCATCTCACGGCACACATAAACTATGGCTAAGATTCTGCAGCACACCAAAAAAAATTTTTTTTGCTGATCCAACAACAACAAAAGGTATAATTGTGATTCATTGACATTGAATAGCTACTGTTGTGTAGACTGTTATTTTTTAAAATTTGACAATCTAAGGGAAAGAGGTCAGTGCCCCTGACTAAAAAGTCAGGTATTGCATGTTTTTTTGTTTTTTGTTTTTTGGTATTGCATGTTTTAAAAATTCTCGCAGCACACTGGTTGAAAATCACTGTCTAACAGGATTACAGAGTCCTAGTATCAAAGGGCAGCTCTAGGCTGTGAGCGCCTCTGAGAGCAGAGACCATGTATTTTCCCTTCTGCCTCCTTCATTCCTAACTCCCACACCACCCTCCCCACCCCTTTGCCTGGTGCAGGGTTGGTACTTACCAAGTGCCTGGAAGACCGAAAAAGGCAGATATCCAAACAGCCTGAGGTGAAGCTTTCCTGGGCAGAGGTTTGCAATCAGCAGTAAACTCTAGACTACAGTAAACCCTAGGCTTTGCAGATCTCGATTTAATGGACTTCAGATTTAACAGACAAAATTTCTGGTCCGTATGTCATTTGTGAAAGTGAATACCCTGTTAATTTAAAAATACTTTTAACCAAGATTTGCTTATAACGAAATTAACAGGTTATTCTTTGTTATGAATTCACTGTTATTTTTAACACATTTTAGCGAATAGGGAATAGGCCATATGTTGGAGGAAACACTGTAGTAATTTCACCAACATAAATAAATATTACATAGCCACAACTATTCTAAGTATTTAAATCCAAGAGTCACTGCTGGTAAACAATGTTCAGCAACTGTTTAGCACGTGATCACACCGCAGCGTGCACTTGGTAATTGGTTCTTTTGTCACGTGGCTGACTTCCTGCAGGAGTCTTAACACGTGCTGGTCAGCCGATGTTCACACGTGCACTAAGCTAAACATGCCCCAGCCGTGTGCCGTTGTTTACTGGAGGTAACTGATGAATTCACGCATTTACTAGACCCATTCAGTATAAAATCATGGTAATACATATAGAAAATTTTCCTGTGAAATTAAACTTCATACATACTTGATTTTAATTGCACAGACATGTCTACAGGTAAACTAATTTATCAATTTTTTTAACACATGCATTTGGAAAACCTACTTTGTTATATAACAGACTTTTGGCTTTAAGAGACACCCCCTCGCTTGAATTAGTCTGTTACACTGCACCCCTCCTTGACCCCCTTCTGTCTCCATGGGCAGCCCTCTTACAGTACTGGAACACCCCACATTTCCTTTTCGAACCATCTGGCAATATCCTGCGTTCCCACTGTGGTAGACAGAGCGCTCCTCCAACAAGTCCGTGCCCTTATCCCTGGAACCTATACGCATGTTATGTCACATGACACCAGGGACTTTGCAGATGTAATTAAGGTGATACAACTTAGGATAGTGAATCCGGGGTTATCTGGATGGTCCCATCTAACCACATGAACCCGTACAAGCAGAGAACTTCTGGCTGGAGTCAGAGATGCGGGAGAAGTCAGAGGGATTCAATGTTTGAGGGGCACTTGACACAGAAGTGCAGGAGGAGGCCACGGGGAAAGCAGAAGAAATGTGCAAAGTCTCTAAGAGTAAAGACTGCCCCCACCACCTTCCCAGCTGACAGCCAGCGAGGAGATGGGACCTCAGCTCTACAGTTTCAACCAACAGCCTGAGGGAGCCGGGAAGCAGATTCTTTGCGGGGCATCGGGTAAGGAAGCTGTCCGGCTGATGTCACGATTCCACCCGCAGGAGGCTGAAAGGACCCAGCTGAGTCTCCCTGGACTTGTGACTGACAGCAAAACTGTGATGATAAAGTGTGGTCTGAAGCCACGGAGCTTGTGGGGATTTGTGACGCAGAGACAGTGAACCCGTGCACCCTCTGCCGGGTGGTCTAGAGCAAGCAGTTCTAAGCGTGGTTCCCAAAGGTCCCTGAACCTTTCAAGGAGTCTACGAGGTAAAAACACAAAGCTGTCACTTGCCTGTGTCACTGGGCTGACGTTTGCACTAATGGTGCAAAAGCAATGGTGGGTCAGACTGCTGGAGCCTTCACTGCCTTTCAGAAGGTGGCACCAGTGGTCATTTATTTCTCACTGTCACACCCTCGCAGGAAAGGACACCCAGTGTCACCTAAGGGTGTTCTTGGTAGAGCAGAACAATTATACATGTTGTTAAATCTTGGCTCTCACGCCTTTTTCAGAGGCTGGGTGACAAGGTGCAAAGCACCCACAAAGTGCCTCTGGAACTGAGATGGTGGCCTCCAGGAAACGTCCATGTGCCCAAGCTAGCTGGTTCTCTCCCTCCCCACCCCCCCGCCCCAACCCCATTTCTACTTGACAAAAAGACAGATAAACAAGTTATTCAGACGTGTATTTAGGAGATATTTTCTTGAAAATGAAGTCGAGCCTGTCACTTCAAGCAAAACAACTGATAGTGTTTGTTGCCAAGGATAACACTTGAGCTTTCTAGCAAACATGAGAAGTTGGGAAAACCTGAATCTGCCACCTTCATGCGACAGATTCTCAATACTTCAAGACTGTGTGGTGAGGTTGGCAGTGATATTAAACAGCAAGAATGAGGTGTTTCTCATATTGTAAGACAAAGTGTGTGAGCATTTAGAGTATCTGAATAACTGAGTGGATCAACATTTTCCAAACGACCAGTGCATAATATTATGGAGTCATGCATGGCAAAAGAACCATTGAAAATGCCAGGAAAGGTTCACTGATATGATTGCTTATTTCTAAAGATAAGCTTTAAGAAACTACCCCTTCTTACCTTTTGGTGTGGTAAAAAAGAAGAAGAAGCACAGTTATCTAAGAAAGCTAAAAATACTCCTCCTCTTATCAACTATGCTGCCATGTGAGGCTAGGTTTTTTCATTGTACTTCAACCAAAACACCATTTCACAATAGGTTGAATGCAGAGGCAGCTATGAGAATCCGGCTGTCTTTTCTTAAGCAAGACACACTGAACTTCTCGATCTCAGTATTTTTTTGGTTTTGAACCTTTAGATTTAAAAAGTTATTTTTATTTTTTAATTAAACTTATTGAGGTGACATGGGTTAATAGGATCATATAGTTTTCAGGTGGAAAAATATAGTTTTTTTTTTTTTAAATATATTTTATTATTGATTTTTTACAGAGAGGAAGGGAGAGAGACAGAGAGTTAGAAACATCGATGAGAGAGAAACATCGATCAGCTGCCTCCTGCACATCTCCCACTGGGGACGTGCCCGCAACCCAGATACATGCCCTTGACCGGAATCGAACCCGGGACCCCTCAGTCCGCAAGCCGACGCTCTATCCACTGAGCCAAACCGGTTTTGGCAAAAATATAGTTTTCAGGTGGAAAAATACAGTTTTTTAAAATAAAAAATATTTTATTTATGTTAACACATCATGGGTTTATCATTGTTATTTAAATAAATTGGCAATATGTTACATCTGCAGTTTCAGTTTCTAATACAAGTATCAATAGACATATACCACAGACATAAAATCTGTGTTGTCCTCAAGAATTTAGTCTGTGGTATCTATTGAAGCCTAGTGGTGGGCAGGCCATGGATATAGTAAGTCAGTGGCTCCAAATTTGCACTCCAGAGCTAATGTAAGCCCAGAGATATTTTTCATTTTGCAGTGTCTACAACATTTTTAGTGCCTACAAATTATTTAATTTTGAATGAGTTTTCCATATTTACAAATTGGTGGGTTTTGTGACAAATATCAGATTATTCAATTCTCTAGAAAAACAGGATGAACTGGCTGCATTGGGCCCACATTCGTGCATGACCCCTGGAGCTGGGTGGCAGCTGCCCTCTTTTGGGCACACGCTTTCCAGTTTCCCTCCCTCCTCGCCACACTCTGCTCTTCGTGTCCCTTTGTTTGAACCTGATCCTCCTTGGTTGTTCACATGGCTTGCTCAGCTCCTGGGAGCGTCTGTATTGGGGATGTCCGATCTACATGGCCTCTTTGGTGGCAAGAAGTTGGGAAGACCTAGTTGTATCCTGAGACTCTTCTACAACTCCCAGGGGGACGCTGTACATCACAAGATGCCAAGACCCACAACAAAAAGCTGATATCACCAGACGAGAAGAAATTTCTGAAATAAAGGCAAAGGTCATATTTTAAGTCACATTCTCTCAAATCTCTTAAGAATCTGCTGCTTGATACCGCAATGGATGGATATAGTACCATCAACTATATACAAAATGAGTTTGAGCTCAGGAGCCAGAGTGTCTATGCCTTTTGATAGCTGTGTGACCTTAGGTTAGTTACCCAACCTCTCTGTGTCTTAGTTTCCTTATCTGCAAAATGAGGCTATGACTGCTACTTACCTTTTAGGGCTGTTGGGAGGGTTAAATGAGATAGTATGTGACAAGCATTTAAAACAGTGGGTGGCATACAGTAAGTCCTTATTTTTATTATTCTTTTGAGCTGGGGTTCAGTCTGGCTATGAAAAAGGTAGTCAACTCTCATAAGGTTCTGCTAGGCAAACTGAACTCTGTCTCTGTCACTCCATCTCACAGATCCCAGAAAGTCCTGACATGAATGTAACAGATCTCAACAGATATTTGAGGATGGCATGGTACATCATTTTGATTGACAGCCACAGTCACTCAATCTACTTGTTAAAACTGTGATTGCTCATGAGGCATATTAATAAGTCCATTCATTCATTCATTCATTCATTCATGCATTCATTCATTTGATTAGTCATCTCTTTATTCATTAAATATCTATTGAGTGCTTACTTTGTTCCAGGCACACAGACAAAGAAACTCCTGTCCTTGTTTGGGGCTAGAACTGCCAGATATTTCTGTAGGACAGAACCTAAATATTGTCTATTAAGAACAATGATCCATGTTTTTATGGACCTTGAAAGAGCTTTTCCTAATCCATGCCCCCTACATGAAATAAATCACTGGTAAAAAAAAAAAATGCCTTGAAAAGAGAAACAAGACCATAACTCTTAAAAAAAATTCTGTAAGTACCCAATTTATTCATAAAACAATACAGTTTAAATATTTATGATTTTTTTCAGTCATACATTTTCCCCATCATTCCCAAAATGTTGTGCATTTGGCTGACATGTATTTGCAAGGTTAGAATCTATAATTATAACACTGGAAATTATACAAAGTCTATTTGATTTGCTTGTTAATATGTCCCCCCCTCAAAAAACAACATACAGATCTATTTCACCTTGCGATTTACTTCTCTATCTCGCTGACCGTCTTGTGCCTTTTATGCTGCAAAACATTTGTTCATTTCCCTGTGAGAAGATTATATAAGTGAAACATTCATTCTTCTGGTTCAAAACCGGCCATTTATATCAAAACAAAACACCACCACCTAAAACAATGATCCTAGGCATTTCTGCTGATAAAGTTTGCTCTCAGGAGTGATAAAAAAGAGGCAAAAAGAAGCCCCATACTCAGCTTAAAAATCAACTTGGTGGCCCACATTTCTGGGGAGCGACACCGCACAGCCCTTTGCCATGGCCAAGTCTCCATTGTCACGGTTCTACTGAAGACTTTTCGAGGTCATTCTTTGGGGTTGATGTAAACATGGCATCATTCATGCAAGGAGAGAGATGCCTCCTTTAAGAGGGTAGGAGCCGGCCAGCGGGAATACTCCCTCATCTGTTTAAGGAAGAGGCGGGACTACAAAGCAGTGAGGCTGATGTGGGGTGTGCAGCTTCTGGAATCAGTCTCACTACTTTCTACTCCCTCCTCAGAGACAGGCAACCTTTGTGCTACTGATGGGGAAGAGGTGCCATTCTCAAGCAGACTAGGGTCCTCCCTGGTTCAGATGGTCTCTACAGTCACACCCTAAAGTCTAGAACCTCAGTACTCTCAGTGCGATGTGAGGACTGCACTGGCATGCCCTGAGACAAGCATGTCAAACTCGCGGCCTGTGGGCCGCATGCCTCGTTTATTTAGCCCGTGTTAGCCTTTGAGTTTGACATGCTTGCCCTGGGACCTTGTCAGAGCGGCAGAATCTTGGGCCTATGCATACCTATGGCATCATGGTCCCAATTTTGGCAAGATCCCCAGCAAAGTGTGAGAGGTGCTGGGCTAAGTTCCCAGACCCCCATCAAGAAGACTACTCCTAGGTGACTACGCCTCTTCATCAGCAGAGAGACCATTCTCAGCAGGGATGAATTATAGATAACAACTGCCAAAACAGTGTGGGCGTTGTGTTTTGTTTTATTTTGTTTTTTTAAACATGCAAAATACAGTCCATGCATCTACCATTTTGAAAAGTCTCTCATCTGTAGCAGATAGAACCAAATACGTTTTGGCTATCAACGTTCAGTAGTTGTTTCAAAATGCTTTACGGTGTAAAGATAATAAGAAATTTAGCAAAATTTCAACAAACCTGTATAAAAAACAGATACAGATACCATTTTATTTCAAGTCGACATGCTGTAATGTAAAGAGTAAGTTGGAATAATTTGTGTGTCTTTGTAAAAAGTCTTTAACAATACAAGGGCTTACCAGATCCAGGCCTTAGGGCTACACATGCAAAAAAGAAAAAAAAAAATGGCCAGTTAGTTAAAAATCACCAAAACGTGCTAGTTTTTTAAATGTGTGGCTTTTTAAAGTACAGGAGCAGTAGAAGTAGTAAATAGTAGCAGGAGTAGTATTTCGGAACTCTGTAAAAGTGCGTGGAGTTCATGGTGCTAGTGTCCTAGAAGACTCATACATTTCTGATGAACATTTTGGCTTAATCCCTTTGCCGTTGTAATAGTCCACGACTTGGTTTGGGACTTCAGCCAACACGCTCTTTGCCAGGGCAGCCGGAGATGCCTGCGGGGAAGAGGAAATCACCATGACTTTGGCAGCTGGCCAGAGGAAGCTGAGAATCAGCCTCAAAGGCTTGAGTCCTGTTTTGAGCAGCTAGTCTCTCTCTCATTCATTCATTCATTCATTCATTCATTCATTCATTCATTCATTCATTCAGCATTTGACAAGGGCCTCCAAGCAAGAGTTGTCAGATTGTTGGAACCTGAGCCATGAATTCCGTAATTTTATTTTTGCATGCCTGTCTCAAAATATCAAACTATTCACATCTGAAATATGGGTGAAAATCAGGTGGCAGAATGAACTGCCTTGCACTTTTGTTTCTATTTATATTCAATTCTAGACACTTATGTTCCAGGCACTGTGCTAGGGTTTATTGTTCTTTTTTAAAAATATTTTTTTATTGATTTTTTTTTTACAGAGAGGAAGGGAGAGGGATAAAGAGTCAGAAACATCGATGAGAGAGAGACATCGATCAGCTTCCTCCTGCACACGGCCCACTGGGGATGTGCCTGCAACCAAGGTACATGCCCTTGACGGGAATCGAACCTGGGACCCTTCAGTCCACAGGCCAACGCTCCATCCACTGAGCCAAACCAGTTAGGGCGGGTTTATTATTCTTACTATTAGGGAAGTTAGCATCATGTGAGAGGGGCCAAAATTAACCCTACTTTAAGGTAAAAGATGACACATGCTACAACCCAACAACATCACATCACATGGGCGCTTATTAGAAATCTTAGACCCATTCCTGAGCTACTGAATCAGAATCTGCATTTTAATGGGATGCCCATGATTCCTGTGCATATGGAATGTGACAAGCACTGCTCCAGAGTCACAAGCACTGTGTGAGCAGAGCGCAGAAAACAAAGAGACTAAGTCATCTTGGAGGAAATCAGAGCAGGCTTCCAAGAGGAGGTGGCATTTAAGTTGGGTATGTTTTAAAATATAGAGAAGGAAGGGATTGGCATTTAATTATTTTAGGGACAGCGAGTCATCTGATGGTACTGAAGTGTGTGTGTGTGTGTGTGTGTGTGTGTTGCAAATGCAGAATTGGTGGGTGGTGCATGGGGCTGGAAAATAAGCTTGAAGCCAGGTGATGGAGTGTATTGGTGACGGAGCGTATTGAGTACCCCCATGCTAATTAATGTAGCCATTATTCTACCAGCATGATGGCTCCACTGTATGTTTTGAGGCAGATGGAGGTGGAGGTTGATATTCTGCATGGGCTCTTGGTATTCAGTGCTAGCTGCTCAGCCTGTGGGCAAGAAAAATTGCTCAAACCCCATCATAAGTACTGAAGAGATTGAAAATGTGAAGCAGAGTGACCAGTTAACAAGTGTTTGAGATGCCTCAGGAAAGATCCCGAAGGGAACGGAGTGAACTAATGCCCGATGGCCTGGTTGCTAGCTCTTTCCTTCCTATGTGGCTTGTCACTCAGCCATTCATCTTTGCTGAGCCCTGTTGTTCTCAGAGACAAAATAGGAAAGAATAAGCATTGATTCTATCTCACAGAGTTTTTAGGAGGCTCAAAATAAGAGACATATCTTAGCAACAATCTGAAAACACTGTGAGGAGTTTTCCTAGAAGGATTCTTCATGCCTGGCTGGCGTGGCTCAGTTGGTTGAGTGTTGTCCCACGCACCAGAAGTTCCTGGGTTCGATTCCCAGTCAGGGCACATGCCCTGTTGCAGACTAAATCTCCAGTAGGGTACACGCAGGAGACAGCCAATGTTTCTCTCTCACATTACGGTCTCTCTCTCTCTCTCACTCTTCCTTTCTCTCTAAAATCAATAAAATCACATTTTAAAATAATAAGATGATTCTTTACATCTTGGAGATGTTATAGCCTGTTGGACATTTGACATCCATGAATGCTCTTTTATTTTATAAATAACTGCGCAGGGTTGTGTGTTGCTCATGATCCATGTGTATACTGGGGTTATAAAAAGTCATTTCTACCCCTTCTCTCTGGCCACCTCTCGTAGAAAAGCTACAAAGCCAAATACATGATTTCCTAGCCTCCCTTCCGTCTAGGGAGGTCCATGTGACCCAACTTCATCTTTGAGACAGATATTGCTTTCCTGGGGGATGCTGGAAAGCTTTTCTTCTTGGTAAAAGGGGACAGACATGGTTGGCTCTGTGTCCCTTTCCTCTTCCTCTTTGCCTTGAACAGGAATGTGATTCCTGGAGCTATGGCAACCCTTTTATCACCAAGGGAATTGCCAAGTGCTGGCCCTGACACTATCACATCACTGAAAAAAACAGATGTCAGCCCCCACTCCCTAACTTCTAGCTACATGAGAAAAATATGTTTGTACTTAATTAATCCAGGGTTCCCAGCTTTAGCTCTACTGCTGTTTTGGGCCAGATAATTCTTTGGGGCACTGTCCTATGCATCGTAGGATGTTTACCAACACCCCTGGCCTCTACCCACTAGATGTAAATTAGGCACTCCACACTGTCACCATTAAAAATGTCTCCAGATATTTCCAAGTGTCCCCTGGGGAATGAGTCACCCTTGGTTAAGAACCATTCATGTAATCCACTGTAAGATGGATTTGCTGTTATTTGGAGACAAAAACTTTTCTAAATAGTGCTGTCAAATAGAACTTGTTACCATGATGGAAAGTCCAATATGGTAGTCACTAGATACACGCAATTAATAAACCCTTGAAACGTGGCTCGTGCAACTGAAGAGGTCATTTTAAAATGTTATTTAATTGTAATGATTTAAATGTAAATGCCCACGTGGCTATTTGCTACTGCATGGGACAGCACAGAGATTAAGTGATTCTCCCACGTGTGCTGGTGGGTCTGGTGAGCAAATAGGGGCTGGGGGGCATTAGTTGGTTAGGAAAAGGCCAAAAATGTGAAAGCAGCTGGTATTAACAGCTGTATTTATTAATCACCTACTCAGAGCAGGCACTGTGCTAAGCTTTGTGAAGACTCCACCTTTAATCCTCCAATGTGCATGTCATTTGGCCCATTGTACTGATGAAAATCTGTGGCACAGAGGGGGTAAATGACTTGCCCAGAATCACACAGCTCGGAGCCAGTGCCCTGTCCACTGCAAAGCCCCGAGTTACCGTGCAGAGCGGGAGAAGAGAGATGGCTCCTGGGCTACGGACTAATATGAAGTGTATCAGTTCCTCACTGTTCATTTTATTTATGGCTTATTGAATTCAGTGTCGTCTGGGTAATGAAATGGTTTTCAAAATCTAATTTGAAATCCATGAAGATAAGGTGGATGATATGCTCCTGGCATTCTGAGCAGCTGGAGACTGTGCAGCACACATGGCGAGCTTGCCACTTCCTCGCCCAATCAGGGCAGGTCCCTTGGCCGATGCCCCTCCACTCCCGGCTTACCAAGGCTCTGTCCTTCCTCATACACCCAGCTCGAGCTGCAGGGATTTCCTCACGGCGACTTCTCTCTGCTCCGAAGTCCCATAGCAACATTTTAACCCCTTTCAGTCATCCACAGATATTCCTGCTGACCCCTATGTTCAACCCTCCAGTTCATTCCTGGCAGCCTGGACCCACAACTTTCTCACCTTGCTGTGGCCCCAATGCTAGCACATGCCTTGCACACAGTAGGCACTCTGTGAGAGGAGGAAGCTTGGGGTAGAGGCTAGATTACAGCCGTGGGCAAACTACAGCCCGTGGGCCGGATCCGGCCCGTTTGAAATGAATAAAACTAAAAAAAAAAAAGACCGTACCCTTTTATGTAATGATGTTTACTTTGAATTTATATTAGTTCACACAAACACTCCATCCATGCTTTTGTTCCGGCCCTCCGGTCCAGTTTAAGAACCCATTGTGGCCCTCGAGTCAAAAAGTTTGCCCATCCCTGGGCTAGAACCTAGCCTGGCTCAGCTGCATTGTTTTGGCACACAGGTGTGTGTGTGTGTGTGTGTGTGTGTGTGTGTGTGTGTGTGTGTGGCAGGGGGGAGGTGGTTTGGGGCAGTGCATGACTCTCCCAGGGAGTAAGTTCTTTGGCCCTTCACTCAGGCAGTTATAGGTGGTGGTCAGTGATATGGCTACTCTGTCCTGCTGACCAGATGGAGCAGGACATCACAACCTGGAAGAACACCCCTCTCCCCACCACGGGCATCAGGCAGGTACTATAAGTAGCTTCGTGATGAACACAGCAGCAGTGCATTCAGCCGGCCCCAGCACATCCTTCCTAGAAAAGGACAGCACTCCTTGCTGTCCACGTGCAGACAACCGAGGACACGGTGAGCCTCTTTCATCTGACGAGTGGTTTCATTTGGAAACCTCCTCCTCGGGCAGGAGGAAGACGGGCTACAGTGGAACGGTCACCCCTCACCATGCTCCCTGCCTGTGAGCCTGTTGGGGCTGTTACTTGGAACTCCCTCTGCACTCAACTCTGTAGTCAAGGATTGATCTTTTGCTCCTTTAATGATTCTAATTACACTGTAGCCCTCCTTAAGAGGGGCATTAGAATTGTGTGGTGCTAGGTGTCTAAGCTATACCTCATTGTTCAAGGAGCCCTGGAGTGAGCGGTGACCTCCCTACATGGAGCTGGCAATTCATGAGATCTGGGGTTCAGTGAAGGCCACTGGGCTTGTCATTTACCTGACGCTGGCTTTAACTCCTGTCCCAAGACGGCCGCAGAACACCAGGCAATTTCTGCAAAGCACAGGCCAAAGGCTCTGATGCTGGCACTGGGACTTGTCTATGTAAACAACTGTCCATCCATCCTTCACCCCCTATAGTTACCTTGCCCAGTGTAGCTGGGGTCCCAGCGTGGGCTCCAAGTGGGATTCACAGGTGCCTGGACCTATCCAATAAACCCCTTTGAATGAGGGGTTTTGGCTGGAGTAGAAAGGCTTTTTCAAAAAAGCATTAGGAAGGAAAGCTTAGAGTGGATGGCGTGGAGCCTGTCCCTTCCTCTCTGGGTCCCTAGATTACTGACCTCAGCCCTGAGGATTGAGGAGCTGCAGTGGAAGCTACAGATGTTTCCAGCAGGGACCCTTGAGATGTAGGGATCAGATTTCACTGCAGTGACGGCCCAGGTGACAGAGGGGTCACAGCAGCAGGGACAGGAGGGGATTCTCACAGTTTCCAAGGGGACTATGGAGTTGCTTCAGGGCACTGAGCATTCTGGAGATTCCCTCTTGTGGGGCAGCTCAAGTTCAGTTTCCACCCATTGGGAGGGGTATTGCTGGCCCCACCAGCAGTGGAGAGGGCAAAGCAACAGGGAGTATGGGGGCGGGGATGCTCTGCTCTTGAGTGACTTTCCCTGGGGCAAGGAATAGAAGGTCACAGAGGACTGTCTGTGACAGCCCACATGACCCTCAAGGGCTCCCAGACACAGCTGGGGAGGCTCTGAAGGGTTCTTCAGGGCCACCCCCAGGCTGGAGGGAGCCTTTGCTTGAATTAGAAGCGTCCTGGGTAATTCAGCCCCACAGGTGCAGGCTGCTATTGGAATTTTAAAGTGCCCCTCCTTCCACTGAGTTAACAATGATCCAACAGTTGAAATGCCAAAACATTGTTATTAAGCCCTTTTCGATGTCATACTAGAGCACTGTCTACTGTGTCTGTTTCGGGTCATCAGGGGGAGGTAATGCTGCTTGACATTATTTATTATTGATTATAGCTCAAGACTGTAAAGCTAGATGTCAACTTGTGGAAAACTGGGAAGATTTCTGTCCAGTGGAGAAGGTAATCCAAAATCTATTTATTTATTTTTAACCCCTTTGGCCATTCCCTAGTTTTCAATCTGCCCTAGCAAACGTACTCCAGCCTTTCCCCACTGACCACAGTCAACTATGTTATATCCTCCTTTGAGCTACCTTTGTCATCTTACTGGCTCCATCCTTAAGGAGTTAACTAAATTCCTTGGTGCTGCTTACCATACTTATAGAGGATTTAGGTCTCTATCAACTTGAAAATATGCTTTGCCAAGGCAAACACGGGCTTCTGCCAGGGCACAGGGCTCGACAGGCATAACTCAGGCCGAATTGAAGCTGCCCCTTGCATCTCTGGCCAGGCACTTGCATAGGGAACACTCTGCCCACCTGCACATGGCAGCCCTGACAGCGCCAAGGTCCTAAGCTATATGGATGGGACAAATGCCAGTGAAATGTTGGCTGCTATAGCTGGCAAGACTTCTCATCTCTAATTCAAGTTACACTTTTATCTCCAAAGAGCCAAGCTCTCCATCTCCTGTGGGGGAGATGGCCTGGCCTAGGCAGGCAGGAATAGTGGCGTTGCTTCCCTACTAACTGGTGGAAACACGTAAGGAGTGAGTTTGCTTTGGTCCTGCCCTCCCATGGGAAGCCCCGAGAAATGCCTACGTGTTTGAAGTTCCTGAAGGGCACGAACTGAACGATGTCTCGAAGGACAGGCTCTCCCTTGGGTGACCTCAGGATCCCGTCGTCGCCGTCCAGCATCTGCATGTCACTGAAGTCAGCGTTGCCCACTCCCACGATAATGACCGACATGGGGAGGTGGGAGGCGTGGACGATGGCCTCCCGGGTGTCGGCCATGTCTGTGATGACGCCGTCGGTCAGAATCAGCAGGATGAAGTATTGCTGCGATGGATCAGACGCCAGGCAACGGGAACCGAGAGGTGGGGAGACAAGGACAAGATCAGGTGCCTTCAGTGTATACTGGCTACAGCAACAGCGACAACAGATTCTTTTGAGTGCCTATGTGTAGACAGTCCTGAAAACTTAAGGGTACGATGAATGGGACTGAAAGGCAGGCACAGTAGTTGTAGGTCAATTCTAATAATCACCTTAGTGACTGTTATGAAGCAGTGTGGTTGACTGAGCAGCAAGGAGTCAGGAGGACGGCGTCAAAGCCTCATTTTCTGAGATCCTGGGAAAATCCCTTCACTCCTCTGGGTTTCAGCTTCATCTCTCCGATGAGGGTTGGGACTAGATTGCTTGTAATTGCCTCTTCCGCTTGGAGATATTTAAGTCTAAAGGTGCACTGCCCAAGACAATAGCCATGAGCTCCATGTGACTGCTGAGCCCTTGAAATGTGACTAGAGCAATGGAGGAACTGAATTTTACATTTTAATTTCTTTTAACAAAGATCAAGTATTTGTGATGCTAATTTAGCATCCAAATTAAGATGCTGTAAGTGTAAAGTACACCCTGGATTTTGAAGACATAGTGTAAAAAAAGAGCGTAAAATATTTTATTAATAATTTTTTATATGCATGTTAAAATGTGATTATTTTGTGCATTTAAAAATACTTCTGAGAAGGGGGCCCATGGGCTTCATCAGCTGCTAATGGGGCCCATGGAACAGAAAAGGTTAAGAACACTTGATCTGAAGGGATTATCAGGATTCTAGAATCTGATCCAGAGTTAATCTAGCCAGAGGTACTAGGCTGCAGACTGTCGGATCAAAGGCCTGATGCAAATTTCCAATAAAGCTACTGTGACAGTTGCTTCCAAAGCCAGGCCAGGGAAATGCTCACGGATGAAAGAGTATAATCGTCTTTGAATGTATATGAGGTCCTGTTCAGATATGGAGGGTATTTTTTGTTTTTTAAAATTTCTAGAAGAGTTCCACAAAGTCGAGGAGAAAATCCTACATCCAGACCCTGACACAACTTGCCTATAAGGTTCAAATTTAAGCCCCTTAGCTATCAGTGATAACAAGGGGTGCAGGACCACACATTGTTTAAAGAACAGGAGAAAGAGCTGGGGAAAAGAACCACTGTTCCTGGACCATAAGGGTCAGTTGTTTGGGGATCTGTGGATTAGACAATTCTTGCACCATTTCCTGACCTGTTCTCACAGAGCAGACTACCTGTCCCTGGGGGAGTGAGTGATGGGCAGAACTCATGCTGGCTTATACCCGGCCTAAGTCCAGACCTATGTCAGCCCTGTTCTCTTTTTTCTCTTCTAGTTCTGGTACCCTAGAGGGGCCGAGATGATTTGTGCTTTCAATATGGGCTCTGGGGTGCCCTGGGGACACCTTGGATGCTCTTGGGGATAAACGGGAGGACAAATGTTTGCACCCCATCTCTTAGTCCAGATTTACCAAGAACAATCTGTTTTCCTAAAATCTATTTTACTGGTATATGTTGGGTTTCTGAGTAACATATCACTTGAAGAATTTGAATTTGAAGTTCTGATGAGAAAAAAATGTTAAAACGTAAAATGAAATACTGATGCTATCCAACACTTATCCCCAAATCTTGTGTCTATGAGGATTCAAATTTGCTCCAAGGCCTTAGTGGATTTGGCAAAATGGAGATACTGTTGATTGACAAGTGTAGTTTCAGAGGGATGCTGGGGAGGAAAGTCTGACTGGTAAATGTAGAGGAACCAAGGGGAGGGGAGATGAAGACAGTGAGTATAGGCAAATTTTTAAATGAATTTTGCTCTAAAGGGAGGTAAAATAAGGGGTAGTAGCTAAAGTGGTGTCAAGGGAAAGATTTTAACTTGAACAAAAGATATTATAGGATGTGTTATTTGCTAATGAACATAAGTCTTCAGTAGAAAGGGGAAAAAATAGGTGAGAGACAGGTGTAAAAGTTGGTAGGTCAATGTCCTTGGATGAGTCAGAGGAGATGGCTCCGGTATGCAAAAGAAGAGGCTGGGTTAGATATGAGCATGGTCCTCCATCCATTCTACCATAAGGGAAGGCTGAGAACATGATGCAGCACAAATAGGTTAGCGGAGTTGATGTAAGAAGCTGAGAGAGTAGTATATCACTTTCTTTTTGCAAATGCAATATCTTGGAATCCAGGATAAAATCACAAAGAAAATGTCAGACATCAGCAATGTTCTACTAAATCTGAAAGAAGTCACAAAGTTAAAAAAGAAATATATTGATGTCATTAAAATGATACATAGAAAAGTTATTATGGTAATATACAGGGCTGGGCAAAAGTAGCTTTATAGCTCTGAGTACGAAAAACCTTTGGTCTGCATTTTTCTTAAGAAAACCACAAATAGAATACAAAACAAATCTTTGCTATGAGGTTTTGTGTTGTACTTAACCACCAGGGGACAGAAGTATCTATTATTTTGCTTCAGTTTCATCTATACTATGGGTACACTGGGAAGCAAGTTTATTTTGGACAGTTCTTGTTATCTCCCTAAGAACTCAATGTGGGTATGCCTGATACTCCAGGGAATAAATTCCACTCTTGAGTGTCCCCTCTGTCCAGCTAATATTGCAGACATGGGAGATGCGCCATCTCTAAGCCTTACAATAACCCAGCAGAGATGGGTATGGTTATCCCCAGTTTTCAGATGAGGAGACTGAGGATAAGAGAAGGTGAAGTCACTTGTCCAAGCTCACACCTGCTGTAATGTATTGTCAGAATGGGATGGGTGCTATGGCCAATATCCAGGTGAGGAAGGGCAATCTCCCATTAGCAGGCAAACTGCCTCTCTCCTTACCGATGCCTCCTTGGTGTTCGTCTCTTCTGATGCTGACTTGGCGACCTTCTGAATGATGGGGGCGATGTTGGTGGGACCATAGAGTTGGAGCTTTGGAAGGCAGCTCTGATAGGCTTCCACAACTCCTTGAATTCCTAAGGTGAAGTTGGCAAAGATCAATAGTTCAGGAGTCTCCTCAAATAAATTTGTAATCAAACACACACATAGATAAAGCATTAAATTCGCCAAATGTCCTCCTAACATCACATTTATGTTCTTAATATAAAAAATACCACACTGTTGCCTCCACTCCCACTGAAATAATTCTCTTTAACAGCTTAACTAAAAAGCAATCCTTTCCATCAACCTTTCCTTAATATCCTACTTTACACATAACATTTTATTAGATTCTCATAGTGTAATGAAATAGATGTTATGCCCATTTTACAGGTGAAGAAACTGAGGCTTAGAGAGGTTACATGATCTATCCCAGGTCACACAGCAAATGAATTACAGACTCAGGATTGAAATCCAGGTCTGCCTGGCTCTGAGGGCCATTGGGCAGGTCAGCTTTAAGGCCTCTCTAGTTTTTACACTACCTTCTTGACTCTGCTGTAGTGTATACCACCCTATTCCACTTATAGGAGTCACATGTGACCATCATTCCAGATATTAAAGTCCTTGTGGGCAGGTATTATGACTCACTCCCTCAAAGGTCTTAAGGCAGGTCAGCACAGCAAGTGTGTGATGAATGAGCAAAACGGCTGACACAATTGTCTACTGGGGACTGTAGTACAGATGAGTGACATTCATCATTAGGGCCAACCTCTCACTTAAAGGGGGTTTCCATCCTGAGTCCATGTGACCCAAAGAAATAGTAAAGGGTGAGACTCTGCTGGAAGGAACAGCCCCGATACTGTAGCTTCTCCTAGCATTTTAGGAGACTTGCCTGAATATTTAATGTTATGCCCACAGTCCCACAAGAGTCCCATTACTAATGAATTGTATTCAAATGGCTCCTCTTGGTGTCTGCGCCTGTCTTAGCTCTTGCCCATATCCCTTTCTATCCTGAAACAGCACACTGGTCCTATTTTTGGCCAGAGGGATCCACAGAAGCCCCTCCTGAAATGGGGTTCCACATCCACCATGCATGCAAACCAGATCTGGGATGTTCTGGGTGAGCAAATTCTGTGTTCTGCCCTTAGACCCATGCTTCCAACCCACTGAAAATGCTGCATCCTCCTGCCCTGCCCCAAAGCCTGTCCTTCTAAAGACAAACGTCATATCATTTTGCAGCTTGGCTGTGAAGTCAAGTGACACTCAACAGACACTCTTTATCTATTTTGACTCTTGAGTTTTTGCCAAAGATAAGCACGTTGGATTTCTCTTTAAAAAGTAACAGGCAGATAAATTCTGAGAGTATGAAACAGGCGAATGCTGGGCATGTATTTTGTTCTGCTTTGGTGAAAAACCATTCTTATAGTTTGAGAATGGGGGCAGTTAGGGATGAGTGGACTCTAAACCATAATAAATTTAGGGTGAAGGATCACGAGAGGGAATAATGGCAGAATGGAGACTGAGTCTCAGGGGTGACTATGTGCACACCCAATGACATTGATGTCATATTCTTGGACAGGAAGTGCCGAATTGGTGAAAGAAATTGCTGGATGCTCCACACACCTCACTGGATCTGAATGAACCCTGGTTTAGCCCCCTTCCTCCATGACAAGAAGGAGAGAGATATGGACATTTCTACCCATTTCACTATAAAAAATATCTTATAAGTTTCATAGCAACTGGTGAACTTATCTCTATTTGTTATTTAGGAAGCAGGAAAAATAATTTTAGGATAAAATTTATCAAAATAGTTGTCACCATCATTTCATCATCATTACTTTGCAGAATTGTGTTGGAGAAATTCTAGCTGGAAACAGTGGAACATGGACCAAAGCCTTTGAGAAGGCTATTTCTGGCACAAAACCATGAAGCTACTTGTTGGAAGTCACTGAGGGCATATCCTTTACCAACATGCTGAAGGTGTCAAATGATTTTCATGTCCTCCCCTGACCCTCTACTTAGACCCACACAGAGAGGTAGTTGTGGGAAAGAAATACTTGAGGAAAAGTTGGAGAGCAGAGAGAGGGGGTATCATCACTGCCCGTCAAATGAATTTCCCCCTGTGTTTTTTGGCCAGAGGAATCCAGAATGGGGATCAACATTGTTACTGTAAACTCAAGACCGCTTCTTCATCCTGTCTTTTCCAGCTCTTAGTTTTCTGCTGTCATTATGGCACTCTGTTGCCTTTAGAGTAGCGTGGCCTATTTGGATCCAGAAAGCCTACTCCTCTGCTGTGGCCAATGATCACTGATAGACTGCATCGGAGGAGAGAAACTAACATGGGAAATGTGCAAACAAAAGGGCTGTGAGACACTGGCTTTCTTTCACCTGGTAACTTACCTGCACATTCTGGGTTGTCTTCATTAAAGTTGATTGCGAAGTCATGAGAGACCTAGACGCCAATTAAAATTATAAAAAGGAAGGAAGGAGAATTACAACTTTAATCCAGGAAGGAGGCATTGGGAGGAAGAGTCTGCAAACAAATGCTCATTCCATTCATTAGGTGTCAAGCCGCAGGAACCATTTTAAGGCTTCACAGAGTCAGTCTGAGATGGAGGGTGAATTCTAAGCTCCCCGTGGAGCTGAGGTGACAGGAAATTTTTCTAGAATCAGATAAATGCTGGCAGGAGGGGAGAATAATGTATATAAAAAATGCCAAGATAAGAGTTCAGAAAAAAAATGTAATCCCAGAAACAACTGGCTATAGACTGGAGGCTTAGATTGGGCTGAACTCTGCTTGGACCCAGTGATTTAAATAAAAGGTAACTTGTCACCCCGTTTGCTCAAAGTGGTGATGGTTATAATAGCTCCCGCTAAGCTGTTGACATTTAAAACTCATTCTAACATACTATGCAGAGCTATGGGACAGGAGGATTTGCCCATATATGCAGGTAAAAGAAACTCTACTTTTGGAAAAGTGATAAAATCATGATATCTTGTAATATTCCAACACAGATTCCTCTACCTGCCAGGACCTATCACAAGGTGACATGTTTACTGCTTTCTTTCTAAAATCTGGTAAAACAGGAGGGCTGTCCTGGCACCTGGACATTATGGGATCATTTGGGATTTTACAGAGACTCCCATTTCAAATGTTATTTCCAAGCCCTGGCTCTCTTGGGGGCTAGAAAATGGTCATTAGTTACTGTGTTAAAAGACCCCTCTTCTCTTTGTGGGAGGTCAGAGCCGATGCTGTTGGTGCCTGGCCCACATTCCCCTGCCCTTGGCTCTCCCAGGCAAGTCAGCTGACTCCCATTCATTTTACTGGCTTTATTTACCTTCAGTTTTCTCGGGTCTCCAGAGCCTGCTTTTTAAAAATTTAATATATTTTTATTGATTTCAGAGAGGAAGGGAGAGGAAGAGGGAGCTAGGAACATCAATGATGAGAGAGAATCACTGATTGGCTGCCTCCTGCACACCCACTACTGGAGATCAAGCCTGAAACCCAGGCATGTGCTCTGACCGGGAATTGAACCGCGACCTCCTGGTTCATAGGTAGACAGACACTCAACCACTGAGCCACACCAGCTGGGCTCCAGAGCCTGCTTTTGGCAGACTAAAGGTGTTGAGAATTAATGTCGCTCACGAGCAGCCCTTCCTTAGTGGCTGACAGGACTTGGTGTATCAGTACCCAGCCCACTTATCCTTGGGGTCTGTGTGTGCTCCACAGTGTCTTCAGGGTCCCCAGCAAGATTCAGCTCCACTGCCCACAGAGCTAACTGACTTGTTATGATACCCTGTGTCCATTTTTTCATTCTCTATTGAGGTTTCCTCCACCTCTCAAATAATTGCATCCAAATCCTCCTGTCTCAAGGTCTATTCTAGGGAGAGTATAGGCAAGCTCTGAGGTTTTTCCCAAAGAAGCAAATCTCGGTGACCTTATAAACTCGCTGGGGGCAACCAGCTGCTGAGGCCATCAGTGCCTGTCTGGGGCAGAGGGAAAATTAGGCCTGGAGCAGAGTGAGGAGATGTGAGGGAAGCCTGTTAGGACAGCAGGAGGAATAAGTTGGCTGAAGGCATGGTGAGCATAAGGACTTCAAGAAACATCAAAAAGGGTAAGTTACACCAGGAGCGGGACCAGGCAGATGTCATGGATGAGAAAAGGAAGGCCTGGAACAAGGTGTTCTCAGCCCTACTGGGCCTCCTGAGACCAGAAGACTACCAGGTGGGGATGCGGTGGGGGATGCTCCAGCATCTCTTCATAGTAGGACTGATGGTTGTTGACGTGCATTCCAGTCTCGAGGTGCAACAGTTCAACACCCACCTGACTACATTCCGGAGCTGATATCCGACCTGAAGGGGACTGAAGCTCCTCAGCTCTGCTCAGTTCTGGTTGTATAATCTTTCTCTCTCTCTTTTTTAAAATTTAAATTCTTTATTGTTTAAAGTATTACATAAGTCTCCTTCCTCCCCTCATCCCCCCTCAATTGTGGTTGTATAATCTCTTAATCTTAGTCTTCCCAGGCCTTTTAATGTTTCCAAAGAAACCAGAAATCTGACATTTTATATGAAATTGCCTAAATCTTAAAAAACATTTGTGTGTCAAAAACTTGTATGCATATATACATACTAGAGGCCCGGTGCATGAATTCGTGCATGGGTGGGGTCCCTAGGCCTGGCAAATCAGGGCTGGGCCAATTGGGGCCTGCTGGCTGGGGGAAGGAACAGGGAGCAGGAGGTTGGCCAAGGCCCCGAGGAGAGAGCTGGCCCTTGGACCCCTGGGAAAGGGGCCGCATTCACCGCCATCCACTTCCAGTTCCCCATCCCAGCCCGGGGCCCGAAGGCCCTGGTGGGGTCAGATGGTCACCGGCTGGGCACGGAAGGAATGGACACTGGATGCTGACACTGCCGGCCACGGGAGGTTGGCTGTGGGAGTGCACTGACCACCAGGGGGCAGCTCCTGCATTGAGTGTCTGCCCCCTGGTGGTCAGTGAGGGTTATAGTTACTGGTTGACTGGTTGTTCTAGTCACTCAGTTGTAAAGGTCGCTTAGGCATAGATAGATAGATAGATAGATAGATAGATAGATAGATAGATAGATAGATGATAGATAGATAGATAGATAGATAGATAGATAGATAGATAGATAGATAGATATGCATAACCCATGAACACGAAAAATAGGGTGGTAAAGGTCTGGGGCAGGGGGTAGGGGGCAGGGGTGGGCTAGAAGGAGTCAGTAGAGGAAAAATGGGGACATATGTAATAGTTTCAACAATAAAGATTTAAAAATAAAAAAAAAATTGTGTGTCAACTATCATACATTTGTGGCCCAAATAATGTCTACAGGCCACCAGTCGACAACTCCTATTCTGTATTCTTCCTCCCCACGTGCTCTATTTTCAACAAATGCTTCTAGAATTCTGTAGGCATGCCCAGCAGGGAGGCCAGGGGGGAATACAAGGCAGACAAGGAGGACAGGTCAGGGGACACGCCATTCCATCTACTGTTCTCTCAGCAGTCAAAGGGAGAGGGATTCTCTCTTTCAAAAAGGGCACAGAAGGGGAAGGGCCTTGGTCTGACAGCTCTGGTGTGGGAGTAAATGTTGCCATCTGACTCCTGCCATGCAACTCAGATACAGCCAGTAAAAGAGAAGTTGATGATTGGACAGTGTTGCCTGCACTTAACTTGGACCTCAGAGGCCTGGATGAGGCTGGGGTAGGAACCCTGCTGCCCCTCCAAGGCCCTCCCACCTGGGGAGTGAGTTCTCTGTGCAATGTCCCACAGGAGCATCTAGTATACCCCAGTAGGGTGCACATCTCTCTTTGCACAATCTTTGCCTTCTCTGAGTCATGGAAGTAAGTATTAAAACCAAATCAGTTTGATGATTGTGGGGGTTAGGGTTGGGGGTGGAAGAGGGTATAGGGGGGATAAATGGTGATGGGAAAAAATAAAATAAAGAGGAAAACAAAAGAAAACATATCCTAAAACAACAACAAAACCAAATAGGATTCCAATGCCCTCATAGGAAGCTTTTAGTTTCTCAATTTTCTAAGCCAGAGTGGTTCTATCTTAGGACTTTTCTGTGTCTCTCACACAAGACTGGTGCTCAGAGAGCTGGGATGAGGGGTCTGTGGACTTCATTGTCATGGACTGCCTCAGTTGGTATTATCAATAGGATCTTCCTCTAGAGTAGCGGTTCTCAACCTGTGGGTCGCGACCCTTTCACAGGGGTCGCCTAAGACCATCAGAAAACACATATATAATTATATATTGTTTTTGTGATTAATCACTATGCTTTAATTATGTTCAATTTGTAACAATGAATTTGGGGGTCACCACAACATGAGGAACTGTATTAAAGGGTCACGGCATTAGGAAGGTTGAGAACCACTGCTCTAGAGGATAGCTGAATAGATATGTTTTGAGCCACCGAAGATCAACGTCCTGAGTGTTTTCTCCATATCTGTAGGAAGCTAAGCAATAAATACTTTTACTTGGACCGCTGAGAAGAACAATCAGAATACCAGGAGATTGGGTTTTATCAAAAGACAGGGTCTGAGGACCTAATCTCATGGGTTCTGAAGACCATTTCTGAGTCTTTGGGCCCTAGTTACATAATTACATCAAGGGCCAAAGGACAGAGACTCCTGGGAAGGAAACTCAAATTATCCTTTGGCGACAGCAAAGCATCTCTACTCACTCACCGTGTACTCTGGGGGTATCCTGGCACCAAATCCAAAGGCTGGGAACATTTTGTCACTGAAATAAAGAAAAGAAGTTGCTTTATTTATCATCTAATGAGGAAGAAAAACATGAACCTGCATCACCTCATCCGGGATGTGGCTATGCCAGGTGCTGACTCATGCTTCTTGATTATCTGTAGTGATAGGCAATAGCTTGGATAATTAAAATCAAGGAATCATCCTCAGAGTTCATTCCAGTCATTAGTCTGCAACTTCTTCCTTACTTTTTGCTAGATTTGATACCAAGGAATGAAATGGCCCCAGGATTTCCGCCCCTCCCCTCCCCCAGTATTCTGTCTCCTTTGAAAAGATCATGAACTAGGTGACTCCTATGTTTGACTGCTAGATATATGCTATCTTTTTAAATCGTTTTAGGGAGAGATTATTATTCCAGTGGGGAAATGCCTTGGGAAGTGAAATCCAAGATCATGCTGCTAGTTAGAGTTAGGGTTCAAATTCAGACAAGTCTGGATCCACAGGGCTATTAAAAAGCAATGGAAAGCTTGACAGAACTTGGTTTCATCTACAGAACTCATTGTATCCACTTCTTTATCTCATACAAGCAGCAATAAATTGTTTACATGTCTTTTCTTGTCTCCTGAATTCAAAGGAATGCTGTTTCTTTTTGTATTCATATCTTTATATTTCTACTGCCTCCCTCCCTCAAATTGCCCCTTGCCCCTACCTTCAGGATAATGCTTGTCATAGATTGTGTGCTCAATAAATATTTAATGATGAGATAGTGCATGAATTGAATCATTAAGATGTGGCCATATAAAGAAGAAAAAATTCTTGCTAAAACCTATGGGAGTCACATATATGTCTTTTGGCTTGGTTTCTCTTATACAACTTGAAATTCCTCCCAATTTATTCATTCGTGTATGTGATATCTTAACTCTTAACTATGCTAGGCAATGCATGTACTTATTTAATTTTCAAGCAACCCTTGAAGTTTCACCTACTTACCATTCCCATTTTACAGATAAATAAACTGAGTCTCAGAAAGACTAAGAAAGTCTCAGAAACCCTAAGGTGCTTCCCAGGGAGGATTGTGTGATTCCAAAGACCCATACTTTTTCTACTATACCATTATAATGTAATGGTTACATACAGCATTAAATATGATTTCCTTCTGTCACTTCTAGCAACAAGCCCATCTTCCCCCACCAGACAACAAATAAGACTATCCTTAAGCAAATTTTGTGCTGTCAGAGGATTGTTGCAATAGGGGCTCTGGCTTATTGCTATTGTCAGAGGGCGTGTCCTCCTCGTGCCATTTACCTCTTACTTTCTCTCCCATTAAAAAACAATCCTTTCTTGTCTTAGCTCCTTGTAGCTGAAAAGAAAAGAAAATCCAGGGTAGTTCTCAGTGTCCCTTAGCATCTCTGTAAGCAAAAGGGACCTAGCCATCTGTGAAGTTAGCCATCACAAAGACTCTCGCTGATTGAGAAGTCAGATTCTCACCCATCCCCTATCTGTCTGATTTAAAGATAATTAGCAGCCAATAATGGCTTTGATAAAACTTTACCAAAACACAGCCAGTTTGATCAAATTTCGGGACGCAAGGAAGCCAGAATTCTTTGAAATCAAAGTCTAAATTCTCTGGAAAATGACCAGCTCCTCTTTTTCCTCACTGTTGTGTAGACATGAGCTTTGTGGGACATTGCATCTAGTGTGTATTAGAAAAGGTATTAATGCGGATAAATGAAAATTCACAACAGCTTATAAAGGATTAGCCACAGCTTTGAGAAAAAAAAAAAAATACTTCTGGTCCTTGGGAATACTTGGCTTCAGCAATTCGTCCTTACCCACAACAAGGGCAAGGAGGTGTGGGAAGGAATGTGTCTGGGAATTTCAGAGGTATTTTCTAGGTAAGTCTGGAAGAAAGCTTTCCTGGAGGGAGAATGGATCCTGGTTCTTCAAACTCACAGAAGGTTCAGAGTCAAAACAGAGACACCTAGGGGGCACCATACCCTTTATTTTGTTCTCTAATGAGTTTAGGAGCGGTGTGACCCAATATTCCATCCATTTCTTTTCCATTTCTTTTTGCATTGATTTTTAGAGAGAGTGGAAGGGATGGAGAGAGATAGAGAGAGAGAAACAGCGATGTGAGATATGAGAGAGACACATTGATTGGACAGGGCTGGGGATTAAGACTACAACCGAGGTACATATCCTTGACTGGAATTGAACCTGCAACCCTTCAGTCCATGGGCTGACACTCTATCCACCAAGCCAAACCGGCCAGGGCTTCCACCCATCTCTAATCACCAAACCAGTGTTCTAGCCTTAATGACATTCCTTTATACCTTCTAAGCCACCCAGGGGAATGTGAAGTTTGCTGAGCATAATGTACTGTTGTTATGTAACTGAGTGAAGAGTGGGGAGGTAGAAAAAATGCCTCGCCTACAAGAGAAATAATTAATGAGCCAGGAGGACAGCAATTCTCTGAAGTTAGCCATCACAAAGACTCTAGCTAATAAATACACTAAAGGAAAAATTTCAAGCCTACGCACAATGGATCCGAACATTGCTCTTCCAGATTAAAAGTAAAAACTAGGCATAGGGGAGTCTTATGTAAGAGGCAAGGGAAGGCAAGTTGCGCACATAAGTGAGCATCGGCAGGGCCAGCACATCAAAGAACTTGAGCCCTGGCTGGTGTGGCTCAGTTGGTTAGGCGTCGCCCTGTGCATCAGGGGGTTGACGGTTTGATTCCAGGTTGATGTTTCTCTCTCTCTAAAAATCAGTTTTTAAAATCTTAAAGAAAAAGAACTCGAGATTGGATCCACTCAGTATTGAGTGAAGGGGGCCATTTAGCAACTATTGGGAAAATGATTGGTGAAACCTGACAATACGGAAAATTCAGGGGCATAGCACCACATTGGTAAAGGCAATATTTCTTACTATTGGGATAAAATAGTAGAAAATGCACTAAAAGAGCCTGTGGTCTGCGATGCTAGTGAGCCTGCTGTCCTGAACTTCCTAGGGCAGCGGTTCTCAACCTGTGGGTCGCGACCCCTTTGGGGGTCAAACGGCCCTTTCACAGGGATTGCCTAAGACCATCAGAAAACACAAAACATCTCTGTAACAATGAAATTGGGGGTCACCACAATATGAGGAACTGTATTAAAGGGTCGCGGCCGCGGCATTAGGAAGGTTGAGAACCACTGTCCTAGGGAATGGCCATGATCCCCAGATGGAAGATTCATTCTCAACCACCATTTTCACCTTCCCAGTTAGGAAGGCTTTGAGATAAAGGAAGAGGTTAATAAAATAAGGAGAAATTAGTGCATGAGAAAATGGAGATGAACGCAGAGCAAAATGGCATTTCAGAACACCTAGACATTTAATAAAACAATGGTTTAAAACTGGGGTACATGGAAAGGAGGAAATGCAAAGTCCTACTATGGATATGAGAGTTTTTTTCTTTTTCTTTTAAGGAAATCAGTGTTGAGTTTCTCAGCTTCCCTATGTATTCTTTGCTGAAATTATCTTCCGGGAAAACCTGTGATGGAAAGACCAATTCTCCACTCCCACCTTCCCTTTCACAATTACCCTTCTCCTTCACCCATTCTGAATTTTAACCACCTCAGTGCCTTGTTCAAGGCACTGTGGTGGTTAAAATTCAGAATGTAAAATCTCTATAGAAACAATTCTAAATGAAAACGATTCACTAGAAAACAAGTCCCTTTGCAAGTTAGGTAGTTGCCAATTTTTGCTTTAAAAAATTGTAAGAGGTACTGATGTCAGATGGTAGGTGGTTAAAAATATATTTTGCTAATAGACCATTATATGATTTTTTATATATAACTTAGAATTGAATAGTACTTCTAGTAAAACTCTTTCCATTACTACATACTTATTTATAAGCACAAGTTTCCTTAGCATTCACATTGATAAAACAAAATTTGGATTAAAATTGACACTAGATTTTCCCAATTCTAGTAATAGTTGGTATTCATCTACAGATTAGTAAACTAATGGAAAAAACCCCCAATCTGTTTCATTAAGAGTTTTTATAGGCAATACTTAGATATTAAAATTTGTAACATATTTATGTTCTTTTGATGAATTGTGCATTAATAATGATTATAGTAAACACTCAACTAGAAGATATTTTTAAATATTTTGAATATTTTCATCACAGGAAATTTAAAAATTTTTATTCATATATTTATGATAGAAATGTATGATATAGTGATCAATAAAAGAATTTCAAAACAAAATTTGGGGAACATTATGATGAAATCCTGTGGGGCAAGGAATGGAAATATGAGTTCACGAGAAAGAAAGAACAAGATTCTCAACTCAAAATGGAAGGCTTGTTCATGCATTTTAAAATGGATGATGGTGGGTATCAAATAGCTATGGCATTAGATTCTCCTGGACGCATTCACAAAGTTATGTAAGAATTTTATTTTAAATGTCCATATTTATAATACACTAGAATTTCCATTCTTTGTCACTATTAAACTCATGATGGAAAACATTACATTTCAATGTAAAAATGTGTGAAGGTTATGTATTTTTATAAAATTCTTTTTTAGGGGTGAGTGTGTGTGCACACACAAGCCAATATTTTAAAGGTCATTGGTCCAAAATTACCTTTATATTTGACACACTAGTTCTTTTCCCTGTTGTGTATGGTTTATTTTTTAAAAATAAATTAAGAGTATTAAAGATAATAGCCTCTATTATTTATTGAATATTTATATCAGGCAGAACCTGTGCTAGCTACTTTATTTTATTCTGTTTGCTAAATAAATTTATTTTTTAAAATCTTATTTTCCAATTAGAGTTGACATTAGACATTATTTTATACTAGTTTCAGGTGTACAGCATAGTGGTTAGACAATTGTATAACATACAATCCCCATGATAATTTAAGTACTCACCTACTAC
The DNA here is from genome assembly GCF_014108235.1 of Myotis myotis. Lineage (NCBI taxonomy): Eukaryota > Metazoa > Chordata > Mammalia > Chiroptera > Vespertilionidae > Myotis > Myotis myotis. The sequence continues at coordinate 33,249,543 of NW_023416317.1, read as the reverse complement.
CATATATAGTTATTTCAATATCATTGACTATATTTCCTATGCAGAACTTCACATCTCTGTGCTAGCTAGTGACTTAATATCTAATCCTTACAACTGCTCTGCAAGGGAAGTTAGATAAATCTTCAATTTGCAATCAAGGAAACCAAGGCCTGGGGAATGTCAACCTACGGAGAATAGAGGCAGCAGAGCTGGGGTCTGAGCCCAGGTCCACCTGTCACCAGGACCCAATGCTCTTTCTATCACTTGTATTGACTACCCTTCCCAGGAAGCTTGGTCTGGTCTAATGACTCAATAACAAGAGTAAGTTCATCCATGTTCTAAAAGCAACAAAGGACAGAATTAGCAGAATTCACCGCCATCCCCAGGAGGCCCTCCTTGACCACCTTCCCACAGAAGAGAGAGCTAACCTTGCCCTCCTCATGCATTCCCCATTCTAACAAGGGACAAAGCTGCTCTGGCCATGCTGGGCTAGGATTTATTTGCATGCCTTTCTCTCCCATGAGGCTGTGAATCACTTGGGGGAAAACTGTTCTTTCATTCATTTCTGTCTGTCTTTATGGCCCCACATGAGGTGCCTGCACCTAGAAAGTCCTGCACAGGCTCTTAGCCATTCCAGTGGACCCATCTCTCCTGACTGAACTCTGGGTCTCAACTCTGGATACCCGTTAGAATGAAAACTCCTGATTCCCCAGGATGCACACCAGCCTAACTAAATCAGAGTCTCTAGGGTGGAGCCAAGGCATCAGCATATTTTAAAACTTCCCGAGTAGTCCCAGCGTGTGGCCATGGCTGAGAAGCACTGACTGGAGTTGATAGGATGGAAAAGGTATCACCATGGTCTTAATCTGCCTTCTGATTTTTATCCCTGTCCTCCACACTCAAAAACCGCCCAGATTGGCTTTCAGTTCTAACCTTGCCTCCTCGTACTGCACCCAGCACACCGTGGAAGGAGCCTGCTGCCTCCATTTCTGATGTTCTTGTCTCATTCTGGGGCGGCCACATCTATAACATGGCAGTGAGTACTTCCAAGCAATGCATTCAGTGCCTATCCTCTCTTGATGGCAGAGAGACCAGCCTTCTTAATAGAGGATATTGCAGGGGTCAAAGGCACATCTCAATGGGTCCAGGGGTGGATATCATCTTGGCCTTGAGCAGTTGGAGGAGACCAGGTTGTTGACAGGAGCTGGGCAAGTGCTACCACCAGCTGGGAATATATGAGCTGTGCTGGAATATATGAGCTGTGCATGTGGGCATGCATGTGCATGTGCGTGTGCACATGTGCGAATGTGTACAAGTGCATATGTGTACACGTGCGTATGTGTGCCTGTGTACATCTACGTGCATGTACACGTGTGTGCCTATGTGTGCTTGTGTTTGTGGAGTCACCTAGGAGAGAATGAGTGGTGGTGTCTTCCAGGGGCGCAGACACAGAACAGGCTGGCAGGATTGCCTTCTGGGTTTGAGGACCAGACATCTGGAAGGAGCTGTCCCTCAGGCCACCCCGAGAAGAGCTTTTGCAATTCTCTGGAGCTGTTCTACTTCACGGATCACCTCGTAAGGACCTGTTAGCAATGACTGTACAAGACAGAAAGAAACCCCTTGGCTGTCAGAGGCTGGGAGGAATTTCTAAGGCTCCTGGGGATTGAAAACCTCTGTGTCGCGGCAGGAGGGGGAACAGTGCCTTCTGTCAGTTTTTGTGCAAGTGTTTCTTTTTGAGCATCAACCCCACTGACTTTGATGTGAGAAAAAAATAATTCCAAAGCCCAGATTTGAAATTCCCTGACTCTGCCTGTCTACTGCCTATCCGCCCACACAAAGGAGAAACTGCGGGCACTTGTCAGTTTTCAAGGGAGCAGCTTGCTTTACACAGTCTGCAGGGGTCTGTGCAAAGAGGGCCCAGGCTTTTCAGTCCTCCTTTTCTTCCTTAGGTGTTTGTTCATTTTTATGCCGAGCTGACACATACATATGTATATATATGTGATCCACTGAACTGATTTTCTTGGCCAGTTGGGGCCCATAACTTTAGAATTATCCTATTAAGGTGTTAAAAAGAATCACGATTTTTCACATAACCCCTAAGGTGTCAGATCTTATTTTTGTTCTGAATCTGTTATTTTGAAGGAATGCAAAATGCTCCCCAGACTCTGTCTGGCTCACATTATAAAGGGATAACAGCTCTAAAAGGTGTTTGGGTCACTCCAATTAGAGTCTCCACATCTGGCCTGCAAGGCGATCAAGGAAACAGAGAGGTTTAGCATCTTATTCCAGATCACCCAGCAAGACTGCCAGGAGCCACAGTGAGGGTGCTGGCTGGCGGCATCTGATTTTCAGACAACCCACCAGCCTTCTCTTTGGAATTCATTTTTACACAACCTTCTCCCCTACTGAGTCAAAGTCAGCTCTATTATTAAGCACATGTTGTTTGACACATGTACCAAGTGCATTTATCTAGTTTATTTCTTTTATAAGCATTTCAAGAATTTAAAAGTTATTAAGATTCCTGAAGATATTTCCTCCCTTTCTCCTTATCTTTTATGTACATATTATTATCCTAGATTATTTGTGTGTGTGTGCTGGGAGAAAGTGACAGGAAGAAGGGTGAGAATAACTGTTTTGGTGTGCTGAGTGTGTTTAGGGAGTTTCTGACAGTGGAGATGCAACTTGTCAGTCTTTCCTTTCTTTTTGGTAGAAATCTCCATATGCTATGAACCTCTTTAGGGATCCTCCCTGTATTTGGGCCTAAGGAAATCAGAGCTGAAAATCAAGTTATCTTCACACTCACTAGCTCAAGATTAAATATAAAAAGTATCACTTCAATAAGGTCATGTAAATGCTGTTGCTCTCTGTTCTAAATGTTTAGGAGGGCAAGTGTCGGCAAGAGCCCATGTATTTAAAGCTCTTTTTAAAAATTGATTTCAGAGACAGGAAGGGAGAAACAGAAACATCAATGATGAGAGGGAATCATGCCCCCTACTGAGGATCGAGCCTGCAACCTGGGCATGTGTCCTAACTGGGAATCGCGTGCCACTGAACAACACTGGCTGGGCTGTTTAAAGCTCTTTGATTTTATTGGACTGTCCATTCATTCCCAAACTCCCCTCACGCCCATCTGAGTTACTGGCAATGATCGTGCCAAATCCAGAGACTCGCCTGCAGGAAGGACACTGGTGGGACCTGTCCCATTACCTGTCCTATTGGTTTTTGGCTTGTGCCATTTTCTACGGTGCCTGCGCTCATGGTTTTTTTTTTAAACATGGTTATCATTAATTATGAGACTAGACAGAACAGAAATCATGCTGCCCCCTAAATTTACTCTGAAATTGGAGGATAGAATTGCTTTCATTATTTTCCTGGCTTAAAGGGTCAGTCATTTAGTTGCTGCTCGTTATTAACTAGGTTTGTTTTATAATCACAACAGGGAGTCATCTGGGACTTATCCATATTTATATTTACATTGGTTCTACTTCAAAAAGCTTTCTTGAACAAACACATGGACAACTTAATCTCAACCTGAAAATGCTGGAAATGCAGAATAAATGCAATTTAATGTGATTTATGTAAATAACTTCTTATAGGGGAGTATCTTAGTGGGAAAGGTCAGTATTTACCATCAAGTAAAAAAAATATAATATTCATCTGATCTCAAAATAATGTTTCCTACAACACACACACACACACACACACACACACACACACACACACACACATACACACGATCAGCACATATAGGTGTACGTGGGTAGATGCATACCCTCTGCTAAAGTTACCAATATCTTTAGAGGCCAGTGAAATACAGTGATTGTGAGGTTAAGCTATGGAGTGAGATAAATCTGGGTTCAAGTCCCGCCTCTGGCTGTGGGACAATTTCCCTTTTCTGTTAAGTAATACCTACTACATAGGGGCTAATATGAGGACTAGATGCAATAATGTCCAATAAACAGCTGTTTTTCAAGCTCAAAAGCGCACTCAAATCATCTGGCTAGCTTGCTAAAATGCAGATCCTAATTCAGTAGACTTGAAATGGGGTTTGAGCTTCTAAGCTCCAAGGTGATGCTGCTAGTTCATGGACCAAACTTTGAGGAGCAAGGCACACATTAAAACGTTGGGAAACCAACATCACTATCCAGTGGTTTTGCAAACCAATGAAAGAAATCTGAGAAAAATAATATATTTTTTTCAATAACTATAGTGAACATGGCACGGACTTACTTTCTCTAAGTTGGGGCAAGGTTTTATTCTGTCCCTGCATGAGCCTCTGTGTGATGAGTTGCTAGATTTAATTTTCATTCTTCTGCCAAGGATCAGCCAGGGGTCCTCAGAACCCACAGAGAGATGATGAGGCCTGAGCCGACCCAGAGTCTCGTACCTGTCATAGTCTTGGCAAATCTCCCCGACAGCCACCAAGGCCTTCAGGTACTCATTGGGCTGGTAAGGGTGGATGTAGTGCAGGGAACAGCTGTTCCTGGGGTCCCCGTTGGAGGCCGTGAAGTCTATAGCGACCTTGAAGAGAAAATAGGAGAACGGGTAGATTTAAAGTGAATGCACATCAGAGGAATTGTGATCAGCTGCAGAGGGACATGGCCTGTGATGGAAAAAAAAAAAAGTAGCATGTTACATACCCTGTCAATGAGAGTTAGAGAAAAAAATTAATTAGCTTAAAAATTAGCCATTTCTGTAGTCTTCAGTCCCCCGTCCCCCCATCCCCCCACCTGCGATGCTTTTTCATCTCCCTTTCCAAAACCGAACTTGAGATTGGCATATAGGTCAGAAAGACCAGTTGCGGCCGATCCCTGTCACCAGGCAGCAAGGGCAGAATATCCTAATTCCCTAAGGAAGGACTTCTATGCTCTTTGGAAGGGCCATGCCATCTCTGAGCCATAATTAAAATCCCTTAGAGCCAAATTCTGTGTTAAAGATGCGGTCTATCTAAGGAAGTCATCGTCATATTTTCATGAATGGCCAACTGCCGAGCTATGTGCTGAAGTGGTTATAACACATTTTCTACAAGACGAAACTCTGTGTAAGGCATCCAGCTTTAATTCCCATTCGCGGGAGAACTGCTGCCTACAACAGAGAAGATGCCTGAATGTTATGGCACTGTGAGTGGGAAATGGAGAAGGGAAATGCCACCAAGTAGTTAATACCCTTGGACATCTTAAATGTTTTCTGACCTCCAACATCAGTATCATTTAAATAAAAATGGACTCACCCAATACTTTATGGCAAGAATTAAAATGCTTAAGCCTTGAGGGTGCTGAACTGTGAAAGAACATTCCTTTTGATTTCCAACATCATCACTGTTTAATAAATGGGAACCCAGCAAACACCTCTCTAAACAATTGGGGTCTGGACAGGAAGGGAAGAATTACAATGAAAAGTTATAGAGGAAGAGAGAAATGCTCATTTAGGGCTTCCCTTTTTCTTCAGCGTTCAGCAGAATTGACTCACTGGCTCACTAATGACAGGAAGGCTCGCTTTCTCTTACAGTCTTGTGGGCAGGAACTGTTATTTGTCTATTTGGCAAAATTCCATTAGAGAAAAATCACTGGAATGTCCCCCTGGATTTATTAAGGTAAGAAATTATTTCTGGAAGGAAAGAGAAAATGTGCTCTCTGCTCTATTTATTCGGCTTCTAAGAGTAAAGTTGACAGGGAAAAAGTGTCCCCCATGTCTTATATTATAACCTTGCAACAGAATCAAAGTAACTGAAAGAGACCAAGCTAACTGTAATTTATTTACTTACAACCTCTTTTTACTTTTTCAAAGTTATTTTTTAATCACTGATTTTACCTCCCTTTTCCTCTTACCCCTCCATAGGATAATTTTGAATATAAATTTAAGCAGGATTCAAATTCTATTGACAGAATACCCAGATGTTTTCAGCAGGGAAGTACCAACTGATAAGGTGCTAGTACTACCAGTGTTTCATAAGGAAAGGTCATGTGAAGAAAAATGCAACAGTCCTTTCATGCCCCCTATAGATGCCCTTACTACAGCTAACAGAAGGAAGACTAGGGGGTAACCTTTGTTAAATCCCTACTCTGTGTTAGACACAACGCTAACTGCTCTACAGGCACTGTTACTTCATTTTCATAAAGGCTCTGGGAGGTAGAGATTGTTATTCCCTTTAACTGATGAAGATCCTGGTGCCCAAAGGTGATAAAGGTCATACAGGTCACAGAGGATGGAGCTGGTTTGAACGCAAGTCTATATGCTCCTCCTTTATACCAGTATATACCTAGGGGACATGGAGGTCTGTAACCAACATCCTGAGATGTCTCATGGACATGTTTTATTCTTACCAGGAATGGAGGGGACTTGCCCTGGAAGTAGGGAGACTAGCTAGGAGGTAACTACAGTTATTTAGGGGAAAAGAATGTCCTTGAATGAACATCTCTTTGTATTCAAAACAGTTGTAAAAGGGCAATTGAAGTGTGTGTGTGTGTGTGTGTGTGTGTGTGTGTGTGTGTATGTGTGCACTTGCACAACGATGGTCAAATATGTTACTGAGGATGACTGGAGGTGACTTAAAAGGACCAGTAAAATCCAGTATCTTCTGAGATAGATTTCAACCAGAAGGTGAAAGCCAATCCATTTGGGGGGTGGGGGGTGGGGGGAAGAGAAAGACAACAAATCATTGTCCTTTTAATCAAGGACCGATGGCATGCTAGTTGTGGCTGTGTTTGTGTGGCAGTTGGGGGTGAGATGGGGGGGCTACATGTATCTGTGAACGAGAAGGAGGTGAAAGCACTCCAGAGCCCACCCACAGGAACCCAACCAGACAGAGGTCCAAATATAGGCAGATAATTCCTGGAAGACTCCAAGAGGCACACTCAAGAAGTGCTTGAGAGACAGTGTTTGCAAAAAATCGTATACCTGGAGGTCTCCTGGGTTTACTAAGCTCAAACACACTGGCCTTTTTGTCCTGATGAGACACACATAAGCCATACTGGCACCTCGCAGGTGTGTACACAGTGCTGGGAAGGCCAGGTGTAAAGCCACCTCTTTCTCTCCCACTGAAGAAAACATTTTAGAACTCCAGAGAATTGTGAAGAACCTGAGAATTTTGTTATGGAGATAACCTTGATTCTGCTCCAACTTACCTAAAATGCAAATCATTGGCAGGTGTGGAGACTTTATGAATAGCAAGTATCTATGGCCCACCTCACGCCTTATTATGATGATGCCCTTCATCATAAATCACCACCCTCCTCTACCTGTGCTTCTCCATGCTGCACGTGACCACTGTCCCATGTGCTGACTACCTGACTGAGTGCCAAGGGTACTCTGTGATGGCAGAGACATGCTGGTGTCTTGATATAAAACTAGAGCATGAAATCAGATAATATAAAGACCAGAGTGGAAAACCTCCATAAAAATGACAATGCAAGAGATATAATTGTTCCTCTTTTCTCCCCAGGTATGAGCAAGACCATCCAAACATGTGGGCAACAAGTGGCGGCATCTGAGCCCAGGGACATCACCTGAGTGAGTATGCTGTGGTATTGGGAGAATGTCCAGATCAGCGGTTCTCAACATGTGGGTCGTGGCCCCTTTGGGGGTCGAATGACCCTTTCACAGCAGTTGCCTAAGTCCATCAGAAAACACATATATAATTACATATTGTTTTTGTGATTAATCACTATGTTTTAATTATGTTCAATTTGTAACAATGAAATTGGGGGTCACCACAACATGAGGAACTGTATTAAAGGGTTGCGGCATTAGAAGGTTGAGAACCACTGGTCTAGATGAACACACATAGATTTTGGCAATAATATATCAAACACACACACACACACACACACACACACACACACACACACACACACGGGGCTGGAACTAGAGTCAAGCAAGAGAGGCGACTTGAAGGCACTCATTCTCAGCTGAGCCTACATGTGCACAACCTTGAGAGGGAGTGCATCCTTAAATGTTGCATCCTCAGTGCCTCTCTTGCCTCACCCTTGTCTAGCCCTGCTATGTCATTTCACTTCTACCAGCTCTTTATCCTCATGCTTGGAATCATGCCCTTATGGGTAACAAACCAGGGCAGGGCATAAATGATAGTGAGAAGGGGACTGTGATCGAAGAGGTGGCTTTCTACCAAGAATTCTCTGTGCCCTTTAGAGTCAGCATTAGTGAAAAGAGAACAGAGTGAAAGGTGAGGCTTAGTTTAAAAAGCAACAGGGAGACTGTTAAAGATGGAATGACGTTGAGAAATAAAAGCCAGCAAATGACTGAAGAATGCCAGGATAGAAAGTGAAGAGGATTTGGTGACTGATTAAATGTGGAATTGGATGCCATGTAGGGAAATGGAGCAGCCAGATTCCCTTGGGGTTGGAGGCGCTGACATCTTGAAGATCAGTGTTAGATGGTTGGTACTGGGCTGTCTGTACTTGGTGGTGCTGTCCAGACATACAACATACCTGAGGGGAATTTTACTCCTTTACTGCAGGCAGGCCTCTGGGGTTTCCACATTTCCCTTGGGGATGGCCCCCATGTCTGACAACCACAGAGGCTCCTCCAGCTCAGGAAATTCTGATAAAGCTTTGGGGAAGGGGTATAAACTTAAACACTACCTAGTGGATAAAGAAATAAACCAGTGATCCTTACCACCTACCCCATTCTGTAGTTCCCATTGCTCACAACAATATTTTATCATTTGACTAGACAGCAGTGGACACTCTTAAGTACATGGCAGTTAATAATTTTTTCCTGGTAAGTGACGATTTCTAAAGCCTCCTGGTGGAGTGGGAGATAAAATATCTATCTCCAGGAGGTGGCTTTCTACCAAGAATTCTGTGCTCCCCAGAGGCAGCATTAGCGAAAAGAGAACAGAGTTAACGGTGAGGTTTATTTTAAAAAGAAACAGGGAGACCGTGAAAGATGGGATGGCGTTGAGAAATCAAAGCAAGAAAATGACTGAAAAATGCCAGTTTGTGGAGGTGGCTACTGACGCCCGGTGCCCTGAATGGAGTGAGCTTGCAGTGCACCACTTTGTCATTTTCTGATGGGAAACATTTATTGACAAAAGCCTATGGTTGCTGGTATGCTCTCCAATCTTCTCAGTGGGCAGCCCGAGAACAGGCGCCAGCCCATGACTCTCTCCCCTTCTGCCCAGGAAGCCCGCCCTCTCCCCTGCCGCCAGCCCCCCCCCCCCCCCAATGCCGCCTGCTCCCATCCCCTCTCTCTCATCAGTAAGCAGAGCAGTGGAGCAGCTTGACAAACCTGGTAGAGTAGAATGCAAAATGCTCCCTCTGTGGCACCAAGCCCCCAGCACCTGGAGCTGCTTTCCAGAAGGGAGTGATGACACTTTGTCTTTGGATTTTAAAAAATTTCTTAATGTAATGAGCCTACTCCTTGGATCCCCTCCCTGTCTGTGAAAAATGGGCCATTTGGGACCCCTCTGGATGTTTTCTAAGGGAAACTGTGGTGAAGCAACCTCAGCAGTTGCCTAATCTCTCTGCAGTCAGCCACGCAGTCAACCTTTGCAATGACACCTGCTGGGGTAGCTTTTTTCAAATTTTATTCGTACGCAATTTGGACCTATATTGTTTAGTTTGAACCGTTTCTTAAATGATAGGTTAAATTCTTGTGCTTTTCTATTTCCTCCAAACTCCATAGCGGGCAAAGAAATAGGACCCTAGATTAGATGGAAAAGACCCCTGAGGTTATTTCCTGGAAATTGCCAAGCATTCCCCTCCCTCTTCAACCCAGGGCTCATTCTTATTTCTCAGAGCCGGTCAGTGTTTCATCTGGGATATAACATAAAGATTTAAAACTTAAACTAGGACAGAGGATGCCCTAAATGTATCAGGGTTAGAAAAGATTTCCCAAGATTTTAACAGGTGATCTTTTTATAAGGTTCAAGGTTAATCAAAGAGAAGCCATACTTAGCTTACAGTATTATATCACATCATATTATTAAAATTCAGACTATAAAATCAGAGATAAAAAGAAAGCAATGCCATCTTTAATTTCTAAAAACTACAAATAATGAAAATGGTCATTTGAGAATAATAAGGAAAAAAAGATTTTTTTGGGGGGAGGTCACATGAACCACTTGAAAATCTGATGCAAAATCTATATGCTCTCACTGGAAGATGCAGACACCCAATTCTGCACACAATTCTGGGAGGTCAAGGGCACTCCTGAGGACAATGCTTTTCACCCAAAGATTCCACTAGCCTAGTAAGTCATATTTCCTTTTTCTTTTCCTTTCCAGTTATTGCCTATACAGAGACAAATGTTTTACACATTTTACATAATTGTAATCATAGGGTGGTTCTGCTTTATATTGATTTTTTTTTTCACTTAGCACAATGTCATAAACATGTTCCCATGTTATTCCCAATCATTATAATTTTCATTTAAAATGGCCTACTTAAAGGAGGTACCTTGATTTACATAGCCATTATCTTACTGTTGGACATATAAGTTGCTTACAACTTGTTTCTGTAAAAATCTGCTTTACAATGAACATTTTCCTGCATCTGGAAAAGCAATAACTTTCAAAGGAAACATTTAATTCTTTTCCCATTTTCTTTCCAAATACCTTCTGGTGTCTGTCTATTCTGAGCTGTCTATAATTTTGTATTTTGTGCATGAAATTCTAGTATCTAGTTTTATTTTTAGCTGCTGTGCCATGTGCCAAACATATTGAACTCAATCTCTCTCCCTGTAGCCTCTGTTTCACCTGCGCCCACCTCCTCCATGACTGTGAGGAGACAGTTGCCCTCAAGTTCTTATGACTCGAGGATTCACAGGAGGAATGAGGATTGTCCTCAAGGGCGCCCTTGACCTCCCAAAATAGTGTGCAAAACTGAGTGTGTGCATTTTCCAGTGAGACGATATAGATCTTGTATCAGATTCCTAAGTGACCCAGGTGACCAAAAAAGAATAAGAATTGTTGACTAGGGCTGTTTTTTAGCATCATGTGTCTCCTTCTCTCCACTGGGCCTTGTCCTCTGCTACGGTCAGATTCTAGCCTAACACCTCCTCTTTTTTAATCCTCAAGGTGCCATCCTCCTTTCCCACTATTGCCTTCCGTTCACTGTCAACTGTGTTGAATGAATTGGTGTATTCTGCTGTGTTTACTCCCTTTCCTTCTGATTACACCCTACCTCCTAGGTCCCCCCTAACTCATTCTGCTAAAATTGGTCTTTCAATGATGATGTGTACCTACTCATCACACACGCCAGTCATTGGTTTTTATTCTTTACAGATGTTTCTTTAGGTTATGGGATTAGCGTCTTTGATTTTGGAACCCCTTTCTCCTGATCATTTGAGTTAGTGCTTCCTCCTGGGCCTTTTCCGCTGGCATCTCTTTTCTTACTGCTGCCCTTCTTTCCCTTGCTACCAAATGCAGGTCTTCGATAATTTTCGGTCATGAGCCCCTTTGCTTTCTGTAGTCTTCTTTTTGGCCATCTCATCCAGACCCATATCTGTGCAGCTTCCATCTCTCTCCTGAAACCTAGGTCATATTCATAAAGTGTCATGTCCATATATTGAGTTCAATATTTTTGGCACATGGAACATCAGCTAAAAATGAAAGGTACTTCCAACCTGTCCACAGACAGATTCATCATCCTGCCCAGCAGCTCCTCTGGAGTTCCCTATTTCCACGAGTAGGACCGCCATGCCTGGTCAGTCAGACACAGAAGACTGGACTCATCATTCTCTGTTGCTTTTCTCTTAGTATTGCTGGCCCTCTAATTTAGCCTCTCATTACCGGTCCCCAGGACTGTTGCAGTGGGCTGAAGCTCTTCTTGCTCCATCTTTCAAAGCCCCTTCTGCACTATCGGTGCATTTCACCAAGCACTCCCAGACTTATTTCCCTGAAGCATGTGACTGATTGCTTGAATGTCCATCTTAAGAGTCTCTTGAATATTTCCATATCCAGCAAATTACCTCAAAGCCCTTCAGGTTCTTACTCCAAACCACTTCCCTAACACGCCCTTAAATATAGCCTGCTCATTCATAGTAAGATTGCAGTATTATTAGAATATTGATGCATAAACATTTAAGTTCATAGGGGCGCTTTTTAAAGCAAAAACCTAGTATCATATATATTCATCCGATTTCTTCTTTTCCCTAAGCCTTTTCTCTTCTTGATGATTTTGGGTTCAATCCATTATTATTCAACAAAAGTATTTTGAGCACCTAATATACCTCAGCCAGGCACCCCCAAAAAAGGTGAGGGTTGAACCAGAAACACCAGGCATCTGGGGAAGGTGCAAAGGCTTTCCCCTTGCCCCTGTTTGTAATTTGCGTTGGTGAGTCTTGATGGGAAACAAATGGCCCACTCAAAAAGGAGAGTTTAATGAAAAGACAATTCAAAGAGATTAAGGGAGACTGACTCACTAGAAAGAGTAGGGAGAACCCATTACTAGAACTTAGAGTACTACCTGTAGGACAGGGCACTGGACAGAAATTGTGACCTTCTGTAGAGGACATGATCACTGCCAAACCACAGCCTGGCAGACAGAGCTGGGTACCCCAACTTCTCTCCCCAGTCCTTCTTTGATCTCTGGTTGGTTCTTCCCATTGGTCAGAGCCAACCAAAACCCATGAGCAGGAGAGCCTGGCTAGTGCACCCAAAGAGGAAGACCTCCTGAGGCACAGGGGAGAAGTGGAGAAGGGGCAAAAGTGGAGGAGACATCCAGAACTTTATTTCGCTGCTGGCTCCTGAAGCTCTCCAGGGAGACAGAAAGTTCATCTGCTGGGCTTTATAATTTCTGTGCCAATGAGAATTTCTGACTGCAACAAAACATCTCCCCGCTCCCTTCTCTGCTCTGCCTTCTTCTTATTTCTCATCCCTCACCACTTTCTTTTTATGTTGCCAGATGGTTTCAACAAAATTACTGGACAGATAATAAATGCTTATAGACCAAATTAATAAGACATGCTAATTTTTATGAATAGTTTGCATTACAGATAATAAGTGTATTTTATATTAGCTTGTACTGCTTGAGCAATAAGAAATTAATGAGAAAGCTGACTTAATTTTGGAAGAAAGTGACATTGAAGTGACTAGTATGTGCTCTTTAGTAGAAAGCTCAAACCAGAATGCCTAGCAACCTTCTTCTGAGGCCCCAGCGTGAACCCCTGCAGGGGGAAGGGTTTTGTGGTGGACAATGATGATGGCCTGTCCTCTTCTCAACATTTATCTGTACATTCTCCTCTTTTCATTCCTTGCTCCAGACTTACTCTAGACCCAATAGGTCCATCAGTTGACATGGGAGGGCCTGAGAAGCTGGGACGGGGTGGGGGATGGTGGTGGTGATGATGAGACCCATTAAGGTGGTACCTCCCAGTTGGGGAGGGTCAGCAAAAATAAGAGGGGAGATCAAAGCTGAGAGGGCAATCCTTCTATGTCAGGAAGGCTATACTGACCTCTATAAGTTAGGATATTTCCTGGGAACTCTGGGGGGTTAAATTTCTGGGTTTTATGGGGGCCAATTCTTTGCAGCACAACTCCAAGGGTAAAGCAAGGTTCCGAAGGTTGAACAAAGTGTTGTTCATGAGCATGGGATCTATAGAATCTAAAACAAACCCGAGTCAATAGAGCTTTCCCTTGAAAACCTATAAATAGTTTCCTGAAATCTCTCCTTTGCCTATGATCTTGGGACACTATTTCCAGTGGCTCTCCTTTATGACATTGCTGGCTTTTCTACTGCATTTGTATACACTCAGAGTGACAACGAAGCCACAGGACAGCTAGAGCTAGATGTGTGTGCCACAACCAACATGTTTGCTATCTTCTGTATGTGCCAGTGTGCATGTAGGAGGGCTGGGCGAGTGTGTCTTTAAAGAACTTTACACCCAAAAGAAATGACCAAATTCTATAATGAACTGCTGTAACTATTCAGTGGTAAATGAACAATACCCCACGTTTAGGCAGGACATAGTAGACCCCCCTGAGTTTACAGCAGAGGACAAGTCTCAAGCTAGGTAGAGGCTGACCTATCAAAAGACCCCTTTATCATCCCCTTGGAACTTTCCTTTTTAGTGCTTTGAGGACCACTATCCCTGGTCACTGGAATACACTGGCCCTATCTACTCTCTTGGGCTCAAACCTGGACAAAAAAGTTAAACCAATTTTTCTTGCCTTCCTCACATGAGAGAGCCCGTTTAGGGAGCTACACAGGGCTGTGCTTCATGAGCTCACTTCTGTAATACGAGGAACAAACCCGGCACAGATTGCACTTCTCTTGTTTACATCCATGCTGTTTTCCCATAGGTTTCAGCAGAGCTCTCTCTTGCCACCTGGGGAATCTCTTTCTGGAGGGCACATCTGCCCAAACCTAGGAACAAGCTTTTCCAGAGCAGATGGACTCACAAGTTTGGCCTACCTGGGAACTCTAAAACACCCAACCCACCCACCAAAATGCATATTATGGAGTGTGTAAATCCCATGGGCTTATAGAGTTCATGTAAGAGATGATCCTCAATCCACCCACTGAATCTATACACTCACTGTATCTGTCAACTTTAAGGCCTGGTTCTCCAGTCTTTTGGAATTCACACTTTTATTGCCAGATGAACCATTTGGATGGCTTATTCCTGGCACTAACCATTGGACTGACATTGGTGTTTGTGTTCTGGCCACATGAAGACAACAAAGATGCCCACCCTGGTTCACTGGGACTCACTAGCCCAGTTTACTTCCTTCCCATCCTTCTCACTAGGAGATGGGGTCTGGCACTGTGCCTACTACCTACTGCCTCGTGTAGTTACTGAAAGAAGGGAA